>NC_136922.1:91098276-93899664 GCF_949752795.1 Hyperoodon ampullatus
CCGCACGCAGGAAGGCGGCCTCTGCCATTGAACAGGGTCCCACTGCAGCTTAATTCCAATTCCTGTTAATCCAGTAACCTCCAGATAGGAGCCTGCTGGGACAGTCCTGGATGTGTGGTCCCTGCCTTCCCAGTGAGAGAGAGAAGGGAGTGGCTTGTCTTGGAGGCCCCAACCAGTGGTGCTGGAGCCACTGGGGAGAGCCCTGGAGAGTTCTTCACTTAGACCACAGGTCCAGCAACAAGCAAGGCCACTCACCAGCCTGTCCCGCTTGGTGGCCCACTCTAAAGAGAGCAGCGGCGACTTGGAAATGGAGGACGCCTTGGTCTGCATGATAGGGTTGAAGGACCACACTTTGATGACCCCGTCTACGTCTAAGCTGGCGACCCTCCTCCCCGAGCAGTCCACTCTAAGAGGAGAGAAAGGGGGACGCTGTGAGCATCCTTGCCTTAGTCCGCTGTCCTCTTCAGCGCACCCAGAGGATTGCTTTTCTGACTCTCCTGCTGAGACTCAAATGCCCACACTCCAAGGACGGGCGTGAACTACTTCTAGAAATATTCGTTCATTCGTCTGTCTGAGAACTACTTACAAAGCATTTATTCAATATCATGTGCTAAGCCCTGTGGGCAAGATGCACACAGCCCCGCCCTCGGCACTCGTGGTCTCTAGAGACTGAGAGCCTCCTGCATCACGGCTCCGGAGCCCATCACGTCCATCAGAGCAAGGGATCACCTACCCTCTGGGCGTTACACCCCAGGATCAGGAGTGGAGAGGCTGACCCGGCCAACGGCAGCTCTCAGCAGGACCCCAGCGGCAGCTGTCCAGCCCTCCTCTGACAGTTCAGGGGTGACCACGGTCCCTCGGGGCCATCCCACCCTCCGCATCTCTGTTACCTCTCGTCATCCCGCTTGCCACACCTTCACACGCACAGCCTGAAAACCGAGGCTTCCTGGGGAGCCCAAACCCCACGCCACCAGCCTTTCCCCCAGAGCGCCCTGGCCCCGGCCGGCCGGCCCGACACCCACCTGCAGTGCATGATGGAGGAGTGGTGCTCTCCGTACTCCTCCTGCCCCAGCACGATGAACGGCTGCTCGGGCCGGACCCCCCCACCCTCAGGGCCTGCGGCAGGAGCCCGCGCCAGGGTCTCCAGCACCTCCACGTGGAGCTCAGGGCAGGGCTCTGCCTCCGGGCCACCAGCTTCGGGCTTCTTCTCTGCACACTGCACCAAGCAAAGGGGGCACAAGTCAGCTGTGAGGGGTCTGCACCGGGCCCAGCCGGTGCAGTGTGTCTGGGGACACACTGCGAGATGTCTGGGACTCAGGCCACAGCCCTCGGGGGAGGATCCTGGTGGTCTCGGGGTCTAGAGGAAAGAGCTCTGAACTACAAGAGGCTGCTCTGCTGGCGGCCCCTTCCTAGAGGCCCGGCTCCTCTCACAGGCCCCGTGGAGGGAGTGTGGGCCACAGGCTCCCGGCTACAGCTGACGAGACTCGGGACACGCACCACCTTGACAGACCAGGCCAATGATAACAAGACTCAGTGAGTGAGTGAGTGCCTACTGCATTCCAGGCACTACGTGAGTATGACTGATTGTCTCATTTAATGCTCCCCCCAACTGATCCTATTATTAACCCCACTTTACAGCTCTGGAAAGTAAGACTGAAAGCAGAAGTTAAATAACTTGTCTAAGATCAAGAGCTGGCCTGGGGTAGGATGCTGATGTGAAGCCGGGTCAGTCACAGGCAAGCGTGGCCCCTCGCCAGTGCGCTGCCATGTCAACCAGCACCTCCTCCTGGGAGAGAGGTACTGAGAGACTGGGGCGACAGGCCAGGCACAGAGATAGACCCGAGCACAGCAGCAGAGCCAGAGCCAGGCGGGGCACCAAATGGCACCCCACACACCCTGCCACCCGGGAGGGCGGCAGCCGCCCATCTCTGCCTCCCTGGGACAGCAAGTGTTGGCCATCACGATTACTATCTGCTCACCCAGACATAACCCAGGCCAGGGGGCGCCAGCCAGGGCACTCTCTACCACCCGCGTGACCTAAGCACTCCTTGGGGTCCCAGAAAGAGCAGTTCTACAGCAAAAATAGAATGGAACAGAATGGAATGGAATAGAATAGAAATAGCATAGAATAGAATAGGAATAGAATAGGAATAGGAATAGAATAGAATAAACAGAGAAACAGTATGGTATGGAATGGAATGGAATGGAATGGAATAGAATAGAATAAACAGAGAAACAGTACCTTACAGAAGTGGCTGAGCTCAGGTGCGCCTCTAATCCTACAGCACAGAAGGATTTGAGATCCGAGCCATAAGGGTCTACGCTATCGAACCAGAACCAGCACAGGGCTGCTAACGCCAAAAAATGCCTTTAAAACAGGCAAGTAGCCTCAATTAGGAGATAAATGGTCAACAAGGTGACTTAGGCAGTAAATCCCTTTGCCTTCAATCCAGAGTATTTGACCGAAACAGAAGCAGCTTATACCACCAGGAAGAGCAGACCCCAACCCATATTCACTAGTGAGAGGAGTCCCTGAGCTTGCGCGGCAAGGGCCCTGGGCCACAGCACGACGCTGTGTGGACACGTGGCTCTTGGGGCAGCGGCTCCAGCAGGGAGTGCAGGAGAAAGTGATCCTGTGATTGAGCAAGTCTGGGAGATGCTGGGTTAAACCAAGCGAAACAGGTCTCTCTCCCACCGACTCTGAGCGCCCGTGACATGCTAACACGCACAGTTAACCTAAGGGAAGGACAGAGCATGCAAGGGGTCCCAAACCAATTATTCACAGAGCTCACCTTCTGGGAACATTTTCAGAGGCCAGCATTTTATGGCCCCTGTTTAGGGAAACACTCCATCGGGAAGAGGGATCACTGGAGAGACCCAGGTGGTTTTGGAACAAAACAACCAAAGTGCAAGCAATTAAACCCAGTTAGGCAAAACCACACTCTACACAGCAGAAGAAATCAAGAGAGGTAAGAGCAGGCCCTACACGGCCCCTCCCATTTTCCATGGCCCTCCACCACATAGCCGCGTGGTGTCCCTGCAGGCGGTCATGAGACACCAAGGCCGAGCCATACCTGCAAAGTCATGGAGAAGAGCTCCTTCCGTTCCTTGCCATGGTCCTGCAGGCGCCGCTGGCGGTGCTGTGACCAGCTGGACTCCCCAGTGGCCAGCCCGCTGAAGAGGCTCTTCCCGTCCTTGGGTGCACATGCTGGCTCCCTACCCTTGGTGCTCTGGAGGACGAGACACCAGGCTGTGAAAAGTCTCTTCCTACCTGGGCCCAGGCCGTGACACCTGGGCCAGGAGGGGAGCAGGGAGCAAGGAGTGGACTCTCCCCTTACTCCTGGGTAAGGTTCCTCCCTGGCCATGCTGAGAGGTAGTTAAAATGTTACTATGTCAGCCCATGAGCAAAGTCAAGGGCAAAACATAAGCAGGCTGGACCTCCTCCTTTCTGTTCCCCACTCCCCCATCCTGAGAGGACAGGTCCCCAGCACTTCTCCACCCGCCACACCTATCACCTGGAGGTAATACATATGTATCTCCTTGATCTAACTGGAACAGTTAACTTTATTTAGCTTAGCACTTACTAAGTGACAATTATGAGGCAGATCAGGCTCTACACTGGGTGTTAGAAAGATTTACAAGCAATTATATGTTTGGGCAATACAGCAAAAAAATTATGCAAAATAAAATCACCCCTCTGGAGGGAAAAAGGAACACAGTATCCTCTTGTTTTGGGCCAAGTGCATGACTAAACCAGCCAATGTTAACAAATATTGAGGTATTTGGAAATGATTACTAGGCAACCAGAAAGTCTTAACAGAAATTGTTGGAAACTCAAGGTCTTTTGAGCAAGATAAATTGGACAAGAGAGAAATTGGCATCTTCTGGCTCCTTTTCATAGCAAGAGAGATAAAGTCAACCAAGGTTACAGCAAACGAACTCAGTAATTCCCACTCGTATAGAGACTGAAGATTCCTAGTCTAGAGCTTTTTAAAAAGGAACTGCCACCTCATCACCTTCCCAAATTATCTGGCTGGTTTCTTTTTTTCCACCCTTATTCCCACAAATTGTGATGGTCACACTCCTACCACCCCCAACACACGCTTTTTTTTTTTTTTTTTACACTCTCAGCAAAGGGATAGGATGCAAACAGCCACTCTGGTTTGAGACCAACCTCCTCACAAATCATTTGTACACAAGTCCTAAGTAAAGAGAATAAACTCAACCAAAGTCTATTTGTGGGCTTCTAGTTCTTCTACTGGTTATTTTTTATGTTAACACTAAACAACTTAAAATGATTAACATACGTTCCTTGGGACCCTGGAGTCATGTGAACAGTTAAGAAAGGAAATTTTAAAGGCTACTAGTTTACCTGGAGCCTAACTGTGGCTGACCTACACAGGATTGGTTATTTTTGGTTTTCTGACTGAGGTGACCTCCATTGGTATCTACTTGTGCTTGTAACAGATGTTTTCTCTAGAAAGAGTATTTGATTCTCTGAATTCTGACTTATTTTGGGAAAAGTAAAGTTCTTAGTTAAGATTTTTAAAAAATAACCTAAGAAGAAAACCAACAACAATAATAACATCATTACTCATTGAGCATTTACCATATGTAAGCTGCCATGCTAAGAACCTTACAAATATTCCCCTAAAGATGAGGCATTATTTTAACATGGGGAGCAGATTTAGAGAGGTTAAGTTCCTCGTTTTACACAGGGAGAACTTGACAGAACCGGAATTTACACCCAGATCTGACAGCAGCCCCGAACTCTGAGAAACCTGAAGAAAGAAAAACCATGATGGGAGCACATGGAAGAAAGTGACACTGAATAGAAAAGATAAGAAGAAATGTCATAATCCTGGAGCAAAATAAGAACCAAGATAAGGCCCTTCTCTCGGTGCTTCCAGCCATTCTTGAAAAGTATCCCATGGTCCATGGAACACTGAATAGGCCCCACAGTTTTGGAAAGTGGAAGATGACTCCTGTTACCTTCCCAAAAGTAAGAGGTGGTCCTGAGGTAACCATGGTCCCTCACACAGTCCCGGGGTGGGTAGTGGGGTCGGGGGTGGTTCACTCCCTTGGAGGAGATCCAAGGATGCCAACCTTCATTACACAAATCTATTAATTCCTCCCTGTATCTACTGATCCAGAGGGCAAACTGCTCAGACTAAAGAATTCCACAGGGGAGGCTATACTTGTATCAGACAAAATAGACTTTAAGCCAAAGACTGTAACAAGAGACAAAGAAGGCCATTATATAATGATAATGGGGTCACTCCAACAAAAGGATATAACATTTGTCAGGCTTCCCTGGTGGCGCAGTGGTTGAGGGTCCGCCTGCTGATGCAGGGGACACGGGTTCGTGCCCCGGTCCAGGAAGATCCCACATGCCGCGGAGCGGCTAGGCCCATGAGCCATGGCCGCTGAGCCTGCGCATCCGGAGCCTGTGCTCTGCAACGGGAGAGGCCACAACAGTGAGAGGCCCGCGTACCGAAAAAAAAAAAAAAAAAAAGAAGAAGAAGAAAGACCTCAAGTAAACAACCTAACTTTACACCTCAAGGAACTAGGAAAAGAAGAATACATGAAGCCCAAAGTTAGTAGAAGGAAGGAAATAACAATGATCAGAGTGGAAAACAATGAAATAGACTAAAAAGTCAACAGAAATGATCAGTGAAACTAAGGGCTGGTTTTCTGAAAGTTAAATAAAATAGACAAAACTTTAGCTCGATTTACCAAGAAAAAAAGAGAACTCAAATAAAATTAGAAATGAAGAATTCCAAAACACGTCTCCAAAAGCTCTAACATTTTGATAGACAAGACAAAAGAAGAACTGACAGCAGAGGCCATGTTTTCTGGACTTCAAAGGCGGCTATGGGAACTCCACAGCTAGCTATAAAAATAGTACAGAGAGGAGGAGGAAGATCAGTTTCCAGGGTTGACGGCTGTTTTCCAAAATAGTGGGCTCCTGGCAAGCAAGGAAGTCTCGAACAGCCTGGCACAACTATGATTCAGGTTTCACAGATTTATCAGCCTGACCAAGAGATCTTTAAACTGGATATTTGAGAAGGAAAAGAACCCGTTTAATATTGCATGCATTCCCAAAGAAAGTACACAGACCACAGGGGTATCTCACCTTGGAACCAAAGGCTGGGAAGGCTGCAGAGCAGGGACAGGTACTTGGTGGCACACCTGTCTTTCCTTCCTCACCTGCTACACCTGATAAGTGGTGTTTTTTTCCTTTTCCAACACGTGGTTTTAAGGGTGCTCAATTCAATTGGCCCAAACTGATGGAATAGAGAGGCTTAGGATAGACTTCAAATTCCTCTAGCTGACACAAAAGCCACTTGTAACCCTTCCCCAGCAAATACATTACAACATTAAGAAGAACAAAAGCAATGCTTCCCTGTCAAGTCAAGATGGCAAGGAAGCTGTCCAGTTTATCATTAGGTTGGGGGCTGGACAGTACTCCGAAATGAAAATTCACACAGGCAATTAACATAAGGCACTGCAATAAATTAAGAAGAACTGTCCTTATGATGATAGGGTAGTTTATACCAAAAGAGCTATAGACCTAAGTGTGACCTATCAGATCCTGCTTAGAGAGAGCTTCTCCTTAAACTATATCTAAGTTATTTACGAAAGAAGGGTAAACATCAACAAAAACAATAGCATGCTAAAAGCTGATGAATGCAGCCATCCACCAAACACCTAAATATGTTAAGCTACAAATGCATATAACTTAAGTAAATGTTCACTGTGATACAACCGGTAATTGAAAGTTTTATTTTGTTTTACGAGCAAACCTCATAAAAATCTTAACTACTGGATTCAGATAACATTCCGACAGTCCAAACTGTATTGTCATATTCTACCATAATCTACCTGTCTCCTACAGTTCAGGAGAGGTATCTTAACCTATGTTTTATCATTTGACCTTCTTGCTTCTCACTCTAGGGAAGGATCTAAATTCATTTTCGGTGGCCTGAATAGAGCTTACCAGGCAGTCATCCAAATGGAACAGAGAACAAGTTCCAGTAATTTAGGCTCACCTGAAGCAAAATAAAGACACCCAGAAGACAGGCCCTAGTAACACAGAAATTACAGAATGAAAGACGGGGAAGAGGGCTCCCTTTTCCCCATCCTGCTAAGATGCCCCCAAGGGCAGCATTCTTACGGCTGATGTCACGGGAGCTATGAGGTAGTTTGATACTAATAAGAGTTACAAATACAGAAGTCTGTGGTCGCTTTGTTTTCTTTGCATTACAGCCAATTAGAGGTTATCTCTGTAATAACCATAATTCCCCCTCACAACGGACTGAGTAGTTATGGAAGGAGTGGAATTATAACTGGAAGGGAGGATGGGGTAAAACTGCAGTGGGAGAGCCTGCTGAGGAGATGCCCACAGGGGCTTCTGTCACAGAGATCCCAGAAGAGCTTAGGAATTGTGGTTTTACAGCTACTTCCATGTGTTTCTAAAATTTTGCCTCGGGGTTCATAGTGAAAGCACAGAGAGTGTATCGCCAGAGACTCTGCATCTATAATTTTATGAACTTTTCAGTGATAACAACAACAGTTACAGTGACTGATCACAAGTGGGTAAAATGCTGTGACTGAAACTTACAATGCTATGTATAAATAATATTTAAAATAGGAAAGCCTATCATTTTATGTATTGCTAATTTTTTTTAATAAATTTATTTTTTATTTATTTATTTTTGGCTGTGTTGGGTCTTCTTTGCTGTGCGCGGGCTTTCTCTAGTTGCGGCAGGCAGGGGCTACTCTTTGTTGCGGTGCATGTCCTTCTCATTGCAGTGGCTTCTCTCGTTGCGGAGTGCAGGCTTCAGTAGTTGCGGCACGCAGGCTCAGTAGCTGTGGCTCGCGGGCTCTAGAGCGCAGGCTCAGTAGTTGTGGTGTACGGGTGTAGCTGCTCCGTGGCATGTGGGATCTTCCCGGACCAGGGCTCGAACCCGTGTCCCCTGCATTGGCAGGCGGATTCTCAACCACTGCGCCACCAGAGAAGTCCCTGTATTGCTGATTTAATAACACAACTCATGTTGTTTTGCTTGCTTATTAGGAGTAAAAAAGAAAGAAAGCTCTCTGGCATGGTAGTAGTGAGGAAAAGACTACAAGCTAAATATGCACTAACGAAGCCACGTGGCTGATTAAAAAACCAATGTCATTTTCTATTGCGTTAAAAGCAGTATAGCATTAAAATCACAGGAAGTGATCACGCAGCTAACTGCATTTGGTATTGGTAAGACAGCATCTTGAATTGTAAACTCAAATTTGGCCATCGATTGTATAGAGGAATTTAAAAATTAGAATGTCCCCCCTAGAAGAAGAGAACCAGAATGGTGAGGGGTCTAGAAATCATGCCACATGGGTAAACAGTTGGGCAGAAAGGAAGGAATGAACATAGTACTTAGCCTGGAAAAGACAGGAAGGGTTGTCCTAACCAGAAGCCTCATTCTCATAGCTCGAAGGCAAAGCTAAGATCAGTGAGTAAAAATCATAGAGGTTTCAACTAACAACTTTCAAACAGGCCAACATCCCTCATGTACAAGCAGTGACCTCCCCAGCACAGGAGGCAATCAGTCACAGGACGTGCCCTCTCTCAGTAGGAGGGTGGGCCAAGTGACCTTTAAGCTTTCTCCAACTCTAAAATTCTGTGCTTTTTCTTGAACCTCAAATATACTAGTTATCTTTAGAACTGAAACGTCACTGCTGAGTCTAATATATCAGTAAAAAAAACAAGTGACCCAACCACTGGATTTTTCAGATTGCAGACATTTATCGACTCCATTCAGGAAGTGGAAAGAAGGCTGCCTCTGCTCTGTTAACATGCCCCGCGGTGACCCAAGCTTTGTTTGAATATATTTCAGAGGTAAAGGAAGGCATGTTTTCTGCAAATTACACATTCTTACCTTTGTCTCCTGAACAAGAACCATACAAAAAATTTCCAATCCCATTTCACCCTCACCATAGGACACCTTAGCGCCTGAACACGTAAACATAAGGCCACGGGCTTAAGCCCAAAGACCCCGTCTCCGTATTTTCTTTTAAGTTAATGAAATTGAATTTCATCATTTCATGCACATTTTAAGGGACGTAGCATTCCATACATCATCTACTACACTTACAAAATCTTGCACAGTGAAAGAGATTTGCAAAGCAAACCGTAAAACTTACTCAACCACATTCTACAGAACTGCAGTTCTAATTTTTAAGGTTTGAACTTCAAAAAAACAGTCCTAGAATAACCATGACTGATTTTTGATGCCCCAAACCCCCTGGATGCTAAGGCTGCAGTCATTTTGCATTGCTGCCACTTTAGGTCTCAGAACTGACTTAGGTACCCAGGAGGCCAATACCTTCCCAGCTACAAAAACTACAACTAAAATGTATTGCGCGCTTATAACCTGCCAGGCACTGCATATACCAAGGGCTCTCATATCAGCTCAAATAACCCTGCCCCTAGGGAGTGAATGCTGTTATCATCATCCCAAGTGAAGTGGGATGAGTTTAAGCAATCTGAGCAAGGATGATAAACAAGGTACAGTTGCCTGACTGCAAAGCCCATGCTTTCTTCCCTGGTGTCCTGCGCAATGTCTGCACTTCAACAACAGTACTAAACCCAAGTGCTGTACTAAAAGCCCCGACATCCCAATGGCAGCCTTGGGGAGGACCCCTTTCTCCCCAAGCAGCCCCACGCTGCTGCATTACTTGCACCTGTACTCAAGCCAAGGGTGGCAGGAGAGGAAGGCAGAAATGATGACAACTTACTGTATCTGCGACTAATAAAAATACATTAAAAGGGAAACAGTCCCTACCCGAGCAATAAGGCATAACTATGGGTCTGTTAAAGTTTCACTCTGGCCAGCACTTCTGAAAGCAATGAATTCTGACCATCTCTGCTTGGAAAACTCCTCAATTTTGGACATATGCTGGCATAAAAGAAATTCTCTTGCAAGCTTCTAAAAAGTGAAAAATAGCAAAACTCCTTTGCAGAATCAGGAAATAACAACTTGTAAAAGAAATACTACACTGGATTTAGAAGTAACTTTAATTTAGTCTTTATCAACAAGCTACTTTATATCACCAAAAATCTAAAAGTCCAGAATTGCTTGAATTCACACTTGAGGAAACAAATCGCAGTCATAAGCGCTCATGAGTTAGGGGACATTTATGAGAAACGGGAAGGGGCCCTTCAGAGCATACTTCCTCTTGTCACCATCCACCCTCCACCTGCAGGTCCTAAGGGAGGGTGGACAAGCCTCCACCTGACCAGTGGGATGTCGGAGGCCTCCTGGCGAGAGTTAGAAAGGCAGGACTTGCACTAACCTGGCCGCCAAAGGACTCCTTCTTGGCCGAGCTCTGAGCCTGAGGGGGGGCCTGGGCAGGCAACAACCTTGAGGGGCTCTTCTTACTCTGAGGCAGCAGCGAGGACAGGAAGCCCACGCGAGGCGACTGGGAGAGGGAAGCGTTCCTCTGGCTGCACACCATGGCTCTGGACAAGCAGACAGCACAAGGTCGCAGTGCTGGAGGGGGGACCTGGGAGAACCCGGAGCACAGACCTCCCAGGCTATGGACGCTGCCAGTGACCAGGGCCTTGGCCAGGTTCGCATGCCTGGGCCTTAAGGCGGCGTGATGCTTGGTGCTATTCTCGTACGAAGGGAGCCAGCAGCCTAACTGGCACAATGGTGAAGGCTGCGGCTCTTCTTTGAGGGCCGTGGTAAAGCTCAGAGCAGCGTTGTCTAATAGCCACTGGTCACATGGGGCACTGAGCACCTGAAATGTCTTTAGTCCAAATGGAGATGTGCTGGAGGCGTAAAATCCACACTGGGATTCAAGACTGAGCATGAAAAAGAATGTTAAATATCTCATGAATACTTTGTTTATATTCATTACATGTTCAAACGATATTTTGGGAAAGTTGGGCTCAGTAAAATATATCATTAAAATTAGCTTGTTTTTCCTTTTTTTTAACATAGCTACTAAAAATTTTTAAGTTTGATTTTTGGCTTGCACTTTATTTCCATCGGAGGGCGCTAGCTCAGAAACTAGAGCAGTTTCATCTGCTGCAGTACTTGGCCACATGCAGGTTTGGAATCTGACTGCCTGGGTTTGCATCCTGACTCACCAATCGCTAATTCTGTGACCTGTGGCGCCTACGTCTCTTCAACTGCTATTATTCTCATCGCCTGGGTTTTCGGCTGTAACTAGCTGTTTTTTTTAAGGTTGCTCAAATATCACTCTTCCAACCTGCCTACCTTTCCCAACCCTGGGACAAGAGCATGCTTCTACGGAGAAATGCATCCAACCTGTGGTTGGCAATCGTGTCATCCAAGAGGCGCTCCTTTCAGGGCACAGAAACTTCCCAGGGCTTCATGAAAGCGGGTGTGATTATTAACCCAGGCTGCACATATCTGGACGTGCAGGCCCCTGGAAGAACAGGCCTAGAGGCTGGGAGGTAGGGGACAACTAGAGGACCAGGGGACCTTACTCAGAAAGCTCAGACAAGAACAGTGAGCACCCGGGAGGCTCCTGGCAATTCCACGTCATCACCGGGAGGAGGGGAGAGCACAGGGGACCGAGGCGCGGAGTGGGCGCAGCACACACTCACAGTTCCGAGTCCCCCAGGCGGTCCATGTTGGAGACATAAGAAGGCAATTTGTGCTGGACTAAGGCCGCTTCCTCTTCTGGCTGTTGCTCCTCTTTCTTCAGTCGGTGGATTTCGGCTTGCAGTGCAAACAGCTGCGTAGAGGTGGGACGAGTAAGATGGGGATCTCACCCAGCCTTCCCTCCCCTGAGGAAGATTAGACTCACGTCACATCCGAAACCCAAGCACACTGGCTCAAAGGCCACCCGCCCTCAACCTCGGAGTGCCTCTCTCACTCTCTGCAGACTGGAAAAATGGGTGAGGCTGCTGGTACTTGACCACAGGGAGGCGAGAAAACTAAAAACCGTTAGATACACAAAACCCACTTTTTTTTTTTCTTTTTATCATTTGACTCGCTTCTTCCTGAATTCAGTGAGAAAAATAGTTCCACCCAATCATGCTTTGCTCTTTGGAATCTACAAAATCAGACTTTGGAACTCAAATGGAAAAAAGAAATTTGAAATGAAGGTCAGCATTTTTGACCTTCTGCCTGAAGAAAATTATACACACACCCCCAAACCCAAGAATCTTAAACCCCCAAACCCTAACAGCTTATAACCTTCCTTTTTCTAAAAAATCCTCCCTTTTCTGAAGATGTGTCAATCTCAAGGTTAGAGAAAGGCTCCTCAGGCAAAATGTAAAGGCAAATGTGGGTCCCCTGGAGCTATCATTTTACCAAACTAGAGAAACCTAGTTTAGCTTAGCTGAGAACAATTAAATCATTTCTGGGCCGTAAACAATACAGACGTGGGGACAGGTGGAAAAGGACTAGGGGTGGGAAGCAGGTTAGATGTAAGGTGACATCAATGCATAGAGTCTTTTTCCTCTTAAAAGTTCACTCCTGTTACTGTGTTGTTCGCGCTACGTGACTTACAACATGAACCTCACCTCTGGTTTTCAAAGACTTGTCACATGGCCCCCAAATCCCCAACACTGCCTTTCTGGTGACTCACTTTCATCTGAGATCAGTGCTTTCCTCTACTGAAATCAGCCCTCTATGGCTACTACCTAATTTTACACATGAAAAGCAGAAGTACTTCCCAAGGAGCAAGCATTGTTTGCAACAAACCTTCTGGCGCAGAACTTCATTTTCTTCCTGAACCTGGTTGGTCCGCTGGCACTCTGCATCGAAGTTCAGGATCACGGGAACCGGTGCACCAAGTTAAAGAATAAACCTGCCTCTTAATCAACTTGACTGTGGTGATTATGTCACAATGTGTACATACCCCGAACCATCAAGTTTTATACCTAAATATATACAATTCTTAATTGTCAATTATACTCCAACAAAGCTGGGAAAAATAGCCAATTAAAATATATATTCTAAAATAAAATTCAAATCAAAAAATAAAAATAAAATTCAAATCAAAAAATATATTCTATCACAAACTCTGCAATAAAACAATTCAATACAACAAAAATAAATAAGCCTGCCTGCAAAACGATTAAAAGCCCTTCCCAAACTCTTGACACCACACCAACACCTTTGAACATGACACAGAGTAAAAACTCTGTGCTGTGGGCTCTTCACAGCTTTATGAATAGTCTCTCCCTTGACACGGGGCCTGGCCTGACTTCCTTCAGAGAGACTCACGGACACATGACAACCTGCCTGGCTAGCCCACAGAGAGGACATAAGTCCAAACCTGACGCTTTCTCCCAAATGCCAGCAGTAAAGGGCTAGTATCCTGCGGGCTTCACAGCCAGCCTAAGCTTTAGTGACATTGAGCAAAAAGCCAGCCCAGCAGCTGGCCACTCGCCTTTCCCCTCCGCAGGTTGAGCCTCTCTGGCAGAGGTTCAGACTTGAGAAGCAAGCTTTCTGCAGATTGCCACCCTATGAGCACCCACATTCTAGGTCATGGTGTCTGTTTTTCCTGACCACCTCAAACAGCTTCAGTCCAGAGGAGCACAAAGCAGGCAGGGCCTCAGTACCGGGGAGGCACACTTCCCTAGAGGGCCCGCGGGGTCAAGCCGTAACCACCTCTGGGCTGGGCCCCCTGTTAGCTTTGTCTGAAAGCCCTGGGGATGAAGAGCAGCAGCAGGGGGAGAGAAAAGGCCAACCTGGCAAGGGCGTAACTCACACTCACCAGAGCACAAAAGGAAACACTCCCTTCCTACCTCCACCAGAAGACGTTCCTCCCAGAGCCAAAAGGAGATGGTGGATAGGCCTCCGCACGTCCAGTTTATCAGTGACCCACCAGACAGCCCCATTCCAACCAGACTCCCTTCTCCTCCCGTGGAATTCCTGCTAGAGAGCAAGAGTAACGAGGAGGATGTCCTGGGCTTTCCACGACAAAATGGTAAATACGTCAGGCTGTAAATTAGTTACATCCTCTCTTAAATATCCACACCTATGTTCTTAAAGCTGCTCTGTCCTCTGACAAGTCAAGGGACCCTAAGGTCATTATAAAGACAGTGACCCAGGCACTAACACAGGGAGGAAGTTCCGGCCCTAGAAGTGTTCTCACCTGCTACCGAATCCCAACAAAGGCAAGTGAATCCTGGGGGGGCACAGGGCATGCACAAAGGGTGCTCTCGAGGTTGGCCGGTTTCGCTGCAAAGCAGCTCTGCACTGACCCCTGCGTTTGCTGAGAGAGGCCCTATTTGAGGGCTCCTATCCCCCCACTGCTAGGACAGTCCCCACCCACACATGTCCACTATTCAGCAGCAGAGCTGCTGAACAACTGTAATAATGATGACAATTCCCGGCCTACGATCTCCGGCCTACTGATCAAAATAACCACCATCTGTCCAGCCCCCTCACGTGACACATGACAGTGATCCTTGGGCATTGTGTAGAAGAAACGATTGCATTAAGAGCAGAGGCCACTGATCACGTTGTCGGGCTGCCTCAGCCTGGGCCCCCAGCCCCGGGCAGCGGAGAGGATATGCATGCACTGAAACAGGACGCTCAGGAAGTTGTGCAGGGACACGATGAAGGTGTCGGCCCACTGGCGAGAAAAGTAGGTGGCAAAGATGGGGTTGGTGTCCGGGGACGGCAGGAAGGGAAGGACAAACCAGTCCTTCCACTCAGCCTGGTTCTGGAGCTCCGCGGCCTGCTTTGCAAAGAACTCCTGAGCCTTGTCACTTCTGTTTGTCTGCCAAGACACAGAGGAGGGAGCAAGGAAAGGGGAGAGACAGGAGTCCAGAGGTAAGATTCTTCACCACCGCACAGCAGACAGCCTCTGAACATCGGCCTGCTGGGTAAGTGGCCAAACATGATCTATAAACTGTATAAAATCAAGAGAACCATCACACTTTTCTCAAGTTCCTTGTAACTTCAAAGAAGCTGGTTTAAACTAAACTCCTGAGGGACCTCCCTGGCCGTCCAGTGGTTAAGACTTCGCCTTCCAATGCAGGGGGTGTGGGTTCCATCCCTGGTCGGGGAGCAAAGATCCCACATGCTTTGGGGCCAAAAAACCAAAACATAAAATAGAAGCAATATTGTAACAAACTCAATAAAGACTTCAAAAATGGTCCACATCAAAAAATCTTCAGGGCTTCCCTGGTGGCGCAGTGGTTGAGAGTCCGCCTGCCGATGCAGGGAACGTGGGTGCCCCGGTCCGGTAAGAGCCCACATGCCGCGGAGCGGCTGGGCCCGTGAGCCATGGCCGCTGAGCCTGCGCATCCGGAGCCTGTGCTCCGCAACAGGAGAGGCCACAACAGTGAGAGGCCCGCGTACCGCAAAAGAAAACAAACAAACAAATAAACAAAGAAACAAAATCTTCAAAAATTAATAAGTAAAATAAAATAAAGTCCTGGTGATAAATACCATTCTAAAAATTAATTCCTAGTTGATTTTCAAATAATCTAAGTGATTTACTCCCCCAGGTCAGCCATAATCTTTATTACTCAAACTTTAACCCAGCTACTTATATTCTTCAAAACACCCCCCAGGCTTACGTGCTTAAAACAAGAGGGGAAATAGGAATGAGGAAGACAAGTCCAATCATCTACAGACGAGAAGGAGAAAAGAAGTAGGAAAACAGTCAAAAATAATTTGCACTGTGACTGTTTCACCCTCTCCCAGGAGTAACAGAGAGAGCTGTCCCTAGGCGTTAAAAGAAAATCTATCTCTGGATCAAAGAACTCTCTCCACCAAGAAATCCCTAAACCAAAAGCACCTGGATTGTGTAGACGAGATAAAAGCGGAACAGGCTGGTTTTCAGCTTGTTGATGGTGGGTCTGTACATATCCTCCAAGCGGCTGAAGAGCCGACGTTCCAGGTAGTTCCAATAATCCCGAAGAGCAGCCAAGTCATACACCTGCATTAACTGCTGCAGCTGGTCCACAATCTTGTCCACCTGGTGAGAAAAAGATGAGATGGAGAAGGCACTGAAGGACGGAAGGGAATTCTCTCCTCGTTCCACAGAGTTAAGACAGCTTTTTCCTCTTGCTGTGGCTTCTGGATGTTAAAAACTTTTTTTCCTTGGGCTTCCCTGGTGGCGCAGTGGTTGAGAATCTGCCTGCTAATGCAGGGGAAACGGGTTTGAGCCCTGGTCTGGGAGGATCCCACATGCCGCGGAGCAACTGGGCCCGTGAGCCACAACTACTGAGCCTGCGCGCCTGGACCTGTGCTCCGCAACAAGAGAGGCCACGACAGTGAGAGGCCCACGCACGGCGATGAAGAGTGGCCCCCGCTTGCCACAACTAGAGAAAGCCCTCGCACAGAAACGAAGACCCGGCACAGCCAAAAATAAATTAATTAATTAATTAACTCCTACCCCCAACACCTAAAAAAAAAAAAAATTTTTTTTTTCTTTAAGTTAGCAATCTATAAAACTTTCAAAACCCAGTAACGTAATAGCTTTTAGGTATTTTTCCTGATGTAGATATGTATTTTGACCCTCTACCAAGCATGGAAATTGCAGGTGTAAAAGCTTCCTGGCCCAGGAAGAAGGAGATCTGGGTCGAGGGCCTGGATCTGCCTCTGACTTACTCAGCCACCTTGGCAATGTCACTTCAACTCTCTGGTCTCAGTTACCTAAGATTTCAAAAAGCAAAAAAGACAGAGTGAGACAATCTCCATGCCCCTCCTCCTAACTCCTCCATTCCAGGATTCCAAGGCTCATGGTGAGATGTACTGTCTCCTTCAAGTCGTCAAAGCACTACCAAAGTCCTGGCAGCTGCTCAGTGTCAGCCAAAGGAGTCACCTCCTTGTGAGGAGCAATCATACCAGAGTACACAAGATGGAAAGGCTTTTGAATATTGATATCATTCCAACACACCCATTTTATAGATCAGGAACACTGAGGCTTGGACAGCTGAAATGATTTGCTTTTGCCACCACCAAGTAGCCACTAACTTCGGCAAGACAAGAACCCAGGCCTCCTAACTCCCCTCCAGTGTTCTTGCTGCTAGCTCACTGCCTCACCTGCCAACACCAACTGAAGCCAGCAAATATACACACAAATCACACACATAAATTCCAAGAACTTCTCAACAGAAAATCATGTCTGAGCAGGGGAAGTATGTTTTCAAATGCACAAGGTCTTCCTCAATCGTGAAGCAAAACTGCCAATGAGTCACTGATAAAGCCGTTTCAAACAAACAGATACTTGAACCCAGCTAACATGTTGGGCTGCAGACCCCTTTGTTCCCAATGCCACTGGAAGCCAACTTCAGAATACTTCTGCTGCCAAAACCCCAACCATCTACCCCACGTTAGCTCCTAAAACCTCATCGCCATCCTGACCAATGACTGGCCAGCACCTGCTGAGAGGCTGGGGTGGAGAAGGGAGCCCCGGACCAGGAGTCAGGGCACCTGGGCTCCAGCCTCGGCGATGCTCCTAACTCGCTGGGTAACTTCAGGCAAGTCACGTCCTCTCTCAGGGCCTCAGTTCCGCATCTGTCAAGCGAATGCCGGACGCACTGATGTCGACGGTCCCCCTGGCGCGGTGACAGCGCCGCTCCCGCCCCGGAGGGCAGTGCTGGGGGAGAGCCAGCTTCGTGCCCCCTCCGGGCCGCCTCTGCCCGCGCCGCGCCCGCCGGTCCCTCACCCGGAACCCCTTCTCCTTGTCCGCCTTGATCTCGGCGTCCAGCTGCCGCAGCGTGTGCGTGAAGCCGCGGAAGAGCAGGTACTCGCGGACCAGCTCGTCTGTGCGCTCCACTGCCTCCGCCATCTCTGCGCCAGCGCCGTGAGGGGCCGCGGCGGACCAGGGATGGAGGGGCGGGGCCTAGGCCGCACGGGGCGGGGCCGGGCGCGGTCGCTGATCACGTCACGCCGCGGCCGGCCTACCAGCCCGCACGCACCGCTCGCCGCGCGTCTGTGGCCCCGCCCAGGCCCCGCCCCGCGACACCATCACCCAGCTCCAAGAGCGAATGAAAGAAGCAGTGCCCGCCGGGGTTTTCTGGCACCGCTGGCAGCGGCTTTGTCATCTGAGTTATTAAAAGTGGTGGCTGCCGTCCAAGTCAAGTAGGGCTGGACCTTGGAGATTATCCCAGATAGTCACGAGGCGGGCGAGGGGCTGAGGTGCCCTGCTCGTTGGCATTACCTCGCGGAATCCTCTGTGATCTGCCTGCCCTCGTTTTACAAATGGGGGAAACTGTAGTCCTAAGAGGCAAAGTGACTTGTGTGAAGTCACACAACCAGGTGTTGTGTTATCAGAGAGCTCTAACTCCCCCAAAAGTCTGCTTTCATTAATAAGATTTATTAACACAGCAAGATAACCAAGGCACACTGTTCTGAGAAAAAAGGCAAGTTTCAGAACAATATGTATAATATAGTCCCAGTTTCTTGCTGGGCAAAAAAAAGGTATGCGTATGTGCTTGTGTGTACATTTTTAAAATTCAGGAAGATTGAACACTAACCTCCTGTAGTTGTTTCCTCTAAGAGGTGAGACTCTGAGGGACTTTCGCTTCCTATTTTTTATGGATTTTTGTTTGACATTTTTATAAAGTGCATATATTTTTGTAAGCAGGGAAATAGTCAATATCTTTGAGCCTCACTTTCCACCTACCTTCCAGAGTAATAATGAAAATGTATTTAGCTAATGTTTCAGTATGGAAAACGCTTAGCACAGTGAATAGCCCATCAGTAAATTGCAAGGTTTGTTCCCTTCTCCTTCCCTCTAATGGTATGACTTTGTGTATTTGTCAAAATACTACTCAGAATCATTACTGCCACTCTGCTCAGATCCTCCAATCCTACTGCATGGAAATTTAGCCCCAAAGGCGTTCTGATCTGCACTAGAGAAACTTGAAAAGATAAAAAAAGCAAAACCCGTGGCAAGACAAGGTAGAGACCTGTTCCACTCTGCCTGCTTTACCTGACTCCAAAGGTGTAAGCATACCCCAGGCAAACAGTCTTGCCGCACAGGGCAGGCAAGAAGAGTCGCCTCTGTGATGATGAGGACCCAGGCAAATCCTATTTTGACTGGGATCTCAGATCTTCAAAAGTGAACTTGGGAAATCCTGACAAGCAGCCAATGCCCAAACCTCCCCCTACAGGAAAGTTGTGAATCAGATTCCCCTAAAGGCGCCTGAAGCTGAAGCCACAGCTCCCACCTCCTGCACCTCCAACTGCCATGGCAATTTCTGACCAGAGCCTATAAAACCAACTAAGACTGGTTTTCTGATCAACAAAATGCAGCTTCTCTGGGCCTTAGTAGGAGGTCTTTCCTCTACCAGGCATGCCTTCTCCCAGATACCCATATGGATAGCTCATTTGAGCAAACACACAAAGGAGGCTGCACACGTTTGCACTAATGTCACCTTCTCAGAAAGGTCTGATCATCCTGTACAAAATAGCAGTTCTATACCTCCAGAATTCCTAGCCCCCTTGCCTTGCTCTGTCTTTCTCCATCGCACTTATCACCATCCAACAAACTAGATATTTTTCTTACTTGTTGTCTGTCCCCCTCCCCCCTCAAAAATACAAGCTTCATGAGAACGGAGATTTTTGTCTGAATTGTTTGTTACTATATCCCCATTGCCTAAAGCAGTGTCTGGCTTATAGTACAGGCTCAATAAAAATTTACTGAATTATAAATGAGGACAAATTCAGTGTGGACCCACCACATTCAAGCAGGACAGCCCAGTTAGAGGGAATGTAAACTCTTGGGTCACTCCAGTGTGTAGGCTCTGTGGGCTTCTGACCGGTTTCCTGTCCAAAGCATTCCTCTTCCCCCATCTTCCCTTCCTACCATTTTACTCTCTCTTTAAAAATTTTTGGAGACATTTAACTGAGTTGTCTTTATGTAACCGGAGAAGGCACTAGATTCTCCAGCTCACTCATTAGCTCCAGCATGTCTGATTAAGCCTTTACTGCTTATGCTCTGGCACCTGCTATGAAAGTAACAGGTAGACTGATGTTCGTTTAAGCAGGTGCTATTGGGGCCCACAGCAATTCCATTATACAAAGAAAAGTATGCGGGTGCCCACAAGGTGAACCACAAGTTATCTTTTCTTCCAGTCTAATAATCTCTCTTTGCCCTTGAGGCTTCCAGTGGGGAGATAAGGGAGGACACGGAGCATGGGGATGGGACGAGGGGTAAACATTTAATGAACACCTACTAGATGCCAGGCACTGTGCTAGGTGTCAGGGACACAATTATATGCAAGACCAGGGTGTCTGCCCTCAGGACTAGCTCTGGCTGGTTGGAGGAGCCGGATGACTGAAGCACACACACTCTGGCTTCAGAGTGGAGGCTGGATTGGATGGGAACAGGGCTGGAAGGAAGACGGGGGTCAGCTAGGAGCCTGTAGCACTCCAAGCAAGAGATGAGACTAGACTGGTGGCAGTGGGGATGAAGATTGCAGGGGCAGGGGTAGGATTTGAGAATTACGGAGGCGTGGAATCAGCTCAACTTGGTGATTAATTAGCTAAGGTGAGTGAGGAGAAGAGATAGTAAGTGATTGGCAGGTTTCTGGCTTGGGCATCTGGGTGGATGATCGTGCCATTTGTGGGCCGAGAACTCCGGAAGAGGAGACCATGGGACATCCATTTTTGGTAGAAGCTAAAACAAACGGGGACCCATAAACAGTAAGCAGTGCTGCGACCTGAAGCACGGCTATCCTACCCCACCCTCGTGAAGGCTTCAGCTGTTACCTGTACACTGATGACTCCCAAATCTTACCTCCAACCCAGACCTTTCTCCTGAGCTGCTACCCAAATACCTGGGGACGTTTCCACTTGGGTATCCTACAGGCATCTCAAACTTAATTGTACCAGTTGCGTTCAGAAGCATTTTTGGAGAGTCAGTTCAGAAGGGTGAAGGAGGCTTTAGTCCTGCTACATTCGACTGTATTGGGCTGGCCAACAAGTTCATTCAGTTTTAAGTAAAAATAAAAGGCACGTTTTTCACTTTCACCAAGAACTTTATCGAACGACGTATTCATTAACTGAACGAACTTTTTGGCCAACCCAGTAGAACTCAGTTCCTGTTTCTCCAGCGTGTGATTGTGTCACCACCTGCATCATAATTACTTCAAGGTCTTGTTAAATTACAAACTCACGGGACCAACCCAGACCCACTCAATCAGAATTGCTTGGGATGGTGCCTGGGAATCTGCAGCTGGACCAAGTTCCAGGGGATTCTTAGGAACACATAAGTCTGAGAGGAGGATAGAAGGGATCAGCTGCCAATTAACAGAGCTTCCATGAATAAATGACTATTTTAAGCTTAATAGTAATAGTAATAACCATAATATTTGTAGCTGCAAAACACTTTTACATACCTTATTTTATTTGAACCTCTTGCAGCCCTGTGAAGTCTTTTTCTCCTCATCTTAGAAGTAAAAAAAAAACTGAGATTCAGGGAGACTAAATGATTTATTCAAGGTCTCAAGTTGACGTTTCTGATTCCAAGTCCACCAGTGCTCACAGCAGCATCACTGAATCAGTCAACTTGTGAGACAAGCCACGTGGCTGAATGAGGACGAATACACCCCACTTCTGAAGAGTATTGGAGCTCAGACTCACCATGCAGGGTCTCTTTAATGGCTGGAGCATTCTGCCTGGGGCAGGGATCAATCAATTTAACCCTGGGTACCACAGATAACAGATCAGAGGCATAAGGGCACCTGGAGCTCTCTAAGGTTCTGGGGCACCTTAGAATTTCACCTCTTGCCCTTATTTCTAATCTGGATGTTCTGGGCTGCCCTTTGTTTAACCTACAATTTCTGAGATTTCTTTTCACCCAATCCTTTGCCTGACTCTGCCTGTGATTGTGCCCTTGAACTCCTATCCTTTAAGACTCAACCTAGAGACTACATTGTTGTCGTGGCGCTTTAGGGGAAGAAGTTGGTGTTTGGCCAGGCCCTGGTACTGAGGCCGCGGTCCGGGTGGCCCCTGGCCTCTTCTACCACCCCTCCACCCGCCTTTTCCCCCGCTCCTCTGGCAGGATGAGGCGTGCAGGCCTGGGTGAAGGAGTACCTCCTGGCAACTATGGGAACTATGGCTACCCTAATAGTGGGTATAGTGCCTGTGAAGAAGAAAATGAGAGACTCACGGAAAGTCTGAGAAACAAAGTAACTGCTATAAAATCTCTTTCCATTGAAATAGGCCATGAAGTTAAACATCAAAATAAATTATTAGCTGAAATGGATTCACAGTTTGATTCTACAACTGGATTTCTAGGTAAAACCATGGGAAAACTGAAGATTTTATCCAGAGGGAGCCTGAACAAAGCTGCTGTGTTATATGATGCTGTGGATGATTAAACTGAGGTGATGCGAGTAACTGTGAGTTTGGAATTTGTTCCAACTTAACGGCTTGGAGTACCACTCCAGTAAAAAATCAGCATCAAAACATTCCTAAATTTCACATAATACTATGGCTTTTTCCATCAAAGATGACTGGATTTTACTTGTTTTATAAGTCACATTAGATAATACAGTGCTCTCTGAATACTGTTTCTTCATGATTCATTTTTTTGCCCCTATTTTCAGGGGTATTGAGATGGTCCGAGGTCAGTCTGGCCCTAATAAGTTTTTTCCTGTTTTTTGCTCTCAGGTTAAATAGCAGTATGATATCCTGTTGTTACCATAAATGTAGGTTTATGTTCCACACAAAGAAACTTAGTGGGAAAATAACAATGCCTGGAAAGCCTTGTGCTGAGCTCTTGAGATGGTGAGAAAGTTTGTGATGGACGGTAAATGTATTTTCCTGAACTGTCATCGCCCCTGAGGATGTACTCTCCTTTCCTCCTCTATTTGGTTAAAATTGTAGGCTGATGTCTTTTTACCTACAGTTTTCCTAATAATTTTTGATGATGTGACTCTTCTTCCGCCTCTGCCCAAGGACCTCATTCTTTAATAAAACTTGTTATTTTGGCATATTTCTAGTAAGGTTCAAAACAAATGTGTACCCATATAGTTGTCATTTTATATTAACTTTATATATATATACCATTGACTTAGCTTATAATAGTTTTATGATTTTAGCTACTTAGGCCATTTGGTTATCATTTATGACAGAATAATGTGAAGCTGAAGTAATTGCTAAGCTCTGAATGGAAATAAAATGTTCAAGAAAAGTAAAAAAAAAAAAAAAAAAAAGACTCCCCTAGTCATCCCTGGCCTTCACCCCTCAGGTTGCACTTGGTGTTTCCCTCTCTCTGTTCCTATGGCTTAGCACCCTGTTTGTGCTTATCACATTGCTTTGTAACTATCTGTCTGTCTCATCTCCTTGATTATAAACTCCTGAGAGCAGAGAGTGTGTCTGGCTGATCCTCCAATTCCTAGCATAGTCCCTTGAAAGGAGGTACTCGAGAGCTGTTTGTTGAATTAATGAATGAATGAAGCCCACTTGACTGTACTGCCTGGGACTCCAAGTTACACGCTCAGTACGGAGCTCCCATCGCCATTGCCTTCAGCAGAGAAATCTTTTCTTACTGTGGTCAGTGCCATACAAAGTTCTGAGCACTTCTGAAAACTGGAAGTGGCCCAGCCCTGCTGATAACCTTTGGCCTTGCCTTAGGGGGCAGGCTGTTTACACGCTAGCTCTCAGCCCATTGAAAATCGATGACAATTAATGACATACAAATTAAAACGGATGCCCTTTTCACTTACCAAATTTGCATTAAAACATCTACTGGCCAGTATTGATAAACATAAAATGAAGTGGGCATTCTCACAAAGCTCCAGAATGAGCTATTATACTTTTCTAGGGATGGCATTATAAATGATCACCGCCACCAACAAAAAAAATGTTCATACTCTTTAACTCAATGACTATGCTTCTAAAATTTCCCTTAAAGAAATAATTTTAAAAAGACAAGATGCATGTAGAATGGGTTGTTTGTAAGAGTGCAAGTTATTTGTAATAATGAAAGTTATTTACAATAGTAGAAGCTGTAAGTACCCAGAGGCTACAGTGAGGTATCCTCCAAGAACTTAGGAATGAGGAAACTGCATTTCCCACTGAGTGCTGAACGGCAGAATCCACCCAAAATGGATCAAAAACCAAAGACAAAGTCCATGGAAGGAGAGAGAAAAGCTACTGGCTCACAGGACTTGATTGAGGGCATCAATTCACAAAATAAATACTGTGTCCATCAGAAGAGGTTTTGCACACAGACATGCAGCAATCAAGAGAGTGACCATGGGCAGAGCCCACTGAAGCCCTCGTGTACATCTCGGCCAGCAGATGCCCTGAGTTCTGTTCTATGCCAAGACCGTTCCCAAGATGAGGAGGCACCAGACCACGAAAATGGGGCCATTAGAGGTAGTCCACCCTTTTCCTGGTTCCAAGCTCACCAGGGGACCATCTGATCACCCTGGCACTTGACCACAGGAAGAGTTGTGGTATTCTGGTGTCTTTCTCCTGGTAAACTAAAAAGGAGTTTACAATTATGTTAACCTTCCAACACAGGCCAAAGGGGATGTCGTTTAAGCCAGTGCTACCATGCACACTCCCTGTGTGTGCGATGGTTTTTTTAACGACATAAAGGGTGGCATTCTGATGTCTCCCTCAGGCCCCTGTGCAGTGAAGTTAGCACAAGTCAATCTTTCAGAACCTTCTCATCACTGGGCACGGCAAGAACAGTTCCAGCCGGCCTGTTCTTCACACCAACTGCACATGCAGGCGTCTAATCATGATTTCTACAGGGAAAGAGAAATCTGAAACAACCAAAATGTTCAATCTTAGGGAGAAGCTTAAATAAATTATGCTATACCCATCCCATGCAATATAATGTTGTCATTTAAAATCTTTTTTGCAAAGCCTACTTTATTACTTAGAGAAATATTCACACTACATGTTAAAAATGTGTGATTCAGGGACTTCCCTGGTAGTCCAGTGGTTAGGACTCTGCGGTTTCACTGCAGGGGGCACGGATTCAGTCCCTGGTCTGAGAACTAAGATCCTGCAAGCTGCATGGCATGGCCAAAAGAAAAAAAAAAAATGTGATTCACACTTCAAAAAAAATTTTAGGCAGTTTCTTATAAATTAAACACACAATTAGTACGTGACCCAGTCATCACGCTCTTGGACATCTGTCCCAGAGAAATGAAAACATATCTTTACATAAAAACTTGTACATGAGTACTCATAGAGGCTTTATCTAATCGCCAAAAACTGGAAACAACCCAGATGTCCTTCAACTCTTTTTGGTAGAGGCTAAAATAAACAGGGACAACAGGCAACATGGCTGACCTACCTCACCTCCTCTAGTTAAACAAATTGGTACATCCATACCACAGAATAGTACTCAGCAATAAAGAGAAGTGAATTAGTGATACACAACTGGACAGATCTCAAGGAAATTATGCTGAGTGGAAAAAAACAATTCTAAAAGGTTTTATATAGATAGATAGATAGATAAAGATATAAATATATCTATATATAAATATATATCTATATATAAATATATATAAAAATATAAATATATAAAGATATATATATCTCAAAAGACAGTTATGATTCATTTATATAACATCTTTGAAAAGACAAAATTTAGACATGGAGAACAGATTAGTGGTTGCCAGGGGTCAGGAATGAGTGAGTGGGTATGAGAGTAAAGGGGTGTGATTATAAAAGGGCAAAATGAGAACTCCTTGTGGTACTGGAACTATTCTGGGTTTCACTGTGGTTGTGGATACATGAAACTACACATGTGATAAAACTGTAGAGAACTAAACACACACACACTCACAAATGTGTATAAGTAAAAGAGGGACATCTGAATAACATCAGTGGGTTATAAATGTCAATGTGCTGGTTGTGATATTGCACTATAGTTTTTCCAAGATGTTACCATTGGGGAAAACTTGGTAGAGTGTACGTGGGATCTCTGTATTATTTCTTACAACTGCATGTGAATCTACAATTACTCCAAAATAAAAAGTTTAATTTTAAGTGCAATACAAAATTGTAGATGCAACATGATTGCCTTATATAATATTTTTGACCTATACGTACACACAAAATATTTACAATTATTGGCTTTAGATAGTAGAGATGTTGGATTTTATGGGTGATTTCTGACTTTGTCTATATACTTTTTAATATTTTTCAAATTCCCCTACCATGAACATGTATTAATTTTATTTTATAAATATAATGACTATCTTTAAATATAGTATATTCATTTTTCATAACCATATCTTAGTGCCGACTCACACAAAGCTTTTATCAACGATCCACCCAAAACTTTTAAATATAAATTGATGCTAAACTAGGAATTCCCAATTCTATGCTTATACAATTCAGTTTTCAGAACAAAAGATAGGACCTTACACCTGAACTCTGATGATCAAGTTGTCCAGCTTCCTCAGCTGCAACATAAAGACCTTGGGTTAAGAAGAACCCTGGGGTCCTTCCAGCTCTTACAGTCCATGGGCCTCATGCTGGTATAAGGCACCTGCTGCGAACCTTGGTCTGTCTGTTTAGAGATTATCTCTAAGATTATCCCAAGGATTGAAAGTGATCCACCTTCTCCCAGACCACATCTCTCCTTTTTTTTAAAATAAATTTTTTATTTTTATTTTTATTTATTTTTGGCTGTGTTGGGTCTTCGGTGCTGAACGCGGGTTTTCTCTAGCTGCTGAGAGCAGGGGCTACTCTTTGTTGCGGTGCACAGGTTTCTCATTGCGGTGGCTTCTCTTGTTGCAGAGCACAGGCTCTAGGTGCGCGGGCTTCAGCAGTTGTGGCACGTGGGCTCAGTAGTTGTGGCTCGGGAGCTCTGGAGCACAGGCTCAGTAGTTGTGGCGCACAGGCTTAGTGGCTCCACAGCATGTGGGATCTTCCTAGACCAGGGCTCGAACCCGCGTCCCCTGCATTGGCAGGTGGATTTTTAACTACTGTGCCAACAGGGAAGTCCCAAGATCATATCTCTTGAGGAGCAGCTCAGATTAGAGTGAGAACCTGCCTGCCTCCAGCCCTCCGCCTTCCACCCCACGTGGCAGCAAAGTCCCCATTTGCACAGGGCAGTAAACTGCCAATAATGGCATGAGACTGCCAGCAGCAGGAATCCATGAATTTATGAGTCTATAAAATCATTCACTTTCACTGCTGGAACAATTCACGTCTCCTAGGTTGATAAGAAATATGCCTTTGCAAACATTGAGTTGAGGACAGCATGGGGGAATCCCATCTCTGTTGCCACTTTTCCTAAAAACAACTCCTTGCTCTCTGCAATCCTGTTTCTACATTCTGCAATAACTAGGGCAGCTTCCCCTGCCTGTCCCCCACACCCCTCTCCACCCCTGTATAAATATATTCTGATTCTCTGAAGAACCCTGACTAATACACCTTGCAAAAGTTTTCTCCACTTTCAAATGAATTCACCATTCCTTTAAAGTTGTCTAACATAAGGAATATTATGCAGCCATGAAAACAAATGAGGTAGATCTCTATGTACAAATATGAACTCATTTCCAACTCATATTACTGGATGAAAACAGCAAGTTGCAGAGTGATGTATTTATGTAAAGTTCTTTCCTTCCAGAACTCACAAAACTATATTTTCCGAGGGAATATCTGTAGGTACGTAAACATCTAGCAAAGGATCTGGGAGCATTCATACCAAACAAATAACAGTAGTTAAATCTATAAAGGTGGAGAAAAGACCAAGGTGGGCTCAAATGTTTTCATTTTTACAAGGGGAATGTGTGTGCTTTGTATAATTAAAATTCATTTTATGTAGCAAGTGAATAAAGGAGTTGACCAATGATTTGATTTACAAGAACTGAACCTGCCTGACCCATGGTCTTCCTCATCCTTTCATTTAATCCTTCCAGCTCTCCAGGCTCAAAACCAGGGAGTCACCTTTGACTCCCCTCTTTCTGTGGTGTCCTCCCACCATCAACCCATCAGGATATTCTGTGGGCTTTGTCTTCAGTATCTAGTGATTTCTAACCTTGTCCACCACCAGCTCTCATATTTTCTCACCTGTGTTATTGTAAGGGCTTAACTCGCCTCCAGGCTTCCCCCATCACTTCCTCACTGCCTCTTCTTGATACGGCAGCCAGAGAGGTCCCAGGAAAGCCCTGCCCTCTGTCCTTTGCTCCTCTAACCTCATCTCTCATCCTCCTCCTCCTCACTCACTCTCTCTCTCTGCTCCAGCCACAGGGATGCCTTGCTCTGCACTTGACACAATCCTGCCCAAGGGGTTTTGCATTTGCTATGCGCTCTACCTATTTAAAGTGGACCGCCTCCCCCTGTACTCCCTATCTCCCTCCCCTGCTTTATTTTCCTTCTTAGCATTTATCATATCACCATCTTTTTAGGAACGAAAAAAAGGAAGTTGTTTATTGAGGGCAAGAGGATGTGACCAATATAAAAATCAAAAGCTTATCTGGGACTTCCCTGGTGGCACAGTGGTTAAGAATCCGCCTGCCAATGCAGGGGACACGGGTTCGATCCCTGGCCCAGGAAGATCTCACATGTCCCGGAGCAACAAAGCCCATGTGCCACAAGTACTGAGCCTGTGCCCTAGAGCCTGCAAGCCACAACTACTGAAGCCTGCACGCCTACAGCCCGTGCTCCGCAACAAGAGAAGCCACTGCAATGAGAAGCCCGTGCACAGCAATAAAGAGTAACCCCCGCTTGCCACAACTAGAGAAAGCGTGCGCCCAGCAACGAAGACCCAATGCAGCCATAAATAAATAAATAAATTTATTTTTTTTAAAAAGCTTATCTGGCTTTAACTGACTCTGCTTTCTCTGCTTGTCAAATGGGAGTTGGATTTTATTTGTACATTCTCTAAGGGGCCCTATCTGCTCATGAAATCCTTATACAGGGGGAAGCTATGGGACAGATTCCTTAAGCGCCCCAGTGGGAGAACTCTAATCATGGTGGGAGTAATGGCTCCATGCTGCCTTCTTCTTTCCCTTCTGCTTCATGTGTACCACAAAATAGTCATCGCACGCAATAGTGAGCTCAGAATTTAGCAAAAAGAAGCTCTGGAAGCCCACTGAACCATCTTACTACTGGTCCAGGTCCTTCAATATTTTGATTTTCCAAAAATCCAGGGAACTCCTTTTCCACGAGTATCCTCAGGTCCTCCTTTGTAAAGTAGACTTTATCCCCAGCAAATTTGTGAAACGTGAGCATCATGGTTTCCATGGCATGTTCCATTTGACATGGCATTTCAGTGAGGTCTGGTGAAACCTTAGCGCAAGGTCTGGAGGGGTCACTTGGCTAGCTGGGATGCGGGCTTAGTTTATCACCTTCTAATATACTATAAACACGTTTGTCTTTTTTTTTTTTTAATCTTCCCAGCACTAGAATTAAAATTCAACAGGGATCAGCATTTATGTCTGTTTTGTTCATGGTCATATCTCCAGCACCTAAAACAATGTTTGGCACATAGTGGACATGCAATAAATATTTCTTTAATGGGGAATTCCCTGGCAGTCCAGTGGTTAGGGCACCACGCTTCCACTGCAGGGGGTGCAGATTTGATCCCTGGTCAGGGAACTAAGATCCCGCATGCCATGCAGTGTGGCCAAAAAAAAAAAAAAATTATTGAATGAGTAAAGAATATATTTGACCACAAAGTTTCATGAGTTATACTATAATAATGGGAAAAAACCAAAATGAGACCACATTGATTAGCTTTTGAATTCTGAGTAAATCACTTAGCCTCTTCTTTTTTTCATTTGTGGTAAACACACACACACACACACACACACACACATAAAATGAGATTTACCCTCAACAAATTCATAAGTGTACAGTACCATATTATTAACTATATGCACAATGTTGTACAGGGATTTCTAGAAATTTTTCATCCATGACTGAAACTCTCTACCCATTAAACAGCAATTTCCCATTTCCCTCTGGCAACTCCCCCAGCCCCTGGCAACCGCCACTCTATTCTCTGTTTCTATGAGGTTGGTTACTCTAGATACCTCATATAAGTAGAATCATGCAGTATTTCTCATTCTGTGACTGGTTTGTTTCACTTAGCATAATGTCCTCAAGGTTTAGCCATCTTTTTTATGACTGAGTGATATTCCATTGTATGTATATACCGCATTTTCTTCATTCATCTGTCGATGGACATTTAGGTTGCTTCTACCTCTTGGCTATTGTGCATAATGCTGAAATGAACATGCGTGCAGACATCTTTTTAAGGTCCTGCTTTCAGTTCTTTCAGATAAATACCTAGAAGTGGGATTGCTGGATCATATGTTAGTTCTATTTTTAATTGTTTTAGAAACCTCCATATTGTTTTCCCTAATAGTTGCACCATTTTACATCCCCAGAAACAGTGCACAGTGTTCCAATTTCTCTACATCCTTGCCAGACTTTGTTTGTTTGATAATGGCCATTCTAACAGGTATGATGTGATATCTCATTGTGGTTTTGGTTTGCATTTCCCTGATGATTAGTGGTGCTGAGCACCTTTTCATATAGCTGTTGGCCATTTGTATGTCTTCTTTTCAAAAACCTCAGTTCAAGTCCTTTGCCCATTTATTAAAAAGGTTATTTGTTTTTTTGCTGTTGGGTAATAGGAGTTCCTTACATATTTTGGATATTACCCCTTATGAGACATAAGATTTGCAGATACTTTCTCCCATTCTCTGGGGTGCATTTTTACCCTGTTGAGTGTTTCCTTTGCTGTGCAGAAGGCTTTTAGTTTGATGTCTATTTTGGCTTTCGTTACCTGTTCTTTCAGTGTCATATCCATGAAATCATTGCCAAAACCAACGTTATGAAGATTTTCCCATGTGTCTTCTTCTAGGAATTTTATAGTTTCAAGCCTCAACTTTCTATATCAGTATTTGTATAGCTCTTTCTACATTTCAAAATGCTTTCATATACATTAAACCCTTAAAACAGAAACCCCAGAAGGAGGTCCCTTGGTGCTGAGTCATGATGACAGGCCCTGAGCCTTTGGGAGTTTTACTCTGGAGGTCAGGGGAGGATGGGTACTCTCACCCTGGGACATGTCTTGGTAGTCATATATCTGCTCTTCTACAGCAGAAAGTGCCCAGCCATGCTGACCCAGCAATACCTGCTCCCCATAAAGGAGCCTACTATATTCCCAGCCTCTCCTGGAAGCCAGAATCTGGCCTTGTGCAAAGGAAATGGAGGGCAAAAGCCCATCTGAGATTGCATCCAAGGTTCCTCTTAGCAGAAGTGCTGGGAGCTCATAACTGGAGTCAGAGAATGTACCTCTCCATGGATCTCTGCCTTCCTCATCCTTCCCTATAAGCTACTGTCCACAGACCTCAGTTCACAGCTGAGGGTCTTTTGCTCTGAAACTTACAAAATCGTGCAAATTTCTCTCTGGTCAAAGATAGTTAATATTCCTTTCACTAAATGCCACCCAAGGAGGCGTGGTGAGCAGAAGACCAGAGAGAACTTAAGGTGTTTAAACCTTAGGCAGGTCCCTGCCCTTCTCTGAGCTGGCTTCCCCATCTATAAAGTGAGCAAGAGAAGACTCTTCACAAGGTCATCCACAAGGATTAGGAACATAGTAGGTGCTCAATACACGATCCATCACTCTTATTTTGTTTGGAGGAGATAGAGTCTGAGACCCCCTGTCCTTCATCACATGAAATGGACGGAAAATAATGTTGATGTAAATAATCAATAAACAATTTATAATAAGGGATAGAGGAGAGTTTCACGTGAGCCAAAATGAGGACTGTAGCCCAGGAGACACAGATTCAAAGAGCACTTGAATTGTGTTCCACCAGACCACAAGAGGAAGGAGGCTTATATATGCAAAACCCATAAAATTACATAAGTTGTTTGCCAAGAATTAGGACTGGAGCTGGCACGAAGTAAGGGTGCTTGTTAAGCACGGATTGGTTGGAGCCCAAAATGGTTGCATAGTTACAAGGGGAGACCCTGAGACCATAAGGTTGCAACTGGCAGCTGCTAGCAGATATTGTTTTGAAAACAGCTGATGATGTCCTTGAGTTTGAGACAGTTCAGAAAATTCAGGAGTTGATGCAAGAATGTGTCTGAAACCACATCCACAATGGCCACCTGGCTCCATTGGATACGCCTGAACCACAGTTCCTCCATTTTTATTTTTAAATGATCTTAAATACATCATCCCCAACAATGGAGAACAAGTGAAAAAGGCTGTTTCTCCAACCAGAAAGTTAAGGCCGAGGACCCAGAACACAGGTGGCCATACTGGGTTGGCATTAATGCAAGAATGTTAGCTCCCCGTTGGGACAGGTATGGAGCTGGATCTGAGGGGAGGAAGTGCTCTCAGGCTGGTGGAGGGCAGGGGTATTTCAGGGCGGAACCTATGCTACCTAGGGGTCTGGCACTGGGGGCAGGATCTATGTTACCATGAGGAGGCGTGTACAGGGCAGGGTCTCTGGTCCTGGGAGGGAGGGGTCAGGGTCAGAAGGTGATGGGGTGTGCCTGGCTGTTGCCGTGGAGAACTCTGATTGTATCCAAAGCTGGTGAGAGGCCACCCGGAGGTCCCAGGCTTCATGAGCAGAGCCTCCTGCCTCACAGCTGCGGAGAAGGTTGACTGAAGTGGACTAGAGATCTTCATTCTCCATAAAGAAATCAGGCTGCGGCAGGTAAGGAACCCTCTTAGCAACATCCCACCCCAGGACTGCATTTCTTCTGGGTGCAGATCTGCTCCCCAGTGGGCCTCACCCAGCGAGGCAGATGAGTGTGGGGTGGTGGTTGATGGGAGGAGGGGGTGACTAGGTGAAGGCTAGGCAGGTTGGTTCCTGGACCTCCGTGTGCCCTCTCGGCGCAAACGTAAGGCTCTGCAAGACAGAGGTACACAGACTCCTGAATGCCCTCTGCTCCCAGGGAAGAGAAACCAGGGAGTGGGGGAGGGGAGAAAAGCCGTTCCTCAGGGACCCTCCGTGACCCTGGGTCATGGACAGCCAGCGGGGATAGGACCTCAACATAGGCAGAATTTGATTTTAAAATGAACATTTTACATTCACCTTGAAAAGGAGAAGGAGAATTTGCTCCTACTGGGTGCTTTCCATGTGGCAGTTTCTTTCTACATAACACAACGTTTAATTTAATGTTCCACCAAAACCCGAAGCTGAATTTCAGGAGTGTCCGCCGCATGCCAGGTGCCCTATTTGCCTGCTTCAGGTAGAACTCATCTGTGATCCTCACGGCCACTATTGAGGTGCATCCTGGGTCAGAACCCCAATCTGAGCGCCACCAGGCCCAGGTTGCTTCAGCGAGGCTGTGTGACCTCAGGTTCACCCTTGCCCCGGGGTGAAGCAGCTTGCCCCAGGTCAGAGAGCAGCAAGGGGCACCTGGCCTGGCTGCTGCTTCCTAGGGTAAAACTGAAGGCATGGGAACACCACATCCTGAAACATTCAGGGGTGCAAGAATTCGAGCAAAAAGAAGCCTAAGAGGGAGGAGATACGGGAACACATGTATAACTGATTCACTTTGTTTTAAAGCAGAAACTAACACACCATTGTAAAGCAATTATACTCCAATAAAGATGCTAAAAAAAAAAAAAAAGAAACCTAGACACATGAATCTATCTATATTTGGGGGAAAATGAAATTTTTCCCCTAAGCTGGAAGAATATCTGTTTCCTCTTGTCTCAAAGAGTCAGCACCTTTTCTCTTTTCTTCTTGCTATTTTGAGCCCACCTTTTAAAGGCCTCTTCTGCCAGCGCCCCTTAAGCCCCGCCCCCATTTCTTCCCTAGTTTATAACATCATTCCCGGGTTCCCCCTTTTCTGCGTCTATTTCCTCACCCAGCACGCTCTCATCTTTTCCCCTGAGAGAGCCTCTGCTCTAGACTCTTTATTGACCTCCTCATTTCTAAGTCTCAGGATAACCCCGTAAGGCGGGTGTCAGAGCCCCGCCTGAGGGATGAAGATACTGGGGCTCCAGGTCAGGTGAGCAGACCCAGTCGGAGGACATCCGTTCAGTTCTCTGTGGGCACATACAAGCCGTTTGGGGCACCTGAGGTGACACAGGTATCCCCTCCCTGCCCCCTGGGCCTCCGCTTGGAAAGGAGCCATCAGGCAAAGGTGAGAAGTTCAGCCCTGCCCCTCCCCCTCTCCCCGCCTTCTTGTGGCGCCTTCAGACAAAATGTTACACTTTCTTCCACTGCCTGCACCCTCATTGGCTGGCCACCGCGCGACCCCATTGGCTGTGAGCCCGGGGACAACACTGTGATTGGTCCCTGCGCCTGTGCCGAGGTGCTGGGTCTGTCTGGCCCGGGTGGAGACACGGTCCCCACTCTGGTTGGCACACGAGGACCGTGACCGCTGCCACCGCTGTCAAGCCTTCCGGCGGCCCACGTGTTCCGGGAGTGGGGACGTCGTGTGCCTGGGTGCCCATCTCCCTCCGAGGGTGAGAGTCGACTCAACGCTGTGGAGGGGCAGGGGGCAGGACTGACCTTCTCATCTCGCCGGCCGGCTGGCTGCTCCATAAAGGTGCACTTGTCCTTGTGGGTGTTTATGTACATGCAATTGATTCAAGCCCCTGGATCCAAACGGGTGAACATTTAGGTCTGGGTCCAGACTTTAATAGGAGCGTTTGTACATGTCATCTTGACACCCTACATATTTCTGAGACTGATTTTGGATTTTTTTTTTTTTTTTTTTTTTTTTTTTGCGGTACGCGGGCCTCTCACTGTTGTGGCCTCTCCCGTTGTGGAGCACAGGCTCCGGTCGCGCAGGCTCAGCGGCCATGGCTCACGGGCCCAGCCGCTCTGCGGCATGTGGGATCTTCCCGGACCGGGGCACGAACCCGTGTCCCCTGCATCGGCAGGCGGACTCTCAACCACTGCGCCACCAGGGAAGCCCCTGGATGTTTTTTTTAACATGATCTGATAAGCATAGGGAACAAAAGGAAGCTGCTGGTGGGTTGCAAAACATTATCCAGTATCTTGTATGCGTTTGCTTAGGGTTTGCTAATGAGACTGGATCACACTCATATGTTTTTCAGACTGATGCTTAAAAATGATTGAAAGTTACTCTGAACCTTGGAGAAGGTGAAGTCATAGTTTTTGAAAGTTCAGCCTAGGGAGTTTTTTAAAATGTCAGCTCTTGGGCTTCCCTGGTGGTGCAGTGGTTGAGAGTCCGCCTGCCGATGTAGGGGACACGGGTTTGCGCCCCGGTCCGGGAAGATCCCACATGCCATGGAGCGGCTGGGCCCGTGAGCCATGGCCGCTGAGCCTGCGCGTCGGGAGCCTGTGCTCCGCAACGGGAGAGGCCACAGCAGTGAGAGGCCCGCGTACCAAAAAAAAAAAAAAAAAAAAGTCAGCTCTAAATGGGTACTAAGTGGTGTTTTAATTGGAAAGTCTTTGGTAGTGAAAGTATACTTTGCTTTATACATGAGAGGTGATAAAAATTATGGCATGATAGTATGAACCTTCACAAAATGCCTTTTTAGAAGAATGCATCAGTGAAGCTGTCTTCTAACTGTGCGACTGAAGGTTATGCTTAGCAGGCTGATCTAATGAACAGAATTGAGCACAGTAAAAAGTTTTTAGAAAGGAAAAGATATCAGAGTTATGGCCATTCTGAAATGCCTAATATTATTTTTGGCCTCAGTTTCCCTCAGAATGAATGGGCTTTGCACAAATTGCCCAGTAAACATTTGTTTACGGAGCTGCAGTCCCCAGAATTCCTTCCCATGCAGCTTCCCATGCTGTTGTACGCTCCTTCCTCCACTTCTGTTGGAAAATGAGCAGCTTGTGCTACTTGCCCTTGTTCCGGATAGTCACAGAATTGTGACAATGACCTTCCAGGGGTGGAACGTTTAAACTATAATCTAGTTAAGGACTTTTTCACCTCCTTTATCCAGATAAAGAAATTAAGATTTCAGGTTTCTTGGCTCATAAAAAGTCACACTGCTGGCTAACAAAGAGTTACAACCCAGGTCTTCAGCCAATCTATAATCCATCCTGCCTTTTCCCACACTGGTTCATCTCATTGGCCGGATACCATCTCTGGGAGCATCCCTGCATCATCCTACCCACCGTGGATTTGTAGGACTAGCTTCCTTCCACCTACTATCCCCGTACTGAGTTCCCCCAATTCTTACACCTTTCAGATGCCTGGACATTCACACTCACCCTCCAAACATGCCCCGTTTCCTGAGCCAGAATAGGATACCCAGGTTCTTGCCCCTGTATAATCCCTCCCCACCTGTCTCACATGGCAATGGGCCAGGATCCCCTGCAAAGGCTTTTTCTTTTCCAGCTTCTCAAATATGTGCTTCTCACTGTGAATCTTGTCAAGAGCTGAATTCATGAGATTGTAAATGCTTAGGATCCAGAGAGGTCTTCTGGGTCAGGGTTGAACTTGCTGATTTCCTGCCCCCAAGGTTTTCTCTGAATGCTATCCTGTCTTATTGCTATTCTGATGCACCCCAGGAAGGACACTTTAGATACTGGATACATGGATCCTGATGAAGGATCGTACCGATGTGTTGGCCAAACAAGAGTGAAATGAGAAATCTGTGTGGAGTGGGGCTGAAAAACTTCTCAGAGAAGTTGGGACTTAAACTGGGAACTGAAGGACAAGCTGACTCTAGAGAGGTAGAAACTGGGGGCAGGGAGGCATTCTTGGTAGGAGGAAAGAGAATGGGCCACAGAATAGGGGTTGGTGGGCAGGGCAGGGACGTATACTGCTGGGGGCGGTTTCCCTAACACACTTTGTATCTGCGTAGGACCTTTAGGAGGAAAGGTTTGTTTTTGTTTTGCTCCGTTTTTAAATAAAAGATCACTTATTGATCTCATTTTTACCGTTAATTCCCCCATTCCTAGCAAAAGAGCCAAGCTTGCAAGAAGGCGGAGGAGGGTCCTGCCCTCCCCTCCCCCATCCAAGAACATGACTTCTGTGGTACTTGTCCTGGCCGAGGACCCCTTCACACAGATCACACATGCGGATGGGACAGTTCCATCTGTATTATTGCAACAAGAGGCTCTGTGTGAAAAATATCCACCTAAGCTCCTGCTGGGTCCACAGTGCAAGTCAATAACGATACCTTGGAAAGAATGGCTTTGGGGGATCATAGCAAATCATGCCTAGTGGAGAGCACGATGGAGCATCTAGGAATCGGATATTTAAAATTGCACAAGGTCTAATGAAGGTTAACATCTTGATTAGATCCTTGGCTTGATTCCCCACTGAAAGCAGAGTGGAAGGATCATCTCCCATCTTTTACTGCGGTGTTCCCATCTCCCAGCTCCTGACCTGGGGCGCCCGAGGCAGGCAGGCTGAGATGGAGGCCACAGCTCCCGGCAGCTGGGCAGATGCTCTGGTGCCATCCTCACCCCAGCAGCAGGCAGAGAAGGCTGCCCTCAGAGGCAGCAAGTAACGGGAGTGTCTGCCGGCTATGGGAGAGGCAGAGGGCTGCACCCTTATTCAGTGACTCAACAGTCCCCAGAGCCATCCAGGTATTTCCCGAGGAATGTGTTTGGGCAGAAGCCTGGGAGGAAACCCAGATTATCAGCATGGGCACTGGGAGAGCTCCAGACTCCCCACAAGCCCAAAGGCCTTTGGTATTCATATTCCTAGACTACTAGAGAATTTGAGATGCTGGGAGGACCCTGGTCTTTTTTCCTCCATTTGTCGACCTAAATTCCCTGGTGTCCAGGCACATGCACTTCTCTTTAATTTAAACAGGTAAAGAAGACCTATGTTCTTCGGTTCGAAAGTTTCTTGTTTTTCTGTCTGTAGTTCAAAACCTTCACTGTTTTACTTTGCTCCGTATTAAAGATTTGTTGATGTCTGGAAATTGGAGACTATAAAAGTGTGGCCTCTGATGTAACCTAGCCCTCGGGCTGGATGGGCCTTTGTGATTCTGTGGCTGTCCTCCCCACACCTATGGCACGTTACAGGAGCTGAAAGGGACCAGCGCAGGCAACAAAAATGGCACCTACTTACCATCTTCCCACCACTGTTCTGAGAAGCAAACCGAGGGAAAGTGGACACCCTAGTGAAGACCACATTGGCGACAGGAGACTTGCTGTCAGACCTAGAAGATGTTTTAAAATCCCACATTACTTCATTGGGTTCATGGCCTCTGTGGCCAGTTAGTTCTCCCCCTAGAACTTAGTGAGAAAGCTTTCTTCCACCTCCTTCCCTGATATTCCCTCTTCGAAGGAGATTTTGCTCCCAGCTGCTGTCAGCTGAGGTGCTTTGAGAGAGGGGCTGCTTGTCTGTGCCCCAGTGGTGGCTCATCCGGGAAAGCATCAGAATCATCCGGGCAGCATGTCACCTACACAGACGCCCGGGCCACCCCAGGAGATGCAGATCCAGTGTTTCTGAGGCAGGGCCTGGGCATGTGTATTTTCATCGGTCTCGCCAGGTGGCTGACATACATCAAAACCGACCCAGGTCATGCATTGTCTCTGCCCAGCAGAACTGTGCTCAGGGGAGAGTGGACCCCGTGGAGAACTCCCATCCTAATTCACTCAAACCTCAGTGCTGAGTACCTCCTGCGAGTATAGAGGTGATGACAATGCAGCCCCCTGTTCAAATTGCTGGCAGAGCCATCCATGGCTCAATCTTTTATTAAAATCGTTACATTATCAGCCTTAGAACCGCTTCTCTTAGAGAAGGGCTCCTGATTTGTAAAGTTAGATGTGACCAAGGACAACATAATCATCATTTCAGAACCCACTGGAAGCAGTTCAAGACAAACCAGCTTCCACTTCTCTGCCGTCACGGACCTTTTTGCTTTCACACGTAGAAGAGTGCATTCTCTTCTTTTTTAGGTATAGTATACATGCGGAAAAGTTCACAAATCTAAAGAATACACCTTGATGGATTTTTTTCATATACTACATACACCTGTGTAACAACTTCCCAAGTCAAAGAGGGGTGCCTTCTCACAGTAGGAAAGACCTCAAAGGGTGGGACAGGGCTTCCCTGGTGGCGCAGTGGTTGAGAGTCCGCTTGCCGATGCAGGGGACGCGGGTTCGTGCCCCGGTCCGGGAAGGTCCCACATGCCGCGGAGCGGCTAGGCCCGTGAGCCATGGCCGCTGAGCCTGCGCGTCCGGAGCCTGTGCTCCACAACGGGAGAGGCCACAACAGTGAGAGGCCCGCGTACCACCAAAAAAAAAAAAAAAAAGGGTGGGACACATACTTGTTCCACCTCTGACACACTGTAAAGAATGCGGTCTCGGTACAGCTTGCTCTCCTTGGCCGCTGTGGTCAATTAACAAGTGTCTGGTGAGTACCTGCAAGGTCCTGGAAACTTCCTGGCGTAAAGTAGCTGTGCCCTTCAACTGTAAGTCAGATACGAGTGCCTTGTGTTTTAGGAGTCGAGCTTCAATAACAGATTTTGTATCATCTGTTATTTATTGTGTATCTGTCATCGATTAGACTCATTGGTTTGGGACCTTTTACTTGGGAGCTGTTTCCCTTTCTTTCTGCTTCAATCCACTTTCCTTTTTCTTTAATGTTGTATCTTTGTTATTTAGGGCCAAACAAAGCCTTGTACATTGCAGCTTCTCATGGAGACCTCTGAGGAAGACAACAAGCCCAGCGGCGGAGCAACGCCCCGGCCCCTGGCACAGCTGCAGAAGGTCGAGCCGCGGGTGGCCCGCAGACGCCTGTCTCAGGCCCGCCACCGAGCCACCCTGGCAGGGCTCTTCAGCAGCCTCAGGAAGACCGTTTACTCCCACTCTGATCTCACAGCCTCAAAGGTACGGGGACCTTAGGGTAGGGAGGAAAAGGTCCCACGCATGGAGGGACTGTGGAGCCGAGATGGGGACTGGCCTGGAGCTCCCGCCCCCGAGGGCTGCGGCCCGGGTGGGTCAGCAGTCAGCTGCGGACCCCTCATGGCGCTCTGTCTGCTGCTGCATGTGGGTAAAGCCTGAGAGCCGGGCCTTACCTACCTGCTGCAGACAAGCCTGGCCTCGGAGGGGAAGTGACGGCCCGAGAGGCCTGGTGAGCCAGTGACTGCAATGCCCATCCCTCTCACGGGCAGTGGTGAGCCTCTAGCAGCTGCCCAGACCCTATGTCCCCAGCCCAAGCACACACATATACCCCGAGGCACACCCCCCAGTATGTGCCCGTGTATGCCTCTCAGTTTTCATGCATCAACCAGGTCTTTCCCTAGGCGACAGGGCTCTCCAGGTAGGCATTTATCTTTTCCTGATCTTAATTTTGCCTTTCTCCTTATGCAGCTTGTTCATTGCTCATCAGTGCCTCTGGTGGAGCACAGAAGGTTCGGGTGGGTTTGGGTGGTGGTGGGAGAATGGAGTGGGTATCACTGCAGGAAGCATTTAGGAGGTCTCCGACAGGGGCGAGTTCCCCGACAGCCTCAAGTCCCCCCACCCTCTTTTAAAAGAGGAGGGAACTGGAGTCCAGACAGGACCTGTCAGCTGGTTGGGGGCTCCAGACCTGGCCCTCTTTCCCCGTCCATCTCTCTGGACCAGCCCAATGCCCTGCAACTGCTTCCAGACAACGGGTTTCCCTCTGGGCTGGCGCAGAGCTGCACTTCTGGAGAGGGACCATTTGACGGGCGGGAGCATCCTGCTTCCGGAGCTGGCACCAGAGCCTTGCTGAGGGCAGACACACAGAAGAGCCCCTCAGTGGGCACAGGGCCAGGGCCTCTGTGGAAATTAAAGGAAGGTGCCCAGAGCGCCCTTGTGCAGGGCTCCAAGTGGGGCTGGAAGAATATCAACAGAGGTCCCACGTGCTCCTCTGGAAGGCTATGGGTTGTGGCAGGAGAGGTATGGGGAGGGCTACTCCCTGGCTGAGCCAGGCTCAGGGGCTCGGGACTCAGGTGAGGGTGGGGAGAGAGAGTCCACATCTGGGCCTCTCAGCAAAGAGCTTGTCCAGCACAGCTCTGCTCTGTGTCCCCTGGGTGACAAAAACCCCAAAGTCCCTGTCATTGTCCAGTGAAGAAGTGTGCACAGACTGCAGCACAGCTGAAGAAAGAACAGGTAAGTAAGGAGTGGAAGTGAATCTAGAGGAAAACCCTTTGCAGCCCCTAAAACTCACACCTCACGATGTGGTGGTTGAGAGCCTGGCTGTTAACTGGCCTCGGTCCACGTGAAGCAGGTTACTCGCTAAGCTTCAGTTAACACACCTGTTAAAACAGGGACAACAGTCATGGCTTCCTGAGGCCTGCTGTGGAGTTCAGCAATATAGTAGCTTGAAAAACAGAGCATGGTCATGTGTGGTTTAGAATGTTAGTATCACTTAGGAGTATCACTTAGGAAAGTGAGGCTCCAGAAAGTTAGACAGTTTGCCTGGAACGGCACAGCCAGAGGGCAGACTGGAAATCAGACGTCTTCTGTCCTCTCCTTTCTCTTTCGTGCTGGAGGGACAACCCTGAATTTTGCATTTGTAATGTCCATGGAGAAAGGATTTGCTCTACAAGAGTGAGATGCACGTATGTGTGGTAGCAGGGTGTTACTAGTTGTCCGTGGCTGCCAAAACAAAATACCACACACCAGGTGGCTTAAAACAACAGAAATGTATTGTCTCAGAGGTCTGGCCTCTAGAAGTCCAAAATCAAGGTGTCCACAGGGCCGTGCTCCCTCTGACGGCTCTAGGGGAGAAGACTTCCTTGCCTCTTCTGGCTTCTGGCATTTGCTGGCAATCCTTGGCGTTCCCTGGCCTACAGAGCCATCACTCCAGTTACATGGCCGTCTTCTCCCTGTGTCTTCATATTGTCTTCCCTCTGTGTGTGTCTTTCTCTGCATCCACATTTCCCCTTTTTATAAGGACACCGGTCATACTGGATTAGGGCCCACCCTAATGACCTCTTTTTAACTTGATTACCTCTAGAAAGACCCTATTTCCAAATAAGGCCACACTCACAAGTTTGGGGGTTAGGACTTCAACGTATCTTTTTGAGGGGAACACAATTCAACCCAGACAAAGGTCCTAAGAAAATCAGCCTGCCCAAACCGTTCTAGAAACAGAATTTCAATGAATTGCACCCGGCTTACCTGGCTCTGTGCTGGTCCAGTTGACGTAGTGAGACTGCGAGGTGAGCGTGGGGTGGCCCGGCTGTGCGGACACAAGTGACCAGCCTGGACCAGAGGACTAGAAAGTCCTCGCCTCACCCTAAGAACAAGCCTGAGGTTTGGGCCACCTGTCAGCCCCTCGTGTCCGAAGAGGGGACGGAGTCCTTGCTGACCCAACGGTATAATCCTGAAGCCGGGGTGGGACAGGGGCAGCAGATGGTGTAGGACAGCAGGTGGCCCCTGCTCTAAAGGAGATCCTGTAGTCCACTGTGTTCTCCTCTCGCTGTCTTTTGGGTCTTCAGAGCGCTGTGCTTTGACCTGCCCTCAAGCCTTCTTGTGCACCAGCCAGGGCAGCGGGAGTCTAGAATGGCAGCCCCTGGGCTGTGGGCCCCTGGCTGCTGTGGCATCCTCTCCCACCGCCTCCCCATCTCCTTTCTTTCCGCAGCTCCCTGAGCGAGGCCTGCGTCCCCCAGCCCTTCAGAGTCCATGCATACTCCGGGGCTCAGCTGAGCTCAGCTGCCCGGAAGCCCGGCTCCATCGAGCCCTCCAGTTAGATGGGTCCCTCCTCCCGCTGCCGTGCGTTCCCACAGTCCTTCGCGGCGCTTACTGAATTCTAGCGCCTGTTACACGCAGTTGTTTTGTGTTTTGTGCATTGAGTGGTCGTTTCCATGCTCATCTTCCCTGTTAGAATGTCAGCGGCCTGAAAGCAGGGCTGTCTTGTGTCCCCGGGCTAAGCACACAGCTTCGCCCTCATACATTCCTGATGAAGGTGTGGGACTCCTGACAGGCATCGGGTGTCTGCATAATAAACAATATTTAGCGTTTCTCATTTTTGAATAACCTTGCGGTTACCATTTTGACTGTAGTAATATTACATACAGTACAAGAGGAAGGGAGGGAGGGAGGGAGCGCAGAAATGCTTGTGATTCTACTCTTGCAGAAGAGGAAATTCAGAGTTCAAGTTGACAGAGCACTTGATAAATGTTTAGATCGGGCTTCCCTGGTGGCGCAGTGGTTGGGAGTCCGCCTGCCCATGCAGGAGACAAGGGTTCGTGCCCTGGTCCGGGAGGATCCCACATGCCGCGGAGCGGCTGGGCCCGTGAGCCATGGCCGCTGAGCCTGCGCGTCCGGAGCCTGTGCTCCGCAACGGGAGAGGCCACAACAGTGAGAGGCCCGCGAACCGCAAAAAAAAAAAAAAAAAAAAAGTTTAGATCAACTAGAGTGTACGCATTTAGCAAACAAACAGTATTAGCACGTTTAATGTTAACCTGCCGGTCGCACGCTGGGACAAGCGAGCAGAAGTTAATGGGCCTTCATGCCGCCTGGAGCTCTATCCATCAGGCCACCTGTGCCGTCACCGTCCACGCCGACTTCATGTAGTGTATATAGTAGTGTGCAACCCTAGTTGTCTGCTGAGCTCAGCTTAATTGTTTCCAAATACTTTGGTATTTCTGTGAGAACCATTTCCAGAATACAAAGTAAATGCCATGCCTTCTGTGGATCAGAACAAACTTCCTACCTTTTCTGTCCACAGCGTCAAGGACTGGGGCTTTGCCCCCGAGGGAGGGTGGCCTCAGGCCGGGAAAGGGGCTCCTGTGTCCGCAAAACCTTCCCTGTGGTGGGAGCCTGGCTTTTCTGCACTGTCTGTCTCTGTCCTCAGTGGCAGGTTTTGAATAAGGCGAAGAATCATATTCAGGACCTGGAACAAACCTTGGCTAACCTGCTGAAGCAGAAAGGTAAGACATCCCTACCTGCCACCCCTCTACCTCCCAGGGAAGGGCTGGCTTGTCTTTCTATTGAAAACAGGGAGATTGGGTTAAGCCAAGTGAACATATATTTATTGAGAGCCTACTGTGTGTCAGGCACTGCACCTGGGCCAGGGGTACGGTGAGATCCATGCCCCTGTCCTCAGGGAGCTTAGCGTCTGGCAGGACAGACAGACGTCAGCGGGCTGTGTGAGCACGATGAGTTCCTTCCTAGGTGCTGTTGAAGGGTGCCTGACCTCCTCAGGTCAGAGAGGCCAGAGAAGTGGACTGGGGCGTGTCCAACTCAAAAGCAAAGGGCAGAAGCTGTCTCCCTTCCTTGCACTCAGGCTGGGAGACATGGCTGGCTGGGAATTTGGGTTTCATAAGCTAGTGAACGCCGAATTCTGAAAGGGATACTTTCCATGTCTTGACTGAGAAAGTCCAGTTCAAGAAACTCTTCCCCTGTTCTAGTGCTCTCCCCCCACACCTAAAAGGAGAGGTGAAACTGGGCTCTTGACTCCCTAACACTGAACCTGGGTGGGCTCAGCGACCACCCATGGTCCACCCAGGCCAGAAAGGCAGGAGAGACTGGACAAAGTCCCAACCTTATCGTGTGTGACCCTTGACTTCTACTTCCCTCATAGAATCCTTCAACCTGGAGGATGGGAATGTAAACAGCTTAGAGGAGGTCAAGGAAGAATATGCCAGCATGTACTGCAGAAATCCCAGGTAAGACACCCAAGCACCAGGAGACCTAGAATCTGCTGTTCTACTACCACAGTGCTGCTACAGCTCCACAGCTCACCTTTCCCCTCCAGAACGCAGAACCGAGGAAGAGGTGCTGCTTACCTGTTTAGAACAGTCTTGTGCTGGAGAGATTTCTTTTCTATTTTATTCGAATCACACGCATTGGATTTCTTCCCGATTATGAAAATCCTACTTATTCACAGAAAATGTCAAAAAGACAGAAGTGCCCAAAAAAGAAAATTAAAATACATATTATCTCACCACTCAAAGAAAATCAATGTTAATCTTAAAGAATATCCTGTTTTTTTTCATTTTGCTCATTATTTTGTAGAGAAATGAGATCATAGTATTCATACCGTGTTATAGCTTTTAAAGAAACTCACCTAATGGCTTTATTGAGGATATATATGAAAATAATGAAAATCCAAATCTCTGCCTACTTTCCAAGCTTCGTACGAACCTAAGAAAAACCAAACTGAACTTCAGAGAGGAAAGGAAAAGTAGTTCACCCAGGTGTCACAGATGCTGAAAGGGGAACCTCCTTTATAATGTCACAGTCAGACAAGAGAGGCTGATGCAATGTCTTTCTCGTACTTTTATGATCTCATTTTGAACATTTAACTCTCGCACTTTTTGATGTGTACTTTGTAGACTTAGTCTTTGCTGTGCTCTCAAAGGATGACCCAGGCTCTGTACCACCATCCTGCACAGCTGCTTCGAGAGCGGCCTGGACTTTGAGGACAATGGTCGGGCCCTCATCACCTCTGGTAGCCCCAGGGCATGCCCAGCACAGTGTACATTCAAGCTGGCCTCTGAGGAGGCACAGGAGTACGTGTATAAACAATTTTACTCACTCTGAAAAGGGGACTGCAAACTGCTTACTGTCAGAACCTCCTGAGAGCCTGCCGAGGTGAAGTGATGCTGTTTCCTCTTTTTTCGGTGGGGTTACTACTGATGAATTTTATTTTCTTCTCCGTGCTTTTCTGTATTTTCCAATTTTTTAAACAATAAATGTGTATTATATCCTAAGGGAAATAATCAGGGGGAAATGATAGATTATTAAATTAAATTAAATTCACATTGTAGACAACGTGAGAATACAGAAAAGTATTAGAAGGACACGATCACCTATAATCACACTCTGCACTGCTTTGGTCGCCGGGGGGCGGAGGCAAGAATGGGGTGTGTGTGTGTGTGTGTGTGTGTGTGTGTGTGTGTGTGTGTGTGTGTGTTGAGTGTACGTGGCAGGGTGTTTCTGGCCACATTTTAGAAACCAGACTAGCCCCACCTGGAAATCAGCCTGGGAGATGATCTCAGTGAGGCAGATGTTAGCTACTGACCCCACCACATTTATTACATAAGCCATCCTCTCCTTCCTGATTTAACATACGACCACTATCACATACTAAAATCTTATTAATACTTGTATCACTTGTCCACATGAGGATGACTAAATTTCTTTCAGAATCATATTAATTAGGGAGGATTTTTTTCGCTAGAATTATTATAAGCCTACAATAATTAAAACTGTGGTACCAGCAGAGGAATAGGTTAACTACATTTTATAATTATTATATTTTAATTAATTAATTAAATTATAAGTGAACTTAAGTGCCTTTGTTCAGGATCATTTGTATTTCCTGGGAGCTTTTTTTAACCTATTCTTTACCCATTTTCCTGTTGGGTTGGTGGTCTTTTTCTAATTTAGTGGTAGAAAGGCTTTATGTATCATAAGAAATTAGCCCTCTTTCTAGTATATGGATTACAAACATTTGTACCTTGGTTGGTTGTTTTCCTATTTTGCTTTCAATGTTTCTGTTTTTTATTTTGTCCATGCAAAAATGAAGTCTAATCTGTCCATCTATAATGGCACCTGATGTTGGGTGAATAGTCAGAAAGACTTCCTCCACTCTGAGATTAGAGAGAGAGAAAGAGAGGTTGGGACTTCTCCTATGTTTTCTTCTGGCACACTTGCTTTTTAACTCAATCTGATACCTTGGGGATTATTCCTATCAGTATAAAGAGATTCTGGGTACAAGTCCTGGTTTTCCAAATTGTGTCATGTTGTTTCAGTCTCTTAAAACTGTCTTCTGAAGAGCAGAATTAAAAACGTTATAAAGCCCAACTTATTCATTTTTTTCTTTTCTAGATGGAGCTTTTAGTTTAAACCTAAGTATTTAACCATGGTTTTTGGTGCTATTGTAAATGGTACTTTTAAAATTTTCAATTTCCAATTATTCATTGCTAGTATATAGAAATACTATTGGTTTTTGTATACTGACCTTGTATTCTGCAACCTTGCTTCCTTCTTAGTTCTGGTCACATATTTGTAGATTCTTTGGGATCTTCTATATAGATAATCACATTGTCTGCAAATAAAGACAGTTTTATTTCTTCTTTCCAATCTGTACACCTTTTATTTCTTTGGTTCACCTTATTGGACAGGCTATAATCTCCAGCACAATTTTGAATAGAAGTGGTAAGAGAGGACATCCTTGTCTTATTCCTGATCTTAGCAGAGAAACAGTCTTTTACTGTTAAGTATGATGTTAGCTGTAGGTTTTTTGTAGATGCCTTTTATTAGGCTGAGGAAATTCCCTTCTATTCCTAGTTTGCTGAGAGTTTTCATCATGAATGGATGTTGAATTTTGCCAAGTGCTTTTCTGCACCTATTGAGATGATCATACAGGTTTTTTTTCCCTTAGTCTATATATGCTAAAACTGTGTCAAGAATTTCAGTCTTGATGTTCATGAGGGATTACCTTGTCTCCATTTCCTCCCCAGTCTGATGTTAAATACAGTTCATCAGAAAGGTTCCGACACCTGGTGCCCAATCGAGGCAGTCAGGAAGGAGGTTAAGGAGGAAGAAGAGGAGGAGGACGAGGACGAGGAGGAGGAGGAGGATGAGGAAGAGGAGGAGGAGGCAGAGGAGAAAAACGTGGAGCTCTTAAACTCCCCAGTCACCTTGCTGCCAGACCTCTTGGAATTTGAACGGTGTGAAGAGCTGGGCCCCTGTGGGGAAGGGGACAGGTGCTCCACCTGGGGCGTCCTACAGGCCCCGAGTCATGAAAGCTCCAGGATTTCCACGTGGCGGGGGCTCAGGGATGAGGTTGGCAGAGGAGCCAGAGAAATAGTCCTGAAGCCACATCTGCATAGCACGCGAACTGTGTTTCCTTAGACTGACTTTATTTGGGGTGACTTTGGGGGGGCCTGTGGGTGGGATATGAGAGCTAAAGCCACCCCCCTGCTGCACACACACCACAGGTCTGCTTCAGCAGCCTTACTAATTAATCTTGGAGTAAGAAAGGCAGTGGATGGATGGCTCAGATTCCCCCTGTCCCTCACCGCTCCTCCACAGACCTGAGGCCCTCCACGTCCATGTGGGAGGGGCGGGCCCAGTAGAAGGAGGCTCGCTCCACAGCTTCCAAATTAAAGCGAGGTCATATCATATCTGCACATATCTGGGCTCTAAACTTGAAGCAGTTTTCCCTTGCGGGGAGAGTTGAGCCTGCCCTGCCTGTCGTCCTCTCTTTTGTCCGGCAGAGAGCTCCACAGGGGGCGCCGGGAGGACTTGGGGAGGGACCCCGCAGCACAAAGCTAAGTCTTCCACGGCCCCCCAGATAGCTTCGACTCTGCAAGTGGCAGGGCAGGTGGCGGCTAGTGAGGCCGAGTCCCTGGTGAAGCACAGCGTGGTCAAGGCCTGCGTGCTGTGCACGCTTCCCCTCTCCCCGCCACCACGGGATCCCGAGGAGCCGGCCTGGGCGGGACCGCGGGCCACCGGCTTCAGGTCCGGGAATTGCTGCCCTTTCTGTTGCAGGTACCTCAACTTTTACAAGCAGACGATGGACCTTCTGACCGAGAACGGGATCGTCTCCTCGCAGGAGGGGACCCTCCCCATCGTGTCTGCGGCCATCTCCCACATGTGGCAGACCCTCTCCGAGGAGAGGAAGGCCAGCCTCCAGCAGGCCTGGGCGCAGAAGCACAGCAGCCTCCTGGGCCTCGCGGGGGCCTGTCAGGAGCCGGCCTGTGCCGAGGGCAGCGTGAAGGACAGCGGAGTGGAAAGCCAGGGGGCCAGCTGCTCGCTCGTCTCCACCCCCGAGGAGGTGAGCGGACTGACGGGTGGGGTGGAGGGTGGGCATCACCTTTGCCTGGAGACGCCCGGGTCAGACAGTAACTTGGAGGTGCTGTTTGGATTCTGGCGCGCGCGGTAAGTTTCTGATTTTCCCGACATAATATACGCAACCACAGAACCACAGTTATTTTTCCCCTGCTACTTTCCTGGCCTTTCCATGGGGATTACAGAAAAGAAGGTTTAGAAGGTTGTATGCACTAGGATTCTTTCGGCTTCAAGTTACTCGCTCTTTAAACCAAGAGGAAATGTACTCGGCACACCCAGGGAGGGCCCGAGGCAGGAGGACTTCCGCTTCGTCTCCCTGCGATGTCGCCGCCGACTCGGCTCTTTCCGTCTGCCTGCTCTGCCTCGTCTCAAGGCCGGCATCTCACCTTCCCTGCCCACCCCACTTCCCCCACCCCGTGTGGTGACTGTGGAACGGCAGCTGGTAGCAATCAAGTTGTTATTCCTTTTCTACATCAGGTAGGAGAAAAGATTCCCTGCCGCTCTTTCTTAAGGGTCAAGGAAGAACTTTCCCAGAAATTTGCACCATACTTCTCCTGCCCTCTCATTGGCCGGAATTGGCCAGATTGCCAGATTACTGAGCCAATGAGTAATCGAGATAGGACCAATCAGGCCCAACCCCTGAGAGCAGGTCAGCTCCCACCCCAAAGAGCATTGCGGTACGCAGAGGAGGCAGCCACGCCTCTGCTATAAATGTGGTTCTCGGCGTTCAAGCAGCAAGAACAGCCATGGTGAGCCATGCAGAGCGTTGGGTGGCGTTAGGTTAGCGGTCAGCTCAGCGCTGAGATCAAACTGGGCCCCTCAGCTGCTCTTCCAGAATTAGGACAGCCTCAGAAGGCTGCTGCTACCACTTGCGGCTGCATCTGCCCTCCCTTGTCTAACGGGGAGGGCAGTCCTTTGCTCTCCACGCCTGTCTAGTGCTTTGCGGGACATTAAGCTTCCGTGGACCCCACCCCCTGCTTTACCCTGACTTTCCAAATACTCCTCCACGGGTGGTCCCTTGGAGGGGACGTCCAGTGTCTCTCTGGGGAGTCTTAGAGCCAGAGAACCTCCTCCAAGTGCCTCTAATGCTGGGGGCCAGCCCTGGAGGCCCCATTCTCTGGGAGGTTTCCCAGCCACCAGGGCCCAGGCCTGGAGAGCAGTGGTCACCTTGTCCAGTCTTTCCAGTTCACAGACAAGGCCTAGCATGTGGCAGGACTTGTCCAGGGCACATAGTTCCTGCTTCAAGCATTGTATCCTTCATCACAGAGTTTTTCAAGTTTCTGCCCTTTGGTCACCTATTTATGCTCTACCCTCTGTGATCTCCCCTGATGTTTCCCAAGTGGAGTTTAGTTAAAAGGCAGGTGCCTGGGGACTTCCCTGGTGGTCCAGAAGCTAAGACTCTGTGCTCCCAAGGCAGCGGGCCCAGGTTCTATCCCTGATCAGGGAAGTAGATCCTACATGCCTCAACTAAAGATCCCACATGCCGCAATGAAGATCCCACGTGCCGCAACTAAGACCCAAGGCAGCCAAATAAATAAATCTTAAAAAAAAAAAAAAAGGCAGGTGCCTGGCTAGTACCCCAGACCCACTGAATCCGAGTCCCCGAGGGGGTGTCTCAGAATCTCACTTTGAACAAGCACCCCAGGTTGACTGATGACCGCGGGTGTTAGTCGAGGGAATTTGCAGGGCGGATGTGCCACAGTCAACCGCTACCACCCATGCCCCCTCCCCATCCCCCATTCGCCACTCCACTGGACTATGACTTCTGATCTGATTATCCACGAATGTTGGGTCCACCATGAGAGGCTGTGAGCTCTCCTCCATAATGGCCAAAGCAGGGCCAACCAGCCCCAAAAGACCTCAACCCAAGGCAAGCATCAGCCAGGGTAGATGTCTTTGTAGCCTCAAAGTGCCTGGCCCTGGGGTCCCACAACAAAGAAGGCAAAAGAAAACGTATGTCAAATGCATGAAAATTCTGTCAAGCTGTAAGCTGACTGCACAGGTGTTTGCAGCACAAACCTTTCCTCAAGGAGGAGCAGACCCAAAGAGAAAACCCCAGAATCCAATGTCTCCAAATCACGGAAGCAGCTTGTCTGGGCTTTTTCAGGAAGGGCTAAGGGCTCACGTTCTTCTGGTGTTGAGGGAAGCTGGCAGCAGAGTCTCTTAACCGTGCCCAGAGCAGGGCTCTGCCTGCATTGCCGTCCCCAGGCTTGGGCCAGCCCAGGGCTGAGACAAGGTGAGTGGAACAGATAACAGTTATGCCCAGGGTAGGGACAGAGCCAGTTACTCCTGCTGTGGCTTCTAAATTAGTTGCAGTGAAACCTCTGCAGCTCCTGGTCCACCTGAGAGGTTCTGCTGTGGAACAATTGCGTTTGGGGCCAACCCCTGGACTCGGGATCAGGTGGACAATGCCCCTCACTTCTGAGAGGTGCAGCCCCGTAAGTGTGCTGGGTGCCCCAGAAGGACCTCAGAGCCTGGCCATGCTGCCCCCAAGAGCTGGCTTGTGAGAGGGTTTTGCACAGGTGAGGATGGTATGTGGCCTGTGATTGTGATGGGCTGATTGATTTGAGGGAAGGAATTTAGGTCCTGCGTCCCTGCCTCAGGCCTGCTGGGGAGGACCACGGAGACAATGGGCTTCTGTGCTGATGGACACAGGAGCCCAGGCCTTTCAGTGACCCCTTCCCAAATCCTCTTTGAGGTGACCAAAGGGATATCAAAAAGAAGGACACCAGAAAATGTCCAGAAAGCCAGGAGGACAATTCACAATTCCAGAGTCCCAGGGAATTCAGTTCCGGGAAAGTGAATTGTAAGAAGACATGAAGTGGGGAACTTCCCTGGTAGTCCAGTGGTTAAGACTTCGCCTTCCAATGCAGTGGGTCGGATTCAATCCCTGGTTGGGGAACTAAGATCCCACATGCCCTGCCACCAAAAGACCAAAACGTAAAACAGAAGCAATATTGTAACAAATTCAATAAAGACTTTAAAAATGATCCACATCAAAAAAAAAAACTTAAAAAAAAAAGACACAAAGGGCAGACAGAAGGCCCCCAGACCAAGAGCAATGTGTCCCCAAGTAAGAGGGGAGGAGACCCTGGGGAACCTGCTAGAACCTGCCAACTAGGATCAGAGAATGCCCTCTTGACTCCCATATAGAAGGGGTAAAAAGCACAGCTAGTTAAAATTTTCATATGACTGTCCATGCAATACTTGGGACATTTGTATGCCAAAAAATTATTCATTCTTTATGTAAAATTCAAATTTAACCAAGCATCCTGTATCTTTTTTTTTTTTTTTTTTTTTTTTTTTTGCGGTACGTGGGCCTCTCACTGTTGTGGCCTCTCCCGTTGCGGAACACAGGCTCTGGACGCTCAGGCTCAGCGGCCATGGCTCACAGGCCTAGCCGCTCCGCGGCATGTGGGATCTTCCCGGACCGGGGCACGAACCCGTGTCCCCTGCATCGGCAGGCGGACTCTGAACCACTGCGCCACCAGGGAAGCCCCATCCTGTATCTTTATTTACTAAATCCTGCAATGCTAAGTGTATATCATGTTCCCGTGGAATATTTAATATTTGTCAACAAATTTTTAAAAAACAGAACTGAGAACTTTCTAAATAGCAAGATTCCAAAATTGGAAACGTATGCTATGATATGCCCCGGGAAATGACTGGAGGAAACAGATCAGTATGTCAACAATGGACATCTCTGGGTGGGACTGTTTCTCAGTGATTTTAACTTTGTTTCTATTTTCCAAAATTTCCGAGATGAACCTGTGTTTCTTTTACAAAGCACATAGTATTCAATAATAGCTAGCATATTTGAGCCATTATTATGTGCCAGGTGCTTCTCATACATCATTTAATTCTTGCAGCATCCCTATGGGTAGGCACTGTTGTGATTCCCTTTGGGATCTAGGAAATTAAGTCGCAGCTTAGTGAGTGGCAGGGCTGGCAGTCGGCTTTCCTGCAGCTTAACCCCAGAGCCCCCTTAACCTCTGTTCAGCTGCCCTGGCATGAAAGCGCTAGATTGTGGATCCTGGGCTCAGACAGTCTCTGCCCCTTGGGAGGTGTAGATGAGCCCTTTCCAGTGTAAACTGAGGCTCACCTCTGGCTGTTGCATCTCGCACCTGAGCTCCTGCTTTCTTTAAAAGGAGGAGACCACGGTCCCCGGTGCTTCCCCATCTCTCAGCCACCTCTCGGGTTGGCAGTTTGTTCTGGGTGGGCAAGAACTTAATACTCATCCTCTGGAAAGGTCACCAAGCAAAGAGCCTGGGTTTGGGCCTCAGCTTTAACATGCACCCATTTGGGGCTGAGGGGTAGACAGGCTTTCTATGCATCTCTCCCCCAGCCACCCAGAGCAAATGTCAAAGTGTAGGGGTATTTCTGACACATGAAGTTTTGTGCTTCCTTTCAGATCCTTTTTGAAGATGCCTTCGATGTGGCAAGTTTCCTGGACAAAAGCGAGGCTCCAAGTACATCTAGCTCCAGGTGAAGAAGGGGGTGTGAGACTGTGTGTGTATATGAGTGTGTAAGTGTGTGTGTGCATGGGCACCCCTGTTGGGGTGTTTACAAGCCTCACCCCTGCAGCCTCTCAGAAGGGAGCGTAATTCCATGGAAGTTCTTGGAAATCCACTTTTTTCTGTGATTCAAAGTAGGTCCTAGGATTGTGCCATTGCCCTGGGGATGATGTTGTCTGGGGCTTCTTCAGAGCAGACAGTTCTTCCATCGTGGCCCAGGGATGAGACATACCAGGTTATCAACTCCAGGTGGCTTGTGCTGCACTGTTCCCCGGGGTGAGGTGGCCATGGGCAGGTGACAGCAGTCGGTCTGGCCCAAGAGGTGGGCGGTGGGCTCTGGGAGAGAGAGCCGGGGCCAATGTGGAAACAGGCCCGGTGCCCTGGGCTCTGAGTCGCACAAGGGGAGAAGCTGCTTTTCGCAGTGCTGATGGGAAGGATGTGGAAGGAGGGGAGGAGGGATGGCTGACGCCCTGAAGTGAGACGAGCATCTGGGGAGATGTTAAAACAAGAAGGAGCTTGTTTTAAAAAAAGAAAACAGGTGTGTTTTCTCAGAATGTTTAGGATGGGAATTCCCTTGCTACTTTGAAAAGCTGTGGTCTTACAGCCTGAAGGCACAGGCCCTTTGCATAGCTGGCTAAAAAGCAGCAAGAAAATTTAGTTTTTCTGCCTTGGGAGTGAGGCTGACGTTCATGTCCTCGTGATCCCAAAGAACATGTCCGTTCTCCCCGAGGCCTGTGGCTACGGCCTGGAGCCCTGGCCGCCTGCAGGCAGGTCAGGGGGCAGCATTTGCTCTCTGCTCCCACCCCACCGCCCCCAGCCCAGCCAGACTTGCCCAAAATTCTCAAAGCGCTTTTCCCTGGTGACTCAGGCTCTTCCCAGCTGTGTGTGGAGTCTGATTTGGCCGAAACTGGCTGGAGACAGACGCTCCTATTTCTGAGCTGGGCTTGGGCTGTGAAGACGATTTTGTTGAAAAGTGGCCAAAGTGTACTTGGAACTCCTCATTCTACTGATGGAACAAAAAACAACCAATTAAAAAAATTTTTTTTCTATTTTCCCTAGAAAAGGCAGGGGTTGCTGCCAGGGGTTCCCACGCTGACTGTGAGACCTCACTCCAGCAGGAAGTCAGCTGTCCAGGCCTGATTCACGGTCCTGTTGGCAGGCTTCTCCCCTTGTCCCAGGAAGCAGCCTGCCCTCTGCGCCAGGCCCGTGTTCCGTGTTAGACCTCCTGAGCGGAGGCATCGCAAGGGGCTGATCTTGATCGTGCCCTGAGCCCCGCGAGCCTGGGCAACCACCGGTGGGGGCAGAGCCGTGTGGCATTGCTGTACGAGCCCGACTCTGGGAGGAGAGGAAATCTCACTCCTTGTTCCACAGGCCGCAGATCAGAACACTAAGCTAGGCACGCGAGCCTGCCTCCCTGTGGTCTCGCTTTCCCAGCAGGTTCCAGACATGATGTTGGAACTGGGGCCATGCAAACCTTCCACGGAGGGCTCGGCTGCGTGCTTCAAAGTGCTTGGCTCCCACCGTAACCCAGATATTTTAGTGGGTACAAACAGAGGTCAAACGTTAGGATTCTAAAGCTTTGCTGTTTCTTCCTCCTTTCTGCTGTCAGTTCCGTGCTGGCTGTCTGCAACCCAGAAAACACCGAGGAGAAGTTTCAGCTCTACATGCAGATCGTCAGTTTTTTTAAAGGCCTGTGCTGTGTTAACACTCAGTTCAAACAGGTAGGACGGAGCAGAGTACAGTGAGGCCTCCGCTCATCTCCCCTCGGAGGGCGACAAGGGCTCTGGAGGGGACACCCGGCTACATTCCCCCCAGCTCACACAACGGCGGGGGGACGTTCTTCCACGGGTGGTTGACCTCAGCCTAATGCATCCTGTGAAACGGAGGATGTCCGGGGAGATGGAGGGGAGAGACAGAGGGATGCTCTTCAGGGCAGACCTGAGCCTGGGAGTCCCTTGATGCCGGGACCAGACCTCGGGGGCCTGGCCCTTCGCAGGCATTCCTACACGTTGTGTGACTCCTTGATGCCTTTCTAAGAGGCCGGACCGTTTCATCGTCTTCGGAGACCCCGGGGTAATATTTGCTGCCAGCTTTTGAAGGATATTAATTTCTGCTTCCAAAAAGCTGACTGTGCAGCCCCCGGGGACATGCACTGTGGGGGGTCTTGGTTAGAAGGTCCATTCCTGGAAGCTTCCACGGTGGGGGACGGTTACGCCTGAGCTGCCAAGGGGACAGGCCCTTTCAGGTTCATAGCCATGGATCTTCTCACGAATTTAGCAAAACTATAGCTGTTCATTAAAAAAGGTAAGTGATAGTGATGAAAATGTCTCAAATAATTCGGACAGCTTTTCCATGGGGCCCTCTTCCCGCGAACCCTTCATTTCCCTCTGCCAAGACCACTTTGAATCTCCACTTGGAGCCAGGGCCCTTCCCTGCGCTTTGCTCTCCGCCTCCCAACCCTTGGCCACCGGCTCTGACCACTGTGTCCCTTTCTCTCGACACAGTGAAGTCAGTTCACTTTACCAAGGCTTTGAGAATGGATCGCTGGGACAGTCTTTGCTTTCCCTGCTTCCTTTCTCTACACATGGTAGGAAAGAACAGGCAGGGCTGGAGCACCCATGGAAAGCAGAGGTACTCAGACTTGAATCGCCTTGGGAGCTCATTGGAAATGCAGACTCCTGATGTCCCCACACCCAAGATTCCCATCCAGTGTTGCGAGATGCGGCCCCAGAAATCTGTATTTTGAACAGGCTGTTCAAGAGTGTCCTCGTGCAGGAGGCCTCAGGCTTTGGTAGATGGTTTGTAAAGGGGGCAACTGCATTCTCTTCCCCATTTGTCCCCCACTGTCAGCTTCATGGGAGGTGGTTGGATGAAACTTAATTAGTACCTGTATTTGTTTCCTAGGACTGATGTTACAAATTACCACAAACTTGGTGGCTTAAAACAACAAAAATCTATTCTCTCATAGCTCTGGAGGCCAGAAGCCCAAATCAAGGTGTTGGCAGGGCCATGCTCTCTCTGAACGCTCTAGGGAAGAATTCTTCCTTGCCTTTCCCTAGCTCCTGGTGGCTCCCAGCAATCCTCAGCATCCCTTGACTTGTAGCTGCATCACTGCAGTCACTGCCTCCGTCTTCACATGGCCTTCTGCTGTGTATCTCTCCGTCCCTCTCATCTTGTAAGGACACCAGCCATTTGGGTTGAGGGCACACCCTAAATCCAGATGATTTCAGCTTGACATCCTTATCTGATCTTACATCTGCACAGACTCTGTTTCCCAATAGGTTTCAGGAGGATATGGATTAGAGGGAAACTACTCAACACATTTCAGCGCCCAGTTCCAGCAAACACCTCTCACAGCCTAGTGCTTTCACAAATCTGCAGTTTAAAAATGCCTCATCACCATTCTCAGAGGCTTAAGGAACCAGAACATTTGGAATGACATTCAAGCACTCTGTGTGATAGAGACTCCAGCGTGTGGTTCCCTCCCAGGACGCTTAGCCTCCGGGCAACCACTATGCTCCGACTCCCTCTTTTCTCAACCTTTGCCATATCCTCACCCTGAACAATGGGCCTGGGTGATTTTCCTTCTACCAGCTGTTCCCCGCCTTGGATCCCCTGGCTCTCGTGTGCCCCTCCCCCATCAGTAGAGCACAGCAGGTGAGGACCGTTCTCCAGAGCTGGAGAGGCTTCATTTGCAGAGTCACCCCTAATCTGGCCGTCACCTTGGGGACCAGGTCCCACGTTCATAAGATGGTTGGCTGGATTAGGGGTGCTTCCCGGGGCCCAAGGGGATCAACCCCTAACCATCAGGGCTAAAAAATTACAGGGCTGATTTTCTGCTGGGGTGGGGAGAGGTAGGAAGAACACAAACCCAGGAACGTACGGTTAGGGGAAGAGGTAATGGGGAGTCAGAGAGGTTGGCTGGGGTCATTGTTAAGGGACTGAGAAACCCTTGCTAAACAGACATAGCGCTGTTTCTTTTAAAAAATTATCTCCAAACAGCTAACCCATGAACATGGTTTAAAGTTCGAAAGTTACCAAAAGATATACAAAGAAAACGTAGTCTTTCGCCTACCACTGTCCCTTGCTTACTATATCGCATTCCCTTCCCTGAAGGCAATTACCATGACCAGTTTCTGTACAGCCATCCAAAGATATTCTCCAGATATTTATATAATCTTTCAAACACAAATGGTAGCCTACTATACACATTGCTCTGTACCTTGCCCTTTTAAAATAGTTTATCCTATGGATAGAGAGGGATCTCATTCCTTTTTTTTTTTTTGAAACAGCTGGTGGGAGCATCATGGTGTAATTTACCATCCTCTGTTGAGGGCATTTGGATAAAGCTTTAAGATTGCCCCTGTCTCTCTTATGGGATCCCAGAAATCTCCAGGAGAGGAAAGAAGTCAGTTCTGTTGAATCCAGGAGAAGCCATTCTGGAGATCACAGAGTACTGAGTGGAGTGAAATAGAAATGGACTCCCTGCCCCCCACTGCTCTTAACTTCCTGGCTGGAAGCTGGAGAAGACGATACCACTGAAGAGACGTGGGGGAGAGACAGAGGGAGGGGGGCACGCCTGAGATGATGGGGCCTTCTCCTCTGCCTGAGGCCCAGAGCCCCTAAATAAAATTGAATCCTCTTCTACCTGTGTTTTGCAGGAACCAGACCTTCCCGTCGACGATGAGATGGTAATGTTGAGGTGCATGGAGACGTTTGACGACGAAGATCTGTGATGCAGTGGGAGCAGGAGGGGTGAAGGAGGGCGGGCAGTCTCCAGTTCTGAATGCTCGCAGCCCAGGTTGCCCCTGCCTCAGCCTTGCAGGATGTTTTGGAGTGGGCTGTCCTGAAAGCATTTTGATGGTTGTAGTTTCTGATTATTATAAAGTATTTAAGAGGAGTGTGGCCCCATGTCAGTCTTTCAGGGTTGTTTGGTATGAGGTGCTGGCCTGCTGCAGGGCACACACCTGCTCCCACTGTGCTCCTATTCAGGGGGTAACGGATGCACCCGAGGCCCAGGCCACGAGCCTTTCAAGAACAGGACAGGCAGGATCTGTCCCATGACACCGGGTACTTGCAGCACACCTGGGTTCAGGGCATTGTTTTGATAGGTTCTAGAGAGTTCTGGAGCCCACCACACATCCGGCATGTTCTGGGAGCCCAGGAGCAGTGTTGACCTCAACCCTGTGCTCCAGGACATCAAGGTAGAATCAGCTACATCTGCTTCTTCTGATAATAAAGACTCCTGAATGGAGTCCAAGCCAGATCCCACAGTGTTCTGAGTGCTTTCTGGTGAGGCCCCTGGGCAAAGAGTACATAAATGTCCCTGGGCCTGTACACTGGGTGTGATGGTTAATTTTATGTCAACGTGGCTAGGCCATGGTACCCAAGTATTTGGTCAAACATTATTCCAGGTGTTTCTATGAAGGTATTTTTTTTAGAAGAGATTAACATTTAAATCACTAGAGCTTGAGTAAAGCAGATTACCCTCCATAGTGTGGGTGGGCCTCATCCAATCAGTTGAAGGACTGAATAGACCAAAAGATCGACCTCCCCCAGGAAGAGGGAATTCTGCCAGTGACTGCCTTCAGACTCCAGCTGTAACTCTTCCCAGCCTGCTGGTCTACCCTGCAGACTTTGGACTTGCCAGCCTCCACAATCACATGAGTCCATTCCTTAAGTCAATCTCTCTCTCTCTCTCTCTCCCCGCCCTTCCCTCCCGCCACCCCCATATATGTATGTGTGTGTACACATGTATATATCTCTCTGCAGACATGTATGTGTATACACACACCCACACCCCCGATTGGCTCTGTTTCTCTAGAGAATCTTGACTAATCCACTGAGGATGCAGAGAGAACAGGTTCGCCTGGCTCTTTACAGTTTACATATCATAACAACAGTGACCGCCTGGAGGGGTGGGATGGGGAGGGTGGGAGGGAGGGAGATGCATGAGGGAGGGGATGTGGGAACAGATGTATATGTATGACTGATTCACTTTGTTATAAAGCAGAAACTAATAAAAAAAAAAAAAAAAAAAAAAAAAAAAAAAAAAAAAACAACAGTGGCTCTGCTCCACTGAAGGCCTCTCAAATGCTTTGACTGTTTAATGTCCCTGTGAGAACCTGACATGCAGGTTAAGTCTTAGGATCCAAACCTGGTCCTGACTCCACAGTGCCAGGGCCCACAGCCTCACTATACCATCTGACCCCAAGGACTGGTGCTGGGGCTGTGCAGGGATTGTAGCTTTGCTGGCCCTTCAGTGTTTACAAATGGTGGGGGCCTGGCAGGGAGGGTCCTGGAAGAGGAAGCGTCTGGAAGAGAAGGGCCCGCAGGGGCTGGCAGGGCCTCCAGCCTCTTTGGGGAGGAAGAGAACTGTTCCCGTCACCTTTCAGCAAACAGCCCCATCTCCGTCCCCTGCCCCACGCAAAGCCTCTTCCTCCCGATGCATCAAAATACTGCCAAGAGGACTGGTTTACACTGGAGACGGGAGGGCTGGAGCACAGTGGAAGGAAGCAGCTTGAGGCCAGACCTCGGTGACTAAGTGACTGGGTGAAAGCACGCTTGTCATGGTCTTAATCTAATACTTATTTGGCTGCCACCACGTGCGGGGTGCAGAGGTACTCGAGAGGGCAGGGTCCCCCCATACTCGGGTGGGGAGCTCAGCACCCTGGGTAGGGCGATAGTGAAGGCTCTGGGACGTGCAGAAGGAGCGTTCTCACATCCTGGTGTCTGTGGCGCCCTTGGGCTGCTCTTCTGAGGGGTCCCGGGAGCAGAGCGTCAGCTGGCTCACCCCCACCTCACCTCTCCCACCGCATGCCAGCCTGGGCCAGAAGGGGAGGCACCGGGTGCAGGAGGATGCGCAGAACCTGGTGCCGATCCCCCAGGGGAGGCTGTAGACCTCCGAGATCTTCGTAGTCTCCTCAGACTTCTCCTGGATTTGATTCCACGCCAGGAGGCCTCTCTCCTCCAGGCTTCCTAATGGGAGACAGCAAGCAGTCAAGCCTGGGCCCTGAGGTAGGGGGCGGAAGCCTCTGGCGCCCCCTGCAGGCACTCACGAGGCCTCGTCTCAGTGCCCTTCACCTGCCAGCAGCCCCTCCTCCTCCTCCTCCAAGCCCATCCCAAGAATCAGCTCAGCTCAACTCAGCTCATCATCAGGTGTTCCCTGAGCTCCGGGGTACGACCTTCTATGAACCACTGTTCTTTCCTCATCTTCCGGAGCGGACCTTTCTACATTTCAGCGTTTCTGGAATGCAGATGCATTTAACATTTGGTGGAGAGAAGAAATGTGGGAAACAGAATACCACGAAGCAGGAGCTATCACAGAGGTCCTTTCAAGGGGCCGTGGGAGGATCAAGAGGGAGCACGGAAAGCCATCAGTGAGGGCAGCTCTGCACTCTTCACCTCAGCGCTCATGGGTTTCGTTTGCTCATCATCACACTTACTTCCCTGTATTGTAATGGTCTGTTGTCGTGTCTCTCTCCCCTATTAGCCTGTGAGTTTCTAGAAGGCAGGGGGGCATGTCTTGCAGCCCTTTGTATCCTCAATACAGAGCACCTGGAACACAGTGTACTTGCTGTGGTTTTTATGGGAATACGAATAAATGAACACATGCGTTCTCTCCCTAATGAACTAGACGGCAGGCTCTAAGAGAGCTGGGGCTATGTGTTTTGCTTTTTGCTTCCAGTGTATTTCTCACCTTAGAGTCCTTTTATGGGCTGAATTGTGTTCCCCCCCACACAAAAAAATGTTATAGCCCTAACCCCACAAACCTCAGAATGTGACTGTATTTGGAGATAGAATCTTTAAAGTGGTGATTTAGTTAAAGACGTAAAGACGAGGTCTTTAGGGTGGGCCCTAATTTAATCTGACTGGTATCTTTACAAGAAGAGGAGATTAGGATGCACAGAGAGACACCAGAGATGCACACACAGGAAGGAAAGGCCATCCATCTGCAAGTCAAGGAGAGAGGCCCCAGGAGAAACCAATCCTGCCAACACCTTGTTCTTGGACTTCTAGCCTCTGGAACTGTGAGGAAATACATTTCGGTTGTTTAAGCCTCCTAGTCTGTGGCATTTTGCGATGGTAGTCCTAGAAAGCTAGTACAGGCCCATACACCCCACCCAGATGCAGGGCCCATACACCCCACCCAGATGCAGGGCCCACTCAGGGTATGCTGTGGCCAGTCTTACATGAGAATTGGGGCTAGAGAAGCAATGTGGGTGACCCAAATGCTGACCATCTACCCAAACTGCCAGCTTACAGAGCAAAGGTGAGCCCTACCAGGGATGGTATTGTCCAGTAGAAAGCCCAGAAATCCACCAACAAACATGCCCGTGGTCAGCAGCACCTGGATGACCTGGTCCAACTGCAGAATCCCTAGAGTGAAGACAGAAGTGACAGGGACTAAAAAATGGGCAGAGGATCTGAATAGAGATTTTTCCAAAGAAGATATACAGATGGCCAGTAGGTACATGAAAGGTGTTCAACATCACTAATCATCAGGGAAATGCAAATCAAAATCACAGTGAGATATCATCTCACACCTGTTTGGCTTTTACCAAAAAGATAAGAACTAGGAAGTGTTGGCAAGGGTGTGGAGAAAAGGAGCCCTTGTGCACTGTTGGCGGGAATGTAAATTAGTGCAGCGCTATGGAAAACAGTATGGAGGTTCCTCAAAAAATTAAAAATAGAACTACCATATGACCCAGTAATTCCACTCCTTGTTATTTATCCAAAGAAAATGAAAACACTAACTCAAAAAGATATATGCACAGCCACCTTCACTGCAGCATTATTTACAAGAGCCAAGATATGGAAACAACCTAAGTGTTCATCAATGGATGAATGACTAAAAAAAATGAGGTATATATTTACAATGGATATTATTTAGCCATAAAATCTGGCTATTTGCAACAACATGGATGGAACTTGAGAACATTATGCTTTGGCATAAATCAGATAGAGAAAGACAAGTACTGTATGATCTCACTTATTATATATAGACTGTTAAAAAAAAAAACTCATAGAAAAAGAGGTCAGATTTGTGGTTACCAGAAGCAGGGGGTGTGAGGAGGAGGAATTGGAGGAAGGTGATCAAAAGGTACACACTTCTGGTTATAAGATAAATAAGTACGAGGGATGGAATGTACAACATGACGACTATGGTTAACACTGCTGTATGATATATAGAAAAGTTGGTAAGAGAGTAGATCCTAAGAGTCCTCATGACAAGGAGAAAATTTTTTTTCCCATTTCTTTTTATTGTGTCTATATGAGGAGATGGGTGTTAACTAGACTTATTATGGTAGTTGTTTCACAATATATGTATGTCAAACCTTTATGCCGTATACCTGGGACTCATACAGTGATGTATGTCAATTATATCTCAATAGAACTGGAAATAAATAAGTCATGGTGATGTAATGTACAGCATGGTGACTACAGTTAAATTTTTTAAAAAGTGACAGGAATTCCCAGGGACCAGGGACCCCACCAGCTCTGCCCCTGGAGTGGTCACAGTCTAGAGGATGGAGAATCACCTGTGTGGAGCCTCTCCGGGTTCTTGTTCACCCAGCTGGGAACAGCAAGCCCACAGTAGATGGAGAAGCCAAAGACAAAGATGTTTCTGGATGAGTTCATGTCCACGTACTGCAGGAGAGAGGCCCCCACGGCAGAGCCGGAACGATCAGTACCTGTATTGCACGTCAGTCAAACACCCGCCCAGCCAGCCCACCCCCTGCCACTTGAGACTGGAGGGGGAAGTTGGGCTCAGAGGGCACACGTTCTCAGCCAAGTCCCGACTTCCACTTGACCCTGGGAGCTGAGTGGTCTGGGTAATCCAATTCAAACTGATGCAGTTTTGTTTTTCAGAAATTTGAGTGCTTCTGGTTATTTCTTTCTCCCATTTGGGGCCAGTGCGGTTTCTGGGACTGAGGATTCCCTTCCCCTCCTCCCTTGTCCCCACCCTGTTCCATTCGTCTCCATCCGCATGGGCTCCTTTCAGGAGATGCAATGCTGCTGCTTTCCTAAGGGTGCCTTGCCTCACCTGAAGGTTGGAAATCCCCACGGCAGTGATGACCCCAAACATCACCAGGAACATGCCTCCGATCACAGGGGTTGGGATGGTGGCAAACGCAGCCCCGATCTTCCCAAATATGCCCATCAGGAGCAGCACGCAGCCCGCAGCGACAATCACCATCCTGCTCCCTACCTGCAGCACTCAGGGAGATGGGGGAGAGATGAGGAGCTCAGCACCAGCTGGGCCACACACCCTCAGGCCTCTGCCCTGCTCCTGGGGGAGACACAAACAATGGCTCCAGGGGACCCACAGGAGCAGCATCGACTGACCCAGAAATGGCCCCCCTCTACTCCCACATGGTGCTGGCAAAAGCATGAAGGTGTGACCTTGGGTCCCAGCCTCTGCCCTCACCTCTCCTCTCTGCTGCTCTCATACATGTCTTCAAGTCCTGACTCCAATGCTGCTTCTCTAGGCAGACTTTATAGTGAGGCAAGAAGTCTCTCTTGGGAGGGAGTGGCCCAATGCTTAAGAATGGGGTTTGAGAGCCAATCCCAACTCTGCCTCTAACTAGCTGTACGGCTTCACGCAAGTTACCTAACCTCTCAAAATGTCAGCCTCCAAATTTACCAGGTGGGATTAATAATACTTACTTCACAATCTCATTTTAGGAGGCCAGCATTACCTTGATACCAAAGCCAGATAAGGACAGAAAAGAAAAGAAAGTACTGTGTGGGTTCACTTATATGCAGATTTTTTCCAGCAGTAAATACTGAAGTACTAAACAATCCATGATAAGTTGAATCTGTGAATGTGGAACCACAGATATGATGGAACCATGGATATGGAGGGACCACGTGTACAGAGGTCCAACTATAAGTTATACGCGGATTTTCGACTGCAAGGAGGGTTGGTGCCCCTAACCCCACCCCACTCCCCATATTGTTCAAGGGTCAACTGTACAGACCAATATCCCTGATGAATATAGATGCAAAAACTATCAACAAAATGTTAGCAAACCAAATTTAACAGTACATTAAAAGGATCATACACCGTGATCAACTGGGACTTATCCCTGGGATGCAGGGATGTCTCAACATGTGCAAATCAATAAATGTGATACACCACATTAATAGAATGAAAGATAAAAACATATGGTCATCTCAATACACACAGAAAAAGCATTGGACAAAATCCAACATCCTTTCAGGATAAAAAAAACTTTCAACAAATTAAATATAGAAGGAATGCACCTCAACACAATAAAGGCAATATACAAGAAGCCCACAACTAACATCATACTCAATGCTGAAAGGTTGGAAGCTTTTCTTCTAAGATCAGAAACAAGACAAGGGTGACAACTCTCACCACTCCTATTCAACATATTACTGGAAGTCATAGCCATAACAATCAGGTTAGATAAAGAAATAAAAGGTATCCAAATCAGAAAGGGAGAAGTAAAATTATCTTTATTTGCAGATGATATGATCTTATATATAGAAAATCCTAAAGACTCTACCAAGAAGTTGTTACAACTAATCAATGAATTCAGTAAAGTTGCAGGATACAAAATCAACATACAGAAATCAGCTGCATTTTTCTACACTAACAATAAAACATCTGAAAAAGAAATAAAACAATCCCATTCACAATAGCATCAAAGACAATGAAGTACTTAAGAATGAATCTAAACAAGGAGGTGAAAAATATAAGACTGATGAAAGAAACTGAAGAAGACACAAATAAATGGAAAGGTATCCCATGTCATGACTGGAAGAATTAATATTGTAAAAATGTCCATACTACCCTAAACCATCTACAGATTCAATGCAATCCCTATCAAATTTCCAATGGCATTTTTCACAGAAGTAGAAAAAAAACCCTAAAATGCTTATGTAACCACAAAAGACATCAAATATCCAAAGCAATCCTGAAAAGGAAAAATAGAAAAAAAGCTGGAGGGATCACACTTCCTGATTTCAAACTATACTGCAAAACTATAGTAATCAAAACACTATGGTACTGGCATAAACATAGACACATAGGCCAATGGAACAGAACTGAGAGCCCACAAATAAACCCATGCATATATGGTCAACTAATACTTGACAAGGGAGCCATGAAAACTCAATGGGGAAAGGATAGTATCTTCAATAAATAGTGTTGGGAAAACTGGATAACCACATGCAGAAAACTGAAATTGAAGCATTATCTTAACACCGCTCACAAAATTTAACTGAAAATGGATTAAATACTTAAATGTAAAACTGGAAACTGCAAAACTCCTAGAAGAAAACACAGGGAAGCTTCTTGACATTGGTCTTGGCAATGATTTTTTAGGATATGACACCAAAAGCACAAGCAAAAATAGTGAAAATCAGGAACTTCCCTGGTGATCCAGTGAGTTAGACTATGTGCTCCCAGTGCAGGGGGCCTGGGTTCGATCCCTGGTCAGGGAACTAGATCCCACAGGCATGCCACAACTAAGAAGTCCGCATCCTGCAACAAAGATCTCTCATGCCGCAATTAAGACACAGCTCAGCCAAAAATAAATAAATAGATATAAATCTTTTTTTAAAAAAAGTGAAAACCAAAAGTGGGACTACATTAAACTAAAAAGCTTTTGTACAGCAAAAGAAACAATCAACAAAATGAAAAAGCAACCTATTAAATGGGAGAAAATATTTGCAAACTGTATATTGGATAAGTGTTTAATATCTAAAATATATAAAGAACTCATACAATTCAATAACAACAACAAACAATTTTAAAATGGGCAGAGGAACTGAATAGACATTTTTTTTCCAAAGAAGACATACAAATGGCCAACAGGTACATGAAAAGATGCTCAACATCACTAATCATCAGAGAAATGCAAATCAAAACCACAATGAGATGTCACCTCACACCTGTTAGAATGGCTATCATCAAAAAGGCACAAGGTAACAAGTGCTGACAAGGATGTGGAGAAATGGGAATCCTGTGCACTGCTGGTGGGAATGTAAATTGGTGCAGCCACTATGAAAAATGGTATGGAGATTCCTCAAAAAGTTAAAAATAGAACTACCATATGATCCAGCAATTCCACTTCTGGGATTATCCAAAGAAAATGAAAACACTAACTCAAAAAAATATATGCACCCTCCACCACCATGTTCATTGCACCATTATTTACAATAGCCAAGGTATGGAAACAATCTAAGTGTCTGTCAACAGATGAATGGATAAAGAAGACGGGGTATATACAATGAAATATTATTAAGCCATAAAAAAGAATGAAATCTTGCCATTTGTGACAACACGGATGGACCTTGAGGGCATTACGTTAAGTAAAGTAAGTCAAACAGAGAAAAACAAATACTGTATAGTATCATTTACATGTGGACTCTAAAAAAGCTAAACTTGTAGAAGTAAAGAGTAGAATGGTGGTTACCAGGGGCTGCTGGGTGGGGGAAATGGGATGTTCAGCAAAGAGTACAAACTTTCAGTTAGAAGATGAACAAGTTCTGGGGACCTAATGCACAGCATGGTGATTATAGTTAACAAAAATGTATACTTCAAAGTTACTTAGTAGATCTTAAATGTTCTCACCACAAAAAAGAAATGGTAATTATGTAATGTGATAGAGGTGTTAGCTAATGGTGGTAATCATATTGCAATATATAAGTGTATCAAATAAACACATTGTACACCTAAATTTACACAATGTTATATGCCAAGTGTATCTCAATAAACCTAGGGGAGGGAATTGATGTGCCTGGGGCACAGTGATGCAGGGTGAGAGACAGGAGATGGGATGGAAAGCAAGGAAGGGACTCTGTCATGAAGTACTTTAAGGGCCAGGGAAAGGAGTTACAATAAATTCCAAAGACAAAGCATCAACAAAACGTAGTATATACATGCAATGGAATATTCTTCAGCCTTAAAAAGGAAATAAATTCTGACACCTGCACAACTTGGACGAAACTTGGACATTAAGTGAAATAAGCCACCCAGAAAAAGACAAATACTGTATGAGTCCACTTATATAAGGTACCTAGAGCAGTCAAATTCATAGAGACAGAAAGTAGAACGGTGGTTGCTAGGGGCTGGGAGAGGGGGGAAGAAGGAGTTGTTGTTCAATTGGCACAGATTTCAGTTTTGCAAGAGAAAAGGGTTCGAAGATTGGTTGCACAACAATTTGGATGTACTTAACTCTACCGAACTATGCATTTAGAAATGGTTAAGAGGCTAAATTTATGTTACATGTAGTTTGCTACAATTAAAAATAATAAATCCAAAGGCAAAGGAGACTCAGTAGAGTTGTGTCAAGCAGGGTAGTGACGTGATGTGATTGACATTTCAAAAAGTTCCCTCTAGGAACCCTCCTACACTGTTGGTGGGAATGTAAATTGGTGCAGCCCCTATGGAAAACAGTATGGAGGTTTCTCAAAAAAACTGAAAACAGAGTTGACATACGATCCAGCAATCCCACTCCTAGGCATATATCTGGACAAAACTCTAATTTGAAAAGATATATGCACCCTTATGTTCACAGCAGCACTATTCACAATAGCCAAGACATGGAAACAACCTAAATGTCCATTAACAGATGAATGGATAAAGATGTGGTGCGTATATACAATGGAATATTACTCAGCCATTAAAAAGGGTAGCGTTATTTGCAACAACATGGATGGACCTAGAGATTATCATACTAAGTGAAGTAAGTAAGACAGAGAAAGACAAATACCCTGTGATATCACTTATATGTGGAATCTAAAATAGGACACAAATGAACTTATCTACCAAAGAGAAACAGACTCACAGACATAGAGAACAGACTTGTGGTTGCCAAGGGGGAGCAGGTGTCGGGGAGGGATGGATTGGGAGTTTGGGATTAGCAGATGCAAACGATTACATATAGAATGGATAAACAACAAGGTCCTACTGTATAGCACAGGGAACTACATTCAATATCCTGTGATAAACCATAATGGAAAGAATATGAAAAATAATGTTATATAAAACTGAATCACTTTGTTGTATAGCAGAAATTAGCACAACATTGTAAATCAACTATACTTCAATAAAATAAGTTTTTTTAAAAGTTCCCTCTGTAAGTCACTTCATTATTATTAATTGATACATTTTCTTAATTAGGACAAATTAGATTTTCTCAACAAGCAATTATCATGGATTATGTGTAAACTATGATTCCTCCTTCATCTATCTGGAGGTTCTTAAGATACAAAACAGAGACAAGGCTCCTCCCCATGGTATTATACAGCATTAACTGGTCCAAAATCAAGGATCAGTTGTGCTAGAGTCACTACTAATTGTTATCACCTGGTTTGCATAGGGTTTCTCAAGCAGCTAGGAGTTTGGGAATGCTAAAGAAGTACATTTCACCCGCTTAGAGCAGCTATTAGATCTGGAAATAAAAAGTTTCTACAAAGGTTTAAAAAAAAAAAACACTCTGCTGTGAAGATTATGGGCTCTGGTCCACATCCCATCCCAGTGCCAAGCACACACAGCTGTCACATGCTGGACAGTAATGACTGTTGTGCTAGTCAAGGGTTGTATCTGGGGTTTGAGCGACAGCTACCAGTGAGACAAAAATGACCTCTGACCTGGAAGCATTCAGCCTCATCCTCAAAAGCTGGAGTTGTGCTGCAAATGTCTGAATATCCCATCATGAGTCTATTATCAATGAATGTGTTTAGGTAGTTCTTGAACCTCTTCTCATGCATTTGTTTCTACTCCCAGTCCTTAAAAGATACTCTAGTGTAGTTTCAGTTTTGCAAGATGAAAAAGTTCTGGAGATCTGTTGCATAGCAATGTGAATACACTGAATACTACTGAACTGTACACAAAAATAATTAAGATGGTAGATTTTATGTTATGTGTCTTTCACCACAATTTAAGCATTTTTTAAAGATACTCTAGTGTCAACAACTTGAAGTCCATTAATGCAGCAATAAAGTAGCAGATTCAGCCTTTGCTTATTTTTCTTTCCAGTTTAAGAGCTAATTTATTTTTTTTTTTTTTTATTTTTTTTTTTTGTGGTACACGGGCCTCTCACTGTTGTGGCCTCTCCCGCTGCGGAGCACAGGCTCCGGACGCGCAGGCCCAGCGGCCATGGCCCATGGGCCCAGCCGCTCCGCGGCATGTGGGATCCTCCCAGACCGGGGCACGAACCCGTGTCCCCTGCATTGGCAGGCGGACTCTCAACCACTGCGCCACCAGGGAAGCCCAAGAGCTAATTTATTTAACTTATTTCATTAGAAGACAAGTGATAGGAATTAACCACATCAAAATAACTTTTTTTGTTTACAACCCTAGCAATGAACCATGGCTTTGTGGGAACAAAGGCATGAATCTAAGCACAATAGATCAACCTGTCAGGTTCAACCAACACCCTTTGGATATGCTAATGGTCTCATAAAGATGGCAGGTCATCCCCAATCCTACTACCACAGAATTTATCATGCAGCCCTGGGCGTCTTTTGGTCTCAGGATTCACATCTGGGCTGGGAGCCATGACACCCTAGAGAAGTGATGGGAGATCTTTGGCCTTCAGCCTGATTTCTCCTGACTGACCAGGAGAGAACCAAGAATAGGTCAGAGCCCATGAATGCAGATGCAACACGGGGCCACAAGGGGGAGGTGTGAGTCCAGACCAGAGTTAATCGGTCTGCTGGATTTGTAGCCTGTTTGGTGTCTATGTATCTTTTCTTGCCTGCTCTTTCCCTCTCCTGTAAAGGGTCTTAATTTGGAAATGATACATCAAAAATTTTTTTGTTCTGTTTATTGAATATAATTTTCTGTTCTGCATGAGATATCTTCCCTTCAGCAAGAAAAATATTTGCTGCTTTATACTTACATAGCCCATTCCCACATTTCTGTGTGGGTCAGTGGCCCTCACATGCAAAAATGTTCCTCTCACTTGTACTGAAGGTCTTGAAACTTTGGGGAAACGTCAAAGAGTCCACAGTGTCCAAGCACATAGAACTTGCCGTAGGGTTGGGTGCTGGCTCTGCTGTTTGCTCACAGATTTTAGCTCTCACTATGGGCCAGAGGCCATGCAGGGTACAGAGGTAGATAGGTCCAAGGGAGCTATCACAAAATACAGGGTGGGGATGTGGGTGGAGGAAAGTGAGTACTTTCCAAAGCTCACTTCACTTGTGCTGGGAAACACTGTACCTATGCACTGAAGCATACAGGAAAGCAACATCGTAATAATATTCTTTTCTAAGTCACCTTAGAAAGCACCGTCTTGGGGACTTCCCTGGTGGCGCAGTGGTTAAGAATACACCTGCCAATGCAGGGGACACGAGTTCCATTCCTGGTCTGGGAAGATTCCACATGCCACAGAGCAACTAAGCCCGTGTGCCACAACTACTGAGCCTGCGCCCTAGAGCCTGTGAGCCACAACTACTGAAGCCTGCGTGCCTAGAGCCCGTGCTCCGCAAGGAGAAGCCACCGCAATGAGAAGCCCGCGCACCGCAACGAAGAGTAGCCCCCGCTCGCTGCAACTAGAGAAAGCCCACGCGCAGCAACGAAGACCCAATGCAGCCAAAAAAAATAAGAAGAAAGCACCATCTTGAAGAATTCTTGCTGACCTTATGGGGCTTTCCTGTGGAAAATGGGAGCCTCTGGAAGAGATTTTAAGCAGGGACTAATTTAATTGGGTTCTAGAAAGATCCTTGGGCAGCCATGTGGTAGCTAGATTAGAGATGGGCAAGATCCTGGGAAGAGACAGTTAGGGATACTGCCATGTCCAGGTGGGAGATGATAAAGCTGTGATACTGGGAATGGAGACAAGAGGACAGGAGGGCAGCACACATGCTGAGAAAATAGAATCCACTGTGAGAAGCACACAACAGAGAGAAGTTAAGGATGACTGGGTGAATTCCCTAAGACAAGGTTTACGGGAGGAGAAGTAAGGATGAGGGCATGGACTGAGCATAATAGAGGCCATTCTGAGTGTGAGGTACCCTTGGGACATTCAGGTGGAGGTGACCACAACCAAGAAGGTCAAGTATAGTAAGCAAAATAAAGGCTCCTCAAAGATGTCCATGCCCAAACCTGTGAATATGTTACCTTAATGGCAAAAGGACTTTGCAATGTGATTAAGGATTTTGAGATGGACGGAGTAGCCTGAGTTATCCAGGTGGGCCCACCCTAATTACATGCATCCTTATAAGCAGGTAATCTTTCCCAGCTATGGTCAAAGGGAGACGTGACTAAGGAAGAAAGGTCAGAGAGATGCCATGTTGCTGGCTTTAAAGATAGAGGAAAGGGGCCATAGTCAAGGAATGTGGGCAGCCTCTAGATGATGGAAAAAGCAAGGAAATGGATTCTCCCCTGGAACCTCCAGAAAGGAACACGGCCCTGCCAATCCCTTTACTGTAGCCCTGTGAGACCTGCACTGGAGTTCTGACTTCCAGATCAGTAAAATAATACATCTGGGTTGTTGGAAGCCATCAAGTTTGTGATAATTTGTTGCAGCAACAATAAGAGGCTAAGACACTGATGACAGATTCAGGTACCCAGGCTGCCCACCCACCACCCCACCCCCGGGGCCACTGTCGGCAGCCTTACCCTGGTGATGCCCAGCGCGCCGACATTCTCGCTGTAGGAGGTGGTGCCGTTCCCCGTACCCCAGGCCCCTGCCAGCAGGCAGCCCAGGCCCTCGATGCCGATGCCTCGGTTGATGGCGTGCTTCGGAGGGGGTGGTGCCCCCACCAGGCGGGCACAGGCATAATAATCGCCTACTGACTCCACCATTGAGGAGATCACCCCCGCGACGATCCCAAAGACCCCAGCCAGGCTGATGGTGGGGAGGCCCCACTGCCCTGAAATTGTAGCGCAGAGGGAATATTTATCCGGAAGATAACAGGCTGCTGGACCTCAAATAATTCCCTTGCCAGAGGGTTCTCCGGAAAGCTTTAAAGACCAGGCAACATGTCTTCCAACCCAACAGCTGTCCTGAAGCTTCGTCTCGGACTCCTGCCCTCCCGTGCCTCCCTGAGGGTAGGTCAGAGGCCCTGACCTTGAGGTCACAGTGCACAAAAAGAACCAGAAACTGGGCCTCTTTCCAGGAAGGTCTTGAAGCCTTTTGAAGGCTTCCAGGATTCTTACTCAGGGAGGTCCTAGCGCCCAAGTCCATGAGACCAGGACCTCCTCACCCCTCCAACTGGAATGTGGTTATTCTCACACCCTGAGCCAAGAACTGCAGGGAAAGGAGATGCCCTTGACCAGCAACCCAGAAATGTTCTAATTCAGTCCCAAGCCTCCCTTGTGTGGGATCCACCAGTTCCACGAGGAGACCCGAAGGTTGGCTAAGAGGTCAGGATCCCTCTGTGCTTTCCCCACCCCCAGTCGATGGGGCCTGAGCAATGTGGAGGGGGGGATGAGGCACGCGGGCCAGGAAGGAGGTAGGTCTGGGAGAGGGAACCGTTGGTCTACCGCCCCAAAGGGTTCTAGGACCACCCAAGGGTCTCCTTCCTCTCTTAGGGGTCTCATAGGGACTCTGCGGGGCCTGTCCCTCCTTGCCAGATCCCTTGGAGGAAATCCCGTCCCGGCTCTACTCATTTCCCCCTCTGGCGCCTGAGCCTCATGGGCAGTCCTGGGAAGCATATGCCCCAGGCAAGATGGGCCCCGGCGTGGGTGCCTCGTTACCTGGGTAAGGGAAGCGGAACCAAGGAGCCTGGCTCAGGACGTCGCCTTTGGTGTCTGTGCGGGCCAGGTACCCGTAGGCTGCAGGTGCCGAGGGGAGGGCGTTGGTGACTGTGAGTACAAAGCACAGCAGCCACGAGATGCAGAGCGCCAGCAGCACCTGCGGGAGGGAGGCGCCCTTCATACTGGGCCCCACCCCTGCACCTGCCCACACCTCCCGGAGAGGGTGGGCGAAGGAGGGAGTCGGGAGAGCTCTTTGAGATGAGGAAGTGTTGGGTTACAAACCCTCCCAGTGACAACAGGAATCCGCTGTGTCAGTGGATAATGAACACATTACAGGAATGGAGAAACTAAACTGTGGGGAGACCTTGTGTCAAGTAGAGGCAGAAATGTCTAGGAAAGTGGACACAGCCTGGGTCAGAAGGATTGCAGTCTGACTCCCTTTCTATTGCTTGCTGGTCACATGACCCTGGATCAAATTCCCTGAGCCTCAGTGTCCTCATCTGTACAATGGGATTACAACCACTGCTCTGCAGAGCCTGAGGCAGGATTTCTTAAAGTGGGGTCCTCAGATATATTGACTTTTAATCTCTGATGGTAGAACCCCTGACATCGGCATTTTTAGCAATGTCCCCAGGTGATTCTTATGCATACCGAACTTTTGAACCACTGGCCTACAGGATTGCTGAGGGATCAATGAGATCATTATGTGGAAGTATCTTTTTATAACACAGAATGTATCTCACAGATAAATTGAACCTGAAAACACATTTGTGTGGTTGGCAATGGCACCTACTTGACAGAGTGGAGCAAATTCAACAGAGAAGGCTCTGAAAAAGGAGACACCATCATCGTCAGCAGGATCTGAATTATCCAGGAGCCAATGAGAAAGAACCTGATCTAAGCAACTTGGCCCTTAGTTTTGCACCTTTAGCGGTGAGCCTGGCTGTCTCCCCCAGTGCCATGCTATGAGGATGGCCCAGGGACATGAGAAGACTGTCCCACAGTGGTGCCCAGGGCAGCAACCTGGGGCGAATTGTCTACTCCTGGGAGAGAAGCAATGAGGGAAGATCTGGGACGGCATTACACCAAGCCTCCCACCATCCGCGGGGCAATTAAGGGAGGCTGAGGAGGAGAGGCCGCTGCAGGTGGAGAGCATTTGACTTGGGGGCCATCTGGGAGAGCAACAGGCTGCCCCTCACCCTCCAGGTGAGTCGACTAAGAATGGCAGAGGGTGGGGAGCGCTTCTTACAGGGAAGACCTGAAACAGGTAGAACTTAGAGGTGTGACACTTCTTCTCTCGTCCGTAAACAGGCACAGGCACCGCGATGTTTTTCAGGTACTGAGAAAACAGCACGATGAGGAAGCTGGTCCTGAAACAGAAACAAACCACACCCAACCTGGCGAACTTGGGCTCATCATGAGCGAGGGTCCGTGAAGGCGTGCCATCACGTGTCTCTGGGACTATGGGGCAGTGGCTGTGCTGGGAGGGTCCCCATCTAGGCCCTGCTCTGCAGTGTAGGCAGCATTCTGCCAGTTCTGAAAAGGTGGGCGGGCCCCTTTCAGAGGCTGCTGGTGGCTGAAGAGGAACAGTGGGCAGGGGCCTGAGAAATAAGCATGGCAGCTGCACAGATCCAGACTGAAGCCAGTGAGGCCAGAGTCAGACCATCTTCTCTCCCAGGTGGTCCTGCGGGTCCTTGTGGTCAGACCACAATAGACAGAGTGAATGAGTGTGTCCAGGGTCATCCCCAAGTCCCTTCAAAGCTCTGTTTAAATGCTGAAGGCCTCTTTTTCTGGGAAGCCTTCCTGACACCACTCCCCCACCCCCGGCAAGCTGACTGTCACCACCCCGTCCCCCGAACCAGCCGGCACACTGTGACTCTCATCACTGTCTCCTGGTGTCACAGGCACTTGGACCCAAGTCTTATCCCTCTACTATGCTACAAAATGCTTGAGAGCTGGGGCCATGTCTTTGCACTCTTCCCAGGTGCTGGAGGTTTACAAATATTTGCTCAGTGAAAACCTAGGAGGCAGGGGACGGGTAGCATCAGCTGTCTGTGAACCCTACGCTAAGTAAGTTTATACCCTGCCTGTGATGAATTTGTTGTCTGTGAGGACTAATAACATAAGAAATAGTAATGATACATTCTAAGTAGCCATTTCACTGCTTTTAAGGTATCGTGATGTTTGTGAAAGTATTTGTAAACCACCAGAGTTTGCCAATATCCAGGACTCACTCTTCTTAGTGGGTAATCTTCCTCCAAAGACAGCCCACCTTCCCCAGAGGGTGCTTACATGGCAGCAATCCCCCAGTGGATCCCAGCGTCATTGCCCGCAGAATCGAAGAGAGGCAGGGCCACCAGGGAGATGGTCGGAGCAATGGTCAAGGGGCCGATGAAGCGCATGAGGAAGCCAATGAGGCCTGAGAAGCCCACCAGCATCTGGACACAGGAAGCAACCATGATGGCTCCCTGCAGCTGAAGAGGAAGCGTGGGGCTCAGCACCTGGGAGCCTGTGGCGGGGCCACCCAGATTGGTGGTACCTTCAGAGGCAGTGCAGGGGCAAAGCTGGACCCCAGAGGAACTGAGGGAAGGTGAGCTCGGACCTCACTCCTCTCTCCAGTCCTCTATTTCCAACTGTCTGTTGGACATTTTCACCTAATGTGAAGTTTTTCAGGAAGTAGATTTCAAGATTATCTATTGATCACAGTGATAACGTGATGACTCGTAATACTGGCATCACCCAGTTATGTATTGAACATCTTGTTGATTTATTTGTCTCTGTTTTCCTACTTTCTATTGCAGACGTTGGCAAAGGTTTTCTGTAAAGGATCAGAGAGTGAATAGTTGAGGCTCTGTGGGCCGTACAGGCTCAGCTGAAATTTTTCCAGGCAAGATGGAAACAAATGAGCTTGACTGTGTTCTAATAAAACTCCACTGATAGGCACTGAAATTTGAATTTCGTACAATTTTGACATGTCATAAAATATTATTCTTGAATTTCGTACAATTTTGACGTGCCATAAAATATTATTCTTCTTTTGATTTTTTTTCAACCATTTAAAATATAAAACCATTTTTAGCTTGTGGGCTATAAACAAACAAACAAACAAACAGAAAACAGGCAACTAGCCAGATTTGGCTCATGGGTTGTAGTTTGCCAACCCCTGATCTATTGGACTGATTTTTACTTTACTTCTCCTTTTTTATTTTGCTAATATGGATGTTATTCATTTTACCCCTGAAAATTTTCCTTGCTTTGATGTCTGCTCTTCCTGAAAAGAAAGAAGTCTGACTCCTGCTCTCCTTTGATCAGTGTTAACGTGGTATATTCTTCTCCATCCATTTATTTTTAATCTACGTGTGTCTTTATATTTAAAGCCGGTTTCTTCTGGACAACATACAGTTGGGTCTTGTGTTTTGATCCACTCTGACAATCTCTGTGCCTTTAGACCAATGACGTGCAAAGTGATTACTGATATAGCTGGATTAATATCCACCAGATCCATTAGTATTTTCTATTTGTTGCCCTTGGTCTTTGTTTCTGTTTTTTTTTGTCTTCTACTGTTTTTCTGCCTTTTATGGTTTTAACTGAGCTTTTTCTTTTCCTCTCCTTTCTTAGCATAACCATTATCCTTTTTTTTTTCCTTTAGAGTTTGCAATGTACATTTACAGCTAATCCAAGTCCCTTTTTTTTTTTTTTCTTGCCACACCACATGGCTTGCGGATCTTAGGTCCCCAACCAGGGATCAAACCCATGGCCTCGGCAGTAAAAGCGCAGTCCTAACCACTGGACCACCCGAGAATTCTCCCAAGTTCACTTTCAAATAACACTATACCACATCACGAGTGGTGTGAGTACTTTATAGTAACAGAGCAATCCTAATTTCTCCAACCTAGCCTTTTTATCATTGCTGTCATTCATTTCACATATACATAAGCATACACAAGGATATAAAAAATTTTAAACCACCATAATACTGGAAGGTAAAGTTTAAGTTGGTCTAATGTGTTGAAAACTGAGCTTGCCATCTCTTCCCAGAGTCTTCTACATTTTCTGCTACCACCACTTTCTAAAAATATAATCATTACTTACTTGTCCTCTCTATTACTTCTTATCTCCCAGAAAGTAATGACACCCCTATTGGTCCTATATTTGCCTCACTTTCGTTTGTGGCTGGTATCGTGATGTAGAGTTGGACTGCTAACCATCGGTGGCTTCAAGCCTTGAGATGTGTGTGAACAAATTTAACTTAGTGAAACATGGAAACTCTACCTTAAATTCCAATAGGCTGGCCCAGTGAATTAAACCAATCCATCAATTAGTAAAAGAAGATTGAAACTTGAAAGAACTTTCCCTTGTTTACAGCACTGGTGAAAAACACTGGACCAGCAGATGGAGCTAAAATACCACAAATAAGACTCTGGGTTTGCACTCACTGTTGGACACTTGAAGGCGAATGTGGGAAAAAAATAGTGGAGGCTACAGTCTTAGATCTGGGCAAGAGAACTCCCACCCTGGGCCCTGTGCTTTAGAGCAGGGGTTGGCAAACTTTTTCTGTAAAAAGCCAGATAGTTAACATTTTAGGTTTTGTGGGCCACATATAGTTTCTGTCACATATTCTTTTTTTAATTTTAAACAACTTTTTAAGATGTAAAAACCATTCTTAATTGGTGGGCAGTAAAAAAAACAGATTACAGGCTGGATTTGGTCCAAGAGCGACAGTTTACTGACTCCTGCTTTAGAGGACTCACAAACACAAAAATAAATGGTAAATGTATTTAAAAAACATGGTTGTGTCTGTAACTTGGGATCCTGTGCTCAGTGCAGGCACAGCATGACCTAAACATCCCTAAACATCCTCTCTCACTACTAATACTGTGTCCTCAAAACACAAAGTAACTGCTTCAGACCATTGCAGTGTTGAGGCAGACACGTCATTAGAACACAGGAAGAATTCGAGCAGCAGAGTGCTTAGGGAGGAGAAGAGACAAATTAACTTGTCAGATCTTTCCTCTTGGACAGTACGAAGGCAAGAGATTCTTGCACAAAAAATTATAGTTCTCAGTAGGTCTAAGTGGAAGGGAAATCCTGCCCCTGGCATCTAGCAGAGCAGGGTAAGGAAACTGATGAAATAAAACTTATATTTTAAGTCAGAACAAGTAAAAAACTTAAACATAAAGTTCTCTCTGTGTGTTTGTTTGGGCCTCCTCCCTCCCTAATGTGCAGTGTGAACCTGCATTACACATTAACCAGAGCTCCTCAAAGATGAGGGGCCTGCTCAACCATAAAGATCAATTGTTTTTCTTTCTTCCGATGCTAGCAATGTAATTTCTTAAAAGAATAGCGTTCTCTCCCAGCTCTGTAGGGGGTCATGGTGACTGGCTGCTCGCTTTGTACCTGCTTATCTGGACTACGTATCCCTGGTGAACTTTATGTAAAATATCAGTATGTCATTTTGATGTTCGATCCTTTGTCTCAAAAATGTATATGACTGTGCCTTCAACTTCTAACAGGTGGAAGAGTTCCCAGAACTTCCTGAGAATCTGCTTCCTGGGTTTATAATCCTCAGCTTGGCTCGAATAAAATTCCATTTTTTTTCTTCTTAACTTGATAGTTAATTAAATTTTCATTGACAAAATCCACTTCTTATTCTTTGCTTAATTTTAATTTGGATTTACAAAAGCCAAGTATTGGCTCCCTGGGGGACAGCAGAAACAAAACCCCCCAAAACCTCAGACCACATGTATTTTGTGATTCATGCTATCGATGATATAATAAAACTAGGCTGCACTGAAGAAGAAATACATCCTGCTTTGGAAAAGGTGGTACAACACACAGCATTTGAAGACTGGCCAACGGACCTGGCAAAAATCCAGGGCCCACCAGCTTGACAAATGAAATCCTTAGGTATATCTTGGTCTGGAACTACATGGAAAAGTTCTTTAAACATTAAAAACCTCTGTTAACTCTGGGTCCACCTTGAGAAAAAAAGGAAGCACAAGAACTTGATAGATCATTGAAGTACATCCACATCTGGGTGCACTGTTGGACTGTATACCAGAGCACGGCCACATGCAGAAAGGCTGTTTTTGAAAGGGAAGAACAGCAGAAGGTTCTGGCTGAAATTCACAAGTTATGGCTCAGACTGGTCTGAGACTGGTATCCTGACCAGCACAGTGCTCCTGAGATATCAGAAGCGTCAGTGGTTCCGTCCATGCTGAATGAGGACTGACCCTGGCAGATGCCTGGTGCTTCAGCTCTACGTGGGGCATTTGGTGTGGAGGTGGCCCAGAGCAGCTACTCAACTACTCTCCCTCTGAAGGACCAGTCCTAACTCGTCTGCTACTGGGCACTGTTTGGAATTAGAGCACTACTGAATGGCACCAAATAACTCCAAGATCAGAGATCCCAATGGTATCTTGAGTGATGTCAGAAAGACATTCAAATAAGGAAGGGGATCATCAACAGAATGCGCTAATTAAAGGGAAATCGTTATATTCAGGGAAAGAAAAGGCAGTTACACAAGGAGGGGTTCATAGGATCCATGAGTGAGTGACAGTCCCCCTCCCCTGGGTGGACACTACCTCGCGAGATAATCTATCTCTAACAACAGAGACTTGGATCCCACTACGTGGGTCTTCGAATTCAAAAAGTACTGCTTGGGGGGACTTCCCTGGTGGCACAGTGGTTAAGAATCCACCTGCCAATGCAGGGGACACGGGTTCGAGCCCTGGTCTGGGAGGATCCCACATGCCGCGGAACAACTAAGCCCGTGCGCCACAACTACTGAGCCTGCATTCTAGAGCCCATGAGCCACAACTACTGAGCCCACGTGCCATACTACTGAAGCCCATGCACCTAGAGCCGGTGCTCCACAACAAGAGAAGTCACGGCAATGAGAAGTCTGCGCACCACAATGAAGAGTAACCCCTGCTCACCGCAACCAGAGAAAGCCTGCCCGTAGCAACGAAGACCCAATGCAGCTGTAAATAAATAAATAAATAAGTAAATGTATTAAAAAAAAAAAAAAGCACCGCTTGGAGTCTTGCTAAAGGTGCTGCTCACCCACCCGAGAAAGACTGAGACTGAAAGAGTGTAACATTGCAACAGAAGGACCTTGATGGAGGAAGGAAGGCAAGTCTAAGTCCAGCCAAAGGACCAAGCTGTGTGTGATGTGACTGACAGTACACACATAAACCCCCAGAGTCACCCCTTTAGAATTATATAGGTTCTCAGGCTGTGGCCAATGGACTAGCAGTTTGGTCTGGCAAGTGGATCATAGAGGCCCTACTGAAATTTCACCTTTTATGGGACAGGACTTTATAGTCAAATCTCAAATACTGGTGGTTCACGTAGATGCCCCTATGTCTTAAAAAAGAGGAGGGAAGTATGCTTTTGAATGTGGTCATTAGGGCCCACAAGATGACACCTCGGGCCACAAGCCATGCATATGTGGGCTTACAAACTACATAATCTCCATCTCTATCTGAAGTCACTTGCGTTGCCCAGGATGATCCCGGTTGCCAACAGCAATGGGCACAGGTGCCTCTGGTGGGAGAATATGAGGATAAATGGCCCATCACAGAACTGACAGGTTGCCTGTACTGGACAGTCCACAGAGCATGGGAGGTTTTAACACTTTTTTAAACTGGTATGGACAGTGTTTCTGGTCTGAGTTTTGCCTATCCTGCCACTGAAGCCCTGGCCCAGGCTCCAATAAAGAGACTAGCAACCCAGATTGCCCACCAGCATGAAGATCAACTTATATATCAAACAGCTCAAGGATCACTTTTCACAGCATGAACAAGACAGGAATGGACCAAGAAATACAGTATCAAGTGATCGTTTCATATTTCATGTCACTTTCCAAAAGCAGTGAAATTATTGCAAAATTAGAACGTGTGCTTGAAGCAACAAAATGTGGGTGACAAAGGCATGAAGAAGGGCAGGCTTTGCAGGGTAGGATAGTGTAAGATCAAGCCACAAGTGGGGCACTACACGGAGTCACTAGGGGAGCAGGGTGTAAAGGACAGATTGGGAAATGAGAAGGTAAAGAAACCCTATTTTCCCAGGACTAGGGATTTGGTGGTGTTCCCTAAGATAGGAATAATAAGAATCAATTTAATTTGACTTGTTGGAATTCTCATGGTATTTATGGGCCGGATTGGAAGGTCTGGTGTTCTTCAGGATGCATCCTACCCAGTGGAGAGGCTACAGTGACAATATATGTATTAAATCATTTGAAAGTACCTTGGGGAAGGACACACGAGGAGGGTTTCACAGTGTGCCTTTTCCTGCCCACTCTTTAAAGGCTAGCAGAGAAGGACTCAGCACCTCCTCTTCCAACAGGAGCAAGGAAATGGGTTAAGAAGGGCTCACAGCGGGCAGAAAGAAAGATGGCTGCAGGAAGAACTGGAGTTACCACATTATGGGATTGAATAATGCTGCTGTTGTCCATTTTATTTTATTTTATTTTTTTTTTTTTTATTTATTTTTTTTTGCGGTACGCGGGCCTCTCACTGTTGTGGCCTCTCCCGTTGTGGAGCACAGGCTCCAGACGCGCAGGCTCAGTGGCCATGGCCCACGGGCCCAGCCACTCCGTGGCATGTGGGGTCTTCCCGGACCGGGGCACGAACCCGTGTCCCCTGCATCAGCAGGCGGACTCTCAACCACTGCGCCACCAGGGAAGCCCTGCCCATTGCATTTAAAATGTTGGAAATAAGAAAATGATCTCTTAGCCATATTTCTAGATACGTCTTCAATCTGGGATGAGGGATGCTGGCATCAGAGTTGATTCTGCCAAACTGAAACACATCTAATAAAACTAGACCCAGAGTATACTGTGCTGTACTGGATGGACAATGAGGAATGAACATTGTGAAAGTAGCCAAAGCTACTATGATGCTGGCATATTTAGGACACGGTCTGTTGTTTGAACTTGAAAATGGGTCATGGACTAATTCATAGGTCATGTACATGATACTCAATGAAATGAAAGTCATGGAAATAATGATAAATAACAAAGTCTATATTGGGATATTGACCTCTAGTCACCAGCTAATGTGGGTGAGCATAGGAGCAAAAATGACCCCAGTGGTCAAACAGACCTACAAGATGAGGACAGACATTTATAGTCAACTCTAAATCATTCAATAACATCATAAAAGAATGATACAAGTTTACCATCATGCACTGACCAAAGCAGCTAAAATGAAAAAGAGAAAATGTTGGTGAGAATTTGGAGTAACTGGAACTCACACATGCTGCTGGTGGGAGTGTAAATTGGAACATACACTTTGCAAATGTATTTGCTAGTGTTTACTAAAGTTGAACATATACATAACATACAGTGATGGTGAATTTTATGTGTCAGCTTGACTGGGATGAGGCATGCCCAGATAGCTGACAAAATATTTTTTCTGGGTGTGTCTGTGAGGATGTTTCCAGAAGAGGTTAGCATTTGAATTGGTGAACTGAATGAAGCAGACGGCCCTACCCAATGTGGGTGAGTGCCATCCAATCCTTTGAGGGCCCCAAATAACCAAAAAGCAGAAGAGCTAATTTGCTCTGCTTGAGCTGAGACATCCACCTTCTCCTGCCCCCAGACAGCAGCACTCCTGGTTCTCAGGTATTTGGAATCAGTTTAGGACTCACACCATTGTCCTTCCGCCCCACCCCTCACCCCCACCGGAGTATTTTGTCAATTCTACTCCTTCTCAATTGTCAAATCTGGGTAAGAATAGGAATCTTGTTACCATGTTTCCTCTGTCTTCCCTCTTTCTTTGTCTTTCACATACAGCGGATGTGACCCTTATTGCAGCCATGAGGCTGTGAGGATGCTGAACATGGACTGGGTGGGGTGCAGGATGGACCCTGGCTGGGCTAAGGCTTCTTAGCTTAACTCCCAAGGATATCTAGGGAACAAACTCTGCTCTAGGTCCATAGGCCTGAGTTCAGGAATGTCCTTGGTCCAGTTCTAGTGAGTTAGTGCTGAAGACATTAAGTGACAGCTGGATTCATGCCTGAGCGAACTACCTTGTATTGGAAACCCAGTACCATATGGTGCTTGTGTAACTGCCCCTGCTCCAGAGGAGGTGGTCCTTAGCCTCACTCCAGGCCTACATATTTAAGGTCAAGCTGGGAGGAAGCTGGTTGGACTTCCTAGAAATCTCAAGTGACCTTCACTCTCTCATACAGTACCCCACCCATGGGCCATCCTTGACCCCTCACTTAGGAGGTCAGGTGAGGATGTTGGGGTCTGGAAGCTAGCAGGTCTACTGTCCCTGAGGGTACGGCTATGCTCTCTGCCAAGAATCCTGTGTGCTGGCTTCCTTATCTATGGTTTAGATAAGCCAACCTGGAGCATGGCCAAACTTCAGAGCCTGCTTCAAGGCTGCTAGTTTCTTTCCCTGGATGATAAAACTGAATTAAGCAAGGGCCAAGTATCTTAAAGCCTGGAATCCTGCTCAGCAATGAGTTGAACAATGAATGTTGAACAAATGAATCAACTGAGGAGCCCCTGTTGAGGACCACTCCATTCCTCTCACCCCATCCCCCTCACCCCAATACCTCTCGGATCCTCTTCTGCCATTCCTCAGTGAATTCAGGGGAGCTGGTGTTCACCAGGCTGGCATTGAATGTCCACATGGGGCACTTCCAGGTGGGAAGGGACAGCATGGCCAGGGAGGGTGCCAAAAAAGCAAATGTTCCTCCCTGGAGAATGGGCAGCCTGGAGAAGGGGAAAGGAGAGAGTTACCAATCAGCCCTTTAAGTGCTGGTCTGTCACTGGCCCCAGTGGAGGCCTTTTAATCCCAAGTCCTACCTTGGTTTCAAGGCAACACATGACCCCTGCAGTTCTCAGTTTACAGGGAACTCCTGCCAAGCTCCAAGTCAGGCCCATGAACCCTGCCAGACTTTGGACAGGTAGGAGAGGTGGAGAGGGAAAGACAAGCAGACCTAGCCCCAATCCTGGAGATACAAGCCCAAGAGCAGAGAGCCAGGTGCTGGGAAATGATTTTGGGGTAGCACAGAGCTCAGAGAACATGTCTAGTGGGTGCCATTCTTCCTCAGCCCCAGAGAATCTTCCCCAGACCCCAGGATCAAAGCACAGCTCACACATCTGGAGTTCCCCCCACTGACAAGAGATGCACAGCCTAGAATCTTGGTGGCCAGATTCCTTTGCCTCTTCAAAAATGAACAGCAATCCCAGACCTCTACCTTCAGGCTCCTTTTTATCACCCGGACTGAATAGGCTTGAGGTCAATTATCAGGGCGTATTCCCCACCCAGGTCTTTCTCCCTCCTTGTCAGTGTCTCACTCTGGCCTCTGTGAGAACTTCTAGCAGAACTTCTAGCCCATCTGACTTGTCTCCCTTCAAGGTGAATGTAGCCTGATAAGTCAACCTCCAATAACCCTCTCTTACTAGAAGGTCAGAAGCTATGAAGGCTCACCTAGTCTCTTTGCCCTGCATATTAGAATTTGGGGTGGGGGGTGAAACAAAGGGACCTCGGCCTCGTGCTTGCATTTGTCACTATAGCACACCCAGTTTAGGTACTTTTTCTTAACAATACTAGAAGGCTATTTTTGAACTCAGGATTCCATGAAGACAGCTTAAAGGGTTATTTTTGAGAAAGACTGAACACATTTTACTTAATGAAAATATAAAGTTTTGCTGCCTAAGTGGCCTTTGCCCTGGATGAACGTAGGAATCAGCAATGCCTGGGCATCACCCTCAGTTGAGTTAGTGGGCTTGTCAAAAGGGTGCAGCCAGTCATGGGGAGGGCTTAAAGCTCCAGGTGATTCTAATATCAAGCAGGGCTGAGAAAAAGTAATCTAGATTCATAAATCTAGACCCATAAGGCTCCAAAATAGATTGGAATATATGGCACACATAGGGCAGGAACATATGGGTGGTGGAACGGGTATGTGTGAATAATGTTTTTAATTAAAAAATTATGGGGGGGAGATAAATCAGGAGTTTGGAATTAACATGTACACTAATATATATAAAATAGGTAAACAACAAGGACCTACTGTATAGCACTAGCACAGGGAACTATACTCAATATCTTATAATAACCTAGAATGGAAAAGAATCTGAAAAAGTATATATGTATATATATACACATACATATATATATATTTGTATAACAGAATCACTTTGCTGTATACTTGAAACTAACACAACATTGTAAATTAATTATACTTCAATTAAATGCATAGAAATTATGAAGCTAAGTATCTTGACAGAGAAGGGAAACATGCTATACTTATATCACTGCAAAATCCTTTTGAGCTTTTAAAATGAACATAGAAATATTTGCATATCATATGTACCCAGTATATAATACAAGAATTGTGTTTTAATTTTTTGCTGTAATTCCATATGCACATTTCATTCATTCAACAAATATTTATTGAGGACCTGCTCTGTGAGAGGCACTGGTTGCCAGGTATTGGGGATACCATGGTGACTGAGACAAAACACCACTTATATTCTAGTTACACATTTCTCTGTTAGCCCTTGTACTAACAAACTAATCACTTACAGTAACTGACTCTCAGGGGTTCTTTAAACACCTTATGACTCTGCTTACAAGCATTCCACCATTACTATGCCATCATTGCTGCAGTCATTTCAGTATTACTGGGTTCCATGAGGTCAGGGATGATTATTTTTCTTTTCCATCTCTCCAGCACAGAGCCTAGTGCTGCAAAAACCTATGAACGTTGGGTTTTCTCATTTTATTTTTTTAGTTTAACAGGCATATAACGAAACCCTAACAAATGTTAATTTGCATTTCATTAAGTCATAAAAGATGTGCACTCATTCGTGTGATTTTGTATGTTTTTCCTTGTCTATAAACTGTCTACTCATTACATAGAACTTAGATACTGTCAAAATATATTTATAACAATTTTTATGATGGTGAGATTTATTTTTGTTGAAAAAAATGTTTTTTGTTATTATATGCAGGAATTCATCCCCAACTTAGAACTTCTTTAAGGGAGCACTTCAAAATTTTCAAGTAGTTCAGCACTTTTCTAACTCTGTTCATGTTCCTTTCAAGATTATTATATGTAGTTGGGATAATGTGATATATGGACTTTCTACCTTTTTGTTTGGTTTGGTTTGGTTTGGTTTGGTTTGGTTTGGTCACGCCTCGCAGCTTGCAGGATCTTAGTTCCCCGACCAGGGATTGAACCCCGGGCCATGACAGTGAAAGCACTGAGTCCCAACCACTGGACTAGCAGGGAATTCCATCTATGTTTTTGTAATTGCTAAAAATACCTTTTATGTTCAAGAGCAAGATGAATTTTTTCCATTTATTTACTAGAGAGTACTCTTATGTGCTACCTTTAGATTCACACAATGTATCCATAAATTCTTCCCTCATTGTTCTGTACTCAGACCTTCCAATTCCATTTTCCATCCATTCCTCTCCCCCTCCCCACCTCATTTTGTTAGCATTCCCATTTCTTTCTCATAACTTCTCATTGGTACCTTTTTGAGAGAGGGAGAGAGATCTACATATATTTCTTGCATTTCTGCTAGTTTTTCTTTTATGCACTTTCCTGGTACATGTTTAAGATGTGTGCATTCAGTATCACTACAAGGCTTTATTGCTTCATGTATCTTTTACCTTTCATGGTGACCTTAATGTGTATCTCAGTGCTGCTTTAATTTCACAATTAATTTCATCTGCTAGCATGATGGTAATTCCTATTTTTAAAATTTTCCCATGAGTATGATTCACTATCATTATACATATGCCTTCTGACTTAAATGTCCCTCTTGTAAACCATAGATTTTTGATTTTTAAAACTCAACATTTTAGAAATAGAAGAGCCATTTGAAGCGTATCCAGCCTGGCCCTGTCATTTTATAGATAGGGGATTTGGAGCCCAAGGTCTTAGAGTTAACCAGCATGAGTGCTTGGGTTTCCTTACTTATCACCACTGCCCTGTAACAACAGTTAAGAGCATGATGTAGACCAAAGGCGTATTTGAATCTGGCTCTACCTTATCAGTTGTGTGACCTAGGCATGTTGCCCAGTTTCTGCAAGCCTCAGTGTCCTCTTTGACAAAATAAAGATAATACTACTCTCCCAAGAAGTAGCTGTGAAGATAAAATATATGTGATTAGCACAATGCCTGGGAAAGAGAAGAACTCAATAAATAGAGTAATTTTCATTTTTATTCCCTCTGCCATGTGTGGCTACTTCTAGAAAATTTAGTGTACACCAAAACATTTTCTTAATGTTTCCTCAAATAACAGATGTTATAGTATGGACTTCTTTTTTTTAAGCTCTTGTCTGGCATTCCCATTTCTTGCAGGTTGGTTCTCTAAGATTTGTTTCCTAAGACCTTCCCTATCCATCTTCCTCTTCCCTTCACCCTTTACCATCTCATCTGTATACTCAAGTCTGAAGAAGAAAACTCCCCACCATTTTCTTTTAAAACAACAACTTGCATGTAAAATGTCAAAATCTGCAGTCTCAGGAATGTCTCTTAGAAGTTTGATAGGATTGATATTTTAGGTTGTCAAAGCCACAGAAATGTGTCCGTGGGGGTACTATCAACATCTAAGCTTATATAGTATTTTAAAACTACATAGCATTTTCATATCATTATCCCAAGAGTACTTCAGGGTGGGTAGGACAATACTGCACTGTCTCTGTACGAGGAAAATGATACTGGGGGCAGATGCCAGTGGCAGGGTTCAGCTGGGAAGTGCAGAGCCCTGATCAGAAAGTCTGTGTCACTGGGCCAAATTGCAAAAGTGTGTTTGTTATAAGAACAACTGATAAGAGGGCATGTGGAAAGAACAAACTTCTTCAACAGTTTATGCTAAAGATTATGTGGGGAATTTTTCTCATCTTTTAGTAGTTCCATTTGGGCCCATAAAACAGAAACAGCTAACCTTTTGGAAGTATTGGGAAGTTACGCTTCAACCTTTCTCTCTGAGCTCTCATGTACTCTTCATAAGATGATATACATGATGGTTTTAAAGACGTTAAGGCAGACTTCATTCAAGGGGGGCTAATACAATGGGGTTTTGTAATAGGGGAGAGAGATCAGGCTCAATTCCCAATGTGACAAGGAAAAGTGGGAATTTATAGCCAAGGGGCAGGGTGGGGCTTAGTGGATGGAAAGTTACTAAGAGGAAGCATCAGGGGTAAGAACAGGATTCTTGCTGAAAACAGGCCAAGGTGAACAGACATCACCTGTGGATAGTGAAAAATGAGGAAACCAATCAGAGAGTGAGGGTGGGGATTCTGACTACAGTGACTGAGCAAGATTCTTGCTAAAATTGGATGATGCAGAGACCAACATGGAAGCTCAAAAGTCAAGCCTAGTTGAACAGTTGTCTATTGGATTTAGCAATAGGATGATCATAGTTGATCTGGTATGTTAGACACTATAAATAAATAGATCTCTCCCAGTTAAATGATAAATAGACTCAGCACAACTTGGGCCTGTACAAAATTCTGCAGCAGAAGGGGGAATGTCACATAAGGCTTTGGAGTTCTTAAAACCACATTGGAAACTAGAAGGCAAGGGAACAATTCTTTCAAAATTCTGAAAAAAAAATTATGTCCAACCTAAAATTCTATACCCAGCCAAGCTATCAATCAAGTATGAGAATAGAATCAAGACATTTTCACATATGCAGAGTCTTACAGAATTTACCTCCCATGTGTTCTCTCAGGAAACTACTGCATATTCGTGTTCCACCAAAAAAAGAGGAAGACATGGGAACAAGAGATCTAGACTTGAAAACTGACATGAAGGGAATTCCCAGAATAAGGGTAAAGAGGCCTCTCAGGATGACATATCTAATGTATACCAGGCACAGACAGCGACTGTTCCAGACTTCAGCAATTCAGAGAGCCCCAGGAGGTAGTACATCAAGAAGATGAAGTTGATAGGCTACCTGATGTGATGAAATTATTAAGAAGAGATTTAGACAACAGGCAGGGAGTTTATCATTGAGTTAAAAATAAACAGAAACTAAAGAATATTAAAAAAAGAAAGATATTAATTTCAGGGAAAACAAAAAGTTGGGCAGGAAAGGAATCACTTTGTGATTCAGCTCTGAATAGCATCCCAGTCATTATAATGTGTACATTCAATATTGAACTATGCTGGGAGGGTATGAGAATAGGATGATGGAAAATATGCTTGTATGTGGTGGGAGTGAGGGGCTGTGAAAGAAAATGAAATCATAGTCATCCATATTGGCACTTCAGTCAATAGTGGCTAAAACAGAAGTGCATTAATTAGAGACGGTGGAAAATAACTAAATAATCAGCTTGGAGGGATGAGAGTGCTTGTTTCTGCCTAGAAGAAAGGGGAGAAGGGGGAGATCTCTGGTTGGTAGGGGAAGGCTGTTTGTCTGCCTTCTTTAAACCCATCACTACCCACTGCCTTGAGTGTACCTTTGACACCCACCCTCATTGTTCCAGTCCTCCCTTCTGATCTGCCCCAAAGACAAGCACAACTCTCCTTTTTTTTTTTTTTAACGGCTTTAATGCTGACCTCCAAAGAGAAACACATTGGGGAAAACAGAGATAAAAGCAGGTGAAGTGACAAAGAATCTAGGAAGTTGTCTCAAGGCTGTAGCCTTGAGCCTTACCTCTCAAGCCCCCTTCCAAGATGGTAATGGGCAGCCTACTGGACTTTTGCTCTCAGGCAAAGATTCAAAGGGTGTGGCTCACAAAACATATCCTGATACTTTTCTAAAAAATTTTTTTAAATGGTTTTTGTTTCTCCCAGTTATAAAGAAACACATGGACGCTGAAGAAAAATTAATGGTAAATAAAAATATGAAGAATAAATCACCCTAATTCTACAACCCAGAAATAATCATCAACGTTTTTTTCTCATCTTTTTTTAATCTTTAACTAGATAAACTTTATCAGCACAGATATAATATATACCTTTCCTATACAATGTATACCACCCAGAAATAACCTTTAACATTTTTTCAAGTCTTTTCTCTGTCTTTAACTAGATAAATGATTATCAGTACACATAAGACGTATATCTCTCATAATTATGAATTATGTTGGTCACTATTACGATAGTGAAAAGCTCAAAACAACTTAAATGTCCTTTAATAGGAAATGGTTAAACTAGAATATATTATGTACTCTAGAATATGGAATACTAAGTGATATTTTTCTAAAAGTGCTATTGTGGAAATTTGTTTATTGAAATGGAATGATATTTATAATGTGTTGTGTATGTTTAAAAAAGAGGGGGAGGAGTTTTTTTTTTACCATATTTAAATTTTTTTCAATAATTTACAAAGGGAGGGAGGGTGCAAAATTGTGTTTATGGTAATACCCTTTTCTTGGTGTGAAAAATAAATTTTACATACCAGGCACTGAGCTAAGCACTTTACATACATTATCTAATTTAATTATCATGGCTTTGGTAAAAATTTTTTAAATTTCCTCTTCACAGAAACACGAGGGACTTCCCTGGTGGCACAGTGGTTAAGAACCCACCTGCCAATGCAGGGGACACAGGTTTGATCCCTGGTCGGGGAAGATCCCACATGCCGCAGAGCAACTAAGTCCATGCGCCACAACTGCTGAAGCCCGCGTGCCCTAGAGCCCGTGTGCTGCAACTACTGAAGCCTGTGCCCCTACAGCCCGTGCTCCACAACAAGAGAAGCCACTGCAATGAGAAGCCTGCGCACCGCAACGAAGAGTAGCCCTTGCTCGTCACAACTAGAGAAAGCCTGTGCATAGCAAAAAAACCCCAACACAGCCGAAAATAAATAAATAAATAAATTTTTAAAAAAATATGAAGAGCAGAGAAAATATTTGAACAAAACCAAAAAAACCCCACATGAGGACTCCAAGATAACATTAATGCAAAAATTGTCAGGGGTAGAAAGGAGAGGGAGAATTAAGTCTTCCCTACGTAAGGCAATACAGCTTGGGCACCCAGGAACCTGGAGAGGATGAGCCCCCAGAAGGGGTTTGGGGTTGGGACATGTAGAGCATGAGGGGCTTCTGGGGAAGAGGTCAACAGTTGGGGACAGAGACATCTGGAGCTTGAGGTGCTGGAATCCAACCTCACCTGTGTCATCATTTTGATGTTCCCTTTTGGAGTCAATCTAATGATTAGGCAAAGGGTGATGTCACAGGGATTTTCTTTGAAATAGTTCAGAATGGGGAGCACAGCCTCAGGAATGTCGAATGGGACTGATGAATTCTTGAACTTAAAAGGGTCGCTCTGTTGTGAGAAACCCTGGGTACCTTCAGAGCCCCAACTCCTTCACTATTGGACAAAGATCACTTAGTGTTCATCTTTTTACTGAGCTTCCTACCCCAAGCAGGTAAGAACCTGCTACCCTGTAGGAAAGCACGTCCCGCACCTTCCGTATAGTTAACTACCCAACCTAAACCCAGAGGAAGCAGCAGCACCAGGCCCCTCTTTGGGACACATCATCCCCTCTCCCTCCTCTGATGCGACTGACTACCAGGTCACTCTTCTATTGCCAACAGCCACCACTGTTTCTGTTCCAGCCAGAACTCCGATGGCACATCTGGTGGCCTAGTTTTCAATGGGGGAGGGGCAAGATGGCTGCAGACCTCTGGCGATGGGCATGGACTTTCTGCAGAACCAGTAACAGATGCAGAGCTAGGACAGATCAGGGCTCGGCCGCAGGGAGGTCCATGGAAGAAAAGGACAAATGCCAGGCAGGCTGATTTGGGCAAGACTATACAGAAGCCAGATTTGAATGCACTTTGAGCAGAAGTACTTGCTCCACACATGAGACTTTCCCAGGAAAATGAAAAGGGAGATATATCACTTGAAACCACTCCAGAAAAAGAAATTCCCAGGTAAAAATCATGAATAATTCCAGAGATGGAGTTAAGACCCAGAATTACACATAGTCAATAATAATTTCCTCTAGTGATTGCATTTAAACTTAATGCTTTCTTTTGAAACGGATAATGAAGTACGTCCTTACATAAATTTTGGAACTGAGCACTTAAGTGAGGAAGGCCCTTGGGGGACACACCCAAGACCCCTAAATTCACAGCAGGGAGGCAGCCACCCCTCCGCCAAGGGCAGCTGCCAACCCCACAATGGACACTACGCTCTTTAGCTCTTATTAGGGAAGCTGTTTTCGCCTCTCATCATTCCCTTTGACTATTTAAGATGGTTTTAATCATTAAGGTCTGAAATCTCATTGCTGCACCATCATTTCTGTTTGCAGTCTAGAAAAGTACATAATTAAATACTGGCTATCAGATAACCAATAATCAAATCTACTTGGTCTTTGATTCACAGGCTATCAGCTAGTTTTTTTTTTTTTACATCTTTATTGGAGTAAAATTGCTTTACAATAGTGTGTTAGTTTCTGCTTTATAACAAAGTGAATCAGTTATACATATACATATGTTCCTATATCTCTTCCCTCTTGCGTCTCCCTCCCTCCCACCCTCCCTATCCCACCCCTCTAGGTGGTCACAAAGCACCGAGCTGATCTCCCTGTGCTATGCGGCTGCTTCCCACTACCTATTTTACATTTGGTAGTGTTTATTATGTCCATGCCACTCTCTCGCTTTGTCACAGCTTACCCTTCCCCCTCCCCATATCCTCAAGTCCATTCTCTAGTAGGTCTGTGTCTTTATTCCTGTCTTACCCCTAGGTTCTTCATGACATTTTTTTCCCTTAAATTCCATATATATGTGTTAGCATACGGTATTTGTCTTTCTCTTTCTGACTTACTTCACTCTGTATGACAGACTCTAGGTCTATCCACCTCATTACAAATAGCTCAATTTCGTTTCTTTTTATGGCTGAGTAATATTCCATTCTATATATGTGCCACATCTTCTTTATCCATTCATCCGATGATGGACACTTAGGTTGTTTCCATCTCCGGGCTATTGTAAATAGAGCTGCAATGAACATTTTGGTACATGACTTTTTTGAATTATGGTTTTCTCAGGGTATATGCCCAGTAGTGGGACTGCTGGGTCATATGGTAGTTCTATTTGTAGTTTTTTAAGGAACCTCCATACTGTTCTCCATAGTGGCTGGACCAATTCACATTCCCACCAGCAGTGCAAGAGTGTTCCCTTTTCTCCACACCCTCTCCAGCATTTATTGTTTCTAGATTTTTTGATGATGGCCATTCTGACTGGTGTGAGATGATATCTCATTGTAGTTTTGATTTGCATTTCTCTAATGATTAATGATGTTGAGCATTCTTTCATGTGTTTGTTGGCAGTCTGTGTATCTTCTTTGGAGAAATGCCTATTTAAGTCTTCTGCCCATTTTTGGATTGGGTTGTTTGTTTTTTTGTTATTGAGCTGCATGAGCTGCTTATAAATTTTGGAGATTAATCCCTTGTCAGTTGCTTCATTTGCAAAAATTTTCTCCCATTCTGAGGGCTGTCTTTTGGTCTTGTTTATGGTTTCCTTTGCTGTGCTAAAGCTTTGAAGTTTCATTAGGTCCCATTTGTTTATTTTTGTTTTTATCCATTTCTCTAGGAGGTGGGTCAAAAAGGATCTTGCTGTGATTTATGTCACAGAGTGTTCTGCCTATGTTTTCCTCTAAGAGTTTGATAGTTTCTGGCCTTCCATTTAGGTCTTTAAACCATTTTGAGCCTATTTTTGTGTATGGTGTTATGGAGTGATCTAATCTCATACTTTTACATGTACCTGTCCAGTTTTCCCAGCACCACTTATTGAAGAGGCTGTCCTTTCTCCACTGTACATTCCTGTCTCCTTTATCAAAGATAAGGTGACCATGTGTGCGTGGGCTTATCTCTGGGCTTTCTATCCTGTTCCATTGATCTATATTTCTGTTTTTGTGCCAGTACCATACTGTCTTGATCACTGTAGCTTTGTAGTATAGTCTGAAGTCAGGGAGCCTGATTCCTCCAGCTCGGTTTTTTGTTCTCAAGATTGCTTTGGCTATTGGGGTCTTTTGTGTTTCCAAACAAATTTTGAAATTTTTTGTTCTAGTTCTGTGAAAAATGCCAGTGGTAGTTTGATAGGGATTGCATTGAATCTGTAGATTGCTTTGGGTAGTATAGTCATTTTCACAATGTTGATACTTCCAATCCAAGAACATGGTACATCTCTCCATCTATTTGTATCATCTTTAATTTCTTTCATCAGTGTCTTATAATTTTCTGCATACAGGTCTTTTGTCTCCTTAGGTAGGTTTATTCCTAGATATTTTATTCTTTTTGTTGCAATGGTAAATGGGAGTGTTTTCTTGATTTCACTTTCAGATTTTTCACCATTAGTGTATAGGAATGCCAGAGATTTCTGTGCATTAATTTTGTATCCTGCTACTTTACCAAATTCATTGATTAGCTCTAGTAGTTTTCTGGTAGCATCTTTAGGATTCTCTATGTGTAGTATCATGTCATCTGCAAACAGTGACAGCTTTACTTCTTCTTTTCCGATTTGGATTCCTTTTATTTCCTTTTCTTCTCTCATTGCTGTGGCTAAAACTTCCAAAACTATGTTGAATAAGAGTGGTGAGAGTGGACAACCTTGTCCTGTTCCTGATCTTAGTGGAAATGCTTTCAGTTTTTCACCATTGAGGACGATGTTGGCTGTGGGTTTGTCATATATGGCCTTTATTATGTTGAGGAAAGTTCCCTCTATGCCTACTTTCTGCAGGGTTTTTAACATAAATGAGTGTTGAATTTTGTCGAAAGCTTTCTCTGCCATCTATTCAGATGATCATATGGTTTTTCTCCTTCAATTTGTTAATATGGTGTATCATGTTGATTGATTTGCATATATTGAAGAATCCTTGCATTCCTGGAATAAACCCCACTTGATCGTGGTTTATGATCCTTTTAACGTGCTGTTGGATTCTGTTTGCTAGTATGTTGTTGAGGATTTTCGCATCTATGTTCATCAGTGATATTGGCCTGTAGTTTTCTTTCTTTGTGACATCCTTGTCTGTTTTGGTATCAAGGTGATGGTGGCCTTGTAGAATGAGTTTGGGAGTGTTCCTCCCTCTGCTATATTTTGGAAGAGTTTGAGAAGGATAGGTGTTAGCTCTTCTCTAAATGTTTGACAGAATTTGCCTGTGAAGCCATCTGGTCCTGGGCTTTTGTTTGTTGGAAGATTTTTAATCACAGTTTCAATTTCAGTGCTTGTGATTGGTCTGTTCATATTTTCTATTTCTTCCTGATTCAGTCTTGGCAGGTTGTGCATTTCTAAGAATTTGTCCATTTCTTCCAGGTTGTCCATTTTGTTGGCGTAGAGTTGCTTGTAGTAATCTCTCATGATCTTTTGTATTTCTGCAGTGTCAGTTGTTACTTCTCCTTTTTCATTTCGAATTCTATTGATTTGAGTCTTCTCCCTTTTTTTCTTGATGAGTGTGGCTAATGGTTTATCAATTTTATCTTCTCAAAGAACCAAATTTTAGTTTTATTGATCTTTGCTATCATTTCCGTCATTTCTTTTTATTTCTGATCTGATTTTTATGATTTCTTTCCTTCTGCTAACTTTGGGGGTGTTTTTTGTTCTTCTTTCTCTAATTGCTTTAGGTGCAAGGTTAGGTTGTTTATTCGAGATGTTTCCTGTTTCTTAAGGTAGGATTGTATTGCTATAAACTTCCCTCTTAGAACTGCTTTTGCTGCATCCCATAGGTTTTGGGTCGTTGTGTCTCCATTGTCATTTGTTTCTAGGTATTTTTTAATTTCCTCTTTGATTTCTTCAGTGATCACTTCGTTATTAAGTAGTGTATTGTTTAGCCTCCATGTGTTTGTGTTTTTTACAGATCTTTTCCTGTAGTTGATATCTAGTCTCATGGCATTGTGGTCGGAAAAGATACTTGATATAATTTCAATTTTCTTAAATTTACCAAGGCTTGATTTGTGACCCAAGATATGATCTATCCTGGAGAATATTCCATGAGCACTTGAGAAAAATGTGTATTCTGTTGTTTTTGGATGGAATGTCCTATAAATATCAATTAAGTCCATCTTGTTTAATGTATCATTTAAAGTTTGTGTTTCCTTATTTATTTTCATTTTGGATGATCTGTCCATTGGTGAAAGTGGGGTGTTAAAGTCCCCTACTATGAATGTGTTACTGTCGATTTCCCCTTTTATGGCTGTTAGTATTTGCCTTATGTATTGAGGTGCTCCTATGTTGGGTGCATAAATATTTACAATTGTTTTATCTTCTTCTTGGATCGATCCCTTGATCATTATGTAGTGTCCTTCTTTGTCTCTTCTAATAGTCTTTATTTTAAAGCCTATTTTGTCTGATATGAGAATTGCTACTCCAACTTTATTTTGGTTTCCATTTGCATGGAATATCTTTTTCCATCCCCTTACTTTCAGTCTGTATGTGTCTCTAGGTCTGAAGTGGGTCTCCTGTAGGCAGCATATATATGGGTCTTGTTTTTGTATCCATTCAGCCAATCTGTGTCTTTTGGTGGGAGTGTTTAATCCATTTACATTTAAGGTAATTATCGATATGTATGTTCCTATTCCCATTTTCTTAATTGTTTTGGGTTCGTTATTGTAGGTCTTTTCCTTCTCTTGTGTTTCTTGCCTAGAGAAGTTCCTTTAGCATTTGTTGTAAAGCTGGTTTGTTGGTGCTGAACTCTCTCAGCTTTTGCTTGTCTGTAAAGGTTTTAATTTCTCCATCAAATCTGAATGAGATCCTTGCTGGGTAATCTTGGTTGTAGGTTTTTCTCCTTCATCACTTTAAATATGTCCTGCCAGTCCCTTCTGGCTTGCAGAGTTTCTGCTGAAAGATCAGCTGTTAACCTTAAGGGGATTCCCTTGTGTGTTATTTGTTGTTTTTTCCTTGCTGCTTTTAATATGTTTTCTTTGTACTTAATTTTTGACAGTTTGATTAATATGTGTCTTGACGTATTTCTCCTTGGATTTACCCTGTATGGGACTCTCTGTGCTTCCTGGACCTAACTATTTCCTTTCCCATATTAGGGAAGTTTTCAACTATAATCTCTTCAAATATTTTCTCAGTCCCTTTCTTTCTCTCTTCTTCTTCTGGAACCCCTATAATTCGAATGTTGGTGCATTTAATGTTGTCCCAGAGGTCTCTGAGACTGTCCTCAGTTCTTTTCATCCTTTTTTCTTTATTCTGCTCTGCAGTAGTTATTTCCACTATTTTATCTTCCACGTCACTTATCCGTTTTTCTGCCTCAGTTATTCTGCTATTGATCCCTTCTAGAGTATTTTTAATTTCACTTATTGTGTTGTTCATCATTGCTTGTTTCATCTTTAGTTCTTCTAGGTCCTTGTTAAATGTTTCTTGCATTTTGTCTATTCTATTTCCAAGATTTTGGATCATCTTTACTATCATTATTCTGAATTCTTTTTCAGGTAGACTGCCTATTTCCTCTTCACTGTTAGGTCTGGTGGGTTTTTATCTTGCTCCTTCATCTGCTGTGTGTTTTTCTGTCTTCTCATTTTGCTTATCTTACTGTTTGGGGTCTCCTTTTTGCAGGGTGCAGGTTCATAGTTCCCGTTGTTTTTGGTGTCTGTCCCCAGTGGCTAAAGTTGGTTCAGTGGGCTGTGTAGGCTTCCTGGTGGAGGGTACTAGTGCCTGGATCTTGTCTTTCTGTTGGTCAGGTCCACGTCTGGTGGTGTGTTTTGGGGTGTCTGTGGACTTATGATTTTAGGCAGCCTCTCTGCTAATGGGTGGGGCTGTGTTCCTGTCTTGCTAGTTGTTTGGCATAGGGTGTCCAGCACTGTAGCTTGCTGGTCGTTGAGTCAAGCTAGGTGCTGGTGTTGAGATGGAGATCTCTGGGAGATTTTCGCCATTTGATATTATGTGGAGCTGGGAGGTCTCTTGTGGACCAGTGTCCTGAAGTTGGCTCTCCCACCTCAGAGGCACAGCACTGACTCCTGGCTGTAGCACCAAGAGACTTTCATCCACATGGCTCAGAATAAAAGGGAGAAAAAGTAGAAAGAAAGAAAGAAAGAAAGAAAGAAAGAAAGAAAAGAAAGAAGGAAAGAAAGAAAGAAAGAAAGGAGGAAGGGAGGAAGGCAGGAGGGAAGGAAGGAAAGAAAGAAAGAAGTAAAATAAAATAAAGTTATTAAAATAAAAAATAATTATTAAGAAAAAAAAAACGGACAGATAGAACCCTAGGACAAATGGTGGAAGCAAAGCTATACAGAAAAAATCTCACACAGAAGCATACACACTCACAAAAAGTGGAAAAGGGGAAAAATCATAAATCTTGCTCTCCAAGTCCACCTCCTCAATTTGGGATGATTCGTTGTCTATTCATTTATTCCACAGATGCAGGGTACCTCAAGTTCATTGTGGAGCTTTAATCCGCTGCTTCTGAGGCTGCTGCGAGAGATTTCCCTTTCTCTTCTTTGTTCTCACAGCTCCCGGGGTTCAGCTTTGGATTTGGCCCCGCCTCTGCATGTAGGTCGCCTGAGGGCGTCTGTTCTTCCCTCAGACAGGACGGGGTTAAAGGAGCAGCCTATTCGGGGGCTCTGGCTCACTCAGGCCGGGGGGAGGGAGGGGTACGGAGGCGGGGCGAGGCTGCGGCGGCAGAGGCCAGTGTGACGTTGCACCAGCCTGAGGCACGCCGTGCGTTCTCCCGGGGAAGCCGTCCCTGGATCCCAGGACCCTGGCAGTGGCGGGCTGCACAGGCTCCCCGGAAGGGGGGTGTGGATAGTGACCTGTGCTCGCACACAGGCTTCTTGGTGGCAGCAGCAGCAGCCTTAGCGTCCCACGCCCAGCTCTGGGGTCTGCGCTTTTAGCTGCGGCTCGCGCCCGTCTCTGGAGCGCCTTTAAGCAGCGCTCTTAATCCCCTCTCCTCGTGCACCAGGAAACAAAGAGGGAAGAAAAAGTCTCCTGCCTCTTCGTCAGGTCCAGACTTTTTCCCAGACTCCCTCCTGGCCAGCCGTGGCGCACTAGTCCCCTGCAGGCTGTGTTCACGCCGCCAACCCCAGTCCTCTCCCTGTGATCCGACCGAAGCCCGAGCCTCCGCTCCCAGCCCCGCCCACCCTGGCGGCCGAGCAGACAAGCCTCTCGGGCTGGTGAGTGCTGGTCGACACCGATCCTCTGTGTGGGAATCTCTCCGCTTTGCCCTCCGCACCCCTGTTGCTGCGCTCTCCTCCGCGGATCCGAAGCTTCCCCCGTCCGCCACCCGCAGTCTCTGCCCGCGAAGGGGGCTCCTAGTGTGTGGAAACCTTTCCTCCTTCACGGCTCCCTCCCACTGGTGCAGGCCCCGTCCCTATTCTTTTGTCTCTGTTTATTCTTTTTTCTTTTGCCCCACCCAGGTATGTGGGGGAGTTTCTTGCCTTTTGGGGGGTCTGAGGTCTTCTGTCAGCGTTCAGTAGGTGTTCTGTAGGAGTTGTTCCACGTGTAGATGTATTTCTGGTGTATCTGTGGGGAAGAAGGTGATCTCCACGTCTTACTCTTCCGCCATCTGCCCCCCGTCCCTATCAGCTAGTTTTATAATCTCTAATGTCGTAGGCAGTTACTGTCCTCATTAGCCTCTGAGCAGGAAGTCCATTTCCATGAGTGGAACCAAACTGAAGTGTATTCCTGTCCCCACCTTAGTTTAAGGACGTTAACATGGTTTTATTTCCTAATTTTATTTCCCTCTTTCTTTGTATGTTTAATTAGGCTATAGATTCTTTGAACTCTAACTCCTGATTTGTTGTGTCTCTCACAGGGTTTACCAGAAGGCTAGGCCCACAGGCACTCTCAGTACTGAGATTCCAGTAGGAATATGGTACTGTATCATCTTTTTTGTCAGCATCATAGGTGTCCACAATATTAGAGATGGAAGGGACTTACAAATATAACATACTTCAACTCCCTCATGTTACAGATGAGAACACTGAGACTTAGAGAGGGTGAATGGCTTGTGCAGGTTCCCACAGCACAGAAGCCAGGACTAGAATTCAGGCCGCCAGTTTCCAAGATCAGTGTTTTTCCATAATTATAGTGAACACCATCTCAGTTTAAGAGGAGGTGCTTCCCCATCCAGAAGAGCCTTGTGTTTGTAACTCTCCATGGGGCAGCCAGGGGGGTTGCTCCTGGGTATCCAGGCAGGTGGCTGCAAGGCCTCTCTGATGCTACCGCAGCATCTGACACTCCAGGGACTGATTCTGGAAGAGTGGGAGGGGTCCCAGATTTTAGGGGCCTAAGAGACCAGACCAAACCCTACACCTCTTTGAGTCCTTGGTGGGGGATTTAGAAGAAATCTTGGTTCTCAGAGATGGTGACAGAAGGAGGAAGAGAGAGAAGGGAAATAACCTGACAAAGATGCAGGCACTAATCCCCTCTCCTCGACAGAAAATGGGAGAGCTTAAGCGTTGGCATATCTCCTGGAAATGACCTGCAAAAGAAGCACTTTGGAAAGTGCCTTTGATTTGGTTTAGGCAAGAAGACCACACAAGGAATGAATATTCTCTGGATGCTGTCTACAGACAGCCTATCCTGGAAATAATTGGCTACCTTGTATCAGCCTTCACCTGTGTGGTTTGATTCAGAAACATGATAAAGAGTAAATCCTAAGAGTTCTCATCACAAGAAAAAAAATATTTTGTTTCTTTAATTTTGTATCTATATGAGATGATGGATGTTCACTTAATTTATTGTGCTAATCATTTCTTGATGTATGTAAGTCAAATCATTATGCCATACACTTATACAATGCTGTCTGTCAATTACATCTCAATGAAACTGGAAGGAAAAAAAAGAATAAATGGACATTAGTTTTTCCTGTCAAGTCATTTTCTCTTAAGACAGGTCGGGCAGAAGCACATAGTAGGGAATGTTTTTCATTTTCCTCTGCAACTCCAGGGCTGAGCACAGACCTGGCACAGACTAGGTCAAAGCAGATTTACCAGTGAAGGGCCCCTCACTTGCACCGCTCCTTCTGAAGTCCAGGGAGGAGGCCCTACAATGTGTTCACTAGCCATATGCCTTGTAATTTCCAAAAGTAAAAGGTTTCAGGCATAATTGTCTGTAGCTATTTGTGTTACTTTCATCAAGAATCCTGGCTAATGTAGACAGTAAGTGTTGGAGCTAGGACTTGAACCCAGGCTCTCAGTTCTGGTCCTGTGCTCCCTCTATCATGCCACTCATGTAACTCATCTCAGGCTACAAGCCAAGCAAACCTTGCTGCTACCCTGGCAGATAAAAGTCAGAAACCAGGGCTTCCCTGGTGGTGCAGTGGTTAAGAATCCACCTGCCAATGCAGGGGACAAGGGTTCGAGCCCTGGTCTGGGAAGATCTCCCATGCCGCAGAGCAACTAAGCCCGTGGGCCACAACTACTGAGCCTGTGCTCTAGAGCCCATGAGCCACAACTACTGAGCCCACGAGCCTAGAGCCCATTCTCCACAACAAGAGAAGCCACTGCAATGAGAAGCCTGTGCACAGCAACAAAGAGTAGCCCCCACTCACCACAACTAGAGAAAACCCACAAGCATCAATGAAGACCCAATGCAGCCAAACATAGAAAAAAAAAAAAGTCAAAATCCATGGGGAGGAGTTTTACCTACCTGACTCCTAAAAGTATTTGCAGGAGGGTGCAAATGCCGGAGACAAAGAACATGGTGCTGATGAGGTAGCTCTGGGTCAGAGGGTCATGCTGCAAACACAGGTCCTTGGCCAGGATGAGCGGAACTGCCACGAGTCCCCCCAGGGCTGTGAGGAAGTGCTGTGGGCAGAGCAGAGAGAGGAGATGGGCTTGGAGATGCTGTAGTTGCCTACTCTACCTTCATTCCTATTCCTACTGCCAGAGGCAAGAGCTCCATCTCTGGTCTCAGAGGAGCCTGGCCTTGAGTGACAGGCAGCGAGATCCAGGCAAGCAGTGGGAAGGAACTAGAAAGGCCTGGCAGCAAGAAGCAAGGACCCGGCCAGAAGGTCTGGAGTTCAAGGGCAGGACCCTACTGCCAAGAACTGATGTTCTAGGTAAGAAATCAAGGCAGGGACACAGCACAGGAGGATATAACATGAACCAAGGAGGGGGCCTTAAGAACAAGGCAAGAGGCTCATTATTAAAATAAGGCACAAGGTGAGGGCAAGACCATTGACCAGGAAGGCCTGAGCACATTCTCCAAGACAGATCATATGTTAGGTCACAAAACAGCCTTAGCAAATTTAAGAAGATTGAAACCATACCAAGAATCTTTTCTGTCTGCAATGGTATGAAACTAGAAATCAATAACAGGAGGAAAACTGGACACAAGTTTGTGGAACTTAAGCATCACACTTCTGAATAATCAATGGGTCAAAGAAGAAATCAAAAGGGAAATCAAAAAATATCTTAAGACAACTGAAAATGGAAACAAAACATACCAAAACTAATGGGATTCAGCAAAAGCAGTTCTAAGAGGAAAGTTTATAGCAATAAATGCCTACATTAAGAAAAAAGAAATCTCAAATAAACAACCTAACTTTATTCCTCAAGGAAGTAGAAAAGGAAGAACAACGTCCAAAGTTAGAAGAAGAAAGGAAAAAACAATTATCAAAGCAGAAATAAATGAAATGAAAAACAATAGAAAAAAATCAACAAAACTAGAGCTGGTTTTTTAAGATAAGCAAACCCTTAGCTAAACTCAGAAAAAAGGAGAGAAGACTCAAATAAAATTAGAAATGATACTAAAGAAATGCAAAGTACCATAAAACATTAGTATGAACAATTACACACCAACAAATTGGGTAACCTAGAAGAAATGGATAAATTACTAGAAACACACAACTTACCAAGACTGAATCATGAATAAATAGAAAATCTGTACAGACCAATAAGTAGTGAGGAGACTGAAACAGTAATCAAAACTTTCCAATGAAGAAAAGCCCAGGAACAGATGGTTTCACTGGTGAATTCTATCTAAAGAAGAATTAGCACCAAGCCTTCCCAAACTATTCCAAAAAAACTGAAGAGGAAGAAACACTCCCAAACTCATTTTACAAGGCCAGCATAAACCCTGATACCAAAGCCAGATAAGGACACTACAAGAAAAGAAAACTACAGGCCAATATCCTTCATGGATATAGATGTAAAAATTCTCAACAGAATACTAGCAAACTGAATTCAACAGCTCATTAAAAGGGTCATACACCATGATCAAGCAGGATTTTATCCCTGGATGCAAGAATGGTCAATATACACAAGTCAAAAAATATGATACACCACATTAATAAAATAAAAGACAAAAATCATATGATCATCTCAATAGATGCAGAAAGAGTATTTGACAAAATTCAACATCCTTTCATGATAAAAATATCTACATTATCCATTTATTGGCTCATAATAATATTTTTTAAAATAGTATGACATTTGCTCTTCTTATTTTGTAGAAAAGCACAAAGAAGTTAACAAAAATGTGTATCCCATCCCTGGTACCCCACATTGAACTGTTTGTAAAATTAAAAGAAACACATCTATGAGATTAGAAAATTCAAGCTACAAAAGTTACAAAATAAATAGCGGAAGTTGAAAGCCACCCTTCCTTTCCTAGTTTCTCTTCCCAAGGCTCTATTAGTTTCTTGTGAATTCTTCAAAACATGCAAAATTACTATATATACTTATTTCTATTGTTCTCTCTCTCTTTTGTTTGTTAGTTTTTAACACAAAAAAAGATCACATTATACACAGTTATTTACTTGGCTTTTTTCACTTAATATATATTGGTGATCATTTTTTAACTGCAAGGTAGATACATCTTTCTCTTTCTAACAGCTACATAAAAAAATTCCTTGTTAGGATGTGCCACAGTTCTCTAAGATGGATATTTTGGGGGTGTTTCTAGGGTTTTGTTTGTTCATTTGTTGTGATTTTACTATTACCAAAAGAAGAACATCTTTGTACTTACCTTAAGGAGTCTTGCCAGCATATCTATAGAGAAATCCTTTTTTTTTTTTTTTTTTTTGTTAATTTGGCTGTGCCGCACGGCTTTCAGGATCTTAGTTCCCTAACCAGGGGTTGAACCCCGCCCTCAGCAGTGAAAGCACAGGGTCCTAACCACTGGATCACTGGGGTATTCCCTACAGAGAAATTCTTATGCATTAGGGACTGGGTTAAACAATATATATGTTTTACATGTTCACAGAAAAGTTGCACCAAATAACATTCCAACAAAAGTGTTTGAGAGTCCTTGTTTCCCAATATTCCCCAAGCATTGGTTATCAAACTTTTTAGTTGTTGCCAAACAAATTATAATTGGTATCTTGAAAAAAAAAACCAACACCACGATGGCCCAGTTGGTGTCCTTGATGTGACCTATTAGCTCAGCATGGGGGAGAATCCTCCCTTAACCCCATGCCCCACCCCCAAACTCCTTGAGAGAAAGAGAGACTGGAGGAGCCTTGAGCCCCCTGGAGGTCAACAACATGGAAGCCAAGAATATCAACAACATGGAAGCCAAGAATATCAGCAATTTGACCTGAGTGTGTGTTCATGTGCCTTTTGAGGCAGAGCTTCTTCGGACCCAGTGCTTATGGGTGGCATTACCTGGACTCCCAAGAAGATGCAGAGGTACCATGGTGGGATATCCAGGATGCTATAAGCCAGGTGGCTACTGCCGAGACCCCTAGGCTGGCCATCCTTCTTCCTGCCTTGGTCACCTTCATGGGAGTTGAGTACACCATCACCCCTCTGCTGAGAACAAGAGAAGAACACATTTGAGCATTTCAAGAGGAATCAAGTGAACTTTTGATGCCGAAACCTCGGCCTCTGTGCACTGGTACTGAGTCAAATCTCAGAGACAGAGTTTGGGGTGAATTTGAAAAGAATAACTTTATTATTTTGCTAGGCAAAGGGGGATACAGTGGTCTCCTGCTCTCAAAAACTGTGTGTCCCAACCTGGGAGGATTTGGTGAGGAGTTTTATAGCAACGGTTCTAAGGTGGATTTGCTGATAAGATTAGGGTGTGTGCAGGGCCTGCACTCCTTTAATCTGATCTCAGGTCATCTGATGAGTTTCTGTGGTTCTTTTAATCTGGCCTCAGGTGGTCTTCTTGAAGAGCTTCTCCGGTTCCTTTAATCTGGAATGAAGAATGCTAACATCTTCCATTTATTGGGGGTTTTAGTTCTATAAAGAGCTCAAAAGATATAGTTATGTGTATCCCTTGAGGTTGAACCAGGACCCTGTCCCAAGGCTGCACTATGGTTTCTTGGCTATTCCTCCCTTGTCTCTGCATCCCCCTCCCTTCCCTGATTAGCAACTGTTTGAGTCTGCCCTTTGGGACTCAGGGAAGGTCATGGAAGCTGGAGTCTGTTGCCTACAAACAAGGAATGGGGAACACGGAAAGGCTTCCGTGCCCAGGAGCCTCCTAGGGTCCTGCTCAGTTTCACTTTCTGATTTCAACCAGACAGATGGACAGTTTTCCAGAGGCAAGAGCGGTGGGATAGAGATAACTGCTGGCCTGCTTGGGATTTCTAGGTCAAAAGACCAGTGATTTTTCTATATTATACATCTGCAGCAAGACCTCCACATGCAGTCTGGGGCCAATCAAGAGAGGTGGGTGCCTTGCCTGAAGCCCTGGCAGAGAAGAAACTTTGTGGAGGAGGGAATGGGGGTCAACTCCACGGTCAGGAAATGGGCAGGTAAATGGGGATTCTGGCCCAGAACGGTGTAGCTGCCCTTGCATATGCTCCTACAGGCCAGCCTTGTGCCAAAGCCCTCATCACAGCATGTTGATTATAATGGATGGACTGTTTCCTTATCCATCTCTTCTGCTGGGGTGTGAGTTCCTAGAATGCATTCACTGTGCCTTATTCTTTTTGTCCCAGCTTCTAGAATAGTCTGTGGGCTCAGTCTGAACAGTCTGAGTGTGTGGATGAATGAACAGATATAACACAAATGTAAATAAGTGCAGGGCATACAGAATGCTCTAGGGTCAATAGCCAAGTTACATTCCTACCAGTTTAACCCCCAATTAACTTTGAATCGTAAACCTTCTCCTCCAACTTATTGGCTATATAGTTTACCAAACTTGGGCAGATTACTAATATTTTTAAGCCTCATTTTTCTGATCTATATAACAGAAATGTCAATAACATCTACTTCATAGTTGAGGCGGTCCTCCTCCTCCATGTGGCAGAGCACCGGCAAATCGGATCCTAATTCTTTCCCAGTACTCGGGGCCCACATCACTGGCAATGGAGAAAATGGCCCAGCACACTGAGCCTCCAGGCAGCCGGAGGAACCCAGGGCCGTGGTCAGGCTTGATGATCATGGGTGGACTGAGCCAGCCACAGCACAGCTCTGCAGAGTCACATTGTTCCTGGGCCTCAGAACAATGTTTGCTCATTAACCTTCTAGCATTTAGTTTCTGAAACTTAGATGTAAGGATTTTGTCTCTACTCATCTATTTAGCAATACCTGGAAATAAGCATCCCAAAACTGTTCCAGGAAGCATTCCCTGACTTCACTCCACCCCAGCCTCAGACCAGACGAGGCCTTCCCTCCTCAGAGGCATGTTTACTACAGCCCAGAACACACCTCACTACCATCATATGTCTTCTCGTCCAAAAGGCCATAAAGTCCCCAAACTACTCCATCTCTAGCACAGAGTTAGTGCTCACAGCACTCTCTGTTGAGCTATAAAATAAATGAACCCATGTATAAAGTAATGACCATAAAGAATTTTTCTCACGGCTTTTTAAAAATACTTAACTGGTTAGAATTCTTTGGAAACAACACGCTGATCTTATTTAGACTCCTGAAAAGGAGGAGGCACTGATGCTACTTGGTACTTGGGTCGCACAAGAAGGACGGCTGGCTCTGCCTAAGGAAGTCAACGCCAAGCCAAAGATGGCCGGGAGGCTGCTGGAGGGAAGTCTGGAGCACTTATCGCGAGGTTTTAGTGAAGGCGTGGCACAGTCAGCGAGCACGACAGCGAGAGCGGGAGAACAGGCTGAGGAAAAGAGGAGGGGCAGAAGGAAAGAGAGGCTGGCTGATTGGCTGGTTGGCTGATTGGCTGGTTGGTTGACTGATGCTGGGTAGGCTACACAGAACAGCGGAGCGCGCAGTTTGGAGTGGGGGAGACGTGGTCTGTCGTTCCCCTGCTTGGCAGCCATAGGCACTTCACTTTCCCTCTCCCAGCCTCGGTGTCCCCTTCTAACTCTGGAATGGTTGCAAAAATACTGGAAGTCTGTGTGGCTGCCTGTTACGTGCGCCGGTGATTGAGCTCACCGGGCTGGGGCAGGTACAGCTGCCAGCAAACTCACCTCATACCTTCTCCCAGGACCCGTCGGAATTCTCAGAAAGGTGATAGGGAGGGAAACACTGACTGAGGGAAATGTTAGTTTGGGGTCTTTTTTTTTTTTTTTTTTTTTCCTATTAAGAGTCAATGACTCAAAGAGTGTTCTCAGCCTGATGACCTCTGAATGTTCTAAGTTCTGTCTAGATATCAACTTGGACCATCTGAAGGTTATGGAAACCACTTCTGTAATTGCTTTAAAACAGTTTTCTGGGAAATTGACCTTGTATGAGGCCCCACATGAAAAAAAAATTAGAACTGAGAGTGGGGAAAAACTTGTCTTCGTTGAGAACGGCTGGTTCTTCTCTTCTGATAAGAGTGTGAGACTTCTGTGAAATCCGTCAGTCATGGCTGGTAGAAAGCATAGGGCCTGATCAAAATATATCTTTTGTTGTAAACTACCTTACGTCACTTATGCAAAGCACTGGGACAAAAAAAAAAATAAGCAGGTACACAGTGTACCTGAGATTGCTGTGTGTCAGAGATGAGTCACTAGCATATTAAAGACACACATAGAAACAAGTGACATCCCAGAGGTATTTTAGAGCAGGGGCTTCTCAGAAGGAGGTGGAAGAAGTCCCATCTCAGGGCATATCCGGATACGGGAAGCGCCTTTATCCCAGGAGAATCCCTGGGCAGGAAAATTCTGTGAGTCTTAAAGCAGCAGAAGAATGCCTACAAATCCCTTTTTGAAGGAAGAATGAACTCTTTAACGAAGCTTCCCTGCCAGTGAGCACTGGTGTGAGAAGGGGGGCCACAAAGTCTCCTGGTTGGAATTGTCTATCAACTCAGCACATGAGCTGTAATTTCGCCAAAGGCCTTGCTCCAAAGAGGCATTGTGCTGAGGCTTGGCATTTTATAGTGCTTTACAGTTTGCAAAGACCTTCCAATGCATCCTCTCATTTGATTCTCACAACCCAGTTTAAGGATGAGGAGACCGAGGCTCAGTGAGGTTACAATGAGGAGACTGAGGCTTGTCCAAGGTCCCCTTGTAAATGGGAGAATGGAACCCTCCTCTTTTGGTGTCGAGGGCAGTTGCTGGCAGGTGCGTCCCTGTGAGTACAGGGACAGCTCGCCAGCTCTCAGGAGCAGGCCAGCAGAGCAGCAGGAGACTCTGCTGCAGAGGGAGCAGCAGTGGGAAGGAGGGTGCCTGGGGGGGGAAGTGAATCCCTTGGCCCTCTGACTCCGTCCATCCCCCATACAGCCTCCCACTCCCCGATGTGCCCCTCTAGCTTTGCTTCCTAACACTTCCATTCAGCTGACTCTAGCCAATGGGATTGTCCATATCCCTCCAAACGTGGCCTCGATTATCCTGCCTCAGGGCCTTTGCTCACCTTGTGCTCCCTACCTGATCCCCACGACCCTGCTTCCCCTAAACCCACCTTCAAAGAGCTCAATGCCTCCTTTTCCTTTACCTCTTCTGCTTCCCCCACCCGATATGATTGCCCTCCTTGTACTCCCAACACATCTTGTCGCTCTGTTATGTAATTCACCATCTTCTCCCTTGTATCAGAAATATTTTTTTATACCCCGCTTTCCCCTAGCTAGGCCATAAGCTTTCAAGGTGGGGAAGCTGTCTTCTCCATGTTTATATCCCTAGAAGATTCTAGCAAAGCAATATGCACTTGAAAACCAAAAACATCTCAGAAAATGGCCCCTTAATCTGGGTGCTGAAACTGAGGCTATGAAGAAAATGACAAGCCAAGCCACTGAAAAAGAGTCAGATGTGTCCAGACTCCTGCACTCCCCACTGGCCTCAGGTGAGCCAAAGAGGTGGAAAACATCAGAGCCTTCAGAAAATGGAGTCTTCAACTTATTTCCCAAGATTTTTTTTTTTTTTTTGGCTTCCATAAGGTAGTGGCAGAAGTGTTTAAAAAAAAAAAAAAAGGCCCAAAATGGAGTCACTTATGCTAAGCCCCATGTCGGCAAACCAAGACTTAATATTTCACCTAACTGCAGTTTCAGTCTCTCCCAGAAATATAACTTTTAACCAGTCAGTCTGGAATTATCTGGTCAGCGCTAGTGAGCTGATTGATCTGCCTGGTAGACACCTGCTTTCAGGAAAGTGACCTCACCTGAAACAATCCACTCTTTGATAGAATAACTTCCTTGCCCTGCCTCCTTCTGCCTATAAAACTCTTCCATTTTGTACAGCTCCTCAAAGCTCCTTTTTATCTGCTATGATGGGATGCTGCCTGTTTCATGAATCATTGAATAAAGTCAATTAGAGCTTTAAGTTTACTCCGTTGAATTTTTTTTTCTTTTTTCTTTTTTCTTTTTTTTTTTTTTTTTGCGATACACGGGTCTCTAACCATCGTGGCCTCTCCCGTTGCGGAGCACAGGCTCCGGACGCGCAGGCCCAGCGGCCACGGCGCATGGGCCCAGCCGCTCCGCAGCACGCGGGACTCTCCCGGACCGGGGCACGAACCCGCACCCCCTGCATCGGCAGGCGGACTCCCAACCACTGCGCCACCAGGGAAGCCCTGAATTTTGTTTTTTAACAGAAGGAATTCTGAGGAGAAGACAGGAGATTTCTCTCAGGTGTCTTCCACAATATTCCAGAAGAGATGGTCAGGGTCTCTTTACCTGAAGGCTGACCAGCAGTGGGCAGGGTCTGACAGCCTGGCTCCAGGAGATAGTTCTGAGGGCCCAGCCTAGGTTCGTGGGCAGCACCTGTCCCACAGACACTATGGCTGCGCCTGGTGGGGGGAGGCTCTTTCTGGCTACGGTGGGCAGAGGGTCCCCACTCAGTCCCCCCTGTTGTTTTAGGTGGCCAAAATAGGTTGGAGAGAATGGTGGGACCAGGGCTCAAGGACGAGCTACAGAGGTCTCCAGATGGGTTACTGTCACTTTACTCTCTGGGCCTCAGTTTCCTCATCTGTAAAATGGGAACAGAGGTGCATGCTTCATTGGTTTGAAGGTAGAAAACAAAGTACATAAAGTGCCTGGGGCATACTGGTTATTTAGTAAATGTTAGTTCTCTCTCTCTCTCTGTCTCTCTCTGCTTCCCTCTCTCTTTCTCTTTGTTTTGCTTCAGAAAGGGCTTCTGATCAAAGAAATCATAATGCTGAGAAACCTACAAAACAAACATTTAGATTCAACTGAGTAAAGCAAAGAGGACCTTTCAGCTCTCCCTTCTTCCTTTGTAATTCATTCACAGAGTTTGGCACCCAGGGAGGAATCTTTGCCTCTGTGAGGGTGAGGTTGGGAGGACAGCTCTAATAATTCAAAGTCTTACCTAGAACACGAGTCAATGTCCTTAGCACTAAAAATGAACCCGCATTAGGACTTCATGCTGGGACCCCCTCCAGGCATCTTTCCTCCTTTCGGCTACCCCACCCCACCCCTTATGTTTCCCTCTCTTCTACCAGAGCTCACCAAGGGCTTGGGGTGCTCACAGCTGGTGACGGCAGAGTTCATGGCCGCTTAGGGTCTTCTCCTGTTGGCTTCCTCTCAGAACAAAAAAGAAGCCGCTCCAAGAGAGGAAGGTTAACTTCTCACCGCCTGCCAAAATAATCAGAGAAAGATGAGGATCTGGGCCAGCTCCGGGGAGGGTGGGGCCTCCAAGCCCCACCTGCTGGTCTGCAACAGACTCCCCCTCCAGCCCTCTCCGGTCACACTGCAGGGGACAAAGGTGCCTTCAGTGGCAGGGAATGTTTCACAATTTGATAAGTATGGTTAATTGCAGGAGAAGTTAATGATCCCTCTTGGTACCAAGGAAACAAATCAGGGTGCAGCCTGTTGGGATGCGGCAGGAGAACACTTTCCGGAAGCCAGGTTTCCAGGGGCAGGAGATGAGGGGGATGAGGGTGAGGCTCTGGGCTGAACATAGAGGCTTTTCTGTTTTCTAAAGCTGATTTCTAGTGACTGGCTGAGCCGGAATGAAAGCATTGCAAAAGTAGCGCAAGTAGCCTGGCCCCTGAGATGTACTAATGCAGTCACTAGTGAGGGAAAGGTATTACTGCTGACCTGGGAGAGGCCACTAAGGCTCATGGCGGGAGCAAAGGCCTCAGGTGAGAGATGGAGGGAAAAAATGCTTCTAATCCTTGGGTGCTTGTCTCCCTAATACCCAGAAACTTCTAATAACCCCCCTTTCAGAGAGATAAGTCCGGGAAGGCATAGTCTTGCTCTTTATCCTGCACAGGGCACTAAAACGCTCCTCCAAAACTCTCAATAAACCCCACTCTATGAAGTCCAGTGCAAGCAAATACCTGCTATTCATAAGGATGGAATGTTCTGGAATGGGTGGCACTGGGTCTCAAGTTTCGGGAAACACACAGGGGGACACACGTAGACGTTGATGGGAGTTGGTCCAAGAGGAAGCCCTGAAAAACACAACAATGAGAAGTCTGACAAGGGAGGGGACAGAGCTGACTTAGGCTGTGACAGAAAAACCAAGGTTAGAAGAAGAGAGTCAAAGGTCACTAATTACTGAATACTTAACTTTGCACTGCACTACACACTTTTTTTTTTTTTTTTTTTTTTTTTTTTGCGGTATGTGGGCCTCTCACTGTTGTGGCCTCTCCCATTGCGGAGCACAGGCTCCGGATGCGCAGGCTCAGCGGCCATGGCTCACGGGCCCAGCCGCTCCGTGGCATGTGGGATCTTCCTGGACCGGAGCACGAACCCGTGTCCCCCGCATCGGCAGGCAGACCCTCAACCACTGCGTCACCAGCCCCCCCGCCTTTTTAAAATCTTACTTAATGTTCACAAGAAACTAGCATTCACATCCTTATTTTACAGGATTAAAAATCCTGTAAATTCAGGTTTTTTAAGATTAAGAAATTTGGGTGTCGATGGGTTAAGCTATTTGCCCAAGATTCATAGCAAATACAGGAGCCGAGATTCAAACCCAGACAGTCTTGTTCCACAGCCCACGGGCCTCAAGGAGATGCCCAACAGAGACAGGCAAGCGCCCTGGGTCTGAAGATGCACAGGGTGAGGCTCAGAGGAGATGGTCCAGGGAGTGTGGCCAGAGGGGCTTCCCCATGCTACCTGGAAAGGAAACACAGATCCCCTACAAAAGGCACCAGGGGCTCCAAGTTCACCTGAGAAGGGAAAGTGAGGCTGCTCGGCTCCAGGCGGCATGGGTCCTGCAGCTGTCGGGGTCCCCTGGGCACACTAAGTGTGCAGTTCCCAGGGCGGGTGAGGCAGGAGGTAAGGAGAGAGACCAGGTACCAACATTCACGTGGACAGTGAAGACCAACAAGCTTCAGCTGTTGCTCCAGGAAGGCCAGGCTGGGGGGGTGCGGGGGTCCGAGGGGGAGCTGCCTGCACTACCCCCAGCCCCCCTACCCTCACAGACCTGTGGGCACAGGCAAAGTTGGGGTCACGCTGGACATCTCTTTTCCCCGTCACCTTCTGGGACGGCACGGAAGGAGGGGGCTTCTCAGACTCTGCCCTCCCCACACTGAAGGTCCTTCCTCACTCCACTTCGCCCTTTCCTCTCCCTGCCGTTGGCTGGGGTGTACAATTAAACCCCTCTGTAACGTGCGACAAAATGGTGCGGGGTTAGCTACACAACTGAGGCAAAGCAGAAAGATGGTCTCCTGTCACCCCTTCGTTTGGCTGCCTGTACAGTGTGTTCAGAGCCTTCCTCCCTCTTTATCCTCAGGTTCTCTCTTCTGAGCCTGACACTCTGTCTCACACGGTTCTTTGTACAGGTCCTTCCAGCGTTCAGCCTTTGGCTTGCGGTCACTGCTGCTGTCCCCACCTTGCTCAGCAGCTCGGCGGCGGAGCCAAGCCAGTTCCTTTCCTTTTCTTCCACCTTCCACGCCTTAGAAGTCACTTCCAGGGAATTCCCTAGCGGTCCAGGGGGTTAGGACTCGGCAATTTCACAGCCGAGGGCCCGGGTTTCGTCCCTGGTCAGGGAACTAAGATCCCGCAAGACACGCGCCTCGGCCAAAAAAAAAAAAAAAGTCACTTCCACAGACTAGTCCCTCCACTCATCACAGGCCAGGCCCGGCTTTGAAACAGGAGGGAAGGGAGCGGGGCACAGACTTTAAACAAATGACGTAGCCCTTAAGGACATGACATAAACTGGCTAGAACCTACTACGTCCAAGATGGCTGAAGATTCGACTCCCAGTAGCCCTTGAGCCTCGCTCTACGCTCATTATAATATATTAATATGCTAATGACACACCCACAGGCGCCATGGCAGTTCTGAGGCCGACCATAAAAGGCTAAAAAGTGGGCGGTGGTCCATTTCCTGGAAATCCCCACCCCTTCTCCAAGATAGTTGAAATAATCCTCCCTCTCATTAGCCTATGAAATACCTAGCCCATAAAAACTAACCACTCCATATTTCGGGGCTTCTCGCCTTCTGAGACGGCCCACGCTCTGTTTGTGGAGTGTGTTTCTCCCATGGCTGTTCTCACTTTCCGAGATGACCCCATGCCCTGAGGCCACTCTTGCCTTTTGAGACTGTACGCATTCTATGGAACGTGTATCTCTCTAAATAAATCCACTTCTTACCTATCGCTTTGTCTCTCACTGAATTCTTTCTGCACTGAGACATAAAGAACCTGAACTTCAGTAGGTCCTGAGACCAGGTGTGTGATTTTAATTAAAAGACAGTGGGTGTATATATGTCCATGCCGCTCTTTCACTTTGTCACAGCTTACCCTTCCCCCTCCCCATATCCTCAAGTCCATTCTCCAGTAGGTCTGTGTCTTTATTCCTGTCTTACCCCTATGTTCTTCATGACATTTTTTTTCTTAAATTCCATATATATGTGTCAGCATACAGTCGCAAAAGGGAGGGGATATGGGAACATATGTATATGTATAACTGATTAAATTTGTTATAAAGCAAAAAAAAAATAAAAAATAAAGATAAAAAAAAAAAAAAAAGACAGTGGGTGCAAGTCCCAATCTGGGTTTTAGCTGGGTTCAAGTCCCATCTGAGTTGTGCGGTTTCAGCTTCTGCTACCATTTCTCACCCCAAAGCCACGGTGGTACCCGCAACTCTCCCACGGTCTCAGCTGCCCCAGCTGGTGGTCCTGCCCTCCCTCCCCAGCTGGAATGATTCTGCTACCCCATACACACGCCAGCCTGAGGTGCGCCACACACACCCAACACATTCACATGTGATGATTATTTATGATGCTGTGTTTCAAGTTACGGAAATCTAGTTCTAATAATTAGCTCTCGCAATGAGAGAAATTGGTTTTAAGAACGTGGAGTCTCTCTGGGAACCCATGATCTTTCCTCAAACACATGAAAGAGTTAAAACTCTTCCATTACATTTGCACACATAAACTTCTAATCCCAAATCTGAGGCAGTTCCTCAGGCCCCAGCCACTTTGGGAGGAGAAAGGCACTGGACCTCTCCATATGTAATGTATAATGGCCCCACCATAAAGCACCATCTTTGTGTGGATTAAGCTACACAGGGAGGCTTGACCTGGACCTTTTCACCGTTGAGGGCAGCTAAATTGGCTGTTGGCTGTCATAGGAGGGAATCTGCCAAGAGACAGCCATGGGGCAAGTCACACCTGACAGCAAGAATGAAGGAGGCCAGCAGGGTTTCTCAGAAGGTCAAGCTAAACTCAGGGTGCACCTCTTGGTTTTGCCATTGAGAATTCATTTAGCCTCCCCTCATTTTCCTCTTGGGAACCATCCTGACCCACAGCAACCAGTCCATGGGCTTCAGGCAGAGTTTACTCTGCCCCGTGGTGCCCTGCATGAGGGTGAGGGGCCAGCTGGAGCACTGCAAACTCCTGGCCACAGCCTTGGATTAGCAATGGTCATGGCAACCAACCAGAGACAATAGATGCAATGGAACTTTGCTGGGACTCTGGGGAGAGAGGCATTCTCTCTCTCTCACTAAACCTGAACCTAAAGGATGCTGGTCTGTAGCTGCTGACAGCCATCTCATGATACATAGACCAGGTCCCAGTGATATTTGAATCTATACATCAAGCCATACACCTCTGCTAAAAAGTTCTCTTTTTGGCTTAAACAAATTTGATTTGTGTTTTCTGTCATTTGCAACCAAAAAACCAATCCACAACTTATACTTTTATCTCCAGTCCTAGACTGGTTCTAGAATAACTTATACAATATTTGCCAACTATTTACCCTTCACCAACAATGATTGTTAAATTTCAAGGGCATTAAAAATAACTTAAACATCGATTCCAATGCTGACCACCTCAACATGTTTCTACACAACAGAATCAATTGTCTAAAATGTGACAAAAACAACCCAAGAGAGTACTGAGGAAACAATTTAAATACTACTTGTCTCTGAGATGCTTCATTCAAATGAAAACCTAATTCGTTAATCTTATACTCTTGATGTGAAAGGCCAAGAAACCAACATTAGTCGTGGAGGCTGGGGGTTTCTAAATCTTTATCAAGCTCTGACTTGTTTTAACAGAAATTGAAGGTGTAGAATTTTAGGTTTGTATTTGCAAACTTATTTACTTCAAATTTTGATATGTGCAGCTTGGGAAAGCTGCCTCAAGTGGATTGTGGCTTTTAATTTATGACCTCCTGGTCTAAATAATTCCCATACTCATGCTTAATTAAATCCCCATTTATAATGCAGGGATTGGCAAACTATGACTCATAGGCCAAACCTGGCCCGTGGCCCATTTGTGTAAATGGAGTTTTCTTGGAACACATCCACGCCCATTCATTTATAGATTCTCTATCGCAGCTTTTGTGTAACAAGGGCAGCGCTGAATAGTTGTGACAAGCCAGAAAGCCTAAAATAATTTATTATCTGGCCCTTTATAGAAGAAGTTTGTGGATTCTTGCTCTGGGACACCAGTCCAAAAACTTTAAACATCTTCAGCATATACTTTTTCATCTATAATTATACAATGGAGGTATGATTTAAATACATAAATTTAAACAAAGTATAACTAAGAACTTTTTTAAAATCTTATTTTCTGGACTTCCCTGGTGGCACAGTGGTTAAGAATCTGCCTGCCAATGCAGGGGACACACGTTTGAGCCCTGGTCCGGGAAGATTCCACATGCCGCGGAGCAACTAAGCCCGCGAGCCACAACTACTGAGCCCGCGTGCCACAATTACTGAAGCCCACTCGCCTAGAGCCCGTGCTCTGCAACAAGAGTAGCCCCCACTCGACGCAACTAGAGAAAAGCCCGCATGGAGCAACGAAGACCCAATGCAGCCAAAAATAAATCTTTTTTAAAAATCCTATTTTCTCTTCTTTTTTTATATATCATTTTCAGATTCTTTTCCATTATAGGTTATTACAAGATATTGAATATAGTTCCCTGTGCTACATAGTAGGTCCTTGTTGTTTATTTTATATACTGTAGTGTGTATCTGTCCTATTTTCCCTTCTTCAGTTGATATCAGTCTTTGCTTTTCTCTTCCAAAGCTCAACATACTACGAGCTTTCCTTTGAATTCACTCTTCCAGAGCCCAGGTATGACTCCAGAGCTGCTTGACAGCAAGAGTCACATGTTCTGGCTTAACAGGAACATATCAGGCAACTTGCCAGTTATAACCTTTTTTCTCTGTTGTTGTGTAACTAAATGCTTCTGCTAACCCTTCAGCTTGTCTCTGTCTCTCTGTGTCCATGTCCTTCTGTTGGGCAAGCCAGGCCCAGGGAAGAATATCCAGGTGGGGTCCCAGGAGACAGGGCTGGCCTCCTGGATGAGATGGTACTGACCTGGGGGCTGCTGACTGTAAAACCAAAACCTGAAACCAGCTTTTGGAGAGTGGGGTTGAAAACCATTACTCTAATACAACCAGGCAGATTCCAAAGTTAGAAAACAGGTTGCCAAAATTTAGCTGCTGCTCCAAGCTGCCCCTTGCCCTGCAGCCAGCTTTGGTGTCTTTATCATTCCAGCTCTTCCTACGGCACCCTCTGCTACCCCCGCTGCTGGGTCAATGAGACTTGGAGAAGAGGATGGGGCTGGATGGGCAGAGACCAATGAAAGTCAGATGGGTTCTCATGCAGAGACACCTCTGGCATGAGAGGTCCTGGGTTTTCAGACTCCATCAGCTTGAAGTGCCCTAACTGACCTTTTCCCCAGGACTGAGCACCATTCTGCAGCCTTCTTGGGTCACCTCGTGACCCACATATTCCAGAGGGCAATATTCCAGAGCCCTTCTTGGCAACTCATAACTCACCCTGCTACTGCCTGGCCGTTAGAGGATCTGGGAAATCAGAGGATGCCTGGTAGGTGTAAATCAAAGGCTATGAGTTAGCGTTCTTAGTTGCAAGCAACAGAAACTGACTTTGACCAACTTAAGCAAAAAATGGGCAGTTATTTGAAGAGCACCGGTAGCTCAATGAATGAAGAGTTGACCAACCAGGAGTTGGGAAGGATAGCAGTAGTGGGTCTAGGGTCAGAGCAGAAGGAACCCGGACTTTCTCTTTCGGGGTATTACGTTCGGGTAACTCAGCCCCATCCACTGTCTCTTCCTTGTGCAGGAGACGGAATCTGATTGGGCCCGCCTGGGTTATGTGCCCACCCCTGCAGGCAGCCCATGGCATTAGGGTGGAGGTGGGGTCCTGCAGCTGGCAGCTCTCTGGGAGGCGTAGAATGGGGAAGGGGCAGTTTTTCCAAAGGAAAGGGAAGCAAGGCAGGAGGAAGATGCAGGAAGGAGGCGGCCTATCGGCACCGTCACCACGATAGGGAACATCCTGGGTGGGGGAGCCCAGCAAGTCTTCCCACGCAAGTTCTGTGCTATTGCAGCAAGTGAACCGGCCACGTGGTCAGTAGGCAATACAACAGTGGGGTGGGCCTGCTCCTATGCTCCTGCCACGCAGAAGCGCTTTCCACCTCTACCCGCCACTAAGCACACACCTGGAAGGGGATTATCTGCTGCCCTCCCCCCTTCCCCAAGAAACAGAAGTTTACTGTAGCTGGTACACCCTGGTTCTGCACTATTAATGCGTGTTTTCTGTGCAGATGTTCTCCTCTCCCCACTCTCCACCTATTCTAGATGACACAGCTCGAAGGCAGGCAGGCAGGAACCCTGAACTGATACAGTTTTAGAACCACACAGTTAATTTCTTGCATCCTTTGATTTTCCAGACGGAGAGTCCTACCCTCCAGTGTGGGAACTCCCCCGCTGGCTGAGGCTCCTCAGGCAGAGGCAGCTGATCACAGACCCGAAGGAGCACCATTCACGGCCGTGGGGAGCCGGATAGAATCACACGCAGCAACGTGGAGCCTCTCAAGGACAGGGTTCAGGGTGACTCCCCAGGTTGCAAGAGGGGGAGGGTCCCACAGAACACTAAATGGCTTGAGCAGATCCAGGGACAACGGCAGGACAAAGAGAGGGGGTGACGCAGACTGTTAGAGGCTGCGGACCAGATTCAATCCTGATGCAGGTTAAGCCCCCTATGCCAGACTTGGGATTTCTAAAAGAACTAACCCTCTTCCTGCAGAGGGAAGGGGCCATTCCAAGAGACCTCTAGGGCAGAGGGGTGTTTACCAGAACGTGGCACTGGCTGGTACCAGGCAGGTGCCACTGGCCATCAGGCGGGAAGAGGGGCGCTTTACTGGAGGGGCCCTTGGTGCCCACCAAATGGTAGGGGCCGGACCCAATGCAGAAACTGAGTACAGGGGAGGATTCTGAACCCACAGCAAAGCTGGAGCAAATGAGGCAGAGTTCCAAGACAGCTCTTCAGAATGTAGGGCCTGTGAGGGTCCTTTTTGTCTGTGCTTCCAGGAGTTTCTGCCATTTCAAGGGCAACTTGACCCATAGACTCATGAACGCTCAGCTAAAAGTGTGGAAGTGAGGTGTGTGCTTGGGAAGGTCTCAGGAGACCAGGGGCACAGAGGCAGGAGCCATGAGGGTCCCACACGATCCTAGCCCCAGCTGACCCCATACCCCTGCGATGGCAGCCAGCTGAGGCCCAGGGACAATGGCTGGAAGAAGCAGATGCGGCTGGAGACTGGGGGCAGGAAGCAGCCCATGTCTATTTGCTGCCTTTGAGGCAGAGACCCCAGGGAATAAAGCACCCCCTTCAGGTGAGACACTCAGAGGCTTATCCAGATTCAAGACAAGTTCTGCTGGGCCCCTGGGTGGGAAGGAGAGGAGGAGGGGTGGGCACGGTGCCAGGAGGGGGAGGAGAGCTCTTTGCCCAGGCTCCAGTCTCAGCCAGCTGTCCTGAGAGACCCTGGGGAGTGGCTCACCCACAGAGCCAGGCACAGTTTGTGCGGGGCAGAACCAGTGTCTGCTCCCCCCACCCCCTTCTTTGTTGGGACATAAGACCTATTAGGAAGATGCTGTGGAAGAATGAAGTTTTGGAAATAATAATAGTGCTAGATTCCTCAGGCCAAAAAAAAAAAAAAAATCACTATTTATAAAGGGAAGGATTTTACCCTGCGGGTAGTTGAGGGGGTCAATGATGAGGGGAAATGGAGAAAGTCAGAGCCTTGGAGGGTGTCTTCAAGAGGTGGCTGAGCCCCACTTCCTGAGGGAGAGTCCAGCAAGAGGACAGCAAGACCCAGAAGGGACCATCTGCATGGCAGGTCCAAGTGGCAGGGACTCACACTCCACCCTCCCAGGTCACTGAAGCAGCTGAATGATTCCTGGATCCTCGAGCCAGAGCATCAGAGAATCAGAGGTGATCATGATGGCTGATGGGCCTGAAATGACAAGAGCCTTCTCATGGGGACATACGTGAACTGAAGAACATGGACCAGAGAGACAATAGACACCTCTGGGGACACCTGAGAGCACAGGTGACTCTGGGCCAAATGGGGCATTCCCTAAAGCCTTGGCACTCCCAATGTGTTCCCGAATTTAGCCACAAACTCTAGGAAAGGGGGAAACCCCAATCCAAAGGTTAAACATCTGCCATCCCAGTAGAATGGAGGGTCACAATAAAAATGAGTGTTTTCTACTTTTGGCCCACCTGCATTTTTCTGATTGAAATTCATACTTGTTATGGACACCGTAAGGAGAGAGGAAGGCTGAGCCTCTGTATAAGTAGAACATTTCTCCAGGAGTAGCAACTGTGGCTGTGTGGGCCACGGGCAAAGAAGAGTCAGTGTTTGTCTTCCCCACACGCCACCTCCGTACTCAAATCAGGGACTAGTTATCATGGAGGGGGCCTGTGGTTGACCCTCCATCACACCATCCCCTATGTTGTACTGGAGACAGTGGTGTCCTGGCACTGGGCTCCATCGTAGTTCCTCTGCTATCCAGGGGTGGATGGCAGCAGAGGGGGTGGGAGCCCAGGTCTAAGGACCCCACCCAGCTCCTGTATGTCTTCCCCACTTGAGTGTGGGCACCGGCTCCTCTTTGTGAACCAGCTGCAGCAGTTGTGGGAGCCCAGGGCCGGAGACCTTCTAAGATCTGTGCTATACGCTGAATATTTGTCCTCCCCCCCAATTCATATGTTAAATCCTAATGCCCAATGTGATGGTATTCGGAAGTGGGGCATTTGGGAGGTGATTAGGTCATAGGGATGGAGCCCTCATAAGTGGGGTTAATGCCCTTATAAAAGAGACACCAGAGAGTTCCCTCACCCCTTCTGCCATGTGAGGACACAGCAAGAAGATGGCCGTCTATGAACCAGGAAGTGGGTCCTCACCAGACACTGAAACTGCCAGCGCCTTGATCTTGGACTTAGCCTCCAGAACTGTTGTTAAAGCCATTTGGTCTATGGTATTTCTATTATTACAGCCCAGACAGAGTAAGACAATCTGGCATGTGTGGAATTCCCTTGTGACTGGCTTTACAAGAAGAGAGTGGCTTTGGCCTCTGGGCGTTTTTCTTTGCTCAATTTCTCTCAATAGGTGTTTGACCTAAATACTTTTTGCACGTGGTATCCGTCTTCTCATCGATCATTTCTAAGGGAGCTGAGTAGCAGTGGAGCTTGGGCTACACATTAAAGATGCTTCTCCTGAGAGGCACACAAGGTGGCCGTCATGGGTGGTTTCTGCCCAGCTCTGACCAAGACCCACATGAACTCAGTCCTCCACTGAATGCCAACCTGGCAAGATGTTCAAAGGCTGATTTCAGGGCCCACTAGTGTGAACATTGCTTCTCCCTTTTTTGCCTCCAACTTCTTTCCTTTCTGGGAAGTAGAATTCTAGATTATGAAAGCTGAAAGGAACTATAGAAGAAACTAAGGTCCAGAGAAGGAGGGAACCTGCTTGGTCCACACGCCTCATCTCAGTGAATGACACCAGCATCCACCAATACCCAAGCCAGAGCTCAGTTCACCATATGCAAGTCTTCCCAAGTTCTACCAAATTCATCTTCTACAATAAATATATCGCATGTGTGTCCAGTTCTTCAGTGGTAGCAAGTATATTCATTTCATCTAAGCCAACTTCATTACATCAACCCTTCAAACATAAATCTAGTCATGTCATTCTCCTTTTTAAAACTCTCTCTTACTCACCCGTGCCCCGCAGATACAGTCAAATGAACACTTAGTCTGGCCTATGATGTCCTTCAGGATTGGCTCCTCCAAGCCCCATTGCTCCCCGTCAGAGTGTCTGGCACACACAGTAGGTCCTCCATGAAGAGCAGTTGGATTGAATCCCATTATCCAGGCCTGTTCAATATGTCTCAGTCAATAACTTGTGGCTGTGAACTCTTGGGCCAGGTCTTTGTCCACAAAGAGGTGGACTCCAACACCTCCCCTTCCACAGTCCACAGGTTCTGGCTACAAAACCATAGGGGATGCCTGAAAGCATAGGTTCCGGTCTTCTCTACCTGAGCCCAGGATTGACACCATGAGATGGACTACTGGTCGAGGAGCCCCCCAGGGCATGAGATGCTGCTGTCACAGGGAGGAGGAACTGGGCCGGGTTTTCTCTAGAACTTTAGAAATTTCATCTCCATTTCAGAGGATGACACAGCCCCTCAGAGAGGGGCATAGCTTAACCAAGGTCTTTGGCCTCCATGCTGGTTTTAAAATGTACCTGGGACTTTGCTTTCATTCAGGTAAGAGGAGGCTGACAGATTAGGAGATGACTGCCATTGAAAAGGTAGTTTGTTACTCACAGTTCCCAAGAAGTGGGGCATGGCCCACCACGTAGGGTCACACAGAGAAGCACCTGAGTCAGTCACAGGGCAGAATGAGGGAGGGGAAAGCTTGGGCAAAGGCCTGTCTTGTGTTTTTTGCAGGAGGGAATGAGTGAGGCAGGGTAAGTAGCTGAACAGGCTTAAGATTGGTTAGTGTGAATAATGCTGGGGGGCTCTGGGGCTTAGGTGCTGTCACCACTTGTGTGGTATCTTGCCCTGGGAGGATTAGGGCAGGGGGATGGATGGTGGCTTGGCCCGATGAAGGAGGTGGCAGAGGGTACGCTCTGGATTGGATGGTTAGCATATGAAAGGCACACTCACAAGTGAGTCATTTGCTTATCTCTAAGAGTTGGCTAGCCCTGAGAAGGGCTGTCTTCCTCTGGCCAGTGAGCCCCAAATGCCGGGAAACAAGAAACTATAGTTAATACAATACTAGATGGAGAGGTTTTAAGTGTCTCACAGTCTCACTGCTCACCAGAGCAGCTCCTCGGGGGTGCTACCTTTGTTCCCATTCCTTTTGTAATGACCCCAAAAGTCCGTTCTCCCATGAAAACGGCTCATGGAGAAGGACCATGGAAGGCTTCTGGGAGAGAGGTGTGAGAGTCCTAAATAAAACATTTCCTTGCCGTCCTTCTTAAACAAGATTTGCAGTTTGGTGGGAAAAAATAGACTGATGTTGGAGTGGAGGTAGAAGGAGAGAGGTGCCAGAGAGCTCAGAAGAAAGTGGCTACAAGCTGGCTTAGAGCCCAGGAATGTCCCTGCGGCTTGAGTCACCTGCTCCTTAGTCACCTGGCTTTTGATATGGGATCAAACTGGACAGTCGTAAAGGTCAGTCCTTGCTGATATCTGTCTCCTTCCCTCCCTCAGATCTGCTCTGGGCTGGAGCAAGGCATGTAGAGAACTGGGAAGTGGGGGGCGGATACAGCTGCTATCAAAGCAGAGGAATTTCCTGGCGGCGCTCTCACTGCCGAGGGCGTGGGTTCAGTCTCAGGTCAGGGAACTAATATCCCGCAGGAAAAAGAAAAAGAAAAAAAAGCAGCGCAATCAGGCTTAGTGACTTGGATTTGTGGAGAAGGAAGATATTAAGGGATTGCGTCAATAGCTCTGAAAACTATAAACAGGAGTCGGGGGTGGGAGGGGGTCGTTCTGTCAGGGCGACTGAGGAGTGAGTCCCCCAACGCTGAGCTCTGAGGTCTAGTCAGTTCCGTGTCTCACGGAATTTTCTTTGCAGGAAACTTGCACACACCTGCATAAGTCTACATACCCTTCTGATACTGTCTGGTTTCGGTTTGGGGTTTTCTCTTTCCCAGGATCATGAAAGGGCTGGACCTTTATCTGCCCTGTGTCTTGTGTCCTGGAAAAGTCCAAAAGCCGCTCTGGTTGCTGCAGGGGATGTGAACGAGTTTCCTGAGCAACTCCACTCGCTGGGCTGACACTCAGAAGAATTTGGGGGGTAGGCTCAGAAGTCCCCAGAAGGGGTCTAAGAGGTCCTGGGCCACCAGGTCAAGCATACTTCTTCTAAGACAGTCTGGTAAAAGTGACTGCAGTGGCCAGGACACCCTCATTGACCAGAGGGCTCTGGTGGGTACTGTGGGTGTGTGTTTGGAGGATGGGGGCAGGTGAAGAATGATAAACTTGAAATGGTGGAGCAAGGCAGGTAGAAATCAAAAGGCATCGTAATGGTGGGTTCAGCGGTGGCTGTTTGGGGCAGGCATGTTATATTTTTAGGCTCAGGGACTTCCCTGGCGGTCCAGTGGTTAGGACTCTGCGCTTCCACTGCAGGGGACGTGGGTTCAGTCCCTGGTCGGGAAACTAAGATGCCACATGCTGCGTGGCGGAAAAAAAATTTTTTTAGGCTTAAACCATACACTGTATAAGTGTATGTGGAGGCTCAGAAGCTGGCGAGTCAGAAGTACAGTGTAATAATCTTGGCATAAAATGATCAAGTCATGGCAGAAGCATTTGAATAAACCTAGACCCAGGCCAGGACAACCCTTGTAATAAGAGCCTCCTGATGCACCTGTCGCTCAGGTCTTACCTTCCCTCCTGTCTCAGAAATGGCAAACACCAGCCCTCACAAGGTATCCTTCCCCTCAGTGAAGCCCTCACCCCATTATTTCCTGAACCTGAAAGTTAGTTGTTTTAATGCAACACAGCACCCTGCTCCCCAATACTGAAAAGTGACCAGCCTGGCCCCCCGAACTGTCACCATGCCTCCAATAATTAGCTTAGAACGTGTTCCCAGACCAATGACCACTCTGGGAACCCAGATGGGGCACTTAGCCCTTTAGAGAATAAAAGAGATGATTCGAATCCAACAAAATGGTTTTAGGAGGGAAGAAAGAAACACGTCCTGCGGGGAGGGTTGCATTTGTGCCGGATCTTGTTCGGTCAGGGAGGGCTTCGTAAAGGAGGCTGGGCTGGGAGGGATGCTGTGGGGGGCTGTGCAGTGGGAGAACCGGGGGGGCTGGTGCTGAAGGCACAGAGGTTACACGCCTGCCCTCTCTGTCCATCGCCCCCCACATCCCCTTGAAGCGGCCCCGGTTGCCATTCACAGGATGGTTCTGTGGGGCGAAACCATGTCATGGTTCCAGTGGATGGCACTTTGGTTGATTTTACACTTGATAACACACTTTCTTCCATAATTGTTTCCTGGCATAGAGATAAGGGAATTGCTTCACTCAACCCTAGGATGCCCAACGGAAGATGAAACAGATCCATATACCAACTTGGGGATGGTGGGAACTGTCGAGTGACTTCATGGAGATCATTTGGGATGTTCTGTGATAGAAATGCCTGTGGGGTTTTCTGCCCTGAAATATGTTTTCTGCGGGACTGGAGGGCTGCTCTCTTTGGCATCAGTTCTCTTAATTCCGGCAGTTCCTCGGCGTCTCTCTAAGGACCCCTAGGACCCAGGCCGCTGCCCTCCTCCTTTCAGCTCGGACATCATCAAGGCAGGCTCAGGCCACTCTCTGGGCTCTGATGCTGAGTGGGGTGTCAGCTAACAGGCTGCACTGTGCTGACCTGTCCCTGGGGACAGTGGTGCAGTCTGGAGTTCCAGAAGGTGAGCATGCAGCACACCAGCACACGGTGAACTCTCTCCATGCCAGGGGGACACATCAGGACCCTCAGCTCTCGTGGAACTCCTGAGCCCTCTGAGGATGGCTTCCACGGGGCAGTGAGTGCCTCGGTCGTGGGCGCTCACCTGGCTGGCTCCGCTGTCTTCGCCTGTGCTGACCCTGCGGGTGGATGGCCCCGAGGAAGCAGGGGAACAAGGTCTCCCACACTCCTCCTTGCTCACGCCCGTCTCCCTGTTCAGATTTTGCAGAGGATGTGGTAGGTATGATAGGAAGACAGTAGAGCTGGGATCATAGTGGCTGCAGGGAACTGCTGCAAGCAGAGAGTGCCAGCAGGGAGGGTCCCCGCCCGCACCAGGGGCCCTACCGGCAGCTCCGACATGCAGCCACCTGCTTCAGGGGCCAAGCGGCCCGCCCTGCTGCTCAGGCCTCAGAAGACATACCTCCACGAGGGCCCCTGAGCCTGGGATCCCCGGGAGAGCTGGGAGGAGCAGCAGCAAGATGCCGACCACCTTGGATGGAGGCATCCCTCCGGGTTCTGCGATGAGTGAGGCAGGAGATGGGAACTGTCGCTCCCTCACAGCCATCTGTCCTGCCTTCTCCATCCCCCGCGGGGCCCAATCCAGACCTCTTCTAGGATGGCTGGAAAGTACAGGACCCCAGCCCACGACTCTCTGCAAGCTCTGCCCCTGTCAGCAGCCTTCACTGTGTCAACAGAGAGGTCCTTCTTCTTTTTTTTTTAATTTTATTTTTATTTATTTATTTTTGGCTGCATTGGGTCTTCGTTGCTGCGCGCGGGCTTTCTCTAGTTGTGGCGAGCGGAGGCTACTCTTTGTTGCGGCGCGCGGGTTTCTCATTGCAGTGGCTTCTCTTGTTGCGGAGCACGGGCTTCAGTAGTTGTGGCACGTGGGCTCAGTAGTTGTGGCACGCGGGCTCTAGAGTGCAGGCTCAGCAGTTGTGGCGCATGGGCTTAGCTGCTCCGCGGCATGTGGGATCTTCCCGGACCAGGGCTCAAACCCGTGTCCCCTTCATTGGCAGGCGGATTCTTAACCACTGTGCCACCAGGGAAGTCCCAGAAAGGTCCTTCTAACTCATCATATCCTGTTCCTTAAGGGAACTGGACTTAAGGAAGAAAATGTCCTAAGAAGGCCGTGAGGATCAATGGGGAACTGGATACACTCTGTCCCTATAAATCTTTAGAAAGAAGACTGCCTGCCTACCATTGACTAGGAGCAACTGGGGACAGCACCCTTAACATCTGCAGGGCCCAGGGCACACGCACAAAAGGAGCCTCCATACTATATGTCTACTTATTGGAAAGTTACAAATCAAGCTGACAAACTGTGAATAAATCATTTCTGTCATCCCACCCTGACACGTGCACCTTCATAACAACCTGGGAGCCGGTTTGCATTTAGAATTCTCTGACTCCTGGGCTTCTGTGCTCAAATGCAGTAGCACGGGTGAACAGAGCAGGCCTCAGTTCACAGCCCAAGCCCTGGCTTTCCTCACCTCCCCCCCATCCCACACCTTGACGGCCTGGGGTGGACGCTCCATCTTACATCCAAGCTCTGCCCACCCTGCCTCATGAGCAATCGCCCTCAGCCACCCCTCAGTTGGACGAGGGCTGCACAGCTGGCAGGGAGTCCTGCACAGGCTCTGCTAGTGGTCATTTGGGCAGGAAGGCCAGGATCTGGGAACAAGAGTGTGTGCCTCCAGGCTGGCCTGTCCCCTTGGTCCCACAGACTCCTGCCCCCTGGGGAGAGGGCATACCTAGAGGAGGGCCGAAAGGGCCCCTCCAGCCAGGGCCGAGGCGGGTACTGGGCAGGGCAGGTCAGCCACTCACTCTCTCTACCAACAAGCGACCAGCAGGTGGACTTGTGAGCCTCGGAAACGGTGCCCTCTGTCCCCTTTCCAGGTCCTCCTTCTCATCCCTGTTCGCCAAAACTCCATCAGCCAGACTCCCACCAGGAAACAGAGGAAACGATCACATTAGATCACCTGCAAAGATGGAGATAGGATATAAGGCAACCACAATGGATCTGTAGTAACCCAGGAGTAGCAACAGTGGAGGAACCGTTTCCACCCTTGGGCCCAAGGACAAGGGGAAGGAAGAGGAATTGAAACCCAGGAGAAAGTCCTGTTGAAAAGGATGATTGGAGACATGCAGGGGCCTTTGGCTGAGAGCTACAACAAGGCCAGGGTGCCCCACGGGAGGAGGCCAGGAGACTAGGGTCATGGCCTTGCTCTCCTTCTTCTCTCCGATTTCCTAGGGGTGCTCCCCATGGGCAAAACCCAACCCAAGCCAGAGGGCACAGGTGAGCCTCCCTGGGCCAAGTATAGGGTGGAAGAAGGGTGAGCTGAGGGTCTAGAAGGGCAAAGGGGAAATATCTGGCACAGACACTAGATAATGACTCCGACAGAAAGGATCAGTAACAGGAGAGGAAAGGTGGGCCTTTGTGAACAGAGTTTGCTCTCATGATCAATTACGACTGAAGTCTTGATAACAACATGCTATAGGGTGATTGGACATAACTGGCATGCAGCTTCCATACACAATGCTACACCAGTGTGTCCCAACTCTAAAAGGGTGTGAGTCTGCTCAGAGACACCCAGCCACGTGCAAGACTGAGACCAGAATCCTGGTCCACTCCCAGCCCACAGCTTCTCCCACATCCCTCTCCAGGGCTGACAAACGAATCCCACAAACAGGGTAGGGAGGGAGAACAGGTTGGGGGAAAATGGAACCAGGTTTCATGTACGTTGGGTATGAAGGGACAGTGGACATCCGAGTGGAAATAGCCAGCCAGCCAGCAGTTGGACATGCAGGACCAGAACCCACAGGAAAGGCTTGTTATATGCGCCCTGCCCTTAAGCACCAGACCCAGATGGGAGAGGTAACCTATCCTCTCAGCAGAGCTGGCTCAAGGACCAGCTGCCCACACGAGGAAGGAGCGTACCACCACTCCTCCCATCCTTCCTACCTACTTGCTCAACTCCCTGGCAACTGCCCCCGACACCCAGACCTTTCTCCTGCCATCAGTGCACCGAGAAGGCAACTGCCCTTTCCTTAGTTCATCAAAAACCTAACGACAAGCAGTATACATGTAAAAGGACCAGATTCAAAATGAAACATCATAAAACCTAGACAGGCTAAATTAAAAGTAAAAGGCATGATGCAAACCACTTGGTTACTAAAGTGGAAATCCTACATGGTTTTCCACTGAAATGTCCTCTGATCTGAGAGCAGAGGCACCAGGGAGAAGTGAATTTTCCTGGCTGCCTGACGTGAAGCCTGCTCCAGGGAGCTGTTCTCTCAGCCCCACCCACAAACACCGGCGAGGCTCATCTTGATCAGTGTTGATCTGAAGGGGAGATGTGCCAGCTTTCTCATCATTACTGGTGGATTTCTTAATTAATTTACTGATACTGTCACTGTTCTTGAGTGAAGCCTTACTGCCATTATTTTTAGGGGCTTGTACTAGGGACCCCACCCCGCCCCTTGGCCAGTCTGTCCTCACGCGCGACTTGAATGTGGCCACTACAGATCACACAGGAAGGGAATGCTGCCTATATGAGGCACCTGGGGAATCTCGCCTCACTTCCTTAGGGCAATTTAGCCCTGTATCCTTTCCCATCTCCCCTGCCCCAGAGTTTCCACATCAGCTCCATCAACCAATGCCATGGCCCTGAGAAGCCAGCCCAGGAGAGGGGCTTAGTAGATTGGACTAAAAAGGCCAGAAGCCAGGTAAGCCACGAGGTCTCAGAGCCCTGCAGGGAAGAGGACTAAGTGACACCAGTGACAGTGAGTTGCAATAACCACGTCCCAGTGTGGACCAGCAGTCTTGCCCTATTCCCCTATCATACACAGCACCCCTGACGCTGGCCAATCATCTGGCAGCTGGGTGCCACAGTCACAAAGGTAACTGACTGGGAATGTATTAGAACAGGGAAGAATTTTCAAAATCACTTAATCCAAACCCCTCATTTGATAGATGAGAAAACTGCTATCTGGAAAAGCAAAATGACTTATAACTTATGCAATATCACACAGGTTAGAGGCTAAACAGAAGTAGGATCCAGGTTTTCTAGCACCCAGCTTATCTCATGTCAACAATATGTGTCACAGCTGCTAGACAGACAAAGTCTAAGTCCTGGTTGAGAGTCAAGAAAATCATCCTCTGGACCTTGAAGATATTATGCAAAGTGAAATAAGTCAGATAGAGAAAGTCAAATACCCCATGATTTCACTCATATGTGGAATATAAAAAACAAACAAACAAAAACAAAATAAATGAACAAACCAAACCAAACCAAACAGAGCAGTGGTTACCGGGGGGAAGAGGCTGAGGAAAGGGGTAAAGGGGGTCAGCTGTATGATGACTAAAGGAGACTAAATTTTTGGTGGTGAGCACACTGTAGGGTATATAACAGTAGAGATACAATGTTGTACACATGAAGCTTATATAATGTTGTAAGCCAGTGCGACTCAAGAAAAGAAATACATTTTAAAAACAATAATAAACAGAAAATCATCCTCATCTACAAAGAGGAGAGAATCATTACATTATTGAAGGGATTCTCTAAAGACAGAAAGGTACCTCCCGCTGAAATAGAAGCCATCTTCACAGTATCATTTATAATTACAAAAGAAGATGCAACTTTGTGTTCTTCTCCCTTCTGTAGTTTAAGAATCCCACATTTAAGTGGAGAGGGGCTGAGATATGAGGTCCCACTGAAGACAGGGACAACCAATGATAAATAAGACTGAGCTTTAGTTGAAATTATAAGCATGAACACATAAAGAGATTAAGAATGAGGATTCATAGTGTTATTTGCAAAGGGGATGAAGAATCTCGCACATTAAAAAAAAATTAGTCTCCACTGACTACTTCCATTTCCTCACACCCCGTTCACCTCTTACCTCACTATGATCGCTATCTGGAAAAGCAAAATGACTTATAACTTATACCTGGAAAAGGTCATCGGTGGCCACAAATTTCCAATCTGCCAACTGCGTTCAGTCTTCATCCTAACTAACCTCCATCGCATTTGACATTATTGACCATGACACTCTTTTCTCTTTGCTTCTATAAAACCATTTAAAAAAATTAATTTATTTATTTTATTTACTTATTTTTGGCTGCATTGGGTCTTCGTTGCTGTGCATGGGCTTTCTCTAGTTGCGGCGAGTGTGGGCTACTCTTCATTGTGATGTGTGGGCTTCTCACTGCAGTGGCTTCTCTTGTTGCAGAGCACGGACTCTAGGCGCACAGGCTTCAGTAGTTGTGGCATGCGGGCTTCAGTAGTTGTGCCTTGCGGGCTCTAGAGCGCAGGCTCAGTAGTTGTGGCGCATGGGCTTATTTGTTCCGTGGCATGTGGGAGCTTCCCGGACCAGGGCTCGAACCCGTGTCCCCTGCATTGGCAGGTGGATTCTTAACCACCACGTCACCAGGGAAGCCCCAAACCATTGCTTTTTTGATTCTTCTTTTCTCTTTATTTCCTCTTAGTCCCACTAGTTATGTTCTCCGTGATCCTGCTTATGGCTCGCTCTCTCTCTCTCTCTCTCTCTCTCTCTCTCTCTCTTTTTCCCCCTCACTTCTCCCTGAATGATTTCAGTTCCACACTACGCACATACTGCCAACTCTTGAATTGTTTTCTCTAACTCTGTCTTCTTCCCTAAGCTCCAGTTGTGTGTGTGTGTGTGTGTGTGTGCGTGCGCTCGTACGCATATATTTTTATCTACTGTAGATTACATCCCACAGAATCAAACTCATCCTTCTCTTCCTCTTCAGCCAATATGTACACAGTTGTGTATAAACCAAAGACCTCTATTATCTCTGACCCCTTTTTCCTTGACCTTTTCATCCAGACACAAGTCCTTCCAATTATCTCTCAGAAATGTCTTTTAAACTTAAATCACTCTTATTGGGGGGAAAATTTAATTATTCTTTTCCTCTTTAAACTCATTATTCAATTCAGACTCATGTGCACTTTCTTGCCAGGACGAACACAACAGCTTTGTTTTTTATTACAGCAAAATATACATAACATAAAATTTACCATTTTAACCCTTTCTGAGTGTACAATTCAGTGGCACTAAGTACATTCGCACTGTTGTGCTATCCATCCCTAGAAGCTTCCCATCATCCCAAACTGAAGCTCTGGACCCATTGAACAGAAACTCCTCGTTCCACCTCCCCCCAGCCCCTGGTAACCAATATTCTACTTTCTCTATAGTTCTGATTATTTTAGGTACCTCATATAAGTGGAACCATGTAGTACTTGTTCTTTTGTGTCTGGCTTATTCTCAATAGTTTTTTAACTGGTTTTATTAGGTCTAGTTTTTCTTTTCCTCCCACCCTTTTGGTATAGTACAATCCAAGTTACCTTTCTAAGGTATGAGAAGACCGACTCTTCCACAGTGACTCCAAAAGAAAGTCCACACTCCTCAGCATGGTGGTCAAGGCCTTGCAAAATATGGCCGAAACCTACCTTTCCAGCTTCACTTCTTGCTACTCCCATGTTACCCGGTAAGCCCTCCCATGCCCTTCTCACTGGCACCTGCTACCTCCTCTGCTCGGAATGCTATATCCCCTCCATCCTCTGGGTCCTCCCTCAAAACTTGGGTCTTCACTTAGCAAACTCTGCTCATCCTTTGAAGCCCAGCTTCTGTTTTTCTTCCCGTAGGAAACTGGCCCTGACCTTCCAGGACTGAACCAATCCCTCCCTCCACCATGTTACTAAATTACTTTGCACATCTAGGTTTTATGTACTTTCTATCTATTATGCCTTATATTTCTCAATCAAGAAGCTTTAAGAAATATTGATGTCAGTCTCCCCTTTGAGCCTGTGATTTTCTTAGTGGTCGGGAACATATCCTTTCATCTTGGCACTCTAGCTGGGGCGTACTCAGTAAAACGTATGTTCGAGGGATAAATAAACAAAATATTCATCCATCTATGCTGGGTTAAAATTCAGCCTTCTTTGATATATAAGGACACATTAGGTGGTCCCTAAAAGGCTTCTTCGATACAGGATTCCAAAATACACTTTAGATACCCTGCCATATACCGTATAGGAGCATCGGCTTCCAACATGAAAAACTGGGATAACAGTTGTTATCACAACAGCTGGTTACGAGTTGTAGCTCTTTAAGTGTCAAATATAGTAAGGGTAATTACCTATAGCTGTCATCTTGATAGTCTGAGGCAATCAAACCCAAAGCAGTGGCTTTCCCCCAGGAGGGTTGGTAGCAGAATTCAAACCTAAAAGCCCCTTGAACTGAAGGTCTTCTTGAAGGGAAATTGTGGATGCCATTCCCAGGGGGAGTGACATCCCTGGTGCAATGTGGCCTGCGGGGGGCTGTCTAGGGTTTCCTCGACCTGACACTGAAGAAATCCACGCGGCCATTAGCTTATGCCCATGTTCCCAGCCACCAGCCTGAGGCTTGACAGCAGTATTTCAGGAGAAGAAAGCTCTTTTTGCAGCAAATCATCACACACTCGTTCTTTGCATTTGTACCGCACTTTGTTTTCAAAACACGCTCATTTACAATATTTCTTCCGAGCCTCACAGCCACATGAGTACAGTGATCTTGATGTGTAGATGAAGAGGCCAGCAGTGGTCTTCCCAAGGCCATGGAGTAAGCAGTAACACTTTTTGCTGTCTCATATCAGGGGTCTTGCAGCTAGATTACAGTTATTAATACATAGGTGGCAACGATTTTCCCCTAGTCTATTGTTGATCTAATTTTGTTTATGGTGTTTGTTTTATAAAAGTCTTAAATTTATGCCTAGTAAATGAATCATTATCTTTCCTTTGGGTCTTATATTTTGCTTATAAATGCTTTCCTTATCCCAGGATTATAAACATATTCTTCTGCATTTTTTTTTTTTTTTGGCTGCACCATGTGGCATGCAGGATCTTGGTTCTCCGACCAGGGATCGAACATGGGCCCCTGGCAGTGGAAGCGTGGAGTCCTAACCACTGGACTGCCAGGGAAGTCCCTCTTCTGCATTTTTGACATGACTGTATATTCACTGCTGGACTGTTTGTTTAATGGTCATCTCTACCACCCAAGTAGGAGGTCTAAGAAAGAGGGAATCATGTCTGCTTTATTCCCAACTGTATCCCTACAGCAAATCAGAGCCTAGTACCTCTGATCTCAAGAAATGTTTAGAGTGGGGAAAAAAAAAAGATGATGGGGGTATTATTAACAAGAGAATAAAGATATCCTTGGAAGAAAATCAATATATGAAATTCGGCTATTGTGAATTTTATTTTTAAAGTTCTGTGTGTAGTCTATTAAATTTCACACTTAATTTTGAATTCTGGACATTGCCAACTTCTACAGCCATCCCAAAATAATCATAAAATCTTGAATTTTGGAAGAATCTTTAGAGATCATAGAGAGGTCCAACTTCTGAGTTGGTGTGGCATTCCCCCATACGGCTCTGCCCCGAGAACAGGATGTTTAGTTTGTGTGCACAGCTTCATGAACACCAAGCCCTGTCCCAGGAGACTGAAGCATGGTCCAAGAGCACCCCCTACTGTCAGCCTTCTGTGGGCCCAAACCTGGTGGTGAGAGCGCTTTGATACCTTCACCCCTCCCAAAGCCCCAAACCCAGGATTTTTTTGCCACGTCTATTTATTAAAACTCCTGGTACTCTCCACCACCTCCTTTCCTTTCTTTGCTGTAAGACTGATAAGTATTTTGGGGCGACATCAAATTATTCTAATTGGGTCTATTTCAGATATATGCTAACCTCAACTAGGCCCTTGCTACTTGTTTACCACTTTTTTTAAAAAATGCATTCTCCTGCCTTCCTGCTACATTTTCCAAAGTGCTAGTTGCACATTTTGTATGTTCTTAAGCTCCAAATCCTGATTCTACCTCCGGCCTCCTCATTATACTGAGTTTATGGATTCCCTTAAGATTTCTTGTATTTACCTCAAAACCCTCTGTCTTATTTACTACTATCTTGGAGGAAAAAGTATCCCTCTTCCTAAGAGTAAAACTCCATGCGTGCTCTTGATTCAATTTGGCATTCTTGTTCAAATTTACTTTTCCCAATAGTTTTGTCTTCTCTGACTTCTAACAGGCTTATGGTTTCCTGGGGATGGGCGGGGCGGGGGCGGGCAGGAAGCTGCCTTTACTCTGCTTTTGCCTCTCAGATTGTGTTGTCACCATCTCTTCATCAAACATCTTTGCCATACATTATCTCTAATCCTTTAATTCTTATTCATCCTTCATTCTTCAACCTACTGCCACAGGCTTTCAGTACCTCCTCTGGATTAAAACCAGTTCTTGGAAGATCATTACTGATCGCCTACCCGTAAAATTTACTAGTACCCCACCACCCAAAGTTTCCTTCCTTCCCTCACTTATTCAAACAGGACGGCAGGCAGTATGCTAAGCCCTGAGAACACGCGGACAGAAAGAAACAAAACATCCCTTCTTCATACAAAAGGTACAACCGGAGTAGGACCACCTAAATTTGAGAGACATCTTCAAGGAGATTACCAGGGTGAGGATAAGACTGGTGTTCTCCATTCCAGGTCGAGAGAACAGAAATGCGTGGAACAGACAGACAGTCACATGAAACAGAGAGTATCACTGTCTGTCGGGGAGAAGGCCCTGGGTACCACACTAGCAAAACTTAAACTTCACTATGAAGGTATTGGGGGTGGGGGGTTTTGGAGAGTTTTGAAGGGAAGTGACGTAACCCATTTTAGATGCTCTAAACCGCAGGTGCTAGCTTGTCTGTTGACAATTAATCATCAACCCTACATCCTGCTACCCTCCCTTCCGCATCACAGTTCTCAGGTTCCCTCCAACAGGATCCCAGGTTAGACCCTGCAGATAAGAGGCACAAAAGTGAAATTTGTGGGCTTCCCTGGTGGTGCAGTGGTTGAGAATCTGCCTGCTAATGCAGGGGACATGGGTTCAAGCCCTGATCCGGGAGGATCCCACATGCCGCGGAGCAACTAGGCCCATGAGCCACAACTACGGAGCCTGCTCGTCTGGAGCCTGTGCTCCACAACAAGAGAGGCTGCCGTAGTGAGAGGCCTGCACACCGCGATGAAGAGTGGCCCCCGCTTGCCACAATAGAGAAAGCTCTTGCACAGAAATGAAGACGCAACACAGAAAAAATAAGTAAATTAATTCAAAAAGTGAAATTTGTAAGGTGAGAAAGAAGAAGTCTAACTCCTAGAATTGGCAGCTGTGGGCTGGTGGGTGGCCACTGGCAAACGTGGGGTTTTGGTAGCTACTTCCCAGAGACCTCCTGAGGATCACCAAGTTGGCGCTGCAGGCAGCTGAGAGAAACCTCCTTGGTGAAGGCTTTCCTGGGGCCACAGCGCTTCCAGATCTCCTGAAAGCCAGCAAGGTCCTCCTGATCTTTCCTCTCCCAGCCCTTCCAGTGGTTGTAACATCCCTGATTTCCTGATGAAACCTTGATACAGGATGCCATTTTGAATAAGTCTTGCCTAGAAATGGTCCTACATCAACACCATACACTCAGTTCTCCTTCATGTCAGACCACTAATCTCTATTTTCCCCAAGATTTCTATCTCACTTCTCTCCACTGTAAAGATGACTCCAAAACTATATATATATATATATTTACTTTTAGCCTTTCTCCTAAGCTCCACATCCAAATTTCCAATTATTTCCTGGACACATCCACCTGGATGACCTGCTGAAACCTCTAACTCAACAAATTCGATAAGAATCACCTTCCTTTTAGGGACTTCCCTGATGGTGCAGTGGTTAAGAATCCGCCTGCCAATGCAGGAGACACGGGTTCAATCTCTGGTCCGTGAAGATCCCACATGTCACGGAGTGACTAAGCCCATGGGCCACAACTACTGAGCCTGCGCTCTAGAGCCCGCGAGCCACAACTACTGAGCCTGCGTGCCACAACTACTGAAGCTCACGCGCCTAGAGCCCGTGCTCCGCAACAAGAGAAGCCACTGCAATGAGAAGCCTGCACACTGCATCAAAGAGTAGCCCCCACTCGCCACAACTAGAGAAAGCCAGCATGCAGCAACGAAGACACAATGCAGCCAAAAATAATAAATAAATAAATAAATTTATTTAAATAAAAAAAGGAATCGCCTTCCTTTTAAACTACTTCCTTTTCATGAGTCCACAGTTCTTTTAAGCACAATACAGTTATTTATTCCAGTTATCTGGCTGAAAACCACAGGCACACTACATTTCACGCTCATTCAGGTAAACATTTATTGAGAGGCTACAATATGCCAGCCCTTTGCTAAGTGCTGGGACTAGAATGGTTAACAGGTAGATGAGTTCCCTGCTCTCAGAGCTTATAGTCCAGTGGAGGATCTAGGAGAAACCTAAACACATTTCTGAAATATCTTAAAAAAAAATCCTTTACCTGTAACTTGCAAAAATTCAAGATTCTGAAATATCTTTTGAATGATTTCCGCTTCTCTTTCCCACCCCCCTTATCAACCAGTAACATTCACCTGGACTATTTCTCTAGTTTACTAGCTAGACCTTTTATTGCATCATGGGCTTTTTTATGTTTTGATGAAACACACATGCACATACAGTATTTTGCAGAAAATTTCAGAGGGTCATCAACAGTCCCTTTGAGGTCAAACCCCAGATTCTTGGGGTTTCTCATTAACCTAAAGAACCCCACCTCAGTGTCTCTCCCATCTTCACCATTCCTGCCTAGGGCTGTGTGTTTATAAAGCACAATCCTATCATGTCTCTCTCCTGAAACAGAAACTCTCAGTGGCCCATTTTCAACAAAAGCAGTGCCCAGTACACCCTCAGGCCTTCTCTCTCAAAAGTGCCCTGCACAAACCCAGGTTCCTTCCAACCTGAGATGCAATCCCCAAATATGCCCTATGCAAGCTCATCACAAGGGCTTTCTTTGCTCAGGCTGTCCCCTCACCCAAGTCTCAGCTTATCCAAAGCTCTCACTTCTTTGAGCTATTTTGACATTTTGTACTTCAGACATTTACATCCGGTCTTAGTTTTAGAGTTGATTATCCAAACTTTTTCAGAGTAAGAGAGCAGGAATCATCTTATCTTTGTACCTCCTGAAGCACCTGGCATAATGCCCAGCCCAAAGCAGATGTTTGGGAAAAATGTTAGACTAAATTAAACTCAAATTTCCCTTTCACATCTTAGTCCCACTTGTGTCCTTCATGCTTTTTCCTCTCCTACATAACTGTCCTTCAAATATTTGAAGACAATTACCTTGTCCCTTGTTCCTTATCTGCACAAAATCCAGAAGATACTAGCTAACTTGTTCATCTAATTCAATGTAAACAACAGTCAATATAAGCACAAAATAGTCAAGAAGTCCCTAAGGGTTCTATTTCCCAACTAACCTTCGACTCACACTCTATGATTTGGGGCAAGCAGTACCTCTTCATACTCTTTCTTCTACCACCAGTTAGCTAAAATAAGGGGGAAACAGATAATTTCACCCTCATCTTAGTCATTTCTTGTAAACAAGAGAGGTGGCAAAGCACTTGGAGCTTTGGAACAGAAAAGGAGTATGACCAAAGTTACGGATAAATGTAACTGAGAATGGTTAACAACTAGCTTTAGCTCTGCTATTAAATCTGTGACCCAGGACAAAACCCAACTTTTTTGGGCCTATTTACCTACTTTTTGCATATTATGGAGACTGATAAAAGCCAAGGAATTTATACCACTGAAACAACATTTAAAAAAAAATCTTCTGGACTATATGTAATCTTCTGGACCTCAGGCATTTTATCAATTGTATTTCAGTTTTGCAAATACTAAAGCTGAAAACAAAAAAGCCACAGATCATTGTTTCTTTAAATTCTCCTATGAGTTATTTATGAGCCTTAGAGTTTTAAAAGCATGCAGCCTACACAAAAAAAGTTCTCTTTGGCCTATTAACCTCTGTTGGTTTTATACACCTACTTCCATAGACTCTGAAGGGAAGCTGTGGAAGGAAGTGCAAGGACTCCACGTACAAACAGCTGCTTAACACACTCAGTTTCCCTCAGAAATGTATCAAATGCAGAATATATTCTTTAAAATGACCAATTCTTATTAGATGTGCCTTGAACATTTGGGCCTATGTTTATGTTCTGTTCTTTTCCAAATTATTTGGGTTACCACGAATAGAAATAGTTATCTTACCCTTTAAAGGGATTTTTTTCTAATCATGTACTCATTTCTTTAAATCAATTTGTTCAGAAACAATTTTAGAAATGAATTTTCAAAGGTGGCTCTTCCTGGTAGGAAACTGCCTGCATGTCTAAAGGCTATGTCTAGACTAAGTTAATAATGCGTTAAGCACAAAGAAGTAAGTACTGATTTTTGTGACGAAATAAGTATTTGGTTTTTTAAAGAATTCATGCTAATGTCCTCAGTCACCTTTCACTTGGATAGAACACTTGAGCGGAAATAGCCACATGTGACAAAGGATATGTCTCACGATTACGTTTAAGGTACATAAGCTGTCAGCTCTTGAAAGTTTACATATCCTAAATATAATAAGGACCTTAAATCAAATGATGTTGGTAAAAACTTGATAGAAAACTCCAATTCCAAGTGCAGTGTATGCCATGTCTTCAAATTTGGGCAAGCGTTGGTGGAGATCACTAACTGCATTCAGCTCTTTATTGGTCATCATAGCATAATCCTGGTGGAAACACACTGTTGACACTTATTACCTGTTCACAAAACACAGTTCATAGAGAGTTAAGGATAGGCTATTCTTTCCTCCTCCACAGTTTCTGGAATTGCTCTAACTCAATGTAGCCTAGAAAATGACCCACAGCCACCTGACTTGCAACCTCCCCTAAGACTGCAGTAAAAGTTGCCTTCAACATCTCGACCAAAATTTTAACCATTAATATAATACCCTGTATGATGAGCTTTTGGAAAGCAAACTATTGATTGTAAATCAAAAGAGCTTCATTGGAAAAGAGGATGTTAAAAGGAGAGAAACCACTTCAACAAAACAAACACGTGGGCAGGTGCTATTCAAACCAAGGGATAGGGCTCATTGGTCAATAGCAAGAAGCTCCCCCTACTTTACTGCCCGACAAACTATGCCTATTAGCTTATAAAACCAGAGCACAAATCTGCACTAAGGTGGTAGTTTAAACCTACATACTTAACTTAAAAATAGAATAAAGAAAAACGCGGGGAAACCCTGAGAGCAGATGACAGAACAAAATGCGGTGACCGAGAAAGCAGCGGGTTGAGCGTCACTTGGCTGATCTGAGAAGCTTCAAGCTAACAGCAGGGAAAGCTGAGATCCAACACAATTCACACCACAGAATCCTCAAGGGCACATAAACTGACAGTGCCAGGTACCCCTAGAACCAAGGATAAAATCTGCAGGGTGGGGCTAAAATAAAGCTTACTGAGAAAGCTGTTTTAAGAAGTTAGTTCCTTAAATTCATTCCCCAACTCCACACCATAGTGCAACCACACTTCTCCTAAGTGGGCAGATATTTGGAGACAATCTCTGAGAAAAGGACTGAAAACAGGGATGAAGTAAATATATTCATACTGAATACAGAGACTACCGCGACAGCTCTGGCAGTCAGACCCTCACCCTCTAGGCCGGCCAGTATAAGACTCTTCTCTATGGAATCTGACCAGTCCAGGAGGAGAAAAAGCCCAAAGACATTGATATTAGGGCTTCCCCAACACAGAGCCCATCCAGATCTTCCAACAGTGAAGTTCAAAGTTGGCATGCCTTCATGTTTATAAAACTTCCTTTCAGCTTTTTAGTCTTATTCAAGAGCAGGTACCAAGGACTATCAGGGATCTGAGAAGTCTCTTAATATGGAGGATAGAGATCAAAGCAAAACAAATAGATAAAACCAACTTGAAGAAATAGAAAACAATGCAAGGAGAATAAAACTATAAATATAAACAAAGTTGAGATAAAACTTCCTAGAAAGAAGAGCAAAAGACAAAGATGGCAAACTGGATAAAAGAATAGGAGAAAGTCCAGAATAATGGGATTTTTAGAAATGGAGAACAGTGAAAATAATTGCAAGAAATTCACTGGTGAAATAAGTCAAGAAAATTTCCCAGAATTGAAGGACATGAGTCAACAGATTTTAAAAACCTAGTGTGTATCCACTGTGTTCAGCACAATGAATTAAAATAGACCCAAACCAAGGAACACAGAAAACAATTTCTACAGGCTCCCAGAGAGGGAGACAAAAGGATTACCTATAAAGGATCAGAGTGGCTTTGGAGTTCTTTTTAACAGCAATACTGGAAGCAAGAAGACAATAGAGTAATGCCTTCAAAATTCTAAAGGAAAAAATATCTACAACTTAGAATCGTCTATCCACCAAACTATCAACTGAATGTTTTTGTATATGCAGATTACTAAAATATTTATTTCCCACATGCATTTCTCAAGAAGTTACTGGAGGATGCACTTCAACAAAATTAGAGAAGAAAAAAAAAAGACTAAGAAATGGCATATAGAAATAGAGACTCCAAGAAAGGAGAGAGGTGAAAGGAAATACTAGGAATATCAGCTGTGCACCAGATCTGAGTACTGTGAGACAGGAGACAGACATTGAGGGTTGTCAGTACCAAGATTCCCACTGCTGTTAATACCAGCAGACTGCCTAAATCAGTTTGGTCCAGGTTCTTTTCTGTACTTATCTGATTTTGACCAAACCTAATGAAATTTCTGTTCTCCCCTCCACGCCCTGGTGAATTGATCAGCTTATTTTAAACCACCCCACTCCCATGGGTTGGGCTTTGATCAACTCCAGAGGACTGAGGGAAGCCCCGGAGAGCTTAGACATAGGAAACAGAGAGCAGACCACTCTGCCAGACATCCAGGATCGGGCTCACAACAGCCCTGTCGGATGCCCTGACTGTACTGGACCCTCTTTTCCAGGATTCATTCACGACCTTGCACACTGTCTTCCCCAGAATTGGCTTTTATAAATTATCAGAGAAACTAAAGCCAAACTATGACCTAAAGAATCTGTTCAATTTATCTTCTCTTAAGAGCCTTGATCTGATAGTGACAATACTGCCCTTCCCTTACTCAGCTAAGTTTTAATTTGCTACTTAGCTTTTTAAAACAAAGCAATGCATTATCCAGGGGTACATATGTTAAGTGGCAAAACTCTAAAGAAAGATCAGCACAGAAATCAAGATAATGGTGATTTGTGGATGGTAAGGAAAGAAAAGGAAATAAAATTGGAAAGGGACAGATAGGAGGTCTTTCAAGATACTATAGGTTCTATTTTTAACTTGGGTGGTAGGCACACTGGTTTTTATTGTTTTATTATTCTGTAAATGATATTTACATATTTTATAAAGTCTTCTGTATGATTCATTAAACATACGCACAATCACAGCACAGCCATGCAAAATAGAATTTCCCTCCCTTCACATTTTTGTTGATATACCGATGTCAGGAATATCCAAACCGCCCCCTACAATCCCCCAAAGCCTTGATTACAATTCACTACTACCTGATATTGCTTGTGTGTTGGGCCACCACTTTCCAGTACAATGTGAAGATTCAGGTGACTGAAGCAAAGCCTACAGACCAGAGAAAGCCTACAGTCTATACAGACATTTATTTGAGACAATCTGCTTTACATTTTTCAAAAACTATGTTAAAAATTTGTTTTTGGTAGCAAATTGAAGTACAGAGTAAATGTAAGGAGGAGAAAATCAATCTGAAAGCACAGAATGTAAAATTTAAAAGATCTACTTAGTTCATCCTACAAAGATCCCCTTAATGGATGTAGCTGGAAATATGCCAACTCCAGCTTTGGACTTCTGAATGTAACCCAGATCATACAGATTCCTAGCAACCTTGTACCCTCTTTTGATTAGTGGTGTGACCATCTCTCCATCATTAGGTACTCCCTAGAATGGCTGGTCAGGAAAGATTTCTCTGTGGGTTTCCTCTATCAGTGTTTCCTGATCTCTTTCCCGTCGTGGCACTCACATGTGCTGCTAATTGTATGGCACCCTGACTGCTGGGGCTGCCAGGTCTCCCCAAGACAACCAACATCTCAGCACAACCCAGCCTATCTGATCCTTCGTGGCCCATGAGGCTTCTCAGTTGGGAAGCTCTGGTCTGCACAACACAACAGCACAAAGAAGCATCTTCTATTGAAAGCCACCGGAAGAGGAATTCTTGAGGATAAGATGGGCTGACCTTCAAAGATGGCAATGACCGACAGTAAAATGAATTTTTTTCTGATTTCTTCTTCTAACCCATCCTCTCTATTGCTGAAGATGTAAAATCAATGGAAACACCTGACGACTGTCACCACAAAATGTTTCAAATTCACATGCAATAAAATGGAAAAACAAAAACAAGAACAACCCAAGGGTCATCATCAAGTTTTCTGTTTTATTTAAGATTTTAGTTTTAATTCTGAAGAAAGAGGTACATTTTCTTTTTTTAGTTTTAGCATTAGGTTATAACCAGGTTTCTGTTTTCTTTTCTCCTGTCTTTTCAATACTGCACAAATATCCAGAAACTACAGGGTTAAGTAAAAGCTGCAGGCGAGGTGTCAGAGATTTGCTCCTGATGGTGATCAGATGGCCCCAGAGCAGCGCTATCTCAGAGTGCCCTTAGTCAGGTGAATTTAAGGTAAAAAGAAAAAAAGATTCTGACAGAGGAGAAAGATTGAAGAAATCACTTATATTTCAGCACTTATATTATGCATAGGTATTAAATCTGTGAATAGTTTTTTTCTTTAAAACATTTGAATTTACTTTAAATCTAAAGCCAAAAATTTTTCTCCTTTAAAAAATCACTTCTCCCCTCCTTATAAACTCTTTAGCAATAGGCCAGTTACTACCGCAGATCAATTTGTCTCTCCATCAACTTCCGATAAATTCTTTTGTTTAACAACACAATCAAGTCCTCTCCATCAACTTGCCAAAAGAATTAAAAATTAAATTAAAAGCATTTTCCCTGCAATAGTGATAAGCTGAATACAAGATGGATGCCAGGACCACTGCTTTCCCCCATGCATTTAGCCATCTCATTTCAATCAACCTGGTTTTCAAACTTCTGCAGTTGATAATGCATTTACTTCACCTTCCCTATAGATTAATCATCATTTTCTGCTAAGCAGATTATGTCATTATTATGCGCAACAGACAAACAGTAATTTTCTAAGTATCGAGACTGCCCTTTGATTTCTTTTCTTTCCTCCTTAAAAAGGCATTTTTAGAAAACATTCAACAGTGTCACTCAAATGCTGGATCAACAGAAACTTTTACAATAAAAAAATGATGGTAATGACCCTGCGATCGCATTGCATCTGGGGTTAGGGAGAAACGAAACTGATCAGGAACTGGATTCTTCAGAACATAAGAGATGAGAAGGGAGCTGTGGGTCGGCTGAGAGGGAGAAAACAGGGTGGGACAAATCCTGCATTTTCTAATGAATTCTCCTCTTTCCCTAATGGCGGTCCAGTGTTGAACTCTGTAACAAATCTGTGGGGGTTTTGCTGGGGGGTCTGAAGGCTGTCTGAAAGCCTGGGGGTGGCGAGTGAAAGCTGGAAGGATTTGAAGGAGGAGGGTAGGGATTCCAACTGGCTCTGTGCAAAGGGATCTGTGTGCTGAAGGGGGCGCTGTGGTGGGTTTGTGATGGAGCAGCACTGGGGCCGTCCATCTCTGTGAGGGCCTGAAGGGATTTTAGCCAGTGTGGAGGATTGTCATCTTGAAGAGAGTCTAAACTGTTTCCTGAAGATGCTGGAATACCTAAGGAGAGAAAAGAAAACAAGAAGGAAAATGGTGAGTTTGTGCAGAAAGCATAAGAATTTCATCAAACAAAAAATTTTAAGGCGTTAGTTTCTCCAAAAAGAAACAAAGAATTACAATTTTAAACTCCTTCCAAATAAGACCTTCTTAATCTTATGTTCCTTTTATTCCCCACCCACAATGACCACGATTTATTGTCACACAAACCCATGCCTCCTCTTCAACTATACAGACATCCCCCAGTGTCACACAGGCAGAGTTGCCAAAATGAATCCCCAGGATTGCATGATGTTATTTCCCAATTGTGCTTCTCTTTCTCTAATAGGGATACATAAACAAGATAGCCTTATAATAGAGAGCTTTATTTTTTAAAGTGGAGTATGTTCCTTTGAGAGGATAAGTCAGATCCTTTCATACTTTGAGACCTACAAAATACACACATTCTGTCAGATGTTAGTACCTACTTACACCAAAAGAAGCAACCTAGGTACCAAATGCCTTGTTACACAACTAGGCCAACAGAGTTAACTGAGGCTACATGACCCCAGAGAACGAAACAAGCTACCACACACTTGTGGCTTTGGGAAGATTACGTTGAAGAGACCTCTTGTTTTTAGTTAATCTGTGCTAAAAACCAAACTGATGGCAGTCAGTGGAGCTGAAGGAGTGAGAAAGTTACCTGTGATGATGGCTGGGTCTGTCCAGCTGCCAGGGCTGTCCCAACTCGGGCTGTCGGTGGTGGCAGTGTTGGACGTTGGTGCACTGTGGCTGGCGTTGGAGGGGGAAGAAGAATTGGGCAGTCCACCAAAGTTGATGTTAATGTTGGGTAGAAGTGCCCTTAGCCCGTCCTGCCATTCCTTCATATTTAAACTCTCTACAGAACTGCTGTTGTCTGGGAGATTTACCAACAAAAAAATGAAAGATAAAAAAAAAAAATAAAAAGCTGACGTTAGAAACATATGTTGTTCTTTAGTGGTTAAGCGGGAGAAGAATTATTCTTTCTTTATTGAGCCTTTAAAATGAGTTGTCCTAGCAAGATAAACTTGGTTAGGATTTTGCTCATGAGCTCAGAGCCCCTGAAATAAGTGAGGAAAAAGTTGCTCAAGGATCAGGAGAGGGATCCTTGTCCTTCTTACAGACTCTTTACCATTTTCATTTGTAAGTCAATAATCCAGTTTAAAGACTCAATGCTCCAGAGCACAATTTAGTTCCAGCTACATTATAAAGTTTCAGTTAGTGGGGCATTTAGCCAGCTGAGCTGATTTACGCTATAAAAAAAAGCAAGCCTGTAAAGTTCAATATAGGAGTGTATTCTGAGCCCATTAAATGAAAGAAAAGTCATTTTATGAAGAATAAACATAAGCCAATAGAAAAAGAAAAATAATTAAGTTCTTCCTGATTATAAAACTGATCATGTATTTCAGAGGAGAAAGGCAGTAATGAATAGGCTTTTGAATTTGAAAAGAGTATTTTTCCATTAGTCACAAAGGCCAAGGAGACAGGGGCGAAGCTACCTTTTAGATGGAATCATTTCCAGCAGTCTGCCCACTCTATACTTACAGTTCTACCCACCATTTAAAACACAAGTCCTGGAGTCCTACAGTTAGTTCTCTGGTTCTATTTACAAATAGCACCAAATATGATAAAATACTATCAAGATAAAAAGGGTTTCATAAATTGTGACTAAACTCACTTGATCTACTACCATCCAGAATCCACATGATATATAACTAACTGGCTGGGGGGAGCAGAGGGGAAAGCATAAAGTGTAACTACTACTTAGAATAATTGCTTTATTGAAAATAGGACGGTAGGTCAAACTACCAACTGTGGTTTTTGAGAAGAGCATAGAAAATTATTTCTGGTTCTACAGAATTGATGAGCAACCACCACTGATGATGATGATGATGATGATGACGATGACAACGATATTCTATCAGGTACAGTCTATGCTATTTGGTGAATTCAGAGTTTTCTTTTTATAATGTTTCCTTTGCACCAATCACTAACCTATGCCAAGTTATAACATTTCAGCAAGTGAAGCTTTTAACCCTATTGATGTTATTTATAAAAAGACAAAAAACTACAACCAAATGTAACAAGTCATCTCTGAATTTACTTAGATGAAGAAAAGACAATCTACACTCTACAGACTAGTCAATAGAAAGGAAAATAAATTCTTCAAACCGAATTCCAATTCACAATCAGTGTAATTTCCTAAAGCTTACCTTTCTATTTGCATCCTATCTGACATTTGCATTGTGTTGTACAATTCACAAAGCACTCTTATAGTCCATTATTATTTCATTTGATCCTCATGTTGTGAGGTAGGCAGAGCAGGGGGAAAAGTGTGCATTTAACAGATAAAGAAATAGACTCTAGAATAATTTGCACATGTCACATGACTTGTACCGTCAAGACCTGAAACCCAAACCCTGAGTTGTTTCTTTTTTAGTAACACCGAGCTCTCACTCTTGTATAGACTATTTACTTTATATTTGTATAGACAATTAATTGGCTTTTTAATAGGTTAAATGTTTAAGGCAAATCCCAGGGGCTTGTGAGACCCATGATGAAAAGGAAGCAAAAAAGAAACACGGAAACATTATAGTATGTCCATCAGCCATGACTAGTAGGAGAAATATTTCGCTAAAGGAACAAACTGGAATTTGCAGCCAGGGGAGAAAAATTCTAATCAACAACACAATCATCAATTCCCCCCACCCCCTAGTCCACTCCAGCTGCATGAGGCATTAACAAGATGACACTAATAAAGTCCTAGAATACCCTCAATTACAGGAAGGTTCGGTGGCTACATTCTAACCTTTAAAGTAGTCACACTGTCAGACTGAATAACTTAACTTGTTTTCAATTAACCAAAAACTTGAACTCTAAACAAGGAAAACTTCACAGGAGGGAAATAAAATCTCCCTGATATAAAAAGGTGATGTACCACTACATGGGAAAATTTTAAGGAAGATTAATGCTCTTGAACTTTAGGTAGCCAAAGTCAATAAGAAGCCTATGCAGATGATTTGAGGTTCCCTCTTCCACTGCACAGGGAAAAAGAAAAAAACCCATAACTTAGTAAAACCCATTTTCTCCTTACTTTTGCTTTACAGTTAGTGAGAACTGGAACTAAGGAACTTTGCATTAACAGAATAACATTTGCATTTATATAAAGTTTATCTGAAAATCAGTATTGCAATAAAATCGAAAGACATTTGTTCACAGGCAGGGGATATATGGGAACTCTCTGTACTCTCCACTCAATTTTGCTGTGAACTTAACACTGCTCTAAAAAAATAACATCTATTTAAAAAGAAGATATTTGTTTCTCTGATTTTAGGCTAATAAAATCAAGCAAGAGTGTGTTAGCCAAAGACATTCACAGATGGCACATGATACAGAAACAGTGAGAAACTTAGATCCTCCCAGGTGAACTACGCTTATAAGATACCTTGGGGAATAAATTAGCTAGTTTATAATTCTCACAATCTTGCCAAAAACAAAGTCATGTGCCTAGACATCTTGGGAGCCTGATATCATAGAGGACTGGTTTACAGTGGAGTTGTGAGTGTCACTAGGAAGTGGACTGACTCATTAGCTCTGGGAATGGGACCACTATTCTAAGTAGTTTACAAGAAGAAAAGAAGTTTTCTTCACTGTTTTCTCTACTACTGCTATGCCAAGTGTTGGCACAAAGAAGGGGCAAGAAAAAGGAAATCAGATAAATCCTAACCCCATGAAAATTTCAATAGCCACACTTGAAATCACCTCCTCTACCTCCCTGCCCACCCTCCCACCCCACCTCTGACCCAAATTTGTTTTGGCTGAGAGGGCTTCTGGTAATTCCATTCCTTGCAATACACACAGCAGGGTTGATTAACCTCAGCACTACTGACATTTTGGACTACATAATTCACTCCTCATCATGAGGGGGCTGTTCTGTGCTGTAAGATGTTTAGCAGCACCGCTGGATGCCAGCAATGTGCGCACAACTACCCCCCACCCCCAATTCTGACAATGAAAAATGTCTCGACATTTGCCAAATGGCTACTGGGGGGGCGGGCGCAAAATCATCCCTGGCTGATAACCACTGACACAAAGGAAGCTGATTCCTTTGTTTCTAGGGCTCTAAATAATTCCACTCGAATACACATTTCCTTTTAAATAGTACCAGGACAGGACACCTGGATGCAACCTGATGCAACTTCATTTCCCTTTATTTACACAGGACTTCACACTGGCATACGATTCACTATGTACAAGTCCGTAGGTCTAATGGAGAAAACACTGGGCTGAAAATAGCAGATGGACTGTATAAGGCAACCGTAATTAATATAACCTTGAGCATGTAAGTCTCGTAATTAATATAACCTTGAGCATGTAAGTAAGTCTCTTAGTATGCTTCATAAGTAAGAATAACATCTGCCTTCTCTCGTAAGGATAAAATAAGAGAAGGGAAAGCAATTTGAAGACCATTTATTTCTTGATAGGTGCCTAACAACAATTTTTTTCTAATACTCAATACTGAATAGATAGTAGTTTCCAAAAAGCCAAGGTAAGAATATTTCTCACTTGCCAGGAACTGGCTCTGGGCACAACAGTCTCCTCCTAGCAATGGAGAGATAATACCCCGTATTCTCACAGGGGTACTGTGTAGTCAATCTAACTAACAAGTCTTCTCACTACCAACACAGTACAAAGACAAAGAAGACATAGAAAGCCCTTTAAACTTTCCATAAGCGAACTACAAAGAAAATCAAGTCACTGAACATACTTTATGCTAAATGATACTAATTTTATTTTTAAAGTATTTAATTAGTAGTAGTGTAATACATTAGGGAAGGATTGTATATTTTTAAAGGATTGCTAATATGTTTAAATGTTTTATGATGTTAAAAAATTAATTTTAATTTATAATTTCCAAATATGTACAAAACCACTGTTTTCGGTTCTAAATAATTTGAGGGCAGGAGAGCAGGTGAAGTTGTTTGTAGTAGTTTTATTTTTCAGAGTAGAACTCAAAGACAGAATTTAAAGTACTTTCAAGATGCCATATACCACACTCTCATAATTCATTGTGTAAGAAGTACCAGTATACTTCAGTTTACCTAGCACAGAACACATTTTATTAAAGAAGAAATTATGGTTAAAATTCTGCCAGTTTGCTGGTAGCCTAACACCCAGTCCGTAAGAAGTCAATCATCGCTCACTAAGCAGCTGACAAGTCTAGATTTTAGCAACAGTGGCAACAACAAAAAATGTATGTGTTAAAGCTGCCAAGATAAAAGTCAAAGCAACTATTTACTGAATGCCTACAGTGTCTAAGGACAAAGCCCTTAAGCCATGACTCCTGTTCTCAAGGAGCTTCAAGTCTAGATGGTGAGACAATGCAAATATGGGAAAAAACTCAATAACCACAACCTGAAAAACCAACAGAAGAAATGTCATGGGGTTGTACATGATTAATAAAGGCTATAAAAGTTTAGTAAAAAGAAAGGCTAATTAGGCACACGTGTGGAAATGTGCTGGTGGGTGAACAAGAGTTGCAGTCTCTCATTCATGGAGTTAAGTTCATGGAGTTAAAATTCGTAGATGCCCTGAGCCTGAAAACTCCACGAGAGGTTAAAACTATCTTTGGTATTTTTACATAACACTAAACTAGTCTAACTACTTACTAGGAAATACACATACACATTTTATAAGCAATGATTATATTACAAAATAAAATTAAGCTGTGTCTGACATCAGGCCTTTCACAGAAAATCATAAAGCAGGAAAAGATGAATGGCTTAGGCAAGAGCACACATTATAGCGGCCAAGTGGATTTCCTCAGATTAACTGCAATATATTGTTATAACATGTAAAACTTTGCTACAGAGAACAAGACTGTGGAAAATCTGCTCCTTATGATAAATTGTCACTGGTGACAAGCCAATGAGTTTTTCTGGCTTGCATAAAACCTTCACCTAAAAGAACAATTTTCAAATTGGTTTCACGGACTGCAAAACCACCTCAGGAGCCACTGGGGAGGAAGGGGACAGGGTGGTAGGACAACACATCCCCCCCACCTCCTGATTTCATCTGCTTCCATTTTAGGGTAGCACATAAGATTCCATTTGAAAAACAAGATCTGCTAAGAGGGAAGACAGAAGATCTGTGTATAATGACAACATGGTGAAATAAAGCACACTTAAGGGGGAACCCTAAAACAAAAGGCTATTCCAAGTTTTTGTTTCCTCTAATACAGTTGACACCACCAGGTCAGGATTCTGTCTCTGCTTGGAATTTTGCCTCTATCTTCTTTTTGGTACCCCCTCCACAAGGTCTTTTTATTATAAACACATAGGTCTTATTAATTAAACTAGCTAGATGTAACTAGAGTCACAAATCCACCAATCTGTCCACTTTCATGTTTGGGCAGGGACAACTGGCTCACATATTCGGCCCTGATCCTTAGGCTACTCCATTCCCGACTGCAGCCCCTAGGACCAGAGATCTCTTATTTCAAGTTATATTTCTGGTAGCAGTCTACGCCAACTGGGAAGTAGTCACTGAGCGTTCCGGTCACAAAATATTCCTAAAAGAGTTTCTTCTGTTCATCAGTTTTTAATCCTTATCTCATAGCTACTTCCCAAAGTCTCAGTCTTCAATTTGATCTTTTTTTCTCACAAGCTTTTATCTTCCTTTTCTTCACCGTTGTCCTTTACAGTTCAAAGCCAGAGGCTACTTCCAACAGGTAGGTTCCTTAGTGAAACAAATCTTTCTTGGTACAAGGGGTTGTCCATCAGAAATCTAGTTCCCATTATGGTTAATTCTTACCAGTTAGACTCTCAAGTATTCATACATTTTTAGAAGGAGACACAGTACAGCCTGTCAGCCGCGCTACCCCTCACTACACTCCCCACTCTGCCCCCAGCCCTGTTAGACACTAATTCCTGTGAGTTTGGGGACAGAGTCCATCTCTACCAGTATGTGATTTCAAGAAAGCCTAAACTTTCTCAAACTTCAACATATCTCTAAGCAACTCAAATATAAATGAATTACGCTTGTCCTATATGTAAAACCAAACTTTAAAGAGCACACAAAATTTCTCCTATCAGAACTTAAAGCCTTCATGACATAGGCATGTTGTTCTTTAAGGACAGTCACAAAAATCATTTCAATTTATTAACTAAAATATGAATGCTTTCAAACAGATTTATAAAATCAGTTTGTTTATGAAAAAAATGTTATTCTACTTAAACAAAAAGAACTGACCCTCAAATTTCTAGGATTATGCTTTATTATAAAAAGCAAGATAGACCACTACTGCAGAGCAGATTTGCTGGGGCACAAAATCTTAAGGGTTTAATAGATCTGAAAGTAGAGATTAAACTATGTGAAAAATTTTAAGAACTCAATGAAAAAGAGTTCTGAGAACAGAAGAACTTGAACAAAGTATTAACAAAACACAGTCAAATTTTATTCCCACTAGCAGAAGGAAGTAGAAAGGACATAAACAGGAAAAGAGAGGCCTTGAGGATTAGCTAAATATGATTTAGACTTTCTGGACTCTGTCTTTACTTCTTGCCTTTCTCTTTGTCTAGAATGCTTTCCCAATCTCTTTGACTAATTTTTACTCAATCTTCCAAAAGTCCACGTCTTCCACTCAGATCATTCTGGGTGACAGCACTGTGGTCTGAACCACACTTATGTGGCAGCACACTGTGCTGTGACATCCAGTATGTACACCCTTATGTGTACTCACATCTTCTCTCACAACTCTAATGAAATGCCTGCAATAGGCTATTTTATAGATACTTGAGCATGCAGCTCAGTGTCTTAGAAACTTGATGTGTTTCAAGATATCTGCTGAGTTAAAGATCCAACTTGAGAGGAGCTGAAAAACCACCTTCCCCAAAAAAGCCTATTTATTTCACATCTGTATAATGCTACGAATCAAGCTGTTCTCTCAAAAAAGATGCAAATCTTTCTGACGGCAGGAATGAGCTAAATTTGGGGGCCCAAAAGGCCTCTCTGAAAAAAGAGGCCACTAAAATGACATGTTTTCAATACTGCTTGAGATGCCAAAACACAAGCAAATATAATTTTTAAAATCCAATGCACCAAAATAAATAAGGAATGCTTTCTAAAAAAGATATTCTAATATTATGTGTACAGGATAGTAAACAGGCCTATTAGCTATATTCTACCCATTTTTCTACTCTAGACACTATTCATTCACTCACTATGCACTTGATGCACTTGATTACCTTAGTACCAACAATCCGATGAACTAAGTAAGTAGTAGTTTCATTTTACAAATGGGGAGACTAAGTAGACTCTGGTACTTTAAAGAATTTGCCAAAGGATATATAGTTCAAAAGTGCTGAAGTCAGTAATCATATCCATTCTGACTCCAAAGTGTTTGTTCTCACCACTGAGCACACTACCAACTAGTCCGTGTCCTGGCAGGACTCATGGGCCAAGAGAAGGGGAGGTCAGACACATTTAAACAACTACACCATGTGATAGTAAGTGTTGTTCTTGTATGAACAAAGTCCTGTGGGGCACAAAGAAGGAAATGAACAATTCTGCCATTCTGCATGCAGGATAAATGATGACTGGAGAAGCTCAAGGGAAGAGAAGCTGATATGGAAAAGGGAAACGGCATTCCATACAGAGAGAGCAGGAGAAGCAGCTAATCACAAAATACAGTAGGAACCCTGCACGCTATACGGAGATGTGTTTTACACAATGTGTACTTTTCTCTTCTAGAATGTTCCTACGAGGATCTATGTTTGTTTTGGGGGAAGAATCAGACCATCTAATGAGAACCAGGAAAACATCTCGATGTTTGCTTTATGAAGGATCTAAGGAAGTAAAATCTATTAAAAAAAACAGGAAAAAATACCTATGGAAAAAAGTTATATAAAGCTGTACATCGAATGAAGAAAAAGTAAACTTAAAAGTTAATGCAGAAGATAAATACATTCTTAGAAGCATTATAATCTGTATTAGATAGAACCAAGAAACAGAACTAAACGATGGGGAGGGACAAAAATCCATTATAAGAAATCTATAAAATTTCAAATTGGAAGCTTGGAGGAAAGCATTTAAGTGAGCACAAAACTGAGAACTATGAACAAAAGCCTCGTGAGGACATCCAAGGACGACTGAGGGAACTTATCATCCAGGAGAAGATATACAGATCCACCAGAATATGATTTCACTGAATTATAAAACTGCAGAGACACAGAGGATGTCAACCACCCTGACATCTCTGAGAACTAAATCTACCAGAAGAAAATAAACCTGAGAAAATTCACCTCCTGACCACCCCTCTTTCCCAAGTTGGAAACAAGGGGGAAAAATTTTATTCTGGACTTCTGACCAACAAAGAACAGGCTGGCTATTGTGAATATAATAGAAGCCCTAAGGAATTCCCTGGTGGCACAGTGGTTGGGAATCTGCCTGCCAATGCAGGGGACACGGGTTTGAGCCCTGGTCCGGGAAGATCCCACATGTTGCAGAACAACTAAACCCATGTGCCACAACTGTTGAGCCTGCACTCTGGAGCCCGCAAGTCACAGCTGCTGAGTCTGCATGCCACAACTACTGAAGCCCACGTGCCTAGAGCCCATGCTCCACAACGAGAGAAGCCACCACAATGAGCTCACGCGCCGCAACGAAGAGTAGACCCCGCTCACTGCAACTAGGGAAAGCCCGCGCATAGCAGTGAAGACCCAATGCAGCCAAATAAATAAATAAATTTATTTTTTAAAAAAATAGAAGCCCTAAGAGTATGTGACATAATTTTAGGACTTTAAGAAGCAAGGAATGAGGGCTTCTCTGGTGGCGCAATGGTTGAGAGTCCGCCTGCCGATGCAGGGGACGTGGGTTCGTGCCCCGGTCCGAGAAGATCCCACATGTCGCGGAGCGGCTGGGCCTGTGAGCCATGGCCGCTGAGCCTGCGCGTCCAGAGCCTGTGCTCCGCAACGGGAGAGGCCACAACAGTGGGAGGCCCGTGTACCGCAAAAAAAAAAAAAAAAAAAAAGAAGCAAGGAATGAGACTAACTAGATTGAGTTCTTGGATGGCTGGCATCCTGGCTACTTTTGCAATCACCACAGTGTATTGCATTCACCTGTTTATATATTAGTTCTTTCGCCTAGACTGTGAGCTCCTCCAGGAAAGGGGCTTGATTTAATCCTCTATGTATATAGCGAATAGTTCCTGAACCTGAACCTCAAGAGGTATTTAATGTTTCCTAAATGAACAGCCTTGAACATTTGCTTCCAGGTTTTTTTGAGAAAACATCTTTCCAAAGATTTAAAAAAAAAAAAAAAGGAAAGGTAGGTCAGGATGGTCCCCTGGTTACAGGAGACACTGATTCATAGACCACAGAAGATGCTAAAATATGAACATTCTGGCTATGCAATAAATAATTCTAATAAGGAAAAGAAATTGGGGCGAAACCTAAAGAAACCAGTTCTTGTGCAGGGAGAATCTCATGGGATAAGATGTGAAAAGAAAGCTTAGAAAAGCTGGATAGTTATGTAACCTACCTGTAGATAAGAGTATCATAATCCTTGAGGATTAAAATCAGAATCCATAATGATCTGAAGCTTGTGAAAAACGCTGAAGGCATAAAAAAGCTAAGTTTGGAACAGGAGAAAATTAGGAAAAGCCACTGCTCAGCCTGTCATAATGCTAAGTCCTGAGAAAAGCCAGATCTATGTAGTTCCATCTTCATTTTGCTTCCTTCCATCTTCTTTATAAAACAGCATGATCCTCAAACCAGAAATGACAGATTAAACAATGTGGAGAGAGAACTGTAAGTCAGAAGAGATGCAAAGACAGTAAAAGAACATCTATTCAATTTAAGTAAGTTTAAAATTTCCAGGTGCAAAATGGATTCTATTCCAGGGTATTAATCCTCACAGATGTCATCACAAAACCACTGTTAAGAGAAGTTCCGGGACTTCCTTGGTGGTGCAGTGGTTAAGAATCCACCTGCCATTGCAGGGGACACGGGTACGATCCCTAGTCCTGGAAGATCCCACATGCCGCAGAGCACCTAAGCCCCTGTGCCACAACTACTGAGCCCATGTGCCACAACTACTGAAGCCTGTGCACTCTAGGGCCCACATGCCACAACTATTGAGCCCGCGTGCCTAGATCCTGTGCTGTTTAATAAGAGAAGCCACCAAAATGAGAAGCCTGCTCACTGCAACTAGAAAAAGCCCGTGCATAGCAATGAAGACCCGACGCAGCCAAGAAAAAAAGAAAGCGAAGTGCCGGGTAAGGAAGAAAAGGCAGACTCTAGAAGCTACATAATTATAAAATGAGTTCTTGGGAAAATTCTGAAACAGATTAGAAGCTGGATGATTTCTTTAGAAATGAATATGATAGGTTTAGCAAGCACTGCTCTATTGCTTACGTTTGCAGGCATTTTTTGTGAGAAATAATATATAGCATTTTGGCTAAAACCTCAGCTCCTTTCCAAATGAAATACACAGGAAGTTTAACTTTGAGGTGGAACAGCAGTCATGGAGGCAGCTTCTACTGACAATTGTTTTCTACTAGAAATGTCCTCCTTCTAAATGCTATGGTCCATTTCCCTTCTTCTATTGTCTGCCCAAAGTCAAAAACTTTGCAGCTAAACTCCACTTCCATCCCACTGACACATCAATCCCATAAAGCAAATGGAATAGAGTGATCAATGAAAGCCAAAATGCATTTCCATAAAGAATCAACCATATCAAAGTAATTTATCCTTTGGACAGGCTTTCTAGGATTGTCATAACTACAATAGATGTTGAATTCAGCAGTTTTTGGAAAGTTTTCTAGTGGTAACCTTTTGGTATATGATAGTAAAGTACAGCATGGATGACAGCAGTGTTTAGATGAACTGTCACAGTTACTGTTAGCCTGAAAGTTCCTGAGATAGTGCTTGGCTTATCTTTGACTCCATGCTTTTTATTATATTTAACAAAACCTACAAAGTTTATTTAAATATGCAAACAGAAAACTAATTCTAGAGAGGACAGAATCAATAATTAAAATTATACCTATTCTTAAATTAAAATTCTTAAAATCTTCACACAAATGTTATTACTGTTACTAGTAACATTTATCTATCACTTTATAATCATGTAGTCTTTCATATGATAAACTTGTAAGATGGTGATATACAACAGGATACACTCTAACTACACCAAATCCAAACACATAAAATTTAACATGTATACATTCAGATTTTTAAAAATTCATTAGCAAAGTGTAGGATGGAAGAGATCTAATCAGTCATGTGTATGAAAAAAGGTTTAGTGGTTTTACTTATATCATTTGATATAACAATTGGGTAATGGAACTTCTAAAGAGGTAACATTAAGACCATGTAAATTGATGTGAAATGTCTAAATTAGCAATTGTATGACACTGAGCAAATCACAAATGATAACCACTCTGAGCCTCAGTTTTCTCATTTACAAAATAGGGTTAATAACCCCACAGGATATATATATATACATATTTTTTGCAGTACGTGGGCCTCTCACTGTTGTAGCCTCTCCCGTTGCGGAGCACAGGCTCCGGACGCGCAGGCTCAGCGGCCATGGCTCACGGGCCCAGCCGCTCTGCGGCATGTGGGATCTTCCCAGATCGGGGCACGAACCCCTGTCCCCTGCATCAGCAGGTGGACTCTCAACCACTGCGCCATCAGGGAAGCCCCCCACAGGATATTTTTATAAAAAGACTCTGTAAACTCTAAAGGAATATACGAACTTTAGTAATAAGAACAGTGTTAATGAAAAAGGAGATTATCTAATCACGTCTGGATTATTAAAGTGTGAGCTTCATATTTTAAGAAAGGCATTCAGGGACTTCCCTGGTGGTGCAGTGGTTAAGAATCTGCCTGCCATTGCAGGGGACACGGGTTTGAGCTCTGGTCCGGGGAGATCGCACATGCCGCGGAGCAACTAAGCCTGTGTGCCACAACTACTGAGCCCGTGCACCACAACTACTGAAGCCCGCACACCTAGAGCCTGTGCTCCGCAACGAGAAGCCACCGCAGTGAGAAGCATGTGCATCTAAACGAAGAGTAGCCCCTGGTCACAACTAGAGGAAGCCCGCGTGCAGCCATGAAGACCCAACGCAGCCAAAAATAAACAAATAAAATAAATAAATTTATTTTAAAAAAAGGCATTCATTGTGTCATGCCAAAATATGTGTAGAGGAGAAGTGGGCTACAGAGAGAACTAGAAACCATGTTAGGTGTGAAAAGGTTAAAAGGACTAAGGATGTTTCATCCAGGTCTAGTAGTTACTAGACAAGCGGAAACTGCCTTCACATATTTGACAAAAGTATAAATGGGAAAAAGATTTAGCCAAGAGAAAAAATTCTTTAACAATTATAAGTTCCCTAAAGAGAGCTCCCTACTTAGGAAAGTATTAAGTTCCCCAAACAGCTCTTCATTACCCACACAGAGAGTTCTGGAAAATAAGGTATTTATTTAGAAAGACTTTCTGAATTGTGTGTATACATATGTATGTGTATGTATGTGTATACATGTGTGTGTGTGTATATATATATATTTGTGAGTATCACAAATGAGAAACTGGAGGTAAGAAAAGTATTGGTTAGGTGAAATTTTTTAAAAGTTGTGTGTGTGAAGGGAGGGAGCAGTGTGTGATCCTTGGGAAAATAAGGATCAGTCAAGAGCTGAATTTCCAGAGTTCAGAGGTAAAGAAGATAGAAGAGAGGGACTGATCATGGAGTGGTGAGGGGAATCTTAACACTGAACTGAAGGCCACAGTTCAACCCAGAGGTGAGATAATTCATGTGGAAACGAATCTAATTAAGGTCTCCAGAAGTCCAGATTTAACACAAAGCAGATCCAGATCCAGGCTTTGCAGACCTCCAGAAATAATATCAGACACTAACATTACTCTCTCAACCATGAGTTTTCATTCAACAAACATTTATCGAATATCTACTCTGTATTATTTTCTCTGGGGCTTGATGCTATAACATTTTGCAGCAGCTTCCTAGAAGTCTTGCTGCTCTGCTTGTTTTGTATTTCTTCAACGGATCACTGCAGTTTGGCTATTCTGAACAAAGCAGTGATAGCTTCTGATCGTTTAGTGCCAATAAAATATTTTTATGCGAGTATAAGTTCCTCTTCAGGCCTGAAGAGGAACTTGCACTAAGACCAAAGTATTTTGCTGCCTATGCTGCCAATCCCCATATGGTTATATGTCTACTGAAAGTCCTAAGGTTTCTGATGTTCATAATTTTCCAAATTAAAAGATTTCTAAATTTTCTAAAAGTTATTAAAAAACATATAGCCAGTTTTTACTCCATTTGATTACACAGCTCACTTCTGACAGTGAAGATCAGTCTCATCTTTTTCTGAAAGATGGCTCCTATCTTAAGGGTTTATATCAAAGACATAAAAATCCCCCAAAAAGAAGACTAAAATTATCCATGCTCTGAAACATGATTTTAATTGACAAATTCTTCAAAACCCAACTCTGAGCTTTATTTTTAGAAAGTATCTTTTTAGGCATTAAAATAATCATTTGCTTTGTTTCTTAATTTTAGAAAAAAGATTATTTTTAGGAAACGAAGTAAATTCCTCATTATCCTGAAACTAAATAACATAGATATGGGTATAGTCACAGTAATAAACATTTCCAACCCAACAGACCAAGCATACATCTTTCTCTCTCACTATTTTCACAAACCAGAGATATTTGTTAAAGTTTGTTTTGAGGTTGTTTTATAAATAAACATTTGATTTTTCAAAACAAGAATGCAAATTTGAAATTTACTTATTTTTAGCTATGTGAAATGCATGATTTAAAAAAAAATAAGACTATTTTGCTTCTTATTCCTCCTTACTATTTATTCTTATACTGGGGAAAATACAGAAATTTTTTGCTTCCAATTTTCAAATTATGCCTCAATTTAGAAAGACTTAGCATAAGACTGCATCCTTTCCAGACCTACAAAAGATGATACTCCTGTGGAGGAAAGCATTTCAAAAGGCCTATATGCTGATGAGTTTAAAGAGCTATATGCTTACCATCAGTTCACTAAGGGGCCTTATTTTAAAAATTATTTTTGAGGGCTTCCCTGCTGGCGCAGTGGTTGAGAGTCCGCCTGCTGATGCAGGGGACACGGGTTCGTGCCCCGTTCCGGGAAGATCCCACATGCCGCGGAGCGGCTGGGCCCGTGAGCCATGGCTGCTGAGCCTGCGCGTCCGGAGCCTGTGCTCCGCAACGGGAGAGGCCACAACAGTGAGAGGCCCGTGTACCGCAAAAAAAAAAAAAAAATCATTTTTGAAATATACTTATTTCAGTGTTCATCCTTCGCTATGATTTATTATATAGTTCAATTGCAAAAGAATGCCAGAGATGGTCTTGACAGAACCAAATCTCAATCAGGGTAGAAAAAAGGAAAGCAGGAAGGAAGGAGGGAAGGAAGATCATATGAATACAATCTTAAATATAAATTAGAAACTACAATTCCTATTTCACCATATCCAGGTTTATACTGAACCAGAACATTTTGAAAAAAAATTAGTTCTATTAAAAATCACACATATTTGTGAAACACTTAATTTTAGTAGTATTGTCTAGAATGTATTTTTAAAGAGCTAGAATAACTTAGAGGTAGGAGAAAGCGAATAACACCAATCTTACAATGTCAAAAGTCTACCAATTTGATACTTGTTACTCAATCTACTCCAAACCCAGACTGTGCTTTCTGCTTACATGTGCTGTTTTTTTTTTTGTTTTTTTTTTTTTTTTTTTTTGTGGTACGCGGGCCTCTCACTGTTGTGGCCTCTCCCATTGCGGAGCACAGGCTCCGGACGCGCAGGCTCAGCGGCCATGGCTCACGGGCCCAGCCGCTCCGCGGCATGTGGGATCCTCCCAGACCGGGGCACGAACCCGCTTCCCCTGCATTGGCAGGCGGACTCTCAACCACTGCGCCACCAGGGAAGCCCACATGTGCTGTTTTGATTTAAAAGAGAGAAGAAAAAAATAATATGATCACTTAAAATCAAAAGCTAGTTTGGAAATAAGACCAGTTACTGAGAAGGAAATTGGGAGGTAAATGACCAGAGACTCTGAGTAAACAGCAGCCTGACAGAGCACTTTCTTCTCCTTTGAAATGGGAAAATTCAGGCCTGTCAGGGATCCTGTAGGGTAATCACACAGGTAGTGCACATTAAGATCTAGTCAAGACCGCCCCCTCTAATTGTGGTTAAGTTACACAGAGATAGAAACAATTTCTTCTTTGTCCAAAGAAAGAAAAAGAAACTGGATAGAGAGGTGAGTATAAACAATCAGAATAAGATTCCAGCCTGTCAGGAATTAAAACCTGAAAGCATGTTCTAAAACAAAGGTTGCAGGGCTCTAGGTATTTATGTGGAAATTATGTAAGATCTTTGCTTATTTTAGTAATAAGCTTCATTCCAATCACCTACCATTTAAAATACAGGTGAGGTTTTGCAGCATTGACTACACTAAGGCTCAAGAAATGTCATTCTTATTTGTGACTCGGGGGCTGGGGAAGGCCACTGTTAGGTTAATTAGTGAATGTTAATAGTTTAGATGTAAAAACAAAAACAAAAAACAAACCCAAAAAACGCATACCTGGTAGCAAATCATACCCTAAGTGAGGGATGAGGGAATAGGGTATATATGTATCAGTAATCCATAATCACAAACTTCATAAAAACGTATTTTAATAGAGAAAACGTAAGTGCAACAATGGTATGTAGGCCAACACTCAGCTTAAGGCCAATAAGAAACCTTCCTACTTTGTTGATGAAGTCATAACCCAGGGCCTCCTTTTACCTTAAGGTGAATACTCAATTTATAGATGTAGTAAAGGAAAAAAATGAATGGTTTCAGGGTGTCAGTCTTCTTGCAAACGCCAACATATAAAACGACAATGTTTAAAAACATCCCGGTAATGTTCCAGATCACTATGTTCTGCTCTGTAGACACATTATTTCAGTACGCAAGACTGATAACAGAGTATAAATGCTAGTATAGTCCTTGGGAAGAGATCTCACCATATTAGGAAACATCACTAGGCTACAAAAGTTGATTGCAGTCAGCATTCCTGCATTTCTTCTTGGAGATGATGATGGTATTATCATCTTTAAATCCTTGCGGAGCTTCCCCTCTTTTTCATTATGCTGAAAACAACAACCTCCTTGATTGAAAAAAAAATCAGCAGATATGCTATCATTTTACATAGTGTAGCATATAGTAGCTCTTCAAAGATGATTCTAAAATCACCCCTTTAGTGTGGGTGTAGTACATCTTGGTGCCATTACTATAAGCATTTTTTTCATTCTGTAATATTAGAGATATCACCAGTCTAGTGGTCATGCATGTTGATCCTTAAATGCTCTTTGGCACTGCAGAAAAATGCTGGGTAAATTTAATTCCACGTGTTTTACTGTTTATTTTGGTTCTGATATTTGTACTTTAAGTCTACATTAAGAGTACCTGCAAGGTTACAATTTCCCTCCACTAAAGTTGCTCCAAGATCATTGGGCCACATTTAACAGAAGGCTGTTTTAACAACTTACAGGATCTGTAATAACAGTTGCCAGCAGATACACAATCTGAAAGTCTTCAATTCATTACTCGCACTGATATTCACAGTTGAAAGCCCTTGACTTGTGAGAACTACTAAAATAAACTGTAAGACACAACAAAGTTTAGAGAAGAGATATATTCTTGAAGTTTTTTTCTCCTTGAATTACATATACAAAAGCATATTCACATGGTGAGGGCTAGGAAAACATAAAACTGTGGTTAGAATGTGATTATGGGCAATCACAATGCTTCTGAGCCTTGTTTATTAATAGTGTTATTATTATTTGGTCTTTAAAAGTGGATTGTTGAAGACTGTATGTTTCATAGCTCTGAAATTTCATGATTCTAAAACATCTTTTTCTTCTTCTTCTTCTTTCCTTAGGTTTTCCAAAAGAGTATGACATGGGATGGATATGTTTAGTAGTGGAAGTGAAAATATTTGTTCAGATAAAGCATGACCAGGGGTGAAGTGGGCACCTGTACTGTAACCCTGCTGCATTTAAACAGGGTCTTAATTTCTTTAAAAAAAAAAAATCCTTTAGAGAAAGTCACAGAGAGATGGTCTGAGATTTTTTCATCTGCCACATTCACTAAGTGGAGGATTTAAATGAAAATTACTATATATAAACGAATGTACATGCACACACACAACACTCAACCTCACCCCCAGACACAGAGCCAGGCTTATTTATTTCCTTTGCTAAGAAAGCTTTCTCTTAGTTGATGTGCTAATCAAATGTCACGAAGACAGAAGGACTATTATTACCACTTAAGAACTATTCAGACAGTTGCTTTAAACGTTTTTAACCGAGTCTAGATGCAGCTGTTACACACAGCCCCAACAAGGACAGGCCAAAATTCTCACAGCCACAGTGGGTTATTTATTCAATTTTAACACTAAGATAATTAAAGAACAGTCCTACTGGGCCACCAAATTTTTCACTTTAAAGTAGTTAATTGTATGTTATGTGAATTTCACCAAAAAAAAAAAAAGAAAAGGTACTGGGTGCTTTAAAGGCTTTATAAATTATATGGAAGGGAAAAAAAACCTTTTGGGTGTTACACAATAGTGGGTCTTAGGACCAAACTGGAGCTGGAACAACAAAACTGTTCTAAGCACAGTATGTTCTTAGGGGTTGGATTGGAGCTTCCAGGAACCTCGAAAATAACCATAAAATGTGAGGCGGGCTAAGAACAAAGTCAAGTCAATAGTTGCCTTATGAAGGCTGGTGTGAAGGGAGCTGGAGTAAATAGATTGGTTCTCAAGTACAATAATTTCCAGCTGGTTCATGGAACTTCTAGGTACTTCTGTCCAATTCTCAAGCAGCTTATATTACTTAAGCTTGCCTTCAATTCTAGGTACCTGATAGGTATAAACTAGATTTTTATATAACTCAAACCCAGGGTATACTCTCCAAAGCACCAGAACAGAGTAGATTCACCTTAATGAATCTTGAATTCCCAAGAGTGATTCTTTAGAAAAAGCTCCTGGTTAAAGAAGCTGTGGTCTAATATGCCTAGCAATACAAGGTTGCTAAGACTAATAAATCACAGGGCAGTAAGGAGATCCAAGGAGCAGCGGCTTCTCAATCCATCAACATGGTTCCACAAACTTAGCATTCTTCAGCAATAACTTATACTTTGAAGCATTATCATTTTTAAATGTCACAGGTGATATCTTAGCTGACATATACGGAACAAGTCCAGTGAATTTAAAATATTTTAGTAGGACTTCAGGCAGGATTTTAATTTAGTCAGGAAATTAAGGATGCTTCCAAACTAGGCATGTTTGCTATTAACTGAATGAGAAAAAAATATATTATATATTTATATCTCAATCTCTGAGTTCAAAAACTTGTAGGTTTGTGTCTATTTACAAAGCACACTCTCTTTTGGGGAAAGTTGTCAAAATATTTTTATAACCTGTTATAATAAAATTCTTAAGTTCTCTCTACTTTCACCAATCTACTGCTTTTAATTCCAATTTGTCATAAAATTAAAGCAGAATGACCTAGTCCAACTAAGAAGAGATACTTTCCCTATGTAGGTGGAAAGCTGATTCTTTCCAGTTTGCATTTAAGCTTGGGAGAAACTAGTTCACACCTGTACTACGGGCTCCTCAAGCTACCAGACTCATCATATGGCACACCTACCCCCTCTGTCTAAACCTTCCGTGTCATAAGTAACACACTCACTGGGCATACGTACACCCATCCAATCTCATCTCTGGCTTTTCCCAGGCATTCCCTTGCACTCTGCGTTAACATCCTCCTACTGTGCTTTGAGGAAGCAATGTTTACTCCACTGTGGGACGTTTTCCTTTGAATCACCTTCAACTTATAGGAAACGTGATCCAGGTTTCCCCAGGCAATACCATGCTTTCTGCAATTCTCTCTCACACAGTCTGACTTCCTACTCTCAAAAAATGACTGGAGGGAAAGCAGGGAGAGAAAAGATCACAGGGGTAACGAAAGCTTGCCTTCTTTCCAACCTCTAGCCCTAATGTTAGACATCTATCTACCATCCTTCCTCTGGTTCTCACTCGTCATTTAGCGCTGAGTGGTCGTCACACTGACCACAGTCTCCTAATCTGTCCTTCCCTTAACAATACTAAACCTGTTCTCTGTCCTCGTCAAAACCTAAAATCAATGAACTCCCTTCAACACACTCGCACCACTGGATAGTTCCTGCCTTACTGGACTCTTCCTGATCACAAGATTATATCAGTTTTGTCTTCTTAAATACCTTTGTGTCCTTTCCTTCTCCACCCTCTAACCAAACTCTCAGATTTGCTTTGTCCACTCCTGATGCTTTGTGTTGAATCACTGGAACATACAAAACCATATATATCTGGACACTAAAATTTTAAATTTGATTCTTATCTTGACTCAGCAGTTCTTAAATTTCTTTCCAATGCACTTCTAGGCTTATTCTCACAGACTTATTTAATTTCTTTTTTTTTTAATAGGTTCCCAACTCCACTCTTTCACCCCCATTTTCTCACACAATATGCATTCAATAATTACTGATATGAGCACCTTCATCTATTCTCATTTTCTCTAATCTCACATTCTCTCTCCTAGATTTTCTGATTGTTTTTACAAATAACAAAGGGACATATATCCCATCTCTTTTAAGTTAAACCCATAACCTAACTCTGTCTCAGGAGTTTATCTCCTCCCAGCACCTACAGAAATGTGTTACTCTACTGGTTAGCCTATCTTCTCTTCCACACTATCTATGGTATCCTCTCAATTGACTCTATATGCTCTGCCTTTAAATATTTAGCTATCTCCCTTATCTTAAAGCAATGCCTTCTAAGATCTACCACCCATCTAATTAGCATCTTGTTTTTCTCTTCCCCTTTGTTGCCAAACGCCTTCAGTCAATGACTGCTGTATCCATATCCTTGACATTTCCTCATGAATCCTAGAACTCTGCTTTCCATCTGTATCTTTTTATGAAAGTAACTTTTTTTTTTTTTTTTTTTGCAGTACGCGGGCCTTTCACTGTTGTGGCCTCTCCTGTTGCGGAGCACAGGCTCCGGACCCGCAGGCTCAGCGGCCATGGCTCGCGGGCCCAGCCGCTCCGCGGCATGTGGGATCTTCCCGGACTGGGGCACAAACCCGTGTCCCCTGCATCGGCAGGCGGACTCTCAACCACTGTGCCACGAGGGAAGCCCCTGAAAGTAACATTTTTAAAGGTCACTAGAGACTTGGCCAAACCCAAAGCCCTTTTCCTAGATCTCATTCTTTCTGACTTCTAATTCATAATTTCCTCTCCAATCCTACTAGTTATTACTATTCCAGCCCAGGCCATCTTATTTGCAATGACATACTGGAACTGCTTTCTAACTGGTCCTAATTTCAAGCAAACGTATTACAGAATTAATCTTCTTAAGTGCTACAATCAAGTTACATCTTTGCCAAAGAACATATAGTTCTCTAACACTGACCACATCCACATCAAGACTAAACTCTTCTTCCTAGTCTTCAAGGCTTTTGCACACTTATCCCACCTTCCTATATGACCTGTAATACCTCAGACGAGTCCATCTCCTTACTATCCTTCCCTCTTGACCCTTAGCAGACCATGCTAATCTCTGTTCCCGATTCTTTGTTCAATATGTTGCCTTTACTGTATTTTCCACTTCCATCATTTAATTTCAAGCCATCCTTCAAAAGCAAAAAGCCCCACACTTTTTATGAAGCCTTTCCCTGAATCTGCTCACAGTAACTTCTCTAACTCCTATTTTTACTTTTGTATCAGCAAAGTGTCTGATTAGCTCACTAAACATTTCATGTGTGAATACCTACATATACTACTACCATTTATTCAGCACAAGGAGACAACGTAGTAGATATTCAAATAAAAAGACTGAGAGAAGAGCCATAGCACTAATGGCAGAAGGACTAGCTTGAAACCAGATAATTGACTTGGTTATACTTTGTAGAAAAAGACATATATATCATCATTTTGTGATATTACCTCTTTAAAAGAAAAAAACATTTTTAAGTTATTGTGCTCTCAATTGTATGATATACATCTCTTAAGCAGATATAGGAAAGCTTCATGATCAAATAAACAAAAGAATCTAAAACCTTACAACTCAATATAGGATAAAATGTCCCCCCGTTTTTATATATGCATAAATAACATGGTGGTCTTCATTTCGTAAGATTTCAATGCACCTGCAATTCGTTCCTTTCTCTTGGCTTTCTGAGGTAAGGCCTCTGTGGGAGTAGCTCCCTATGTACGTGTATCACAGCAGAGGAGAGCTCTGTCAGTCTTGAAGGTGCTTGGAATACTGTATAAATAGGAGCCATGTCAGTAAAAATGTGCACACAATGCATTAAAGTTTTCTTTAAAAGAACATATATAGAGGAAGCTGTACTTAATCGCCACAACACTAAGAGTAAGACATGAGCACACACACATGACTGAGAAATACTTAAATTAGAATAATGAATGTATGTCTCTCCCGTTAAAAATTTTTTCACTCTCTCCAAATTATCATATATTTTAAAATTTCAAATATCAGTACTCAATACCCTTTGTTGCCACTGTCAGAGCCATGAATAATGAAATGAGTCTGGACTGCTCTGGCTGTTCCTGTGGTTAAAATATATCAAGAGCTGACCCTATAGAAATAATTGAAATAAAACTGTCACTAGACTGTTATCCTTGATAATAGGATCTATACTTTATTCAGCCTTGTATCCCTCAAGATCTAGCTCAAGTCACTACAAAGAACAGGCACTCAAATATTAATGCTTTGTTGAAATAAGAGGAGAGTATACAAAAGCACCACCTGTAAAAACAAAATGCAACAGCAGAATGAAAGGAAAGTATTATTAATCAGAAAATATTTTCTAATGGAATCTTTAAGAAATTAAAAAGAGGCACTTGACATTCATCATAAGATCAAAATCATTCAACCCAGGTCTATATCCTACACACTGGCACTAAGAACTGCTGCTCTGAAATGGTTTTTTAAAAGTTAAGGATATAAAAGCACATAAAGTTTCCCTTGTGTATGACAGATCAATCAGGCAGGAATTTATCAAAAACTAATTTGAAGTTTTTAGAATTTCTCATTCTTCACCGTCATTTGGTTTCATCAATTTACTTGCTAAGTGAAGCAGTACTTTCTTTCACATGTTGTGTAACTTTTTCTGTGTTTTAGTATAATTAATTCTGACTGATTTTAAGACTTCACTTTTTAAAACCATAATATATAAAGTAAGCAAAACAGCAAAGCTTATTTGTTTAGGCTTACAAAGTCTTGGAATTACAGTTAGTTAAATGATAATCTTTAGCTAGTCTCTGTGAAAATATCTAAGTTGAAGCCTAATTACCCAAGAAAGCATTTTTCTGATTATGGGGTGTATGTGGAAAGTGGGGGCGGGGGCAGAAGGGGAAGCAAGCAGAAAGACACTCCTGGGCTCTAGCAAGTCTGGTTAAACTACCTGACAGTTTTGTGGCAATGGCCAGGAATGAGAGAGGACAGAGAAAGCTACCACAGGAAAAAAGCCTTGTTTAACAGGTAAATCTCTCAAAACAGTAAGTAAATGGGAGCTAACCACCTCATGTTTTTGTAAGAAGATCCGAGTGATGAAAGGCTTGCACTGAAGGCTGGAGAAAACTACACGCTAGTAAGCCCTATTACAGGGAGCCCAAGTTTGTTCACAAAGCCAAGGAGCCTCAGCACCACAGGAGACATTAAGTGGATGTCTTAGCCTCTTACAGCAAAAATGAAACCATAATCAACACATACTAAAAGACTTCATATTCAACACATGCTAAAAGGCTAACAAATCTACAATATTTTATTTGTATTTTCTAAATTTCTCATAACACTGTCTGAAGTCACTTCTAAACAGAAGTTAGAGATTGTCATTTATGCAGAATTTTACAAAAATAATTAAAATGGCTAGATAATTAGTTGTTTCTACACCCTCAGCTAACCAAATTGAAGGATATCTAAGAATAGATTTTAGTTTACCCACTATATCTCAGTACAAAGCCATTTAACTTGTGTATTATATCTAATAGAAAGTTTACATAGAGAGGTAACCCTGAAAACTCCAACTCCAACATGGTATTAAGTATCACTCCTAGCAAGGTATTTCATTATTATCATTATTATTATTTTAAATCTCTAGGCTTCCTTTTTTGGTATTCATGCTACTCTTTTAATATTTTTTTTTAAATTAAGGCGTATCTTTTATATCACAATGTTTTTTTAAAATCTCAAGAGGAGATTTGACTTTCCTCTTTTTTCCCAGATGCTTAATTTCAGCAGAACATAGTCATGTTTTCTGAACCAGCTTTTGTCTAATGCTCAGAAGTGAATTCAGTTTATTTTCTTTCATTATTAGCTTTAGAACTATTTCAAGAAATTGTCTATTATCCAAAAACATCACTTCAACATTATATCCTAATAAAGTACACCACTATTCTCTGTGATTAACTAAAATTACCTATGACAACTTACGTGGCCTAATTTTAGAGGATCCCCAATCTCTTCTCTTCAACCTTAGTCTCATTCTGGTCAGGTACTTGTAATATAGTTTTATTATCACACTTCAATTGTGAAACAATGAAATTTCCAAACAAATATCCCACAGAACTACCGTTTTTCCAATAAAAATTTTACACTACTATGGTTGCTTCTCACATACAATATTTACCCCATATTCAAGTTTCTGATAAATCAACTGTAAGTTGAAATTCTGTTTCTGAGGCATTTCCCGGTATACTAGGCAGTGCATTGGAAAAGAGATTATATTGCATTTAGTCTATAATAATTATCTCTTAAGCGTCTCTATATAATTAACAACCATTCAAAAAGAAAGTGCAAATGTGCAAATGAGAGAGAACAAAGACAGTTTCTAAACATGTAATGCATAATATAGGATAAATCCATACAACTACAAACAATTGCTGACAACATCCTTCTGAGCATTAAATGACACCACCAATTTTGTTTTATATGTATTCTTTCTTCTCAAGTATTCAAAGAATGCAAGACATTATCTTCTTAATTTTCAAATTTTCATGAATATATTAGGATATTACCATTTTTTCACAAATCAGAAAACAAGGAACTACCATTATCTTTGAATATTTTCAATAATAGAGCCAAAATAACAATTCTAGCTAATCTCATCTGGGATCTTAATTAGTACTACAAGTTTATTTGTGTGAGTTAAAAAATAGTATCACTCATGAGAAACAATGCCAAAATTATTATGCTAATAAATTGTGTTAAAGGCCTAATGAAGAAATACTTTAGCAACTATGAGGTAACACACTAGTTGTAGGCATGAGGAACGTTTATATTGGCTCTTTTGGGTGTATACATTAAATGCAAAATCAGAAAGGAATCATGCAAAAATCCGGTTGCCCATGCAAGCACCCCAGAGTCTAATCCTCTCCTCTCAGTTCTGTTGTCAGGCCACAGTAGTGTGGAGACTTGTAGGCTGCTGTCCTTGTTGTAATGAATGGGAAGAGGCTGACAGTGGCATGGTCGAAACCTTCACCTCTTCTTCCCCTGTGGAAAAGTCAGTCATGGTCTAGTTATGGGTGACTAGATTTGTTAACAGTCCCTTTAAAAATGACTTCAATATTTGGAATACTGATACATATATAAAATACATGCGTAATGGCTGGAATGCGGGTGTGAAACAAGACATGAATTTTAAAATATAAACTTATCAAGTACCTAGAAAGTAGTTATACTCCAATCACACCCTTAAATTTAACACTATGTCAGATTTAAGAACAAATATAATAGATTTAGAATTATAAATATACAAAAAGGAAAAAAAAAAAGAGACCAGGAAAGCCATTCTTTTCCAAGCCAACTGGACCCCTTATATATTTAGACACTCCTAATAGTAAGCAGTATTTTGTGAAAAAATTAAAATTAAATTCACAGAAGTGAAAATGTGATTTTTTAAAAGGGAAAAATGACAAATCCATGTTTTAAAAGCAGTAATTATGTTTAGAAAAAAGAAATAAAAAGATATAAATATTAATTTAGCAAATTACCATATAGCATCTGAAAATTCAATGTGCACTTTTGAAGTAATCAGCAAATAGTAAAATGCTAACAATACAATGATCCAATTGACTGAAAGTGAGATGACTACTTCTAGTTCAGAGAACTGTACATGAAATGAGATCAGTTCTCCCAATTATAATTGATAATGACTACAAGTGACTTGTTTCACACGTGACTCAAAATTCAATCAAGTCACTGTTAAAACAGCTAATTCAGAAACTAAGAATTTTGTTTTTTAAATGCCCTCTCTTAAGTAAAATTCAAGTGAACAAAAACATGAACAAAAATCTAATCCTAAACAGTTTCAAATATTTTTCTAGGTATATTCTGAAACAACAATGTTTACAGACTTAGACTATTATTTGTTTTCCAAATAATTTTTAGCATTATGGAATAAAAACATCTTGGCAGGGAGTCCTTTGAAAGACAAATCTGCAAAGTTACACTTGGAAAGACAGCTTAACTGATAACATGAAGATAAAGACTTTCAGTCTTTAGAACAGGTTATTTCAAAGTTTTTCAGTAAATTGGCAAAGATTCTATAAATCCCAAATACATAGCAAGGAGGCTGTGTAAAGGAAATTTTAGACTAGAGTTCTAGGTGAGAACGTGGTACTCAAGAACTAAGCAAGAGATTCATTTTCATCAAGTCAGTGAAATTCATTCTATTTTGTAACTACAGGTCATATTCCTGAGATGGGCCAATTGTCTCATGAATAGACACTGTTGATAAAAAGGGACCTCCCAAGTGTGTGAGAGCAAAAGTCACTTACTATGGGAAGAAAGCCATGTTAAAGTAAATGCCAGTAATTTTCATTTATGAAGGAGAACATCAATGTTGTAATGAAAAACCATTTTAGTTACTAAATCTGAGATCTGGGTTCTTATCCTAATTCTACTACTAATTGAATGTGTGACTTTTAACAAATTATTTAACCTTTCCAGAACACAGCTTTGCCATTCCTAAAATGAAGGAGTTGAACAAGGTAGGTCACTTTTTAGGACAAGAAAAGTCACTTATTAAAACAAAAGCACATGGTTCCAATAATAAAAAAGGTCTGAATGGACTTCACTATTACTGCCCACTGATCAAAGTTTTCCCTCAAGAATATTTATTCCAAAAATCCTTCTAAATTTAGCAAACTGAATATGCAGCCAAGAAAATGCTACTAAAAAGATTTCACTTAATTAAGGAAATAACTAATTTTAAACAAAAATGATTTCAATTTGGCAGAAGAAATGGAAACCATGTTTCTGTCAAACCTCTGGCAACTGTCCTTCCCATGATAGGTTTCAGTGCATCAATTTTAAATAATTAACTGAAACAAACCAAAACTTAAAATTTAAATACAAATATATAATAAATATAGACATAGTTTCTGTATGATACACAGAAGACTGACATCTCTGAGTATTTACTCCTAAAGGTCAGGAACCTCATTTTGCTCTACATATCTAAAGAATAAATATACATGCCTTTTCCAGTATTGAATATTGCTTAAGTATATCTTAAAGAGGCAGGCCTCACTAAAACAGTATGTACTCTCCACTATGAAGCACTTAACAGCTATCCTGTGTAAGATACCATGATACTCACTGCAGAATACAGAGTTAGGCCTTTTTCAGTAGTTCAACTCAAGTAAGTACAACTGAGTTACAGCTAGGGGTGGGAGGCAGATATTGCCTACCTATTAAATTGCTTCAAATAATTCACAGTTAAGATGTACACAGTTTTTCAGAATTTTAGTTTGTCATTTCTGTTATTGAAAATCCTCAATCATCTGGCTACAATTATAAAACTATTCTGTTTTGAGGCTCAGCACATTCAGCTTTCTGAGGTACTTGCCAAATATTTATAAGCCATGGAAGGATTCTATAACTCTTGATAACAATTTAAAATATTTTGGTACATTAAAACTAAAATTTCTCTAGTCGTGAGAGCCTTAAAAGTAATCTAACAATAATAAGCTTAACCATAAGTCACCATTTAAATACCAAGCTAGTATGCATAGTCAAAAACTGAAAATCTGAAATAACAAACTCTCCCCACCTCCCACAAAATACAACAATGATTCAGAACCTATAGTCGGTGACTTCATTCTTAGAATTTCTGGGAAAAAAAATGTATTTTATGCTCTATGGTTGAGTATACGCTAAAAGAAAAGCCCACCAAGATAGGACCAGAATTTAATGCCACATTTTTTTCATAAAGCACCTACTTTAGAAGAAGATTTCAAATGACTAACATGAGGACAACTACACTCAAAAATCAGTGATTACTCATCACCCCTGTGGCATTTCCAGAATATATACTGGCTTGAAATATTTGGTTTAAAACTGCTCATTTTGTACTAATGGACAATATGATAACTATGAAATCAGAAGAACAGATAATTTTTGAAGATGGTCATGTAATAAGTCAAATAAAAGTACACAATGAAGACAGCTAAGAACTAGTTCCACAAAGGCATCCTCCTTCCTATCAGATCAAGTCCATACTGTTTTGCCTCACCGTCAGAGCTCTCCGTCCTCTCATCCATTCTATGTATAAAATATATGAAGGACCTCCTGGTATAGAAGGCAGTTCTAATGCTTCTTAATGTAATGACATACTAAATCCTGCCTCTATGCTTTCATTCAGGAGTTTCCATCAACATAAAAGGTTTTTTCCTTTCCCTCCTGCTAACCCAAATCCAGGATTCAGATCAATTCCTACTTCTTCAATGAAGCCTCCCCAACAATTTACAGGCTCCACTGATGTGTTTTGGATTCCAGTATCATATGGTTACCACTTTCATACACAGTCTTATTTTATCTCGTCAACTACACTGTACAGTACCTGGAAATAGTAGCCATATTTTATACTTGTTCTGTATTATTCACATGGCCCAGTTCACTGTTGGGCAAACAGATACCCAAATATTTATAGTATTGGTTTAATATTTTATTGTTAAATGTTTAGAATATTTAGGGGAACTTTAACTTTTAGTGTTATAATGTTATGAGATACACTACTAGTAATTTAAATGCCACATTTCTAAATGGTTGAAACAAAGCAAAACAAAACACAATTACGTTCTAATATGCTGTCTACAATGGATGAAAAAAAGAGTACCAGGAACTAAACACTTAGTGTTTCACAAGTGAATGTCATGTAGAAGAGGACTGAAAAATGTCACTCTCGCTTACCTACTAACTACCATATCAAATGAACAAATAACATGAGTCCCACCGATGTGCAAACCACTACATTAGGTGCTATCATGCTTATGTGTAAATTAACTTCACTGTATCAACAGCCACAAACCATACTCTCTTAACCTAACTACTTGTCTTGAAAATGAAATGTTGTTGGTCACAAAGAGAATAGAGCCAAAGAATTTTGATGGATCTCTGTAAATTTATCTATCAACCTTGCTAAAAACAAGAGAACGAACGCTTTGCTGGTAACAGCACATTATTACAATAATGCTATGCCATGTCATATCACAAAGGCCATGAAAAGGGATAAAAATAAATTTTATAAGTTATATAACAGAGTGAAAGACTATTCTATTCTACTTGAGAGAATCAGGAGAGAACAAACTCTTTTACCAGTCATATCTAAAGCCCAAATTAAATTTTGAAAAACTATTAATAAGAAAGATTCCTTTAGATATAGAGGTCACTTGATCTAATAAATATCATATGGGACCTTAAAAGCCAAAAGTTCTGAAACCTTCAAGGGTAGCAGTACAAAACCAGAAGTATTCTGGCATCACTTACAGGAACCTAGTATTTACCCCAGAAATAAAAACATGACAGACCAAAAGGAAAAATATCTCTCCTTGAACAATTTCTTTTTCACAGAAGGTATACTTATACACATATGTCTGTGAAACACTAATAATGAGAGTTCTCAAATATGAAGTCCTTTATTAACATATAGCACAGTTTTGATGTGTGTGTGTGTATGTGTGTGTTTGTACGTGTTTATCAGTCAAAATAAGTAAGTTGTCAAAAGGAGTTAAGAGAGTGGCTTTATCCCTCATGCTCTCACTAATTACCATCTCTAAAAAATTTTTTTGAACCAGTTTACTTTTAGAATGTATAATCAGAATTTTTACCATGGTGTTGGACTTTATGGCACCATAATTTCAGAGCCCATTTTTTTTCTTTGTCTTTTTGCATTTATATGCCATAAGAAAGTCTGGTAACTATTCTATTAAGTAAAATGCTTCCAAGCAATAACTAGGTATAATACTCCACCATCCTTATAAAGCTCACTATTACAAGGCATCCATCCAATTAAAATTTTTTTAGATTATGATAAAGAGTTTTTCCCATTGAAATTTCCAAGACTGATGATAAATACTTTCTGTTATTCAGAAGTTCCCTCCCTGCCCACCCAACAACCTGAAGGCATGAGTTATTCACAAATTCTCAAAGGCTATAAATGAACCTACCTGCTATAGGGATCCCTCCCAGACCTGTGTTGTGCTGTGGCGGGAGATTCAAGTCCAAGAAATTACTATTTGAGGTGGGATTTGCTGTGTGGTTCAAGTGCATGATGCTATTGCGTGGAAAGGCCATCCAAGGATAGCGGGCTGCCTGGCCTGGAAAACTGAATGAATTATAAACCGCTCGGTGCTGCTGAAATTGAGGGAACCTCTGTGGCAAGACTGAAAAGGTACTATTGAGACTCGAGTTGGCATTTGTAGGTGCAGCAGGATGCAGGAATCCAGAGCCCGGACCTTTGGCGGTTGTAGTGTGTGAAGAGGAGTTCTGAAGAGATGTGGGCGAAAGGGAAGGTTGGTCTTGGACTGACAGTTCCTTTTCAATCAGGTCTGCTAAGGCTTTTCGAGTGACATCAAAGGGATCAAAACCCAAGTCATCCTCTGGTTGTTTAGAAGAACCAAAGCCAAATGCTGCTTGCCAGTCTGTAGAAGACGATACTGGGATTGTTTCTGGTGGGGAAAAAAAAATGAGTGATGAATTTAAAATATATAGCTCACTTCCACACTAGTGCAACATCATACTATAACACAAAGGCAAATATGTGCAAAATCTACATAATTTCTTAGAACATTACGATTGTAAAATTACAAAAGGCCTCAGATACTTCTAGCAATGATTTCATCCATAAGTTACTGACTTCAAAACCTGAACAATATAGACTGATTTTGCTGATCAAAGAAAACAAAGTACTACTTGAAACCCAAATTATACTCTCAACTATTCATCATCAAAACCCAAAGTAAGTCATTTAAATGAAATAAAGTAATAAATATAACAGAATCCAATTAGTAAAGTTTATTTTTGAAATGTATTTATCAAAGATGACGTATAATTCTGAATATATGCTTTACATACTACTACTATAACTTAATGAAAAAACTATCCATTTAATCTTTATATTTTTAAATTGTCTTGATTTTGTGTTATCCTTCACATTAATGAGAACTTACAATGAATGAAATTGGAAATGTCTCAAAATGTAACTTTAAAAATTAACTAACATATTTCTTTGTCAGCTGGGGAAACATTTTTAAAAATATAACTATACAAACACAAATCTAATTAAAAATTGTAAGCCCTTAATACTTCCTAGAGGAATAAGCATTTGATTATTGGAAAAATGATCTAACCCTTGATTTCTGGAGAAATTTGTCTGTTAACATGGTAAGTTCTAGGTCACAGAACTACTTACCTAACCATCCAATTCCTTGCCATTTAAAAGTTTACATTTTTATGAAAAAGGGAGTGGACAAAAAAGGGATAAAAACACATCCAGCAAAGGTCTCATTTTAGTCTGAGTATAATTACTAACACACATAGTATTGTTATATACCTGATGTGAAGAGGCTCTGTGGTTCTGGTGCTGTAGGCCAGTCACTGGATGCCTGTGGGGAACTGGGGAAAGGAGGAAGCCCACTTGGGATAGGGTTGGGATGGCGAAAATTGTCTGAGAATAATGACTGTGACTCAGTTACTGCCCCTTCAAAAGGAGACCGTGCACTGTGATTGGATGAACTGATGGGGATGACTGGATTGGATTTTGATAAACCAGGTGGTGGTGAAGGTGTCTCACTGTTAGATATCTAAATAAAATGGAAAAAGAAAAGAATAATCAATATAAGTTTATACAATGTAATAAGCCATAGTTTAAAAGGCTTGCAATGAAAGGTATTAGAATAGTGATTTTCAAAAACTGGGGTACTTAAAGACTTTTTTATGAGAGAATAAATTTTCAAAAAAACCTATCAACTTACATATGTACTCTTTTATAAAACTGACCCCCCTGAAAAGACACAGCCAGTATCCTCTCCTTTTACAACCTAATTTCTCTTACTTTACAAAGACAATACTATTTCTCACTCTCTGGGATCTAACTATAGTATTTTGCCCAAGTGTGAAAACCTTCTGGGAGCCAAACAAAACTTTAGTAGAAATATTAAGATTAGTGATGACACAGTGACTGACTCTAATTACTAGATTCTTTGGCAAACTAGATGATTCCCAATACTTCAGTCTTAAACAAAATGGAAAGAAGATCTAATCAAGCTATTTCCAAAAGCATCATTAAAAATAGTTTTTATAAGAAATCTTAATATGATTCTTAGGTATTTAATTCACAAGGAGTTCAAAAATTTGAGTGATATTGATATAATAACTCTTTCTTCCATCTACTTATAATCTCAATGTTTATATGAACAAGATGTCTCAGCACCTGTATTTAGAAAAATGAAAACATGACTAGATTGCTGCTGAAACATCTCCTTGTACCAACAGGTAATATTCATCCATGCATACAAAAAAACTAATTTTAAAATGCCCTTTCCACTTCATTCAGAGGTAAATTTCCAATACAATTTTAGTGTTTATGTTTAATGATTAATTTTTTAATCAAAATCTATACTTATATATATATTGCTTTGATCCAATCAGTACTACAAATAAAAATTCAGAAGAAAGAAGTTTGGCATTGTGTCAACAAAATATTTTTATTTCCAATTCAAAATTTATATGTCTACTTTTATTTGAGAGAATGCTTATCAAGCATAAACTATATATATATATATTTTTTTTAATTTAATTTAATTTATTTTTGGCTGTGTTGTGTCTTCGTTGCTGTGTGTGGAATTTCTCTAGTTGCGGTGAGCAGGGACTACTCTTCGTTGCAGTGCACGGGCTTCTCACTGCAGTGGCTTCTCTTGTTGCGGAGCACGGGCTCTAGGCACGCGGGCTTCAGTAGTTGCGGCAAGCGGGCTCAGTAGTTGTGGCTTGCGGACCGTAGAGCGCAGGCTCAGTACTTGTGGCTCACGGGCTTAGCTGCTCCGCGGCATGTGGGATCTTCCCAGATCAGGGCTCGAACCCGTATCCCCTGCACTGGCAGGCGGATTCTTAACCACTGAGCCACGAGGGAAGTCCCAAGTATAAACTATATTGCATTAAGGAAAAATTCTGGGGCTTCCCTGGTGGCGCAGTGGTTGAGAGTCTGCCTGCCAATGCAGGGGACACGGGTTCGTGCCCCGGTCCGGGAAGATCCCACATGCTGTGGAGCAGCTAGGCCCCTGAGCCATGGCCGCTGAGCCTGCGCGTCCGGAGCCTGTGCCCCCCAACGGGAGAGGCCACAACAGTGAGAGGCCCGCGTACCGCAAAAAAAAAAAAAAAAGACAAAATTCTGTAATGTCAGTGAAAATTAAAAAATGAGTTCAAGTAATGATGTAAAATTTCTGATTGTTAAAGAATAGCCTGTGTAAATGGATGAGGGAGTAACAAAACATTCTGATACTTAAATCTCTCAGATACTTATTAAAATCCAATGTAGCATGTTTATCTAAAAATACCAAAATTTATAATAAGCTGGAAATTACATCCTTTGCAGCTATTTTTAACTTATTATGAAAAAAATTTAATGTTAACTTAAAATATACAAGGGGATATACAGATTTTCTAATTCTTTCATGGAAACTGTGAACAACAAGAGAAAAACAATGTATTTTAGATCTCTAAGTTTCTCACACTGTGGGGAACTGGCTGTTCTTTACAGAAGAGATTAGAACTACACTTTTTTTTTTCTTAAACCAAAGTAAGAGGTGTACAGAAACTTAAGTAGTGAAAAGCTAACAACTAGACAAGATGATACAAAGCATGCTCTAAAGATCAGGACCTCATTCTGTATCATAGTGGATGCAACTTTGAACTTAACTATTTGGTTTATCATTTCGAAGCCAAAAGTCATTTGAGGGAAGGGGGAAAACTTGGGGGCAAGTTCACTGAGAGAAATAGAAAATTAAAGTAGGTTTGGGATTAGCAGATGCAAACTATTATCTATAGGATGGATAAACAACAAGGTCCTACTGTATAGCACAGGGAACTATATTCAGTATCCTGTGATAAACCACAGTAGAAAATAATATGAAAAAGAATATATATATATGTATAACTGAGTCACTGTACTGTACAGCAGAAATTAACACAACATTGTAAATCAACTATACTTCAATAAAATAAAATAAAAAAGAAAAGAAAATTAAAGTTGACAGCAAGGGACAAGGGGAGCACGGGGCAGAGAAACAACTCAAAATCAAGAATGCAGAAGGCATGTTAGTCTGGGACCATTTCATGTAGGGTCAAAAAGACCAAGAATATCAGGGACTCCAAGGACACTAATGTATTAGCACACAGTACAATAACATATGGTCATAATGATAATTCTGAGTCATCAAGAAAGGGCTAAATTATGCTCTATTCTGTGGAGAAAAAGAGGGCTAATTATAACACATTTAACAAAGATGTCCACTAAAAGTGTTCTTAAATTGTTTCAGTATTTAAAGTATTTTTCACTATCTAGAAAATTCACTTGCATAGAATGTCTTGTTTCAGCAGACGGCAGATAAATGAAGGAATACAGTATCAAAATCTTACCTGCTGGGAATTATCACCATTCCCTATGCTGAGAGAATCGGAAGGTTTGTCAATGGGGCTGTAAAAAGGAAAAAATCAAATCAAATCAGAGTACATTTATTCCCCACAACCAAAGCCAGAAAAATAGACATTTTATCATCTTAACATTTACTGAAGCACTCTGATGTAAGACATTAGGTTAGATGCTGGGGACACAAAGAAGTATAAGATAAAATCTCTATCCTTGAGCAATTTACAGTTTAATCAGATTCTCAAAAAACAACGGGTGAAACAATAGCTTATGAAAAAAAAAGTATTGCCTAAAATGGACACTAATCCATTATTTAGTTTTGTGCCCATGATAAACACATTCCCCATTAAAATTCTTGAAATAATACTCACCTATTTTTCTAGGTGCTTAATGGAGGGTGTAAAAGTTACTGAAATGTTATCTACATTTCTTAAAGGCAATACCTTTTTTTAATACTTCAATATCCTAATCATAACCCTAGAGAAGGCATATGTAAGTGTATACACACACACACAGGAGACTAACAGAAAGAAACTTTTGTGTAAACTACTGCCTCAAACTAAAACAGTAAAACTTGACTTCCACAAGAGAAAATGCAGTATCACAGTAAAGTAACACAGATTTGCTAACTTCAAGTCCATTTTAACTCATCTGACTTAAAAACAAAAATCTTTATAAACATTATAACACTGACCTAGCAAGTCATTTCTACAACTAACTTTAACCCAGCACATGAACAAAAGATAAGTATTAGTACCCATATACTAATACTTATTTCTGATACAATATTATAGCAAAAAACTTTAAGATTCCAAATTTCTCAAAATTATTTTATTGCCTGGAAACATATACAAAGTCACCTTACAAACAGACAACTTACTGGTACCACATTTAATTGTTCTAGAAAAATTTAACAAGAACCCAACCTGAATACCAAGTGTACCTTCTGCAGAAACACTGCCAGATGCTCTTGAATCTGATTGATAAGTCTGAAATTTACTTGAAGAGCATCTTTACTTCTTATTATTCACAGTATATCAATAAATCAATTCATATTATTGTCAAGTGGGTAATACAAATAATTTTAAGATACAGCACTGAGCCCACTTAATTTAGAGGCAGTTGGGGAAACAAGACAGGTACACACCAACAAATATCAGCCAGTGTCAACTATTAAATGAACTGTTTAAACACTAAATGCCATAAATCTTTAGAAGAAAGAGGAGCCACTCCAAGTGGGGCAATTAGGAAAAGTCTCCTAGGGAAGTTCAAATTTAACTAGGTCCTTAAAAAGATTTGCACATTGGGAGGAGGAAGGGAAAGGGGGAAAACGGCATTAAAGGTAGGAAGAGCAAGTGTTTCAAGAATCAAAAGGTCGTAGAAAAGGCTGAGAGAAAGGTAAGTAGTTTAGCTAACATATAGGATGATTTTAACAATGGGAGATAAGGATAGAAAGATAAGACACAAGAGGCCAATGGAGATTTTTTTGAGCACAGAAATGTTATGTAATAAATAAAGTAGTGTTTTAGAAAGATTAATTTGGTGATAGCATGAAGAACAGGCTGGAATATAATTCAGATAATCTGAGATAAACTTGCAATATTTTTAAAAAATTTACTGTGGTAAAATACACTTAATATAAAATTTACCATCTTAACCATTTTTAAGTGTACACTTCAGTGGTATTAAATACACACACCTTGTTGTACAACTATCACCAACATCCACCCACATAACTCTTTTAATCTTATGAAAATGAAATTCTATACCCACTAAACAACAACTCCCCATTTTCCCCTCCTTCCAGCATCTACCATATACTTTCTGTTTAGATGCCTTTGACTATTCTAAATGCCTTGTATATAAGTGGAATCAGAGTATTTGTCTTTTTTGTGACTAGCTTATTCCATAAACAATAATGTTCTCGAAGTTCATCCATGTTGTAACATACTGCAGAATTTCCCTCCTTTTTAAAACTGAATATTACATTGTACATATGTACCACATTTTGCTTGTCCATTCATCTGTCCATGGACACTGAGATTGCTTCTACATTTAAACTACTGTGAGTAATGGGGCTATGACATAAGTGTACAAATAGCGCTTCGATACACTGCTTTCAATTCTTTTACGTGTATATAAAGAAGTGGAATTGGTGGATCATATGGTAATTTTACTTTTAATTTTTTGAGGAACTGCCATACTATCTTCCACTACAGCTGTACCATTTTACATTCTCACCAACAATGCACAAGGACTCCAATATCCCCACATTCTTTCAAACATTTGTTTTCTGCTTTTTTGATAGTGGCTATGCTAACAGGTGTGAGGAGAATGGGTATGAGATGTCTCATTGTAGTTTTGAGCTGCGTATCCCTAATGATTAGTGATGTTGTGCATTTTTTCATATGCTTATTGGTCATTCACATATCTTCTTTGGAGAAATGTCTATTCAAGTCCTTTGCCCATTTCTGAACTGGGTTATTTGATTTTTTTGTTGTTGAGTTTTAGGAGCTCTCTATTCTGGTTAATAATCCTTATCAGATATATAATTTGCAAATATTTTTTCCCATTCTGTAGCTTGTGGATAGTGTCTTTCGACTTACAAATATTTTAAAGTTTTTATGAAGTCCAATTTGTCTATTTTTTCTTTTGTTACCTGTGCCTTTGGTGTCATATCCAAGAAATCACTGCCAAATTCAATGTCATGAAGCTTTTGTCCTATACTTTCTCTTAAGGTTTTTTTGGGGGGGGTGTTTTAGGTCTTAAATTTAGGTGCTTGATCCATTTTGAATTAATTTTTGAATACGGTGTTAGGTAAGGATCCAACTTCATTCTTCTGCATGTAGATACCCAGTTTTCCCAGCACCATCTGTTGAAAAGATTGTCCTTTCCCCAGTAGTCTGGCCTTGGTACCCTTGTCAAAAGTCATTTGGCCATATTTGTGACAGTTAATATTTATGGGCTGTCTATTTCACTGGTCTGTACATCTATCTTTATGTTGATCCCACACTATTTTGATTACTGCAGCTTTGTATAAGTTTTGAAATCAGGGAGTGTGGGTCCTCCAGTTTTATTCTTCTTGTTCAAGATTATATTGGCTATTTGGAGTCCTTGGAGATTCTATATGAATTTTAGGATGGATTTTTTACCTGCAAAAAATGTAACTGGGATTTTTGACATGATTGGGATTGAATCTGTAGATTGCTTTGGGTAGAATTGACTTTTTAATATTAAGTATTCCAATCCATGAACATGAGATGCTGTTTTCATTTATTTACGTGGCTTTTTAAATTTCTTTCAGCAATGTTTCATAGTTTTTTTGTACAAGTCTTTCACTTCCTTGGTTAATTCCTAAGTATTTTATTCTTTTGATCCTACTGTGAATGAAATTGCTTTTGTAATTTCTTTTCAGATTGTCCACTGTTCATGTATAGAAATGCAAATGATTTTTGCGTATTGACTCTGTATCTTGCTACACTGTTGAATTCACTTATTAGTTCTAACAGGTGTGTGTATGTGTGTGTGTGTGTATGATCTTTAGGATTTTCTATATATAAAACCATACCATCTGCAAAAAGAGATAATTTTACTTATTCTTTTCCAATTTAAATGCCTCTTCTTTTTCTTGGCTAATTGCTATGGCTAGAAAATACAATACTGTGTTGAACAGAAGTAGTGAAAGCAGGCATCCCTGCCTTGCTCCTCACCTCAGAGGAAAAGCTTTCAGTCCTTCCACCATTGAAAAACCGCTGTGGTTTTTCATATATGGCTCTTACTATGCTGAAGTAGCTTCCTTCTGTTCCTAGGTTAATTGTTTTTGTCATGAAAGAGTGTTTAATTTTGTCAAATGCTTTTTCTGCATCTATTGAGAGGATCCTGTGGTTTTTATCCTACATTCTGCATTACAGAGCATATCTTGCACTGCTCAAGTTTCACACGTTAGACCATCCTTGCGTTCTAGGAATAAACCACACTTGGTCTTGGTGCATAATCCTTTTAATGTGCTGAATTCTGTATGCTCGTGTTCTGTTAAAGATATAGGCATCAATGTTCATTAGGTGTTTAAAGTTTGCTTTTCTTACAGTGTCTTTGTCTGGCTTCCGTTATCAGGGAATGTTGGCCTCAAAGAATGAGTTAGGAATCATTCCCTTCTCTTCAATTTTTGGGAAAAACTTGAGAAGGATTGGTATTAGTTCTCCTTTAAATATTTGGTAGAATTCACCAGTGGAGCCATTAGGTCCAGGACCTTTCTTTGTTGGGAGATATTTGATGACTAATTCAATCTCCTAACTGGTTATACATTTATTCATGTATTTTATTTCTTTGTAACATAGTCTTCATAGGTTTTATGTTTCTGGGAATCTGTCTCTTTCACCTAGGTGATCCAATTTGTTGGCGTACAACTGTTCACAGTACTCTCTTATAATCCTTTTTATTTTTTGTAGAATCTGTAGTAATGTTCCCACTTTAATTTCTTATATTAGTAATTTGAGCTGTCTCTTTTTTTTTCTTAGTTCACCTAGCTAAAGGTTTGTCAGTTTTGTTGATATTTTTGAAGAACCAACTTTTGGTTCCATTGATTTTCTTTACTGTTTTTCTATTCTCTATTTCATTTATCTCTGCTTGAATCTTTATTATTTCCTTCCTTCTGCTTGCTTTGGGCTTATTTGTTCTTTTTATAGTTCCTTAAACTGTGAGGTTAGATTGTTGACTTGGGATCTTTCTTATTTTTTTAATGTAATAATAGCACTTATAGCTATAAATTTCCCCCTTAGCACCACTTTTGTTGCTTCCCAGAAGTTTTGGTATGTTGTGCTTTCATTTTCATTCATTTAAGTATTTTCTAATTTCCTTGTCATTTCTTCTTTGACCCATTAGTTGTTTAAAAGTGTTGTTTAATTTCCACAATTTTCTAGATTTCCTTTTGTTAATGATTTCTAATTTCATCCTATTGTGGTCAGAAAAGATACTTGGTATGTTTATCTTTTTAAATCTATTGAATTTAATTTGTGGCCTAACATATGGTCTATCCTGGAAAATGTCCCACGTGCACTTGAGAAGAATGTTTATTCTATTGTTGGGTACAGTGTTCTGTATATGTCTGTTAGATCTAGTTAGTTTGTGTTGTTTAAATCCTCTCCTTATGCTTTGTCTGGTTGTTCTATCCATTATTGTGAGTGGGATACTGAAGTCTCCAGCTATGACTGCAGAACTATTTCTCCCTTCAATACCGTCAGTTTTTGCTTCATATATTTTGATGGTCATTGGGTGTGTAAATGTTTATCACTGTCCTATCTTCTTGCTGTAATGAAACTTTTATTAATGTATAATGTCCTTCTTTGTCTCATATAATCCTGTTTTATTTAAAGTCTATTATGTCTGATATTGGTATAGCCACCCCTGATCTTTTTTGGTTCCTATTTGCACGGAATATCTTTTCCCATTCTTTCACTTTCAACCTGTTTGTGTTTTGGGGTCTAATGTGAGTCTCTTGTAGACAGCATATAGTTGGATAGTGTATTTTTATCCATTCTGCCAATCTCTGTCTTTTGATTGGAGAACTGAACCCATTTACATTTAACATAACTAGTGATACGGAGTTATTATGTCATCATGCTATTTGTTTTCTATATGCCTTATAGCTTCCTCCACACTCCCCATTTCTTTTATGTTTGATTTTTCTGTAGTGAAATGTTTAAATTCCTTTCTCATTTCCTTTTGTGTATATTCTAGAGCTCCTTTCTTTGTTGTTATCATGGGAAATACATTTAATATTCTAAAGTCACAACAGTCTACTTAAATTTATATGAACTTAACTTTCATAATATACAAAATTTCTGCTCTTTCACAGCTTCATCCCTATCCCTTTTGGTTACTGATGTCACAAAATTACACCTTCATACATTGTGTGCCCCCAATAATTCTTTTAAATGCAGTTTCTTAAATTATGTAGAAAACAAGATTTGAAGTCACAAACCGAAGTTTCAGTAATACTAGCTTTTACACTGAAGTACTGGACCTTAAATGTACTAACCTCAAGTCATATAGGAAGAAAAAAGTATAGTGACAAACCATTGTTATAATAACACTAGCTTTCATAATAGCTCACTTATTTACTTTGAGATCTTTATTTCTCCATACCGCTTTGGGTTGCCATCCAGTGTCCTTTCATTTCATCTTGCAAGACTCCTTGAGCATTTCTTGCAGGACAGATCTAGAGGTCCTGAACTCCCTCAGCTTTTGTTTATTTGGGAATGTCTTAATTTCTCCCTCACTCTTTGAGGACAGTTTTGCTGGACAGAAGATTCTTGGCCGGTGTATATATGTATTTTTTTCCTTTTAGCACTCTGAATCTATCAGCCCACTGCCTTCTGGGCTCCAAAGTTTCTAATGAGAAATCTCCTGATAATCTTACTGAAGATACACTTCTATGTGATGATTTTCTTCTGCTGCTTGCAAGATTCTCTCCTTTGTCCTGATTATCATGTCTCAGTGTCTCACTGTGGATCTCTGAATTCACCTTAATTAGAATTTGTTAAGCTTCTTGGATGTTTACATTTAGCAAATTGGGGAGGTTTTCGGTCATTATCTCTTCAAATATTCTCTCTGCATCTTTCTCTCGTCTCCCTGGAACTCCAGTAATGCATCTGCTGGTCCACTTGGAGTCCTACAGGTCCCTTAGTCTCTGTTGACCTTTCCTCAATCTTTGTGTGTGTGTGTGTGTTCCTCAGACTAGATAATTTCCATCACCCTATCTTCAAGTTTGCTGATTCTTTCTCCTGCCTGCTCAAATCTGCATTTGACTCCTCTAGAATATTTTTCATTTCAATTATTACACTTTTCAGCTCCAGAATTTTTTAGTTTCTTTTAAAAGTTTCTACCTTTTATTTATTTTTTAAAATATTTATTTATTTGACTGCATCGGGTCTTAGTTGTGGCACGCGGGCTCTCTAGTTGTGGCATGCAGGCTCTAGAGCATGTGGGCTTAGTTGCCCACGGCACATGGGATCTTAGCTCTCCGACCAGGGATCAAACCCATGTCCCCTGCACTGGAAGGCGGATTCTTAACCACTGGACCACCTGGGAAGTCCCTCTACCTTTTATTGATGTTTCCTTTTTTGTTCACACATCACTTTCTTGACTTTCTCCACATTTTCCTTTAATTCTTTAAGAATCTTTAAGAGAGTTGCTTTAAAGACTCTGTCCAGTATATCTGCCATTAGGTCTTTTCCAGGGATGGTTTCTGTTGCTTTATTTTCTTTCGAATGGACCATTCTTTTTTGTTTCTTTGTATGCCGTCTGATTTTTTGTTTAACACTGGCCATTTGAAATCTATCTAGTAATGTGGTACCTCTGGAAATCAGATTCTTCCCCTTCCCCAGTGTTTGCTCTTTTTGTTACTGGTTGTTGTTTTGTTTGTTTTTTTCTTTTTTGATTGTTATAGGCTGTCTCTGTGCTGAGAATCAGTCTTAGGCGTAAACTTAAGGTCTTCTCAGGTCTGAGCCTTCCCTGGACATGGAGTCACTTTCTAACTTTCCCCATTATATATGGTTGTTTTTGAATGTCCTAGGTCTTAGTGTCTGGCTCCCAAAAGGGGAAAAAGCAAAAATTAAAGGAGTATGGCAGGAGGGTGTCAGTCCTTTAAATCCCCTGAAATCACTTCAGAGAGGAAGGCACTTCCAACTTGGGGAAGGTGCAACAATGACTGCCTGCCTCTTCATCTGCACCTGTGATTGGAAGCAATAATCAGCATTCATAGCAGAGATCCTCAATATTTGAGAACACGGTCCTCTTTCTCCACCCTGTCTCCCACAAGCTATATGCAAGCTGCTCCAGGAACATGTACATAGCGCTGCCCTGTGGCTGGGGGTGGGGGAGGGGTAGCTGCTATTGTGCTAAGAGCTGAAATTGACTGAAGTTAACTGCCAAGTCTCTCCCTGGAAGTTGCAAGCCTTCAAAAGACCTCAGAGTTCCAAAATAGTTATATCAGACAGATTATGCAAGTTCAACTGTTGTCCAGGTGGAGAGAGTGATTCCTGGTGCTATCTACTCTGTCACCTTCCCCGAATTTGCACTATTCTTATAATAAGGGAATACAGGCTTCAAGTTGAGAGGAAGGAGTAGTCATAGAAACAGAAGGATGAAATCAAGCTATTACATAGGAAGAACTTCAGTGTCTTGATCTTGGTTCACCTCCTCAGTCGCCACCATTAAAAAGCACTAAATAATTTTCAATATAGATGAGGTCAATCTTGCTAATGTCAAGGGCAATATATGAAAATATTATGACATTCAGAATTAAATCTTGAGACTGTTTCTGGATTACAACTAATTAGGGTAACTTATATCATCTTTTCCACCATGCCAACTGCAGTTTCATAAGCACTGATTCATTAACACTTAACGCTTTACCTGGGAAGGTTTTATCAAAGATCTCTAGATCAAAATTTCTAGATCACTGTCATCAATCCAAAGACAGCTGCTGAAAAATCAGGATCAGGGCAAGATATTAGTAAGCTTAAGTTCCATTCAGTTTTAGTATATTCTTCAATTTATTTAAGAGTAATTAACAAATTCAAGGAATAATAAATGAGAGCTTTAGGAATAAGGATATAACTAGAAAGTTTTATTTTTTAGGTAAAAGGTCAATTAAAATTAAACCTGCCATAGTAAGTGCAACTGTAAGTGCAAAAATGGCAAATAAAGATGGGGGACTCCCTGCAAATGCATGTACAAACCCAAAAGAAAGAAAAAGTGTATTTTTGAAGTCTAATTGCAATAAATGTGAACTTCTTGCACTCTGATGGCTGAACAGAAAACACATATCTCAAAGCTACCACTAACAGGTCAGAGTTCTCGCAACTCTCCTGGCATCAGGTGTCCAAATTCCTTCTTCATTAAGCTCTGTCATACTAACGCATTTGTTGTGTTACATTCAACATCCATCCACCCATTATCATGCCAAGATGGTTAAGAAAGGAAAGCAAACTTTAATAAATATCACATTTACTAATGAAGATAGAGACCTATTTCCTGGGGTTCCCTAGGAATGGCTCTAGAACAGGCTCCAGCTTTAGTACTGGTCCTGGGTTTGGTTCTGGCACTCTTTGTGATACCATGCCTAGTGTGGGCTCCAGTGCTGGTCCCAGATCCAGCCCTGCTCAAGCAGTGGCTCTAACTCCAGGCTTAGCTCTGGCCCCCTGTGCCAGTGTGGGCTCCAGCTCTAATGACTCAAGTTCTGGCTCTAGTGGTTGTTCTAGCTCATCCACTTGTCTGTTAGAGACCACAATGAGCCTATGTTTCAGGTTATTTCCTCTGTTCCTGAAGGTTAACTCTCTCCTGGTAGTAGCACCCAAAAGCCTCATCCCTGGGGCTTCAGGAGTAGAGGAAGTACAGCAGGTTCTCGGGTAAGTCCGCCTCAGTAAGAGGTTGGTAGTGGTGGATGACTTCAGTTAGCACGAATGACTGCAGTATCTCCTGGTGCAAGGCTGCACTTCATCATCGTTCAACCAAGAACAGGTAATACCCCCTCCCAGTGATTCACTTAAGTGCAACAGAAAGGTACTAGAGATGGTCTTCAGCAGCTGGCATTCCTGGCGGTGCTGGAAAAGAACTGCCGATTCTAGGGATGTGAGCTGACCAGACTGAACCCGAGAACCAAGGACCAGGCAATCAAGAGTAGCTTCATGTTAGAAATAATCACTACACAGAGGGTATCTGTCTTCAGCTCCTGCTTCAGATCCTGGTAGGTGTATCTGACCATGAAGCTGATAAGTGTGTGGTTCCTGTTGCACCCAGCAGTCCCCTATTGTTGCCCTTTCCAAAACCACCTGAACACGGCTCCACCAGTCAGGCAGCCAGAGTCCCAAATTAAAGCCTGACTCTGCTCCTTCTTGGGGGACAAAGTTTTCTGGTTTGAAGTCAGAATGTTGAACTTCTGGAAACTCTGTACAGTTGGCCCTCAACATCCATGGGTTCCACATCCTCAGATTCAAGAATATTCAGAGGAGAAAACATTTCAGAAAGTTCCAAAAAGCAAACTTGAATTTCTCTTGTGCCAGCAACTATTTACTTAGCATGTACATTATATTAGTTATCATAAGCAATCCAGAGATGATTTAAAGTACACAGGAGGATGTGTGTAGGTTATGTGCAAATACTACACCATCTTATATAAGGGACTTGAGCATCCGAGGATTTTGTAATCCTAAGGGACTGATCCCCATGAATACTGAGGGATGACTGTAATTGATGAAGCTTACAGTCAGTGGAGACTTTTGCAGTCAGTGACCCACTGTCTTCCTGGAATCTCATCAGCGGCCTCATCTGGACAGTGAACTTCCTCCCCGTCTTGAGGATGAGGGGTCAATGGGGACTTTAGGAAACATAGGGCTGGGTTTCTACCACAAAGGCCAGGAACAGATCTAAAAGCAACTCTGTGTATGGGGCCTTCCAGAGGTCCACCCCTTTAGTCAGAAGGTCATCCTGATAGCTAACCAGGCAACTGAGTTCCTTCAGCAGCTGATTCAGGTGAAACAACAACTTTGCTCCAGCTGTGAACACTTCTCCAGCTGATCCAACCCATCGTCCGGGGGGCTCCAATGCAGGTGTTTTGCTGCTGGACCTTCCATTAATTAGGGTGATTAATTGGCCTAGCAGTGCTTTGGAGGCATCTAGCACCTCCTTTCTCCTTTAGTCCAGTTCACTGAGAATTTCCTGCAAAAGCTGCTGCTGTCTGGTCTGATGGGCGCCCAAAGAGGGTATTCTCACTGGGGTCTGGGTCTTACATCGGAAGCAGAAGACATCCTGCTGGTCTTTCAGTTGGCTGATGGATTTCACCAGCTTCTCCATCATAGCCCTTAATTCTAGGGTCCAGGATTCAATCTCATGCTGCTGGCTTTCCACAGGTGCTTCGAGGTCTGCCTCTCCTTGCTCCGAATGAGCCCTCTGAGCCTGGATCAGAATTAAAGAGATCAAAGATTGTCTCAGCCAATTAGGTATGGCCCCGAGGAAAGGCCAGAATGTCCCAACAGAATTTTTGCAAGTTGTGCTGTAGTAACAAACATGCAAGGTCCTGGCTGCATCCACACTTATATTTCAATTGGTTTAAGAAGTGGAAGAATAGCATGTTAGCCTTGGAATCATCGCTGTCCAGTAATAATACGAAGGGAAAGAGAAATTGAGACACCTGAACCACAGAGTTGACTGAAAAGCACTGGCTTCAAGTGGGACTGAGAAATTCTAATAGGTAGTTAGGGTTCATAACACAATCAAGATATTATTTCCGGAAGTTAATGCTGTGTGTATAAATCCCTGCAGATTAAAATTTGTAAATGTGTTTCCATACAGTCTCATTAAAAATTTTTAAGTTCTAGTCCTAAATAGTTCTGAAACCTATGGTGAAAGTACAGATTTCTCAGGATTAAATATTTTCCAACAAACCCAACAGTTGGAATCTGGTGCTATGGAGCTTTTCAAAATATAAATATTTATATTTATCTATTGAAAGTATAGAGTATATATCTATCTAGATTCTGTCCTTGGAGATTCTGATTCAGTTAGTCCAAATTGAGATACCTGGTGTCTGATGATCACTGCACTAGTGCAAAAGGAACACAGTGAAAAGGCATCAAGTCTCCTCAAAGTCTCTGAAGTTATTAGACTTTAGAGCCAGAAGGAATCATTAATATCAAATTTAAATACTCTGTTTTACAGATAAAGAAACCAAAATTCACAACTATCTGAAGCAGGTAGTGTGACACAGCTGTGCCTCTGTTTGGATCTTCAGATGCTCAGCCAATTCTGCTACCTTCTAACTGGCCCTTTGGGCAGTTTTGAGTTTGATTTCCTTTTATTTCCTTGGTGGCGACAGCACCAAATTCCTAAATATAGTCTTCTTGGCTGCTTTCTAAAATGTTCAACATAAAACAAGTAGTCACATAGTAGAAGAATCAAAGAAAAAATCATTTTTAAGAACTGGGAGTGGGATAGGAAAAATACTGAGGAAGTCTAGTTCCCTTGTTTCTCACATTCACAAGATAAAAATAGTAGTCATGGTTGTACTAATTTTTGTTGCATTTTGAATATAAAGTAAAATTTAAGCCATATGTCAATATAATGGACATTTCCAAATTTCTGTCATGTTACTATATACCCAAGTACATATTCACACCGCTCCTAAATATTCCCATATTTATTGAGAAGAATTCATTTTAATTTTTCATGCTCACCAGAGTCTTAAATAACTGAGATAAACATTTGCTACTGCAAAGGACGAATTTAAGTTATAGACAGGAAGCTTGCTTTTATAGAATTTATTTTGATACAGGGGCTTCAAATATACATTAACATTGAAAATATCACTTTGCTACTAAAATATGGCCACATCTTAAGTAACATGACACGATTAACATGGCAAGAAAAAAATGCCTCAATAAACCTAGACTAACTGTAGCTGGCAAATATGATTCTAATTGGAATTTTCTCATAACTCCAGGACATACCAAATATGAATGAACATAAACGTTCTGATTACTAGTAAGCACAAAAAATTAATTATCCTTAATATTAAAACTGAAAGGTGGACATCCACCATCCTAAACATATCATAAGGTTGTGGCAAGCTTTCAAAAACAACAGAAAAATCTCCATCTATTCATTATAATTTTGTATTTCAGTAATAAAGTTTGATCTTTAAAAGATACTAAGTTGAATTTAAACACACAATTGCTCATTTGATGTGCCTTTTCTTCTATTCTAAGAAATAAGGGCACCAAAAACTCTATCTCTAACCCTTTCCTCCCATCCCTCCCAACATAACCCTTCCCCTCCCTTCCCCTCACTCATTACACCCACCCTCTGGAAAAAATACCAGTAGCTCTCTATCCTTTTTGAAAATATTCTACTTAGGTGGAGCAAGATACCAGAGTTGACTTACTAGTTTTCCAAGTATGTACGTGTACATGTGCAGTAACTTTATATATCCAAATACATCATGGGAATAAAATTTAAGAAAAATAAGGAAGGACTGAGAAATAAGTTCAGAAAAATCTCATAATTCACGAATTTTAATGTAAATATCCAATTTTAGCAAACTTTACTATCTACTTAATTTACTAGTAAGCAGCCCTTAGTTTTATACAAAAATAAAAGTAAGGAACTGCAAACCATTTACCTATTTCAAAAATGGGAATGGCTTTCTGGGGATCCATTTTACAAAAAAAATGTAGGCTACCTTTCATGGCGCTTGACCATACTTTGAGAATTACTGCTTTACACTGCTCCTCCTCCAGAAAAATTTACACACACACACACACACACACACACACACATTTTACATAAAATTTCAGAGTTCACAGATACTCAGAAGCCTATGCGTGATTTAACATGCTCTACTGAGACTATTTTGTACAAGCCTCTGGACCATATCCTTTCTAAATCTCAGGGATTTACCACATGATGTTAGGACAGAAGAACAGGATTCACGCAGTGACTACCCCCATTCTGCTAAATAAATAAGGCACTCTGGCTATGGCTTCTGTCTATCAGAGCTTATATTTGACTTTCAATAAAAATATAGCTGTATATATTTTTTAAGGATGTACCTCTTCCTTCAATGTGATAAAAACTGACAAATTTCTATAGAAGTTTTCCATTCATCTTTTCTTTAGCTTATCCTCTACTGCCACCAATCTGTGGTTTAGGGAAGATTTTGCTTAACCTTCCTTGGAATTTATAGTACATCCACTATGTTTAAGCCTTAAGTACCAGAGATCTTTAAGGTCAAACTACATACAGTTATGGCATAGTTTCATTTAATTGATTTAGTTTGATTCATGTCAGAGTTTTTAATTCATGTTAGAGTCTTAAATTTCACCTATTCTAGACTAAGAAATGGCAGAGTGGGAGAATGAGCTTGGGCTTAAAAGTGGCAGAGACTTTAGGTCAGAATCTGGTCTATCACTTATTTGTGTAGGATACTGGTAAATTATCTGAACTCTCTGAGACTTAGTATTCTTGCCAGTAGTAAAATACCAATGATGTCTACCACACAGGACTACTGAGGAGATTAAATGAACACAGAAGACACCAAATTTCTGTTCAACCCTCTTTCTACCTAAACCTAAAGCTGAACATCTCGATTCCTTCAACGGTGGCTTCTTGGAGCCACAACATCAAGTCAGAACCACTTACCTTGAGTGATCTGCACACCCCATAATCTGTCCCCCAAACACTTGTAGGGAGGCCTGTGCACTGTCCTGGGCATAGAGCAGCCATCTAGCTACTACTATTCCTGTCTCAGTCTTCAGTTGGTGCACAAATAGTGCCTCAATGTAAATAAAGGTATCTCAGAGCCCCAAATTTAAAAACAAAATATCCAGTCCATAAGCATCACTACTGCATGGCTCCCTTACTCCCCATTCTTTACATTTGTATTCATCATTTCAAAGTAACTTACTAATATAGAAAAACAGCATATCTACAGTCAATGCTCAATCTGACTGATACACTCTCAAACTCATAATAATGGGGATGTGTGTGTGAAGAACAAATGACACACACCCTCTAATTTATTATTCATTTAAGTGAGATAGGAATAAGACATATTATAGAAAATTTCACTTACTAACATTAATGTGTATCAGGGGACCATGTCAGGGTTCAGTGACGATTAGTAGCTATGATAATTTTAATATTTGTACTCTGGATTAATTACAAATGAAAAAAGTACATTTTAAGTTTAATGTCAATCTATAAAGTTCCAAGTTTTGCTTTCCTGCAATTCTTCTAAAACTGCTACTCACTACACAGGAATGCCAAGAAAAGAGGAAAAGGAACATTCTTTTTCTTTGTGTCCTTGGAAAGTCTAATTCTCAATTTATCTTGAATAAGAAAAATGTTCTCTGTAGGGTAGGACCATAGAAAGAGTTGTACTGCTCATCTTTCTAACTTGGCAGTTCTTCCCTGTGGGAAGAAGAAAACTTATCTACAAATTCATCCCTACCACTGTACCTTGTATGGTGGCAACGTAGAAATGAAGACCAAAGCAGACTTTCAGTAATACTGACAGTCAAACTTACTCTCTTACAGGGGTTGGCATGGAAAGAAAACAAGCTATAGGAGCTGCCAAAAAAAAACAAAACAACAAACCCACAACTCTCTGTAACCTGGGCCATTAACTGTCCTTAATAAATTTGGGGGACTTGCATTAAACAAACAAAAAACAACCTTTCTCCCTCCCCGCAAAACCTTCCTATATCATGTACTTATGAAAAGCAAAGGTAACTATGTCAAAATTTATTCTGGTCCCAGCTGAGGTTCAGTTGCACTGGTTTTGGGCAAAGTTATCAAATGGGAATACTGTTTTAAATCCCTCTTTTTCTTCTTTTTTTTCTCTACAACTTGTGGCTGCTATGACACTCCTCTCCTGTTACTGAAACAGTTACAAATGTGCTCTGACTACACTTTATATGAAAGCAAAGTCAATAAAATATTACTAAATCTATTAATAAGGGATCACAAAAAAAATAATTTAAAGAAAGCTAACTACTGTTAAAACGCTAAAAAGACATTTGGTAAATTCCAATTTTCACTTCCAATCTAAAGAGAAAAGCCCAATAAATTAAAAATAGCAAGGTACTTTCACATTGTGATTAAAAATTTATCTCAAATAAATGGTTAAAATCATATTTAAGAGTGAATAAAACACTGGAGAGATCTCTATAAAAGTAATGCAACAGGATGCCTGCTAGCACCACTCTCTAACACTGTTCTTTAATTTTTAGCCTAGGGATTCTCAAATAGGAAGAGATGATGGTGGGAGATCCGATTTAAAAATGCAGGGAAAAGACCAAAAAAAATCTTTCCTGAGAGACAAAAGACTTAAATAGAGAGATATACCACACTAATGGTTGAGAGGACTCAATGTTATACTGTAGAATATAAATTCTCCCAAAATTGATCTGTAAACTCAAGTATTTTGAAACAAACAGACTTGGTCAACTAATGGGGGAAGCCAGTTTATATACTGCACAGAAAACACTTAAATACCAATAAAACATGGCAAAGAGATACGAATTCACAATGCATAAGTTCACTATATTAATCAACTATAAATCAAAATGAGATTTTTTGTTTATCAAATTGGTAAATGTGCAGAAAAAAATACTCAATTCAAGGAAACAGGTACTCACAATCATTGACTCAGCAGTTCTAAGAGCATCAAAACTATAACCAAAATGTTTACATGAAAAAATGTTCATCACAGTGTTATAAATAATAGCACCAAAATGAAAGTAAGATAATATACATCAGCAGGAGACTGGTTTAATAAATTTTAAATACTCACATATAATGGAATACTACACAGTCATGAAAATTGCTTTCATAACATGGGAAAATATTCATAATAATGGGTATTAAGTTTTAAAATGTAACAAACCAATGTGTTTTGTGTATATATACATTCACAGGAAGGAAAAGGACTACAAGGAAATATACACTGCAAGGAAGATACATCAAATCATTTTCAGTGAAAACGTCTGAGTATTGAGATCACATACAATTTTTACTTTCTTCTTTATGCTTTTGTATATTTTTCAGATTTCCTTCAATAGAAACATTACTTTTATATTCAGGGAATAACAAATGTAGCAAAGAGATCATCTAAATTTTACGTTTCTGCTCTGAATTCTCTAGGGGCTGTAAACCCAGAATATGACTTTAATTAGAATGACAACAGTTTTAATGAGAATAAAGATGTGTATTTAAAAGCATCTGAAATAAATTTTTACTGCAATAACCTCATTCTTATATAATGCACTACAGAGTTAGCAACCAATGAGGTAAATAATAGCATAGGTTCATAATAAAATAAACATATGGGGTGGGGACAAAAAGATCAACGGAAAGGGTCAAAGCTCATCAACCCAAAAAGATTTTAAACTTAGCGTTTATTCTTAGCTTTGATAAAACAAATTTCACATAGTTTATTATATAGTAATTTTATGTTTTGCTCTATGGCCTCATATATTTATATACACATGTACATATGTGTGTGCAAATAAACAGGAAGTATTTAAATTTGAACTGCCTTTATAAATAATCTTTACTATCTAAGTGAATAAACTTAACAAGGACCTCAAGAATTTAAATACAAGAATAAGTTTTGAAGAAACTGACTCTGATAACAATCCATGTAGTTATTATTAGCTATGTTTAAAAAATGGCCCTTACATTATTTTAGTGCTAAATAAACATGGGACTACAATGGGACTATGTAATAACCAGACATTTAAAACATCACTTAAATGAATTTAACTTTGGAATAAATTTTTTAAAAAAGAAATCGACCTATTTAAATTAATTACAGCTATTTACTTTAAATGAATTCACTTTACAAAAGTCAGACTTAACAAATCAAAAAAAAAAAAAGATCCTGACACATCAAACTTAAGGTACATTCAGAATAAAGTATAACCCCCAAATTATTGTTTTATTAATCATACCATTTTCTCACAGGCCATAACCAAATACAATCCAAGATGTGAAGATCACCATATCAGGATAAGACTCAATACATAAAATTATAAATTTGTTTAAACATCAACAGAATATAGGTCTACGCAAAAATAAGTTGTCTCCAAGATGAATAAGATCTGAATATGGGATACCCTCCTCACTCAGAGGACATAAGACTTTGGTGATTCCTGCGACTAGACAACCATGAATACTTCTATCCCCAACAAAAAATGCTTCAGATAACGCCCACTGTCCCTTTTACAGTGTTTTCCCTCTCATTACATCGGGAGGGAAACCCCAGTTAGGTGACAAGAGCCTTTTAAATAACCCACATCTCTTAATTTCCTTTTTATCAAGGAGAGTGTTCCCAGGGCTCAGGGTAGTCTGCAAATCAATGCAAAGGGGAAGCATCAAGAGGCTCATCTGCAGTATTACCAGGGAGCAGCAGGCAGCAAATATTCAAACCCAGAAATTGTGACTCAACATTTCCTATATAGTACAACAATTCTGCACAAATGACAGACACTGTCAAGAAGGATCCTGCCTGAAAAAGATGTAGAATGAAAAGAGAAGATTGACAGACATGAAGGCAAGGTATCTGATTACACTAATATCGGTACTTACGTATCATACCTCTGCAGTGGTGTCACTTTGTTCTTATTCTTATCAACTGAACCCGTAGACAGTTGAAGAAAATTGGGGTTTAATTTATATAATTCTTGAAGTAGCTTCTGTTCATATTCTTGGTGTTTACCCGCCTAGTGGAAGAAGAAATTAAAACTGCAGTGGGACTCACAAAGTGGCTGGTATAAAATGCTGATGTACTTTATGAATTACTAAAGCTATTCTAAATAAAACACATAAGGATTTGTCATGGCATCAGAGAAACCTGTGAGGAAAATGTCACAGAACTTCTAGACCAATGAAAGTTCTTGCAACAAAACTACATGAGACATATTCCATTAACTAAGGCATTTCATCACCCACTTTATGTGGAGAAAAGAATATTAACAGACAACATTTTTGCTAGTTTAAAAAACTAGAGGGGCCCTTTTAAACTTACTTCCCCATCTTTCACATAAGAATTAAGTCTTCTAACAGGTCATTACAGAATTTTCTGAAAATCACTAAAAAATCAGTCTCTCTTTTTAGAAGATTGATAAGTAACACACAGATGAAGAGTTTTACTATATTTTTCATTATCCTAACACTAATTAGCACATTAATTTGTTTTTACATAAAAATTAATATATTTTAAACTTTAGACCAGAGGATGGCAATTTAGAGCCAGCCACTTTGTTTTTATAAATAAAGTTTTACTGGAACACTCATGCTCATTCATTCATGTGTTATCTATGACCTCTTTCGTGTTACAACAGCAAAGTTGAGTAGTTGCTGCAGAGATCATATGCCCAGAAAACCTAAAATATTTACTAACTGGCCCTTTACATAAAAAGTTTGCCAATCTCTGCTCTATACACAACAAAGACAACTCTGTATTTACTGGAGTTGGTAGCTGTCTATCAGAAGGCAGTGTCGCAAATGTGATGGAATAAATCAGACAAAGACTGACTGTAGAAACTAGGCACATACAAAAAATAAATTACAATACAATGAAATTACTCTGAATAACTTTTTACTATCTGCATGTATATTACGACTGCAATGACATTTTTTACTTACCTTCAGGGTTGTTAATTATTTTAAAAGTGTGGTCTAAATAGATGTTATGGGAAAACCAAAACCAGAACAGAACAGATCAAAGCAAAATCAAAACAATAAAAACAAGGGCAGTATCATCAAATTGAGCACAACTGTATCATATATATTGCACAATGCATTGTTCCCTGTTCTGAGAGGGCTCTTGCCTGTTCACCTGAGTCTATAAATATTTCATATGGTACTAAATTTTAAGTTATGCAGTAACAAGGAAGGATCTGGTTTTTGCTGTGATATAATTTGCTCGTTTCCTTTCTACATTGACGAAGTGTTTTAACGAGGAAACCAAAGTAATTCTGAACTAAGATAAAGAAGAGCAAGATGAATTCAGGACAACAATATGAAATGAATTTTAAATTGTTAAGAAAAAACACAGTTTAGATGTGGATTTTACATCTTTAAAACATAAAAAGCCCTGAAAACTCTTTCTGCAAGCAATACTTCAGGAGATATTATGGCTTTCGTTAGCCACAAAGAGCTCAAATTGGTATTCAAATGATTTAACAGGGGCAGTTCATAGAGACAGGTTAAATTCCATTACAAATAAATTCTAAGGGACTGTCCATCCATTTCCTTTTACTCTTCAATAATACTTCAGTGAGATCAACTGGGGCTTAGAAATTCCTTGACAGAGATTTTCATTGTAATAGTACCCATAGGTAAAGCACAGTTCCCACTAGTCAAAATTCAGCATGAAATGGTTCAACCTTAGACTTCATCCAAAAGAAGAAAAAAATCAAGATACATTTATTGGATAAGCAAGAAATAAGTAAGTCATCCATCCCCGTTAAATATCACAGAGAACTTATTTTAACACTGTTTTTAGTTCATAAAGACAATACATACTGTCAAGAAATCCCAATGTATTTATTATAATGGGATTTAATCTGTAGTAACTCCAAGTCAAAAAAGGTAATATTTCATTTCATTTAACAATCTGCTCTGAAAGGAGCCCCTCCTAGACTGTCTCTAGTTTGACTTGGAGAATGAAAGGCAGTAATCAATGCCCCCCACCTTCTAAATGAGAAGTATTCCTGCAAAAGTCCACAGCAACAATCTGAAGTCCTCACCTATAACAGGGAAGTGCAGTATTGTGCTTTGGCATAATCCTCATTTAATATGCCGTATGGTCAACATTTTTACTTGTAAAGGCATGTTTATACTACAAATTGAAAGGAGACAGGAGAACAGGAAATGTAAAAAAGAACACAGGAAAATAAGCCTTCAATTCACCCTTTACAGGACACTGACTCACTGGATACTTTCATGGGGAGAATCATTTTATAAAAATAATGTTAGCTTTTCAGCAGCATCTAATAGAGTATTATTTTCTAGCATGCTCTGTGAAGAGTAGAGATGGGGTGGGGGACCTCATAATTACAATATCCCACTTAGCTTTCATTTTGCTGACATTCCCCCTAAAGTAGCATTTACCAAAATGCTTTCCTTGGTCAATTAAGTCCTGGTTCTACATACCCCTCTGGGATATGTATTAGCATATTAAAGACTCTAAGAAGTGTTGCTGGGGTGGGGGTGGGGGAATCTATTTATCTTCATTAATCAAGCATTTTCAAACTTAGTGGACCACAGATCCACTTTTATTGTAACAATATCCTGCAGAACTGATATTCCATGGAACACTACGTATTTGGAAAATGCTACTTTTTTTTTTTTTTTTTTTTGCGGTACGCAGGCCTCTCACTGTTGTGGCCTCTCCTGTTGCGGTGCTCCGGACACACAGGCTCAGCAGCCATGGCTCACGGGCCCAGCCGCTCCGCGGCATGTGGGATCTTCCCGGACCAGGGCACGACCCTGTGTCCCCTGCATTGGCAGGCGGACTCTCAACCACTGCGCCACCAGGGAAGCCCTGGAAAATGCTACTTTAAAGTAATACCAGTTTAAAGAAAAAGAAAATTCTTAGTTTTTGCTTTTGTAATTTTAACTTATAAAGAAAAATACTTCCTTTTCTGCAAAGTTGATAATTCACATTACTTTACTACCTGCATTTCCTCTTTTGTGAAGCTGGCCGCCTCGTCCCCCAATTCATGTAGGTACATGCAGTCAGGCTTTGGACACTGCATATTCTTTAAGAAGTAACTGCAGTATTTTGTTGTACCTAGAGATGCCTGCAGCAAGAGGAGGAAAGCGGGAGGAAAAAGACCCAAAATGTGAACTGACACCACAATGAAAATTTCCATATTTAGTGTTTTCATTTTACCTAAAATGAGGCACAGGCACAACAAAACAAAGTATGGCTGTGAATACTAGAGAACTAAACTATTATTAGCAGGCTTTATTAAAGATGATGATCATTTAAAAGAACTAAAAAAAAAAATCTCGGCCTATGGTTTCCAGAGCTTGAGCACCCAGATCATTTCCCTAGAGGTCAGAAGAGTAGAAAGACAAAATCTGTTCCATGTTTTAGGTGGTTATAGGCACGTAAGGCAAATTCCTTTTTCTAATTATGCCATCCTTCTTCCACTTACTTAAAAGCATTGCTTGGTGGGACCCTTCATGCAAACCTGAACTGATCAATGCCCAAATATTTAAGGACAACAAATCATAACAATTATCTATTTCTGACAAGGAGAGTAATAAATCCATTTTCACAAAATAAAATATGTGTAAATATAAGGAGATTTTTAAAGATTAGCCCCTAATAATGAATGCGTTTACTCCTAGCTGGTAAAACAGGACCCTACATAGGTCAGCTATAAACAAGTTAGCTGTCATAGGTTGGAATGGATGCGTAAGAAGCAATCTTCAAATTAGACTCCCTTCATGTAATATGTAAAAGCTATGCTCTTCTCTACTTAATACATGTTATCCCTTCCCCCTTAAAAAAAAAAAAAAAAATCAAGAGGACCGTATTACCTTAAGTGTTCTGCCATCTACCACCACATTGTTGACACACTGTATGGCTCTGAGAGCATCTTCCGACCGGATATAGGTTACGTAAGCACTGGCGCTTGGACCCTAAAGTGAAAACCCACTGTTATTAGTATCAAATTCAACAAAAACTTAACAACAACAACAAAATTATCTTACAACCTGCCTAAGGAATTCTAAAGGCCTTTACTACTACTTTCATTAATAATAATGACAAATGATTAGAAGTAGTAGTAGCTTTGATTAAACCATATACTAGTTCATCTTAAGACAATCATACTTAATGAATTTTATCTGATTTTAAGTAGACTAAAATAAATATGAATAAAATTTATTTTTTTAAAAAGTCATCTGACAGGCTTGTCAAGGTTACAAAAAACAAACTTGAAAGTTAGATTTAAAAAAAATAAGATTTGAAGACAGTGTCAAACTATGTTCTCCCCAAAATAAATGCAATCTGTAGGAGTATTCTATCTGCTAATACCAGCATAACAAAGACGCTGTATTAAGTTCACAATATCTGAAAACATTATTAATTAGAAATCATTATATAATTTAACTGCCTGATAATATACTCAATTCCCCCTCCCCTTCAAACCACCACTAGATCTTTGTTTTACTATTTCCGTCTTAATACTATCAATTCACTGTTAAGTCCTGAAAAGGTCAAATAAGCACCAAAAATTCCCCCACCCCACCAACAGAGGTCACTACACTGCTTAAATCTTTGACCCTTAAGCTTTCTAATCACAGAAAGCAAGTTTTCCTTCTGAGCAGCCCAGGTCAAGCCCAGACCATAGGGAGGAAAGGCAAAAATCCCTATAATTAGTTACCTGTGAGCCTGCATATGATGTGCTATTATTGATGACAACTTTATGTATTTTACCAAACTTCCCAAAATATTCTGGTCGTTTTAAAACCTATAAAAGAAGAAGAAATAAGGTATAAACTGTCCCCATTTCATCAACTTTATCCTTTTAATGGGGACATACACCATCCCTCTTCAGTGAAAATAAAATAATTTTTAAAGTTTTCTAGTAAATGTGACTACTTCCTAATTACAATTTGTGTGGTTAACCTACAGGAAATCATCAACAAAGTCTAAAAGCTATTCTTTATTGACCCACTGAATAGAAACTGAGACTTACTAAGTTCAGTATTATCTATTACATTCTAATATCTACACCAATAATCTAAGGGATTTTAGCTTCACAGTATTCTTAAACACAAAACAGATCAAATATCTTAACCACATTTTCATTAATAGATGATCATTATAAGAAAGTAATTCTCAGAACAATGACCAAGATTATGTATTAAACAGAAACAGAAACTCAAGAACAGACACCAGTAGAGACAGTCTTTACTCATAAATCTATTGTATATAATATTTTATATATTAAAGCATTGTTTATAAGTTACGCATTCCAAATATGGTAACAGAATGTTCCTCAAACTTCTATGCTTTATGATTTATTACTCTGTGTGTGTCAATAAATTTTCCTTATGTCAATTTCACCATTTCTCAACTGTCTCCTGTTTTTTTTTTCTCTCTTTTTCCTAATAAATAACAAATGTGAGGTGATGGATGAAAAAAAAACTGGGAAAACAGATTTATACAATATTTTCTCTACTACCTGGTTACTTCTTGGTGGTCATTTTCCCTCATACTTGTGTCATCTCCTTTACTATGTGATCACTATATGCATTCACTTAGCTTCTCTAAAACTTACTTAACCTTGGCTAACCTGATACAAAAACCTCTCCTATGATTTGCAACTACCTCAAAATTAAATTTTGTTCTTTTCCTAGAATTCATCTATAGACCTACTGTTCCTACAATCTCTCCAAATAGCAAGCTCTCTTTCAATGAAAGCTTTATGCACATGTCTGTTCAAGTGTGTGCAAAGTATCCTTTCCAAATACTCTTATACTCTTGATAATATTCTCACATACTTGCAACTTAGCTAATATGTTCTGCACCTGACAGAACCAAAGCTTTGTGAAACAGTCCGTGATTGGGGTGTCATTAATTCTTAACAGTTTTCAACTTGATTTATATATTTTTTTACCTTATTTTATTTCAGGTTTTTATAAGTATAGGGTTTAGGCCTTCTGTTTTCTACAGCCAATTTTAATGGATTAGAAGGTGAAGTGACTACATTGGCTTTCAATCTGTCTTCTACCCAAATCCCCCGAGGGATATGGCGGTAAGTGTGGTAAAGGCAATAACTCTTGGGTTGTTCACAAAAAAAGGCTTAGAACAGAGGGTTAGGGAAGAGTATATCTTGAAAAGCTTTCTGGCCAGTGGAGTATAGAACTGTATTCAATATTCCAGCTTGATGCATACCAACTCAGCAAAAGGCCTCAGCCAAAATACCTGCTTCAAAGGATTCAGGCTGGTTACAAGTTGTGCTGCATCAGCAGCTCATATCATATCCAAGTTTACGGCAGTAGTTCTCAATAAAGGCAGCATCAAGGGAAGCTGGAACATTTTGGAACTCTGTGGGAGCTTTTATTAGGGGAGGTTGTCAAAATAACTGGGAGACACTATTCGTGTTCAGTGGATGGGAGCCAGGGAAAGCTGACAGCAGCGCTCAGGCTAGCCCTGTACCACAAAGAATTGTCCTGCACCACTTTTGAATGTTCTACAAGACATTCATCTAGCTGAGAGGCCTGTTTACAATTAAGTGAACCTAGAAACAAATTATAAACATAAAGTAGTTCCCCACAGTTCTGACATATGTTGAATTTAAAAGCAAGTAGTATGTAATTAAGTGACAACCACAAGTGCTTTGTTTGAAATTTTACTAAGAATTGCTTCAGAAAAATAACATCATCGGCACTTCATGGTACCTGAGGTGCCAATACATACACCTGTAACAATCTGCCTTTGCAGTTGTCATATTCACAGTGATTCTACAAACAGATGCAAGCACCTATTTTATAACATACTGGAAAAAAAGTACTTTACAAACTTATATACACATACAAGTCATTTGAGAATCTAGTTAAAATACATATTTCAGACCCTGAGAGTCCGCATAATTAAGCTCCCAGGTGATACTAATGCTACCAGCCCAGTGGCCACACCTTGAGTAGCAAGGTTCTAGAGCAGAGCTACCCAAGTATTTACATGCAGAAACAGTCTTTTTATAATTTTTAATTTCTCCTTCACTTTTTTCAAATTATGTATCTACACAGACAGATATTATCAAGAAGTCATTGCGTGAAACTTAAAGGGTGTCATAAAATATTAGTTTAAAAAAAAGTGGGTACTGGGTCTGAAAAGGTTAAAAGCTGGCTTATGGAAATAAATTCTGGCCAGTATTTGAGTAACACCTTCATAACAACATAAGATTTGTACATAAGTACACTGAGCAGCCAGAATAATATTTTCAAAGCACAAATCTAGCCACGTCATTCTGTTCTTAAGAATAGTTAATAGCTTCCCATTGCCTTTAAGATAAAGTGCAAACTTGTTAGCATGTTTTAAAAGCCCTTCATTATCCCTTACCACTTACCTTGTCAGCCTCCCCTCTCACCATTTCACTCTAATTTTCCAGCCAAACAAATCATTTGCAGACTGAGCTCTTTCTCATCCAGAAGCATTTGTATAATTCCTGTACCTGAAGCACTTTACCCCAGAGATAGCAGGAGAGTACACATCTTCCCCCCAAGGTCAGGTACCATCTCTTGTGCCTCCACAGCACACAGCACTCCTCATACTGTACTGCTGCTTTTATAAATAAACAGGGGCTACCTTTTTACTGGTTTATGTTCAATGTCTTACACAATGCCTGGCACACTGTAGGAACTCAATAAATGCTTATTGAAAAATTAAACTGTCTTAGTATTGAACAGAAAAAGTAACATGGGGGACTTCCCTTGTGGTCCAGTGATTAAGAATCCACCTTCCAATGCAGGGGATGTGGGTTCGATCCCTGGTCAGGGAACTAAGATCCCACATGCTGCAGGGCAACTAAGCCCACACGCTGCAACTAAGACCCAACACAGCCAAATAAATAAATAAATACAGATCTAAATCTTAAAAAAAAAAAAAGGAATAACATGGATATAAAACACTGGTGGGCCTTAATGTATTAGAAAATGGCCTATGGCTGATAAGAAATGGTTTGCCCAGGCAAGGGAAATTTAAATAATTTAGACGTTCTATATTAAGTTGCACATTACAGATTCTGTCTGAAACATAAGTCAATGAGCAAAACAATACTCTAGTAAATAAAAAAGGTAAAGAGTATGGGTAGTAGGCGGAACACCTTGCGTATCACCACATTACCCATATATTTAATGTCCTATATTTACTTCACAGTGAGCCAACTTTAGTACTAATTACCATATAAAAGGCCACATGATAAAATTATAAATTCCCAATGGCATACCTAATGTGTAAAATGTCTTCCTATTTATTCTTTGGGAACACAGTCAAGTGTTCATGACCACCACAGAGAAAATAAAAAATGTGGTAAGCAGATGGAAGGATGGATGGATAAATGGACGGATGGAGGAACAACAGACCATTCACTGGTGTAAAATACATTGGAATAGGAGCTCTAAGACCAGGGAGGTGGGGAGGATGGGGGTGGTTTCTAGCCCTGGCTCTGCTATGAAATAGCTGAGTGATCCTAGGCAAGTCACTCAACTTCCTTGGGCCTCGGTTTCCCGTTTGTAAAATGAAATGGTTGTGTCTTTAAAGTCTTTCAGTTCCTCAAACAAGCTGCTCTTTCACGCAGTCACGAACCTGAAACATCCTTGTCCTTATTCGCTGCCCAGCTAATCCCTAATGATTTTTAATCATCCTTTCCTCAGGGAGGCTTTTTGTGGATCTCTGTACTAGCTAAATTCCCCACTGTTACATGTTCTCAAAAAGCCCTGTACTTCCCTGTTTATAAATGCTCGGCATGCTTACAAGTACTTAATTCTGTCTTCTCCACTGTCTGTAAGCTTGTACGTGTAGAGACTGTCTGCTTGCTAAACCACTTCACCTCCAACATCAAAGTACCTAACAGATTGTAAGTATTCGAGAGTTAATTTACAGAATGAATGAATTAGGTTCTGACAATATAAATTTTTAGGATTTAGGAGATGATTACCTCTAATCATTACCTCTAATTACCATATCTTCTACGATAGTTTTTTTTTCTATTGAGCGATAAATGAATACATTTGACTATCAATCTTGGTATGAAGTTTTCAGATGTACAAAAATTATTTTCAAAACAAGCTTTAAATTTTCCTAAATGTTCCTGTTTTGCTAATCAGAATTCAGTCAAATATCAAACTGTCATCATCCCAAAATAAGTAAATCACAGGGATCTTCTTTGTCTCAAAAGTTACCCTAACAATTTGAAACTTCGAGTTTTCTAATGAAGCTGACTTTAATTTTTCCAATCTGAAAGGGTTAGACAGTTACATTAAGAAAAATTTTAAAGATAATATTTAGAAGTAGTAGGATTTAATAACTAAAACACTAATCTCTGGTCTTCCTAGGCTTTCAAGAGAAATGAGAGAAACTAATGTTTAAGAAAATTCACTGTCCTCTCACCAAGCAACAATGATTTCAAAAGTATAAAACCAGGACAGTGATTTTTAAGTATATTTAGACTCATGATAAAATGTTCTCTCTCACTAGTCACCCCCTAGGTTAATTTCTTTCTGTGTAATAGTTCTTCAGATTAATCTTACTAACATCATGTTATTTGAAATGAAAATAAGAAATCTCTGTACATAAGTAAAAACAAACCATAGATTCCAAAGAAGAGGTAGGAAACCTATAATCCAAGCATCAGACTGAGACTATGGCTTAATTTTATCCAGTCTTTGGGTGGTGCTCTGTATGCCTCCAGTACCACAGGTGACTGGATTCTGTATTAAGAAAATCAAGTACATCCATATCCAAGAGTTATAAAATCAAAATAAAAGTTCCATTAATTTACTGGAGTAGCAGGAAATTCCCTGGTTGCCTAGTGGTTAGGAGTCTGTGCTTTCACTGCCGTGGCCCAGGTTCAGTCCCCGGTCAAGGAGCTGAGATCTCACAAGCTGCATGGTGCAGCAAAAAAAAAAAATTAGTAGGAATAAATAGAGGTAGGTAAATAAAAAACTTGCAGAGGCAAGAAATGCTCTCTGGTTGGAAAAAAAAGTAGTGTTGAAAGAGGGAGACAGAAGCGTTGGGACAAAGTTGTGGCAGTGTTCAAGGGTGAAGTGGGATTCTGCCTGTCTGGGGAGTTAAGTACTAGATTTAGGAAAAAGGGAGAAGTGGCTGCTGAGGTTAAGCCATAGGTCTAAAATGAGCGCTCTCCTTATCATCTCTTATTAAAGAAGTCTTCTCCACTATGAACCCTCTGACTTTGGAAAGAACGTCTCCGGAAGATCATGCAGCCCACTAATGGACCCAGGTCCTAGTAATTCTTGAGCTGGACCTAGGTCCTAGTAATTCTTGAGCTGCCTCCACATTTATTACCAATGATAAAGCCTTCTTAGTAAGGTCACCCTGATTTTTCTCCTCTACTTATCATGAAGCCCTTCACAGCCTCAATACATAGTAAACTTATCAGCAATAAATATTTTTTATTGTCTCTAAACTGATTTGTACAAAATCAATGTATAGGCACCTTAAATTTCCTCATTCTGGGGCCTTTAGCCCACTTAGCCAAGTTCAAAGATTCCCACCTCCCTAATCATATTCACTATAATCCTCCCTCTGATTGCAACCATCATGAGCATTACTTCAAACCCTTCTCAAGGAGTACTTTTGACAGATCCCCCAAATTCGGCTCTCTCCAACATTCTGGCTGCCAATCAGTTTCTATCTGCCTTCCCAACAATCTAGTCAGCACCTCCTGGTATATCAGAAACTAAAAGTTAGCAGATGTGCATCCATGGCCATCAAGGAAAGTTATGAGTTCAACATTATTCTAATAAGGCTGGTGGAGGAAGGAGAGAAAAGAGTTAAGTAATAAACAAAAGGGTTAAGACCTCCCCTGCCTCCAAACGAATGACAAAGAACCTGGTCCATGGTTTCCCTTCATCAAATTCTCCCTCTTTCCCCAAAACTGGCTTAAAATGAATGAGTAAAGAATGATGATACAGTATAGCAACAGTTCTATCACTGTTCTAAAACCAAGGTTCACTACTTGGGCACGATTTAAAAAAAAATAATACGGATCTTTGGTGGGTTCATGAAACTGCATCTCCACTGTTGGTCCTTAATACAGCTACAGAAAAGAGGAAACAAACAGAGTAGTCATGTCACATTAGCCTTAAGAGCAAAACAGAACCATTATCCAACTTTCACAGGTTATTAGCACTAAAGGGGACTTTAGAGATCTAGTTCAACTGCCTAGTTTTACAACTGAAGAAAATGAGCCAAGGAAGATTAATACACTTGCCTAAGATCACAACTGGTCATTGGTTTCTTAGTGATCATTAAAAAAATATTTCCCATTTTCTCCTAAGTTTTAATATTTTCAGGTAAATCCTGAAGTTGGCAGAGTCAGCTATTATTTCAAAATAAACAAAAAGAAAAAATGCCAAGTTGAGAAAGAAAAGAGAAGAAGACTTACCTCTGGGTCTGCTAGGCGCTGAGACAGACCTACAACAAAGACGAGGTTTTTTTGTACAACACGTACACTAGCCAAATGTTTGCGATTTTCTGATATTTTCTGTTTTCTCTCATTTTGTTTCTGTTTTTTCTCATTCTTTATCCTTTGCAGTTCTTCCTGGGAGAGTGGTTTATAAACTGCTGGGTCTTCTGGATATGGCTGTAGGCATAAAACAAATATAGAAGTTAGCATTAAATAAACAGAAAACTGTATGAATAACAATTATCAAATTCTGGATGATGTGTATGCACATCACATCTCCCTTTGTTACAACTCCCTTTTTCTGAATCTTTTCAGTTTTTATTTAATAAAAGTTACATGTTATATAGAATTGTTTTAAAATACTATTTAAACCACTTTTTGTGCTGAAATTTGAAACATCACCAAAGGTTCTAAAATTTAAAACAACAATCTTGGTATTCCCTACAATGCCTAGCACACAGTTTAGAGGAAAATTAAGCTTCTAAGGCACTGTGTAAGAGGCAAAGAGTGTAAGTTCTCTCATCTAAATATGGGTTTATGTATTACAATCAACAAATATTTAATGAAAACTTACTATGTGCTTGGAGATTAATTAAGTACTTATTCTTTAATACGTTCCCAGTCTACGGACACAGATGGGCAAATAAACAGCAATACATAGATCCTCTGGCCCAGGAGTTTGAACTTAGCTTCAACACTTATTATCCACGTGGTCTCTGGCAAGTCAATTAAACTCTATGCCTCCATATCCTCATAAGTAAAATGAAAATAATCTTAAAGGCTGGTGTAAAAATAACATTCATAAAGCAATTATTATGTGTAACTGGCACACAGTAATCCCTCAATAAATACTAGTAATTACACTCTTACAATGGTTTCCTCTCTCATCATTATAATTTTGTTTTCATTCCTACTGCTAATGCCAAGACTACTGATGGCCTGAATAAGAGCTGTGGACTCACACTGACTGGCTTTGAATCTTGGATCATTCTTTACCAAGAGACCTTGGCAAAGTTATGTAATCTGTCTGCCTCAGTCTTCTATTCTGTAAAATGGGAATCAGAGTACTTTATTCAGAGGGTTTCTGTGAGAATTAAGAAAGACAACACACTTATAAAGTAATTAAAATTGTGTTCTGCACAGAACTATTCAATAAGTCAGTTATTATAACAGCTAGCCCTCCATATCTGCAGGTTCCACATCCTCAGATTCAACCAACCATGGACTGAAAATATTTGGGGGTACAAAATTCCAGAAAGTTCCAAAAAAACAAAACTTGAATTTGCCATGCACCCAGCAACTGTTTACGTAGCATTTACACTGTATTTACAACTATTTATACAGCATTTATGTTGTATTAGATATTATATGTAACCTAGAGATGATTTAAAGTATATGGGAGGATGTGTGTAAGTTATACCCAAATACTACACTGTTTTATATAAGGGACCTGAGCATCCACGAACTTTGGTATCTGCAGGGGTGGGGTGTGGTGTTCCTGGAAACGATCCTGTGCAGATACCAAGGGACAACTGTACTACTACAAAAAACAGTTAATAATAAATGGAAGATGGAACACACTAAATAATAATATCTAAAAGCTGAATGTGAAGAGATCTCAGAAATGGGAAACTGTGCCTATCAGAATATCAGAAGTGGGGATTAACAGAAATCCTGCCGTCAAGAAAAAAAGTGGGGGACCTCCCTAGTAGCGCAGTGGTTAAGAATCCGCCTGCCAATGCAGGAGACAGGGATTCGAGCCCTGGTCCGGGAAGATCCCAGATGCTGCGGAGCAACTAAGCCCATGCACCACAACTACTGAGCCTGCGCTCTAGAGCCCGCAAGCCATAACTACTGAGCCCGCGTGCCACAAATACTGAAGCCCGTGCGCCTACAGCCCGTGCTCCGCAGCAAGAGAAGCCACCGCAATGAGAAGTCCGTGCACCGCAACAGAGAGTCGCCCCTGCTCGCCGCAACTAGAGGAAGACCGCGTGCAGCAACGAAGACCCAAAGCCACCAAAAATAAATAAATAAATAAAAAGAATTGGCTACCATCTTTAGAAAGAAAAAAAAAAACTTACTTCAAAGTGTTCTTACATTTTAATTTGAGGAATCAAATGGTTATGGATCTATTACAATAAATTAAATTCTTCAATCAATGATGTAATCTTCCCAATTTAAATCTTTTCTCTCTCTCCACTCACCCTTCTGTACCTATATTATCTCCTTTCAAATCTTAATCTATCTGCCTGGATGATTTTAATCCCATGAAGCTATTCAAAGCTATATGGGCACAAGTATAAAAATGAACTACATACAAACCAATTAAAATATCTTTCCACAAGATCATTTAAAATTTTCATTTGCACATGGAAACGCTATTTTCTACCACAGGATTTCTGGGTAGCTCCTTTCGGAGTGTTTATCATTAAGTTTATTTGAAAGCTGTGGCCCTTCACTAACATCTATAGTGGTGACAGTCTACTCCCTGAGTGGATCAAGCATATAGATTGTTCCTAGTTCCATTTCAAAGTCTAATCCATGCACTGAATCTTACCAGTCCATGAGAAGAGAAGTATAAAAATTGAGAAAAAGCGTTTGGAAACTTTTATAGCAACTTAACGTTGCCACAGCATTCAAGTACATCATCAGTGGGCTCTGAAGAATAAGATAGTTATCTGTGTGGTTGTTATCGAACTTAGGTGGTAAATCACATGACACAAGCTGGGTACTAGGCATGCTTAATAGGACCCTGTATCAGTCACCAACAGACAGGGGCAGGGGGGATACAAAAAATCTGGTTTTGCATCAGAGATAGTCTGAAAAACACTGATGTAACTTTCAACTCTTCTGAAAACATGACGGATTTGACAAGCACTCCGGTTTTTTTCTTTGCTAACAATCTCTGACACTGTAAAATCCTGATAAAAGATGATGCAAAGTAATATAAATGCCAAAAAAATAAAAATGTGTAGTTATGTTTCCACTTTTATTCATAATTTACATGTGTATTTACATGTGTCTTCTGTTTTATTTTCTGATCACTTACCAGGACTTTATTTTATTTGTTGTTTCAAAGAACCAGTTCTAACCTTTACTGAAATATTGCTTTTTTCCTATTTCACTAAATTCTACTCAATCTCTACTTTCCACTGTCGCAATGTTTATTCTTTTTCTGGTTTCTTAACCTGGAAATAAGTTCATCTATTTTTGTTCTTCATTTCCTAATTAATGCATTTACAGCTTTATCTCTTCCTCTTGCTAAAGACAACGAAAAATACTGTATAAGACTTTTTTCTAACCAACATCTTAAAAACAATACTGATCTGCAGTGGGGAAGTCCCAAGACAATTTTTGGATAAAAGTCAAAACCCAGAGAGATAAGTGGAAAGTCTGAGTAACAACAAATGGGAGAGAGGTACAAATGGGGGAAGAGGGACAGCATTAGAAGTCCAAGGCCAAATCAAGGTGAAGAATTTTGGGGGAGATCACTCCCACGTTAAGCTGAGACCCAGCCCACCCTCAAAGAACTCATTTTGTCTTAGGGTAAGTACAAAATACACAGAGGTCAGTACAAGATAAGAAAAAAGGAAAAGGGTGCAGAAGAAAACCATCCTAGAGAAGTTGAAACCAATCGCAGGGAAGATGTGCACTCAGGAGAACAAAAGACCTTTATGGTTGGCCAGAGCAAAGACCTTTACGCTTAAGGCATCCCTAATGGCAATGTTTACAGGATCCAGCAGAAGCCAAATCAAAGCCTCTCTATCAGAGGGCAAATTCATCTGGGGCCTTGGAGAACCCTAAAAATAATTCAGTGACAACCACGAAGCAGATAGAGACAACAAATCACATAAAGAAATAAAACAACATGAACAACAAACAACAGAAACATCCCTCACAAGACTTCAGCTTCTGGAATTACTGGACAGATTTTAAAACAATAATTCTAATCTGTTTAAACAAATATATGACAAACTTGAAAATATCTGCATGGTATAAAAAGCTTTTTAAAAAATCAAGTATTGGGCTTCCCTGGTGGCGCAGTGGTTGGGAGTCCGCCTGCCGATGCAGGGGACACGGGTTCGTGCCCCGGTCCAGGAAGATCCCACATGCTGCAGAGCGGCTAGGCCTATGAGCCATGGCCGCTGAGCCTGCGAGTCCGGAGCCTGTGCTCCGCAACGGGAGAGGCCACAACAGTGACAGGCCCGCGTACCGCAAAAAAAAAAAAAAAAAAATCAAGTATCAAAAAAGAACAAACGGGGCTTCCCTGGTGGCGCAGTGGTTGAAAGTCCGCCTGGAGATGCAGGGGACACGGGTTCGTGCCCTGGTCCGGGAAGATCCCACATGCTGCGGAGCAGCTGGGCCCGTGAGCCATGGCCGCTGAGCCTGCGCGTCCGGAGCCTGTGCTCCGCAACGGGAGAGGCCACAGCAGTGAGAGGCCCGCATACCGCAAAAAATAATAATAATAAAAAGAACAAACGTTACTTCTAGAAATGGAAAACACAATGGCAAAATTTTAAAACTCAGTAGACTAGACCTAAAAAAAAAAAATTCTGATTGATCAGAAGAGATCATCCATTAATGCATGAAAGGAAGAAAAAGAAAGAAACAGAAAAGAGATTAAAAGACATGGCAGATAGTGAAAAGATCTGGAAAATATTTAATCAGTCTCAGAAAGAGAGGAGAGAGAATAAATGCAACAGCTGAAGAGATAACAGCTTAATTTTTTCCAGAACTAATGAAACTCACCAAATCCACAGATTCAAGAAGCCCTACAAACCCCAAGAAGAATAAATAGAAATACACAAGTGAGTTCTACTTTCTGGAACTGATTAATATATCCATTGTGGCCTAACAGTCAATTTTTATGCCCACTATACCTGTATTTTAAAGCTTTGTACAAATTTATTTGTACAGAGTTGTGTGCATGCACAAACACACACATGCTTGCTAACTGTGTTAATCAAATTTTCCATTTCCTTTTTATTGTGTACTTCATATATTTCTAAAATACAGAAATTAGAAGTCTCTCCATTATGCATGTGGGTGCAGTTTCTCCTGGTATTTACATCAGCTCAATATACTTCTTAACTCTGTTAAGTAAATAAAAGTTTCGTGACTTTAGGGGACCTTTCATCAGTAAGAAAAGTATCTTCTTTATCTTTTTTTTTTTTTTTGGCTGTACGTGGGCCTCTCACTGTTGTGGCCTCTCCCATTGCGGAGCACAGGCTCCGGACGCGCAGGCTCAACGGCCATGGCTCACGGGCCCAACCGCTCCGCGGCATGTGGGATCTTCCCAGACCGGGGCACGAACCCGTGTCCCCTGCATCGGCAGGCGGACTCTCAACCACTGCGCCACCAGGGAAGCCCTTCTTTATCTTTTTTAAATGTGTTTGATCTTGAATTTGATTATGACTAACTAATATCATTACTATTATACTTTCTTTCCTATGATTTCCATTTGCCCACTCTATCTTTTTTCCCCTAGTTTCACTGATATTTTTCTTATATGTGTTCCTAGTCAAACAGTTCTACAAGGTTTATTAGGAAAAAGAGCAGTCCCCCATATCCTTCCCCCCCCCGCAACAGTTGCCTCTCCCTAAAATAATCTGTTTATTCTCTTAGATGATTCTTTTGTCATTTACTATCACATCATTAAATAACATGCTTGTATTGCTACTTCCTGATTTTTCAGTATTAAATATTATTACATTATGCAAATTGAAGATTTAGATTTCTTTCAGCCAGCCTAACCATACATTCCAAGCCCACTTTCCAACCTTCCATCCTAATTTTGGTTAGGTCAAGGGTCACAATTACATTATTATGAAGTTCAAATATTATTTATACACTTCGACCTCCAGCCATGGCAGATTAGATGGTAAAAGACTAGGGATACCAGCATAAACAACTAGAAAACTAGACAAAATATATGAAATAACTGTTTTCAGACACCGAACAACAGACAGTGAACAGCAGGTCTATGACCTCTGAGAGAAAAGAAAGAAGACAGATGAAAACCACAAGTGTCCCAGTTTTCTGCTCTTCTGGCACTTACTGGACCTTGGCACTGGGTCCAACGGTCACAATGAGCAGAGGGGGACAGTGTTCAAAATTTGAAGAGGTTGAGGCAACTGAAATTTATGGGTCAAAATACCACAAAGGGGGAACCAGTACAAAAAGAATTCCAGATATCTACATACAGGAATCCTGTGGTAGCCAGTTTTCATATCAGCCCTCCTGAAGACACCCTGATAGAGTGTAAACAATGAATTTAGGGAGGAAATAAAAAAGAACACCAGTCACATGTACTCTTTCAGAATATAGAGGAGGAAACATTTCCTGAAACCAGTATTTCTTTGGTACCAAATCTAAAAACAACATAAAAGAAAGCCACAGATAAATACCTCTCATGACACAGACGCAAAACTCCTCCTGAAAATATTAGCAAATTGAAAATAAAAAGGATAATACATCATGACCATATGAGATTTACCCTTGGGAGGGAAAGTTGATTAAAAAAATCAACCTAAATCACTGTTTCTACAGAACAAAGGAGATAACACACGATCATCTCAATAGAAGCAGAAAAGGCACTGGATAAAATGCAACACCCACTCATGATAAAAACTCTCTGTAGGCAAAGAATAAAAGCAAACTTCCTCAACCTGATAAGGACCACCTACAAAAAAACAGTGACATACTTCATAGTGAACTACTCAACCTCTTCTTACTAGGATTGGGAACAAACAAGGATATGTGTTCGTCCCACTTTTATCCAAGGTTATAGTGTAGGGCTTACCCACTGCAATAAGGCAAGAAAAACAATTTAAAGAAATAAAGGTTGGAAAGAAATAAAACTGTCTTTATCCACAGAAGATGTGATCATCTATTTAGAAAATCCTAATGAATCTATTTAACAAAAATCAATTATTCTACATAATGACAATGAACAACTGGAAAATGGAATTTTAAAAACAGTATCATGTGCCAAAGCTCAAAAAACACAGGGACTTCCCTGGTGGTCCAGTGGTTGGGATACCACCCTTCCACTGCAGGGGGCACAGGTTTGATCCCTGGTGAGGGAGCTGGGATACCACATGCCGCATGGCATGGCCAAAAAAAAAAAAAAAAAATCCAAAAAAAATCCCCCCCTAAAAAAAAATAGTTATAGGCAAATATAACAAAACATGCTGTACTCTGTACATGAAAACTACAGAACATTGTTTCTGAAATGTTTAAAACCTAGAAAAATGGAAAGATAAAACTTATTCATGACCTATATGAGTCAACATTCTCAAGATGTCATTTTTCCTCAAACTGACCTGCTTATTCAATGCAATCTCAACCATTTTGTACAAAATGACAAGCTAATTAAAAAACTTATGTGGAAAGGCTAAGGTTCAGGTACACAGAATAAATTCTAAAAAGAATAACAAATTTGAAAGTTTTTATTATAACAGATTTGAAGATTTAGAGTAGTCAAGACAGTATGGTATTGACAAAAAGATGGACATAATCATCAGTGGATGACATACAGACTCTAGAAATAGACTGACACATTTATGAGCAACTGATTTTCATGAGAGTCCAAAACCATTCAAAAGTAAAGGGGGCCTTCCCTGGTGGCACAGTGGTTGAGAGTCTGCCTGCCGATGCAGGGGACGTGGATTCGTGCCCCGGTCCGGGAAGATCCCACATGCCACGGAGCAGCTAGGCCTGTGAGCCATGGCCGCTGAGCCTGTGCGTCCAGAGCCTGTGCTCCGCAACAGGAGAGGCCACAACAGTGAGAGGCCCATGTACCGCAAAAAAAAAAAAGTAAAGGGGTAGTCTTTTCTACAAAAGATGCAGTAACAACAGGATATCTGTATGGAAAAAAAAATAAATTTCAACCCCTGCTTCATATCTGAGCCATTGCAGCATAATATGATTACTTTTTCTGTACAAGTTTTTGTTTCCCATAGAGTTAATAACTGTGTTTTTGTCTGATTAGATCTCTATGTGTTTATTACTAATTCAACCATCAAATTTCCTCCAATTGTTGAAATGGCTTCACAAGACATTTCTCTTTAAAAACACCAAGTATTCTTTCATTTTGATCTTTTTGTAGAGATTCCTCTTGGAGCTTTCTGATTTGCCTCATTCTGGATTAACTGCCCTCTACAGGTCACATCTTTCATCTTTCCCCATCATCCAAGAAATCCCACTGCTTCTTGCCTATGTTTGATTACCTATTTCCCCTATCCCATGTATTTTTTTTTCTTCATTCCTTTATATTGATGGGGCATATCCTCTACTAAATTTCTGAGAAAGAATGCGCAGAAGGTAAAATATTTTTGAGAACTTTCAGGTCTGAAAATGTCTTTTCATAACTCCCTCACACTTAATTAACAGTCAAGCAGATACAGAGTTCTAAAATGAAAATAAATTTCCTTCAGAAGTGTCTTCTAGCTTTAAGACTTGATTTAGAAAAGTCTGAAATGACTGATTCCTGATCTTTTATGTGCAACCTACTTCTTCCTCTTTGGAAACTTGTAGAGGTTCTTTCTCTTTGGTATTTTGATACTTAAAAATATAAGTCTGTGCCTGGCACTTGATGGGCATTTTTGCTTTTTTGGTGGTTTTTTTTTGAGGTAACATTGGTTTATAACCTTCTGTAAGTTTCATGTGTACAACATTATATTTCTACTTCTGTGTGCCCTACAGCGTGCTCACTACCAAAAATTTAGTTTCTATCTGTCACCAAGCAGTTGATGCCCTTTATCTATTTCACCTTCCCCCCACCCCACCCCTTCCCCTCTGGTAACCACTACTCTGTTCTCTGTATCTATGTGTTTGTTTTTATTTGGTTTGTTCATTTATTTTGTTTTGTTTGTATATTCCACATATGAGTGAAATCATATAATATTTGTCTTTCTCCATCTGACTTATTTCACTTAGCATGGACCCTTCAAGGTCCATCCATGCTGTCACAAATGGCAAGATTCCACCTTTTTGATGGCTGAGTAGTATTCCAGTGTGTGGAATACACATCTTCTTTATCCATTCATCCATTGATGGACACTTAGGTTGTTTTCATATCTTGTTACTGTAAATAATACCACAAGGAACATAACAGTGCATATATCTTTTTGAATTAATGTTTTTGTATTCTTCGGTGCCTTTTTAATCTGAAAATATGTCCTTTGGTTCTGGGAATATTCTTCAAAAATATATTATTGAAGACAATTTTCCTCTGTATCATTGTGATCTCTTTCAAGAATACTAACTTATTTGTTATGTGACCTCCTGGACTGATCCTCAAATAAAAGTTATCTCTTCTCTCAAACATTCTCCTTTGCCTTTTTTGCACTACTTGTTAAGAGATCATCTCAACTTCATCTTCTAACTCTTTGCTTGAATTATTTCTGCTATCATATTTTAATTTTCAATAACTGTTTCTTATTCACTGAATTATTTATACCATACTGTTCTTGTTTCATGGATTCAATATCTTCTATTATTTCTGAGGTAAAAATAATACCCTTGTTGAAGTTTTCATTTCCTTGGCCAGTCTCTAATTTCCATGTGAGCCAATGTTGTATGGTGCTACATCAGTAAACCACCCATGTTCCCACATCTGCTGTTTCCACCAGATATTTTTCTCAGACATGCTGTACTAAAAGGACATGCAAAGGCAGTCTAAGGAATGACCTGCACCTGTTTAGGAAAGCACTAAGGTCCTTTTGACCCCACTAGGCTCAGCCACTAGGACCAAAGAGAAACATTCAACTTCATATTTTTTGTTTGTTTGTTTGTTTGTTTTGCAGTACGCGGGCCTCTCACTGTTGTGGCCTCTCCCGTTGCGGAGCACAGGCTCCAGACATGCAGGCTCAGCGGCCATGACTCACAGGCCCAGCCATTCCGTGGCATGTGGGATCCTCCCGGACCGGGGCACGAACCCATGTCCCCTGCGTCGGCAGGCGGACTCTCAACCACTGCACCACCAGGGAAGCCCAACTTCGTATGTTTTTAAAACCTGCCTCTCTCTCTGCTTTTCAAAGCTATTAAAACAAAAGAGGCCCTTTCTGCAAACAGACAGGTTTCATCTTGTGAGGCAAAATAAGGAGCTGGCTTCAACTAGCACCACCTGCATCTCCAAGTTTATTTAAATCATCTCAATTTGACATCTCACAGAACGCCTTCTACAGGCTTCTCCCTGCAGGGTTGGGCTGTATCTAAACTGTAGCTTCATGGTCCTCTCCAGAAACACTTGTGGTTTCCTTCTGTGTTAACACAACCACTGAGGCTGGGCTCCAGAGATGTAAAGATTTGCTGGTCCCTGACTGAGATGGGCAGCTTCATAATTATGTGTGTTCAGCACTCTCTAGCAAAGCTAAGCCAGATTCCAAGACTTTGTGTGTCCTACACTGTCTGCCTTCCGTGACTCATGCCATGAGACAGGTATGAGCAAAGTCTGGTAGTTAAGAAACTAAGGAGAGGTTCTAAGAGTTGTGGATATTAAGTGGATATTAAGCCAACAAGAAATTAAAAAACAAAGACAAAAGCAAAAAAAACTCCTGGTCTGACTATTAACAATAAGTGCCTCAGCTAAAGATTCTAACTTGGAGACCCAAAAGGAGGTTGTCTAGGGCCTCCCTGGTGGCGCAGTGGTTGAGAGTCCGCCTGCTGATGCAGGGGATACGGGTTCGTGCCCCGGTCTGGGAGGATCCCATATGCCGCGGAGCGGCTGGGCCCGTGAGCCATGGCCGCTGAGCCTGCGCATCCAGAGCCTGTGCTCCGCAACGGGAGAGGCCACAACAGTGAGAGGCCCGCGTACCGCAAAAAAAAAAAAAAAAAAAAAAAAAAAGGAGGTTGTCTCATATTTCTTTAATCTGGATTTTTTTTTCTTTTCTTTCTATAAATGTTGGAGAGCCTTGGTGTTCATCCTTAGACAATCTCTCATTTTTTCCACTGACCCTCTTGTGATTTCATTCAGTGTCATTAATTTATAAAAATATTCTGGGCTTCCCTGGTGGTGCAGTGGTTGAGAGTCCGCCTGCCGATGCAGGGGACATGGGTTCGTGCCCCGGTCCGGGAGGATCCCACATGCCGCGGAGCAGCTGGGCCCGTGAGCCATGGCCGCTGAGCCTGCGCGTCCGGAGCCTGTGCTCCGCAACAGGAGAGGCCACAACAGTGAGAGGCCCGCATACCGCAAAAAAAAAAAAAGGCTATATATTAACTCCCAAATTTATATCTCCATGCCCAAACCAAACTTGAATATTCACCTGTCTAGTCAATATCTCCACTTAAGTTTCTAATAGGAATCTCAAACTTAACATGTTTAAAACCGAGTTCCTGATCTTCTCAAAAACCCTATTCCTAGAAGATGCAGTCTTCCCCATCTCAGTTAATGGCCATTCTCTACTTCTAGTTGCTCAGTTCAAAATCTCGCAGTCATCCTCAACTCTTCAACTTGTATTGTATAGTGGATATCAAACCCGATTAATCTTTGTATGTCTGTAAATTGTTTTATTATGCTTTCAAATCTGAATGAAATTGAGAATTCTTCATTAAAACTTATTTTCACTCAAAAATTTGGAAAAACAAATTTTTCGTTTGTGTTCTCTTTTCTATGGTTGTAAAACAAAAACACTGGCATCCATTTTATTCTTGTTCCTTTGTAATCTATGTATTTTTCTCTCATGGACTTTCAGAACTTTGTCTTTATTCTAGATATTCTAAAATCTCACAATTATGTAAATAGGTGTTGATATTTTTCAGTCATCTTGCTTCATACTGACAGAACCCTTCTAATCTGAGGACATCTGCTTTTCATAGTGAGTAATTTTCTTCTATTAGTTCTTTCATTATTTCTTCCGATCCATTCTTAGCTCACTGCTTCTAAAACTTCTTTTAGCAGAGACGAGAACCAGTAGATCTCTCTTTTACATTGCTTAACTTTTCTTTCATGCTTTCTATTTTTTATCTTTCTGCACTATATCCCGCAAAAAAATACTCAGCACAATCTTCCAACTTGCTAATTTGCTCTTGAACTGTGTTCATTCTTTTCTTCAACCTATCTATAAGACTGTTTATTTTGAAGATCTCTGTTTTTTTTTTTAAAAAAAGTTCCTTCTACATGAATATGTCATTCTCTCTTACCTCTTTGAGAGGTACCAATGACACTTGAAAAAGTTTCTTTCTGTTTGCTTACTTATGTTAGATTCTTCTATATACTGATTTTTGTGCTTCCCTTCCATAATGTTGGCTTTCCTGAAATACCTATTGATTCTTGGTTGTTGCACATGTAAGGACTGTCCACCAGTCTATAAAATGCTATTTCTGTTTGCTGCAGGATGTTTTTTTGTGACCACAGAGAGGAAAAACAGCTCAAAAGGGTATGTTAATAGTTCATCTTCTGAGCATAGGAGGTCCTAGTTCCTCCAGGGTATTTCTATCCCCTTTAAGGCTCTGACCTAAATTTATAATCAGTGTTCCAACTAGAGGGCATCTGTATCTGCTACCTGGCATAAAAGTTGGACTGTTGCTCCAATGCCTCTGTACTCAACCAACCACACTGACAGTTTTCCTAGGATCTTGAAGCACCACTATTATTACCTTTTTTCAACAGTCTTCTCCTGAATATGTTTTGAGTTAACACTTTTTCTTTAAATTGATCCCAATGGCGTTCTGCCCTCCAGATTCCTCACACTAGTCCTCCCAGAAAGGAACCCTTTTACTAACAACCAGCTTTGCTGAAGTTACTCTATTTAGTTTTTAATCCTAAATTTTTTTCTATTTTTTGCTCCACTTTCTAAGGATTTGAGGTGATTCTAGGTAATCCCTTAAAACTGAAATGAATTTCTTTGCCATTTCCTCAGATAGTCTTAGGTTATCCTGAAAGTCACCACTTTCAACATAATAGTTCAATACAATTGTCCTCTAATGGAATAATGGGGAACTGATTTTTAAAATACAACTGAATTTTTTAAAATTCATTAACACAAATTTAAAAAGCTAATGTTATCATTTTCATTTATCTTTCCATTCACATTCTTAAAGTATATGAACTATATAAAAAGATATATATATACATTATAAACACCTACTGTTATATAACTTATATATATATATATATATATATATATATATATATATATAACTACATTAATTAACATTTAAGTAGAGCTCACCTCTTTTCATTCATATAATACACGTTAACTGCCCACTAGATTAAAAAAAAAAACAACTGGACAATGCATTGCCTTCTGAGATATTATTTTTTTTTACTAATCTAGGTATCTAAAACACATTTCCAATTCTCAAAATTTGGTAATAATGAACCAAGAGCTCTTTGAATGGGTAAACAAAAGAAAGCTTAAATCATACAAACAGACATTAAAGATAAGGCAAAAAATAGCTATTTGCATTAATCCTTAAGGTGGTAACAAAGTCCTTCAAAACAGAGATGCAGCAATCCTACTCACCCTAATAGGTCACTTACTACACTGTAACTGCTGCATCTGCCTATAAAAACAACAAAACCCAGAATACTATTTTAAAAATCATAGATATTTTAGATTTAGAAAGGATTCAAAGGACTTGCATTTGACCCCCAAACCTACTACCCATTAGTTGATGCCTTCGATAAGTTACTTAAAAGGCCTAGTTTCCTTAAGCATACAATAGGGATAGCACTATCAGCCTAGGATTGTCATAAGGACCAACAAATGAGTAAGTATTACCTTCTAAACCAGGATTTCTCTTTTCATTTTAACTCATGATCTTTTTTAGTAAACATCAAAACTTCTCTACTATTTTGTACTAGAAAACTAAAGCAAATTTCCCCTCAGATGTAATACTGATTGTGTTTTTCCAATTTCACACCATCCTATCTAAATCTACTGCCTCTCTCTACTCCTAATCCTATTAAACAGCCAGCACCACCAATCTTGTCAATCTCCTCAGATAAGAAAACTAAGGCCAACCAGAGAGGTTAACTCTCAGGGCAGTGTTCTTTCCACTTCATTAAATCTTAAAAATACAATGCTACACATTATCTCATCTGAGGTTTGTAGATTCTTTTAAATCTACTTACTCATAGGCATGGGGAAAAAAACTAAACACAAAGTTATTTTGGAGTATTTACCTTTCTGCATGCAGGACAAAGCCCATTTTCATCAGTGCGAATTCGATGCCAACAAAATCGGCAAATCTGGTAGCCACAGGTGCAAGGGAAAAAGTTGATATCATCTATCTCCAAGGGCTCCATGCAAAGAGGACATTCCACAGGGTCTTCCTTCACATCAGGACTGCGAGACATCTTCACGTTTATTAAACAGCAGCAAAAGTTTATAATAATTTAAGGGAGAAGGAGGTTCAGCGCTAGGAACTAAAATGTAGAACTTCAAAGACCTGCATAAGAAAAAACAAAATATACTGCTTACTACTGAAAAAAATGGCATATTCAATGATCAAGAATCAAATTTCATAAAAAATTTGAAAAATGTTAATCAGATCAATTTTTGCTATCTCAGAAGATGGAATTCTGTATATTCTTCATGTCAAGATAAAAGGCGTGAGGTTGTTAAATTTTTTGATTCAACAGAAACAGAAAAGAACTTCCTTTTTTTAGCTAAAACATTTAATACTAACCAGTACTAATCACAGCATATTTTAGGGGAATAAATACTATACAGAAACATCTTCACCTTAAAACATACTCTAGGGCTTCCCTGGTGGCGCAGTGGTTGGGAGTCCGCCTGCCGATGCAGGGGACATGGGTTCGTGCCCCGGTCCGGGAAGATCCCACATGCTGCGGAGCGGCTGGGCCCGTGAGCCATGGCCGCTGAGCCTGCGCGTCCGGAGCCTGTGCTCCGCAACGGGAGAGGCCACCACAGTGAGAGGCCCGTGTACCGCAAAAAAAAAAAAAAAAAAAAAAAAAAATACTCTAAACTTAAACTGTCTTATCTTTCACCTTAAAACATACTCTAAACTGTCTTATCTTTCACCTAAAAGCTAGTAGTAATACTGCCACATAACTAAAAGAGTATTATAGTAGTCTAAAATGTGTCCTAATTTACAAAATAAAACTAATGAAGAAGAGCAGTTTCAGTTACCTGTAATTACATGTTAATATCAAACCATTACCACAGAAAACATAAGACCTGAAAAAAATATGCCATAGAACCTAATTGTTTACAATTAAATATGTATTAATATGCCAATGAAAAATTCACTTCTGGGAAAATACACATGTATTAAACAAAATTAAAATATTCCTTTTTATTATAGAAATGCTACAAAAAGCCTACAGAAAGGGGGAAGAGAACAAATAGACCTCCATGCCTCAAAGTCTTTTTAAAAATTAAATAATTTATCTTTTTAGATTATGGAGAATTGAAAATTTTCAGGCTAAAGTCACTGTTAAATTAAAACGCTATGTCAAAATAACGGAGATATTTTGTTTGTTTACATAATTTGACAAACTAATTCTAAAGTTTACATGAAAGAGTAAATGCATGAGACATGCTCTGAAACTTTTGTGGAAGAAATGTGGGGATCTGCACTAGCAGATACTGAACTGTACTACAAAGCTACAGTAACAAATAATTTGATATTGGTACAAAAGATCAAAGAAACTAAATAGAGAATCTATAAACAGAACCACGAATTAATGAGATTTTAATATTTGACAAAAGGGACATAACAACGGCTTCCCTGGTGGCGCAGTAGTTAAGAATCCACCTGCCAATGCAGAGGACATGGGTTCGAGCCCTGGTCTGAGAAGATCCTACATGCTGCAGAGCAACCGAGCCCGTGTGCCACAGCTACTGAGCCTGTGCTCTAGAGCCCGTGAGCCACAACTACTGAAGCCCATGCGCCTAGAGCCTGTGCTCTGCAACAAGAGAAGCCACCGCAATGAGAAGCCCGCACACTGCAACAAAGAGTAGCCCCTGCTCATCACAACTAGAGAAAGCCCATGCACAGCAACGAAGACCCAATGCAGCCAAAAATAAATAAATAAATTTATTTTTAAAAGGTGTGGGGGGACATAACAAATCAATATGGCGAGGATAGACCCAATTTAAAAGCAGTAACAGGATCCTGGTCTATCCATTTTAAGAAAGAAACAGTATATAGCTATCTCACACTGCAATCAAAATAAATCCCATATGATCTGTCTAAAGAGCTATACATTGAAATAAACTATTAAAGTGTTAGAAGAAAATAGAATTTTTAAAAATCTTGGGATACAGAAAGTCTTCCTAAGCAGAAACAGAAATTCATAAAAGATAGATATGATCAACTTAGCAATGTGAAAAGAAAAAAACAGACAAATTAAAGCAACAGAGTAAAGCAAGCAACAGAGTAAAGCAAGCAACAGAGTAAAGGATATATTCACTGTATACAAGAGTCACTATCCAGAATATATAAAAAAATCTTACAAGCAATTTTTAAAAAGCAAACAAGTCAAAAGAAAAAATGAGAACAGAATATGATGAGTAGTTCACAAAAGAATTACAAATGATTATAACATATGAAAAGATGATCAACCTCTTTAGTAAACAGTGAGGTAGCATTTTTCCCCCACCAGCCTGTCAAAGTTAGTCTCCCCGCAAAGTGGAGATTATCAACTGATCTAAGTTCCTCTTTACAAAGGGAAACGGGAGCACAAAGAGTACCTTGTCTTAAATTGCACAGCTATTAAGTGGTGCGGCCTGGATTCATTCCAGGAATTAGCCCCACATCTGTGCTTTTAACCACTCCCTTAAACCACCTTAGACTCTATCCTACATAAATACTCACACATGTGCACCAAGTACTTTGCTATATGTTTTGCAGCATTGTTCATAAGAGTAGAAAACTGCAAACAATGTTAACTATCCATCAGTTGGCAAATCATTAAGTAAATAATGATATAGCCATAAGGTTGATGTGTGTTGAATCAGAAGATGTCTATTATATAGGATTTTTTAATTTGTAAAAGTAAACTGGAGACTAACGTAAATATATAATTACTTCTACGTAAATATAAAAACTCTATGTGTATATATTTGATTTGTTTCTCGAAGAAAATAAAGCACATTGAAGGTTATACACCAAAATGTTATCCATATCACAAAAGACAAAATGGAGGTACTAATTTTATTTTGAAAATCTGTATTATCTGTATTGCTACAACAAACATTTTTGCAATTCAAATGGCCAAACTTAAAAAAAGAAATTATTTTCATCTCTTTTAGGAAAATTCAATCTGACTTTTGTTAATAATTAGAAGAAAAATAAAACGAAATATCTTCTTATGAACCTATAATTATTTCAAAATATAAGTTTTTTAAAAAGAAAAAAATGGTATATGTATTTATAAACAATTCAGGAATCCTGGTCTGCAGACCCAGTTTTGCCACTATCAGTTTCCTCATATATAAAATGAGGGGTTTAATCTTATGGTTACCAGGGGGGAAGGGGGAGAGGGATAAGTTGGAAGATTGGGATTGACATACACACACTACTACGTATAAAATAGATAACTAATAAGGACCTACTGTAGAGCACAGGGAACTCTACTCAATACTCTGTAATGACCTATATGGGAAAAGAATCTAAAAAAGAGTGGGTATATGTATATGTATAACTGAGTAACTGATTCACTTTGCTGTACAGCAGAAACACAACACTAAATCAACTATACTCCAATAAAAATTCAAAAATAAACAAACAAATAAATGAGGGGTGTTAAAGACAATGCAAAAGTAAGACTGCCAACTTCAAAGCCCATGTCCTTTCCAATATGGTAAGAAAGAAGTTATGATTACTGAAGGCTCAGTCACATATTCTTCGGTATATAGTGCAAATGTCCTGAAAGTAAAAGTGACATTACTTTTTCAAAAATTTAAATTCTACAGGAAATCTCTACTTCATTATCTAAGTTCTTGTTCTCTATATCACCTGCAACTAACAACACAACACAGTATAAATTCTTTTTTTTTTTAAGTAACAAGATTTATTACTTACAAATCTCAGAAATGGGGGGGGCGTGGGGGGATCACAATGAGCTGGGGGAAGGGCAGTCCTCCACTTCAGGTTAAGAGTGAGCCAGAGACAGAGCAGGGTAGCAAGCATGTGTTGGTTGGGGCAGACTTTTCTTGGGCTCAACTCTAAGCGGTCATTTTTTTAAAATAGATCTTTATTGGAGTGTAATTGCTTCACAATACTGTGTTAGTTTCTGTTGCACAACAAAGCGTATCAGCCATATGCATACACATGTCCCCATATCCCCTCCCTCTTGAGCCTCCCTCCCATCCTCCCTATCCCACCCCTCTAGGTCATTGCAAAGCACCTAGCCGATCTCTCTGTGCTATGCTGCTGCTTCCCACCAGCCAACTATTTTACATTCGGTAGTGTATATATGTCGATGCTACTCTCACTTCGCCCCAGCTTCCCCCTCCCACCCCATGTCCTCAAGTCCATTCTCTATGTCTACCTCTTTATTCCTGCCCTGCAACTAGGTTCATCAGCACCTTTTTTTTTTTTTAAAGATTCCATATATATGCGTTAGCATACGGTATTTGTTTTTCTCTTTCTGACTTACTTCATTCTGTATGACGGACTCTAGGTCCATCCACCTCACTACAAATAACTCAATTTCATTTCTTTTTATGGCTGAGTAATATTCCACTGTATATATGTGCCACATCTTCTTTATCCATTCATCTGTGGATGGACATTTAGGTTGGTTCCATGTCCTGGCTATTGTAAACAGACAACACAGTACAAATTCCGACATACATAAAAATGCTCCTGCATCACCAAAAACCTCCCATGTAGTAAGTGTACAAAATAAAAATCATACACTCAAAATCATGCTCAAAAGTTCCTTATCACTCATAAAGTGCTGTATACATGGTTATGTACTTAGGACCCTGTTTAAAAGATTTGTATAAAATACACTATAGTGGGATAGGGAGGGTGGGAGGGAGCCTCAAGAGGGAGGAGATATGGGGATATACGTATACATATAGCTGATTCACTTTGTTATACAGCAGAAGCTAACACAACATTGTAAAGCAATTATACCCCAATAAAGATGTTAAAAAAAAAAAAAAATTGGGCCATTACTGTATAGCATAGGAAACTCTACTCATTACTCTGTAATGGCCTATATGGGAAAAGCATCTAAAAAAGAATGGATATATGTATATGTATAACAGATTCACTTTGCTATACACCTGAAACTGACACATTGTAAATCAACTAAACTCCAATAAAAATTAAAAGAAAAGAAAAAAACCACTATAAAATGTCAAGAACTGCAGCTGCTATGGAAAACAGTTTGGTGGTTCCTCAAAAAGTTAAACATGGGGGCTTCCCTGGTGGTGCAGTGGTTGAGAGTCTGCCTGCCGATGCAGGGGACACGGGTTCGTGCCCCGGTCCGGGAAGATCCCACACGCCGCGGAGCGGCTGGGCCAGTGAGCCATGGCCGCTGAGCCTGCGCGTCCGGAGCCTGTGCTGGGAGAGGCCACAACAGTGAGAGGCCCGCGTACCGCAAAAAAAAAAAAAAAAAGTTAAACATGGAATTAGCATCTGATCCAGCAATTCCACTTTTGGGGATATACCAAAAGAACTGAAAGAAAGGATTTGAACAGATACTTGTACACAAATATTCATAGCAGAATTATTCACAATACAACCCACGTGTCCATCAACAGATGAATGGATAAACAAAATGTAGTGTATACATACAATGAAATGTTATTTAGCCATAAAAAGAATGAAATTCTGATACATGGTACAATGTGGATGAACCTTAAAAACATTATGTTAAGTAAAATAAGCCAGTCACAAAACACAAAAACTGTATGATTCCACTGATACGAGGTAACTAGAATAGGCAATTCATTGACACAGAAAGCAGAACAGAGGCTGGGAGGGGGAGGGAGAATGGGAAGTTTTTGTTTAATAAGTACAGAGTTTCCATTTGGGATGATAAAAGGATTTTAGAAATAGAAAGTTGTGATGGTTACGCAACACTGTGAATGTACTTAATGCCACTGAATTGTACGCTTAAAAATACTTAAAATGACAAGTTTTACGTTACAAATATTTTACAAAATTAAAAATGAAAATATAACTATACACACTTAAATGAAATATGTAATAAACAGCACTTTCGAAAAAACTTAAGTATTTGGTTGCTTTATTTAATTAATCCTTTAATTTTCTGCCAATGTGGCAGTGAATTTGTGATAAGTTAAATGTGTGTATGATGCAATTCCACTGAATAGTTACATAGAAATTACATTCCTGAATACATTATACACCCCAAATTATATGTACACTATAATTACACATAAGAGAAAAGCTATTTATAGATATGAAATATACACACACACACTTCGAATGGTAACTAGAAAAGCATCTTAAGTTTCCATAAAAACCATAAATTCAATATATACATATAACTATAAACTAACATTTTTAAAAAACCTATAATAAATTTACATACAACACCACACAGCTTATATTCTACTTAGCCAATGTTTTATAACTAGAAATTCTTGTTTCTTTAACAATCAGTCCATTCTCAATAGAATGGAAGCTCCAGGAAAGAAGTTAACTGGTGCATCACATTTACGATGATATACCAGGCAGCTACAACATGACTGGGGGTAAATAATAAGCACTCACGTATTTGATGAATGAATAATAAATAAAAGGAGGAATGAATTATTTGTTATATGTCAGTTTTGACTGACAACACTCTTCAAAAGTAGGAAACACTGCTCCAGGTTGTTCACTGTTTCTGTATTAGGCATATACTTCACAAAGCATGTTACTCATATAAACTACACAAAGGCAAAAACAGATTGAACAGTAGCTATGAACAGTTTGCAAGTGAAAGAGCAAGGTAAGTCAACTGACTAAATATCAGCACCAACACCTCTTCGCCTTTTTAAATTAAATACCAAAATACCAATATACATATACCATGAATGTACATTTACAATGGAACTTAAGACTGCCTATATACCCAAGTTAGGAAGGCAGGAAAGCTTATTCATTTTCTCATAGAAATAAACATCTCATTTAGACATTTTCTCATAGAAAACCTAAGAATTTAAAGTGTCTCTCATAAAAGGTTAAGCTGCAGTTATACAAAAAAATCGATTATGTGGGGCTGCTTTCTACCTCCCCACCAATTTGTTCTTTATTTAGTAACTTATTTGTACTTTATATTCTTTTTTTTTTTGGCCGCTGCGTGGCTTGTGGGATCTTAGTTCCCCAGCCAGGAACTGAACCCGGCCCCTGGCAGTGAAAGCACCAAGTCCTAACCACTGGACCGCCAGGGAATTCCCTGTACTTTATATTCTTAAGATGTAAATAAAAATCAGCATACAAGTCATCTCACATAATATATCATGTCCCCTAAGTATCTTTTTCAGGAGAAGGGGTAGATAAGGGTGGAAGGAGACAAACAATGTTTTTCCAATAGAAAGCAACCTCCATGAGGACAGAGACTGTTTCACTTGTTAGCGTATCCAAAAATCCTAGAAGAGTTCTGGCAGAGAGCAAACACTTAACAAATATGTGTCAAATGGAAGGAAAACAAGAAAGAAGGGATGGAGGAAGGAAGGGAGTGAAGGAAAGGGAAGTACCTATTCATTCATCCATAAATGTGTAAGCACATATTGTAAGAGTCACTGAACAAAACTGTGCTAATCTTTACAAGTCTACATGTAGCAAATGCACATTAGACATAGTAATAGACTTCTGTGAACACCTCACTGAAAAGGCAAAGGTTTTTCTATTTTCTTATGATGTAACACAACTAAAAAAAGTAATTTCTAATTTGCATGTAGTATTCATTTGCATAGTTAGAGCAATGTGATGTTGATTTGGGAGAGTTGTTCAACAAAATCCACCAATTTATCAGCTGTACAAAGACAACAAAGATGACAAACCATTTAAATCAAAGCCATAAAGAAACGCAACTGCTGCATACAAATATATTTTCAAAAACCTAACACTATGAAAATATAAATGTATTAAAAAAATTGAAGATGATCATTTTGTGAACAATCAATTTTAAAGAAAAAAGGCTTGTGACAACTTTCCTTTAAATAAAAATGTTTTCAAACACATTTAAAATGGTTCAAGTAAAAATATCTAATTCAAGCCAATTTGGTAAAGATCTCTACTATGAAAAGCATAGTAGGCAGAACTTAACAATGATTAGTCTTTTAAAGGGGGAGAGAGTTTAAAAAAAAAAAAGTACATTTAGGCTCTCTAATCAAGAAAGCTAACTGGTTATTCTAATTGTACCCAGTATACCAAAAACATTACTTATTATTCTCTCTAGGTACAAAGTTTTAACTTTATTAGAAAACTTAGATGGCTGACCACTGAAGGTTTTTGCCATCTAAAAGTTCGTTTTTACCTTCATTCACTCAGTGATTCAATAAATAGTTATTAAGCCCTTGTTTCAAATTCTAGTCTAGGTTTTTGGGATACTTTAGTGACCCTAACAGGCAAATATCTCTACCTTTGTTTCCTGTTCTAATTCAAAATCTAAACAAAAATCATAATAAGTCAGTAAATTAAGTATGATAAAAGGTGAGAGAAGGTACCAGAGTCAGGCTGCAATTTAAATGGGCCAGTTGGAGTAGATTTCATTGAAAAGGTAACATTTAAGAGGGACCTGAGTAAGCCATGCATACACTGAGAACAGACCAGGCAAGGAAAAAATCAGTAGAGAGACCCCAAGAAGGGAAACTGCCTGAAATGCTTGAAGAACAGCAAATTCAGAGTGGCTAGAGTAGAATAAGGGAGGGGAAGAACAATTTGAGATAAGGTCAGAGCGATGTGAAGTTCCAGGAACTGGCAAGGGTTCATCATCGGCCATTGGAATAGCTTTGGCTTTCTTTGCGAAATACATGAAGAGGACCCGAGAGTTTTAGAGAGAGGAATGGCGTGGATTTGACTTATATTTTCAAAAGATCTCTCTGGGTTCCACTTCCAGCGTGACAGTGTAAGGAGCTCCATGAGCTCATTCCCCAGCAAAACTGCTGAAAACTATTTAAAACCAACCATTTAAACTATCCAGAAATGATGCTAAGAGCGTAAGGCAAATGAAGAAATGCGTATTCAAGAAAATCTACTAAAACTCAGGAAAAACAACAATACTATGTGGTATCTGACTAAAAACTGTTCCCTCTCTCCTTCCCTCCCCCTTCTTAGTTCAGTGAGACTCAAACTTCACTCCAGGCTGACGCTGCCAAGAACACAGGGTTACCACTCAGAGAGCCATCTTCCTAGGAGGGGCAGGACATTAGCATCTCTCATCCTGCCCAAAGCTACCTGATGCTGAAGCTAAAGTTCCACGTTAAGTGCAGCCGATAGATGGAGGCTCCCCTCTTCCACCCAACTGCCACTCATGGGAAAGAGGACCTATGCTGCTGCTGCATGTTGAAAATACTACGACCCAGACTGCCCTCCAACCAGCTACTTCATAAAGCTGGGGTCCTGCACCAGGAAAGGCAAGATGAGACTTGAGGTTACTGTATACCCCTCCAATGAGTGCTCAGTTACTAAACTGGGAGTGTCACACGGAGAAAAAAGTGCACCACTGCCCCCCCTACTCAATGCCAGAGCTTAGCCAGAGATTTTAACATGAAGGTAAAGCAGGTCTTAAAACAGCTCTGAATCTCTTCCCCCAAAACTGGCTTCATTTGTAATGGTGTCTGAAGTCCAAACCTAAGCACAATCTCAAAACCATGACGGTTGTAGTGAAAGACAACTGGGAGGAGAGTCAGACACAGGCTGAACTGTAAACCAGCTACTTTGCAGGAAAGAATAAGGAGAATCAGGTTCTTAACTGCTGGGATGAACCCTCCTGGGGTCAGAACAAATTTCAAGCTCTGACCTCAAGAACTATGCCTTCAAGTGAGCTCAATATTCTTTTTCAATCAGGCTGAGAAGCAATTTATGTCCTAGGGCATTGTTGAGCAGTCAGCAGGCAATTTGCGGAGTTTAACATCTGGGTGTGGTCAATGAAAGAGACAGTGGAAGAGGGCCCTGCCCAAAACACTATCATCCCAGGATGCATGTGGACATACCCAAATCTGCACACCCCAGGGACACCAACAGATGCTTAACACTGAAAGAGGGAAACAGACTTCACTAAATTAATCCACCCAGTCACTAAACAAATAAGCAAATAAGAATAACAAACCCTGGGAAGGGTAGGAGGAGACTAGTACCCAGACTTGCTATAATATTATATAAAATGTCCAGTTTCCAACCAGAAATTACAACTGTGCAAAGAAACAAGAAAGTATAACCCGTACGCCAGGAAAAAAACAGGCAACAGAAACTGCCTGTGAGAGCCACCAGATGTTGGATTTAACAGACAAAGACTTCAAAGGAGCCATTTTAAATATGTTCAAAAAACTAAAGGGAGCCATAATTAAAGAAGTAATATATAATGACAATGTCACAGCAAATAGAGAATTTCAATAAAGAGATAGATGCTATTTTTTTAATGGAAATTCTGGAGTTAGAAGTACAATGACTGAAATTAGAAAGTCACTAGAGGGGCTCAAAGCCTGTACATGTAGACTGGCAGAAGAATGAATTGGTGAAAGAGAAGATAGATTAATAGAGATTAAGCAATCCAAAGAACAGAGAGGGGAAAAAATGAAGAAAAATGAACAGAGCTTCAGAGAAATGTAAAACACCATTAAGCACGTCAACATACACATCATGGGAATACTAGAAGGAGAGAAAAGGAAAAGAAGAAACATATTTGAAGAAACAATGGTATAAAAATGAACTATAGCTACACAACAAAGATGAATCCCAGAAATACAGTACTGAACAAGGAAGCAAGAAGTAGAATATAACTGTGCTCATACAAATTTCAACAGATAAAAGAAAACTTTTAGAGGTGCACATAAGGTGATAAAAAGTCAGGACAGCGATTGCCTCTGGGTGAAAGGGAGAGGGTTATGAAGAGGTGAACAGGAAGACGTGTGTATGCTTGGCGGGGGACGGGGTGTATGTGTTCTGAAGTACTTGAAATATTCTATTTTTTTATTCAAGTATAGTTGATTTACAATGTTGTTAGTTTCTGCTGTACAGCAAAGTGATTCAGTTATACATATGTATACATTCTTTTTTATATTCTTTCCCATTATGGTTTATCACAGGGTATTGAATACTGTTCCCTGTGTTATACAGTAGGACCTCGTTGTTTATCCATTCTATATGTAATCATTTGCATCTGCTAATCCCAAACCCCCAATCCATCCCTCCCCCACTCCCCTCTCCCTCGGCAACCACAAGGCCGTTCTCTATGTCTGCAAGTCTCTTTGTTTTGTAGATGGGCTCATTTGTGTCATATTTTAGATTCCACATACAAGTGATATCATATGGTATTTGTCTTTCTCTTTCTGACTTACTTCACTTAGTATGACAACCTCTAGCTGCATCCATGTTGCTGCAAATGGCATTATTTCATTCTTTGTTATGGCTTAGTATATTCCATTGTGTATATATATGTACCACACCTTCTTTATCCATTCATCTGTTGATGGACATTTAGGTTGTTTCCATGTCTTGGCTATTGTAAATAGTGCTGTTGTGAACATAGGGGGTACATGTATCTTTTTGAATTATAATTTTGTCCAAATATATGCCCAGGAGTGGGACTGCTGGACCATAAGGCAACTCTATTTTTAGTTTCTTGAGGAACCTCCTTATTGTTTTCCATAGTGGCTGCACCAACTTACATTACTACCAACAGTGTAGGAGGATTCCCTTTCTCTAAACCCTCTCCAACACTTGTTGTTCGTAGACTTTTTAATGATGGTTATTCTGACCAGTGTGAGGTGGTACCTCATTGTAGTTCTGATTTGCATTTCTCTAATAATTAGCGATGTTGAGGATCCTTTCATGTGCCTGTTGGTCATGTGTATGCCTTCTTTGGAAAAATGTCTATTTAGGTCTTGTACCCATTTATCAGTTGGGTTGTTTTGTTGTTGTTGTTTTTGAGATATGTGAGCTGTTTTTATATTTTGGAAATTAAGCCCTGTCAGTCGCATCATTTGCAAACATTTTCTCCCAGTCGGTAGGTTGTCTTTTTATTTTGTTTATGTTTTCTTTTGCTGTACAGAAGCTTGTAAGTTTGATCAGGTCCCATTTGTTTATTTTTGCTTTTGTTTCTATTGCCTTGGGAGACTGACCTAAGAAAACATTGGTACGATTTATGTCAGAGAATGTTTTGCCTACGTTTTCTTCTTGGATTTTTATGGTGTCATGCCTTATATTTAAGTCTTTAGGCCATTTTGAGTTTATTTTTGTGTATGGTATGAAGGTGTGTTCTAACTTCATTGATTTACATGTGGCTGTCCAACTTTTCCAACACAACTTGTTGAAGAGATTGTCTTTTTCCATTGTATATTCTTGCCTCCTTTGTCGAAGACTAATTGACCATAGGTGTGTGGGTTTATTCTGGGCTCTCTATTCTGTTCCACTGATCCACATGTCTGTTTTTGTGCTAATACCACACTGTTTTGATTACTGTAGCTTTGTAGTATTGTTCAAAGTCTGGGAGGGTAATGCCTTCTGCTTTTGGGAATTCTGAGTCTTTTATGGCTGCATGTAAATTTTAGGATTATTTGTTCTAGTCCTGTGGAAAACATCATGGGTATTTTTGATAGGGATTACATTAAATCTGTAGATTGCTTTGGGTAGTACGGCCATTTTAACAATATTAATTCCTCCAATCCAAGAGCATGGGATTTGACTTTGCTCACCTTCTTTGACTCACCTTCAATGAAATATTCTATTTTAGACCTGGGAAATGGTTACAAAGATGTTTGCTATATAATTAAAGTCTACATGTTTTACATGTACATGTTTTATGTTTCTGAATATACAGTTCTTCAAAGTCTTAAAAGGAAAAGATAATAGCTGCAATTTTCCCAGAATGGTTAAAAATAACCCCCTGCCCCAGAAAGCACAACATACCCAAGTGAGATCAATAAATCCACACCCAGACACAAGACAGTAAAACTGCAGAACACTAAAGGCAACAAGAATCTCAAAAGCAAACATTTAAAAAGAACCCTTCACCCAATGAAATGATAATTAGACTTTACAGCAGATTTCTCAATAGCAACAAGTGAAGCCAGAAGGGAAAGACAATATTCAAGATTCTGAGAGAAAATTACTGTCAACCTACAGTTGTGCTCCTTGAAAACAATAACCCTTAAGAATGAAAGTAAATGATAAAACAACATTTTTTGAGATAATCGAGCTTTTCACATGGACTGATTATTAGAAGATATTAGTTAAATATGATAGTAGTATTGTGTTTATTTTGTTAAAAAGCTCTTCTAGAGGAGATACATTCTAAAGTATTTACAGACTTCATGGTATGATATCTTAGCAGGAAAGGAGCACAGAATGGGGAAGTGATGAAATTAGAATAGCAAAAGTCCGTAACTACAGAAACTGAGGGATGGAAATAATTGGGTTTAATCACACTATTTGGTCTACTTTCACATATGCTTAAAATTTTCCATGATAAAAATAACTGATTTTAAAATAAGGCTAAATTAAAATTAAAACAAATAAACAAAAATAGAGACAGTTTACCAGTAAGAGACATCCATTAAAGGAATTTGTGAAGATATTCTTCAGGAAGAAGGAAAATGATCTCAGAAGAACAGTCAGAGATTAAAGAAGATGGTGAGGAAAGAATATAGTAAAAGTATATGTAAATTGAATATTTCTATAGAATATTCTATTTCTGTATAAAATAATATAACTTGTTGGATTTAACAAGGATAAAATAAAACATTAAACAACAATAACATGCCAGTTGAGAGAGGACTGATATAAGATAAACTGCTATAAGATCCAACTTTAAGAGCAATACAAATAGTAAAATCTCAAGGATAACCACATATTCTCTAAGATCTACTAACTGCACTTCCTTTTATCTTTTTTAGAGAAACCAGTGCACATTTTAATGAGGCACCATGTACAAATAGTTCCAGCACTGTTTGTAACAGCAAAAAAACTGGAAACCTAAATGTCCATCAAGGAATTCCCTGGCAGTCCAGTGGTTAGGACTCCGCGCTTCCACTGCAGGGGGCACGGGTTCGATCCCTTGTCAGGGAACTAAGATCCCGCACGCCACAGTGAGGCCACACACACAAAAGAAGTCCATCAATAGGAAATGGCAAATTTATGGCATATCAACAAAATGAAATACTACAGCAATTTAAAAGACTAAGGTAGATCTGTACTTACAAACATACTGAATGAAAAAAGCTAATTGCAGGTACTATATGACAGTTTTTACATTAAAAAAGAAACCATATGTTTTCTTTATATACAAACATACAGATGGTCTTCAACTTATGATTGTTCAACTTGCAACTTTATCATGATGCAAAAGCGATGTGTGTTCGGAGAAGACAAAACGTACTTCGAATTCTGAATTCTGATCTTATCCCAGGCTAGCGATATGCAGTACAATACTCTCCTGTGATGCTGGGTAGCAGCAGTGAGCCACAACTCCCAGGCAGCCACGTGTCCCAGTTAGCCACACCATCAGAAGGGTAAACAACAGATACACTTAAACCATTCTGTACCCAGATAACCATTCTGTTTCTCGCTTTCAGATAGTATTCAATAAATTACATGAGATATTCAACACTTTATTATAAAAAAGGTTTTGTTAGGTGTTTTTGCCCAACTGTATGCTAATGTAAGTGTTCTGAGCACATTTAAGGTAGGCTAGGCTATGCTATAATGTTCGGCATGTTAGGTGTACTAAATGCACTTTTGACTGACAAGATTTTCAACTTACTGGAATATAATCCCATAATAAGTTGAGGAAAATATATAATTTTATATGCAAAATCACAGAAAAAAATTAAACACAAGGTGGTAATAGTGGCTACACCTATGAAACAATGAAGAAAATGGGATGGATTGGAAACTTGAGCCTTGTCTATGATTTTTGTAAAGACAGACTATATTTATGTATTTCTCTATAACAACAAATTTATTTTTAAAAATAACTTTAAGGACATTAAACTTTGAATTCTTTCCGTTTAAAGATTGTGTCTATTGTGCTCAACATTGTACCACAGGCAAATGTAGAGCAAATAATAGGTTCCCACAACTGGGAGAGGTGGAGGGAGATATGGAAGAGTGACTCAAAAGAAATATACCAAAGTAGCAGACTTTTATCACTTAGTAGAGCAGTTATAAGTAGCTTCTTTTCTTCCGTTTATTTTCTTCTATTTCCCAATTTTTAGAAAATAAACATTTATATTTACAATGGGAAAAGCTATTTTAAATTAGTTAAAAACTAGGTGCTATTGACAAATAAAAAGAAACAAGTGATGAGATGAAAAATCTTTTAAATGTATAATTAGAGAATTAGCATTAATGTGTTTCCTATTAACTTAATGCCCTCTCAGAAGAAGGCTAGGAGTATAAAAAATTAAAGGCCTGATAAAGGTCTTATTAATAAGATAAAATCAAATCTGTATAAAATCAAAGCAGAGACTAATTAATGTGCCAATTAGTTCTCTGTCATACTTGGGCAGGTTGTCAACAGAAGTAGTTGCCTACATCAATGTATTTTCAATTAAGGAAAAAGAACAGATCTATTTGGGGGAAGGTGCCTGGTAGAAGTGTATGCCTATTTTATAGAGTTTTTAAGAACTGACCCAGAGACTATTTGAAACAAATGCATCCAGCTACCAAAAGCTTAAAACCCTCCAAGTCACTCTGGACCTATTAAATTAGTTCTTTTAGAGAGGCTTCTGTATATCGATTTACAATATACCAGTAGTAACAGATAAGATAGAAAAAAATTAATCCAAGGAGAAATACTAAACTGAAGTGCAAGGGCCAGTATCATCCTCTCAGAATTAAAAAATAAAAAAATAATAATGTTTATTAGCATGGTTAAGTGTGACCTTTTCTTTACCCAAATCTAGATTCTACCATCTCCTCAATTCTGATCCCAGATCACATGGTGCCAATCAAATGCTCCTCTTCCACCATGAGATCATTTCCAATTCAACCATCCCTAAGTTCTTTTATCCTGCCAGCACTTTGGTGTTCCCACTTCATGTCATGCACCGACTAATAAGGAAGTACAGCCTTTCAATTTTTTGTCTGGGTGAGACGTAGAAGGGTACAGTAGACAGGAAAGGTATGAGATAATCTGGTTTAAAAGTGCCTTTTAAATGGAAAAAATGAATTTTAAACATTAATGCTAAACAAATACAGGAATCAAGCTTATATATGAATACTCCCGGAATTGTCAGTATTATGTACTTCTAGATATATTACCATGCACCCCACCCAGGATAAAATTAAAAGATTAATAATAAGGGTATTTAAGGAGCCTAAGATATAGAAATAATAGCTAATAATTCTCCTTTAAAAAGAAGACAAAAAATAATAATAATAAAATAAAATAAAAAGAAGACAAAAATTAATGTTTCAATTTGTTTTCTTCCTCCCTAATCTCCACGTGTGTCTTGCTTCTATTCTGACGCAGTAAAATCCAGAATGGTAACAGTTTTACACTATAAAGCCAAGTAAAAATAGTACACAGTTCAGAATCCTCTGTACATGTACAACTAGTTCATTCCTACTTCAAACAGAAAATGTTAAGCAAACTGTATTTCTGGAGAAAGTCTCAAAGAGAATGTGTGTGTTGGAATGTTTTAAATAATAAAACATTTTATAAACAATAAAGGACCATTGTTACATGACATTAGATCCAATACAATAGTAAAACACACATCATTACCCCCTAAGAAAAGAATCATGTAAAAAAAAAGTGGCTTCAAATCTGTATAGAAATGGAAACTCATTCAACCAACTCAAAGGCTGTGTTTCCAATGTGCTTGTTTTAGTAATCTTTAGATTGCACATATAAGGGAATTAGCTGGTGGTCCAGTGGTTAGGACGCTTTCACTGCTGGGGCCTGGGTACGATCCCTGGTTGGGGAACTAAGATCTTGCAAGCTGCACAGCACGGCCAAAAAATAAAATATAATTAATTAATTTGCACATATAAGTATACTCTATACACATACTTTAAAAGTTCATGACTGACTACAAGTGAAGCAATTTAGAAAGAATGTTATATTTATTTTTTGCAGCCAAAATGGTCTATTTAAATAATTATACATCTCAGATGGTTTCATGGAATTTAAACCTATAGGTTAAAAAAAATGACTGAAACGTACGTGCATGTAAATTCTGAGATGAAGGATGCACTGTTTACTTAATTGTGGAATGGAAAACACATTAACTCATCCATACCATTGCTATCTTAGAAACTAAAAGCCCCATTAAAAAATGTAACACTAAAAGAGAAGAGGCGCTAAACTAGGGGTCAGCAAATATTTTTTGTCAAAGGCTAAATGCTAAATATTTTATGCTTTGTGAGCCATACACACTTGCAGTTACTCAACTCTGATGCTGAAATGCAAAGGCGGTTACAGACAATACTTAAATAAATGAGTGTGACTGGGTTCCAATAAAACTTTATTTATGGACACTAAAATCTGAATTTCATTTAATTTTCCCATATCACAAAATACTCTTCTTAATTTTTTCAACCACCTGAAAATTTAAAAACCATTCCCTTAGACCTTACAAAAATAAGCAGCATGGACCCCTGCTCTAAACTAACATGGAAACCTCACAAATTTGAACATGAGTCTATGAGTCTAAGTCTTGGACTGCTTTCAAATCTATTTCTCTCAACCTTCTCCCTGAGGAAATCTTTTTCGTATTTTATTAAGCAAATGATTTCTCTCCACTCTAAGCATTTACTTTTACATGTCCTGCTGAGTTGGCCCTAGCATACTGTGAGAAAGAAACTACTAGCCTTATTTTTAAGATATTAAAAATTCTTTCTGGGCTCCCCTGGTGGCGCAGTGGTTGAGGGTCTGCCTGCCGATGCAGGGGACACGGGTTCATGCCCCGGTCCGGGAAGATCCCCCATGCCGCGGAGCGGCTGGGCCCGTGAGCCATGGCCGCTGAGCCTGCGAGTCCAGAGCCTGTGCTCCGCAACAGGAGAGGCCACGTACCACAAAAAAAAAAAAAAAAATTCTTTCTGCATCTTCATACTCTTAACTATAAAATTTCACAAACTTGAAATAATTCGGGGACACAGCCTTGTTTTCCAATTAGACAAAATTCAGGAAATAAATACAGTAACTGAGAAACACTGACATGAAATACTTACCCACCACATGACAACTACAATGAAACCAAGATCATTCTCAATAATACATGTTGAAGCATTAAGTAAAACTGTCCCTAGTGATGTTAACCAACACTTACTAAACATTTACAAAATGTTCCTGATGTTGAGGGCCCCAGTAAAATTCTAAAAACTCATACTATCTGTATATAAAAATTCAAAGAGTGAGAAAATTATCTAGAAGTTTAGAATTGGGTGCAGTTTCATATTTCATAGAAGGAAGAAATTCTGTTGGGGTGCAAAAAGGAGTAATAATGAAAATAAAATATGAATACCGAAAAATGCAAGAGCAAAGAAAGTAAAGGTATGGAAGTGAGATAAAAAAATTATTAGAGTCTAAGTTATGTTTTAACAAGAAAGGAGAATAGCCAAAGGTAGCCTACTGAGTTTAGCATCACAAAGGAAGCAGCTGGGTTTTATTAAAGAGAAAACAGTTTATATGAATAACGGTGGTGAGGAATGCAAGGAGAAAGAGGGAATAAAAAAGAAAATAATCAAAATAGAACATTAAAATTAAGTCACCATTTAGTTACAATCCACCTCCAATCATTTTTGCAAGAGTTGTAGTCATTATATAGAAGTATGCAACCATTACCTTCCAATTATTGTAAAAATCACAGTATACCTATTAAGGGGAAAGTTTAAGAATCAAGCTGGTAATATCAATAATATGCATGCATAATAAACTGCTGTAGATAACTGTAAACTCTGTTACTACATTTATAACCTGTGAAAGGGTCTAACTTTTGATAATGGCTAGAACTTCAGCACTTATCCACCAATTTGGGGGACGAGGCAAATTACAGTAAACTGTTTGGAACACCTACAATGCTTCTAGAAGCTTTAATGCACAAAATAAGAATTGTTTTTAAAAAAGAAAATTCTGCTTTAAAGCAACAGAAATGTATAAGAATACATTAACCAAGCAGAAATCTACATCAAACTAAGAATCAGAGAAGGACTAGCTTGAAGCTTCTGAGTAGCAACCTAGACTACAACCTACTAGGTGAAAAAAAATTGCTCAAGTAGCAAAATTAGATTTATAAGATTATGTCTCCTAAACAGAGACTAATAAGCAAATTAGCCTTACAGTAAGGAACAAGTATAAAGTGCTCTGTAGGTGTAATTGTAGAGAAGGATGAAGTTCGATAAAATGGGGAGGGAAGGAGAAAAGGAGAGGAAAAACAGACAAGAGGGAACTATATCATAAGCTTACTATCAAAATCTGAGTAAAGAAAACAACAGATCATTCTCATGAAAACATAAATACAAAAGTCCTAAGTACAATATTAGCAAAACCAAATTCAACAATATTAAACTAAGTAGAGATTTCCCAGCAGTGCAAGGACTTCATAATAGGGAATTATTTATCACCTCAAAAGGTCAAAACAGGGCTTCCCTGGTGGCGCAGTGGTTGAGAGTCCGCCTGCCGATGCAAGGGACATGGGTTCGTGCCCCGGTCCAGGAAGATCCCACATGCCGTGGAGCAGCTGGGCCCGTGAGCCATGGCCGCTAAGCCTGCGCGTCCGGAGCCTGTGCTCCGCAACGGGAGAGGCCACAACAGTGAGAGGCCCGCGTACCACAAAAAAAAAAAAAAAGGGCAAAACGAAAAAACTGTCCACCTCCAGAAATACTAAAAAGTCACTTAATAAAACTCACTATCTTGTCCTTATGAACTCTCTTAATAGGAATAAAAAGATTATTCTATAATGTGATAATGGATATCTACCCCAATACATTCTAATGATGAAATGTTAAAGGGATTCTCACTAAAATCAGGAATAAGGTAGGATGCTATCATTACTATTAACATTATTCCAGAAGTTGTAGTCAATGCTATATAAAAATTTTAAATTAAACAATATTATATGTAAAGAACAATTAAAAACAAAATGTAGAAGACTAACATGTATTACCAATATCATAATGAAATGGGAACATTATTACAGATAGCATAAGAAGAAGTAAAAGCATAAAAGGAAATGCCTAGATTCTGTAAAAACACAAGTTTCTAAAACTGACCCAAGGGACTTCCCTGGCAGTCCAATGGTTAAGACCCCGCGCTTCTACTGCAGGGGGCACAGGTTTGATCCCTGGTCAGTGAATGAAGATCCCACAAGCCGCGGGCCATGTCCAAAAAATAATAAATAAATAAATAAAACTCAGCCAAGAGGAAATAGAAAATCTAGATTGTCCTCTAAAGGTTAATGTAATTTAATATATATTTTAAAACCTCCCCAGATGGCTTCATGGGTGAATCCTCAAAATATTTTAAAAATAAGTAATACCAAACTTAGACAAACTCTTTTAAAGAGTGGAATAGGAAAACACTTCCCAAGGCATTTTATGAGGCAGCACACTGTTATCATAACCTGACAAAAACATGACAAGAAAATTACTGAACAAGAATCTTCATGAACATAGACCAAAAAAAATTTTTTCTTTAAAACTTAACAAACAAAATATAGCAAATATATTAAAGGAAATATATCATGACTGTGATTATCCCAGGGATGCAAAATTAATTTAACATTCAAAAATTAGTCAGTGGATAAGTGTACAAACTGCCAAGGAGAGTATACCAGGATGCCAGTGACACTGAAGAATAGAATATAATGCCAAGCAGACCAGGTGTGAAGATTGGCCTGCACAACCTACGGCCTCAATGAGCAAGTTAATGTGAAGATGAAGTTGCTTGATGAACACGGAATCAGAATAAAGCTGCTTGGATATAAACCTTGAATTATCAGTGGGCTCTAATGACCCATTACATTCATCCTCATTTATTCATTCATATGTATATTTTAAATGTCTTATAAAGTATAAGACAAAAAGATATTTAAAAACTACAAACAATACTTGTGAAATAAACATTACGAGTTCACACACACACCAAAAAAAGTCAGTGGAATTCACCACATTAACCAAATAAAAAAGAATCATGATCACCTCAAAAGACATAGAAAAGTAAGAAAATTTAACATCTATTCATGATAAAAATTCTCAGCAAATTAGAAATAAAAGGAAACTTCCTCAATGTGATAAAGTATCTATAAAAAGCCTACAGCTAACATCATACCTAATGGTGAAACACTGAACACTTTCCCTGAAGTCAAAAACAAGTCAAGACAGTCTGCTCTCAACTTACCTATTCGAACATTTTACTAGAAGTCCTAGCCAGTACAGCAAGACAAGAAAAGTAAACAAACAAATATTGTTAAACTAAAACCAGTCTTTATTTGCAAATGATGTAACTTCATACATAGAAGATCCAAAGGAATAGAAAAATTACTTGAACTACTAAGTGAATTTAGCAAGACTGCTGGATACAAAAGGAATACACAAACATCTATTGTATTTCTAAATACCAGTAACATACAATAGAGATATAAAGTAAAACCACAACACCACTTATTAATAGAATTAAATAAAACATTACTTAGGAATAAATATACCAAGAGATGTGAAACACATCTACATTAAATCACAAAATACTACAAAGAGAAATGAAAGAAGACCTCAATAAACGGAGAGATACACAATGTTTATGAATTGGAAGACATGATATTTTTAAGATATCAATTGTCCTCAAATTAATGTATATATTCAATGCAATCAAAATCTAAATCCAAATGGACTTTTTAAAAACAGAAATTGGCAAGCTGGTTCTAAAATTTACATGGAAATGTAAAGGAATTAAAATACTCAAGCAATCTTGAAGAAGAACAAAGCTGGAGAACTTACACAACCAGATTTCAAAACTCAGTGTGAAATTACAGTAAGTAAAAACAGTGCTGGCATTCGTGATAATTTTTGGACAGACATCAATAAAATTCAATGGAGAAAGATAGGTGTTTTCCATATATGATATTGAAGAAACTGAATACCAATGTGGGAAAAAAGTGAACCTCTACCTAACATCATATACATAATTAATTTCAGTTGAATCACAGATTTAAATTTGAATGCTAAGCTATTGATATATATTGCTGATAAAAGACTCGTATCTCAACTGTATGAAAAATCCCTACAAAAAATAAAGGAACAAATAATTCAATTAAAAAGTAAATAAGAATATACATAAAGCTTTTAGAGGAATATTTAGGAGAATATCTTCATGACTTTGGGGCAGGGGAAAGATTTCTCAGCACACAAAAGGCAATAACCATAAAAATTTTAATTGATAAAACAGACTTCATCAAAATTAAAGCCTTCTGCACATCAAAAGATGCCAATAATGAAGTGAAAAGACAAGCTAATATTGCAAGAAAACATTCACAACACATCTAACAAAGAATCCACTCCCAAAATACATAAAGAACTCCTACAAATCAATAATAAAAGATAATACAATTTACACAAATGGTCAATAAGCACTTAATATGTTCAACACCACTGGTCATCAGAGAAAAGCAAATTAAAACTACATTGAGACATCACTACACAATCACCAGAATAGCTATAATCAATTCCAAGTGTTAGTGAGGACATGAAGCAACTAGAACTGCCATGTTTTGGGCTTCCCTGGTGGTGCAGTGGTTAAGAATCTGCCTGCCAATTCAGGGGACACGGGTTTGAGCCCTGGTGCGGGAAGATCCCACGTGCCACAGAGCAACTAAGCCTGTGCACCACAACTACTGAGCCTGCGCTCTAGAGCCTGCGAGCCACAACTACTGAGCCCAAGTGCCACAACTACTGAAGCCCACGCACCTAGAGCCCGTGCTCTGCAACAAGAGAAGCCCGCGCACCACAACGAAGAGTAGTCCCTGCTCGCCGCAACTAGAGAAAAGCCCATGTGCAGCAAAGACCCAACACAGCCAAAAAATTTTTTTAATTAATTTTTAAAAAACTGCCATATTTTGATTAGAGCATAAAATGGGACAACTATTTCTGGAAACGCAGTTTTTAATAAAGTTAAACACACACCTACCCTATAACCCAGAAAATCCTCTCCTAGGTATATATTCAAGTGAAATGAGTGCATATGCCTACAAAAAGATTTGTACAAGAATGTTCACAGCAGCATTATTCATAATAGCTTCCCCTCCCTCCCCAACAAAAAAAGGAAATGATTCAAATGTCCATCAACAGAAGAGTGGATAAACTGTGCTATATTCATACAATGGAATACTACTTCTCAACAGAAAAGATACTACTAATACGAATAACTACTTTGATAAATCTCAAAAATATTATGTCGAGAGCAAGGAGCCAAGCACAAAGGAGTACAAGGTTTCATTACACAAAGTCTGAGAATAGGCAAAGCTAATCAAAAGTCAGAATGCTTGCTTCTTAGTGGGAACAGTGATACTGACTGGAAAGAGGCAAAAGTGAACTATCTAAAGTGACTGTAAATGTTCCATATAATGATCTAGGTGTCGGAGACAAGTGTGCATACATATGTAAAAGGTCAAATGTTTACTTTTATATGAACTGTCCCTCAATTATATACTCTGCAAAGGAAAAGAAGAAAAGGGAGGTGAAGGAAAGAAGTGCCATTTTAATCTAAATTTCATGGTCTAAATCAAAATTTTATCTCTGAAAGGGACACCAACAAATCTTTTGTGGAAGGGAGTGTTCTCTATGATACACAGTCCCTCAAACTGTTAGGAATATACCTCAAAATTGTATTATTTTCTTTGAATAGCCCATTGAAATGCCATTATTACATGTTCAGCCTACTGACTGTCCAAGGATAATATATTAAGAGGATTTTGACAGCAGTTTTATTTTCTTTCATTTGTCCAAAGACTTCTAAGTTTCAACAGAGTATCCATACTTCTAATACTATGTTACATATTAATATATTATCTCTTCTCTTTGTGACTTAAAACTCTATTCAAGTTTAATTTTTATCTATGCCAAAAAGTCAATTATTTAATTTCACTATAAAATAATTAGCAGTTACAAAACTGGAACAATTCAAAAAAAATGTGTAAGTTACCCACAATCCAATTTTCTAGTATATAAAGTTTTCTGTACCTACCCACCTCAAGTACATATTATAAATATCTGTGTGTTTTGAAAGGGGGAGGATCATGCTGCACACTGTTCTGGAATCTAGCCCACTGCTTAATGCAATTCATATCTTCCCTTGCATAAGTCATGGGTGATGTCACTCAATGTGTAATATTTTTCTACACAGATGTCCTGTAATTTATTTAATCAGTCCCATTACTAAAAATTTGTTTCCAATTTTTTATTACTGTGGACAATATTGTAACAAACAGTCCATCTGTGTTTACTTTCTTCATTTCTATTATTTTTACTGTAAATCTGAATGGCTTAAAATGGTTCTTTATGACCATTTAGAGCCTTCTCTATGATTCTGTTCAGCTATCGACAATTGTTTTCTTCAAAGGCCAGATAGTAAATATTTTAGGCATTGAGGGCCACATACAATCTTTATTGCATATTCTTTTTTTGTTTTGTTTTGTTTTTACAAACTTTTAAAAATGTTAAAAACCATTCTTAGCTCATGGACCTTACAAAAACAGTCCGTGGACAGGATTTGGTCTGCAGGCCACAGTTTGTTCACAGATGAACAATTTTAAAGGTGCTTATCAGAATCAGTGGTTTTGCTAATGTTCATGACTCTTCAACTACTTTTATCAAATATTCAGAAGATACTCTTTGAAAGGCTACTGCCAACAAACACTGTACTCCCAACTGTGGCTACATAATGATTCACAGCTATAAGAATAAACATCGTCACCTAATTGTACCCATCTTATTCCATAGCGTGTCCTCGCTTTACCTATAAAATCTTTATAAAAAACAGGTGGAAGAAATACAATAAAGATAATATTAAAAAATAAGTTGTTAGGGCTTCCCTGGTGGCGCAGTGGTTGAGAGTCCGCCTGCCGATGCAGGGGACACGGGTTCGTGCCCCGGTCCGGGAGGATCCCACATGCCGTGGAGCGGCTGGGCCCGTGAGCCATGGCCGCTGAGCCTGCGCGACCGGAGCCTGTGCTCCGCAACGGGAGAGGCCACAACAGTGAGAGGCCCGCGTACCGCAAAAAAAAAAAAAAAAAAAAAAAGTTGTTTACCAGTGACCTTTCAAAGAATTAAAAGAATATCTGCCTTATAAGTATATTCACTTTATATTTTATGTTCCTTTGTAAAAAAAATTACTAAGCAAACAATGTTTGAAGAAGGATAAAAGGAGTTTTTTAAAAAAGAAAACATAGAAGATAGACTTTACAGGTGTAGGCTGGAAAACTAATGGAAAGAGAATTCAATACGTTTATAATACTGCCAACTTTGATTAAGTCAGGGATGCTTCTAAAAATCTGGTTTTGGTTCCTTTGGTTTCTAGTGACTGGGTTGGAACATCAGAACCAGTATGGAAATTTACAAAACATAATTAACCTACTCTAGTTTGACCCTACCTCCCTAGGTCCAATCTCCCTATAATAGGTCTACTTTACAGTCTTGCTATCTGCACTCAAAGGGAGAAAGGAGACGGGAGAGAAGGAAAAAAGAGATGGAATAATAAAAGACTGGATAATTATCAACCACATATCACTAAGACAAAGACTTAAGAAATACTCTTTCTCACAGGAAATTTCACTTTCCCAAACTACTTTCCGCCGTTATAGGTTCTGGCAGATTTTCTTACCAATTAAAGAAACAAACATGCAAATATTGAGCTCATTCTCTATTTCAATTAAACTCAAAGCTAGAAAGGGTCAGAAAATAAGGTATATATAGCAGGAGATCTAGGTTAGAGTTCTGATTCTTACAATAACTAGTTTTGGGAAACTGATCAAGTTATTGACTTTCTAGGGGCCTGAGGCTTCTTTGTCTGTATTATAAAGGGATTGTATTAGATAAATCACTGAGATCTCTCCTGGTTCTAAAAATTCTAAAAATGCAAAGTGATTAAACCTCCTACAATTAAGCACAAAGTTTTTTAAGGGGATTATATAATGGCCAACAATAGTAATAAAATAAAATGTTACTTAGGAAACATTTAATGATAATCCAGCATCTTGTGATTCTAAAATTCAAAATTGTCACCATTCTCAAGAAAATTGTAAGATTTATTTAATAAAACCCAATGTTTTGATATTTAATGTTAATAAATGGCTCTTAATTTTAGTGTTAAATAGCTAGAAAAATCTAAAAAGTTACTGTATAAAAAAAGTTTTTCCCAAGTTTTTCCTATACAAACACAGTTTTCCTAATTTAGACCGGAGGAGAGTCTGAATTAGCAGAGTACTTCTTTGTATACACACTGTATCTAATACATTAGGATTGCTATTGATGGCATAAATTACCAAAGATGATATGGAAGACAGCTTGTCTACTAAAGCAGATTCTTAGATAAGTCTGGCTTATTTTCTAGGCTGCTGCTCTCTAGTTTTAGTAAATTAATTTTAAATAAAAGGATAGGACTTGGTTACATAAACTAAAAGTGCTGTATCATATATGTAATAAAACCAGATGAGAAAGTGCAGAAAGCTTCCTAAAACTCACTTAAGGGAAACTATAATTTTAAACATTTTTTTAAGTGTGTGTATTTGTGTGTATGTATAAAATCTCAGAAGTATAAATGCCAAACTGACCAGAGGAGTTAGCTATCTAAGTGATCTGGATGGGCAGAGGGCAGTGGGGTTCAATTAAGAGGGACTTTGCTTTATTTGTACAGTTTGAATTTTTCTAAAAATTCATAGCTTGTGTGACTAAAGGTAAATTTTTTAGTTTTTAAGAACAAAGTTTTTCAGAAAAATACACTTGAAAAAAGTCATATTACTACAATACAATGATCACTGGTTGGGGCAGGTTTACATGCTATATTTAAATGTCTAGAAAAAAGATAAATGACAAGAAATAAATTCACATTTAAAAAAAAGAACTTTATATAGACTAGATATTTAGACCAAATTCTTACTCCTCCCTAAAATACATTTCCATTTCTAGAACTGAGCATTTTTAGCAGTGTTTACTTTATCTTTCACCATCTGTGAATTTTCCAGGGAACTGAAGTTCATCACTTTTAAAGCAGCAAATCCTATGTACCTACTATGTGTCAGATACAGTGCTAGGCACTGAAGAAGATGATGATGATGTTGATAATCATAAGGAAGTTGTTGTTGCTTGGGGGAGAAAAATTAATGACTAATAAATTTATTATATACTCAATGACCTTTACTCTATTTACACAGGCAAATTTCAGGTTCTTCCAGATTTAAAAATAAATCAGCTATGTTCTAAACATAGCTGTGCAAACTACTGTGCAATTCTGTCTACTCCATGCTGCCGTGACTTTCCCCATCATCACTATGAGTCAACCCTTTTTAGTTAACAGTCTGTGATGTAAAGATGTAAACTTTCCAGAAAATCTGAATGTCTGAGGAAAATAAAGGGTGGAGTGGTAAGGATGAAGTCAAGAGCAAAAAGAAAGTATAAATGCTGGTACTTTAACTGATTTATTCTGCACACATTTTTTTCTTCATCTCCTTTACAGATTTTAAAGTAATTTATTGGCTTGGAAAAATAAAATGGTTACAGATTACTTGATATGTACATTAAGATTTTATTTTGTATATTTAATTTATAGACTGAAAGCAAAGAAATAATATATTTTCCCAATTCTCAAGCAAACCAGAAAGAACTCTACTAGAAATTTTCCTTCAAATTTTACATATCTATTCCTTCCCTGAAGTTTTATAATAACCACTGGTATATTTTCTACTTTCTCCTTAAAGCAAATCAGTATGTAGTTCACTGTATATCACAATCACTTAAAACCCCATGCCTTACTCCAAATACCACACCTTTAACCTTCCTTTTTAAAAAATCTACCTTATACCCAGGGAAGGGCAGAGAGAAAGAAATGAGGACACAGGACCAAGACCAGAGTGATTCCAACCTTGTAGAGACTGCAGTGGAGAAAGGGATGCATATAAAGACCATGAAGATACTCGAGAGAGAGGCAGGAGAAAAAAGAATATAGTTACAGTAGAGACTGAGAAAAGTGAACAAGTTTGAGAAATATTCTGGCAGGAGGATAGACTAGATGTTAGAGAAAGGAAGAGAAAGAGGTTTTGGTTTTTTTTTTGCGGTACATGGGCCTCTCACTGTTGTGGCCTCTCCCATTGCGGAGCACAGGCTCCGGACGCACAGACTCAGCGGCCATGGCTCACGGGCCTAACCGCTCCGCAGCATGTGGGATCTTCCCAGACCAGGGCTCGAACCCGTGTCCCCTGCATCGGCAGGCGGACTCTCAACCACTGCGCCACCAGGGAAGCCCCGAGAAAGAGGTTTTAAGAATGACTCTCAATATGACTCTCAGAGATGCCCAAGAACATTCATTCATTCATTAAAATATTTACTGAGCATCTAATATACACAATGCACTTTCCTATGCATGGGGGTCACTTGAATAACCCTGTCTAGAGTTCAGTGATATGAGGGCTATTGAAATATAAATTTTTAACTCAGACACATATTTAATATTCAAGGTTTTGATGATACTACCTGGGCTTTCTCATTTATGTGACCCAAAATATTCTCCTTGTGCTTAAGCCAGTTTGGGTCAAGTTTTATGTCATTTGCAATAAAAGAGTCCTCTTCACAAGATCTTCCTTCTTTAGCCTCACCTTTAATCCACTCTTCGAAGAGCAGTCAGAGTAAAATTATACACTTGATAATTTTACTCTCTCCTCTTAAACCCTTCCATGGCTTTATACTGTACTTGGGATAAATCTTCTTTAATATGACCTCGAAGGTCATTCATGGTATAGCCTTTTTTTTTTTTTTGCGGTACGCGGGCCTCTCACCACTGCGGCCCCTCCCGCCGCGGAGCACAGGCCCTGGACGCGCAGGCTCAGTGGCCACGGCTCACGGGCCCAGCTGCTCCGCGGCACGCAGGATCCTCCCGGACCGGGGCACGAACCTGCGCCCCCCGCATTGGCAGGCAGACTCCCACCCACTGCACCACCAGGGAAGCCCCATGGTATAGCCTTTTAAGGTGTCTCTCACTTCCATTCCCCTCTAAACACTGGCCTTGGGAAAACAGTTTTTAATCAGACACTTACCATATAACCTAGTAATTCCAATTCTAGATATTTACCCAAGAAAAAATGAAAACACATGTCCATAAGAGCTTATACATGAATGTTCATAAACAGCTTTATTCACAGTAGCCAAACTGAAAACAACCCAAATGTCCACCAGCATATGAATGGATAAACAAACTGTGGTATATTTATTCAATGGAATACTACAATACTACTCAGCAGTAAAAAGGAACTGCTGATAGATATGACATGCACAATCTCAGAAGCATTATGCTAAGTACAAGAAGCCAGTCACAAAATTATTCCACTTAGGGACTTCCCTGGTGGCGCAGTGGTTCAGAGTCCGCCTGCCGATGCAGGGGACACGGGTTCCTGCCCCGGTCCGGGATGATCCCACATGCCGCAGAGCGGTTAGGCCCGTGAGCCATGGCCGCTAAGTCTGCGCGTCCAGAGCCTGTGCTCCGCAAAGGAAGAGGCCACAACAGTGAGAGGCCCACGTACCGCAAAAAAAAAAAAAAAAAAAAATTATTCCACTTATGTAAAATTCCATTAACAGCCAAAACTAAGCTCTGGTAACAGAATCAGAACAGAGATTGATTCCACGGGACAGGTACTGAGTAGTAAGGGGCATAAGGGATTTCTGGGGTGACTGGAATGTTATAGATCTTTTTTCCCCCTAAATTTATTTATTTATTTATTTTTGGCTGCGTTCTGTCTTCGTTGCTGCGCACGGGCTTTCTCTAGTTGTGGTGAGCGGGGGCTACTTCTTTGTTGCGGTGCGCGGGCTTCTCCTTGCAGTGGCTTCTCTTGTTGCAGAGCAGGGGCTCTAGGTGCCTGGGCTTCAGTAGTTGTGGCACAAGGGCTCAGTAGTTGTGCCTCGCAGGCTCTAGAGCGCAGGCTCAGTAGTTGTGGCGCACAGGCTTAGTTGCTCCACGGCATATGGGATCTTCCCGGACCAGGGCTTGAACCCGTGTCACCTGCATTAGCAGGCGGATTCTTAATCAGTACGCCACCAGGGAAGTCCCGGAATGTTATAGATCTTGATAGAGGTGTAAGCTACACAGGTGCATGCATTTGTCAAAGCTTATATATTTCACTGTATGTAAATTATACCTCAAATTACTTAAATATCATTATTTTTTAAAAGCCATAAACAAAATCTCTACTTATCAGCTCTCCATGCCTGCGGGGTCCTTACAGTTAAGCCTCCACTATTAGAATTTGGTTCCACTATTCAGCTGGTGGTAAAGACTCCTAGCAGAGCAAAGCAGGGGACGGCGGGGGGCAGGGGGTAGGGGCTGAGGGGAGGAAGAGAGGGAAGTCTTTTAGCTCTCCCCTAGAAGTCTGAATCCTGAAATATTCAAGACAACTATCCTAAATTACAAGTAAACCATTGGTCTGTGGACTGGAATAGAGACAGGGGATTCTAGTTGATAAAAAGTCACTATGCATGCAAAACCAACCAGAGACCACTCAAACTACTGGAAAAACTTGATATTTTAAAGAAACTTTTCTATTGTAAGTGACTTTATAAGACACCTATCTTATAAAATTTGAGATTCCTCAAAAAAATTTATTAAACTACAGAATATTTTGCAATTATGAATTATTATGAGAGTAGTGCACAAGCCTAGAAGCTGCACCTTCACAACTGGTACTAAAATTGTAAATAAGTTAAGTACTTATGAAAAAATCATGTTAAGACTAATTTTAAAGAGATCTGATAAAATTATGTTTGGGGAAGCAAAATCATCAAGAGATAAGCAAAATTAAAGGTAGAAAATAGCCATGAAAGTGAATTATTGATTATTCTTTTCCTTCTCTTTATTCAGCTCCTATGTACACAATGACTTGTATTACTCATAACTGTCTTACGTTATATCTGCGAATCTTGTAATTCAGCTAGCCTACATGCCAGTGCCTTGAAGGCAGTGTCCCTACACCTAGCACAGAGCTGGAAGGCACACTTAGTAGCCAAATGAGATCTTGTTATATAGTATATTAAAGGTTCCTCACTACAAGTAAGTGATGGCAGAAAGCATCTAATAGCATTTAAGCAACCCTTTCAAACTAGCTCTAAAGATGATTGGCTCCACAAGAAATTAAACAGAGAAAAGAAAAAAAAAAAGAAACTTAAGTATACACCTCACAAATTATAAGAAATTCTAAACAACAGTTAAAAATAAATCTTTTAAAAGATGCAATTATAATTTCTTATCTTGCTAATATTTAAAAAAGTGATTAACCTGCCTTAGAATCAGGTTTTAATAAAATTGTTGGATGGCTTGGAGGCTGAATAAGAGTCTTAAAAGTGTCATAAATGGGAAAGTAAATAAAAATATTCACTTAACCTATTTAAGTATTCCTTATTTTCTAACAACTGAACTAGTGATGTGCTGAATTTAAAAGATTATTTCTAAGTTTCTCTTAAATTACTTATAGTTTTAAAAACTACATTCAAAAACAATAAAAGTGGGGCTACACTAATTTTCTTGTTAAATAAAAAAGAATAAACAAGAAAAGCTATTAAAACATGACAAAAATAGTTTTTTATTCACTTCCTTGCAAATTATATTATGGCATTACAAACTTGGCAAAGAAACAAACAGCTATTTTTTAATTGACTGAACCAAGCAGTCACAGAGACAGATTTAAGCACAGTGACTGTCAAACTCCTGGATAAAAGCAGCATATTATTCTATTCTGAGCCTAGAGGGACATAAGACAAAAGAACTCCTCTGTTCCAAGAGTACGACAGTACTCTTCGTGACTTTCATTCCAGGGACACTCTCTTTCATTATGCTAATAACCAATCTTAACTTTTAAAGCTGTTTTGATTCAAAACAATAATGTAGTGAAGGCTGCATAACCAAATGCTCTAGTTAGGAGTTAACATTTTCCCAAGCCGCTTCTAATTTGTTGTTCCTATTGAATTTCTACACAAAGCAAATGAAAATATAACTCCACAAGACCATTTTACTCCTAGTTAATATTTTCAAATAATGATAACAAATTCTAAAGAAAATACATTGAAATTGAGGTGTTTATACACTGCTGATGGCATTATAAATTGATTTCTAAAGAAAATACATTGAAATTGAGGTGTTTATACACTGCTGATGGCATTATAAACTGATTCAATCCTTTTGAAAATAGGATTGAATACGATGCAAACACAATGCAAAAGCCTTATATAATGATGTCCTCTGCTCCAGTATTTTCATGTCTGGAAACACAGCTTAGGCAAAGAATTTAGTTAAAAGAAATATAAGCTGTTTCGGCCTTGCCTAGCACTCGAGAGTCCAGTTAATATAATTTTGCAGTCAATTTAAACCAGCTGAAGTCTGGTTTCAGTCAGTGTGAAGATCAGTATTTCCAAGATCGAAACTGTCTTGCACTACTCCAAAGGCTTTATCTATGTGGTAGAATAACCAATAGCAACTACGGAACAAAACTTTATCAAAGATATGAATAAGTCACATGCAGACAGAATTCTACATTTTAAAATCTTATCATTGGAACAGGAAGCCTCCAAAATAAAAGGTCAAAATCATGCCCAATGCTTTTAGGGTGAAGAAGAGCTGAAATAACAAAAGAACTGAAAGAATTCTGAGACTCAGTGAACATCACAAAGTTAGCAGTCCTATAGTATCAAACAGAAGTTGCTTACAACTTTTTCATTGATTAGCTAGGAAATACAGCATCAGCTTTTTGCCCAATTCATAAAGAATATTAATGGCAGAGTTAATAAACAAAATTAAGCAGACCTGGACAAAAACTGCACATGGTAAAACATTCTACTAAAAACTGATGGGTCAACTCTTCTTGACAAAATTTCAGTGTACAATATGTAGGAAAAGTGAATTTGATAGAAGCAACTTCAAATGAAAACTAACAAATACCAAAGCTATAATCCTCAAAATTAAGAATAAAAATCTAATCAATAAATTGTATGTTCATTCTAAAGTATAAAAGGAAAAGAATAAATCCCAGTAAAAATAATTTGAGTAAAAAAAAAACCTAGAAAAAGAAAGTTAAACAAATTTTAATGTCACTATGTAAGAAACTGGCCAATAAATTTAAATGATTTAATATAGTTTTCCACAGAAAATAATCTACTTAAAATTCATTCATGTTGGTGTGACTGATTGATATGCTTGCATTTGCAGTATCCTTGGAGGATCAGTATGTCCACTGGGTCAAAATGATACTCAATTAAAAAGGTACACTCTTGATGAATTGGATGATTGGGATTGACATGTATACACTGATGTGTATAAAACTGATGACTAATAAGAACCTGCTGTATAAAAAAAAAAAAGGGTACACTCTAACATCAAAAACAGAAATACCGGGAGCTTCCCTGGTGGCACAGTGGTTGAGAGTCCGCCTGCCGATGCAGGGGACACGGGTTCGTGCCCCGGTCCGGGAGGATCCCGCGTGCCGCGGAGCGGCTAGGCCCGTGGGCCATGGCCGCTGGGCCTGTGCGTCCGGAGCCTGTGCTCCGCGGCGGGAGAGGCCACAACGGTGAGAGGCCCGCGTTCCGCAAAAAAAAAAGAAATACCCAGATGTCCAATGGGGGGAAAGTTTTCCTACCCAGGGAGGCTCTGTCTTCTTCAACCCACTAGGGAGCTTTAAGAGTGACATACATGCAACCATGAGGAAGACATTATGCACCCAACCCACCAAGATCAGCCATCAACCCAGGAAATCAATGTGGTAACATACACAACCACACTGCCTTCCCATCAGAAACATAATGGAATATTATGTTTAATACTGGCTCTTATAAGTTTATTTTACATCCCCATCTTATTTCAGAAAGTATGGTAAAGAGTATATGACAAACACTAATGTTGCAGTAAATAAACTAATACAAAAAATATATATATGTATAAAATAAAAAGATTGAAAGGAAACACAGTAAAACAAAATTTTTAACAAGCATCATCTTTGGGAGACTTTTCTTCTACATGTCATTTTCACATTTTCTACAGTGAATATATGCCATAAATGTTTAATTTTACTTTTACTAGTTAGTAAAATTGATCAAAATTAAAACACAATAAGGGTACCTATTAACTTTGTTTCCACATTTTAGGGCCCTAGTGGCAACCACTGTAAATAATTCTTATGTATTCTTCCAGATATATTCAATGTATATATAAGCATATACTCATATGCATCTCCTTTTTTTTTTTTTTTTTTTTGCTGTACGTGGGCCTCTCACTGTTGTGGCCTCTCCCGTTGCGGAGCACAGGCTCCGGACGCGCAGGCTCAGCGGCCATGGCTCACGGGCCCAGCCGCTCCGCGGCATGTGGGATCTTCCCGGACCGGGGCACGAACCCGTGTCCCCTGCATCGGCAGGCGGACTCTCAACTACTGCGCCACCAGGGAAGCCCTGCATCTCCTTTTTAAACTGAAAATGAAAAGGACTGTGTGCATTGTTCTGAACCTTCTCCTTTTCACTTAACATACACCAGAAATTTTTCTATCTTAATACATATATCTCTACTTCTTTCCTTTCCATGGCTACAACATATTCCATCATATAGATGCACACATAATTTAACAAGCCCTATTGACATTAATTTCAGTAGTTTCAGTCTTTTGGTATTACAATACTGCAATACACACCCTTGAACATACGTTCCAGTATGTTAGTATATCAGAAACCAATTCTCCAAAATTCAGTCTGCTGAATAATAAATTCACTGAAATTGCCAAATTTATATATTCATCTCAATGATCTGAACAAATCAGTCACATGACCCTGATTATATTTTATATTAATATATACCATATTGGTTGACTGTTATATGTATTTATAATATAACCTGTATGTATAAGTTATTTTTAATTTAATAGATATATCTGTACTTACAGTTATCTACATGTAAAAATATTTATATTTATTAATATAATAAATATAGATATCTCATAAATATTTCTATAAGTATCTTATGTTTATTAATAAACAGATTTGTTAGTTTTGTATTTCTTATCATTAAATTTACTAATCTGTCTTTTGTGGCAAGATTTAGGCCACTTTTTCAAGTTCTTTCACACTCTTGTTTGAATGAAATATTTCATTATTCCAGTCTTTAGGTAATTTTATTATTATTCCCCAAGGCCTCAATGAAGACATTCTTAACTTTTATAGCAATTAATAACCAAAATATTAGCATTTCTTACTGATGTGGTTGTTCTAGATATTTTTCAGCACATATCTATGGTAAATACATATAAGATTTACAGTGAAATAATAATTACCGATTGTGAAATGTTTTTCTGAATATTAAATATATTCATAAAAATCAACCAACCTATGACCCTTAGCTTCCAATATTCCTTAAAATAAGGGGGGAAATTGTAAACCAAATCCCATCAAAAATCTTCAAAAGCTATTAAAATCATTCCATCCAATATAAATAACTGTAAATTTTAGTCAAATACATAAAAAAAAAACCAAGCCTGGTAGATGCCTTTTGAAACTGACAAAAGAATCCTAAAAATATCAAAATGCTAGAAAAAAAACATAAAATAACTTTTCAAAGGACTGGAAAGAAATCAGAGTAAACTGAAAAATTCTCCTATGAAATAATGCTATTTTGTCTATATTCATTTGAAAAATAGTTTCCTGAATACATAGATACAAAGAATTGGTGTATGTGACAAATCAGCCTTGTAGATTAACTGAACTAGAGCCAGTATATTTGCAGAACACATTCCTAGAAGTGAAATTGCTAGATCAAGAATGGTATGTGCAATTTTTAATTTTGACGAACACTGGCAAATTGCCCTTTAAAAAGTTGCACCGGTACTTCCCTGGTGGTGCAGTGGTTAAGAATCTGCCTGCCAATGCAGGGCACATGGATGGGTTCGAGCCTTGGTCCGGGAAGATCCCACATGTCGTGGACCAACTAAATTCATGCACCACAACTACTGAGCCAGCGCTCTAGAGCCCACGAGCCATAACTACTGAGCCCATGTGCCACAACTACGGAAGCCCGTGCGCCTAGAGCCTGTGTTCCGCAACAAGAGAAGCCACCGCAATGAGAAGCCTGTGCACTGCATCAGAGTAGCCCCAGCTCGCCGCAACTAGAGACAGATTGCCCGCATCAATGAAGACCCAATGCAGCAAAAAATAAATAAATAAGTAAATGTGTGTATGTGTGTATATATATATATATATATATAAAAGTTGCACCAATCTATATTCTCACTAAAGCCTATTAGAACCAAACATTTTAATCCTTACCAATCTAAAAGGTAAATACTGGAATCATTGTTATTTTTAATTTGCATTTTTAAAATTTTGGGTGAGAGTGTATGTATTTTATAATGGGAAAAGTACTTTAAATTAATTAAATTATGAAGAAATATAAAACATTTATATAATAAACATTTAAAGTATACAACAGGGACTTCCCTGGTGGCGCAGTGGTTAAGAATCCGCCTGCCAATGCAGCGGACACAGGTTCGAGCCCTGGTCTGGGAAGATCCCACATGCCGCAGAGCAACTAAGCCCGTGCACCACAAATACTGAAGCCCACGTGCCCTAGAGCCCGTGCTCTGCAACAAGAGTAGCCACTGCAATGAGAAGCCCACGCACCGCAACAAAGAGTAGACCATGCTCGCCGCAACTAGAGAAAGCCCCGCGCAGCAACGGAGACCCAACACAGCCAAAAGTTAAAATAAATAAATAAAGTATACAACAATATAAAAACAAGTTCACATATTAATAAAAAATCAAGATAACATGAAAAAATAATGAAAATGCTGTTTATTTTAGGATTTTGTAATTATAAAAGTTTTTTCCATTCGTTCTTCAAGATTTTCTCCAGTGTTACTTATTATGCTGATTTTCCATTAACAAAAAGTTCTAGTAGCCTGAGACTAAAGAATAATCAGTTTTTTATGCCACCCAGGCTTTTTATTTCCTGTCAATGGCCCACCCAGTTTTCAGTTGCCCAGTGCCAAAACTTGATCATAATCTTCAATTTAGCAGTCTCCATTCTCTAAACCCTGGTCATTAAATCCTACTGATTGTATTCCTTTAATAAGACTCTCGGGCCTCCCTGGTGGCGCAGTGGTTGAGAGTCCGCCTGCCGATGCAGGGGATACGGGTTCGTGCCCCGGTCTGGGAGGATCCCATATGCCGCGGAGCGGCTGGGCCCGTGAGCCATGGCCGCTGAGCCTGCGCATCCGGAGCCTGTGCTCCGCAACGGGAGAGGCCACAACAGTGAGAGGCCCGCGTACCGCAAAAAAAAAAAAAAAAAAAAAAAAAAAAGACTCTCTTATATGCCCTTTGGCCACCATTTCAACTGGATAACTAATATAGGAACTACATGAAATCTCTCTCCTCTAGAATCCAATTCACACACAGTTCTGTCTGATTAACTTCCCTTCAGACCAGTGCTTATTAAACTTGATCATGCATACAAATCACTTGAATATCTTATTCAAGTGGTTGGGACTTGAATATCTTATTCTAGCAGTTGGGACTCTGTGCTCCCAATGCAGGGGGCCCGGGTTTGATCCCTGTTCAGAGAACTAGATCCCGCATGCCGCAACTAAGGATCCCGCATGCTGCAACTAAGACCCCGCGCAGCCAAAATAAATATTTTTTTAAAATGTAGATTCTGATTCTGTAGGTCTGAGGTAAGGTATTAAAATTTGCTTTTCTAACAAGCTCTCAAGTTATGCCAATGCTTTATACTCCATTCTTGAAGTCACTCTTCAGAATGAGAACCTTTAAATCTGCTACTGCCTCCTGCTCGAATTGAAGCTCTTTCTTGTATTTGGAACCCTCCCTCTACTTGTTAGTAGAGTTGACCCTTGATCAACATGGGTTTCAACTGGGGATCCACTTATACATGGATTTTTTCCCAATAAATACTACAGTACAAAATCTGCAGTTGGTTGAATCCTCGGATTTGGAACTGGGGATATGAAGGGCCAACTGTAAAGTTAGGCACCACAAACCCTCAAGTTGTTCAATGGTCAACTACTGAATAACCCCACTGCCTCACAGAATGTCCCCCTCACTCTCTCCCACAGGTCATACTCATTTTTGTTCAGCAGTCCCCTTATATAATGTTCCCCAGTTTCACTTCAACTTCCTTTCCCACTCCATCTACCACTCATTGAAATACAGTTGGCCCTTGAACAACATGAGTTTGAACTGCACAGGTCCACTTACATGCAAATTTTTTCAACAGTAAATGCTACAGTACTACATGATCTGATGTTGGTTGAACCCGCAAATGCAAAACCTCAGATAAAGAGAAATCTCAGAAATGGAAGAACCGCATATATTGAGGGCCAACTGTAAATTATACACGGATTTTCTTTTTTTACATTTTCTTTATATGTGGATTTTCGACTGCATGGAGGTCAGTGTCCCTAACCGTCACATTGTTCAAGGGTCAATCGTATTATTTTTTTCACAAGACCACACAAATTAATCCTGCCCACATTCTTTAATTACTCCTTTTCTGAATTTCTATAGTACTTCTCCATTAAGCAGCTGGTGTCTGCTGTCTTATACTATTAGAAACATTGCAGAAGTGTTCATCTTGTGCCCCATGAAGTGCCTTGAGAACACAAATTTTCCTCCCATTTAATGCAGAGCAATATGCCTAGCACATAATTCCTATTCAGTCTAAGTTTATCCAGAGAATCATACTTTGTGGTTGCCTTTTTAAAGAATAATAAAAACACACACCATATTTCACCTTGGAGTGGTAACATTTCAAGGTCAATTTGCCACTAGTGTAAGCACAAATTACATCGCCAACATAAAAACTAGTGACTATTTAGAACAAAGAATATTAAATTTTGTTTAAAACTACAGAAAACGTCAAATGACACATGGGACATAAAAATAAAGAATTTATGAGAAACAAAAAATTATAAAGGGAGAAAATAAGAATAAATGTTAATGATGCTATACAAACCAATAATAAGGAACATGAACCAAACAGAATGGATGGGGCAGGGAGTAAGAAGAGAGTTGCATAGGGAGGGGTAGGTGGCTTTCCAGTAAGACTATATAGAGTCAAAAATAAGTAGGAGGGGACTTGCCTGGTGGTGCAGTGGTTAAGAATACACCTGTTAATGCAGGGGACATAAGTTCAATCCCTGGTCCGGGAAGATCCCACATGCCACAGAGCAACTAAGCCTGTGCGCTACAACTACTGAGCCTTAGCTCTAGATCCCACGAGCCACAACTACTGAAGCCCGCGCTCCACAACTACTGAAGCCCATGCACCTAGAGCCCATGCTCTGCAACAAGAGAAGCCACTGCAATGAGAAACCCGTGCACCACAACGAAGAGTAGCCCGCACTCGCCACAACGAAGACCCAACGCAGCCAAAAAATAAATAAATAAATTAATTAATTAAAAAAAAAAAGTAGGAGAACATATATTCTTTTCAAGGACCCATAGAACATTCATCTAGATAAATAATATCCTGGGCCATAAAACCTCAACAAATTTCAAAGAACTGATATCATACAGATTACGTTCTCTGACCATAATGGAATCCAACTGGAATTCAATAAATCTCCATACACTTGCAAGTTTAACAAAGATACCACTGAATAATCCATGAGCCAAAGAGGAAGACTCAAAGAAAATTTTAAAAATACATAGAGCTAAGTGAAAATGAAAATACAACATATCAAAATGTGTGAAACGCAGCTAAAGCAGTGCCCAGAGGAAAATTTATAGCGCTAAATGCTTACACTAGGGAAAAAAGGCCGTAAGTCGATAATCTTAGTTCCTATTGCAATAAACTACAAAAAGAGGAAGATAAACTCAAAGCAAGCAGAAGGAAGAAAATAAAGAGCAGAGATCAATAAGATTGAAAACAGAAGATAAACTGATAAACCTCTAGCAAGACTAACAAAGACAAAAAGAGGAAAGACTGGAATCATATCAGAAGGAAACAGGGGATCACTACAGATCTCTCAGCCACTAAAAGGACAATAAGGAAATACTGAGAACAACTTCATACTCATAAATTCAACAACTTAGAAAAATTCTTAAAAAACCATACATCATGTGGGGAATATAATAAACAACCATGTACATATCTTTGTATGGTGACATATCATAACTAGACGTCATGGTGATCATTTTGAAATGTATAGAAATATACAATCACTATGTTGTATAAAAGGAACTAAAATAGTATTGTAAGTCAGTTACACTTCAAAACCAAACAAACTTATTAAAAAAAGAGATGAGATTTGTGGTTACTAGAGGCTGGGGGTTGGGGGAGGGTAAATTGGATGAAGGTGGTCAAAAGGTACAAATTTCCAGTTTTAAGGTAAATAAATACTAGGGTTGTAAGGTACAACATGATGAATAAAATTAATACTGCTGTATGTTATATATGAAAGTTGTTAAGAGAGTAAATCCTAAGAGTTCTCATCACAGGGAAAAATTTTTTTCAATTTCTTTAACTTTGTATCTACATGAGATGATGTTCACTAAATTTATTGTGATAATCATTTCATGATGTAAGTGAAATTATGCTGTACACCTTAACCTTACACAGTGCTATATGTCAATTATATCTCAATAAAACAGAAAGAAAAAAGATAAAAACAAACAATTTTTTAAAAAACCACACATCACCAAAACTCAATACAGATGAAACAGATAATCTGAATAATCCTTTAAGCATTAAAAAAAAAAAATTTGAATCCATAGCTCAGAAGCTCAGGAAAAAGAAATCCCCTGGCCCAAATGGCTTCACTGGAGAATCTTACCAAAAATTTAAAGAATTAGTTCTATTTTTATACCATCTTCCAGAAAAGAGGAGGAACACTTCCCAACTCATTTTATGAGACCAATATTACTCTGGCATCAAAATCAGACACAGTACCAAAAAACATAAACATTTCAGACCACTATTTCTCATGAACTTAGATGCAAAAATCCTAAACAATATGTTCGCAAATAAAATCCAGAAACGTATAAAAAGACTACTGGGATTTATTCTAGGTGCAAGGCTGGTTCAACATTTGAAAATCAATCGCTGTAATCCATGAGATAAAAGGGCTAAAGAAGAAAAATTATATGATCATATCAATTGAGAGAAAAGCATTTAACCAAATTCAAAACAAAAATTCTCAGTAAACTAGGAATAGAGGAGAACTTCCTCAACTTGGTAAAGAATATATATAAAAAAACCCATAGCTAACATCACAACTTAATAGTTTCCATGCTTCCCCCATAGCTAACATCACAACTTAATGGTGAAAATTATGTATTTCCCCCATAAGCTCAAGTTCAAGGCAAGAATGGCTGTTCTCACCAATCTCTTTCAACATAGTTAATGGAATTTCCAGCTAGCAAATAAGGTTAAGAAAAGCAAATGAAAGGCAAACAGATTGGAACCGAAGAAAAAAATATGTCCCTGTTTGCAGATGACATGACTTTCCACCTAGAAAATACCATGGAATCTATAAAAAAAAAATGCCCTAGAACTAATAAGTGAGTTCTGCACAGTCAGAGGATACAAGATTAATACATAAAAATCAACCACATTTCTATATACTAATAATAAACATGTGAAAACCTAAATTACAAATACAATGCCATTTAAAATCACTCCAAAGAAAATGAAATACTTAGCTATAAATCTAACAAAATGTGCAAGGTCTGTATACTGAAAATTACAAAATGCTGATGAACAAAATCCAAGAAGACCTAAAGAACTGGAGACTTAGCATGTTCACTGACTAGAAGACACAACATAGTAAAGAACAATACTCCATAATTGATATAGATGTAATGTAATTCTTAGCAAAGTCACAGAAAGATTTTTTATAGGTATAAATAAGCTTATTCTAAAATCTGTATGGAGAGGAGATCCTACAAGACCTAAAGCAATTTTGAAAAATAAGAATTAAGTGGGAGGAATCGCTTTTCCTGATATCGAGGCTTACTATATAGCTACAGTAATAAAAACAGTGTGGTACTCGGGGTGGGGGGGCGGTGGTGGGATGAATTGGGAGATTGGGATTGACATATATACCCTAGTATGTATAAAATAAATAACTAATTAGAACCTGCTGTATAAAAAAATAAATTAAATTAAAACAAAACAAAACAGTGTGGTACTGATGGAGAGATAGACATATGGATGGATGGAACAGAACAGAAAACTCAGAAATAGGTCCACACAAATATGCCCAATTAATTGTTGACAACAGTATGCAAGCAATTTGATAGAGGAAAGACAGCCTTTCCAACAGAAGGTGCTAGGACAAATGGACTAAAAAGAAAAAAAAAAAATCCTCAACCTAAACCTCATATCTTATACAAAAAGTAGCTCAAAATGGATCATACACTTAAACATAAAATGTAAAACTCTAAAACTTTTAGGAAAAAACTTAAGAGAAAATCTTCAAGACTTAGGACTAGGTAAAGAGTTCTTAGACTTGACACAAAAAGCACAATACATAAAACAAAGAACTAACATACTGGCTCCCATCAAAATTTAAAACTTTTGCTCTGTGAATAGCCCCATGAAGAAGATGAAAAGACAAGCTACAGACTGAGAAAAAATATTTGCAAACCACATACTTGACAAAGTACTTGTATCTAGAATATATAAAGAGCTCTCACAACTTAAGGCCAAAAAAACCCCTCAAATTAGAAAATGGGCAAAAGACGTCAACAGACATTTCACCAAAGAGGATTACAAATGACCAATAAGCACATGAAAAGATGTTCTACATCTTTAACCGTAATGAAATGCAAATTAAAACTACAATGAGATATCATTACACATCTATCTGAATGACTACAATAAAAAACAGGGCTAACACACACCCACTTTGATTAGAACGCAGAGAAACTGAATCACTAATACGATGCTTGCGGAAATGCAAAATCATACAGCAACTCTAGGAAATAATCCTACAGTTTCTTTTAAAACTAAATATGCACTTACCTGATGATCCAGTAAGTGTGCTCTTGGGCATTTATCCCAGAGAAATGGAAACGTATATTAATGCAAACATCTGTATACAAACGTTCATAACAACTCAATTAGTAAAAGCCAAAAACACTGAAAATCCGAATAAACTGTGATATATCCACACCACAAAATACGACTCAGCAATAAAAAAGTACAAACATTTGATATAAACAACACAAATGGATTCAGAAATTATTCTTATAGATCAACCCAAATCTAAGTCTGCACAGCCAACAGAAATCAGGCCTATCCTCAAAACTTAGGAGGAACCAAACAGGTAAATAGGGTATTCTAAGATCCAGAAAGTTGACAGGTAGCAAAATCTTTGTTTCAGTCTATCAAAGAGTCTATCAAAATTATCCTTCCATTGAGCATCTAAGAATGTGAACTTCAATGAGCTCACTTTTCTTCTTCTTTCCCACAACCCCTATTTTCTCTATTTCTCTATCTTTTCTCCCTAGATATCTTTATCTTTTCTCCCCTACTTGTCATTTTCAAACCTACTTTTTATCAATTCCAGTCATTAAAAAAAGGACCTAGAGACTGTCATACAGAGTGAAGTAAGTCAGAAAGAGAAAAACAAATATCATATATTAACGCATATATGTGGAATCTAGAAAAATGGTACAGATGAACCGGTTTGCAAGGCAGAAATAGAGACACAGATGCAGAGAACAAACGTATGGACACCAAGGGGGGAAAGGGGGGGCGGGGTTTGTGTTGGTGGGATGAATTGGGAGATTGGGATTGACATATACGCACTAATATGTATAAAATAGATAACCAATAAGAACCTGCTGGGGCTTCCCTGGTGGTGCAGTGTAGTTAGGAATCTGCAAATGCAGCGGACACGGGTTCTATCCCTGGTGCAGGAAGATCCCACATGCTGCAGAGCAACTAAGCCCATGCGCCACAGTTACTGAGCCTGTGCGCCACAACTACTGAGCCCACGTGCCACAACTACTGAAGCCAGCGCTCCTAGAGCCCGTGCTCTGCAACAAGAGAAGCCACCGCGATGAGAAGCCTGCACACCGCAACGAAGAGTAGCCCGTGCTCACCACAACTAGAGAAAGCCCACGTATGGCAACAAAGACCCAATGCAGCCAAAAATAAAATAAATACATTTATTAAAAAAAGCACCTGCTGTATAAAAAATTAAATTAAATTAAATTAAAAAATTCAAGCCCTTTGGCCCAAACTTTTTTCTTATACACTTTCTTCTGAATGTGCTTTTACATAATTTTCCATACCTAGGTGCTGTGGACTCTCTGAGTAGGTGAAACTAATAAAATAGCTCTCCAGTAAATAAATTATTTTCAAATGCCTAACAAAGCCATTTTTATTAATACCTTTATGGTAACAACATATCATGGATTACTTTGAAATATATTTTGGAGCTCAGAAATCAAAATCCCCCTTTAAATAATCCACAGCTACCCAAATCAGTTTTTCACTTAAAAACTACCCAGATCTGAGCTATACGCCACTTGGTTTTAAACACAGTTCAAGGCTTAACCCTAAAAAAAGGATTCACTGAACCCAGGATGAATCTTTTTTCAACAGATCAAAAAAGGTAAGAGTAATAAAATCATAAGCTTAAATCCTTAAAGGACTATAACACGGAGGGAAAAACAGTAGTAATGATGCTAATGTCCAAGTTTATGAAAGTTTGTAAAACCTGTAACAACAGACTAAGTCAGTGCAGGTATTTTTTGCTTGTTTATTTGTTTGCTGGGTTTTATGTTCAATCAGTCTTTCCTCACATGTGAAATTTTCAATCCATTTTCTTTTTTACCAGATACAAACTGCCTTTACTTTAAATTTTAAAATTTTACATTAGTAACCGAATGATTTGTAAAATATACTATTAGTAGTCCTAATATTATTTTAAGAAGTAAATAAAAGATCAACTTTTAAATTCCTCCAAAATTTTTCCAGGCAATATACAGAAAGAATCACTTATGCCTATGTAGTACCATGAGAAGGGTATGACAAAAGTCAAAAGGTTGAAAAAAAAAAAGAAAAAAAAAAAGGACAACTCAGAGCTTGAGAAAGTGAATACTAAGAAGGATAACAACATAAAAGTATTAGGAAAAAAATCCTTTATAATACATAATACCAAAATCATTTTTAGTGAATACATAACAGATTATTAACTGAGTTAAAATAACTCAAAGTGTTAGGACAAAGAGAAAGGTAAGTATAAGACAGCATTGTCAAAGAGAAATATAATGCAAACCATACACAGAATTTTAAATTTTCTACCAGCCACATTAAGAAAAAGAACCAGTAATTAATTTTATTTAATCCAATATATCCAAAATATTATGAATTCAACATGTAATCGTTATTTTACACTGAGTACACATCTTAATTCAGACCAGCTACATCTCAAGTGCTCAATAGCCAACATTTAGCTTGTGAATACCATACTGAACAACACAAGTCTATGAAACAGCTTGAGAAAACAGGCATATATCTACCTTCAGACCAATCTCTTGGTACCAATCTATGGTACTATGCACCATAATATGAAAAGATATGATATCAGTAGTAATGTATACACAATATCACAACTTGTAATATCATTGCTGATCCCAGTATAAGAGAACACTCTGAAAGGGAATCAAAAGAAAACTAATTAAAGAACATCTGCCTTCAGAGAACAGAAGTAAAGACCTAAAGGAAATGAACTGTGAAGTTTTTTTTTCAACTCATCTCCAAGCTTCTTTATATGTTGCATTACAGTGTAACTCCTCTAGAAATCATTAGCATTATGACAAGTACATTCAGAGTACCCAAAAAACATATCTTTCATCTTCCCCACAATTTTACACAGGATTTCTTCTTCACCTATTTGTACCAATTTCCCTTTTACTGTCACGTTCAGCATCATTCTGTTGGAAACTTTATGAACAAAAGTAAAACCAACTCACATCAGAGACTTAAGAATGGGTTATCAAGATATCTGAAAAGAGTTTAGAGTATAAAATACTAATTCAAATAGAGCCAAAAGTCTTAAGAAATACAATATATCCATCTGGAAGTAGGGAAAAACAGAAAGGGCAGGAGTAGAGGGTGGACACTAAATTTGGCAGGGGTTGGGGAGAAAGCAAGTATTGCTAAAGGAGGTTAGAGGTAGTAGTGAAATAACAACAGATCTCTATTTTTTTTTTTGGCCACACTACGTGGCATGTGGGATCTTAGTTCCCCAACCAGGGATCAAACCCATGCCCCCTGCAATGGGAGCATGGAGAATTAACCACTGGACCACCAGGGAAGTCCCCACAGATCTCTATTTTAAAAGGGTGGTCCAGTCTTCTACTCAAAGCAACTTTCTGCAATAGCAACCAACTCATACCTTCTTTTTCCAATTTCCTCTGAGATATAGGTGTCAAGTCTTTCTGTGTATAGGGTGGAGGAGAGGAGGGTTAGTGAGGAGAAAAGAAGCAGGCCATGAGCCATCCCTGACAACTTCCCCATCCATAAAAATTAGCATAATCAAAGACTACATTAAATATGCCTTCAAGATTTAGTAAGATAAGATAGACTAGAATAATCTCTAATCTTATTAATTCATGAAATTTCTTAAACTCAGAGCAAATCTTGCCATCTCATTTATGTTTTCAAAGGATCATTCTGACAGCTGTTAGTTAACCGACTATAAAGAAAAGGGTAAAAGCAGGGAAGTTGGTTAAAAGGTTGTTGCAATTACCCAGCAAGAGATGATGATAGCTATGGAGATGGGAAAAACTGGTTGAATTCCGGGTATGTTTTAAAGGTAGAGCCAACAACTTCCTGATGAAATGAATGTGGGATGTGAGAACAAGAGAATCAAGAATGATTTTACCAAGGTTTCTATCCTGAGCAACTTGAAGCTGCCAACAACTAAGATGAGGAAGGCTTTGTGGGTGATGCAGGTATGAGAGGGCAGACTTGGTGGGGGGAAGAGCAAGAATTCCATTTTGCACATGTTGAGTTTGAGATGTTTAATAATCATTCAAACGGAGATAGTGAGTAGGCAACTGGGCATACAAATCTGGAGTTCAGGAGAGCGGTCTGGACTAGAGAAATAAATTTGAGTCTCATCAATATTTAGAAGTAATTCAAAGCCATGAAACTAGCAGAGATGACCAAGGGAGTGAGAGCAGATAAAGATAATCAAGGAGTGAGCCCTGCCTGGGATCTACCAAGAAAGACTAAGAAGGAGCAGCCAATGAGTTTTGAAGAAAACCAAAAGAATGTGGTATCCTAAAAGGCATGTGAAACAAGTGTATCAAAGAGGAAGAAGAAAATAACTTTGTCAAATGTAGACTGATTGCATAAGACAAAGAACTGACTACTAGATTTAATAATGTCATTGTTGGGAGACCTGAACAAAAAAATGTTAGTACAGTGGTAAGGGCAAAAGCCTGATTGGAATAGGCTTAAGAAAGAACATGAGAAAACAATTAGAACAAGTGCACTTAGACAATGCTTTAAGGGGTTCTATAGCAATGGAAATAGAGAAGAACAAGGAATAGTGATCAAGAGAAGATATTTTTATGATGAGAAAAACAGTATGTCTGTACACTGATGGGAATAATCCAGAAGAGAAGGAAGAACTGAGGATGTAAAGAGAGGGAGGAGAAATTGCTAGAGTACTGTCTAAAGTAAATGAAAGGGGATGGGATCTAATGCATTAGTCAGAGGCACTGGGATTAGACAGAAGCAAAGACAATTCATCCATAGTAATGGAAGGCAGGCAATGTCATATCAATAGGTACATAGGTGGTGGAGTCTATAAATATTCTTCTGACTGCTTCTATTTTCTCAATGAAGTAGAAAGCAGGTCCATCAACTGAGAGTGAGTATGAGGACGGTTGGAAGTTTGAGGAGAAAGGCAAAGGTATAAACTAGGTCATCTAGGAGAGGGGAAACTAAATGGACTAAGGAAATAGACTAGGATTTCCAGACAATATTAAGGGCTTTTCAGTAACTTTCAGTCTTTAGTCCCTGTCAGCTGCACAGGTGCAGACATGAAGAACTCAGAGAATCTGATTTAACTAGGGTTAAGGTTTCGCCAAGTAAGTATGAAGAAGCAAGAAAGGAGCAAGAGAGGTGAGGCCAATGAAAGAGAATGAATATCATGACTGATACCTAGGTCATGAATGTAATACACTGGGTAAGAAGGGAAGAAAGGAAATCAAGGGTGGCAAAGGACAGTGCAAAGGGAATAGAAACTGGACTGGAGGTCCTAATGATAGTAAGCTTGTTGAGTTGGGAAGTACGTGGAAGGAGCTGAAAAGACAGATGGTGGTCAGAGAGGGGCTGCATGAACTGCAAGTCATGGGGTTCATGTTATTGGTAATAACGAGGTATAAGATATGACCATGGGGACTTCCCTGGAGGGCCAGTGGTTAGGACTCTGTGCTACCATTGCAGGGGGCATGTGTTCAATCCCTGGTTGGGGAACTGGGATCCCACATGCCATGCGGCACGGCCAAAAAAAGAAAGATATGACCATGGAATGGTGACTGAGATAGGGTGGAGAGAAAGATCATTAAAGAATTTTAGAACTTAAGAGGCCACAGTAATAGGAGCAACACAGATGGTATATGTTGAAATTACCAAGAATTTAAAAAGGGATAGTGTTATTAGCAAGAATGACAGTAAACTAAGAGCTAAAAGCGAAGAAAAGATGAGTAACTCAGAATGCAAGAAATGCCAGCAAACATAAGGGTTTTTGAACAATATAACCAGGCTCACTTTTTGACTCCTGTTCCATGGAAGAGGTCAGAATGGGAAATGCAGTCTTAAATCTCAGTGCATGGACTCCTCACTGACCCCTAATGATAGTATATAAGAAAAAAATGAAAAACATTATAGCCAACATGTACAAGGCAGTGTCTTCAGAAAAGTAGAAAGTAGAGGAAGTGTTCAGGAAAAAAAAAAACAAGGATACAAGAAATTTTGCTGATGATGGAGAGGAGTGAAAAGATAAGAAATATTCAGAAAATTGTGAGAATTCAAGTGTGAGACATGAACTGTCACCTGGGAGAATGGTAGTAACTGACATAAAAAGGGATAAAATATATAATGAGATTAGTCCTGATGGACTTTAGGCAAGCAGTAGTGTCTAGGCTGTGACTGCTAGAGAGAGGTATCAGAAGCTCCCTGTCAATGGAACACAAAAATCTGGGAAAGCACTGCCCTTTGTCTCAGTGCAAAGGGCTTTTCCTTCACCCCTAATGATGGCTTACAAGGAAACTGTAATGTACTTGTAAAGCTGTAGAGTTTTTAAAAATTAATAATATAAAGAAGTTAGAACAGTTCCTAGATTCTAATAAGCATACAAATATAAGCTTTTATTAGCTAATCAAATATAAAATATAATTATTATAGGGGAAAAAAAGAGATACATCTTACATTTTTTTTCCTCAGCTAAATGAGTATCCCAAGTGATTTCCAGGAAAACCATTACCAAAATGGACTCAGAAAAGCCATTTGAGAAGACAAAGTCTGTGAGAAGATCAACTTCTATGTAGTGTCCATCAATCTCAGAAAATTGGCTCTCCTCCAAAAATGTATCCCCACCACCACTTAAACTGATTGCCCCATCCACCCCACGTCAATGGTAAAATAAGTTACTCATTCAATAAGCATATACTGAGCACCTACTATGTACCAAGTATTATTCCAAGAACCTGGGATACATCAAAGAACAAACATCCCCATCCTAGTAGATGGAGATCAACAACAAACAGCATATATAATGAGTAAGTGGATTACATGATATGTTTGGAGATAAGTATTATAGAAAAAAAAAGTTTTAAAATGCAAATATTAATATTAGGGGAGAGGGGCCTGGATGCTAACTGTAAATAAATAGGGCAGGCCTTAGTGAAAAGGACATCATGTGAACAAAGGTCTGAGGGAGTTCTGACAGCTATGTAGTAATTAGATAAGTGTTCTCCAGGCAGAGGGACAGTCAGAGCAAAGATTCTAAGGCTTTTCCATTTAGTTCTTACCACTACTTGGCAATAATTTTATTAATTTTTCTTTCTATTTCTTCTATTCTATCATCCAATCCTACTCTCTACGTTACTTCAGCAGTGGATGATAATAACAGCTAATATTTATCAAATATTTACTACATACCAAGCATTGTTGTAGGAGTTTTAAAAAGATTAAGCAATTTAACAGATCTATGAAATAACATAGATCTATGAACATAACAGATCTATGAAATAGATCTCCATCATTCACAAGGAAGAAAACTGAGGCACAAAAGATTAAGCAACTTTCCTCAAGATTACAGAGTTATTAGCAAGTAGCACAGCACTGAAGCAGCATGTGTAATAAGTCTTCTGTACTGTGAAACTGAAGAACATTCAGCACAAAGACTGCCTCAAGTTTTCTCATTTCTAATAAATAGAATCTCTCATATTACACATTCAGTAACTGTGAAAGCTGCTATTAAAATTTGTCTTCTTGCCACTTTTACAGTCATTACCTACTACTGAATAGTCTTTAGCTACAGTCTCTACTTAACATCTTTCTCAACTTCCCGCCAATCTGATTTACATTCTTAGTCTACTGAAATCGCTCTCATGTGATTAGTGATTGTCACACACAAGCCAAAGGGCTTCCTCTATTCTCATTTTGCTTGAATGTTGCATTGAACTATGTCAATTCCTTTTTTCTTCTTGAAGTTGAAGTGGTATCATCCTAGATCTTCCTATCCCTGTGACTTCTCTCTCCTAGAAAATTTCTTCCTTTGTTTTCTGAGACAAACTTTTCCATCTTCCTTTTACCTCTCTAATTGTTCCTTTAATAATACCTTTTTCAGGGACCTCCCTGGTGGTTCAGTGGTTAAGAATCCAACTTCCAATGCAGGGGACATGGGTTCGATCCCTGGTAAGGAAACTAAGATCCCACATGATGTGGAGCAACTAAGCCTGAACACTCTGGAGCCTGTGCGCCACAACTAGAGAGAAGCCCGCGTGCCGCAATGAAGATCCCACGTGCTGCAACGAAGACCCGACGCAGCCAAATAAATAAATAAATAAATATTTTAAAAGAACAAACTTTTTCACTTCTACCCCTTTAAAGGTAGGTATCCAAAAAGCTTACTTTCCTTTGTGCTTGTCTCTGTTAACTCAGTCCCCCTTACGGCTTATTCATCCAATAAGTATTTATTGAGCACCTACTATCTACCAGGCACTATTTGGGTCACTTTGGATACATCAGTGAACAGAACAGACAAAAAAAAATCCTCTTATCCACATAAAATCAAATAAGTCTATGCTATCAACGGCACTCAAAACCATCTTCCCCTAAATACTATTTTAAACACATCACTCCCCTGACTTAAAACAAACAAACAAACTTGCAGTGATTGCAATGATTCCCCTCTTATCAACCACATCTAAATTTCTCTGCCTTAGTTCAAAACACTCCATAATTATTTTCTAGCATACCTGTCCAGGTTCATTTTCCATTACTCCTTGATTCGAAAGAATTCCAGGTAGGTCAGTCCTTTGATTACCCCCTAAAACACATTACCTGTGTTTCCAGCTGGTCAAATAACTACTGAAAACGTATGTCTACTACCCAGACATAAAAAAGTACACTGAATAAAAAGATAAGTCTTCAAAAATAGATTTCTAAAAAATTCTTTCAAATGTATAAAAACAGCAAACACGTATCCAGGGCTTACTATATGCCAAACACTATTCCATGCACTTTATATACATTAACTCATTTATTCCACACAACAATCTTAATAGCTGCATTCTACAAATGAGGAAGCTGAGGTCCAGACAGCATAAGGTAACTTGCCCTAGGTCTGACAAGAAGTGGCAGGAGTAAGATTCAAGCTCAGGCAGTCTGGTTCCATACTAACCTACATGCTCCCAGCAGAAGCCATAAATAAAAATAGGGGGAATTCGGCTTCCCTGGTGGTGCAGTGGTTGAGAGTCCGCCTGCGGATGCTAGGGGACACGGGTTCGTGCCCCAGTCCGGGAAGATCCCACATGCCGCAGAGCGGCTGGGCCCGTGAGCCATGGCCGCTGAGCCTGCGCGTCCGGAGCCTGTGCTCCGCAATGGGAGAGGCTACAACAGTGAGAGGCCCGCGTACAGCAAAAAAAAAAAAAAAAAAAAAAAAAAATAGGGGGAATTGAAAGGGCTGGCAAGGAAATCTACAGACCAATGAAAACTATGTTCAACTATAAAAAAAATCATTTAAGTTAGCCTGTTACTCCAAGAGCAATATTTCCTTTAATATAATGTCAAGTTTTAAAAATTACAGAATTTAGCAGTATATAATAAAAAGCACAATCTGTAAACACAAACACATCATATATTATTCAGAGTTCTCCAAAGCTGCTGAAAACATTTGCTAGGCATGACAAAAAAATAGAGGGCAACACATGACTAACCAATGTTCTTTTGTTAGCACAGCTATATTAAAGTGTTTTACTGTCATACTTGTTTTCATTAGGATCAAACAGATTTGAATACAGTACAGGGATGGTAACTACCTTAAAAAAGACTACTAGCTTTACTTTTTAGAAGCAAAGTTCACGTCTAGGACTAGGTCCAGGACAACAGAAAAGATTTTAGTAGAAGCAAGAAATTCCAAGAAAGTACCACGAAGCATCTAACATCAGTACCCTTCAACCTATCACCAACTCTATTGCTAAAGGACATTTTAAAAGATTTCTAAGTATTAATTTAGTAAATTCATGAAACTACTTTATAACTGATTACATAAAATTAAAAATGAAAGGAAGAGGTTCTTCTATAAAACAATCTTAGAATAACCTTACGCCAATACATGAGCAAAATGAGGAGTATCACACATATCATTTTCTTCTCTTTCCCATTTCCCCCTTCCTTCTGGCAGATTAAAGACACAAAAATGGTCAGGTTTTGAGCTAGAGACGTTAAAATGCACAAGCCTGGACAGGGATGCTAGTCTGACTTAGAAAAGGCTAAAGTCTGTAGCCTTCCCAACTAGAAGCCTAACTTAGAAAAGAAAACCTAAGGTATGTAGCCAAAGGCAGCAAAGGAGCCAGTGCCATCAATGCCTTAGGCAAAAATGCACCGTGGTCATTATTAGAATTTGAAGTGTTTCACTGTATTTTCTGCCTCTCCTCCCTTTTCCTAGGTTTGAAATGCACCTGCCCTCCCAGCTACCCAAGACACCCCAAAGCCACTCACACAAAAAGGGCTCCCTCCCAAGAATTTCATGAATAAAACTATGCAAAATACTAATAATTTGAGGTTAATTCAAGTTGTTAAAATCTGGGAGAGATTTTTGGAGCATGGAACCATTTTCTCCTCTCCCCTCCACCACCCACTGTGACACTTTTAAGTGGCTCCACACTCAAGGCATTAAATTAAAAGTTCTTGGGGAAAAGAATGGATTGGCAGCTACCACTGGAAATATTCTCAAATACTAAGGTTCTCCTATACTGCATATTTGATATTTACTTCCTTCCCACATACACTGGGTGGTAATGAGAAAGAAGCATAATCCTCCTCAAGATTCTCCTGCACAAAGGCGATAGCAATTCAATCTTAAATCCACAATTAAAATATTAAAGGCTCTGTTAAAACATACCCAAGCAGAAGGCAATAGCCTTCTATTCCAGTGACCATATTTGATAGTACACATAACCCGCTAAATAAAGAAGGAAAAAAATGTCAAAAATAGTTCTGTCACATCACCAGGATTAAGGAGGTTTAGGATGGAGGGAACATCCATGAAAAACACATATTTCCCAACAATGCACTGTATTGCATCATTATCTTTATCCTTATTAATATTTCCCAAGTACCCAAAAGGTCCATGGCATTATTGTAGGTTATACCTTTTATAATAATAGGAAAGAAAATGATTGGTAAATTAAGGTAAATTAAATTTTGAAGCTGTAAGCACCTAAGCTTGAGATGTTTTCAGACTCAACTATGAGAATTCTTGAGATTCACATGCTAAATATTGTAGAAAGGGAATACATGTGATACTGAGGGAAGCAGGAAGAGAACAATGGCAATACAGGATTATTCATCTACTATTTACACAGCCAGAAACAAGAAATCTACTTTTCCCCTGCTGCTTTAAGATAACAAATGAAATTATCCTTCACAAAACAAAGCAAGCATGCTATCCAGAAATACACAATAGATGAAGAAAGTTGGTTTAATGAAGAGTGAACAAAGCAAAACAAAGAAAAGAATAACTTCAAGGGTCTGAGAACTTAAAAACATTTTCAAATAAAATAAATATGGCTGTTGTGTAACCAGATCTGTTTTTAACAATACCTTTGCAAAACAAGGTATATCAAAATAAATCAAAGAATAAACTTTCACTTAATAATGTCCCTACATTCTTCTTTGGCCTGCTGACCTATCCTTATCCATCCTTAAAGGAGTTGGGGCTGACAATATTAGTGCCCTATTCATCAGAATTTTATGCCATTCCTTCTGCATTAATCAGATCATTATTAAACTTTAAAGCTATCCAGTAATATATACTGGTTACAAGCTGTTCAAATATACATTTCCTAATACTTCTTCTGAACTCTTACACACATAAGAAGCAGATGAGGCATCAATCTCCCTTTTACAAATGAAATATGTTCCACCTCATTATCATGTAATAAAGATTTTCTTTATTTTCCAAACTCCCAGTGAATACATATCTAAAATTATTTGAAAACACTGGTAGCTATTTTCTGCTGAATTTTCTTGAGATTGTTATTTGAGTAATCATACATCACTTCCTTTTCAAAAGCTGGGCTTGGATAACAAATTGCAGTTTACTACCAAAGACAAATACACATTTCTTCAGTCCTCTATTCTCCAAAACCTTGTTGTCATTTCTGGATATAAGGACTGAAGAGAAGATGGAATCAATTAGGTGCCAAATCGTGTAGACTATCCACACCAACATCTCTCAGGTGGCCCCTTACCTCAGTGGCCTACTCATTAATTTTTCACACTCAACTCAACTGTCAACCCCAAAATATGCTGCATACTACTGAAGAAGGAATCTTCCTAAAGAGTACTTTCATCATGTCATCTCCTGCCCCCAACCAACTACTGGCTCCTTACCGTAGCTGATCAGATTCAACCTGACACTGAATACACCTCATAATCTAGCCCTACTCTAGCATACTAATTTCTCTGACACCATTCTCAGAAATTAACACCTTATTCTACTGAGATCAGACTCCTTACACCTCTCTCACATCATGCTGGTCCCCACCAAGTGTTTGATCCTGCTTCCAAGCCCCACATGGAACGTATGGAATGTTCTCCTTCTGAAGATGATCTGCCTATGCAGACAGTACATATTCTTTATTCAAGTCCCACTTTCTCAAGGAAGCCCTACTCCTAGACAACCCTATACTAACATAATGGACTCAGACCCATGTATCAAAGCGTTAGTTGTATAATGCTTTGGATAGTGCTAGTTATATTATTATGAAAGTATACCCAACAAGGTAATAAACTCTTAGAAGAGGTTGGGCCATTTCCCAAGAAGTAGGTCTATAATAAGTACTTAAAGACTATTTGACAAATTGATTCAATAATCCTGATTTTTTTTAAAAAATCAAGGATATTATACGTCAAAAAGAGTTCTAGTACAAATGAAATAATTGTGATGGCGAGGATCTGCTTCAAAATAATCCAGGTCAGGGCTTCCCTGGTGGCGCAGTGGTTGGGGGTCCGCCTGCCGATGCAGGGGACGCGGGTTCGTGCCCCGGTCCAGGAAGATCCCACATGACGCAGAGAGGCTGGCCCGTGGGCCATGGCTGCTGGGCCTGCACGTCCGGAGCCTGTGCTCCGCGGCGGGGGAGGCCACAACAGTGAGAGGCCCTCATACCGCAAAAAACAAACAAAAAACAACAAAATAATCCAGGTCAAAGAGTAGGGGGACAAGGAGTAAACTAAGTGGGGGCATAGGTAAACCCAGATTGACTATGAGTTGATGATCTTTGAAGTGACACACACATAGAGATTTGTGTCTACTTTTGTTTAAAATTTTTCATGCTAATAAGTCAATTTTTTTAACACTAATAATATCTTTACTTCATTTTAAATGACAAAAACAAGGCATATCATAACACTTTTCTTTACCCAACAAATACCTAAGTCCCCATTTAAAGTACGAAAAAGAATTCTGGAAAGATCTAATTTGACAGGGAACTTGTATGAGCTAATTCTCAACTAAGAATTAATTTAAAAATTAAAGGAAAAAATCTAATCAAAATGGAGGGGATCTCCATCAAAAGAAAAATTAATCTTACTACTAAAAGCAATACTGCTGAAATTAGAACACTCCCTAACACCATACACAAAAATAAACTCAAAATGGATTAAAGACCTAAATGTAAGGCCAGACACTATAAAACTCTTAGAGGAAAACATAGGCAGAACACTCTATGACATAAATCACAGCAAGATCCTTTTTGACCCACCTCCTAGAGAAATGAAAATAAAAACAAAAATAAACAAATGGGACCTAATCACACTTAAAAGCTTTTTGCACAGCAAAGGAAACCATAAACAAGACCAAAAGACAACCCTCAGAATAGGAGAAAATATTTGCAAATGAAGCAACTGACAAAGGATTAATCTCCAAAATTTACAAGCAGCTCATGAAGCTCAATAACAAAAAAACAAACAACCCAATCCAAAAATGGGCAGAAGACCTAAATAGACATTTCTCCAAAGATACACAGATTGCCAACAAACACATGAAAGAATGCTCAACATCATTAATCATTAGAGAAATGCAAATCAAAACTACAATGAGATATCATCTCACACCGGTCTGAATGGCCATCATCAAAAAATCTACAAACAATACATGCGGGACAGGGTGTGGAGAAACGGGAACCCTCCTGCACTGTTGGTGGCAATGTAAATTGATACAGCCACTATGGAGAACAGTATGGAGGTTCCTTAAAATACTAAAAATAGAACTACCATACGACCCAGCAATCCCACTACTGGGCATATACCCTGAGAAAACCGTAATTCAAAAAGAGTCATGTACCAAAATGTTCATTGCAGCTCTATTTACAATAGCCAGGACATGGAAGCAACCTAAGTGTCTATCAACAGATGAATGGATAAAGAAGATGTGGCACATATATACAATGGAATATTACTCAGCCATTAAAAGAAATGAAATTGAGTTATTTGTAGTGAGGTGGATGGACCTAGAGTCTGTCATACAGAGTGAAGAAAGTCAGAAAGAGAAAAACAAATACCATATGCTAACACATATATATGGGAGAAAAAAAAAAAAAGGTCATGAAGTACCTAGGGGTAAGACAGGAATAAAGACACAGACCTACTAGAGCATGGACTTGAGGATATAGGGAGGGGGAAGGGTAAGCTGTGACAAAGTGAGAGAGTGGCATGGACATATATACACTACCAAATGTAAGATAGATAGCTAGTGGGAAGCAGCTGCATAGCACAGGGAGATCAGCTAGGTGGTCTGTGACCACCTAGAGGGGTGGGATAGGGAGGGTGGGAGGGAGGGAGACGCAAGAGGGAAGAGATATGGGAACATATGTATATGTATAACTGATTAACTTTGTTATAAAGCAGAAACTAACACACCATTGTAAAGCAATTATACTCCAATAAAGATGCTAAAAAAAAAAAGCAATACTGCTTATATTTCAAATTTTCATTCAATTACAGCATTCACAAAAGGGTCCACCCAAACAATAGCTGAAAATCACGAAACATTGTTAAAAAAAAAAAAAAAGGCATAATATGAAAGGCAGAAAATAAAAAGAAAAAAAGTTGCTAAAATCAATGTTCAATAACCCAAATCAGCCAATGTTATTTCAAGAAATTCATTATCTGAAGACACCAATTGCCCTTAACAGGGATTGAATTAGTAGGTTCTTAAATAATCAGGAAAATTAGCCCTTCCTCTTTATTCTGAGAACTGAAAAATATGCTTAAGAAATTTCAGATATTTGGCTTAATGACAACATATAGCTCCACCCCTTTGATATTTCAGTCTATAACTACTCTTCAAAATTCAACCATTGGGGCTTCCCTGGTGGCGCGGTGGTTGAGAGTCCGCCTGCCGATGCAGGGGACACGGGTTCGTGCCCCAGTCCGGGAGGATCCCACATGCCGTGGAGCGGCTGGGCCCGTGAGCCATGGCCACTGAGCCTGCGCGTCCGGAGCCTGTGCTCCGCAACGGGAGAGGCCACAGCAGTGAGAGGCCCGCGTACCGCAAAAAAAAAAAAGAAAAAAAAAAAATTCAACCATTATTTCCCTACATCATTGTTCACTAATTCCTTCCAAAAGCAGTGATACAAACATCTACTATCTTTAAATGCTGGCATTTTATTCTTCTAATTACACTGTTTCTTTGCCTTGACTTTTTTTTCCCCCATACTGGTTTTAGGCATATATACAAACCAATCTGATTATTTTGATTTCCCCTTCTCCGTATTTTCTCTAAATACTCAAGAGGGGAGGTTTTAGATACCATAACTAAATAACATATTTGATTGTGAACAGATATCTGACATATACAAATAGCAAGCTTTATCCCAATAGCAATACATCATCTGCCCATCACCCAATGCAATTAAAGTTTAAAACAGGACAACTCTCTTGTATAAACAGAGTTCAGAAAGAATGAAACCATCCTCACAAATAAACTCCTTAGGAGAAAAATAAACTCATACTCAAATTGCCTTGTACTTGCCCTATCTTTAAAGTTTCATTTTCCTAGCAAGTAAAAGTAATCATCTTCTTTTTAGTAGCATGTAATTTCTCTCTTATAGTAAAAGAAAAACTGTTACGGGAAGGCTAATCTAAGGGGCCAAAATAGTGTTGAAATTTTCTCTTCTATAAACTACTTTCTGATTAAAAAATAAAAGAATCATGCTACAAAAAAGAAATGTGACAAAACCCACTGGATTAATATTACTACACGTGAAAAAGTTAACATTTACTACACAATCTTTTCTAATAAAGAAGGCCACATAAATATCAGATTAAAAACAATTCTGAAAAAAGTTTTTTCAGAAAACCACTAAATACAGGATTAACAGTCCCACTATCTTCTTTCATTGCATCACTAAATAAGTGAGTAAACTATGCCATCTTTATAATTTGTGTACTCTCAACTTTTGAGAAAAAAAATATTACTCTCTTTAAAATATCAGTGGTATTGACACATTTTATATAAGAATGGGCATTTGCAGATTTTTCCTAATATCTCTCAGGTAACACAAAATTTTTTAAATCTCAAAATGTGTTAACAAGTTTTATCCAATACATGCTATTCCAGTGGGATGAAAACCATTTACAAGTTCCACTTAGATTAAGAAATCCTTTGAGAAAAGTATGTAGTACATTCTAGTTATACTATTTCTAGAGCCCTAAAAATCTCTATAACCTATTTCCCTACTGTTTTTCTTTAGAACTAACTGAGATGAATGTAACTTCCTTCACAAAAAGTCAAGACAGTACTATACTTAATGACAGAAAGCTAAATGAATTTTCAGCAGAGGTTTAAGTTTTCACAAACTAAAACTTTCTATTTCACTTGAATGGTCTATAAAAATAATAACATTGGGCTTCCCTAGTGGCACAGTGGTTAAGAATCCGCCTGCCAATGCAGGGGACACGGGTTTGAGCCCTGGTCCAGCAAGATCCCATATGCTGGGGAACAACTAAGCCTGTGCGCCACAGCTACTGAGCCTGCGCTCTAGAGCCTGCAAGCCACAACTACTGAAGCCCATGTGCCTGGAGCCCGTGCTTCACGACAAGAGAAGCCACTGCAACGAGAGGCCCACGCACCGCAATGAAGAGTAGCCCCCGCTCACCTCAACTAGATAAAGCCTGCATGCAGCAACAGAGACCCAATGCAGCCTAAATAAATAAACAGATAAATAAATGACTTTTAAAAAAATTTAAAAATAATAATAACATTGAGAATAGATTCAATCAAGTGCTATCTGCAGGTATCAAAAAAAGAGGGCTTCCCTGGTGGCACAGGGGTTGAGAGTCCGCCTGCCTATGCAGAGGACACGAGTTCGTGCCTCAGTCCGGGAGGATCCCACATGCCACGGAGCGGCTGGGCCCGTGAGCCATGGCCGCTGAGCCATGGCCGCTGAGCCTGCGCGTCCGGAGCCTGTGCTCCGCAACGGGAGAGGCCACAGCAGTGAGAGGCCCGCGTACCGCAAAAAAAAATAAATAAATAAAATAAAATAAATTTAAAGAAAAAGAAACTTTTTTTTAAATGAAGAGTGTAGCTTAACCTTAAAGCAGGAGTAGCAAAGGAGAGAAAGGGAAGATTTCTAAAATCATAGTGCTTAAACTGAGAAGATATTTTTTCATTATATCGATACATATAACATCACTTTAAAATAAAACTCCCCTAATGCAAGGAGTTCATCCTTAAGCAATGCCCTCTTTCTTTTACAAAGTAACAAACTGCAAGTTATCACTAGTGCTCCAATCAGACTGAAGTTGAAGGGCATTACAAAACAATTTTTCTGTATTTTGCCATTTGATTATAACTGTCTCATCCTAATAAAAATAAAGATTTGTCTATGGAACTTTATGAAAACAAATTTCATAACAAGTCAACCTTAAGTAACTCATGTTCAAAAGCCCTCCTGTAGAAATAATCTATTCAATTGAAGAATTCAACTACTGAAACTGGCAGAAAGTATTCCAAACTATCCAAAAAAAAGAACCCCACGAAATTATGAAGCTACAATACTCAAAATGTTACATCTAAGAAGTTAAACCACACGGGCTTCCCTGGTGGCGCACTGATTAAGAATCCGCCTGCCAATGCAGGGGATACGGGTTCGAGCTCTGGTCCGGGAATAGCCCACATGCCGCGGAGCAACAAAGCCCGTGCGCCACAACTACTGAGCCTGCGCTCTAGAGCCCGCGAGCCACAACTACTGAAGCCCGTGCGCCTAGACCCCGTGCTCGGCAACAAGAGAAGCCACTGCAATGAGAAGCCCATGCACCGCAACTAAGAGTAGCCCCCACTCACGGTAACTAGAGAAAGCCCGCGTGCAGCAACGAAGACCCAACACAGCCAAAAATAAATAAATAAATTTATAAAAATTTTAAAAAGTTAAACCATACAAAAATACTTTGAACTCTCAGCTCTGTATTTCCTATCAAAATGTCAAAGAACTTTAGATATCTTCTTCAGATGTGTTAAAGATTCCAAAGTAAATTCATTTTGACTTCACAGTGCTGATACTAAGAATTTGACGATGGCAGGAGAAAAACTATAGAGTGGAGAAAATTACTTGAGAATGCTTTTATTGAAGCAAAATATCTTTACAAAACAAAAGATGTATTAAAATCAATTACCCTCTTCTGCCAGACAAACAGTCCTCTCCTAGAACACACTGCTTACAATTCAGCCAAGTATGACTGCCAAGGGTTTCTAAACCCGTGTGTTAGGCTTGTTCAAAGTGGAAAGCTTCTCCACCAGTGTATTACAAAGAAAAATGAAATATATTTTTTGCTTAGAGTTGAAGATCAATTGTATTAAATATATTCCTACTGATAAACTAAAAGTAAGTAATAATTTTTTTTAAAAAACCTCAGGTCATAACTTAGGACAAGGTTTGCTATATAAATTGCTTCCAATTCTCAGAAAAGTCGGGATTTATTTAGTTTCCCCAAATTGTGGCTTAAGTGGCTGAAAGGAAAAATGAAGTTTATAAACAGCTTTCCTAACCTCGGTTTACATTTGATGAAACAGACCATTTATCACAATCAAGTGAATATAATGTCAAATGTAAGATTCCATCAAGTATTACAGATAAAATCTGTAAAAAAAAAAATCACAATTATGCAGTAACATCCAAAAGTGATTTAATGGGCAACTATATGTATTTATATTTACACTTGAGGTATTATTACTTTTGCAAATAAGAGGTATATTGCTGCATGAGATTGCTACTATGACTTAATATTTTTACATATATCTTAAGAACACAATGTCTTATTTATGTTTAAATTTGAGATGTATGTATCTGATCTATGTAATCCTGTTTGGTTTTCTGGTAATTCTTTACTTCACAGTAGTCTGATTATAGCAAAAGCTCCTTCTTCACAAAACAGACATCATAAGCCACCACTGGCTTCTAGTTTTCTGCTTTTTAATGTAAATAATAATGACACTGAGTGTTACCAAATGCATTTATGTGCACAGCTTTGTCATTTCTTTCCCAGCCCCCTTCTTTTCTATGGAAAAAATGAGATTTAGTTTTGAAAAAAAAATCGATTTTTCTTTTGCTTATAGACCTAATGGTTTTCAAGAGAAGACAATTTATTCAGATACCTACCATTCTAGATATGTTAAAAGAAAGAACTTCCCAAATCCAAAAATATCAAGTCAGTCAGATATTAGCTGGAGAGGAAATTTCCACTCAAACTATAAATAAAATGTCATCAATTAAGCTGAACATCAATAAAACTGAGTCAATAATCAATTCTCAATTTGGAAGGAATCTGTAACCCACGTATAACCTGCATATAATCAGAACACCACTTATATTTGCTTGTGGAGCTCACAGATGAATTTGGTTGTGTGCCAGATTTATCTTATTTTTAAACGCCCAGGCTAGTATTTGTTGGTATAATCAGAGCCCACATTAAGTATCCTGGGGAGACTCAATTCAGAAGAATGATTGGTAGCATGGAGAAACCGGTCCAAAATGGGGAAAGAAAAAAAAAAACACGTCCCAACAGAGCGAATAATCCACAAATAGATCACTGAAAGCAAAACGAAGACGCTCCTCTCCGGAGTAGCCTGAATAAATGAGCTTCACTCAAAATGTTTAACAGTATCCTACCTCACTTCATTCACTTCCCAACTTCCTTGACTTTTCAGGGGCCAACACGGGGCATCCCTTTTTTTCTGGAAGTGTATGCTGAAAGAATCTGTATAGGAAAGAGGGAAGGAACGGACAATACCCAAGAACGCTGTGAAACAGGTGGGTCAGAACGAGCAGCAGCATAATCTAGATAGTTAAGGGGCAGCTTTAAAATGACAGATGTGGTTAAAGGAAAGACTGCAAATCGGAAGAAGCTCTAGGGTAGCAGATAGGCTGGGGACTAATGGCAAGCACCAGGGGGGAGCAAAGGCTAACTCCACAGTGGTAGCAGCGGAGCAAAAAACAAGCGGCAGGACGAGTGGGCAACGAGCAGTGGGATTAATGAGCACCACGGGTCAGAGTGGAAGTGATGGCTTCGGTCTTGGGAGACGGGAGCCACTGGGGAAGGACGTCAGAGAGGGGCAAGGGGGTTGGGAAAACAGGGAGTCCTGAGACCTAAGATTCCTGCCCCTACAAAAACGTAGCGGAGAGCACTGAAGACGAGCAGCCGCCTCGGCTGCCCAATTGAAGAGATTTTTGAAGCAGTCGAGGCTCGCCGCCGCGCAGCCTTCTGCCCCGCTCCCTTTTCCCGGCGGTAACTGCTGTGGCGTAGAGGGGAGAGGGAGGAAGAGGAGAAGGAGGAGGAGGAAGACCGAGAAGGAGGCTGAAGATGAGGCGGGGGGTGGGGAGAAAGGGGGGTGCGGCCTGCACAGTCCCAGCGAAGCCTCCGCTCTCTCGTAGCCGGCAAGCACCGGGTTTCCCCTAAGCCCAGCCCCGCACAGACTCACCCGCCTGCCTTGCCTCGCTTTTCCCTTATCCGACTCCACGCGTTGCCGCGTCCTCACAAGAGACCACTGAACGAGTGTCGGGGAAAAAACTCTTCAGAAACGGGCCTGATTGCTTCAGCGAGTCCGACCTTTACGGCTGAGACAGAGACTCTCAGCTTTCGGTGGGTTCCACAGCCAGACGGGCCACCATCTTACATTAGGGTAAGACTCCTCCGGCCTCCGGTGCGCAGGCGCACGCCGATCCGGCAGGGAGGGGCGGGGGAGGGGCGGGAGAAGCGGCGGGGGGCGCTCCCGCAGCATCCTGGGAATTGTAGTCCTCGGTGGGTAACAGCCCAGAGGCAAGCCGGGAGTTGATGTTCTCACTCCGAGGGCGGATGGGATCGCCCACTTCACGTGCCTGTTACACTATTGCCTTTCTTCGTGTTTTGCTTCCTTCTTGACCCGCGTGTGCTGCTCCGCTGTCATTTGGTCGGCGGCCTTCGTTAGCGGTTCCGTTTCCTCGGTGTTTGCTCAAATATGGGAAACCAAAACTCGGGGCGGGCGTAACCAATTTTGGGGGAACCGAGACCGTTCTCTGCTCTGCCCACCATGGGTATTAAAGAGGGCGGGGTACAGGCAGGTTGGAGGTAGGAGGAGCGCGGGATTTGATCTAGAGTGGGAATTGGATACTGAATTGGCGTTTGTTTGCGAAAAGTGTTAACTCGTTGCCCCTGTTTGCGCGTTTTGGAGTCACCACCCTTGATCCAGTCCTCACCATTAACCTCCAGTGAAGAGATATCCTAAATTGTCCTTTACAGAAGTACAAGAGAAGGGAAGACCCACGCGTTTACAAAAATGTGTTTCTAATGATATAAACTTGAGAACAGTATACGGACTTTGCAAATTTTTAGTTCGATTTCCAGCCTGCACAGCTCTGCGCGCGGAGTTCACAAGCCCTTCACACATCAATACATCCCAACGAATATAAGAACGCATTCGCAATTTCTACGAGCGCCGAGGAGTCCTCAATCTCAAAAATCAGTCACACACATACACAAAAAAATCAATTTACTGGTCCCTCCCACATGCCTCCTATAATTCTGGTGGAAGTGGCGCTCGACGCAGTCGTTTTTGCTTATTGCGTGTATTCTTCACCCATTCATACAACAAATACTCATTGAGCTCCTCCTGTGTGCCCGGCACTGTTCTATACATGGGGAGGAGACGGTGAGCAAAACAGACAAAATTCCCTGTTCCTATTCTAGGAATTCCTGTGTCTATTCTACTGTGTGTGTTGGGGTGACAGAATAGGGAGAGGAGGCAATTTATAAAACGTATGATTGAAATGCATAGTATATTGTAACTGATGAAAAATTCTAAACAGAAGGAGAATAGGGGAAGGTTGCAGTATAAAATCTGTGAACCTAATCTCATAGTGAGAAGCTTTCATTTCATTTTTTAACAGTACATTAGTTCTTTGTGCTTTACTATCAAGCCTAGAGTCAATTATTTGGTGAAAACTTAAAATATGTAATAAACTCACAATTTACCAAAAATTTGAAATTGTAGAATCATGAGATTATTACCTAGCAAGGAAAGTTGGGAAATCATTTGGATTCACCACCTTTAAACATTCAGTATAGGAGACATGTATTATTTTAATGTGTGTTTTTTACATTACCAATTTTACAGTGAAATGTAAACCAAGTAACTAAAAGAACAAAATAAACAGAATCCTTACCATTATTAAAGATAAGAACCACCGCATTAAGACTGGAAAGGATCTTAATCATCATATCTAATCCATCATCTTATCCTACACACCTTTTTTTAAGAACAGTATCTTTACAATATCTCTTGTATTAGCCTAAAATGAAATTCATTGATAATTTATGAATTTCATCTACATACATGATCTTGTTTTAAATCAAAATAATGTCCTATATATGATATAAAAGTAATTTATAATACAATGATTTGTATTTCAACATATAAATGCTCAAACATGACTATTCTAGAAAATATAATCAAATCTTCATTTGCTGGCACTTATAAATCCCCATGAATGTGAAAGCTCCAAATACCAACTGACACAAGTATGGTGATTGACCACCTCTGGTGACAGCGCTAATCTGTCCTCAGTGTCCACTGTAGATGCATTCCTAAAACACTCACTGTTAGAGTTCTGTAATAATTTAAAACAGCTTTGTGTTCATATGCAAAATAGGTCAGGTTTTAGGTACTGATCATATATACAGGTTTCTCACCTGCACTGGGGGCATTTAAAAGTCATGAGGGATGGGCTTCCCTGCGCAGTGGTTAAGAACCTGCCTGCCAATGCAGGGGACACGGGTTTGAGCCCTGGTCTGGGAATATCCCACATGCTGCGGAGCAACTAAGCCTGCGAGCCACAACTACTGAGCCCACGTGCCACAACTACTGATCCTGTGCTCTAGAGCCCGCGAGCCACAACTACTGGAGCCCGTGCACCTACAGTCTGAGCTCCACAACAGGAGAAGCCACCACAGTGAGAAGCCCACGCACCGCAACGAAGAGTAGCTCCCGCAACTAGAGGAAGCCCGCACGCAGCAACGAAGACCCAATGCAGCCAAAAATAAATAAATAAATAAATAAATTTTAAATAAATAAATAAATACAAGTATATACATATAATTTCTTATAGATTATTATAACTGGTGATGAGTACTGTGAAGGTGTTTACAAGATGTTATGAGACTGTTTAAGAGGGGAACCTAATTTGTTTTCTTTTTTTCTTTTTTTTTATAGTTTGCCTCTCCCAACCCCAAACTCCCAGTCCATCCCTCTCCCTACCCCCCAACACAAGTCCAATCTCCATGTCTGTGAGTCTATCTCTGCCCTGTAGATAGGTTCATTTGTGCTGTATTCTAGATTCACATATAAGTGATATCATATGGTATTTGTCCCTGTCTTTCTGACTTACTTAGTATGATAATCTCTAGTTGCATCCTTGTTGCTGCAAATGGAATTATTTTGAGGGGAACCTAATTTAGATTGGTGAGCAAGAGGAGGATAGTCAGGGAAGATCTTTACAGGTTAAGAGTAGAAAATATGCAGGGATTATGAATGAGGTGGAAAAAACCTTACTAGAATGCTAGTGTGAGTTATGGTAAGCAAACGGAGGTGGGGTGTAAGGTGGATTAAATAGAGGCAAGGGCCATATCATTCCAGAGCCTTGCAGGCAGGCCATGGTAGGAAATGTGGATCTTCTTCCATGGGAAAAGGAAAGCCTTGAAGGGAAGAGGCATGATCTCATTTACATTTTTAGAAGAACATGCTACTGAATGTTCATCACTGAGGAAGTTATCAGATTGTATCAGAATGTTCACCACTGAGGAAGTTATCTAGATTTTTGTACTTCCATTCTCTGGAATAATACATAGCTATATGAAAAAGAGAAAGGGAAAGAACTATATATTGACCTGGAAGAATGTCCATGACATGTTTATTAGGTAAAGAATAAATAAGTAAATTATAACATGATATATTGTGTATAATGTTACCCATTTTTTTAGAAATAAAAAAGAATCAATCAATGTTTATCTATAACACAGAAAAAAGAATGGGAGAATACGAACACATTAAACATTTAGTGTGTGGTTGCTTACTTTGGGGGACTGCAGTTGGAAAGGGGTGGAGGGAGAATACAACTTTGCCTTTATGAATTGCTATATTGATCTATTATGTGTATGAATTAGTTTTATACATTTAAAAAATAGGTCACTCTGCTGTGTGGTGAATGGATAGGAGTAAAGCAAGAATGCAAATGGAGCAACTAATTAACAGAATATTCTTGGTTCTGATTGTGGTGGCAGTGAAGATAGAAGAGAGGTGATGAGTTCAAGAGATATTTCCTGAGGTTGAAACAATAGGACTTGGTGATGTAATAGATAGGGAGGAGGTGTTCCCATGAATAGCTCTCATGTTTTCTGACTTAAATGGCCTTGTAGATGGTGGCTTCTTTGGTCCAAGGAGAATGATGACTATTAAAATAGCATCTGTAGAGAGAAGAACAGCTTCATCAGAAAAACAACAGCATTTCAGGGAAATAATGATCGCCCATCTGAGACTGGTGAACTTTAAGTCATGCTGATTGTATTTTGCCCAACTTAGTGGTTTTTCTCTAATAACGCTTTTCTGCTTGGGTTCTGCCAAAGAAACAACTTACAGTTTGGCTTATCTAGGCTGGAGAAGGAGAATGAAAACAGGGGTTGTTTCCCATTTTTCCAACCTTCACAAATTATTAATATATGGATATTTTAAATAAATAAAAATTTCAAGTTATATTCTTAGGATATAGTCTCAAGTGTAGACCTACTGGGCCAAAGGAAATGATCAGTTTTATGATCCTTGTTATGACCAGATTGCTTTAATATTAATGAATATTAATGCCACTTTATATGTGAGGCTTTTTTCCCAAAAATCCATTTGCTTGGAGTTTTATTGTTATTATTTATCTTTTCTAGTTTTAATTATTTAGTATTTGAGTGCTAAATATTGGGTACATGTAAGTGAGCAAAGCACTAAGCTCCCTCAAAGATCTTAGGGTTTAAAAGAAAACACAGAATATAAGTTAAATAATAAGCAAGTAAAACTGTAATTATTTGTTGGATTAAGAAGGAAAAAGAACAGAGTAATAGATATATCAGGAAAGAACTTACTTTAGACAGCCTCTCTAAAGAGATGACTTAATATGAAATTGGAAGGGATCACCCTTTTAAAGAATGGCCTGTGCTAAGACCCCAATGCAGGAATGAATTTATCATATTCCAGGAATGGAAAGTAACCAGTGAAGTTGTGGCATTCAAAGAGCAGTAGGAGGGGCTTCCCTGGTGGCGCAGTGGTTGAGAGTCCGCCTGCCGATGCAGGGAACACGGGTTCGTGCCTCGGTCCGGGAAGATCTCACATGCCGCGGAGCGTCTGGGCCCGTGAGCCATAGCCGCTGAGCCTGCACGTCCGGAGCCTGTGCTCCGCAACGGGAGAGGCCACAACAGTGAGAGGCCCGCGTACCGCAAAAAAAAAAAAAAAAAAAAAAAAAAAGAGAGACAATTGAATGGTTTGAAAAAGAGAAGTGACATAATCAATTTGTCTTTTCAAAAGATCAAGGGGGGCAGCCACATGGAGACTGGATCAAAGATGGGTGGCAAATATAGAAGTGGAGAGACCAGTTAGGAAGCGATTGCAAAAGTGCTGCCTGGAGATAATAAGTAGTTTAGACTATGGCAGGGGTGGAACTAGGATGAGGTGAGGGAGGAACTTGCCTTGGGCACAATATTTAAGCAAGCACTCAAAGATGCAGTCATCAAGGTAAATAATATTTTGATAGAACACTTTTTTAACATCAACATTTATGCAAAACAAATCCATGATGAACAAAATATTAAAATGTAAAATAAAGACAAAATCTGACCCTGAGTTTTACACAACCCTGCCTCACTTTCCTCCCACTAATTCTGGCCCTGGTTCCAATAAAAGTTTTTTTACCAAGATAAGTAGCTGGCTGGCAAGTTCTTTGCTGAAAAGAACGGCCAAAAATAAATAATCAAATAAAATTAATTAATTTTAAAAAAAGCACTGGAAATAACCCAAATGTAAATCAATAGTAAAATGGATAAATTGAGTAATTTAATACAGTGTATTATTATACAGCAAAAAAAAAAAGGAATAACTACAGGTATAACATTTCAATTTCAAAAACAAGATATAGGGCAAAGGAAGAAAATCACAGATGAATATATAACAGTATGATACATTTTATATGAAGTTCAAAAATAGGCAGAACTAAATAATATTATCCAGGGATACATAGGTAAAGTTAAAATTACGAAGAAAAACAAGAACATGTTTTATACAAAATTCAGGACATGGTTATCCCTACACGGAGAAAAAGGTACATGACCTTGGAGGGTTACACAGGGAACTTCTAAAGAACTGATGCTATTTCTTAATGTATCTTGTAGACCTACAGGTGTTCATGTTACTATTATTTTTAAGAGACACAAATGCATTTTGTACTCTCCTTTGTGTGATTTCTTTCACGGTGAAAACAATTATATTATTCAGGGACATACTCATGAAAAAATTGAAGAGTAATCAGGTTTCCCTTGCTGAAAGGCACCAAGTCTGAATAATTTTACAGGCTCATTTTGCCAATCATTCAAGAAATCGATAATGCCTCTCTTATTCAACTCCTTCACTTATGGAGATAAATGCAGTATAATTTACCGCATCAACAGATTAAAATAGAAAATACATATGATCATTCTAATAGTTGCAGAAAAAGCTCTCAATAAGAGACAATGTTCAATTATTAAAATATATACTTTAGCAAAACAGGAATAAAAAGGAACTTCCTTAATCCACTAAAAACCTACAGCAAACATTACACATAATAGTCGTATTTTAAAAGCATTTTCTTTAAAACATGGCAAGGATGTCATGCTATCATAGTTACCATCCAGCATCATACTGGGGGGTCTAGCCAATGCAAAAAGACGTCAAAATGAAACAAGAGATATAAGAACTAGGAAGAAAAAGGAAAAAAAACCCTCTCATTATATACAAATAGTATGATTGTCAGCATAGAAAATTCAAGAGAATATATGAACAATGAAAACTAAAGAAGATTCAGCAAGGTCGTTGAATACAATATCAACATACAAAAATCAGTAGCATTCCTATATATCAACAGTATCAATATGAAACTGCAAAAAATGCACATGACAAAATAGTAATATTTGTTAAATTTAGGTGATCGTTTTTCAACAGAGAGATTGGGATTTCTGGCTTTTGGTAACAGCATACAAAATGATTCTGACCAACCTTTCCCCTTATTGTGCAAAGTGAGCAGAGGCCCACACACACCCCTAGTTCTGCGTAGTATAAATACAAAATAAGATTTAGTGGGGAAAACATTCTGGAGATGCAGCACGAGCATTATTCCTCATTATCCCACACAGGCACATGCTTAAGCCTGGCATAAATAGAGTGGGTATACCCCGAAAAGGAGTTTTCCAGGTGATGGACCACACTCCTCTGATGTTTTAACTACTTATACAAAATGGGAAATGGGGAGCATCTAGGCAATTATGTAACAATGAGAACCTCCTGGTTGGGGAATGACTTGTTAGAAAAGAAAAGCTTCTGGAGCTCAGATTCTGATAATGGTCTTTTTTTAAAATCTGTTGCGATAACTTGCATCTGCTGAGCCAGCTTCGTGTTAGGCTACCTGTATGATTATCTATCGCAGCAGAAGTGCTGTGTAACAAACCCCACCCACAAATGCAGTGACTTAAAAGAATTATCATTTGTTTTCTCTCATACAACTATAGGTCAGCTTGGGGTCAATGTATCTAAATTGGGCTCATCTGGGTGGCTCTGCTTTCAGCTGCAAGTCCACTTGGGGTTGGCTCTTCTGTAGGCTGGGCTCAAGACTGCTTTCATGTGTGTTCATTCTGGGGCCCAGGCTGAAGGGGCAGCAGCTTCCTGAGCAAAGTTCTCATGGCAATGGGGGAGATAGATGCAGGAGGGCAAGTCCAAATGTGCAAACACATTTGGCAACATCTCGGTAGTCAAAGCAAGTCACACAGCCAAGTTCAACATCAAAAGAGCTGGGAAAGGGACTTCCCTGGCAGTCCAGTGGTTAAGACTCTGCCCTTCCAATACAGGGGGTGCAAGTTGGATCCCTGGTCTGGGAACTAAGATCCTACATGCTGCTCTGCTAAAAACAAAACAAAAAAACAAAAAAGGGCTGGGAAGTAGACTCCTCTTATTGGGTGGAATGAATATTTGCTGAACAGTAATCTAATCTACCACAATACTGCAAGAGGGACAGGAATGAACCTCTAGGACCGTCCAGATTTGCCTCTCTTCACTCCACTTCCTGGCTTTTGGGGCCTCATTAGATATGAGTCCCTTTATCCTTTCACTAAAGGCAACTGAAAAAAAGTTGGATAAATACCAGAAGCATTTACTAAAAAGCATCAAAGACATAACTGGTTGTCCAGTGGTAAAGAATCCACCTTCCAATGCAGGGGATGCGGGTTCAATCCCTGGTCAGGGAACTAAGATCCCACATGCCGTGGGGCAACTAAGCCCACAAGCCACAACTACTGAGCCCATGCACCTCAATGAGAGAGCCCACGTGCCACAAACTACAGAGCCCATGCGCCCTGGAGCCCATGCGCCACAACTAGAGAAGACCCACACAACACACCACAACGAAAGATCCCACATGCCTCCACAAAGATCCCGCGTGCTGCAACTAAGACCTGATGCAGCCAAAAAAATAAATTAAATAAATTAAAAAAAAAGATCCCCCTCTTGTTAAATATGCTAAAGAGCTACTGCTTTTACCCTGGTGCCATTTGCTAATCTGAGGGGAACAGGTGAAAAGTGGAGTAGCTTCATGGACACCTGGGGTTTAAGGAACAGGGGTTGGAATTCAACACATCTGAAGGTGGAGACTCTGCCCTTGGCTGGGGCCCTGAAATGCCCTACTTCAAAAAGTAAGGGTAGGTACCCTTCAGTGGGTCATCTCAGTAACCCAGTCTTGCCCTTGACTTCTTGTACCATCAGGTACTTGGTAGAAGAAAACAAAAATCTGCTGGAAGAAGCCTACATTAATTAAATTAATCCTAAAGGTAATATTTAAAATAAAATGTCTAAGAAACGCTGAGAGATTATGGAATATACCTCAAGTCAAAACAAAGCAGGAAAAAAAAAAAAGCAGGATTGAGCACCAGTTGCCCACTATGGTAAACTGATCATTAATGTGCCCTTTTTCTCTCTTTCCTGTCTTACTTTCCATACTTCTCCTGTACTTCTGCACTTCTTGGAATCATCTCCCACATGACTAATTTCACCCAAGTTCTTGCCTCTGGGTCCACTTCTGAAGGTCTCTAAACTCATACAACAGGTATACAATCATATAACCCCCAGCAGGATCAAGATATAAGACGGGGCCCTCACCCTAATAAGTTTCCTCTTACCCCTTTGCAGTCAATCCTCTCCTCCTACGCAATTCTCAAACAACTGGAGACCTGATTTCTATAACTATCATTTTGCTTTTTACATATTTTCATATAAAATGGAAACTTGATTAAAAATTTTTTCCTCTTATTTATTTTATTGCATGGAAGTTTAAAGAGAATTTATTATATGTGATTGAAACTGCTAATTTTGTCCAAGAAGGACCCCAGGGAGAAGCTCATTTGTATCTACTGCTAGGATTCATACAAGTATGATGCCTCTGGGAGACCGAGGGATGGCCACCAGAATTCTACCTATAGAAGATCCCCAAAAATCTCCTGAGAGACATGAGTCTCCAGGGAAGAACCTGGTATACAGGATAGTAACAGAGCCTTAGTCATTGGAGGAACAGGGGATGATACTGACTCATGTATGTTACTCAGATTTGTGTCCCAGTTCAGCCCCCTCCATAAACTCATATCTGAGTAATGTGGGCACCCAAGTGCAGGTGTATGTACCAGGGAGAGGAGGAAATGTGAGCTGAGTCAACTCTGAAAGAGCAGTGTCCCTAAAATCTCTGTGTGACATTGATATACGAGCATATCATGTCATTAATACTCATTCATAAAGCATGACATCCAAAGCACATTTGCCCAGAATGCAGAGGAGCTTTGGCACCTTGAAAAATCCAGCATATCTTCCATTATGATGCACAGAGAGGGAGGCATGGCAACTAGGGCAAGTGACAGCTTGGTGAGCACTAGCAGCCATGATGGGAGCCTTCACGTGGCTTGGCAGGTGGCAAAACCCTGAGCAATTACTGCTGCTGGAGTCCAAGAAGTAAATAATATATACCAATGATTAAGAATTTGGACTTTGGAATCAGACAGGTCTAGATTGAAACCCCAAATATTATCCCATCCTACCTACATGAGGTGCCCTGATGAGGTGCCAACTAACGGTGGGTGTCCAATTTTAACGATTCTTTCATTCATTCAACAAATACTTATTGAGGACCTACAATGTACCAGGCACCACTGAGGATATGGCAGCAAGGAAAGCAAATGAGTTCAAGGGCTCAACTCCCTCTGTACTAGTTTCACAAAGAATCACTCAGCCTGCTCATAGTGTCTTACTGTTTCCAAGTTATAGATCCTTTGCCGCCTTCCACCAAGCTCCCCTTGAACAACTGGATTTGAAATCTGCAGTTTTGCCCTGGATATCTTCATCAATTTCCTCTTCACTCTCTACCCTTCCCCTCTGCTGCATGCAGCCAGCTCCCATTTGCTGGAGAGAAGAGCATTCAGACATTTATCCTCCAATAGTCTTAATAACCTCATCAGAAGGAAGGAGCGTTATCTAATCCCCAGAGACCAGTGCAGCCCTTATGTACCTTTGCCCTGCTTTTTACTTTTCTGGCCTTGCGTGTTGAGACCAAGTCTATAGCCCAGTGTCAGAGGTTTTCCCTTTTAGGACCCAGTTCTGGGGATCTCTGCCCTTGTCCTTATTTCTGTCAGAGTCTGGCCCCAAACACTTCACGTTCACTGTATCAGTCGGGGTTCTTGAAGACAAAGAACAGTGATGGGTCCTGGCTAACAAAAGTGGAAAATAAATGTATTAGAAGGACATTGGATGACTCACTCAGTTGGCTTGGAAATGGAGAGCCAGGCTTGGAAAACAGGCAGGAACCAGGGGGCTGGCAGCTGAAGCAGTCTGGTTAAGAGCACAAATGTCACAGGCATCGCATCCATCACCATTGTTCTGTTGTCTCTGTTGCATACTGCCACAAGTAAATCTGACTAACCCTTCCTCCTTGCATCACTCAGAGTCCTAGAAAGAGCATCTAATTGCAGACCCTAGGTCACATGCATGGTCTTTAGGTGTCCAAATACTCAGGCAAAACTTGGTGGCATATTGATTGGTATTTTTGCTTTGTTGCCACTGGCTTCCCCTGGTTGATACTCCCCCCAAGTTGAAAGAATCAGGATTGGTCATGGAGATGTAAAATCACTTTGGCAAAGAGGCTTCCATGGATTTCATGCTGACCCTATTTGGACTGATCATTGTATAGCCATCCTTTGGATAGTTAGCCTTTCTTTTCAACTTAAGACTTGCCCTTAGTTCCGTTATAACTCTCTTGCTCTTGTTCTCTGCCTTTCCCTTTGCCATGCTTCTCTACAAAACTATTTGAACCTGTTCATTCTACTTTGTCTTCATGACTAAGACCCTTCTCCCAGCCTTAATCATTTCAAACATGTAGTCCCATGTTTTATACCTTTTCCAGCTTTAAGGCTTTTGTACAATGGAAAAATCTGCACACATGTAGCTAAAGTTATTTCTCTTCAACCGTCTTGTGCTCCTATCCAAACACTTCACTTAACTCTTAAACCAACCTATTCATAAAGAGAACATTCATTCCAAAAAAATCCAGTTTTCTTTTGCATGTTACAAGCCTCTAATTTCTATTATACTTCATTGTCCTACTAAATTACTAGAGATTTAAATTTTTTTCCTTTTTTTAAAAATTTGAAAAAAGTACCCCTAAAATGGTTTCAAAGAGCCCTTTTCCCCTGTGTTTACCTAATATTATTTTCCCTCTGAAATACCTGTATGTTTATGTATATTCTTTTCAGTATTTTTTTTTTTTTTTTTTTGCGGTACGCGGGCCTCTCACTGTTGTGGCCTCTCCCGTTGCGGAGCGCAGGCTCCGGATGCGCAGGCTCAGCGGCCTTGGCTCACGGGCCCAGCCGCTCCGCGGCATGTGGGATCTTCCCAGACCGGGGCACGAACCCGTGTCCCCTGCATCGGCAGGCGGACTCTCAACCACTGCGCCACCAGGGAAGCCCAGTATTTTTTATAATAGCTGGTAATTGCTTATAAAAATTCTAAATGTCCAGTGATAGTAGACTGGCTAAAGAAATTATAGTATATTCATATAGTGGAACTCTGTGTAGTTCATGTAAAGAATGATATAGATCCATATATGCTGGTGTGGAGCCGTGTCCATCACATCCTGGTATGTGAACAAGAGAGACCAGAAGTATGTGTATGGTATATTATCATTTGTGAAAAAACATTTTATGTATGTGCAAAGAATGTCTTCAGACGGATATATAAGAAACTAGTAATAGTAATTCCCTCTGGAAGAAGAATCTGTTGCCTGGGGAAAGAGGTGAGAGGGAGAGATTCTTTTCATTTCATGCTCAATGTGGTACCAAAATAAAATAAATTATTTCTACTTGGGGGAAAATTCAGACACAGAGACAAAAACCGTAATAATTTATGATTCATCTGAAGGACCTTGAGAAACAACTCCATTTAAGGACTTTGGGTTCATGGTTTCTGATTTCTCATTTGAGTTTGGTTGCCACAAAAACTTTGGGGAAAACGGGATTTGGGGTTTCACTTTTATCTCTTTGGAGAAGCTGATCTGCATTTTGGAAGAGCCATTCTAGAACACAGGAGTTGGATATCTAACCTTCTATGTTACTCTCTCTTCAACAAGTATTTATTGAGCACCTGTGGGGATACCAGGGCCAGTGCTACACACTGAAGTGGCCCATATGCTGCAAACAGTTTTCATATTCTGATGAGAATAAAGTGGGAGAAAATATAAACTTGACTATAATAACTCTTGCTCCATCACTGGGAGCACAGTTCTGTGTGATTTTCTCATTCCAAGTCCTTGAAATACCAGTAAAGAGACTCAAGAATTAAAAAAAAAAAATTGTTTATGTTCAGGCACATTTACTTCCAAACTATGCCTTTTTTTCCTCCCAATATTCCAGTAGGTATCAAGTAGTTTTTAAGAAACCAGGATCCTATTTTCATGGCGCAAGCTTTTGTAGGACAAATCAAGTAAGTAATAAACTGCAGAAAATGTCATAGAAGTTTGTCTGAATATTTTAAATATGTATATTTAATTTTGTTTCAACATTTTATCACAAAATTTACTTGAGACCTGAGGGATTTCAGCAAAATAATGCTGCATGTTTGGAAATAAAATCATTCTTTTAGCCTTTTTTTCCCATTTGGCACTCTACTGACATCTACCAATGCTATGAAAATCTAGTTCTTTAGTTCTTTTCCAAAGATTTAGACAACTATTTCCACCTTGAGACATTTGTAGAGACTAAATAAAAAGCAACGTAACTGAGACAGAAATATCTGGTACTTTACTCAGCCAAGTTACAATTGTAATGTTCATCATCTTTCCACTGGGGGAGGCCAGTGAAAAATAAGTGTGAGCCATCAAGAAGCCACTAGGAAAGCTAATTGACCACAAAAGCCTAAGGAACAGCAGTCCCAGATTACATAGTGCATACAGATAGATGTTTTATTCATTCATTCATGTATTTATTCAGTTTAGTACTAATGTGGACTCTGGAGTCAGACTGCCTGACTTTTAATCTTGACTTTGTTACTTATTACTAGTGTGTGACCTTGTTCCAATCATTCAACTTTTCTGTGCCTCAGTTTCCTTATCTGTAAAATAGTACGTAGTGCTTCATAGGGTGTTTAATATTTGCTCTTTGAACAGTGCCTGGCCCATAGTAAACATTACAGAAGTGCTTGTTAGATTAATTTAACTCAATAGTTTAACAAATATGCATTGAGCAACTACTATGGTCCAGGCATTGAGCCTGATGCTTGGGTTACAGTGGTTAATAAGAGAGTCACAGAATCTGCCGCCTTAACTTTGAGACAATGGAGAAAGACACAATTAAACACGTGATAACAGAAAATGTGAGGAGTATTTTGACCAGGAATGTATAAGGCATTATGGGAGCACAGTGTGGAGGAACATCTCTAGCCCATGTCAAATGGAAGTCTGGCTGTTCTTGGGAGGAGCTTTGCAGGCACCAGAGGGGCAGTACAGTATAGTGGTTAAGTGGCCCTGAGAAGCCCAGCTTTCTGGGTCTGTATCATGGATCTCTGTCACTTACTGCTTATGTGACCCTGAGCAACTTACTTAACCTCTCTGTACCTCAGGTTCCTCATCTACAAAATGGGAATCATAATTGTACCTGCCTCTTAGAGTTGTAATGTGGATTCAATGTGTTTACACATCTAAGATAGTTAAACAGTACCTGGAATATTGTAAGTACATTTTAAGTGTCTTAATAATGAGTATTACTTGAGTATTAGTATTATTACTTAATAATAAGTAATAAATGAAAATAGGATGATAATATGATAATACTGTTGTAGTTGATCTTTTTTTTTTAATACATGTTTATTTATTTTTGGCTGCGTTGGGTCTTTCTTGCTGCGCGTGGGCTTTCTTTTCTCTAGTTGCGGGCAGGCTTCTCATTGCAGTGGCTCCTCTTGTTGCAGAGCATAGGCTTAGTTGCTCTGTGGCATGTGGGATCTTCCTGGACCAGGGCTTGAACCTGTGTCTCCTGCATTGGCAGACAGATTCTTAACCACTGTGCCACCAGGGAAGTCCCTGTTGTAATTGATCTTATCTAGCTCTCTTCTTCAGCTTTACCTCTCCTTTTATGAGACAGGTGAAAATTTTAGAGCATTTTAGAGCGTTATGTTTTTCCTGCATCTTTTGCCTAAATCCGTGGTATAACTAAAAACTTCCTCCCCTTTGAAGTCTAGCTTTTTTTTTTAAGTTTTTCTTTTTTCTTTTTTTTGATGTGGACCATTTTTAAAGTCTTTATTGAATTTGTTACAATTTTGCTTCTGTTTTACGTTTGTTAGTTTCATTTTTTTGTTTTTTTTGCCTGAGGCATGTGGGATCTCAGCTCCCCAGCCAGGGATTGAACCCGCACCTGCTGCATTGGAAAGCGAAGTCTTAACCACTGGACTACCAGGGAAGTCCCTGAAGTCCAGCTTTTAGTATAGGTTTTAAAAGGGATCTTTAAAATTCTAGAAGCTGTAGCCATTGCATGCATGGATAATACCAGCATGCCTTCTAATGTATTTTGGCTTTCCGTTTCTTGAAAGAGCACTCAACTTGCAGTCAGAAGACTTAGGTTTCATGCCTGGCTGTGCCACTTTCTGGATGGCAAGACTTTCTGGGCTTGGGCAAGTCACCTAATTTGTCTGATCTTCAGTTTTCTCATCTGTAAAACTGGAGAATAATAACTCCTCATTTGGGCTTCCCTGGTGGCGCAGTGGCTGAGAATCTGCCTGCCAATGCAGGGGACACGGGTTTGAGCCCTGGTCGGGGAAGATCCCACATGCTGCGGAGCAACTCAGCCCGTGCGCCACAACGGCTGAGCCTGGCTCTAGAGCCCGTGAGCCACAACTACTGAGCCCGCGTGCGGCAACTACTGAAGCCCACGCACCTAGAGCCCGTGCTCTGCAATGAGAGAAGCCACTGCAATGAGAAGCCCGCGCACTGCAACGAAGAGTAGCCCCCGCTCACCGCAACTAGAGAAAGCCCACGCGCGGCAACAAAGGCACATAGGAAGGAAGGAGGACTTTGTAACCTGTAAAGATCCATTCAATTAGAAATACAGCTGATCTCCCTTATATGTGGAATCTAAAATAGTCAAGCTCATAGAAGCAGAGAGTAGAAGTGATTGCCGGGAGCTGGGGGGAGAGGGGGATGAGGAGGTAATGGTTGAAGGATACAAAGTTTCGATTATGTGAGATGATTAAGTTCTGGAGATCTGCTATACAGAATAGTGCCTATAGGTAACTACTGATTAGTTAAAATTTGCTAAGAGGGTAATTCTTTTCTGTTTTTTTGAATTTTATTTTATTTATTTTTATACAGCATGTTCTTATTAGTTACCTATTTTATACATATTAGTGTATATATGTCAATCCCAATCTCCCAATTCATCCCATCACCACCACCACCCCCGCCGCTTTCCCCCCTTGGTGTCCATACGTTTGTTCTCTACATCTGTGTCTCGATTGCTGCCCTGCAAACTGGTTCATCTGTACCATTTTTCTAGGTTCCACATATATGCGTTAATATACGATATTTGTTTTTCTCTTTCTGACTTACTTCACTCTGTATGACAGTCTCTAGATTCATCCACGTCTCACAAATGACCCAATTTCATACCTTTTTATGGCTGAGTAATATTCCATTGTATATATGTACCACACCTTCTTTATCCATTCGTCTGTCGTTGGGCATTTAGGTTGCTTCCATGATCTGCCTATTGTAAAAAGTGCTGCAATGAACATTGGGGTGCATGTGTCTTTTTGAATTAGGGTTTTCTCTGGGTATATGCCCAGTAGTGGGATTGCTGGGTCATATGGTAATTCTATTCTTAGTTTTTTAAGGAACCTCCATACTGTTCTCCATAGTGGCTGTGTCAATTTACATTCCCACCAACAGTGCAAGAGGGTTCCCTTTTGTCTACACCCTCTCCAGCATTTGTTGTTTGTAGATTTTCTGATGATGCCCATTCTAACTGGTGTGAGGTGGCACCTCACTGTAGTTTTGATTTGCATTCCTCTTTTAATTAGTGATGTTGAGCAGCTTTTCATGTGCTCCTTGGCCATCTGTCTGTCTTCTTTGGAGAAATGTCTATTTAGGTCTTCTGCCCATTTTTGGATTGTGTTGTTTGTTTTTTTAAATATTGAGCTGCATGAGCTGTTTATATATTTTGGAGATTAATCCTTTGTTCGTTGATTCGTTTGCAAATATTTTCTCCCATGCTGAGGGTTGTCTTTTAGTCTTGTTTATTATTTCTTTTGCTGTGCAAAAACTTTGAAGTTTCATTAGGTCCCATTTGTTTCTTTTTGTTTTTATTTCCATTACTTTAGGAGGTGGATCAAAAAAGATCTTGCTGTGATTTATGTCAAAGAGTGTTATTCCTACATTTTCCTCTAAGAGTTTTATAGTGTCTGGTCTCACATTTAGGTCTCTAATCCATTTTGAGTTTATTTTTGTGTATGGTGTTAGGGAGCATTCTAATTTCATTCTTTTACATGTAGCTGTCCAGTTTTCCCAGCACCACTTATTGAAGAGACTGTCTTTTCTCCATTGTATATCCTTGTCTCCTTTGTCATAGATTAGTTGACCATAGGTGTGTGGGTTTCTCTCTGGGCTTTCTATCCTGTTCCATTGATCTATATTTCTGTTTTTGTGCCAGTACCATATTGTCTTGATTACTGTAGCTTTGTAGTATAATCTGAAGTCTGGGAGCCTGATTCCTCCAGCTCTGTTTTTTTCTAAGAGGGTAATTCTTAAGTGTTCTTATCACATACACACATAGACACACAAATAATAATAATACTAATGAGGGAGGTGGGAGGAAAATGTGGGATATATTTATGGCTTTGATGGTGGTGGTTTCACAGGTATATACTTAACCCAAACTCATCAAGTTGTATACATTAAATATGTACAGCTTTTTACATATGAATCATATCTCAACCAAGTGGTAAGAAAATTAGAAATACAACCACATGAATATACCTCTTAGAATATCTGATCTAGTTTTCCACATAGTTGGTTACTCCTGTGGCCCATTCATGTTGCCCAATAAATCCTCAGCCATCTGCCCCAAAGCTTTGGCTACTTACATCAATTCCAGATCAATCTCAGAGGGCTAACTAGGGCTTAAATTGCGAGAGGGGTAAGTTTGTGGGTATGGGAAAGAAACTAAAATTGTTTTCTTCTTTTTTACCCTGTTCTCTTTCTTCTCTCTCTCCTTTACTTCCTGAAAAACCTTTGAACCACCCATTCAACAAAAGGAAAATAGGTAAGAGGAGTTTTTCTTTCTGTCCCTTATCTGTATTTCTATGGTCCTTTATTTCCATCTGTATCACATAGAGAGTCATGGTGTATTGAAGTTATGTGTTGATCTATCTGTTATTCCTACAGATCTCTTTTTTGTTTGTTTTTCATGGTGAGTTCTCAATAAATGTTTGTTGGATTGAATATACCTGAATAGAGTGTAATATAATTGAAGCTATTCAGAGCTCAGAGCGTATTTCACACACTTAGATCAAGTGATTTATTCAAAAAGAGTTTCAGGGGGGTTAAAAATAGAGATCTGGATCCAGGCAGTTTTGTTCAGAGAATTTTGAGGGGGTAAAATAGCTCTGGCTGCAGGCTAGGGTCTTTGTAATGAGAAAAATGCAAATATGAAGAATTGCAAAACACCACTGGGGAAATGTCTGGGTATTTTTGAACCTTTGGCAGAGTTGTATTTCTGTCTGGAATACACTTCCTTCTCTTCCCTCATGTCTCTAATCTTAGTCATGGCTTAACCCAGTAGCACATAATAAATATGCAAAATTTATAGAAGTCTTTTTCTAAATCCTCATCCCTTGAAATTACGACCTGGCAATTTCTTCCCTCACCAATAATTCTGAATTCAACATGGAATATAAATATGGCAACTGCATATCCTGACTTTTCCACCACAGTTTTGATTTAAAATATTATCTCAGTATCAGACTTGTTTCCTTTTTGTTTCATATTTATGGGGGTCCTATAATAAATAGTTTATGTGAGAAAATGACTAAATGACATTATTTTTAAGATATTATGATTTATTTAATTATGTTTTTAAACATAAGGTAAGGAGAGTATTTGGATTCCTAAAGAAATATATTTCAACAAATTCCCGAACTTGGCCAGCAATAAAAAATGCAAGTTAAAATTAGATATCACTTTAATAAAAAACTACTTAATAACATATATTTAAAAGTTATAATATTTAGTGTGGGTGAAGGTTGGAGAATCAGGTTCATCCTATGTAAGGAAAGTAAATTCTTTAAAACAAATTTGCAATATTTGTTGAGAGCATTAAAGAATTCATGCATGTTAAACTAATAACATTACTTCTAGGAAACCTTTCTAAAGAATATGGACAAAGATTCATACATAAAGATGTTCATCAAAGTATTTATAACAATGAAAAATTAGAAGAAATCTAAATATTCAGTATTAGAAGCTCGGCTACATAAATTTAGGACTGTATATCCATGCACTGGATTAATACACTGGCTTTTGAATTCTTAGCACATAAATGTTCTCTGAGCAGAATGACAAAGTTGAAAACGGTGATTTCGAAGAATATTTAATGATGAAGAACATAAGAGGGACTTCCCTGGCAGTTCAGTGGTTAGGACTCTACACTCCCATTGCAGGGGGCCTGGGTTTGATCCCTGGTTGGGGAACTAGGATCCTGCTCAGCCAAAAAAAAAAACTACACATAAGAAACAATGTAAATACATAGTATTAATAATTTATAGTAATATCAATATGTCCAGCTGGAATTAAAGCAAGATCTCTAATGATGGGATTACAGCTAATTTCAGTTTTTATTCCTTGAACTAGTTTGTGTTTTCTAAATGCTCAGTGATGAGCATGTGTTATTGTTATAATCAGAAAAAAATAATTTAAAATTATGGATGCTTAACAGTGACCTCAACACAGAGATAAACTATTATACTAGAAGCAAGGTTGGGTGAGTGAGGGAGTCAGGAGAGGTGTGTCAAAGAAATTCTTGCCTGGAAAGAGCATTGTAGTGGACCACTCTGCAGACCCAGAGGTGAGAGCTGGGCTTTGCCTGTTGACATCCAGAGAATATTTAACCACTGAGAACTCAGAAAGCCAAGATCGTGGAAGAATTTGGTTTGAACATGTTTAAAAGAATTGAAAACCCCTCTGTCTTGTAGGAGAGAGGATCAGAGAAGAGAACACCAAGAGTTTAAGAAAAGCTAACAGCTATGAAGTCACACAGCAATGCAGAACAGTGTTCTGGGAAGGTCAGCCAGTCACCCAGACAGGTCCCCCACCTCTGCCCAGGAAGGTGGAAACTAACAAATCATTCTCATTTATTTATTTATTTAAGATATTTATTAAGCACCTCATAAGTACCAGGCACTGTGAAAAACCCAGGGAATATATATTGGTGAATAATATACCAGGAACACAGGTATAGTTGAACAAGCTGAGTTTATTAACTCATTGTTGCAAATGAGTTAATAACACCATGGGGAAATGAGGGGCGTTTCAGAAAGAAGGTTTTAGAAAGGACTTAAAAGATTTGGATTTTGTTTGGGTAATTTGGGGGAGGGTTCAAGGAAACACAGGTTTGTTCTGGATTGGGTGCTTTCAGGAAGCAGGAATAATTCTATGATTCATCATATCAATCTATCTTATCTATAGGGAGGGCAAACTGAAGTAAGGCTAAAACTGTAGTTGGGAAAGAAGTGACAGTCACTCACATTAGCTGGAGGGAGGGTTTTGGCTTTTTTTGTTTTGGTTTCTTTCTTTTCTTTTTTTTTTTTTTTTGCAGTACGCGGGCCTCTCACCGCTGTGGCCTCTCCCGCTGCGGAGCAAGGCTCCGGATGCGCAGGCCCAGCGGCCATGGCTCACGGGCCCATCCGCTCCGCGGCATGTGGGATCCTCCCGGACCAGGGCACGAACCCGCATCCCCCGCATCAGCAGGCAGACTCCCAACCACTGCGCCCCCAGGGAAGCCCGGATTTTGGCATTTTATAGCTTGGAAAATGTTATCATTTTCTCTCCTATTCAGATGTGATTACAGAGTGGTCTTATTTTGGTCTTGATTCATCATGGTCACAGAGTGCCTTTATCTGCTGTTGATGTTGTGTGACATTGTTTATGTTCAGTGGGAAAACATCAAGACCTAGTTATGAGCGCTGGGCCAACTCACAGCAACACCAAGGCCTAAGTGATTATATCTGGCCAGCTCCTGGATATCAGTGGGCTACTTTTTCTCACAAGTAAGTAAGTAAATGTAAAACTTCAGATTATGCTAAGTGCTATACAAAATTAATAGGATGCAATGATAGAGAATCAAGGACAGGGTGGGATCCATTTACATAAGTTGGTTAAAGAAAGCTTCTCTTAGGAAGTAATGTTGCAATCAAGGCCAGAAGCACATTACATTTTCTTATATACATGTGGATTCTGGATGATGATGTAAATGTATTTCTTATTGTGGGTTGTCAAAAGAAAAAAAGAAAAAGGAAAACCATCACATTATGAAGATATGAACATGCGTAAAACAAAGAGATGAGATTGGATCCAGATCATACAAGTCCTTATAGGCGAGGAGTTTCTGTTTTATTTTTATTAGATTGATCAACATAAAATTGTTGATTTTCACTTTTGACCAGTGATTTTGATGCTGAAAACATAGCCTCTGTGCACCGGTGTCTACTGAATCTTGGAGACAGAGTTTTGGATAAAGTAGAAAAGAATAGCTTTATTGCTTTGTCAGGCAAAGGGGGACACAGCAGGCTCGTGCCCTTCAAAACTGTGTGTCCCAACCCGGGAAGATTTGGTGAGGGGTTTTACAGCAATGGTTCAAGGGTGGGATTGCTGATAAGGATTAGGGTGTGTGCAGGGCCTGCACTCCTTTAATCTGGCCTCAGGTGGTCTTCTTCTGGAATGAAGAATGATAACATCTTCCATTTGTTGGGGGTTTTAGTCCTGTAAAGAGCTCAAAGATGTTGTTATGTGTATCCCTTGAGGTGGAACCAGGACCCTGTCCTAAGTCTGCACTGTTGTTTCTTGGCTGCTCCTCCCGTGTCTCTGTATCCCCTCCCTTCCCTGATTAGCAACTCTTCCAATCTGCCCTTTGGGACTCAGGGAAGGTCATGGAGGCTGGACTCTATTCCCTATAAACAAGTAACAGGGGACACAGAAAGGCTTCTGAGCCCAGGAGCCCCACAGGGTCCTGCTAGATTTCTATTTCACTTGGTTCAACTTAATGCAGTTAAACACCTTTAAAGGTTCTAAGCAGGGGCTGCAATGACTGGATTTATGTTTTAAAAAATCACCCTGGCTGCTGGGTGGAAGATAGATGGGAGGCAGGTCAGAGGGCAGGGAAAAGATCAGTAAGGATGTGATTGCTTTGAAATAACCCTGTTTTGATACAGAGTCCTTGCATTGGTTGAGTTAGAAATCTGTTTTATTAGTTACACAGTGGAATGTGGGCAGTAAGGAGTTGACTCATGCTAGAAAAATTCACAAGAAAGTGATAATAGTAGAATCAAAATGCCATTTATTAATTCACAATGAAAAATAAAACTGTCAGGCAGGGCTTCCCTGGTGGCGCAGTGGTTGAGAATCTGCCTGCTAATGCAGGGGACACGGGTTCGAGCCCCTGTCCGGGAGGATCCCACATGCCGCAGAGCAGCTGGGCCCGTGAACCACACTACTGAGCCTGCACGTCTGGAGCCTGTGCTCCGCAACAAGAGAGGCCGCGATAGTGAGAGGCCCGCGCACTGCGATGAAGAGTGGTCCCCGCTTGCCACAATTAGAGAAAGCCCTTGCACAGAAACGAAGACCCAACACAGCAAAAATAAATAAATTAATTAATAAACTCCTACCCGCAACATCTAAAAAAAAAAAGAAAAAAAATCAGAGCGAGGGGAATTAGCCATTGCTAGCAAACATTGTTGGCGTGACCCCTAGTCGGAAGTACATTTTACATGGAGACCTAGTTTACACCACACAAAATAGAGCTGAAACAAAAATTTTACAAATCAGAACATACCCTTATTACACATGAGACACTGATACTTTGTTATATTCTATCTTTTTTCAATAAAAAAATATTGAGGCACAGGCCCAATAAATTGATTTCAAGATCTACTAATGTGTCACAGCTTGCAATTTCAAAATCAGAGTCAAATCATCTTAATGCTAGTTGGCATCACACTGTGATAGTCCAGTTTGGGATGATGCATCAGTAGCACCTCTAGATTCAGGGTTAGTCTGCCAGCTGCCCTCTGCAACAACTTCCTGGCTTTCACATTTCCTGGCAACGGCCCCAGGCTCAGTCTCCCATTATCCTCCAAAACCTGCTGGGAGCCTTTCCTTGCCGCAGTTTTTTCCCAGTCTCTGCTCAGGCCCTAGGTGATGGGTAGCACCTTGCTTGAACTGCCTCCGCCCTCAACCTCACCTTGCCTTTACCCTGTTGAGCAACAGTGGTCTTTCTCACTCTGGGTAGGACAGAAGGAGAGAATGAGTCACCTGCGCAGCTAACGGCCTATGCCCCAAAGTTTAACTGTGCTACGCAGCTCCATATTTCAGATTCAGCAAATTAAAGTTAGCTATAAGGACTCAGTTCCACCTCCAGCAGAGGTCCAGGACTGATTGGGTTGAGGATGAAATGAGGACTCTGCAAATTAGAGTCATGATCCGAAACACCCAGGAGTCAGGAGGCCAGCAGCAGCCCCTGAAAGTGAGGTTTCTCCCTGGAGATTTTTCCACTTGCTACTGATCCAAGTTTCCTACCAGAACAGCAAAAAGGGAAATGCTTCCTAGAACTCCGTTAGGTCACCCACCAGGGAGCAGTTTAAGGGTAGGGGCGATAATGCTGAGATGAGTTAGAGGTCAAGAAGGCCAAGAAGGCCTGTTGCAGGAGTGACCTCTGGGGAGGCCCAGATGCAGGTGTTGTCACTCTAACCTCTTTTGGTTGGCCCTAAGTAGAAATGTTGCCCTGCATAATTGTAGGTAGTACTGTCACTCACATCTATGTTCAGGTCCTGGACTGGTTCTCGTTGTTGAAAGGATTTTGTACCTTTTCTTTTTTTTCTTTCTTCTTTTCTTTTTCTTTATTTTTTATTGAGGTATAGTTAATTTACAATGTGTTAGTTTCAAGTGTACAGCAATGTGATTCAGTTATACATGTATATATTCATTTTCAGATTCTTTTTCATTATAGGTTATTACAAGATATTGAGTATAGTTCCCCATGCTATACAGTAGGACCTTGTTGTTTATCTATTTTATATATAAGTGTGTATATGTTACTCCCAAACACCTAATTTATCTCCCCACCCTCCCACTACCCCCTTTGGTAACCATCAGTTTGTTTTCTATGTCTGTGAGTCTATCTCTGTTTTGTAAATATAAGTTCATTTGTATCAATTTTTAGACGCCACATATAAGTGTATCATATGATATTCATCTTTCCTTTTCCGACTTACTTCACTTAGTATGATAATCTCTAGGTCCATCCATGTTGCTGCAAATGGCATTATTTCATTCTTTTTATGGCTGAGTAGAATTCATTGTGTGTATATATATATATATATGTATATATATATATACATATATATGGCACATCTTCTTTATCCATTCATCTGTTGATGGACATTTAGGTTGTTTCCATGTCTTGGCTATTGTGAATAGTGCTGCTATGAACATAGGGGTGCATGTATCTTTTTGAATTATAGTTTTGTTGGGATATATGCCCAGTAGTGGGATTGCTGGATCATATGGTAGCTCTATTTTCAGTTTTTTGAGGAACATCCATACTGCTCTCCATAGTGGCTGCAGCAATTTACATTCCCACCAATAGTGTAGGTTATTATAAAATATTGAGTAAGACATGCTTAACTTTCATTCGGTTTAAAGTATCTTCTAATTTTACTTGTGATTTTTTTCTCCTTGGGTCCTTCTTAGTAGTTTCTTCTCTCTCAATCTCACTCTGCCTTGCACACCAACATTTTTCTCCTGTATATTCATTCATTCAACAAATATTTATTGATCACCTGCTATGAGGTGCTAGGTACTGTTCTAGGTATTTCAGAGACAAGAGTGAGTAAAATAACTATCCCTGCCCACACAGAACATATATCTTAGTAGGAGTTACTATTTTATGATTTGGCCTGTATTTACTCCTATCAAAGGGTCACCTTCCTTTTGAAGTCTTGACATACTATTTCCTTCCTATATCTCCTTATGACTTTACAGAACTTACTTACAACTATGCAATGGTACCAGTGACTTTTACATCTAAAAAGTACTTAATGCCTCTTATTTATATTATACTTAAACAGTAGATTCAAACCTCTTGTCTGCATATATTTCCTAAATTTATAATCATCTTTTTGAGAGGGATGGTATTTATTGGGAGATGTGTTCTTCTCTGTCGTATTTATGACTTGTTCTGTCTGAACTCAGGAAGATGGACTGAATTTTCATAAGCAATGGCTAGCTTTAGGATTGAATCATAACCAAGGTTTCCTAACATTGTCAACAAAAAAAATTCTGGGATTATGCTGATTTAAACTTTCTCTTTTATACTTTCACTGTTTGAAAAATGAACAAAGTAAGGAGACTCTCCAACGACTGTGAACATAATTAACAACTTTTCCTGGTCACTTGTGGAGTGATCATAGTTTTTAAAATAAGGCAGTCAAAAACCAAATACATATAAAATGAAACCAAAAAATGAATAGCTGAGAAGGGATTCATATCCACAATATATAAAGAACTTTAAAAATCCAACAACAACAAAAATCAAATTAAAAAATGGACCAATGACTTGAATAGACATTTTTCCAAAGAAAATATATAAACGGCCAATAAGCACATGAAATGACGTTCCACATCATTAATCACTATGGAAATGCAAATGAAAACCAAATGAGATACCACTTCATACCCATTAGAATGGCTATTATCAAAAAAATGAAAATAACAAGTATTGATGAAAATGTGGGGAAATTGAAAAGCTTGTGCACTGTTTGGTGGGAATGCAAAATGGTGCAGCTGCTGTGGAAATGTTATGGTGATTCCTCAAAAAGTAAACACAGAATTACCATATGATCCAACAATTCCACTTCTGGGTATAATTCCAGAATAATTGAATGTAGGAACTGGAAATGTTTGTTCACCCATGTTCATAGCAGCATTATTCACAATAGTCAAAAGGTGGAAGCAACCCAGGTGTCCAACAGATGAATGGATAAACAAAATGTGGTCTATACATACACTGGGCTATTATTTAACCTTAAAAAAGAAGGAAATTCTGATACCTGCTACAACATTGATGAACACTGACATTATGATAAGTGAAAATAAACCAGTCACAAAAGGACAAGTATTGTATGATTTGTCTTATATGAGGTACCTAGAGTAGTCAAATTCATAGAATCAGAAAGTAGAATGGTGGTTGCCCATGGGCTGGGAAGAGGGGAGAATAGGGAGTTGTTTAATGGGTACAAAGTTTGGATGGGAAAGATGAAAAAGTTCTGGAGATGGTTGGTGGTGATGCTTTGAGAACAGTGTGAATACACTTAATGCCACAGAACTGTACACCTAAACGTGGTCATAATTTTAGGCTATGTTTATTTTATCACAATTTAAAAAAATGAATACCCAGACTTGGTCTAGGTACTGTGCAGGTGTAATTTTAGAAACCAAGAAGCAACAATATTTCAATGCTAGAAAGTACCTTTTTTTTTAAACTACATTTTTAAAATGATTACCTTGCTTTGGCATTGTCACGCTTATGACTGGAGATTAAAAATCTTAAAATCAGGACTTCCCTGGTGCAATGGTTAAGAAACCACCTGCAGGCGACATGGGTTCGAGCCCTGCTCTGGGAAGAATCCACATGCCGCAGAGCAACTAAGCCCGTGAGCCATAACTACTGAGCCTGCGCTCTAGAGCCCACAAGCGACAACTACTGAGCCACAACTACTGAAGCCCATGCACCTAGAGCCCGTGCTCTGAAACAAGAGAAGCCACTGCAGTGAGAAGCCTTCGCACCACAACGAAGAGTAGCCCCTGCTCGCTGCAACTACAGTAAGCTGGCGCACAGCAACGAAGACCCAACACAGCCAAAAATAAAATAAATAAATATATTTTAAAAAAATCTTAAAATCACAATATACTCAACTAAGTTCTAGCAGCCACATTAATTTTCTGTCTAATTTTAAAAGCATCTAAATTAGTCTTATTACTACTTATATGCTTATTAAATGAAATGTGTAAATTAAAATGTATAAGGTTATGCAACATGGCTGAGTTAACGCTGCCATGGGAGCCTCATTAAAAGAGTTCGTTGGGGCTTCCCTGGTGACGCAGTGTTTGGGAGTCCGCCTGCCGATGCCGGGGGCACGGGTTCGTGCCCCGGTCCGGGAGGTTCCCACATGCCACGGAGAAGCTGGGCCCGTGAGCCATGGCCGCTGGGCCTGTGCGTCCGGAGCAGGGGAGGCCACGGCAGTGAGAGGCCCGCGTACCGCAAAAAAAAAAAAAAAAAAAAGTTCGTTGATGCTATGCTATTATTAACACAGTCATCCCTGGGTATTCACAGGGGATTGGTTCTAGGACCCCTCACCAATACCAAATTCTGAGGATGCTCAAGTCCCTTATATAAAATGGCGAAGAATTTGCATATAACCTACACATGTCTTCCCCCCTAACCATACTTTAAATCATCTCTAAATTACTTGTAATACCTAATACAATGTAAATACTATGCAAATAGTTGCCGGCACCAGGCAAATACAAGTTTTGCCTTTTGGAACTTCCTGTAATTTTTTTCCCCCAATATTTTTGATCTGTGGTTGGTTAGATCCTTAGTTGTGGAACCCACGGATACAGAGGGCTGACTGCATTAATACAATGTATCTTTATCAGACACTCATTCAATGGCTCCTTTTTTCTTTACTTAATCCCCATATTTTACCCTCATTGTTCTTTATACTGATCGTCCTATGACTACAGCAGAATATCTTCTAAGTGTTTTATATTAAATTTATATGTTATTTTACTGAATCCTCACAGCAATTCAGGGAAAGTATTATTTCTATTTTAATGGATGAGGAAACTCAGAGAGGTTGAAAAACTTGCTTACTATCACACAGTGTGTCACTGGCAAGGTAGAAATTTAAGATTTTATTTTTTTTTAATAAATTTATTTATTTATTTATTTATTTATTTATTGGCTGCATCGGGTCTTTGTTGCTGCACACGGGCTTTCTCTAGTTGCAGCAAGTGGGGGCTACTCTTTGTTGTGGTGTGTAGGCTTCTCATTATGGTGGCTTCTCTTGTTGCAGAGCACGGGCTCTAGGCGTGCGGGCTTCAGTAGTTGTGGCTCGCAGGCTCTAGAGCGCAGGCTCAGTAGTTGTGGTGCACGGGCTTAGTTGCTCCGCGGCATATGGAATCTTCCCCGACCAGGGCTCGAGCCTGTGTCCCCTGCATTGGCAGGAGGATTCTTAACCACTGTGCCATCCGGGAAGCCCAAGGTAGAAATTTAGATTCAGGGCAACCTGTCTCAAAAGTCTCTCCTCAACTCCACCAGCATGTAAACCTTACACTGCTGATTAGTCCCTTCCTAAAATCTCAACTCTTCCATGAAGCAGGAAGAGAAGATACACAATACACATCACTGAAGAATGGCCCTAGGCCAAAATGGAAGCAGAGATATGACACACACAACAGCTTCATGGTAATCTGGTGTCTTAAAATCTTCTTTCTCTAATTTATTTATTTTGCATTTGTTTGCACTTGGGAATGTTTCCTATTGTCCTTTGTTTCTGAGTTTACATCATGTCCTGAACAGTACGGTAGTTTATTTCAATTAATGCTCTCTTGTTCCTTGTACATAGTTCCACTTTGAGTATTCTTCTGATAGGATGAATGCTCTGCTTTTTCATCACACTCAGACAGAGCTCTGCTTTCCTCAGTAACTCCCCACTGTCCTTCACACACTGCTGCCCAAGACTGGAGCCAAGTATTCATGCTAATTCCCAGAATACAACCCAGACTCTTTTTTGATCAGGTAAATTGACTTTGCCACCAGCACTATTACACTCCTTTACTCCTGCTCATTTTCCTGTTCTATGTCACACACCTCTGTGGCACATGCCTCCTGTCAGGACACAAGTTCTCACATGTATATGTAGGAAAACCTCTCAAGAGGATTCAACCAGCTAATTCCTTAGCTGGAGCCCTGGTGTTTTTCATCTAACGAAGTATGGAATACCCTATCCCCTTCAGGTCCGTATTGGCAATCCATGCATGAGGAAAAGAGGGACCAGCCTTCTTTTCCAAGAGTTGTCAGGTACTTGCGAGAGAGATGGTGGAATATGAAGCCGTTTTCAAGGAGCCCACGGTATAGTCTGGCAATGGGTAGAAGACAGCAGCTTGACCTTTCCTTACCTTTATTCATTCAACAAACGTTTGTTGGCTACTAGCTGCCTCTACTCTTCTGTGTGCAGCTTTCAGTCCAGAAGGACAGACAAACTTCTGGGAAATTATAGTACATTATTGGAGAGCACAGGATGGTGTGTAGTCCAGGCTGGGGTAGGAGGGGCGGGGCGGAAATGATGCTTGAGAAGAGTAACCAGATGAAGGGGCTAAAGTTATTCCTGAACGAGAAGATAGTGCCAACAAAGATTTGGAGGGAAGAAGGTGTGACTCCAGCAGCTAGAGGGAATACCCCATGAAGAAGGGAGCTGCCCTGGTAAAGGGCTCCAGGAGCTGAAGAGGCTCAGAATGTGTATCTAAGTAACCCAGTAAGCACTAAAGAGCCTAAGGGGAGTACGTGTGAGTATAATTGAAGAGGCCTGAAGGGACCAGGTCGTGAACTGCCTTGTATTCCATTGTAAGAAGTGTGGACTTGCCCTCAGGATAGTGACAAGAACTTGAAGGGTTTTAGGGGGAGGATGAAGTGGACCCTCTGGTCACACTGTGGAAGGTAAACTGGAAATGAGTGAGACTGGAGGCAGGAAGACCAGTTAGGGGGCTGTTGGAATAATCCTGCCTATGAAGGGAGGCTTTTACACAGAGTCACTTGCTGCATTGTGGTTGCGACTCTCTCAGGGAAAATCTGGGGAAATTTTGTGTCCTATTCCACCAGAGACTGCCAGTGTTCCAAGGCCAGTAGTTCTGCTACTGCAAACCCACAGCTGGCCACTGACTGGGGGCAAACGTGACGGTGAATCTGTCATGCCTGGAGTCCTCCACTGGCCGGATATGGAAAATCACAGAACTTGAAACTCACCTAAATTTCTAAGCCTTGTCCAGAGGAATGCTGGCAGCTCTGTAAATATGAAACCTTGGACTTTGTCACTTTTTCACTGATCTGTTCCCCCACTCCCAGCCCCCATACGCTCTCGTGACCATGTAAAATTCTAGCATCTATCCATTCATGTGCCACTTCCTTCATGTAATTTTCCAATGTTTATTTCCTGGACTCCAAGTAAGAGTTAACTGTCATGGAAAGATATCTACATCCCCATGATCACTGCAATCTTATTTACAATAGCCAAGATATGGAAACCACGCGGCCAAAAAAAAAAAAAAAAAAGAATGAAATCTTGTCATTTGCGACAACATGGATGGACCTTGAGGGCATTATGCTGAGTGAAATAAGTCAGGCAGACAAAGATAAGTACTATATGATCTCACTTATATGTGGAGTCTTAAAAAAAACCAGCAAACAGGGAATTAATTCCCTAGCAGTCCAGTGGTTAAGACTCAGCTCTTTCATTGCCGGGAGCCCGGGGTTCAATCCCCAGTCTGGGAACTAAGATCCCGCAAGCCATGTGGTGCAGCCAAAAAAAAAAAAACACAAAAAAAAACCAAACGTCATAGATACAAAGAACAGATTGGTGGTTAGCAGAGGCAGAAGTTGGGGGATAAGTGAAATGGGTGAAGGGAGTCAAAATATACAAACTTCCCAGTTATAAAAATCAATAAGCCACTGGGATGGAATTACAGCATGGTGACTATAGTTAATAATACTGTATTGCACATTTGAAAGTTAAGACAGTAAATCTTAAAAGCTCTCATCCAAAGAAAAAGGATTCTGTAACTGTGTATGGTGACCATGTTAACTAGACTTACACGGTGATCATTTTGCAGTACATACAAGTGTTGAGCTATTATGTTGTACACCTGAAACTAATATAATGTATGTAATTATACTTCATTTTTTTCAAAAAAGAATTAACTGTTCTTATTTTAAGATTTCAAAGAATTTTGTGTATACAGTTAAAACAATTAATTGGAGCAATGAGGGAAGTTACAAACAATGGATCAATTAGACTGGGGCACAGTTCTACCCCTTACCCCAGATAAATCACAAATTGGTTAATTGCTATTACTTCCATGTTTGCAGTGCACTCTTACAGCTTGGTTAAACTCCTCCTAAGTAATTGAGTATACCTCCACTTAGCACTTATTTTGCCTTAGAAAAAGTTTATTTTTGTTTAAACAGCACTCACAGAGCACTAAATGTCAGGCACAGTCTAAGCACTTTATGAATAAGCCTCTTAACAACTCTACAGTGTAGATACTAATATTATCACCTGCATTTTGAGATGAGAAAACTGAGCCACTAAGGAGGGTTTCACAGCTAATAAGCAAGGGACACAGAATTTGAATCCAGGAAGCCTAGCTTTAGGGTCTGTGCTCTTAGCCACAATTGCATACACATGGCCTCTTTCTCCGCCAGTAGATCTTGGAAGCACCAAGTTCCGCAAATTGTTTTTTTCCTGAATTGTGACTGTAAGCCAGGGATGTGGCAGCAGCAGGGAATACAAATGTAAAAAGACATAGCTGTTGCTCTCTGGGAGTAAATCAGTTGTTTATTGAACATAACAGACCACAAAACTGTGGTCTAAAACAGCAGCCACACTTGCTCACAATTCCGAACTCTGGGCTGGACTCACTTACCCATTTGCAGTCAAGTGATGGCTCAACTAGGACTAGAGCATCCGAGATGGCCTTACTCATGTCTAGCATCTCAGCTGGTTTAGCTGGAACAGCTGGAGGCTGGCTAGGCTTCTCTCCTCCTGGTCTTTCATTCTCAAGGAGGCTGGCTGGGGTTTCCTTTCATGATATCTCAGGGCAGTAAAAAGCAAAAGTGGAAGCAGCAAGGCCCCTCAAATGCTAGGCTTGGAACTCAGCCAACGTCACTTCCACTGTACTGTTTTGGTCCAAGCAAGTCAGAAGTCCCACCCAGATTCAGTGAGGCAGATGATTACATAATGGCTTGAATTCAGGGACGTGGGTGGTGGTAACTTGGTGGGTGGTTGACAGAGGGACATAGAGAGAAAGATAGGTATTCTAGGCGGATAGGAAAGCAGATGTACAAGTACACGTACCAGAAAGCATGTCGTACCTGGGGAATAAGAAATAGTTCAGAGTGATTAGAGTAAAGGGCACTTGAGGGAGAATAAGCGTGAGGAGGTTGAAGAAGGAGGCGGAACCAGATCAGGAAGTGGCATGAGTGCCTTCCTAAGAAGTTTCAAATGTTACCCATAGGAACTAGGTCACTGAGAAATTTTGATTAGGGCACGTACATGATATGATTTGTGTATTTGAATGTCACTTTGGGAGACCATGAGAAGGGGTGAGATGGAAATCAGGAAGACCCTTGAGAAAGTTATTGCAAAATACCAGGTATAAGAAGATGAGACCTCGGGCTTCCCTGGTGGCGCAGTGGTTGAGAGTCCGCCTGCTGATGCAGGGGACACGGGTTCGTGCCCCGGTCCAGGAAGATCCCACACGCCGCGGAGCGGCTGGGCCCGTGAGCCATGGCTGCTGAGCCTGCGCGTCCGGAGCCTGTGCTCCGCAACGGGAGAGGCCACAGCAAGTGAGAGGCCCGCGTATCGCAAAAAAAAAAAAAGAGACCTTAATGGAACAATGGCATAGGGAGCAGAGAAGAGAAAAAGGACCCCAGAAATATTTATGAGGCAAGATGAATAGGATATGGCAATTGAAGGAAGAATATGGAGTGAATCCCAAGTTTCCAACTTTGGCAACCGAGTAGATACAGGGGACTGAGTTTTATGAGAAAAGTGCTCATTTAAGCTTTGGATCAATTGACTTTGAGATGCCTGTATGACAGTCAATAAAAGTGTGGGGTAGACAAGTTGGATATACAAATCTGAATCCTAGGAGAGAGGACTGGATTAAAGATACAAATACAAAATTCATTAACAAACATGTGGTGGTAAGAAGCCATAGATCCCAGAAGCATGTAGAATGGTAGAATAGAGGCTGGGAATGACCAAAAGGGAAGAACAACATTTAATGATGAGAAGAGAGAGAGAGATTCCCTGGTGGCGCAGTGGTTAAGAACCGCTTGCCAATGCAGGGGACACGGGTTCAATCCCTGGTCTGGTAAGATCCTACATGCTGCAGAGCAACTAAGCCCGCGCACCACAACTAGTGAGCCTGTGCTCTAGAACCTGTGAGCCACAACTACATGAGCCTGCATACTGCAAGTACTGAAGCCCACGCGCCTAGAGCCAGTGCTCCACAACAAGAGAAGCCACTGCAATGAGAAGCCCGCGCACCGCAATGAAGAGTAGCCCCACTAGAGAAAGCCCGCACGCAGCAACGAAGACCAAACACAGCCAAAAATAAATAGATAAAATAAATAAATTTATTAAAAAAAAAAGATAGAGAAAGAGAAAGCCATATAGGAAACTTAAAAAGGAGAACTATAAAGACAGGAGGAAAACTAGGAGGGGTGGTGCCCCATAAATCAAGGGAGAAAAGAATTTCTAAGGTATTCGGAAAAGTGCTTGTGGGATTTGACAATCCATCACTGGTGACCATGCTGAGAGCAGTTTTAGAGGAGCTAATAACCCAATTGCTATGGATTGAGTAAACCTCAGTCAAGTGAGTGCATGCCTGTATGTGAGATGATAGGTGAGGGGGAGTTGCAGGAAGTTGGATTTCTTTCATCGAAAGTGATCTACCAAGAGGGAAATGTGTGGGCTTAAAGAGTGTGTGAGGGGAAGGCTCATAATAGTTGTGCTGAGAAAGAAAATCTTCTTTGAATGCCACTTCCTGCCAAGTTTCTGCTCAATATTTTTCTCACTTTCATGCTAAACTTCGGAAAAAATCCCTTTACCTTTTCATTCTCTCTTCTCCTTCACTCCTTAAGACCACTTTCACTGTAATCCGACATTTGTCTCTATATAACAATGACTTTCAAAAAAATAACCCGTGACTTTTGTGTTCCACCTAATGTACATTGTGTCATTCAATATTATTTGTTCAGAAGAATGAATATGCTTGCTATTCTTAACAATGTACTCTGTGATTTTGTTTAAATTATTTAATTCTGATTTCCAGTAGTGAAATGAGACTATAAACTCTATTTTCTTCCAATCTCAGTGGAATGTTGGGAGGAGTTGATAAAGTGAGGGTGTGAGGTACATGGAATATCTATGAAGTAAACAGCTATAATTATATTTCCCTAGTAGGATTGTTTCAGGGATTAAATGAGATAATGTAAAAACAACAACATTATTAATAAATATTCTTAATAAATATCTGGTATATGTTAGCAAATTCATTTTTTATTGAAGTATAGTTGAGTTACAATGTTGTGTTAATTACTGCTGTACAACAAAGTGGCTCATTTATACACATATATACATACATTCTTTTTCCTATTTTTTTCCATTATGGTTATCACAGGATATTGAATATAGTTCCTTGTGTGTATACCATAGGACCTTGTTGTTTGATAGCAAATTCTTAATAAATTCTTAATAATTATCTGGCATATGATAGCAAATGGTAATGACTGAATTTTAGTTTGAAAATTAGCAAACTAAAATTTAGCAAGTGAAAAAAGAAGGTCCAGTTATTTGGGGGTGCTTAGGTAGAAAAATATTTGGTGTTTATGAAATGATATGTCTGCAAATTGCTTCAAAATAATCTCCTGTGTTGGGGGTGAGGAACAGGAACTGACCAGCTATTGAAGCTGGTCATTCATTATTCTAATTTTGTATACATCTGAAATTTTCGTAGTAAAAAGTTATGATTGTTTATCTGCATGCAACTATATTGACGCAATACACTGGTATATACAGTAGATGAAATGTAATGAACTTAGTTTGCAACCCATCAAATGGATTTTTGAGGTTTAGACACCTTACACCCCACTCCACTCCCCAAAGTAAGGGAGTAACGCAAGGAAGATTTAATTTGAAATGGAGATAATTATTTGGATTTACGGCTTTCATATCATAAGTGGGCGTCATTTCAATAAACAGTCTTTTTCTGTTCCAGCTAACCAACTTTAATCACTAGAAACAAACTACAAGTCCCAGGATGCACTGCACGATTAACGTCAACTCGAGGACCTCGGGTCTTCGAACTGGTTACCCTCGCCTGACTTGAATGGGAATTTTCGTCAATCCCGGAGAAAATTGACGTCTGTGACTTAGAGCAGATTTTGGAGTATTTGTACGCCTGTGTCGGTCGAGCGTGCATTTCGGAAGGGACAGCGTGGTATCTTTCTGATTAGGCGCGGCCCCGGGCAGCCTCACCCCCTTCTGGGGCTTCCGTGCGGCGGGAGGGCTCTGTTAGTTCGCCTCCAAGATGGCGACGCTGTTGGCGGTAAATTCGGGTAGGTACGGGCCGGGCCAGAAGGCAAGCTGTGGGGCAGGGTGCTGGTCCGTTCTTCAGGCAGAGACGCGGGCAGTGAGGTTCCTCGGAGTCCAGGTCCGCACTTGTGCATAGTTCCCGCTTCTCCCTAGCTCTGGGCCTAGAGTCCCGCCCCTCCCCAGTTTGAATGGCGCGCGTCGGCGCTGCGGCTCTAGCCCTAGAGTTGGGGCTTAAGGATCGAGGTACGGAGGCTTGGTCCTCTGGAACCGGGCGTGCAGTTCTCGCAGCCCAGGGCCGAGTCTGGTCCCTTCCATTCCCCACCCCATTATGTGTCTGCGGTCCGAATTCCTGCGGGATTTGCAGTTCTCCGGCAGTGAGGCCGGGAGACCTGAGATATTTTTCAGCCACGAGCGCAGGCTGAAAACTCGCACCTCAAAATGGACACTGGGGCCCTTCTTGGAGGTTGGGTGGGTGGGTGGGTGGGTCCTACAGGAAGAGAGGTCCCTTGATTATGAAGCCTGTAATCCGGAAGGTGGCCCAGGAGTGCCGTGATTCCCAGCTCTGCGTGTGTGGCCCGCCCCTGGATGCTCCTGTACCTTTGGAGCAGTAGGTCTTCGGGGAGGGGCAGAATCTAGAAGGGAGTAAAGAAACTCTGGAAGATTTGGATTGGGTCCTCTGGGCAATTCTCAATCAGGGGCGGAGCCCCCCCCCATCGGGGCGTTTGAAAGAGTGGGTGCATTTTGACTGTCACAATTCCTGGGATGCACCGCTGGTTGCTAGTGGGCGGGCCAAGGATGCCAAAAGTGCTGCAGCGGTCGGAGCGGGCCTGAAAATGAAGAATTTCCTGCTCAGAATGCCTTGATTGAGCCGTACTAAACTTCATGGGCGGTTAAGAGCACGTCTGTGTGGTAAATGCTTGTAGAGGATCTCACTCAAGAGGAGTCTTTTCTGGGCGCCTTTTCTTTCCGTCCTTATACAGTCTTTTTGTTGCTGGTTTGTTCTTTTCACACGACTGATATTCTTGAAAACTTGTCTAAACCTGACTTTCGCAAATCAAACCATTTCGGAAACACTACGATAAATTGTTGTATAATAATGCATGATTATGTTTATCGAGTACCTCCTTTTTCACAGCCACTGGACTAAGCGTTGTACTTTCATCTTATTTAGTCCCCTTTATACAACTCTGGGGTAGCTGCTATTAAACACCCCATTTGTGATAAAGCAAAAAATAAAAAAATAAAAAAAAAAAAAAAAAAAAAAAAAACACCCCATTTTACAGGTTAGGAAATAGAGTGTTAGAGTGGTTAAGTAACTTCTCCAAGGTTATACAGCTAATGATTCTAAGCCAGTCTTTGATACTTAAATGTCTACATGCTCCTACTTAAGCAAAACCTAATTCATTTCATTACATAATATTTCCATACATCTGAATGTAAGTAGTGAAATTACTTCCTTAGTACTGCTGTCCTGCCCTCCCACACAGATGTAAACTTAAAACAAGACTTGGGTGTTATATGTGTGGTTATATACTTTTCTTTAGTATGTACTCGTCTTAAGTTACTATCATTAAACATAAATCATTGAAGGAAAAGGAGTTGCCAACAGTTGCAAAGAATATACATTGTATAACAAGGCCTTGTGGCAGGAGTGTTTAATTGGCAACATAGAAAGGAAACATTTTAAAGAGCCCAGTCAGGAGAATATTTTTTTTAAAAAAGTAAATGTCCAGCGAAGCAACCCAAATGCCCATTGACGAATGAATGGGTAAACAATGTGGTCTATAGATATATAATGGAATGTTATTTAGCTTTAAGAAGGAAATCCTGTCCTATGCTCAGCATGAATGAACCTTGAAGACATTCTGCTAAGTGAAGGAAGCTAGTAACAAAAAGACAAATACTGTATGATTCTAGTTGTATGAGGGGTTGAAAGTAATAGAAACAAAAATGTTGGTTGCCAGAGGTTGGTGGGAGGGGGAAATGGGGAGTTGTTTAACGGGTACAAAATTCCAGTTTTGCAAGATGAAAGAGTTCTGGAGATATGTTGTACAACAATGTGAAAGCCCTTAATGCTACTGAACTGCACACTTCAAAATGTTTTTAAGATGGCAAATTCTATGTTATGTGCTTTTTACCATAATTCAAAAAAAAATTAAACATCTCAGAGTTGTAGAAGGGGAAAAAAGTAGAGGTAGAGTTTGAAGGCCTATGCCTGAGTTTCAGCGGCATGATTTACTAGTATTGTGACCTGTATCAGCCCCGCTGAGTAGACCTACAGGCTTGTGAGTAAGCAACCATTAACACTGACAATCCTTGGATGGCTGTCTGGTCACCCCTGTCCTGTTCATAGCATTGTCTATTTCAGACCTTTTCCACGCTCCTCATATCTTTAAGCTCCAACTGATCCCTCAGTCTCCTAGCCACAGAGAAAATAGAAGCCAACAGGCATGAACTCTTTTTTTCACCCTTGAACCTACAAACCTAGATATATCTGCACTCTTTCGAGTCAGTTTCCCTGTGTCTTCCTGTCCAAGGTAAATCCTGCCCTTTACACTCTTCTCCCCATTATTCCCTCCTCTCTCTTTTATTCCTTTTCTTTCCACTAGTTGCCCAAATCTTTATCTTGACCTCATGCCTCATTCCAGTTACTGTCCTTTTGCTCCTCTTCACAGTCAAACCTTTCAAAGATTCATCAGTGTTCAGACTCTGTTGCCATACCTTCTCCTCCTCTACCCACTCTAGTCTGTTCCCATCCTCCTAACAGCTCTCAACATTTACATGCTTTTCTGTTTCACTAAGTCCACCAGACATTTGAAATCTATCTCACTTGAGCTTTTAGGGTAAAGACCCAAATCCTTAACATGGGCAGGTAAGCCCTGCATGGTATGGCAGTTGCTTCCCTTGCTGATCCCTTCTTGGTACTCTCGCTCTCTTGGCATTTTCAGGGGTTTGAGAGTGCAGCATTTCCTCTTGCCTTGGGAACCCACATGCTGTCTTCTTTTCCTGCAGTGTACGTCCACCACCTCCCACTCCTACTTTTATCCTTCACATTTCAGCCTAATTATCACTTGCTCAGTGAATCCTTCCCTTCCCTGATCTCCCTGGCTAGGTCACATTCCCCTATTATGTGATCGTTGCCCTGGGTACTTCACCTTCATAGCACATACCATAATGGATATTGCCCATATATATGACTATATGGTAAATGTGCTTCCTCACTACACTGTGAGCTTACCTATACCTAGTACATGATGAATGAGTGAATAAATGTGACTTGCTGGAAGTATTCCTAAAATTTAGGAAAATAAATGTATTCCTCAAACAAGCAAATGACTTATGTTAAAAATACATATTTAGTAATTTGGAAAAATTATAGCCTCCTTTCATATGTAATCAATAACAGGGAGATATTTACCAAAATTAGTCAAACCAAAGACAAAATGAATATAAATCTTTGTTGCACCTACCTTCTGTGATGTGTTGATGTTAATGATGGATTCAGGAGGCTGGTATCTGTGGGGTTTTTTTTTTTTTTGGGCTGTACGCGGCCCTCTCACTGTTGTGGCCTTTCCCGTTGCGGAGCACAGGCTCCGGACACGCAGGCTCAGCGGCCATGGCTCACGGGCCCAGCCGCTCCACGGCATGTGGGATCTTCCCAGACTGGGGCACGAACCCGTGTCCCCTGCATCGGCAGGCAGACTCTCAACCACTGCGCCACCAGGGAAGCCCTATGTGGGGTTTTTTAGTGTAGATTTTTGATCTGTTATTGGATGCCTCCCCACAAATGGGGGGAAGTGAAATTCTCTCTAGAATTCACTGAGTTTATTCAAACTAAGTGTGTATAGTGCAAAGAAAGTTATTCTTCAGGGGTTCTATTGAGTATTACTTTTACAGACAGTTTACTTTTGTTAGCTTTTTGTCAGGTTTTAAAAATACCTGTGGTAAGGCAAGTTTCACATTTGCCTACAAGTCATTTTTGATAACTTTCCTTCATCCCCTGTGCCAATCAGTTACCAGTTCTGACTCTACCAACAGACCTTGCCTTTCTCTTTTACTGCCCTCATCCTGGTTAAGGTTCCATCACCTCATGAGTAGCTTACCTACCCAACATCCTTGGGTCCTGACACTTCATATTCTAGTTAGTCCATTGGTCACACCATTGTCCAATTTCACTTTGTCCTCTACTACTTGAAATATTCCCATTTACTAACAGGAAAAATTCCATCTTGGCCAGGAGTAGAAGGCTCAAACCTACTCTGTCCTTTGCAGCTGGAAAGAGCCAAGAAAATGATCTCTAGGGAAGTCAGTTAGTCACCATCCAACTAGCACCTCACAGGCAGTCACCAGGATCCAGAGTCAGGTCCTCATTTTGGCAGGCCTGGAACTGTGATGTTTGTTAGTGTATCCACAGTTGAGTAGATTCCAGTAATTGATGTTCTCTGATCACATTGGGAAAAGACAGATATATAAACCAGTATGTCAATTAATTGATCTTTAGTGGGAAGTACATCTGCATGGGTACTCATTTCATCAGCACATTTTTAATTCTAGAAATTTGTATGATGAGCTATATTTTTCATTAGAAGATTGGCAAGTTTAGGATCAAACAGGAGAAGCAAAGCAGGGAGTTGGATGGTTGCTCTCTATGTAAGGTCTAGACATGGTGATTCCCATTCCTCCACATCCCCACACCAAAGACCTGATGCAAAACTTCCTGCTCTGCCCTTCAGATTAGGTTAGAGTCTTCCTTTTATATGTTCGCATAGCACTCTGTACTTCTCCATTAGACTAGTACTTCTGTTTTTTTTTTTAATTTAATTTTTATTTTTGGCTGTGTTGGGTCTTCGTTGCTGTGCGTGGGCTTTCTCTTGTTGCGGCGAGTGGGGGCTACTCTTCGTTGCAGTGCGCGGGCTTCTCATTGCGGTGGCTTCTCTAGCTGCAGAGCATGGGCTCTAGGCACACAGGCTTCAGTAGTTGTGGCGCACGGGCTTCAGTAGTTGTGGCTCGCGGGCTCCAGAGCGCAGGTTCAGCAGTTGTGGCGCGTGGGCTTAGTTGCTCCGTGGCATGTGGGATCTTCCTGGACCAGGGCTCGAACCCTTGTCCCCTGCATTGGCAGGTGGATTATTAACCACTGTGCCACCAGGGAAGCCCTGGTAGTTGTGTTTTGAATCCTGCATTTAATGCCTGTCTTTCTTGTCAATCTATAAGTTCCCTGAGGCCTGGGATCCCGTCTGTCTTGCTTGCTCTGTAGTCCCTGGCACATGCATGGCCCTCAGTAAATGTTTGTTGAGTGAATGGCTGATCCAGCTTGACTGGTTTAGTCTGTCCTCTCCCTGCACATCCTTTTAAAAAAATTTTTTTGCCCAATAAATTGCCTTCTTCTGACAACATTGTTCATAAGATTGTAATGCATTTAGTTAGGTTATCTTGCATGTCATTCTGACTGTTCTGGTGACTTTAGTGGGATTTGTGTTTTCTCAGATGGCAGTTAAACATGTTTGCAGACCACCCTTTACGGTTTAAGCTATAGTTAGTTCATCTGTTGAGTGAGTGAGTGGTTTTGATTAGTTTCTCTTTCAGAGTCTTTATAAACACAGGGGTGCCATATCTGATTGTTTGCAAACAGAAACTTTGGGCTTCCAGGTCGTGTTTTTCAAACTATGCTTAGTAGCAAAAGCTCTCTAAGTATTACTTATTATTGTTATTACCTTTACAAAGCAAAATGTGATCCTTTTTATAAGAGTTTACAAAAGAATTCCATATTTCTATGTTGTTTTTTAATAGCTAGTGTCCCAGCCAAAATAAAAACTTATTTTTTCAGCTTCCAAGTTTTATAGAATCTGATTTTTCCCCCCCATTCTTGCTTTTCCTCTGGATGATAGGGAGGGAAGGAAAGGCAGTTACATTTATTGAGTGACTATGATATGCCAGACACTATATTGTATATTTTACCTAGTTTATCTCATTTAATTCATTCAACCCTATGAAGCAGGAGATGTCCCTATTTTATATAAAAGGAAACTGAAGTTCAAAGAGGTTATTTTCTCACTCCATGTCACGTGAGTAATATTAAGTGACAAAACCAGGTTCAGCTGATATTCCAATTTAAAGTCAGGATTTACTTTATATTAAGTTAGGTAAAATGACATTTATATTATTGCTTGTGAATTCTAATATTCTTTTATGTTAATGTTTGGTTTGTATATATAACTCCTTATATTTAAAAGTAGCTGTGAGCATGGCTAAAATGTATAGACGATAACCTTACCTTATTTTCCAAATATATGTTTTATTTGATGCTGATTTTTATTTTTTTTCTTTAAGCTGCTAGTCTGTGGGGTCCTTACAAAGACATTTGGCAGACTGTGGGAAATGCTCTTTGGAGAAGACAGCCTGAAGCTGTTCACCTTCTTGACATGATTTTGAAGAAACACAAACCTGACTTCATCTCATTGTTCAGAAACCCAGTAGGAAATTTTCTTTTTTTGCTTCTTGCATTTGCTTTTTCCTTTAAAGATTGAAGGAGCAAGTAAATTCTTAATGCATGTAAATGAAATGTTACTTGTTCTAGTCCATTGATTCAAGTTTTTTCTAAAAATGGAAGTTTCCTGGGAGCAATTATTATCTTTTTTCTCTTCTCCATAGAAGTTAATATTGTATTTATCTCTAGCTAGGAGATATCTTAATAGTATTTGAATACAATTTAGAAAGTTCCGTATATTTCAGAAATATGAGCCTCCTTGGAATTTCTGACTTATAGTTAATCTGTCTAAGCTTACTTAGTAAGATTGATTATTTTATTTATTCCCAGGTACACTTCAACATTTTAACTCTTCCTAATGTTATGTAAGTTGTGTTAGCAGTTAATTCTTACATATTGTTAATCACTGCATCTTGACGTACTTTTCAACCAGGGGTAGTGTACTTCAGTGGCAGGGATTCATACTTGGAAGCTCCTTTCCCTGCTGCTTGACAATTTTTTTTTATAGACCAGCAAGACCATCTAAGAACTATTTAAGAGCCCTAGCCTGGGAGCCAGTTGAGCTGAGTTCCAGTCTTGGCTCTACCACTAAAGAGTTGTATGACCACAGGCAAGTCACCTGACTTATCTGGGCATCAGTTTTTCCATTCTATTAATAGAGAAGTTGAATTAAATGACTGTATGGCCTTTTTCAAGGTGTAAATACCTAAGATTTTATGATCTATCAAGTAATTCTATACTATATGTTATTTGTTAAATATTTGCACTAAGTAAGCCTTTTTGCAAATAAGACTACATTTTAAAATAACATACTAATAAGCGATCATTAGCCCTACTAATTAATTCTATAATTCTTTTCGATTTGCTATTTCCCACTTGAAGATTTATTGTTTTTATATTTATTAAAGACATAATTGGAAAGTTTCTTAGACATTTGAAAAATAGTATGCTATTTTGTGTGATTTCTCAACATTTTGTAGTTCAGAGTTTAGCAGAAGCAGTTATTGAGAAGGTAATAACAGTATAAAAAGTTGAAAGTGATGTAAAATGTTACCTCATAAAGGTCTAACTATATCTGATAGTTAGACCTTTATCTGATAAGAAATGCTCCTGTTTGTCACTTTACCAGACTGCCTTGTGAATAAACTTCTCTAGGTAACAATTTACCTTGTCTCCATGTGCTATTGTCATTACATGATCCTATTTATTTATTTTTATTGTTGTAGCCAAAAAATGTTCAACAACACGAGAAGGTTCAGAAAGCCAGTACAGAGGGAGTTGCTATCCAGGGTCAACAGGGAACCCGACTTCTTCCTGAACAGCTCATTAAAGAAGCCTTTATCCTCAGTGACCTTTTTGATATTGGAGAATTGGCAGCTGTTGAGCTTCTCCTTGCTGGTAGGTTGACATTTAACTGAACCTATGCTAAGGTAGTACATAAATGTAAAATTATTCACTTGTAATTTAAAATATTATATTATTTAGATTCCAAAATAGTTTCTAAAGATGTAGTTTATTTGATATTCACAGTGTTTCCTTTTGTTTATCTTTTTTTTTTTTTTTTTTGTGGTACGCGGGCCTCTCACTGTTGTGGCCTTTCCTGCTGCGGAGCACAGGCTCCGGACGCGCAGGCTCTGCAGCCATGGCTCATGGGCCTAGCCGCTCTGCGGCATGCGGGATCTTCCCGGACCGGGGCACGGACCCATGTCCCCTGCATCGGCAGGTGGACTCTCAACCACTGCACCACCAGGGAAGCCCTCCTTTTGTTTATCTTTGACTAATGGGAAGGCTTTAGTTTAGTGATCAGAGTTGTTAAAGGAAATTTAACTTTTTTTTTTTTTTTGCTGTACACGGGCCTCTCACTGTTGTGGCTTCTTCTGCTGTGGAGCACAGGCTCCGGACGCTCAGGCTCAGCAGCCATGGCTCACGGGCCCAGCTGCTCCGTGGCATGTGGGATCCTCCCGGACCGGGGCACGAACCCGTGCCCCCTGCATCGGCAGGCGGACTCTCAACCACTGCGCCACCAGGGAAGCCCTTAACTGTTTTAAGATAGACTTTTTCATGGTAATTGACTAGCAAAGAATGACTCTATCTCAGAAGTTTTGTAGCACAAAGCATTTATTGTTATATAATGAGTAAGACGGTAAGGTCACTGCTTTTTTGGAGTTTCTTTTTGAGGGGGTGATTCAGATAATGAATAAAGAATAAGATAATTTCGATAATACTGAGTTCTAGGAAGAAAATAAAACAAGGCAGTGGGATATAGAGACATGGGGGGTGATAGGGGCACCTGTAAGTAGGGTACTTAGGGAAGGCCTCTCTGAGATTGGGGCATTTGATCTGCGACCTGTATGATGACAAGATACCAGAGTTGTTGGGGAAGGGTGTTCCAGGGAGAATAGACAGCTCAAGGTGCGAACAAAGGCCTGCTGAAGGCTACAAAGACCACTGTGGCTGGAACGTCAGGAACTAGGGAGAACGAAGGAAGACGAGGACAGAGCAGGAGTCGGATCGTAGTCTTGCAGGCCGTGAGGATTATTTGGATTTTATTCTAATTACAGTGGGAGGTTGTTGGCAGGGGCTTTAAGCAGGAGTTGCAGAATCCAGAATAACTGAAATTATTTCTCTGGCTGCTGTAGAGAGAAAAGATTGAAATTTCCATAAAATAAGCAGTTCATTTTGATTATAGCAAGGGAACCATGTGAAGAAGCCAGGTGGGCATTTTAATTGAAAGAAAGTCTAATATGTCTGAAGATAGCATGTGGCTGCCAGAATCCTTTTTGACCTAAGGCTGCATTAAAAGAAATATGATATTGAGAATGACTAATGTCGTTTTCCCATTCTGTGATGCACATGTTAACTGGCCATGCTTGAATTTTGAGTTTAACTCAAAACTTCATTTAACAGTTATTTTTTCTGTGCATATTATGGGCCAGGCACTGTGTTAAGACTCCAGGGTTATAAAGATGAATAAAACTTCAACTAGTGTAAAGGAGCTCATGGTCTAGTAATTGAGAAAGACATGGAAACCAATAACTATGCCACCATTAAGTGCACTAATGCAAGGTTTAGGGATTGTCCAGAGGGGAGGCATTTAAATTGACCTCAGGTTGTACAGGGAAGTCCACAAAGATAACGAGGCTTACGGTAGTTGTTGAAAAATGAGTAGGCATATGTCAGATGTAGTAAGTGTGCAGTCAGGAAGACAGAGGGCATCTAGACAGAAGAAATCGCCTGTAAGAGGTGTGAGGCAGTGAGATGAATTTGGGGAACAGAAGGGAGTAGACTGTAAGAGCGATTGGGCCAAGGGGCGAAAAAAACCATAGGAGATGAAACTGAAACTATAGGCAAAATAGTTCAGAAAAGAGAAAGTAGAACTTGTTCAAAGGAGAGCAGTTAAAAAGGGTGAGTAAGGCTTCCCTGGTGGCGCGGTGGTTGAGAGTCCGCCTGCCGATGCAGGGGACACGGGTTCGTGCCCCGGTCCGGGAAGATCCCACATGCCGCGGAGTGGCTGGGCCCGTGAGCCATGGCCGCTGAGCCTGCGCGTCCGGAGCCTGTGCTCCGCAACGGGAGAGGCCACAACAGTGAGGGCGAGTAAAAGCTGAAACATAAGAAAATGTTATTTAATTTACTAGGGGAAGAAACATACAAATATTTGAAAGACTTCTTGTGAAAGAGAGAAAACAATGGGTAGATGTTTGAAGTAGGGACTCTTAAGACCCTTTAAACCCTAAGGTTCTGTGATTTCTTTGAACTGAACATTGGTATAGTGATTTTTGTCTCAGCCTAAACACATACGTGTTTATTTACTAAATTATTTCTCAACTTCCTTTCCTAGGAGAGCACCAGCAGCCACATTTTCCTGGCCTCACCAGAGGCTTAGTAGCTGTTCTCTTATACTGGGATGGAAAGCGATGCATTGCAAATTCCCTGAAAGCCTTGATACAGTCTCGACGAGGAAAGACATGGACCCTCGAACTCAGGTCTGTTTACATGCTAAGATTTCAAGGGGTTAATTAGAAATTGCTTGAAGAATTATAATTTTAGAAACAAAAATTCTCTTTAGTAGGTATAATTTAAGTGTATAACCTAAGCTGAGTAATAAATAACTCCCTTATTCTGCCAAGAATGACACAACAGTTTAAACCTGCTTTATTTTGTTTACAAATGAAATGTAATTCAGTTATTTATGGTTAGAAGTTTATTGAAACACAATGATCTAAAAAGAATGGCAAGAGCTAGGTTATAACTCATCCTCGTTGTTTCCAGTAACCCAACATTGTCATCAAGAGTGTTTGCTATATCCATGTGATGAGAAAGTATAAACATTACTGTTCATTATAACTTTATTGATTATTTTCATTACAGTCCAGAGCTGGTTTCCATGACAACACGGTTTACTGATGAGCTGATGGAGCAAGGATTGACTTACAAAGTTCTTACTCTTGTGTCACAGATTGATGTTAACAATGAGTTTGAGAAACTACAGCGTGAGAGAGGTTTGGGCAGTGAAAAACATCGAAAAGAGGCAAGGGTTCAATGACATCAATTCATGGGTTGTCTGTGTCACCTCTTGGAGGCAGAAAAGTCATGTCACTTAGAACATTCTTCTAATACAGGCATAGGAAAATTAACAATGCCTAGGAAAGTGTGTAGGCAGTTGTGTCCATGAAATTGACTTGCACTTGTTTCAGCCTCTTTCTAGTCACTATATGCCATGCTAGCACTTTTTCTGGAATGAGTCCTTTAAGAAATTTCTTTTTTTTTTAATTTATTTTTGGCTGTGTTGGGTCTTTATTGCTGCGCGCGGGCTTCCTCTAGTTGCAGCGAGCGGGGGCTACTCTTTGTTGCGGTGTGCGGGCTTCTCATTGTGGTGGCTTCTCTTGTTGCAGAGCACGGGCTCTAGGTGCGTGGGCTTCCGTAGTTGTGGCACGTGGGCTCAGTAGTTATGGCTCGTGGGCTCTAGAGCACAGGCTCAATAGTTGTGACGCACGGGCTTAGTTGCGCCACGGCATGTGGGATCATCCCAGACCAGGGCTTGAACCCGTGTCCCCTGCATTGGCAGGCTGATTCTTAACCACTGCACCACCAAGGAAGCCCCGTGGACTTTAAGAAATTGATTGTCCTGTAGAGGAGGTTGGGACTTAAGATTGAGGAATTAACAGTAGGGTTTGTTCAGAATTGCAGAGGTGAGATTTTAGGGTCACTTATGGATTCAGATACATTTATATGGTTCGTCTTTATGATAGATAGTTTACATTTTGGAATAAGATCAGGCTTCAGTGTAATTTATTTATACCAATAATCATTCATCTTTATTTCTAGGTTTCTGATCTCATCAAGGAGTGCAGGCAGTCTCTGGCAGAAAGCCTTTTTGCGTGGGCTTGCCAATCACCTTTAGGCAAAGATGACACTCTGCTCCTTATTGGACATTTGGAAAGAGTGACTGTTGAGGCTAATGGCTCGTTGGATGCAGTGAATCTGGCTCTTCTTATGGCACTTCTGTACTGCTTTGATATCAGTTTTATAGAACAAAGCACAGAGGAACGTGATGGTATTGGATTTTGTACCTATTAATACATTTATTTCAAAAATCAGATTTAATTGTGGAGATAACATTTAAGACGGATGATTTTTTAACAACTAAGATAAAAATAGTATATTTTATTCCTTTGTGTGTAATTCATTCATATTTGAATACTTAGATATAAGATCACATTTTTAAAGTAATTGCAGCCTCGTTAGATATTTCTGTTATCTTTTGAGGTTTTGGAATGGGAAAGTACTAAGGGATTTGCGATATATGTTTGTTGAGTTAGGCATGCCTAATTTACTTGCTTGTTTTTTTTTTTAATTAATTTATTTATTTGGTTGTGCCAGGTCTTAGTTGCGGCAGGTGGGCTCCTTAGTTGCGGCATGTGGACTCCTTAGTTGTGGCAGGTGGGCTGCTTAGTTGTGGCTCACCCATTCCTTAGTTGCGGCATGCAAACTCTTAGTTGCGGCATGCAAACTCTTAGTTGCGGCGTGCATGTGGGATCTAGGTCCCTGGCCAAGGATCGAACCTGGGCCCCCCGCATTGGGAGCGCAGAGTCTTAACCACTGCGCAACCAGGGAAGTCCCCCTACTTGCTTGTTTCTTTACTATTCACATTTTAAACCTTTCATTCTAAGGGAGGATAACTATAATTTTTAGTAATATATTATCTTTGACTTTTTTTTTCTGTGAAGTAGATAAAATTTCTCTTGGTAACCTTGTAAATAGTTACTGCTTAGAACCGAGGATCTCAAAAATGATTCCCACAAAGGAAGCTTATTGCCATTTAATGTCATAAATATTTATAATTATTCCAGCAGTTGTCCGCTGTCCGCTTTTGATTGTATCATCCCCGTCTCCTTTCGTTAGGTATGTGAGGGGACCAGACATTTCCCACTCCTCTTTGGTGATCATCCTTAGCCATTACAAAAGGCTTATTTAAAATACAACTACTCCTTACCTCCAATCAAATTGTCACATAGTACATTGTGTGTCACATAACAAGCAGTACCTGTGCTTCTCATATAGGAATGCTGCCAGTTAATGCATTGGTCAGATTTCCTGTATTGAATGAAATGAATCACAGAATTAAGTAGATGTAGTCTGTTTTTATGATAGTATACTTATTATTTCAAACATTAATTATAATTAGTCATAATTTTTTGATGGGAATACTCTGACTTTCTAATTCTTAGACATTATTCCTGTATATCCAAAGTAAAAATTTCTCTACTTTGGTATAGTTGTCTATTTTTGTTTTCAGATATGATTCATCAACTTCCACTGTTGACAGAGAGACAATACATTGCAACAATTCACTCTCGTCTTCAAGACTCACAGCCTTGGAAACTGCCGGGGCTGCAAGCCACTGTGAGACTTGCCTGGGCACTGGCGTTGAGGGGGATATCTCAGCTCCCTGATGTGACAGGTAAACTGATTGTAGGTCATTTTGTTATGAGGAAATGACATATCAACGTTTAACGCATTTCGGAAAAGGTGTTATCTTTTTCTTTTTTTTATTTGGCCGTGCCGTGTAAGGAAAAGGTGTTATCTTTGACATGTATAAGCATGAGCCTAGGAAGATACCTAGAGTTGTGGTAAATGAAATTTTGTATTGTGAAATACGGACCTTTTCCTTTTTTCTTGTCTCCCAAAAGAAATTATTTGAAAATTTTTTTCCCTTTCTTGCAGCCAGTGACAATTCTCTTTTAGCTTCTTTTTTTCCTTAAGAGTTTTAAATTTGAAATGTCAGTATAACTTTTTTTTTTACATTTTTCTTTTTGGTTTTGTTCACAGACAGACTAATTTTTCTCACATTGTGTCAGATTAAAAACTACTATTATTTTAAAATACAGTATATTAGGTGATATTTGGTTCAATCAATAATGGATGTGGAATCTGACTTCTAACAATCTGTTACCCACTATAGCATATCCTCTTCTGCTGTTTATGTTCATGTAATTATCATACTAATAGTGGTTTACTCTAACAGGACGAGAACTATGCTTTTGTTGTAATTTGAAGCCCCCAAAATTGTCACTTCTGTAGGTTTTTACGGTAAATCTGGAAAGGTTTTATTAAAGTTTACAGTCCATGTCAAAGTCTCCTAGTCTTAGAGTGTCAGCAGATTCCAGTATCTTATCAACTGTATGATTCCAGAACATTTTGTTCTCTAGTCTCATGCTGTTCCCAAGTGGGCTGTGGAAAGATTTTTTTTTTTAATTTTTGAAATTTATTTATTTTTTCTACAGCAGGTTCTTATTAGTTATCTATTTTATACATATTAGTGTATACATGTCAATCCATATCTCCCAATTCATCCCCCCCCCCAACCAGTTTCCCTTTTTGGTGTCCATACGCTTGTTCTCTACATCTGTCTCTATTTCTGCCCTGAAAACCAGTTCATCTGTACCATTTTTCTAGGTTCCACATATATGCGTTAATATACGATATTTGTTTTCCTCTTTCTGTCTTACTTCCCTTGTATGACAGTCTCTAGATCCATCCACATCTCTACAAATGACCCAGTTTGTTCCTTTTTATGGCTGAGTAATACTCCATTGTATATATGTACCACATCTTCTTTATCCATTCGTCTGTCGATGGGCATTTAGGTTGCTCCCATGACCTGGCTATTGTAAATAGTGCTGCAGTGAACATTGGGGTGCATGTGTCTTTTTGAATTAGGGTTTTCTCTGGGTATATGCCCAGTAGTGGGATTGCTGGGTCATATGGTAATCTATTTTTAGTTTTTTAAGGAACCTCCATACTGTTCTCCATAGTGGCTGTATCAATTTACATTCCTACCAACAGTGCAAGAGGTTCCCTTTTCTCCACACCCTCTCCAGCATTTGTTGTTTGTAGATTTTCTGATAAGCCCATTCTAAATGGTGTGAGGTGGTACCTCATTGTAGTTTTGATTTGCACTTCTCTAATAATTAGTGATGTTGAGCAGCTTTTCATGTGCTTCTTGGCCATCTGTATGTCTTCTTTGGAGAAATGTCTATTTAGGTCTTCTGCCCATTTTTGGATTGGGTTGTTTGTTTTTTTAATATTGAGCTGCATGAGCTGTTTATATATTTTGGAGATTAATCCTTTGTCCGTTGATCATTTCCAAATATTTTCTCCCATTCTGAGGGTTGTCTTTTCGTCTTGTTTGTAGCCTCCTTTGCTTTGCAAAAGCTTTTAAGTTTCATTAGGTCCCATTTGTTTATTTTTGTTTTTATTTCCATTACTCTAGGAGGGGGATCAAAAAGGATCTTGCTGTGATTTATGTCATAGAGTGTTCTGCCTGTGTTTTCCTCTAAGAGTTTTATAGTGTCTGGTCTTACATTTAGGTCTCTAATCCATTTTGAGTTTATTTTTGTGTATGGTATTAGGGAGTGTTCTAATTTCATTCTTTTACATGTAGCTGTCCAGTTTTCCCAGCACCACTTATTGAAGAGACTGTCTTTTCTCCATTGTATATCTTTGCCTCCTTTGTAATAGATTAGTTGATCATAGGGGCATGGGTTTCTCTCTGGGCTTTCTATCCTGTTCCATTGATCTATATGAAATGTTTTTGTGCCAGTACCATATTGTCTTGACTACTGTAGCTTTGTAGTATAGTCTGAAGTCAGGGAGTCTGATTCCTCCAGCTCCGTTTTTTTCCCTCAAGACTGCTTGTGGAAAGCTTTTTTTGTGTTACAAGATTTTCTTTGCCCAAGTATTTTTTTTTAATAAATAAATTTATTTCTTTATTTATTTTTGCGTGCATTGGGTTTTTGTTGCTGCACACGGGCTTTCTCTAGTTTTGGGGAGTGGGGGCTACTCTTTGCTGTGGTGTGCAGGCTCTCATTGCAGTGGCTTCTCTTGTGGAGCATGGGCTCTAGGCGCATGGGCTTCAGTAATTGTGGCATGTGGGCTCAGTAGTTGTGGTGCACAGGCTTAGTTGCTCCACGGCATGTGGGATCTTCCTGGATCAGGGCTCGAACCCGTGTCCCCTGCATTGGCAGGTGGATTCTTAACCCCTGAGCCACCAGGTATTTTTTATATTAAAGCTGGTAGATGGCAAATTAGACATTTACAGTCATGTACAAATTCTGTTTCTCAACTATACCTCTTATTCATTTACAAGTCTTATTTCAGTACTTCTCTGGCATAAAATTACTGTATACTTTTAAGTAGCTGTGTGATAGTTAATCAAATTCATATACTGTAAATTACTGTACCATTGGCCTAATCTTGAGAGGCACAGTAGAAAATACTATATACTTCACTACATAAGAATAGGATTCCAGGCCTAGTTTCAAGTCCTAGATCTTTGGCTACTTAATCTCTTTAGTTTTACATGCTCATACCCTTTTATAATCTTTAAAATTAAGGGTATTATAATGAATGTTTTTCTTTTTTTCTTTTTTTTTTTTTGGCTGTGCTGCATGGCTTGCGGTATCTTAGTTCCCTGACCAGGGATTTGACAGGCCCTCGGCAGTGAAAGCGCAGAGTCCTAACTACTGGACCACCAGAGAATTCGCTATAATGAACATTTTAAAGTATACATTTTAATCTGTTAATTTGTATTTTAAAAATTACTAGAAAAGATGAATAGCTTATATTGCAGAAATGGTCATTTCTTGAAATAATCCAGACGAGTTTTAACAAAGATGTGAATTTTGAAAAATTAGTCCCTACTGTTTTTGTAGACTTCTGGACATTTTATAAAATATGTTTATTACATTATTTTATAAAAAGTGTGTTTTGAATTTTACTAAATTGAGACGATAAAACTCAATTTACATTAAGATATTAGTGTGCTTTATTACCTAAGTAAGTAGTCTTCAAGAAATAGTTCTTAATTCCAGTATTTCTGAATTCAAGTGAAGGCTTGGAACTAGTTATTGTTATTAATATTTAATTAATATTAATAATTAATAATTTTAGTAATCACTACTGTTAGTAGTATTAAAGAATTAAGAAACTATTTTGTTCTCAAGGAGTTTGTATGATATGGGTAGATATACAGGCTTTATTTCAAAATGTAAAACAACACATAAACAAAAAACGGGAAAAACCAACCAATCTCTTTTCCTCTGGTTGAGACTATCCTGGTTTATATCTATTCCTGACCCTTTTCAAGGCATTGAAAGTGTACTTTAAGTAACAGAATGTATTTGGTCTCTATGACGGTGAAGCAGAATAAGCTATTTAACATTTTTTTTTCAAAGACATTATCACAAAATTACCTAGTAATTAAAAAATTTTATTTATTTATTCATTTTTGGCTGCGTTGGGCCCTCGTTGCTGTGCGTGGGCTTTCTCTAATTGCGGCGAGCGGGGGCTGGTCTTCATTGTGGTGCAGGGGCTTCTCATTGCGGTGGCTTCTCTTGTTGTGGAGCATGGGCTCTAGGCACGCAGGCTTCAGTAGCTGTGGCACGCAGGCTCAGTAGTTGTGGCTTGCGGTGTCTAGAGCACAGGCTCAGTAGTTGTGGTACACGGGCTTAGTCCCTCTGCGGCATGTGGGATCTTCCCCGTCCAGGGCTCAAACCTTTGTCCCCTCCATTGGCAGGTGGATTCTTAACCACTGTGCCACCAGGAAAGTCCCTTAAGTAATTTTTTTATCACTCTCGATGTTATTGTGAAGAGTAGATGATTTTCTAATGTACTTTTTCTGTAGTTCTTTGGGGTTTGTGAGTCAATTACAGTTACACACTGTCTTATTTTGTGTACAGAACATGTTAGAAGGTTGAGAAGAGATCTTAATTTTGAACCATCAGCAGAATATTTTGAGATATTATAATCCAGTTTAGTAATTTTTCCTCCATGTGCTGTTTTTCTAAATGTGTTCCTAGCTCTGGCTGAATTCACAGAAGCAGATGAAGCAATGGCAGAGCTCGCAATTGCAGACAGTGTTTTCCTGTTCCTCACTGAATCCGTAGTGGTGTCAGAAAACTTCTATCAGGAGGAATTTTATATTCGTAGAATCCATAATCTCATTACAGATTTCCTGGCACTTATGCCAATGAAGGTAAGTGTAATAATGTAGGATGAGTAAAAAGTAATAGAAGAATTTTATAAACTAATTTAAAATTGACTAACCAACTTTATGTTTTGGAAACTAATAAAATCTTTTACTGTAGACTAATATTTGGCAGTAGTTGTTATGTTACAGCTTGTGAATTAGTTTGTGATTCATGAAAATGAAATAATGTAAGACCCATTAACTGAGAACAAGCTAAAAGGAAGAAATATTTGACGTTGAGAATTGTTTGTAATGAGAAAATAATAGGCAAATGAAAATGCTTCTGTGGGGAGAAAATTATTAACTTCATGCTACCCTGGAGAATCAGTGCTAAGGTTGTCTTATTTAATGCCTTTTATACATGATTTGGAAGAGATACAGTGGAGAATCTCCAGTTTTATAGTTTCATAGATAATTGTTTAGACTCTTAATTATAGTGTATAAATAGACCTCCACATAGATACGGGTGAAGTAATGGGTTTAAGACGCTAATGCAAAGGTTGCTTTTTTTCTTTCTTTCTTTTTCCTTAGTAACAGGGCCCAGGGGCCCTGCCTGCCTTTAGTGAGGTTACATTTGAATAAAGTGCTCGAGCTATAACTTTGATCCAAAAAGGAATTCTTAGAGCCATTTCAGACAGTTCCTACATAGCATATGTTCTGTGTGCCATTTTGTGTCAAGGAAGCCATCAGAGTCGTGGCAGGAAGTAAAGGAGGGGGTAAAGTCTTATAAAACTGCCTTTTGTGTGTGTGTGCATAAAAAAAGCACCTGAAGGGTCTACACTTATAATACTAATGTGCAGTTCTGATATCATACCTACTGAAAAACATAAGGCAAATGGAAAAACTACCCAGAATGGTAGCAAACAAGGAATGAAGTGCTTACTCATGATATAATGAATCAAGTGTTCATTGAGTTTCTCCTGTATTCCAGGTAACCTTGCTAGGAATTGTGAAGAAAACAAATAAGTAGGAGATTGATTCCCTGCCAGCAAAGAATATATAGTCTAGTTCAGCGGTCCCCAACCTTTTTGGCACCAGGGACTGGTTTCGTGGAAGATAATTTTTCCATGGAAGCCGGGGGAGGGGGTTGAGGGGGATGGTTCAGGCGGTAATGCGAGCGATGGGGAGCGATGGGGAGCGGCAGATGAAGCTTCTCTGATTGCCTGCTGCTCACCTCTGCTGTGCGGCCTGGTTCCTAACAGGCCACAGACCACTACTGGTCCACGGCCTGGGGGTTGGGGACCCCTGGTGTCTAGTTGGAGAAATGAGATATACACAGAAAAATACAGGTAGTAACAGTAAGTAAATGACAGGTATAGACAGTAAATTACAGTGGATTTCTTAGGCTAAGGATAGCTCACTCAGGACTGGAACAGTCAAGGAGTGTTTAACAGGTAACTTGAGACCTCATCAGCCTTGAAGGATGTGATAGATGAACATCATAGAATTTTGGAATAGGAAGAAATCCTTTCATTTTACATTTGTGGAAATGAAGCCTTAGAAAGGGTTAAGGCTTTAACTTTTTCCTAGTTATTGGTCCAGAAGGGACTTTTACTATGGAAAGATGGTGGTCATCTGGAAAGATAAAGGCTGAGAGGAGTTTGAATAAACAAAGTCATATATGGCTTGGATAGGGTAAACAATGAACTTATTCACACAATTTTGGGACACTAGAATTTTGTTAATAGATATAGTACTATTTAGGTTATCTATGTCTTCTTAAATGAGCTTTGAAGGTTTGTGTCTGTCAATGAATTTGTTTATTCCAGTTATCAAATCAATTGGCATAAAGTTATTCCTAATATTCCTAATATCATACTTTTTAATGTCTGTATGATCTGTAGTGATGTTTCTTCTTTCATCCCTAATATTGGTTAATTTGTGTTTTCTCCCTTTTTTCTTAACCCGGCTAGAGATTCATCAATCTCATTGATCTCTCCAATGAGCCAGCCTTTGGCTTTGTTGATTTTCTTATATTTTCTTTCACTGTTATTGATTTCTGCTCTTATTATTTTTTTCCTCTCTGCTTGGGTTTTAATTTGCCCTAATCATTTCAGTTTTTTACCACAGAAGCTTAGATTATTGATTTGAAACCTTTCTTTTTTTCTACTATGGGCATTTAATGTTATAAATTTAACTGTGATTTCTGGTTTAATTGGGTCACACAAAGTTTGATATGTTGTGTTTTCATTTTTATTCTATTTAATGTATTTTGTAGTTTTCCTTGAGACTTCTTTGATTGCTGAGTTATTTACAAGTACATTGTTTAATTAAGAAATGTTTGGGGAGCTAGTTTTGCTCATTACATGACTATAGTGGTGGTATTAGTAGTTAGTAGGTAGTACCAGGGATGCTAAATGTCCTGTAATGTTTAGAATCATCCAACCTAGTGAAGAAGTATCCTACCCCAAATGTCAGTAACTGAGGAACACTTTAGTTAAAATTAACTTATCTGTAGTGGAAAATGCATTGAAGTCATAAGATATTACAAATTATGGTTAATAATATTGCAGTAAAATTCCTAGCATATTTCTTTTTTTTTTTTTTTTTTTTTTTTTTTTTCGCGGTACGCGGGCCTCTCACTGTTGTGGCCTCTCCCGCTGCAGAGCACAGGCTCCGGACGCGCAGGCTCAGCGGCCATGGCTCACGGGCCTCTCTGCTCCGCGGCATGTGGGATCTTCCTGGACCGGGGCACGAACCCGCGTCCCCTGCATCGGCAGGCGGATTCTAAACCACTGCGCCACCAGGGAAGCCCCCTAGCATATTTCTTCACATTTTTAAAGTGGAATAGATATTTAAACAATATTTTTCTTTTATGTAATCACTTTTAGACAGTTGCCTGATTTTCTGATTTCATTATTATTAACCCATATAATAAATTTACATATAAACTATATAATAAATTTAATAGGTGAAGCAGTTGAGGAATCGGGCAGATGAAGATGCTCGAATGATTCACATGAGTATGCAGATGGGCAACGAACCCCCCATTTCACTTAGAAGGGATCTGGAACAGTTAATGCTCTTGGTAAGTTGTTATATTGGATGTACTATCATCTCCCTCTCTCCGTTATTTTTTCCCTACCTTTGGAAAATTTCAGATCTCATATCTTAAATATACAAGTGAATTCAATAAAAATGTAAATTTTTATTTAAAAGTAATTTTTGAGTTACAGGCATTTTCCCACAGTCTTTGTTTACTGTTTGCAGATTGGTGAGCTATATAAAAAGAATCCTTTTAATTTGGAGCTTGCACTAGAATACTGGTGTCCCTCAGAACCTCTTCAGACTTCCACTATCCTGGGTTCTTACCTTGGGGTGGCTCATCAGCGACCCCCTCAGCGCCAGGTGAGCTCCTAGTTTTTCTACTTTTGTACTCTGGGATGGTAACTGGAAATCTTAAAAACATGAAAAATGGTATTTCCTGCTGTTATTGCTGTTTGTGCAAATGAACATTATTGTAACCTTTAGACATTTATACTTTTTATTTAAGGAAATTGAAACTCTTAAATTGATCTGATCATTTTGGAGTTTATGTAGTCAGCCTTTTATTAGATTCTAGCTATGCATCAAAGCATTAGACACAGAAAAGTGCCTAGTTTCTTTATGAGTTGCTTACTTGGATTTAATTAGTATTTATTAACATACTCTGTCCTCTAGAAGCATGACAAAGAATATACATCATTCTTAGCAAGTTGAGGAAGATAGGAGAGGTAAAAATACTACAGGGAAAAGGCTTAGAAGTTATAATTAATGACAGAATGCCTATGAGTCAGTAGATAATGTAGGAAAAAGTCCATTTTCTATCCTGTAGTAACTAAAGGATGCTGTGCAGCAGCAAATCAGATGGATTGCCATATCTGTCTTCATCTCTTTGGGATTTTCTGTTCTAGATGTTTTCATGCATATAATACAATTTTCATTTATGTTAGCTAGAGTCTAAGATCAGGACCTCCCCTTTTTTTAACTGTATTTCTTACATTTATTGTTTCACTTTTTTCCATTTAAAAAGTTTTGGAGAAGGGTTTATTAAAACTTTATAAATACTAAAAGAAATTTCCATTATGAAAATTTGCAAACATATGAAAGCGAGAATAATTATAATAAACACCCAACATCTTAATTTATTTTTATTATTTTTACAGCAAATTCCCCTTTCCATTTAATCATTTATTTATTGACTGTGTTGCGGTATGTGGTATCTTAATTCCCCAACCAGGGATCAAACCGGTGCCCCCTGCAGTAGAAGGGTGGAGTCCTAACCACTGGACTGCCAGGGAATTTCCCCAGAAGAATTTCTTTTTTTTTTTTTTCTTGCCTTGTGACTTGTGGTCCCTTAGTTCCCCAACCAGGGATTGAACCCAGGCCCTCAGCAGTGAGAGCATGGAGTCTTAACCACTGGACCACCAGGGAATTCCCCAACATCTTAATTTAATAGCTGTTAACATCTTGCCATGTTCACTTCCACTCTTGTTATTTCTCCTGCTTTTATTTTGCTGGATTATTTTAAAGTAAACTATAGGCAGCATGACCTTTCACCTCTCATTGGTTAAGTTAGTATCTCTTAAAAATAGGGATATTTTTCTGTATAATCATAAAATTGTTATACCTAACAGATTTAACAATTTCCAGAGATCTGACATTTTTGGTTCTGAGTTCCAACTAATTAGTCTGAATAATATGTTTAGTTGTTGATAATAGATTTAAGGCATAAGCAAGAGAAAAGAGAAATCTAAGAAGTAGACTTAGAGAACAGGAGCGTAGGAACATGTATTGGCCAGAACGCAAAACAGAATATGTTTAGGTTACTATAAAAAGTTCTTTCAGGTTCCTAGATCTTCATACTAAATTTGACTAGGATTTAGGAACTCTGGGTTCTAAGTGTACCTTTGAATTTGCTAGTTAATTTTAAATGAGTAAATTTCTTCAGTTGTTCTACATATTTAGAATGTGAGTAGTCTTATGTTTTGTGACATTAAGATGTTTTTAAAAATGTACTTTATGTTCACAAAGATATTCTATAATTGCATTAAATTGCTAATGACAAAGTTGAAAATGCAATTTTTCATAAATAGAATACCAGATTATTTTGTCTTGGGTGGGGAGTTAAATGAGAGTACTTAATTCATTTTAGCTCATATGTAGTCTTTATTAGCTAGTCCATGTTAGCTTAAAGTTGAGATATGGGGCTTCCCTGGTGGCGCAGTGGTTGAGAGTCCGCCTGCCGATGCAGGGGAAATGGGTTCGTGCCCCGGTCTGGGAAGATCCCACATGCCGCGGAGCGGCTAGGCCCGTGAGCCATGGCCGCTGGGCCTGTGCGTCCGGAGCCTGTGCTCCGCAACGGGAGAGGCCACAACAGTGAGAGGCCCACATACCGCCAAAAAAAAAAAAAAAAGTTGAGATATGCTTTATGTAAACTGTTGGTTTTTCCCTATTTCAGGTTGTCTTGTCAAAGTTTGTTAGGCAAATGGGTGACCTGTTGCCTCCAACTATTTATATTCCTTATCTGAAAATGCTCCAGGGATTGGCCAATGGGCCCCAGTGTGCCCACTACTGTTTTAGTCTACTCAAAGTCAATGGTAGCAGTCACGGTAAGAAAAATCTAGTTGTTGTCTAAGTTTGTTTTGACATTCAGTATCCTTCTACCTATTAAAGCATATTGGTTATATGTGCTAGGTTCTACTGGGCGTATACGTTATTTTTATAACAGAGAGAAGCCCACTGCTGGCTTTATGTATGGCGATGCTTTGATTATGGTCTCACAGACTGGAGAGTTACCATTTGCTTTATAAAATACAGTTCAGTTTAAGAAATGAGAATTAATATACATTTTTAAGAACACATCTGGTGCTCAAAGCAAAATATACACCTTTGCTACATAAGTTTGATTTCTTTATCTTCATAAGTCCTTATTTTCTAAATTTCTGTTCTTACAGTTTTTCTTTCAACCCTCTCCCAATTTCCTCACTTAATTTTCAGACTTGAGTCTGGTTACACCAAAAATAGTGCAAAAGGGAAGAGGAAGAAATATTTATTAAACACCTCTGTCAGGTAGATATTATTACTTTCATTTTTACATGTGAGGAAACTGAGGTTTAGCAAAGTTAAGTAATTTACCAAAGGTCACGAGTCACAGGGAAGCCATGATTGGAACTGAGATCTGCCTGGCTCCAAGACTTGTGTTTTGACTATTCTGTCAAGCCTTCCTTGTCTTATCTGCTAGGCTTTTGCTCTCAGTGCTTGGTATGTAATAGAGTACTGTAATTTGCAAATCTAGATGGTAGTTCTCTCTCTCTTTGGGAATTTAATTTAAGCTCAACATTTGGGAACTACTCATGGGAAAAGCAGCCCTGTATAGTTACATGACAATACAGAGTATTGTCCTGGATTCGAAGTAGGTAACTGACATCCAAAGTAATTTACCTTTGCATTACATGGGCACCACCCAGTTTTAGTCCCAGGGAGAAATTGATCCAGAGTTTAGTTTACAGAGGGTTTCTAACCCATTTTCAACACACAGCTTATCTAGGACAAAGGCAAACAAAGTTTATTGTTTTAAATTTATTTTCTTCCTCCATTTCCAAGCAAATGCTTAGACAATTTTGAAAGGAAATTCTGTGCTGTGTTTCTTTACAGTTGAAAATATTCAGGGGGCAGGTGGCAGTCCTGTTTCCTGGGAACATTTCTTTCACTCCTTGATGCTTTACCATGAACACCTCCGGAAGGATCTTCCGAGTGCAGATAGTGTCCAGTACCGTCACCTTCCTTCACGTGGCATCACCCAGAAGGAGCAGGATGGGTTGATTGCTTTTTTACAGCTCACATCTACCATCATTACTTGGGTAGGTAACCCACCCACCGCATGTGAGAATGTAACTTTGTGTTCTAACACAGTGGCATTGTAAGTAGCCCCCAAGTTTCCTTATAACGCTTAAAGTTTATGAGTGATAAATTTAGCATATATATTTGGCGTACTGTTCTTTTTGTGTGTATGGTTAGTATTTTATGCTATTCTGTTTTTAAGTTCTTTGTTTCTTCACCTTTAGAGGGTATAGTTCTGGTAGCCCCTGCTTACTGCCATAAATGTGTATGAAAATAATAGCCTAAGCCTCAAAGAAAATAATCAGAAGGGCAAATAAGAATGAGCTGTTGGATACACATCCTTCTAGAAGGTTTCCTAGCATAGGTGTGGATATATAGGTTCTTGTGTATATACATACATATATATATATATATATATATATATATACACACACATAAAGAGTATTTTTAATTAAAAAGAAAATTTATTTACTGAATATTTTTTCTCATATATATATATATATATATATATATATATATATATATATCTCATATCTTCTTAATCCATTTATCTTTTGATGGACAGTTAGGTTGCTTCCGTATCTTGGCAATTGTAAGTAATGCTGCTATGAACATTGGGGTGCTTGTATCTTTTCAAATTAGTGTTTTTGTTTTTGAGTATATACCCAGGAGTAGAATTGCGGGGTCATATGGTAGTTCTGTTTTTAGTTTTTTGAGAACCCTCCATACTGTTTTCCACGGTGGCTGCACAATTTACATTCCCACCAACAGTGTAGGAGAGTTTCCTTTTTTCTCCATATTCTCGCCTTCGTGTTCTTTTTGATGATAGTCATTCTGACAGGTGTGAGGTGGTATCTCACTGTGGTTTTGATTTGCATTTCCCTGATGATTAGTGACGTTGAGCGTCTTTTCATGTGCCTGTTGGCCATCTGCATGTCATTTTTGGAGAAGTGTCTTTTCAGGACTTCTTCCCATTTTTAGTCGTGTTGTTTGTTTTTGTGACGTTGAGTTGTGTGAGCTATTTATATATTTTGGATATTAACCCCTTATTGGTCATATCATTTACAAATATTTTCTCCCATTCAGTAGGTAGTCTTCATTTTGTCGAGGGTTTCCTTTACTGTGCAAAAACTTTTAAGTTTAATTAGGTCCCATTTGCTCTTCTAGTTGTTTCTTTTGTTTACTAGAGCAAAGCTAAGTTCCTTAGTCTGACATTCTCTCCGAAGGATAGGAAGAGTGTCTTCTAACTTACTGGTTTTTCCAGTAATGCTAAATAGTATTAAAGGTCGAAACATAAAGTTTGTAATTATTTTTTGTTGAATTAAAATGGAGTGATACTTGATACCGTGTGTGTAGGAGGGTGTGTGTATTTCCATTTTTTTCTCAGAAAAGGACAAGGTATTTTATTCATTCATATCTAACGTTGTTCCAGAAAAGATGTAAAATGCCTATGTAAGATTTATGTGACCCTGGAAGACTTTCTCTGTTTGTATGTATTATTTTCCATTCTTAGAGCTGTCAAAGTAATTCTACAAAGGCTATCTTTTCTCCATTTTTTACACTGACTGAGCTAGTGATCTGATTTGATCTCCTGGTAGAGTTCAAGCATTTGCCGTAGGCTTATCTTTGTTTTAGTATGTATTAGGCCTATGAATACTCAGTGTAAGTGTTAGCAATTTAGATGATTACTGGTCATTTTTCTTAGCTTTTGAAAATGGAAAGTCTCTCTTGTTCTTTTTGTATTCAATACTCAGAGTGAAAATGCTCGTTTGGCACTCTGTGAACATCCTCAGTGGACCCCCGTGGTGGTGATTCTGGGACTCCTGCAATGCAGCATCCCTCCTGTACTAAAGGCCGAACTACTGAAGGCACTTGCAGCATTTGGAAAATCTCCTGAAATTGCTGCTTCTCTCTGGCAGTCGTTGGAATACACTCAGGTAGTATTATGAGCTCTCTTATTTACATTATTACAGTTTGGAAGTGAGATTTCATAATATTGTACAAGCAAGTGCATCCAGTTGAAACGTATAGTACACCACGAACTTCACAGATAGAAAGTTATGATTTTGGTACTAAGCATAGCATCAGAAACTAACAGTCTTGGGTTTTTCTCTTGGATCAGCTGACAGCTTCACTGGGTTACTGGAGACTGGTTCTTCTCTTTGTTTTTCAGTGTTTGTAAGATTAATAAATTCCTCAACTCTGTCTTTGATACTAGGCTGATATAAGCCTTCAGAAGTCATCTGTACTCATTAAATGTGGGAGATGCCTGGTTTTTTTGCTGCTTCCTTCTGTACCCTTCCTGTCTTAAAGCAGACAAGTGAAGTGTCTCTATCAACTCTTATTTCTTTAGTTATAAGCACTATTGGAATTTTTATGTCAAGATAGAGTTATTCTATATGTGGTAAAGTAAAAAAAGGAAAATAAGAATGTGTCCTATAGAGATTTTTCTAGTAAAATGGTTAGGGGGAATATATGTTTGTCTTAGAAATAATACCACATAAGGGAGCCTATGATTCTGACACATTGGTAAAGCTACTGTTTTGAAGCAGTATTCTAGTTGTTTTGTGACATACATGTCCTGAAGATGTTAATGATACTTTATAAAAACAAAAATTAAGGGAGTTGGTGTGTGCTGGAGGCTTGGCCACTTTTAGTTTAGTGTTGTTACTTCATTTTTTCATTCATGAGCGTGTCAGTACTTATCATTGTCCTAAGTGCTTCTTTATACCTAAGATGAAGTGTGTTTGGGTGAGGTTTTATTTCATAAATCCTTTTAAGGTTCATTCCTGGAATATCTGAGAGGAAAGTTGCTGAGAACACATCTTGTGTGCACTTAGAAATTACCAGTTTTCTGAAGCCCAGGTAATTGGAAGTTCTCCCTGAGCCTGGACGCAATTGCTAATGAAAGTTCATCAGAGACTTCTCAGTTGTCATTTCTGATTGACATTGTAAGATGTAGAATGTGGTGGGTGTTGTATATGACTGTTACTGCAAAGCTGCTTCTTTTCATTGATAAATGAGTGCTCCTAACATCTAATTCTTATTATTTTAAGGTACTGCAAACTGTAAGAGTTCCAAGCCAGAGGCAAGCTATTGGTATTGAGGTAAAGCTTTCCTTTTAGTTTAAATGCTATATTCATACATTCACATGATAAAAAGACTAAAAAAAATATTCTTACCCTATTACGGTTCTGTAATTTTCAACTTTAATGTATTTTCATTTGAGGGTTTTTTGTGTTGAAATGGAGATGAAACTTTTTATGAAAGAAATCAAAATACTTTTGGTTTCAGAGTTGGAAAGGCATGTTAGATGGCAGCCATCCAAACTGAAAGTTTGGTTTGAACTCAGTTTAATTAGGCTACTTGGGTCAACCCTAAAGTGAGAATTTACTTGTTTTAGTTTCTTTTCTTCTCTGTCCGCTCCCTTCCTCTTTTTTAAAGAAACATTTAAGGTTTCCATTTTTAACTTTTGTGTCTTTACCTCTGAATAAAAAATGATAATATCTGTGTGGGTCTTTGGGTGTGATATTAAACCGATATTAATGAGTTAATGTCTGAAAATGCTTTGCACTTTATAGCTGATGGTCTTATGTTACCGAATTTCCTTTATTTTTCTTTGGAAGGTGGAACTAAATGAGATAGAATCCCGATGTGAAGAATACCCATTAACTCGTGCCTTTTGCCAGCTAATCAGTACCCTGGTGGAGAGCTCCTTTCCTTCTAATTTGGGCGCTGGACTCCGGCCTCCCGGCTTTGACCCTTATTTGCAGTTCCTTAGAGATTCTGTGTTTCTCCGATTCCGTACAAGAGCTTACCGGAGAGCAGCTGAAAAGGTTATGTTCAGAGAAAAACTTTTGTCTCCTTACTCATTTATTGCTGCTTTTTCTTTTATTAGAGGTACAAGATGCTATAAGCTCATTTTAGCTTTTGAAAGTTAGTAAAATTCATAGCCTTATACTGACATATCCATGGTCTGATTGGTTTATATGCATTAAAAAATAAATTAAGGCATTAAAACCAAAGCAGTGACTTTTTAGTGATCAGTAATTTAATTGATATGAAGTCATAGTCATTTAGATCCTTAATTGAACAAATTTTGACCAAAATTGAACCAAAAGTGTTACACCTTTGGCAGTTGGAAACACACTATCCTTTATTGGGATGATTTTGGTTAGGGATTGAAATAAGTTTAAACTTGCACACTAATTTCTAATGATTAGTAGCACTTCTGGGTTGTGGAGTCTGGTTTAGTGGGAAGGCATATTGTGATTCATTAGGTATGTTTGCCGTGGATAGTGGCTGAGGGAGCACTGACAGTTATGTACATATTTGCTCTGGTTGGAATACACTCACAACTGAGCTAAATGTATATATCAGCTTATGTAATTCTAATATTACTGCAAGGCAGGTACTATTAATATTCCCATTTTACAGATGGAGGCTTAGCAAAGTTAAGGAACTTGCTTAAGGTCCAGGACCAGGATTTGAACCTAGGACTCTGATTCCAGATCCAAGCTCATAACCACTAAGCTATGTAAGAAACCCTTCCAGGTTCTGATGTAATTCACTTTAGTCTATAATACTGTTTATTGGTTCACAGACTACCCTTGGATATATCTTGTAGGGACATTTCTGCTTTATTTTTATAGTTTGCTGTTTTTGAACCTGTTGGGTTTATTTGTTGTATTAATGATTATAAAATAATATAGTTCATGCTAATTTGGGAAATTAGGAAAATATAGAAAAATATATGAAGAAATTATATCACCCATAATCCTGTTGCCAAGGGAAGGTTAACTATTATTCTTTTTCTTATGCATATCTACTTAAACTGAGATAATGAGCTGCATTAGCTTGTATGTCTTTTTGGCCACTAAACAGTATTATGAGGATTTTTTTCATGCTATTAAAGATTCTTTGAAAACAGTCTTTTTAATGACTGCATAATCATTACTTGTATCTAGCATAGTTTATTTTTCATTGCCGTATCGTTGGACATAGTTTGTTTCTAATATTTAGTCCCAAATAACTGAAGTTTAGTTTTTGTCAGTTGCTTTAGAAGTTTTGCTTCTCATATGGCAGAAATAAACACTGAGAGGGGTATACATTTTATTGAAGCACTAGAATTACCTTATTAACATATGTTTCCTTATTGGATGTAAACTATAACAGCAGCCATGCCTCATTAATAGAAGTCATTTCAGATGGATAATGGATGCTGATAATTGCAATCTCTTCAACAAAATGTTCTGATACTTTTTGGCATTTCTTTTAAGTATCTTATTTGCCTTTTCTTACAAAGGTCATTATGACCTAAGGGTTTAGAGCTTTAGTCAGCAACTTTCTTTACGTGTTTATTATTTTTCGCCCATGCATTTTTCTATATTTCTAGCACTGCTGCTCTTCCCAGCTACCATTTATTTCCCCATATATTACCCTAAGAAATTTTCCCTCAATTTTGTGAATTTATTTCACTAGGAAGTCTTCTTAAGGTTTAACTTACATCTTTGTATTTTAGAACAGTAGCTTCTCAAAAACAATGCTTTGGATTGAGATAAATAACTATAAACAGAGTGTTAGAGGCAGTGTGTATATTTATTAATCCTAAAATCCATTATTATGTGGTGATAAGCATTTTTTTTTTTTTTTTTTTTTTTTTTTTTTTTTTTTTTGCGGTACGCGGGCCTCTCACTGCTGTGGCCTCTCCCATTGCGGAGCACAGGCTCCGGACGCGCAGGCCCAGCAGCCATGGCTCACGGGCCCAGCCGCTCCGCGGCACGTGGGATCTTCCCAGACCGGGGCACGAACCCGCGTCCCCCGCATCGGCAGGCGGACTCTCAACCACTGCGCCACCAGGGAAGCCCAAGCATTTTTTATTTAAACAAATTATTTTGAAAAATTTGGAAAATAGAGAAAAGTAAATAATTTTTTAAAAACAGTTTAAAAATGATTATCCCAATTCTCAAAATCAGCCATGATAAAATAATGTACAGTGGAAATAATGACTAAAGTAATATTTAAAAAACCACCATGTACAGTTACCAAACTCAGCCTTATTAAAATTCTATGCAGTGGATTTTTTAAACAGTTTAATTTTATTGTCTGTACAGTTATATATATTTTCCCTTTTCCTTGTTGTTACATAGCTTTTGAAAACATTTTAAACAAAGAGGTGATAATGAGGTCATTTGGGGGAAGCCTACCAGTGATTCTTAACTTTTTTTTTTTTTTTTTGCGGTACGCGGGCCTCTCACTGCTGTGGCCTCTCCCGCTGCGGAGCACAGGCTCCGGACGCACAGGCCCAGCGGCCATGGCTCACGGGCCCAGCCACTCCTCGGAATATGGGATCCTCCCAGACCAGGGTACGAACCCGTATCCCCTGCATCGGCAGGCGGACTCTCAACCACTGCGCCACCAGGGAGGCCCTTTTTTTTTTTTTTTTTTTGATTCTTAACTTTGGCTAGAGCCATGAACACTGGTCTTGGAATTAGAAGTGCAGGGCTGGACCTCCAGCACGTTTGCTTCCAAGCTTTATGGTCTTGGGGATATCATTCACTGCTCTGAGCTTCACTTGCTTCACCTGCAAAATAAGTGTTGATTAAATGAGATTATTCCTCCGATCCTGTCCAGCTGAGATTCTTAAGAGAAACTGAAATACTTGACACTTTGGAGAGGTGTTCAAATCTGGTGTTGTTTAATTATAAATCGACTATGGCTAGATAACTGAGTGCTTTAGATTTATTAACAAAGCCCAAATATCTGCTATAGAGATGTTTCTTTTAGACTAATGCTTTTACAAATGTTTTACCTTGAAAAATTAACCAATCCATTGTCCTTTAGCAAAACAAAGCAAAATGAACTGAAATTTCTGTATTGCTTAGCATAAATAAAGTAGAAAGGGGACTTCACTCATTTTCTAGAGGAAAGTGGGAGGAATGAAAAACTTAGCAAGGTTATCACCTTGAACTGTTACTGTTATTGAAATATTTATATTTTTCTATAGTGGGAAGTCGCTGAGGTTGTTTTGGCGGTGTTTTATAAATTGCTCGGAGATTATGAACCTCAACTTGAAGATTTTATAGACCAGTTTGTGGAACTACAAGGTAATTTAATTCTGTCACTTTCAAACAAGGTGTCAGCTATTTATAAACCTATTTATAATTTATAAGTTATTATACATAAGCTATAAATTGTTTCTGGTTATAAGTTAAATTATAATTTTATGTTTTTTGGTGCATTGTTTAAGTCATTTTGATTGTTCTGAGCAAGATAAAATAAAGTAAAATTTCACTGAATGGAGGAGTAAGAACATTGCCTTACAGATTCTAGTGAGTTAACATATAACATGTGAACTAATTGCTATGTGCAGATCAGCTCTTTTGGAAATTACCACTGTATATAGTTGGTGTCACTGTCTCTAAATTGAAACTTGCCTTCATCTGTTTAGATACCATTTAATTTACAAGTCTCACATATTTCATAGAAATCAAGGGTGTGACAAAAATACGAATTCACCATCTTTTGCACTATGTTATGTTCTATTTAGGAGAAGAAATCATAGCCTATAAGCCACCAGGATTTAGTCTGATGTATCATCTTCTGAATGAGTCACCAATGTTGGAGCTTGCTCTTAGTTTACTGGAGGAAGGCGTTAAGCAGCTTGATACCTATGCTCCTTTCCCTGGTATGTGCCTGAATGTCTTCATATATTAAAAACAGTTTTGCTGGTTTTGTCTTTTGTAAACTGAAGGTTTGAAGTAGATGACCTCTGAACTTCCTTTCCACTGTAAGATTCTCTCTCTGTATCTACAGTGTTGTTTTAGTGAGTCATACAATGAAAGTATATTAAAAGTGAAAGCAGACTAAAGTACAGAGACTCTCATTATAACTGTCTTATTGCAGGATCTTTGGTAGGTAATCATAATTATCTCTTATCACTTTAACGTCTTTAACATGTCTAACTTTAAATTTTTAAATTTAATTAATTAAATTTTAATCTTTGTTTTGTTTTCTTCACAGTATTTGTAAAAGCCCTTACTATAGGGTGTGGTACATAGTGTTCAATAAATTTCATTTACTATTACTAGTAGTTATTATCATTTATTGAGTGCTTACTATACATTTGGCAATTTTTTTTTTTTTTGCCGGACACGGGCCTCTCACTGTTGTGGCCTCTCCCGTTGCGGAGCACAGGCTCCGTACACACAGGCTCGGCGACCATGGCTCACGGGCCCAGTCGCTCCGTGGCATGTGGGATCTTCCCGGACCGGGCCATGAACCCGTGTCCCCTGCATCGGCAGGCAGACTCTCAACCACTGCGCCACCAGGGAAGCCCCCAGAGCACATGTATTTTAAATTTGAATGGTGGGATTATAGGTGACTCTTTTTTTTTTTTTTTTTTTTTTTTTTTTTTTTTTTTGTGGTACGCGGGCCTCTCACTGTTGTGGCCTCTCCCATTGCGGAGCACAGGCTCCGGACGCGCAGGCTCAGCGGCCATGGCTCACGGGCCCAGCCGCTCCGCGGCATGTGGGATCCTCCCAGACCGGGGCACGAACCCGCTTCCCCTGCATCGGCAGGCGGACTCTCAACCACTGCGCCACCAGGGAAGCCCTATAGGTGACTCTTGTTTATATTTTCTGCTTCTTTATTTTCCAGATTTTCCACAATGGTTATGTATTATTTTAAATCAGTTTCTTGGCCTCAGCACCATTGGCACCTTTGGCAGAATAATTCTTTAATGTAGTGGCTGTCCTCTTGTCCTCTACCCACTAGATGCCTGCAGCACATCCCTTGTTGTGACAACCTAAAGTGTCTCCAGATACTGCTATATGTCCTCTGGGGCCAAGCTCACTCCCATCCGAGAACCATTGCTCTAAATAATCAGGGAAAGGATACAGGAAAAATTACTGAGAAACCATTGCATTAAAGTAATCTGAGTCACAAAAGTTACCATGACTTGTCTGGGTGAGGAGTCTTGTAAAGCTACTGCTGAAGATTTTAAAACTTGAGGTCTTTTTGAATCTGGAACTTGTCCTTTATCTTGTTTTCCTAAGAATTGATGATGAGTTTCTAAGATTCATGTAGAACTTTCTAACTTTGATTTTGCTCTATAGGGAAGAAACACTTGGAGAAAGCAGTGCAACATTGCCTTGCACTTCTCAATCTTACTCTGCAAAAGGAAAACCTCTTTATGGATCTTCTAAGAGAGAGTCAGCTGGCTCTAATAGTCTGTCCTTTAGAACAGCTATTGCAGGGAATCAATCCCAGAACTAAGAAGGCTGATAATGTGGTGAACATTGCCAGGTAAGTTCCATTTGTAGGTAGAGAAATGATGAAATGAGTGAGATGGCATTCTAGCTTTGATTTCCAAATCTGGTCAGATCCCTAATGCATCACTTAAAATTTTTTTTTTGTCTCATTTTATTATTATCTTCTTTTGCTTCTCTGATTTTAATTACTCTGAACCTTATAATCTTTCTCTTCCTTTTAACTTACTCTTTTTTTTTTTATTTATTTGATTCACTGGGTCTTAGTTGCAGCAGGCATGCTCCTTAGTTGCAGCTCGTGGGCTCCTTAGTTGTGGCATGCGAAGTCTTAGTTGCAGCATGCATGTGGGATCTAGTTCCTTGACCAGGGATTGAACCCAGGGCCCCTGCATTGGGAGGATGGAGTCTTGACCACTGCGTCACCAGGGAAGTCCCTTTCTAACTTACTCTATGTCCTAAAAATTTCTAAGTACAAAATGACATAATCTTAATATTGTTTGTGTCCTCTTGGGAAATTGGATGTTTGGAGGATAGGACTGGGGAGCAAACTTTTCATTATATAATCTGAACTTCTGGTGGTTTGCTGGCAGTGCTTGGTGTTCCATGACTTGTGGAAGCATCTCCCAATCTCTGCCTTCACCTTTACACAGCATTCTCCCTGTGTGTGTGTCTGTGTCCACATTTCCCTTTTTTATAAGGATATCAGTCACTGGATTAGGATTCTCCTTGATGACCTCATCTTAGCTTGGTTAATTATATCTTCAAAGACTCTATTTCCAGATAAGGTCATTCTGGGTTTGGCTATCAACATATGAATTTTGGGAAAACATGATTCAACCTGTAACAGGTTACATCTAGTTAGAAGGGGAAACCTTTGTCTAATTTACCCAAAAGTGCTGTATGGGTAGGGGAAGCCCTGATCCTAAATGTTCTGTATCGAGAATAGTAAGAAGCAAAAATTTCATCACATAGTTCCTCAAATGTTCTCTTGTTTTAAAGATACCTATATCATGGCAATACTAATCCAGAATTGGCTTTTGAAAGTGCCAAGATCCTCTGCTGTATCTCTTGCAATTCCAATATTCAGATAAAATTGGTTGGAGATTTCACACATGACCAGGTAACTGATTTTGTTGTTGTTATTTTTTGGTGTTTCCTGAGTACATCTTATTCTTGTATGTGGAAAAATTCTGAGAGTAAGTATATTTGTATATGATGGATGAAAGCCTACCCATGTGCTGGGCTGTGATTTGTGTTTGACGATAATACCATTCCCAGTGATACTACATACACTATAGTATGTGATTATACTCTATATTATGGTATGTGACTGTATGGCCTAATGAGACTGTTGCTACTCCAGGCACATTAAAGTGATTATTAGGTTTGTAAGTGCAACTTCTGTTTGTTTCTTGCATCCTTTGTTTCACCCTTCCTCAGTTGCCTCTGTGGTGAGTGAGCCTCTGCAATTCTGATTTCACTGTTGTGAGTTGTCTACTTCTATGGCTTTTTGGTGACCCACATTTGTGTCACTTCATTTGATACACTGGAGAACGTTTTTAGATGTTTTCCTCTTTTAGTCCAATGTATAATAGTTCTCTTTCTAGTCACTGAATAGCTATAATTGGGGAATCTGCTATTTTTCTTTCTCTTTATAGACATTTGTCCTTTTGTATTTTATGCTGGTAATCACTGCTCTTGCTAGTTGAAGAATATTATTATCTTACCATGTTTTGAAACAGGGACTTTTCTGGCATTCTGGGTGGGACAGATCTTCATTTTATGTGTAACTGTCCCTCAAATTGCAGGACTCTTAGCATCCCTGGTTCCCTGCCACTGTCTGTCAGTAGTAATCTCTAGTTGTGTTGACTCAAAATGCCCCCACATATTTCTAAGTGCCTTCTGGAGTGGCAGTATTGCCCAAGTTGGGAACCATTATTTATAGTAAAATATAGATGTCTAATCTGGTTTTTGGATGAAGTTCATGAAACCACATAATTAATTAGGGGATGTTGAATGAAGATTTTCAGTTTGCTGTCATTCGAGTATGAATTTGAATTGTTATTACCAATTTCAGCATCCTGCTAGAGTTCTTGTTTTTTATTTGTTTGTTTTTTTTTAAGTGTATCTATCTATTTATTTATTTTTTTGGCTGCTTTGGGTCTTAGTTGTGTCGCGCGGGCTCTTCGTTTCGGCACGCGGGCTTCTCTCTAGTTGTGGCGTGCAGGTTTTCTCTCTCTAGTTGTGCTGCACGGGCTCCAGAGCGTGTGGGCTGTGTAGTCTGTGGCATGCAGGCTCTCTAGTTGAGGCACGTGGTCTTAGTTTCCCTGCGGCATGTGGGATCTTAGTTCCCCGACCAGGGAACAAACCCGTGTCCCCTGCATTGGAAGATGGATTCTTTACCACTGGACCACCAGGGAAGTCTCCATAGCATCCTGCTAGAGTTTTTAAAGGAGGTAAAGTAGTATCTAGTCTCTCAGCCCAGAAATATAAAACTGGTGTACGTGTACATTTCTAAAGAGAGAAGGTGAGAATTTTATTTTATATTTTAGTTAAGATCTGATAGCATTGAGTATATAATGAAGAAGTTATGAAATAGCAATTTAATGTTATTTTTTAAAAAAACTAGTTTGATTCTTTGGGAAAGAAAATTAGTGAAGCAAGTTTTAAAACCAATAAACTTTAAAAGTTTTTGTTTCTTTATTTCTATAGCAAGCTAAATGGCACTCAGTTAAGGAACTCAGTTTTATATTAATTAAAAATGTAACTAAAACCTAAATACATTCCTTGGAGCAGATTTGCCTTTTTTCTTTATAGAAAAATGTTTCTAAATATATATCATATTTATCATAGTTTCTCTAATATTTAGTCATTTAAAAATCTTTATATGACTTCAGAGTGTAAGTCAGAAGCTGATGGCTGGATTTGTGGAGTGTTTGGATAGTGAAGATACAGAAGAATTTGTACGTCTAGAAGAGGGTATGTCTTAGATTAACATGTATATTTTTATTTTATGTAAATGCTTACTGTAAAGAAAACTGTTGAATGTCTAGTGGTGATGTAAGAGAAATTTGAGAATTTGCTAGCATAAAAGAATATAAGGCTTTTGGGAAACCTCTTAAATCTGAACTTAATGTAATGGCTAATCAAGTAAACTAAAACTAAAGAAAACATGGAGGTTTGGGATACAAGTTTTATATTTTTCCATTTGATTTATGTTAACTTTTTATTGTTTTGTGATTTCCACATTAAGGATCAGAACTTGAAAAGAAATTAGCTGGAATCCGTCATGAAACAAGAATCCACATCTTGAATCTTCTCATCACCTCTCTGGAACGCAATCCACCAAATCTTGCTCTTTACCTACTGGGCTTTGAATTGAAGAAACCTGTCAGTACCACAAACCTACAAGACCCAGGTATAGCCATAAGACACATAGGCATTTATTTCTTTTCATATTTATGTTGCTAAATGGTCATTTATTGAATTCCAGGCTCATGGGATAATTCACTGAAAGAAATAAATAATGTATGAAAGGTAATGTGATGGGCCAATCTTTAGGACTTATATCAAGTGTGGACAAACTAAGCCTTGAAAAGTTAGTATTTAATAAATTTTCTGTATCAATAGTTGAAAGGATGTTTATGATAGGGTATATGTGTATGGAATGTAAGTTTTATAAAGGTATTTTAAGGTTTTTAATGCAGAAATTTGAAAAGAGAAGCTGAATTTCCTTTTGGTTTTATGCAGGAGTGTTAGGTTGCCCTCGGACCTGCCTTCATGCCATCTTAAACATCTTGGAGAAGGGAACTGAAGGGAGAACAGGCCCGGTGGCAGTGAGAGAATCTCCTCAACTCGCTGAGCTGTGTTACCAGGTATACAGAGGGCTGCACTTTGTAGCACTTAGGAGAAGAAGCTTAATTAAATGCTTGATTCCATTGCAGATATGAAAGTATGACAGTATGACTGAATTGAAATGAGTTTCATGTAGTGGTTTGACCAGTCTTTCATTTATGGATAAAAATCCTGTAGATCTACATGATCCTATATGTTGATCACTTGAAAAATGAGGGAAGTTGGATTCATTTAGACCAGATAATGTGGGAACTTTTCAAGGATGCTGTGTTTCAAGTTGTTTCTTTTTGGTGATGAGAGTAGTAGACTTGAGTCAGAAGACCTCTGGTTCCTATCTCTGCCCCTTAACTAGCTATGTCACCTTGGGCATACCATGAAACTTCTCTGAGTTTTTAAATCTGTGAAATGGGCTGTTGTGAGACTTACATGAGAATGCAAGAATGTAAGTGAAAGTACTTTTTAAGAACCATGTAAATTATGCAGCCCTATAGCTATAGGTAAGGTGGTAGACAGTGAAATTAATGTAAGTTTAAACTGTAATGAGAACTGTTGTCTTATTTGTGTTTTATTCTTTTGTTTATTTCTTGTTTTATTCATTTTATAAGTATTTTAAGAAGTAGGCTTTATAAGATACGACTAATTTCTCAATTTAAGTGACACCCTGATTCTCATTTTCATGATAAGAAATGAGTCATTAACTTTTAGTAACGTGGAGATTTTTCTTTGTTATTTTCCTGTTTTTCTTTTTGTAATTCTTTACTGTTTTCCTCTATCCTCTAGCTATCCAAACAGCCCTTCACTTCTGAGTACTACAGCTAGGTCTTCCTGTGAATCCCTTAATTTGGGAACAAACTTGATGTATATTTTAGCACAGTGTTACAGATTTTGACATATTTAGGTAGAAGCAATTGATAAGGTTAATCATCTGGGCTAAAGGAGTTAGGCAGGCGAAGTAAGTGAATGAAACCAGATTTAAGACAAATAGATGGGGAGGGGAGGGAGAGGAGAGTCTGGCAGACTGGAGAGCACATGCCCTGCTACTCAGCCCCTGCTCATTCTTACCCTGTTGGGATGCAGGCCCTGGTTTGCCAGATCCTCTGCTTTTCGAAACACTGTACTGGCCAAACAAAACATGTCTAAACCAGCAGTGCGCCAGTTTATTACACGTGCTCTATGACTTTGCTACTCAAAATGTGGACCAGCATCAGCAGCATCACCTCTTGGAAGCTTGTTAGCGCAGAATCTCAGGCCCCACTCCAGACCTGCTGAGTCAGAATCTGCATTTTAACAAGAAGCACTGCTCCATTTTTAATGAAAGAGGCTTCCTTTTCCTCTAGTTTATTTATTTATTTGTTTGTTTGCTTGTTTATTTATTTAGGCTCTGTTGGCTCTTCATTGCTGCACAGGGGCTTTCTCTAGTTGCAGTGAGCAGGGGCTACTCCTTGTTGCAGTGCGCGGGCTTCTTATTGTGGTGGCTTCTCTTGTTGCGGAGCACGGGCTCTAGGCGTGCGGGCTTCAGTAACTGTGGCTCGCGGGCTTCAGTAGTTGTGGCTCATGGGCTCTAGAGCGCAGGATCAGCAGTTGTGGCGCACAGGCTTAGTTGCTTCACGGCATGTGGGATCTTCCGGACCAGGGGACGAACCTGTGTCCCCAGCTTTGGCAGGCAGATTCTTAACCATGGTGCCACCAGGGAAGTTCCAACCTCTAGGTTTATACTTCACTATGCTTCAGGAAAAAATTAAACCTCTAAGAAGAGCTTGTTAGTTTAAAAATAAATTTGATCAATCAATCAATCAATAAATAAATAAGTTTGATCATATGGAAGGGAAATAATTTCGGCCTTATTGATACTTTCATCATCCAGCAGTATGAGGTCTTCTGGTTGAAGAGTTGACACTGAATCTTGTGCCTTTGCTCTCTTCACTTTAACGATGGAGATTTTTCCTACCTGGTCTTGGGAACTAGGAAGTGTATCACGCAAACCCTTGTAAAGTGGCTCTTCATGCTTTTGGAACTCACTATTGTGTCCTTCTCCCTCTAATAGTATTACCTCTCCCATATCTGAGCATATTTGAGCATCTGTTCTTGAATCTTCTTAACTTACCATCTAATATGAATAACTTGGTTTTGTTTTGAGAAGTTCAGTATTTATAGAGTGTCAAAAACAATATCAAAGCTGTTTGAAAGACAAGCATACATCTGCAAGTACTTAAGCTTTACCTTGTGTTCCCTTCTTATGTTTTCCTTGGGTATACATGTTATTTATTTAGGTATGTTCAGTAGACATACAATTTTGTGTCCCCTCCCCCACCGTAAACTTTCTATGCTGCTACAATATAAATTACACTTAGGTTGTTTCTAGTCTTTTTACTCTGCTTACTCAACATCTTTAGTTACCTTTTGTTATTTTATATTTTTCTTAAGACTGTATTTCTAGACACAAATTGAATTTACAGTCCGTTGTCGTTACTAGTTGTATAGTCACAGCGAACACTGAATTGGTGAATACTGAACCATTGCTCTTCGGGAATACATAGGATTAGATACCTGCAAGGGATTCTCTGATCCCAACATTTTTATCAACTGATTAATACATAACTTTGGTTTTTAGAAGTTACTTCTGAGTAATTTGCTACTAATAATAGTTAAAATACTAAAACTTGTTAATTAACTACATGTATATATATTGGAGTTGGCCAAAAATGTCGTTCGGGTTTTTCATAACATCTTATGGAAAAACCCGAACAAACTTGTAGGCCAACTCAGTATTAATATATTTAGAGTGATTTCAAGATTAGTCCTATAATACTGTTGTCAGCATTCTCCAATTGTATTCCAGTATATTTTGAGTTAGTGTGCCAAGAACTGCTTGTAATTCTGAGCTTTTATTTTATATGTACATGTGTTTATCCATTTTGCTTTAGTTGCTAATGGGTCTTAGTTTCCACTTAGTAGATTTAAGTACGCCTTTTTTCTTAAAATGTATAATATAAAAAGCTGATTTGGGAGTTTTCTTATTTTACTGTAATTCTTTAGGTGATATATCAGTTATGTGCATGCTCTGATACATCTGGTCCTACTATGAGATACTTGAGAACCAGCCAGGACTTCTTATTTTCTCAGTTGCAACATTTACCATTTTCTAACAAAGGTAGGACATTATTTTCCCTTATTATTAAAACAAATCTGTAAAGTATGTATTGAGTGATTTTAATTTCATAACAGCTGGGGGTAGCAGTTTTAGAATTTGTGGAATTCTGTTCTCATTTTATTACTTTGCTTCTGTGTTCCTTTGGGTTGCTTTTGTAATTTGTGCTTGAGAAGCTTGATGTTTTAACTGCCAGCGTAAAATTATTTTAAAATAGCCTGTTAAGGATGGAATTTGATCCTTTTACTAACAAATAAAATTTTAAAATTGTGTTGAAGGGATAAGAAACTATTTATATAAGAAGATTTTGGAAATTTAGATTTTTTGAGTGAAATTATTTCATAAAAATCTGTTTTACTTTTGTTTCTTTTGTATATATTGAAACCAACTCAGGTCTTGAAATGAAAAATAGAAAACTAATTACGATGGAAACTATTTATAACTTTAGTTTATTGGCCTGATCAACACAGTTATCCCAGGATACCTATGTTTTATAGGATTCTATTTTGTATAATTTTATTTTTGATCAAGTTATAAGTTTTCTGAGTTCACATTATATCCAGACAGTAGTGGTTTTATTGAGTTTTTTTAAAGTTTATTTTGCATCATGTTTATGTTTCAGGAAATCTAGGCTCACAAATTTCATGAATTTCCATTACTAGTAGTTATCAGCTTCTATTTACTTTTTAGAGTATGGTGTGAGAGACTGTTGGGAATTACCTAGTGGCAGAAAATTTTCACTTAATTTTCATAATAAGTGTATTTTATTTTTAGCCCTAAGATTTTGTTTATAAGGTTTTTAAGAAACCCTTTTTAATACCTAATTAGAAAAAAACAATTAATATCTTGCCTATTATGCTTTCTACTTTTTAAAAATTGATGTAGCTTTGCTTGTAATCATTATTACTAGCAGTTGTAGTAGTGTTTGGTGAATTTTATTTATAAAACTGTCATAATTTAGGACTTCAAAGCCAGGTATATTGAAATAATATTGGATTCAAAAACTTCTATTGTATAAGGGATTCCCAGTCCTAATTATATATTAGACCAAATGTCCTTCATAATCTCAAGACATCATAAAATTATGCAATTTAGATTTATTTTAGTTTTTTAAAATGTATTTGTTTTCTGAAATAAGAATCAAATTTTATGATAGTGGTTTTGTTTTTAACAAGTTAAATATTTGCGAATTACTTGGGTTTTCTTTTTTATTTTCATGATTCAAGGATTTATTAAGTCATACATGCAAAACATACTGCTAATTGCATTAGCAAAAGATCAATGTAAAAACACTCCACCATTCTGCAACTGTCAGCTTAAACAATTTTGTTCTAGTGGTTGAAAGGTCCAAGCTCATATTCTTACCAGTGGGTAAGTTATGCAGAACTTCGTTAGCATGAGCACAGGGTTGACAGAACCTCACAGACCCCAAGGAACATCGGGCAAAGACAGGAAGCGTGTGTGCACTCAGTGAAGCAAGCGGTGGGGGGGTCAGTGTTATTAGTCCAGGTGCAGTGTCGGTGATCTGGCAAGGTTTACAGTTTAAGAATATCTAAAGTATTTTAAAAACTGTAAAGTTGCAACACATGATTTTTATACCTAGTTACTAGAAGACCAAGGAAAGCACTTATTGGCTTTGAATAAAGTAACATGAAAACAGGAATGCACTTTTACTAATCTACAAAAAAAAATTTTCTAATGGATATTCAGAAAGATTTTATAATACAAGGAGGCATATTGCTCATTAAGAAGGGTTTCTAGGGGCTTCCCTGGTGGCGCAGTGGTTAAGAGTCCACCTGCCAATGCAGGGGACACGGGTTCAAGAGCAACTAAGCCTGTGCGCCACAACTACTGAGCCTGCACTCTAGAGCCCACAAGCCACAACTGCTGTGCCCGCGTGCCTAGAGCCCATGCTCCGCAACGGGAGAAGCCACTGCAATGAGAAACCCGCGCACCGCAACAAAGAGTAGCTCCTGCTCGCCACAACTAGAGAAAGCCCGTGCGCAGCAATGAAGACCCAATGCAGCCAAAAATAAATAAAATAAATAAATTTGTAAAAAAGAAAAAAAGGGGTAGTTCTATAAGAAAAGCACTTACTAAGTTTGCAACTATGAGAATGACCAGATCAAAGATGCATTAAATGCCCAATTTCAGGAGGGATAGGCAGGTTTAAGGAAAAGGAAAAGCTTAAGAAAACACTTACTGATGATACTGACCTTTCTTCATCATCTACTGCATTTGACAGAAATTAACCTTTTAAAACTTTACCTGTGACACTTTTAATAGTTTAATTATTACGTATACAATGTAGTGTAAATTTCCATATTTTGTTAAAATACTGTCTTCATCCTCTGATCACAAGTGTTCCACACACTCCACCCAGTGCACCCACGGCCAGAGCAGAATGCTTCATCGGAGGGAGCACGGGAGTAAGAGCTCTGTTCAAAATCTCACAAAAGCTAATACACTAATTTGTTCTAAAAATCTCACTATGAAATCAAAAAGATTTATCCAAAGAGCTGAGCTGTTACATTCATTCATTATGATGTAAAGTACAATGTTAGGTAGTGAACACGGGCTGGTAAATCAGGATGCATTAAATGACAGCGTTTCAGGAAGGAGGCTGTACCGCTCTTCACATCTGAAACTCATTAGCGAGCGTCTGCATCTCCTGCCTCAGAAGCTACAGTCTCTTCCAAACAAAGGTCTTTAAACAGTTTAGTGGTTAGTGTTCTTAGCCCAGCAGTGCAACTTAGTTCACAAGGTATTTTGGCAACTCTTAATCTGAGCAAGAATAGGGGCTTTGAAAAATAAGGCTTTAAGGAAGCTTGTCATTTAAGGGCTACACTTTAATAGAATGTGAAAGTTTGAACTCTTACACTTTAAACAAACAAAACCTGGAAATTACTGATTGGTTCAAAGTGGTTTTATGGAAAAACTAATCTGTAACAAAAACTTGGCATTGAGTGCAAAGTCTCCACCGTTTGAGCAAAGCGTACAAAGGGTCCTGGGGGACCAGACAGGCAGGAGGGGCCCAGACATTCACAGCAGCAGGCATTTTCTCTTTCTCTGCTTGACGGGAGGTGGGCAGAGAACTGCCCAGATAGCTTCGTCAGAAACTGTCTTGAGGCCTTACTGCGTGAGCGCCGAGCACTCCCGGCGTTTGATGGCACCAATCTCCTTGGCCATGGCCAAGGCCTGCGGGTAGGTGATGGGTGTCAGCTTCTTCTCCTTCAGTTTCTCAATCGTGTCTTTATCATCCCTCAGATCAAGTTTCATCCGCACCAGGATGATAGGAGTGTTGGGACAGTGGTGTCACACTTCAGGGTACCACTTTGCACGAACATTTTCAGGACTCACAAGAGAAAAGCAAATTAAGAATCCATCTGTTTGCGGATAGGATAGGGGACGTAATAGGTCATAATCATCTTGTCCACCTGTATCCCACAAGCCCAGATTCACCAGTTTTCCATCCGCCATAACACTGGCAGAATAGTTGTCAAAGACAGTAGGGTATACTCTTCAGGAAAGGCATTGGTCGTGTAACTGAGGAGGAGGCAAGCTTTACCTACAGCGCCGTCTCCCGCCACCACACACTTGATGGCCTGCATCTGGTATGGTAGACTCAGAATCCTCTACGTCTGTGTGAAATTGTTCTGTTGACAGAAGCTTGATTCTCTTTTGTTCTTCAGTTGCTTTTGCTCAACTTTCATACACATATACTAGTTTATTTTTTCTCCCTTGGCATCTGTTTTTTTTCTTTTTTAATTTTCTAGAGCGATAAATTATTATGGTGCCAATTTTCATAAAATATTGACTATGTTACATGGGAAAATATCTGGTGAGTTATGGATTTTAGGTCTGTTCTGATCTTGTGTTATTATACTGGGAAACTAAACATTCATATTTCAATTCCAGAATATGAAATATCTATGCTGAACCAAATGTCATGGCTGATGAAGACTGCCTCGATAGAACTAAGGGTGACTTCTCTGAATCGCCAACGGTCACACACCCAGAGGCTCCTTCACCTCCTACTGGATGACATGCCAGTGAAACCATACTCAGGTGAACATGTGTTGGCATTTGTATTGTTATGCTGCCAACTGGTCTGTGTGAATGCAAGCACAAATCTGAATCTTATGGTTAGTATGTGATTGTAGGCCAAACAAGTTCTTTCTGCCTTTAGAATTCTTTTCCTTAAAACACAGAATCACCCATAATTGCAATTTTATTGTTGTTTGGAGCATTCACATTTTGCTGTATTCATAGACACAGATACACAGTGGAGTTTGTCACACTGACCCAGCATGACCCAAGATATTCTAATACGTGTTTTACATGCAAATTAAGCATAAGCTTTTCTAATCATCTCACTGGCATGATTGGGTCCTGCCTCCTTTGGAGTTCTGATTATGCTCTCTACAACTGTGAAGTGGATCTCATAGAGACGGAAAGAATTAGATGAATGTTGTTGATAAGTCCTCATCATCTTTGCATTTTAATTATCCATTTGCAAGGGGCTCTTTGACCTAGAAACAGTGAGATAGAAATAAAATACCTTGTGTTTGTTATTTCCAAATAAATCTTATGAGTGTGTTGTTCTTTTTCTGATCTATTATTACTGATGCTCCAACAGATGGGGAAGGAGGAATAGAAGAGGAAAACAGGTCTGTCTCTGGGTTCCTGCACTTTGATACTGCTACAAAAGGTAAAGCCCTTTGAATTTGTAATAAATTTGTAGATATGTATATATTAAATTGCATAAAATCTCAAGAGGTAATTAATGCCTGTATCTGCAAATTCTGAACTGATGTAGAAAAGCTATATAAAGGATTATTTATCATCAAAAAAACTTTTTTTATAACTAAGATGATAGGATGGGAAAACAATATTTTTGCAAATGAATGTATTAGAAATAAAATCCAATTTAGATTTCAACACAGTCTTCAATTTCCAGACTGCTGTCCTTTCTGAACATAGTGCTGTCTTTGAGGGTGAGCTGAGTACGGTGGTTAGCTCTTCTCTTCAGTGTCCCAAGTGAAATAGAACTACTTTTTTATTATTTCTAGTACGTCGAAAAATTCTCAGTATTCTCGACTCCATTGACTTCAGTCAGGAGATCCCCGAGCCTTTGCAATTGGATTTCTTTGATCGGGCCCAGATTGAACAAGTTATCGCTAACTGTGAACACAAGAATTTACGGGGACAGACAGTCTGCAATGTCAAGGTGAGCGTTGCTTTAGAGCATGTGCAGTATCAAGTGGTTCAGACTTTGAGTCGTTAAGGAAAAAACAACTTTTTATTTTCTAATAGAGATATTGGTTTATTGGACTGGTTTTCACTTTTCAAAGAGTCAGGAAAGAAAACTGAATAGGCCACACTAATTTTGCCTCTATAAAAGGTTCCCTATTACCTTCCTCTTAGTAGTCATGCTACCCAGCTATAACAATGGAGTGGTTTTACCCATTTAACTCTCTACCAGGTAAATGGTAATCACCTCACTAGTAGGAAGAAGCTATCCCGTGCAGTTCCACTAACTTTCCTGCCACAGGCGCTCTTTGGTATCACTCTCCGGCACGTGAGGGATATACTGTTTTTGACAGAAACTTGGACAGTGCCACTATTAGATTATATATAAAGGTATCTGAAACTTTTCCGTCTAGGGCAGTTCAGAGTAATTGCTAGGTTATTGTTCTACCAGTGTCTGAAATGGTCTTATTTTTCTCTCATTTCTCAATTATATAGCTTCTTCATAGAGTTCTCGTAGCCGAAGTAAATGCCCTTCAGGGTATGGCAGCCATAGGACAGAGACCTCTGCTAATGGAGGTAAGCCCTGTTGAGTATATGTTAGTTTTAACCTTTTAACTACGTAACTACTTAAATTGCCAGTTAGAAGACAAAACAGTGAATTGACTTCTAGTTCATTATTAGTAAACTACTTAAAAGTTAAATTTTAATGGTATCTTTCGCTTTTGACTTTGTGACTGTTAAAAGCTGAACTGAAGTTAATGTCTGGATGCCAGGAGAAATAACATCCTTTCTGCTAAGCTAGTTGAGGATTTTGTAACCTTTTCATATTGTGTAATAGAGTTCACTTGCTCCCTATCAGCAAGGAAGGAGTCATTTGTCACTACAAACGGGGAGATACGGGTAAGAGAGCAGGTGGGAAGAACCACATTCATGGAAACACAGTTGGTGAGGTCAAAGCAAGAGGCAAAGAAATAAAAGACACATCAAGGAAACATGCCATTGAACTTGGGTTTTAGGGAACTCTAGCGTTCCAGAGTAGTATAACTAGACAGTTGCAAGAAAAAAGAAGATGGGGTTAAAAACTCATTTCCACGCACATCACCTCTGCCCTCTGCCTTACACATGCGCGCATGCGTGCACACACACACACACACACACACAGCCTTATTTATTATTTTTCATAGCTCTGGCTACCAGTATAATGTGAAAAGTTATCTGCTGACTTGCAAGCATGTGGAAGGTTTCTGGACTATTCTATAAATGTTTTCGGATTAACTGACAGTGTTAAAAATAGGAACCTGTTGGTTAAAAGACGTTATTTGCCTGTGTGTTAACCTTGCAATTCAATTTCTGCGGCTTTAGGAAATCAGCACTATACTTCAGTACGTGGTAGGAAGAAACAAATTGTTGCAGTGTCTTCATGCAAAACGGCATGCTCTGGAGTCATGGAGGCAGCTGGTAGAAATTATACTGACAGCTTGCCCTCAGGACCTCATTCAGGCAGAGGATCGACAACTGATTATTCGTGATATTTTACAAGATGTGCATGATAAGGTGACATGCTTCATAAGTTACTTTATACTGCCAAAAGAATATTTATATCATTTAAACATAGAGTTTGCCACTCCTTTTTTCCCATTTGGAGTAAATAGAGTTGTGCAATGCCAGTGTTAAGACTTTCCTTGAGAAAGGTATTAACTCTGTACAGTAATGGTTCTCAACCAGAGTGTGTATCAGAATTTTCTGGGAAGCTTTTTAAAAATCTACATGACACATCTTACCCTAGACCTACTGAATGGGAGACTCTGGTGGTGAGGCCATTATGTTAATTTCCATGAAAAACCTCTAGGGAATTCTGATAGGGCTCCCTTCTGGTTAAGAACACGTTACCCAGCATTCTATTTAAATTTCTTTTTGTGTATTAGCTTCTACTGTCTTTGAACAATACAATTCCATTCTTATATTCTTATGGTAATTGAAAAGCTAAATGTGTAAGACATGTTAATGACTGTAGCTGAAAGCAGGGTGCTCACTCTGATTTGTCTTTCTGCTTTAAGATACTGGATGATGAAGCAGCACAGGAGTTAATGCCAGTGGTAGCAGGTGCTGTATTCACCCTGACCGCTCACCTAAGCCAAGCCGTTCGCACAGAACAGAAGCAACCAGTAGTCTTGGGACCCGGAGAGGCTCATTATGCTTTTGTGCTTGATAACTCTTGCACCTCACCTCCGCCTGCAGAGAATGCAGTGATGGGGTTTGCGTCTATTGGAGATTCTTCGCTTCATATCATATTGAAGAAACTGTTAGACTTCATTTTGAAGACAGGTTTTTTCATCTAAATTTTCTATAACTTACAACTTCTGTATTTGTTTTAACTTAATTTGAAAAAAGGTTTTTACGCTACTGTATTTTCCTAGGTGGCGGATTCCAGCGAGTGAGGACACACCTGTATGGCTCACTGCTTTATTACTTACAGATTGCCCAGAGACCCGATGAACCAGACACCTTAGAAGCAGGTAGAATTAGATTTCTGTCTTTTCTGTTTTTAGAGATTGGTTACTTTAAATTTTTTTAAAAAATCACCTTTTCATCTTTTGGCTCAGCGAAGCTTTAATAAATGAGTCTTTATGGAATCAAAGTGCTTGCTCTAAAGTCAAGGAAGAATGTTTAGTTTTCTAAAATTGTGACAATAGTACAAAAGTAATATAAGCACAGACCCTCAAATACTACTTTAGCTTATATATTTTTGTAACTCCCACTCACCTCTGGTCCCATTGAACAATACATACAGTACATATCTTTTAAAATAGCTCTGTTATTCCATAGTATAGAAGTACCATTTGTTTAACCATTTGCCTTATTCATAAGTGTTTAAATTGTTTCTAATTTTTTACTATCACAAAAAAGCTGCATCAAATATTCTTTTATATACCTATATATTTCTCAGGAAGGATACTTCATGGTGGAATTTCCATGTGAAAGAGGGTGCACATTTTTATTTTAATAGATTCTACCAAATGGCCTTCTACCAGTTTAAAATTCTCATCAGTAGTATACATATGTCTTTTTGTACTAATGTGAAGTTTTTCTTGGATAAATTCCAAGGAGTAGAATTTCTTGGTCAAAAGATCTATGTATTTAAAACAATGATAAATCAACTTTGTAAACTATTGTTATCTTTTTTCTTTTTTTCTTTTTTTTTTTTTTTTTTTTTTTTGACTGCGCTGCTCAGCCTGTGGGATCTTAGTTCCCCAACCAGGGACTGAACCCAGGCCCTTGGCAGGGAGAGCACGGAGTCCTAACCACTGGACCGCCAAAGAATTCCCATATAGTTAGCATTTTTAGATAAGAGTTAATAATATGGATTCTTTCATTGCCAAATGTGAAAAATGTTTTTAACTATTCAGGAGACCAGCGTATAATACTCTTTGCCAGAGTAACTCTGCTATTTAAGAACTTGTCATAAGTACCTTCTCATAATGGGCTCCTTGTGCTTTCTGAGAACCTTAATGAGTATTTGTTATTTTGTACACAGATTCTTTTTTTTATATATATAAATTTATTTGTCTGTTTTTGGCTGCGTTGGGTCTTTGTCGCTGCGCGTGGGCTTTCTCTAGTTGCGGCAAGCGGGGGCTACTCTTTTTCGTGGTGTGCGGGCTTCTCATTGCGGTGGCTTCTCTTATTGCGGAGCACGGGCTCTAGGCACGCGGGCTTCAGTAGTTTTGGCACACGGGCTCTAGAGCGCAGGCTCAGTAGTTGTGGTACACAGATTTAGTTGTTCGTGGCATGTGGTATCTTCCCGGACCAGGGCTTGAACCCGTGTCCCCTGCATTGGCAGGCGGATTCTTAACCACTGCGCCACCAGGGAAGTCCTGTACACAGATTCTTAAAAACCACTCTGTGTGTAAGACTTAGATTATCTCATATTATTCATTACTGGCTATATATTTTTGTATAATATCTCCCTTAGAATGTAATAATAGCCAAATGATGTATTTATAGGAATTTCCTACCAGCATAAATAATGCACAAAAATATTTTTAAGGTCGTTAAAAATAATAGTTCAGAGAAACTTTTTAAACAAATAGGAGCTTTTTTTAAGAGAGATAATCTGCTAATACACCTCCCCCATTTTCCTCTTGACTAAAAAAATTTTTTAACATTGTATTTAGTTGAATTGGCAAAAATCACCACTTAACCACTAGATGGAGCTCTACAACGTGCTTTATAAGAAGTCATTATCAAGATGTGGTAAAAGCAGTGTGACCATAAAAGAAGATTCTCCTTTTTTTAAAAAAAAAATCTGTTATCTTTTTATTATTATTATTATTTATTTTTATTTTTCTTATTTTGGTTGTTCCGGGTCTTAGTTGTGGCTCACCGGCTCCTTAGTTATGGCATGCATGTGGGATCTGGTTCCCTGACCAGAGATCAAACCCAGGCCCCCTGCACTGGGAGCGTGGAGTCTTAACCACTGTGCCACCAGGGAAGTCCCTCTCCTTTGTTTTTAATTTTCAAATGATCTATTTTTAGAGCAATTTTATCCCTTAAGTAGCTTTTTTTTCTTAGTCATAATTACTGCTTATTTTGACTTGTTTTAGATAGATAGCAAAGTACTTTATTCCCTAGATACTAGTATTTTTAATTTTCAAATTAAAAATATTAAATTTAATAAATATTAATTGAGCACATACTTTTGTGCCAGTGTACCTATTTTCTGTTGTTTTAAAACAAAAACTGAATTTTTAATGTTTATATACTTATTTTTTGATACCACTTTTTCTTTATTTTTACATAAACATATGTACTGAATACTGGGCAGCCATTTTCCCTGTTTGGTATAAAAGGAATCTGACTTAGAGAGGCTAAGTGACTTGCTTCTTTTTGACAGATCTGAGAATTAGAGTTCAGTATCAGCAATGTATTTGTAGCTCATATCACAAATGACTAATTTCTAATAAATAAAGTGCATCTACAAATCAATAACCCAACAGAAAAATGGGCAAAGGATATGAGCAATTTAGGGAAAAGGAAATTCAGACGTCTCTTAAGCATAGAGTTAATTTTCTGAAAATCCATATGGGTGGATCCTATCACTTTGAGCTGGCAATGCAGTAGATCTGAGGAGGAACCAAAGCATATTTTGGGTTGGCCCAAAAGTTCATTTGGGTTTTTCTGTAAGATGATACGGAAAAACCCAAATGAACCTTTTGGCCAACCCAGTAATTTTTTTGATAAAATTATTTGGAGGATCTTATATGTTTCCTTAATTAAGAACAGTGTAGTTCAAATCTGACATTGCTTTTGCATATGTAATTCCTGGGGCTTAGTTGACAGCCATTGACATCACAAATATCTCTCTTTGTATTTTTTTCACTTTTTTTTCCTCTCTCTTTTTCGCCAGTGACCACTAGAAAGAAAAAGTGGGTAATCTGACCAGAGCCTAAATGTTTAATATGAACCCCAATTATTATGTTCTTAATTTCTCTATTGATCTGTTCCTTAAGCTGTAGTATTATAAAAATATTTCACATTTAAAAACAGATTGATAATGACAAAGATATATACTTTTCAGCATATTTTTAATCAGATTAATGTTTTCAATAAAAGTTTATAAAGCCAACCTATAAAGTTATGCTAACACCTCAGTGTAGAGGATATAGTTTATCCTCCTTAATTTTATTTCTGTGAGATTAGCCCTGTTTGAATGTTTTGTTGTAATTTCAGTAAAACGGATTATATTGCTTTTAAAACAGATTCATTTTTAACTTTCCATTTTCTAGGAGCTTATCATTCAACTTTAATTTATAGTTGATTGATATAGCTGTATGAAAGATGTCAGTTTGAATTTTTAATTTTAAAATTGTTTAAATTGTTGTAATTTTAAGCACTTTTATTATAAGTTTTTCTCATATGTTCTATTTTCTTCTAAACTGGCTTTTCTTTTTAAGTTTGACAAGTTAATGGTACTCGGTAGTATCTTTTATTTATAAATAAGAATTAGGAATTATAATAAGAATGAGGAATTTTCTCCTCTGCTCATAATTCTTCTGGGCTATTGCGACTTTTGATCAAGAATATTCCTGTTGTTCTTTGTTTATGAAACCATAATATCCAATCATCTTTTTAAAAGAGATTAGAAAAGATAATCTCTTGCCATTATTAAATTTTTTAGGATCCTATCATGAGATTTTCAGTTTTTATGGTCTAGGTGTTAGTATGATCTAGAATTATAGTACAAGTACACCTCTGATTTTAGTCATAAAGTAGTGGGACTAAAAGGATTTCATAGAGCATCTTGCCTGTTGTTAACTCCGTTCTTGTGAATCTGACTCCAATAAGTGACTTAAAAATACAGTACCAGCTACAGGAATTCCCTGGCAGTCCAGTGGTCAGGATGCCGCACTTTCATTGCCGAGGGCGTGGGTTCCATCCCTGGTCGGGGAACTAAGATCCTGCATGCTGCGTGATGTGGCCAAAAAATAAAAATAATAAAAATAAAAATACCAGCTGTAGCTATATATATGTGTGTAGTGGGTGCAGGCTTTATGCTTGATGTGAATTTAGATGTACATTTCTCACCACTCCTTTTATTTTTTTTACAACCTGAGTCAGGTCCTAGAACCTTAGAACCTGACTAAAAATTCATAATCAGATATTTAAAAAATATCTTTTAGGGCTTCCCTGGTGGCTCAGTGGTTGAGAGTCTGCCTGCCAATGCAGGGGACACGGGTTCGTGCTCCGGTCTGGGAAGAACCCACATGCTGCGGAGCGGCTAGGCCCATGAGCCATGGCCGCTGAGCCTGCGCTTCCGGAGCCTGTGCAAAAAACAATTTTTACTTTTATTTTTTTATTTAAAAATAAATATTGATTATAGGAAATTTAGAACATACTAATAAACCAAAGGAAAAGTCACACATTTTACCCTTCTAAGATAACTATCACGACATTTTGGTTATAGCCAGCCATCTTTTTTTATTGATTTAAATCTTCCGTTTTCTCTCTATTTAGTATTTTATCAGCTTTTCCTGCCTCATTAAGTAACATTTTTAATACCTGTATAGATTTTGCCACTTATGGATATACCATAATTTATTTAGCCTACCCATTTTTGGACATTTAGATTATTTCCCCTTTTTACAATTCAAACAAAAATCAGTAATCATTTGGTGGTTGATTATTTTTAGTTGTTCCAGGAAGCAGGAAACATTAATTGGGTTCTTGCTTTCATAAAATCTTTTATCCTAGTAAAAATGGCAATATATGTGTTTATAAAACAATAAGCCTTAAATTGGATGATATAGACCAGATGCCAGCAAGCTTTTTCTGTATAGGGCCAGATAATAACTAGTTCAGGCTTTGCAAGCCATATGTTCTCTGTTGCAACTACTCAACTCTGCCATTATTGTGCAAAAGAAGCCAGAGACGTATGCTATGTTGCATTAAAATTTTATTTACAAAAACAAGTGGGAGATCACATTTTGCCCACAAGCCTTAGTTTGCCAACCCCAAGTATAAATTACAAGTTTTATAAGACTTAAGAAGAGAAAGGAAATCAAGAGTTTTGCTGGACTCTTCTGGTGGGGTTGCATATACATAAGAATGTTTGAACTAAGGAATTCATGGTTAAAATATGTTAAACCTATAAGATAGTGGCTTTCAGACTTTTGTCCAAAGCCTTTATTCAGATAATTTTGTGGCAATCCTATGCGTAAAACAGAAGAGGAGATGCCATAGCCCCTCAGGCTGGGTTCCTGAAAACCCACCCACCGTGGTACCCCACCCTGAGAGCATCTGGTGGCATCCCTGGAGCAGTTTCTAAACTTGCCTTTAAGCTGTCAATCAATCAGTAATTAATATTTGAGCTTCTACTATGTGCTAGACACTGTGCTAAATTCTGGAGAAACAGTGGTAGACAAGACAGAATCCGTTGTTAATAAGCTTACACTCGATGTGAGCAGACAGAGATACAAGCATGGAAACTAAAAAATAACATAATTTGAGTAAATCTGATAAATAAGTACTGTGGAGAAGATAAAATAGGACTGTGATATATTGTGTGTGGGGTGGGAGGAGGAGGGAAGCTGGATGTAGTTGAGGAAGCGATATTTGATAGAGGCTGGAATGATGAAGAGGAGGCAGCCATGCTAAGATCTGGGGAAGAATATAAAGAACAGCTAGTGCGAAGATCCTGAGACTGAAGGAAGTGCTGAATTTGAGGGCTAGTGTGGCGGCAGCGTTGGGGTGGAGGTGGAGAGTGGAGGGAGGTGAAATAGAAGTAGATGGGACCAGGTGACCGAAGGAAGTGACACGGTTGAGAAAATAATCTCATACCCTGCTTTGACACTATTAGAAATTAAATATGACTAAAACAAAATCAAAGTAGTGGTAAAGATATTTTAGGGAAAAAATATCCTTAAAACTCTGAAGGTTTGACTGCTGCAAACTTTATAGTGGAATATAGACCACATTGAGTGTACTTTTTTTTTTTTTTCGGTACTCTCACTGTTGTGGCCTCTCCCGTTGCGCAGCACAGGCTCCAGACGCACAGGCTCAGCGGCCATGGCTCACGGGTCTAGCCGCTCTGCGGCATGTGGGATCTTCCCGGACCGGGGCACGAACCTGTGTCCCCTGCATCGGCAGGCGGACTCTCAACCACTGCGCCACCAGGGAAGCCCTTGTGTGTTACTTTTATTTTTCATGGTTAAACCTGCTTTGTTTTGTCCTCCATTCTGATCACCCTGTCTTGAGAATCTTTCCTCAGTTTAAAAACTGCTACCATTGGGGCTTCCCTGGTGGCGCAGTGGTTGAGAGTCCGCCTGCCGATGCAGGGGACACGGGTTCGTGCCCCGGTCTGGGAAGATCCCACGTGCCGCGGAGCAGCTGGGCCCGTGAGCCATGGCCGCTGAGCCTGCGCGTCCGGAGCCTGTGCCCCGCAACGAGAGAGGCCACAACAGTGAGAGGCCTGCATACCGCAAAAAAAACCAAAAAAACACAAAAAACTGCTACCATTGACATATATACACTACCAAATCTAAAATAGTTAGCTAGTGGGAAGCAGCCGCATAGCACAGGGAGATCAGCTCCATGCTTTGTGACCACCTAGAGGGGTGGGATAGGGAGGGTGGGAAGGAGACGCAAGAGGGAGGGGATATGGGGATATATGTATACGTATAGCTGATTCACTTTGTTATATGGCAGCAACTAACACACCAGTGTAAAGCAATTATACTCGAATAAAGATGTTAAAAAAAAAAAACTGCTACCATGTACTAGTTGGGGAAAAGTCATAAGATTAGTTTCAAATACAGATTATTGCTTTATGTAGTGTATTTATGAAACTTTTCTAAAAGGTTTACAGGAATCTATGTAAAGCGTATGATCCTATCTTTAATTATCAGTGTTCCTTGAATTAAATTAAATTTAATTAATTTAAATGATCTTCATAATGAGTATACCTTTTCTTTTTAATAAATATTTCAATTAAAAAATATAAAAGAATAAAATATCTGTTTTTTGGAAGCAGATCTTTGTCTACTTTGTACCTGCTCCTTTGTAGCCAAATTCTCATAGATCTCAATAAAAGATAAAACCAGATTGATTAGTGGAATAAATACAGGAATGTTTCTCCTGGAGTTTCATAATTCATTTTGATTTCTTTAAGGATAGTTTATCCTTTTCCTAATACCATTGTTATCTCAGTGTACATGCATGGAATAGTGCATTGTGTTCTTAAAGTTTACCTGCCTAGACTCATTGGTTGATGGGTCTTTGTGTGCAGGCAATAATGGAAGGATTTTTCTGTTGTCATGTATGAGGTGTAATTACTCAGTTACCAAACTGCTTTTTGCTGGAGTGTTTTATATTTCTTCTCTTGTAACCCTTTAGCCAAGAAAACCATGTGGGAAAGGCTGACTGCCCCTGAAGATGTGTTTAGTAAATTACAGCGAGAAAACATAGCCATCATTGAGAGCTATGGTGCTGCCCTCATGGAAGTGGTCTGTCGAGATGCTTGTGATGGTCATGAGATTGGAAGGGTACAGTAACTCCTGCTTAGTATTATAATTGGATAGATATTTTGACTTATTAAGGCATAAACTGGATCAGCTTTTCAAATGTATGTTATATATTGGGAATTATTTTCTGTAATATATTTTAGTGAATTTTCTTATTTACTATAATTTGGAATTTCTGTTTTGTTCATTCATATGTTTTGTTTACTTACGTTCAGAATCCTTTATTAGTTCAGACTGTACCCTCAGAATAATCTTTTTGCTAATTTTGAGATTTGCCTTACACTGGTAGAAGTTAACCAGCAGAGATGCTGGTTAATCAAGATCTTGGCCTAAGAGAATGCTGGATACGTAGCTTTTATACTGAATGTATCTTTCTCTGCTTTTTCAAGGAGTATTTGCATTTATATATCTTTAAAATATTATGTCATACTGGTGATAATACAGTGAGAAGAGATAATTCCCTGCTGGTGGAAAATTACATAGCATTTGAATCATGTACTCTCTCAATTATGTTAAAAAAAGTATTTGGGAAGACATAGAACAAAGTAATCTGTGTTTATCAGATAATGTATTTTCTGTATAGTTTTCTGTTTTCTACAAGGAGCATGTGAAACTTTACAATTGGGGGGGGAGCTATTTTTAAAAATCCCTTTCCTCCAGCAAGTAATGTTTAGATTTTGCTAAAATGTATTTAATGCCATTATTTTAATGTGTTAGGTTTTGTTTCAGAAATATAACTTTACCCTGAAATTTTTTCTTTTATTAATAAATCAAGATTCTGGATACATACATACATTTTTCTCAAAAAAAAAAAAAGAGAGAGAGAATTGTATTGCAGGCAACCATTCTCCTTGTAAGAAAACTTTTAAACATTTCCAGATAAAGGGAGTTACTGTTGTTGATTTTGGTAGCCATCTCCACATTTTGGATTTTGTTCTGTTCTTCCGTCAGATGCTGGCACTGGCTCTACTTGATCGGATTGTCTCCGTAGATAAGCAGCAGCAGTGGCTTCTGTATCTTTCTAACAGTGGCTATTTGAAGGTGCTTGTGGACAGCCTGGTAGAAGATGACCGTACTTTGCAGAGCTTACTCACTCCACAGCCTCCCCTTTTAAAAGCCCTTTATACTTACGAATCCAAAATGGTAAGGCTTTATATTCACATGAAGTTAGATCAACAGGTCATTTCCTCTTGGGGTTAAGGATATATTAAAGAAAATTAACGTGGCCTACATTTTGCATGTTTCTATCATACAAACTTTAATCATTTCTAAGGAGTTTTAAATTTGGGGACATGTGCTAGAACTGTATCTTCTGAGCATGCCAAAGTTGAGTTGAAATGGTCCTGAGAGGGTTAGTTGGGTACTGAGACTGCTGCTTACTCACTTCGATTGCTGGTGGTGGCAAAGCCACATGACACCCAGTGGTCTATGAGGAGAAGAGTGAGCAAAAATGTCCTTCTGCAACGAAAATCAGACTGTTGCCTGTTGAGATTCCAATGTAGATGTGCTGGTTCTACTTGAAACACAGGATTTTTCAGTACAGTATGTATAATTCATTTCTTTTCCTCCAAATCTGTTTTAATTTGTTTCCTCCTGCTTAAAAATACCACAAATGTCACAATAAGAGAAGCACTAGGGCCTCCCTGGTGGCGCAGTGGTTGAGAGTCCGCCTGCCGATGCAGGGGATATGGGTTCGTGCCCGGGTCCGGGAGGATCCCACATGCCGTGGAGCGGCTGGGCCTGTGAGCCATGGCTACTGGGCCTGCGCGTCCGGAGACTGTGCTCCGCAGCGGGAGAGGCCACAACAGTGAGAGGCCCAAGTACCGCAAAAAAAAAAAAAAAGAGAGAAGCACTAAAGTCTTAGATTCTTCATTAACTCTGTTTTCCCTCCTTCCTTCATTTTTTTTTTTTTTTTTTTTTTTTTTTTTTTTTTTTGTGGTACGCGGGCCTCTCACTGTTGTGGCCTCTCCCGTTGCGGAGCACAGGCTCCGGATGCGCAGGCTCAGCAGCCATGGCTCACGGGCCCAGCCGCTCCGCGGCATATGGGATCCTCCCAGACCGGGGCACGAACCCGTATCCCCTGCATCGGCAGGCGGACTCTCAACCACTGCGCCACCAGGGAGGCCCCTTCCTTCATTTATTCAACAAGTATTTATTAAATATCTGTTACATGCCAGGTATGGCACTAGGTAGTAGAGATAGAGCTGTGAGCAAAACAATCTTCCCTGCCCTCCATAAGCCCACATCATGATTGAGTTGAATGCTTAAATCCATGCAAGGTGTATGTAGCACTTAAGATACGCTGTGCCATTTACTCCTCATAAAAATCCTATGGTTAAGGTGGTATAATATACCCCTTCCTAGCTAGCCCAGAATTTCTCTTCACCAATGATTACAGATCAGAAATGTGCTATGAGAAAGTCTCATTTTAATGTGAGACCCTTGGCTCTGATCTCTGTACTGATGACTTTCGTTTCATAACTTCTTAGGCATTTCTCACAAGAGTAGCCAAGATACAACAGGGCGCTTTAGAGCTGCTGAGGTCTGGGGTGATTGTGAGGCTGGCACAATGCCAAGTCTATGACATGCGCCCAGAAATGGACCCACAGGGGTAAGCATCCATATCAATTTCTTTTTTTTTAATGGTTTAAAAAATTTTTTTAATTTTATTTTATTTATTTTTTTATACAGCAGGTTCTTATTAGTCATCTATTTTATACACATCAGTGTATACATGTCCATCCCAATTGCCCAATTCATCACACCACCATCCTCACCACCCCCCCACCGCCTCTTTTTTTAAAGTTACCAGTAAAGGATTATTAAGGAAAAAAAAAATTTCAAACACAGTTTTGCCGTTTATAATTCTGTTGGAGCAGTACTCTCATCTTGATGGTTTTGTTTGGTCATATACCCCTGCCATTAACTAATAAGTGAAAATTGCTAATAAGGGTAAAAGTGGGTAGGGACCTAGTGCTTTCCATTTTAGAGCAGTAACGTAAGAGGGAAATGGGAGAGCATTTTGTTAGACGTTTTTCTTCCCAACTTTATTGTTCTGTTTAGTAGAAGTACATGTTTTCGGTTATACTGGTCTTTTATTGTAATGAAATTATAATTTGTTGTGGATTTTCTTTTCTTGATGACTTGAATAGTATTTTATATTTTTCTCATTTTAACATTTTACCAACTGCTTGCTAATTTGAAAGCTTCAAGTGAAATGATTTTAAGTTTCAAACTTTCTAGCAGATTTCTCAGTTGAGTTTGAATATGAATTTTTTCTTTTTTGTCTACATGGCTTCAGTGTTGTTAGGGCCTATAGCATACTCTCCTACTGTTAAATAACATTTAGGTCAGTTTGAGTAATTTTCCTCAAAAGATCCATTGCCAAATTGTATGTTTGAGTTTTTCAGGCTTAACTATAGAAGTATTTTACTTCTAGAAAAGAAAATTTTTTTAGTATAACTTTCTAAGGTTTTCAACACACGAGTTGTTACTTTCACCTTAGGTGAAGAGGATTGAGTAAATTGTGTTCCTCAGTTCATGGCACATTATTATTGCCTGTCTTTGGAAAGCCTTTCTGTTATTTCTTTTTATTTCCATATTCTGCTTTCATTCTCTTCTCTTCAACAGGCAACCATTTTTTTTGCTCAAAAATTTAAATAGAAATATTTACAATAAATAAGAGTTTATGAATACAGTGCTCTGAGACCTCATCTTAAAGGTCAAGTGATTTTACAATCTCATTTTAATTTTTAAAATCTTGTTTTATTTTATATAATGGACAATGTAGATTCATTTTTGGCTTTGGGTGTACAAGAGGGAAATTTGGGGAGAGTAATTTTTGTTTCTGTCTGTTTCTCACACATAGTCTCTGTGGCCCAAGGGAACATTTAGAGTAGAATAAGTATGTTTGGGGAATTTTAGCACAATCTTTTCAAATTAATGCAATTATTCTTTACGAAGATTTAAAAAAATTCAGATAACTGTTTTCACTAACTGTACCTCTGGGATACAGTGTCCTCATTAGTAGCTTCACATCTGAATTAGCCACCTGTGATTGTTTGCCGTGGAGATGGTTGGGGACTGTTTTAACTGTTGGACTGTTGCTCTCTCCTTGTTCACTGGATGCGAATCAAGCATGTTTGGCCTGAGAGATGCCCCAGTGTTCATCCCTACTCCAGTGGACCGGTACCGCCAGATTCTGCTTCCAGCTCTCCGCTTGTGCCAGGTCATCCTCACGTCTAGTATGGCCCAGCACTTGCAGGCAGCAGGGCAGGTAAGAGGAATCCTTAGTGTAGAAATCATCAAGTACAAAATCTTTATTTTACAAATGCAGAAGCCCTAGGCATAGAACACTTAACGTGAATTTACCTTAATTGTTCTGTTTATGGCAGAGCTGGGTATTGAAAATAGACCCCTTGCACTTTGCTCTGAACTTTATTGGCCTGTTTTTGTACTCTTGTTTGAATGAAACACCACAACTAATTAATAGAATAGTGAGATAGAAGGCAAGAGATCTAAATTTGTTGTTCTGCAAAAGGAAGCAGTTATTGTGATAGAAATAAGCTGGCTTCTAAAATGTAATTTAACCAGGTATTTATTAGAGAATGCTGCTCCTTTTATTAGACCTTGCAGAAAATACAAAAGATATATGATGATGCCACATTTAGTTGTGATGTTTAAAGAATGAGTAATTTAAATAAGTGAGTTTCTAATAAAATATTTTTCCTTCAAACACCATAAATTAGTTTTATTTTCATTGCTTTTCAGTGAAATCTTCAAAAATATGTTTGTTTCTTAGAGTAATAATGCAATATACAATTTAACCTTTCACTGATTAATTAGGCTTATTACTAAGAATCTGCAGTTTTTTATTGTGTTGCTCTATTATTATGATACCCTCAGGAATTAGGACACATCCTAATAATTTATGGTGATTTTATCTGCTTTCCCTGCCATCAGTCTTCAGGCGTACCTTCCCAAGATAGAATGCTGCTGTTTCTAGTGTGCTACCTGATTTTATATTGCATTAGTCTAAGTGACATTCTACCCCTTTCATATGCGGCCTTTGAGTCAGTTCCTTAACACCCAAAAACTTTGTCTTCTTCTTTCTGGAGATTAAGGTTTTTTAATAGAAGTGGGAGATTGTGATACAAGGCCAGTCTTATACTGAGCATAGTGGAATTACCTGAGTAGCTTCTTTAAAAAATACAGATTACTGAGTTTCATGTCCAACAATGATGGGCTGAGGCCAGGAATCTGTATTAAAAAATAAAAGGGGCACAGTTCCTGAGAGATTCAAATGTTCAGCCAGTTGTGGTGTAGTCCCTGCCTTCAGGGCATCTATAATCTAGTTAAGAAGATGTTTGAATGTGAAAATGAGTAGTCTTCTCTACTGGTACACTGTAAAATGCTAAGCTGAAAGGGCAGAGTTTAGAGGTCAAGATTTGTATCTCATTTATTTTCATCATATCAAAAGGAGAGTTAGACAAAAGCTTTTATGTGATTGTCCCCATGTCACACTAGTCAGACTTTCACAGAGCAAACTTGAATTCAGTAAGTCATTTTTTTTTAAATAAATAAATTTATTTATTTATTAATTTTGGCTGCATTGTGTCTTCGTTGCTGCGCGCAGGCTTTCTCTAGTTGTGGCGATCGGGGGCTTCTCATTGCAGTGGCTTCTCGTTGCAGAGCACGGGCTTTAGGCGCATGGGCTTCAGCAGTTGTGGCACGTGGGCTCAGTAGTTGTAGCTCGTGGGCCCTAGAGCACAGGCTCAGTAGTTGTGGCGCACGGGCTTAGTCACTCTGCGGCATGTGGGATCTTCCCGGACCAGGGCTCGAACCTGTGTCCCCTGCATTGGCAGGCGGATTCTTAACTACTGAGTCACCAGGGAAGTCCCAGTAAGTCATTTTTGAACACACTCATTTTAAATTCATGTTCTAGTTCCATTTAGACAAAAATAAAAAAAAATAGGGGTCAAATAATAGTTTTCATACAGTAGTTCCAAGTTATATTATACTCTTCTATAGTAGCTTCTAAGTGTATTAATCTCTAAACTTTGAAATAATCCTTATCTTTAGCTTTCTTATGAAATTTAGTTAGATGTTTGCTTCTTGAAGAAATAAACTACGTAAATGCAAAACACAACTGCTTATCTAATATTCTTCATTACATTAAATTACTTGCTTCAATGTTATTAAACAGGTGGATATAAATTTATAATACAATTTTCTACTCTTCCACCTCTGTTTTTCCATTTCCCCTCCTTTTCTTCATCTTAGGTGTTGCAGTTTCTCATTTCTCATTCTGATACCATACAAGCAATCCTGCGCTGTCAGGATGTTAGTGCTGGGTCTTTGCAGGAATTGGCTCTGCTGACAGGAATTATAAGTAAAGCAGCACTTCCTGGTGAGTTGATTATGTTGAATGGATTTTTACCAGTGCTTTACAGACTGACATACACTTAATAGAATGAGGTTATTATTACTTTGCAGCTATATATGACTTATTTGTGATTGGAACTAACAGAGTTAACTGCCTTTTTAAAAAATATTTATTTGGTTATTTATTTTATTTTTGGCTGCGTCGGGTCTTAGTCGTGGCACGCGGGATCTTTGTCGCGGTATGTGGGATCCTCTGCTGCAGCACGTGGGCTTAGTTGCCCCGCGGCATGTGGGATCTTAGTTCCCCGACCAGGGACTGAAGCTGCGTCCCCTGCATCGGAAGGTGGATTTTTAACCACTGGACCACCAGGGAAGTCCCCTTAACTGCATTTATTTGAAGTAATATGTTTATAAAAGTGATATATGGTCAGTGTAAAAAATTCAAAAAGTTCAAGAAAATAATTAACACTCAAATCCCACTATCTAGAAATTATCAAATGTTAACATTGATAAGTAGCTTTTCAAACATTGCTCTATGTATATGTATGTATTGGTGGGGGGAGGGGCAGTGGAGAGAAACAGACATACAGAGGTAATTTACGAGAATGGGATACCTTTTACATTCAGTTTTAGAAAACAACTATTTAATTTTACGTGAACTTTACAGATGAAAAACTAATTGAAGAGAAACTGAAGACATTGATGAATTCCAGACAAATGTTTCTTTACTACAAGTGTACAAGAGATATTAGTTCTTAAAAGATCACTATGATTAAGAAGAAAAAAAGATTATGCTAAATTACTAAGATATTTTGGTCATTAAAAAAGTTTTTTTTTTACTACATATAAATTTTAGACAGGGGGCTTCCCTGGTGGCGCAGTGGTTGAGAGTCCGCCTGCTGATGCAGGGGACACGGGTTCGTGCCCCGGTCCGGGAAGATCCCACATGCCGCGGAGCGGCTGGGCCCGTGAGCCATGGCCGCTGAGCCTGCGCGTCCGGAGCCTGTGCTCCGCAATGGGAGAGGCCACAACAGTGAGAGGCCCACGTATCGCAAAAAAAAAAAAATTTTTTTTAGAGAGAATCAACTAACTCCTGATGTGAAAGGTGAAGTAATGAGTTATTTTACAATTCTTCTTCCACCCTCATGTTGTTTGCTTGTATTATTTTTACTTTGTTGAGTAAATATCATTTATATTCAGTCCTGCAACCATAATAACTTCAGCTATTTAGTTTTACTTGTATATTTACATGGATTCACAGAAAAACACCAATTCTTTTTTTTCCTCCTATAGCTTCACCATTTCTGAGTTCTTTCTTTTGATTTATCTCTTGGTGTTTTTAATTCATATTGAGGTCCCCTCCCCTAAGAAAAAGTATATAATCTTCCCTGAAGTCTCTAATGTTTACAAACATCTAAAGGTTGCCTTTATTCTTGAATGACAGCATGGCCTACTATTAATAATAATGTCATATTTTTTACAAATGAGGAAACTGAGGCACAGAGAGGTTAACTTGTCCAAAGTCACACAAATAATTCTGTAGGGTTTTTCATGCAGTGTGGCTTCGGAGTCTGTGTGCTTAACTACTAGCCTATACTACCTCCATCTTTATATTGCTGTGGAGAAGTCTGAGGCCAACTTCTGATTCTGCCCCAACACCCGCAATATTTTTTCCTCTCTGGGCATGCCTCAGTGCCTGAGCCCTTTGTGTTGGGAGGAGAGAGTTTGGCAGGGCGTAGTGCAGTGCATATTATGGTACTTAGAGCGTGTGCTCATTCTGAGGAGATCCCAGGGTCAACTTCACCCAACCTTGGAGTGTCTTAGTCCTGTGTGCTTATTATGTTCATTTCCCCACTTCATTCCAGTGTCCTGAGATGATACCAAGACAGGCCACCCTTCTTGCCTTTACTAAGGTCCCATAGTGCTATGTAGTTGTTCTTCTCCAAATGGTTTTTACGTTGGTTTCTCCTAATTACTAGTTCTCCTGATTACTTAATTTACTTAATCACCCGAATGTGCTTCTTCGCAAATTGTGGGGTCTCTATGAGAATTTGCAAGAGTTTGTTGGCTTATCTTCTTTTCTCTGTACTGCTTCTGAGGGGTGGGATGAGGGTCATGAGTTGAATCATGCTACTTACTCCCCTGGAGTTTTCTTCATCTCCCCCCCTTTTTTTTTCCTTAACCACCACCATGCTTTAGTATTTATGGTGAAAGTTGGCCCCTTTCCCTTTTTGGTGAATTTCATTTATTTGTAGGTTGATTATAGAAGGGACATTCTATGATACTACTTCATTCTGCCATCTTAATCCAGAAGTCCTGAGTTAGTACAGAGAAAATTTACCTTTTATCAGATCCTCTGCCAAGGTGATTTTATTGATGAATTTTCCTTTTGTTACTTTTTAAAATTACTTGAAATATTCTGTATTTTGCTAATAGCAGCATTTAACCCTGTCACTGTATTAAAGTTTTCTTCAGAAAGGCACAGTTTATTTTAACATGCTCATGATATATTCAAACAAAATAAAAGAATAAAGCACCCTGACCAGCAATTCCTGCTCCTTAAAAGGAACCAATTATCAATTTATACTTTGATTTTCTAGCAGTTTCTCTGCACGTGGTGTAAACATTTTTTCCTCCCTACACAAATGAAATACCATACACACTGCTCTGTAATTTTTTCCCCACGTTATGTCTTGGGGATTTTTTCTCATCGGCATGTATAGTTCCTACCTGACTCTTTAATTGGTGGAATAGTTTTCCAATTGTGAGGTGGTTACCCAGACCCCTATGACACGTTGACTGTTTCCGATCTTTTTAAAAATGTCAAACTGTTTGGCATTTAATAACTGTGTGTGTGTGTGTGTGTGTGTGTGTGTGTGTATACATATACATTTTTGTATATATGAGCTGGTAGGCTTGCTAAGTTCCTGGCAGTGCTTGGTCAGATATAAATACACATATATATATATATTTATACATATATACCATTACATACGTGTGTGTATGTATACATACACACACACACTTTAAAATAATTTTAAAAGATAATGCCAAATTACCCTCCTAATTTTTTAAAATAACTTTAAAAAATAATTTATACGGGGCTTCCCCTGGTGGCACAGTGGTTGAGAGTCCGCCTGCCGATGCAGGGGACGCGGGTTCGTACCCCGGTCCGGGAGGGTCCCACATGCCGCGGAGCGGCTGGGCCCGTGAGCTATGGCCGCTGAGCCTGCGGGTCCGGAGCCTGTGCTCCACAACGGGAGAGGCCACAACAGTGAGAGGCCCGCGTACTGCCAAAAAAAAAAAATAATAATAATTTATACTCCTCTTAACCCTACTCTGCCCAGTTCAGCCCTTGATTACATATGGTTTTGTATTATCCTGTAATTTTACCATATGGTTTTGTCTTAAATGCTTAGCCCAGTACCAGATATGTTGTACCTCCTCAACTACTTATCATCAGGTTAATTTTTTATCTGTGACCCACAGATATTCTGTAAAGTGTTTTGGAGTTGAGGATGATATATATGGTCCACAGCATTCAGGTGGCATGTAGCGGAAAGGTCTTAAGAATCTGAGAATTGGACTTCCTGGTGGTCCAGTGGTTAAGGCTGTGCTTCCACTGCAGGGGACACGGGTTCGATCCCTGGTTGGGGAAGCTCCGCATGCCACTCGGTGCTGCCAAAAGAAAAAAGAATCTGAGAATTGCTAGTTTTTTTAAATAGAGGCAGCAGTTGGTGTGCAGGAGGAATGAAAGAACTGGGGAACAGCAACACAGGCTGCAGAGATCAGAAAGGTTAAGGACAAACAGGAAAAAGCCAAAGTTCCATGGTAGTGTTAAGTGCAAACTCCAGCTTTCAAGGAGTTAAGATGGAAAAGGAGGGCATAAGAATCACAAGCAACAAATGGAGAAAAAAATATTTCAAGAATTTGATATTAACCAGGGTTTTACTTGGTTTTGTTTTGTTTTGGAGTACAAGGGAGACCTGAACACATTTTTAGATAGTGTGGAAAAATCCTCTGCGGTAGGGTAAATTTTAGAGAGTAATTAAATAAAGTGATTCTGGGAGCCTACTCTCCGTGGAGGTGGAGGTGGGAAAGGGAAAGGAGCTAGTGGAGCAATGAGGCGCAGGTGAGGTAACAAGCCAGCATGTGCCAAGTGATATGAGTATTTTCTGTAGGTTTGTTTAGAGGTTGATGGGCTGAGAAATCTAAAAGGAGGAAGGCTTGTCATTATAAGGAGCAAAGGGTAAGGTTCCGGGTTATGTGCTATGGAGTGTATGCTTGGAAGTAAGAAATGGATTAAAGGGATTGTGAAAACACATGGATAGTTAGGGTGGCTGGGACTGGATCAGCTGGGTTCTCCTCATGGCTACAGTCATGGAACAAAGAAACACACCAGTGGAGAGAATGACCCATGGCTTTGCTTGGAGGGCTCAATAGCAATTAAGGGAGTCCATGGTACTATAAAAGGTTGATCAGCTTTAGGGATTTCATAATGGGTCCTAACTGAGAAATTGAATGGCAACTTTTTTGGGTATGTGTAAATGGTACTTTGCCTAAGGGAAAAGAAAAAAACTCAAATGGTACAATACATAGAAGAGATAAAAGAAAAAAAATGCATTTCGTTCTTAGTGTTTTATATTCTGAACTGTTACATGAGAAAGTAATTTACTGCTGAGTTTAGAAAATTTTAACTTTTATGTTTATAAATAAAAAGTAGATTTTTCTCGAAAATTTTGAAGTGCCTTTTTGAATTACTGATTCAGTCTAGATTTAGCTTGCATATGACTGAATATGTGGTGTGGTACACTTACATATTGTGTGGTGGTACACAATCTTTGTAAAGTCGTATTTCTCAAACCTCGTTCATGGCAGAGTCTGTGTCTATTTATGCATATATATAAAAGAATATATATTTATACATATATAAATATAAAATAGTAAAACTGCCATTCCTGGTTTTTTAATGTTTTTATTTTTTTGATTATAACACTACATTTAAAAGCATTCCAAATTTTATAGGTATACTAAGTGAACTTGATGTTGATGTAAATGAAGGATCTCTAATGGAGCTACAGGGACATATTGGAAGATTCCAGGTAACTGATTCTTTCTTACTTCTTTTTTATTTTTATTTTTTAAATTAAAAAAATTTTTTTTACATCTTTAAAGAGCAGCTGTAAGACTTGTAACAAAATACAACAGTCCTCTCACTGATCCTCCCCATTCTGCTCCCTGAATTTGGGTAAACCCAGCAACGGTTTTAATTGATTCTTTCATATCTCTAAATAATATGCTTATGTTACTACTACTTGATTTTCCAATTTTAAGAGTCGTCTATTGACCTTCCATCGAGAAGGATGAGAATTTAGATCTCTTTACTCCTGTTCTTCTGTCATACAATATGTACCTCTCTCGTAACGTGTCCCCACCCCCAACTCTAATTGTATCATAATTTCGATTAGATTAATATTTAGTGTTATATTATTATTACTATGAAATGTCATTTATGAATAAGCCATGGATGGACCATATGTTACTTTTCTATACAACACTTTTTCCTAGAGTAATTGTTTCTTTTTTTTATTTGCTTGGTTTTATGTACTTATTTCTAATTTATTCCCAAACTCTCCTCCAGTTATGTAATCTCTTTTCAATATATTCAAACAGAGTAGATAGCTTATCAATTAGATATTTTATCACAGTCTTTCTGGGAGCCTCCTGGCCTGCTTTGATTTGAGCACCTTCACTTTTTTTTGGCTGCAGAAGAATTACATAGTAGAATTTATATTCCATTGTTTTTGATACAGTAATTTTCTTAACCAGTCCTCTTTTCATGAGCTGTTTTTCAAGTTTCCAAAAGAAAAATGCTGCCATCAGCATAATTGTTATCACTGGGTGCATGGGTAAACAAGTAGTACATTTTGAGTCATTGTCAAATAGCACTCCAGAAAGGCTTGTACTCTCTCTAACCAAGCCAAAATACTCTGTTTTGTTTTGTTTTGTTTTTTTAAGCCTTCTAACTTTTTTCATTGGTGGGGAGAAAAAAATATTTTTGATGCATCTTTCATAAGGTAGCCTCTGGAAATGTGTTAGTGCATCTGTTTTTGTAAGAATAGCAAACAGCCAGTTTTAAGTTTTAAAAAGAGTATTTTGACAAATTAAATTTATATTATAATCTCCTTAGTATGTTTTGCCTTATCCATACTTACTATTTAAACTAACATCAGTTTAAGCTAGATATTATATAATATATATGGATATATATATGTAGGGGTGAGTGTGTGTATGTGTAATACCAATGTTTTAAATGTGTTTTTATTGTGCACTTACTAGGTGCAGAACACTGTACTAAGCACTTTAAATACAATTCAATGTCTCAGGTAATCCTAACAATAATCTTATAAGGTAGGAGTTGCTATTATCACTAGAAATATGAACACAGAGGCTTGAGGAAGTTAAGTAACTTGTCCCAGGACATATAGCAAAAAGTCATGTACCTGTTATTGGAACCCACATCTCTGATTCTGGACATACTGCCAATTTTGCAAAGCTTGTCCTTTCCCACTGAGAACCTTAGGAACAATTATATTCTCAGGTGAAAAGTACCAACATTTCAAACAAATGAGCTTTGCGATTTATCTGCCAAGGTTTCTTCTGTGTTCCCAACTCCTTTTTGAAGTCCCCAGAAGCAGCCACAGGAGTAAGAGCCTTTAAATTTGAGCCTTAGTAGACAAAATTATCACGAATCTGCTTCTGTTTGCCATCTCATTTTGCTTCTCATTGTTTATTGATTAGTATTTATTTAATGGGAATCTACTAAGGAATTATTTGGTGTGATACAAAAAATCTTTGGCAAGCACTTAGATTTTAGTGGGGGTTAACTGCTAAAACAATTAATATTCTTTTAATGAGTTGTCTGCCAAGTAAATACATTTGCAGAAAGGTACATTTTAATATTGCTAACTTTAGTTGGGTCCGTTGGAAGTAAGAGATTAGATGCTTTAAAGAGTGAGTTCACTCCCCACTGAGTTTTTCTTTTTCATCTCCCTCAAGAAAGATAGGTCACTAACTTTAAACATATACAACTAGATATGAACAAGAAAGTATCTTTTCTTTCCTTAGCGCCAGTGCTTAGGACTACTAAGTCGCTTTGGTGGCTCCGACAGACTGCGTCAGTTTAAATTTCAAGATGATAATGTGGAGGGGGATAGAGTGAGCAAGAAAGATGAGATCGAACTGGCCATGCAGCAGGTAAGAGGAGTGAGAGTTGTGGAACCATTCTTTAAGCTTTTTATGTTTTTGGAGATATTTGAGAAAAATAATAGATGTGGGTAATTTTACAGATTGATTTGTAACTTTGTTGTAATTTTACAAACTGATCTATAACTTTGTTCTCCTTCAAATCTGGATTTCCATGATATGAGGCATTTGGGGAGCTAATATTTTTGTTACTGCTTGTTCTTCCTTTGTAGATTTGTGCCAATGTCATGGAATATTGCCAGTCACTCATGTTACAGAGTTCCCCTACCTTTCAGCATGCTGTGTGTCTCTTCACCCCTAGCCTGTCAGAAACCATTAATAGAGATGGGCCCCGGCAAGGTGAGCTAGCTAGTTCTTTCTTTCTGTATTTGAGGAGTTAAGTTGCCAGGATTATGACAAGCTCTAGTTGGCCCCAGTAAGATGCAATTTTTTTTTTTTTTTTTTTTTTTACCACCAGTAATGAATGGGAAATTTTAAAAACGACTTCTTTAAGACGGAGTGATGAGGAGGTACTGTTGTCAGACCTGTGGATACAGCTGGAGAACTGGAAAGAATAGAGAAATTTAAGATTTTCTGAGGATGAATCTGGAAGAGCCATGTGGGGAGAGTATAGTTTTATGTAGCATGTGAGACCCAAAAGGCTCTAGGATTGGAGAGTAAACTAGCCAGGTGAAAAGTATGAAAATAGACAGTTTGTATGTTAAATCATGTTAAGCTGAATTTAGTGTCTCAGTTGGGTTTTGTATTTAGCTCCAAATTTCTGTAACATAGCAAAGTAAAATTTCGATACTTAGTAAGCTGATGTAGCCTATGATTCCCTAGTGACCCAGTAGGGAAGATTAGGAGTATGAGGCCGGATTATGGATTGGTTAAAGCTTTTGTCCCATGGGACATTCAAAAGCCAAAGCCCGTTTGGATCTTGGTGGTTGTATTGTGATGGACTGGTGGTGATCTCAAGAAACCTTTTGTTTGAGATTTCTGTGAATCATTTTGTCACATTTTCATCGTCTTCAGGATCTTATTTTCTCTGAAAATTGCTTAATCACATAAAATATCTATTTAATAGAATAATATTATGAAAAAATATGTTATGCCAAGAACTCTTGTCTGCCTAACTCCATTATAAAATGTCCTAGCAAGTGGGATTAAGAAAAAATGTTTTATTGAGGTTTTTTATTTACATACAACAAAATTCACCCATCTTAGGTGTACAGTTTGAGTACTTTTTGTAATTTTATGCAGTGTGTAACCACTACCACAACCAAAATATAGAATAATTCCCTCATCCTTAAAAGTTTCTTCTTGTCCCTTTGCATGTGATTGTTTCCTTTGACCCCCTGGTCAAGGTGTCTATTATTTTGCCTTTTCCAGAATTTTATATAAATGGAATCATACAATATGTAGTCTTTTTCGTGTTTCGACTTCTTTCATTTAGCTCAGTGTTTTTGAAATCCATCCATGTGTGTATTACTATTTTGTTCCTTTTTATTTCTGGCTGGTATTCCATATTAAAAATATACCATAATATATCTCTTCACTAGTTGATAGACATTTGGGTTATTTCCAGATTTTTAGCTATTGTGAATAATGCTACTATGAATATTTGGATATAAATCTTTATGTGGACATAATGTTTTCATATCTTTTGATTAGATACCTAAGAATGCAATTGCTGGCTTCTGTGGTATGTTTAACTAAATAAGATACTGCCATTCTGTTTTACAAAGTACAATCATTTTGCATTCCTACCAGCCATGTATAAGAGTTCTAGCTGATCCACATCCTTGCCAATGCTTGGTTTGTCAGCCATTCTAGTGGTTGTGTTGTGATATCTCACTGTGATTTTAATTTGCATTTCCTTGATGACTAGTGATGAGCCTGTGTCCAGTTTTAGTACCATTTGTTGAAAAGATTATCTTTTTCTGTTTGGATTACTTTGATACCTTTTCTCAAAAATCAATTGACCACATAAATTTGGGTTTATTTTGGACTCTCGATTCTGTTCCATTAATCTGTATGTCTGTTCTTTCTCTTAATACCACACTGTCTTTATATACTTTATACACACTGTCTTTATATACTTATTCTTCAATAGCTTTATATCAACAATAAGTTTTGAAATCAGGTGGTTTAAATCCTCTAGCTTTGTTCTTCTTTTTCAAAATATCTTATGCTTATGGTTTACATGGTTTATTTCTTTCTGTCCATTTATTTTCATCCTATCCATGTTTTTATGTTTAAAGTGCATCTCTGGTACACAGAGAGTTGAGTCTTTTTTTTCTTTAATCCATTTTGACTATCTCTGCTTTTAGTGATGTGTTTAGTCCTTTAATATTTAGTGTAATTATTGATATGATTGGATTTGGGTCTATCATTTAATTGTTTTCTACTTATTAATTGCTTTCTACCTCCTTTCTCTGTTTTTTTATTTTTCCTTACCTGCTTTTAAAAAAATCTGTTTTATAGAATTTGATTTTAATTTTACTATCGGGTTTTTACCTACACTTCTTTGTATTTTTTTTTTTTTTTAGGAGTTGCCATAGTTTTTCACAGCCTATTTATTGTTAATATAGTACCACTTCATTCAAAATTTACAACTCTTACAGCTGTATAGGCCCACATTCCCCCCTTCTTTTATGTTACAATTGTTACATGTATTACATCTACATACACTATAAATTCCCTTAGACAATAATTTTTTTTTTTTTTTATTAGTTTCTGCTTTATAACAAAGTGAATCAGTCATACATATACATCTGTTCCCACATCCCCTCCCTCATGCATCTCCCTCCCTCCCACCCTCCCCATCCCACCCCTCCAGGCGGTCACAAAGCACCGAGCTGATCTCCCTGTGCTCTGCGGCTGCTTCCCACTATCTATCTACCTTACGTTTGGTAGTGTATATATGTCCATGCCTCTCTTTCCCTTTGTCACAGCTTACCCTTCCCCTTCCCCATATCCTCAAGTCCATTCTCAAGTAGGTCTGTGTCTTTATTCCCGTTTTACCCCTAGGTTCTTCATGACAGACAATAATTTTTATTTCAAACAATCTATTGCTTTATAAGTAAAGAACAAACGGGTAAAAAAGAAAAAAATAGTCTTTTGCATTTATTTAGATATTAAACACATTTGATGCTCTTTATTCTTTCTCAATGATCAGAGTTTCCACGTGGTGTTATTTCCCTTCAGGCTGAAAAATTTCTTATATAAGTACGGGTCCGTTAGTGATGAATTCTCTTAACTTTCTTTTATTGAAAATGTCTTGATTTTGCCTTCATTCTTGCAGAATAATTCTGCTGGATATAGAATTCTGAGCTGGTAGTTTTGTGCTTTCTGTACTTTAAAGATATGGTTTCACTTTTGTCTTCCATGATTTCTAATGAGAAGTCAGTCATTGATGGGAATATTGTTCCTCTATATGTAAAGTGTTGTTTTTCTGTTGCTGCTCTTGAGATGTGCTCTTCCTCTTTAAACAGTTTGACTGTTAACGTACCTTGGTGTGGGCATCTTTGTGTTTATTCCGTTTAGTGTTGTTGAGAATTTTTTATCTATACATTTCTTTGTTTTATCAATTTTGGGGAAATTTTGACTGTTTTTTCTTCAAATATTTTCAGCCTCATTCTCTTCAAACATATATTAGATGGTTTGATACTATGTTTTTTTTTTGTAATGCTCTTTATTTATAAGAAATAGGATGAGAACATTTGCTATACTTTTTTATTATTTGATTTACTATCTCATGTAAAGTTGCATTACAGTTTATGTATGTTAGCATGATTTCAAGGCCCTGAAGGTAAATGTAATGGGCAGATCATTTATTTTTTGCAAACATTCCTCCTTGTAATTTTTTGTTTATATCTTGGTATCATATGAATATGTAAATTTTACGTTAGCAACTATATTTACAGATAATTGAAGACTGGAATTTTTTTCTTCCAGTTTTATTGAGATATAATTGACATACAGCACTGTATAAGTTTAAGGTGTACAGCATAATGATCTGACTTACATACATCATGAAATGGTTATCACAATAAGTTTAGTGAACATCCATCATCTCATATAGATACAAAATAAAAGGGGAAAATTTTTTTCCTTGTGATGAGGACCCTTAGGATTTGCTCTCCCAACAACTTTTATGCATGACATAGAACAGTGTGAATTATATTTATTGCATGGTACATTACATCCCTAGTGCTTATTTATCTTAAAACTGGAAGTTTGTGCCTTTTGACCACTTCAGTTGCTTTATCTTCAAGTTCACTTATTCTTTCCTCAATAAGCTCTATTTGGCAAAATATATCCAGTGAATTTTTTTTACTTCAGAAATTGTATTTTTCAGTTTTAGAATTTTTGTTTGATTCTCTTATCTCATTTCTATTTTCTCTACTGAGATTAACTATGTTTTCATTGTTTGTTTTCCCTCAGTTATAATAGCTACTTTAAAACGCTCATTCATTAGTTACCAACATCTGGTTTATCAGGGATTCAACTTGCTTGGTTTTCTTGTCCCTCGAGAATGTATTCCATTTTCTTAGTTGTTTATATGTTGGGTATTTAAAATTGTATACTGGACATTACAAAGGTTTGAAGGTTCTAGATTCCATTATTTTTTCCCTGTATGGTGTTTTTCTTTTGTTTTGGCTTAATTACCTTGGCTATTTTGACCTGTGAACACTGATTCTTGGGTGACAGGTGCTGCGTCAGTTTATGTCTTTTGCCTTTAGCTGAGATGTTTTGAGTGTGTTACGTGCATGGTTCAGTTAGTGATGTGGGTAGCTATAGGGTTCCCCTGTCTACTCTTCTGGGATTCCCCTAAAACTTTCTTCACTGGTCATGGTTTCCCGGCTTCTCTTTTTTTGGTTTGTCAGGCGTTAATGACTGTGCTTTTTTCATCAGCACTCCTGCTTCTGCATTGTGTTGCTTGTGCTACTGCTGGGTGTACTTAGCCCCAGGCCGAAGGCCATGAGCTGAGAGCTTAGAGTTGTACAGGTTCCATCTGCCCTCTTTCCAGTGCGCCTGCACTCTCCCTACCAGTGTCTGTCTGCTTCTATTTACTTTGGTAACTTTAGGTAGTTATTTTTTGTGTTATGTCTAGGTTTTTTATTTTCTGCCATGAGCAGGGAGTGGGCTGTTGTCTGGTATGGTCTTAGTTTGACATATTTGGAAACAGAAGTTCTTAAAACCTAATAAGATACCTTTACTTAAAAATACCTGTCATTCAGTGATTCATTTGGAGTAGGCTTGGGTGAGAGTATGTCTTAAAGAAATTGAGGAAGTAACTATAAAGATTTATAGTAATATTTTATGGAGTAAAGTGCTTAAATCATTCAAACTGGATATATAAAACAATTTCTTTGACTTCGTTAAGCAAATTAATTCTACATAGTTCTAGCTTTCTCCTATATTCAAAAAGTTTGCTGCCAGGAAGATCACTAGACTACAAAGGTGCAGCCTCACCGGCATGAGGGAAAAGTGCTAGTTCAGGTGGCTCGGCAAATAGGAAAAAGGAGGTCTTCTTCACTTGGAGGGGCATGGAATGATTGGGAATCCTACTCAAAGACCCCTTTTCATTCAGAAGAGTGGTTTTCCTACCACGTAGCAGTGACATTTAACCTGCTGTGTCCCCCTTTCTGTCTGGGAGTTTGTAAATGAGCATGAATCTGTTTACTAATCCCTGTAGGTCTATAGCTTGATGCAGACCTCTAACTCTGCCTCAAGAGGGCAATCCTTTTCTTCCCCTTTGAATCTAACTTTTTAAAACAAATTTAACCTGAGCATAACATTTTTCAAACAAAATTGTAATTTTGTCATTTATTCTTCAAAACATTAATATCACTAATAATTATTAAAATTTCATTAGTTTCTTATCATTTTGAGCCAATCTTTTGCATGCCATGTCATTTTTTGATCTTTAATACTTAAAGATGAACTTTATGAAACCTTATAAATTGGTCTTTTTCTTCAGACTTTTTTAAGGGTTAATAAGCATATTCTTCTCTGCCAATTCTAGACATATGAATGGGTAGGTATCTGGTAGGTTCTAGAATATTTAGTTATAGAGACATAGCTTAACCTAGTGGTTAAGAGCACAGACTGATGATGAACTGCCTGGATTTAAATCCCAGTGCTACAAGTGACTTAAGAAAAATGACTTCTCTCTTTGTGCCTCAGTTTCCTTGTCTATAAAGTGGAAGTAATAACAAGCTCCCTCTGATGAATTATTGTAAGGATTAAATGTGTTAATATGTGTAAAGTGCTTTAGAACAGTGCCTGGTGCTTGGCATGACATCAATGTTAGCTATTATTATTATTATTATTATTGCTCTTGTATTATTGTTATCCTCTAGTATATTTACTATTACTTGTGATCAAGGAACCCCTTTCTGTAGCACTTCCACTTCTTTGACTTCATGGTCTTTTCTGAAGAATCTGTTTCTGTAGTTAGATATCTCATGGGCCATCCTCATCTGATGTCTAAGTCTGGTGCCTCTGAATGCTCTAATATTTTCTAGTCTTAAGCATTAGTACATAAGAACTCCTGAAGTGATTTGGAATACTCTCAGCATTAGACCATCATATTTATGGATAGCTTCCTACCAAGTTGAGGTCACACAAATGTCTGGGGACCAGCGTACCTAATTTCACTAGAAGAAGGCTCTGTGTGATGACCTGTATCATAAAGATTGTCATATCTTCACTGAGACTGGTGAAGGAGAATTGGCAAATCAGATGAGTATAGGATATTTTTTTGGTGGCAGAATCCACTGACAAGGGACTCTTTTCTCTTTTCCCCTCCACATGAAGGTCTATGAGATTGGACTTTGGAGCAAAGTTCAAGGGGGTGGCAGTGAAGGAAGCAAATGTAGATCTCTCCTTCAGTGTTCATGTCAGTTGGGGCCATTAAACAAAGATTATCTGCAAATTAAACCTGAAATTACCAAGGTGTTTCTCAAAGAAATTCCTCAGTCACAAGGGGAAATTGCTTTACTTGCACCACACAAACCGTCTCTATCAATAGAATAGGAACATTATTGCTCGCCTTGTTTTTCTTCCCTCTGCAAACAGCTTTTCCAACATCACGTTTTTCTTTTATACCTTCATCAGAAAGTCGTCAAGTAAAAGGCAGATCATTTTGTTTTGCTATCCAAATGGAGTTATTGTGGTAGAAGACTTACTAAACTTTAAATTTAATTATCTATTTTTTAACTATTTGTTAGTGTTCTCCTTGTCTCTTTGTAAGAATAACTTTGATCTGGGAACTCAGCAACCAGAAAGATGCAGACTGGAAATGAGTCCATATAAGTAGAGCCACAGGGCAAGGCAGGAGTTATTCACCTGGGGTCAGGAAACTATAAACGGTATTTGTGTGCACGGGGTGGGGGGTGGTGGAGAGACGGGTGTAAAGGTTTATAACTTCTAGAGTTCTCAAAGAGGTCTTCACCCAGTAAAGGGTAAGCTGTCTCAGTGTCCATCAGCCAGATTTCCTTATTGTCTCAAGGCTCCAGCATTATGTACCTACCTCATTACAGTAGCTCCTAACCACTCCTTTGAACTGTCAATGGTATTTAAAAGTAGTCTTGGACTGGTTTTAATAATAGTTTACATGCCCTTAAATTCCTGGGCTTTCCTTTTTTTAAAAAAAACAGGTCATTTGAGATTCATATAAAATGGCTATAAGTAGAACATTGTTTTTTATCAACTCTATTAGATACCCAAGCTCCAGTGATTCCATACTGGCGCCTACCTGGTTTGGGCATTATTGTCTACCTGCTGAAACAGAGTGCTAATGATTTCTTCAGCTATTATGACAGTCATCGACGGAGTGTCAACAAGCTACAGAACGTGGAACAACTTCCCCCAGATGAGATAAAAGAGGTATAAATCTTATAATGAGTGGTAGATACTTTTATTTTTTTAAGATTTATTTTATTATTTATTTATTTTATTTATTTTTGGCTGTGTCGGGTCTTAGTTACGGCACTCGGGCTCTTCGTTGTGGTGTGCGGGCCTCTCTCATTGTGGCGTGCAGGCCTTCTCTCTCTAGTTGTGGCTCGTGGGCTCCAGAGCGCCTGGGCTCTGCAGTTTGCGGCATGTGGGCTCAGCTGCCCCGCGGCGTGTGGGATCCTAGTTCCCTGACCAGGGATGGAACCTGCGCCCCCAGCATTGTGAGGCAGATTCTTTACCACTGGACCACCAGGGAAGTCCCAAGCGATGGAGACTTTTGAGAAGCCATTGTTTTTACTGATAAGGACAAGGGGTCTGGTGTCAGACTTGTAGGTAAAGATGATGCATGCAGTGAGATGAAAGGAATTACAATGACTCAGAGCTCTGTGTGGCTTGAAGAAGAGTTCCTCACCTAAGCAGCACACCTCATGAGCATAGAAACTCTTGAATGAGTGACAGGAAGTTGTACCTGTTCAAGAAAACCACCTGCTATTCAGTAGAAATTTCGGCAGCTGGCCTTTGAATAAAGAGTTTGGTAATTTATACTCTAAAAATCTGTGCTGAGAAACTTAGGTGCAGATGCTTTTTCAGTTAGAAGTGATTCCTTAGGTAAGATGTCTCTGTTCCTTCAGCATTTTCAATATCTGTTAAGTGAATTTTTCGGACAAATGAGATGGCATATCAGACTTGACTGCCTTCTCTCAATGATCCAGAATCATACCCTGGCACTTATTGTTACTAAAGATGCTGAGTTACTGGGCCTGCTCTCTAAGTAGCCTGCCTTTCTTTCCATTTGGCACAGCTGAGCTATAAGGCTTCCCTTGGCCAGTGCTGAAGCTTCGTGGTGTCTTTTGTGGCAGCCTGCACGTTGAGCCATTTTGCCATTCCTGGTTCACACCAGGTTTTCTGAAAAACACCATGTCACTCTTAAGTGTAGTCAGAGCCTACTCCCTTTTACCGTTCTTATAATTCTAGGGGACATTTATTGAGAGTTTATGATGTGCCAAGCCATGAGCTACATATTCTACCTGAATACCTTAGGCAGATATTGTTGTGTCTCCCATTTCTCAGATGAGGAAGCTGAGGCACTAAAAGATTGACTAACTTATCCAAAGCCAAACAGCTAGCAAGTACAGGTTGAGGCAGGTGTTATTGACTGGGTTCAGGTAATCCCTGAAATTGTGTGGTTTACACCCGGCAGTCCTTCCCCGTCGTGCACAGCTTATGGGTGATGCTAGTATGCACAGGAGGAGCTGCAGCATCACAGAAAAGCATGTGGCACTCCCCCAGTCCCACTGCAGAACACCTGCCGCCAAACCCAGGGTCTGCACGTTAAATTGACCCATTGTGCTTGCAAGTGTGCCAGATGGAGAAGGGATCAGGGGAGGTTCTGGTTGATGATCTTATATTTATTACGCTCTGCAAGTCTAATTCACATTTTCTTCAGAAGATACCTGACAGCTGTTATAGAAATTCTCCACACGGCATTGTGACAGTTACTGCTTGGAAATCCCACTGTTTTGTTTTGTTTTAATTTGACAAGAAATTCAGGATTGGTTGGCCCATCAGCAGATTGGAAATGTCTGTTTCAGGGACTGGACTTTCAAAAAGCAGCAGATGAACGTTCATTTGTGAATTCAACTGCTTCTTTGGCTCTCGTTTTTTAAAATTACTAGCTTCCTAATTAGATAATTAACTCTTGTCTGCAAGGATGTTTAAATTTATTTGAATGTTTTTCACAGTACATATCACAAGTGACTACTTATAGTATATATAGATTTTCATTAAATTTTTGTTACAATATATGTCATTCTTAATACTGTGTTTTTTTTTCTTAGTTGTGTCAGTCTGTGATGCCAACTGGTGTTGATAAAATCTCCACTACCCAGAAATATGTTCTAGCAAGACGCCGTTTGGTGAAGCTGATCAACAATCGAGCTAAACTGCTCTCCCTTTGTTCTTGTATCCTTAATGGAATCATAGTGGGGCTTGAAGGGTGACCTTTAAGAGAATTTTCAAATATGGAAACTGTTTACTTATTTTCACATTATTTGGGTATCAAAGTCATATGGAAAGGGACATAATTACTGTTAGTTTTTTTCTAGTTAAATGTGTGATATATTTCTAAATTGAAAATATTTTTCTTACCTTTTAGAGTAACTAGTAATCCTCATAATATACACAGACACTTTCTGTCCAGACAGGAGACAAGGACACTGAAGGCTGTGCTGGCACAGCATCCCACAGTTTCCACCTCCTTCCTCTCAGCACATCTTGCTGCTTTCTGGAGAGACCTTACATCCGGTTTATTAGACTGAGGCTGTGGTGCATCACTGAATGGTGCAGTCTCTTCTTTTCCCTCCTGCTCAGAAACTGTTTTGCAAAATCATATGATGAGATTGTTTTCCTTTAATCTGGGCTCTCCTCTATAGTTATCATAGAGACCTGCCTGTTTATTCTCTGGCGCCATCTGGAGTACTACTTGTTACATTGCACACCCACGGATTCTCAAGACTCCTTATTTGCCTCCAGGACCTTATTTAAAAGCAGAAGACTACAAGGTAAACTTTATTCTGAAAATTAGTGAACCATAAATGCCTATAGATTTTAGCACCTTAAAAAACTAGTTACATTTAATCTACTTTTTACTGTTCAGGTTACTAAGGGTGGACTAGGTAATCAAGAGCTACTTAGTTACTAGGCATAGCTATGTTTTGTATTTTCCTTTCTGTCCATGGGAAATTGTGTGGAGCACAAGAGCGTTGTAGAGGCTGCCTTCAGCTGCTCCTCAGCTTCTTGCAGTTAATGGCTGACCCAGGTCCAGAGTCCTCTGGTCACAAATAATTTTCCAGAAGAATGGAAATGGGTCAGCCTAGGCCATGATTCTTGTTGCTTGAGGGACCTTCTGTGGCTGATGAGCGTGTATTGGATCCCTTAGGTGGCAAGAAACAGAAGGAAAGCTTGAGAACCCTGGGCTAGAACAGTGAAATGCTTGCTAGGGGCTTCCATTTACTGAAAGCTGAAATAGAGTTCTCAGTCTTGACCCCTGTGGTTCATTGTCATCAGGTTCTTCCATTGTGTAGTAGACACACACCTGCAAAGCTGGTTTGACTGTGTCTTTATCTCTAGATTCCTTCGCTTCAGAAAGCAATCTGGATTTTAGAAGTGGGCTGACTGTAGTGAGCCAACATGATATAGACCAGGTAAGGTTCTATTCTCATACTCTTTTTTTTTTTTTTTTGAAAGTAAAAAGGGAAAGCCTGATATATTAGTAAGATAATAGTTTTCAAGTTTGCATACAAAGACCTGGTTTGAATTCTAGCATAGCCACCTATTAGCTTCTGAGCCTCCATTTCCTCAGCTCAGAAATGGGAATGATAATTCAACCTCTAAGCATTTTGTCAGAATTAAATGAGGCTTCATGTGTGAGACTCGTAGGGTAGTGCCTAGAACATAGTAAGAGTTCAGTAAGGGTAAGCATCATGATCTGGAAACTCCGTATATCAATAGTTATTGCTATTTAAAGCAAATTTTAAGTTTTACACATTTATACAACAAGGGAAAGAAGGAAAAACATTAGTATCATACCAGTAAATTCTAGGGTGGAAAATGTGAATGTTGAGTTAATTTGGCACTTGGGAAAGGACCACATTACAAAAATTCAAAGGTATTTTAAATAGGAAGACATAGAATAAAATAAATATTTGAGACTACTTAATAATGAAATGTCACCTGCGTTACTTGTAGCTTCAGGCTGATGCCATCAGTGCTTTTGGAGAATCACTACAAAAGAAACTTCTGGACATTGAAGGATTGTATTCAAAAGTTCGATCTCGCTATAGTTTCATACAAGCTCTTGTCAGACGTATCCGAGGCTTGCTGAGGATATCACGGAACTGAGAGCCCGTGCTTATGCTCTTCTGAGGAAGAGAGGAATTGGGGAAAACTGTCTCCTTTTTATAGTTTCTTTCTAAATTATGACCAAAAGATATTTTGCTATTTCTTTCTTTATATATGGACTTCTTTTCTGTAAACTTCTTTGCCTGGTGTCGTCCTCACTAGTAAAAAATAAATAAATAAATACTTTTTAGAAAAAACAAATATGTGGTCAGTCTCTTGAAATTTTATCTAGAATATGGTCAATATTATCAGGAATTCAACAAATAATCCTTCCACAGTGATGGTTTTCCCCCAGGGGTGTTATTCGGAATGCTAAATTAAAGGCATGGTCTGAAAATTCTAATTTTTTCTCTCTTTGTAGCTACAATACACTTTTTATGATAATGCTCTTTAAAGTCAAGCCATCTCTTTACTAAAATTATTTTTTCTTTTCTGCATGTAAATGACAAAATAATCACTTGCATTTGTTCCTTAAAATGTCTGTGGAACTTTTAAAATAAATCATCTGCTTGTATTTCTCATATAGTTAATAGGATGGCTGCAGTTAGAGAAAAAGAATTTACCCAATCACCACTCTATTTCTTGCCCGATAGTATTTATGTGCACGTGACTACCTCATCTGAAAGTCCGTTTTCCCGTTTCCAGCCAAAAATTATTTCAGCCTGATATATAGAAGAGACTGCTGAGAGGGGAAGAGTCTTGACTCTCAGGTAGTGGCAGAAAATTAACACTTAGTTCTATGGTGTTATGGGTTTTTTTCCCTTAATCTTATAATAAAATTTCCATGGCTTTTTAAGCATTTATAAAAGGCTTTGTCATTGTTATTGTATTTTGAAATTAATCTACTGCCTACCACTTATAAATATCAAGCCTTAGCTGGAAAGCATCCTGTTAATAAATAGCATTCTTAGAGGGATGTGAATGAATAATTAACTGGTCCAAGATATAGTAATACTGACTGTTGCTCCACTGGTGAGGCATATGGTAAACTTTATCACGTGGAACACAGGCATGAACACAGAAATAATCAAAAAGAGCTTGGGGCACAGATTCAAAGCATCTTATAAACCTCTGAAGTGTGAAGCCTTCTGCAGGACAGAGATATTAGCTAATTTGGAATTAGTTACGCTTTGGGATTTACTAAGCTTCTTTATTTTGTTTTCCCATCATTTCTTCCAAAATTACAGCAGACTGGGGGTCAAAAGTTAGGGCAGTGGAGAAGTGTGTGGGAGGGAGAAGAAGGAAGGATTGCAGCTGCACGTATGCTACTTAAAAGACTGACCAGAAATGCTGTTTGTGTAATAAATACGACAGGGAGAGGCTAGCACTCAAGGCCCACGCCGCCTGACTCAGCACTGTTCCCTGGGGCGTGGAGAGAGGCTGTTTTATGCATCATGTGCTCTTCAGCAAAGCAAAGGAGATTGAAAGAGATTTTAGATGGCTTGTTTAAAAAAGTTTTAGCATTTAAAGGTAGATTCATCGGGCTTCCCTGGTGGCGCAGTGGTTGAGAGTCCGCCTGCCGATGCAGAGAACGCGGGTTCGTGCCCCGGTCTGGGAGGATCCCACATGCCGGGAGCGGCTGGGCCCGTGAGCCATGGCCGCTGAGCCTGCGCGTCCGGAGCCTGTGCTCCGCAACGGGAGAGGCCACAACAGTGAGAGGCCCGCGTACCGCAAAAAAAAAAAAAAAAAAAAGGTAGATTCATCTATTCCTCAACAATACTAAATAAATATAGGATCTTAATATGTTGTTTTTACTGAGTTAATTAGTTTGGTGGAATTAGGAAATCAAAAAGAGGTGAGTACCTTCTTCCATTAGTGTTTTAGTTTTGATAAATTAGTGATGTTTAAATATAGCTGTCTGAGCTTTAGCTGAGCTATTTATAAAAGCAGTCATACACAATCTAGTCTTTTCTAAGTATTTGTCTATTGTTTTCCCAACTTATTTTGACAAACTTTGAATCTTCATAAAAGTTGAAAGAAAAGTAATGAACCCATATACCTTTCACCTAGCTTCATCAGTTATCAACATTTTGCACATTTGCTTTATCTCATTTTTTAAATATGTATATATACTGGTTTGCTTCCTTAACTATTTGAAAGTAGGTCGTAGACATCATGACACTTTATCCCTAAATATTTCAGCAGGTAAGAACAAGGATATTTCCTTCCTAACCACAATACAATTATCACACTTAAAGACGTTTACCTTTTTAAATTTTTTTGGCTGTATCTCACAGCTTGTGGGATCTTAGTTCCCTGACCAGGGATTGAACCTGGGCCTTTGGCAGTGAGAGCGAGGAGTCCTAACCACTGGACCACCAGGGAATTCCCAACAATATTTTCTAATGTTTAGTCCATATTCACATTGTTTCAGTTGCCCTGAAAATGTACTTTTAGATCTTTCTTTTAAACCCAGGATTTAATTATCACACATTACATTTAATTATCTCTTTAGCTTCCTTCATTCTGAAACAGTTCCTCTGTCTTTTGGGGGAGGAGAGGGTCTTTTACAACATTGACTTTTTTTAGCTGTTTTGAAAAGGGTATTTGGTTTTTCTTTATTAGATTCAGATTAAACATTTTTGGCAAGAATACTGCAATTATTCAGGTGATATGCCTCGGCGTGTCATATCAGGAGGTACGTATCAGTTTGTCCCATTATATTGTTTGATCATTTGGTTATGGTAGTATTTGACAAACCATCTCTATTGTAAAGGTTCTCTGTTTCCCATTGCAATGAGTAATCTGTGGCTTGGTACGCTGAGACCATGAATATCTTGTTTCTAAAAAATCTTTCAACCATAGCTTTTATCAGTCATTCCAATTAAATATTTTTATTGCATACTGTTTCAATCATACAAATAATATAGTCAAGGTAATAAACGCCCATCTAGGTGTTCTGTTCACTCTGTCATTTCATACAGCTAATTTTATCAAATCTTAAAATTAATTATATTTGCTGTAGATCTTTCTAAAGAAAGAAATATGGGGAATGTAAATTGGTGCAGCCACTATGGAAAACAGTGTGGAATTTCCTTAAAAAACTAAAAATAGAATATGATCCACCAGTTCCACTCCTGGGTATATATCCAGAAAAAATGAAAACACTAATTCAAAAAGGTACATGCACCCCAGTGCTCATAGAAGCACCATTTACAATAGCCAAGACATGGATGCAACCCAAGTGCCCATCAACAGACAATTGGATTAAGAAGATGTGGTATATATACAATGGAATATTAACCATAGAAAAGAATGAAATACTGCCACTTGCAGCCACATAGGTGGACCTAGAGAATATTATGCTTAGTGAAATGTCAGACAATGAAAGACAAATATTATATGCTATCAATTATATGTGGAATCTACAAAGTAATACAAATGAATGTATATGTGAGACAGAAACAGACTCAGATACAGAAAACAAACCTGTGATTACCAAAAGGGAGAGAGAAGGGGGAGGGACAAATTAGGGGTATGGGATTAACAGATATTGTACAAACTACTGTATATAAAATAGATAAGCAACAAGGATATACGGTTTAGCACAGAAAATCATACCCATTATCTTATAATGACCTATAATGGAATGTGATCTGCAAAACTACTGAATCACATCACTATGCTGTACACCTGAAACTTAAGACAGTATTGTAAGTCAGCTATAATTAATTAATTAATTAATTATAAATATATAGATACAGTTAAGGCTCCTGTGAATTCTCTGATCCCATTCCCCTCCCTCCTTCTCAGAGATAAACATTATCAAGAATTCGTTGTTGTTCTTTCCAATTATGCTTTATACTTCCACTACATATGTGTATTCATAGGCATTACAAAGTGTTGTTTTACAGGTTGTTAATTTATATATGTGTATCATCAGGTTATTATTTTTTTTTTCTTTTCTTTGGCTGCACTGCATGTGGGATCTTAGTTCCCTGACCAGGGATGGAACCCATGCCCCCTGCATTGGAAGTGTGGAGTCTTGACAACTGGACCATCTGTGTCATCATAGTATGTCATCATATTATGAAGCAATTTGCAGGTTGGTTTTTTTTGTTTGTTTTGTTTAATGTGTTTTTGATAATCCCTCATGCTCATTTATTATACTTATGGAATTATAGTATTGCATTTTACAAATACCCTAATTTATTCATTCTACTATTGGTGAGCTGGTAGACGTTTAAGTTCCCAATATTTTGCTATTACCAGCTGTGCTGCAATAATGATTATCATACATATAAGAGGGCTTCTCTGGATTATGCAACTAGAAATGGAAATCCTGAGTTGGAGATTAAATGCTTCAATTTCACTAGACATTGCAGTATTTTTCTTAGGGGTCGTACCAATTTTCTCCTACCCATAGGGTGAGGGCTCCTGTTCGTCCACACCATTGATAACACTTCCAATTGTCATACTTTTTTTAAAAGCAATTTTTTGTTTGTTTGTTTGTTTGCGGTACGCGGGCCTCTCCCTGTTGTGGCCTCTCCTGTTGCGGAGCACAGGCTCCGGACGCGCAGGCTCAGCAGCCATGGCTCACGGGCCCAGCCGCTCCGCGGCATGTGGCATCCTCCCGGACCGGGGCACGAACCCGTGTCCCCTGCATCGGCAGGCAGACTCTCAACCACTGCGCCACCAGGGAAGCCCCAAGAGCAATTTTTGTTTTACAACAAAATTAAGAGGAAGATACAGAGATTTCCCAAATACTCCCTATAGCTACACCTGCATAGTCTCCCCTGTTATCAACATCACTCACCAGGTACATTTTTACCAAGGATGTTCCTACATCCTACACTGACACATCATAACCAGCTGAAGTCCATGGTTTTTATCTTAGGGTTCACTCTTGGTGTTGTACATTCTATGGATTTGGACAAATGTATAATGACATATGTCCTTCATTGTAACATCGTACATCGTATTTTCACTGCTCTAAAAATCCTCCGCGATTTGCCTATGCCTAATCATTTCTCCACCCGCCCTGGCAACCAACGACCTTTTTATTGTCTACATAATGTCATATAGTTACCTTTTGCAGAATGTCATATAGTTGGAATCACATAGTAAGTAGCCTTTTCAGATTAGCTTCTTTCACTTAGTAATGTGCATTTAAGCTTCCTCCATGTCTTTTCGTGGCTTGATAGCTCTTTTTTTTTTTCTTTTAAGCACTGAATAGTATTCCGTTATCTGGATATACCAGTTTACTTATGCATTCACCTACTGAAGGACATCCTGGTTGTTTCCAAGTTCTGGCAATTATGATCCAAGCTGCTATAAACATCCACGTGCAGGTTTTTGTGTGGACATAAGTTTTCAACTCCTTTGGGTAAATACCAAGGAGCACGATTGCTGGATCCTATCGTAAGAGTATGTTTAGTTTTGTAAGAAACCACTAAACTGTTCCAAAGTGGCTGTATCATTTTGCATTCCCACCAACAGTGTATGAGAGTTCCTATTGTTCCACATCCTCTCCAGCATTTGGTGCTGCTATCAGTGATCTGGATTTTGGCCATTCTAATTGATGTGTAGTGGTATCTCATTGTTGTTTTAATTTCCATTTCCCTGATGACATATGATGTGAAGCATCTTTTCATATGTTTATTTGCCATCTGTGTATCTTCTTTGGTGAGGTGTCTGTAAAGGTCTGGTCCACTTTAAAATCAGGTTGTTTGTTTCTTATTGTTGAGTTTTAAAGTTCTTTGTGTATTTTGGATAACAGTCCTGTATCAGATTCATCTTTTGCAAATGTTTTCTCCCAGTTGATGGCTTGTCTTTTATCTCTGTTGATAATGTCTTTTGCAGAGCAGAAGTTTTTAATTTTATTAAAATCTAGCTTATCATTTATTTTGTTCATGGATTGTGTGTTTGGTGTTGTATTGAAAAAGGCACCACTATACCTAAGGTTATCTAGGTTTTCTCCTATGTTATCTTCTAGGATTTTTATAGTTTTGTGTATATAGTTAGGTCTGTGATCCATTTTGATTAATTTTGGTGAAGGGTCTGTGTCTAGATTCATTTTTTTGTGTGTGGATGTGCATGATCTAGTTTTACTTTACTTACTTTTTTCCCATGTGGATAATCAGTTTTCTTTTTATGATTCATTGAATAGCCCATGCTTTCTCACCAATCGGTAATATTGCCTCTGTCATATGTCTCAGATATGTAGGAGTTCTTTATATAAAGGAATTAGTCCCTTGTCATAGGTACAAATGATGTTTCTTTCTTCTTTTTCTATTTGCCATACTAACACTTTGCTTTTTTCTACTTATACTGAAGATCTTTCTATATCAACACATATAAAACCTCTCCCTTTCTTTCTGTCTCTCTCACAAACACACATATACACACAGTATTTCAGTGTATGTATATAGCATGATTTACTCAGTTACTTATTAACATTTCTTTTTTTTTTTTTTTTTTTTTGCCACGATGAATGTTTTTGAATATACACAAGTTCATGCGATTGCTGAGATAAAGGATATGATCATTTACACTTCTGATAGTTTTGACCAAATTGTCCTCCACAGAAGTTTTTAACAATTTGTTTCCAGACTTCCCTGGTGCTTCAGCGGTTAAGAATCCGCCTACAACGAAGGGGACACGGGTTCAAGCCCTGGTCCTGGAAGATCCCACATGCTGCAGGACAGCTAAGCCTGTGCACCACAACTACTGAGCCTGTGCTCTGGAGCCTGTGAGCCACAACTACTGAAGCGCACGCGCCTAGAGCCCGTGCTCTGCAACAAGAGAAGCCACCGCAATGAGAAGCCCACACACCGCAACGAAGAGTAGCCCCCGCTCACCGCAACTAGAGAAAGCTCACGCGCAGCAACGAAGACCCAACACAGCCAAAAAAAACCCACCAACAACAAAAATTTGTATCCCCGTTAGTACTGTATAGCTATGCCTGTTTCCCTACTTTTTCCAATACAGTGTATAATCAAGCTTTTTGATTTTTGCTAATCAGGAGAAAAATGACACCTCATTATGGTAGTAATTTACATTTCTCTTAGTGTGAACGTCACTGAGTATCTTTCCATATGTTTGAGCCATTTGTATTTCCTTTTCTATGAGCTGTTCATATCCTTTGACCCCATTTTATTGGATTGTTGGTCTCAATGAATTGTGGGAGCTCTTTACATAAAGAAAATTAGGCCTTGTCACTTATTTTACAAATAATGTTTTTCTTTCTTTCTCTTTCTCTCTTCCTTTCTGCCATACAGAAAATTTTTTATTGTATGTAGTTGATTTTATCAGTCTTTTCTTTTATGGCTTCTGGGTTTTGTACCATGTGGGTCATGTGAAAAACCTTCAAATTTGGAAATTGTAAAAGAATTTCTCCCTTTTTAGTGATTTTAATATTTCTTTTTGTTTTGCTTTGTTTTGTTTAGGTTGTTATTTATCTGTAACTTATTTTTATTTTTTTTTATTTTTTGGTACGCGGGCCTCTCACTGTTGTGGCCTCTCCCGTTGCGGAGCACAGGCTCCGGACGCGCAGGCTCAGCGGCCATGGCTCACGGGCCCAGCCACTCCGCGGCATGTGAGATCTTCCTGGACCAGGGCACGAACCCGTGTCCCCTGCATCGGCAGGCGGACTCTTAACCACTGCGCCACCAGGGAAGCCCTATCTGTAACTTATTTATGTGTAAAGTGTGAAGTAGGAACCCAACATTATTTTTTCCAGGTGGAAAAATAACAGTGAACCTCATTAGATCCATATCATTTGTTGAATGATCCATGTTGTACGCATTTGATGCTCAGAATCACTGGTATGGAACTGAAAAAGGCAGACTGATCAAGAATTAAAATTTTGAAAGGCAAGTATCACAGAATGGCAATGGATATGAAATTTGAGGCTAATGGTCCTTGATTGAAGTTCTGATCTCTTGGGGGTTTAGACCAGATAGAAAAGGGTGAAGCCAGGAGGAAGCTCATAGCTTGTGAGAATATGGAACAGCTGAGAGACTGGACATCTGGCTAAGGTCAAAGAGTTGATAGGATAGAAGGTAGGATTTTGGAATGTAATACTTCACAGGTGGAGCAGGTCCAGGAGGTGACAAAGTGTGGGTTATGAACATGATGGTGGATTGCTGAAGTGGTGTGAGGATCAAAGTCATTAGAGGTAAGGATTCTTTGAACATACAAGTGTTCATGGCCTTTGAAGTCACCCATGATGATGATAGCTTGGGACTGAATGGAAGGCTGTTAGATGCCAAACCTTCAGTGAATGGGGGGACTGCCTAGGAAGTCAATAAGTTAAGGCATTGTGAAGGGATAGAGGGAAGACGTGAATTTTAAAGGAGGTTTTTAAAATATGAGAACATTTAAGTAATAACCTGAAAGTAGTCAAAGAATCCTGCCTTTTCCATGCCTCATGGTTATTTGGGGTTATGGAGAGAGAGCCTTTGGAAAGGCCTTAGGGGGAAAGCCAGACTTCATTTAAGGCTTTATCTGTAAGAAGGAGACAGGTTTTTGTTTTTTTTTAAGATGTTGGGGGTAGGAGTTTATTAATTTTATTTATTTTTGCTGTGTTGCGTCTTCGTTTCTGTGCGAGGGCTTTCTCTAGTTGTGGCAAGCGGGGGCCACTCTTCATCGCAGTGCGCGGGCCTCTCACTATTGCGGCCTCTCGCTGCGGAGCACAAGCTCCAGTCGTGCAGGCTCAGTAGTTGTGGCTCACGGGCCTAATTGCTCCGCGGCATGTGGGATCCTCCCAGACCAGGGCTCGAACCCGTGTGCCCTGCATTGGCAGGCAGATTCTCAACCACTGTGCCACCAGGGAAGCCCCACCCGGAGACAAGGTTTTATACAAGGAATTTCAATAAATATTGTGTTCACTTTCTGGGCACTAGGAATGGAGTTGTGAACCAAATAAAGTCCTCACCCTCATGTAGCTTATAGTCTGGTGTCTTGTAACTCAAAGCATGGTTCACAGACCACTAGTAGCAGCATCTCTTAGGAGCTTAGTAGAAATACTGACTCTCAGGACCCAACTCAGATATGTTGAATTAGAATCTGCAGTTTAACAAGATCCCCAGGTTATCTGAGTGCACATTAATTTTGAGAAGCCCTGGTCAAGATTTGACTGACTCAAGTTTTAACCTAGACATATTGGAAAGTAGAGTGTGTTACAGCCATCTACCAGCATCTCCTTCCTCTTGGCAGCCACTTTAGTTCAAAGAGACCCTGTCCCTTCTAGTTACAGTTGATTGGAAAGCAACTGACACCAATCATCGTTCCTTTCCCAGGTATTTGAAAATAGTAATGAAAAAGTGATCCAGTCTTTCTATTGGATGGACCATTTAATGAGTAAATTTAAGTAACAGTGGCCATATTCTGGAAAGCAGAAAAGAAACGTAAAGCAAAGAAAGAAAACAATGAGACAGATGTATGGAGAAGGGCAGAAATGGAGAGAAAATGCTGCTTAATTCCTAATAGCTTTCCTATTCCTCCTTGTTGTCTACTGTATAATACACTCTCATTTGGTTTAAACTAATATGATTTTGTTTTTATTATTTGAAACCAGAGTTCTACTTAATATAGCAGATAAGGGTGAATTCAAAAGGCTGAGAGCAAAGAGAAGACGGTGGTCTTACTTTGTAAGTGTGTGTGTTGATGGAGGTTGTAGAGGGATTCGAAGACCAGGAGTAGGAGGTGGCAGCTCTGTGTGCACAGAGGCCAGGAAGAGGTCTTCCAGAGCTCACTGTCCACAGCCGACACATGACAAGCATTTATGGATCCCTTACCTTGTCTCATTTGATCCCCCTACAATTCAGCAAGGGAGCTGGTGCTAGCCCCATTTACACTGAAGAAAAGCAAACTTCAGGGAGGTTAAGTAACTCGTTTCTGGCTGCCCCAGGAAGTGCACGGCAGTCATGAATTGCACCCAGCTGTGCCAGACTCCAAAGGCCTCCATCTTACTACTTAACCTCTATCACAGATCCTCAACGCAGGTTACACAGCATATCTGTGGAGCTTTTGAAAAATACAACTCTGCGTGGGGCCCCAGTGGAGTATATCGCAAAAGCTCCACAGGTGATTCACTTTGCACGTGGGGATGGGAACCACCGCCTCCTGTGATCCTTCTAGGTCAGGGAGTTCTAAGACAGGCTGTGCATCATAAGTGTGGCGATGCCGGTTAATAATATAGATTCCTGGGCCCCGACCCAGCTTTACAGAAGCGGGATTTGAGGACTGGGCCCTGGAATCTGAATGTTCAAAGCTAATTCAAGCCCGGCTTGGGGCTTGGGACTTGATCCTACCCGACCCCGCACGCTCGCGCCGGGCAGTCAGTTCAGGAGGTGATCCCGAGGAGCTCCGCCAGGGGGCGCCAGGAGGCGCCAGGAGTCGCTTCCGGGTGAGGCGAGGCGGAAGGCGCCAAAGGGGCGGAGCGGGGCGTGAACCGGAAGTCGGCCGCGGGCTCCGCCCGTCGCGCCGGGGGAGGCACTCTCGGACGGCCCACGGAGGTGCAGCTGACCTACACGTCCTCCTTGCCGACACTATGCTCCAGTTCCTGGTGAGTGGAGCTGCCGAGGAGCGAGCTGGGAGCTCGGAGCGAGGGTCCCTCGGGTCCCACTGCCCCCGCGCCTGCTAGTCGCCTGCCAGGGTGGGCTGCGGGGTTTTGTTTCTGCCTCACCCAAATCCGTTGGCCGGCATTTTTCTGCCGCCCTTCAAGTCCCTAAAACTTTTGAGGGGTCAGAGCGTGCGTTTTCAAAGCTCTTCTGTGACGTGCCCGCGTGCTTTGTGTATTCCTCGAGTTAAGGCTCCCGGGGTCCTTAATGACTTTTTCTGCCCTGCCACCCCCTGACGTAGACGCATACCCCGTCGACTTAGAGCCCTGCTGGTTGGCGTCTTTGAAAACCTAGGAGGGCCAGGAATAAACTCTAAAGGAGTAAACCGCCAGAATTAGAGGCCTGGGGAGCCCTCATCAGACCTATTATAGCTTCCAGACGGAGGATGGCTGGTTGCTGGCCTGAGTCAGGCCCTGGTGTACAAATAATTTTTCCAAAATGCTCACTCTTGGGTAAAACGACTCTTACCATGAGTAAACAAATTATTTTTCATGCGTCTTTACTACAGTTAAAAGCGGGTTTTCTGGCAAGGCCCCAGTGTGTTTCAAAGATTGCCTGGTTGAAGGTTTCAGGAGGACTTGCCAAACTTCCAGGTGAAAGTCTTTCTTCCAGGTTTTCGTGCCTTCAAAACTGGATATTTAAATTCTGATTCTGATAAGAGGCAGGTATTCTAATACCTTCCAGGTGGCCGATGGAAATTGAGTGCTCTTGGGATAAGATACTTTCCCAAACGTTACGTTCTTTATGAAAGAGATTAAAGAAGAAAAAGTGCCCCTCTGTCCTTTTTGAGATGGTAATTAATTTTTCAATCTCTAGGCCGGAAAGAGAGTATCCTGGACGTAAACTGCCTAAACAAGACATGGCTACACCTCTGCTTCTGGAAGTTTCTCCAGTGTCCTAACTGGGTATTAGCTTAGGAGTCAATAGAAATAATTACTGCCATATGGTTGTAGGAAACACTCAGGTTAAAAACAGTGTCAGGGCTTCCCTGGTGGCGCAGTGGTTGAGAGTCCGCCTGCCGATGCAGGGGACACGGGTTCGTGCCCCGATCCCGGAAGATCCCACATGCCGCAGAGCGGCTGGGCCCGCGAGCCATGGCCGCGGAGCCTGTGTGTCCGGAGCCTGTGCTCCGCAACGGGAGAGGCCACAGCAGTGAGAGGCCCGCGTACAGCAAAAAAAAAAAAAAAAAAAAAAAAAACAGTGTCAGCCCCAAAGTGTGAGATGATGTAATTGAGTCTCCTGTACAGCCGTAGCTCATTGATAACTGGGAGGAAGCACATGGATTCATTTACACTTAACTTTCTAAGTACCTTTGCAGAGTGACTTTATTTGGTTTTGAAATACATTTTTGCTGTGTATGAATATGGATGTGACTGATATGCAAATTCAGAATTCTCAGCATTTAAGGAAAGATGCCGAAGCCATTCATTAAATTCCTAGCTCAGGGGCTTCCCTGGTGGCGCAGTGGTTGAGAGTCTGCCTGCCGATGCAGGGGACACGGGTTCGTGCCCCGGTCCGGGAGGATCCCACATGCCGCGGAGCGGCTGGGCCCGTGAGCCATGGCCGTTGATTGAGCCTGCGCGTCCGGAGCCTGTGCTCCGCAACGGGAGAGGCCACAACAGTGAGAGGCCCACATACCGCAAAAAAAAAAAAAAAAAAAAAAAAAAAAATTCCTAGCTCAGAAGTAACATGGATGTTCTCCCACCTCCTCATTGCATTTGTTGAAAGAAGTGATAACATTACTTTACCTTGATTCTAACTCTGTCAAATGATTCACCAGCTCATTTGAACTTGGGCGAATCTTTCTCCTTGCTTTCAGCCATTTCATCTATAAAACAATGGGGTTGATGTAGATGATCCCTAAGATCTCCTCGAGCTTTTAACCTGTGACCAGCCATCATGTCCTAGTGCTTGAGAGGTCAGATTCCAGAATCAGACTCCTGCCTTTGAATCATCATTTTTAAGCAGTGGGAACTTGGGCAAGTTATTTAAATTCTTTATGCTTCAGTTTCCACATCTGAAAATGGGAGCCTACTTCATGGTTTTATTGTGAGGATTAAAAATGAGTTAATACATTAAAGTACTTGAAACAATGACAGTAAGGACTCAGATATTGTTCAGTTTCTCTTTGGCAAGGTATCAGTTGTACTCTGAGTTTCTTCTCAGGAATGGGGATCAGTTTTCCTCAGAAGGGTAGTGATGGAACAGGTTTTGGAAGTGACGGGATAGTCACAAGTTAAATATCTTGGAGGGTGCTCTGTCATCACCCATTTTGGAAGCCTCCAAGACGTTTTCTGCAGTTGTCATTTCCTGGAACAGTATTTGAAAACCACTGCGCCTGATTGTGTTACTTGTATCTTCTTTTCATTGTTCATTTCTCCTTGGATTAAAATATTTGCCCATCATCCCTGTAACGAAACTTGCTCCTGTGGTCCTGCTGCGTCTTTCCCCTTGCTTGCACTGCAGTAGCTTCCTTAATTGCAGCATGGTTTAGCCAGTTTGGTGTAAGGAAACTTTTGAAGCTTTTAAAGGGAAACCTGATATGATGGGCACTGCTCGTGGCTTGTGTACACTGCCTGTTGTACTGTTACTGGGGTAATGCATTGCTTTTCTTATCTCTCAGAGCAGCAGCACCTGGTACTCTTAATCACCTCTTTAATCCCTCCTCCCTCGGCTTTTGGGTACTGCATCTCAGTGCTTTCCAATATTCTTACACATTGTAACACACATGGACTTTTTTTTTTTTAAAGTAGGTTGTCTTTTTTTTTTTTTTTTAATACTCTTCTGTAATGTGATTATTTATTTATTTATGTATTTATTTATTTATGGCTGTGTTGGGTCTTCGTTTCTGTGCGAGGGCTTCCTCCAGTTGTGGCAAGCAGGGGCCACTCTTCATCGCAGTGCGCGGGCCTCTCACTATCGCGGCCTCTCTTGTGTGGAGCACAGGCTCCAGACGCGCAGGCTCAGTAGTTGTGGCTCACGGGCCTAGTTGCTCCGCGGCATGTGGGATCATCCCAGACCGGGGCTCGAACCCGTGTCCCCTGCATTAGCAGGCAGATTCTCAACCACTGCGCCACCAGGGAAGCCCCACACATGGACTTTTTTAAAAAAATAAATTTATAATTTTATTTTTGGCTGTCTTGGGTCTTTGTTGCTGTGCGCGGGCTTTCTCTAGTTGCAGTGAGTGGGGGCTACTCTTCGTTGTGCGTGGGCTTCTCATTGCAGTGGCTTTTCTTGCGGAACACGGGCTCTAGGCACACGGACTTCAGTAGTTGTGGCACGTGGGCTCAGTAGATGTGGCACGTGGGCTCAGGAGTTGTGGCTCGCAGGCTTTAGAGCACAGGCTCAGTAGTTGTGGTGCACGGGCTTAGTTGCTCTGCAGCATGTGGGATCTTCCCAGACCAAGGCTCGAACCCGTGTCCCCTGTATTGGCAGGCAGATTCTCAACCACTGCGCCACCAGGGAAGCCCTGGAAGTCCCAAATCTTACTGTTTTTTTTTTTAATAGTCTTGAGATACAGTTAGTTCACATATCATACAATTCACCCATTTAAAGTGTAGGATTTAGTGGTTTTTTAATATGTTCACAGAGTTGTGCAAGCATCACCACTATCTAATTTTTATATCTAATATTTTATTGCCCCCCACAAAGAAACTCCATACCATTAGCATTCATTTCTCATTCCTCTCACACCTAACCCTGGACAACCACTAATTTATTTTGTGTCTCTCTGGATTTGCCTATTCTGGACATTTCCTTTAAGTTAAATCATACAATATGTGGTCTTTTCTGACTGCCTCTCACTTGGCGTAATGTTTTCAAGGTTTATCCATGTTGTAGCATGAATCAGGACTTCATTCCTTTTTATGGTTGATTATTATTACATTGTGTGAATATGCCACATTTTGTTAATTCATTCACCAGTTGATGGACATTTGGGTTGTTTCCACCTTTTGGCTATTATAAATAATCTTGCTATGAACATTCATGTAGTTTTTGTGTAGGTACATGTTTCAGTTTTCTTGGTTATGTACCCTAAAGTGGAATTGCTGCCTCAGATGGTAATTCTGTGCTCAGCTTTTTGAGGATTTGCAAGACTTTTCCAAAGTGGCTACATCATTTTACATTCCCACCAGCAATGTATGAAGGTTCTCCATATCCTTGCCAACACTTATACATCTTTTGGGTTTAAGTCGTCCTAGTGGGTGCGATGAGACACCTCATTGTGGTTTTGATCTGCATTTCCTTAATGACTAATGATGTTTTCATGTGTTTGTTGGCTGTTTATTTGTATATCTTCTTTGGAGAAGTGTCTATTCAAATCCTTTGCTTGTTTTAAAATTGGGTTGTCTTTTTATCATTCAGTCATAAGAATTCTTTATGTATTCTAGGTACAAGTCCCTTATCAGATATATGATTTGCACATATTTATTTCATTCTGTGGGTTCTCTTCACTTTCTTGTTGGTATTCTTTTTTTTTTTTTTCTTTTTTTTGTGGTACACGGGCCTCTCTCACTGTTGTGGCCTCTCCCATTGCGGAGCACAGGCTCCGGACGCGCAGGCCCAGCGGCCATGGCTCACGGGCCTAGCCGCTCCGCAGCATGTGGGATCTTCCCTGACCGGGGCACGAACCCGTGTCCCCTGCATCGGCAGGCGGACTCTCAACCACTGCGCCACCAGGGAAGCCCTCTTGTTGGTATTCTTTGAAACACAAATGTTTTAAATTTTGATAAAATCAAATTTATCTATTTTTTTCTTTTGTTACTTGTGCTTTTGGTGTCATATCTAAGAAACTATCGCCTACCCCAAGATCATGAAGATTTACTTGTATGTTTTCTCCTAAGAGATTTACAGTTTTAAGTGTTACATGTAGGTCTTTGATCCATTTTGAGTTAAGTTTTGTTTATGATGTAAAGTAGGGGTCCAACTTCATTCTTTTGCATGTGGATATCCAGTTGTCCCAGCATTCTTTCCCCATTGGATGTCTTAGCACCCTTGTTGAAAATCACATGACCATAAATGTAAGGGTTTATTTTTGGACCCTTTATTCTATTCCATTGATCTTCATTGATTTTAAAGAAGAAAAACAATTCATTCGTGTTTACTTGCTATCCCGTGTGCCTTCTCTAATCTGTATTTTTTCAGCCTTTTTTGGGAACAGCTGTCAGGTGAATGCTTACAAAGCAGTGCTTTCATCCTGTTGCTGCTGGTAAAGAGCAGTCATTGGCTCCCCACCGTTTTGTAAATGAACTAAACTCCATTGCTTGGTTTTTGAAGTCCATCAGCTAACCCTACCCAGCTCTCTGTACTAGTATTTCTCTCCATTTTTTAGTTCAAATCCACTTTTCTAATTGGGCCTATTTCTTTTATTCAGGTCATCACATTGTCATTCCTATCTTGTACCTTGATTCTCCACAGTCATGTCCCTTTCCAGTTTAAATTTTAACACTTCCTCAGCATCTTTAGAGCCTTTAATAACAAGTTGAGGTACACTGATCTCTTTCAGGTATGGTTTCTTAAAAGAATCACTTCTGTATCACTCTTTTTGTTACTTAATGCATGACTCAGTTCTGGTTTTTCATGCATCTATTACATTCAAGGTCCTGTGCTGGGTGCTGCTTTCTGTTGTTATATAACTATTTTACTTATATGTAGCTTTTCTTTCTATACATCATATAAATTCTTTAAGATAGAGACCGTTTTATAATCTTTTCACAGGGCTGGATATGAAATTGATTTTCAGGATATAAGGGACTGTAATCCTTTAATCAAAACCTTTGGAGGCCGTATGTATTTGGGAGGATTTTTTTCAGATTTCTTCTCACCTGTTTGTCCTCTACATTACTTCGCTCATGTCACTCCTCAGTTCCCAAACTTCTGGTGTTTTACCATTTATTGTCCCCAATATGTTTGTGAGAAGAAGCCACGTATTCCTAAAGTCTCAAAATGACGGCAGAGAGGACATAATAGTGATGTATTTAGTGTTGAGCTTGGGAAGAAGGCATTTCCCTTCCTTCTGCACTATCTTCTCTGCAGGGAGTACTCTGGGGGGACCATGTGATGTGGAGGAAGACCATGGTGATAGCATCCAGCCATCCGGATGGACCACTGAGGAGGCTTCCAGGTCTTGGCCTGGAGGAGGTTAAGCATTCTTGGCCTGCAGAGAGGCTTCAGACTCATTCGAGACGTTTTGTACTCTGGCTCCAGTCTAACTTCTCAGACTAATGAGTCCCTGTTCCTCAGATGTAGATTTTATTTTTTGAGATCCTCTATTTATTCAGATTAAAATTTTTTACCTGTCTAAACTTGTCTATTGAGTATCCCATGAACAACATATAAATGCTTTTCTGGTGTCATGCATTTTCCTCACATTTCTCTTCATGTGTCCATTTCTCTCATGTTGTTTATGTAATTTTACAATATCCCATTAGTAGACCTAGCAATATTCTGAAACTGGAATTGGATATGACTTGTCTAGAGACCCATGGTTTTTGTTTCGTGTTTCAAAATAACTATTTTTTTCATGTGCCCTGATGCCTTGTGAAATTGCCAAAATGAAGACACATTAGATAAGCCATATTTATTTTGAGACACACATGGTAAGAACCAAGAACCCTAGAATGTTGGAGCTAGAAGGAGCATTGTTAGTATAATGTTTTATAAATCAGGAAACTCAGATCGGCAAAGCGCCAAGGAGGTTAAGTGTCATGCCTAAAGGTACACAGCTAGACAGTGGTAGAACCAGAACTCTAATTTATTTGTCTTGACATTTTTCAACCCTCTGTTCTTTCTGTTTGGTGTTAGAGCTAACATTCTTAGATGATTTTTTTCCCCTCTTCTTTTAAGCAAATTTAATACTCTTTCTGGATTTGGAAAACCTCTGACTGCCTGGTTTCAGCCCATAGGAGTGAAAAAAATCATTTTGCTTCTTGGTGCACATTGGTAAAAATATTCACAAGATACGTTTGATTAATCAAATGATCAGAAAATGGTCTATGATTAGACTTGATAGCCTCTTTTATGCTTCTTAACTTACAACAAACCTATTTAAATTATGCTTTTGGTGTTTAAAGCTTAGTAAGCTTAAAACTTATTAAGGATCCAGCTGTGTTCTGAAGTTCCCCAACTTGTTCTCTGTTCTTTAACTTGAAGACGACACGTATGACCATTAGTGTTAAGTGCTGCGCTTTGTCTCTTTTAACCTCTGCTGTGTATTGAATAGGAGCGACACTGATTAAAAAAATGATAAAAGAATCAGATGCCAGTTCAAATTTATAAAATTAGAAGTTAGGCGTTCAATTGGAGATTTTTAATTATTGGGGGAAAAAACCCAGGAAATTATAGATCATCGTTAAAACTCCAACCTTAAGGAACTTTGAAACTCTTTTGGTGTGAAGGGAGTGCTTTAAATGTTCATGAAACAGTTTTTGTTCAGGAAAAGTCACCCAGTGGGAAAAACATTTACAGTTCTCTAAAAATCGTGCCCGTCTGTCTTGTCACTGATTAAAAGATGGTTAGGGGACCTGTGTCCTCTGCAGGTCTTAAGTGCCCTGCCCGTTAGACTCCTCCCAGGGCAGAGTGCTAAACCGTGTGCTGTCTCAGTTGCATGTCAGCTTCCTGCTTTATGTCACTGTATATTTTAGTGTTTGAGTGTGAATGTAATTTAGGTTGTCCTGTGCTCCTGTTATGAATGGCCCTGTCCTAGGCCTCAGGTGCCTCTTGAAATATGAAGAGATTGAACTGTGAAGGTCCCTTCATTTTCTAAGATCCTACGATTTAGCCGAATGCTTTTTAAAATTGAATACTTTTTACTTGATGTAGCAAGAAATAACAATCTCAAAACCAAAAAAATAAAAATAAACTGACTTTTAACAACAAAAATCGGAATTTTGGCTTGAGTTTCTAGAACTTACAGCCAAATATTTATAAGGTCGATGTGTTCAGTGCTACCGTATATTCTTTTGTATACTCTTTGACCTTTTGGGAGGATATTTCTGTGTTTATTTTATAGAAAAAAGATGTGAATTTCGTGCTATGCACGGCCCTAGCCTGGACACTGGGGTCTTATAACTGTCCTGCTCTCCTTAGGAGAATATTATCATGTAGTCTCGTGTGGTATCAGATGGCACAGAGCTGCGTCTCCAGTGTGACTCTTCCTGTTCTATCCTTACAGCTTGGATTTACTCTTGGCAACGTGGTGGGAATGTATCTGGCTCAGAACTATGACGTAAGTGACCATATTCACGTCTTCCTTGATTTCACGTAACTAATACATAGTGACTTGTGTTTGCTGAAGTAAGGTATGCCTTCCAGCAAACAAGGTCCATAGGTCTGAGGAAAGAGTCCTGAATTTTGTAGAAAGATTTTCCATTGTTTGAAAAAATAACAGAACTCACAGAAGCACCTGTCACCACAGGAGTGCAAAATCCCATCAGTTTAGGTGGTCTCATGGTGATACTGAGCTGGGTTTGTTAGCATAGAGTAACACTGTTAGATTCTTATAGTTCTATGGAAAATCATGCGAAGTGATACTGTAATTGGATAATCTTTTCAGCACCCTACCCAGTAGTAGAGATGACTGAGTAATTTGGAGGTGGATTCATACAGTGCAACACATTTAAGGAGAACAGCCGTTTGTGAAGTAGGGAGTTGTATTAGCTTCACTTTACAGATGGGGAAGTTGAAAATCAGGTGACACAAATGCCCATGAACGGGGATCCTAAAAGGTAATGCTGATTTTAAAGAGATAAGGAAGGGAAACATGATATTAACTTTTGATTTGTTTTATAGTGAAGCTTTTAGTGTGATAAGGGGAATTCCCTTTGTCAACCTTCACTTGAGTCATGTGGTTTTCTAGGCAGGTGCTTGTTAATTTATGTCACATTTATTGTTTATATGTACAACTTTTACTTGGCACTGGATTGAGGGGCTAAGTGGGTATATAAAAGTAGAAGTCAGGTTCTGGCTTTTGGGGAGGGAGCCTACTTTAACTTACATCTTTTGGTATACTTCTTAGGCAGTTATGAGGCTAAGAAAGACCACTGTTGAGCAGGTTTCTTTTAGAGGAAAAGTAAAAAATCCATTTATCTTTAGAGGAAGAGAAATGAAAAAATATTGATTAGGTAGATGGGAAATGATGATAATTTCTTTTCTCTTTAAAGATACCAAACCTGGCTAAAAAACTTGAAGAAATTAAAAAGGACGTGGATGCCAAGAAGAAACCCCCTAGTTCATGAGGCTGACTCCAGCATTGCCTCCTGGATAAACTGATTCTGCTGTTCTTGAGGGCCTCCTTTACCATCTGAACCAAAAGCTTTTGTTTTCATCTCCAGCCTCAGCAATTTTCTTCTTTGCTAGACCCTGCATTGCCTTACAGCACAAATGGGGCCACAAGTTAAGAACAGCCCTTACTTTTCCAACATCCTCGCTTCTTCCCTTCCTCCTTCCAGCCACTTGGGAGGTCCTGAGAATGGAATTATGGTGCTAGATTAGTAAACATGGCCTTTAATTAGTAGTCTCTCCCTTATTCTTTGGGATTTCTACTACCGTTTTCAAAAGAAAAATTGATGAGTTTTGTATAGCTGATGAGATATAAATTATGCTGATTTCACAGTCTAGCAATTATACTGGGTGTTTAAACCTTTGGTACTAAATTATGTTGTTTCAAAGTGGTAATTAAAATGAAAATCTAGGAGCCAGTATCTGGTGAGTTATCCACTAATTTTATGTTGTTGTCAGGATGCTCCATAGTTGCTAATTTAACCAATAAATCAATTTGCTATTCATTAACCAAGAAACTCTGTTCTGAGAACCCTATCAGGAACTGGGGAATTGAAAAGTATTTAAAGTAATGGCCTTTGTCCTCAGTAGAATTCATAGTCTAGTATGCATGTTTTTTCCTAACGATGCATTTGATCTGGCTCTGTTCTCTCATAAGAATCATACTTATTTTATGGGATTACAGGCACATTTGACATTACATGGTAGATAAATGAGAAGTTGTCTATAAAGGAAATTTTATGCCTTTTTACATTTTAAAAAATGTATTTAAGTTATAACTTTATAGTGATTCTCATAAGAAGACTTTTTGTGTTTTTCTTTCTGCAACCATAAATTACTCTTGTAATTTTTCAAGTGTATAATCAGTCCATAATTTTTTTTAATTGAAAAAAAAGTTTAAATACCTAACTTTTCCCCTGGGTCAGTACAAAGTGATTTGCGTTGTCCCTCAGCTCCTAGTTCCTCTCCCTGGAGTCAGGCACTGGCTAGTTTCCTGTATCCTTTTGCGAAAGATTTTGTGCCTGAACAAACACATGTACATTATACAAATTATACACATTATACAAATGATAACAAACTATATACAGTGTTTTCCCCAGTGGAGGTCATTCCATGTCAGTAGGTAAGGAACAAAGAACCTCTTTCCTTTTTTTGGCTACATAAGGTTCTACTGAATGAATATACCATAATTTATTTAATCTGCTCCTGAGGAACATTTAGGTTGTTTCCTATCTGTTGCTATTACAGTGATAACCTTGAACCTAATGTTATTATACATATCTGTGCAGGGGGATAGCTCCAAGCTAAAGTCCTGGAAGTGTATTTTGCACTAAATATAAATAAAGGCCCATTTCACTGGGTGTTTTGTTCCAGAGGGCTTGTTGGGCAGCTTCACTGATGACGCCATTTCTGAAGACATTTTAGCAGAATTAGTAAACTGGAAGAATGGTTTAGAGACCTTTTTTTTCAGACAGTGGATGCCACTGATACTAAATGTGATTTATAAAATGAAGTGATTCTACTTCTCTTTGGAAACATGGATCTTTCATACATGGAGATAAGTTTTGTCCCTGCAGGTTGTACTGGTGCGTGAGACAGGTTAGGATCATATTATGGTTGGCTTCTCCCTTGCAGTGTGATCAGGGGCAAGCAGCTTATTTTTCTGAAACTGTTGTGTTCTCTGTAAGATGTGGATACAATACCTACCTCATAGGGCTTCCATGAGAAACAGTAAAAATAATGTATGTGATGTGTAGCACAGTGCTTTGCAAATTGTCCAATAGATAGTAGATATTAGTCCAAACATGTTGCTTTTGGTCAGAATACTTTTGTTTTTCTGCACTCACTTTTGGAGCCAGTTTATGAACTGTGCAAAATTTGTCATTATTCTATGGTCACTCTCTTTGTTGATGAAAATCTATAGTATGCACCTTGATCATACCACCTGGCTTACAAGGTTTGATCTTGAATGACCAAATCCTCGAAGGCTAGAGGTTTACCATCCTTGAGGGTATTCAAAATGCCACAAGCTTGGAAAACTGTTTCCAAAGAGGGATCCCTTGTTATCAGCCATGGAGCATTGTTATTTGTGCGTGTGTTCTCCCAGAGTGGCTTGTTTGAGGGTCACTTGGACGTTGGAAAATTAGGTCTCTATAATTATATATTGTAAACAAAGCTCGTTTGGACTTGGAGCTTCCCTCAGGAGTGACACTTATCTCGATGACAGGATCATTTCTGCCAGTGGGAGCCACCCAGCAAATCACCTTCACCGTATAAACTGCTACACAGTGAACGCAGGCCAACTTCCTGGTCACCATTCAGAGCCCCTCTCCTAGTTTTAGGTTCTTGCAGGAGTGAAAAGGAGCTCGGAGTTCTCAGGCAGGATTATCTTCACTGAGATATATTGTTGGAGGAACCCAGAACCATCATGGCTTTTAAGGGGTGTGGTGATTGTGATTGTGGCACTGAAAGGTACATTCCCTGGGTGTTTTGTAGAGGCCCTTGCCTTACAAAGTAGTGGAGGGATGGGAAGAACCACTGCAAGACATGCCTCTTTTTCTTTTAAAAAAATTTGAAAACTACTGCTGATGTGACTTAAGGAAACTTTTTGCTACACCTGACCTTAAGAGGGTTACATAAAATTCTACTGAAGGTTACTCACGTGTGAAAAATAAGACTTCAGGGTTTATGTTGGGAACCTAAAAAATACATTGAACTGGAAAGCTTATTCTTAAACTGTAACCCTCCCAAACAAAAAAAACCAAAGGGAGAGAAAAAAAAGAACCTTACTTAAAGTTGTTAAAAGGCACTGTATTTTATGAGTTGAAGTTACCAGTTGATGTCTTTAGATGTCTCTTCTGATTTAGTGTTTTATACAATTAAGCAGTTTTGATTTAAAGGGACAATTTTATTTCCTTCTTTCTAACTCATAGTGAACTTTAAAAAAAAATTTATGGCTGCATTGGGTCTTCATTGCTGCGCGGGCTTTCTCTAGTTGCGGTGAGTGGGCTTCTCATTGCAGTGGCTACTCTTGTTGCAGAGCACGGGCTCTAGGGCGCATGGACTTCAGTAGTTGTGGCACACGGGCTCAGTAGTTGTGGCTCATGGGCTCAGTAGTTGTGGCACATGGGCTTAGTTGCTCCATGGCATGTGAAATCTTCCCAGACTAGGGCTCGAACCTGTGTGCCCTGCATTGGCAGGCGGATTCTTAACCACTGTGCCACCAGGGAAGCCCCTGAACATTTTAAAGCAACGTGACTGTAGTGATCTGGCTTCGTCAAACCAGATGTAGTGTACCTAATACTGGTATTTCATATGGGCTCCTTCACTTTTATAAGTGGCCAGATAACTTGGCTTAAGCTAATTGGCAGAAGCAGTAATATTCCTGATTAAACCTGGTGCAAGTTTGTCACAAAAGAATTTTATAACTCACAGATACTTGATAAACTAAGGGAGTGACTTATTGGTTAATTATTGTGGGAAAACTGCATGTGCTATCAATAGTAACTTAAAATCAGTTCAAGAAGTGCAGCAGCTATGGGGTCCTCCTTTTCCCATAAGGTGTATTTAGCAAGTAACTGATGGTAGAAATCAGAAACGTGTAATGCCTGAAGACTGGAGGGCCTGGGAGCTTCATCCAGTCCTATAGCAAGGACCTCTGTCTTGGGGGAAAGGGTGTATATAGTATAGGAGGAAGGAGGAGGCCTGGATTTCCAAAGTGATTTTTCTCAAAGGAAACATTTATTGAGCAGGTACAGTTTACTATATTGTATAAGTTGTTGGGGACTTTAGGAGACCTAAGACATCTCCCCTCCCCTCAAGAGGCTCATTAACTTGTAGAAAGTGACTGATGTGTTTGGACCTTTCTGTGCTTGTCTTCTCAGGGACGAACTACTCATTACCTCCAGAAGAAAGTCCGTCAAATATCATTAATAGTGCTATGGTCTTAATCCCAGTGTCGGCCTCCTTAATAAGACAAGTATGAACATTTTTTCTCCCTCCCGACACTTAACCAGCACGGTGGTATTGGTTAGTGATGAGTGAAGAGAGCGACACTAATCTCAATGTGTCTTCTTTCTCTACTTCCTTTTCCTTTGACAGAGAGAACAGCACCCGCCTCTTCCTGAAGGGGACACTATTTCTTTACAGGAATTTGGTGCCAAGATATAGAGAAGCCATTGAAGAGAGACGCTTAAAAAGGAATCAGAGCAGTGATAAAAGAGTACTGATTGCCACAAAGAGGACTTACTAAGAACTGACTTTTTGTGGAGAGAACTTACGATAGAAACACTTGAGAGAAAGGAGCCAACATTAGGTCTCAAGTTCTAGGTGAGATTTTCCCCCAAAGAGGAGAAATCACTGGTGTCACTCTCTGTGTATAGGTAGGATGATTTGGATTTCTCCTTCTACTCCTAAAAGGGATTGGGAAATTAAGAATAATATCAAACCCAGTGAGACTAGTCAGTTTGTGAGGCTTAGCCTCTGAGGGGCAACAAAGACAGGCTTTTGTCTCTTCCTGTCTTCAGAAAGAGCTGATTGGAGAGACTAGATACAAGGAAGTGAGAACGGTTTTAGGTTTCCTTGAGCTGTGGTGCTAAGGAAGGAGGGCAGAGCAGAAGACACTAACATCCGAGCCTGTGCATTTGGTTGTTGGAGGCTCCCTGCACTTCACTCGAGGTGGTAGCTGGCGGAATCTTCTGCTGGGGGTTTTGCACTCCTGGTGGTTTGCTTGGCCTGTTGGTCAGATTTCTGCCGGGTGCTGGCAGCTCCTTTGGTTGGGCCGTTTCCCCACTTGTGTTAGGCCTGATCAGTGATGTTACTGACCTTAGCCCAGGCGGGAAAAGTGTCCAGGTGGAAGAGGCTAATTCCCCATGTATTGATGGCCACCATCACTATCACCAGGCCAATGACATTGACCCCCAGACCAGCTTTCACCTGCAGGAGACAAAGCAGCAGGACACACAGACTCTAGTCACCGTGAGCAGGCAGCAGCGCAGATCCCCAGATGCTCCCCACCTGTGTCCCCTGCCTGAGCCTCACCCCCGATGTGATCACAGCCCACCTGCTTGGCCCTGATTTGTTCCAGTCACTGCCTGGGGTGCCCTAGTGGTGCCTTGTAGGGGGCACAGGACTGTTGAGGACAGGAGAGCAGGGAGGACTTGGGGCTGGGAGACGGCCGTTAGAAACTTCTCTGTGTTTGTAGCACTCTCACTATTACATGGAGGCCTAGAAGCTATGTACTTGGAACACCAGATCTTGGGATGTTAAGTTATGCCTAAAAAGGGTTCTGTAGCTACATAATAGGGAATGTGTTCATCAAGATTAAACAGAGCTTGTAAAGCAGGAACCTCTCAGAGCCTTTAATGTGCTGACACATACGACTCGTAGGAGAGCCTGTATTCTATGACTGTTACCTTTTTTCCCCCAAGGAGCAGCTCATGGAAGTAGTGTACCTTAGGTTCACCTGGGGCAACAGGTCAGCTGCCTCCCCACCAGCCCTTCCACAGGAAGGTGACACAGGCACCCTGGCTGGCATGGGGCCTTTGCTGCTTTCTCCTGAGGGAATGTCACCTCCACAGCTCTGACCCCTTCCATTTCTGTCATGGCATTGACACTGCCATGCAGAAGGGGGACGTGAGGGATGGCAGAGCCAGGGCCATTTGGAAAAGTGTACAGCAAGGATGGCTGGCATCCTACCAGGTGATGACCAAGTATACAGCGTGTCACCACAAGTCCACTAGCTGGGACTAAGTTGGGAACGTTGCAAGGGAAAAATGAATGCTAGGAAATTGTTCTAAGCAAATGACTAGATGTGCCTTTCTGCCTTCTGGCCCAAGCCCTGGACTTATTAATCACCCTGGTCTCCTGGGCCTTTTGGCCTGGAGAACTGCCCACGTTTCCTAGCAGATGAGAGGAGGCAGGTTCTAAAGGAGCTAAATTAAGGCTGTTTTAGAGCTGAAAGGGACCACGTAGAGCATCTAGTTTGAACCTCCTCACTTAGCAGGTGAGGAAACTGAAGTCTTGAGTCGGTGCCCAGGCTGGGAATAGAACCCAGGACCGGCTCACTGCTCATCATCCAGTGCCTTTAAAAATGAGTCTTTCTTCTTAGAGGAAAACATAGGCAGAACACTCTATGACATAAATTACAGCAAGATCCTTTTGGACCCACCTCCTAGAGAAATGGAAATAAAAACAAACATAAACAGATGGGTCCTACTGAAACTTAAAAGCTTTTGCACAGCAAAGGAAACCATAAACAAGACAAAAAGACAACCCTCAGAATGGGAGAAAATATTTGCAAACGAAGCAACTGACAAAGGATTAATCTCCAAAATACACAAGCAGCTCATGCAGCTCAATATCAAAAAAACAACCCAATCCAAAAATGGGCAGAAGACCTAAATAGACATTTCTCCAAAGAAGATATACAGATTGCCAACAAACATGAAAGGATGCTCAACATCACTAATCGTTAGAGAAATGCAAATCAAAACTACAATGAGGTATCACCTCACAGCAGTCAGAATGGCCATCATCAGAAAATCTACAATAAATGCTGGAGAGGGTGTGGAGAAAAGGGAACCCTCTTGCACTGTTAGTGGGAAGGTAAATTGATACAGCCGTTATGGGGAACAGGATGGAGGTTCCTTATTAAAAATAGAACTGTATGACCCAGCAATCCCACTACTGGGCATATACCCTGAGAAAACTGTAATTCAAAAAGAGACATGTACCACAATGTTCACTGAAGCTCTATTTACAATAGCCAGGACATGGAAGCAACCTAAGTGTCCATTAACAGATGAATGGATAAAGAAGATGTGGCACATACAATGGAATATTACTCAGCCATAAAAAGAAACGAAATTGAGTTATTTGTAGTGAGGTGGATGGGTCTAGAGTCTGTCATACAGAGTGAAGTAAGTCAGAGAAAAACAAATACTGTATGCTAACATATATATGGAATCTAAAAAAAAAAAAAAGGTCCTTAAGAACCTAGGTGCAGGACAGGAATAAAGATGCAGACGGTAGAGAACGGGCTTGAGGACATGGGGAGGGGGAAGGGTAAGCTGTGACAAAGTGAGAGAGTGGCATGGACATATATACACTACCAAATGTAAAATAGCTAGTGGGAAGCAGCCGCATAGCACAGGGAGATCAGCTAGGTGGTTTGTGACCACCTAGAGGGGTGGGATAGGGAGGGTGGGAGGGAGGGAGACGCAAGAGGGAAGAGAGATGGGGACATATGTATATGTATAACTGATTCACTTTGTTACAAAGCAGAAACTAACACACCATTGTAAAGCAACTATACTCCAATAAAGATGTTAAAAAAAAAAAAAAAGACTGTCTCTGATCACTTGATTCCAGGGTAGAAGGCAGGGGTGAGCAGGGGAAGCACATGGCAGAGGGAGCGGGATGGGGAGAAGCGGTGGGGGTGGTTCGTGGGGACAGGGGAGTTGGGGCAGAGCTCAGTAGGGGCAGACAGGGTTGTGTAGTAAGACCTGAGGGGGGCCGAGGGGTGGCTGTGACCTCTCTTCCCTGAAGTAATTCAGATGACTCAGCTGAGCAGTTTGAAAGTAGAAAGGATCTGAATATCTGCTCCCAGCCTGAAGCTCTTCCTTTTCTCCATTTGATATTTACAGGGCTGCTGAGATCAAGTTTGGATTTGAGTGAAAAGTCAATAGGCCCTCAGCAAGGGTGAAGGGGCCGGGTTTCAGTCAGCCTGGCCCAGTCATCTGTATTAGTTTTTTCCTCCTTTCCCAACCCCGTCAGCCCTGGGTATTAAAAAGCATAGCAGTGAGCATAGGTTGAGGGGTGGAGAGTGGATGTGCTGCACGCTAAAATCAGCGGCAAAATGTACCCTCAGAGCTGTCTTTCGTGAGCCTCGCTGAAAACTAAGAAATGAGCTGTGAGTGCTTCGTTTTGTAGTTGTTGCTTCGGGGGTTCCTTGCTTGGGGGAGAGAGTTGAATAGAAGGATCCTGTTCTTATCACCCTCGGTTCATGCAATGTCTCAGACTTAACCTTCTATGAATAAACCAGCAACTCTTTGAGTGAATATCCCCACAGTCCAAAGAAGAAACTGAGGCAAAGACTAGAACAAGCTCTTACCTTCTGGAACTGGGTCACATCCCGTGTCTGTCCCAGCTTTTTCTGTCCACATTCCCACTTTCTCCCAGATTAGGATTTTGGGAAGAGCACATTTTTGCTATTCTTGGTGCGCATGGACCATACAGAAACCTTTTACCAGGACCATTCTTTTCTGCCACAGCAGACTGAGCTATGACAGGTCAAGGGCACCGCTTACAAAATAATAAACTTGAGAAGGTGGTGGGGCCGGTCATCCCTGTCCTCATGGCAGGTGGGCCTGGCAGGAAGAGGACACCCACGACTCACCATATCTTTAATCTGGCAGTGCCCATAGCTGAAGACGATGGCGTTAGGGGGGTTGCCCACTGGCAGCATCACTGCAAAGGAGATGCACATGGTGACTGGGATCAGGGTGTAGAGTGGATTTATGTGCAGCGTTTCGGACTAGGAGAAGAGAGAATTCACAGAAGCATTAGCCTTGAGATTAGACTTGCATTTCCTGTGCTTACTCATGAATGTGCTTTAAATGATGGCTCGGTGTTGGCTAACCTTGGCTGGACACCATGTGCTGGGGGCAGTTAAATCACACCCTCAAAAGCATGTAGTGCTGGGCTACTTGGATGGGTTCCCGCTGCTCACTCACTTCCCATGGAAACATGGGCTCCAAGTTACTTCCCAGAAGGGATGTCTCATTTCTTGGTGCTGGTCTAAGGAAGTGGTTTTACAATTTCATTCTTTAGCTGAGAAATTCTTCAAACACAAATCTCATGAATAAGCTGCTTTGATTGGAGTAGGCATCTCTCACTCTTGGGGTGCAGAATTAAGGGTTTTTTTCCTAGGTAAAATAAGTGCCTTACATGGGACTTGAACCCGTCGTGGTCTTACCCTCAATGTTGCCAAGTTTTAACTAAGTGCATGCCCATGCTCACACAGGCAGGATGATGGAAGGGAGAAGTGGAGGGAGTCATCTGAGCAATGAGCAAAGAGTGGCTGGGAGGAGTTTGGGGTTAGAAAGAGCAGGAGGATATTTTGTTGGCAGTGAGAAGGAGCCTTCATTTTATGGGTTCCACCTCACAGAATGGGACGGAGGCAGCATTTTGTTTGGTGCATTACCGTTGGGGCTGCTTAGCCAGGCTGAGATCTGGCAGTTGCTCCCTCCCCTATTCCATTAATAACAAATTGTTCTGAGACCGTGGAATGAGGCTGGCATTGCTCATAATTCTCAGAATCTCCTGGACAGAGAAGCTGGGTGGAGGCACTGATGACAGCTGTGGTTTTGGTCTCTGCAGCCGAGAGTACTTCTGGGAGCATTTTGCCTCCATTTTCTGTAGCTATTTCTCCCGCCCTCCTGTTAGGTCTCCTCTTAGGAGAGACAGGTTGATGATGATTGTGGGGAATTAGAATCCTAGGGTTTTAAGGTTATCTTGTCCACTCTTGTTTCCATTCAGGGCTGCCCCTAAACTAAGCCTAGTCCTTTGGAAAAGGGTTTCTAGAACTATTGCTGTTGTTAATTATCTATTTACTTATCAGTTACTATTTGAAATAGACTTCATTTATCAGACTATGGCTTGAACACCAATCAGTGAAGGCTGTGGCAATGACCAGAAGAGAGAGTCCAACCGGGGAACTGCCCCTGGGCCCAGGCGTGCCCCTGTCTGTTCCTGTGGTAGCCGGTCTGGATATCTGGGAACCCTGCTCTACTCACCAGGGTGCACAGGATGGGCAGGAAGATGGTGATGGTGGCCGGGTTGCTCACAAACTCTGTGACAATGGACACCAGGATGCACGCCAGCAGGGTGACAGCCCACGGTGGGAGGCTACTCAGAGACAACATCTGGTGCCCAATCCACGTGGAAAGGCCGGAGCTCTGCAGGAGACAAGGTGATGCAGTGAGAAGAAAGCGGGGAAGGCCACTCCCAGTGGAATTCTTAGCCTCCAGAAGGTCAGGGATGGTGAGGGGCTGAAATGGACCCCACCAGGAGCCATCTAATTTGCTTCCCTGTTTTCAGGCAGACTGGACCCACAGGCATTCCTGATTTTTTATGGTTAGATCACTATGTAGCCCAGCAAATTCTTTTTTTTTTTAATGATTGTACACCATTCAGTCTATTTAGGGCCTCCTGGTCAGTCATTGTCACAGGGCACGGAGAGCCTCTACTTGCTGAGATCCTCCTTAGCCCTGATATGACTTGGCAGGGATTGGAGATCTTTGGGGTGATCAGCCCCTCAACTTCAAACTTGTTACTCTTTCTCCGGCCTCTGACAGTCTCATGCTGTGCATTCAATCAACAATGCTCTCTACACAGACTGCCAAGTGTAATCCTTAATCCTGCTTTTGAAATCTATTTCTCTTATTTTATCACCCGTGAAATGGGAAAAATTATCAACATGTTTGGATAGTAACCTTTCCTCTGGTTTTGGGGGCCTTGAATGGGCAAGACTGAACATGAGAAGTTTTACATGAGTAATGAAGAAGAGAGGGATTACAGGTCTATCTCCATGTAGTGCGGAAGGTGCCACGTCACTGGCCTAGAAACAGTCATTCAGTCTCAACCTGTGTCAGGTTCAAATCTCATCGTGGCTGACATCAGGATCTACCATCTGCCCATGCTTTTTGGCAACACGCTATAAAGGCATATTGCTACGCTTGAACATTTTCCATTAGCAACACCTGTACACATCTACTCAAATCAATGCATATTCCCATTTGGAATAATTCATTAGGTTGGAAGATGTTCATCTGCCAATGATGAGGGCTCTCCCCCTCCCCTAAAAATGAAGGGTACAATTGAGTTTATGTTCTTAAAAAACCCCAGGTTGCCAAATGCATTCTCCAGCTCTCCCTACCCTCCCTCCTCTCCCTTCTATGGTTGACAAGCTCTGACTTTTCCTGTTTACCCTCTAGATTGCAAATGCAATAAAGAAATGGGCAGGGGCCTCCCTGGTGGCGCAGTGGTTGAGAGTCCGCCTGCCGATGCAGGGGACACGGGTTCGTGCCCCAGTCCGGGAGGATCCCATATGCCGCGGAGCGGCTGGACCCGTGAGCCATGGCTGCTGAGCCTGCGCATCCAGAGCCTGTGCTCCGCAACGGGAGAGGCCACAACAGTGAGAGGCCCGCATACCACAAAAAAAATAAAGAAAGAAAGAAATGGGCAGTAGGGCAGAAAGCAAGGTGAGACATTTTATGATTCCTCACGCTGTAAGCCCTACTCGTGTGTTACTGTTAAAGACTGCCTTACTACACTGTCAGCAGGCCACCCTTTCTCCTCGTTTCCAAGTTCATCAAAACCTCATTTGATCTCCACAGCACCCTGGCCACTTCATGACATGCTCATAGACGACTGAGGACCAAAGGGCTTCAGAATTCTCTCATGTAGCCATTTTTACCTTGGACCACTTCCCTTTCTTTTTTTCTCAACTGACCGAGAGCTATAAATCCAGTATGTGGGGACTACCTCAGTTAATGGTGGGTGCAGAGTCTCGAGACCTACAGGAACTCTGTAATTGTTATCTCTTATGACACATTAAACTTTGCTCTCTGGACAAAGAGAGGGGAGGGAGAGCAGTTAGCTGAGTGGAAACAGTATGTTTTATAAAGAAATGGATTTTTACTTATCATGTTTTCCACATAGTACTTGTAAGTAAAGTGAAATAACTTAATGGCAATTTTTTTTTCAGAACAACTAGTTGATACTATAATGAAATAAACTGGTAAATTAGACTGCAAAGTTAGGGAAAAAAACACAACAAAGGAAACCTTAATTTTTTAAACCCTTGGTATGAAAAGTTTTTTTATTGGATTTTCCTCACTAATGTTAAGACTGAAATTATTTGAAATTCAGTAGGAATCACACATATTGTACCTGAATTATATTATTAAAGTAGTAGTCAGTAGGTTCTACAGTTATACCAACTATACATGCACAATTTTGGTTAAAAAAAAAAAAAAAAAAAAAAGATCTTGCCAGGCTAGGCTCAGAGGCCAAAACTAACCACTGAAATTCAACAAAGATAAATATGATGTTGTGAACTTGGAATCAAAACTATTGACAGCATGTATACAGGATTGGTTGAAGGACTTGAAGCTTAATAGTGGCTAACAATGAAAAGAATGAAGCGTTTTAGTTGACTGCAGTTTCAATATAAATATTGACATGAATGACAATGAAGCCTTATAAAAGCTTCCATAAAAATACAGGATGGGGCTTGGGTAATTAACTCTTCTACTCTGCACTAGACTGACCACCCCTGGACTGTGTTTGAGCAAAGGCAAAGTGGTCCCAAGGAGAAAGACCAGCATGGTAAGGGGTCACTACTCTGAGGAATGGTTAAAGGAACTAGGGACTTTTAGTTGGAAGAAAAAAATGATCTCAAGGGACCTGATTGTCTTTGTTGTTTTAATAATTATTACAGGAGAGGAGAAGGTTCCTGAGAAGAAAGCCAGAACAAATTGTGGAAGACATCCAGAAGACCTGAACTGAAAGTAAAGAACAATTTTCTTTGTTGGCTATGCAGGGCTTGCCCTGTCACTGGAGGTGTCCTGGAGGGAAATCTCTATTTGGGTGGGAAGATGGGACTCAGTGTCCTCCATGGCTCCTTCCAAGTGGAGGATTCTGTGACTTTGTTACTGATGCAGAGAGCATTTAGGCCCACAATGAATGGGCAGTCAAAAGTGAGCCAAGTTTAGAATGGGTGAATGTAGATAGACGAGGTAGAGGAAGAAAACAGGGAGACCCCTAACCTGCTTGATTCTTAGGGCTGTTTATTTCAGGAAGGGCTAACAATCTAGGAAAGTCAACTATTTCCCACCAGCCCCCTTTAAAAAGTCTCATCCCGAATCCTCCCAGTCAGGAAGTGGGGGGCATTTACATCTGCTTTAGCATACATTCTCTAAAGAGTCTCAATATATGCATATGGAGTCCATATGCATATGGACTCACAATTTGCTGTGAGTCAATCTGGAGCATCTCTGGGCCCTTACACCTTACACCTATCACCACTGTCAAAACTCCAGAAGGACATGCCTACAAAGTCCAATACATCTTTTGCTTGTAGCAGTGTGGGCCCATAAGTGAGGTGTGAATGCCTGTGTGCCGTGACTGTGGCACAGCTTTCTGTAACTCTGTTCCCAGTAGTGCCAGCTTAGAAGGTGGGACAGGATGTCCATTCCTGGCTGAACCGCTTCCCTTCCCAGTGACTTGGGTGAACATTCACCTCTCAGCGCCTCTGAATCTTCCTTCCCAGCACCATAATGACTCATTAGGTAAAGCTGCTGGAAAAATATTGGACCCAATAAGAACAGATTCAAGGGTTACCTTGCTGCCAGAAGCCAGAGCATAGCCTCCTCCCACCAGAATGACAATCTCCCAGGGCATGGTCTTCTGGAAGTCCTTCCACGTGATGATGGGCTCCGTCCCCAGCGAGGGCTCCTGGTCCTCCCCTGGATCACAGGTAGACAGCGAGGCAGAGCCAGATGAACCCTAATGGGTGCGAGTTGTGGAGACGGGGGCCTAATTGATGAACCAGAGGATACTCTGCTATTCTGGGAGGAGTTGGAAGGGCTTTGGTAAGGCTCCTCCCAAACTTCTGACTTCGACCATTATTTGACTAGAGCCAGCCCCAACTTCTTCTCTTGAACTCCTCTCACCATCGTTCTTTTTCCCGAAGCAAGGCTTCTTCGCTGGAATCAGGAAGAGGAGGAAGCCGAGGAAGACAGAGACTGTGGCGTCGGTGCGATAGCCCTTCCTGGTGAAGAGACAAGAAGAGCTGGGGAGAGGGTCAGGAAGCCCAGGGGTAACACAGTGTCTCAGGACAGCCTGTCTGAACACAGTGCCTCTCTTGAGGACCTAGTCTAGAGGGGACGTCAACCTTCCTTCCTGCCAGTTGCTGCCATGCTGTCCGGTGGTGGATTTAATGGGCAACGGTTAATGTCTGGAGGCAGGGCCTGGTTAGGGTAGATGTCTTAGTGGGAATTTATGGACCTCTTAAAAGGAGTGGTCAGGAGTTATTTAGATAAAGGAGACTAGAAAAGGATGAGTTCTCTTTCCTGGGAGGGTCACAAGCTGGCACTGAGAGCTTGTGGCCTGTGGCCCTGGCCCTTGGGAATATGTAGGGGTGGGACAGGCCTCGGCCACGATGGCCATGGTCTTTACAGGTGGTGTTTTACTCTACAGACATATTCTTCTTTAACTCATAACAATTGAGGTTCCAAGAGCTTAAGTAACAAGACCAAGGTCATGTGGATGGTAAGTGGCAGCTCTTGATCCCAAGCCTGGACTCAGACTCCAAAGACTATTTTCTTCCTGACTCCACACTGAAGCTTCCCTAAAAAAGGGGGACTTTCAAGGGAACAAAGTGCTTCCTGGGTTCACGACCATCCCGAAGAATCTAGGAGGGGACACCGGCGGGTACTGCCTGAAGGGTTTGGGTTAGGGGGTTGTTCTCAGAGACAATATCCTTTACTTTTCAAAGAAGGAATCCCAACCAGGAACAAAGCCAGGCTCCCGGGTAAACCACAGCACCGTCATCAGGATGAAGAAAAATGCAGTCACCATTTCCGGGTAGCTATAAAAGAAAACAGACCCACTCCAGGAACTGGGAAGTTTCTGTTAGCTTTCAGACTTTGCTTTGGGATGCTCCTGTATACAGAGCTCTAATAGTGAAGACCTAAAACGCAGCTACTGCTTAACCACTTGGACTTGGAATACAGCAGAGGGGAAGGGTGGCCCCTAGAGTCTGGGCCAGCTTGACTTTGGCATTAAGTAGCACCTCTAAATACCTAGATTCGTAGTTGAGGAGAATTCCCCCAGCTCAAGGGACCGCTGAGAACAAGGCTGCTTCTGTGCACAGTTTACCTGCCACACTTTCTCCTGGGGAAGGAGAGAGGGTGAAGGGCTGATTCTTACGTAATGGCTCCCAGCTTTTCATATTCCTCTTGGATCCTCTTCTCTGATAACTCTTCCCTTTTGGTCTTCTTCTTCTTACTCAGAGAGCAGGTCTCTTTAAAACTGAGATGGGAGAATGAGCAAAAGAATAACGGAAGCACACTTCTGAGGCCCAGAGGAGAACAGGTCTTAAGCAAATACTAAACTACTGGCTGGCTGGCTGTGATGGCGCTTCTCTCCATTCGCCCCACCTGCCACGCGACTTGATCTCTTGATCTGCCAAGTTACACAGCCTCTCATCAGCCTTCTCCCCAGCCTTTTGGGTATATCTCTGGTATGTAAATGTAAAGTCATGTCTCATGGACTTGTGCAAGTGTACTTATGTGGGGTTGTTTCCACACACTTTTTAATTTTTTTTACCCAGTTGGGTTTTTTAATTAATTAATTAATTAATTAATTAAATTTGGCCGCTCCATGCAGCATGCGGGATCCTAGTTCCCCAGCCAGGGATGGAACCCACACCCCTTGCATTGGAAGTGCAGAGTCTTAACCACTGGACCACCAGGGAAGTCTCTACACACTTGTCCTTTACATAAGTGAGAATCAATGTGATGTGGCATATGTGTATAGATGCTTATATATTTGTGTGTTGCACACAAACGTAGGTGTGTGTATGTGTATCTGTCTAGAGACAAGGCTTATCTGGGGTGAAAGTGGCTGTTACTTTTCAATTAGCAACACTGCAGGCATAGAAGTATACAGTTATCTTTGATTTGACAATTGTCTCTGAGTTATTTAAAAAAAAAGTCAACTCAGAGAACATTCCCTGAGCAATGGGGATGTTGGGTCCCCGGACTAATAGCAAAACATCATATACATCTTCCCTTTATGTGTTCAGAGCTGATCAAATTTGGAGTAAGCATCCGTAATGTGTAAAAGGCTGGCTAAGCAAATTAATATTAGAAATAATATTGCATGAGGAATGTCTAATATTATTTTGAGGGATATGAGCATATTTCATACAGCTACTAAGTATAAATCAGTCATGTCTATAAAATTAAGCCTAAGGGAACTTCTACTTGCCATCATTTCTTTAGAAATTAGTTCAAATTACTCTGTATGGAACTACATTAAACACTCTCCGATTCAGACTCTTTATGAATCCAGCACTTCCCCTGACCAGTTGGTTGAAATTAAGAACATTTCATTGCAGAGCTCATAGCGAAGTGCAGAGTCCATGTATGTTTAGAGTGTCTAGAAGATGTGATGCCCGACTCCTCATCTAGTCCACTGCATCCTCCTCCGGGCACCCTCTGTGGTTACTTGGCAGCTCCCCATTGGGTGGCAGCCTCCAGGGCTTGCGCCATGGCCCTGGATGGACAGGAGAGCCTTGCTGGCAGGGCTCTGGGACTCACTTGCAGCCCAGGAACAGCCAGTGCATCCAGAACCAGCTGACCACCAGCATGATGAGGGAGATGGGGAAGCTGAAGAGGAACCAGGTGCCGAAGTTGACCACTTCTGCTGCTGGATACTGGCTGGAGGGGAAAGAACCAGGTCAGTGATTAGAAAAGGGTGGATTTCCATTTGGTATTTCGGGGTAATAAGCTAAATGGTCCTTAAGAAGACAGAGCAGAGCTAATGGTAGAGATAATGATAAAAATATGGTAAAACATTATCTAGAACTCACCTGGCAGCTGCAACTGTACTGAACCCTGCCAAGAATTATGAAATAAGCTAAAAAAGCATCCAAAATTGATACCACTGAAGTGTATATACTTTGCACTCAGGAGAATCACTCTGGATCTGTTTGCTCTTAATTTATGTAAAGATTCTGATCTGGTTTTCAAGACAACAGAATAGAGGAGGCAATCTGATGTACTTTGTTTATAAAGTCACTGAAGGAATGTGTGTTTTTTTTTAATTTATTTATTTCATTTATTTTTGGCTGCGTTGGGTCTTCGTTGCTGCACACGGGCTTTCTCTAGTTGCGGCGCGCGGGGGCTATACTTCGTTGTGGTGCGCGGGCTTCTCATCGTGGTGGCTTCTCTTGTTGCGGAGCACGGGTTCTAGGCACGTGGGCTTCAGTAGTTGTGGCACACGGGCTCAGTCGTTGTGGCTCAGGGGCTCTAGAGTGCAGGCTCAGTAGTTTTGGTGCATGGGCTTAGTTGCTCCGTGGCACGTGGGATCTTCTCGGACCAGGGCTCAAACCCATGTCCCCTGCATCAGCAGGTGGATTCTTCACCACTGCGCCACCAGGGAAGCCCCCAAGGAATGTGTTTTGACTGGGGGACACAAGGCATCAATTCTGGAGAACTTCGGTCTCTAGAGCCTTGTGAAGGTTCTAGACGTGAAATTTGCCCACAGGAGAACCATGGCTTGGAATCTCCAAATCTGTTATCAGCATCCACTGCTTAGGGGGCCTCCTTGGTCTTAGGGGGCCAAGGAGGTTATCTGGTGGACTCCTTGTTCATCATTGGGCAGAGCTGTGGCCCCAGCCCAGGTGTCCACCTGGACATCTCAACCACTGTATCAACATTTCCTCATCTTTCCCCTCATTTACGTCAAGGGCAACTCTGTTTCCCCAGCTGCTGAACCCCAAGCCTGACAATGAGACTTGGGCTTTCCCTATCTCAGGCTCTTCCTAACCCTACCCAGGCCAGTCGAGCCTCCCTCTGAATCTCACTCAAATCTGGCCATTTCTCCTCCCACTGCTGCCCAGGCCACCATCAGCTCTCTCCTGGGCATCTGTAGCCGTGTCCTGGATTATCTTCCTGCTGCCTTCCTTTTCTGTTCCAAACCATTGTCCATTTTAAAAATCCAGAATGAGTTTTCAAAACTGTAAATATGATAACCTCACTCCCTGCCTAAAATTCCTCAAAGGCTTCTCACGGCCTTGCAGATGAAGTCCAAGTTCCTTAGTGGGCCCTGCGAGGCCCTCTGTGACCTGCGCGTCCACCTCCCTGGCCTCCTTTTGCCCTCTTTCTCTTTTAAGTGCTCTGCTGTCTTGCCTCTGAGCCTACTACACTGTTTTCTTTGTCTGGAAGATCTCCCTTCATCTAGTTAACTCCAGCTGGGCCTACAGGTCTCCACTTTCATCGTCGCCTCTTTGGGGAGTCATTTCCTCCCTCTAGACTGGGTAGGGGTCCCTCAGCAGGGCTCCCACAGCAGAATCCCACCCTTCTTGTCACATTTAACTGTAATGACTTGATCATCTTTTTTCCCTCTTGGTACAGAAACTGCTCTGGTTCGATTTTTTGTGGTATACTCAGCACCTGGTTCTGTCCCTGACACACAGTGGGTGGTTAGTAAACATTTGTTGACCGAGTGAATTACTTACTTGTTGAAGTGTTCCAAGAAGATGAGGCTGGTGGAGGTGCCAATGATGGTGGTCAGGCCCCCGATGGTGGCGGCGTAAGAGATGCTCAGAGAGAGGCACTTGCAGATCATTTGGTCATGCTGGGACTTGTACTTTCTTTTGAGTTCCTGGTTCCTGGGGCTGGGGGTCAGGACTGGTGGCTTTTCCTACCAAAGGAAAATCAGTGAATTTCTCCAACCCAGCTTGGGCTGTCTGGCACACAAAGCATGAAAAACAGGGGCACCATTGTGCAGTGGAAAGCTTGGGTGTCAGAAAAACAAATCCCAGTCCCAGTTCTACCTTTTACCAACTTGGGCAGCCCCATCCCAGCTGCAGTTTCTGTAAAAGGAGGAAAATCCTATTTTCTCTGCCAGATTGTTTTGAAAAGTACATGGAAAGCACTTGGAACACTTCCTGGCATTTAACAAATGGTAAGCTATTATTATTTTTGTTGTTATGGGTTTTAACAGCATGTTCTGTTTTTTACTTGAATTCCAGTAAAACTGACTGCTCTCCACTTTCTGTCTAAATACCAAATAGAAGGTGGTTATTCTACGTGGAATTAAAATACAGTCCTGGTTGGGAGATGACTAAAAAATAAGATTTGCATTATAGAAAGAGTCCAGCTTTCACTGGGCGGAGAGTCAAAGTGTGTGATTCTCTCCTCCCTTCTTTCTCACTTTTCCCCTTCTTGCCTATTGGCTTTTCCTTCCCACTTTCCCCTCCCCCTTGCATATCAACCTCAGCCTGGCCATGGTCCTCTCAGGCCCTGCGTGGTCCATGTGACGGCCTTTCAGGGTCAGCGGTTGCTGACCTCTGGTCTCAACTGTGGACTAAAGAAGCAAGTGCCCCTCTGTCCTGCCAGGCCTGGCCCCAAATCGTGAGACTAGGAGTAGCCTGGTACAAATGTCAGCAGGTCAGGTCATAGGAAAACCAAGGGGAAGAGGCCACCCTGCCACATTTCTCAAAGCCCGTAACCACTGCCCCATCTGCCTCGGAGGGCCCGGAAAAGGCTGGATCCTGCCACATTTTCCTGAAAGATTCATTGATTATAAGAGCTAGAGGAGACCTCAGAGATTCTCTGGTCCAGTGGTTTTCCACAGTCCTTTCTCCTAATGAAAATTTACATGGACCTCCAATAGAGAAAACAAGTGTAGCATTTAATGGGCAAACATCTATTTTTTAACTGAAAATATACACATAGGGTCAGGGAGACTTGGATTTGAATCGAGGTTCTCCTCTCACTAGGTCTGAGGCCTCGGGTACATGATTTCCTCTCTCTGCGTCTCTGTCAAAATGGAGTTCAAAATTGCTACCTCTCTGAGCCAAGACTACAGAGCAAATGCTCAGCCCAGTGCTTGGTATTTAATAAACAATGGCATTTATTTATGATGATACGGATGCTACATAATTGAGACGATTTTGATGAACACAAAAATTTTAAATCAAGGGTTATAAGTGGTGGTTGGAGTTTTACGCCACCTTCGACGTCCATTTTACTTCTGCATTCTGTTTCAGTGATAAAGTACCAGGAAAATCAGGGAACAGAAAAGCAGTTGCCTTAAAATCTCAGGATACTCAAATAAAATATTTACAGTGCCCCTGAAGCACCTTTGAGGAGTAGTTTGAACACCTCTGATCTAGATCAAGTCTCAGTTTTTATAGCTGAAGAAACTGGGGCTCAGACAGTGGAATGACTTGCCAAAGTCAACAGTGAGTGGGATGTCTTATCTCCATGGCACACGCAGGCCAGACACACGGATGGAGTGTGCCTGGTGACAGCCCGCTAGCCTAACACCCTCACAGCTTCACGAGCAGTGCCCCTTGGGAAGCTCAAGGCACTTCATGTAGGAAACAGGATTAGGAGGTGCAATTCCATTACCTGAGATGGGTGCTGCTTCTTGTCCTGGTGGTTTGCTGTTCTGGCGGAGTTGGTGATTGCGGGCACGCCATTCAGGTTCTGTCAGGACACAGACCGTCACACTATCACGAGGAGACTGTGGGGCCTGGAGAAGCCACCTGATCACCCTGGGGGCACCCACACCTCCTCCCTGTGGGACTCAGAGACCAGAAGCAGGGCGAGCAGGTGGTAGGGAGCCACCCCTACTGTGCCTGCCTCCTTCTCGCAGGTTCCCCATTTGAAGAGGCTTTTGAAACTTGGAAAAACATGGCTCTGTCCTTATAGGAGAGCTTGGCTTTCTAGAACTTCATTAGCTAACAAAGAACCCTTCATTATTCTTTTAACACAAAGAACATGAAAAAAAAAATCATGCACAACCAAGTCCACAGTTTGGACAGATCAAAGCCCATCCATTGGGACTGAGGTAAGAAGAGATGTAAAACCAGCCCTGGACGAGGGGGTGAGGCCGCGTAGAGTGTGCAGGCAAACTTGGCTTTTCCCCTATAAACGTGCCCCCTTTTTGTAATAAGACTTTTGTAAACGAATCCCTCCTGAAGGGGACCCTGAGGCTGAATACGTGGCTCTTGAATATCTGGATGGCTGAATACTGGGTTTACGCGAGGAAACGTTAACCTGTCCTTTGTGAAGCTAAGCCCAGTACTCAGGGCTGGGGCTCAGAACTGCCCAAAGCCTCACGCATCCAGGCTCAGGGGAGCACCTCTGTGCCCTCACATCAGAGAAGGCCGCTCGACAAGCTGCCAGGCTTCTCTGGCCCTGAGTTATCTTGAGGGTCTTTCAAGTATCTCAAAGCACAGAAGAAACCCAGGGCCATACCTTGTTCTGCATCAGAGAACTGAAGTCTGCATTCGACGTGCTGGAAGAAAGCAAAGGAAGTGGGAACAACAACAGTGGCCCAGACTTGATGAGATGGGAATTCTCCCCACATTGGTGTTTGGTATTAGTGACCCTGCTAGACTCAGGTGTTCTAAGCTACACCTAGAAGAAGACGAATCTCACCTTCCAGAGATGTGGTAAGGATATGTGGGAATAGGGGCAGGGCATTTCCTTTGGAGGGAAACCGAGACTCCTAATAATAGCTAACGTGGAGTGCTTATTAGGTGCTGAGCGCTCAAATACGGACTTTAATCCTCACGACAGATCTAAGGGGCGGGTATCACCACCTGCATTTACAGAGTAGGAAACTAGGCAGAGAGAGGTTACTAACTTCCCGAGGGCACCGGGTGCTAAGTGGTGGTGCCAGAGAGGAACCTGTCTCTGCCTCTGCCTGGAGAGCCTGGGCCCCTGACCGTGTTCTCACTGGCTCACTTTCTAGAAGGAGAAACATGAAATGCTTATCTAAGGCGACAGGAGCAGGGAGGGCCAGGGCCACACATGGTAAGAGGCGTGTGAGAGCAAGAAGATGGGGGTGAATTTCTCATCAGCAGCTGCACCTCAGAGGGTGGCAGGCAACGCGTGTGCTGAGTCCCTCCCACTCTTACTGGTCCCCAGTCTTTGCCTTGAGGAGAGAGGAAGGTGGGGATTTAACTGCCAGCATTACGGACTTACACTGAGCACTAAATGCATGTTTCTGGACTGTCCTAGTCCTGAGGACAGTGGGTGCTATGAGCTCAACCGCTGGGAAGGCCAGTGAGAGGGGCTGGACACACGTGCAGGAAATGGGGTCCTGGGGTTGTCACCCACCTCCAGGCTCTATCAGGGAAGGACAAGGCGTTGATGGGGCTCAGAGGAAGCATTCACCGGAGAGAGTCATTAGGCTGGGAGGAGTACTGTGGTGTTTCCCAGCCTTCCTTGCCAAATCAGGTGAGGGGGCTGGCATGGAACCCCTCGGACAGCATGGGAGGTGCTGGCGTGAAAGAAGACCGCCATCCTCACACCGTGACAGCCCTGGATCCCCCCTGCACGCTGCTGAGGAAGTCCGGGACAACGTGAGCTTTGGCTTTGGAGTTTGGGGACATGTATTTTCATCCAGAAAAGAACAAAGGCAAGAGGCCAGTGTGCGCTGCCCAAGAGGCCAGCGTGAGGAGAAAAGGCCCACTGCACTGGGAGCAGGCTGTGCCCTCAACGTCCAGTCGTCTTTATTGGGGGAGGCACAGGGAAGGTAGCTGGGCTACTGCCACCTTGAAAAGGCCCTGCCCAAGAGGCCAGAGGCGTCCCCAGAATAAAGAGGCTGGGGAGCAAGCCACCAGAGCACAGAACCGAGGGAGCCCAGGCGGCCATCCAAGAGCACCTCGTGCCATGAAGCCCAGGCTCTGCAGAGGTGGCCTCAAGGGGACACTCCGAAGACCCTGAAGGTAAGTGCCCGACGTGTTAAAGAGTCGGGGCCTGAATCTCAGGGCACTGGCCGCACTCTGGAATACCTCCAGCCAAGACCCTCTTTGCCCCTTTATCTTTCCTGCTCGCTACAGCCTCTGCCCTGACCCTGGAGAATTCAGACGCAGAGAGTTGGTGAGGGGAGAGGAAGGAGGTGGGGGAAAGAGGAAGAGAAAAATCCATTGTCTCACCTGCTCACTTCTACCTCTTATCCTGCACACCTGGGCTGAAGGGGGGTTGGGTGAGAGCGTGAGAGGAGGCGGGGAGAAGCTTCAGAGGAGGGATTGAAGTTTTGCTCTGAGTCTGGACTAGACTGCCGAATATCTACAAACGAGATCATGCTAATATCTGAAAGGAACCAGAAGAGCTAACAGGATTTGCCTGAGATACGGTCAAGGCTGGGGAGGAACGTCCAGTGCATTATGACTGGAGCCAGTGGCGGGAGGAAGATAAGCTGATGGCACCCTCTGCCTCTGTCCCTGCACACCGTGCTGGGCTCGCTCAGTGTGACTTCTCCATTTTCAATGAAAAGAGCAAATTGCAAAACTGAGCTCTAGTACAAATGCAACTTTCAAAATGTCCTGTTCATCCCAGTATTCCTTGAAGACCACATTTAGATATTAGATCTCCAGAAGAAATCAGCTGTTAATGGCTCTACCGCACATGGGTGTTGGAGACGATATTTCTCCTTTTCTAAAAGCTGCTTTTTTCATCAGCACGTGGCTGTCTCACCAACGGTCCTCGAATCCCCTACCTGCCACCTAGTTTTTCTTTGCCATATCTAATAAGATCAATAAGACCACATCTAATATCTAAAAAATACGTTGTGATTCTCTAAGACTCTCCAGTGACATCTAAAATGTGAGCCTTTTTTCATTAATAGATTAAATATATTATTCTCCCAAGAGGGACATCAATTTAGCTGAAATGCTACTTGGTAGATGTATAGATAGTCCACATACTCCCTCAGATTCAGTGTAGTCTTTTCCCCTCTTCCCTCAGCCCTGCGATACCCGGTGGTTAAGGGAGGTGCCCTCAGGGTCTTGGCAAGTGGCTCCCTGGCATGGAGAGGAGAGCGGGACGGGGGGAGGTGGTGGTGTGGCAAGATGTGAGCTTGGCCAGTGCAGCTGAAAGAGGCTCCGTCTGGGAGGAGGGAGGTCATACTCACTCTTCATTGACAAAGATGAGTTCCAGGGAAGGTTGGCTGTTGTTTACATCGAGATCTACGGTAGCAAAGGAAAGCAGGAAGTGAGATGTGGAGCCTGGACCCGACCCTGAAGGGCAGGGGCTCTGGGCTGGGGCTGGATAAGGAAACAGAGGCATCAGGGCTCCTGCTGGGCCTGCTGCCTGACGACGCCCCTTCCCTCCGCCCGGCAGGCAGAGTGGGACTCAGGGACACAGACAGGCCTGGGGTCTTGTCGTAATCCTTGAGCGTTTGGGGGAAAGGAGCAGCGGTGGCTGCTCTAAGTAGGGCAGGAAGGAAGAGCTGGGAATGGGGGTCACAGGGAAGCTTCAGGTTACAGGGCTGGTACGGGGTAAGGGGCCAGGAAGGGGAAGAGGCCAGAGGAGAGGCGGGACGCAGGTGAGGGTCGGTGGGGGCGGGCACAGAGCTGGGCAGTGTCAATCGGGTGGAGAAGCAACGGGGAGATGAACTCCAGCAAACTGTACTGATGGGCTCGGCCTCTTCGGCGCTGGAGCTGCCGGCCGCGAGAGGCTCCTCCTCGGCCCTGACCAGCTCCTGCAGCACGGCCTCCACGATGGGCATGACCATGGCGGTGGTGGACGTGTTGGAGAGCCACATGGACAGCAGCGTGGTGCAGCACATGAAGCAGAGCAGCAGCCTGGAAGGCAGGGAGGCACAGGGGGAGCATCACAGCACGCCCACCTCCCCGGGTGACACTTGCGACCTCGCACGGCTCCCTCGGGGCCTCCTACGAGCCTGCTGGTGCTGGCATTTATCCAGAAAATGGGGGTTTTAGGTCATACATTCAGCTTTGTACTCCCAGGGCTTGGTACAGAGTAAACATTAAATAAAGATGTGTTGAATGAATGCATCACACTTCGTGGGCTAGTGGCCTTAGCCAAAAAAAAAAAAAAAGAAAAGAAAAAGAAAAGCCCTTGCTTAAGCAAAGAATAGCTTTGGTGGGAGGGTCACAGGGCATGGACTTCCTGATTGCTCTCCTCTGTGGGCATTAGCTTGGTGATGATGTGTGTTTTTTGTGTATAAAGGAATTCTTTTTTCGGCCCTTGCAGCCAGCAGTCCTACGAGTACCATCCCATTCCTTGCTTTGCAGCCAAGTCACCGCAGTTATTAGTGACCAAATAGAGACTAACGGACAGAGCTTACGGTTCCGCCCACTACTTGTCCCACTACCAACCGTTGAAAGCATAGCCCCCAACGGCTCAGCAGTGTCCCATTGCACTGTGTGCACTTTTTCAAGGCTGTGTCTATGAGTTGACACTTGGAGGAAAACACTAACAAAGATAACTCTCAAGTTCTCCTTGACTTTGAAAACATGCACTGTGTGTTTGTACAGATATAGTTCTTATTTCCGTAAGAGAAGCCAGCATAGAGACTACCCGTGTTGATCGCCTTAGGTGGGATCATTGACTTTCACAGTTTGGGGCCAGCACAGCTGTCCTGTGGATCATGACCGGGCAGGTGCCAGAGCCCTGATGGTGTCTCTGTTTAGGCTGATGGAGACATGAGTTTGTCTGCCCTGGACATGCACCGGCAAACGGAGGGCCCCGTGGTGGGTGGAAACTTGCTGGAGGGTGCGGTAAATAGAGACGAGTAGAAACGCAATGGGATAAAAATTCTTGATGACAGTACCCGGGGGTTTCAAAGAGCCGCAGAGCCTCAGCCTGATGTGGGGAAATGCCATTGTGTGTCTAGGAGGTCGAGTGTGGAGTACAACACCTCAGGTTATTACTGAGTGATTATGCTCTGAGTTAGGCTGTGGTTAAGTGGGAGACAGGAACATCTTTTTAAGTATAACATGTCTTCATCTAATGACTAGGGATGAAAACTAACACCGTATTATTTATTTATGCTCTGTTGGACTCCCAGGAGAGTCAGGGCAGCTTACATAAAAAGTGTTGCAAGAAAGTTGTAAACTAGGAGGTGAGGACGATATTCCAAAGGGAAGATAAGGGCAGGGTTATCCAACAGAGCAGGAATGAGTTCACACAAAACCGTCAGTCCTGACCTTCCTGAGCGGCCTTCTTGACAGCAGAGAGAAAAGAGGAAGCAGCTGAGGGCCTGCAGTGCCCTGCAGATGCCAGGTCAGATGCCACATTTGACAGGCCTCTGGTCTAAACCAATGGCAACAAGAACTCAGGGTGGATGGGAGGAAACCTCCATATGCCTCCTTAAATGACAGAGGAGAAGACACCACTTCCTCATCCAGCCTGTTCCCTGATACAAGGGAAAAAGCGTGGGAAACAACTGATGCTGGTCCCTTTTGTTTTACCAGATGAGCCCGTTAGATCTTGTAACCTGCTGCCCCGGCAGTCTAGGTTACTCAGGTTATTAGAACACACAGAAGTCACCCACTCACGTCTCCATTCCGTGGTCACAGGCCCTCTCACTGGAGGGGGAGATGGGAGCCCTGAGGCCCTGGTGTCCTCCCATCCCCACTGGTAGAGAGCCTCAAGTGGATGTCCCTCTGACCATCCAGGGGGCCCACTGGGAGCTGAGGGGATGCACTAAGTGTGACTTACATGCCCGGCTTGGCTCCGGCCATCAGGACCATGCGCAGAGCGATGCGCTTGTGCAGGTTCCACTTCTCCACAGCCGCCGCCACGCAGATGACACCCACCAGCAGCAGCGTGGTGTTCTTGAAGTACTCGGCCGCCACCTGCAGAGGCCAGCTCGGGTCACCCCTACCGGACCCGGGGCCCAGCCCCCGCCCGACTAAACTCAAGCTCAAGCAGAGGCTAGCAAGCAAAAAGCAGGGAGATGAGGGTTATTAAAATAGCCAGTTGTTGTATATATGTATATTACATATATATCTAATTTTAAATTTTAAAAACTTTATGTATACGTACATACATACATACTACCTTGGGCAGGCACTGTGCTAAGCACTTTACAAAGATTTCATTTAATCCTGCCAGCAACTCTATAGGGTAGATAGATATTCTTCTCCATTCTAATTGTGATATGAATACCATTTCAAAGAATAAACATATTTACAATTTTATCTTAATTCTTAAAAATTATGAAAATAACCCTGAGTTTGTCAACTAATCTCATTTTCTTTAGCTTCTTAGAAAATTATGTTCATTTTTTTATTGGAAAGTTAATACATGTTCATTATGGAAAACTTTAAAATATAGAAAAATTAAAGATAAAATTACCCTTAATCCTACTACTGTTAGTACTGTGGTATATTTTCTTCAATTTTTTAATGTCTATATAGATACATAATTGGATTTATACAGTATGTACTGGTTTATATCCTGCTTCTTTTTTCATTTGACATTGTACCCTGATCATTTTCTTATGAGACTTAAATTTATTGAAAAAATTCATGCTAATGGCAGCATGAAGTACCATAGAATTTACTTAGTTAACCATTTTCCTTTTGTTGAATATTTAAGTTGATTTCTTTTTTTCTTTCTTTGCTGCAAATGGAGCAAACAATAATTTTCAGCTTAAATCGTTAACCTTATATAAATGTGATTATTTCCTTAGGACAGAGTTCTTGAAGGTGTCTTTATAACCTGCCTTAAACCTTTAAAAAAACTTTATATTTGAATAACTCTTTAACTCCAAATAATTCGAGTTCCAAAGGGTTCCAAAATGATAATAGTGCAAGAAATAGCCATCCACTGTCTGTATAGGTTTTTTTTTTTTTTTCCTGAACCACTTGAGGGTAAGTCATATACATTTTGGTCCTTTATCCCTAAATACTTCAGTGTTTATTTCCTAAGATTAGGGGTTTTCTCTCACACAACCATAGCACCAGTTACCAGCTGCTGCTTCTTGCTTTTTAATGACGAGGAAATTGAGACCTAGTCCTGCTCAAACATGTTTCCTATGTTTGAGCTCCAGGACCAGCTCTTTGTTGATTCCCTCTCTTGGAACATTCCCTCCTTATCTCCACTTTGAGGAGACTTCAAAGCCCAGTTCAGGCCTGGTGGCATCCAGAAAACCTTCCTTGTGACTCTAGCCTCTGACTTCAGAACATTCCTTGTGGGTACGACTAACTCTACACATCACAGAGCACATAGGGCAATGCTAGAACTGTTGCTTCATGCTTGTACTGTTTATTTTTTTATGTGTATCTCTCTTGTCTCTTAACTGAATTCTAGGCTGCAAAATGCCAAAGACCATGTTTCTTTCTGTATTTCTTAGCACCTAATAGGATAATATGGAAAAGTCGATGCTCAATAAATACTTGTCACATACAAGAAAGTTGTTCCCAACAATGCAACCATGATATAAATTGGGAGGAAAAGATATAGAAAAGTTTAACTCCTAACTTAGAAATCCTCTTAAAGTGAGAAAACAAGAACATTTTTAACTGCAAGAAAAACAAAAACTGAACAGGGAAGGAAATACAAATATAGTCAAATCTGCGGTGTTGGAAGTAGACAGAATTTATATAATCATACTGTTAAACTTTGATTATTGAATTATATGCCTGTACTGGGAAGGCAGAGGGAGGAGAATTGGGTGATGTAAGAGTAGAAAATCCTCACGTGCTATAATCAGAAGTCAACTGATAATGTCTAAAAGTGATAACTCAAGAATTAATATAAGAATATCATATAGGACCGTGGAGCTTAATACCAGAACAAGCAGTTAACAAAGTTAAGTTATTGACTCTGGGTCAGGGGAGGTGGGATTTGGTGGAGGGAGGGGTGGGGAAGGAGTCTGCTGTTTTTTTCATTGTGACCTTTTCAGTATTATTTGAGTTTTAAACTCTGCACGGAACACTTTGGTAAGATAAGAGCCCCCAAAAAGGTAACCTGCTCCATTTCTCCCTTCTCACTTTTTCCCCACAGAGATTTCCTTGTGTCTGGTTGATGAGTTCTGTGCAACAGAAGGATCATCTCTCCTCTCTGAGACCATTTCCTGGGGTAAGAGGCCTCTGCTTCTGGTTAATCTAGTCCTCGTCCTCGACCCCAGTCCTCCTGGACACTGTCACTAATGCTCCCGGAGGGCAGAGAAGCTCTGCTGGGCTTGTGACTCTGGGGCAGAGTCCGCACTGGGAGGGACGGGAAGGCCTCGGGCCCTGACGGTGGGTGGAGGTGCGGCCCCCTAGTGGGAGGTGGAAGTACTGCTGGGATGGGAGGGCTGGCTGAACTGGGGGCCTGGGACCTTCCTCACTGCCCACTCATGTTCCTAGGCAGCTGAGAGGCAGCTTTGTGGTGCCTCTACCAAGGAGAGGAACCCACAGAAGACCTGAGACACCACTGTCCTCCTGGGTGATGGTCCCCCACTGGGCCCATGACTCATGGCTCTCTGTGAAGCTTTTAAAGACTCAGTGCTACCAGGGTTACTTTCCCAGGGGACTGACTGACAACATTTTAGTTTTCTGCCTCTTTGGCACATATCCTAATAGACCCCAGTTGGTGATGGACTTTTAGGGGGATCAGAGCCTGCACAAGAGGTGGGGCTACTTTCTCGGGGTTCCTCTCAAGGGCAAGGAGAAAGGAACCAACATGTGGTAGAGTGCATTTTACACGCCAGAAATGTATTTTGCATTCACTTTCTCACTTAAGGTGAGGAAGCAGACTCAGAGAGGTTAAGGAAGTTTTCCAGGGTCACAGTGTGAGGGGTGGAGTTGGGATATCAATCCAGGTCCATCTGGATCTAAAGCTACTATTCGACATGCCACTCAGGGTGGCCAAGTAGAAACCACTCATCTAATTCAACTCCAGGGGAAATTCTGGGTACCCCAGACAGCACGGGCCAGCCCACATTCCTCATCGTTATTCATAATCACAGTCCTGACACTGGCCCCAAATACCTGGGCCCGGTCCAATGAAAGCCCCAGGCCCAGGTTTAGTGGGATATTGGCCCTGTGATGTTTTCTTATTTGGTGTTTGGTGTGCTCAGGTCTGTTCATGTGTCCTTCCTGCCCCCTTGTAAGCGATGCCAAGTGTTTGGTGATGTAGCCTGGGTGTAGTTTGTGACTCGGCTGTATGCTGGGCAGGTTACTCAACCTCTCTGGGCTTCATTTCTCTCATCTAAAAAAATATATGAGGATTATATGAGTCCCAATCTTCTGTAAAGCTGTTGTGAAGATTAAATGACACATGCAAACCAGCTAGCGTGGCCCGCCACGTTGACAGCCAGGGTTCCTGGTGGCTCTTCTGTTACTAAATGGTCCACACAAAGGCTGACCTGGTCTGAGGCCATTAGCATACAGAGAGGGCCCAGGCACAATAAATAAAATTTTGTCCAATGGTGTTGTTGGTTAGTTTTCTAGCCCAGTGATTTTCTTTTTCTTTACAATAAAACCTTGGTTATTTACAACCCCTCTGGGAGTTCCAGGATCCTTGAGGATTATTTTAATCGTTTTCTAAAATGTATTGCGTCCTCACACTTGCCATGAGCATTCCTTTCCCCACTATCTAATTTCCAAGACTAATATTCTGTGAGTTGGGAAACTAGATAATGAAAATTGTTAGAACTATTTGCAAAGAGAAATTAGATTCTCAAACGAGTGCTCCTCCCATGGCTAGAGTGCATGGATTTTGTGACATTTGTGTTGGCAGTGTTATCGCCTTTACTCCTTTTCTGCTCTGTGGTTTTTCTCAGTGTGCCGAAACCCCAAGTTTGGAGAGCAGAGATGTCTCTGGACTGTGTTTAAGAAGAGATAGGCTCAAGGAGGCCGCTCTGAAAAGGTGGGGCAGAGGATAGCAAGTAAGAACTCAACCTGGGTTCAAATGCTTGCTCCCCACAGGTGAGTTGTATGTTCTTGGACCAAATACTGAACCCCTGTTCCCCCATCATTTCAACCTTTTACGTAGTAATACACAACACATTGAATCCGTATGGGCCTTAAGTAAGATGATGCAAGACAGGCCTGGCACACAGGAAGTGCTCAGTAATGGTCCATTATTATTGTTAAAGAAGTGAAAAGATGAAACGCTTCAAGATGAGATTGAGGGTTAGGAATCAGGTATGCCAGCATGACCACGTGGTGGAATAAGAGAAAGAAATGAAGTAAGAAGGAGCAAGGTGGACCTAAAAGACAAAGATTCCCCCAAACTTTCTTAAGTGAAGGGTGAGTACATCTCAAGAGTTTTCTAACCCAGCCTGGATTGAGAGGCACAAGGACAGAAGTGTTGACCGCTGTAGTCTTTTAACGAACTCATTCATTGTTAGTAAATTGCAGGTGACATCTGTTAGTGATGAGCTTTTAAAAACATCACTCTCTTTGGTCACGGAATTATTTATTGCTCTCTGGATATGTCAGGTTTTAATGTTTTTACAAAGTTTTTTTTTTTTTTTTTTTTAATGGGAAGGTGAGAGGAGTTGTGGCTTTAATCCTAGAAGTTTGAGGAGAATGGAAATCTGGATGTTGATCTCAGTTCAGTGCTTTTCTCACTAAGAACAGGGCCATCGTCAGGGAGGAAGACAGATGGACCAATGAGTCATTCGTGCAGATAAGCTGGGTGCTGTGATGGGCACTCTGTCACTCAGATCGGTCTAACATCCTCACAACTCCCCATGAGGTGGGTATGCCTATTATTCTTATTTTCCAGATGAGTAAAATGGCAGTTTAGAGAGGTTACACATGTAAAGAAAAGAATGTTGCCCGCCATTCCAGTTCTACAAGGATCAAGCCATTAGCCACTGCAGTCGTGCACCCTGAGGGGAATTCAGGATGGAGAAAAACAGGAAGCATTCTGTACTTTGGGTACTGGCCCTAAATAGTTAAGATGCATATCTAAGGGATCATTTCAATGACCCCAGATTCTTACTTCTTCCCATAGATAGAAAAGCACTAAAATCATTAACTTGAGATAGCTGTTGTGATTAGCAGTAGTCTTTTGATATCTGACTACATGTTTTTCCAGAAAAAAAAATTCATATATTTCCTGGCTCCTACCTTACCTCTTAGGAGCAGTACCTCAGTTACCTAAGAGGGTGTCTCCCAGGCCATGGTCCTCAGTAAGTTCCCCAAATAAAACTTAACGTGCAACTTTTATTTCAGTCAACGCACAACTTGCTCAAGACTAGTTAGTGAGAAAACTGGATTCAAACTCAGTTCTACCCTACTCCCAACTTGGATCCTGACCCTCTCCATATTGCCAGTGTCCTTGCTTATAGTGGTGGCAGCCAGAGACTGGCAGAATGTGTGGATCTGAATGTGTCCTGACGTAGGCATTGGTGGCGTTGTATGGGCCCCGTCAGAAATGCAACCAATCAGCACGCTGCTGCTGGCTGCACACACCTAGGCTCTCCTTGCCAGTTGCTGTGGGTGTGCCTCTTCACGTGGCATTCCCTCACGAGACCAGTGGTGGTCTCTGGAAACGGACCTCTTTTGAGGCTCTTTTGGTTCATCTGAACAATTTTGCTGCGACCCCAGGATGGGATGCCTGGGCTGGCCCCCCTCCGGGCTGAGCTAAACCCCCATCAGAGCTGAAGCCCCTCACTACACCATTCCAACCACCACCCTGGCAATGCAGCCAAGTCCAGCGTGGCTGCCTCTCCGCCTTTCCCTGGGGGCAGGAATGCTGTTTCTGCTGGTAAGTCTCTGTGGGTTCAGACCCCCTCCTAACCACCTGTCTGTTTTCCCTGAGGACAGAGGTTTTCAAACCACTCACTGCCTCTGAAACTTCAGCTGCAGGAACAGGGTGGCCGTGAGGTACTGGAAGGAAAGGGCCCGGGCAGCCAGGGCTCTAGGCCCCCGTGCCTAATCAGAGCAGGACTTCCCCTTCCATCTGCTTCGTGTATTGATTTTCCTAAGATTTACTTTAAAGGAAAGGTTTTGTTGTTTAAAAAACATTCTTTGTAAACCCTACCCTAGAGATGTCTAAAGCAGAGAGACCCAGATGGGTGCTGACCTGACCCGAAGTCGGCCCAGCTCCTGCAGAGCTTGGAAATGCTGACTCATAAAGTGTCCCCAGTTTCTTCAAGACTGAATGATCTGCCCCTGTAGCTCTTCCTATGGAAACATCAGCTTGGCCTCAAAAGGCTGCAAGATCTGTGGGTTCCTGGTATCGGGCCCACGTATGGCCTGGGTGTGGGCTCAGCTCTGGGCTGTGTCTGGATGGCTGTGGGTGAGGGTGGGTAGCTGGGCACAGATGCTCAGCCTGTATCCTCACAGGCCTGTATGTGTGGCTGGGGGGTGGAGGTAGGGGTGTCAGCCTCCATAGTGAGTAGAGGCCAGAAAGGCAGAGTGGAAAGTGATATACGAAATGCCCCCAGGTTTACACACAGCAAGTCAGGGTCTAAGCACTGGTCAGGAATCCAGTGGGTCAGAAAGATCAGGAGCAAACAGGGAAGCAGATTTCATGACATCAGACTCAAGTATCACTTGGCTGTAGAGGCTGTTTTGTTTCTCCAGCTGGAGCTGCCTTGCTGCCTCTCTTGCCTTGGCAGGAGCTAGAATCTGAATTAGACTTGCTAGAAGCCTGCAGTGCAGGGCCACTGAGACAGCAGAAGGAGCGTGTCTGTATGCGTGTGCGTGTGTGGGTGCACGTGTTGGGGGGTAGATAGAGAGCAGGTGTAATCACTCCCAGAAGTAGGTCCTGACCCTGGGCATCTCTGAGGCTCTTTACAAGTCCCAGTGTTCAAACCATGCTCTTCAGTTCCCCAGAGAGCCGCTTGGTCCCCGCATCTATGCCATTCTCCTATAAACAGTGAATCTCAGCTCACTTGATTGACACAGGTAACACAGTAGAAAGGCTTAGAGGACTTTCAAGGCGTATATGATGACAGTAACGAGAGTCACAATGGAGGCAAAACGAAAAAACAGACCTAAAAACAAATCAGAAATACAGGACTGAGCTCTGTACACCAGCAGAGGGGAGCAGAAGCTGGATGCTTACAAGCCGACAGAATCCTAAAGTCAAGGGGCCCTTAGAGCCCAGCCCCTCTTGCTTAACCTCTCTGAACTTCAGTTTCCTCCTCTGTAAAACAAAGATAAAAATAACAGCCACTTCACAGAGGATTAAAAGATACAGTGCATGTGAAGGGCCTCCCACTGCGCCTGACATGTGGTAAAGGCTTGGCATTCTGGCGGCCACCCTGGACAGAGAGCCGACTCCCACTGAGTCTATACTCAGCTGAAAGCCAAACATCTTTTTCACACACACTGCTAACATTTATCCTTATTAAGCTTCATTTTGCCTGGACTTCCCTTCCAGTCCATTGTCTCTTCCTGGCAGCATTGATTCTGTCACTGTACATTAGCTAGTCCATCTAGCTTTGAGTCATCTGCAATCCGATAACGTGCCTTTCTTATTTTCATTTGTGCTCTCTCTCCAGCACGATGCCAACATGTTACTCAGATTCTTTCGGTTCAGCTATTCAACCAGCACTCAAGTTACTCAACTGTGCTATCATGCAGCCCACATTTCTCTGATTGAGAAATTGTTATCCCTGGAAATATCGAAGGCTCCAAAAAAAAGTTAATTTATATTCAGCAACATTTGTTTAAAAGACCAGGGAGGACTTCCCTGGTGGCGCAGTGGTACAGAGTCCGCCTGCCGATGCAGGGGACACGGGCTCGTGCCCCGGTCCAGGAAGATCCCTCATGCCGCGGAGTGGCTGGGCCCGTGAGCCATGGCCGCTGAGCCTGCGCGTCTGGAGCCTGTGCTCCGCAACGGGAGAGGCCACAACAGTGAGAGGCCCACGTACCGCAAAAAAAAAAAAAAAAAAAAAAAAAAGACCAGGGAAATTATAAAGCTTTGTGGAAAGACCTCAGTCAAAAAGTGGTCAATATAAAGTTGGGCACTCGACAGGGTAAATTTCATTTATATAGAACATTCCCTCACGTGAAATTGTGTAAATTGGGGTCTGCGAGGCCAGAAAAAGAGGCATTACTGCATAGGGTCTTCTGTGTTATTCCATGTGGTTTATACTTTCTCTCTGCTAGAGTAGAAACTTCTCAAGGTCAGGAGCCATTTTGACCATTTTCTGTCTCTTTTCAGCACCTGAGTTCGGCTGATAGAAGACAGTCTAAGCTTTGCACACACTGAACTCTTAATATCTGCAGACTGACAATTCATCACTGTAAAATTTAACCATTTATATGCACACATCCAGCCCTAGGGGGAACCCAAAGCATTAGCTATGAGATTCAAGAGCACAGAAATGATATATTAAAAAATTTTTTTTTTCTTTTTTTGGCTGCACCACACAGCATGTGGGATCTTAGTTCCCAGACCAGGAATTGAACCCGTGCCCCCTGCATTTGGAGCACAGAGTCTCAACCACTGGACCACCAGGGAAGTCCCAGAAATGATTTTTTTTTTTCATTTTTGTCACCAGCAAGGTATCTGTAACATCGTCCATATTGTATTGTGCACGGTAGGTACAGCACTCAAAATATTTTTCTGAATGTTGACTGAATAACCTGAGGGACAAAAGCCACAGATTCAGGGTCACACTGATCCTATTCACATGCCTTCCTTCACATGGAGAGTACACTACTGACACACCATCAAGAAACATTGCAATCAAGAAACATGAACTAGGGCTTCCCTGGTGGCGCAGTGGTTGAGAGTCCGCCTGCCGATGCAGGGGACATGGGTTCTTGCCCCGGTCTGAGAGGATCCCACATGCCGCGGAGCGGCTGGGCCTGTGAGCCATGGCCGCTGAGCCTGCGCGTCCGGAGCCTGTGCTCCGTAGCGGGAGAGGCCACGGAGGTGAGAGGCCCGCGTACCACAAAAAAAAAAAAAAAAAAAGAAACGTGAACTAAGGGCTAGTGCAAGAATGGCCTGAATGCATAAGATATTGTAAATCCTAGAGGGTGTGAAATCTGGGTGGAGAGAGGACGTGTCCACAGCAAGTTTATATCTGATGTATCTCATGTACCGTTAAAAGGACAAAGGTATCAGGGGGCTCCAAGGGAAGGGAACAACACTTTTAGCTGAGGTTTTTGGAAAGGCTTCAACCAACAGGGTAATTGGGTAGGATCTTAAAAACTGAAGGAATTGGAGAGAACTTTCCAAAGTGGAAGAATGGCCTGAGTCCCGGCAAGGGGCTGGGCAAGCACAAGGTGGGTTTGGGGAGTGACAAGTGGATGATTTGTCTGGAGTAGGGGGCTCCTGCAGACCCCAGGCCTAGCTTTTCCCAGGGAGCCATGGCACATGCTGCTGTAGGGGAGAAGTCGGTGGCTGTGGAATAGATATTTTCTGTCAGCAAAGTCAACTGGCTCACAAAGGGCTATAACCCATGTCCTCTACCTGATCGGCATATCCTTTAATCTGAGTTTAAAAGGCTAGCTAAACAGATTATATTTGGCCTAAACTGCTCCCTGGAGCTCAGCTGTTAAATATCACCAGCCAAAGCCACTTTATCAGACAGATGGGGTAGGGTTTTTCTCCTCAAATGATAAAATTGGCCCCTGGCTTCTCCAGTGTTTTCTACCTCCAGTCCCCCAGCAATAGCAACACCCAATCTCTCCCTGGAAAGTCTTCTTGTTCTCCTTACAAAGTCCTGTTGCCTTTGAAAACAACTGCCTCCCTAGACTCCTTATAGGTTGAGCCTTCCTGGCTGTGCAGAGGGGCAGGCCCTAGGATGAACTGTTGCCTAGCAACATCCCTAGTGTGTGGAGGGGCTGATTGGCCCACCTGTCTATAAGATTCCGCTGCAGGAGGCCCTTGGGGAAATAGAGACATCATCTACTTTAAGACTAAGGCATACTGTTGGCTTTTGGGCTGCCTGTAGTGAAATACAAAGATATTAGTCTTTTAATGAATAGTTAGCTCACTTTAAAAATGTTACTTAAGTTTCAATTCTTTCTATAACTTCACTTCTTCCTCTGCTCTCTACTTTCACCTCCGGACTCACTGGCTTTTGCTTTCACAATTTTAAAGAGAAATCTGCAGGACAAGTTCATTTATGTTTCTCTTAAGAAAAGTAACATTACACTACCAAACGTAAAATAGATAGCTAGTGGGAAGCAGCCGCATAGCACAGGGAGATCAGCTAGGTGGTTTGTGACCACCTAGAGGGGTGAGATAGGGAGGGTGGGAGGGAGGGAGACGCAAGAGGGAAGAGATATGGTAACATATGTATATGTATAACTGATTCACTTTGTTATAAAGCAGAAACTAACACACCATTGTAGAGCAATTATACTCCAATAAAGATGTCAAAAAAAAAAAAGTAATATTGGTGCTTGTTCTTTTAGGCATGCACACAGACCCAAACTACCTGTTCTCTTTCCACAAAGGAAGGGGGATAATTGGAGTGACTGCCTAGTGCTTCAGGTCCCAGGCTAGCTTTTATGTGGGTCCCCAGGATATTGGTGTTGGACCCATCTCCAGGAATCAAAGCACTGCTGAGGGTTTTGGGGATGCTATCCTTTTTGGAGAGTCTGAGGCTATTATGATTACTAAATGCCAACAAACAAACTGATGTACCAACAGCCTCCAAACCAAACTGCCCCAAACCAAAACAAACAAACAAAAACCAGCCAGTTGAGTCCATGCAGTAGAAGGACAACTTGTGAATTTGTAGTCAAGTACAGCAATTAGGGGATAGCCTAATTTTTATCTCTGGACTTTAAAAAAAATTCTGTTATCCATGGTTAAGGCATCCCATGGACCCAGGTTCGTTATTCCTTCCTCACATCACACAGGTGAAGAGATGTACAGTTCTTAGTATTAACTCACCATGAAGCTACATAATACATTATGGAGTGTTTTTCTTATGGTACAGTAAGCAAGTGCCTAGACTTGAAATCTGACGGGTATGAGTTTGAATCCAATTCTGCTATTTCCTACTTTGTGATCTTGGGTAAGTTTCTTAACTCTGTGAAACTCCTTCCTCATCCGTAGAATGGAATTTTTTTTTTTTTTTTTTTTTTTTTGCGGTACGTGGGCCTCTCACTGTTGTGGCCTCTCCCATTGCGGAGCACAGGCTCCGGACGCGCAGGCTCAGCGGCCATGGCTCACGGGCCCAGCCGCTCCGCGGCATGTGGGATCTTCCCAGACCGGGGCGCAAACCCGTGTCCCCCTGCATCGGCAGGCGGACTCTCAACCACTGCGCCACCAGGGAAGCCCCAAGAATGGAAATACTAATATCTACCTTGTAGACATCTCGGGAGTATTAACTAATACAGCACTTCTGGTGCAGTGCCTGATTCTTAGTAGGAATTCAAACATTAGTTCCCTTTCCTCTTTCTTCTGTGCCTCTGTCCTTAACTAACCTCTACCATTTAATCTCCTTCAGAAACCCTAAGCGGAGACCAGGTGCTATAAGGAGATAATCCAAGTGGAACCAGGTGTTAATGAATGAAGACCGTTCTTCATCTTGCTCCAGGTTTCTGGCTGTGATTTTCTTCTTTCCTATTTGTGGTAGGCTTAACTGTTTGCACGGGCACCACCCTGGGCTTCCTGTTGACAATTTCTGTTAGAATTTTAAGAATGCCATAGAGAGAGAGAGTGAACAGAGGAGAGATTCTAGGTAGACAGCAGTCAAGGAAAGAATATGCAGTAATCTTGAGTTGGGGAAGAAGGGACAGAAATGTCTTTTAGAGAAAGTGAAGACATTGTCAGGACTCAGGGAAACACGGTAAGTCTCTCTGTCAGCAAGCATTTATTGAGCACCTACTCCATACGGGCTCAGCTTCATCATGAGATTCCAAGGACCTGGGAGGCCTGATTTCCTGCCTTTGAGTGCTTAGAGTTTAATGGACCATCAGAAGACAGAGAAAGAGTAACAACAGTCTGGTTGAATGTGCCAAGCATACAGTTCCTAAAGGGTTTCAGGCTGAAGGGACAATTGGATGTGATTAACCAAAAGGCTCCCTGAAAGAGGCAGTTTGACAGAGATGAAGGTCATGGGTTGAAGGAAAGGAGCTCAGGGTCCAGAACAGCAGGTGCAAAGGCTTAGTGCTAATGGGTTGTTCCAGAGGGTGAAAGAAGCCCCCTCCTCAACTGCTTTGTGAGTCTCCCTTCACCTTGAGCCCTCTTTCACTGGCCCAGCAGGGACCGAGCAGGGGGCTACTAATGGTCTAACCTCGCTGGATCGCAGGACTCCGAAGAACGGGTAGAGGAAGGCAGGCACCAGGGCTGCAGCTCCAAGAGGCATCGCCTCGGACACCCAGTACACAGCAGTCACGATCAACACATAAGCACACGCAGCCTCCTGGAAGGGGAGGAAAGTGGGTGGTTAGTCACAGGGACAGCCACTGCCACCAAGGATCCAAAAGAGACCCAGGGCAGAGGCAGGAGGCACACGGACTCAAACATGGGCACTGGAACACAGTTCTGGGAGGTGCAAAGGTGGACTTGGCAGAGAAGTTTGGTGGATACATGCCATTGTATTTTGGTGGGTGAAGTTATGGCTGCTCCTTGGGGCGACTGATGCCTGGCATGTGGTTTGCGCTGGTTTGCAACAGGGTGGCCACTGGACTGTTATGCTATCACAGCTCGGTTGGTTCCTGAAACTGAGCAGGGTAGGGACTGAAATTAACTGCGGTGTCCAGATCATGTACTATAAAGGTGTAGTTCACAGTTTTAACTGGGTCTAGGCAAGATATTTTGGTGTCAGATTGATCAGATACTAGAGGTTCTTGGGGTAGCTGAAGGTGGGGATTAATTTGTGTAATTGATTCACATGTGAGTTCTGAAACTGGCCCGTTTGGGGCTGGATCACTCCTTGCTGGGTTGGTGGGGAGAGCTGTCCTGTGTATTGTAAAATGTTTAGCAGCATCCCTGACCTCTACCCACTAGATGTCTGTAGCACCTTCCCAACTGTGACAACCAAAAATGCCTCTAGACATTGCCAAATGTCCTTTGGCGGCAGGGGGGAGCGGAGGGAATCATCCCTTGTTGAGAACCAGTGCCCTAACCAGTGTCTGGGACACTCCACTTCCTGATGCACATGGAAACTTCCTTCTGACAAAGAGAGTCGGAGTGCTGTCTATCTGGAAGGGAAGGCCTGGAAATTTACCAGGGTTTTCCCCAGCCCACTCCCTCTGCTGGTTGTACAACCGTGGGGTGCGCAGAATAAATAAGTACAACATTCTTATAAAAAAATCAGTCCTCCTTAACCTTAGCTCCAGTAATCCTGGTTGCCCCCGAATGGTGCTGATTAATGGTGGTGAGAAAGGTCACTGGCTTACTCTTGGGAGAGGTCACTGTCCAAGGGTTTTAACAATGGACTCCGGAGGGCCACTGAATAGAAGATCCATGCTGGCTGTGGACTCCTCTGTTTATACCTAGCTCTAAACCCACTGGGCTCAGGTCTGACCTGCCCTGAGGCTGGCTGGTGATCAAGGAACCTGCCAAATCTTGTTCTGTTTATCTCTCCCCTGGGTTCAGAACAAGCGTCCTCAAACTCTTACACAAAAGTTACAAAAGGTCGCCACCATCAGTGAGGGGCGTCAGGAGTGATTAACCCAGCCTGGCTGGATGGAACCTTGTTCCCTCCTGATATGCATGGATTATGGGGTTGGGGGTTGAGGAATGGGAACTGGGCTCAACAATTGTTGACTGTAGCTCCCACTGAGATTTCCTCTGGGGCCAAAAGATCGGAGAGAAGTTAAAGCTTTTTAAAGTGCTGATAAGACAACAGAACCAATACTGGGGGGAAAAAGGGCTCCATTTGAAAAAGAATGCAATTTAGAGAAATGCTCCCTTTACTGCAGAAATAAAAATACCTAAAGGAGTTCAAAGCCCTTCAGCCCACTTGAGCTCACTTATTCCCATCTCCTTCCTGGGAAAGAGACAGAATGGCAAGTGTTGTTTCTAGTTGAAGAAAAGGAGATCGAATGTCTTTCCCTCACTGAGAAGCCCTTATTCCTTACAAAGAATCTTCAGTCTTTCTTGGCTTGGTCATTACAGGTCCAGGAGCAAAGGAAGGAGAGAAAAGGAAGGGAGAGAGACCAAGAGCTATTTCTTTCTACCATGCATCATTCTGGTTTGAATTAGGAGAATTTGGGTAAGCCAAGGTAAACTTTTTGATTGTAACTATTGTTAGGAATTAGAATAAGTTACTGGAGGAAGTCACCAAGCCACCTTCATCCAGCAGTATTAAGAACAGGATAGGGCTTCCCTGGTGGCGCAGTGGTTGACAGTCCGCCTGCCGATGCAGGGGACATGGGTTCGTGCCCCGGTCTGGGAAGATCCCACATGCCGCGGAGCGGCTGGGCCCGTGAGCCATGGCCGCTGAGCCTGCGCGTCCGGAGCCTGTGCTCCGCAACGGGAGAGGCCACAACAGTGAGAGGCCCGCGTACCGCAAAAAAAAAAAAAAAAAGAACAGGATAAACTGCCATCATTTTTATCTGAACTTTCCTTAGAGCTTTCTAACTTTCATTAGAAAAATGGCCAAGAGACCACCTTCAGATGGCCTTTCCATCTACTTCGCACTCAGTACACCCATGGAATTTACATAAACTTCCTTTTGCCCCTTCTCAACTGTCTCAAAATTCAGTAGGGAAGCGTATATTCAGATAACCCAGAATACTCTGTGAAGTTTGTTTACAGGATCCTGTGTCCCTGCGTCTGGCAGGTAGCTCAGTCAATGTTGGTGAACTGAACTGGGCTCCTCTGCTGGCTAACAGGTCTCTCTTATCTACTGGAGAAAATATTCTGGAAACCGCCAGCCTCTTATCGCTGCCACTGGTCCGCAGGAATGTAGGGATTGGTGCATACTCGGGCAGTGCCTTTAAGGGATAGTGTTGTCAGTTCTTTTCTGCTCCTGTTGACAAATAAAGGAGCGAGTTCAAAAGTGGCATTTGCCCACAGCGGATGCTCCCTGACCCTGCTGCTAACTGATGTTTGCATCTGCTTCTTTCCCTACAGTCTGACCACCCCGATGAAATACCATTCAGATTCCACTGGAAGGAGCTTGAGGGCATGTAATTTGGTGTCATAAATGACTGGAAGGGCTTTTGAAAATTTAGCTTGGGAGTTGAGTGTAACTTTTATCCCACCGGGATGCTGAAGCTGGGCTTAGTCACAGATGCCGCCCTCTTACCCCTCCTCTTCTGTATATGGGAAATCAAGTCTGGGCCCCTGGCTTTAGAGAGCCGGGCAGGAAAAAAGGGGAGGTCATACTAATCCTTCCTAAAATGCAGCTGCAGCTTGTCACTTTGAAGAACCATCAGAACTGCAGGCCAGGAGCTCTTGCCCAGATCACTTCTCTGTTCCAGCCCAGAGCAAACAAGGCTATTTAGGGATCTTAAGGATTAAATATCAGAATCTAAGTGTGATGCAAGGGGGCCGCATAGATGAGAGCCAGTCCCCGTGGTGGTTTGTGCCTACTGTGACCTCAAGGTGCTTCTGCGTCATTGCAGAGGAAGAAGAAGCAGCATCTTACTGACACTGTGACACACGGAGGAATCATCTTTGCAGGGCACACTGGGGCGAGGGGTGAGCAGGCTGCATCCAGGTCTGAGGGCTTTGGCCACCCAGGCTCCATCTAGCTGTCCCGAGGGCTACCCATGAGCACAGACTGGGAAGCTCTGAGGTAGCATATTTCTATTTTCTTAAGGCACTGGTTCTCAGCTGGAGCCAATTTTGCCCCCCAGGGAATATTTGGTAATATCTGGAAGCATTTTTGTCTGTCACAATTGCAGGGGGTGCCTGTGTGCTGCTGGCACCTGATGGGTAGAGACCAGGGATGCTGCTAAACATCCTACAATGCACAGCACAGCACGGCCCTCCCCTCACGACAGAAAACTATCTCCCCCCACCCCCAAATGTAACTGTGTGGCTGTTGAGAAACCCTGCCCTAAGGTGAAACTCAGTTGGATAGAAGGCGCTAGGTCAAGGAAGGGCAATGTCTCTTGGTCTCAGTGTGTCCATCTTTCTTTTTTTTTTTTTTTTTTGGGCGGTACGCGGGCCTCTCGCTGTTGTGGCCTCTCGCGCCGCGGAGCACAGGCTCCGGACGCGCAGGCTCAGCAGCCATGGCTCATGGGCCCAGCCGCTCCGCGGCATGTGGGATCTTCCCGGACCGGGGCACGAACCCATGTCCCCTGCATCGGCAGGCGGACTCTCCACCACTGCGCCACCAGGGAAGCCCTCAGTGAGTCCATCTTTAAAAACCTATTCAAGAATTTTGATTGACCCCAACAGAGCAGAGGCTTACCTTTCCTTCCTTGTCTCTCCTCTTTTTTTTTTTTTTTCCACAACATCCTTCTTCTGTCACATTTATAGATTTTTTTTGTCTGCTTCAATAATTTGTTATTTTGTTTTCTTCTCCATGTTAGTACTTCTCACTAGTCATTGGTAACTGAGAAGCTCCAAGACAGGCTCCCAGAATTAAATGGCAGCACTACCCCCTGGAGTCATGGTCCCCAGAGATGGGGCTGACTCAGGGGACACGGGGGGTGCCTGATGCTGCTAGTGAGAAGAGCAGGTGCCACTTGGTTGGCATTCCCTTAACCCATCTGACAGTGAGTAAAACAAAACAAAACAAAAACATGAAAAGGAAAGAAAATCAGCCTACTGGGACAAAGCCGGAAATGGACTAGTGTCTATGCCGGGAAAGCTTTCAGCACCAATCACTGTCTGCTAATCCCAGCCCGGTTTTCATCAGCAGCTCCCTGGTGCTCTGAGTTTTTATTCTACTAAAGATTTAAGCCAGTTTGTTTTTAAGAAACCATTCTAATCCCCTTTAACTGTATAACTTAATCTTGGTTACAAGGTTACTCTGGGAGCTGAGTGGAAGACACCCTTCCCCTCCCACAAACAAGATTAACCTTTCTTAGCTTATTTTTCCTAAAGTCTCAAGGGTAGTGCCAGCTAGGGGAAAGGGTAAAGCCACTGGGAGGAAGAGGAGAGGGAGGAGGGAGAAAAGGAGCCGGAGGAAGGCAAGGACGGCAAATGACGGTCTCAGAAGCAGAGCCAGAGCTCAGGCTCTTCTGCTCACACGAACCTGGACAAAAAATTGGGCCACAGTCTAGAGTTGGGGTCTCTTATTCTTTTTTATCGAGTCATTTGCTGTCTCTCCTTCAAGAGCACAGAGAAGAAAACACAGAGGATACAAATAATCAAAGGGCCATATGCATGGGACCAGGGCAGGCTGCCAAGCTGCGCTTTCAACTTAAAGTTCAGAAGGAACTTGAGAGATTAAGAGTTTCAAATCCTGGTTACCAGAGCCCACCGTGGTCACCCACAGACCCTGGCTAGATGCACAAGAGCCCGGCCGGGGACCCCACCGCAGTGCACCTCAGGCCGGGGTCCACAGTCCCCTCCCTCCCCCACCCTCCTCTACTGGGAGGTCTTCCTGCATGTCCAGTTGCTCTCCCATATGGACAGTCACATGTTGACTCCTGGCAAATACCGGCTCTCCAGAGCACCCTTCTCTTTATCGGGTGTCCGCCTGGCCCCTGCCGCCGAGCAGGCTGGTCCACCGCTCTGTGTCACACAGATCAGCCACTCCAGCCATCGCCCTTCCTCTTATCTCAGTCCTGGCTGGGGTCCATGGGGCTGGGGGACTGGGAATGGGGTGAAGGGATGAACATGGCAGTTTTTAGGTAGAAAGTATGTTAGCCTCCTCCAGGAAAGCATTTCCATTTCTTTACACCAACAGAAGAATGCTGAGGCGCTGCACGAGCACCCCACTCCCTCCACCGACCTCCCCTCTGACCTCCCATCTGACCCCCTGGCCCAAGGAGGGGACCGACTGGTACTCACGCTGCTGGGGTGGAGCATGGGCAGAGGCAGCAGCAGGAGCGGCACGAAGATGACGAGCAGCAGCTTCCTGGCTCGGAGGAGGCCCCTCAGCAAGCCCATCCTGGACCTCCTCCCCTTGGAGCCCGCGCCCGCCGAGTGCCTGTGCTGCTGGCGACGCTCGCCTCCCTCCAGAAACACTTCTTCAAACTTCCTCGGCTTCCAAGAGTCCTCTTTCGTCTTAAGAGCAGAACAGGAGGGCAGGTGAGCCCCTGTTTGCAACAAAGGCCGGCCTCCTCGCCTTCGGTTTTAGGTGGGATTGGTGAGCATAGTTTTATGCCCAGCAAAAAGGAAGCGGGAAAGGATGATAAACGGGGGCATAATGGCTCTCTCTTTGCTTGATCAGTAATGGAGTAACTTCATTCCAAAGCTCAGCAAAAGCCCCCTTAATCAAGATTACACCTCTGCTGCAGCTGTCTGGCTGCCGTCTATTGTGCCCTCCATCATTTTTCCTCTCTCTGATGGCCTGTTTTGGGCAGTACCACTTTCGCTTTCTACCTGTGCTGGCTGTACCCCCTTTCCTTAAAAAATCTAGTCCCCCCCGCTTCCCTTAAAACAAACCCCCGAGTTTGTCAGCAGACCATGGAGACTTCAAATAGGGCTGGTCTCTTCTCCCAGGACCTGGCACCTTAACTCTGTTCAAATTGCTTTCCTTCTAATTGGTTTCCCATTATAATTTGCCTTGAGGCTGGGCCTCCAAAGCAGAAAAAAAAAGTCCCCAAGACATTCCTTTTTGTCACGGGACAAACTCTTGCTGGAGGCCCACCTTAACTTTCCTTCACCTATGGGACGCAGGACAGAGGCAGTAGCCACGCCCATTCCTCACAGCCAATCAGCACGTTGGAAAGAATGAGTCATTATCTCTTCCAAAGGCAGTTCATGATTGGTCCCAGCAGGGGCCTGCTGATTCTGCAGAACCTAAGCAATTTGCAAAGCTTATTTTTGTTTCTCAAACATCCTAGGGGCTGGAGTGATGACCATCACCGTAAACATAATCCCACTTCCTCAAGCACTGCTTTAACGTTGCAAAGCATAGGACCCTGAGTTTTCTCAGGGAGGGCCACTTGCTGACCTAGTCCTTAGGAAGATGAAGTGTCTGGTGGCAGGGAGAAAATGAAATATTAATCCTGGAGAAATTTACCCCCGAGTATAGAATATTAAGTCTTTTAGATTTCCCTGGTGGCAAAAGTTGTTTGCTTCAGCACCCGGGTGAATACAAAGCATCTGAGTCAACAGAGGATGTTAGCCTGTCAGAAAGACCACAGACCCTTTCAGGGAGAATGGGAAGGGTACTGCCTCTCTGGAAAAATCTAGATGCCAGTCTCATTTCAGAGGCCCTTGGAGCCCAGACATCGGTGGTCTTTCTGGCTGGAGTAGGTGTTCCAATGTCCCTCTCTGAGGCTCTTTACCAAAAACGAAGCAGGAGGCTTCCTTTGGCTGGTGTGCAAGGAGGAGGTGGGAGGGCAGGAAAAAAATTGATGGGTTCAGGAATAGGGCCTTTGCAACCCTTGGACGCTGGAATTTCTGCTGCTTACAGTTTAGGAGAAGCATTCTCTTTTCTCTGAAAGGTCATGTGGGTATGGGGCAAGGAAGAAAGAAAACAAAGAGAGAGGAGAGAGAGAAAGCCCCCAAACTTTTATATTTGGTGGTCCTTGGCAGCATTGCCTTGATCTGAGAGATGCTGAGCAGAGTCAAGTGTTATGAAATTCACGTTCGCTTGAATTCACAGAATGCAAGGAATGGCATTCTAGGGTCTGCAGCTATGCCAGTTGGAAATAATCCCCAGGCTAAAGGCAGAGTGACTCCAGAAAGGTGACTCTAGAAAACCAGTTCTTCTTGACCTCTAAAGCAGGAGCAACTGTGAACGACCCAGTTTGAAATTTTCTTGCCATTGTAGGATGCGCTACAATGACTCATCTCTTTAAATGCATTTTAAAGACTGGCTACTGTATTTACTGCATTCAGGCCTCATTTTGTGATGATTTGGAAACTCAGAATGAGCAAAAACACATGTGTGATGTTTTGGTGGCAAATATTAAAGAGACTGGGTACAAATAAACAGCTGTGGAAGTCAACATTCTCTGTTAAACCCATGAGCCACTTCAAATTCCTTGGTGAGATAATATGAGATAATACAGATTCCATTAAGCCTGGAAACTTGATCATGACATTTTTATTACACCATAAGTGAGTATTTGTTAAATAAAATTATGTGAGTGACATAGTAAGACCAGTAGTTCTCCTTCAGGACTCTATCCACTTTTTAGATAAGGAAATTTTATACATTGCTTAAGAAATGTAAGACAGGGCTTCCCAGGTGGCGCAATGGTTGAGAGTCCGCCTGCCGATGCAGGGGACACGGGTTCGTGCCCCGGTCCGGGAAGATCCCACATGCCGCAGAGCGGCTGGGCCCGTGAGCCATGGCCGCTGAGCCTGCGCGTCCGGAGGCTGTGCTCCACAATGGGAGAGGCCACGGCAGTGAGAGACCCGCATACCGCAAAAAAAAGAAATGTAAGACAAATTCCACCTATATGAGGTATCAAAAGTAGTCAAACACTTAGAAACAGAAAGTCGAATGGTAGTTGCCAGGGGCTGGGGGGAGAGGGAAAAGCAGAGTTGTGGTTTCATAGGTATCGTTTTTGCAAGATGAAAAAGTTCTGGAGCTCTGTCACACAACAATGTACATGTAGTTAACATTACTGTACCGTACACTTAGAAATGGTTCGGATGGTAAATTTCATATGATGTGTTTTTTAACCACAATAAAAAAATGAAAGATATTAAAATGGGTTAGGAAAGTCAGGGGCACCATGTAAAGTCATTTAACAAGCATTTAATTTTAGGCCAGTGCTCTGGCCTTTACCACTTATGTGATTTACCACTTACGTGATTCTCCTTTAGTGAGATTCAAGGTGAGATGACAGAGCAATGAAGGTTTCAGCATATAGATGTTTTTCAATGTCTCTTGAGTGACACCAGAGGTAGCCATGAGAATGCCAACTATAGAGGAAACTTCCAGAATTTTTAGATCCTAAAATTTCCCAGCAGTCTAGAAATGGCAAAAGGGTTCCACTGAGTCACAGGCAAGCTTCCACTACTAATGTCGCACTCTGAATTATTCTTTGAGTAAATATGACAAAATGTGACTGGGTTGTGATGGTGGGGTGTATGGTGCAGCATTAATGAGGCAAAATGGGAGAGTCTGTTGCTGTCCAGGCTACTCCCTCACTGCTCACTGGGCAAAGAGTCAGGTTTTGGGGTGGTGGTGGTGAGGAGAATATTTGATTTTGCTTGTAAATGAAGTCCGTGCCATAAAACTTTTTGTGTGTAAACAATTCATTTGTATTCAGCCTAAAATAGTGTTGAAGTATCTAGTTACTAAAAATGAAATTTTCATTTGTCTTTAAAAAGGTTCTTCTTTCTTTTCTTTTTTCAGTTGCTTGCCACATAAGTATGGACCCAATTTACCAGTACAAAAGTGCCTTTAATTTTTTGTGGCAGGGTGGATGAACTGCCATTGCTATCACTGGTCCTGGGAACCACCCTCCCATTCACGGATCTCCTACCCCTGGGAGCAGCCATGTATATCCTAACATGGTAGGCAGGGACGACAAGGGTAGGTCTTTCCTCCTGGTGACTAGAAGAAAGCTCTCAGATCCATTCTGATAGGGGTGGAGCGCCAGGGTGTATGCAAGACTCTGACTGTTAAGAGTATTGCCCAGTGTCTAAGGATTGAGGCCCTGCTGACCCCCTCTCCAGCCCACATCCAGGAAAAGCACAAATACTGAAGGTAGGCCGTGAGGCTAATCTGCTTTCTGGGCAATCTCAAACTTGTCTGTACCTCTGTCTTCACTTTGTTTTAATCAGACAGTGATCCGCAAAGGAAACAGTGAGCAACAGAGTACGGGCAAGTAGAGGCAGCGAGAGGTCAAGCAGAAGAAACTGGGAGATGCCTCGAGGAATGGATATAAAGATAATCAGAACTGGACCCAAAGACAGAACAGCAGAGACACCAACTACAATGAAAAGAAAGAAGCAAGTGGAGTGACTACATGAAAGAGAACATGCAATCTTAGAAAAAGAAAAATTGAACAAAAAAGCATATATCAGAGTCTGTATTTGAGGGAGGTAAAAGAGCAATATAACCGGGGAATGAGAACCAGAGAGACTGATTAATCTTCTGAGCCTGAGAACATCAGGATGCAAAGTGGGATTTTTCTCGGATGATAAACAGCTTGTTCCTGCATCCTGGTATTACTTCAAAAGATCATGCAGCTTGCGCTGCTAGGCAAGGCTCACTTATTCAGATATTCTAAAGAGGTCCAGACCAGCTTTCATCTTCATTCAATGACAATGGTTAAATACCCGTTTCAGAATAAAAAATTTAGCCCAGTGAATCCTTGTTTATTCAAAGATAAGACTTCTTGCAGCTTTAGCCTCCAGAACCCAGCTGTAAACCTCGGAGAAGATGGAAACATCTCTGAGCTCGTGGGGAATCTTTATTACGACCCAGGTGCTTTACTCCTAGCAGGGACCTTCATCTATTAACTCTTATTTAATGTGGAATTATAACAAGACTTGCTATCCTATTTTTCAGGCGATGCCCAGTAAGAAAGAACAAATTGCAAAAGGCAAGTTATGTTGGTGGCAAAGAAAAGTGCTACTTTTATCACCTGGCAGTGAGGAAGGCAACAGGAAAACTCACATCAGATTCAGAGTTAAGAAAGCCTGGGACCTTTCAGGGTTGATACAAACAGGCCAGCAGAGACATCTCAGGTCCAGGTGTCCTCCCTGTAACATCTCACAGTTAGTTAAATGCTTGTGAAAATTTCAGAAGTAGAGGAATCTTAGAGATGATCTCATCTAACTCCTTCATTAGAATGTTTCCAAGATACTAAATTCAACCTTACTGGCTTTCATATATATCCAGTCAATATTGCTAAAATGAAAGTTTTGGCATTTGAAAGGGTAAAATTCTGTCATCTGAAAATCATTTTTATTTGGAGCACTTAATTCTCTGATGATGCTCAACAATTTTAGCATTAGGACAGGCAGGCCGTAGCACTTGTGCCACCTCTTTCGTTAGGTTGACCCTCTCTGCATTAGCTTGGTTTCTCTGTTCAAAGGGCAAGGCATGGCAGTAGCATTGCTCCCTTCATGTTTCTCCTCTACATTAGACCAGCCTTCAGGAAAGATGAGTCTAGATATATAAGTCATAACATTTTCTGACTGATTCTTTTTGGGGACTTTTGGAAAAGTTGAGAAGTATATCCTTGGTTCACAATGTATTTATTTGGCTATAGCTCTAGTTTCTTTATATCTTACTACAGAACTTTGGAAAGGTATTCATTCAATCCAGCACCCTGATCTCTTAGGACCAAAGAAACCTGTCCCCCACTTTCCCGCCACGCCCAAACTTCTGTTATGTCTCTCCTGGCTCTGTCTTCACTCTTGGGTATTTGTGTTACAGTCACTCAATGTTAAAGCATATCTTAGACTCCTGCAATTCACCAGGCAAACCATTCAGCCTCTGGAGGCATCTTGAATTACCATTCCAGCCCTTTTTTCCAGCCCAGGTCACATTATGATACGAATCACAATCTTATGCTTGTCAAGAAGTTACAAGGGGCAAAGAGCATCGGTGTTTCCTATGTTATCTTTGCTGCTCTGAGTTGGTGGTATGTGTTTTGTGGCTGGTCTCTGTAAATGGAGTAGAGAATGAAGAATTTCTGGATTACTGTGTGCTGGTCCCTGCTCCGTGGTCCTGGTGCCAGCCAGTCTCTCAGGGAGATGCTCTGGGACATGAGGACCGCATCAAGTCATGCCTCAAGGCATGGAAGAGGCTAAGGAGGGACTGGGCCCAGATATCTTTCTGATGCCCTTGGGACGAGGCTGTGCGGTAGGCTGTGTAGGCCAGGGTCAGCGCTGTCCTTTCGAAGTCCTCTTTCTTGAGGATGCCTGGGTGGCTGGAGAGGCTGGCGCTCAGCCGCCGGATGTCTGGGATGCTCTTGGGGATCACATCATTGCAGATGGCGCGGAAGTCCGAGGCCTTCCGCAGGGAGGCGAGCTCCTCGTCCTTGATGGAGATCTTCAGGTCAGGGCCAATCTCAAGTTCAGCCAGCAGGAACTGAGGAGAAACATGGGGTGTGGAAAAGCGTGAGGCACTCGTTGTTGAGGACATCACTGGATTCATGATCACGTGTGTTCGCGTAGGGAGGTGGCTTGCAAAGAGCTTTGGAATCAAGAGACCTGGGTCCCAGTTCCGACTTTCCCACTACCTGTGTAACCTCGGATGAGTCACCTAACTTCTCTCAGCCTCATTTTCTTCCTCTGTGAAATGATTAATAACAGCAAGACTTCACTGGGATATTGTGAGGAGTAAATAAGACAAATATGGGCAACATCTATCACTGTGCCTGGTACAAAGCCACTATTAAGTGACTCTTTGTTGTTTCTAGTGTCCCGAATCCCCCCCTTCTCTCCTTCCTCCCTCCCACCCACCAAGGATCTTCTAAAGCGCAAACTGACTATTTTGGATAATTTAAAATCAGAAGCTGGGAATTAGAAGGATGCAGAGAATTGTGCTAGGAATCAAGTGTGCTACAGAGATTTGTCCTCATTTCTTGACTGTTCTTTAAGAGTGGGGGTGAGGCCTGTCCTAGGCACCCCCCGCTCAGTGCCACGCTCATATCAGGAACCTAATCAGTACAACGTAGACTGAGTCCTAACTCTCCCCTCTGTCTCCGGCTTCCCCCGGCTCTAATCCATCCTGCATGCTGCTGTCTGTTATCTTCCTAAAACAGGTCTCTTGCTCTGACTCCCATGTTCATGACCTGGCAGAGGCTATGCATTTTCCAGTTTGTTCCCCGAGGCAGGATTTGAAATCTTCTGCCTGGCTCAGCTGCTTGACTATGGCAGGCTGTCTCCTTCTTAGTCAGACAGTTCTAGTACATGCAGGATGTCAGAGGACGTCAAGACAGGAGGGGAACTTTGGCGATCTTTGGAGTCCCTCATTTAACAGCTGAGGAGATTCAGGCCCAGGGAGAAATGGTGGCTTATGCAAGGTTACATAGCTGAGGGGCGGCAGAACCAGAACTAAAGCTCAGGTCTCGAACTTGGAATTTTATCACTGAACCAAACCAAGCGGCCTTGGGAAATTTACCTGTGGTTTGGAGGAGAAGTGGGGTCTTGGTGCCAGAGGTGTGAGAGGCAGAAGGAGAGAGCCTTTGGGGCGGCCCCAGATTCAAAAATGGGGCTGTCACAGTAAGAGGTTACTGAGACACAACTCCACTCAAACAATAGGTTTGGCATTGCCTGGGCACTGCTGATGAGTCCTGGCTTAAAGCTCTGGCTGGGGAATATTGCCCCGCTCTGTTGCTTGGGTGCAGGTAGAGGCACCTCTGGGCCAAGCCTAAATCTCTAATTTTGCCTCGACTAAACCCCTAATGCCATCCTTCCCTGGGACGGCATGCGGGAAAGGAGAAGGGGGTATGAGGAACACTTTCCTTTGGGATGGGCAGGATTCCACAACCTCCACACACAAGTCTAGGCCAGTCCCCCGGGCAGCAGAGATCACTCATTTTCAGGGGCTCAGGTCACTTCTCCAAAAAACATAGAGAAGGAGCAATGCCTTTTGAGTTACTTGAGTGGCCCACTCTCCCCTCTGCCTACCTCATAGAGCAGCTCTACTTCCTCCAGGGAGCTCTGCAGGACGGGGTTCAAGGGCACCGATGAGGATCTCTTTGGCCGGTGGGCGGCAGGGAAGAGCACGGCTGAAAGAAAAAAAGAGTGAGTTCGCGGGGCTGCAGCATGCACTGGCTTCTCCCGTGGGTGAACCCCAAGCTTAGCCATCCAGTCTTGAAAGTGACTGACTCCAAGTGGTGGTGGAGCTGCGAGAAAAAAGGGGCAGCTTCTTCAAGACACTTGCTGTGATCTATTGCTGGGCAATAACTGTAAAAATTGGTGAGGCCTCGAGGTAAGTAGGGGCCCCTGAAGTTGTGCAAAGCACAATTTGCGTGACCATACATGACAGCTCTGCTTCTTGATAATGGTGCCCTTGGGCCATCAAGATAGTGTCCAGTGATGTCCAGAGTACTGTGTTGAAGAAGGGAACTGCATAAGCAAGGATTTCTATTAGAAGTGATAAGAATGAAACATCTTCAACATAAAGGACACTGGTAGGAATCCCCCACCTCCTGGAAAAGCTGGTTGGCTGTAATATTGCTGTAATATGGCCTTCTCTGTAATCCATTTATTATCTAGCCCACAAGTTCCTCAGGGGCTTGGATCAATGTGCTTTCATGTTTATGCCTGTGCAGCGTAGCCTGGCAGGTTTCGAGGGTGCACACAAGGTGCAGTTGCTGGCAGACCGCATCCCTGCATTGATGGGGGCCTTGATGGGCAGAGGGATAGCCCTGCTTCTGCAGACCATCTTGGGGGATGGAGCCTACAAACTCCAGAGCAATAGTTCCTGGCCCAGAACTTTAGCAGGATTTGTTCTCTTTGCCAGAAAAGTGCCCATTTCCCACAGAATCATAGATTTTAGGACTTGAGAAGGCCTTAGCCTCTGCTCACTCACAGCCTCGGCCTCTGGTCTCAGGTGGAGCTCCGGAGGGTGAGGCATCTCCTTCCTACTCTACAGGTTCACAACCTTGACCATACATTAGAGTCACCCAGGGTGTGTGGGTCCCAGCTCCAGTAGTTCTGATTTAAGTGACTAGGATGTGATTGAGACAGTAAACTTTTTGAAAGCTTCCTGGGTACTTCTAATGGCAGCCTAGGTTGACAGTCAGAAGGTGCTTGACCCAAGGCTGTGTAGAAGGAGCTGTTCCTGCTGAGTGGACACTCCCAATTTAGCCCAGTGCTTCTCAGCCTTGACTGTGCATTAGAATCACCTGGGAGCTTTATAAACCTACATGCCCAAGGCCGCCTCCCAGGCCAGTTCATGGGCATCTCTGGGGTAGATGTAGGCATCGGGACTTCTGACAGCTCCCTGGTGTTACAACGGGCAGGCAGTGTCCATAACCACTGTGTTACCCAGACCCACCGCCAAGCAGCTGGTGCCCGGCTAGGATTCAGAGCTTACTCCCATCCGATGAGGCCTTATAGGGGCATCTGAAGAGACCAAGGCCCTCATGTTCTCGGAGACAAGAGAGTGGCGGCACAGGAAGGGTGTGCTTTGACCCTACTTTCTCCTTGGTGGCAGGTGACACTAGGACCAGAACTGGTCCTGGACCAGGATGTGGCCTATTCCTTCTTACCATGAAACCCCTTTTCAAGGTAGGATCTGAGAGCAACTCCTTTATGTCTTCTCTGTTATTGTGAAATGAAAGGTATTGTTCCCTTTAAAAAAATTCACACTGCAGCAGGTGAAGGGGATAGGAGGGAACAAGGTCCTGGCACGGGGCCCTTTCTGCTGCCTCCCGGGAAGTTATTCAAGGCCAGACCTACACGCTCTCCACTCAATTGCTTCTCTGCGAACAGCCACTTCCTTTAACATGCACACCCCTGGTGGATCCCTAGTTCTCAAGAGTTGGGAAGAAAATACTTCCTGATGCAAAGCTGGGCTTAAAAATGGAAACGTTGCTTCCAAGAGGCCTTGTTCTCATAATTTTTAAAATAATAACACAGTTTGGGGAAGATTGTTAGAAAACAATTCAGCCTCTGGACTAGGGCTGATTATTGCTTCAGAAAGTATATGTGGGGAGCACCGGAGTCTCACAGACGGACCCCTTCCCCCTTCTTCCCACCTTCCACGGGTACCCCTCTCGTTGCTGTGGCTGCTTTGATGGTGTGTGGGGGGCAGGGGCTTTTATGGCCCTCTGGGCTGTGACGTGCAGCCAGCTCTGGGGCAGGCGTCTCGGCAGCTGCTCGTGTCTTACTTCCTGTGCATGAGGCTAGGTCTGGAGACCTGAATTCATCTCCACTGGAGATGCTGCCTGTGTTGGGCGAGAAATAAGCTGTGTCTGGCCCACGTTGAAACATTCAGGTAAGAAGTTAAACGACTAACCACTCCAGATGTCCTTGTCCATAATGACAGAGGCCGGACCCTGCCAGAATGCAAATGGCCCGACCAAGAGCTGACCAACTCCGAGAGGTAGGCATGCAGACCTTTAAACCAGACCGGCTCCCACGTCGTTAGAAAAACAGCCCTGTGCCCCTAGGAAGCCTTTCCCTGGGACCCCACCGTACACTGCTGTGTTCCTTCTCCATCGCCTTAATTCTCTTTTTATCTTCTTCTTGTATCCTTTCTACACATTTCACATCTTGCTGTCTATTGCTGGCTCCTGGGAGGGAATGAATTTTATGCTTCTGCTTGACCTCAGTGTCTGCATAGAGCTCAATATATATACTGAGTGCAGTCTCAATATATACATTTTGGAATGATTTTAAAAATAAACTAGGTATTAAAACAACAACAACAACAACAAAACAGAACATCCCTGGAGACTCTCCAATTCAGGCTTTGCTGGTTTTCCTTCCTTTCCCTTCGGCCCCATCTCCCAAAATTATGGTCATTTTAAGTTCGGCTCCCTCCTCGCTGTGAGCGATTATAAGCGGCTTTGGGCAGCCCAGTCTTCGTGAGGCTGATAGTTCTGAGGCCTGAATGCTCCCGCTGGACGGCGGTTAGCAGCTGCACCCTCTCGGAGGGAGAAGGGAGAGAGGCGAACGGGGTGGGGAGGCCAGAGACCGGCAGAAGGATCCCACTCCCTCTTGGGCACCAGCTGAGTGTGGAGCCTTGGGCAGGAAGGCTGCTGGGACGGTGCTGTTAAGATCACTGACTTTGTGTGTCTTCTGCCCGGTGTAAAACTAGGCCGATTTGTTTCTTCCTTTTTGACTTAATGCTCCACACCCAGCCCACACTCCGGCTATTTCTTCAGGTTATGAATATGCCCACAAGGACCACTCAGTGTGATCAGGGGACTCCAGAGACTCCCCCATGGCCTTGCATGAAGGTCTGCTGCACCGGCCAGCCTCGGGCAGGGGGGCCAGCCCCTCCTCCCCGACCCCCCGGACTCATGAGCCTTCAGGGGACGTTGAGTATCTGTGATACACTGGACCAACCCGCATGGAACGAAAAATTTCCTTGCTAAAGTTCACGCCACATGCACTAAGTTAGTTCAGGAACTGGATCCAGGGATTCGTGTGTCTTAGCATGTTCTGCCCGTGTCTTCTATTGAGAGACACATTTGGACCTCAGGCCAAAGTTGTTCACATGTGGAGCCCAGACATCCTAACAGCTTATGCGCTCACTGTGGGTCAGTCAGCATGCTTGGTGCTTTCCTTATGTACCTTGTGAGGTAAACATTCACATCTCATTTTATAGAGGAAGATACTTGGAGGCTAAGAAACTTGCCCTTGGCCACCCAACTTGTTTGTAATAAGACTGAGATTAAAATCCAGGTCTCAAGGGCTTCAAAACCCAACTGCTGTATTTAAAATAGATAACCAACAAGGACCTACTGTATAGCCCAGGGAACTCTGCTCAACACTCTGTAATAACCTAAATGGGGAAAGAATTTGAAAAAGAATAGATACATGTACAGGTATAACTGAATCACTTTCCTGTATACCTGAAACTAACACAACATTGTTAATCAACTATACTCCAATATAAAATAAAAATTAAAAACAAAACAAAACAACAGACAAACAGACAAACAAAAAACCCCCAATCTCACCAATAGGGTGAAGTACGCTATCTTTTTGTAGGTGCATCTGCCCCGAGACTGGGCGTTCTTCGGTTGTGTGTAACCATGGGAAGGATACATGTAGTTAATTAGGAATGAATGAATGCATATGGTATAAAACACACTCTTAAATGACTCACACATATTTAAACAAATCTCTGACTTTGATTGATAATGTGATGTACAAGGTCAAATTTCTACAGCCCTAGGATCTTTCTCTTGCACAAATCCTCATCTCCTTTGCTCCCTCTTAGTTCCTTTGCAGTCACCAGGCAAAAACACACCCCATCTCTTTACCTGTTCCACACCTGCACCTGGGTTAAGTGGTCTCACTTGAAATTTGTGATCGTTATTCTCAGGAGGGGCCTGAAATGCTGCCTGACCATTACCCATATTTCCTGATTCCCTTCACTCTATTTCAGCGTGAAATGGATGATGATTTCACACCTCCTCCTTTCTCCTTAAACCTCTTGCCCAGATCCTCTGACTTCCCTTCTGTTATTATGTCCCTGCTCTCATCTCAAGCCAACTTTTCCCCGCGTGCACGAGGTCTCCAATAAAGTTGTCGCTCACCTTTCCACCTTTCTCTCCCACATCATTAATCTCCCCCTCTCTAGTGATCTTTCAAGCCAGCATGAAAGCACGTTGCTGCTGCTTCTTTAAAAGAAAATCCCCCCTTGCTGGCCGCTCTTCCTCCTCATCCGTCTCCGCATTGCAGACTCCTGGCCTCAGCCTGGGTCTCTCCCCTCTCACTAGCCACACTGACTTTGTACGGATGTTCTGCTGTGTATTTCCGGGCCCGACTTCTAGATATGCAGCTGCCTGCGGGAGACTCTCCTTTTGGATTCGTAATAGTTGTCTCTCCTGATCTCCATCCCAGTCCCAACCCCCGCCATCCATCACACCTGCTCTGCATCTCCTGCTTTGTCTGCTGTCTTCCCATCTCTCGTAGTTGCTCAGGTCAAAACCTGGGAGTTGTCAGTCATCCTTGCCTTTTTCTTTCACATCTCACACCCCACTAATCAGCAAATCTTGTTGGCTCTACCTTCAGAATATATCTGGAATCTGGCTACTTCTTACCACATCCCAGCTAGCCTCCTGGTCCAAACCTTGAACATTTTTCCTAATGGTGTCTCTGTTTCCATCCTTGGCTGCCATCCTCATCCTCCTCATTGTATTCTTTTTTTTTTTTTGACCACGCCACGTGGCATGCGGGATCTTAGTTCCCCTGCCAGGGGTTGAACCCGTGCCGCTAGCAGTGGAAGCGCAGAGTCTTAACCACTGGACCTGCCAGGGAAGTCCACCTCATTGTATTCTTAACACAGCAAGTAAAGCGATTCTGTGAAAACATAGGTTGGATGATGTCAATTCTCTGCCCAGAAACTTCTATGGCTTTCCATCTCCCTCAGAGTAGAAGCCAAAGATCTTCAGATGGCCACCAGGTACTATGCGACTTGACATCTTACTACCTCTCTGCACTCATCTGCTATCATCCTCTGGCTCGTGCCCCTCTAGCTGCAGGCCTCCTCACTGTTGCTTGAGCTCACCAAGCATGCCTCTGCCACAGGGCCTTTGCACTTCTGTTCCATCTGCCTGGAATACTCTTTCCCTGGAGACTGGGAAAGCTCACTCCTGTGTTTCCTTCAGGTCTCAACTCATCTCCTCAGTGAGGCCCTCCCTGACTGTCCTATTTAAACTTGTGGTCCTTTATACCCTCTAATCTGTCCCAACTTTATTGCCATCCAATGAACCAGATGTTTTATTTCTATATGTGCTTATTGTCTGTTTCCTTTCACTAGGACGTCAGCTCACAAAGGCGTGGGATTTTGTCTGTTTTTGTATTCCCAGCGCCTAAAGTCCTGCCAATGACTGTTGAATGAATAAACAATCCCATAGAAACACATTCACTCTCCTTGTTACTCAACTCCATTGTTTTCAGAGTGCCTCACCAAATCCTTCTCTCTTTTTTTTTTTTTTTTGTGGTACGCGGGCCTCTCACTGTTGTGGCCTCTCCCGTTGCGGAGCACAGGCTCCGGACGTGCAGGCTCAGTGGCCATGGCTAACGGGCCCAGCTGCTCTGCGGCACGTGGGATCCTCCCGCACCGGGGCACGAACCCGTGTCCCCTGCATCGGCAGGCGGACTCTCAACCACTGCGCCAGCAGGGAAGCCCTCCTCTTTTTAACAGGGTGATTCTGGAACTTATTTGCAGTTACAGGTCCTGGATAATTATCAGAAAGTAGATGTTGTCTCCTGTCTCCATCACACCCTCCCTTTATCTATGAGGAACCCCTGTTTGGGTCTAGGAGAAACTGATTTTTTTTTTAATTGAAGTATAGTTGATTTACAATGTTATGTTAGTTTCTGGTGTACAGTAAAGTGATCCAGACATATGTATATATATATATACACACACACACATATATATTTAGTTATACATATATATTCTTTTTCATTATAGGTTATTACAAGATACTGAATATAGTTCCCTGTGCTGTACAGTCGGTCCTTGTTGTTTATCTAGTTTATATATGGTAGTTTGTATCTGCTAATCCCAAACTCCTAATTTATCCCTCACCCCACCCCTTTCCCCCTTTGGTAACCATAAGTTTGTTTTCTCTGTGAGTCTGTTTCTGTTTCGTAAATAAGTTCATCTGTATCGTATTTTAGATTCCACATATAAATGATATTGTATGATATTTGTTTTTCTCTGACTTACTTCACTTACTATGATAATCTCTAGGTCCATCCATGTTGCTGCAAATGGCGTTATTTCATTCTTTTTTATGGCTGAGTAGTAGTCCATTGTGTATATATGTACCACATCTTTATCCATCATCTGTCAATGGACATTTAGGTTGCTTCCATGTCTTGGTTATTGTGCATAGTGCTGCTGTGAACATTGAAGTGCATGTAACTTTTCAAATTATGGTTTTCTCCCGATACACGCCCAGGAGTGGGATTGCTGGATCATATGGTAACTCTATTTTTAGTTCCTTAGGGAACCTCCATACTGTTCTCCATAGTGCCTGCACCAGTTTACATTCCCATCAACAGTAAAGAAGGGTTCCCTTCATACCCAGAGAAGCTACTTTTAATTATCTCAGTCAAGGCTTGCACCTGCACCTGTCTTGCTCTCCAAGCCTTACCTCCTTCAAGCTTTCTTGCCCAGACGTATAGGCAGAAGCCTCCCTAAATGGAAGAGCCTATTTTTGCTTTGAGCCTGATCTTCTCTTTGACGTTTTATAACCTAGGATAAAAATCTCTTCTTCCCACCCATCTCCCAAATAGTTGTAAAAAAACAGAACAATATTAAGGCTGACCATGGTTTCCATGTAACTGTGCACAGCGTATGCACCAAAGAGCTTATTGGAAAGGATTCACACTGTAGACCATATCGTACCAAAATACAGCCATATTTTTAATGAATCAGTTGAAGCAACTCTATGGAAATGACTGTGGGTGTGGAAAGGAGAAGCTCTCATTTATAAAGTCTTTTGCCAGATCCTACTGATGTCATTTACTTTTTTTTTTTTTTTTTTTTTTTTTGCGGCACGTGGGCCTCTCACTGTTGTGGCCTCTCCCGTTGTGGAGCACAGGCTCTGGAGGCACAGGCCCAGCGGCCACGGCTCACGGGCCCAGCCACTCTGCGGCATGTGGGATCTTCCCGGACTGGGGCACGAACCCACGTCCCCTGCATCGGCAGGCAGACTCTCAACCACTGCGCCACCAGGGAAGCCCCAATACAACTATATGTTTAATGAATCAGTTGAAGCAACTCTATGGAAATGACCATGGGTGTGGAAAGGAAAAGCTCTCATTTATAAAAAGTCTTTTGCCAGATCCTACTGATGTCATTTACTGTTTTGCTCCTGGGCCAGCCCTTCAGAAACACGGTGATGTTCTGAGGGAGACAGGACCTTGGCCCCGTGTCTTGGGGTCCCCTGGAGTGCTTCTGAAAGGGCTGCTGTGTGTTGGCTCCCCTTGGTCAGAATGTGCCACCGCCCAGGGGGAGCACCTGGAAGGGATGGAGGGGCGTGAGTGAGGACATTGAGACTCTGCCTCTGCAGACTGGGTTGGGGGAGTGAGATCCAGCTCTAAGCTTCCAGCTGAGGGATCTGGGGCGTGCTAAGTTCTCCCCCATCCTCCAGCTTTCTTACCTGTTAGTGGTCGGAATAACGCCTCCTAAGGCAGTGACCATGGAGTGAATGAGGTGGCCGCTTAGTCATGCTGGACCAGTGAGTCAGTTGACACTTAGTGAAAACACCCACCCAGGGCCCTTCCCTTCACGGAATATTCACGACTGAAAACACACACAGCACTAAACTGGACACCTGAAGATGACATACATTCCACCACTACAGGGCCACCCTTCCTTATGAAACTGCTTTTCAAAGAAATAACATATGTATTTAATAAAAATCAGATACTTATGGGAATTAATATGTGTTTTTTTTTTTTTAAAGAATGGCTAGTTCCCTGCAGCCCCCCAGGCGGTGTGCCGGCAGGACCTGGGTGGGGCTGGGACTTGGGCCAGGTGTGTCCACTTCCCAGCAGCCTCGATAACCACAGGTGGGTCCCTTTGTCTTAATCAAGGAGGTGGGGCTGGAGCAGCCGTCCTGGCGCAGGGAGCTGCCTCCCAGGGCGGAATCCTAGAGAGCACGTCCGAGGGAGAGGCTGGGAGAATGGTAAGAAAAAAAAGATGTCCTGACAGCAGGGCGTATTCCTTTTGGGTTTATTTCCACACTTCTACCCGTGGAGGCAGGGGGTGGTGCTGGGGGGGATGGAGGAGGAGGGTTTTGTAGGGAGAAGTTGCCCTCTGACTGTTTCCAGAGGGAATTCTTCTAAATAAGGCCTAGCACTGGGGTGGGGGGCAGGGTTGGGGTAAGGATGCAGGCGAAAGGAACAGTTAATACATTTGGAAAAATTGGTTTTTCTCTGGGTGTGACTCCCATTCCGTCATAAAAAAAGGGCAATTGTGTATTCCTTTTATGATTAGAAAAAAATGTTGGAAACGAAAAAAAAAAATCAACTACGTGGAAGACTTCTGATGATGGTTGGAAGGGTTCCGCATCATTTGTTGGCCCCGAACACTGATATGAACGGCTAATCCAGCACTTAACATCAGCTGCCTCACCATGGCCTCTAGTTCAGCTGTGTTGGCCTTGTGTCTTTATACAGATTGTTATCATTGTTGGGGGGCAGACCCTCCCCGGTGAGGCGGGGTGCAGCCAGAGCAGCTGCTCTCAGGACGTTGCTATAGAACCGATAGGTTTTCTGCTGAGAACCTCAGACTTTCTTTAATGAAATTTTTTCATTTTTTAAGTGGGAGGTAATAGCTGACATTTATATAGCTCCTCATCATTTACAAAGCGTTTTATTTACATTTTTCAATATGACCCTCACATGACAACACAGTGAGGGTCAGCTTTTGTTACTGTTCATATGCTATCTGTTCATGAACTAAAGCACAGAGAGGTTAGGTCTTCCCAGACATCACACAGCCAATTAGAGGCAGAACTTAAATCTTGGAGTTCCTTGAAGGATAGCTCATCATGTGGCTATTGTGTTTACAAGCCTTGTAACAAATCAAATCATCTCATTTGGCTTTCTAACAGCCTGTGCGTTAAAGAGTGGATATTATCATCCTTTTTTAATAGGCAGGTTAAGGAAGGCCCCCAGTGTCACACAGGGGTAAGTGGCAGAACACAGCGCCAAGGTCTCTTTGCTCTGTGCTTCCAAGTGTTGCCCCCAGAGTGTGTGCACATGATGAGCAGGGAGATGTGTGTGTGAGGGAATAAAAACCCTAATAAGTGCATTGGCTTTTTCTTTCCCCCGTTTCACATCTGCTCTGCGCCCCAGCTGGCCATCCTTTCCTTCCCTGACACTTGCATTGAGAACCAGGGGGCTCATCCTCTTGCTGCTGTGCAGTCGTCACCCTATTTTGGATCTCTGGAAACACCAGTGAGCCTGACTTCTTTTTCCAGTTCTTTCCAGGAGAGAGACCTCAGTTGACTTTAGGCAGTGGAGAGATCTCAGTTCAGATCAGTGTGGAGCAGTCAGCACTATTGGTCCCTTGCTTCCTAAGTGATAGACCCTCATTGACTGGAGGTGCCACCAGTGTCTGCCCACAGGAGCCATAAACGATGCCGGGCCGGCTCTGAGAAGCTGTGTCCCGAGAGCAAGGAAGTCGGCCGTGGGGAGCAGCCTTGCTGGGCTCCTTCCTTTCCCAGGGGGCTGGCCAGGGCGGTAGCAGCCAGGCAGACACGAGGGTGCTGAGGGGCTACTTGTCCTCTCCTGCTGCTGGACCAGCTCTCTCCAGCTGGAAAGATGTGTCCACTCCTGCTCAGGAAGCAGCGTGGAGCCCTCCATGTGGACACCCCACTCCCTCCAGGTAGCAGGCCTCTTGCCAGTCAGCACCCCCAGTCCCTTCATGTCAGTATCAGTCCCGAGCACCTGCTCTCTGCATGCCCTGCCCAGCTGCAGCAGCCTGGGGGGAACTCAAGGGAGTCTGTCCACATTCTAGGAAGCAAAGATGACTTCCTTCTGGCCTGTCAGAAAGGGATGCTCTCTGCATTCTCCCCCTCGACCCAGTTCCCTCAGCGACTTTGATTTTTTGGTGTCATTTCCCCCATCACCTTCTAATACCTTCTAGCATGTCGAGAAGCATAAAGCAATTGGCAGGGATGGGACAAAAGGAGGGTGCAGGGCTTCTAATTTCCTCCTGCTCTCTCCATTCTTCCCCCCAAATTCCTAATTGTACTGAAGAAAGAATGAGCATCAAGCAAACAAATAAAGTAAAAGCAACTCACCCCTGCTCCACCTGTGCGACAGAGTGGCCTGAGCATCATAATACAACAGCAGAAGCAGCAACGTCTTCCAACACATCTTTTCCTCCGAAAAGGTGAAAAGTCACCCTCAGACCCAGTGGGACCCCAGGAGCTACAGGTATGCCCGTACTGGTCCTCCCAGTGTGACGATACCGATACCGTTCTTACCTCCCCTTCCTTTTCAGACCTGCAGGGGTGCCCTCTCCTGCCTCAGAAGGGTAGAGGCAAGGGCTGCCACCTGGGGAGGACAGGAGCGGGACCTCTGTTAATCCTACTCTCTCTGGGATTGGGGGACTGGGCTTCCACAGAGAGACTCTGTTTTTGAGCACATCTGGAGTGACTCACGGGGCATGTGATCTCCTTGGCAGTGGGGTGGATAAATATAATTTCTGTACTTGAGTTCCATGTGTTGGATGCACCCACTGGAATTTTTCTTTAACAAACAGACTTGCGGAACTTGTTAGAGAGCCCGGCAAAGACCTGGCCGCTGTCCCCGTACACACACACACACACACACACACACACCACACCAGCTCCAGGGGCGAGGGCTGCAGCAAGAGCCAGGTGGCTTGCCTGGCAGACGCGGGGGCTGACTGAGCCCAGAGTTGCCTTCAGGACAGCAAAGTCATTGTGGTGTCTGGGCTGAGTGTCCCTTGTTCCCTTCCCTGCAGCTAGCCCTAGTGAGGAGCAGGAGAGAGCTGCCGTGGTGCCTGGGTATTGTGCAGGCAGGTGATGATCCAGGGGCCCACAGGTGACCCCATTCACATTCGTGACACCCCTATTTCTGGACTGTCTAGATCTGGTACCAAATCACTTTGATCCTCTCAAGCAAAATGGTAGTGTTTTTCCAAGGTCATTCTTTTGGCATTAATTAATTTTTATTGAGATATACTTGACATATAACATTGTGTAAGTTTGAGGTGTACAGCGTGTTGATTTGATATACCTCTCTGTTGCAAGATGATCACCACCATGGCTTGAGCAACCAACTTCATTGCATCACTTAATTATTCTTTTTTGTGGTGAGAACTTTTAAGATCCATGACCATTTTTTTTTTTTTTTTGGTTGGGGGTAGGAGTTTATTAATTAATTAATTTATTTTTGCTGTGCTGGGTCTTCGTTTCTGTGCGAGGGCTTTCTCTAGTTGTGGCAAGCAGGGACCACTCTTCATCGCGGCGCGCGGGCCTCTCACTATCGCAGCCTCTCTTGTTGTGGAGCACAGGCTCCAGACACGCAGGCTCAGTAGTTGTGGCTCACGGGCCTAGTTGCTCCGCGGCATGTGGGATCCTCCCAGACCAGGGCTCGAACCCATGTCCCCTTGCATTAGCAGGCAGATTCTCAACCACTGCGCCACCAGGGAAGCCCGATCCATGACCATTTTTAAAGTTCTGCCATAGACACCTTGATTTTCTTCAATACCACTTCCTCGCCTTCTCTGAAGTTATAGACGTACAATGCTAAAGCTTGCAGGATATTTAAAGTTGATTTCACTCTGTGGGTTTCCAAGCTGTGGAGGTGGTGCCAGGGTGAATGAGCTGCTGGAAAGGACACCTCTTTGCTTCAATCAGATGTGCTTTTTTATCTGTTAGAGGAAGTTGCTTGAAAAAGAAAACTTGGCTACAACATTTGCAAAACACTGATCTTTCTAATATTAGGAATAGCTGTTGGGTGCTTACTTTGTTCCAGGCATTGTGCTAGGTGCTCTCATTGTATTCATTGATTTAATGCTTGAAGCAAACTATGAGGTCAATATAGAACAACCCTCTCCAATGGAAATATAATTCGAGAAACAAATATAATTCAAAATGTTCTAGCAGCCATATCAAGAAAGTAAAAAGGAACAGGGAAATCAGTTGTAGTATACATTTTATTTAACCCAATATATCTACAATATTATAATTTCTACATGTAATCAATACAACTTTGAGAAGATATTTTCTATTCCTTTTTCATACCAAGTCTTTGAAATCCAATGTGTATTTCACACATTTAGCACATTTCAATTCAGACCAGCTGCATTTCAAGTAATGGCCGCATGTGGCCAGTGGCTAGTGCATTGGGCAGCACTGGGCTAGAAGGTAAGAGGGCAGGTTCTGCAGCCAGAGGACCACAGTAGGTTTAATTAACGTCCATCACCTCACATAGTCACACTTTTTTTTTCCTGTGTTGAGAACTTTTAAGATCTACTCTTTTAGCAACTTTCAAATATATAATACAATGTTATTAACTATAGTTACCATGATATATGTTACACCCCCAGAACTTATTTATCTTATAACTGGAAGTTTGTACCTTTTGACCACCTGCACCCATTTCTCCCCCCTCCCCCAGCTCTGGCAACCACCAAACTGTTTTCTGTTTCTGTGAGTTTGTTTTTTTAAGATTCCATGTATAGGGGCTTCCCTGGTAGCACAGTGGTTAAGAATCCAGCTGCCAATGCAGGGGACATGGGTTCGAGCCCTGGTCCGGGAAGATCCCACATGCCACGGAGCAACTAAGCCCGTGCGCCACAACTACCGAGCCTGTGCTCTAGAGCTTGCGAGCCACAACTACTGAGCCCACGTGCCACAACTACTGAAGTCCGTGTGCCTAGAGCCTGTGCTCCACAACAAGAGAAGCCACCGCAATGAGGAACCTGTGCACTGCAGCTAAGACCCAACGCAGCCAAAAATAAATACATAAATAAATTAATAAATAATAAAAAAAATATTCCATGTATAAGTGAGATCATATAGTATTTGGCTTTCTTTGACTTATTTCACTTAGCAAAATGCCCTCAAGGTCCATCCATATTGTTGCAAATGGCATAATTTCCTTCTTTATTTACGGGTGAATAATATTCCACTGTATTTTTATATACCACATTTTCTTTATCCATTTGCTGATGGACACTTAGGTTGTTTCCAGGTTTTGGTTATTGTAAATAATGCTGCAATGAGCATGGGGGTGCAGATATCTTTTTGAGATAGTGATTTCATTTCTTTGGATATATCCCCAAAAGTGGGATTGCTGGATCATACGGAAGTTCTATTTTTAATTTTTTGAGGAACCTCCATGCCATTTTCCATAGTAGCTACACCAATTTGTATTCCTACTAACAGCGCTTAAGGCTGCCCTTTTCTTGACATCCTCACCAATACTTGTTATCACTTGTCTCTTTGATGATGGCCATTGTTGACAGGTGTGAAGTGATATCTCATGGTTTTGATTTGCATTTCCCTGATGATTAGTGATGTTGAGCATCTTTTCATGTATCTGTTAGTCATTTGTACTTCTTCTTTGGAAAAACGTTTATTCAGTTCCTCTGCCCATTTTAAAATCAGTTTGGTTTTTTGCTATTGAGTTGTATGGATTCTTTATATGTTGTGGATATTAACCCCTTGTCAGATACATTATTTGCAAATACCTTCTCCCATTCTGTAGGTTGCCTTTTCATTTTGTTGATGGTTTCCTTTGCTGTTCAGTGTACTTCCTTTTTAAATCTGCAGAGCCTGCCCAAAGGACCTGGCACAGGACTGGGTGCTTTGCAGTTGCCCCTTGAATATTTGTTGATTGATGCTGAAGCTGAGAAGGCTTCCACTCCCCTTGTTCTCTTGCCCGGAGAACTCCCATGAGCGAGGAGGTTGCTGGGGAGGGAAGATGGACATGACTGGCCTGGCCACTGGTCCTGGAAACCAGGACCAGAAAGCACAGTCTTGGCCTCCAGTCCTGGACTTTCTCATCCTCAAATGCAAATCATCAAACTGTCACCTACTAATTACTAAGCTAGGATGAGGATTAGCTTTTGGATCTGGGCTGGGAACAAATGTGTTTGCTACTCATTTCATTTGATAAGGCAGGCCCTCTCCCCCACCACTTCACCCCAGCAGCAGGAGGAGAAGGTGTACAGTTTCTCTAGGAGCCTGATGGAAGTCTTGGGAAACCTTGGCCTATGTCTAAACCTCTCTCCATGTTTTTCTTGGTCTTGCTGCAATTCCATGCATGCTGGTTAAGACTGGCAAGTGAATTCAAGCGCTGCCTTTTGTAACAGCCCAGTAAACCCACAACAGTGGAGTTTCCCACAGCTACTGATTATGTGTAAAATACTTTTTTGGGGGGAGGGATGTTCTACTTAAGGCAACAGTTGTCAAGTCCATTTTCACCTCTGAACTCCCACTGCACCTACCTGTGTATCTCTTGTCAGCACCATTTTCCAGCTTAGTGACATCTACCGTTTACTGAGTTCTGACCATGCACCTTATTTCATTCAATGTTCATAGCAAATCTGTTCAGTGGATGCTGTAATGGAGTCCATTTTACAGAAAACTGAAGCTTAGAAAGGATAAATAATGAAGGTCACACAACTACTGTATGGTAGAAACTTCCATATACTGCCTATTAGGGACTGAGATGAAACAAATACCAATAAAGCAGCTTCTATAGGTTGAAAGAATGATCAGTAGAGGGAGAGCTGAGCGGGGACCCATGTAATAGTGATAGGTGTGTGAGTGGGGGGGGAATTCTGTTCATTTTGAGGGCGTCTGTCTTTAGCACGGAAGTGGCCCAGTCAACCCCCATTTGATTGTCATTCCACTCATTCATTCACCTGCTTTTGGAGCAAAAGGTATAGGAAACCAAATAAGATATGGTTCCTGCCATCAAGGATCTTCATTCTACTGTGGGAAATAGCTCCACAGAGATTTAGAGCACGTGATATTAGATTTAATGAAGGATCCTATGGTGGGAAATGAGAGAGGAGAGGGGTCAGGGAAAGCTTCTTGGAGGGGTTGACACCTGAATCAAGATTTTAGGCATGAGCTGGATTTAACTAGATTGTGGGAGAGGGTACAGTGAAAATGGCACAGAAGGGGAGAGATGACTTGATGTGTATGAGGAGTTAAGGCGTTCGGCCTTTTGCTGGAAGATCAGGGATGGGCAGTGGGAGACAGGCTGGCGGGAAGGCAGGGCCCGGTCACACCTGGACTCTACCCTCCTGGGAGTAGGTGGTCAGGCAGGGTCGCCCGCAGGGGAGTGAGGTGGTTGGCTTTCTTGTGGCTGTGCTGTTGAGGGTGGATTTGCCAGGGTAGAGACCAGTCAGGGAAGGAGAGGATGCAAAGTTCTAGGGAGAGACGGAAGGACCTGAAACAGGGCAGGAGCCAGCGGTGAAGGAGAGGAAGGCATGGGCTGGAGAAAGCTTGAGGAGGTAAAGTCAGAAACACACAATGATTTCTCAGAGGAGGAGCTGAGTGAGGGAGAGGGGGAGCGGATGAGACAGGCTGGGGTGTCCCCAGTGAGTCTGGGAACACAGAGGGGGAGGCGCTGCTTTCACAGGCGCTGTGGTTTCGGTGTTGGGTGTGTTGAGGCTCACGTGTGCGCTGGCTGTCTCTGTTCCTGGGTTTCCAGGGCGCTTGCTCCCTGCCATGCCTTCTGTGACGTGCTGCTGCTCTTTGCCTGTAGCCCTGGGGATGGCCTCTTGCTCTCTGATTTGGGTGCTCTCTTCTGCACTGGGGTTCTCTGCTGTGGTCTGCAGCTGTGAGGACAGGAGACAGTGTAAATTCTTCCTGGAGAGAAGAGTCACCTGTGGATGGATTAGGATATGAATGAAGGTAGATCTGCCTTTGGGGGGAAATAGGGACACTGGCTTCCTTCTTCTGGGTCTTCTCCCTTAGCTGGGGGTGGGGGTACCTTAAGATCCCCTCTTTATCTGGTTGACTCCATTCATCCTCCACATTCTGGCTCCGGTGTCCTCTCCCTGGGAAGCCCTCCCTGACTAGAGTGACTCCCCGATTAAGCATGTTCAGGGCTCTGTGAACCTCTCCTTTGTATCGCATCCCAGTTGTAATTTTACTTTGTGATATTTTGATTCAGCCAATTAAATGGCAGACGGTAAGCCCTATGAAGGCAGGGACTGTGCTAATGTTTGCTCACCATTGTATTCCCAGTAACTTCTGGCACTTACAAGGTGCTCTAGGGCAGCCAGGCAATAGGGGTCTCAGTCAAGGTCCTGGCAGGAAACAGGTGGCACTTTCTAAAAAGGAATTGAAAAGACTCTAGTGAAGGGACTATTTATAAAGGAGTGATAGGATTAAGGGAGCAGTCCAGGGACTAGCCATGGTGGGAGGCTGTTACCACTTGTTAGGCATTGAAGTATGTCCTCCAAGGAGATATATATATATTTCTTTTTCTTTTTTTTTTTTTTTTTGGTTGCGTCGAATTGTTGAGGCATGCGGGATCTTTTGTTGCAGCGCATGGTCTCTTCGTTGTGGTGCTCAGGCTTCTCTCTAGTTGTGACGTACAGGATTTTCTCTCTCTAGTTGTGGCGCACGGGCTCCAGGGCACGTGGGCTCTGTAGTTTGTGGCACGTGGGCTCTCTCATTGAAGCAAGCGAGCTCAGTAGTTGTGGCACAAGGGCTTAGTTGCCCTGGGGCATGTGGGATCTTAGCTCCCCGACCAGGGATTGAACCCACGTCCCTGCATTGGAAGGCGGATTCTTTACCACTGAACCATCAGGGAAGTCCCTATATTTCTTAATTAATTAATTAATTTAGGCTGCACCGGGTCTTCGTCGCAGCACATGGGATCTTCATTGTGGCATGTGGGATCTTTAGTTGCAGCATGCGAGCTTCTTAGTTGCAGCATGTGGGATCTAGTTCCCCAACCAGAGATCGAACCTGAGCCCCTGGCATTGGCAGCATGGAGTCTTACCCACTGGACCACCAGGGAAGTCTCCAAGGAGATGTTTTGAAGTCCTAACTCTGTTTTTGTGAATGTGATCTTATTTGGAAATAGGGTCTTTGCAGATGTATTCAAGGTAAGATGAGGTCATTAGGGTGGGTCTTCATCCAATCTGACTGGTGTCATTATAAGAGGAGACATAGGCAGAGACACACAGGGAGAAGACAGCTGTGTGGTGATGGGGACAGAGATTGGAGTGATGCACCTATAAGCCAGGGAACACCAAAGATGGTTGGCAATCACCAGAAGCTAGAAGAGGCAAGGAAGTTTCCCCTACATGTTTCAGAGGGAGCATGGGCTTGCTAACACCTTGATTTCAGACTTCTAGCTTCCAGGACTGTGAAGCGATACATTTCTGTTGTTTTCAGCCACCTAGTTTGTGGTACTTTGTTACAGCAGCTCTAGAAAATTTATACACCACTTCTGGGCCTGAAGGGACAAGGGGAAGAAATGAACCATTTGCAATGATCTGTAGCAGAGGGGCCACCTTCCAGGAGCTATGGCCCAGGTAGAAGAACGCAACTACTGCAAACCCTGGCCAAGCAGGGAGGGAACAGGGGAGTAAAGGCCTTGACCTCTCACCTCTCCCACTTTCTAATTTCCATGTCTTGCTCCCGTCAGCCGAACCCATCTGGCAGCCAGAGGGAAAGGGAGCTTGATGATGTGGTCTGTAGAAGTCAGCGTCCTAGACACAGAGCAGAGAGGCTGGGGAGAGTGATCTGGAGGGCAGGGAGAGTAGGTCTCATAGAGGAAGTAAATAAAATATTGAATGAATGAATGAATGAGTGAATGAATGAGTGGGAGCATGATGGAGACAGAACTGAAAGTTAATCTGCATTTCTAGTTCGGGAGCGGATGACCTTGTGGCACTGCCCTGTCTCCATCACTAGGCGAGAAGAGAGGCGTCATAGGATTTTCATAGTTAGGACTTTTTGAGTCGAGCTTGCAGCCCTGCCCTCTGGCTTCGCACCCAGGTTTTGAGTCTTGAGAAGCCTCCCTCTTTGTTTGTTCAGTCAGCACCTTTAGGCTGGATTCTATTTTAAGGCTTTAAGTGAGGTAATTTGGTACGACAACAGAAACACAGCTGTAATTATGAAGTGCCAGCCTCCAAAGCAGAAATGTCGTCGGCCCTCAAGGGTTGCCAACATGAGTGGCTCAGTCGTACATGCAGGCTTGTGCCAGGCAGGCCAGGCCGTCCCCCTGCAACGTGCACCGAGCAAAAGGAACACTGGGGTCATTCAGCTCCTGTGTTGACCTGGGCCCTCAATAGCCAGGTGCTGCCAGCTCTGCCAGCTGGAGCAGTGATACAGGGGAGTCAAGGTGGCCCACCGACTCATGGGCCAATTGAACAAAATGGGCCAGACCTCTCCTCTGGTGGAAATACCATCAAGACCAGGCTGTACTGGCACAGCCTCTGAAGCTGGGTTTACATGTCACTAAAACATCTGCAGCGTGATCAGGTCAGCTACTTGGCTTTGTATAGACCCGATGACTGCCTCATCTCCATTCTCCATCAGGTAGCTTGACTTGCCCAGCCCAGGGTCTTTTTCTTTCTCAGATTAAAAATAACCAAAAATAACCCTTTGCTTCTAGGGTTTTTTTTGTTTGTTTGTTTTTGAGGGAGGTTGCTAAAACAGAAACATGGCATGAGTAGAGATTTGAATGGAACAAATTCTCGGTGTTCCCATCCATTGCTCAGGTTTTCTGACTATGCTAAGAATGCTGTGAATTCCTCTCAGAATTATCCCAGATGACAAGCATTCACTGGTGTCCACCATGTTCAAGCCACTCTGGGGAAAACATAAGCAGTGGCTCTGCCCTCTGAGAGATTTCTACTTTTTCCTTTTTTAGCAAATGGAACTGCCAAACAGTTTCTGTAGAAGCTGAACCAGAAGGGCACCTCAGGGCAGATGTCGAGACTCCTCACTTACTAAACAGATATAAGGCAGGCAGGAGACCTTGAGAGGAGAGGCAAAATGAGTTCTTTGAGAAGCCTCTTTTGGTGTGAAATGCTCTGGGGAGAAGGTGGTCTAATTTGTACAAGGAGTCCCAGGGTATTCAGGGAGGGAAGGACTGGATATTAACTTTATTAGTCAGGGTTTGCAAGGTTATGCTGCTTTAACAGATAACTCCAAACTTTCAGTGGCTCACAACAACAATAATACAGGTTTGTTTCTCACTCATGCGACATATGCATCCTGAGTTGGCCATGGCTTTACTCCATGTTGTCTTTGTCCTGGGATCCTGGATAGTGGAGCAGCTTCTATATGAAGCACTGTTTGGTCTTCATAGCAGAGGGAAAAAGATTCATGTAAACCACACTCTGGTTCTTACAGTTTCTGTTCCAAAGTGACACATGTCCCATATTTCAATTCCTCCCACATTTATCAGTAAATGGCTAAAACAAGTCAGGGGGCAATTCCTGAGTTCAGCAGGGCAGGGATGTATAATTCTCCCATAGGATGGAAAAATGGAATATGTGGTGAACATTAATACAATCTGCCATATATATTTGCACCTTCCTCCTGAGGTTCATAATTAGGGAGATGGGGATATAGCTCAGGGGCAGAGCGTGCGACTGCAGAATTAGGGAGATCGATTATTGTTGGCATCAGGCAGCTCTGATCATGGCCAGTTGCAGAGATGGGCAAGTGGATTCCCAAAATGAAGTTACCAGGAAGTTAGAGAGAGAGAGAGAGAAAAAAAAAATCTGATGGGTCCACCTGAGTGAGGCTGGAGAGAAGGGGGTAATGGTTCTGGGTCCACGAGGTGCTTGCTGGAACCCATCCTGACCCAGTTCTCCAGGGTTTGGCTCACCCTGAGAAACAGCTAAAGGAATCCTTGGGAGAGGAGCTCAGATTTTTGGTGTAGTTTTCTTTTTTCCCACAGTTTTATTGAAAAATAATTGCCATATATCACTGTATAAGTTTAAGGTGTACAGCATGATTGTTTGACATATATATTGTGAAATGATTACCACAGTAGGTTTAGTTAACATTCATCATCTCATACAGATACAATAAAAAAAAGAAAAAGAATTCTCCTTGTGATGAGGACTCTTAGGATCTACTCTCTTACCAACTTTTCTATATATCATACAGCAGTGTTAACCATAGTCGTCATGTTGTACATTCCATCCCTAGTACTTATTTTATAACTGATACTTTGTATCTTCTGACCACCTTCCTCCAACTCTCCCTCTCCCTGGTGTAATTTCTTGACTGAGCATAGGCCAGAGGGTGGCTTCCAAGGGGCACTTTGCTTATCCTGACTCTACACCCAGGGAAGTAAAACTTTTCTCCAGCCACCAGCCTGCCACTGCTGTTGGCACAGCTAGAGAAGACTAAATAAGATTTGACCCCTTCCCAAGGCTTCTCAGTTCCTTTGCATTTTCTCCCTCTATCCCCTACCTACATACTAATCAGAAGTCAGATATCTTTGGATATAAAGAGGCAAAGGAGTTGGGGTTTTGAAAAATACAGACTGGATTTCTAGCTACTACCAACTCTGGAACCTGGTTAAGGCTATTTGTACTACAAACTGTGAAGAGGGACATCTCAGTTACATAAAAATGTATAAGTCACAATTCCTCCAAGAATTATGACCTAGAAGGCAAGACATAGAATTTAGAAAAAAACTCACAATTAAGGCAATATTTGCTAAGGACAACAGGTATTAAATGTGAGAGGCAAATAAGCCTTAGTATGCTAATCCACTGAGATGTTGGGAATGTTTGTTATAGCTAGACTGTAACATGACTAATGTAGTGTGTGTGTGTGTGTGTGTGTGTGTGTGTGTGTGTGTGTGTGTGTTGTGGAGAGGTGGGAATAGACGTCAGAGATCCAGAAGGAGTTTCTCAGAATGGAAAGTTCTCTGGGGTGGGCATTTTGGCTGCTCTTTGACTCGATTCCACAGAAGGAGAAGATAGTGCTGAGACTTTATGGAAGAAGTGGTCAGTGTCTCTGCAAGTTAAATCCCATCTTCTCCCCTAAACTCTCACCTGGAAGGGATTTGATGAAGTGGATGTGAAAATACATTATGAAGCTGTAACTTACAGTAAGTGGCCCATCGGACCAGTCTGTCAGAGCCAGTGGGTGGCCAGGAAGCCAGGAGAAATAGCCAGGGAGGAGTCTAGTTTCCTGATCTCAGCAGGCTTCAGGAAGAGAGGCTAGTTATGCAGGGAATTTCCTGCCTTCGAAGTCCTTCATGCCAATAACCACAGCTTAGCAAATTCACCTCCTGGCTACTTTTGGGAATTTTCAAAAAATACCTCAGAAGCTCTTTTAGGTTTGTCCTTAAAATCCAAACCCAGTTCAGGACTGGTTCATTTCTGAATCAGATTTTGGTAAAAAAAAAAAAAAAAACAACAAAACCTGACAATTAGTTTATTTCATCAGCTATCAAAATGGAAGAAACTCTTTTATCTTTTCTTCTTTATTTGGAAATTCTGGGGTGGGGGGAGAATTTGTTCTTGAAAGAATAAGAGGTAGGTGGAGGGCGGGGAGAGGTTAGAAAACTACCTTGGTTTCTGGATGGTGCCGTCAGAGCTAGAGCCGGCCAGGGGCTAGGATAAGGCTGATTGGAGTGGGATGAGGCTGTCGGCAGCCGATTATACACAGTATTGTCACTTTAAGAAAAGGGGGAGGCCAGTCTAGGGAAAGGAAGGAGGAGTCAAGTAACAGACAAGCACCACCCCTGCCTGTTTTGAGGATGCGAGACATGTGAGCTCAGGGGCCTGGACCCGATCATTAGGATCCCAGGGAACTGTTTTTCTTCCTATCTTAGAAAAGCAAAGTACGTGGGAGGTGAGAGGTATGTGTCTTGATTTGCAGGAGCTGGGAAAACAGTGATGTATTAGGTCAGCTGGTGCAGATGAAGTATTCCTGAGGTACATGTGGGGTAATCTGAGGGACAAGCAGTGCTTAAAGGGGAGATGGGGAATCTGAAAGCTTGCTTGCCTAAAGGCTATTTAGTTGTGACATCTACACCTGGTTGTCCTCTTCCCTTTTCTTGTAAACCCCTGAAGAGTGGTGATCAGTAGAGAAATGGAACTAATTAGCAAGAGAAGAGAGGTGTGGAAGAAAGGAGAGATCAAGGGCTGAGCTAGGAGGGATGAGAGAAGCCCAAGAGGGAATGAGATGGAATTTGTGTCTCCTCCCCCTGCCCGACCCCGCCCCACCACCTCCCACCACCCTTTCTGTGGTATGTTCTGTCCCAGGAATGTGTGAGGAGGGGAGGACTTCACTGGTCAGTACCCAGGCTGGATGTTAGCACAGTAATAATGATTCAGACCATTAGGGGTTCTCGTCTCTGTGGTTCAATCAATATTTGTTGAATAAACCTTAAGGCAAAGTGATTATTTCTTATGTGTATCATCCAAATGATTGTTCCCAATCTTCTTTTCTTTCTCTCTCTCTTTTTTTCTTTTTTTTTTTGCCCACGCTACGTGGCTTGCGGGATCTTAGTTCCCGACCAGGGTTTAAACCCCAGGGCCACGGTAGTGAGAGCACCAAGTCCTAACCACTGGACTGCCAGAGAAATCCCCCCACACCCAATCTTTTCTTTGTATGGGCAAGAAAGACCATTTCTGTGGTTAAATGGATGCCTGACTTTGTGCTGGAGTTTCAGTGTGCACTGCAGTTAGACTCACAAGGTGTAGTATGGACATGTTTAAAGCTAGTGTTAGACAAAATAAACAGCAGAAGGAAGAAGAATGAGTGGTGGGAATTCACTGAAGGGTCCAGCAGCTCCAACTGCCAGAAATGCTTGGAGACCCAGTTCACATTCCCGCTGTGAGCCTTGCTCTTTCCCACATACCTCAAGGGAGAAACTGCTATAGTTTTCCGTGGCGGACAGGAGAGCTGGCTGAAGTAGACACCTACTTACATCTCACCATGGCAGCTGGTCCCTCTCAACTAGCCTCCAGTGGGTAGAACAGGAGAGCATCTTTCCTTTGTGAATAGATGTCACCTGGTGAAGAGAAATGGGTGTATTTCTTGTACTTGAATAAGACCTGTTGTCTTTGTTGGTGAACTCGTAGGTGCAGGAGTCATATCTCTGTTTATGAGGAAACAACCACTCTCTGCTCTGCAATTCAGAGAAAACACTGTCATAACCCATGTGAAGGTAGGTGCTCCATAGCAGCTCTTAGAGAAGAGGCTGAGTTAGAGGACCTCAGGGCTGAAAAGACTGTCAAGGTCAGCTGGTACCTCTTCCTCTCTCATCATGCTGTGACCCATGGAGGGTGACTCTCGTTAAAGTTCATTTGAATAGAGAATTAAAATAGGCACATGAGACTAATTAATTAATAAAAATCACATGAACATAGTAGCCCCAAACTGAAAACAGTGCAAATATCCATCAATAGGAGAATGGATAAACAAAATGTGGTATGTTCATACAATGGAATACTATCCAGAAATAAAAAGAACAAATTACTGATACATCATGGGTGAACCTAAAAAACATTACCATATTGAGCAAAAGAATACGAGGTTGATAAGAGGCTCAAGAATAGGCAAACTATATTATGGTGACAGAAGAAAAAAAAAGGCGTTTACTTCTTGGGGTCATGGTGGCTATTGACTGTAATCAGGCATGAAAGAACTTTCTGGAATGATGGAAGGGTTTTATATTTTTATCCAGATGCATGCTGCATGTGTGTGTGTGTATGTGTGTGTGTCATTGAGCTGTATACTTAAGGTTCGTACATTTTACTGAATGTAAATTATACCAGGAAAAAAAAAAAAAAACCAAACCAAAACCCAAACAATGAACAATACAGAATGGGAAATATGTGGTTAACTGACTAAGGAACATTTACTGTTAATAAGCTCAAGGAAGCAAACTGAATAGTGAGCAACACTAATAGAAGTCCCCTGACCTAGCAGTTTAAGTAACTTGGGCCTGTTCCTTAATATCTCTGAATTTTAGTTTCTCTTTTATTAAAAAAAAAAAAAAAAAGGTTTCATTTGTTCCTTGCACACAGAACCTGCCACGTCAGATGGCACTGGTCTAGCTAGGGGAGGACACAAAGACTCCAACTGCAGACCTGATTGTATTCTGCCAGTACAGGGAGCCCAGTAACACAGAAATCAGAGTAGCTGCCAAAGACAGCCCTGCCCTGTCTCCCTTTCCTGCCTTTCTGGTTACAGCCAGCACTGTGGGAGCTGTGAAAAGGCCTGTGTTTAGGGCCAGATGCGAGCCTGTGTCCTTCCTCCAAGGGGCTTGCTCCCCCTGTGCTCCAGAGCTGCTCTTGGGCTCCTCCAGCCCAACAGCCCCAAAAGGCTCTTTCTGTTTGGTGAATGAGTTTGAAGCCAGGGAGGGAGGGAGGGAGAGAGGGAGAGAATGAATCTGAGGGCACTTGACTCACACCCAGCCCCAGTGCCTAAAATATGTGGCTAAGAATCCAAGTCTAACTACCTTGTAGGGAGACGAATGACAAAGGTCCTCCTTCAGGCAGTTCCAAAGACCTGTAAAGAGGTCCTGATGCCTCTCCTGCCCTCAGCAGCCCAGGCCGCTGAGCTAGCTCTAAGCATGGTCTCTCCTACCACTTCACTTCCTCAGAGCCCCCCAAAAGGGGGAAGAGTGGGGTGTATGGTTTGGACCTGGTCACCAGAGCAGCACCTGGGTAGTTTTCCATCTTGCTTCATTTACTCCATCCTTTCTTCTGGACACAGGGAGGCAGACAAGTTGTGTCTCTTGTTTGCTGATGGGAAAACTTAGGCTCTGAGATAAAGACCTCCTAATGGCAGTCCTCGGGCAGAGGGCACACTTGCCCTCCCCGATTTACATTCATGATCCACACAGGAAGCCAGCTTAGCTCCTTGACTTGGAGGAGAGTCAACAGACCTTGGCCAAGGCATTCTTCTCACAGGAGCAGAGTTCAGTGAAAGTACAAATACGGACCCTGTGAGACCATAGATTCTTATGCAGGAAGGGATGTGGAGATCAGAGACTCCAGCGTCATTTAATAGACGAGGAAACAAGCGGTGAAGTAACTTGCTTAGGGGTAAAAGCCAATCAATGGTTGAACCAGGAAAAGAACACAAGTGGCCGTGTGGACTCAAATTCCTGAGCCAACTGGATAGAATTGACCACAGCATATTTGTCCCACTAGACCAGGCTTCTCAACCTCAGCGCTACTCACATTTCGGGCTGGATAATTCCTTGTTGAGGGGCACTGTTCTATGCATTGTAGGATGTTTAGCAGCATTCCTGGCTTCTACCCACTAGATGCCAGTAGCACCCCTTAACCCAGTTGTGACAACCAAAAATGCCCTCTGACATTGCCAAATATCTCCTGGGGGATGGAATAGTCCGTGGTTGAGAACCACTGCAATGCAGAGCCTGTGCTTTCAGTTCAACACGCAAAGATGCACTGTGATGCACTTACTCTTTGTAGAGCTGTTCAGGTATTAGTCTGTGAGTTTTTTGAGGGCACCGACAGGGTCTGATTCCCCTTTATGTTTCCTGTGCCTTGCAAAGTATCTGGCAGGTGACAGATATGCAATAAAGGGTTTTGAATGAACAAATGAACCAACTCCCTGGGAGACACTGAGATTTAAACTTCCAGTCCCTGGAAACCTGTATTATATTAAACATCACCTGGGCAGTGGCTGGTGGAGGGGCAGGAGACTGACCTTCATGACCTTCTATCAGAGGGAAGCGGGGGTCTCCTCTTCATCTGCTTTGTCATCCACTGTCCTGGCTCCACAGAGGCATCTTCTCCTTGAGCTCCTTTCCTCGTGCTCCAGGCTTAATTATGTGGCTTCTTTTCCTTCTTGCAAAACAATAGAAATAGACACTACACCAAAGAGATTTTTCTCACCAGGGGTTAAGCCAGCATTCTGGAATGTTAAGCCCGAGATTCTCATAGTTAGAAGCCAGAAGCCCCTAAATACTGCCATTAGCAGCCATGAGAGCCACGGGAGGATTTTTGTGATGGAGTCATAAAATTTTGGCATTGGGAAAAGTCATACGTAAAGTATGAAAGGAAACATTTCTACCACAAAATCCTATCTTACTGTTTTTCTTAATCCCAGAAATTTTCACAAATGTTGTCTTTGGGCAGGTGACTAGACTCTTGTGTATCTGTTTTCCAAACAATTAAGTGCATGAGAAGGTAGAGTTCTTTTTGGTAAGACCCCCCAAAAAAAGAAAAAAAAGATTTCCGAGGACCTTATATGTAAAGTTATAAAATATAAGTTCCAATGAATTTTAAGATTCTGGATTCTTGAAATTCACTGGAACTTTATGGTTTACTTTGGGCAGAATAAAAATGGAAGGAACGGAGAGAAAACATAAGCTGTTGGTTACATGGATCTTATAGGGGAATTAATTTAAAAAAAAAGATGGACAGACCTTTCCAAAGACCTTACTGGCCAATTAATTCAAATGGACAAATTGACTTGAATGTAAATGGTGAAAGAGGACACAAACAGAAATAAGGACAGAAAGGGGAATAAAGAAATGGCAGTGAGAGGGAAGAATGATTGGCTACTATTGGCCTAATGTGATTTTATAGGTGAGTTTTGCTAAGCTGCTGAAGTGCATCCAGGACCCTATCATAGAGCCCTCATGTCTGGCCTCACAGTGTTGGAATTTATATGACTGCTCTTCAGCCTAAATTTTAGTAGGTCACTATCAGGGATAATGACTGTTTTTTAAAAATTTTACTGAAGTATAGTTGATTTACAATCTTGTGTTTAATTTCTGCTGTACAGCAAAATGATTCAGTTTTATATATATAATATATATATATATTATATATATATGTATTTCTTTTCCATTATGGTTTATCATAGGATATTGAATAGAGTTCCCTGTGCTATACAGTAGGACCTTATTGTTTATCCATCCTATATGCAATAGTTTGCATCTGCTAATCCCAAACTCCCAATCCATCCCTCCCCCATCCGCCTCCCCCTTGGCAATTACAAGTCTGTTATCTATGTCTGTGAGTCTGTTTTTGTCTTGTAGATATGATCATTTGTGTCATATTTTAGATTCCACATATAAGTGATATCATATGATACTTGTCTTTCTCTTTCTGACTTGCTTTGCTTAGTATGATAATCTCTAGGTCCATCCATGTTGCTGCAAATGGCATTATTTCATTCTTTTTAATGGCTGAGTAATATTCCATTGTATATATGTTCCACATCTTCTTTAAGGGATAATGACTGTTGCTTATTTTTGACCAGTTGCTCTTGGGGACGCAGGAGATAAACCTGTGAGATAGACCTGTGAGAGAGCCAGAAGGCTTGAGGTCCCAACTCAAAAGAGGACCTCTGAATGGGACCCATAACTGAGATGGGAGGGAGAGGTTGGGAAGGTGGAGAAGTGTCAGAGGTTTCAGGAAGAGCTGGGGAGCAATTTGTTCTGGGACTGCCGTTGAGAGAGGAGTTGGGGCAGGAGCTGGCCCCCTGGGTGTCCTGGGACTTGAGCAGGTCTGAGCAGCACATCAGGGAGGGAGACAGGGCTTTCCAGCCCACCAGGGGTGCACAGACTCACAGAATTTCGAATTGGAAAGGTCTTAGGAATCTAGTTGAAACCTCACAATTTTTAGATTGGGCGCAGGGAGATTGACATATGCAAGCAGGAGGCCTCCCTCAAAAATTTCACCATTTCCTCTAGAGAAATGGTCCCTGTTTTCTCTGAGAGCATAGAACATATTTATTGGTTTTTTAGATGACCTTAGGCAAGCAAGTGTGAAGCAGCCAGACATGAAACATCTCCCAGTGAGATTTATCTCCGATGCTCCTCAATGCTGAACCTGCATGCATATCATTTTATATGCTTCTGGTGTGTACGCACATAAATCCTCATCTGCGGTGACCAGTCCAGGACTGTGTGGAGACCAGAGCCAGCTGTGGGGGAGGCTACAGGAGATGGGGGTGGGGAGGGATGATGAGATCAGTTTGCCAGATTTAGCACACAAAAATACAGGACGCCCAGTTAAATGTGAATTTTAGATGAAGAATGAATGATTTTTTTTTTTTTTTGGTATAAGTTTGTCCCCCGTATTGCATGGGATATACTTACATACTAAAAAAATTATTCTCTGTTTATTTGAAATTCAAATCTAACCAGGCTTCCTGTGTTTTATCTAGCATCCTTTCTTGGGACCCTCAGCAGCAAAGAAGTCTGGATCTTTGTTAATGGTAGTGATGCTGAGGGCATCGTGCTGCTCCTGTATCAGATGGAAGATGGCTGCCCCGGTCCTCTTCTCTCGTAACTTCTCTCATTCACCTGGGGTTTCTAGAAGAGACAGGAAATCCTATTGCCTTGTAGATGTCCAGGCAGTAAAGGAAGGATAGAACAGCGTTTGTAGGTCATTGCTACCACATATTTCTTTCTCCAGTTCCCTTTTGTCTTGCTCTAGCAAGAGGAACAACTCGGTCTTTAAGGATTTGGGGACAGGAGGAAACGTGGCTGGATAAAGCTAGCACACACTGACTGGAGCATGTGTCCTGGGGAGATAATGGCTCTGAACCTACTAAAATAAATGGTCTGCTTTGTTCTTGAATAATAATCATTTGGCAGCTTTGTTCTCTCTTCCCGGCAGCTGGATGAGGGGATTCTGATTTCAGAGGAAATTGGGTGACCTAGGGCTGGCCATTTTGGACAGAGGGGGAGTGGAGATTTACCACACCAGGGAGTCCCATGTGGTGATACAGCCCCTGCTGCAAAATATTTCCCCAATGCCTGTCTTAATGCCCAAACGTCTGCCATAAGTCTTAAGGTTAATGACCATCACCTTAAAAAAATGCATATTTCCCTGAGAACCAAAACATATTAAGTGATTATCTTTTTGGAATGAATTGGTTCCTTTTTTTTTTAAAATAAACTTATAAACAATGGAAACTTATTTCTCCTTGAATTAGTTCCTTAGAGTCTTCCTAACCGCACATTTGGCTGAGAGCAGGGTCTTAGGGTTGTTGGATCCTAGGCCAGACAATTCTTTGGGGGACAGAGAGATAGAGAGGTTGACCCACAGAGGAAGAATAGGACAAAAGCCTAGAAATTAAGGGTCTGGGCAGTTCAGGAGGACAAGGGAAGGGGGAGACGGGGAGGAACAAGAGGAGAGGAGAGACAGAGGGGAGGGGAGGGCGTGAAACTACCTACCTTATTTGCTACCATCCCTGCCGGGGCTCTGTGGACAGAAGCATCCTCCACTTTCCAGACAAATTTGGGCCGGGCATTGCTGAGGTCAGGGCACTGAGTTCCTGGCCTGCTCCTCTGTGTGAGTCGGGGAGCCACTCAGCTCCACTTAGTTTTCTTGACTCTCCTCCCAAGTGCCAGGAGACAAATGAGAGCACAGAGAAGGAAGGCTCTGCCTGGCTATAGCTGGGAGGAGTGTATTAGGCTGCAGGGAAGGGAAAACTCACACCCAGTGGCTTGAACCTTATGGGGTTTCTTTTCCTCACGTGACAGCAAGTCCAGAGTAGTCAGTATGGGCTGACTTAGTGCTTGAGCGTGTCATCTGGGATATGGGCAATGTCTGTTAGCCTGCAGTAGAGGAGGTCAAGGGGCTTGGTGTTCAGTAAGCTGCAGTGGCCCAGAAGAAGATCACTGGAACATATTCAAGATAGCTCTGGCATTCTGGGCCTTTCTCTTTGCCACCTGGAGAAAAGTCCACCATCCTGACATTGTGCTTTCCAGCACCATTCCTCTTGAAGTGGTTGAATGTTTCATTTCCTCCACAGATATCTGAGCCCATCTAGGTGCCACTTCTGTCTTCCCCTCTATTGGGCAGGGTACCGAGAACACTGCAGGGTCCTGTTTGGTGCCTGGATCTCAGTAGACTCTCTGGACACAGGATTACTTTTTCCTGAGCCTTCCATCCAAAACCTACTTTCCAGGAGAGCAGTGGTCACAACCCTTGCTTCTCCTACCCAAAGAATTCTTTCGCCACAGTCAATTCAGTACCATTTTTTTCCTGAAGACTAAAGCCTGAGAAAAGATACAGTGGATGACTTGAAGGTCAGAGAGGTGGGCTAGCTGGAGCAATGCCTGCAACTTTCCATTGAGAGTGAACTTTTCTGCTCCCCCTAAAATGTCTGTAAGTCCCCGAGGTTGCCCTCTGCCCAGTCTTGGCCAGCTGACTGAATACCATTTCTAATTCTGACAACAGCAGAATTTGGAGTGTGATGAAGCTGGTTGCAAACTTCTCTCCATGGATGGATAGATCATGACACAAATGGGGGTTAGTGGTTCCAGGAGCATAGCCTGCACTCTGACTGGAGCCAGCTGTCCTAGAAATGTGTCCTTTAGGTTCCAAAGGATAAAGAATGTGTAGCATGTCCTCTCCATGTGGCAAAAGCTGCCTGATTTAGCGACAATAAGAGCTTTGGAATCAGGAGGTCAGGAGGGAAGCCCTGGTTTCTTCCCCTCTCTAGTTGAATGGAGCCGTACAAGTACTTCAGCTCTCAGAGAGATTGTTTCCTCCTCTGTAAAATAGGGATAAAAATCCTGGATTGCTGCTCTCATGGGAAGGTCATGGATATGAATGTGAATTTCAAATGCTGAGCTAGTACACAGCTTTAAGTAAGTACAGTTTGATGACTGTGATCACAATTGTGGATAGAGAGTGTTAATTTCATAATCAAGGGACAGTCTGTTTGGCCCCTGATTGTCTCTGACCAAGACAGTGACTTCTAAAGCAGTGCCTTGAATGAAGTAGCTGCTAATCAAAGTAAAAGTGACATGAATTAGTTCAGATGAACAAATGTCAAAGGCCCTTTCTTCTCTGTTTTATCTCACCCCAGGACTAGGACCACTGTGGATTCAAAGGGATTGTCCATTCTGAGACACCACACATCACTAAATGTGCCCATGAGCCAGGGCTGACCACCAGTAAGGCAAAGTACCATTGAATGAATCCCTTCTGCCTGAAAGGACATGAGAACTTCTTCCTGATGGACGCCCTTGTTTGTTCTAGCTCTGGTCTTCCCCAGGAACTCTTCTTTGCTACTAGAAAGTATTTTTTCATTTTCTGGTTACAAAAAATTACACTAGTGTAAAAAATCATTGGCTATCTCCAAAATGATTAAATGAAGGCAATCATCCAGATGATTCCAGTAAAAACCTTAGTGGATCCAGGCATCCTGTGCATGGACATGGGGAATGCAAATGGACAGAAGAAATAATGGCTAATATTTATTGAGTAGCTACTATGTGCCAGACACTGCATGACATGTTTACATGTATTATTTACATGTAAACATTTAATTCTCACATCAACCCACTGGGGTAACTACTACTGTACCACTTTACAGATGGGGAAACTGAGGTGCAGGGAGATCAGGGAATGTACCCATACAGCTAGGAAGTAGCAGGGCTGGGGCCTAAACCCAGAACTGTCTGATTGCCAAGCCCATCTCTTAACCACCATGCAGTTATTTACCTCTTTGCCTTTTATCCCCAACTTGTGATTTCCAATCAACCTAAGAGAAAACACATCTCTTTTGCCCTCTAACTACCCATGTCTCCTTTCTTCTGTCGGGCAGCTCTGGGTTGAATTCCACAGTGAGCCTCTGCTGAAAGGAGAATGGCCTTTGGTGTTGAGCTCTGGCCCAGGCAGGCTTTGAAGCTATAAGCAGTCTGGCCCCCTCTTTGGCAATGACCATGCCCCTTGCACTAAGGGTGCTGCAGAGGCCCCTGGCAATGCTTGGTGGGGGGGGCAGGGCTTAAAGTTTCCGGGACAGGATATTCTGCCACCAGGGGGCACTACCTGAAGCAGGCGGGTGTCCTGCCAGCACTGTCCTAACCCCAACACCACAGGCAATCCAAGGACAGAGCTGAAGTCTCTTTCACTTTCTCCTTTGAAATGAGCATAGTGATGGGATACCAAGGGATAAAATGTTGAGAACATGTGTTTTGCCAATTGTTTTAAAAGGCTCAGAATCAACCCCATGCCTCCCTCCTGTGCAAGTCTTGCAGAGGTGCTCCTGGCTGCTACTTCTCATCTGAAATCAGTGCTGGAGTCACACGTCCAGGAAGTCTCCCCTGAAGACCCAGGCTGGGTTAGGGCGCCCTCTCTCTGTGCATTCTGCTATCATTGTGCATCATTAGCGCATTAACGCTATTAGTGCATTTATTACCAGTTTCCTTATCAGTCTCCTCGGCTCCTTGAGGACCAGACTACGTTTCCTGGCATGTAGTAGATTCTTCTGCATGTTTGTTGATCTGAACCTAAACTGAGTTGAAGAAAAGATCAATATCCATTTCAAAGGTTTTTGTTGTTGTTGTCTTTCATTTGTTTTTAATATCTGATGCTTCCACCTTTTAGGCAGAGCTATTCCTCAGAATTTTAGACATCTTTGGGAGTTTCCTTGCCTCATTCAGATCTCTGGGTCATGACTTCGTGTTCTAGGGAACTCCAGGGGGAAAAAAAATAATTTGCTTCTGCAAACCCTAATGTCCACTGTTCTGATAAAGGATCCCAGCTGTGACAAGGAGATTATTTACTTGAAACTAATGAGTAAAGCTAATTACTGCAGTAGATTTGGGCAGGAACAGAGTGTACCAGAGCAGGCTGCTGACAGATACCCCCAACCGTCCAACTTGGCAACTGAGCCAGCAAGCCCACTAGATGTGCCAGTGCCTTTTGGTCCTTGAATTGCATGTTCAATAGCAAACAGACTTTAGGATTGTAGTTTGCAGCTCAATTTTCTGAGAAGAGCCAAGAATGAATTTCTGTGGCTTGTTCTTTTTCTCCCTGGTTCCAATTTTGGTAAAATATATAATAAAACAAAATCTGACTTTTTGGAGGGTGTGGGATTAGAGGTCCACTGACCACTTCCACGACTTCATTCTTCACAACTCCTCCATGACTCCTGTCTTCCAGAACAGTAAACCCACTTCTTACCTGCTGCTCACAAATGCCTGCTTCCCATGGCTCAGGCTTTTCTGTTTCCTTCGCTGCCTGCAGTCAGAGCCATGTCTCTCCTAATGCAGCTGCAGCTTACCTGCCAGGAAATCACTGCCGTTGACCCCAGCTGATGATGATCATGCCCTTATCTGGCATCCTGAGCCGTGCTTGTCCCAGATGCCAAATCCCATTCTACTGAACTATGTGGGGCATCCAAATTCTTTCCTTTTGGTGGAATTTTGTTAAAATTAGACCTGAGAGGGAGTAATAGTGGTATAGGATGAGAATTAAATGTATGAATTAGATAACGTATAGTGCTTAGTCCAGTGCCTGGCACAATTTATATACATTTAAAATATATATAAACGGAATCACTGCTATACAGCAGAAACTAACACAATATTGTATAAATCAGATACTTCAGTAAAAAATAAAATATGTACCTTTTTAGACATTTAATTTTAATATGCATCTTTAGAGTATATATTGTGAAACCCAACTCTGTTCTCTACACTGAATAACAGGAATTACTACCCACCCCCCGCCCATAAACCATAGTCTCTGCTCTCAGTGTGTTTGCATTTTGGAGGGAATGACAAGAGACGTGTCACAAGCTAGAAGCAGTCTGCATGTGATGCACAGGCCACAGGGAGAGAGGTGGTGTGGAGCACAGGCCGAAGGGTTGTTGGGATTTAAAGTGAGGCAAGGACAGCCATGGGTGAAGTTAACTGGAAAAGGCTTAATGGGGAAGGATAGTCTGAAAGTGTAGGTACTGTTTTGCCAGAGACTATTGTAGGAGGCACCCTAGGTGTGGGGAAATGTGCGGGGAAGCCCAGAGATCGTTAAGAGGATGAGAGGGCAAAATAGGATGAGAGGACTCTGAGGTGTGCAGGGTCTGATGGGCCATTGATTGGGTCTGTAGGAGCTGAGGATGTGATGGCCCCTGGGGTTGGATTGTTAGTGAAACTGAGCAGCAATAACTTCAGAGAGGGGTTGGTAGATGGTGGGTATTTCAAAATCGGAGTTAGGAAAACATTGGTTTTCGTTGGAATTCTGGAGGGAGGAGCGTTACCCAGCTTAAGTTAGAAGCAGTCAGAGGAAGAGAGTCTATGTGTTTGAGAGGAATGGGGTTGAGATGTGCTCTGGAAAATGGCAAGTTCAGCCAAGATGAAGTGGAAAGGCGTGCAGATGGCCGACAACAAACGCAATTTAGCTCTAGGAAATGGAGCCTCACAATATGAACCATGGAGGCTGTAGCAGGAAGCTCTGGGGCAAAAAACAGTGGCCACCCATTTTTTTGTTTTTGCACTGAAGTAGCAAGCACACACTGTACTTTGTGCTTTCAATCCTTAAGGACAAATAAGAAATTTTGATGGATCTAAGTTCTTGAATTTTTAAAAACTTACAATAGAGAGATTCTTATTCCATACAATTGGTCAAAATAAAGAAAAAAAAGTTGACAAATCAATATAAAAATAGGACCTATGTATCTTAAGCATTTTAATTGAAAACATAAAATGTACATTCCCTAACATTTTGATATTCAGCCTAGGCTTTTTCTCTGACCATGGGGATGCTGATTGTAGTTCTCTATTTTCTTTCTTATATAAACAGCATTCTTAATGAATCAATAATGGCCCCAAATCCTTTGCTACTCCTTCCATTGAGGGGTGGAATCCAGTACTCCTCTACTTGTTTTGAGCTTACCTTCGTGATGTTCTTGTCCTACAGAATGCAGTGGAAGTGACGTTCTGGGAATTCCATGTCTAGACTTTAAACTCCCTGCTGGGCTCCTTGGAATGCTCTTCTGGGAGCCCTGAGCTTTGGGAAGCTCATGGGAGCTGCCATCTAAGAATTCACTACCTTGAGTTCCCCTGGTTTGGAAGGCCACATATGGGTGCTCCAGAGGACAGTCCCAGCTGGGCTCAGCTTTCCAGGCATCCCCATGAAGCCACAAGACGTGTGAGTGCAGCTGTCTTGGGTCTCCTTCACTGATACCATGTGGAACAGAAAAACTGAATGGCTGAGCCCTCTCTGAATTTCTAGCCCACAAAATTGTGAGATAGTAAAATGGTGGTTGTTTTAAGCCACCAATTTTGGGGGCAGTTTGGTATATAATAGATATCTGGAACTTTTTTTAAAGAAGGCTGGGCATGTAGTCATAGAGCTGGGAGAGACTAGAGATCAGGTAGTTCAGCTCTCTGATGTGCACATGAGAATTCTGAATACTGACAGAGGCTTCCAGAAACTGACATCAAAATGCCTTGATCATACAGAAGTGCCTGAGCCTCCTAATTTCAGCTTCACCTTTCCTGCCCTTGAAAGTGAGGGGTCTCCTGTGTTTACCTTTCCTGGATAAACTTGCTGGAAAAGCACCAGCAAGCCGAGTTAGATATATAGAGTCAGCCACATCATCTTGGCCATGGGAAGTTGTTCCAAGAATCTGTTCTTCAGCAGTTGGTGTCTGCCTTCCCAGGGCCCCAGAGAGTCTCTGAGGTCAGGGACTCCATTTCCTGTTTGTCTGACTTCCTTCCTATTCCTTCCACAGGATAGGCTCCCTCCAGCTCAGTGTGGGCAGCAGCCACACTTAGGGAGAGCTTAGAGCTTCTTACCTGAATGCTAAGTCTTCCATAGATGATCCATGACCAGGTCCAGCCCCATGGACATGCGACCAGCATGGCTGCTCAGAGCCCAATACAGAGAGGAGCCCCAAGCTTGCTTTAATGCTCTGTGGGCGCCATCTTGAAATTCTTAATACTTTTGAAAAAGGGGCTCTGCACTTTCATTTTGCACTGACCATGAAAATTATGCAGGTAGTCCTGCCATGACTCATACCACCTGTGGTTGAGATCAGGCGCCATGGCTGTTTCCTTAGTACAGCCTGTACTATCTCACTGAGAACTGGTGGAGGGGTGGTCAGTGAGGAAGGGAAAACCATGTGGAAAAATGAATGCTGTATTCCTGTTTCCCATATGAAAAGATAAACTGAGGCATATTAAATTTTTTAAGAGTTTATTTGAGAAAAAAATCGATTGGAATCAGGCAGCACCAAACTGGAAGTATGGTTAGGAGCTCTCTGAAAGGCAGGAGCTGGGGAGAGACTCATAGAGAGAAAGTGGGGAAGCAAAGTAAGGAAATTATTGGATTGGCTATAGCGTAAAGCCTGGCTGGGTGTTTGTGATTGGTTGTCCTTAGCATCTTGATTTTGTGACTTTGAGGCATTTACAGGATTAGACTTTGGTTTGAGCAGGCTGCCGTGGCATTAGAGCCTTGTCAAATGGCCTCCTTGTTTGATTACTTTAACACCCTCTGTAAGACAGAGCCCCTTCCCCACGCCCACAGCTGACAAAATGATCCACCCCGGGCAGGACTGACTGCATGTGAGGGGTGCTTGGCTGGGAATGAGTCTGGAGGCAGACAGTGCCCTGCAGCTCAGGCCCAAACCCAGCTGCTTTCTCAGTCCTCCTTCACGAGGAGTCAAGGGGAGGAAGGGCCTTTCTCACCAGCCCAGTTTTCCTACAAAGGGAGACACAGGCAGTGAGGGGCAAGAGGCGTGGCAATAACTGGGGCAGGGCTGGGCCTGGGGGGCCCGGACACCCACAGTGTCTAAGAGAGGGAAGAAATGAAGAGCTAGGTCCCACCCAAGGCCTTGACAGAGGCCTAGGAAGCTGGGGCAGGGGTTAGGAAGACCCACACCCCCTCCTGCCGTAAACGTAAATCCCACTCACCCTCTGGCTAAGTTCCCCCTCCTCATGCAAACTGTTCCACACTTGGCAATCATTTAAAAACTCTCTTCTGCCTGCTGTCAGCTTGCCCTTTCACATACCCGCTCAGATCCAAACACAGCTGTCTTTTCTTTGTCTACCACCTGTGTCTCGAAAAATCAATCAGGCTGGGCCTGAGGTTCCACAGTGGGTGATTCTTCGCCTTTTCACTTTCTCTTTGCTCTCCTAGGACAGTGATTCTCCAAGTGGTGTTCCTGAACTGGCAGCATCAGCCTTACCTGGTAAACTGTTAGAAATGCAAATTCTTGGACACCACCTCAGACCTACTGAATGAAAAACTCTGGGGGTGAGGCTCGTGATCTGTTGTTTGACAAGCTGTCCAGATGATTCTAATGATCACTAGACTTTGAGAACCCCTCTCCTTGAGACCCATGGCTGAAATAAGGTCCTCTACCGGAGCCTACAATTTCAGCACTGACACCTGTGTGACAGATGCGGCATCTTTTTGCAAAGGAAAGCAGTAGTAATTCTTTCACGTATAAAACCCCTCCTCCACACACACAGGCACACAAAAATACACATAAAAAGGAAAAATGCTTTGCTTCTCATTCCTCCTCTATTTAACATCTGTTACCCAGCTTTGAGTCCTTTGAACAAGAGCATCGGCGTTAGAGTAATTGCTTGCAGGGTGTCTGGAAGGCAGGTGAGGCCTGCCACTTTTAATGCAAGCTGAGAACAAACACAGCATACTGAGCCCCAGCCAGCCTTCTGCTGCTAGAGACAGAGGTGGAATTTATGTTTTGCTGGGATGATACCCCCTAAAGGGCTGCCTTACCTTGAGGCCTTAATTAGAAGCAGCAGTAGCCCTTGGGCCTGCTGAGTTTCTATCTGATGTGATTGCACAAAAGAGCTGGACCTTTTGTTATTTAACATATTCTGAAAAGCTTTTTCATAAAATCCCTTTTCCAGTTTCTTATTTCCTGTCACACACACCGGGGTAAATTTAAAAAGATTTATACAGGGCAAACAATTAGTGATATCTGGTTTTCCCATGTTTGCCATAGATTATCAGATTTAATTTATGTCATTTCGGCCCTATTTTCTCTCTCTCACAGGGTCCTGTCGTGCTCCAGCTACCTTCCCATGCATTCATCACTGTCCTTCCCTCCCTCCTCCCCGTGGCTCTCTTTCCTTTTTCTTTGCGTCTTTCTAGAGAGGGCCTAGTGTCTAGTATTAGCTTGGAAGCTTGAACATATAAAAACAAAATTCAATATAAAAGTGAGAATTTCCACTGGAGATGTCGGTATTTTAATGTCATAATTGCACCCCCCTGATAAATCAAACTAAAGAGCTGCAGAGATTTTCTTATGCTTTTCTTTATACCAATTTGGCAAGACAGGACATGCCACATGCTGTGAGATGTCAGCTGTAAGCTATCTGAATGGCCAGTAAGGAGCTGGAAAGAACAGAGATGTGACTGTCTTCCTTGATCTGCCACATACGTCATGTAAATGAGTTCATGGGCTTAGCCCATTGCAGCTCTTGGCTCATGATAAGTCCTAGCTAATTGTCTGCTATGTGGTACTTAGCTGCATAGCAGAGAACCCTTACCTTGGGTTAACAGGAAACACATAAGAACAATGTCTTCTGACACAGGAAGGGGGTCTTGCCCCAGGATCTGTGGATCTGCATTGACTGGACAAAGTCTCTCATTGCTCTCTGTCTTGATTCTCTGGGTTTTCAAATCATGGATTACTCTTTTGTTGTTGTTCTTGTTTTTAAAGTCACTTAACTCTCCTTAAGCACAAAAGGGAATTTATTGGATGAATACTGGAGTATCTCAAGAATCAAGGCCAAGAACTATAGCCTGAGCTTCATGAAAGCCTGGAACTAGGAACTGAGTGGAAAGCCATTAAGAACCTAGTAGTTATTTCACTCTCACTTTTCTCTCTCTCACTTGGGGCCAACTGGACTCTTTGCTTCTTTCTCAAGGATGATCCATGCTTCTTTTTGTCTGTAGACCAGCTTTTACTTCTTTGGCATGAGCATGGATAAACATGGCTGCCACAAAATGGTACACTTTGCTCCCTAGTTCAAAAGGGAGTCTTGAGGATGGTGTTCCAACTCCCAACACCTGGTAGAGAAGCTGAGCAGTGCAGGTTGGGTCAGTTGTGACCTAGGCTGTGAGTCATGTGATACCAGCATTACTGCCGTTGTTTAGTTCATTAGGTGGGGATTTATTCTGTTAAGAAAAATTATCTCAAATTTGGAAATAAGGCAAAAGAAAGACAGCTTGTCCTTTCAATGTCATACTGGAGTGTTGCTTAACCACCTTAGGGTTCTTTAATTATCTAGAGGAATGTATCTTTATATGACTCACTTTCTCCTACTGATTAAAGGCCAAGACTCTGAAATTACATGATAACTTATAGATTTTGCCCAGTAGACATTCAAATGATTTCTATCTGGTAGAAAATATAACCAAAGTTTTTGGTTTTATTGCCCATAAGCATGTTAACTAGTTTTGTACCTAACCTAGCAATCTTATGCCAACATTTTCTTTCTTTAATGACTGTATATTCTTTTAACTTGTACTTCTCCTTTGAACAAGGCTCACTATCCTGCTGATTTCCTCAGAAATGAAGTGGGCAAATCTTGACATATGTTTATTTTGTATTTGTATGAGAGGCATGTTGTTAACTTTTTGAACATTATTTTTTTTTTTAGTTTTCAGAAAAAAAGGGGAGGAGGATTGAATTGATACCTCAGAGTTATCTACTATAGCTTCTATTTTGGTTCCTATGAATTTCCTGTTTTTTAATGGCTTCCACAACATTTAGCCAATGATCTGGTCTTTTGCTTTAGTGAGAGTCTGCTGTTAGTATACTTTTTCACTCTTTGCTGGTCTGAAATATATTTATTTTATCCTTGTTCCTAAAAGGAACTATCATTGGATGTACATTCTAAGTCAACATTCTAAGACTCTCTCTTAGGTTTTTGAAAATATTATTCTACTGCCTTCTGGCTTTATTTGTTGCTTTCAGAAGTCAGAAGTAAATCTAATTGTTATTCTATCATAGGTAATTTTTCTTTTCTCTCTGGTTGCTTTTAAGATCTTTTTTTCTTTGGTATTCTTTGACTAAAAAAAGTGTGGATTTTTAAACTTTACATCTCTTGAAATTCATAGAGCTTCCTGATTCTAAGGATTTGTGATTTTCATCAATTCTTTGAAAAATTCAGTTAATAGCTCCTCAAATATTGAGGAGATATTCACATTATTTATATTATTTCAGAATTCCAAGTAATTATATGTTAAATATTCTTACCTTAAGGTAAATATTCTTACCTTATCTTTCATGTCATTTAACTTCTATTTAATCATCTTTTCCCCCTATTCTGTGCTGTATTCTGGATAGTTTCTCCAAATCTATCTTCCAGTTTACTAATTCTTTCTTTAACAGTGGCTAATATTCTCTTCTTCTTGAGAATAACACATGAAAAGGTATTCAACAGCATTATAAGCAGGAAAATGCAGATTGGAATTATTACCGTCTCATCAGAATGGCTAAAATTGAAAAGAAAAACAGTTCCAAACGTTGATAAGAATGTAGAGCAGTAGTTACACTGCTGGTAGAGTGTGATTGGGTACAACCCTTTTAGAAAACAATTGTCATTATTTACTCATGTTGAGGCTCCTCGTACCCTTTGAGCTAGTAATTCTACTGATAAGTGTATAATTAACAGAAATACAGGCACATATTCACTAAGAGACTTACAAGATTATTCATAGCAACATTATTCATAATGGCCCCAAACTGGTGTTAACCCAGATGTCCATTAAGAGTAGAATGATAATTAATCATGATATATTTATACAATGGAGAATTATAAGCAATTATAACAAACTCTAGTTATAAACAATAATGTGGATGCATTGCACAAGCCTAATGTTGAGTGAAAGAAACTAAATTCAAAAGAATGTACTCTGTATGAACCCATTTATAAACAAACAGAAAACAAACAGAAAAGCAAAACAGTTTGGCAAAACTAAACTGCTGTAGGGCTTCCCTGGTGGCGCAGTGGTTGAGAGTCCGCCTGCCGATGCAGGGGACATGGATTTGTGCCCCAGTCCGGGAAGATCCCACATGCCGCAGAGCGGCTAGGCCCATGAGCCATGGCCGCTGAGCCTGCACGTCCAGAGCCTGTGCTCTGCAACGGGAGAGGCCACAACAGTGAGAGGCCCGTGTACTGCAAAAAAAAAAAAAAAAAAAAGCAAAACTAAACTGTTGTATTTAGGGGCAAACACTTTGGAGTTAAAACTATGAAAAAAGGAAAAGATAACCATAAAAGTCAGGATAATGGTTAGCTTTGGGGAGGGGGGATAGTATAGAGATGGGAAGGGATGCTCAGGGGTTTTCTGGGGTACATGTAATATTCTATTTTTTGACCTAGTTGGTGGTTACTTGAGTGCTCATTTGGTAAAAAATCATTGAACTATATGCTTCTTTGTGAAAAATAAAATACACACTTTGACTTGTAAATAATGAAAATATTATATATCTAAATTTGTGAGATGCAGCTAAGGTGGTATTTGGAGGGAAATTTATAGCTTTAAATGCATATGTTATGAAATAAGAGTGGCTAAAAATCAAGGAATTGAGCATTCAATTTAAGAAGTTAGTAAAAGGACATTAAAATAGTTAAAAGAAAGTAGAATAAAGAAAATAATAAATATTTGAGAAGAAATTAATGAAGTAGTAAACAAATAGAGTAAAATATAGAATAAAATGATGATCAATACAAAGATTTTGTTCTTTGATATGACTAATTAAATTGACAAACTTCCAGAAAAATTGATGAGACAAAGAAGGAAGACAGAAACAGATATGAGGAATAAAAAAGGGACCACGCAGCAGATACAGCAGAGATTAAACATAATAAGAGAACTTAGGTGAAATGGACAAATTAGTGGGAAAATATAACTCAGTATTGAAGTCAGTATTATAAGTCAGTATTGAAATTGAATTAAAAGTAATAGAAAAATTAAATAGTTCTATAATCATTGAATCAAATAAATTGAATTATTAATAGGGACTCTTCCCATTAGGAAAATGCCAGCCCTATAAGTAGGTTTCACTAGACTTAAAGAAACAGATTATTAAAATATTACACAAACTCTTAGAATAGAAAAAGAAAGAACACTCTATTTGACGCTAGTAAAAATCCTTCATACCCAAAGCAGATGAGGACAATATGAGAAAGGAAAATTGTAGGCTGATTTTACTCAATGAATATAGATACAAATATTCTAAACAAAATATCAGCAAACTGAATGAACAATATATAAGGCGACAACAAATCATGACTAAATTGGAATAAGGGCTTAACCCAGAAATCCAAGACTGGTTCAACATTTGAAATGGACTGATATAATTTACCATGTTCACAGATCCAGTGAGAAAATTCACATGGCATTCTCTCAGTAAAGGCAGAAAAACTGTTTCATAAAATCCAACATTAACTTAATGATCAAGACTCTTAACAAATCAGGAATAGAATGGAATATTTTAAACTGGATAAAGAACATCAGTGTACAAAGAAAACTTACAGCAAATGCCACACTTAATGATGAAATTGAGAAAGCAGATCCTTTAGCAAGCAGGAACAAGACAAGAATCCCTGCTTTTACCACTTCCTAGCCAGTACAGTAAGGAAAAAGAGAAAGATTTATAAGGTATAAGGATTAGAAGGAAGACACCACACTATCATTATTCACAGATGATATGATTGTTTGCATAGAGTCATAGACAATTTGTTAGAATAATAAGGGTTTGGCAAGGTTGCCAATTATAAACACGCTTTAAACAAGGCAATTGCATTTTTACACACCAGTCACATTTGGAAAATTTAATTTGATAAAGTTATCATTTATAATAGCAATAAAAATGTAAGGAAAGTATGTCCATTTTTCCAAATTTGAGCTCGAGATTTAATGCATTTCCAGTAAAAATACCAACATGGTTTTTCATGGAAGTTGGCAAGCTGGCTCTAATATTTATGTGGCAGGGCAAAAGTCCAAGACGAGACTAGCCAACACAGTCTACAAGAAAAAAGAACAGAGAGGAGGGATTTGCCTTCTTAGCTATCAAGCCTCATTATAAAATAATAATAAAGAGAGTAAGATATTAGTGCAGGGATAGACAGAAAGACCCCTGGCACAAAACAGCCTAGACACAGACCTAAGCATATTTGGAAATTTGATAAATGGAAAAAGTGGCATTACAGAAAAGTGGGGAAGTGCTACACTATTCAGTAATTATTCATATGGAAAATGAATGAAATTGGAACTCTGTATCACTCCACGTACAAAAATCAATTCAGAATGATTAAGGGCTCAAAGGTAAAAGACAAAATTCTAAGCCCTTTTAGAAAAAACACAGAACATCTTCAGGGTAGGGAAGGATTTCTTAAATGTTACACAAAAGTGCAAGGCAGCGAGGAAAAGACTGATAATTCTACCACCTTAAGAACTGCTATAAGACTATAAAAAGAGTGAAAATAAAAGCTCCAAGCAGGGAGAAAGTATTTGTAACACATATAAACAAAAGAGATTATTATCCAAAATATATAAATAACTCCTAAAAATCACTAAGAAACAGGTAAACCACCCTATACAAATAGAGAAAATATGAGAGCAGGAACATTATAGGAAAGGAAACACGGATAACAACATATGAAAAAATGCTCAATTTCATGATTAAACATGGACTGTAAATTAGAACAAGGAGGAAATACTATTTTATGCCACCAGACTGGCAAAAATTAATAACTCAGACAATACCATGGATGTGAGCAAAACACTACTGGCGGATGTGTAAATTAGTACTTTGGGGAAGAAATTGGCTTTATCTAGAAAAGCTCAAGATGCCACATGGCCCAGAAATTCCACTATGTACCCCTTAGAGAAATTCTTCCATATGAACTCCAGGAGAGGAGCACAAGAATCTTTGTAACAGAACTGTTGTTAAAAACAAAAGAAAAAAACTGGAAACAACACAAATATCCACCCAGGAGAAAATGAATGCATAAATTTTGCTATATACACTGAAAAATGAATGCAAGACAGCTCATGCATTAACTTGGGGAAAGAATCTCAGCAACAATGTTGAGTGAAAGGAACCATTCATGAATGAACACATGACTCCATTTCTATAACGTTTCCAAAAATGCGAAAACCAAACAAACACTCATTCAGGGATGTATTTATGTGCTGAGATATTTTGCAGGCGAGCCTCACAATAGACACATTCTATAGCCTAGGCTCCTGGCTGCCTACCATTTTTGGCAAGAGGACGCTTACCTGCTTTTCTGAGAGATGAGGGGACCCTGAGTCAGGAGCACAGGTATCCTCAGGCCTGCCCACGTCCTGGATAGTCATCACAAAGAACTCCTGACCATCCGAATTCTGCTCACTCTTTGAACTCAGTGTCATCAAGTTCAATGAACTTCAGATTTACAAGCCCTGAATGAGCTGCCATCCCAACAGAGGGGGCCAGTTGATAGGCTCCATCTCCATTCTCAGTCTGCTGCTGGGCTCTGGAGTTGAGCCAGACCCTATTTGAGGCAAGGAAATGTGGGACTTCAAAATCTCAAATTAGATGGCTTGATATGAATTTAGTCTTGTTCAAATCAATCCCCCTGTTTCCAGGTTTGTTTTGTTTCTTTTGTAATTTTGCAACTACATCATACCAACATACTACTTTTTATTCCAAAAACTAGGACGTGATCTGAGAGGTGTACCAGGTCACATTGGGTTCAAGCAGCGTGAAAGGCAGTAAACTTGGTCCTGCCTGTCCTGAAAGACCCAGTTTCCGGCCACGTGTCCGGCCAGGGATGCTGTGACTTGTGGGCTGCAGCGGCTCCTGACTCCTGTTGAAGGGCTCCTGCCTCTGTCCCCACTTCCGTCCTTGCCAAGGCAGCTGTCTGGTGGGATGAGGAAGGGAGGAGGGCAGGTGACGATGGAAGGCAAAGGAGGACAGGGAAGAAGGGAGGAGAGGGGAATGTGGGGGGAGGAGGCCCAGGCGGGCCTGGAAGTGAAGCTCTTCAGTTTTGCTTCACTGAGCCAGGATTGCTTTTGAAATACACCAAGACCTTTCAGCAAGTCCTCAGACAGACCCACCATTCATCTGGACAGTGTGTTTTTCCTTGCAGAAAATAACCTTCCTCAGCCAGCAGCTCCTGGAATGTCGGCCAAGGAACACAGTCCAATGGGCCGGACCTCCTTTGTCCACTGACGCCAGTGGCCATCAGGCGGCGACATCAGGGCCTAAAAATAGCCTCCGCCTCACGCACTCCCACTCTGGGCCCTACTCTTTCCAGGGACTCCGTCTCCATATTGACTTCGTTTGGGGGGGCCGTAGATTTCTCTGCAAGAAGGAGATTTCTATTCTGAGCTGCTTTTTCCTTCCAAGTAAGGCACCCTGAAAACACTTATCTTCAATGAGACATTCCGTAGGAAAAGATTTGTGAGTTCTACCAAGTTTGAGCTCACAAACTCAATCTAGGGTCCCGTCAGTGGTGTGAAGTGAGCCAGGCAAACACACACACGTAATTACGGGAAAGCCAAAATGTAAAATGGGCCCATCAGCAGATTGGTGAGCAGAGCCGCCTGAGAGCAGCCCATTCGGGGCTTGTAAATCTGATGTTCATTGAACTTGATGACACTGAGTGCAAAAAGAGTGAGCCCCCAAATGACAGCCTTTACGCCTTTTCTGAGCTTACAGGCAATGGACTTAAAAATCATATATCATAGTTGTCCCTGAGTTGAAATATGAAAACACGTTCTGATGTGGGAAAGTCCAGTACCATGGACCATAAGGACAGGCCGGGGTCTTTCCTCCAGATGAAGATCCACATGAGGGTATTTAGTACAGATGATTCTGCCATCACCTCAATGGGCTACTGCCCACAATCTTACTCATCTCGTTAGTTACCCTCATTAATCGTTCTGGCATCCCAAATCCCAGCTTCCTTTCCCAATTACCCAGTTCCTACCAGGGGAACTCATTGTCTGTTTCTCAGAATCTTCTATGATAACTTCCCTGCACTTCACACCTGGTCCTTAATCGGTCCTCCAGGCAGCAATTATTTTCTTCCTTAGAAATGAAATAGTTGCCTTGACTCTCACTCCAACTCCCATCATTCTAACAGCACTTCACCGAGCGCCCTTGATCAGTCTAGCAACTCCCCAATAGGTCTTGCACATCTCTGACAGATTGATCTTATCAACACATTGCTTTTGCATCTCCTTACCCAAGAACTCACAAAAGCTCCCGATTACTACCTCCACCTGCTTTTCTTTGGCTGGCTCTTGCTCTACCTGTTCAAATTAATTTTTTTGTGGTTACCCATTGTGTGGGTTTTATTCTTCAACTTTAGGTTCCCCCTCTAGGTCATAGCCCAGCTTTTCAAGGGAGGAGTAGGGGAAAGAGAAGGAAGGTGGCAGGGAAAGAGAGGCTCATGTCCACCTCTGTGACTGGCCGTCCTACCCACCCTGCCGTTTGCATCTGTCCACCCTTTCCCCATCTTCTCCAACAATCCAGGTCTTGAACTTCCTTTCTTTGAGACTCAGCTTCCCATCGGGGCCTTTGCTATTAGTAACACCTTCCTCCCCAGTCTTCTGAGCTTCTTCAACCCCTGTGGGTACAGCTTCTATGACTCAGGAGCTCTATGGGGAAACATGCTGGTGCCATTGTTCTTCTACTGGTCATGTCCACTGTCCATGGAAAGTTAATGATCCACTTAAAGATTTGCCACCAGAGATTGAATTGTATGGACCACCCATGTCCCTGAGCAATTCTCAGGCTTCCTAAATAATCCTCCTGTATTTGCTGTCTGATGGTAGAAGAAAAATCGGACTCTGCTGTCTCCTAACCATTGGTAGGTCAGTTTCCTCTCTCTGACCTCATCATTCATTTATCAAACCTTTGCTGAGCACTACTGTGTGCCAGGTGATACATTTCAGTCTTTGAGGATTCAGAAGAAGAAGGCACAGCTTCTGGCCCCAGAGAACTTCCAAACATGTTCTTGCTTTGCGCACAAGTCAAGGGAATAGATATGTCAACAGTGGGCTGTCATGAAGGGCCTCCACTTCCCCCATTTTAACTCAGAGAGTGACATTGTTGCTTAAATAGCCACAGTTCTAATGGAAAGAAAATAATTCAAAAATCTGCCTATGTTGTGGTATCTAAGAGATAAGAACTGACCTTTGAGACTTCCCTGGTGGCACAGTGGTTAAGAATCCGCTTACCAATGCAGGGGACATGGGTTCAAGCCCTGGTCCAGGAAGATCCCACGTGCCATGGAGTAACTAAGCCTGTGTGCCACAACTACTGAGCCTGTGCTCTAGAGCCTGTGAGCCATAACTACTGAGCCTGCGTGCCACAACTACTGAAGCCCACGCGCCTAGAGCCTGTGCTCCACAACAAGAGAAGCAATGAGAAACCTACGCTACTCTTCTCTTGTTGCAACAAGAGCAGTAACAAGAGAAGCCACTGCAACGAGAAGCCCGCGCACCACAAAGAGTAGCCCCCGCTCGCCACCACTAGAGAAAGCGCGCACGCAGCAACGAAGACCCAATGCAGCCAAGAATTAATTAATTAATTAATTTAAAAAAGAAAAAAAAAAAGAACTGACCTTAACACATCAAATAGTAAGTGCACAAGTGGAGCATGAAATGTTGCTTCTGAGAGAATTGTAGACCACCACCGTCATGTATAAAAGTACAATTATAGGGCTTCCCTGGTGGCGCAGTGGTTGAGAGTCTGCCTGCCGATGCAGGGGACACGGGCTTGTGCCCTGGTCCGGGAAGATCCCACATGCCGCGGAGTGGCTGGGCCCGTGAGCCATGGCCGCTGAGCCTGCGCGTCCGGAGCCTGTGCTCCGCAACGGGAGAGGCCACAACAGTGAGAGGCCCGCGTACCACAAAAAAAAAAAAAAAAAAAAAAGTACAATTATGGAGAACCAGTGGGAAGTATCAGGTGCATTTAGGCTTTTTATTCTTTTGTGTTCTTGCCTAAAAGCAATTTCTATCTTAAAATATAATTGCAGATTATTTAGTTGTAGCTCCATAATGAGTATTGAGTTTGCATAAACTCATTAAAAATTTACTGTATGGTTTGGGAAATAAGCTTTAGTTTCTCAAAGAAAGACTTTCTTGGGCCAGGCTATCTATTTTTGCATTTTTTCCCCCCACTAATCCAGGGATGGTTAGGGTTTGGCTCCAAAACAGGGAATGTGAGCTGACAGTTCATTGTCTCCACCTTGGGGGCTGAGACCCACGGGTTGGGAGTGGAATGCCAGCACAGTGGCCCCCTAGGCAATATGCAGAGAGTAGCCTAATTTTATGTTTGTGAGAGTGGCTTTAACAACCTGTGTTAATCAAAGGAAATACCATTTAATCCCCCTTGTTCAGCATATTCTTTAAAAGATTACCATTTTCTTTTTTTAAATAGGTGATACATTTGCATAGTTCAAAAATGAAAACTATAAATAGATATGGTAAAATGACTCCTTTGCAGTTCTCTCCCTTGTCCTGCCAGCTTCTCTTCCTCCAGCAGCTATCCCATATTATTTGTTTCTTGGGGCATCCTTTAAGAGGTATTATTAAAGCAGATACAAACAAATATGAATATACAGCCTTTCCTCTCCCAACTTTTAAAAATCAACTAACAGTGTTCCCTACATTTTGTACCTTACTTTTTCCTCTTACCATCTTATCTTGGAGACTTTTCCATATCAGTTCCTTAAGAGTTTTCCTATTCCTTTTTAGAGTTGCATAATATTCCATTTTGTGGCTGTGTTACTGACTTGGGTCCTTGGACTCTTTAATTAGTAGAAATTGATAAGAGGCAAAGTGAGAAATTCAGGCAAAGCTTTATTGGGACTCGTGCTCTAGCACAAAAGAGCTAAAACAAGTAACAGGTGCCCTTGCTCGCTCTCTGAGGAGGAGGGCAGCCTCGTTCCTTAAATGTGGTGAGGGTAGGGGTGGGTCAGGCTGGAGGGGCAGCTTAGGTGGTCTGCCCACTGCCTTGGTGGTGCTGTGTGCAGGGATCTTGGGCAGTACCCTACTTTTGCTTCCAGCACCTCTGAAATGGCAATTGGTTTGTGGTCTTTTTGTCTCTTATTGTTCATGATTGCCCCAACTGCGCATGTGTGTATTTTTAGTTCCTATAGTTTCTTTGTATTCTGTTGCCCATGGAGACAGACACAAGTGCAAGCATTCCAGTAAAGGGTCCCAGGTCCCAGCCTATCTAAGCTGTGCCATAATTTATTTAATCAGGTTCTTATTGATGTACATCTAAGTTGATTCTAATTTTTTGCTATTGCATACAATGCCTCCGTGAGTAACTTTGTACACAGGTCATTTTGCATGTGTAAAAGAACGACTGTGGGATGAATCCCTGAAGGTGGAATTGTTGGGTCAAAGGGAACATACCTTTGTGATTTAATAGATATTGCCAAATTGCTTCCAAACGGATTGTATCCATTTATACTCCCACCAGCCATAAGTGAGAGGACCTGTTTCCTCTGCAGGCTTCTGCCTTATTAAACATTTGGATTCTCGCCAATATGTTAATTAAGAAAATGGTATCTCAGTGGCTTTAATTTACATCTTTTACTATGAGTGAGGTAGAGCATTTGTAGTTCCTTTTCATGAGTTATCCTTCACCCATGTGACTTTAAGCCATTGATCTTTTTACTTGTCATTTTGCGAGAGCCTTTTGTATTTATGGAATGTGAGTTGCAAATATTTTTCTGTTTGTCATTGGACTTTGCTTTTAATAGTTCATTTGGCTATTTGTTTTTATTCATGCAGAAGTTTCAATTTTTATAAAGTAAAAAATTTTAATCTTTTCTTTCATGACATCTGGATTTTGAATCATTTTAGAAATGTCTTAACCATTCTAAGGTTATAACCTTAAAAGAATTCTCTGTTTTCTGATTTTTTTATCATTAGATTTAAATTCTTGATCCATTTGAAAATTTTCTTCGTTTATGGCATAAGGTATGGCTTACAAACTATTTCCAGATGGCCTAACTAGTTGTAATACTACCGTTTATTGAAAAGTCCTTGTTTTCCCCACAGATTTTCCAGATTTATTATATACCAAATTCCTTCATGTATTTGAGACTATTTCTGGATTTTCTACTGTTACATTAGTCTGTCTGCTTATTTATACACTAGTAATACTAAATTAAAATTTTGGTAATACTACTGTGATCATTAATAATACTAATGTGAATACTTCTCATTGTTCTTTTCAGAATTTTCCTACTTTATTTTTCTCTGAGGATTTTAGCATCATCTTGTCTAGCTCCAGGAAAAAAAACTTTGTTGGTATTTATATTGATATATTAAATGTATTAATTCCTTTATAAAATATTGACATATCATGACATAGTATGCCTTTCTGTTTGTTCAAATCCTTTTTTGTTTCTTTTCAGAACCGTTTTCAAACTTTTTTCCTATAGGCCTTGAACTTTTTTGGTTAATTTTTTCTTTTTTCTCTCTAGTTCCTCTTGTAAATGGCACCTGTTTTCCCCATTATTTCTTCAGAGGGTTATTGTTTGTTTATTAGTTCTGGAGCCTGCTACCTTACTAAATATTCTTATTGTTTGAGACAGTTTTTCTGTCAATTTTTTTGGGTTGTCTGGTGTATCATCATAGAATCTGTAAATAGTGATGTTTTACTTCTTCCTTTCCAATTTTTTTAATATCTCTAACTACTTTCTTTTGTCTTGTGCTAGGAAAGTTAATGGAATTGTTCTTCAGTAATACATGTGCAGAGCAAGTTCACTGTAATGGAGAGAGTTTGGGCATATTTACATATGGAGCACAGGTGTCTCCAGAGAGGGAATCATTTGAGACCCTTATTCCCTCTTTAGGAAATTTAATGTTGTTATAACAAGTTGTAAATTGACTTGCTCAGCAGGTTAGATGGCAAGAAAGGATAACAGAAGGCTCTGAGAGAAAGCTCACCAGAGGGCTGGGGAGTCTGGCCTAGGACTCGGAGAGGGCTAATTTTGGCCACAGTATTTGGCCTTTTCAGGAACTACTCTAGATCCAACTATCTTGGAACCATGAATATGATTTTAGGGAAAAAATAACTCTGTGTGTGTGTGTGTATGTGTGTGTGTGTCTTCCTGCATCGACAGATGGGAAGAGTGGGTTATTGGACCTGTAATATTTGAAGTCCAAGTTCCCACCCCCTTTCATAGGAGGCACCATGGGATGCTGGGTGCAATACTGGGGGATGAGGAGCCCCTGCATGGTTGCAGTTGCAGGGAGCACTGTGCCTTGGGGCGGCTTTATCCCTGTGGATTGCAGGCTCGGCTACGTTGCCCTCATGACTCCTTAGGTGAATGGGCTGGTCCTGGGCTGTTGGGCCTCTTGTATTGGAGATGATATCAGGTTTTAGGAGCAGAAGCATCAAGGATGGAGAATGGAACTCTGGGGGTACTGAGTAGAGCACGGAAGCTTCTCCACCTTCAAATCTCCACCTGCAGAACCCTGCTTCAGAGCTGAAGTGCACCAGCTCCGCCTGCCCCCAACAGATGGCAGGAGGGGAGGTCACACAATGTCCTTTCATAGCAGCCATACTGTTTTTTAGTTTAGTGTGTTTTGCATATGTATAGTGAATTATTACGAGACAGTAGGGATGGTTAGAAGAGCAAAGCGTAGATCAAGCAACACGTGAGGTATTTGTCAAGTCACAGGAGAGCAAGAAGAGCAACTGATGAGATCAGAGACATTTGCCTCTGTGATGAGAGGCTGAACACCATTGTCGGAAGTCTTGGCTTAATGTTGGTTCAGATGAGAGCTAGGAGTTTGTTCAGAACCTTAAAGCCAATAGGTGGTAAAATGCTTCTCCTGAACCATCACAAGCCACACGTGGCCCAAAGGTTCAAGGTCTGTTCAAATCTGCTCCACGTCAAAGAGTGAATTTGAGGGGCTGAATGCAGACACACTGGCCTGGAGATCACAGATACTAAGGACTTTCTTAGGATACTTGCAGAGATCATCCGGGGGCGGGGCGGGGGAAGGGATTACCTGCCGCAACAGGTGTTCAGTGTAGGTGATATTGGCCTATTTATTTATTTATTTTCTAGATTTATTGAGATGTAATTGACATATAACATTGTGTAAGTTTAACATGCACAACGGCTCTTTCTCTCTCTACCTGCAACCTCGCTGTGTGGCCCCTCTGTGTGCCGTGTAATTTCCAGGACCTGTAAGTGATAAACTTTGTTTCTTTCAAAGTTTAAAAAAATAAAATGCACACCGTATTCATTTGATATACATAGATATTGCAAAATCATTACCATGATAGTATTACCTAACACTTCCATCCCACAAAATTAGTATTTCTTTTTAGTGATGAGAACATTTAAATCTACTCTTGGGCTTACCTGGTGGCGCAGTGGTTAAGAATCTGCCTGCCAATGCAAGGGACACAGGTTCAAGCCCTGGTCTGGGAAGATCCCACATGCTGCGGAGCAACTAAGCCCGTGCACCACAACTACTGAGCCTGTGCTCTAGAGCCCGTGAGCCACAACTACTGAGCCTGCATGCCACAACTACTGAACCCCACGCACCTAGAGCCTGTGTTCTGCAACAAGAGAAGCCACTGCAATGAGAAGCCTGCGCACCGCAACGAAGAGTAGCCCCTGCTCGCCACAACTAGAGAAAGCCCTCATGCAGCAATGAAGACCCAATGCAGCCAATAATAATAATAAGAAGAAGTTAAATCTACTCTCTCAGCAATATTCAATATATGTTACAGTATTATTAGTATAATCACCATGCTGTGCATTAGATCCCTAGAATTTGTTACTTATATAACTGGAAGTTTGTGCTCTTTGACCAATACCTTCCCATTTCCCCCAAATACCCCAACCTCTGGTAACCACCATTCCTCTTTCTGTTTCTCTAAGTTCAACTTTTTTAGATTCTACAGATAAGTGAGATCATATAGTATTTGTCTTTCTCTGCCTGACTTATTTTACTTAGCATAATGCCCTCAAGTTTCATCCAAGTTGTAGCATACAGCAGGATTTCTTTGTTTCCATGGCCTAACAATATTCCATTATGTATATGTACCACATCTTCTTTATCTATTCATCTGCTGATGGACATTTAGGTTGATTTCATGTATTGGTTATTGTACATAATGCTGTAGTGAACATAGGAGTACAGATCTCTTTGAGATCCTATTTTCACTTCCTTTAGATATATACCCAGAAGTGAGATTGCTGAATTGTATGGTAGTTCTATTTTTAATTTTTTGAGGAAACTCCATACTGTTTTCCATGGTGGCTGCACCATTTACATTCCTACCAGAGGTGCATGAGGGTTCCCTTTTCTCCACAGTCTCCCCAACACTTGTTACCTCTTGTCTTTTTGATGATGACCACATTGGCTTCTTCTAGAGAAGACTGCCCCAAAGGACACATATCATCCACAAGTGGTGTGAAAGCTTCATGTGGTTGAATCACAGTCCTATTGATGGCAGTGAATCCAGAGGTGGCTTCTTAACTTTAGACTAATAACCCTTTGGAACCAGATCTGCTTTAAGTAGGAAAGCTGTGTCCTTAGCTGCTATGTGCTGAGAGTAGGGGGGACTGCCCTTTGGTGTACATAGGCAAGCCTGGGATGTTTTGGAATGGTTTTTGGAAGGAAGTTCTGGAAGTATGTCTTGATTTCTTACTAAATTAGGCAGCTAGGGGCTTAGAGGCTTTATAAGAAATGTGGGAATTGGGGGTCAAGATGGCCGTGTAGAGTTAGCATCTCCCCACAACTAGGGCATCTGCCAGCAGCTGGTGGAGGACTCTGATGCCCAAGGAGACGGAAGGAACCCCAAAGTGAGCCAGTAGGACATAGTGGGGCTGAGGGGGCAGGAAAAGTGGAGGTCAGACAGGATCAGTGGCCCTGAGGCTGGGGAGATCAGGAGAGGCAGGTGGGAGGGACTCTCCAGGAGGAGCGGGAGAGGAGTGGAGGGCGATTGCCTTGCCCACTCGGGCCTGGGGAGCCTGCTGAGCTCCCAGGCCAATCCCCTGCCCTCCAAAGCCCCCTCCAGGCCACGTGGGTCCTTGGGGGCATAGGAGGGAAGCTGGGAGATCAGGAGAGAGGGGCGGGAGGGGTCCTCCTGGGGGGGCCCCTCCCAGACTGGAGGAGCAGGAGAGGACAGGACGGCATTTGCCCCGCCCACTTGAGTCCAGGAAGGCTGCTGGGCTCCCAGGTGAGGTCCCCTGCCCTCTGAGACCAGGGGTGGGGGGCACGCCTGGGCATCTTCTGTTCCTTGAGCCTAAGCTCCACCCCCGACAGCCCCCAGGGCCTTTTCCAGCCCTGTGGGTCCTGAGCATGGGCCCCACCCACCACCCAAACCTTGCTTAGGCCCCACCCTCCACAGCCAAGGCCTTTTCCCACCCTTTGTTTTTTCTTTTCCCTCCCCCTCTTTTTACTATTGTGATACTGATGTACCTTCTGGTTGTTGATTCATCTATATTTTTATTTTTATATTCTTCCTAACATATCTGTTAGTTTCCTAGTCTAATTTTATTTTTTACTTTGTTATTGTTGTATTTTGTTTTGTTTTTGCCACTCCAGGTGGCTTACAGGATCTTGGTTCACGAGCCCAGGCAGACCCCAGGGAATATTCATCAGAGTGAGGTATCATGGAGTTCCTTATCTCAGCACCAAGACCCAACTCTACCCAATAACCTACAAACCCCAGTGTTAGAAGCCTCAGGCCAAACAACCAGTAAGACAGGAACACAATCCCATTCATTAAAAAAAAAAAATGAAAAAAACGAGATGGCAGAAAAACATGTCACAGATGAAGGAGCAAGGTAAAAACCTACAAGACCAAATAAGTGAAGAGGAAGTAGGCAATCTACCTGAAAAACAATTCAGAGTAATGATAGTAAAGATGATCCAGAATCTCGGAACTAGAACGGAGGCACGGATTGAGAAAATACAAGAAATGTTTAACAAAGATCTAGAAGAACCAAAGAACAAACAAACAGAGATGAACAACACAATAACTGAAATGAAAAATACACTGGAAGGAATCAATAAGAGAATAACTGAGGCAGAAGAATGAGTAAGTGAGCTGGAAGACAAAATGGTGAAAATAACTGCCGAGGAGCAGAATTAAGAAAAAAGAATGAAAAGAATTGAAGACAATCTCAGAGACCTCTGGGACAACACTAAATGCACCAACATTCGAATTATAGGGGTCCCAGAAGAAGGAGAGAAAAAGAAAGGGTCTGAGAAAATATTTGAAGATATTATAGTTGAAAACTTCCCTAACATGGGAAAGGAAATAGCCACCCAAGTCCAGGAAGCACAGAGAGTCCCATACAGGGTAAACCCTAGGAAGAACACACCAAGACACATATTAATCAAACTAACAAAAATTATATTCAAAGAAAATATATTAAAAGCAGCAAGGGAAAAAAAATAACATGCAAAGAAATCCCCATAAGTTTATTAGCTGATTTTTCAGCAGAAACTGCAGGCCAGAAGGGAGTGGCAGGTTATACTTAAAGTGATGAAAGAGAAAAACCTACAACCAAGATTACTCTACCCAGCAAGGATCTCATTCAGATTCAACGGAGAAGTCAAAAGCTTTTCAGACAAGCAAAGGCTAAGAGAATTCAGCACCACCAAACCAGCTTTACAACAAATGCCAAGGAAACTTCTCTAAGCGGGAAACACAAGAGAAGAAAAAGACCCACAAAAACAAACCCAAAACAATTAAGAAAATGGTAATAGGAACATATATATCGATAATAACTTGAATGTAAATGGATTAAATGCCCCAACCAAAAGACACAGACTGGCTGAATGGATACAAAAACAAGACCCATATATATGCTGTCTATAAGAGACCCACTTCAGACCTAGGGACATGTACAGACTGAAAGTGAAGGCATGGAAAAAGATATTCCATGCAAATGGAAATCAAAAGAAAGCTGGAGTAGCAATACTCGTATCAGATAAAATAGACTTTAAAATAAAGGCTGTTACAAGAGATAAGGTGGGATACTACATAATGATCAAAGGATCAATCCAAGAAGAAGATATAACAATTATAAATGTCTATGCACCCAATATAGGCGCAACTCAAAACATAAGGCAAATGCTAACAACCATGAAAGGAGAAATTGACAGTAACACAATAATAATAAGGGACTTTAACACCCCACTTACACCAATGGACAGATCATCCAAACAGAAAATAAATAAGGAAACACAAGCTTTAAATAACAAAATAGACCAGATAGATCTAATTGATATTTATAGAACATTCCACCCAAAAGTGGCAGAATACACTTTCTTCTCAAGTGCACATGGAACATTTTCCAGGATAGATCACATTTTGGGTCACAAATCAAGGCTTGGAAAATTTAAGAAAATTGAAATCGTATCAAGCATCTTTTCTGACCACAACACTATGAGATTGGAAATCAATTACAGGAAAAAACTGTAAAAACACAAATACATGGAGGCTAAACAGTATGCTACTAAATAACCAAGAGATCACTGAAGAACTCAAAGAAGAAATTAAAAAATACATAAAACAAATGACAATGAAAACACAATGATCCAAAGCTTATGGGATGCAGCAAAAGCAGTTCTAAGAGGGAAGTTTATAGCAATACAATCCTACCTCAAGAAACAAGAAAAATCTCAAATGAAAAATCTAACCCTACACTTAAAACAACTAGAGAAAGAAGAACAAAGAAAACCCAAAGTCAGTAGAAGGAAAGAAATCATAAAGATCAGAGCAGAAATAAATGAAATAGAAACGAAGAAAACAATAGCAAAGATCAATAAAACTAAAAGCTGGCTCTTTGAGAAGATAAACAAAATTGATAAACCCTTAGCCAGACTCATCAAGAAAAAAAGCGAGAAGACGCAAATCAATAAAATTAGAAATGAAAAAGGAGAAATCACAACAGATACTGCAGAAATACAAAGGGTTATAAGAGACTATTACAAACAACTATATGCCAATAACATGGACAACCATGAAGAAATGGACAAATTCTTGGAAAGGTACAATTTTCCAAGACTGAACTATGAAGAATTAGAAAATATAAACAGACATATCACAAATAATGAAATTGAAACTGTAATAAAAAATCTTCCAACAAACAAAAGTCCAAGACCAGCTGGCTTCACAGGTGAATTCTATCAAACATTTAGAGAAGAGCTAACACTGATCCTTCTCAAACTCTTCCAAAAAATTACAGAGTGAGAAACACCCCCAAATTCATTCTATGAAGCCACCATCACCCTGATACCAAAACCAGAAAAAGATATCACAAAGAAAATTATAGACCAATATCACTGATGAACATAGATGCAAAAATCCTGAACAAAATACTAGCAAATGGAATCCAACAGCACATTAAAAGGATCATATAGCATGATCAAGTGGGATTTATCCCAGGGATGGAAGAATTCTTCAATATATGCAAATCAATCAATGTGATACACCACATTAACAAATTAAGGAATAAAAACCATATGATCATCTCAATAGATGCAGAAAAATCTTTTGACAAAATTCAACACCCATTTATGATAAAAACTCTCCAGAAAATGGTCAAAGAGGGAACCTACCTCAATGTAATAAAGGTCATATATGACAAAACCACAGAAAGCATCATACTGAATGGTGAAAATCTGAAAGCATTTCCACTAAGATCAGGAACAAGACAAGGATGCCCACTCTCACCACTCTTATTCAACATAGTTTTGGAAGTCCTAGCCATGGCAATCAGAGAAGAAAAAGAAATAAAAGGAATACAAATTGGAAAAGAAGAAGTAAAACTGTCACTGGTTGCAGATGACATGATACTATACATAGAAAATCCTAAAGACACCACCAGAAAACTACTAGAACTAATCAATGAATTTGGTAAGGTTGCAGGATACAAAATTAATGCACAGAAATATCTGGCATTCCTATACACCAGCAACAAAAAATCACAAAGAGAAATTAAGGAAACACTCCCATTTACCATTGCAACAAAAAGAATAAAATGCCTAGGAATAAACCTGCCTAAGGAGGTGAAAGACTTGTACTCAGAATACTATAAAACACTGATGAAAGAAATCAAAGATGACATAAACAGATGGAGAAATATACCATGTTCTTGGATTGGAAGAATGAATATTGTGAAAATGACTATACTACCCAAAGCAATCTACAGATTCAGTGCAATCCCTATCAAACTACCAATGACATTCTTCACAGAATTAGAACCCAAAATTATACAATTCATATGGAAACACAGAAGACCCCGAATAGCCAAAACAATCTTGAGAAAGAAAAACGGAGTTGGAGGAATCAGGCTCCCCGACTTCAAACTATACCACAAAGCTACAGTAATCAAGACAGTATGGTACTGGCACAAAAACAGAAATATAGATCAATGGTACAAGATAGAATGCCCAGAGATAAACCCACACACATATGGGCACCTAATTTACAACAAAGGAGGCAAGAAAATACAATAGAGAAAAGACAGCCTCTTAAATAAGTGGTGCTGGGAAAACTGGACAGCTACATGTAAAAGAATGAAATTAGAACACTACATAACACCATACACAAAAATAAACTCAAAATGGATGAAAGATTTAAATGTAAGACCAGACACTATAAAACTCTTAGAGGAAAACATAGCAAAAACACTCTTTGACATAAACCACAGCAAGATCTTTTTTGACCCACCTCCTAGAGTAACGAAAATAAAAACAAAAATAAACAAATGGGACTTAATTAAACTTAAAAGCTTTTGCAGAGCAAAGGAAATCATAAAAAAGACAAAAAGACAACCCTCAGAATGGGAGAAAATATTTGCAAATGAAACAACAGACAAAGGATTAATCTCCAAAATATACAAACAGCTCATGCAGCTCAATATCAAAAAAATAAACAATCCAGTTAAAAAATGGGTGGAGATCTAAATAGACATTTCACCAAGGAAGACATACAAATGGCCAAGAGGCACATGAAAAGATGCTCAACATCACTAATTATTAGAGAAATGCAAATCAAAACTACAATGAATTATCACCTCACACTGGTCAGAATGGCCATTATCAAAAAACCTAGAAACAATAAATGCTGAAAAGGGTGTAGTGAAAAGGGAACCCTCCTGTACTGTTGGTGAGAATGTAAATTGATACAACCACTATGGAGAACAGTATGGAGTTTCCTTAAAAAACTAAAAATAGAACTACCATATGACCCAGCAATCACACTACTGGGCATGTACCTGAGAAAAGCCATAATTCAAAAAGAGACATGTACCACAGTGTTCAATTGCAGCTCTATTTACAATAGCCAGGACATGGAAGCAACCTAAATGTCTATCGACAGATGAATGGATAAAGAAGATGTGGTGCATATACACAGTGGAATATTACTCAGCCATAAAATGAAACGAAATTGAGTTATTTGTAGTGAGATGGATGGACCTAGAGTCTGTCATACAGAGTGAAGTAAGTCAGAAAGAGGAAAACAAATACCATATGCTAATGCATATATATGGAATCTCAAAAATTTTTTAAATGGTACTGATGAACCTAGTTGCAGGGCAGGAATAAAGAAGTAGACATAGAGAATGGACTTGAGGACATGGGGTGGGAGGGAGCAGCTGGGGTGAAGTGAGAGTAGCATCAACATATATACACTACTGAATGTAAAAGAGTTGGCTGGTGGAAAGCAGCAGCATAGCACAGGGAGATCGGCTTGGTGCTTTGCAATGACCTAGAGGGGTGGGATAGGGAGGATGAGAGGGAGGCTCAAGAGGGAGGGGATATGGGGACATGTGTATGCATATAGCTGATTCGCTTTGTTGTGCAACAGAAACTAACACAGTATTGTGAAGCAATTATACTCCAGTAAGGATCTATTAAAAAAAAAAGTATATACTGCCTGGCTCCATTTCTATACTCTCTGAGAATAAATACAATTTTACTGTTTCCTTAAAAAAAAAAAAAAAGAAATGTGATTTTCTTTTGCATCCCTGGCTAGTGAAGTGGAGCATAGTGGTTACATTGTGCCCTTTCTTCAATGTGCATTTCTCCGGGGGCTGTTTTCTCCTTTGCACTGAGGAAACAGAGGCAGTGTACTAGACCCTGAAATATGCAAAATATGCAGTAGTGAGGAACTACTGTTGCTAAACCACCAAATTTGGCTGGAAGCTCTGCTGGTAGCAGCCCACTCAAACAGCAGACACATGATCCCTACTTCCCAGCCAAAATCTGGTATCCAGCATTTAAGAGTGAAAAGAACCAGAAGACTTGGTTAGGAGTCTTCAATTCTGGCCACACATCAGACTTCTAAGAGTTCAAGGAGTGTTTACAAATTCAAGTTGCTCAGGCCTCTTTTCCCAGAAATCCTCATTCAGTGGGTCTGGGTTAGGGCCCAGTGAGTGACTCAGATGTCCAGCCAGGGTTAGAAACCACCAGTCTAGGCTTGTCCAAATGCAGTCACTAGGGAGCTGAGTGACCTTTGACAAATCACTTTACTTCCCTGGACTTCAGTTTCCTTCTCTCTAAACTAAGGACTTGGATTGGAAGTGTCCAAACTGGCTGCAAATCAGCAACTCCCAGGAAGCTTTAGAAACACAGATTCCAGAGTCCTGCACCAGACCTACTGAGTCTGAATCTTTGGGACCAGGGCCCAGGAACCTGTATTTTAAAAAATTGTGTTAAACCACCTCCTAGAGAAATGGAAATAAAAACAAAAATAAACAGATAGGACCTACTGAAACTTAAAAGCTTTTGCACAGCAAAGGAAAACATAAACAGGACAAAAAGACAACCCTCAGAATGGGAGAAAATATTTGCAAATGAAGAAACTGACAAAGGATTAATCTCCAAAATTTACAAGCAGCTCATGCAGCTCAATATCAAAAAAACAAACAACCCAATCCAAAAATGGGCAGAAGATCTAAACAGACATCTCTCCAAAGAAGATATACAGATTACCAACAAACATATGAAAGAATGCTCAACATCACTAATCATTAGGGAAATGCAAATCAAAACTACAATGAGGTACCACCTCACACCAGTCAGAATGGCCATCATCAAAAAATCTACAAACAATAAATGCTGGAGAGGGTGTGGAGAAAAGGGAACACTCTTGCCCTGTTGGTGGGAATGTAAATGGATACAGCCACTATGGAGAACAGTATGGAGGTTCCTTAAAAAACTAAAAGTAGAACTACCATACGACCCAGCAATGCCACTACTGGGCATATACCCTGAGAAAACCATAATTCAAAAAGAGTCATGTACCATAATGTCCATTGCAGCTCTATTTACAATAGCCAGGACATGGAAGCCACCTAAGTGTCCATCAACAGATGAACGGATATAGAAGATGTGGCACATATACACAATGGAACGTTACTCAGCCATAAAAAGAAATGAAACTGAGTTATTTGTAGTGAGGTGGATGGACCTAGAGTCTGTCATACAGAGTGAAGTAAGTCAGAAAGAGAAAAACAAGGACTGTATGCTAACACTTATACATGGAATCTAAAAAAAAAATCGTGCTGAAGAACCTAAGGGCAGGACAGGGATAAAGACGTAGACATAGAGAATGGACTTGAGGACACGGGGAGGAGGAAGGGTAAGCTGGGACAAAGTGAGAGAGTAGCATGGACATATATATACTACCAAATGTCAAATAGATAGCTAGTGAGAAGCAGCCACATAGCACAGGGAGATCAGCTAGGTGCTTTGTGACCACCTAGAGGGGTGGGATAGGGAGGGTGGGAGGGAGACGCAAGAGGGAGGAGATATGGGGATATATGTATATGTATAGCTGATTCACTTTGTTATACAGCAGAAACTAACACACCATTGTCAAGCAATTATACTCCAATAGAGAGGTTAAAAAAAATTGTGGTAAAATACACACGACACATTTCACCATCTTGACTATTTTTAATAGCACAGTTCAGTCGTGTTAAGTATATTCATATTGTTGTGCAACCAATCCCCAGAACTTTTTCATCTTGCAAAACTGAAACTCTGTATCTGTTAAACAACAATTCCCCATTCTTTCCTCCCCCAGCGCCTGGCAACCACCATTCTGCTTCCTGTCTCTGTGAATTTGACTACTCTCATAATAACTGGAATCATACAGTATTTGTCATTTTGTGATGGGCTTATTTCACTTAGCATAATGTCTTCAAGGTTTTTCCATGTTGTAGCAGGTATCAGAATTTCCTTCCTTTTTTTTTTTTTTTTTTTTTTGTGGTACGCGGGCCTCTCACTGTTGTGGCCTCTCCCGTTGCGGAGCACAGGCTCCGGATGCGCAGGCTCAGCAGCCATGGCTCACGGGCCCAGCCGCTCTGCGGCATATGGGATCCTCCCAGACCGGGGCACGTTTTCCTTCCTTTTTAAGGCTCAATAATATTCCTCTATGTGTATAGAACACATTTTGTTTATTCATTCATCTGTTGGTGGGTACTTGGGTTGCTTCTACCTTTTGGTTATTGTGAATAGTGCTGCTATGAAGATGGGTGTACACATATCTCTGAGACCCTACTTTCAATTCTTTTGGACATACACTCAGAAGTGAAATTGCTGGATCATATGTAATTTATTTTAATTTTCTGAGGAACCATCATACGGTTTTCTCCAGCAGCTGCAGCGTTTTACATTCCCACCAACAGTGCCTTAGGGTCCCAGATTCTCCACATCCTTGCCAATCCTGATGGGTGTGACACTCTGTATGCTTAAGGAGCTGTCCAGGAGGTCCTGTTGTAGTCAGTCCCTGGGTAGGCACCATTCCATTGGACTCAGGGATGACTTGGGCTCCTTCTAGCTCGTAAGTGCCTGAATACATATATAACGATAAATTCAAATGGCTAAACTTATAGTGTCAGCAGTTGTCATGGTTTTCCTCCATGCTATGTCTGTTTCAGATTATTGTCTAGCTGTTTTAGGTGTGAGGACTTTTCCTCCCTGTTGACTTTGAACTGCTGGCATCAGTGTCTGGCACATGATAGATGGCTCAAAAACAGAATGAATCAAGGAATGAACAAATTAAGTCCCTAAGGCAGAGAACAGGCCTTCTGTTTACTATGAACCTCTCACTGTGCCAAGCAGAAGTGAGCTAACACAGTTGATACTAATACGTGTTTGAGTGTGAAATAGACACGTGTGGATCATTTTTGTTAGTATAGGAGTTGGCATATTGAGAAGGCTGAATGCATTGTGGACCCCAGGCGACAATGCTTGGGTTTTTTTCCTTATAGGAGAGTTTTTTGGTCAAGGCAAAGCCTGTGTAGGCAGCATCAGAATGCAGCGCGTCTAGGAGAACACACCTAGATGAATCTGTGCATTTCTCTTCCCTGTGCACAGAGGTCCCAGAGCTAGTCAGCTGTTGGCAGGCAAGAGAGGGTGAAACCCTGGAGCAGAATCCGTCATTGCAGGGGAGCCTCGCATTCAGTGATGGTCTGCCCTACCCTGCAGGATTGCTGACGCCAGCGTCGCTCAGGGCAGCTGGAGTCCTTCCTTGCTGGGTGGTCCAGAGAAGCAGGAGAGGAGACTGGTGCTTTGTTCTCTGGAAGGTGGAGCAGGGTGTGACGCCACCGCTCTAGATGCCCTGGAGATTACAGCCTTGCAGATGTGTCTGGGGCTGCGTCCTGTGGGGCCCCCCACTGCCTGCAGCCCTTCTTGTCTGGACAGCAGCCATGGAGAAAACAGCCCCACAGCCTTCTGGCCAGCATGGCCGTCACCTTGGGTGCACCCAGTAGGGGTGGGGCACCGGACGGCCAATGTGCTCAGCCGTGACGCTCCCCTGGTTACAAATCAGATCTTCCCTTGGCATAGACAGCCTTCGAGTTTACATACAGTGTCATATTAAATCACACACAGTGGGTTGTTTATTAGCTTTGCAGGGTGGTGAAGGGAAAACGCATATTTCTTTGACAACCTTGGCCAGAAGCATTGATGTCATCCGCTCCCTTAACTCGCTAATTGCAGGCTCTGCTCTGCCTTTCACTTCCCCTTGTTCAACACAGAATATTTATCAGAACAGCAGGCTCTTCTGGCTTCCTGAATACTGAGTTTTCTCTTGGAAGTTGGCGAAGATTGAACTAGTGAACTGATTTAAAAACCAGGATGCATCTAGGAGAAGGTCGTTAGAGAAGAACGTATGTATCTATAAAATTAACAACAATACATTTGCAACCACAGCTGACATCGACACAATATGTACTCAGAGCTGGCTGTTCTGAGTCTCTTCCATCTCACAGAGGAGAGAATGGAGGCCCTGAGAGGGTGGGTGATTCACCTGCTGTCACACAGCTCGTAGCAGAGTTACATCCTCTGTATCTTGGTCTCTTGCTCCTCTCACCACTGTGCTGCTTCCTCAGATGCCTTCTGCCCATTTATTCTTTATTCCCTACTCCATGCTCCCAGCACTTAGAAGAAAAATTGAGGCAAAATGCACATAACATAAAATTAACCATTTTGACGGGACTTCCCATCACCACCACCACTGGTGGTCTAGTGGTTAAGAATCCGCCTTCCAATGCAGGGGATGCAGGTTTGGCCCCTGGTCGGGGAACTAAGATCCCACATGCCAAGGGGCAACTAAACCCATGCGCTGCAACTACTAAGCCTGCACGCCACAACTAGAGAGACTGAGTGCTGCAACTACAAAGCCCACGCTCTCTGGAGCGTGTGCGCCACAACAAAAGATCCCACGTGCAGCAACTAAGACCCGACTCAGCCAAAAATACATAGATAACAATTTTAATATGTACAATTCAGTGGCACTTGGTATATTCACAGTGTTGTGCAACCATCACCTCTATTTAGTCCCAGAACATTTTCATCACCCCCAAAGGACACCCTGGTATTTATTAAGCAATCACTTCCCTTTCCCTGGCCCCCCAGTCCCTGGCAGCCACTGATCTGCTTTCTGTCTCTATAGATGTGCCTATTTTGGACATCTCATATAAATCAGATCATACAATACATGGCCTTTTGTGTCTGGCTTCTGTCACTTAGCCTGTTTTCAAAGCTCATCTATGTTGTAGCACGTATCAGCACTTCATTCCTTTTTATGGCTGAATTATATTCCATTGTGTGGAGACACCATATTTTCTTTATGCATTCCTTTGCTAGTGGCTACTTGGCTGTTGTGAATAGTGCTGCTATGGACGTTTGTGTACAAGTATTTGTTTGTATACCAGTTTTCAATTCTTTTGGGTATATACGTAGGTATGGAATTGCTGGGTGACATGGTAATTCTATGTTTAGCTTTTTGAGGAAACTTCTAGCACTTTTGAGTGGAGCAGTTCCCTTCTTACACTAAGAAGACTGGAACACGCTTAACTGTCTTTCCACGTTGCCAAATATCTGAATGAAAAGCGAACTGTGTGTATGCCCTCAGTGGTTTACGATCCAAATGTTTGGCCCTAAGGGAACCCTAGCACCTGTGTGCATTAAACATACAGAGGTGCAGACAGTTAGACGAAGATGAAAAACTCAGCAAATACAGAGACCACAGGCATCTGCAGATAGAAAGTGGACTGGCTGACATCTTCAAGCTGTTTTAGGCTTGGTAGAGTACAGACCCTCTTTATTTCTTGTATCAATGCAGACTCTGACTAAAGACCAATCCAAGTTGAATGAAATGAGAATGGGGTGGGTGGGGAACGGGGCAGAGTCCAACACCTGCTTGTGGGGCGCACTTCTCTGGCCACTGCTTCCAGCTTCTGGACTCAGGGGCATGTCCTGACTTGCACAGCCTCAGTAACCGGCTTTCTCAGCTCTGGCGTTAAGAGGGTAAAATAATTCCCTTATCCCGACATACCACAGCTACTTAGATGTGGAAATTTAACTTCTTAAAAACAAAATCCCGTGACTCACCCCGTCCATCACTAAACTGTAAAGAATATAGCCTGATAGATTGATAGAAGTAGCTAGCTGAAAATATCTCATCCATACCGCATCTTCTAAAAAACTGAGACCTCTATTACGCTGGTGATTTCCAGGAGTAAGTACTTTTGGAATAGACAAGGGGCTTCCACACGCAGCAGTGCTCTTTGTAATTTTCAGAGTCCTCCTTGTCTTTGGGAGGCGGTGGAAAGAGAAGGGACTTTGGCATTAGACCGAATTGATCCCCAAGTCTTGAGCCTAACACTTCCCAGTTGTGTGACTTTTCTTCATGAGCCTGTTTTGGTATGTTTTGTTTTTATTTGCTTATATACCAGTTACCTTTGGGCTGTTGTGAGGATTAACTGAGATAGGGTGTGTAGATAGTTCTTTTCTGTGTCAAGCATGTTAGTTCCCCATGCGCCCACCACTCATCCCGACCCCATGTAAAAGTTAGTCTTCACACCAGTTGTATCTTGTTGTCCATGGTTTAGGGGTAAAAGATGGAGAACACAGCACAGCAGCATGACCTGTCTCTGTTCACAGAACATAAACTGTTCTGTGTTCACAGTATATAAAAAATTCATTCATCTCAGTAAAACGTTTTCATTCTATTGAGATATTCCATGAGTCTTGCTTCCTTCTGCCCTTTTGTTTCCTTTTCATTCTTCTGCAAGATGAATTAGATCACCCAGAAGGCACACTCTTTATCCAAAACATCAACACATCCTATTTCCTTTGAAGAGCAGAATCAAAAGAAAGCAAACAAGGGATCCAAAGAAACCCATTGTGCGGACTGGGAAGATCTGGGTTGCCGAGGAAGGCTTGGGTCTGAGCCCTTTAGTCCTGCTTTGGCAGTTTCAGCAAAGTAGAGATGCTCTCTGTTCAAGTGTCATCTTCCATCTCCTAGGGTACAGTGACCTCTGCATTCAAAACCCTTGACTTTTCTTTCACGGTTCCAAGTTCATGATTGCTGTCTACCTCAGCTCATGGGCACTCCCTCCTTCTTTCCACAAATATTTGGTGTGTGCCAACCATATGCTATCCTTGCACACAGCCAACTGGTTGGAGTTGCATTTCCGAATGAATGGATCCAGTGTTAGTTATACCACAATGATTTTATTAGCCTTAGGCAGAGGGGTGTCTTAAAGTACTTACATGTGGACATTGCCAAAATCGTCAGATTTCCAATAGCATGGGGGTACATTCTCAATTCCCGAGCCTTCAAAATTTAAAGAAAGAAAATGTCCAATTATTTGTAACTGGTAAAATAAACAGCCCTCTAGCCCTCTGCATATGTAGAAGTCATTTGATTAAAGGCAAACATACCCTGCCAGGCTTCCTTTTAGAGCGGGGCACAATCTCTCTCAACTGTCCACCCCATGTTTCCCCCTGAGCTCTTCCACACTTTCTGAAGGACCAGAGAGGAGCCTGCCTTTCTCTCCCTCTCGCACCTGACCTTCTCCACAGGAATGGGGCAGGGTGACATCCAGCTGGTGAGGTGGGGAGAAGGGTCTCTGAGCATATGTCCTGAAGTGGCTTCTTGGCTAACGAAGGTCAAATGCTGTGTCAATGCTTGCTCCAGGACACGACCTCGCAGCTTCCCACGTGGAATTTACATTTTTCCTTCCAACACCGAACCCTCTATAAGCCGGATGCCAGCTGGCCCCCCCGGTGTCACACCCTAGAGCTACATTTGGCTGGAATCCCCTGTTCAAATTCCAGGGTGGAGAGAGGCTGATGTAGTCGGGCTCACTGCAGCCTCCAGGGCCCCAATTCTTTGGATGTGCTCAGCTGCCCAGATGTGACAACAGCTGTTGCTTTAGCGGCCAGAAAGGCCCATTCAGACCAGTTGAATATGTTTCCTAGAGCCGGGTGCTTGTAGAGAGGGGGCGTCGTCCCTCTCCACGCAGCCGTCCGTCATCTTCTGACATCTCGCTGTCTCCTTTCTTGTCTTTCCTTTGACCTCTCCCTCCTCCCCTCCATCCCCACACCCCGCCTGCCTCCTCCCCAGCAGATGCCCCGGCTCCCCTCCTTGGAAACCCTTGTACCCACTGTAACCACAACCCTCAAGGGCTCACCTTGCAGCCCTAGACCTCCCCAGCTTACTCTTCCAGACAAGGAGTTTCTGCTTGAAGCGAGATGTGGTGACAGCTCTTTAAGATGATAACTTTACCCCCAGCATCGATTATACTGTTTGTGTGGTGTATCTCCTGTCCACAGTGGTGGGGTCTGTGGCCCTTCAGGAGGTAGCTGGGGGTTCCGTGCTGCCCCTGCTCACAGGGAAATGCCCCGACTGATTCTGTTCCGAGAGCCCTTGGTCAGGGACCCGGTTGTCCCTCTCTGACCCCACAGAAAGGGTCCCTTACCCCAGTTCCCCACCTGCAGATCCGGGGGACTTACCTATGTCTAGGATGTTATTCCAGGAGAGCTTAGCCGGGTCCTTCTGCTTGGGGCAGCTCGTCTTCCCCTCTGGACCCCTCTCGCAGAAAGGCCTCCTTTCTCCCCTTTGGAGAGCTCCTCATCCCTCTGGAGTCCAGACCACTCTCCACTCCTGTTTTCAGTGGCCACAGTCTATTCTCTCCCCTTCCTCAGGCCTCTGAGGAGGAAATCATTGTCTTTCACTTAAGTGGAAGTCCGTTTTCTTTGGACTTTTGTTTCCACTTTGGTGTAACCTGGGGAAGAGAAAATGGCCCTGTGGTACGAGTAAAAAAGAGGAGGAAAGGGAAATACACACACAGCCACATCAGGGTGCACAGGCTGTGCACTGCACAAATCCAGGGTCCCATTCATACGGACTGTGATGTGATATGCAAAATGGGGTTTGCAACCTTATGAAAATGCTTTCTTTGAGCTCTGCCTTCTCTCATTCATGGGCAGTATGGACGCATGGAGAGGGTGATGTGCTTTGAGCCCAAAAGATCCCAATTTGAATAACCCCATTTCTGTCACCGCCTCATTAAATGGCCCTGGACACCTCTCGTAACGTCAGACTCCAGTTTCCTTATTTGTGAAAGGAAAATGATCGCACCTCCTTTACAGAGTTGCTGCAAGAAAGAAATGAGACCTGATATTAATCGGATGGCATGTATTAGGTGCTCAGTAGATGCTATTTCCTCAGGAGGGTTGTCTGGTTGAAGGAGTGTTTGCCAGCCTCACTACGGGCCCTTTTCAAGTGAAAATAAATAGGGCCTTCCAGAGATGCTGGGGGTATATCTGTTGGAGGCTGAAAAAGATACACTTATTCCCCTTGGAGCTCAATTGAAGAAAATAAGAAATTAAGATATGTGGGCTCTTGGGACATTCCAGAAAGTTGCAGTCTTAACAAAAGACACGACAACTTATTGAGCACATCCCGTATGTTAGGTACTCTTTAAAGCACCTCCATGGATTATTGCTCTGGTGAAAATCGACGCTTCTGGGACACAGCATCCCAGACCCTGTCCCCAGAATTCTGTGTCTTTGTAAAAGGGTGAAAAAAGACTTTTCTTTGCTTCCCAAGCCCCTTCTGGCCTTGCCTGGTGCTTTTGCAGATCTTTGGGTCCCAAACCTGGTCTTTTTACATCAGCACTTCTGTCCCTTTTGACAGTTAATCACATTTGAGCAGTGAATGGGACTCCATAGATGAGCACAAGCCCCAGGTCTGCGAGCCGGTGGTGTGCTGGAGCCAGATTGTGCCCCCTGCTGGAGCCCATGGTCTGCATCTCCTCCCAGCTGGGCACCAGTGACGTCAGTCTGGTCCTTGAGATCAGCCGTCACAGAAGTATTCGCAGCAGGGAAAACAGCAGATGCTATAAATCGGGACCAGCCCCACCACTGGCTTGCTCACAGCAACACTGTGGATGGAGAAAACTCAACAGAATGTTCCAGACTTGAATGGAGGTGCTCGTAGGAAACCTTTAATTCACAGACATGCGCTAAATGGAGAATTTCAGGTAGGCAGATTTTCCACTTGTATTAAGCTCCAAATTGAGGAAGACAAGTAACAGGTCTTCAAAACTATACTTAAAAGGTACCCTCCGGGGAACAGGTACATCTTTAGCGTTTTAGTGTTTAGCCTTTTGTACCTGGAAACAGCTTAACATGCTCAGGGACACCTTTCATTTCTTATAACGCGAGCTCTCAGTGGACTCTGGAAATGAAACAGGAGGGCGCAGACCTGGTCGAAAGTTAGTGAAGTAGAAGAAAAGAATGGGTCGGCACATCCTGAACTTCAGTGTTTCTACACAAGATGGCGCTCTCTTCTTAGGAGAAGGGGACTGTCAGAAAAATGCTGACTGCCGACCAGTCGGGGGGAATTGGGCTCGTCTGCTCGTTGTCATCTATCACATTAGGGCGATTGGCTTGAGCTGAGCAACATTCAGGTCAAAGTCACTGGCCTGCTGCCTTACAAATCCATCTCTGTGATCATGTGAGTCAGCATTAATTCTTTCTGCTCCTGGGGGAAGGGGAATAGAAAACCCCCAGCCCTGCTGCAGGCCCGGTAGCTTGTGAGTCTTATGTTCATAGACAAAAGAGAGGAAATTATAACTGATCCTTTACTTCCCATAAGTAACCAAAGGGTTCCTCTGTCTCCAAATGGAAGGTAAAGAGGTGTCAGAGATCTCTCTGTAGACTGTGCTTCTGAATTCATGGTTGCCTCCTGTTCCTCTGGTCTCTGCTGTCCGTTCTCCCACCCTTTGCACATCACCAATTCACAGCCACAATGAAATCCTGTTGTAAGTTGCAGGGATTCGCAGGAAGCAATGCTGCTCAGATGAGATAAATTATAGGTGCAGATCTAGCTCGGCGCAGATGCGGGCACTGACCCGTCCACTTGAGGTCTCCCGTCAGCGGTTCCCTAGCTGTAACTAACTTGCAGGCCCTGGAATTGCCCCTCTCTCTGGCAGCCCACTGTGCCTGAACCCCCAGCCTGAGGCCAGGCTTTTACCTTTGGCCCATTCTGCTCACAGACGCCCGCCCTCGCTCCCTGACCCAGGCTGCACCAGCTCTGCTGGAGGCCGCTTGTCCCACTGGCCTGGCTGTGTTCCCTCTGGCCGTCACCTCCAGCATCGTCTGCTGACTATGGCCCCTCAGTCTCTTCCTTGCTTCTCTGAGCCGAGCCCCGCTCCTGCCGTCCCTCCCAGAGGCCATGTCCATCTCTTGGCTCCCACTTTCCTCGTCTGCCCATTGGGCATGCCTTGTCCTGTTCCCCAAGCCCTTTGCTTCAGATCAGCCCCTCTCAGGTTGTTCCTCTGCCTCACCCGGAAACGAAGAGCCTTCCGAAACGTCACGCTCTGCTCTCAGCATCGCCCTTTCAGCAGGAATCAGCCTGCGGAAGCAGAGTCTTGGGAATTTCATGAAATGAATCTCTCATCTCCATGTTAAGTTGTGGGGAGGCTGCAGACATCCTGTGCGTGTCTGATTATGCCACATGTCAGAGTCAAGAGTGAAAAACACACAACGGCCTCATATTTCAACCCTTGCAGCCTTTGCCAATGACGTAGGTAGACCAAGATCTCACCCTGCCTCTCCCTGCCTGGTCATGACCAAATCCTTCCGTTCCCAAGTCAGGTCTCACTGTGCTGGTTTGAAGGGAACCACCGTGTAAGGTCGCCAGTATTCCTTGCTTCCCATCTATTCTTTCTATTCCTTTCATTTCAAGACTGCCAGTAGCTGGAGAGGCATAGGAAGTCAACTGAGAGTTTATTTAAGGTGGAGAGATCATATCTGAAGGCTGAAGGGAAGGAGCCAGTTGGTAGGGAAAGCAAAAGTATTTGCGATTGCCTGCAGTGAAGAGCAAAACAGCCATCCTTCACCCAAGCTCTCACGGTTCACAGGTGTAGAGAAGGTAAGAATGAGCTCTGGGGTCAGTCTGAGGATCATCAGCCTTCCTAACATGAAAGGCTCCTGTCCCCTGGTGCCCAGTCCTGTCATTCCCTTCCTAACATGACTGTGGAGATTGCCTTCCTCAGTCCAGATCTCAGTCTGCTCTTGATTCCAATCTCTTTTGGCCTTTTTTCTTTCGGGCACTGGGACAGACTGATGTCATTACTAGCCCCCATGACTGATCTCTCTGTATCTGTGCCCTTTGCTGTGTAGCTGTGCAGTCTCCACCCACTCTGATTCTGGGACACAGAGCTTGCTGTGGCCAACGGGACGGGAACAAACTAGATGAAAGTACAGACCTGCAGAACACTTGTCTGCTTTCTTCTCCATCTTCAGCTCCTGCCACCTTCTGTGAGCAAACCTGGACTAGCCTCCTGGGGGATGAGAGGCTATGGAGCTGAGTCATGCCAGCCAAGGCCCTCTTAAACCAGCTGGCCCTCAGCCGTCCTGCCAGACATGAGTGAGCCTGCTCAGATCTGCAGGATGGCCCAGCAATCCATTGGCTCAGGAGCAAAAAGAAAAGTCTGTTTTTGTACTCCACTGAGGTTTTGTGGTTGTTTTTATGCAACAACACTGTGGCAATAGAAAGCTGTACTGGTGTGGAATGTGAGTATCATCGGAGGTATTCTTGCCTGGAAATTCTGGGAGTGATGGGGCTGCATCTTCCCTCATCTCTCTGTCACTCTCGGCTACTGGGAGTAGACTGGGAAAGGGCTGAGAGATTCTGGTGACATATTTTCATAAAAAAGAACACAGAAGATCATGGCTCTTTGAGCCAGATGTATGTAGGAGTGGTATGTATCTGAATACAGGGAGGGACGTTTGTAATCCTCTCCTGGACTCCATTATTGACACCTCCTGGTAACTAGACTTTATTTAGCCTCTTTAGTTGAAGAAGTGAGCAACTCCTGCATATGAGGTGCACTCGTAGACTTTGGGTTTATCACATGTGATGCAGCACTTTGTGCATACGGAACTAAAGTCTAACAATCACGCTTCATCACCTGGATTATTGCAATAACTTCTTAACTTGTGTCCAGACTGACATATCCTGCCCACCATTGCCAGATTTATCTGTCCCAAACACCATCTCGCTTATGAATTTTCTATTCTCTACTCAAGGAAATACAGTGGTTCTCCATAACCTGCCCCATCCTAGTTATTTACTCCCATCCTCCACTATTTCCTCCTGCCCCCATGTCCCCACATACGCTCTGGCCCCTACCAGGCTCTGGGCCTTTCCCCATTCCTTCCCCTCACTCCTGCTGCCCTACCCACCTGCACCACTCATCATCTCCACTCCACCTATGGTGAGCCTACCTACCCTGCAAGGTTCCGCTCAGCCCTCAGCTCACCATGAAGCCTCCTTGGTATCTCTAGAAAATGTGGATGTTTGACTGTCGTGAGAAACTGTAATACTTATAAGAGGAAGTGAGTCTCACAACCTTCCCTTCCCTCAGTGACCAGTCTCCAGAGGACAAAGCCAGTAGCAGAGAGTTTAGATGAGTCCTCATTAGAATGGTCAGTTCAAAGCTTCTCCTGTACCTGAAGGAACAGGTGTGAAGGAACATGTAATCTGTTTTCCATTCTGTAAGCCTGCAGAGGAATACATGCTGGAAGTATAATCATAGGATGTTCTAAACTTATGGATGGAGACAGCACCGTGGAGATTATGAAACAGGAAATATTTCCTTCCTAGTAGAAGCTACTGTGTCTGAGAATTAATGTTTGTGCCGTGTGTGTGTGTGTGTGTGCGCGCGCATGCGCGCGTCAGTGGGCCTATTTCAACAGGTGCAACAGTTAAAGAAACACTCATGCCTATAACCCGTTCAGGTGAGAGATGCAAAGGCAATCTGACCCAGAAGACCCTTCTGGCCCCACAAGGAAAGCAGGCATTCCAAAGCTGTAACCACTGGATGCTCTGTGGGATCTGGGGTGTTAGTGGACATCAGTGATAATTAGAAGTCTCAGTACCCTCCTTCAGACTAAGTGATTTAGACCTGGGAAATGTACTAGCAGGGAGAAAGCAGATGGTGGTGGCATCATGGTCCCTTTTGGCGTACAAGGATCTGGTTTTCCCCAAAGGTCATTGGAGATTCCAGCTCGGGAGGTTTGATGAAAGAAGATGCTTTGAGGAGAGATATGGGAATTCTATGTCTGGGAGCCAGGTTAAGGACTAAGGGTGCACCCCTGAGGGGCACCTATGTGGAGGCATTAACACTTTAGATGCTGTCCCTTTGGAGTCTGGGAAAATCCCACTTACTTAGTGATAGGCTTTATCCCTTCCCCTCCAACACTGAGTTCATCTTTTTAATTGACCTAATTCTTCTGAGCACACCCTGTGCAGCCCTGCATGAAGTCGTAGGGGACAGGGAAGGTCAGAATGGAGGGTTACGGGTACACCTCAGCCCTCTCAAGGGTTTATGGCTTCTTTACAATCATTTTTTAACTTCAGGATTTTAATTCAGTGAAAATCTGAAAATGCTAGTCTAAGATCTTCTGAATGACCATTTTAAAATCAAAACTGTCATAATATTTTCATGCTTGCATTTACACTTTTGTACCCAATCTCCATTTGCACCAAGTGAAAGCCAAATGAAATTGCAGCGGTGGTAGGAATGAAGCTTTGTAGCTTCAAATAAGGAAGTGAGGTGGGAGGCCTGAATCATCTCCTGGCTCACAGTGGTGCAGGCCGATGCCAGAGAACTGCGCCTGCACCGTTGCAGCTTCATGTGCGCATTAACCAGGCTTCTCCAGAGAGACAGAACCACTAGGATGTATGTGCAGATACACAGAAAGAGATTTATTATGAGGGAGTGGCTCATGGATGATGGCAGCTGAGGAGTCCCATGACCTGCCAACTGCAAGCTCGTGGCCCAAGGAAACCGGTGCTGTTGTTCCAGTCCAAACCCAAAGGCCTGAGAACCACGGGAGCCAACGTGTAGGTCCCAATCTGAGTCCCAGTGCCTGAGAGCCAGGAGCACAGATACTGGAGGGCAGGAGAACATAGAAGTCCCAGCTCAAGCAGAGAGCAAATTCATCCTTCTTCCACATTTTTGGTCTATTCAGGCCCTTAATGGATGGGATGATACCTGCCTGCATTAGTGAGAGTGATTATTTTTACTCAGTCTATCGATTCAAATGCTAATCTCTTCTGGAAACATCCTCACAGACACGCCCAGAAATAATGTTTTACCAGCTATCTGGGCATCCCTTAGCCCAGTCAAGCTGACACATAAAATTGAACACCACAGCATATAAGCAGATATATTGTGTGGCTCAGTTGAGTTGAGTACTTTGCAACTTGTAGTTTATTATAAGTAAGTATAGTAGTAAATTTACAATACAGAATCCTTCTTCTAATACAGTCAATAATCGGATTAAATTTAATGTAGACTCAAGAGTGTCACAATGTTAATCTTATCTTCAACTGAATTTTAACTTCACAGTGTTATCAGATGAGATATCGATAAAACAGGCATTTGAGAATTGCATGCAAGTTTTGGCTAAGTATGAGGTCTGATTATTCTGAATGAGCAGACAAAGCCTTGAAGCCATGAATATAGTTTTTTTTTTTTTTTACATCTTTATTGGAGTATAATTGCTTTACAATGGTGTGTTAGTTCCTGCCCCACAACAAAGTGAATCAGTTATACATATACACACGTTCCCATATCTCTTCCCTCTTGCGTCTCCCTCCCTCCCACCCTCCCTATCCCTTTTGACTAGCACTCTTATGTAAACAGGCCCTCTCTGAATTAGTGTTATGGAAGTCAAGCTACAAAGCCAAGCCAATTAAATAAAGAACCAGACCCGAGGCTCTCTCTTTCTATTATTAAACCCAACACCGCTAACTTGGTTTCAACAAAACAGTATCATTAAATTGGTGTTAATTTGAATATTATTGGTTTTTCAGGAATTTTTTTTGGCGGGGTGTCATTTTAAATTTGCTTTGGTACTTATAAATTTTAAAAATTTACACCCAGTTTTATGTTTATACATATCGAAGTAACATTATAAAAATGTTTAGGTCAAATTGGAAGGTCCCTGAAAAGATTTCCTTTTAGGGGACTATTCATTCCTCTAGTTTGAGGAAAAACTGTGATTTGGGAGAAAGATCTCTGGGTTATGTATGCGTTGCTGGCATTATAGATTTGTCTCATATTCTTCTCCAGTTAGTCTTTTGCACAATAAACTTGGCTCCCCAGTTACTTTATTATGCTTCTTTGTTTACCCCACAGCACTAGGCCCAATACTGGGCACGTAACAGGGATGGGTAAATACTGGCTGCATGAGAGTGGCCTGGGCTCCATGAGTGGAGTGTTTTTTTCACTAAACATTAAAGAGGGTTTTGCCATATAAAGAAAAGCAAACTGAGGTTGCTATGAAAGAGATTAAAAATTATGCAAGACATCACTGAAAAATTAGTATCCTCTAAAGTTCACATATTCAGAGTAAATATATTTGAATTTTTTTCAATTTCCCTTTTGTCAGCAAACATTACTTAGTAACATTACTGACATCTTAGATGTTTGTGGGGACCAAGATAATAGAAATCATTGTCCCTCAAAGAGCTCGAAATCCCATAGATTGTATGGCAGCATCAGAGGTATAAAATTCAAAAGGACATTATTTCTCCTCCATTTCTTATTCAACAGTTAATGTCCTGGGACAATTCTTTAGCTAAGCTGTAAGTTCTGATAGTACAAGGACCTGTGGATCTCCCATGGTGCTTAATACAGAGGAGGGGCTCAGTCAATACTTCTGAAGTACAAAGGTCTTAAACTTGACAAAAGGAAGAAAAAAATAAACAATGATCTCCAAGAGTCCTGTCCATGTACATCCAGGGAGTCCACAGCTGCTGTATGTCCTAGTATACGCCTCTGCTCCTAAGTATACACATTCACACACGTAGACACACACACGCACTCTTTCTTTTTTTGCAGGGCAGTGTGATCGTCTGAAGTAGAACATTATGATGAGGGAGGCCATTTGAAGCCTTGTCCCCAGAAGACCTTCCCTGCATCTGGAAATCTGACCTGACCAGCTCAAAGGGGGTAATCTAACCCTGGTCACATTTTCAGTGAGTTCTCAAGTATCAGCAGCCTTCCTGATACATACCCAGGGCTGACTTTCCCCATGGGCTAGCCCAGTCTGGCTGACCATTTCAGAGCAAGAATGGAGCTCCTGTGGGTGGGGCTTGACTGCAACCTATTGAATACATTGTGGGCAGCTGGGGCAGCTGGGCCCTGCCAGGGGTCCACTACATCACTGTTAGTTAGGGACCAAGCGAGCCCTGGTGGGTATGCCTGTTAGGGTCCCAAGAAGTGGGCTCAGTGCCATTTTCTAGGATGTGTAAACAGAGTAAAAGGAAGAGTCCAGCTTCCACCCACTGGAACTCCAGGGCTTTGGGTCAAGACTGGTGGTTAAGGTAAAACCCTCGGAGGCTGGGACCCAGGAATCTAACGTTTAAACAAGATCCCCTGGTGATTCTGAAGTGCTCTCAAGTTGGAGAACTACTGAGTGTGTTAAGGCCATCCATGCTGTTGGCCCTGCCCACCTGGCTGAAGTGCAGAGTTTCTCCCATCCCCTGGTGAAGGGCCGCCCCGAGATGGCCCAGGGCCACGCTAGCGGGCTGGGAATCAAGCTGTCATCCGCTCAGATTGTCATCCTCCCTCTACTACTAAACCAATTCCTGCCAGCTGTTGCTGCTGCTGCTGTGGCTGTCAAGATGGGAGCTGCTCTGACATTTGTATCCCACTCTCCTGATCTAAAATGTCTTAATCACCATTGGAACCTTGCCCTTCCCTCCTGGCCTCCTCCCTGCCTCTGCAGCTGGCGGCTGCATCTCCCTTTTCTTTTGCAGCCGTCACATGCCTGTCATGGAGAGAGACAAGGGTGAAAGTGGTCACGATATCATATCTCTTGCCCGTGTCTTGAGCTGTGAGTCTTGTCTAGATCAAGGGCTCTATTATCAATATAAGCAGGCCGAGGGCCAAGGGCCAAGTGTCAAGCATGACTCCTTTCTCCAGTATGGGCTCAGGAAGAAGGAGATTAGAAAAAGGAACCTAAGAATTCTCTCTGTCCTGTCCTCTTTCCTTCCCGCCTCTGCCTTCCTTCTGATCCTCCCCTCCCCATCACATCACTGCATTCTGGACCCGACGTGAATCTAGACACATGTATGATAAAAGTTCCACTGGTCAAGGACACAAATAGCTTTATCTTCCTATTCCTAGGCTGGTCTTGTACCCTTAAGAGCCAAGCCGCCTTCCCTGTCCCTTAAAGCTGGTGGAGGGATTTGTCACTATCGGGTTCTTAATTAAGTATGCTTGACACTCCATAAATAATACTTATTATCCTGAAGGGCAAATATAGCCATTCCAGAAAAAACTAACCTGATAATGAGGAAGACAGGAATCAGCCAGATGAGGCTTTCCTCCCATGGACCTGGACAGCTAGATGTGTCTTACTTTTAGCACACTATTTCTTTTTCTGATCGGGTCTACTAGGCAGCTGGATTTCATTGTGCTTTCAACAAATTGAGTACCTACTGCATACTGTGCCCCACCAGTGGTTTCTAATGCTGGCTTCACTCAGTGATTAGGATCATCTGGGGAGCTTTAATAAAGGACAGTTTCTTCCTCGTTGAGACTCCAGTTCAGTCAGTCTGGGATGGGGTCCTGGTATCTGCATTTTTCATTGTGATGAGTTTGGGAACCACAACCCTACACCATGGTAAGTGCAGTGGGGATACAAAAGGATTATGACCCCACTATTGCCTTTGAGGAGCTTACGGTCCAGTTGGGGATGGACATTTTAGTCATTCTGCAGCATTACGTTCTATCAAGTTAATAAGAGTTATGTAGAGCCCGTGTTGGAAAAAAGATGGAGGGAGTAGGATCTAGGTGGGTCTTTCTACTGTGTGTGTGCGCGCGCGCGCGCGCGCGCGCGTGCGTGCGTGCGCGCGTGTGTGCGTGTGTGTTTAGCTGCAAATTTCACTTATTTTCCTGCACCTTAATCCGTCCATTGTTTTGTTGAGGATTGGAGGTAAGCACGCAGGCTCAGAAGTTCATTGAGCTATAGGAGACTTATCTAATCCAAATCCCTGGGTTTACAGTCAAATACACTGAATTCCAGAGAGATGACATGACCTGCCAGAGGTCACACAGTGAGCTCCTGGCAGAGCTGGAGGAGGACCTTGGGCTTAAGCTAGATTCACAGCATCCGGTGTCTAGGGAGAGACAAGCGCCACCCACCACAAGCAACTTCCTCTCAGGAAGGAGAAGAGTAGAGAGCTTTGTCACAGAACCTGCTTCTGAAAATCTCACCAACTCTGATCAGCGGGTTCCACAGCATTCCCATACTTGGGGCTTCATTTCTGTCCACCTCTGCCTCGTGTAGCTATCGAGTTGAGGAACTTCACAGGAAGGGCTTTTGGACTTGGGCAGTTAGAGCCAGATTTGCCACCTGCAGTGATTGCTAAGTACATCTCACACTGGGGTTCTAGAGCCATCTCAAGGGCACTGGTGGGTCCAGGACCTACCAGACTGGAAGAGTATCCCTCTCTGACCTGTAGTCCTCCTGTTCTGGGAAAATCTAGTTAAATACTCACAGCAACATCGAAACAGTGAGAGCCCATATTTGGATCAACCATCAGTAGAATTTCTGGGGGACAAGAGAGAAGCTAGGAGGAAAAGCAGTCTCAAGAATGAGGAAGGGAGTGGGAGTGGAGACTATGGAAAAGAACAAGCCCAGTTGTTTCTGGAAGCCAAAACCACTGTTGTCCTTCTGTCTTTGGTGACAGGGGAGATAGTGCTAGGAGATGGGCTTTTTCTATGTAGGCTGGGGGTTCCCTTCATCACCTCCTCCACCAACCTGCTGTGGTCTGAGTGATGTGACCCAAAACAATTACACCAAGGTGATATACTCTAGGGAGGGCTCTGCTGCCCCTTATATTTCTGTTGGATTGTGGACTTTACATTTTTCACCTTTGTAACATATAGTACTGTAATTAACATCTCATCAGGTCCAGGGGATAAAAGGAACTGCTCCAACTGTAAAAATCAAGGACACACATAGACACACACAAATCAAAGACAAAGAAAGCAGATGGGCATCTCCATGAATTAACTAGAGGATTCTTCCACCTTTTGGCATTTGAACGTATGCAGAGGGGAAATATTGCTAAGACAAGGCTATCTGTGAGTTATGCCCCCCTCTTCCTGCCAAATTTTCTGCCTTGAGCTTGCAGAAAGAGGTCTGTGAGGACTTACCTAGCTCTTTCTCTTCCAATCAAACATTTTCCGGCTGGAGACACTGGAACACACCCAATTCTCAGTCAAGAAATGCAAAGGACCCCAATTCAGGAACCCAGAGGACTCAACATCTAGCCAACCTTGCTCCAGACTGCTCTGACTTTGTGGGTAGAGTAACTGGGTTTCTGCCTTATACCAGGAACTATGTATCCACTCAGTGCCCCTTCTGGGAGCTGGTTTCTGTCTCGTTGTTTCAGTCTAGAATTTCTGCCCAGTTCACTTACCTGCTGGTCCTGTCTCAGGGACTCCGAGGTGTTCTTGTCAGTGCTTCTCAGGGTCTAGGGTCCTGTCCCTGAACCCAAACCCTCTGGCTAGCTCTCTTGGCTTTTATACCCTGTTGACGATCTAGGTGGTTCTATCACGGTTCAGGGAAGCCATTTAGCATCTGTGGTAGGCTGCATCATGGCCCCCAAAGATGTCCATGGCCTCATCCCTGCAATTCTGAATGAATAGGCTGAATTACATGGCAAAGATGTAATGAAGGATTACAGATTTTAAAATATAGTCTTTTAAATGTGGATAATTGGATCCAGATGAGCCCAATCTTACTAATCAAATTCCCAATTATCTGGGTTCATCACCCCCTCCCAAGTGTATCAGTATGTCTCCTAGTGCCTCATGTTCTTCTAACCCAGTAACTTTCTATTGCTAAAGATGGGCAAGGATTACTGTGAGTGAACCTCTTGTGATAATAACTACTATTTCATGAGTGCTTATTATGGTCCATTGGCTTTACAACCATCACTTCATTTTCTATACACAATAACCACATGAGGGCGTTGTTATTGTCATCATTTTACAGATGAGGACACTGACATTAAAGCTCAGAGCGGTTAAGGGACTTGCCCCAGGTTGTACGTTTGTTAAGTAACTGGGAACTGGGATTCAAACCCAAGGTTGTTTGATTCAAGGCCTATGTTATTAACCACTAGATCTACTTCCTCTCATAGTTAGGAATGTTTTGTCCCTTGGACTTACCTTTGTGCATCATCTTCTTTTTGGAAAGGGGAGTGTTCTGTTTTTAAACAGATGACCACAATTTCTTTGATCTCCTTCCTTGAAGAGGTGAAGCTTAATTTCCCTCCTTCTGCCTGGGGCTGGGCCTGGTGACTTGCTTGTAATGACCAGAATAAGGTGCAAGTGATCATGTGTGACTCAGGAACTAGGTCATAAAAGACATTGGGCGTCTCGCCTTCTCTCTTTTCTTGGATCGCTCACTCACTCTGAGGGAAGCAGGCTGCTGGCTTGTGAGCCTCTGTCTGGAGAGCTCCACGTGGCAAGGAACTGAGGCCTCCAGCCAACAGCCAGGGGGAAACGAAGGCCAGCCAACAACCATGTGACTGAGCTTAGAGGGGCTCCTCCAGCTCAGATTGTGTAGCCTCAGTCTGCAGTGGCAGCAACCTCCCAAGAGACATGCTGAGCCAGAACCACCAGCTAAGCTGCTCCCAGATTCCTGACCCATGGAAACTACAAGATAATTAATGTTTATTGCTTTAAGCTGCAAAGTTTTGGAGTAACTTGTTATGCAGCTAGAGATAAACAGAGGGAGCATGCTTGTCCTCCCTCTGCTGTGGAGCCTCAGAATTAAACTCTTTCATGAGTCACCGATATTAGAACTGAAAGCACCTTTGGAGATCAAGTAGTTCAACCCACTCGTGTGTGCAGTAAGACAGACACAGTCATGTTTACTTCACCGGGCACTGTGAGAATTAAGTGGAGAGACAGGAGCAGTATGTCCAGTGTTTGAACTGAGTGAGCCTTCAGGGAAAGCCACACCCCTCCCACTCTGGGTGAGGACGTTTGGGGCCTGAGAGGTGAGGTGACCTGCCAAGGCCCCAGTGCTCAGCAGCTGCGGAGCTGAGTCCTAAAAGCAATGTCCCAGGTGCCCAGCTTAGTGTCCCCCTTCCTCCTACCCCTTTCCCCACCACTTCTCTACCTTGTTCTTGTCCATCAGATGGAGTAAAGGCACCAATGAGTGATGTCGGTGATAGTTGAGGGGTGTGAGCAAAACATGTGAGGAGGTGTGGAGGGGGCAGCCGACCAGGGGCTGTGCTGTGCTGAGGACATTGCATATGGTCCCCAAAAGCCAAAGGAGTTGCAGGAAATTCTCAAGGCAGTTGTGATGGGTTGAAGCCTGAAGTTAACGAAGGTGATGCTGGCAGTTGGGATGGAGTGGAGGGGGAGGGACCAGTGGCCAGGACACTGATGACAAGGACAGGGAGGTTGTTAGCAGCCTAGGTCCAGCCCAGCCCTGTGCCGGTTTGTCACCCCAGCATCTGGCACGGTCACCTTGCGTAAAGCAGGAGCTTAATAAATGTGTGCTGTCCTGGCTGTGAGTCATCCTGCTGCCCTGCCTCCAATATGCTTCCCCTCTCAGGTCCCAGGTGCTAACGCTACCCAATCTTCAAAATGCAGCTCAGATACACCATCTGCACACACAGTATTGGTGGCATGGATTTCTCAGAGCCACGGGGTAGTTCACCTTGGACTTGCTCTGCACTAGCTTGTTTCTCGTCCATCTCCCTCTCCCAAGAGCGGCAGGAGCTCCGAGTCGTGAACAGACCCAGCTTGCCCACCTGGGTCTTATACTTCACACTCTGATTCTTCCCTGTCCTTCATAGGTCATTGACCTTCACACTGGTGAGCACTTGGGTGTGGGGTGCTTGGGGGGAGGGGCAGGCAGAGGGACGGGGCTTTGCTTCCTTGAAATGGCATCATTCTAACATTGTAAAAAGCCTTTCGTATCAAATGTCTCAGTGTGTGATGTCAGGTGTTTGCAATTGTCTTAAAGGTAGGAGCCGCCGAGAACACAGAGGGGTCAGTACCTTACCAAAGCCTCACAGGGGTGGGCTGCTGGGCAGCAGTTAGCCTGGCTGGGAAGAGCCGTGCCTGAGGCGAGCCTGGGCCATGAATGGCTTTGGCTGTGCACAGCCCAGTCGGTGTCCCACAAAATGACATTCTTCTGTGCCTGTAGATTTTACTGTGGGCTCTAGGTGGCCCAGTCCCTCTGCAGTGGGCTTGCATCTTACATGTGCTTCGGAGTCATCAGATAAGGTAAGAGTCTCAGATTCAAAACTGTCTTTGAAAAATCTCTTATGTTACCATGAAACTATTATGTGTGTAAAATCCTGGGCCAAATTATTTGGCAAGAATGTCTAGTGGAGAAAGTAATGTCCAGCATATAGAATATAGGAATGAGTATAATGAATATAGGAATGAGTATAATTTACACCACATATGAGTATAATGAGTTTAATATATATGAAATTAAATTCATAGAATGAATTTAATTTCATGGTATGTTCCATATAGCCTCCCCCAAAGAGAATGATTTTTCAACACAGGAATCACGCTGTTAGGGAGACCAACTCTCCAGGTTGCCTAGAACTGTCCTGGTTTTCGTGCTGTAAGTTCTGTGCCTCAGGAAACCCCCAAATCCCTGGCAAGCGGTCACCCTACGTCAGCACTCGGAGCTGCTCACATTGTGAGAGGTGGGAACTGAAGCTGGCGGTGGGCTTTGGGTGTCCCTGGTAGGCCAGACAACGAATCAGCCTGCAATCCCTTCTCTTTCTCTCTCCATCCTCCCACCCACAGTGCATGTAATTGAATTTGCACCACCTGTAGAAAATACCCTCAACTTCTTGCTTCTCCTGGAAAGCAGCAAAAACACAGGCTTTTCTAATGCTGAGTCCTTGACATCACTTGCATAGCAGAAAGTCAAGGTGTATGTGCTTGTATGTGTGTGTCTGGGTCTGTGATAGGTGTGTGTATGTGTGATTGAGGGGGGAGGGGTGTAGATGTGTGTGAGTGTGTAGGGGTGTGTAGGGGTGTGTATGGGGTGTGTGTGTGTGTGTTTGTGTGTGGAGGGGCAGAGCAGGGTAAACCAAGAAGCAGCTTCTGGCAGGTGTCACGGATTCCCTTGCTTATGAGGTTCATTCTATCAATACCAATTGCTGATGGAAGAAGTTGACACTTCCTGGCTGGGGTTGCTCCTTGAGTCGGGATGTCTTATGGCAGCAGTCAGCCAGTGCCACGGGGCATGTCTCCTTGTCAGATCTTGGGTGGGACAGGAAACAGCTGACTGACAGCCACTCCCTGTGTTTGGCTGGCACTTGTACCCTCAACTTGGCGGTGGTATCAGTGATCGCTCATCAAACATTTGCGTTGGAGTTGCCTGGACAGAAGGCCACTTGGAAAGGTTCCTTCTCCCTCCTTCCCTATCTGGAGTTGTCTAGAAAAAACTGGCAGATTGCAAGAGGCTTTTGACAGGGGAGTGACATCTAGTTCTGCCAAAGGGCTTTTGTTGGGGGGGACCAAGCCACTGCCATGTCTGCTGAGGGGGACTGAAGTGAATAAACTCACACACTGTTCCTTCTCTGATCTCCCAATGGCTAATGAAGGGGGTTTCAGCAATGCAAGGAATCAGGAGTCTCCCAGGGGCCTAACAGTGGGTGAGACAGGACCAGTGCAGTAGCCAGAGATTGGAACAGGGACAAGTGAGACAGGCAGCCCTGAGCATGCCCACCACACAGCTAATGTGTCCCCTGGAAGAAGATAGGAGAACACTGCAGCCTGGATTCTGCACCAGCCCAGAGACTGCACGCCAGCCCCTCTTCTCTTTCCTCTGAGAAATGGGCTCTGGGAAAGCCCCTGGGGTCTGCATTCTCATACCAGGTGTATTAGTGGCCTGGCAGTCTAATTACTGTGTGTGTCTTTGTTTTGGCTGGTTTATATGTAATTAGGCATTTTTTCATTATCTTGAGCAATACAGGAGAAGCATCTAAAAGCCTTCTTCTGTACATGGATATACTGGACTCTAAGACCAGGCGTGGGGTAGGGGGCATTCATGGAGGATGGGAGACAGGCTGTGGGCACCAGCCGAGGAACGGGGCTTCAGGGCCACATTTGTTTCTGGCATCAAGGGCAGAAGGAAACAGTGGGATTACTCCAGCTCTGTGCTATGTGTTATCTTTTGGGCCCACTCAAGCTTCAGCTGTGGTTAGATGGCCTCTGCAAAGCACTGCTCATACATTTCCAAGTTTTCCTGTGTCACTCCATTTCTCCACATCCTGCAAAACCTGCCTAAAGAGCTCCACGGGCCCAGCAGCTCCCTGGGAGCATCTCATCTCGGCACCTAACACGGATTCTAATTAGATGTATGTTTGTCAATTTATTTGCTGAATGCCTGTCTACTTTCTGCACTGAAGTCCAGTGAGAGAAGGACTCCAGCAGTTCTGCTCAGCATTGTAACTCCAGCACCCAGCACAACGCCTGGCTTAATGTATGTGGGGTTTAAACATTCACTGAATAAATAATTGTTCTTTCCCATGAGGTTCTGCTGGGGAGGCTGGCAGAGCTTGCTGAATGCTTGTGCCCATGTGTGAGTGAATATTAAGCAGAAGACACAAGAATACCTAATTTACTTTTAGAGAGTACGTATTGTATCCGGTGATGTTTTTGCAGTCCCTTTTGGTCTCCGTTAATGAGCTTAGAATACGAGATAGAAGAGTCTGGAAGCTGTCTGCCTTTCAGTCCTTTTAAATGAGATGCAACAGGAGGTGGTTCTGGGGACTGAGGGGGAGGGGAGCTCTCTGTGGCGGGGCTTTGGCATGTGGAGAGCAGGTTGGCCCCCACGAGATCCTTCCAGGCTCATTAAAGATAATTTGCTCCCAGGCCTTGCAGTCGTCCCTTCCAAAGGAGAAATGTGGCAGACTAACATCTGGAGAATTCAGAGGCCTGCGAATTAAGCAGAATAGCAGAGGCTCTGCGTTGCGGGGGAAGGAGTGTGGTGGGCAGAGGTGACATCTGTGCCGCGCCCCCTCGCAGTTAACTTGCTAATGAAACCCTCCTCCGCCAGGCAGGAGACAGAAGCTATCTCACTGACCTCCTTGAATCCTGGCCACAAGTGGACCTCAGTCATTAGCGGTGCCCACAGGCCCTGCTGTGGGCACCTCGCTCTTTGCTGTCTCCCAAAGGGATCTCTCGGCCTCGTTGGCTGCCTGGCATCATGGGCCACCGTTTCTAGGCAACTTGTGCCAGAGAATGTCATCTAGCGCTGTCGGAGGTGCTCGCTGAAGGCCCATCTAGCGGTGGAATAAGTTTAAATTTGAGGCTCTTAAGCCAAAACTTCCCTCTCATCCCTTAAATAGAAAACAGGCAAATCACCCATGGAGCACGGCCCTCCTCCTGCTCTTAGGCAGGGATTCCCGGGGATCGTCATGTCTGTGCTGACAAGGGATTCATCAGATTGGTGCTTTTCCAGCGTGGCTTTGTCTTTGTGCTAAAAGTCTCAAACTGTACATTTTAGTAGTAATGAGGCACTGATGTGGTTTCTGAGCCCTCAGTGGGGATGGGTGATTAGACAAAACAATGATTTGGGATGTTTTCTCACGGGGGGAGGTTGTGCCCTGTCAGGGCTGGATTAGGTACTTACGGAGGGTCTGCGATTCACATGTACATCAGAAGAATTGGATCAGGATGTGCTGAGCTCAGGAGAGATGTGAGAAGCAAGAAGGAACGGGAGCCCATGGTTCTGAGGCCTGTGAAGGTCCAGATATCGTCCGAGCACTTAATGAAGATTGGCTTCGTTTAGCCTGTGATCGTCCTTGATCCTTTCGGGAGCCCGGCCTCCATCCACCCGGCACGGGAGCAGGAGGCAGAATCTGACCAGAAAATGACTTTTAAGATGTTTGGAGTGTCAGCGACTGGGGAAGCAGCACACTAGCTCCGGGACGACTCCAGAAGTCAGAATTCAAAGTGCCAGCTTGGCCAAGACGCTCACCAGTCACACAGGCTCTCCTTGGCTTGGGGTCACGGGCTCCGCGGCTGGGTTGCGGCTCCAGGGGGAGGAAAGACACCTGGTGTTTCTCTTCCTCCAGAGCAGCGGTTCTCAGGCTAGCCGGTGTCAGAGTCACTGATGGCCGGGCCCAGCACCCCAAGTTTCTGGTCAGTAGGGCTGGGGGTGGGGCTGAGAATCTGCCTTTCTAACAAGCTCCCAGGTGATACTGACGCTGCCGGTCCAGGGACCGCACTCAGAGCCTCCACTCTGGAGCACCCGCGAGAAGGAGGCCCAGCTCAACACTTGCAAAGGGCCGGGTGTTCCGGAGAGGGGTTACTCCTTGCCAGAGCTGGATGGTAGAGTCCTTCAGGCCGTCCTTCCCCGCCTCTCCCCCTCTACTGTCCCTTTTTACTGAACAGGCTGCCGAGGGCAGGGATAACAGTGGATAATCTTCTCTTTCTGATTTTTTTTTTTTTTTTTTTTATTGCGGTACATGGGCCTCTCACTGTTGTGGCCTCTCCCGTTGCGGAGCACAGGGTCCGGACGCGCAGGCTCAGCGGCCATGGCTCACGGGCCCAGCCGCTCCGCGACATGTGGGATCTTCCCGGACTGGGGCACGAACCCGTGTCCCCTGCATCGTCAGGCGGACTCTCAACCACTGCGCCACCAGGGAAGCCCCTCTTTCTGATGTTTTATAATTCAATCCTCTCAGCACTTTGCAAAGCCTTTTTATGTCTTTTGTTAAAATAAAAAGGATCCGGGGGTCCTTGAAGACAGATGCCCTTTGAGCTTTGCTTTGGGTGGGGGGGCTTTTAGCTGCCTATAAAGCAAATATCTCCGGGAGCCTGGCCTCTTATGTGTCTGGCAGGGGAGCCAGTGAACAGTCACTCTACTCCCAAAGGTCAGGCCAGGAGCCCCCGTGTCAGGAGCACTGGGCCCCCTGGCCACTATTATCCTGATACCAAACGTTCTACATCAGCACCCAGGGAGCGGCTAATGAAGGTCAGTGCCAGACTCCAGGAGGCTCTTGGCAAACGTTTATTTAATAGATAGATGGACTAAGGGATGCAGCGGGAGGTTGTGTGTGTGTGTGTGTGTGTCTCCTATTCTCATGTCTGGGTAAATGTCTCATGTCTCATTCTCATCTATAGCAACAAACTTATTTCCAAGTCCTAGTTTCACAAACTGACCCTACTGGACAGAGGGGTGAAGGTCACTGTTAAGGGCATGAGCTCCACCCTTCCAAGTCTCCTTTATAAGCAGGGCATAATGAAAGCCCCTACTTGGAAGGGAGGGGACCCCTTGAATATTTAGCCCCAGGCCCCACAGGAGGCCAGTGCGTCATGACTAGTGGCGGCTCTGCTTGTGGATTTATGGCTCTAAATAGGCTTCTTCCGTTCGGACGTCAGATGCACTTGGGGACGGGGTCTTGCTGTTCTCAACTCTGAACATGACCGGGGCAGATGCGGCAGCAGCAGCAGGTTTTGATTATTAACTGGAACCAGCGCAGCCACGCTGGGCTGCCAAGACTCCAAGTGAGGCTTGCGTCTGTGCAAGTCACCGCTGGTCCCTCCGGAAAAACCGGCCAGGCATGGAGCCCTGAGATGCGGTGGGAATCTGAAGCCACGCCCACTCCTCCCCTCCCCCTCCTGCCTCACCTCAGGCTGTGCAGTGCCTTGGGGGCCAGCGCCCACAACTCTGTTGGTTTTTCCCTGGTGGCAGGTGGGAGAAAGGACCGTGTGAGGTCGTGATGGACCATCTCCAGCCGGGCAGGCCAGCCACTACACATATCCTCCTCCCGGCACCCACTGAAGAACTGAGGGGCCCTGGAGGTCTCAGAGGCCGGTGGGTGCTGCGGTCCTGATTTGCCCTTTGACAACTCTCTGCTCTAGGTATTCCCTGTCTCAGGTGGCCCCTTCTCAGGCCACCACTTTGCACTCGGGTCCTTCTCTCAGATTCCATGTCAATGAGCTTCATTTATGGGCCCTCTTTTGTTTCAGTACTTCAGGTCCTATTCCACAGTCTCCGTCATTCCTTCATCCATTCATCCATTCACCCACCCATCCATTCATTCCTTCCTTCATTCATCCATCCATCCATCCATCCATCCATCCATCCATCCATCCATTCCTTCATCCATCCATCCATTCATTCATTCCTTCATCCATCCATCGACTCATTCCTTCATTCAGCAGTAATTACTCAGGGCTTCCTCTCTGGGCAACAGCCTGCTGACCAGCCTGTGTGAGGAATGAAGCCGGGACCTAAGTGATGGGCCCGCCAAGCACATAGGTGGTGGTGACAAAGTGGGTCTCTGGCTCTTGGTGTGCCATGTGCCTCAGGCCCAGATGGCAGTGGCCTGGGGGCTTGGCCTGGCTGCCCACAGCATGGAGGTGTAAGGCAAATCAAAGGTGGAGGAACAGACTCTGACTATCTCTGTCAAGAAGGAAATGCATCTCTATATTGAAGCCCAACGGTGAGCTCTCATGCTACCTGGCTTCTCTCTGGGTATCACCTATTTGACTGGGAGACTTGCTTCTCTGAAACCAAAATTACCTTAATCATTTTCTGTGCAGGGAATGGCAACACCAGCCCTGGGAGTGAGTCTCCCAGCCAGTGTGTGTGGGCAGATGTGAAGGAGGACCAGAGCCTTGGAGAGCCAAGTCTCTACTGTCCCTCAGGGCTCTGCCTGGCTTTGTCCAAGGTTGGCCAGAGGCCCAGCCAGAGGAAGTCAGCAAGTGCTTTCTTTAGTCTTCTTTCCGAAGGGTCAGCATGGACATTTTAGGACCTCCTGGGGGGCGTGTGGAGGCACTATCAAACCTGAGGCCTCAGATATTTTGATGCAGAGCTGAGTCCGCCTCCCCATCCCATGGTAGAGAGAATCACTTTGTGTAAAGAGATGTTCCTAACGGGGGTGTGACGTGCTTGTGAATGACGTGGGGCTACAGGAAAGGGAGAGAAATACTGCCTGCGTTCTTTCATTCATTCACCTCCAGAACACTCATCGGGCCCTTGCTAGGTGTCTGGCACTCTCTTGGGCAATGGAATATTCATATGAAGAGCAGGCTGAGAGGAAGTACGTGCTGGCATCCTTGGGAAGCTTGCCATCAAGGTGAGCCTGTAAGAACCTGGTTGGAGAGAAAAAGAGGCCGATAACCCCTCTGTTAACTTTGGAAGTTGTCGCTATCTCTCTGGGGACTCCACCCCACATAAGATGCTTGGAAGTCAGGAATGTTCAAGGTGCTTCCACCAGAGTTTTTTCACTCAGTTGACCAGAGCTAAGTGCCCAGAAACTGGGCACTTAATTCCCAGAGATAACAGATAACTGATCAAAGAGGGAAAACCATTCACAGGCAGGCATCTTGCAGATTATGTCCTTGGTTCTGGACTCAAGTAGCCCTACACACTCCAGGAAAACAAACAGCTCGAGTGCAAGTTATAGAAGTGAACTGAAGGTCTAGAGTCAGGCATATCCAGGGAAGCTGGAGGACTGACAGAGGCCTCCCCAAATGGTATCGATACTGATGACCTCCTCAGGGTGTAGGGTCTGCCCCTAGCCTTATGCTCTCAAAACCTGATTCAGTCAGCACCATGAGAGCAGATCCAATGCCTGGGAAAGATTTGCTCTAACCAAACGCATAGGCTTGTGAATCAAATCAGAATGTCAGCTTCTTGATTTATACTGAAAAACACAACTGTCATGCAGGTAAAATGCATTGTGATGGTCTGTATCTGTCTCTTTCTATAGAATAATCTTCAAGCCAATTGTTAACAGTAGATTGTTTGGTGAGTTGGAAATCAGAATAAAGGGATTTAGTTAGATGGTTTTGCTACTTAATAGCCTTAAATTGTGAGAGCCTGCTCAATCATAGTTATATGTAAAATATATGGTCACTGGCTCTGATGAATTTGAAATGGGAAGAGCATCACTCTTGAAAACACCTTGGGTCGGGGCTGCCAACTCCATTTCTGATGGCATGTTCCTGTTTCATCTCTGTTATGCCTTCAGTCCAGGCTTATAGGTTTGGGAGTCATTCTATCACTCCACTGTGGTCCTTCTTGCATAGAACTTACGGTTCAACAGGACAACCTTATATCCTTGGGACTTTTTTGTTGTCCCCATGTACTGCCAAAGAAGAAACAGTTACGTGCCATCCTCAAGCACAAAGACCAGCCCATTGATCACTGATTTTAAATTGGCCCAGACTTGGGTCAGAAATTCCTTTTCCTCTTGTAGATGGTAGAAATTTGTCAGTAAAGTGAAGAAGTCTGACTTACCCTAATGCATTTGACTGGTGAGTTTTATATTACCATGTCACTGGAGAGATTTCTTTTGGGGTGCTGAATAAAATGAAGTTATTGCTCTTTGTAAAGTAAGAAAATTCTGGGATAATGCTCTTGGAAGGCAAAAGGCGTGGTGGTAGGGAGACATGGTTTCTCTGAGGAACTGGAATAGAAATGGACGGACACCTATTGGTATGGAGGGAGTATTAAGAAATTCACAGGGACCAGGTCATGGAGCTACTTGCAAGCCATGTAATAGAATCTGAACTTTACCTTGAGAGCAATGGGAGGCCCTTTGTAGGTTTACAGGTAGGGCTTTAGCATTATCTGATTGATTTCCTTCAATTAGCACATGGAGAACAGATTGGAGAGAATGACGGCAAGACCAGAGGGAAGGAGCCCAGCTAAGAGACCTGCTGTCACTGGGCTGGGTGACTCTCAATCTTGAGAAACAAGAGAAGCACCTGGCCCTACCCTGGTCCCAGCTGGGACCAATGACATCAGAATCTTTGGGGGTGGATTTCCCAGGTGATCCCAGGGTGCAGCCAAGATTGAGAACCATTGATCCACGCGCTACCAAATGGCAGCCTGAATCAGGAAGGTAGCAGTGGGACTGAAGAGGAGAGAGAGGTTTAGGAGGCAGAATGAGCTGGATTTGTGGGAGGTTAGGAAAGAAGCCTTCCCTCTTGGTTACTGCTTTCCTTCCCTCTTGGTTACTGCTTTGACCCTCCGAGTAGATGGTGGTGCAATTCATTCATTCACTGAGAGGCCTTTAACAGGAGGGTTAGCTCCAGCCCTGCAGGACAGCAGTAAGCACTTTCTCCCAAAAGCTGCCTGTTGTTCAAGCAGGCTTTGCTCTGGCGTCTTGTGTCTGCTTTCCAGGTTTCTGACCTCCCTTCCCCCTGCACTGTCCTCTGGCACCGCTTCCTCTTCTGCCTCTTGAATACTTGCCTGGCTTCTGACTTTTGCTTCCATCATCTCCCCAAATCTAGCCAATACCTTGGCTGGCTCACCCGTTCTGGCTGCCACGTTATACCCACAGTTCAGTGATGGCCACAGACGTGATGAACCAAAGGAGAAAGCCTTGGTTGCTGTGACATCTCCTAGGGTAGAGGCATGGGGTCTCCCTCTCCCACAAAGACCATTCAGTCATTCAGTCTGCCAAGAATGGAAGCTTCACTCTTGCTATTTGTAGGCTTACATGGAACAAGGCTGGATACGCTATCAAATACAGACTCTTCATTAAAAAAGAAGCTCGCTGCTTTTTAGTTAAGGTGTGGAAGGATGCTCAAGACCCCAGCCCCAGTGAAGGAGGGCAGAGGGCTCCTTCTTGGCCTCAGACCTATTCCCCTAATCCTGTTCAGGCCCTGCCTGAATGTAATTTTTCTCAGTCCTGCTTTAATCTCTAAAGAGCAGGACACCTGACCAGTGCCCTGTGTTCCTCTTACCTTTTAGGCAGACCTAAGTTCCCACCTAGGGATTCTCTTCAGTCCAGTAAGTTATTTCAGTTAAGTCCAAGTGTTCCGGAGAGGAAATTAGCCTGTACTTACAGAGCTTCTAGCACATGCTCAGCACTGAGTGAGAATCTGGAAAATGCACAGGTCAAGAAAACATCTACACCTGCTGGGACCCTATCTGTCTGACTCGGCAGTCAATGGCCACCTGAGAAAGGCAGAGAGTTGATAATGCTCGGGGCTTATACGGAACTTTGCCGAGCCGGCTGGCATTTCTTTTTCTCGTCTTGGTTGTGACATCTCAGCCTTTACCTTCCCATGTGCACAGGTCCCTGGGCTTTTTCTCCCCAGGCGGATGATAGGCGTTTCTTGGCTAGAGTAGCTCACTTGGTCTAAACGGAACCTTACTACAGAGGTTGCAGTTCCCATTGGTGCCACACCAGGGTGCCCTTGGGGGAGTGCGGCTGTCAGTCAGGCAGCCACCCACTCAGGGGATGAGATGCACACTGAGTCTCTGTGGAGCCCGGGCCTGCTTTGGCCACAGGGACCTGCGGATATGGGGCAGGAGCGTAGGAACCAAGCTGCGATGGCTGGTGAGCTCAGCAGTGCCAGGGTGGCCTCAACAGCACACAGTGAGGGTTCCAGGGACCCAGCACAGCCGAGGTGGTGATGTGGGAGGCGCTAGGGAGGCTCATGGCAGTGGTTATTTACCAAAGGGTGACTGACGCCATCCTTTCCTTCCCTCGTTGTAGCATTCCCTTGCCCAGCTGTTTTTTTTTGTTTGTTTGTTTTATTTTATTTTGGGCTGTTCTGGGTCTTCATTTTTGTGTGAGGGCTTTCTCTAGTTGTGGCAAGTGGGGGCCCCTCTTCATCACAGTGTGCGGGCCTGTCACTATCGCGGCCTCTCTTGTTGCGGAGCACAGGCTCCAGACTCACAGGCATGTGGGATCCCCCCAGACCAGGGCTCGAACCCATGTCCCCTGCATTAGCAGGCAGATTCTCAACCACTGTGCCACCAGGGAAGCCCTCCCAGCTGTTTTTGAACAGATTCTCTAACTGAACCTCAAAATGCAGGTACTGGAGAGCTACCCTCATTCCTGTTCCCGTATCCTTGGAGTTTTCCTGCGTATGGAAAACATGAGGACAAGGAACTGACCAGTTGCCTCTGATTGACATCATATTTGGGGAAGAAAATGTTTTTAACCAACTAACTATAAGCTATTTAGTCAGATCCCAAATCCTCACAACCATCCCCAGCATTGATCTTAATGGGACTAGGCCACATGGGACGCAGAATGATCCAAGTCCCCAGAGCCTGATATTTGTTTCCCTTCCTTCTCTGGCTCCCAACCCTGCCAGGGCAGCCCTTCTCCCGTCTGCTCCCAACAAGCCTGTTGAGAGTCTTCATGGACCAGTGATATCTTTGTTGGGAACAGCTGCAGGAATCATTCTGTCTAGATGCTCCCTGAGCTTGGAGCTCCACCCATTTCCAGTCTAGGCTGACATGATCGAGCCCTAATTTGTAGTCTTCTCAGATGGGGAATGGTAGTGATGCTGTTAGGCAATGGGCTGGCACAGACACAGGCGACCAGTCGGGCCACAGTCGGCACGTGTCTGCTTATTCCTGTCTTCGCCTGTACCAGAGGACTGGGCTGGCCAGTGCTGTTGTCACAATACCAAACTAATAATATCAAGGACATGGGGTTCTATTATGGCCAGTGCTAATTAGTTTCAGTAGAAGAAAACCCTCCATCTTGCGGACACAGATGTACTTCTAATGTCACAGATGTTCCCTGGTCCCAAAGGAGATTAGAATAGAGAGGGGGTGCTGGTTGGTGGAACCCATCCTGATACCCAGAAAAACATCCTGGAAAGCGTGTTCTTTTGGTGGTGATCATTTTCCATAGTCTGGATGATACTTCACAGCAGAGAGAGAATGTGGGCTGCTAATTAGTAGGAGAACAAAACACTTTGCCCTTGTTTATTCTGATCTCTTGATTTTGTGTTCTTCCCTAGATCAGGGATTGTAAACTGGAGGCCAGGATGTTGATTCTGGTCTTCAGATGGATTTTGTTTGGCCAGCACATTTTTTAAACTTGCATTTGAAGGCCTGCAGGTGGTATGTGTCTCTAGTTAGGCCCTGACTCACATAATGTTACCTTCCTGGCCTTTATCACATGATTTTGTCCTATAAACTTTATGCCAGGTGTGGAAACATCTGCCTCACTAAATCTGTTCGTTTATGACTGGTCCTCATGAACCCTTTCAGGACACATTTTAAGATCATAGAAAACATCTCTTCATCTGGAGGGGCTTCCCTGACATTTAGGGCTTTTGTGGTGTGACCCAACTCCAGGGCACCACTCACATACAGCGTGATGCGCCTGGAGGCCCTGGTGCTCTGTTAGGATGCTTTCAGCTCTAACCTGTTGGGCCGTTGTTACTCTGCCCTGGTTATGTCGGAAGCTTCTCTCCCCTTAGGGGAGTGGGCACCCACACTCAAAACTATAATCTGAACAGATGAGCATGAAGCTGCTCACCCAAGACTCATTTTGGACTTGAGCTATGGAAGGTAGGACAGACGCCTCGTGCCTGAGGAGGAGGGACCGAGGTGGCCGCGGCCCAGGAATGGGTTCAGAGTGCCAGGAGAGCCTCAGTCCTAAGCCCGGACCCACTGCCCGCCTCGCCCACACTGAGCGAGGGCCTGTGCTGAGCTCTGTCTTTTTCTCATTTTGTCTCTCTTTCAAATCTTTTCCTGTGTGAGTGGGAAGATGCACCTTAACTCCTCCCAGGCCTCTTATCCTCAATTTTCCTCAGGAAAGAAAGGGTTAGGGGAGGCTTAGCCAGGGAAAGCAATTCATTTCAAAAACTCAAGCTAACCTGTGCTCTCCTTCCCGACCTCCAGACTATTTTAATCTTGTGAACGGTAATGATGTGTGTGGGGAACAGTTTTGCTGTTTACTGAAGCAGCTGAGTGATAATTGCAGAGAAAGGAGAAAGCAGAAGGCTTCTCCCACATCCTGCATTTCTCTCTGCCGTTCTCCATGCTAATACAGGCCCCGATGTTGTATCCTGTGAATCAAGATGACAGACCAGGAAAGGGAGCACAGCAGTGGGTGAGGAGAGGAGGGAGGCAAGCCTGAGGCCTGGACCCCCTCCCAGTGAGGGAGTAAATGGGATTGGACAGTTGCGGGGTTGGCTGACTCCTCAGGGTGGCACGGTAAGAAAGGGTGGCTGTGCAAACAGCTCTTGGTCCACCAGATGGGGTGCTGGGTCTTCTGAAATAAATCCATGATGGAAAGTGCCTTCTGGTGTCAGATCAAAATGCATTCTGCTACAACATAAAAAGGAGGAAGGTAGACCAAGTGGAACAAATATAAAATTATTTTATTTAACCTTCTTAGGTTAATCTGCCCGTTTCTGTGTGACTACTGTTCATTAAAAATTCAGCATGCTTGAAATTATCAACACCATATTCCTCTTTAACAATGTACATCCCTTAGATGAGCTTCTTGTCACTGTCAGATATAGAATGTATTGAATGCCCAATGTATGTAGAAGCCTGTGTATACACTGGGCTGGGAAGCCAGGGTGCAATTTACAGTCATGTTGGGTTGAGAGAGAATTTGTGTCCCATAACCGCAGCCTGCTTTACATGCAATAGAACACATGTTAAAATGTTATAGATGTCATGCCTTGAGTGACGTGACTGCAAAGCAGCCTGGGATATGAAGAGGTGGGGTCAGTGGGGAACAGGGAAGGCATCCAGAGCCATACAGGACTTGTCTGGGGGATGGCTCACCCATAGTAGGGTTGACCAAGATGGGGTTCACGAGCTCTTCCACTAGAGTCACCCAGGACTGGGCGGAATGGATGGACTGGGCACCTGGAGCAGAATCTCCAGTGGTGGGCACAGGACTTCCCTCTTAACAAGCTTGCAGGAATTCCTGTGCACACTGAAGTCTGAGAAGCTTTAAGCCATAGGGTGCTTAGGTGTATTAGGGGTGGCTGTCTGCAGGCTTGTGGAGGACAGGCGTGACAGTAGGCAACCCTGGCAGTAGGCCATGGTTTTAGACTCTGGATGATTTGTCCAATGAAAAAGCAAGGCCCGTCCCTGACGGCAGATACAGGGTCCACTCCATCCCCCAGAGAGGGTAACTGACAAAAGCAGACCAGGGACTGGGGCCTTGGTGCACTGGGGGAACCCAGCTGTGTGGCAGGGCTTGGCCGAAGGTCATGACCTGGGGGGCATGAGAAGGTTTGGGCCTCCCAGGGTAGGTACACGTTTCCACATCCCATCTGCTGGTGGGCCTGAGGCTCTGAATCTCTTTCCTTCCTTGGGCAGGACTGGCTCCAGGGCTGGGTAAGGCTAGGCCTTCAGGTGAGGGGCACCCGCAGGTAGGACTGAGCAGCGGGGGCAGAAGCGGGGAGCCAGGTCAGCAGGGCAAGGGTGACCTTAGAATTGAAGACTAGAGATTTTAAGGAAAAGCTTTCTGGTGGAGCACCTAAGTTCCCCAACAAACCCACAGAAAAAGCAGGAAAACTCTCAAATGCTAAGACAGAAGTGTTGTTACAAGACATAATGTTCTTCCTTGGACCTGCTTGGGTGGAAAAGGAGTCCATAAGCGTAGGAGTTCCTAGCAGGCCTGACCATGCCCAGGCAAACTTGACTTTGCTGGAGTTGCCGACAGGAGCAGGGTCATGTCAGACAGAGGAGGGTCCAGTGGGCTTCTTTTCCTGACCTTGGTGGAGGAGGCATCTCTCAGCCCTTTACTCCATTCTTAATCTGAAATCAGGCCCGGCTTTAAGAAAAGATGCTCAGTTTCGGATCGCTATCATTTTACATCAAAAACCCCAGGCTTTTTCTTGTTTAAACTTCTTTTGGTTAAACCTTCCCTTTCGACTAATCCTGTGATGAAATTCCTACAGCAAGCCTGTCCAGTTATAGGGTATTTGACTCTCAGGATTCTTGTCTAAGAGAGACCAAATCCTCTCTCACCTAAAAGCCTAGACTCTGTTACCCACAGCCTCTTGTTTGTTCTGTCTTTTCAAACAATCCCTGAGTCAGAATACAGGGAAATTTTCTGGGACAAAACAAACAGTGCCTGAGAAAGACTCCCTTCTCTTTTATATTGCTTACAAAGCATCCACAGACACTTCCCTGAAGGTAAAACTTCTCCTTTAATTGTACCCAGCACCCTTAGCCAAGGCAGACTCTGGATCCAGACAGCCCCGCCCTTCTAGGTCAGCACCAAGCCATTATCCTCTGGAGCAAAAGTGCAAGGAACGGGCAGGACTTTGTATTGCGGCTCCTTTTTGGACTTAAAAGTTGAGTTTACGAAACACAATTTCTTTTGGCTACTGCATCTACGAACTTGCTCATTTACTGATTTTTTTTCCCCAGTAGTTTTCCCTATCTCCCACTCTTTTATAATCTGGAGAGCTGTGCCTTCAGTGGCTTTTGCTTCTGGGGCATTTGCTGTGGGAGGAGGTGGGGGAGACCTTAGGCCCAGCTAAACTTCAAGTCAAGCCTGCTACTTCTCCTGTTCCCATCCTTTGTCTCCTCTGAGGAAGAGCTCAGGTTTCTCTTGAATGCGAAGAAAAGAAGGATGTGGTAGGCGGCTCTCTTCTGGACTGTTTCTCTGAGCCCCCCAGTTCAATCAATCTGAAATGACCTAAGTAACACACCTTCACACACCCACCCCCTTTTCGCAAGCAGGGAAGGAAGAGAGAGGCAAAGGGAGCTGGTTCTGAGGTTTTGAAGAGGGTGATAATTCCTGGAGGGTCTGACCCAGCGGGCCTGACTGGGGGCGGGGTAAGGGGACTCCATGGAAGATAATGAAAACATTACGTTGTTAGACAGGGAGGTTTTGGCTCCCAGGCTCCCCGGGGAGCACCTGGAAAGTGCTGAAGCAAGCGACTCCCCTACCTCACTCTCCTGCCAGCAAAACACCTTGAATTATCAGGACATTCACATTGCTCTTCATAACAAACCCATCACCCTTCCCCTCTTAATCCTATTTTATCCTTCTACAAGTATTAGCTGAATACATTATCATTTTTCAAAGTTCAGAGAACATAGAAATAGATTGTCTGGGGCTTCCCTGGTGGTGCAGTGGTTGAGAGTCCGCCTGCCGATGCAGGGGACATGGGTTCGTGCCCCGGTCCGGGAAGATCCCACATGCCATAGAGCGGCTGGGCCTGTGAGCCATGGCTGCTGGGCCTGCGTGTCCGGAGCCTGTGCCCCACAACGGGGGAGAGACCACAACAGTGAGAGGCCCACGTACAGCAAAAAAAAAAAAGAAATAGATTGTCTGAGTTCAAATTCCCTAGAAAAATGGGCCGGAGGCAAAGTTTACTGTGCTAATACTTGGGATGGAGGTGGAGGAATCCCAGGGAAGTGAGATTGAGAGAAATGGGGATGTGAAGCCAAGGAAGGAAGAAGGTAAGGTGGGAGTTACCAAGTAGGCCACAGGTTCACAAGAAAACAAGAGAACTCAGATGGTCTTGGTTGTGCGGGACATCGCCAAGGAACCGGTTACACCCGAGGAAGCCTCCTGTTATTTCCTGTCTTTCATTGGTCAAAGGTTGTACCCTGGATGTATTCCTCGGGCTGCTGTAGAGGCCCAGAACTTCTATGGGCTGGGCCAAGCCCAGCACTTTCCACTATGGCAGGAGCCAAAGGCAGAATCTTGTTGGTATGGGAAACTGAGATAAACCTTCTCCCATTTGCCCTCCTCTCCTCAAAACAACTACTCTTAAGAGCTTAGCGTATATCATTCCAGGCCCTTTTTTTTATGCATTTGTACGCATATCTTTGTGGGTTTTAAAAAACGTGAGCTAGATAATTTAGTATGTATTGTTTTGCAATTTCCTTTTTTTCCTCTAATTATACCTTGTAGATTTTTCATGTTTGTACATTCTTTTAAATCCCTGTGTAGCATTATTTATTATAGTATGGATATGCCATAATTTATTCCCCTTTTGCTGGCCCTTTAGATTTTTCCAACTTTGGCTATTATAGTCAGTAATTGCAACGAACATGATTCTTTGTGTACATGTGAGGCTATTTCTCAATAACAAATACCTTGAGCTTGTACTTTTGGGTTAAATGATCACCCACAAAGATCAAATAACTCCCTTCTTGTCAGGATCCTTTAGATCCTGGAAGAATTTAAAAGTGGAGGCCACTTGATCCCGTTGGTCGGAGCATGAAGCCAATGAGCCTGGGAGATACTGGACTTGATCCTCAATAAATAATGAGGGGACCATTACACCCCATGGTCACAGACTGCACCCTGAACCTTGGCTAGCTGCTCCTCAGACATTTATCGTTGATCATGAGGGGGAGAGAGAGTGCCTAACTCTACAGAGTGGTTCTCAAGGGGTGGCCCACAGCCCAGCGCCACCCAGAAACTTATTAGAAAGGCAAAGGCTTGGGTCCTGCCTCAGAGCTACTGAATCAGACATGCTGGGGGTGGGTCCAGAAAAAAAAAAAAAAAAAAATATATATATATTTGTGTGTGTGTGTGTGTGTGTGTGGTACGCGGGCCTCTCCCATTGCGGAGCACAGGCTCCGGACGCGCAGGCTCAGCGACCATGGCTCACGGGCCCAGCCACTCCGTGGCATGTGGGATCTTCCCAGACCGGGGCACGAGCCCGTGTCACCTGCATCGGCAGGCGGACTCTCAACCACTGCACCACCAGGGAAGCCCAGAAAATCTATGTTTGAACGGGTCCCTTCAGTGGTTCCAATGCATATAAGGTCTGAGAACGGCTGCCCTTCGAAGCCCATCTCTATTACTAGGAGAAGAAAACACAAACGTCGATAGAGCTCCATCCCCCTGTTTTTGGGTGAGGGGCCGCAGAACCATGTCAGGCGCATATGGGGCCACTGCAGGTGGAACCTTCCTTTTTCTGGACGATTTGGCCCTTAGGATCTTCGAACCCACATCACAGTCTCTCCCTCTGCACGCACTGCCCCTGCTGTCAGACCAGAGTCACCAGAGGTGTCCAGCAGCTTAGGGTGTGTCTTGCTGATAACCTCACCTTCATGACGTCATCCTTTGGCTTCTTAACTTCTGTGGCCTTTGATCTGGACCCTGGAAACCCCCAAACAAGCTTGACCCCATGAGCCACAGTCCACTGACCAGTGTTGGAGCCCAGCGCTTACCTATGGAATCTTCTATTTCCTTTTCTGTTCAACCCTGTGGGGCCTGCTGATACCTCTGCTAGGCTGTGACAGTTATTTCTGCATACAAAGGATGGCATTTTTGCTTTTTCATATTACACCACAGCTACAAATCCCAACTCTGTACATGGATACATTTAAATCAACTGTCATTGCTGTGATGCAAGAAAAACTGAATTAAAAAAGGATTTTGGGGCTTCCCTGGTGGCGCAGTGGTTAAGAGTCTGCCTGCCGATGCAGGGGACACGGGTTCGTGCCCCGGTCCAGGAAGATCCCACATGCTGCAGAGCAGCTGGGCCCGTGAGCTCTGGCCGCTGGGCCTGCACATCCGGAGACTGTGCTCTGCAACGGGAGAGGCCACAACAGTGAAAGGCCCACGTACCACAAAAAAAAAAAAAAAAAAAAAAAAGGATTTTGGCCAGCTTTCCCTGCCAAGGAAAGTCCCCTTTAGTTTCATATTTATTGCATCTGCCTCCAGTAAAATGAGATCCTCACCAACCTCAGAATATGAGTGGCGATCCCATCCAGCTGACTTCAGTTGCCTTTACTGTGACGTAGCAAAACTGACCTTGCATAGATTTTTTCCTTTGATGCGTCTTATTGGTTGAATTTGTGCCCCACCCCCATTCACCTGTTGAAGTCCTAAACGCCAGTACCTCAGAATGTGGCTGTATTTGGAGATAGGGTCTTACAGAAGTAATGAAGTTAAACTGAGGTGATTAGGGTGGGCCCTAATCCAACGTCCTTATGAAAAGGGGAGATCTGGACACAGACATGTGTGCAGGGAGAACGCCATGGAACATGCAGCCAGAGATCGGGGTGATGCTTCTGTAAGTCAAGGAACCCCAAAGATTGTCAACAAACCACCAGAAGCGAGGGGAGAGTCATGGGCCAGATCCTCCCTCACAGCTCTCCGAAGGAACCAGCCCTGCCGACACCTTGATCTTGGACTTCTGGTCAACAGAACGATGTGAAGATAAATTTCTGTTAAGTTGCCCAGTTTGTGATGCTTTTACAGCAACCCTGGCAAATGAATCCAACAGGCCTGCCATCTTTTACTCTTCTTCCAGAGTCCTCCTGCCTTTCCGATCTCATCAGCTCTTACATGGGCTCCTGTGAACAGCTGTTCTCCCTGACTCAGGCTCCCCACACTCCATCCTGTCCAGCAAATCTTCGGCAGAGCAAGCTTTTCTAAGAGCGGTATTCATCTCCTCCAGCACTCTATTCTTACTCCTCCAAGTCTGAATCCCGTGACCATAGCCTGCTCCCCAGACTGTTATCCTCACCCCCACCCCCTACACGGCCTCTGCTCTCTCTTCAGATGGGCCTTCTCACTGCCCCATGAACATATGTCACGTCCCCCTGCATACAACTGCCATGCCTTCCTTCCCAAGTTCTTCAGAGGCCCTGCATCACTTAGTCAAGGGGTTCGCAAACTTTGCTGCATGTTAGAATCACTTTGGGGGCTTTTTTTTTTTTTTTTGCGGTACGCGTGCCTCTAACTGTTGTGGCCTCTCCCGTTGCGGAGCACAGGCTCCGGACGCACAGGCTCAGCGGCCATGGCTCACGGGCCCAGCCGCTCCGCGGCACGTGGGATCTTCCTGGACCAGGGCATGAACCCGTGTCCCCTGCATCGGCAGGCGGACTCTCAACCACTGCGCCACCAGGGAAGCCCACTTAGGGAGCTTTTAAACATCCCAAACTCACAGGCTGCTCCCTATACCAGTTATCTGAGTCTCTGGCATGGGATCCATGCGTCAGTAGTTTTTAAAGCTCTTGGTGATTCACCGTAGGGCCAAATTTGATAGTCTTAGTGACTTCCTCTTCCGAATCACCCTGGCGCCTCTCAAACCTCAATGTACACACAAGTCCACAAGGCATCTGCAGGGCCTGAGCTCTGCCTTTCTAGCAGGGTCCCAGGTGGCGCCAGTGCTGCTGGTCCAGGGACCATACTTTGAATGGTGAAGTACTACACAGCTTATAACTCAGTGTTTATACTCAGCTCGGCTCATAGAAGATTTAAGATGGTTTACGGGAAATACATAGACAAAAATTGGCAGTTAATTTTATTTCCTTCATCCAGACATGCTTCCAAAGGTCCTTGGAGAGCATCTAAGAGAAACTGGCAAAGACATGCCAAACAGTGATGCTAGAGAGAGAAGAAAGCCTGGAATAAGCAGGACATCCACCTGCACTCCCCTCCTCCAGGCAGCTGTAGACACGGGCACCCCATGTAGCAGTGACAGGGGAGCAGCCACAAGGAGCCCTTTTGTCCTGTGATCTGAGGTATGGGGTACTTTAAGGAAAACTTGGGCTTTTAGGTTTAGGGAACCTCGGTCCCATTTCTGTGCACTCTCTCTTGTTTGGGCTGGGGTGTGATTTTGCTTGGGAAAGTTCTATAATTTTAGAGACAGTGGAGTGAAGATGCAACACACATGGGTGAGCATGGCCAGTACTGTCATATCATGTGATTCCTGGGGGCATCAGTATCAGGGAATATAACACGGACGGCACCCCCTGCATTTGTCAATATAGAGCCTGTGGTCAGGGTTTGTTTGTTTGTTGGTTTGTTTGTTTGTGATACGTGGGCCTCTCCCTGTTGTGGCCTCTCCCGTTGCGGAGCACAGGCTCCGGATGCGCAGGCTCAGTGGCCATGGCTCATGGGCCCAGCCGCTCCATGGCATGTGGGATCTTCCCGGACCGGGGCATGAACCTGTGTCCCCTGCATCAGCAGGCGGACTCTCAACCACTGAGCCACCAGGGAAACCCAGGGCTTGTTACTTAAATTCTTTGAGCTGTGGTTTCTTCATCTCTAAAATGTAGGTAATAATACCTATCTTCCAAGGTCATAGAGGTGATTAAATGAGATCAAGCATGTAAAGCCTCTAGCACTGAATCTGATGCATACTGGAAGTACTCATTAAAGGGTTGCAGTGATTATCACCATAATCACTTCTATCAATGTTTCATTTCTAGGGCCAGGGCAGTGCCCACATGCCTGGGAGCAGAATGGTTACTCAGGACGTGCTCCAGGGCTCTTGAGGTTTGCATGTTTCTTGCTCAGCTGCACGTGCAAGGGCAGAATGGTAACTGGGCATTTCTGTAGCTGCCCGTTTGGTTCCCCTTTTGTTCAGTCAGGGCTGCATTATAATTTCTGGAGTTCTTGGAAATTTTTGCCTTTCTTGGGCCTCCTCTTGTATGAAAAAAATTAAAACATATTTTGCGATTGCATCGATATAAGTGTGAATGCAATTCAGATTGGATTATATTCACTTTTTTCTTCTGATTTTACAAGTTAAAACATTTTCATGGGCCCCTAACCTATCACAGGCTCTGGGCACTATGCTCACTCTGGCCCCCAGATGGTCCGTCAGGCCTGCCTGTGCTGACCCTCTCAGCAGCTGAGCGTACACGGCTCAGGGGGCAGCAGGGCCAAGAGCCCCAGCATAAGGTATCATTTTACAAGCAAAGTTCTTTCTCTTAATTAGGTCACAGCTACGTCCAGAGCAGGGATTTTCCTTGTTAAATTCCCTCCCAGCGCTGGGTGCGGAGCCAAGCACTAAGGCCGGTTTGCTTATTTTAAACGCATTGCAACATAAATACATTTTGCCGCCGATAATTGTTAGGAGGCTCCTTCCCAAGCCTTGGGAGCCAGTTGCTCTGCAGGTTCCATGGTCATTTTCAGACTCAGGTGGGTCTCTCCAGGCCTTTCTGTGGCACAGCCTTGAGAAATTGGTCACAGTAGGCTCCCACCACTGATGGAGTCCATTGTCACACAGGCCAGAGGAATGAGGTGATGTGGAGGTGCCTGGCCCTGCGTCCTCAAAACTGCAATTCAGAGTCACGTGGAAGCTCCCTGTGGGGGGGCCGAGCTTCACCCCCATGTGCTTCCTGTGAGCAGCAGCGGCCAGTCACCTACAAGGTGGATTTCCCGCTCTCTCCCTCTGAGCGGAGGTAGCCTGGCGAGGACACTGTCTGGGATTGTCACACAATCATCACTCACTGCTGCTCTTCCCTAGATCTGTTCAGTTGGGGAAAACAGCACATACCACAGGCAACATCCACCAGTACCTGTAGGCTCCCAAGGTCACCGTCCACCCCAATAGTAACATTTGGGGGAAGGTAACAGGGGCATGATCCTTGGAAGGATGTGTCATTTGAAAGTGCCCCTGGGGCTGCCTGACTGGGAAGCTGGGGGGAATGACAGCTGGGGGTCGGTTTTCTCAGCTCTGTTCCTATGTTGGTTCAGCTGGGAGTGTGTTCATGTAATCTGTCCAGCTGATGCCGAGGAACTGACAGGACGGTGACGGTGGAGCTGGGGACAGATTACAGAGGCTGAACAGTGACAGCTCTGGAGCAGACAGCAGTTTTGCTGTTCCTTTTGGATGCTTGTTTTTTTGTTTGGTTGTTTGGTTGTTTTTGGGTAACACTGTTTTTGCAGAGCACAGGCTCCAGACGCGCAGGCTCAGTGGCCATGGCTCACGGGCCCAGCCGCTCCGCGGCATGTGGGATCTTCCCAGACTGGGGCACGAACCCATGTCCCCTGCATCGGCAGGCGGACTCTCAACCATTGCGCCACCAGGGAAGCCCCGAATGCTTGTTTTGATATGAAACTTATTATTTCACATCTTATTTATAATAAATTGCTTGTTCATTAGTTTTTCTTGATGATCTATTACGTTATCTCTGAATTTCTTTTGTACAATTTGAGAGCTGCCGAGACGCTTAGTCACTGTTACTGAATGTACCCAGTGGCAGCAAAATGTAAATACTGAGCTAAATTCTTAGTTTGGAGATGCAAATTAGTTAGTTACTAATTAACCCAAGTCCTCCAAAAGTTGTTAGGATGTTGGCTTGTGGTGCGGCATTGAGGGAGGGATATAAAAATTAGGATTAGGGCCTGGGAAATAAGATGGGTAGGATATAAAAACCCCACTGATGGTTTCAAAGAGGAATCTCGAGTTGCATTGGAAGCAAAGACTATTTGAGGACTGGTGAAGGACTATTTTAAAAGAAGGTTCAAAGCCTTATGAGACTCAGACCAAAGAAACAGTCTGACTCAAGAGCAAGGGTAATGGAGGGACTTCCCCGGTGGTCCAGTGGTAAAGAATCCGCCTTCCAATGCAGGGGACGCAGGTTTGATCCCTGGTTGGGGAACTAAGATCCCACATGCCGCGGGGCAACTAAGCCCACGCGCCACAACTACTGAGCCCACGCACCTCAACAAGAGAGTCCGTGTGACGCAAACTACAGAGCCCACGTGCTCTGGAGCCCACACACCACAACTAGAGAAGAGAAAAGCCAGCACACCACAACTAGAGAGAAGCCCATGCGCCACAACTAGAGAGGAGCCCGCGCAGCACAACGAAAGATCCCGTGTACTGCAACGAAGATCCCGTGTGCCGCAACTAAGACCTGACGCAGCCAAAAAAACAAAAAAAAAAGAACAAGGGTAATGGAAACACCAAGAAATTTCCTCCATCCATCTGTTGATTTTATAAATATTGTTTGAATCCTGGCACAGAGAGGGGGAAGCAAGTGTGGTTACGACACAGAAGTGCATCTGTGTTCCCACAGGTGAGGGGAGGCATAGTTTGGACGGTTGATTTGGTGAAAGAGACAGGTCATGAAGGTCTTGGAAGGCATGGAGAGGCATTTGGATCTTGGACTTAGGGCAGTGGGGAGCCACTGAGAGCTTCAAGCAGAAGACTGAGGAGCGTGTGTTATTTGGGAGTGGGGCCAGGGTCGTGGAGCCCACTGGAGGGTACAGTGATCCAATGCTACAATAATCCAGAAGAATAATTCCATCGTAGGAACTAGGGGCTTCAGCAGCAGGAGGCTTAGCTGTGTCTCATGAGAGGGGTTGTTGAGGATGTGGCTTGGGGTTGGTGGAACTGATAAGTTTAGTTTGGAAATATTGAAATTGAGGGGCCTGTGGGACTTCCCAGTGTCTGCTTGCATCTGGGGTAGAGGTATAGATTTGGGAGTCACAAGACGGTCATTGATGAAGTATAGGAGTGGCTGAGGTCACCTCGCTAGATGATATGGAATTGGGTCACCAACACCAAGGGATGTGATGACTTAAAAAAAGAGCAGGTCATCATGAGTGTCCAATGTTGGAGAGAATTCATATAAGAACTTTATCTATTAGATTTGGAACAAATAGATCTTTAGTCTCTACATATGGGAGTTTATTTTTTTCAATCAACGAATATTTCCTGAACATCTATCTGCTCACTCACACCAGGCACTGCTCTTGGCTTGAAACTTACATTCTGGTAGGAGAGACAAGCAACCAAGAAGTAAACCAATAACCAGGCAAGGTTATTTCAGACAATGATAAGAGCTATTGAGAAAACAAAACAGGGTGATTGGTAGTGGCAGTGGGTGACTGGTGATGAGTGGGGAGCTTATTTAGATTGGATGGGCAGGGAAGACTGTTTGAGGAGATGACATTTGATCTGAATCCTGAATAAGAAACATCTGCATAAAGATCCAGGAGGCAGAACATTCCAGGTAGATGGAACAGCTTATGCAAAGGCCCTAAATCAGTGGTTCTCAAGCAGGGGTAATTTTGCCCCTAGGCAAAATTTTGTCCCCTAGGTAATTTTGTCCCCTAGGGGACATTTGGCTACCTCTGGAGACAAAACACAACTGGTGGTGGGGGGAGTGTTACAGACATATAGGGGGTAGAGGCCAGGGATGCTGGTAAACATCTTACAATGCACAGGACAGGCCCCACAGCAGAGAATTATCCAGCCCCAAATGTCGTTAGTGCCAAGGATGAGAAATCCTGCCTTAAATTAGGAACAAGTTTGGTTCATTTAAGGAGTAGAAAAGAGGTCAACATCTGGGAAACAGGGGACTTGAGTTAGAGGGGTGAGTAAGGCCACGTGACAGAGGCCTTGGAAGGAGGGCTTGGTAAGGGATATTTACTATTTCACTTCTGGAAGTGCAATGGAAAACCATTTGAGGGTTGTCAGCAGAGAAATGATCTGATCTGATTTACATTCTGAAATGATACTCTGGCTGCTGTAGAGACAGGATTGCAGTGGGCAAGAGTGGGACCAGAGAGGCCAAGCAGCCATCCAGATGAGGAGAAGAGTGGGATATAAGTGGACAACTAGGTAGAGCTGATGGAATTTTTCTGATGGACAGTTTGAAGGTTGAGGGAAAGTGAGGAATCAAAAATTACTTCTAAGATTTTGGTTTGGACAATAGGATGGGTATATGTACAGCTCACTGTGATGAGAAGATGGGGCAAGGTTTATATAGAGAAGATAAAAACAGTTTGAAATGCATACTAAGGGGATTGTCAAGGTAATGGATGAGGGTTTAACACTCATCATGTTTATCACACAGCTGTTTGAAATAGCTGCAATCAGCCTAATTATCCAATTATAGGAGATTAATTAAATAAATTATGGAGCCAGTATGAATTAATATTACAGAGTATATCAGTTAACATGGAAATATGGTCACAATGTAATAAATTATTGTAAAATAGTATGTAGAGTATGATACCATTGGATTCTCATTTCACTTTTTATACCAGAATATGTACTCCGTGAGGTCACAATTTAAGTATAGAAGTAAAATTATAAAAATAATAGAAGAAAATAAGGATGAATATTTTTATAACCATGGAGTGGTGAAACTTGTATACTATATTATTAAAACCAGAAACCATGAGGAAAAGGTGGATATACTTGACTATATGAAAAGTTAAAACTTTTGTGGGAGGAAACCCATAGATGAAGTAAAAAAAAAAGAAAAGAAAGAAAAACTAGGAAAAATTATTTGTGATAAGCATGACAGAGTTAATATCTCTATTAGCTAAAGAAATTTTATAAATTGATAGAAAAGACAAATGGCCCAGCCACAAAATGGACAAAGATGGGTAGGCAATTCCTAGAAGAATAAATGGCTAATCAGCATATGAGGAGTTCAGTCTCCCTATGAAAAAAATGCTAACTGAAACAATGAGTTCATTTTTTACCTATAAGATTGGCAAAAATTAAAAGATTGATAATATTCATTTTTGGAGAAGGTGAGGGAGAGCACCTAATACAATCTTTTTAGAGTATAATCTGGTACCATCAAAATGTAAATGTGCTTATTCTTTGACCAAGCAAATCTACATTTGGTTATTTAGCCTACATGAATAATTAGACAACTATTAAAAGATATAGGTATAAGATGTGTAGATCTCACTAGTGATAATAAAAACTTTGAAATAACTCAAATGTTTCTCAGCAAGGAGATGCTTAAACAAATTTTGGGCCATAATAAGTGATAAAGCAATATTCATCTGTTCAAAGGAGGGAGATCGATCTGTACGTCCTGATTTGGAAAATCGCTCATGACACTGTTAAATGAAAAAAGCAAGTTCCAGAGCAGTCAGCGTGATATGGTCTCATTTTGTAAAAATAACTAAATAAAATTATGTTTTGATAGATGTGGTTCTAAATGTTTAGGAAAAGGTCTGAAAGGCTTACACAAATTTATTCAGTGTTGTCTTTTTCCAGGGAGTTAAATTTTTAGTTCCTATTTTTTTTTACTTTTCTCTATTGTTTATTTATTTTTAACATAGTGGCATGTGTCTAAAAATGCTCTGTGGTAAAAATTTTATATTGGCATATTGGTAAAGATGGACTTAACACAATTATGAGGGTAAACTATGTTCCCTTTGTCAAAATCATCTTCTTAGGGCTTCCCTGGTGGCGCAGTGGTTGAGAGTCTGCCTGCCGATGCAGGGGACATGGGTTCGTGCCCCGGTCCGGGAGGATCCCACGTGCCGCGGAGCGGCTGGGCCCGTGAGCCATGGCCGCTGAGCCTGCGCGTCTGGAGCCTGTGCTCCGCAACGGGAGAGGCCACAACAGTGAGAGGCCCGCGTATGCAAAAAAAAAAAAAAAAAAAAAAAAGATGCGAACGTGCGTTCTCATGTCCAATTACGTGAGTTAGTTCACGTGTCTGGCGTACATTGTCACGTGCAGCCTGCCCTCCGTCTCCTGTTGCTGACGACCCTTCAGCTCTGCCATCTCCCCACTCCTCTCCCTCCTCCAGCCAGTAGCTCTTCTTGCCTGTTCACTCCATGTCAGCCCCTGTACGCCAGCTGTTGTACTGTACTACTGTATTTTTCAAGGTACTGTACTGTAAAATTTAAAATGTTTCCTTTATTTTTTGTGTTTTTTTAATGTGTTATTTGTGTGAAAAGTATTAGAAACCTATTACAGTACAGTACTATATAGCTGACTGTGTTATTTGGATACCTAGGCTAACTTTGTTGGACTTATGAACAAGTTGGACTTACGAAGCACTCTAGGAATGGAATTCATTTGTATGTAGGCGACTTACTGTAATGACAGGGCAGAAGCTAGCTGGCTATGGGAGATGATGAAGTAGAGGCAGGGAGTGTGAAAAACTCCTTTAATAATCTCGAGTGAGGGAAAGAAGATAAGGTCAGGAGGGAGAAGCAGAAGATACAGGAGAGAGGCTGGAGGTTGATGTAGAGTCAAGGGGAGGTTTCTGCTTCCTCTGTCTAAGCATGTCCATCTGTCTGTCCATGGAACATCAGTGCTCATGCTGAAGTTTTCTTAAAAGCGGTCTTACTCTCGTCTTCCGTTGTCGCTTTACATCTGTTCAGGTTCTGGCCATTTCTTTGGCTCCTCTTTCTTAAAGTTCTTAGCCATGTTAGGTTACAATCTCAGTCTCGGTTAATTTAGAACGTCTGCTCCAAGATAACAGTCGGCACTGTGCGGCTGGTGTAATGTTCAGTCTTCTCACGTGCACACCACCCCCCTCCTCGCCCCCTGCCCTGCCCCAGATGGCCCCTCGGTATGATGGTGGGGGCTGGCATGGCCCTCCTCTCTCCCCCATCACCCCACACTTTCTCCTCGTTCTCTGCTTGCCAGCTGTGCTCCTCCCCCCAGGGTCAGAGCTAGGAGGAGGGATGAGCGGTGAGGCTGGCTCTCTGGTAGGATGGTGTTGCCTTCTCTGGGGCAGCAGGTGTGTACAGCAGACTCTCGCTGGGCATTTCCATGGGTTCCTTGAAAGTTCACCTGGTGGGGCCTTCCAACTGCAACTCTTCAGCTGGCCTTGTCCTATCCACCCTCAGTTCTTCGCCCAAACCCACGCCTACCTCCCAGTACTGCTCACAGCTTCCTGCTCCTGGAGTCCTCTTTTCTGGGAGCCTCTGCCTGAACAAAATTCTTACAATTTGATCCCCAGGAGTGAAGTTACTTCCCAGACCCAGCCTTCTACCCCGCTGCCTGCCTTGACCTTCTCAGGCATGAGTAGGTCCCAGTCTTCCTAGCACCCAACTGCAGGGGACATGCATTCATCTCTCCAAGCTGTCCCATTAAAGCGTCCTCACTAGGCTTGAGAAGAAGGCAGAGATCCCCTTCATCCTTCCATCCTTGGGGTCTGAGACCCACAGCATCCTAATGGCTCTACTCAAGAATCCTCTTCAAACCCCACTCCTTTGACTCTTTAGCCTCCTGCTGAATGAGGGAATTTAAAAGTCATAATACTGGTTCTTGGTTATTCTACTTTGAAATTGCGCATATGGTCTAGCACATCCTTTGAAATGTAGCTTTTACTATATCTTGGTGCTTCACAGTCCCAACTTCTAACATAACATTTTGTTATATACCAATGGCGATGAGGCACAGCTAATACAGAGGGAGACTCTGAAGATGCAGGAGAGGGGCCGATGGAGTTGGGGTCCCAAGCCTTGGTGGGGAACTGGCCTAGAGGGAAGAGGGCCTCTTTCCCATTGCGACAGGAGGGAAGGGAGAAGGCAAGTCGTAGATTAGCAGAGACAAGCAAGGAATTGATGGAACTTCCATCTGATGAGTTGATGATTTCTATTGTCTCCATGAAACAGGAGGTCAGAGGTTTACTGGAGCACAGCAAAGAGGAAAAGTCCTGATTGAATCAGTCTGAATAATTTGCATGATGGAATTCCGAGGGAATTTCTAGTCCAACTGAAAGTTGTGAAACTTGCTACAATGGTGTGGGCTGCTGAAAGGGCTGCTGAGTTCCTCCTGCATAAGGAGAAGTTAAGGTTAACACCTCCCCAGCTGGGCTGTGGCTGTGGCTACCAGGAGAGGAACGATGAGAGAGTACAAATACTAAAGAAAGAAGGGTATTACATGATGAAGGAAGACCAGAAAAGCCTAAAGGTAGCCACCCTCCCTGGATTAGAGAGGAAACTTTTATCTTTGCAAATAGACTCAGAGTTCAGGTTTGAATGTCCTGAGTCATAAAAGCCCCAACTATACACTAATCAGCACCCCCGCTGAATCCTACAGCTCAAAAGAGGAAGGTGGTATGAAAGAGAAGTCATGATGTGGCCTGCAATTACTGACTGGTGGAAGGGAAGGATGAAGTCCTTTGGGCTTATTCAACCTTAGAACCCAGTCTCAGAACCCCTGATTTGTTCAGACCAGGTAGACTCTCTTGATTTTGTTTCAGAGGAGTATGTGGATATCCACGATTGACAGTGAAACTTCCTGATGTCTCAAACACCTTTATCTCATTGAAGTAAGGGTGATTGGGGCTTTATTATTAAGTTGGTATCACATATGACCAAATGCTCTAACAGTGCCTTTAACTGTAGGAGATACAATTATAAGAACTGAAACTAATATTTTGGTGGTAATCCGAGGTCAGGGGAAGAGGGAAGAGAAATGAAAGTGAAGCATATTTTCTGAAAGCAAAATGGCTACTCGCAATCAAGGGGAATTAAGAGAAATTAACGAGCTACAATTTTAAGTAGGGACCCCTTTGCTGCACTCCCTAAAATAAATCACATGGGCAAGTGCTATTAAGCCTAAGTGATGGGCTAGTCTTATTAATAGTGGGTCTTAAAAAGGGTGCTTCTACTGAGGATGGTCACCTTAAATTGTCCTGAAACCTTTCAGGGATTTTCATGGGGCAATTATGTCATCAAGAAGTCATTTGAAATGTGTACAAAGCCAAAAATTAATTGCTAAAGTGGAACTTTGCTTTTTCTTTGGAACTCCCCATTCTAGACTTGTAACATAGGGGAGGAAGTTGGGATGGGTCCCTGGCACTGTTGCACTGAATGTATGCCTGTGATCTGCATGTGATTTTCTCTAAAGGGATCAAAATCTTCCATCTGAACACGGTGCAGTACGTTCTAGGGATTCTTAAAAGCATTGCCACCCATGAGGGCAACTCCTTAAAGGTAGTGGAAATAAAGGAAAGGAAACAGATTTCCTCAATAAGGATCAAAGCTTTTTTATTGCAATCCCGTTAAACTCTCCATGCTAATTATTGCCTGGATTTATTCAGCCTCGAAGCCCCGGAAGTCTACTGGCTTGAGCGTGAGGTACTCCATTTTAATGTTTCAAAACCTCTTAAATAACCACAAAAGCAACTGTTGATCTCAATCTTCCCTTCAAACACCTGCTTACTGATACTCGATTATGTGTTTTGAGGCTTGTGATTGAGAGTCTTAACACCTGGCTGATTAGGCTGATGTTTGATCATGTTTTGAAATGCAATCTTACTGTTTCGTGTGTAGTTCCAGGCTGCAGTGCATTATTAAGTGGATTTGATACCTCAAAACTCTTATTGTTGGTTTTAAAAAATAACCGTTACAGAATAATAGCTTGTTTTCATTAAAGAGGAAATGAACTGTAAAATGCTTACCCTCTGATGTGGCCTTGGTCTTTAAGACAGTGGGTTTCAAAGTGTGGGACTGGGACGGGGTGGGGCTGGAGGGCCGGGGACCTACCTTGATTTCCTAGGCCTACGGCATCTGAATCTCTGTAGCGGGGCCCAGGATTGACATTCTGAACTCATTCGCTTTGTTGAGAAATGCTGCTTTAAGAGAAGGCACCTTTCAATTGGATCCTGAATAGGAGCTTTCTGGGTAGAACCTTCTGGTTCCTACCTGTGAAATGCACCTGAACTAGAGCTGAGAGGTTTTGGCTGTTCCCTGGGAGAGTACGGAACATGCGCGTGAGCTGGGGAGTGGGCCGCTGTGCTCAAGGGTCTGAGAGGTGAGGGAGGAGATGTGCCCTTAGGACCGTGATAGGCGCCCACTTTCCCCCTTCACTTTACAAATGAGAAAACTGAGGCCTGGAAAAGTATAAGGACCGACTGAAGGTCACTCAATGGCAAGCCGAGGCTAGAACCCAGGATCAGAGTCCCTGCCCACTGCTCTTGTTCCCGGGTCAATGAAGTGAGGCCTCTGTAAGAGGCCAGGCCCTATCCTTTTGCCCAGCTCGGTACCCAGGAGGCTGACCTGCTTAGCTTGCAGCCCAAGCGTCCTGCCCTCCATCTTCTGGCTGGGTTTGGGAGACGGGGGAAGGAGCCCATGGGTGGCCTGAGGGCACCACTTCAATCTGGAGAGGGGAGTAGCCTGTCCAACCCTCCTAGTCTGTCCGGACTGAAGGGTTTCCCAGGACACGGGACTTCCAGTGCTAAAACCCGGACAGTTCCAGGCGAATGGGAGTGGACGAACGCCTTTAAAATTTGACTAGAGAAAAGTTTGAGCAGGCTCAGGACTGTGGTTAATAATCATGGAAATGTAGTTGTTGTTGCCATTTAAAAAATAGCCACATACTTTATTATCTTTTGATTAAAAAATGAGACTTTGTGGTAGAAAATTAAAACGTTTTAAAGGGGTATGTTGCTAAGTAAGTCCTTCCCACTTTTGGCCTCTCTCAGCTTTCTTCTTCAGAGGCAACTGTGGCCAAGTTTCTTTGTGTATCTTTCCAAAGGTATTTTATGCACATTTAAGTGTAAAAATATATCATGCAAAGCATCCAAATGGCAGCATACATTGTTCATTACCTTGCTTTTTTCACTTAACAGATTTGAGAGCGTTCTATAATAGGTAATACCTGCCATATTCTTTTTAGTGGTTGTATAGTGTTCCTTCTTCTGGATTTATTGTCTTTTATAAACGTATCAAGCCACCTATTAATAGGCTTTCAGTTTGCTTCTAATTCAGTGCCATCATTATTTTTTTTAATTTATTATTATTTTTTAAAATGTATTTATTTATTTATTTTTGGCTGCGTCGGGTCTTTGTTGCTGCGCACGGGCTTTCTCTAGTTGCGGTGAGCGGGGGCTACTCTTTGTTGTGGTGCGCGGGCTTCTCATTGCAGTGGCCTATCTTTATTGTGGAGCACGGGCTCTAGGTGCATGGGCTTCAGTAGTTGTGGCACACGGACTCAGTAATTGTGGCTCGCGGGCTCTAGAGCACAGGCTCAGTAGTTGTGGTGCACAGACTTAGTTCCGCTGGGGCATGTGGGATCTCCCGGACCAGGGCTTGAACCCGTGTCCCCTGCATTGGCAGGCAGATTCTTAATCACTGTGCCACTAAGGAAGTCCCTCAGTACCATTATTAATACAAATAATGCTGCAATGAATATCCTCGAGTATCCGGGTAAAAGGGAATGTGCATTTAAAACAGTGAAAGCCAGTGTCAAATTGGCTTCCATAGAGGCTGTACCAGTTTACACTGCTCCGCTCTGTACAGAAAAGTGCCTGGTTCCCGCAGCCCTTCCAGAAGTACACCCTCCAATTCAGCTATGGTCAAGGCCTGGGTAAGCAAATACTAATTTTTGCTAGTAAGTCAGATCCTCTCCCATTTTACTTCCTTGCTGGTCTCTTTCCGGCTACCAAGGCAAAACTATCCTCTAGCCAGAACCATTTCCTGCTTTTTCTGCTGCTTTTGCTGTGTCAACTCATTAGCTTTAATTGTCTTCAAAATGATCTCCAGCTGTGTCATTCTCTCCAGACCTGCAGAGCTTTGGGAAATGCTGTCAAAGCTAGGGCGTGTCTATAGGGGTAGACCGAGGTCTGTGCAACCAGTAGCCAAAGTTGGCAACTGGAGAGTAAATCAGCATTTTTTTGCTCTGAAAATAGGTCACATGGACAAAGGCAGTGAGGAGTTGGAGAGCTTCATGCCAGGGCAGCCATACCAGAGTTTAGGCTTCCTTTCAACATCTAGAACTATGTATGAACGCACAGGACATGTTTGTGGGAAAGCTGGATTTCCTGACCCCAATATCTACCATCCCTGCCTCCCATCTCCACACATTTTGTACAGGTGGAGAACTAACGTGGCCTTCTCCAGATCTCCTCCAGCCAGTAGTGGGTGGGGTGGGCGGGTGGGGACAGGGATCAGATCGTATCAGCATTTGAGAGCCGGTTGGTAAGTTTTTAGGGATTTTGTGGGCTGCTTGTTAAATATAGCCATTATTTAAAATTACATAAGTGTACAAGTAAACGTATTTATTAAAAACAAAGGTAATGCTCAAACACATCACTGCCTAATTATTACACACATTTTATTTATGCTTTTGAGTGTTTACATCGGTTGTATCTGTCGATGAAAAACTAATCAACAGTTGATCTAAGAAAGAAATGAAAAATTTTATTCAAGCCAAACTGAGGATTATAACTGGGAACAGCCTCTCAGAAAGCTCCGGGAACAGTTTCACCCATTAGAGGACTAAAGCACAGTTATATAATTTTTTGAGACAGAGGCCTCTACATTAAATGACATATTATTGACAGTTTACACAATCCAGATCTACGGGACAAAGCAAGTAGTGGGTCATGGGTCATCGTGGCTCTTTACAAGATTAAGAAGGAAGGCTATCTCCTAAGTAGTTGTGACCCTTTACGAGATTAAGAAAGGGAGTTATCTCCTAAAGAGGTCTGGTTAATGCATTGTACAACACACAATAAAGCGGAAGGAGGAGGCCTAAAATTTTATGTTTTTCTTGTCTTGCTATAAAATATGAATTTTATTTCAATCTATACACTGGAAATACTATGTACTAGTGCTGTGTGTCTCTTCTCTACTTGGTGGTTGGTGATGTCATGTTGGTAGCTTGAAATTGTCCACAACGGGAATATGTACACCAAGGAAATTGGCAAATGCTATAAATCAGGGCTTGATTTATTGCTTTGTTGCTTGTCTAGATTTAAGAAAGTTAAGGAGAAAATATTAATAATGCAGATTAAACTTAAAAGTCTGAAATGACTAGAGCCGAAAGTGAAAGAGGATTTAGTTCAATGAACAGTTTGTACAAGAGTGAATCTATCAGTAGATCTTATCATATGTAATGACAATAAATTTACTGGGAAAAGAGCAGACTGAGATGCAACTCTATATGTCAAATCATGGTTGAATTGCAACCATGGTTTGACTATGGATTCAAGAGCATCCTGGGAGGAAAATCAACTATATGGGATCTGCAGTAAAGACAATTGTGTATTTTATTACTATCTGTAAATTGTGTATTGTAAATATACATGATTTATATCAGTGAAACTTACAATAACCTTATGTCTATATATACATACATTCACTTTTTTGGTTTTTTGAGAGCTGGTTGTTAAGTATTTACCTGCCTACCACCATCTCCAGCTTCAGAATTCTGTGACTATATCTTGAGTTATGCTATTATCTCAGAAGAAATCCTGCCATTTTCATTAGTCTGCATTCTGTGCAGTGGGGATAAGACACCATTTGGCTCCTTTCCTAAGGAGTGAAGCTGGGCCTGAAGAGCATCTTCACCCGGACCTCAATGTGTTGCTAATGATTAAGATGGGGATTAGGCCTGGAGCTGGGGAGCTTGCCTGGCTTGGAGCCAGGCCCTTTTTGCTGAACCTTCTTTCTGTTCAGTGGCCAGAAGTTTTCTGCATTTTCCTACATCAGGGGTTGGCAACCCTTCTGAATTAGCAAGCCAAGTCCTCATTTATTCACTCTAAGGTGGCGTGTGCCAGGAATACATTCTAACTTTTAAAAGTTCTCTCTGTTAATCCAGGTTCTGGCCAAAGTCACTATATAGAAGAATTCTTTTATTATGAGAAAACCCACTGAAACATAAGATCCAAAATACACCATTTCTTTAAACTTTTGACAAGAACTGAATAGTTATCATTTTGTTCCTCACCTGAGGGAGATTTTCATCTTGCCCCACGTGACTTGAGCAGTAGGGCACGTTTCTTGCTCTCACTCCCCCAGTCAATGCTTCAGGGCCCCTCAGAAGCCGTGTTGGCAACTCAAGGGCCAGGGAGAATGGGTCGGTGCCAGGGTTGCTCCTGGGAAGGTATCAGGGATTAGGGGGTGGGGGCCTGTGATAGTTCTTTTACTTGGTATATCATCCAGAATTCATCAAGGCAATCAAGAGATACTACTGCTTATGAAAGGGGTAAAGAGACTTACTAAAGGAATATTAGATAGGTCAAGTCCCTTCAGAAGGCTATAGAACCAGGTTTGGAGGGCAGGCTTGAACAAGAGGCTACGTATCAGCTAGGACCACAGCCGCAGTCACATTCTAAACAACAGCCTGGTGAAGACCCTGAAAATGCTTTTTGCCACCGTTGAACACTGGGCACCTCTGCTTAGACCAGCTCTGCTGCTGGCCCAGGGCACTGGATGTTCTTGCCCCTAGAAACTCTTTTTGTTGTGTTGTACTAAGCCTTGACTCAAAGTTCAACACGTGTGAGTCTAGGCCCCTTGCCTTTGCTGAACTGCAAGGGAGCCTGGGAAAAAGGCTGTTTGGCTTTTTTCAGGATCTCTAGTGGGAAGAAGGCTCTGCTTTCTACTGAAAAGCACAAGGCGGATGTGCTACACACAAAGGGCAGGGATTGGCTGCTGGGTAGCCAAAAAAGGAAAATCAGATGTCCATGACAGTCAGCCACATGTTCTGCAGATTTATAGGCTCTCATTTTTCATCTGGAATGTGCTCATCTTTTGCTTCACGGGACCACTACGCACTGTGCCTCCTCTTCTCTAAGCAGGATACTCTGGGACCCCTTCTCCTCGTCTGTAGGCTCAGGGGTGGCTCTGGAAGAGATGCTGGTGCAATGCTGTCCTGCTGTGTGCTCTCTTGTCCATCTCAGGACAGCACAACCTGCTCCTCCATGATGTTCTGGGTCATGACGCTTCCCCTGCCCGATCGCCCAGGTCTCCCCCTCCTCAGCCTATAACGCGTCTGTAGTCTCATGAAGCAAAAGGGTGTGAGAAACAAGGGGTTGGGTCCTGACACCCTCGTGCTTCCTGGGGAGTCCCCACTGCTCCTGCAGTAGTCCTCTCAAAACCCATGGCCCACATTGCCTTGTGTATCACAAGGGGACAATCCCTTGTCCTGGTGTTTCATTTTGAAAAGTGCCTCATCCTTACTTTTGGTTAGATAACTATCAAAACAATATATTACATTGGTTTAGTGCTGCAGAGTTTTCAAACAAACATTTTCATGACGATGAACTCCTTTTATTGACTGGGCTCCCCCGTGAAATATCAATAGCTCTTATTATTCCCATCATGGAGTCAAGCCTCTGAGGCCCAAAGGGCCCAAGGTTGCACAGCTGCTAAGGGACAGGGTTGGACTTGACACCAGTTTTCCTTACGCCTCACTTGCTGCTCCGTGGACAGTATCACGGTGCTGTGGTCATATGTGATGACAATGGCATGTGCTGCTATGATGAAGCAATGACCCAAGCATCAGTGTCCTTGCTGGACAGTCCTGCCTCTGTGGAGTTTGCAGGCCCCTGCTGAGGTCTGTCTTGCCTTTTGGGCCAGATCCGGTGAGCTAGGCTCCCCTGAAAGTGATGAGGAGCTCTCAGCAAGAAGAGTCCTGGATTGATTTCCAGCCCCACCTGGCCTGTAACTCTCCCTCACTCTCTACCCAGGATTTTTCTCCTTCCCCACTAGTCATGAACCCTCTCAGAGGCAAGCCAAAAGCAGCTGATGCAGTGGTCACAGCCCTCTAAGAGGAGGCCAGTGGGTGGAATTCTCAACAATCCCAACCCTGAGGTTTGGAAGACAAACGACTTCTGTTTCAGACAAATGGGAGTGTCAAGTTATTCCAGCCTGATGAGATTACAGCTCGGAGGATCACGAGGAATCAATTCCTCCAGAAGAGGAAAAAAACAGCTGGCATGGGAGCTCTGCAGGGCTTTCTGCTAAGGGTAACGTGGGGTCACAGGCTGGAAGGTTCCAGTTGATGACGGGGTTAGGACGAGAGGGGACTGGCACGTGAAACAAGCCCAAAATATAGTAAATGATGAACCCAGGGCACGTCAGGAAGGTACGCAGACAGCATGGCTGACGATCAGAGGCAGCAGCTTCTGGGTCCCTTCTCTCTGTCCAGAAGCAGCAAAGGAGAGACAGGAGGAGTTTGGACTCTCACAGGAGAGCAGTAGAAAGATAGAGGAGACCAGGAAGAGGCAAGAGAGGAGAGCGAGGCACTTCCCTTGGTCACAAAATTTAAGGGGGAGCCCCAAATCTCAGAAATCAAGATGAATAATATTTCAAGGCCATATTTACAAAAATCAAAATTAGTGCAAAAACAATCTGTGATGACAAAATACCAAGATTTTAAAGCAAGACTGGACAGCAGCAGTGCTGTATGGAGCATATTGGAGCCTTAGGCAAAGGGAAAAATCAATAATATTGATCCTGTCTTTACTCAAAATTTTGGCATTTTGTTCATCATGAATTTTTGGCATTCGGTGAAGTACACATAACACAAAATGTACCATGTTAACCATTTTCAAGTGCACAGTTCAGTGGTATTGAATGCATTCACACTGTTATGCAGCCACCACCAACATCCATCTCCAGAACTTTCTTCATTTTCTCAAACTGAAATTCTGTATCATTAAACACTAATTCCCCACTCTTTCCTCTCCTGGAAACCACAGTTGTGCTTTCTGTCTTTATGCACTGGACCGCTCCTGGGCTCCTTCTACAAGTGGAATCACACAGTATTTGTCTTTTATGACTAGCTTACTTCATTTCGCATAATGTCCTCAAGCTTCATCCATGTTGTAGCAGGTGTCAGAATTTCCTTCCTTTTTAAGGCTCAATAATATTCCATTTTGTGTACATACCACATTTTGCTTATTCATTCATCCAGAGATGGACATTTGGGTTGTTTCTACCTTGGCTGTTGTGAACAATGCTGTGATGAATATGGGGATACAAATAACTGTTCAAGTCTCTGTTTCAATTCCTTTTGGGTATATATCCAGAAGTGGAATTACTGAATCATATGGTAATTTTATGTTTAATTTTTTGAAGGACCACCAAACCATTTTCTCTAGAGACTTTTGCATTAATTTTGATTTTTAAAAATATTGTGTTAGAATTTTATTTATCTGAAGTACTGAATTTTTCAGGACTTGCTTCAGCCTAGTCCTGGCCCTGGAAATACAATCCTTAATGCCTGGTGATTCATCCACGGCACTGAATGGAGCCACTAAGCTCTTTTCCAGAACCATGGAAGGACCTCTTGGCTGGCCTGTTATTTAGTGCTTTGCCCTTATTTGGGAAGATGATGCTTTGGGTTGTTTTTCTGGTTGTGAGACCAGGTAACATAGACCCACCTGCTACCTTGTGACACTGGCATAGATCTGTGGAGGAGTGGCCAGTGTTGGGGTGCAGTCTGTGACAGATACCATTCTGGTAGATGGGATGCTAATTGTTCTGAGCAGGAATTGTACCTGCTGGCACTCTTGATCCTAAATTTCATTAGCAGCAATTAATTCTACATTGTCCCCACGGTTTTCTTAAAAACCGTGAGTTTTTTTTTTTTTTTTTTTTTTGTTTTGTTTTGTTTTGTTTTTTATTAGTTTCTGCTTTATAACAAAGTGAATCAGTCATACGTATACATCTGTTCCCACATCCCCTCCCTCATGCATCTCCCTCCCTCCCACCCTCCCCATCCCACCCCTCCAGGCGGTCACAAAGCACCGAGCTGATCTCCCTGTGCTCTGCGGCTGCTTCCCACTATCTATCTACCTTACGTTTGGTAGTGTATATATGTCCATGCCTCTCTTTCCCTTTGTCACAGCTTACCCTTCCCCTTCCCCATATCCTCAAGTCCATTCTCAAGTAGGTCTGTGTCTTTATTCCCGTTTTACCCCTAGGTTCTTCATGACATTTTTTTTTTTTTAAATTCCATATATATGTGTTAGCATACGGTATTTGTCTTTCTCTTTCTGACTCACTTCACTCTGTATGACAGACTCTAGGTCTATCCACCTCATTACAAATAGCTCAGTTTCGTTTCTTTTTATGGCTGAGTAATATTCCATTGTATATATGTGCCACATCTTCTTTATCCATTCATCCGATGATGGACACTTAGGTTGTTTCCAGCTCCGGGCTATTGTGAATAGAGCTGCAATGAACATTTTGGTACATGTCTCTTTTTGAATTATGGTTTTCTCAGGGTATATGCCTAGTAGTGGGATTGCTGGGTCATATGGTAGTTCTATTTTTAGTTTTTTAAGGAACCTCCATACTGTTCTCCATAGTGGCTGTACCCATTCACATTCCCACCAGCAGTGCAAGAGTGTTCCCTTTTCTCCACACCCTCTCCAGCATTTATTGTTTCTAGATTTCTTGATGATGGCCATTCTGACTGGTGTGAGATGATATCTCATTGTAGTTTTGATTTGCATTTCTCTAATGATTAATGATGTTGAGCATTCTTTCATGTGTTTGTTGGCAGTCTGTATATCTTCTTTGGAGAAATGCCTATTTAAGTCTTCTGCCCATTTTTGGATTGGGTTGTTTGTTTTTTTGCTATTGAGCTGCATGAGCTGTTTATAAATTTTGGAGATTAATCCTTTGTCAGTTGCTTCATTTGCAAATATTTTCTCCCATTCTGAGGGTTGTCTTTTGGTCTTGTTTATGGTTTCCTTTGCTGTGCAAAAGCTTTGAAGTTTCATTAGGTCCCATTTGTTTATCATTGTTTTTATTTCCATTTCTCTAGGAGGTGGGTCCAAAAGGATCTTGCTGTGATTTATGTCATAGAGTGTTCTACCTATGTTTTCCTCTAAGAGTTTGATAGTTTCTGGCCTTACATTTAGGTCTTTAATCCATTTTGAGCTTATTTTTGTGTATGGTGTTAGGGAATGATCTAATCTCATACTTTTACATGTCCCTGTCCAGTTTTCCCAGCACCACTTATTGAAGAGGCTGTCCTTTCTCCACTGTACATTCCTGCCTCCTTTATCAAAGATAAGTTGGCCATATGTGCGTGGGTTTATCTCTGGGCTTTCTATCCTGATCCACTGATCTATCTTTCTGTTTTTATGCCAGTACCACACTGTCTTAATTACTGTAGCTTTGTAGTATAGTCTGAAGTCAGGGAGCCTGATTCCTCCAGCTCCGTTTTTCGTTCTCAAGATTGCTTTGGCTATTCGGGGTCTTTTGTTTTTCCAAACAAATTTTGAAATTTTTTGTTCAAATTCTGTGAAAAATGCCAGTGGTAGTTTGATAGGGATTGCATTGAATCTGTAGATTGCTTTGGGTAGTAGAGTCATTTTCACAATATTGATTCTTCCAATCCAGGAGCATGGTATATCTCTCCATCTATTTGTATCCTCTTTAATTTCTTTCATCAGTGTCTTATAATTTTCTGCATACAGGTCTTTTGTCTCCTTAGGTAGGTTTATTCCTAGATATTTTATTCTTTTTGTTGCAATGGTAAATGGGAGTGTTTTCTTGATTTCATTTTCAGATTTTTCATCATTAGTGTACAGGAATGCCAGAGATTTCTGTGCATTAATTTTGTATCCTGCTACTTTACCAAATTCATTGATTAGCTCTAGTAGTTTTTCGGTAGCATCTTTAGGATTCTCTATGTATAGTATCATGTCATCTGCAAACAGTGACAGCTTTACTTCTTCTTTTCCAATTTGGATTCCTTTTATTTCCTTTTCTTCTCTGATTGCTGTGGCTAAAACTTCCAAAACTAGGTTGAATAAGAGTGGTGAGAGTGGGCAGCCTTGTCTTGTTCCTGATCTTAGTGGAAATGGTTTCAGTTTTTCACCATTGAGGACAATGTTGGCTGTGGGTTTGTCATATATGGCCTTTATTATGTTGAGGAAAGTTCCCTCTATGCCTACTTTCTGCAGGGTTTTTATCATAAATGGGTGTTGAATTTTGTCGAAAGCTTTCTCTGCATCTATTGAAATGATCATATGGTTTTTCTCCTTCAACTTGTTAATATGGTGTATCACATTGATTGATTTGCGTATATTGAAGAATCCTTGCATTCCTGGAATAAACCCCACTTGATCATGGTGTATGATCCTTTTAATGTGCTGTTGGATTCTGTTTGCTAGTATTTTGTTGAGGATTTTTGCATCTATGTTCATCAGTGATATTGGCCTGTAGTTTTCTTTCTTTGTGACATCCTTGCCTGGTTTTGGTATCAAGGTGATGGTGGCCTCGTAGAATGAGTTTGGGAGTGTTCCTTCCTCTGATATTGTTTGGAAGAGTTTGAGAAGGATGGGTGTTAGCTCTTCTCTAAATGCTTGATAGAATTCGCCTGTGAAGCCATCTGGTCCTGGGCTTTTGTTTGATGGAAGATTTTTAATCACAGTTTCAATTTCAGTGCTTGTGATTGGTCTATTCATATTTTCTATTTCTTCCTGAGTCAGTCTTGGTAGGTTGTGCATTTCTAAGAATTTGTCCATTTCTTCCAGGTTGTCCATTTTATTGGCATAGAGTTGCTTATAGTAATCTCTCATGATCTTTTGTATTTCTGCAGTGTCAGTTGTTACTTCTCCTTTTTCATTTCTAATTCTACTGATTTGAGTCTTCTCCCTTCTTTTCTTGATGAGTCTGGCTAATGGTTTGTCAATTTTGTTTATCTTCTCAAAGAACCAGCTTTTAGTTTGGTTGATCTTTGCTATCGTTTCCTTCATTTCTTTTTCATTTATTTCTGATCTGATCTTTATGATTTCTTTCCTTCTGCTAACTTTGGGGGTTTTTTGTTCTTCTTTCTCTAATTGCTTTAGGTGCAGGGTCAGGTTGTTTACTCGAAATGTTTCCTGTTTCTTAAGGTGGGATTGTATTGCTATAAACTTCCCCCTTAGAACTGCTTTTGCTGCGTCCCATAGGTTTTGGGTCGTCGTGTCTCCATTGTCATTTGTTTCTAAGTATTTCTTAATTTCCTCTTTGATTTCTTCAGTGATCACTTCATTATTGAGTAGTGTATTGTTTAGCCTCCATGTGTTTGTATTTTTTACAGATCTTTTCCTGTAATTGATGTCTAGTCTCATAGCATTGTGGTCGGAAAAGATACTTGATACAATTTCAATTTTCTTAAATTTACCAAGGCTTGATTTGTGACCCAAGATATGATCTATCCTGGAGAATGTTCCATGAGCACTTGAGAAAAATGTGTATTCTGTCGTTTTTGGGTGGAATGTCCTATAAATATCAATTAAGTCCATCTTGTTTAATGTATCATTTAAAGCTTGTGTTTCCTTATTTATTTTCATTTTGGATGATCTGTCCATTGGTGAAAGTGGGGTGTTAAAGTCCCCTACTATGATTGTGTTACTGTCGATTTCCCCTTTTATGGCTGTTAGTATTTGCCTTATGTATTGAGGTGCTCCTATGTTGGGTGCATAAATATTTACAATTGTTATATCTTCTTCTTGGATCGATCCCTTTATCGTTATGTAGTGTCCTTCTTTGTCTCTTCTTATAGTCTTTATTTTAAAGTCTATTTTGTCTGATATAAGAATTGCTACTCCAGCTTTCTTTTGATTTCCATTTGCATGGAATATCTTTTTCCATCCCCTTACTTTCAGTCTGTATGTGTCTCTAGGTCTGAAGTGGGTCTCTTGTAGACAGCATATATATGGGTCTTGTTTTTGTATCCATTCAGCCACTCTGTGTCTTTTGGTGGGAGCATTTAGTCCATTTACATTTAAGGTAATTATTGATATGTATGTTCCTATTCCCATTTCCTTAATGGCTTTGGGTTCGTTATTGTAGGTATAGTCCTTCTGTTCTGTTTCTTGCCTAGAGAAGTTCCTTTAGCATTTGTTGTAAAGCTGGTTTGGTGGTGCTGAACTCTCTCAGCTTTTGCTTGTCTGTAAAGGTTTTAATTTCTCCATCAAATCTGAATGAGATCCTTGCTGGGTAGAGTAATCTTGGTTGCAGGTTTCTCTCCTTCATCACTTTAATTATGTCCTGCCACTCCCTTCTGGCTTGTAGAGTTTCTGCTGAGAGATCAGCTGTTAACCTGATGGGGATTCCCTTGTGTGTTATTTGTTGTTTTTCCCTTGCTGCTTTTAATATGATTTCTTTGTGTTTAATTTTTGACAGTTTGATTAATATGTGTCTTGGCGTATTTCTTCTTGGATTTATTCTGTATGGGACTCTCTGTGCCTCCTGGACTTGATTAACTATTTCCTTTCCCATATTAGGGAAGTTTTCAACTATAATCTCTTCAAATATTTTCTCAGTCCCTTTCTTTTTCTCTTCTTCTTCTGGAACCCCTATAATTCGAATGTTGGTGCGTTTAATGTTGTCCCAGAGGTCTCTGAGACTGTCCTCTGTTCTTTTCATTCTTTTTTCTTTATTTTTCTCTGCATCAGTTATTTCCACTATTTTATCTTCCACCTCACTTATCCGTTCTTCTGCCTCAGTTATTCTGCTATTGATCCCATCTAGAGTATTTTTCATTTCATTTATTGTGTTTTTAATTGATGCTTGATTCATCTTTAGTTCTTCTAGGTCCTTGTTAACTGTTTCTTGCATATTGTCTATTCTATTTCCAAGATTTTGGATCTGGGAAATAGAATCTTGGATCAGCTTTACTATCATTATTCTGAATTCTTTTTCAGGTAGACTGCCTATTACCTCTTCATTTGTTAGGTCTGGTAGGTTTTTATCTTGCTCCTTCACCTGCTGTGTGTTTTTCTGCTTTCTCATTTTGCTTATGTTACTGTGTTTGGGGTCTCCTTTTTGCAGGCTGCAGATTCGTAGTTCCCGTTGTTTTTGGTGTCTGTCCCCCGTGGCTAAGGTTGTTACAGTAGGTTGTGTAGGCTTCCTGGTGGGGGGGACTAATGCCTGTGTTCTGGTGGTTGAAGCTCGATCTTGTCTTTCTGGTGGACAGGTCCACGTCTGGTGGTGTGTTTTGGGGTGCCTGTGGCCTTATTATGTTTTTAGGTATCCTCTCTGCTAATGGGTGGGGTTGTGTTCCTGCCTTGCTAGTTGCTTGGCATAGGGTGACCAGCACTGTAGCTTGCTGGTCGTTGACTGAAGCTGGGTGCTGGTGTTGAGATGGAGATCCCTGGGAGATTTTCGCTGCTTGATATTATGTGGAGCTGGGAGGTCTCTTGTGGACCCGTGTCCTGAAGTTGGCTCTCCCACTTCAGAGGCACAGCACTAACTCCTGGCTGCAGCACCAAGAGCCTTTCATCCACCCGGCTCAGAATAACAGTGAGAAAAAGTAGAAAGAAATAATTCGTAGAAGAAAGAAAGAGAGATTGAAAGAAAGGAAGAAGGGAAGTAAGGAAGGAAGGAAGGAAGAAAGAAAGAAAGGAGGGAGGGAGGAAGGATGGAAAGAACGGAAAGAAAGGAGGGAGGGAGGGAGGAATGAAAGCAAAAGGAAGAGTGAATGGAAGAAGAGAGGGAGGGAGGGAGGAAGGAAAGAAAGAAAGAAAGAAAGGAGGGAGGGAGGGAGGGAGGAAGGAAAGAAAAAGAAAGTGGAAAGAAGAAGGGTGGGAGGGAGGGAGGGATGGAGGAAAGAAAAAGAAAGAAGGAAAGGAGGAGCGGAGGGAGGGAGGGAGGAAGGGAAGGGAGGAAAAAAAGAAAGAGCAGGTAAAGTAAAATAGAATAAAGTATGAAATATAGTAGCGTTATTAAAATTAAAAAGTAATTATTGAAAAAAAACACGGACCGAAAGAACCCTGGGACATATGGTGGAAGCAAAGCTATACAGAGAGAATCTTACACAGAAGATTACACATACACATTCACAAAAAGAGAGCAGGGGGAAAAATCAAAAATCTTGCTCTCCAAGTCCACCTCCTCGATTTGGGATAATTCGTTGTAAAAAGAGGAAAAGGGCGAAAAGTCTGAAATCTTGCTAAGTCCACCTCCTTAATTTGAGATAATTCGTTGTAAAAAGAGGGAAAAAAAGGGGGGGAAAGTCTTAAATCTTGTCCTCAAGGTCCACTTCCTCAATTTGGGATGATTCGCTGTCCATTCATGCACTCCACAGACGCAGGGCACATCAAATGGACCGTGGAGCTTTAATCCGCTGCCTCGGAGGCTGCACAGAGAGATTTCCCTGTCTCTGCTCTCACAGCTCCCGGGTCTCAGCCTTGGACCTGGCCCCGCCTCTGCGCGTAGGTCGCCGGAGGGCGTCCGTTCTTCGCTCAGACAGGACGGGTTTAAAGGAGCCGCTGATTCGGGGGCTCTGGCTCACTCAGGCAGAGGGGAGGGAGGGGAATGCCCTCTCCTCGCGCACCAGGCAACAAAAGGGAAAAAAGTCTCTTGCCTCTCCGGTAGCTCCAGACCCTTTCCCCGGACTCCCTCCGGGCTAGCACTAACCCCTTCAGGGTCTCTTCCTGCCGCCAGCCCCAGACCTCTCCCTGCGCTCCGACTGAAAGCCGATACCCGAGCCTCAGCTCCCAGCCCCGCCCGCTCTGGCGGCCGAGCAGACAAGTCTCTCGGGCTGGTGTGTGCCTGAGGGCACCGATCCTCTGTGCCAAAATCTCTCTGCTTTGCCCTCCACACCCCTGTTGCTGTGCTCTCCTCCGCTACTCCGAAGCTTTCCCCCTCCGCCACCTGCAGTCTCCGCCCTCGAAGGGGCTTGTAGTGTGTAGAAACCTTCCCTCCTTCACGGCTCCCTCCCACTGGTGCAGGTCCCGTCCATATCCTATTGTCTCTGTTTATTCTTTTTTTCTTTTGACCTACCCAGGTATGTGGGGAGTTTCTTGCCTTTTGGGGGGTCTGAGGTCTTCTGTCAGCGTTCAGTAGGTGTTCTGTTGGAGTTGTTCCACGTGTAGATGAATTTCTGATGTATCTGTGGGGAGGAAGGTGATCTCCGCGTCTTACTCTTCCGCCATCTTCCTCCGGCTCCAAAACCGTGAGTTTTTAAGTCAGTTTCTCTTCCATTAAACAAACCAACAATATTTTGATCCTTTCTTCAATATTTTTTTTTTTTGTAATTGGTAAAAAGAAGAGCAGCCTCCCTACTGGAATAAAACATGACCTGTGTTCTGACACAACACCCTTGGACAGCCCGAGCACATTCTGGAATTACAGAAACAAAAGTTCATCTGAGAAGCAAAATGGCTCTTTTCTATTTGTTTTTCCTGAGAGGAAAGTGGAAGTGCTCACTGATGCCATGGTCCCCAAGTCCTCTGGGAGCAGATAGTGCCGTGGGAGGCTCCAGACATGTGCTCACCATTTGCTTCTTGGTAATTCTCCCCAAAAGGGCAACTCACTCTCTGGCTTTTTGGGTTAAATATGGGGTTTCCAGGTAGTAATTTCCATCCCCATTTTGGAAGGTCTCTTATTCTCTCGATGAGGCTCTGTGCTCCATGAAGTTTGGTGGATGGTCTCCTTTGTCTTTATGCTCATCCCAGGGTGTGTTTACTCTTCATCTCACACCCTGGGGCTTTCTCTTCTCTCACTTGGCTGGAAACTGGGTAGGGAATGGTTATGGGTGCATAGAATGACATTTTCCCATTGACTTGAGGGTCAGTGACTATGAGCCACTCAATAGCTTCGTGCCTCAGTTTCTCCAATGGTTCAACATTAACATCTGACTTCCCACGACCTTTTGTCTCTATTGGGAAGAGTACCTTTGATATGAGAGGAGGAGATGGTGATTAAATATAAGGGTGTATGGCTGGCTGGTTGCATGTATTAATTCTACAAATAATTATGGGAGTCCCACTTTGTACCTGGCACCCTTCTAGGCACAAAAGGTAGAGGATTGCTTAAACGTGGCTAGGGTACCGCTGGGGATGTAGACAAGTAAAGGGATTTAATGAGAGTATATGTTTAGAACAGTGGCTAATACAGCTCAACAAATGGTGGTCCATATTTCTATATTGCCCCCCCCACTGTTATCACCATGCTAGGCTTTGGGGATATAAAGATGAAAAAGCCTTAATTCCTTCCCTTAATTTGCTAATGATCTAGAGGACAAGGTAGACATGTGAACTACAATTTATGTGTGTATGAGATTAAAGCTGTCCTACCCATGTGCCTCCTCAGTTACAATAACCCTTTTAACAGATTGGAAAACAAAAGCTCATAACAGTCATGTGATTTCTTTCAAACATGCAAATAGGAAAAGCAAAGTCAAACTTCAAACCCAGGACATTACTGTTATATTTTTTAACATCTTTATTGGAGTGTAATTGCTTTACAATGGTGTGTTAGTTTCTGCTGTATAGCAAACTGAGTCAGCTATACATATACATACATCCCCATATCTCCTCCCTCTTGTGTCTCCCTCCCACCCTCCCTATCCCACACCTCTAGGTGGACACAAAGCACTGAGCTGATCTCCCTGTGCTATGTGGCTGCTTCTCACTAGCTATCTATTTGACATTTGGTAGTGTATATATGTCCATGCCACTCTCTCACTTTGTCCCAGCTTACCCTTCCCCCTCCCTGTGTCCTCAAGTCCATTCTCTACATCTGAGTCTTTATTCCTGTCCTGCCCCAAGGTTCTTCAGAACCATTTTTTTTTTTTTTTAGATTCCATATATATGTGTTAGCATACGGTATTTGTTTTTCTGTTTCTGACTTACTTCACTCTGTATGACAGTCTCTAGGCTCATCCACCTCGCTACAAATAACTCAATTTCACTTCTTTTTATGGCTGAGTAATATTTCATTGTATATGTGTGCCATATCTTCGTTATCAATTCCTCTGTGTTGATGGACACTTAGGTGGCTTCCATGTCCTGGCTATTGTAAATAGAGCTGCAATTAACATTGTGGTACATGACTCTTTTTTTTTTTTTTTTTTGTGGTACGCGGGCCTCTCACTGTTGTGGGCTCTCCCGTTGCAGAGCACAGGCTCCGGACGCGCAGGCCTATCGGCCATGGCTCACGGGCCCGGCCGCTCCGCGGCATGTGGGATCTTCCCAGACCGGGGCACGAACCCGTGTCCCCTGCATCGGCAGGCGGACTCTCAACCACTGCGCCACCAGGGAAGCCCATGACTCTTTTTTAATTATGGTTTTCTCAGGGTATATGCCCAGTAGTGGGATTGCTGGGTTGTATGGTAGTCCTATTTTTAGTTTTTTAAGGAACCTCCATAATATTCTCTATAGTTGCGGTATCAATTTACATTCCCACCAACAGTGCAAGAGGGTTGCCTTTTCTCTACACCCTCTCCAACATTTATTGTTTGTAGATTTTTTGATGATGGCCACTCTGACCGGTGTGAGTGATACCTCATTTTAGTTTCTATTTGCATTTCTCTAATGATTAGTGATGTTGAGCATCCTTTCATGTGTTTGTTGGCAATCTGTATATCTTCTTTGGAGAAATGTCTATTTAGGTCTTCTGCCCATTTTTGGATTGGGTTGTTTGTTTCTTTGATATTAAGCTGCATGAGTTGCTTGTATGTTTTGGAAATTAATCCTCTGTCAGTTGCTTCATTTGTAAATATTTTCTCCCATTCTGAGGGTTGTCTTTTCGTCTTGTTTATGGTTTCCTTTGCTGTGCAAAAGCTTTTAAGTTTCATTAGGTCCCATTTGTTTATTTTTGTTTTTATTTTCATTTCTCTAGGAGGTGGGTCAAAAAGGATCTTGCTGTGATTTATGCCATAGAGTGTTCTGCCTATGTTTTCCTCTAAGAGTTTTATAGTGTCTGGCCTTACATTTAGGTCTTTAATCCATTTTGAGTTTATTTTTTTGTATGGTGTTAGGGAGTGTTCTAATTTCATTCTTTTACATGTAGCTGTCCAGTTTTCCCAGCACCACTTATTGAAGAGGCTGTCTTTTCTCCATTGTATATTCTTGCCTCTTTTATCAAAGGTAAGGTGACCATAGGCATGTGGGTTTATCTCTGGGCTTTCTATCCTGTTCCATTGATCTGTATCTCTGCTTTTGTGCCAGTACCATACTGTCTTGATTACTGTAGCTTTGTAGTATAGTCTGAAGTCAGGGAGCTTGATTCCTCCAGCTCCATTTTTCTTTCTCAAGATTGCTTTGGCGGGGCTTCCCTGGTGGTGCAGTGGTTGAGAATCTGTCTGCCAATGCAGGGGACACGGGTTCGAGCCCTGGTCTGGGAAGATCCCACATGCCGCGGAGCAACTGGGCCCGTGAGCCACAACTACTGAGCCTGCGCATCTGGAGCCTATGCTCCGCAACAAGAGAGGCTGTGACAGTGAGAGGCCCGCGCACCGCGATGAAGAGTGGCCCCCGCTTGCCACAACTAGAGAAAGCCCTCGCACAGAAACGAAGACCCAACACAGCCAAAAATAAATAAATAAATAAATTTATAAAAAAAAAAAAAGATTGCTTTGGCTATTCAGGGTCTTTTGTGTTTCCATACAAATTGTGAAATTTTTTGTTCTAGTTCTGTGAAAAATGCCATTGGTAGTTTGATAGGGATTGCATTGAATCTGTAGATTGCTTTGGGTAGTATAGCCCTTTTCACAATATTGATTCTTCCAATCCAAGAACATGGTATACCTCTCCATCTGTTTGTATCGTCTTTAATTTCTTTCATCATGTCTTATAGTTTTCTGCATACAGATCTTTTGTCTCCCTAGGTAGGTCAAACCCAGGACATTCTGATGCCAAAGCCTGAGCTGGTCTGTCTTATGGAGATGATGGCCAATGTTTGTCAAATGAATATTCATTCATGAGATGTATGTGAAAAGTCCCGACACAGGCAGAGCAGAGGGCACAAGAGGTGCTTAAAAGATTTTAAAAGAATATCTGAATTTTTTCCCCTCCTGCAATGTGTACATATAAAGAAAAAGGAGTGGAAACAGCAACTAAAAACCATCTTCTGTGAATCAGGAGCAGAGAAAGACATAGACTCAAAGACTCCAGATTTCTCAGAGGATTAGATTACCAGGTGATGATTTCAGAACTGACAGCTGAAAACTGTTTCCTTCTTTCAGGATGATTTGGATCTATTGTCCTTACTTTTACCCTATACTCTACAGGATAATCTCCTCGTGTTTGTTTTGTATCAAGGACTTGTATTTGGGTGAGTGACAGGGAAGCAGAGGTGGGCAGACAGCGGAGAGAAGAGGAAAAGAGCTGGTGGTTCCTTTCCTTTCTTAAGAGTATTTGAGAAAAGCTTTGCACCCTCTGGCTGTCAGGTCTGTCTAGTGACTCATAAAATAGGTTAGCATATTCTGAAGTGACAGTTTTTCCCCCCAAAGGAAAATTGATTTTTTTTTAATTATAAAAATAATCCATGTGCCTTGAAAAAAAGAAAAAGACACAGAAAAATATAAAAGAAGATGAACATCATTCATTTTTCTATCACCACGAAATGCACATATACACGTACCCACACATATTATATTACAAAAATGGGATCACACTGGTAATAGGTACCACTTGGGTACATGCACAGTAATTTTTCTTACTCTGGGAACATCCCAATAATGAGAGTTGAGTGGGTCTTATATAAACATAAAATAACATGTTTATGTTATTTGATGAACCAAAGCTGATTGGTTTTAGTGCAGACATCTGAGCCAATCTAGACCAACCTAAAAATTTTGTAAATTTTTTTTCTGCTGAGGTCCCTGAAACTATGTGGGTTCATATCCTTTCTTTGTTTTTAGTTGTTTTAGGCTTTCTTCATCCATGAAATAGCTCAGCATATTTCCAATAAATTCCCCCATCTCTCCTCTCCCCTCCTCCCATCTTCTTCCCTTCCCTTCGTTTCATCACCTTCCTTCTTCTGTCTCTCTGCTTATGCTGGTCAGAATCAGGTCCTCTTGCTTACAACCTGAAGAAACTTAATTAATACAATATTATATTTACTGTTTTCTAAGCTTTTCCACTTAATAATGTGTTTTGGGCATTTTCCCATGTCTATAAATATAGAGTCAAATGTTTGTGTGTAATGGCGGCCTGGTATTCCACTGTATAGACGTACCACCACTTATGTAACTAAAAGGAAACAGTTTTCAGCTGTCAATTTTGAATCTAAAAATCAACAACAAAAACAGCAAAAAAGGACTCAAAATCCTGTATATTTGGAAATTGAGAATATTCTCCTAAATAATTCATACATCAAGTAAGAAAAATCACAATAAAAATTTTAAAATATTTTGAACTGGATCATAATGAAAATACAACAGATCAAAACTTGTGGATGCAGTTGAAGCCTTGCTTAAAGGAAAATTTATAGCACTAAAATGTACATTTTAAAAAAGAAGCCTAAAAAGCAATAAGCTGAGCACCCACCTCAAGACGTTGGAAGCAGCAGCGGTGGCAACAAACACAAATATTCACTAAAGATACCTGTAGGGTCACCTTCAATGAAGATTTTGTGTTTGTTTGTTTTCTTGCTGTCTTCTATCTAGAGTTTTATAATTATTGTTGATGCTTCCACCTGGCCTTTCAGGCTCTCAGTCCAGAATCAAGCCTCATGATGGTATTTTGGGGTTCCTACTCCATGGAAATACTGGGGATGATACAGATGATACAACTTAATTCCTGATCATGAGGTTCTGGCTTTGTCCCAGGCAGCAGGTCCATGGCCTTTTTTCTCAGCTTCTTTTCACAAAGCAGGAAATTCTCATCTCCTCCTTCCCCAAGTCCCCTCCCCAAACCGGCTTCCAACAGTGAATGTGAGGCCAATCCCCTCTGCTATGGCCTGAATGTTTGTGTCCCCCCTCCAAAGTCCTATGTTGAAGCTTAGCCCCCAGTGTGGCTTACTTAGTGACGGGGCCTCCAAGTAGCAGGTTAAATGAGGCCATAATGGTGGAACCCTTATAAGAAGAGATGCTAGGAAGCTCTCTCTTGTCTCTTTCCCTCTCTCTTCATGCACAGAGGAAGGACCCTGTGAGGACTCAGTGAAAAGGTGGCTGAATACAAGTCAGGAAGAGACTACTCACCAGAAACTGAACCCTGTTGGACTTTGATGTGGGACATTCAGCCTCTCGAAATGTGGGGAAATAGCCTTCTGTTGTTCAAGACACCCAGTCTATGGTACTTTGTAATGGCAGCCCGAGCAGGCTGCCACAACTTCCTTCAGAGTGACTGAACCATTTGTGGCCCCTGCCTGCTTTGTGGCTCAGTGGTCTGTATCCGTTCTTTAGGCCTGATCGCTTTGCTTTGCAACTGCTCCACAGAGGTGTTTATCTTCTTTTTGAGTCCAACTATGGCATTCAGTTTTTTTGTTTGTTTGTTTCACATATTTTATCTGCTGTGAGGTGAGTTCACAAAGTGTGGGCATACTGTTTAAGATCCTTCATGTATTGTAATAAGAAAAAATCACAAGGAGACAGATGTGCCATTTAATTTTGCCCTAAAAATTAGTAAGAGTCAATGGCCTTACTACATTACTTTTTTTCTCTTATGGGCACAAGTGTTTGGAATCAACCAGTTACTCCTTCATAGTGACTAAATAGTCTGAGGTTCACTATGAGCCAGTATTTTCCAGATCATTCTTGGGGGGAGGGCTGTCAGCCATTCCTTCCCCTCTCCTCACCTCCCAGTCCGCTGATCCCGGCATCTCTCCAACCACAGCTCACTCCAGCTCTTTGTGTTTCTCTTCCCACGTTACCACCAACTCCAAGCTCCACCCTCCCAAGCAAAAGTGGCAAAGTTGCATCTTTATGTACCTAAATGAGATGCAAGTTGGGAAACAAAGCTACAGTGAAGTATTGTTTGTGATGAATGTCTGTGTGTACACGTGTGTTTTCTTAACATCACTGCTTTCATAGTGTGAGGGGATGTTATGGATTCTGCCCACGTAGGGCAGATTCACCTGGACAGGATATGTAAATGTTGGTCTCCTCCCTCTGCTTACCCATTGGTTACTTGCAGGCCCTGTAGTCATTTGTGATTCTGCCTTTCAGACTTAAAGCAGAACTGGAGCCTTTTCTTAACATTACCTTCTTTCTCGGTGCCGCAGGATTACATAGATGTGTCTGTGGTTTTCAGCATGTGGTGTTAAAAGTTTGACAACCAAGAATCAAATGGAACAAATGGCTTCAGATGCGATTCCTTTGAGTCCCAGGGGGCTATGTAAGAAGGTGGAAATATGATGGACTTTTGTGTTGCTCAAATCTTGTTCATCCATCCGTTAGCTGTGTGGCCTTGGACAAGTTCTGTGAGCTTAACCTCTGTGAGTTCGCTTGTAACAGGGCCCTTATACTACATACCCCACAAGGTTAGTGTGAGCGTTAAATGTATGTCAAGCGCCCAGCCTGTGCCTGGAGATGCTCAAAGTGTATTACTTTTCTTTCCTCCCTCTCCTGGTCTTTCAATAGCTAGATGCCAGCCCTCAGCGCAGTCATCCCATCCCCCACACCTCGTCTTTCTAGGCGTCAGTGTAAGACATGTGAACCCAGCAGCTTGACTACAATGATGTCCTTCTGTTTCCATAATGCTGCGGCTGCCATCCGACAGCTGTTGATCAGGCTATGTAGGCGGTTTGTCTGGTTTGTCCCCCTCCTCCCGGGGGAGCTAAGGAGCCATGCTAAGGAGCCATGCAGTTGTTTATGACTGTACTGATTAGGAGAAGAGAAGAGATGATTTTAAAAAGGCTTAAAGGGAAAGGGGGTTGGGTTAGAACCTGTCAGGAGAGGGTGTGAAACTTGAAATTGCTGAACACAGCAATGGGGACATCCCTTCTCCATGCTAGAAGGCTGACTGAGCAAGCGAATCTCTGCTGCTGGAGATCTGGCTGGGAGGATGGGCGGGAGAGCCGGCTTGCTATGCTGGCACGTTTTCCCAGGTATAAACCCTGGGAAAACGACAGAAAAGTTGGATTCTGTCCTTGACACAGTGCCCCCTCCTCGCTTTGTGTCCTTCCTCCCTCCCCCTTCATTCTGTACTCTGTGGTACCCCCATAGGCCTGGCTTCCTCAGTTCTCACAAAATGTACCTCTTCTTCCCTCAGATTAAGTATTCTCTCAGTGCCCAACTGTCAGGCTTCCCACAGAGGAAGGAGATCTGAGAAATCAATTCCCAACTAGCTTCCTCTCTATAGTGTTATTTATAAACTCTTCCAGAGGCATTTACGTATTTAAAGAACTGCTTCTTGGGGCTTCCCTGGTGGCGCAGTGGTTGAGAGTCCGCCTGCCGATGCAGGGGACACGGGTTCGTGCCCCGGTCCGGGAAGATCCCACATGCCGCGGAGCGGCTGGGCCCGTGAGCCATGGCCGCTGAGCCTGCGCGTCCGGAGCCTGTGCTCCGCAACGGGAGAGGCCACAACAGTGAGAGGCCCACATACCGCAAAAAAAAAAAAAAAAAAGAACTGCTTCTTAATGGAATGTTATATTTCACGGGGCTAGTCCATACTAATTGTGAAAGGAATTAATAGTATGATGTGATTTACTTTAAGAAGCCTACATTAGGGCTTCCCTGGTGGCGCAGTGGTTGAGAGTCCGCCTGCCAATGCAGGGGACACGGGTTCGTGCCCGGTCCGGGAGGATTCCACATGCCGCGGAGCGGCTGGGCCCGTGAGCCATGGCCGCTGAGCCTGCGCGTCTGGAGCCTGTGCTCTGCAACGGGAGAGGCCACAGCAGTGAGAGGCCTGTGTACCGCAAAAAAAAAAAAAAAAAAAAAAAAAGAAGGCTACATTAATATAAACACAGTGTGAAGCAGGAAAGAGGAGTAAATCCCAACCTAACTCCATGGGGATCAGACTTCTCTTGGAGTTGTTACATATGGTCTTGGACTCCTTGCTGTAAGAAACACCTAGACATAATGGGATACATTGGATCCCATTGGATCAGTGAAGAGTAGAGAGATTCAGCAAGGCCTGGAGAACTGCCTTCCACTCTCCTGAAGGATGGACCTGTTCAATCACATGTTGCCAAGAGGTAGAACAAGGACCATTGGGTGAAACATACAGGGAGATGTGTTCCCCCACCCCCTAGTGTGAGGTTGGCTGTTTTTTGCATCAGAACTGCCCAAAGAGGCAATGGGCTGTGAGAAGGGTCAGGGAGGTCCCAGCCCAGATGTGTGATCTGACCCATTCTCATTCCCGGCTCTTCCAACCCAAATCATCAAGGATCTCTTTGAGTGAGATCCTGGAGATCAGTCTGTGGATGGCGTAAAGTTTTGGACTGGGGAAGATTCCTTCCCAGGGATATATGTCATTTTCTCCAGGCAAGTGCAAGGCTGAGCCTTGAACAGGGCTGGTGTTATCTAGAAGAGAGGAAAGAAGTGACTGCCAGGGGCAAGGATTTTATTTCCTGCATTCATATAACAACCCAGCTGTGGGAAAAGGACATTTCATTTATTTGCGTTGGTGGCAACTCTCTGTAGGCTGCTGAATGTTTATGAGTATGAATCATTTTTATTTCATCTCTGTGGACTGAGTCCCTAGCAAGATAAGAAGACATCTTGACAAATCTAGATGTGCTGTTTAGGTGATGCAATAAATTTAAATTTTTTGAGGATTGAGTTATTTTTACTTTTGACCCCAGACAAACTCTCTCTTCCAAAGAAAATTAATCTGAAAGATTTATATAAGGTATTCAAGGTTCTTTGGATCTTATGCAAGCCTGAGTCAGTCTTACCCAGGTGAGTTTGTAGGTATAGTAGAACTTTGAGAATAACATTTTCTGTGAATTAGCAAGAAATGAGAGAAAGCAGTACTTGATATGCACTTGGGACTCTCACAGTCCAGAAACTTAAAGCCAGTGTTGTTTTATGGGCAATATCTCAAGCTCTGTATGTACAATTGTGTTCTTTTCCTTTTTTCTCTCTTATTAGAACTCTTTCTTTCAAGAATTTAAATTAGTATTTAATAAACCATTATTTATCGGAATGAAGCCTTCTGAAGTGCTTATGACTCAAATTAACCAGGCAATACATTACTTAAAATCACATAAAATCAAACACATAGATGTCGTTACAATTTAAAATTCCTACTTGACGTTTTTGCTATCCCTAAGTCCTATAAATAATACTGACAATACTGAAAATTAAATATCTTTTATGAGTAACAGAAGTTCTTCCTAATAAAAATTTTTTATGATTTACTGATGGAAGTTAAGAATATATAAGGATAAAACAATAGACGCATGAAATCAATATCCATCATAATGAAAACTCTTAGCAAACCAGGAACAGAAAGGAACTTCTTCAACCTATTAAAAACCTATATATACATCTATCAAAAAACTTATAGCTGGGCTTCCCTAGTGGTGCAGTGGTTGGGAGTCCGCCTGCCGATGCAGGGAACACGGGTTCGTGCCCCGGTCTGGGAAGATCCCACGTGCCTCAGAGCGGCTAGGCCCGTGAGCCATGGCCGCTGAGCCTGCGCGTCCGGAGCCTGTGCTCTGCAACGGGAGAGGCCACAACAGTGAGAGGTCCGCGTACTGCAAAAAAAACAAAAACAAAAACAAAAAAAAGCCCTTATAGCTAACATCATACTTAGTGATGAAAGACTGAACACTTTCTCCTTAAGATAGGGAACCAGGCTGATGTCTGCTCTCACCATTCCTATTTAACAACGTACTAGAGGTTCTAGCTGGTACAGTATGGAAAGTAAAAGAAATAAAAGGCAGACAGATTAGTTGAAGAAGTAAAATAGTCTTTACTCACAGGTAAAGTCATCTTTTATGTAGGAAACCCCAAGAATCTCCAAAAAAAGCTACTAGAACTAGTATCTTGTATTTGCAGGATAGAAGACTGATAAAAAAAGGTAATTGTATTTCTATATTCTAGCAATTGGACATTGAAAAGTTTAAAAATGTCATTAATAATAGCATCAGAAGTATAAAGTATTTAGGAGCAATTTTGCCACAAGATGTAAAAGACGGACATGCTGAAAACTATAAGACATTGCTGTGAAAAATTAAAGAACCCCTAAGTAAATGGAGAGAGATGTCATGTTTATGAATTAGAAGTATCAATATAGTTAAGATGTCTATTCTCCCAAATTGACTTTTAGATCCAAAGCAAACCTAATTAAAATCCCAGCAGCCTTCTTTTTTGGGTAGAAATTGACAAGGTAATTCTAAAAATTATAAGGAAATTCAAAGAATATAGAATAGTCAAAACAACTTTCACAAAGAAGAACAAAGTTGGAGGACTAACACTAGCTGATTTCAAGACTTATAAAGTATAATAATAAAGACAGTATGGAATTGGCATAAAATAGACATGTAGATCAATGCAACAGAACTGAGTCCAGAAATAGACCCACACATTTGTCAATACCATATGGTCAACTGATTTTCAACAAAGATGCCAAGACAATTCAATTGGGAAACAATAATCTTTTCAACAAATGGTGCTGGAAAAATTGGATAGCCATATGCAGAAAACCAAACCAAACAATCAAAAAGACACCTTAACCCCTGCCTTACACAGTCTGCAAAAGGTAACTTGACAGTCATCATAAGCCCTAATATAAGAACTGAAACTATAACATTTCCAGAAGAAAACATATGTGAAAATCTTAGTGACTTTGAGTTTGGCAACGATTTCTCAAATAGGACACACATTAAAAAAATCAATTAATTGGACATACTCAAGATATGCTTATTTTTCAAAAGACACTGTTGTGAAAATAAAAAGGCTCATCATATATAGGGAGATATTTTCAAAACATATACAAAGAATATATATCTTATAAATCAATTATAAAGAGGCAAGTGACCCAATTTAAAAATAGAAAGTTTAAACAGACTCTTCACGAAAGAAGATGTACAGATGGCAAATAAGCACAAGAAAAGACACTGAACATCATTAGTTGCTATGGAAGTGCAAATTAAAATCACAAGGAGATTCCCTTATATACCCACTAGCATGGTTAAAATTAAGATTGAATATGCCTTGTGCTGGTGAGGATGTGGAACAACTGAAACTCTCGTACATTGCTGGAGGCAATGGAAAATAGTATAGCTACTTTGGAAAACAGTTTAGCAGTTTCTTAAAAAGTTAAACATGTCTACCAAAATACATAGCCATATATTTCTTTTTACTCCTAGATATTTATTCAAGAGAAATGAAGACATATGTCCACCCAAAGAATTGTACACAAATGTTCATAATAGCTTTATTTGTTTTTTTAATTGAAGTATAGTTGATTTACATGTTAATTACTTCTGTACAGCAAAGAGACTCAGTTATACATATATATATGCATTCTTTTTTTATATTATTTTCCATTATGGTTTATCATAGGGTATTGAATATAATTCTCTGTGCTATACAGTAGGACCTTGTTGTTTATCTCTTCTATATATAAAAGCTTACATCTGCTAACCTCAACCTCCCGCTCCATCCCGCCCCAATCCCCTCCCCCTTGGCAACCACCAGTCTGTTCTCTATGTCCCTGATTCTGTTTCTGTTTCATAGATAGGTTCATTTGTGTCATCTTTTAGATTCCACATATAAGTGATATCCTTTGGTATTTGTCTTTCTCTTTTTGACTTATTTCACTTAGTATGATAATCTCTAGGTCCAACCATGTTGCTGCACATGGTGTTATTTCATTCTTTTCATTATTTCATTTATTTCATTCTTTTTTATTTTCTCACAGATTTGGAGCCTAGACGTCCAGTATCAGGGTGTCAGCATAGTTGGGTTCTAATGAGGATTATTTTCCTGTCTTTCAGATGGCTGCCTTCTCTCTGTGTGCTCACATGACCTCTTCATCGTGTATGCGTAGAGAGAGAGAGAACAAGCCCTCTGTAGTCTCTTCTTAGAAGGACACTAATCCCATCAGACCAGGACCCCACCCTCATGACCTCATCTAACCCTAATTATCTCCCAAAGACCTTGTCTCCAAAGATTGTCACTTTGTGGGTTAGGGCCTCAACATATGAGTTTGGGGGAGGCACATTTAGTCTGTAGCACTTGGTGTTCAGTAGCGCTTTTAAATTGAATATATACTGAGTAATCAAAACAGACTAAACATACCTTTAGGAAGACCTGTGTATAAGACAACTTATTCCATCTAAAGATATTGTTTGGTGCACAAATGGATTTTGAATAACTCCTTGGACCTAAGTCAAGCCCAGACACTGGGAGCCACTACGGTCTTTGCCCCATTCCATCAGTGGAGCAGCACCCAGCTACTATGCACCTACTCATTGTGGGTGCACTGAGAATTATGTACAAGAGACACAAGGGTGAATAGGCCATGGCTGTTGCCCTTAAAGAGTTCACATCCTGCACAGGGAGCCCCTGGAAGGCAGGTGTTGCACCTGGTTTATCTCTGTGCCTCAGTAGAGCCTCAGCACAGAGCCTCACTCAGCATCACTGCTTTGTTGACATTTATTGAATGAATACTTCTAAAATATGGCAGTTCCTACTGTTTGACCAAGACCTCTTTCTCAAGCAAAGGAAAAACCTTCTCCCAATCTTTTGTGATTCCCTCACTGGCTTAAGGTTATATTTTATGAGTCAAATAATCCAGAAAATTTGGGAATAAGGCTCAGAATCCAGGCAAGCACATAAATGGGGAAATTTCCCTAACTTCCATTCTCTTTTTCTGTGTCTTATCCTGCAGACCTTTATTCATCTAAGGTGAGAGTCAGCAAGTATTTTTTGTAAACCGTTAGGTAGTAAGTAAATTAGACTTTCTGGGCAATTGGGTCTCCTTTGAAACTACTCTGCCCTACTGCTATAGTGCCAAAGCAGCCATTGACACTACAGAAACAAAGGAACATGACTGTGTGCCAGTAAACTCTATTTATAAGAACTAGCATTGGGCTGAATTTGGCCTACAAGCCATAGCTTGCTGACTTCTGCCCTAGGGTTTGAATCTATTAGCTAGCATTTGTTGAAGTCATGGAAGCTACACTTTAGCCTTTAGCTAATAGAACTGATATTCAGTAAAGGCCATCTGGTTTTCTGAAGAAATTTCTTGAGACATATCTTGAATCATACATGAAAGTACATGATCCAGATGGTTGGAAAGCCATGCTGGGACTGACCACACTGATACTCAGGACATACTTATGATACCCAACTCCCACAACTCATGTGTGTTGTTTGATATAGATGTCCACGCTAAGCACTGTTTCAGTGGAGTGGTATGGATGGAAGCTGGGTTGTATTTGGTAGCAGAATAAATGGGAGGTGACACCAAAATGGGAGGCAGGTATAGACCATGTGTCTGGGGTCCCCAAGTCTCCCACGTTCAGACGTATGTTAGAAGCACAGGCTGCCCAGACGTGACTTCTAGGCTCCTATTGTTCTTATGTTGCTGCTTGTATTAAAAAATCTAAACTATCTGTCTACTTCCTATTTTACTGAGAAGGTCAAGGCCATGTTATTTTCTTAATCTCATTTACTTATCTCATTCCACCATTCCCTTCATCTCTCTTGACTCAGAATAGAGCGTCCCTCTTTCTGTAGAAGGTCGATGCCACTGCCTGTGTCCTAGATCCCATCATCTAACCCTCCCCTCCGTCTCTAGGCTCTTGCTCCATCACGTAGCTCCCCGCTCCTATATTCAACCTCCCCTTCCTTACTGGCTTTTTTACCCTTAGCACACAAACATACTGTATTTAAGTCTTTCCCATCATTAAAAACATGCTCAAACAAAACCTTCCTGCGACCTCTTTAGCTGCTGTTTTTTCTCCTTCCATTCTCACTCAAACTTCTTGAAAGACTTATTTTTTAATCAACTCCTCCTCATTATACCATTTTTTAATCATCTCTTCCCCGATTCGATCTTCATTATACCACAATTTGACTTCTACCTACACAGTTCTATTGAATGTTAGGAGCCTATGAGCACCTAATTGCTAAATCCAGCAGGTACTTTCCATTCATTATCTTCCTTGACCTCTCTGCTAAATCTAACACCATTAATCACTCCTGCTTCCTGGAAACTTTTATGTTCCCTTGGCTTCCCTGACATAGGGGAAAATGTCCTGATTCTCATCATCGCTATTTGACTATCCCATTGTGGGCTCCACTTTCCTTACCTACCATCTAATTGGTGTACCCTAAGATTTTACCTGTTGTGCATTCAACTTCTTCTTATATGTATTCTCTCTGAGCAGTCTAACCACTATCTGGATACCGACAAATCCCCAATTTATATCCTCAGTACAGACATCTCTCCCAAGCTCCAGACCCATATATTCATCTCCATCTGGATATTCCAGAAGAACCTCAAATTCATCTTATCCATAACTGAACTCATCATTCTCTAGTTCTGGGATTTTCTACCTCATTTAGTGGCACTGCCACTCACTAATGCATAAGATTCAAGTCATCAAGTCATCTTTATTTATTCACATGTTCCATCTCTCTTCAATCACCAAGTCCTATTGATTCTGCTTCCTAAATGTTTCTCAACCTATTATCTCTTCATCTCTGTTACCAATACCTTAGTTTAGGCTTCCTCTATTCTTGTCTGGATGATTCCAAAAGCTTTCTAATAGGTCTCCTTGGCACCCATCTTACCTCCAGCAAATCCATTTAGTCAGAATATTTATAGAGCACCTACCATATGTACTACTGGGGTTGGGGATTTACTGATAAACAGAATAGAGCATGTGTTGGAGTGATATGTAAGTTACTATATAATTAAATCTATTATACACTAAATAAATCTACATTAAATAAGGTAATTCCAGATACTAGTAAGTGCTCCAAAGACAAAATAATAGAATAGAAGCTAACTGATGGGTTGAACGAAATTTGGATATTCAGAGTAGCCTTGTCTGGGTGGGTAACATCTGAGCAGAGACCTGAATGATGAAAAAGAACCTGTCTCTGGAATACCTGAAGAATGAGGATTCTGGGTAGAGAGAACAGCAAGTAGAAGGGCTCTGAGGCAGGTCCATGTTTGGTGTGGCTGGAGGATGTCAGGTGAAGGGAAGAATAGTCTCGGATGAGGTAGGATTGTGTTGAGCCATATACGCCATGGATAGGTTTGGGGATTTAGGATGTAAGGGGGAGCCACTGGAGGATTTTCATCAGGAGAGTAAACTGATCTGATTTACCTTCAAAGCAGATTACTCTAGCTGCTGCATGGAAATAGGTTATAGGAGCACAGTTAGAAGTAGTTAGGAGGTGATTGCATTATTCCAGATAAGAAATGATGGCTGCCCTAAGGGACTAGCAGAGGAGATGGGAAGAAGTGGATGCAATTGAAATATAATTTGGATGCAGAATCAATAGGACTTGAAAAGGAAAGAATCAAGGATGTCTCCTCCAACCTCCATCAGTGGCTCCAGAATGACTTTCTAAACACAGCTTAAGCCATATGGCTTCCACATGCAATAACCCTTAGGGTTTCCTTGCCGCTTATCAAAAAAATTCTAAACACTGTAACCAGAGATATTGATACAAAGCCATCCCTGGTTTTTTCCTCCTTTTCTCTCCAGAAGACTTCCTTGGCATCCCTCCCTCCCTAGCTATTAGATCTCTCTTCTTGGTGCCCCAGAGTCTGGGTATTTGGTGTCTCTATTGTAGCACCAACATTGTATTGAAATTTCCCATGTGCCTGTTTATAACCCTAAGGTACAAAGACTTTGTCTTTGTTGATCATTTTATTTCTGTTGTCAGCTCTTTGCTGCTTGAAGTTTGGTCCTTGGACCAGTAGCATTGACATCACCTGGGAGCTTGTTTGAGTCTGCATTTTAGCAAGGAGATGCCCAGGGGACTCATATGTACCTTACAGTTTGAGAAGCTGGCTGTTTCCTGGAAACAGTAGGCACTCACTGAATGTTGAAATTAAGGGAACCAGCGATGCAACGCAGACTCCTCAGAGCACAGCAATGATTTCCTTTCACTGAAATAGATCCAAGTCACACAGTTAACGTCAATGAGGTGGATTAAGTCCTACTAGGTGCTATGGATGTATTGAAAATGTCTGTCACCACATGGCGGATAACATCTGTTTAAAGTAGCATAGGACCCGTGGTTACATTTACTTCAAGCAGAGGAACTAGAGTATCAGCCATTTTAGACTGCATTGACTTAAATGTACTTTTCTTATAAAATAGTCTGTAATTTTTTGTAAAGTCACCCATATAATCTAACACCTAACATTTTCCTTTGAATAGTTAATACTCTATTTAATTAAGTGTCGAGAACAAACTTCTAAGTACCAAAGGCAGGTACTCTGGTCCCATATGAACTATGAACAAACAATGCACAAGTGCTAATTAGCTCGTTAACACTTCACTGTTATTCTTTGAGATGCTCTCAATTATTTTCCAGCCTGAATAAATCCAGAAGGTCAGAAGTTTCAGTTTTGCCTTGTCTTTCTTGTAAACTTGGAAAAGTTGTTGAACCTCCTCTGCCACAAACCACAAAATGGGAGTCACAGTCCATTCCCTACTCAGCTCCCCAAGCCCTCAGGGTGATGAAGATTTAGGGCCCTTACAGGCAGGGATTCTGATGTGCTTCCCAGGCTGCCAACGTGGGTGGCCTGAGGATAGTTGTGCCAGGTTAGCTTGTAGTAGAAGAAGGGGCAGGGACCTTATCTCCTCAGCATTATAGGGGCTCAGGGAATTCAGTACTGCTTGAACTCAGAGGTGTCTCTTAGATATTAACTCTTAAGACTCCAGCAACCTGAACTAGCCCTGCAGTGGACTGAATGCTTATGCTTCTGCAACGTTCATACATTGAAATCCCAACCCCCAGTGTGATGTATTTAGAGGTTGGGCCTTTGGGAGGTAATATGGTAATGACGGTGGAGTCCTCTTGAATGGGATTAGCGCCCTTATAAAAAGGACCCCAGAGAGCCCCCTTGTCCCATTTCCACCATGTGAGGACACAATGGGAAGTCAGCAGTCTACAATATGGAAGAGGGTTCTCTCCAGAGCCTGACTGTGCTCGCACCCTGATGTCAGATTCCCAACCTCCAGAACCGTAGCAAATAAATGTCTGCTGTTTATAAGCCACCAGTCTATGGTGCTGTGTCACAGCAGCCCAACTGACTAAGACCATTGCCTGGAGGCCAGTGCTTCACCTGCTCAGAACAGCTCTCACTTCCCATCTGGAAATCTCAAGTGAAGCAGGAAGTGGCTCTTTTCCATGAAACGTTTGGGAAATTCTTGACCCACCTGCTTCCTAGCTTGAGGAAAGTCATGGTGAAAATCAAGTGTTTCATTTTTAAGATGGGAAAATTTACTTCATTAACAATGGAGTGAAAGCAATGATTGTCTTTTGCTTGTTTTTTTGGAGTCTGTTTGGGACTTTGCAAAGAATGGTGACCTGGAGATGAGGGATCTGGGTCTTGTCCTCTTTGTAACTGGCAGCGTGACATTCCCGTCACCTCTCTTGGCCACAATATTTTCACTAGGTGACCTCTAGCATTCCTTCCAATCCCAACATTTTAGGGCTCTCTGTTTCTATCTTTGCTGGTCTTTTCTGGAGAGAATTTAAAAATAAAATAGCTCAAGCTTTGACCCTTTCTGAATGTCTATAAAATCCCAAGAGTTCAATAACAAGCTTGATGTGCTGGTGAATGTTTAAAAACTGGCACTGATCTGTCGTATCTGCCAGTTTCTGTGGTGTAAATCATCTCATCATGGCTGATTTCCAGCTATCACGGTGATATCAACCTGCTCACAAAATTATTGAAAATTTAACAGTCAGCTCTTACAAGCTGCACACCATTGTGAACAAGCCTCCTTGTCCATTATCCTGAGAGGAGCAGGACTTACACAGTAAGGGGCAGAGATGCTCACTCAGTCTTGGCTGTATGCCTGGCTATTGGGAAAAGTCAGTGTGGACATCAGAAAATTATAGAAGGTTGGCATTGAAATGTGTGGTCGAACACCGAAAATGGGAATGATTCCTATTTATCAGGATGTCTGACAATTCTCCTGGGGCCTTCTGCCAGAAAGTCATTGTGTCTTTAAGCTTGTAGAAGGGCACACAATGACACTCAGAAATTGGATTGCCAGTAAGAATTGTTCCAAGTTGAGAGATGGCATCTTTACCCAAGTGCCAGTGGAAGAAATGTTGGGAGGCAGGTGGGGCTCGATATTATGCTCTGTGGAGTCTCACTTATTTAGTCTTATACTCATGAACTGAAATCAACTTTTTATTCTGGGCTGGCATTTATTTTCCTATATATATGCATTCCTTTCTTGTTGCTATTTCTGAGGGCTGGTGCTCTAATTTTACTGTCTTTGTTAAAAAAAAAATTAGTTCCCAGGATATGCTCAGGGAAGGCCTCATATTTCCCTCTTATTTAACTGTAACCAGAAGCATAATGCAGGTCTTATTTCCAATTCAGCAGCCAGTGAGTTATACTGAGAACAACCTTGTCCCCTGGCCATGGATGTGATGTTTAACTGAAAGAACTTGAAGTGGAAAGTGTGTTCCATACATACTCTGTCTCCTAATGGGGACACAATTGTCAGGTGGGGCCCTGTCCTCAGCAAACCGGAGCTTAGCAGACCTGTAATGTCAAGAAAGAGCTCAGTTTGCAGATACTAAACACTGACGTGAATGTTTTTGTGACAGCTAGGGAGGACGTCTTGTTTAATGCAGAGCCCTGCAGTTCTTTGTTCCCTTCCCAGGGTAGCATGGAGCAACCATTAAGGTTCATGGTCAAGGCATACTGAAAACTAAGCAGGTGAATTACGAGTCCATATCTAGGTTGATTAGGAGGCAAGGAACAGGGACCCTAATCTGACAACAAGAAAGCTTTGACATAACCTCGACCATCCATCTTATACATAAATGTTGTTGGTTTCAAGGAAGATATGGCAAGATGAGGTAAACTGGCTCCGTGAGTCCCATCTTCTTACTGGGCAGACAAACACACCCCTCAAACGAAAGTACTCTTTCTCTCTTTTCCAGACTATGGATGAGGACTCCAGGAATAATCTGTGTAGGAAGGATAGTACACTACTGAGGATTTGCCTAAAAGATAGAGATGAAAATTAGCTTGTGTGTGAAGAAGTGTTTCAATGAGAAGGGGAGTTTACAAAATGGTGCCTGTGTTACGATTATAATAATTGCAAATATTTACACACATGGATAAAATTTGGAAGAGGATGCACAGAAATGAAAGTGAAGGTGGGCTGGTAAGATTGAATATTTTTCAACATTTTCTTTCCTGATTTTGTCATGTTATTTGAATATATTTAAATCTTTTGTGAGAAGGATTTTCTATCTTCAGAGAGAAAAAATGAGCTGGAATTTCCCTGGAGAATTTGAAATCAGATGTAAGAAAAAATTTCTTTGTGGGATGTTTAGACCCTGGGAAGTACTTATAGGAGAGCTGAGAAACGCCTTCAAGAATGGAATTCCTCCTTCACCTTGTGGAAAGCGTGGTGGTCCCTGGCGTGGGGGATAAACCAGATTGCTGCTGGAAGATTCTCCCATCTGGAGAGTCTTACATTATTCCCATTTCACAGATGGGGGTCCTGATATGTAGCGTTAACTGAGATGCAGATGTGACTCGGTGAATTGATGGCAGAGCTATTAACAAGCAAATTTATGAGCTAGAGAAAGACCGACTCTGATAACTGCTTTAGAGTTGCTGAAGCTGCATCCCCCATTCCTGTAAATGATCTAGATCCTCCCAGCAGCCACAGCAGTGAGGAACCAGATTAAGCAATCCCTCCCCACTAGGTCAGTCTAACATGAGAAATTTGCAGAGACTCTTGCAGTTATAAATATTTTAAACAACCTAAAGGGACACCTCTTGGGTGCAGGGAAAGACATTAGGAGCAGCTTTCTAGGGTGGGAAAGTTTTTTTTTTCCACCCTAGGAGGGGGCGGCTACCGCCTCTGTACCCTCCCACTCAGGCCATTCATCTGCTCCAAGTTCAGTGCTCCCCAGTATAAATAAACTCCTTTTTTTTCCAGATAGGAAAGTTGTTTTGTTGTTGTTGTTTTGGTAACTTGGATAGTACTATGGACATATCTGGTTAGAAATATGTTACTTTCCTGAGATATAAATTTCCCTTGGAGTTAAAGGGCGCTTGTCTTCCCATAAGGCACATTTGTGTAACAAAAGTTCATGTCTGAGCTTCGGATATGACAGACTCGATTTGAAGCTGAGCCTCACCACTTGCAATCTCTCAGAGCCTCAGTTTTCTCATTTGCAAAGAAAGGATATCAATACCTACCACACAGTGTTATGGAGGTGAAGTGTGCGAATAAAGTGGCTGGCATGTAATAGGCTCTCACAAAATGTTAGTTTCTTGAATGCTGTAAGCGTCAACAGAGAGGAGATACACATTTGGTGCCCCTGCACTGCTTCCTGTACTCAATCATGACTCATTCTCAATATCCAGAAGGTGTCAAACAACAGACCTCACCAGCTCCAGAAAGTAACACATGTTTTGGGTGACTGGCACCCTTCACCATGTCCCTTGGGTTTAACCGCAGATATCACCAAAGACTGTTTCAAATTAACTGTGGGGCCTCCTCCCCAAGAGCCCCTGTGAAATCCCGTGAATGCATCTGTTCCTGGTCCTCAGTCAGTCTCCACCAGGGCCCGGTGTTGGCTCTGAGCACTTGGCACACCCTTGGGACAAGATGGCTACTTTAGACTTTCAGGGCCAGAGCTCACCAGCCCTTGCCTGCTGGTGGATGAGGACTGGCAGCCTCAATGCTGCTTAACCCTGCCCAGGAGCCCAGGGTACGGATGCCGGTGAGTGGGAGAGAATGGAAGGCTGCATTTCTGAAGCTGAGGCTCACCTGGATCTTCTCTTTGTTGGGTTGGGAAGGACAAACCAGTCCATCAGAGCAGAATAGGCAAGGACAGCCCAAGAGGTTGACTATCCCAGATTGATGTAAGACCCCAAAATAGTCATCTTTCAGGAATAGTGGTTAAAACACAGGCTTTGACACCAAATGGACCCCAGTTGAATACTTGGCCATTTCCTACGTATGGGACCTTGAACAAGCTACTTAACCGTTTAAACCATGAGACTGGATGATCTGACAAGGAAGAGAGGGTGAATGGAAAAGATGAGAGATTGTCTAACAGTGAACTGCAGGGTTCGCCAACGTTTATAGAAAAACATCCAGATGAAGGAGGCCTTTAGATGCCACGCTCCTTTGGGGCCTCCACGTTACATGCTTTAGCTGAGCAGTTATTGTTGTTAGGCCAAGAGTAATTTTTAAAAAGTTTCTTGTTGACTTAACATAACCACAACTCCTAGAATCTCTCCTTGGTGTCTTGACTACCAGACTTTGCTTGTACCTGTCTCATGGCTGGAGTGGGTCATGGGGGGCAGACAGTGCAGGCCACATAGAGTCTTGCAGTCTGAGACCTGGCTTAGCTTTGCCAGAGAGGGTACTGAACACTCATAGTTATGAAGCCGCCTGTCTCTGTCAGGGACCAGTGAGTCTTCAAGTCTCTGGAGACCAGCCTAAGTGGTTGTGTTAACGCAGAGGGAAACTACAAGTGTTGCTAGAGGCCCCAAGAGGCCCCTGAAGCTACCATTTACATGTGGCCCAAACCTGCAGAGAGAGGCCTGCAGAGGCCACTCTGTGAAGTGGTAAACTGAGATGACTGAAGTCAACTTGGAGATGCAGGCGGGGGTTGGTTGCAGCAAGCTCTGGTTTTGGTCCCCAAGAGGAAACCTTCCCTTTTGCAGGAAGGGCCTCCTTTGGTTTCAGAGCTTTGAAGAACAGAGATAAACAGTTTGAAACCAAAACAGGGTTTAGTGTTCTTGTCCAGTCTTAGGCCTGGTGGGGTCTAAAGGCGCTTAGTGCTTTTCTTTACATAGACACGGGCCAACTGGTCGTGCCGAAGACTTGCTGGCAAGTGGGATGCGGTCTCTGTGTCCTTTCGGTGTGGCATTTTTAAGAGGAAGCTGGTAGAATGGTTGGGCGTGACGTGGAGGGGGTGCACTGAGGTGGCATCATATAACCTCAACTCCTAGAGACAATTAGTCCCTGCAGATCTCTTTCAGTCTTCTTGGTTATATCAAAAGAGTTATCAGGGCACTGGTCTTTAACACCTCTCTAACTTTGCTAGTCTTACTTCTTCATGCAGAGGAAGGCTCCAGGATCAGAGCCTTGGGAAGCCAACAGGAGCCATTCAGAACTTGAAATCATTGCTTTTGTTTTTTAAAATTATTTTATTTTCATATTTGCCTTTTACTTTATCACAAAAGATAAAAGTAAGAAAAAATGACTTAATTTAAGGAAGAAATGGATAAAAAACGGTACAAGCTGTTTGTGTTTGTGGCAAACCCATGGCGGTAGAAGGTGGGTGACTGAACCCGGGTGGAGGAGACAAACGCCGCAGTAAAATCTTACATCTGGGTGTGTGAGGCACAAGTGCCTTTAATAACAGAAAATATTTCTAGGGCAGAAACTGTTGTCCCGAACTAGTCTGAAGACATTACTCCATTGTCCACCAGCTTCCAGAGTTGCTAGGGAAAAGTCAGAAGTCACCCGGACTCCAGACCCTTTGTATGTGATTTTGTGTTCCTCTCTTTGGAATCTTGTAGGATCTTCTGTCAGTCTGCAGTGCTCTGAAGGTTCCATGATGATGTGCCTTGGTATGAGCCCAGCTCACCTGTGTCAGCTCTGGGATATTTTCTTTACTTTTTTAAAATTTGAGATTTATTTGCCATACAACATTGTGTAAGTTTAAGGCATACGACATACTGATTTGACACATTTATATTGCAATGTGATTGCCATTGTAACATTAGTTAACACCTCTGTTGCATCACATAATTATCATTTCCTCTAGTGCTGGGAACAAATCAGATCCAGCCTCTTAGCAAGTTTAATGATTATAGTACAGTTTTATTCTCTCTAATCACTGTACTGTGTACAGATATTCCTTGACTTACAATGGGGTTGCCTCCTGATAAACCCATGGTAACTTGAAAATATCATTAGTCGAAAATTACTTTAATATATCTAACCTACTAAAAACAGCATAGTTTAGCCCAGCCTACCTTAGACGTGCTCAGACTTACGTAAGCTGACAGTTGGGCAAAATGATCCAACACAAAGCCTATTTTATAATAAAGTGTTGAAAATCTCAGGTAATTTATCAAATACTGGGCTGAAAGTGAAAAGCAGAATGGTTGTCTGGGTACAGAATGGTTGTAATTGTATTGATTGTTTACCTTTGTGTTCACATGGCTGACTGGGAGCTGCAGCTACTGAATGCATATTGCTTTTGCACCATCATTAAGTCAAAAAATTGTAAGTCAAATCATCGTAAGTTGGGGACTATCTGTATAAGTTCTCCGGGATTTATTTATCTATTAGTTGCAAGTACGTACCCTAAACAGCAGCTCTCCCATTTCCAGCTACCCCGTCACCCTCCAGCCCCTGGTAACCACCACTTTACTCTCTGCTTTTACAATTTTAGGCTTTTTTAGATTTCACGTGTAAAAAAATATCATAGAGAAGTTGTCTTTCTCTGACTTATCTCACTTAGCCTAAGTCCTCTAGGTCCATAGATGTTCTTGCAAATGGCAGGATTTTCTTCTTTCTTATGGCTGAACAATATTCCATTATATATATATATATACCATGTCATCTTTATCCATTCATCCACTGATAGACACTTAGGTTGTTTCCATATCTTGGATGTTGGGAATAATGCTGCAACAACATGGGAGTGCATACCTGTCTCTTGGGTAACCTGTTTTCATTTCCTTTGGATATATACCCAGAGGTGGGATTGCTGGATCATATGGCAATTTTATTTTTAAGTTTTTGAGGAACCTCCATATGGTGCTTCATGGTGGCTGACCCAGTTTATAATCTCACCAACAGTGTGCAAGTGTTCTGGGAAATTTTCTTGATTGTAATAACAATTTATTTTCTGTTATTGTTTATGTTATTTTATTAATATTTTTGTTATTTTATTTTCTGTTTCCTCTCTCATCTGTAGAGCTTCTATTTGCTCAGATGCTACCTCTCCTCTTTAGGGTTTCTATTTTTATTCTCTTTCCCCCCTATTTTCATCTCTTTGTCTTTCTATTTTCTGGGTGATTTCCTCAACTTTTAAAATGTTTATTCATTGAGCATTTTATTTCTGCCCTTATACATTTATTTCCTAAGAACTACTTTTTTGTTCTCTCTGAAAGTTCCATTTTTAGAGCATACTATTCATATTTTATAGATGCAGTGTCTTCTTATTATCTTTCTTAGGATATTCACAATTTTTTTGCTTTGTTCTCTCTGGATAGTCTTTGTTTCCTCCAAGTTTCTTTTTTTTTCTGTTTGTGTTTTGTCCTTCATTATAAATGCTTTCCTCAAATGTCTGGTGATCCTTGGTTGTCACTTCATGACTATGAAGAATTAAAAATTGATTGGAATACCCAAAAGAATTGAAAAGAGGGACTCAGAGGCTTGTATACCAGTGTTCACTGCAGCATTATTCATAAGAGCCAAAAAGTGGAAACAGCCTAAGTGTCCATCAACAGATTAATGGATAAACAAAATGGGGTATGTACATACAATGGAATATTATTCAGCCATAAAAGGAATGAAATTCTGATACATGCTACAACATGGATGAAACTTGAAAACATTATACTAAGGGAAATAAGCCAGAAACAAAAGGACAAATATTGTATGATTCTACTTATATGAAATATTGAGAATAGGTAAATTCATAGAGACAGAAAGTAGAATAGAGGTTACTAGGGGCTGAGGGGGAGTGGGGAGTGGGAATTATTGCTTAATGAGTACAGTGTTTCTGTCTGGGGTGATGAAAATTGTGGAAATAGATAGTGGTGGTGATTGCATAACATTGTGAATGTACATAATGCCTGTAACCTTAAAGTTTACTGAACTGTAAACTTAAAACTGGTTAAAATGGCATATTTTATGTAATATATAATTTACCACGATAAGAAAAAAAGGGGTGATTGGCAGCCGTGAGCCCATTAGTAGGGCTTATTGACTGTCAGGGTCACTGTAACGGGTTCTGGCTGGGTCAGTTCCTGGGGGAGCCTGAATTTCAGAATCCTTAGGTTGAGATTTGCCAGTGAATCCTCTTTCAAGGTCTTGCCTGAAGCACACAAACCTGGCTACTGGCATTTTGAGAGTCCAGGAAGACCGCTAGGGCTGAGAGGAGAGAGTGTCAATATTCAGTATCAGTTTGACTGAATCCACTGTTTTCAGTATTAAAACCTTCAGCCATGCCTAGTGTTCCCTGGGCCAGAGACCCACTGCCTTACTGTCTCTAGCAAATGCACATCCTTCCGGGCTGTTGGACAGGAGGAGATGGGAGGACCAGTCACTGGCTGAGCAGAGGGAAGGTACCCTGAGGGCTACATGCTCCCTAAACCCACCTTCAGTCAGTCCTCCTATTTGCAGACCTTTCTCCATCCTTGCTTCCTGGTTCCCATAATGTCTAGATCTCTGGGGAGTCCTGAAGTCAAAAATAGGCTGTTTCTCACTTTTTCCCCACTGCAGCTTAGGAATTAGATTTTGCGGATAAGTATATAATCAGTTTGTTGTTTAAATGAGACTTAACTTTCTTTAACCCATGACTTATTTATGAGCACATTAGTTTAAAATAAGTTTCAACTATCTTTTTATGCTTTTTGGACTGATTTTGGATTTAATTGCGTTATGGTCAACGATGTGGTCTCTTTATAGAGTCCCTGAAATTTTAGGGAATTTCTTTGTGATCTACCATGTGTTCACCTTTTATAAATGTTCTCTTAGGTAATAGACCCTTTGATGTAGGCAAGATGGAATTATTATCCCCTTCTTATAAGCAGGTCATCAGGGCCCAGAGAATTTTTTTTTTTTTTTTTTGCGGTACGCAGGCCTCTCACTGTTGTGGCCTCTCCCGTTGCAGAGCACAGGCCCCGGACGCGCAGGCTCAGCGGCCATGGCTCACAGGCCCAGTCGCTCCGCGGCGTGTGGGATCTTCCCGGACCAGGGCACGAACCCATGTCCCCTGCATCGGCAGGCGGACTCTCAACCACTGCGCCACCAGGGAAGCCCCCAAGGGCCCAGAGAATTTTAAAGACTTGCCCAAAGTTCCTCAGTCAGGTTGGACCAGAACTGGGGATTGTGAAGGAAGGGGAGCTTAATTGTTAAGCACATGGACTCCATTCCATTTACCTGGGTTGCATCCAGGCTCTGCTAGTCACTAGCCATCTGCCAACCGGGGATTATAATTGTTCTCGCTTCATAGGGTTCTTGGGAGGTTTACATGCATGGCACGTGGTAAACACTCAATAAAAGCTATTATTATTATTACTATTTTTACTTTTTATCTAGGGTTCATGGCGCATCTTGTACAGAAGAGTCATTCCATTAAGGATCGCATCTTTAGAAATGTTTACAGCTATTCCTCAGCGCAGCAATTTATTTTATAGTCTGGCCACTGTGCCTTAGAGATTATGGCCAGAAATACCACAATGTCAGTAGAAAAGCTTCCTGGACATTATGCACTAAGGGCACGCAAGTCCTTTTTTGAGAGCCTACTATGTGTTGGTGCTCCATTCCTAGCCGAGAGGTATTTTCTATCTTCTGGGACTTCTTTATGCCTTAATCAAGGCAGGTACTCAAAAAAGGCTTTGTAAAATGAACACCACCAACGACAGAAATGCTTAGAAGCACAGAGTTGAAAGATGGCGGGGAGAGTTGGGTGTGGGAGAGGGGCTTGGCCACCCACTTTACGGCAGATTGTCCTAAATAAGCAGAATTATCTGGGCCTCCCAGACCGTCAGGTGCTAATCCCCACGGTAATCAGGCTCGAAGCCCTCAGAGCCACAGAACCAACCAGCTGGGAGGGAGAGCGACCACAGGGCTGTTCACGTGGAAGCAGCGTCCCCTCTTTCTCTTTTGTGGACACAAACAGCTGACAGTCTTAAAATGAAGGGCGACTGGCCCGCCTCTGAGCTGGACACCTGGAAATAGGCCAGCGCTCAGCTCCCTTATTGCGGATTCTGTGTTCCACATCAGTCTCCATGAAATTAGCTTTTAAATCTGTCTTTCGCTTTGAGTCTTTCCGTTTCCTGGCTCCCTCTCTCCTCCTGTTGGGTGGAAGAACTGTGCAGTTACTCCCTTCTGCACCATCGCCCCACCCCGCCCCCCAGAGGAAACATGGTCGATGATTTAGTTCTCTATTCCCACCACTATTGCAAGGTATGGGATGTGAAGGGACATTTAGAGAAACTTTTTATTTTGAAATTGTATTAGACTTAGAGAAAAGTTGCAAAAAGAGCACAGAGCATTTCAGATATGCTTTACCCAGCTGCCCTAATGTTGACATCTTATCCAACCATAGGACAATGATCCAAACCAAGAAATTAACATTGATACAACACAAATAACATAACTATAGACTTTATTTAGATTTAACCCGTTTCTCCGTTACTGTCTTTTTCCTGTTACAGGATTCAATCCCAGATCCCATGTTGCACTGAAAGGTCCTCGAATCCTTCAACCTATGACAGTTCCTCAGTCTTTCTTTGTCTTTCATGACCTTGATGTGTTTGAAGAGTACTGGTCAGTTGTTTCACAGACAATGTGCGTTTGTCTAATGTATTTTCATGGATAGATTGTGGTTATATATTTCTGGAAAATGCTGTGGGTGGAATTGTCTCCCCACCAAATTCATATGTTGAAGCCATACCCACTGTGACTGTGTTTGGAGATAGGGCTTTTAGGAGGTAATTAAGGTTAAATGAGGTCAGAAGTGTGGGGCCCTGATCTGATGCCAGGGTGACACGACCTCAATAAATTTTATGACTAGTGCTTTTTCCTCAATCCCTGATTTAAGGTATGTCTGTCTGGTGTTTCCACTGTAAAGTTACTGTATTTCCTTTTGTAATTAATTAATGTCTTGGGGGGATACTTTTAGACTATGCAAATATTGTTTATCTTAAACTTTTGCCCAATAATTTTAGCATCCATTGGTGATTTTTTGCCTGCAGTAATTATTACTAATGGTGATTTTATATTTCCTTCTATGTTTATTAATTGGAATTTCTTTTTGTAAGAGCTATACCTTATTGCCAATTTACTTATTTGTTCAATTATTTTAAAATATGAGAATAGACTCATGTATGTTACTTTAGTCTATGGATTACAATTAACTATTGTTATTTATTTTATTGTTCAGAATGTGCCGGCTTTGGCCATTGGGAACACTTTCATGTTGGTTTCTATGCTCTTTCATCTTTTCTGAGCACATTCTTACCTTCTGGCACCACAGGAGGCTCCAGGATCATCTCGTGATTTTCTTGCCTAGACCTGGAATCAACTACTTCTTCAAGGAGCCCTGGTTCCTTTTGTTGGAGAATCGTATTTAGAAACCAAGATCTGGGTGCTGGGTATGCTTGCTGCTACTGGGGTGCCAATGATAAAGAGACATTTTTTTCTTCTAAAAATGTTTGTCTTTGTTCCCATTTGCCATAGTGCCTAGAATTCTGAGTCTTCTAGAAACCTGTGTGATTGAAAATAAGGTATCCTGCTATATTCCAGCTACCTTAGGGATGAACTGTTGAGTCTGGAAGGTTCTTCAGTCCCCAGTTAAAATGCAGACATCCCTGGATTACAGGATGGTATGATGATGTAACACTAGGTGAAAGCAGATTCCTTGTGAAGGAGGCCCAGGAGTAGCCCATGGCTGAGGGCACCTGTGACACCAGGAGCAGGAGATGGATGTTGAAGAGGAAGTATGTGTTCACCTTGGGCCATTACAGTTTATGCACTTCCGGAAGGCCAAATCTACTCTTCATCCCAGCTTTTCACATTCCCAAAACAGAGAGTAGGTCTCCTTCACTCTTTCTTGGGAACGTGCAAAGTATTTTGAGTATCTGTGGTCAGAAAGTTGCTGAGAACTAGCAAAAATATCTAGGGAACCCTTCGATAACGCTTTGAACTTATCTTTGTTCCTCTATAGATAAGGTATTTTTTTCCTCTGGCTTCTTTCAGAATTTTTTCTTTATCTTTGATTTTCTGCAATTTGAAAATGATATGCCTAGGTGCAGTTTTTTCTTTTTTCTTTTTTTTTTTTTTTTTTGCATTTATCCTGCTTGGTGTTCGTCCTCTGTGCTTCCTAAATTAGTGGTTTGATGTCTGATATTTGGGGAAATTCTCAGTCATTATTGTTTCAAATATGTCTTCTGTTCCTTTCTCTTTCTTCTTCTTCTGATATTCCCATTATGTGTGTATTACGCCTTCTGTGGTTGTCCCCTAGTCCTTGGATATTCTGTTTTTGTTTTTTTTTTTCTTTCAGTCTTTGTTTTTTTCCTTTCTGGTTTGAAGATTCTATTGATATAGGCGCTAGCGCCAAGATTATTTTCTCAGCTGTGTCCAATCTACTAACGAGCCTATCAAAGGCATTCTTCATTTCTGTTACAGTGGTTTTTTACCTCTTGCATTTCTTGTCTGGTTCTTCCTTAGGATTTCCATCTCTCTGCTTATATTGACCACCTGTTCTTTCATGCTGTCTGCTTGAACCATTAGGGCCCTTAGTGTAATAATTAGAGCTGTTTTAATTGCTAATTAAAACACTGCCTGATAATTCCAGCACTCCTGCCATATCTGGTTCTGTCACTTCAAATTGTGTTTTGTGCCTTTTGGTACGCCTTGTAATTTTTTCTTGATAGCTGGACATGATATACCAGGTAAAAGGAAGTACTGGAAATAGGCCTTCAGTAATGTGGTGGTGAGGTGTGAGGGGAGGGCAAGCATTCTCTAGTCCTATAAGTAGGTCTCCGTGTTTTAGGGAGCCTGTGCCTCTGAATTGCGAACTTCACAAGTGTTTCTCAGTTTTACCCTCTCTTCTTAGGGGGGTCATGAAGGCTAGAGTGGGCCGGAGCTGGGCATTTCTGTTCTTCCCCGTGGAAGCTAGAGCCAGCTGGAGCTGGGTATTTCCCTTCCCCAGGTCAGTTAAGCTGTGATAATAATACCCCAGCGGGTCAGGCTCTGGTTAACTGGCTTCACCTGAGGGCAGGCCTTGTTGAGACGAACAGCAGCTCTGGTCAATTTAAAAATGATTCCTTTGCCCCTCCCTCTGCAGGAAGCTCGCGGGAATTTTTCTCGTATATTTGCTGCGCGAACCTGGTTGAGGTCCTGGCGGGAAGTCTCCCCGTATGTTGTGGGCCCACCGTGACTTGGTCACCCTGAAGCTTTTAACTGTCAGAGTCGTCCACACTGAGCCTCCAGCAACTCGCTCATGACACGCTTCCTACCTGGGCACTAGTTCCTGCTGTTTCTTCTCCTGAGTCTCGCTCTGGTAAGTTGTGACTCCTGTATTCACCCGTCTGTCTCTCTAATCTTGGTTTGCCCTGTGTTCCCCGCTCTTGTACCGATTCAAGAAGTATTGTTGATTTTTTTTCAGTCTGTTCAGCGTTTTACTTGCTGTTAGGATTGCCGACTTGCAAAATATTCACAACCTAAATGTTGAGAGTTACGTTTTATTCAGCGGGAATTTTTCGGACTTCAAGCCTGGGAGGCAGCATCTCAGTAACCCTGAGAAAACTGCTCCGGGGAGGCGCCAGGTTATAGAGAAGTTTTGCAACAAAGGGCAGGTAGTCTGACCTCAAAAGATGATTGTTAATTAAGGAAAACCGGATATCTCAAGATAAGGAATTTAATGCTTTTCTGTGTATGGGAAGATGCAAGAGTCTGGGCTCACTGAAATCATACCTTTGATATGCACCTCGGCTACCTGGGGCCAGTGTCCCTGTGTTTTCACATCCTGAGTTTCCTCAGGGCTCACTGGCTCACGTTGGAGGGCAGCAATCACTGATGACCATGACATCCTTTGTTTACTGATATGGCAGGTCATATTCCGTTTCTCAGAGTGGAGTGGCGACTTCTAAGCTCCTTACATATGGACCTGGAAACTGGAAGTTCCCCTCTTTCTTCTTTGGCTTCTAATTACTTTCCAAGGTTGGATTCCCCACACTGCACCTCTCTTCCCCCCGTCCTAACCCTCTAAACATCCAGTGGATGATCAGAGGATTTGTAACCTGAGGGTACGGCCCAGGAAATAGCTATCTCGCTGTCAGAGGGGCTCATTCACATGCTTTGGAGAATGTGGGTAGAAGAGGTGGTGGAAGAGGGGCAATGGGAGGCTGACAGTTGGAACAGCAGTGATGTTCCTCTGGGCGCCTTCCCTTGCTCTGACCCTCAGAGTCACATGGTGGTCCCTGCAGGCTCTCTGGGTGTAGCATCTTGGAGGTCTGGACAACTTCCTTGCTGAGGAAAGGTCTCCCACCTGCAAAGGCTTGGGCTGTTTGAAAAGCCCACGGCACAGCTCTATCACCTGAAGATTTGTGACAGCACGTTAGTCTGCCTGACTCTGTTGGAAGGAGTTGGCACTTTGAATTATCAAGCACCACTATGAATAGGAGAGGACAGGAACTCCCCCACTTGGCATTTGTAGTGGCAAATCACGTCTTGGAAAGCTTTCAAGATTCTCAGCACTGGCAAAATCCTGGGGAAAGGGGCTCAGTCAACTCTCATTTATTTATGCTTTCAAAGGGCTCTGGAGACACAGGTGACAATGGGGTGGAAGGACAGGCCCTATCATGTATTATTAAACACGAAGTCTGGTAACAGGGAGGAAGACTCCCCTCTTGGATGGGTCATGGGGGACTAATAAGGCTCCCTGAGGCTCCAGGGTGGGGCCCTTCTAATGACTTCTTAGGCTACTGGAGAAAGAGAATAGCATTTCCCCCTCTTCAACCACTTTTGTCTGAAGAACTTTAAGGTATTTCATTAGTAATTTCTTTAAAAGGAGGCAGACACTGCTTTACTTAGGATGAACCCAGAACAGATATACCTGGAGGCTGGATTTTTAAAATGAATTAAGTAAAATATTTGTTGAAAGTTTATGAAATGCTAGACATGGTGTGAGGCATTGATTAACACAGTGGTCCCCGGCATGTTGTTCACAGCCTACCTGGGTATCCCAGGTCAAGGGCAAAGCATGTGTAAAGGCTACTAGATCAATTAATCTATGAGTACTTTTAGAGTATCTGTATGCTCAGGGGAGGTAAAGAAAATTTCATAGCCCATTTCCCCAGGTGCTTCTGAATTGCTAGGGAAAACAGAATGAAATCTACTTGGTAGAGTAAAAGGATACTTTAGTGGAATCACGGGCAGCAGGACTTTGAAGAAGGGAGAAGTCAGTGTAGATTGGAGTTTAGAAAAGGTGAGGAAGAAATAGTGGGAGATACATTTGTAAAGGGAGGATGATGTGGGAAAGGGCCTCAGGAGCCAGGCCAAAGCATCGCCCTTGATATAATGAAGCAATAGGAAGCCACTGAAGGTTTTAGAGGGAAGGGAGTTGTATTAGTCTCCTAGGGCTGCTGTCACAAAGTAGAACAAACTGGTTCACTTAACAACAGAAATTTATTGTCTCATAGCTCTGGCGGCTAGGAATCAAGGTGTCAGCAGGGCCATGCTCCCTCCGAGACTATGGGTAGAATCATTCCTCGTCCCTTCCTAGCTCCAGGTGGCGGCCATCCATCCTGGGCTTGTGGCTGCCTCACTCCAATCTCTGCCTCCATCTTCAAGTGATGTCCTCCTCTCATAGCTAAGCATCTTGTAAGGGCACCAGTCATATTGGATTAAGGTACCATCCTACTCCAGTATGACCTCATCTTAATTAATTACATCTGCAACGCTTTTGCCCAAGAAAGTCATATTTTGAGGTACTGGGGCTTAGGGCTTCAGCATTTACCTTTTTGGAGAACACAATTCAACCCATAAGAGGGATGAATTGGTAGAAGTGGGATAATGATAAAGTTAGTCTAAATGTAGTGTGTTAATTGATTGGAGAGGGAGGGCCTTTCTGCTGGGGGTTGTGACATTATCCTTCAAGGGGAGGGGGCAGGGGCACTAATGTGAATGGAGAGTTAAGCTTGGCCGTGGAGGATTTTTAGGGAAGAAATGACTACAAGAGAAGCTGAAACTAAGGGTGTGTAATCAAGCAGTTTTGATGAGGTTTTGAATCTATATGATTAAAAAATGATATTGTGATATATATTCAATTAATTGATTTTCATAAACGTATTTATCAGGAATGAAATGTTTTCTTTTTGTGGGTGGGTGGGCAGTGAGGATCATAGGTTTAGTTGTGGATGTAGGAGGTAGTTGGAGGTCAGGGCCCAGAGCCTGGGTGAGATTTCAAGAAAGATGTGGATTTGGGAGTCATTCTCCTGGTGAGGGCACTCCTGGAGCTCTTGAGTTATTGTCTGTACGCCTGAGCTGGCTTTGGGGTTGCTGTTTCTTGTTTTGATATTAAACATCTGTGTAAGGAACTCTTCTAGTTGTGTACAGCTTCTCTCTGCAACAGGGTGGAGAGTCCTGGCATAACAAATGAACGCTAGGTACCTGGGTTGATGGTGTGCCGGGCTTTTTGTGGAGGTGTCTCCTTGAGAATGAGATGAGATGTTAGGAGTTAGGATGCAGAAGGGCTCTATCAGGTTGGCCTGAAACTTATTTCCAGGGTATTCTTGTTCATGCCTCCATGCTCCTGGAACCCTCCCTGTTGGGATTGGAACCAGGATGTTTTCAGATCTCCTAAAACCTCACACAACTGCTTTCTCAGAATACATTGTCTGTCTTTAAACATCTTGAATCATTTCATAACCATCTTGTACTGCTCTCAGGGCTCTCAGTGCCGCCTTCTTGCTTGATCATCCACACGTTTGACTTCATTAGTCAATCCAGTTTAAATCTGGCGGTACTGCTCATCAGCTGTTTATGTTAGTCCTTGGAGGCCTGGGGGGTCTTTTTTTTTCTTTTTTAAATTTTTTTAAGAATTTATTTTATTTTTGGCTGCGTTGGGTCTTTGTTGCTGCCCATGGGCTTTCTCTAGTTGCGGCGAGCGGGGGCTACACTTCGTTGTGGTGCATGGGCTTCTCATTGCGGTGGCTTCTCTTGTTGCGGAGCATGGGCTCTAGGCGCATGGGCTTCAATAGTTGTGGCTCGCGGGCTCTAGAGCACAGGCTCAGTAGTTGTGGTGCATGGACTTAGTTGCTCCGCGGCATGTGGGATCTTCCCGGACCAGGGCTTGAACCCGTGTCCCCTGCATTGGCAGGAGGATTCTTAACCACTGTGCCACCAGGGAAGCCCCAGCCTGGGTGGTCTTAATGGATCCTTGTTAGACCCATTAAGCATCATCAAGGGAGGAAGCAGGACTGGGCAATGAGGACCTCTTAATTCAATTTTGGTTCGATGGATTTACTTATGGACACAAGGAACTTGGTTTGTCATTGGTGTGAGAACTGTGTCTGAGTTCCTGGTAACCACATTTCAGCTCAGCTGGGTGTGAGCTCCTGGTCAAGTTTATCTAGGATGCAAGTCATCTGTATGTTAAGTCTCAACCTGTGCAGGAAAGGACAAATCACAGTGTGAGCAAAGGAAGTGTTTCTCCACGGGGGTCTGCTTGAGTTCATCCTCAGGCAGCCCCTTATCCTATACCTGGAATCTGCTTCTCTTTGACATGTTAGCCAATAGGCTTGTGAAAGCACATTGCTTCCTTCTTAACAAGAAGGCAACAACATCAAAGCGAAAGACTGGGGCCAAAAGTATGGATGTGATTTTTGTCAAAAAAAGATTGTCAAGTTAATTCATGACATGGCAAAGCTCCAAACATAATTCTCTCCTAAAATGTCAGGAAGCACAAGGTAGTATAACTCAAATAACTGTGGCAGGAGAAAAATCATAATAAAGATATTTTCCCTTTGTTCAACACTCCACAATTTAGGAGGCATGTGAAGTCACTCTTAACAGTGAATATCTCAGAAAAAAGGAAATTTAATCAAATGAAAATGTTCTGGGCAGCAGTTTTAGATTTTTAAAAAATCCCTAATATTTAATCAGTAAGACCTTTTTATTTATATATATATATTTTATTGAAGTATAGTTAAATACTATAGTTAATTTTTAATGTTTTAGTCTCTGCTGTATAGCAAAGTGATTCAGTTATACCTACATTCTTTTTTTATATTCTTTTCCATTATGGTTGATCGTAGGATACTGAATATAGTTCTCTGTGCTATACGGTAGGACCTTGTTGTTTATTCCGTATGTAATAGCTTACAACTGCTAATGCCAACCTCCCACGCCACCCCTCCCCCAACCCCCTCCCCCTTGGCAACTACAAGTCTGTTCTCTATAAGACCTCCTTTTAAAACACACACCTTTAATCTTAAATGAGGGAGTTTAAATTTTTAAAATAGAATCCACTGGGTCACACAACCAAAATATACGCAGTTGGTTTGCTTATCCTCAGGAAGAATTCCCTTTTTTGTTCCACGTCGTCAAACCTCAGCCATACCTCCTGGGTGAGTGGTTCGGTTGTCTGTGGCAACTGGGTGGCAGATGTCCAGGTTTTAACTGGGGTTTGTGTTGATTCTTATCATCATGAAAAGAATTGCTGATAATGACATGAAACAAGATTTAAGCTCACAGCTACCGAAATGAGATGAACACAGGATTTATGAAATGGTTCATTCAAAATGAAAAGGGGGTACGAAAAAGAGGACAAGCAACTCTCTAGCGTTTTGTGCTTAGTGTGAGGAGTAGATATTAGAAAGCACATCCTCCTTGAGGTAACAAAGCCTGGGGACCTCGTTCCTCTTTTGTAAAGCAAGCCAAGCGCTGGTCGACCTCTCCCTGGACTTGGAAGCATTAGTAGCTCCCTACAGAGAGCGCTGAGCTTCCGTCTCCCGCGTGGTCCCGTTAGGGCAATCTAGTTAGAGAGCTTGGGCAGGGCCCTGCTGCTGATGCTGCTTGATCAGTGAGCACACACAGCGCAGAGAGATGGCCTTGGAGAACTGCCCTGCCTGCCCTGCAGGCAGGGTCATTAGTGGGGTGCCAGGCGATCCCCCCCCGGAGGGCCTGCTCAACATCTTGTCTGGTCTCAGTGCTGCTGCCATTCGCCACCTCCCTCCCATGTCTTAGCCTGCATCAATGTTACCCGACACAATAAACCGAAATGCGGAAAAAATCTAACCACGTGGAGCTTTACTTACCTGAGGCCAAAACATTTCCCTCGAAGGTATAAACACCTTGAATGTCAGAAACCAGTAAGACGTAGGTGAGCCAGGAGGTCCTCCAGCACCCTACGGTGTGTACCCTAGCCCATCTCGTCCATTTCCTTCCAGCACATGTCAGCATCTGTACTGGTTTTATTTAGGGAGTAGCCGTTGTCTTTTCTCTCCTCCTAGGATGTAAGCCCTATCTGGGTAGGAGTCATGTCCGTAGTGTTGACGGTTATGGCTACAGTGCCCACAACGGGGCCTGACATATATAGATCCGCAATAAGTATTTGTTGAATGAACCAATGAACTCACAATTTAGAGAACTGACTATCCTCACTACCTCCCTATTTGCCCCTGTAACCCAAGGCATTTTTAGCTTCTGGAGCCACTGTGGCTGGTTTGGGTCTTAGGAAGGCTGCTTTGAAACGATTCCACAGGTCTTGACTGAGAGAGAGAGTGCTGGGAAGTGATAAACAATTAAGGGTGAGGGACCTTTTGCTGCTGCTGCCGTTCTGGATGCAGCTCTCGTGCCCACACGCTGCTGGCCATGGTTGAGGGCCCCTTTCCCTCATGTCTGGCAGGAAGGCCAGCACTGGCTCACCTGGCAGTTAGCGTGGGAATCACAGACGAGAGTCTTAGCCCCTGTTTCATGCCTTTATTTCATGCCGTGCTGCCCCCTTTTTCCACCCCCTCCCCATACTATTTAAGCTGTTACTTTGCCATAAAGCCACTAGCTTGGCACGGGTGTTTGGCTCATACCAGCAAATCCCCATTAGCCTTTGACTCCTCCAAGAGGCAAAAGGAAAAACCTACCAGGATGCGAGAGACACTTTCTCTGTCTGGGCAGATAGAAAGGGATAAAAAGGATTCTGTAGAAACACAAGAGTTTGTTATTTATAGCACTTAACCTTTCCTAGACAGAAAGCCAAAGGTTTTTGCTTTTAACCTATTTTTCTTTTTTTCAAGAGTCTGAAAGAAAAGGAAATCCTGGGCCCTTAATTGTATTTGTTTGTATATCGCAGGTGTGTATGTTTTAAAAATTCACTTTTTAAATTAGACATGTCTTCTTGCCCCCAGGTAGTGCTCCTGATCCCTCATCAGTAGATCTCCTTCATGTACGGTGTTGTATCAGTTGTCTCTTGCTGCATAACCCCAAAACCTAGTGGCTTAAAACAACCACTGTATATTTGTCCATGATTCTGCAATTTGAGCTGGGTTCAGCTGGTGGTTCTTCGGATCTCACCTGGGGTCACTTGTGGCTGCAGTTATCTGGGGGCTCAGCTGGTGTTGGATAGTCCAAGATGGCTTCACGCACCTGTCTGGCGGGTAGCTGGGACTGTGGACTGGGACACCTCGGTTCTTCATGTGGTCTCTCCTGAGGTATAACTCCAGACTTCTTTCCATGCTGAGACCTAAGGGGGCATGCCCCAACAAGGAAGCACCTGTTCATGCTTCTGCTGGCTTCATGTTTGCTGTCCCATTTGGCCCTGGTAGGTCACATGGCCAAGCCCAAGAGTCAGTTTGGGAAGGGGTTGCACAAGGGCCTGGCTACCCAGGCATGATTCACTGGGGATCATGACTGTAACAATCTACCCTAGGTACGAAGAGAGGTGCATTATTTATAGGCTTGGCTTTTAATTTGCTTCAGTTAACAGGTTACATTCTCCCATGACTTGCTAATTGCTCTCTAATTAGGTCCTGGCCAATCCTACAGAGTTTTCCTCAACCTATCCCAACTAAACGTCTACATCAGGAGTTGGCAAGCTTTTTCTGTGAAGGGCCAGAGAGTAAATATTTTAGGCTTTGTGAGCCATGAAGTCTCTGTTGCAACTACTCACCTCTGCTAATGAAGTGTAGAAGTAGCCATAGATCATATGTAAGAGAATGGGTATAAGCTGTGTTCCAATAAAACTTTATTTATAAAAAACAGGTGGTAGGGGCTTCCCTGGTGGTGCAGTGGTTGAGAGTCTGCCTGCCGCTGCAGGGGACACGGGTTCGTGCCCCGGTCCGGGAGGATCCCACATGCCACAGAGTGGTTGGGCCCGTGAGCCATGGCCGCTGGGCCTGCGCATCTGGAGCCTGTGCTCCGCAACGGGAAAGGCCACAACAGTAAGAGGCCTGCGTACCGCAAAAAACAAAAAACAAAAAACAAAAAACAAGTGGTAGGGCAGGTTAGAGCTGTGGGCCATAGTTTGCTGATTCTTGATCTATATCATAATAATTCTAGACTGCCAAAAAAGTATATTACATTCAAGTATTTCTATTTCTCAAACTGAAAACTAAATTTCATCTCTGCAGAATTTGATTTCATCATAAGAAGTAATTGATCAAGGCATGTTACATGATATTTTTCATCTAATTGCTTAAAATCATAAACTCATAAAATTTTTGCTAAGGATCTTTTTAAGAACTTAGAAAACACTGTGTTTACTGAATAAAATGTCATAGATTGGTTCAGTGAGAGTTGGAGAGGCAATATAAGGTGCAGAAAGCACAAACTTTAGAGTCAGACTGAGTTTAAATCCAGACTACCACTAACTGGCTGTGTGACGATATGCAAGTTACCTGACTTCTCTGAGCTTTAGTTTTCTCATTTGAAAATAGATAACAATAGTCCTACCTCATAGGGTTTTTATGAAGCTTAAATGAGTCAGTTCACATGAAATACTTAGCATGATGCCCAGACCACAATAGATGATCAGTTAAAATGGTGATCTAACTCCCTTAAATAATAATTTTTGATAAGCCTGGGTATATGATAGGGTTTCCAGGTTCATAGTGTTACAGTTTAATTTCAAGAACTTAATTTGTTAGAACTAATAGGCAATTTCAGTAAAGTCAAAGGACACGAAAATCAACCTACAAAAACTAGCTGCATTTCTATACACAAACAACTATCCAAAAAAGGAAATTAAGGGGAATTCCATGGCGGTCCGGGGGTTAGGAATCTGCACTCTCACTGCTGAAGGCCCAGGTTCAATCCCAAGGCAGGGAACTAGGATCCAACAAACCACATGGGCGGCCACAAACAAACAAACCAAAAGGAAATTAAGAAAATTCCATTTACAATAGTGTAAAAAAAGAATATAATACTTAGGAATAAAATTAACCAAAATGGTGATAGACTTGTACACTAAAACCTACAAAACACTGACAAAAGAAATAAAGACAGATGGAATGATGTCCCGTGTTCATGGATAGGAAGAATTAATATTGTTAAAATGTCTGTATTTACCAAAGTGATCTATAGATTCAGTGTAATCCTTACCAAAATCCCAACGACATTTTTACAGGAATAGAAAAACAATCTTAAAAATTCATTTGGAACCATAAAAGACCCTGAATAGCCAAAACAATTCTGAGCAAGAAGAACAAAGCTGAAATGCTCCCTCATTTTAAAATGTATTACAAAGCTACTGTAATCAAAAACAGTATAGTACTAGCATAAAAACAGACTATGAAACAGAATAAAAGAGACCAGAAATAAACCCTGGCATATACGTATGGTCACCTAACATTTGACAAGGGAGCCAAGAAGACTCAATGGGGAAAAGATAGTCTCTTCAATAAATGGTGTTGGGAAAACTGGATATCCACATGTAAAAGAATAAAATTGGATTCTTATCTCACACCATATACAAAAATCAACTCAAAATGGATTAAAGACTTAAACACAAACCCTGAAACAATAAGACTCTTAGAAAACTTAGGGAAAAAGCTTCTGACATTGAACTGTCCAATGATTTCTTTGATATGGCATCAAAAGCACAGGCAACAAAAGCAAAACAAGGCAAGTGGGACTACACCAAACTAAAAAGCTTCTGCACAGCAAAAGAAACCATCAACAAAATGAAAAGGCAACCTACGCAATAGGAGAAAATATTTGCAGACCATATATCTGACAAGGGGTTAATATTCAAATATATAAGGAACACCTATAACTCAATAGCAAAAAAAGTCCCCAAATAACTTGATTAAAAGATGGGCAAAGGACCTGAATAGATGTTTCTCCAAATAAGACATACAAATGGCCAACAGATGTATGAAAAGGAGCTCAATGTCACTAATCATCAAGGAAATGCAAATCAAAAGCATGAGATACCACCTCATGCCTGTTAGGATGGCTATTATCAAAACAAAAATTCACAAAGGACAAATGTTGGCAAGGATGTGGAGAAAAGGGAACACTTGTACTTTGTGGGAATGTAAATTGGTGCAGCTACTATGGAAAACAATATAGAGGTTCCTCAAAATATTAAAAATAGAATTACCATTTGATCCAGTGATCCCTTTTCTGGGTATATAGCCAACAGAAGTGAAATCTAGATCTCAGAGATAGTTGATAGTTGAACGCACTCCCATGTTCCTTGCAGCATTATTCATGATCACCAAGGCATGGAAACAAATGTCCGTTGATATACAAATGGATAAAGAAAATGTGGTATGTACATAAGGTGTAATATTATTTAGTCTTGGAAAAAGAAGGGAATTCTGCCATTTGCAACAACATAGATGGACCTTGAGGGCATTATGCTAAGTGAAATAAGCCAGAAAAAGAAGTTATGTGTGGAACCTAGAATAGTCAAACTCATAGAAGCAGAGACAGAATGGGGATTGCCAAGGGCTGGGGGAGGGGAACAGGGAGGTGTTGGTTAAAGGTTACTGAGTTTCAGTTATGCAAAATAAGTTCTGGAGATCTATTACTAAGAGGAAAAAAAAAAGGGGGCACCAGGGCTGCAGAGCCTCTCTGAGCTTTCTGCAAGGGAGTAGGTATGAGCATTGGTTTTGGATATATAGGTGAGAACAGCTTTTACTCTTCATTTAATTTGTAGGAATGTGGGCTCTAAAATCGGACAGAACTAAATTGTACCGTTCATGAGCTGTTTACTGCAAGTTTTTTTTTTTTTTGCGGTACGCGGGCCTCTCACTGTTATGGCCTCTCCCGTTGCGGAGCACAGGCTCCGGACGCGCAGGCTCAGCGGCCATAGTTCACGGGCCCAGCCACTTCACAGCATGTGGGATCTTCCCGGACCGGGGCACGAACCCGTGTCCCCTGCATCGGCAGGCGGCCTCTCAACCACTGTGCCACCAGGGAAGCCCTACAGCAAGTTTTTTAACCTTAGTCTGTTTTTTTTTTTTTTTTTTAACATACGATTATTGTGAAAATTGAATAATGTAATGTGGTAAAAAGTTCTGAGCACAACTAGCTGTAATACAATAGCTAAAAAAATTTTAGTAGTAAAATTAATATAAATTAACTTAGATCTGAGTACTTTCAAGCCTACTGAAATTTGACTAGCAAATCACCAGCCGTGGCACATAGCTAGACTTGGTGGCCTGCCATAGGGGATGTGCATAAACACATGGGACATTACTAGATATCCGGAGAAGGATATACAGATACATTCTCAGATTTGTTAGTAAAACTTCAGTAAAACAATTTCTTAAAAAAAAAAAAAATTATCTAGTAGTATCTTCAATATCAGCATCCAGTTGCTAGGAATTGTCTATGCATTATTTTCCTTTGTGTGATAAGATGCTGTGGCTTGTCAATGTTGCCAGACATGTGACCCATCCTTCTATCCAAATGGTGTGAATAAGACTACCCTTGCTGCTGCAGCTGCTGAATGCATAGAAGTTGCTGGGGTGACCAGACAGTCCTTTGTGTTGCTACTCTATTTACAGCTGTGCTTTAGTATATGCCACAAATAGCTCAGTGACCTGCATTTGACCCCATGGTCAGCGTTTCCTCAGTGAATCTTTGTGACTGTGATATTTGTCTCTACTTCATTGATTTGGGTTTGCAATTTCAGTAGTACTTTTGAGGCTGCTTGGCCAATATTTAAGTACAGTGACACTTAGGTGTAGCCCCATGGTCCCAAAAGCCAGTAATCCTTTAGCCAGGATTTACTAAAACAAAGCTTACCTCGCAGTTGACTGTATAATGGTTTGACATTAGTTCAGGACAAATACAGTGAATGTCTGCCATGTATCAGGTGCCATTAAAGCTGCTGATAAATTTTATTTCAATGAAGTAAAATTATATTTTAATAATTATATTTCAATGAAGTAAAAGCCTTGAAGAAAGATATCCTATGGCTGATGTGTGATGACCCGGTTAGTGTCTGGGGAAGATGGTACATTTAAAACAGGAAATGGTTCGCTGGCACAAAGGTGGCTGTTTCTGAGCCCGTGGTGCACCCACTGCAGTGGAGAATCCATGGTCAAGGCACTAATGCCAGCCCAGGGAAGCAGAGGTGAAAGCAGCCACTGGTCTCCCAAAGGGCTTTCCTGCTGTAGCACTAGCTAGGCAGAAGCCGACAGGGGCACAGCTAAGTGATTAGAGCCCTGCCAGTGACCCACAATGTGCTCAGCATGAACTAAGGAGATTCATGACATTATCTCCCCAGCGTCCTTGCATGCTCCCCTCACTCCACTTTGGAACTCCAAGGACTTGGGCAAGGCTCAAGCCTCAGCCATTCAGCTATGGGGACTGTAACCCCATAGCTGGGGACTATGGAAATACTGTCCATGGCAATTGATGGGACATCCTTCAGGGAAAAATCCCTAATAATGAAGGGTCATTCTTACCAGTGTTACATTTTTGGAGCCACTGTTATATCTTAACCCGACTTCTTTTGCCCAGAACGTAGATTTGAAGCTCATCTTAAGATTTTCTTGGGTGTCCAGAGTTTTGCTGTCTCATGTGTTACAGCTTCCATTTACTCTCTAGAAAGCCACCCTTGATGACATCCTGTTTAGAAGCTTTTTGACTATTTCTTTTTCTCTTAATTGTCTCGTACAAATTTGTGTGCATCAGAATCACCTGGAGGCCTTATTACACCAAGGATTGCTGGGCCTGGCCCAGGCTGGGCATTTCTATCAAGTTCCCTGGTCATGGTTGCTCGTCTAGAGACCACATTTTGAGAATCACTGGTCTTAACAGGAAGAGGAAAAAAAAATCTTAACAGTCTGATATACCATGCTATATGAAAGTTCTGCGTTAGCTTAAATGAGCATATGAAAGGATTAAAGAGGTTTACTGTGACCCTGTTTTCTTTAACACCTATTAAGATCCTGACACTCTAGCATTTCCTAGCTACAGCTTGCTCCTAGTAACTACTCAACATTTATTACAGGCAAACAATTTGTATCAGGGAACTGCGAGAAGAGCAAAACTTCTAGATGAGATAAGTAATATCGTTTATTTCTATTGAATCTTTCCTATGTCCTATTTTCTTTCCACTTATTTTTTTCCAGAAGTGGGATAGAGGGGGAAAATTCAGATTAATTAAAAGTTTGAGTCAAAGCACCGATACAGTGGTAGAGAAGACTGGAGGAGGAAGGCAAAAGTAACGGAGTGAGGGAAACGCTGACACGTTGGCTGTAGCACAATTCAAGTTTATTCCATTTGTTCTTGCAACACAAAACTTCAACACAATATTATTTAGCATTCTGATGTACATGAACTAGGATAATATGAGAAACCCAATTGTGTCAAACGCATTACATTGTGGAAAAAATGAACTCAAATATATCAAAATGCACAAAGCACTAGTCTTCCTCCATTGCTGCTTAGAAAGATATGATTGTTTCTCCATTTACAAAATAGAATCAGGACAATTTAAATTTTTTAAAATTTGCATGCAAAACACTGCAGTTACTTATGCAGGAGGGCACTCTCACCAGCTTCTATACACAATCGAGTATACAGTATTGCATGGAAGAAAACAGCAGCTCAGTTGAAGATTTAGGAAAAAAAAATCAAATAAGTACATATAGATTTGAAATCCATTATTTGGGGGAAAGAAATCAATGAATGAAGGGCCTACTTGCTGGCAGCTTCCACTCACTGCACCCACCTACCTCTCCTTCATGCCCCACTGGGTTTAGAAGGTGAGCTGTGAACTACTGCATCGATTCTGGTGCCATAGCTCAACTGTAAGTCTACAGATACCAGTCTGAAGCTGCAAGGGGGAATCTGTTAGTATACTAATGTAGACAGGTAAACCACCTGTTTTCACTTGATACAGTGCATACAATATGACTGACTTAATACAAAACTACAGAACATGCAAGGTTTTTTCTGAGATGTTAAATATTACTTCAGTGGAGAACAAAACTTACTTAACCTTTTACTAATGCATGTAGTACCAAAAAGCAGACAAGGTTTTAGCTTCCTTTAGTCAAAATATGAACATTGTGTTGTGAATTTCTCTGCCAAGTGGTTCAGAAGTACATTATAAATAACCTAGTTAAAAAAAAGAAACTAAACCATCTTGGTCAGTCTATTCTGTTTATCTGTTATTTTCTCAAGCAACTGCTTCATAATTATGGGGTTTACAAAATGGCTGAGAAAGAAGAGGGAAGGCAAAGTAGCCTCTACTGCATTACAAGGAACATGAGGATAAACTGTACAAAGAATCACATGGTCTCTAGACCAGGTGACTGTGAAAGCAGACCAGGTTTAGGAATGACAGGACAATGCACTCTCTGCAGCAGCCAACTACAAAAAACACTTGGAGAGTAAAGGTAAAACTGCGTAGAGAGTAAAATCCAAGCCTTTTAAACAGCAGTATGCCAAGAAGTGGAAACAGAGATATCAAAACAGCTTGTCACTACGCTGACAGTTACAGTCTGATAGAGTGCCCTCCATCTTCAGTGAGGATAGCTCTGTGTTTCAGTTCAGTGATGTTATGAAGTACTGATTACTGACTTTTAATCCAACTCTAATAGGCTGCATTAAGACAGCAGAATTAGCCAAATGTATCAAAGTATTTAAACCAGCATTTTGTGATTGTTTTCTTGGATGCAGGAAAATTACAGGGTTAGGCTAGTTTTAAGTGAAAAAGCCACAGGATTAAAAAAAGGGTTCATGGGGAAAAATACACACACAAACCCACACACCAACCAACCAATCAGCAAGTGGTCAATAAGACTTGTTGGCCAGGCTGACTGTTCTTGGTACTAGTTTAACCCTGCTGCAGAATGCTACATTGCCTTTAAAAACATCATTAATTCTTTGTTATCCACAATCTGAATACAAGTCCCTCACCCACCCTCCCCCCTTTTAAAAATTTGAGGTACATTCAATTATTGCATGACATGGCTAAGGAAAAACCCTTATATTTTTAGTAAGCTTATATGGATGGCAAGTCAAAGGAATCTTAATATTTTATATGCAGGACAGCAAATTTAAGGGTATATGTTTTAATTAGCTGTACTGCTCATGAAATAAACATTAGAAAATGTATCTAAATATTTTCTGCAGATCCTAAGAACACCATTTTAGGGCACTGTATTTTAAGAACACAATACAATTTGAAGTTCTCACATTTTATGCAATGCATAATATAGAAAGAAAAAAATATATATTATGCAGGTGGGTTGGCATACATTCAGCAGAAGCCTATCAACACCTCAGGGAAACTTGGTAACACGCGTATTTTTAAGGGATGGGGTTAAATTTGTCCAAACAGTAAATCTCACCCCAGTGATAGCTTTGGTGCAATAAGTAATCAGCATCCAAGATGGGTCTGAGAGAGGCATTCCAAAGAATGTTCCTTGATTCTCCAAACATAACTGAGGCCAATCCATTCAAATAGCAAATGAAGAAAATCCATAGGTACTAAGACAACTGTTCTCTCTTTATGATACTAACAGGCTTATGGCTATGATTCTATTTTTAAATCCCCTTTTACTACCAGCAGGAGTTTGAAAGTGTTTTCAATGTTCTATAAATGTCTGAATCTAGAGGAAAAAAAAATATGCATACTGGAATGATTTCTCCTTTAGACTTCCAAAATTTTGAGATTTTATAAATAAAACTAGTCAGTTTTATCTAAAGATACATGAAATCCATGAGAAGGGGGAGAGGAAATCCAAAGCTCAGCCGCCAGCAGCTTAGGAGTGTGTCCCTCCTCGCCTTAACTGAGCTTTCACAAAAAGCTGGAAGTCACCGAGGGAAGATTTGGTCACCAACCACAGGCAGCGCTCTTAACTATGCCGGGAGATCCCCACTAGAGTGAATCTTAAGGCAGAAGGCTAGAGCTAATTGCTTATCTCAGCACCCTAAGTTACGTCACAGCAGCCAGTACTGCTCGCACAGATGGGGCTACCAAATGTATAGTTGGCCTTGGTATAGTCAGACCCTCAACGCAATCTAATTAATAAATTAGCTAGGGAGCTGAAAAGGTCAAACGTTAATGGTATATTTTGTCTTTGCTCTCCCATGGGTATAAGCTGTGTTGTTTTTTTTTTTTTTACTGGAAATGGAAAAGAGGCTGACCTGATCAGGAATCCTAGTAAAAGCCTGATCTTGTTTTTCTCCTCTCCTCCCAATCATTGTTTTTTTCTGGTAGTCTGATTTGTTACGAATTTCTCTCTCCCCTCACCCCTCTAGAAGTATTTTAGCTGAAGAAGCTGGCAGATAGAGAGTGACAGACAGACAGGCAGCAGTGTGAGGCCACAGGAGAGTCATTCTTCCAGAGCTGTTAGCCCATCCGTCCATCACTGAAGAAGGGCTTTGATTGCCTGGTTGTCAGTGGCTTCAAAGGCAGTCAGTCCATCTGGACCTTTCACAGTCTTATCAGCACCCTGGAAAAGAGGAAAGAGCCTTTATCATTAAACGAGGCCCACAACCAGGAGAAGAGAATGAAAGCCAGGTCGCTTGGCAAAGGCAAAACTCCTTTACTACCGGAGTCCATTCTATTGAAGGAAAAGCCCCGAACAGCTGGCAAGGTTAGAGATTAAGCTGTAAAAACACCAGATTATTTTTCAGGCACTAGAAATGTAAACTAGAAACACAACTTGCCAATAACGTAGGCAATGACTGACTTCTATTTATACTATCATATATTTACTCAATTAGGCTTTAAAAAAAGATCCCTATGTAGTATAAAACAGGGAGGGTTGGGAAGGAAATCACTTTTGCTAAAGAAGAAAGTATTACTGTGACAAAATTATCTTTTTTTCTTCTTTGCAACACGTTTTGGAGAGTGCATAAGTAATACACACATATTTGTAAAATCTAGAACTTACAAACCTTTTATTTTAGACAAATTCCTAAAGAACACGTACAGTATTGGTCATTATACTTACAAAAACGTAGCAGTAAATGGCTAGGATGTGGGCTAGGAAAGGAGGCTCCCTGCTGTACTCTAGGGAAATTCTCTCCAGCTTGCTCTCAATGCTTCATGCAGAGAGTGCTGTCATGGAACATTTTACTTGCAACATGGCACTTTAGTTTTTGAGAATGTGTACACATATCTTTGTGTCTATTGTTTTTATCTGTTTTCCCTTATTAGAGTAAAAACTCAATGGGAGTAGAAATCTTGTTCATATTATCTACTATTGTGTCCCAAGTATCTAAAAAAGTACCTAGTGCATGGTGGGTGAATTTGCTCCCAAACCAAGTCTGGACCTCTCTAACTTCCACTCCACCCTGGAAGGGTTCTCTGCGAGCTCCAGCCCAACCTGTATTTATTCACCAAATAACCTCTTGTGTCCTGTCCTCCTCCCACTGCCAAGTCTCACTCATTCGTCTGTTCCTGAGGCCAACGGAATTGTCTAAGCTTGGCATACATGGTCCTGTAGAGACAAACTCTAGTCAAATTCACCAGTCTCTTTTCCCATTAATCTTTCAATACTCTAATCCTCTGTAATGTCACCATTCTTCAATGTACCAGGTGCCATGACTTTACACTTGCTGGACTATGGAATGCCTTACCTCCTTTCTGCTGGCAAATCCATTCACTCATTCAACAAATATTTACTGAATGTTTGATGCATAGACACTGTGTGTAAGGGGCTGGAGAATCAAAGTAAAACAAGATAGAGCCTGCCAGTTTGGCTGGTGTGAGAGACAGACAAATCAACCAGTATGACACAGTGGGATGAGAACAATAGCATAATGCACAGTGATGAGTGGTCTGTAAACCATAATGGGATGTGGTTAGGAGAGTGTAAGCAAGTCCTTCTGGATGAGGTAATGCTTGAGCTGAGCCTTGAGTAAGTACAAGTTGATTAGGTAAACCAGGAAGGAGATGACAGACATTCTAGCAAGTGTTGAATTATCACAAAGTTCTCCTCAATATGACTACAAAAGTCTGTTTTCTCTTTTTCTAATTGAATTTACCTGCATTATGGAACACATGGAACTTGCAGTTAAGTGAGAGAGAAATCTGTGAGTGAGAACTTCAGTGTGGTGAGTACTCCAACATAGGTTAAGTGACAATAATTGGGACCATTGTATCCAAAACAAATTTTAAAATTTATTTTTTATTGAATTACAATGTTGTGTTAATTACTGCTGTACAGCAAAAGTGACTCAGCTATATATATATATACAGTATATATTCTTTTCCATATTCTTTTCCATTACGGTTTATCACAGGATATTGAATATAGTTCCCTGTGCTATACAGTAGGACCTTGTTGTTTACCCATTCTATACATAGTAGTTTACATCTGCTAATCCCACATTCCCACTCCTACCCTGTCCCACTGCCCCTCCCCCCACCCCTGCCCCAGGGCAACCACCAGTCTATTCTCTATGTCCCTGATTCTGTTTCATAGATAGGTTCATTTGTATATTTTAGATTCCACATATAAATCATATGCTACTTGTCCTTCTCTATCATACTAAGTGAAGTAAGTCAGAAAATCTCTAGGTCCATCCATGTTGCTGCAAATGGCATTATTTCGTTCTTTTTTATGGCCAAGTAGTATTTCATTGTACATAGGTACATCTTTATTCATTCATCTGTTGATGGACATTTAGGTTGTTTCCATGTCTTGGCTCTTGTGAACAGGGCTGCTATGAGCATAGGGGTGCATGTAGTTTTTGAATTATAGTTTTGTCTGGATATATGCCCAGGAGTGGGACTGCTGGATCATATGGTAATTCTATTTTTAGCAAAACAAATTATTTCTTATTCAATATTGATAACTGTTTTTATGACTAGCATTGTAAACTGTAATTCTGCATTAACAAAAAGTTAAATATCATAGTGAATATCTGTTGCTTTTTAGCTGCCAGACTTCCCTTCTTTTGATAACAGCACCCTAATCTCCTTCTGGGGAATCATTTGTCCCCATTGTGTGGACTCCTAGAACTGTAACTTAAGGTGCCATGTACTTTCCTTGCCAGGCATCAAAGCAGGACACTCACTTCTGGATTTTGAATCTTGATTAGCGAGAACAAAAGAAAGACAACAAGAAGTCAGAGCTCATTTATTTGTGTTCTCACCCAGAAGAGACAGTTGAGAAGTTCCTGCTATCTAGAGTCTTACAGCTACCATAGCTCTGGCCTCTTCTGAGCCTGGTCCCCCAGCTTTCCTATTGATTCTATGACTAGTCCAACATCTTCAAAAACTCCTTTTCTACTTGTTAGAGTCAACTTCTGCTATTTGCACCGCCCCAAATCTGATAAAAGTATTAAAAATTTTATATAAATCATTTTTTTCTAATTGTAATACAAACTAATCACAGAACTCAGAATACACACCAAAAAACTCCCTGTAAAACTCATAATTCTATAAGCCAAATACAACTAATGTTAACATTTTAGTGTTTCTATCTATATTCTCTTGTTCTAGATACGTATGTGTATGTATCTCTTTTAAAAATAAATGAGTAACCATAAGAGAAATAGAGTGTATCAGATAAAATAAACTTTAAGATAAAGAAATATTACTAGAGACAAAGAGGGACATTTCATAATAATAAAAGGCTTAATATTCAAAATTTAAAAATAAAGCCAAGAAAAGAATTCCATTGATAACAGCATCAAAAAGAATAAAATGTTAGGAATAAATTTAATGAACTCAAACCAGTTCTTCTAAAAAAGATAAACCAATTTTGTCAACATGGAAAAGGATATTAAAAGGAAATGATTTTTTGATACTTGATGCAGTTATTGGAGAACTTAAGTATATCTGGCCTCACCCCTTTCCTGAGGAAACCATTTTCAGTAGTTATTAGTTCTAGTGATTATTTCCATGGCTCTAAGTATTATACTCATGCCACTATTTGAGTTATTAACTTCAGAGATTACCTTCTGACTCCCTGCTGCATGGATGCTGCTCTAGCAGGGAGCACGTCCCTTCCCCACATCCTCCCAATGTCTTATACTTCAAATAGCAGTTTGTTTCTTTGTAAATTTTTTTGTATTTAAAACCTGTTTCTTGTTCCATCAATTTTGACAGTATCTTATTCCTCTACTTTATAAGATACTTTCTCTACCTTCCCATTACTCCCTCTACCTCTTAAATTGCCAGCTTTTCTATTTTGTCAAGATTAACTTTTATATTCGGTTCTGTAAAAACTGTTGTTTATTAGTTGACTTTTTTCCCCCTCTAGTCACCATACTGTACATTATATCCCCAGGACTTACTTATCTGATAAATGGAAGTTTCTACCTTTTGACCACCTTTACCCATTCCTCGCCCCCCTGTTTTCTGTTACCTGTGAATTTTGAGACTCTTCATATAAGTGAGATAATACAGTATTTGTCTTTCTCTGCTTTATCTCACTTAACATAATGCCCTCAAGGTCATCCATGTTGTGGCAAATGGCAGGGTTTCCTTTTTTTATTGGCTGAATAATAATCCATTGTGTGCATATATGTGTGTGTATATACACACCCACACCCCATTTTCTTTATCCATACATCTGTTGATAGACACTTAGGTTATTTTCCTGTCTTGGCTACAGTAAATAATGCTGCAATGAACACAAGGTGTAGATATCTTCTTGAGTTAGGATTTTTGTTTCCTTCAGATAAACCCCCAGAAGTAAAATTGCTGGATCACATGGCAGTCCTATTTTTAATTTCTTGAGGAACTCCATACTGTCTTCCACAGAGACTGCACCAATTTACATCCCCGCCAACAGTGCACAAGGGTTCCCTTTATTCCACATCCTTGCCAACACTTACTATTTCTTACATCTTTGATAGCAGCCATTCTAATAGGTAAGAGGTGACAATTCATTGTGGTTTTGATTTGTATTTGCCTGATGATTAGTGATGTTGAGGAACCTTTTTATGTATCTGTTGGCCATCTGTATATCTTCTTTGTATAAATAAATGTCTATTCAGATCCTCTGCCCATTTTAAAATCAGATTTTTTGTTTCTACTGAGTTTTTTATTTTCTATTGAGTTATATGAATTCATTTTATATTTTGGGTATTATCCCCTTATCAGATACATGATTTGCAAATATTTTTCTCCCACTCTATAGGTGGCCTTTTCATTTTGTTGATGGTTCCTTTGCCTTTAGTGTCAAATTCAAAAACTCATCACCAAGACGAATGTCAAAGAGCTTACTATCTATGTTTTTTTCTAGGAGTTCCATGGTTTCAGGTCTTATTTTAAAGTCTTTAATTCATTTTGAGTTGATTTTTGTGTATGGTGTAACATAGTGGTCCAGTTTCATTCTTTTGCATGTGCCTGTCCACTTTTCTCAACACTATTTCCCTATTATATATTCTTGGCTGCTTTGTGGTAAATTAATTGACTCTGTGTGTGTGTGTGTGTGTGTGTGTGTGTGTGTGTGTGTGTGTATGGGTTTATTTCTGGATTCCCTATTCTGTTCCATTGATCTATGTACCTGTTTTCATGTCAATACTATACTGTTTTGATTCCTACATATTTGTAATATCATTTGGAATCAGGAAATGTGATGCTGCTAGCTTTGTTCTCTTTTCTCAGGATTCCTTTGGCTATTCAGGATCTGCTGTGGTTCCAAAAAAATTTTAGCATTGTTTAATCTAGTTCTGTGAAAAATGCCATTGGAATTTTGACGGAAACTGCATTAAAGCTTGCTTTGGGCAGTATGGACATTTTAGCAATATTAATGTTGCCAATCCATGAGCACAGAATATCTTTCCATTTATTAGTGTCTTTAATATATTTCATCAATGTTGTACAGTTGTCAGCATAAGAGTCTTTTGCCTTCTTGGTTAAATTTCTTTCTAGGTATTTTATTCTTTTTGATGCAATTTTAAGCAGAATTAAAAAAAATTCTCTTCTAATTTGTTATTAGTATATAGAAACACAACTGATTTTTGTATATTGATTTTGTATCCTGCAAGTTTACTGAATTAGTTGAACAGTTGTAACAGTTTTTTAGTGGAGTCTTGAGGGTTTTCTATATGGAGTATCCTGTCATCTGCAAATAGAGAACACTTTACTTCTTCCCTTCCAACTTGGATGCCTTTTATTTCTTTTCTTGCCTAACTGCTCTGGCTAGGGACTTCCAGTACTATGTTAAATAAGTGGTGAAAGTGGGCAGCCTCATCTTGTTCATTATGTTAGAGGAAAAAATTTCAGTTTTTCACTGTTGATTATGATGTACAGCTTGTGGGCATAATATGGCCTTCATGATGCTGAGGCATGTTACCTCTACATCCACTTTGTTGAGTGTTCTTATTATGAATGAACATTAAATGATGTCAGATGCTTTTTCTGCATCTACTGAGATGATCATATGATTTTTATCCTTCATTTTGTTATTGTGGTGTTCACACTGATTGATCTGCAGATGCTGAATCATCCTTGTGTCCCCAGAATAAATCCCAGTTGATCATGGAGTATGATCCTTTTAATGTATTGCTGAACTTGATTTGCTAACATTTTGTTGAGGACTTTTGCATCTATATTCATCAGGGATATTGGTCTGCAATTTTCTTGTGGCATCCTTGTCTGGTTTTGGTATAGGGGTAATGCTGGCCTTGTAAAATGAGTTTGGAAGTGGTCCCATCTGTACTGATGTTTTGGGGAAGACTTTGAGAAGGAATGGTATTAATTCTTCATTAAATGTTTGGTAGAACTCACCAGTAAAGCGATCTGGTCCTGGATATTGATAGACTTTTACAGTTAAAATATATAAACAATGCTTAAATTACTTCTGGGTAAACACTGCTCACTGTGGCACCTAGCAGACAACTATGATCAGTTTTATTTCTATTGTTCCAATATCAAAACCCTGTGCAACTCTCCCAAGTGACAGAATCGGGAGATCCACACCCAAGTTTTCCCCAGTCCTGTTCATTCATTTACAAACAACAACTTTTGACCCTATTTGTTATGGTTTGACTAAACTGCTATAACAAAGAGAGGCTAAGACACAATGTATTAAACTAAGTTAATTTATTTCTCTCTCAGAAAACAGTCTACTGCTAAATGTGCTCACCTTCACATGTGCTTCCAGCCTGCTGGATGTGGGGGTGAAAGTCCCCAGCAAGTGGCTTCACATTTTAGGTGATGATCTAGAAGTGGCACACATCATTTGCGCACATCCCATCAGCCCAAACTTAGACACAAAGTCATATCCACTGCAAGGCAAACTGAGATACAAGGACTAGCTAGGCTGCGATGTATGCACCCAGTTAAAACCTGGGGTTCCCCTTCTAAAAGAAAGAGTAAAAAATGGACACGGAAGGCAATTTATAGCCTAATCTATGCTGTCAGGAAAATGCTTTAGAATATTATCTCCAAGTTCTGTCTGTCTAGCCTGCCTCTCCTTCCTGCACCCACTACTTCCACTCCACCCTCCTCCCCTTTACTTTCTCTCTGCTTTGTTTAAATGCTGGATTCTCCATGGTTCTGGTCCTTGGCACTCTTCACCACTTGCTCAATATGCTTTTTGCCTGATCTCATCCATGTTACGATTTAAGTTCCAACCTTTATACTCATTTTGAACATCTACCCTGATCTTTAAACCCATATATATATAAACATATATACACGCCACTGAGACTTATCTACTTTCAGTCCCAGAAATACCGCAAACTCTATGATTCCTAAAGTGAACCCATGATCTTTTCCTACAAACTTGTTTCTTTTTCTGGAGTATTCACTATCATGGTAAGAACCACCTTCCAGGAACTGTGGAGACACTATGTAGTTCTTCTTGTTTACTTCACATGTTATCAGTCACCAAATCTTTAGACCATAATATTCCTAACATTTTCCACCTGTCCTTGCTACCACTACTTTCTTAGTTCAAGATTTTCATATGAAAATTCTACTGCAAGCTAGCCTCATCCACTAGAGGGCAGAGAGCAGAAGCAAGAACTACAATTCTGCAGCCTGCAGAACGAAAACCACATTAACAGGAAGACAGACAAAATGAAAAGGCAGAGGACTATGTACCAGATGAAGGAACAAGATAAAACCCCAGAAAAGCAACTAAAAGAAGTGGAGATAGATAGGCAACCTTCCAGAAAAAGAATTCAGAATAATGGCAGTGACTATGCTCCAGAACCTTGGAAAAAGAATGGAGGCAAAGACTGAGAAGATGCAAGAAATGTTTAAAAAAGACCTAGAAGAATTAAAGAACAAACACCTAGAAGAATTAAAGAACAAACACCTAGAAGAACTAAAGAACAAACAGATGAACAATACAATAACTGAAATGAAAAATACACTAGAAGGAATCAATAGCAGAATAACTGAGGCAGAAGAACGGATAAGTGACCTGGAAGACAGAATGGTGGAATTCACTGCCACGGAACAGAATAAAGAAAAAAGAGTGAAAAGAAATGAAGACAGCCTAAGAGACCTCTGGGACAACATTAAATGCACCAACATTTGCATTATAGGGGTCCCAGAAGGAGAAGAAAGAGAGAAAGGACCAGAGAAGATAGCTGAAGAGATTATAGTTGAGAACTTCCCTAACATGGGAAAGGAAATAGCCACCCAAGTCCAGAAAGCACAGAGTCCCAGTCAGGATAAACCCAAGGAGAAACACACTGAGACACAGAGTAATCAAATTGACGAAAATTAAAGACAAAGAAAAATTATTAAAAGCAACAAGGGAAAAACGACAAATCACATACAAGGGAACTCCCATAAGGTTAACAGATGATTTCTCAGCAGAAACTCTACAAGCCAGAAGGGAGTGGCATGATACACTTAAAGTGATGAAAGGGAAGAACCTACAACCAAGATTACTCTACCCAGCAAGGATCTCATTCAGATCCGATGGAGAAATCAAAACCTTTACAGACAAGCAAAAGCTAAGAGAATTCGGCACCACCAAACCAGCTCTAAAACAAATGCTAAAGGAACTTCTCTAAGTGGGAAACACAAGAGAAGAGAAGGACCTACAAAAACAAACCCAAAACAATTAAGAAAATGGTAATAGCAACATACATATCAATAATTATTTTAAATGTGAATGGATTAAATGCTCCAACCAAAAGACAGGCTCACTGAATGGATACAAAATCAAGACCCATATATATGCTGTCTACAAGAGACCCACTTCAGACCTAGGGACACATACAGACTGAAAGTGAGGGGATGGAAAAAGATAGTCCATGCAAATGGAAAGCGAAAGAAAGCTGTAGTAGCAATACTCATATCAGATAAAATAGACTTTAAAATAATGTTACAAGAAACAAGGAAGGACACTACATAATGATCAAGGGATCAATCCAAGAAGAAGATATAACAACTATAAATATATATGCACCCAACATAGGAGCACCTCAATACGTAAGGCAAATGCTAACAGCTATAAAAGAGGAAATTGACAGTAACACAATAATAGTGGGGGACTTTAACACCTCACTTACACCAATGGACAGATCATCCAAACAGAAAATTAATAAGGAAACACAAGCTTTAAATAACACAATAGACCAGATTTAATTGATATTTATAGGACATTCCATTAGAAAACAGCAGAATACACTTTCTTCTCAAGTGCACATGGAACATTCTCTAGGATAGATCACATCTTGGGTCACAAATCAAGCCTCGGAAAATTTTAAAAATTGCAATCGTATCAAGCATCTTTTCTGACCACAATGCTATGAGACTGGAAAGCAATTACAGGAAAAAAAAACTGTAAAAAACACAAATACATGGATGCTAAACAGTGCGCTACTAAATAACCAAGAGATCACTGAAGAAATCAAAGAAGAAATAAAAAAATACATAGAAACAAATGACAACAAAAACACAACGACCCAAAACCTCTGGGGCGTAGCAAAAGCAGTTCTAAGAAGGAAGTTTATAGCAATACAACCTCACCTCAAGAAACAAGAAAAATCTCAAACAATCTAACGCTACACCTAAAGCAACTAGAGAAAGAAGAACAAAGAAAACCCAGTCAGTACAAGGAAAGAAATCATAAATATCAGAGCAGAAATAAATGAAATAGAAATGAAGAAAACAATAGCAAAAATCAGTAAAACTAAAAGCTGGTTCTTTGAAAGCTGGTTCTTTCTTGCCTCTGCAACCTTCTCACATTGCTGCTTCTGCTTGGAAAGGTACTCCAGTTCTCTATTAGATTCTTGGACACTAAGTTGCTAAGATTCAACTCAAGTGTCAACTGCTTTTTGAAGTTATATTTGTGGTACCTAAAGTTGTAATGACATCCTTATTTATAACACACTATGCCCTTGACTCCCAGGACCACACGTGAACTCTTCTTCCTTTAGATCTCTGCTGGTACATATAAACTCCTGTCACAGCAATCACAACACTTTGTGCACTTGTTTTACGTTTTACTAAATATGGTGTCAGCAGTAACCATGTTTATCGGTCTCTCAAATCACAAGGCCTTGCACAGTGTCAATAACAGGCTATCAAATGATATTACAAAAATTAAATGTTTTTTAAAATTGATATAGACAGGGACTGTACACATACAATAAAGGACTAGATCAGGACTAGGCTCACCTGCTTATAGTTACAGCATGATTCAGGTTGTGATAGTTTCCTGGAGGAGGAAAAGGTTGCTACAGCCAAGTTAAGTGGCCCAAGTAGAGAGACAGGCCATTTGTCATTCTAGGGAGTAAAAAGCTTTAAAGCCTCACCAGTAATTTCTTCATTTTCAAAAGTTACCGTTTTAGACAATCAAGTATTATTTGATAGTAAGTTGTAGAATATGGGGAATGTTTAAAAAAATTCATCATACTATCTCTGCCCTTGAATAGACTAGTTTACAATGTAGCTAGAAAGATAAGATATACTGGCATGAAACAAGAGTGCATCTTTATATACTTCTTACTTCAGATAGCCCAATTCTGCTTTATACCACCAGTTTTTTTGTGTGTGTGTGTGTGTGTGTTTTTAATTACCACCAATTCTTAATCTGGACAAATAGGCCAGAAAACTGGATTAGTAACATTTTAAGAATGCAACTCTTAAACTTGTACTCAGGTTATCTGACATTATCTCGACAGAAGGCTTTTGTGGCAAAGATGATGATAATTATACTAATCAATTGTTAGAACCCTATGCAACTTTGTTTCAATGCAAAATTTATCAATTAAAAAATTAGCATTTAGATACACACATGACATCTTGGTGGACATTTCTGTATATGTTGCTAGATACTGTTTCACAACCTTAGAATATAACCACTATCTCAGAAATAAAAATTTAGCAAACATGGTTTGGTATATTCAACTCACTTTTGGAAAGAAAGTGGGTTAGAATCAAGTACAAAAGGAATGCCTGAATAAATATATCTGATATTAAATGTCCCACAAGGACTCTTAAAATGTAAAGGAACAAAGCAATTCTTTGTGTTCTCCCTTTAAGTATTTGATTAACTCTTATTCAGTTGTTTCCGTGAAGCCCTTCTGGAATTTCCAGGACAGCTGGCTCCCTCTCTTCCTGTATGCCCCCTGGCACGTTGCTGATCATACTTCAAGGTGTATATTGGGTTGGTCAAAAAGTTCGTTCGGTTTTAAGTAAAAATAAAAGACACATTTTTCATTTTCACCAAGAACTTTATTGAATGGATTCATTAACCAAGTGAACTTTTTGGCCAACCCAATACTACAGCTTGGCTCATCCAAAGTCTAGCGCAACCCCCTTTTTTCTGAGCTTTCCTCTCCTATAGAGGCTGAAAAGGCACTGAATCCCCAGACTCCCTTAAAGCTACAGGTGGCCATCTGACACAAAGTTGGCGTCTCATGGATAGCTTTCCTTTTCCAATAAAGCCTCAGGGAGGAGAGTGTCCTTAACTCTTTCCCTTCTCCCTGCCCAAAACAGACACAATGCCTGGAGGTTCAGCAGTCATCTTTGCAACTGTAAGGAGTGGGGAAGACAGGGGAGAAGAGAGTGTGGGGTACTGAGGACAAGTGGAGCCAGCTACTCAGCCCTGGACTGCTTACCTTCAGGCATTTCATTAAGAGCCACTTGTTTTTTTTCTAAGCTTAGATATAATTGACATAGACCATTATATTAGTTTTAGTTGTACAACATGATGATTTGATATATGTATATATTGCAAAATTTACCACAATAAGGTTAGTTAACATCCATCACTGTAGAGTTACGAAGTTTTTTTCCTTATGATGAGAGCTTTTAAGCCTTACTGTCTTCACAGCTTTCAGATATATAATACAGTACTAAGGATAGCTACGGTGCTGTTGTTGCATCCCCAGGACTGACTTACCTGATAATTCTAAGTCTCTACCTTTTGACCCCACACACCCTCCACCCAGCCACCTGCCTCTGGCAACCATCAATCTAATCTGTTCTCTGTATCTGAGTTTGTTTTGTTTTTGTTGTAGATTCCATATATAAGTGAGATCATACGGTATTTTTCTCTGTCTGACTTATTTCATTTAGCATAATGCCTTCAAGGTCCATCCATGTTGTCACCTAGAGATTATCATACTAACTGAAGTCAAAGACAAATTTATGGTTTCACTTTTATGTGGAATCTAAAAAACAGTACAAATGAACTTATTTACAAAGCAGAAACAGACTCACAGACATAGAAAACAAAGTTATGGTTACCAAACGGGAAGGGTGAGGAGGGATAAATTGGGAGTATGGGATTAACAGATGCACCTACCATATATAAAATAGATAAATAACAAGGATGTATGTATACAACAGGGAACTATATTCAATATCTTGTAAGGGAAAAGAATTTTTTAAAGTATATAGATACACACACACATATATATGTATAACCAGATCACTTTGCTGTACACCTGAAACTAACACAATATTGTAAATCAACTATACTTCAATTTTAAAAAATTGTGAATCACTATATTGTACACCTGTAACTTATATAATATTGTACACATCAACTACACTTCAAAAAAAAGAAAAAGCAGGTGGTGTGGTTCAAGGACATACTGACCCTGGCCACCCAATTTTACCACAAATTAGCTGTGTAACTTTAGGCAAGTTCCTTAACCTCTCTGTGCTACTTTCTGCAAATAAAATGGTAAAACCTAACATGATTTCGGCAGAAACTCCTAGATCAAAAATTCTCTTAATCTTTCTTAAAAATAAGAACTAGTTATACAATGGACTATTATTCAGCCATGAAAAAGAAGAGCCACTTTCTTGTTTAAATCTCTGTAGTAGGAGTTTTTGTTAAGTTGAACCCTACTTCTCTTACAGCACTTGTCATAGTCCTTTATTATCTGTTAACCGTGCTTCACTGGCTATGAAACCATAGGACCAGGTGTTAGATCTTGCTTTTCTAACTTCAGTGCCATGCTCCTCATCTGGCACCCACCCTGCCTCTCTAAACAACGTGCTAAAACCATGCAACAGGGAATGACATGTATTCTACATTTCTCTTCATTTTACTTCTCATTTGGAGACAGTGACTACAGTTCATTTTCAGTTGCATATATAATGGTCTTAGATTTGTTCTTATGTTACCCCTTGTGAAAATATGATTTTTAACATCTCCACTGCAGTCATATCTAGCAAAAATAGAAAGATCATTTCAAGGTTTCAGAGAGAAATTCATCATGGAAATATAGGGACGGGAGAAAGTATAAATGAGCCTTCAAATTACTTCTCTCCAAAGACATTCAGATAGTGAGCCAATATATTACCTATGATGTAGTACATTGTAAGTTTTGGATGAAAAGTTTGTTTATATTTGAAACAGTCATTTTCATAAAACTTGCTTTTCAGGGAACCCTCATCCTTGCAGCAAGTCTTCCCTTTTCTGAGAAATACATCAAAGTCATCTGCATGAATCCTAACTGGTCTTAGTATTTACTGAGAATTTATGATGAGCTCAGTATTGCCGCCAATGACTTGCATACAGTATCTCTTCTAACTACTTGGCTACACTGAGAGGCAGTGTAATGTAGTGGTTACAGACACAAACTCTGGAGCCAAAGTGATGGGGTTTGAATCCTAACTCTCCTCCTGTCGAGCTGTGTGATCCTGGGAAAGCTTCCTAATGCCCTGGGCCTCAGTTTCCCCAATGGTAAAATGGGGGATAAAAATCGTACCTACTTCATAGGATTACTGTGATGATTAAGTGAACTAATATATGTAAAGCACTTAAATGACATTTCCTACGTATAAGTACTATTTTAACTATGAGCTAATTTACCTGCTCATCAACTCTATGTGATGAGTACTGGCCCCATGTTGCAGAAGAGGATGCTTAGACTGAGCTGATAAGGAATTTATTCAAAGCCCCAAAGCTATTAGGAAGGAGAATTCAGAACCAAACTTGGGGGTGTGTGATGTCACAACACACAGCTTATGTCACTAACAGAAACTATCTAAAATATTGATGCACTCCAGTCTAAAAGAGCTAAAGAGGTAAAAAAACAATGAGCTTACAATGGGCATACTTGTGGATGAGATTTGTGAGATATATCAAAACAGCATAACAACTGATTTCTTCAGTTATTTAGGGGGGTAAGTTTTCTAGCTGTATCAATTCTGCTAGTCCTTTTCTAACACAGTTTCTTAAACTAAGGCAATTCAGAAAGGCATTGCTCAGTTCTTTGCAGGTCATCTGTCCTAAAATTTTTTTGAAACCAAACCTGCCCATGTTATATGGAACAGAACCCTGGGGATTCCAAGTAATCATAAAATGTGTGCTTGAGAATGTGTGAAACTGTTTAGATTTTACTGGGAGTGGAATAGTGAGTAATTTGAGTTAAAAAATGTTTCTACCTACCAGCACACTTACTTATTTAGGCTGAAAAGGGTTGACTTCTAAGCCCTTATATCTTACGCACTTGATTCTCAATTCAAGCAGCAAAATCTGTACCATAGATACTTCTTGAGGATTTAACAATGCTGGTATTTGAGAGGGGTATTCAAATTTTATTATTAACTGGCCGCTTGATTTTTTAAAATACAGCACAGAAAATACATTGGGCAAAATCATCAATGTTATCAGATAAGGTGGTTTTCTGTATTTTCTCAACAGACTGATTTTTAGTACTTTTTATTCTCTACAGCAATTGTACGTAAGACGTTAATCATTTTGACCTTCTTTTTATAAAAGGAAGGTTGTTGAGTAAATCTTTGTTTCTCACTCATTTGTCCCACACAACGAATGTACAGAGTGGTCTGAAACAGCTGTGCGCCACTAACATCAGAGTTGCACAAGCATCAGTGGTTACATATTTCCGTTGTAAGGTTACAGCAGATATCCTAAGGAGGTAAATTCTTTGACACAGTATGAAGCAGAGAAGTGATGGAAAACAAAAAAGCAAAGTTTCTTTTGGACTTTTCTCTCCCAGATATAGCTTCGTATATCACAACAAATGAGTTTATAATAAGTATATTGTCAGTTTGTTTCTGTAATCTAAGAATAAAACAGTAATTATAATGTTTTAAAAACTTTCATTAAATTTTCAGTTTGTGAGATTTGTGATTCTCTCATACTGGGGTAATTTTTCTATTTATTTGTTTAAAAGAATTCTTGTTTTAATAGGGGGTTGATTGGTCATTTTTAATAGCAATATATAGTATATAAGGGACAGAGTATAAACCACACTAGAGTAAATGACTGAAAGCTTACCTGTCTAAATTCTAAATGATAGCAAACTTAAAGGTCAACTTGTATTATCTTTTAAAGATGTTAAGTATTTCCCTTTTCCCCACAATATCCTTTAGTGGATTATTTAGAAAGTTTTCCTTAGAAAATAAGGATACTTGACTTCTTAAAATCCTTTATTATCAAAGGGATTACATAGATTATAAAGAATTTTAATAAGTATAAATATTATAGAAATTTGGTATATATTAAATACTATATACTATACTGTTAAAGGAAATGTCTAACATGATAGTGTATTAATGCTACAGGTAAACTATTATTTCTCTTAGAGAATTGTTTAACTACACAGAAACTAGATGATGTCAAATTATATGTAACTGTGAAAAATAAATGAATTTTGGACTTATGAACATCCATTGGCTATAATATTATAGTTCAAGAGTACCACTTCAAGATTAACTCTCCTAAATAATGTGTTCATGCAACACTGCTATTATTCAGGTATTTGAGATTCTAATCAGGAAGATGAGTTCAGTAATATTTTTATACATCTTTTAAATATCTCTTTTATTCCAAAAATTTCCTGTTAAGATTTTTTTAGGGCAAAGAAGGAGGAACCTTATTCAACTGTGAATTAATTATGATTCAAAATGACAGGTGCTTACACGGTCTGTTTTTGCTTTCATAACATCAGGCTGCAGTCCGTTAGGCCTGGCCTTTTTAATGACTGCTGTGCAGCTGCCACTTCTTCTGTTTCATACTCTCACTTGGGCTTCTTACTCCCTGGGACCACTCAGTTACCCAGGATGCTTCTCGAGCCTGCATTTTTTACCTGCTTCATCAGTTTCCTTTCACCAGTTTTACTAATGTTTCTCATGTACTCTGGATTTGGTGAGAATACCAGGAGTTTTGTTCATTTCCCTTGCTTCTTTTTAAGTTATTATTTAACAGTTCTATAGTTTTAGCTTAATTAATTAATTAATTAATCTATCTATTTATTGGCTGCATTGGGTCTTCATTGCTGCACGTGGGCTTTTCTCTAGTTGCGGCGAGCGGGTGCTACTCTTTGTTGCAGTGCAAAGGCTTCTCGTTGTGGTGGTTTCTCTTGTTGCAGAGCATGGGCTTCAGTAGTTATGGCTCGCGGGCTTTAGAGCGCAGGCTCAGTAGTTGTGGCACGCGGGCTTAGTTGCTCTGTGGCATGTGGGATCCTCCCGGACCAGGGCTCGAACCCGTGTCCCTTGCATTGGCAGGCGGATTCTTAACTACTGCACCACCAGGGGAGCCTGTTTAGCTTATTTTAAATGTTCATGTTTGTTTTGTATTTCAATATTTGTTTAGATTTATTCACATACTGACTTCTTGCATACCTCCTTCAGTCTTCACCTCTGGGTCTCACTTGTTTCTTCCTGAAAGCTCATCCAACTCTTCACTCGTCTGTTCCTCAAGGGTACTGACCACTTCTGGGCTTCAAGCTGCCTTGGATCAACTCCTACCTTTCGCAACAGTCCTCTCTTGCTTGTGTTTGGGAATGTTTTCTTCTTCAGCTTCATCCCGCCTGCTTTCTGTCTCTCAAGGCTTCATTATAATTTCTTGTCTAATGAACCCTGCTGTCTTATGGTCTAAAACAGATGTTCATTCATTCATTTTAAAAACATCTTTTCTGTCGTCAGAGGGCAAAAAGGGGATACCATGGCATGTGCTCAGACCTCAGTCTTCAAGTGGAAGTCCCACAAGTGTTGATCGCTACATTTTTTTTCATTCATGAATGTATCAATTAAAAATCAGGCCAAATATCTTTTACCTGCAGAAATATACATAATCATTTCTCATAGCTATCCCTGACAGTAAGTCTGAAAGCCACTCTCAAGTAGTAGAAAGAACATGGGTTTTTGAGTCATATAACTTGGAGCAAATCTTGATTTCATTATATTCTGTTAGACTTCAGGTAGCTATTTAACCTCCTCAAGACAGATGGTCACCTCATCCATAAAATGGAGATGATTATACTTATGTATTTGGAGATTACATAAACAAAGATTATATTGAGTTTTAAAATTTATTATTTTGGCTTTTTTCCTATGCTAATGGTATACCAGTGGAATAATGTAGTCGACCCTTGAACAGTGTGGGCACGGGGGGCGGTTAAGGGCGCTGATCCTCTGCGCAGTTGAAAATTCACTTGTAACTTACAGTCGGCCTTTCATATCTGCAGTTCCTCCACATTTGTGGATTCAACCAAGCATGCATCGTGCAGTATATGCAGCATTTACTACTGAATAAAATCTGTGTGTTAAGTGGACTGGTTCAATACAAACCTTTGTTGTTCATGGATCAGTTGTATATTAGAGATGTCAACGAATCTGGAAAACTTCTAAACTACATACTTTTAAAATGAATTAATAGTAACTGATAAAGATTCTACTTTTGATAAAAGACAGAATAAACCAGATTTCATAATACAAACATTGACTGCACTTTAAAAAAAGTGCACTGGAATAGCCTTATTTTAGCAATTAAGGATTTTTTAAAGAGCACACTTTCCCCCTCAAAAATTTGGTTAACAGAACTATAGGGTACACATTAAAGGAGCTTATGCAAAAATAAAATCGAAGTAATTAATTTTGAAAAAAGAACTAAATTTTATGTTGCTTTCAAAAAGGTAAAAAAAAAAACAAAACACCTTTCATCTAAAATCAATAACAGCTCTACATGGTTACAAATGATCTGCCATCAATACAGCCATCTCTGAATGTCACTTGTTTAGCTACAAAAATTAAGGATCAGACACAAATGAAAGAATGTTATGGGTACAAGTAAAATTAAAAAACTACTTAAAAGTCAGGAAACTCAACTTATAACCAGTAATTCATCAACACAGCACATATTTATAAAGACCCTTCTGGGATAACGTATCAGGGGCCTAATGTACATTCAAATCAAGCCAGCTTTTCAGGAACTTATTTAATGAAGAAGATTCTTTAACAGTGGAATCTTATAGCCACAAGGTCTCGGTCACCTAGAACATCATGTTTTGGGAATAAGAAATATGGAACAATGGTTTTGGCTCTCTCTATCGTAAGAATAATTACATCTGGTTCTGTTTGTCCTAGGAGGAAAGAGAGGCTTATCAGAAAGAAATACAGTTCTGATCTACAGTTTGAGATCTGGCTAGGAGGGAGGAGCTTGCTTAGGGGCATTTCACTTAGTAAATGACCAGAGCCCTAAGCTAAAAAGGATCCCATGGAGTTTTTTATTTTCAGAGAAGAAAACCCTTGGCTAGATAGAAAAGGTCAGGGAAAGAGGGAGAAAGAAGGGGAAGGAAGGAACCATTCATTTCTTGTTTGTTTTTATTCTGACTTATGAATTTATTAATTTGTAATTGAGATATAGCTGACATATAATACTATTAGTTTAAGGTATACAACATAATGATTTGATATGTTTATATACTGTGAAATGATTACCACAATAAGTTTAATTAATATCACCTCACATAGTTTAAAAAATTTTTTCCTTTGATGAGAACTTTAAAGATCTACCCTATTAGCAACTTTCAAATATATCAATAATACAGTATTAACTGTTTCTTTTGCTCTACACTTAGCAGATAGATTGAGGCCAGGGGAATTAAATCAACACTGAGGAAGAGAGCTGAGAAATATCCAAAAAGCAGTCAGATGCTGGTCACTTGGCTTATGCCCATGGACAAGCTGTGCCTCGACCGTAGACCTATGTGAGTCAACACGATCTCTGTAATGCTTAAGCCTGTCTAAGCTGGGTTTAGTTACTTGCAATACAGAGTCCTAACCAATAAAATACTGAAATTATAAAAATCTTTCATGAAATGTAAATTAATATCTGTAGCCTGCGACAACCAGTTTTTAACATAATATGCAAAAATATTCCCCCAGGGATGAAATTATCCAGTAGTTTTCAAAGGTACTTTTTAATCTTTTCATGGGTGTTGTGGACGAATAGACAGTAAGGAGAAAGACAGTGGCTGGAAATCTTTGTGAGTACATCCTACCACAGATTCGGATCCATTACAGTGGCAAAGAATAATATCCCCCTTTATTTTGGCTTTTCATATCAGTACGGTGTATAATATGGAAAAACTCTTGTTGCCATATGCCAAAACCTCCCAACCCCTCCCCCGCCCCAAACTTTCAAAAACCACCACCACCACACATTTAAAGGAATCCAGTAGTTGTGTTTAACATGAAGGTATGGGTAAACCCCCTAGTTTTAGAGGACCTGAATTAACTGCTTTCAGACAGTATCTTTGAAAAGTTGTCAATAAAGTGTTGAGACAAATGTGCTACTTCCTCAATGTTCTCCAAATCTTACTGACGTTCAATCTATGAAGCATAAAATCCTCTTTAGTTTTAGAGGTAATAAAAGCTACTATTTATTGAGTACTTATTATGTGTCAGATACTGTGGCAAAACGCTTCATATACATTTACTCATTTAATTTCTAATTCTTTCTTGCTTCTTTTAGCAGGGCTTATTTTAAAATTCCAAATGAAATGTTATGAACAGCACTTTCCAGAGTATGGCCATGAAATGATAACCTTGGGATTGATACTGGTGCCTTATTTTATGAAGATTTCTTATCTTCCAAGATTTGCAGGTCCCATCTCATACACCTAGAATGGTTGCAACTGACTGGTTAATTTCTGAGGCTGGACACTGAACTTCATCTAACAGCTTGTAATAGCAAAGGTAAAACACTGGAAAACTCCAAATTTACCATGATCTCAATCACATCAAGAAACCAGATGACTTGGAAAGCCCTTCCTCTAATAATCTTGCTCAGTACGTACTACAGAAAATGAAGTTTATACAAATTTCAAACCAGCGTTACTCAAAGCACGGTATGTGAACATGGTACCAGTCTGCAAACTGTTACTAGCATGGGACAACATTTTCTATATTACTAATTATTAACTACAATGCCTAGTTTGGCTAACTTTTTTAAAATAGCAAGATATTCTTTTTTTTTTTTTTTTTTTTTTTTTGCTGTACGCGGGCCTCTCACTGCTGTGGCCTCTCCCATTGCAGAGCACAGGCTCCGGATGCGCAGGCTCAGCGGCCATGGCTCACGGGCCCAGCTGCTCCGCGGCATGTGGGACCTTCCCGAACCGGAGCACGAACCCGTGTCCCCTGCATCGGCAGACGGACTCTCAACCACTGCACCACCAGGGAAGCCCACAAGATATTCTTGATGAAGGAGACTGTTGACTTATTTTCTAGCCCAACCTCTTTACCCACCATGAACTGGTAACAAACAGCTTGTGGACCAGCTGTTCTGAGCAACATTGCTCTAGACCTCAATTTTGGATATTACCTCTAATTGTTCTGTCCCTGATGCCACACAAAATTTAAGTAAATTAACAACCAAATACTTAGCTTAAACAGTTACACAGTAATGGAAAAAGCAATAAAAATCAGCAATTGACCTCACCTTTGACAGAAGCAATTTCACACAGGAAACATGACCTTCATAGACGGCAGACAGAAGAGGTGTAATATGATGTTTATCTGGAGCCTATGAAATAATAGAGATATACATCACCTCATCCATTTTTCATTTATTCCTTCTTTCTAGATCTAATTAGGGAATGCTCATAAATATTTCAAAATCAATGTTTACCCATTTTTAGCCTCTTAGGAGCTGCTAGAGGCCCAAGCCCACAAGCGGTTTCTCCTTGGGAGTCAGCCTAGTGAAACAGATGGCGCAGGGCTCTGACCCCACCTCAAATCTGGGCTCTGCCACTTACTGCATGACTAATTACTTAACCTCTCTGAGCCTCAACTCCACATTACTGTAGATGTGCCAATGAGGTGCAGGAAGGGAATCTCGAGAGGGGGGGAACATAGCCAATGAAGAGGTAAAGGAGTGCCACCGTTGGGCCACGGGACATGGTAACCCCTGAGATGTGAAAAGTTCATCTCACTTGCTGTCATGGTTACTTAAACATTTTTCTAAAACTCTGAAATGCAGTAGCTACAAAAGGGAAGAGTTAAGAGATGACTGCTGTCTGACTTTTGTCCAAAAATCCAGTTTAGATTTCTCATATGACTGCAGAGTCCTATGCTCCATTGGGTGATAGCTATTTGCCACCTACAGATAGTGCTAACTCTCACATTGCTTTAGAACTTGAAAAGGAAACATCTACCCCCCAGTTTTATCAGTTTAAAAAAAAAATCAATTTGTTCTGCTTATTTAAAAAAAAAATCACAACTATGTATTTCTAAGTTACAGAAATTTGGTATAATTTCAGACTATATTCTTACTTCATATGAGGTTTCCACCAGTAACTATTTTATAAATCTACAGAAAACAATTACCCAAAAGCATACAACAAGAATTTTTTCTAGAATGACAATGTTCTTTACATACATTAATATCTGCTCCTTTCAGCAGCAGAAATTCCAGGATTTCAAGCTGCCCACAATCTGCTGCATAATGAAGAGGCTTCCTTCCACCTTCTAGTGTCCGGTTGACGTCTTCTCCCTTATAAAAGAAGCCAAATGAAAACAATATTCATAAGGATGGTAGACTAAGAAGGGAAATGAGGCACCTGCTATTTTTACTTTCTTAAAGCTGCAAGGGTTTCATGAAAGAATTACATTTCTTGCAAAGTGAAATAAGTAGCCAAGAACTTTAATTTCTGTACAAATAGAACACAGTATGACAGCAATTGAAATCATGATTAGTCAAGCTGAAAACAATAAAAAAAATGCTAAATGTAATGAAATCTATTATTGTGCTCTATTTCTAAGGAGTTCAATCAGCACGATGTCAAGATGTGGCCACCAAAGACTGATGAGTTCAAATACTTAGATTTTACACAGGTCATATGACATGTATTTTAATACTCCAGAGAAAGCATCACTACTTTGATGGAGGCAGACATCATCATCACAAGGTAATGAGTATGAGCTATTAAGAATTCATTTCATTCATTCAGCATTTAAGTGCTATTGTATGGCCGGCTCTGTGCACAGAGGGGACAAGAGTGAGCAAAATCAGAAATGGCTGCTGACTGCATGGAGCTTACCATCCAGTGTGGGAGGCAGATTTTAATCAAATAATCACATGACTAAACATAATGGAGATAACAATACCTACATCTAATGGAGTTGTGGTGAGGGTTAAACTAGATGATCCATGTAGAGCACTTAAGATATTATAGCTAATATTAATAGAAATATGATTAGCTATTAGTATTAAGTTATCTATGTACATATGAGATATACTCAAATTCTGAATGAAATCCATTACTCAGTCTTTTCTTTTTAATGTTAAGGGTCACTATAAAGATAATGCATCAGCTTTTCAAACAACGAAGTTATTAAATTCAAACAATTTGAAATCTTTAAATATTTAGAGGGTTTTTTTTTTTTTTCCATTAAGGAAAAAGTTTAACTCCAGGGTTTTACATCCTCTAGTAAGTATCAGAATGAGCTATATCATCTTACTTATTATTCAAGGGCTGGTACTTAAAAAAAAAAAAAGCATTCCAAGAGGTGAGATCCCGTGCCTGTTACAACAATCAGTGGAGGCATCAGAGCTTTAAGTCAGGAAATGAAATTACACAGTGTTCCCGAGTTCCAGGCCAGATGTATATTTCAAATATATTGTCTCTGTGGAGGAGCAAGAATTTCATCAAAAATAATTGTCCTCTTTTGAATTACTCAATGATAAAACAACCCTTTTCTGTTCAGAGTACTTGAGTGATTCACAGCAGTAACTTCTAATGGGTTGTTTATTCAAGTCAACATGTGATATTTACAGTAAAATAGGGCCTCTTATAAAGTATATGAATATAGAAGGAAGGTGTATAACATGCTTAAGATCAACGAAGGCTGGGTTAGAGCTCCAATTCTACCAGTCAGTTGTAGGACCTTAGACTAGTTACTTTCTAAATCTTTGTTTTCTTATCTGTAAAATGGGACTAAAAATAAACCTCACTGGGTTTTAGTGTATCGTCAAATGAGATAATCCATGTAAAGTATCTAACACACTACCTCACAGGGTAATATGTTTAATAGAGGTTAAGTATTATTGCTGTGGATTCCTAATGTTGGTTTATATTGGTTCTAAAAGATTATCCAAAATTAGGTTAATGCAGGTTTCTGCATAATGGTTGAAATACAAAGATATGATTTATTATAATATACTTTATATTCAGAAACAAATTTAAACGTAAGGGCGACTTGGTGTACCACCTTAGTCTTTATTCACAACTGCAGAAATGTGAGGCTTTGAGGCAAAGAGATACTCCTTCAAATGATTTGGATGAAACTCGTTTTCCTTTCATTATTATTTCCTTTCCATTATTTACATTAACTGGAGAGGATTAACTGGATAGGTCTTTTCAGTGAAACAAAGTAAAGAAATAACTGCAGTAAGTATTCAATAAGATAGCTCTGTCAAGAAGATATTTTCCTGAGTCAAAATATGCAATATCTTCCTTCCTTACTTAGTACAAGCATGCAAAATGCATATGAAAAGGAACTGTTGTGAGTTTAAACTTTCTCCTTTATCCCTGCAGACGCTGCCTAACAATTCTTGTTTTAGCAGACAAAAACGACAATACTGGAAAGGCTTTGTGTGAATGACAGGAAAGAAAGGATTTTCTTCTGCAGGCCTTTGCAAAAGCAGTACTTACTGAGAAATTTATAGTACTAAATGCCTGTATTGGAAAAGTAGAAAGGCCTCAAATCAGCGATCTTTGTACTTCTACCTTAAGAAACTAGGGGGAGAAATGACATATGGAAATCTCTGTACCTTGCTCAGTTTGCTGTGAGCCTAAAAAATGCTCTAAAAAATAAAGTCTATTAAAAAATTCAAAATAAGCAGAAATCAATGAAATGAAAACAGGAAAATAATAGAAATCAAAAGCTGATTCTCTGAGATCAATACAACTGATAAATCTCTAGCCAGAATGATCAGGGGAAAAAAAAAAAAATGAAGACAGGAAGTGCTAATATCAGACTTTACAGACTATCTTCCCACAAAGAAACTCCCATGCCCCAGATGGCTACACTGGTAAATTTTTACCAAACATTTAAGGAAAAAAGAGTAATACCAATTCTACATACTCTTCCAGAAAATAGAAAGCACCCAAACTTATTCTATGGGGTGAGCATTACTCTGATTCTAAAACGAGACAAAGACTTACAAGAAAAGAACACCACAGGCTAATGTCCCTCACGAACACAAATTCTAAACAAAATTTGAGCAAACTGAATCCAACAATATATAGAAAGTATAATAGACCGTGACCAAGTAGTGTTTACCCCAGGAATACAAGGTTGGTTGAATATTTGAAAAAGTCAGTCAACATAAGTCACTATTTTAACATCTAAACAAAGAAGAATCATATAATCATCTCAAAAAGTATCTGACAAAATCCAACATCCTTTACTGATAAAAACTCAGTAAACTAGGAAAAGGAGGACACTTCCCTGGCCTAATAAGGGGTTTCTACAAAAAAAGTACAATTAACATCATACTTAATTTGTGACAGATAGAATGCTTTTCTCCTAAAATCAGGAACAAGACAAGACGTCAGTTTCTACCTTCTATTCCACACTGTGCTGGAGGTTCTAACCAGTGCAACTAGGGAACAAACAAACAAACCCCATCTCAAGGAAGCAGTATAACTGTCTTTATTTGCAGATGGTGTGATTGTCTCTGTAGAAAGTCCAATGGAATTTACCAAAGAGCTACTAGAACTAATAAGTAATTTTAGCAATGCTGAAGGACAAAAGATCAATATACCAAATCAACTGCATTTTTATATAGCACTAGCAATTAATAATTGCAAATCAAAACTAAAACCAATATTATTTACAATAGCATACAAATTTATGAAATACTTAGTAAGTCTAACAAAAAATGTACAATATCTATATACTGAAAACTACCAAACACTGTTGAGAGAAATCAGAGGATCTAAATAAATAAATGGAGAGATACACAGTATGTTCATGGATTGGGAGACTCAATACTGTAAAGATGTCAATTTTCCACAGATTGATGTATAGATTCAATGCAATACCAGTTAAAACCTTAGCAGGCTTTTTTTGTGTGTGTGTGTGTGTGTGTGTGTGTGGTATGTGGGCCTCGCGCTGTTGTGGCCTCTCCCGTTGCGGAGCACAGGCTCCGGACGCGCAGGCTCAGCAGCCATGGCTCACGGGCCCAGCCGCTCCGCGGCATGTGGGATCTTCCCGGACCGGGGCACGAACCCATGTCCCCTGCATTGGCAGGCGGACTCTCGACCACTGCACCACCAGGGAAGCCCTTTAGCAGGCTTTTTAAAAAGAAATTGACAGGACTTCCCTGGTGGCGCAGGGGTTAAGAATCCACCTGCCAATGCAGGGGACAAGGGTTCGAGCCCTGGTCCAGGAAGATCCCACATGCCGCGGAGCAACTAAGCCCATGTGACACAACTACTGAGCCTGTGCTCTAGAGCCTGTGAGCCACAACTACTGAGCCCGCGCGCCTAGAGCCCGTGCTTTGCAACAAGAGAAGCCACGGCAGTGAGAAGCCCGCGCACTGCAACGAAGAGTAGCCCCGCTCTCCGCAACTAGAGAAAGCCTGTGCACAGCAACAAAGACCCAACACAACCAAAAATAATAAAATAAAAAACTTAAAAAGAAATTGACAAACTGACCCTAAATTTCATATGGAAATACAAACAATCTATAACAGCCAACTTTGAAAAGAAAGAACAATTTGGAGGGCCAACACTACCTGATTTCAAGAATTATTAAAAACTGCAGTAATCAAGAAAGCATGGTATTGGCATAAAATTATAAAATATTCAAACATATATACTGATAGAAAGCAGATTAGTGGTTGCTTATTTGAGGGTAACAGAAGGGAGGGACTACAAAGGGGCACTTGAGGGTAATGAAATCTACCAGTCATTATCTGGACTATGGTGATGGTTTCATGATTGTATATGTGTCAAAACTTATCAAATTGCACTCTTTAAATATCTGCAGTTTCTTGCATTTCAATTACACCTCAGTAACACAGATTTTACTAAATCAAATCTCTGTGGCTCTAATGCTTGTAAAATGAGATGCTAACAAATCAATATTTGAAGTAGAATAGGTGTAGGAATGACTAACAGTACCTTCATGGGAGACTTTAAAGAGCAAAAGCTATTTGAGGTCAAGTTCCTTCATTGTTAGTGCTGAATGAAAAGCTCCTGACCTCTGTAGCCAACAAACTACATGGAACAAGAAGTTTTAAAGTGGGATAAGAGTGGATCAATACTACTAGCTGGGTGGGCTTTAGAGATCAAAACAATTGTCTGGATTGCTGAAAAAAACCTCTTACTCGGCACCCCCAACTTCCAGCTCCATTATGCCTACCCCATCCTTTACTCTGCAGCTACAGGGATCTTGCTAAACACAAAATGTGGTCACATTATTCCCCTTTTAAAAGTACTCTGATGACCACCCATTGCTCCTAGAGAATAGGTCTGAACAACTAAACACGGTTTACAAGACTTGGAGTGATCTATATCCAGTGATTACCTTTCCAGCTTTAATTCTCACAGCATTCCTCCCCACTGTCCTTTGTTCAGTTAATTCCTACTAATTCTTTAGAATCAAGCTTTAATCGAACTTCCTCTGGAAAGTCATCTTTTAACTACTGCAACTTTGAGCCATACCACCTTCACAGGGGTGCCCAAAGCACCTTGTATTTCCCTGTCACATTCTACTTAACCTGCCTCTGTCTGAATCCTCTGTGAACACAGGTCAGGTATCATGTCACTATTATTTACTTTGGCAGCTCCAGTGCCTAGTATATTCTGACACATACTAAATTTTACATAATAGAAGCTTTTAGACTGAACAAATGGTGAAACTGCTCAAGCAACAGACTTGGAAGTAAGTCATCTTCTATTTCAAGCAAATACTGATAATACATTAGTTATCCAGTAACAGCAGCAGTTACTTGAGATCAGTGGTATGTTTACTGATGTGGGGGTTTAAATGACAATTTCACCAGCTTTCCAGCAGTCTGGATGGGTGGTAACTTCAGTAGTGGTGGTGAAATAGGGAAGGAAGGTAGTGCTCTATCTAGTTCCTTTCTCCTCACCCTTGGCATTAGTGAGTTACATCAGAAGAGAGGATGTTAGACACCTCTTCTGTAATCTTCATTCTAACTTCATGAAACATTACCAGCTACAGAGAAAAATTTAACCCTAATTTTGTCTCCCAGATTCTGCGGATAGAAGAGAGAGATGCACAATTTCAACAGGTCCCTTAGCATTACATGACAATCTTACCATGTTGCTTTTTATCTTGCTTTTCTACCTTCCACAGCGGCTATTTTAAATCTCTTTCATTTTTTATAAGCCTCCTGCTTCCTTTTTATTCTCAGCAGATAACCTCATATCCTTCTTCTAACAGGAAACTGTCTTCGGACATGAACTTCCTCCCGAGCTTCTCTCTACCACGCCTTCCTGCAACTGACAAATCCTTTCCTATCTAAAGCCAATCCCTCACCTAAGTTTTGGATATCACCCTTTCTTGTTTTCTTAAACTTGTTTCTTTATTTATCCCTTTTCTTGCCTGTGTTTTCAGCCTCTCCTGCCGTACTGGCTCCTTCTCATCAGAATATGCCATTCGCAACTCTTCGGCTAAAAGCGCCAACAGCAACACAAAAAACTATCCTTAGACCTGATATTCACCTTTTAGTTACTATTCTCTTTCCTCCCTTTCATGGCTGAACTTGCCAAAAGCATTGTCTATATCTGCTATCTCCAGTTTCTCACTTCTTGTTCTAATCTGGCTTCCACCCTCAATACTATACCATAGCCATTTTTGCTGAGGTCAAAGACCTCCACGATGCGAAATGCAAAGGTTATCTCTTAGTCCTCACCTTAACTGACCTCCCAACAGTGACAAAGTTATTCACTCCTTCCTTTTTAAACACTCTCTCTTCCCTTGACTTCAGGGACACCACATTATTGTAGTTTTCCTCCTGCTCTCTGACTATTCCTTCGTTGTTTCCCTCTTCTGACTTGTCCACTTCTACTAGATGTTTAAAACAAAATTTTGAAATCCTGGTTATGAATTCAGATTATCATCATATATTTATAATTCAAACAGTTGCTAAAAATTGGTTAGCCTTATAGTCTTGTAATAGTATCTTTATAGGAATACCTTGATTACAGAATTTGGGGGGGTGTCCTTAGTGACAAAGTTTATGTGTTTTTAAAGACTTCATCATGCAGTAATATCACGTATCACAGAGTTGGGCAGGAATAAATTCTCACCATGATATGGGTGTAAATAACCAGGCAGGTGACAAATAACTCTGCACACAGCTTCTATTTGCCATATACAGTTCAAGTAAAGCAGGCTGACAAATCTAACTTGTCATCACATCCAGGCTTGTCTAGCTTCACCTTTCCCTTTTTAGCAAGAATAATTTAACCAGTTTCATTTTAATCTCCTTCCTGTCATTGCAATATGAAGCCTGCTGGTTGTTAAATATGCAAAAGATTTTTAGTACATTAAAATTGTACTTTTTACCATATTTTTCTTGTACCAAGGAAGTTGTTTTGACGCTATTTTTATTTTTTTCTAAATATGATATATTCCAGATATGTTATATATGTATATATATGTAATATTGGAGATATGAAATAATACTGTTTCATGATATTTTCTGGTGAGTAGTGTAAATTAATATACTCTATCCAGAACCACTACGGTGGCCATGAATGAATGAATGCTTTAGGATGTGTTGATTCCTGATGTGCCTCAATAATGACATTATTGGCATTGGAGAAAGCTGGTCATGTTTTTTTACTTCTCAAGTACCAGTGCTCTAAATAACCATAAGCCTCAGCTATACTGATAAATTCTCTTGTCTGACTAGAAATGTATTGGTACAGTGATCTAGTTCTATCTTTAATATCAATAAATCAACTAGCATTTACTGAGAAACCATGTTCCTAGCCTTGTGCTAGGCATGCTAAGGGTACAAGAAAGTGGAATTGTGGGTCTCTGCCCACAAGAACTTTACTCTTCACTATTAACTAATCTGACAAAATATGTATGAATTCCTATCTATTATCTATCTATCTATCTAATACACTCACAAAAATATAAAATAACCTACCCTAACTCTCTACCCAGTACTTCTCAAACTTTTTCACTGAAGTACTCCAAATAGCAAAGGATAGAAAATATATGCTTCTCTGAGTCTGAAAGTAGAATCCTAAACAAATTAAAAATTCATTCAAATACATCTGCACAAATATGCATGTATCATATATACATATGTATGTTTTGTTTGTTTTAATATAAAAGCCACAGCTCAAAACCCATAGTTACTGCTATGGGTTTTGCCCAAGGATGCTTCAGGAATTGGGCCATGTGTACTCTATGGCTTAGAGTAACTCCTTGGAGACCATAAGCTGACCATTGAAGAGCACAGTACAATTTAATTCAGTCTCATCTATTTCTGATGCCATGAATATAGTATGCTAATTTGTGTACCTTTCCTCTTGAGATCTACAGACCACCAGGCAATCAGTGAACAGACTTTCAAAAAGCTTACTAATTCTTTGTGTGTGCATAAAATTTTCTAGGTAAAGAGTCCATGCCACTTTTCATCAGATTCTCAAAGGGGGCCATGACCCCTGAGAGGTTAGGAACCCCTTCCTCTAACGTTCACTGCCTAGTTTTCTACTTTATGAAGAGAAGTAGTATTAAACGGTGGAAAGAACACCAGACAGAAGCCCTCGGCTCTAAGTTACCTCTGCTACTGCCCACAATGGGGAAGGAAGAAGCTTGGAAGACCTTAGTTTCCTCACTGAAAAATCTGTGGCTGGAGGAGATGACCTCTAAAGTTTTTTACAGTTAGCTTACTTTTACGGTTAAATGCATCTGGGACCAATTGTTCCCCCCCGCCCCCTCTTATATTCTAGACCAGAGAAATAGGTGTTTCTGTACTTCTGGCCATGAAAACAAAGTAGTTCAAGAGACTGGATGCTGAAAATGGCTGCTACAGTAGGTACATTTAACTTTCCACAAAAGTTGGATCAAGCAAGAAGATTTAATACAACAACATAAACAATGTAAAAAATATATACATATATTTCAAAGTTAAAAAATTTTTTCTTTCAAATCTATTATTACTTTGAGTTGTTTTTTACTAACAAAAGTAGGCATGGATCTAAAAAAGATGAAATACGGTATTTGAAAAAGATACACTATTTACAATTAATTTAATTCAACAAATACTTACTGAGCCTACCATAAGTTAGGCACTTTGCTACTTGCTTGGGATAAAATAGAAAGGCCCAGCTCTGACTCAAAGAATTTGCTGCCTTCTTGGGAAGCTAGCATGCAAATAAATGAATGCCATTTAGTTGAGTACTACAAAATACAGAAGAGCCTTAATGAACAGAATGTTCAATAACTTAGTGTGTGGGCAATTCATCTTTTACTGCCATTTCTTTTTTCATGTATTTATATCTTGTGTTGTTAATTAGATTTTAAAGGTCCTTAGGGGTCAGAAACTACATCTTACACTTTTTCATTTCTACCATAATTCCAAATATGGTTATTTTTAAACCTCAATAAAAATTTGTTTTGATTGCTGATTATAATAGCATAGTATAAAATGCTAAATTAAGAAATAACAGTATTCAACAGGGTGTCTACTGATTTGGAGAGTGTGGAGGTATGCATATGCGAGAATGGTGCCTGGAGAAATTAATTGAAATATTATGGTGTATGGAATTCTCATAGGCCAACTGGAAATCCAAGAGGTGCTCATTTGGAAAGCATCTACTATACAGTGCTGTTTTGAGGTTTCAATGAAATAACATAATGTACCTGTACAGTAAGCACTCAATAAATGTCAACCAATATTATTATTAGAGGCCTCAATAGTTCTCATTTGAATAGTTTTCCACTCAATTTTTCCACCTTCGACAATTCAACAAATGTACATCAAGTAAATTAAAGTTCCTAAAGAGTAACACTGATCACACCTCTCCCTCATGCAAAAAAATTTCAACTGCTCCCTTTTGTTAAATAGAAAATCCTCACCATGATACTCATCTTCAATTCAACACCAACTTACTACTCTGGCTTTTTTATTCTGAAGCACTGCGCTCCCAACACACCAGTGCTTTCCCACATCTGGAAAACTTCATGATGTCGCTTTTCTTTGGCATGGTCACCCCACTTCCACTCATGTCTTGGTGTACTGAAATTCCACTTACCCTTCAAGATCGACTTTCTCTCTAAAACTTTCACCTGATACTCTCCCTGCCCCCTGCCCACTATACTCTTGATATATAATTCCCTCCTTTTAATCCTCATAGTTCTTATTTATATGTCTCTTACTACATTTACATTTATTTAATTAGGTATTTCAATGATATAACTCCGTTAAAGAAAGGACAATGCCTTATTTATATATATTGTCTACAATGTCTGTGGGTGACTTGTGCATAAAAGTCCAATTTAAAGAACTAGTGTAATCATTTATACCATCTTTGTCATACTATGTAACCTGTTGTACACCAAAACATATAGGTATACAAAACAAATATAAAGAGGTATTTAAAAAACATTGTTAAGAGTGTCTGAAAGCCACATAATCTCATTGCTGGAAAGGATTCTGTCATCTAATTCAACCACCCATACTGCGTTTGAATCCCTGCCTGTGTATGCCCAACACATAACTGAATCTCTCTAATGAAAGGCAATTCAAGACCTTACAAATCAGTCTATTCCTTATTTCAATGCTGGAAAATTCACTGTTTACAGGTTCTGATCCTATCCTCTGGGGACACATGGAACAAGGAGTTCCTATTTTCATGTTAGATTATTAATTGTTTAGCAGTCAGATGACATAGTAACTAAAATGAAGAAATCTTTTCCATATGACTTGCTGTTATCCTGAACTTGGATTACTGACTTTTTGAGTATACATGGAGGGCCATTACATTAACTGCTACTAAATTGCATCTTAAAATGGTCATCTTGGGCTTCCCTGGTGGCTCAGTGGTTGAGAGTCCGCCTGCCGATGCAGGGGACACGGGTTGGTGCCCCGGCCCGGGAAGATCCCATGTGCCGCGGAGAGGCTGGGCCCGTGAGCCGTGGCTGCTGAGCCTGCACATCCAGAGCCTGTGCTCCGCAACGGGAGAGGCCACAACAGTGAGAGGCCCACGTACCGCAAAAAAAAAAAAAAAATGGTCATCTTATTTTTCCAGGCTGCCAAGTTCTTTCTAGAGTCTTATTAAAAGGAATTTGTTAGTCCTCATCTGCCCTTCCCTCCAGCTGCATCTCACCTATCTTCACTATGGTCACCCAAAGACATTAAAATTAAATAAGAAAAGACTAGGGAGTGAGCCCCACCAGTGTCAGGAAACTTCCTTCAGTTTGCTACATAAAAAGGTAGTGTATTTGGGTACTACTGTTCAAACAGTCTTAAATCTAGTTCATCACACTCTCATCTAACTATCCTTTCCCATATGCCCCCAAGCATACCATTAAAACATCCAAATTTCAATGAAATGCTTGAGAGTTCCTTTATCTAACAGTCTAGGAACTGCAAAAATGGAAATTAGTATGGCAGGACTTAGGTCTAGGTGATCTCTTTGTAAGTGTTACAAACAACCCTACTGCTAACATACACACACACTTAAAAAGTAACATGATCGGGCCTCCCTGGTGGCGCAGTGGTTGAGAGTCCGCCTGCCGATGCAGGGGATACGGGTTCGTGCCCCGGTCTGGGAGGATCCCATATGCCGCGGAGCGGCTGGGCCCGTGAGCCATGGCTGCTGAGCCTGCGCATCCGGAGCCTGTGCTCCGCAACGGGAGAGGCCACAACAGTGAGAGGCCCGCATACCACAAAAAGAAAAAAAAAAAAAAAAAAAAAAAAAGTAACATGATCAATAAATAAAATTTGAAAAGTAAGAGATGTTTCTTCTAGTGAATCCTGCAATCCAAAATATGACCATTATTACTACCTTGCTGTACTTCTGTTTAATTTTTTTCTATGAAAGTAGTTGCTTGAAAAAGTTATAATCACACTATTTATTATTTAATATATGAAATATCTTGCAATCATTCTTGAAAGCCACATAATATTCTGTCAAATAGATGTGCCAGTTTACTTAAATATTCTCCTAATTCTGGACATGTAGGTTAATACCAAATACCCTATAATATTAAAGTTCTTATTTTACAGAACATAACAATATCATATTTCATCCATTCCAAAGCACACATTTTCCTGTATTTTTAACATGTCTGAAATCAGGTCACAAAATAGAAAAGTCTTACTACTTTGCCTTGGTGAGTGGGGAAAGGGGTTATGGGTTGATTATAAGCTTTGTAAAAACACTAACAGTCATTGCCTATGCCTGGCTTTGCAATGGAAACTAATAAATGACTGGATCAAGATGCTAAAATGTGAAGTACAGAATTAAATTATGCTGAATGTGGAGAACATAAAATGGTGAAATTCATGGAAAGTAGGACCTGTTGATATTATTCTTAGGAAATTTGGGTGAGTGTGCCATCAACTAACTTTAGTTCAAAAATTAAATAGAATTTTCATACTTTAAATGTAATTTTATATGATTTTTATATAATGAAATATTAAATAAGTTAAACCCAATAGGAACACATTAAACCCTAATGCTAATACTAAATGTTTGGAAGTTCTGACATCATCTGAATTTTATGTTCATAGACTTAAAAGGAAAGCAAACTGAACTCTAGTATAAGTAATATATTCTCAGGGAAACATTCCCTGATATGCCTGTCCTAACTTCTGTGAAAACAGACAGAAAAAGACTACCCTAAAAAGCTCAGGAAACCAAGCGTATTGGTCAACTACTTGCATATTCATTCTTAGCTGCAGGGTCTGCTCCTGTCGGAGGGAAAAAAAGTGACCCACTATTTCTCCACCCACAAAGGATCATCTTAAGCAGAGACAGAGTCAGAGAGACATAGGCACATTCCTGCCTTAAGACAGAATTTTTTACATAGTGTATTAGAAGCAGGCAATACAGAGTATAAAAGATCTCACATCAGGCCAACAAAGGCACCCCAAACTAGAATTCTTCTAGCACATACGCAGGTGATAAGCGTGGTCAGAAGCAATCCTCACATCCTATCTGTTCACAACCCTGAATCTGGATAGCTTTCCCTCTTTAATAGGTAACTGGGACTTCCCTGGCAGTCCAGTGGTTAATACTCTGCACTTCCACTGCGGTGGGGGCAAGGGTTCAATCCCTGGTCGAGGAACTACGATTCCACACGCTGCATGGCGTGGCCAAAAAAAAAAAAGTAAGTATCAGAAGAAAAACAATATGGGGATGTAAGAAAACTAATCATATAGCAAAAGAAAAGGAGTATCATACTGAAAACTCAAGAAACAATTTTAGAAAGCACTTACAGAGTTACCAAAATGGAATCCAAAAGACATGGTTTCTATGAAAAAGGTATTTTAAGAAGAAAACAGGCAAACATACAAAGTGAACAACTGAGATGCCAGCTGATAGGAAAAGGAAGCTGGCTGAGAAAGTAAAATATAGTAAGGAAACTGAAATTGCAATTGCAAAATTAAAATCTGCACCAAAGTCAGTAGAGTTGGGCAGCACTACTCAAATTAAGAAAATTTAATTAAATAAAGAATTGAGAACAAGCTTAAGAAAATTTCCCATAATACGGAGCTGATAAAGAAAAAGAAATTTTAAAAAGAAGATGATTGGTATAACTAAAGTTCAAACCTATAAATAATACAGAACCAGAACAAAGGGAACCGAACTAGTTATAAAAGTAAATTTTTTTTGAGCTCAAGAAAGACCTGAGCCTACAGATCATAAAAGCTCATTAGATTACAGACAAAATTGAATAGATCCCCTCCATTAATATAGCTTTACAATTTGTTTTATAAGAATAAAATAAAAATAAAAAGTAAAAAATACATTAACAGGAAAGGAAATTAAATTAGCCTGATCTCTTATTTTTGACCTCCCTACAACACTGAATTCTAAAGAGGAGGGAGAAACTATCTACAATAATGATATCTGGAGGAGGCTTGGGTATCAGGTATAATCCCCTGAGGAGAGTTACTGACACTTATACTAATGAGAAATGTGTGAGGTGTTGGACGTAGGCAGAAGGTTGAGAATTTCTGATTTGCAGTTTGGAAAGAATAAATTATGCAAATCAATATTCATGTGTAAAGGCAGTCTTGGGTATCAGCAAATCAGCAGGTATGTCACCCGTGCTCCCTTGAGAGAGGGAGGCAAACGTGAGGCAAACCTTAGACTTCTAGTGCAGTAATTCTCCAACATTTTAGTCTCAGGATCCCAGGGTTTTCTTTTTTTTAAAATATGGGTTATATCTATAAGTATTGATCCAATTTGAAATTAGAAAGCCTTTTAAGTGTTTATCAATTCGTTTAGAAATAACAAAAGACATTAAATGTTAACAAATGAAATTTTAATAAAAAATAACTATACTCCCCCCCACCCCAAAATTGAGGGGGATGGCACTGTATTATATTGGGTTGGCCAAAAAGTTCGTTTGGTTAGCAAACACATTGTTCAATAAAGTTCTTTGAGAAAATGAAAAATGTTTTTTATTTTTACTTAAAACTGAATGAATTTTTTGACCGACCCAATTTTTTTTGTAAATTTTTAAAATGTTTGCTTCAATAGAAGACAACTGAATTCTCGTATCTGCTTCCACATTCAATTTGTTTTGACATACTGTTTTGGCTGAAATATATGAAGAAAATTTGGCCTCCCGCAGATACGTAGTTGAACAGGTAAAAAAAATTTTAAGTCTGGGGCTTCCCTGGTGGTGCAGTGGTTGGGAGTCCGCCTGCCGAGGCAGGGGACACGGGTTCGTGCCCCGGTCCGGGAGGATCCCACGTGCCACGGAGCGGCTGGGCCTGTGAGCCATGGCCGCTGGGCCTGCGTGTCCGGAGCCTGTGCTCCGCGACGGGAGAGGCCACAACAGTGAGAGGCCCGTGTATGGCAAAAAAAAAAAAATTTTTTTAAAAAGTCTTTTAGGTCAATTATAGATATTCTTTGACACTATATTAAAAACTCAACAAGTGGCAGTTTGTTAAAGGTTATTTACAATGTGGAATCTGAAATTGTATCAACAAACTTCATACTCTGTTACATTAAAATGTAACATATTCTGTATTTATTTATTTAATGTATTTATTCATACTCATAAATACATTAAATGTATTTAATGTAACATACTCTGTTACATTAAAATCCATCCATCTACTTACACTTTGAATAGCTCTTTTATCCATGCAGCATGATTCTGTAATCTCATGCCTTGGTAATTTAGAATATATTGGTTTACTGAGCTATGCAGATCTTCCAAATGTTGACAAATTTCTTTATACAATATCAAAACATCACATTCAATGATATCATTTCAGATCTCACTGGAAAAGCCTTTAAATACTGGGAAGCTGTCAAACTCAAAATGGCAGATATAAATGTTCCAAATTTGAATTTTCTCTTAAAGCTTGAATTTTGTCTTTGGCAATGAAAATTATCAGCTGTTTTCCTTGAACTGACAGTCTCACTAAATTCATTTTCAGGACAATATCTGCCAAATACCCAAGTCTGAATAACTGAATTTATAATTTGTCAGTTGATTTTTTTAATGGTGTTTCATAAAAAAAGCAGCTAGTGCACGCAAGCTGCAACCCCAACGAATGTAGAAGTACTTTATGAACACTTTCCATTTCTTCACACAGAATACTAAAGAAGTGTACTCCACAATCAAGATTTAGTAGAAGTGAATTATTATTAATCTTCATCAAGGGGATATTTTTTAACTACACATGTGTGTAGGTAAAGTTCACAATGACTAGCAGTTACACAGTTTGGTGCCACTGCTTTGATTCACACAGCAGTTTTACTCGCCTTTGCTTTTGCACCATCAGTAAAATTATGATCACAATCAAAAGAGAAAATAAAGTCTTAATAGTATTATGAAAAGAGTTTTGATCTCATGGATCTCTTGAAAAGGTCTCTGGGGCCCCTGGAGATCTACAATACTTTGAGAACTGCTGCTCCAGTGAAACAAAAGAGAGGAATTCAAAATTAGAACACAAGAATGGGGAGTTCTGGCATAAAAGAATTAATAATGAAAAGTAAAATTAAATGAGCCTTTACTTAAGCATATATGATTAAAAAATAAGTCTTGAGAGAGTAGATATACAATTTAACAAGTATAAACAATCACACATATAGAGTAGAAAGTAGGTGAGGAAATAAAAAGCCTACTAGATTGTCAGACACAAGGTCTTATTAAGTGACACACTGACAACTAAATGCTGTACATGGGAGGCTTTTAAATAAATGATGGCATAACCTCCATGAAATACTATGTGGAATTATTCAAAATGAAAATGAAGAGTGGCTTATACTCCTTGAATGCTTATCATGTGCCAGGCACTGTTACAAGTACTTTTCAGGTATTAATTCACTTAATTATCACAAAAGCCTTAGGAAGCTAGTACTACTGTTCTTGTACAAGGAAACTAAGGCACAGAGAAGGTAACTCATACAAGTTCTGTATTGTTGAAATGCGAGATGACCATGCTATTGAGTCAGTAAAGCAGGTACAATCCTGTTTATTTCAAAACTTAGAAAAATATGCTTATACATAATCATAAAATTTCAGAGAATACATACAACAAATTTATCAGTAGTTACCTTTAGAGAAGAGGGTTATGAGGATATTCATACTTTCTTATTTTAGTAGTATTACATTTTTTTAAAATGAGCATGCATTACTTTTTTAATAGATTAAAGCAAGATAGATATTATTGTTTTGAAAAACTAAAATCAAAGGCTACCGCTTAGCAAAATCTAGACCTAAACATTTTTTTTTTCCGATAAATTTAAGTTCTAGTAACTTTTTGGAAGAAAAAGAAGAAAATAAATTCCGATAGCTAAAAAATGCAAAATGAAAGCAAGTTTAAACAAAGTGAATTCAAAGTCTAAAAAGCAGAAAGTTTAAATTGATCAGTTATATCAATAAATGTGAATAGGTTTATCTATCAAAGATAAAGAATGAAACTTGAATTTTGTTAAAATGACAACAAAAAGAAAAGCAAACAAAAATCCAACTAGAAGCTGTTATTGAGCAACACACCTAAGAAACAAAGTAATATGAGAAAATGTGAAAAATATAAAAGAATGGGCAAAAATATATCAGGCACATATATCTAAAAAACTAAGAAGAGGGGCTTCCCTGGTGGCGCAGTGGTTGAGAGTCAGCCGGCCAGTGCAGGGGACACGGGTTTGTGCCCCGGTCCGGGAATATCCCACATGCCGCAGAGCGGCTGGGCCTGTGAGCCATGGCCGCTGAGCCTGTGCTCCGCAACGGGAGAGGCCACAACAGTGAGGCCCGCATACCGCAAAAAACAACAACAACAACAAAAACCCTAAGAAGAGTAATATTAATATATGACAAAGTAGAATTAAAGGCAAAGAAAATTAAAGGGGAAAAAGATGTTCATTTTACATTTTTAAAAATGTAGACGTTAGTCATGAATTTTTATCTGAAGAATATCAAGAAAACGACTGACAAAAATAGTGTTGTACACAACTCAACATTAAAAAAAACCAAAACAAAGAAAAACCCCAACCCAATTAAAAAAGGGGCAGAAGAACCAAACAGACATTTTTCCGAAGAGGAAATGCAGACGGCCAACAGGCACATGAAAAGATGCTAAACATCACTAATCATCAGGGAGATGCAAATCAAAACCACTATGAGAGCACCTCACACCTGTCAGAATGGCTATCATCAAAAAGAATGTAAATAACAAATGCTGGTGAGGATGTGGAAAAAAGGGAACCCTCGTACACTGTTGGTGGGAATGTAAACTGGTGTAGCCACCATGGAAAACAGTATGGAGGTTTCTCAATAAAAACAGAACTACCATATGACCCAGCAATTCCATTCCCGGGTATATATCCAAAAAAACCCAAGTACACTAATTTGAAAAGACACATGTACCCCAATGTTCATAGCAGCACTATTTACAATAGCCAAGACATGTAAACAACCTAAATGTCCATTGACAGATGAATGGATAAAGAAGATGTGGGGTGTATGTATGTGTGTATACACACACACACACACACACACACACACACACACACAACAGAATACTACACAGCCATAAAAAAGACTGAAATTTTGCCATCTGCAGCAACATGGATATACTTGGAGGGCATTATGCTAAGTAAAATAAGTCAGACAGAAAAAGACAAATACTCTATGATATCACGTATATGTGGAATCTAAAAAATACAACAAACTAGTGAATATAACAAAAGAGAAGCACACTTACAGACAAGCACACTTACAGACATAGAGAACAAACTAATGGTTACCAGTGGGAAGAGGGAAGGGGGGAGGGGCAATACAGGGGGAGGGAATTAAGAGGTACAAACTATTATGTGTAAAATAAGCTATAAGGATAACTGTGCAACATGCGGAATATAGCCAATATGTTATAATAACTATACATAGAGTATAACCTTTAAAATTGTGACTCGCTATATTGTACATCTGTAACTTACATAACATTGTACAGCAACTATACTTCAAAAAAAAAAGTCTATCAATCTCCTATAACCATTGCTGAGGAAAGAGAAAGAAAGAATCAACAAAATGAAGTATACATTAAAAAAACAGCATTAGAGTGAGGGACTATCATAATAATCTCAGTCTTTGGCAGGTAAGAATATAGCCAGGCTTGATTAATAATTAAGGAGATTGAATTAATATATATCAAACTCTCGACTCTATGGAAACTACAATTCTATTTCCACTGAATATTAACAAAACTCATTTATAATAGACCAAAGAAAACCTCAATACATTCCCAAGTTTAGGAGCTTATAGAATCCATTCTCTAATCCCAATGCAATAAAACTAAAAATTAGTACCAAAAGCTTTAGCACAAACACAAAACAGAACAAAAAAAACCAAGGGAACAAACAACAAAAATAACACACAAAACAACACACAAGCACACACACACAACCAAACCAACACTTAATGTCCTAAATTACTGATGGAGTAAACAGGAACGCAATACTAGAATTACAGACTATTTTGAAAATAAGGTAAAAATGTTAATTACATTAAAGAATATTACTTATAGACAGAACCAAAACTGTGAAAAACCAAGTGAGCTTTTGTGAGATGGTTAGTTAAATTAAAAGTATGGATTTTTAAAGTCTGCCACAATTCTTTTACTTCACATTAGATTTTGAAAACATTTATAATTCTGCTTAAGTCTTGAAACAACAACAAAAATTTTAAGTACACTAATTGTGATAACTTTTCATATTAGCTGAAAGGTAATGACAATCTTTACAAATCTAAAAGTCCATAAAAAAGTCTGTAATAGAAACACCATTCAATCCATCTTGCTTCCTAAGAAAATTAACCTCAGAACATCTGATTTCAAAGATCTATCCTTCTAGTTTTGTAAAAATCAATGTTAATAAGAGTTCATTAGGGCTTCCCTGGTGGCGCAGTGGTTGAGAGTCCGCCTGCCGATGCAGGGGACACGGGTTCGTGCCCCGGTCCGGGAAGATCCCACATGCCACGGAGCGGCTGGGCCCGTGAGCCATGGCCGCTGGGCCTGCGCATCCAGAGCCTGTGCTCCGCAATGGGAGAGGCCATAACAGTGAGAGGCCCGTGTAATGCAAAAAAAAAAAAAAAAAAAGAGTTCATTAGAGTTCCTAATGCTTGAGAAACCCCCAATATTTATATATATTTATAAATATATATATACGCATACATATATAATATATATCCATCAATATTTCCTTTAGAATAATTGTTCCCAAACCTGACACTGTTCAAAATATATATATCCTTATAAAAATGAACATTCAGAACAGAAGAAAAGAATTAAGAACAATATACAGCAATTTCAGCACTAACTGCAGAAAATCTCCAAGCTAATTAAAAAAAGTCTTAATATTTTGAATCAAAGTCTAGGAGTCAAAGTACTTGCTCAATTCACTTTTCATTTTAAACAAAACTGGCAAACTAATACCTGGCTTTGGTGGTCTTGTGTAGCAATGTGACTGTTTCCTCTTGAATAACAAATTAGGGGGAAAAAATGAGCAACGTTCTGTGCCAAAGGTAAAGAAGTCTTACAAGGACTTAAATTATTATTTAATTATGAAGCTTGAAATGCTGAACCGCTTTTTTACATGATTAAGTCAAATCGGCCTGGCTTCTTTATTTGATCTCCTCGTCCTTTGTCTTACTTACACCTTAGAAGTAGTTAAAAGTATCAAGCAACACAGAACCCCCTAATGCACTGGGTGGCAAGAGTTAAATCCTATAAGGATGTTACTCCCCCCGCCCCTCCCCATTCAGACACCCTATCTGCCACTTTGCTAACGTCAAGAAGGCGGTGAATTGGTTCACTTGGACTCTGCTAATGCCCTCTTTCCTATTCAGACTTTGGATGCTCTTCTTCTCCTGTCATTTAGACTCTAAATTTTACCAATGACTTTCACCTTGACCTGATACTCCTTAATCTGATCTTGATTTTGCCTTCTGGACAGAGAATAGCTTCAAGCTCTTTCTACATAAACTCCTCTTACCCTGGTATACACAGCTCTAGATCTTTCATAAGACCTTGAACCTTTAAAGAGTTTTTCATTTGCTAGTCATTTATTTAGTCATTCCTTCATTCATTCAACAAATATTTATGAGCTCCCACTATGAGCTATACATTATTCTAAGTGGTAGAAATACAGAAGTGAACAAAAAAGGCAAAGTTCATCAGGTCAAGTAATGGCCTGTAAGCTGGTCAGCAAGAGCTGGACTATGGTCACTGTTCTAAGGTTCTAAGTTTCTCTTTTGACAATAGTTTGTGCTAAGTCAAACAAAACTTCAAACTCCATTCCTCCTCTCCCTCCTTAATAAAAAAAAATAATAATACTCATGTTCCTGTAATGGAACAAGAGTGCTCTCTGGAATCTAATAGATCCAGAAATAAATTCTGGCTCTGCCATTTACTAGCTTGGTTACCCTGGGCAAGTTACTTGAATTTCTTCAAGTCTCATTTACCTCATCTGCAAAAACAGTCTTTTATGGTCTTTTTTAAAACAAAATTTTCTGACAAACAAAAAAATGTAGACCAAGCACTCAGTAAACAACCTCACATTAAACAGTGGCCACTGGGATATTGTGATTATTGTTATTTCATAGCACAGTGCAAAAATTAGGACTCTAGTCATAGAAAACAAACTTATGGTTACCAAAGGGGAAGGGGGGTTAGGGATAAATTAGGAGTACGGGATTAACATATTCACACTACCATATATAAAATAAACAACAAGGATTTACTGTATAGCACAAGGAACTATATTCAATATCTTATAATAACCTATAATGGAAAAGAATTGAAAAAAATTTATATATATATATATATATATATATATATATATATATAAACCAAATCGCTTTGCTGTACACCTGAAACTAAAACAACATTGTAAATCAACTATACTTCAATAAAAAAGAAAAAAAAATTAGGTCTCTGGTTTGCTTTATCCGTGTTCTAGGGATATTACTAGTCTAATCACTTATATGGTCCAGAGAGTAAACTTTCTTCTGGTAGGCTGCTGTTACTACTTCATTGCAAGTGCAGCTACTAGAAGTTTAAGGCAAACAAAGGGTAATAGGTTAGGTACACCAGTAAAGAAATTTCAAGGGGCTTTATGATAGGAAGTGTTCTATCTCTGACACCCACAATCCAAATACAGAGTAAATCTGGAAGAGTCTAGTTTACTTAGTATTTCTATATTTTTAGATGTCTAACTCTTCCTTTCACTAGATTTCCCCTAGTTTTTCTCAATCTTTGCCTTCCCCACTCTCCTACATGGCTTTAATATGGAATAAAAACATTTTTAATAGTTTCAGATTTCCTATCCTTAATAGCAACATTTTTAAAATGCATCTCAAAAGTATAGTTTGGTGGAGATAGTTACTATAGATCCAGTACTTCTTACAGGCCTCTACTACACAGGATGAGGTTCATTTGAATAATAAACATTCAGATGGGATAGTGTTCTTTAAAATATTTCTAAATGAAATGGTTATCTGGCTCCTGCAGAGAACTACTATTTTAGGCTTTTCCTACTTTTTTAGGCTTTTCTTCAGGTGAAAAGAAACGAATAATTCTCTTCCTTTGGTCTCTAAAATATGTAGACGTTGCTGCAACTGAGCTCTAAGGCATAAGTACATACTCTACTGTCACAAGAAACCAGTGTCCTCAAAAGCTACTTAGCAAAGAGTAGATTAAATTAGCATATGTGTAACCATTTTGTAGTGCAGCACATAAATTAATACTGGACACCTGATTGTAGAATGTAGCAAAACTATTAAATTTAACAAATTCTATACAATTGAGTCAATGTCCCCAGTAATTCAGTTACAGCTAAGTATTACCTGTCCCCACTTAGAATTCAAAGACTGTAAGACTTGGGTGTTTAGTATTTTTATGATGACAGATCCTTTTGGGAACTGGATGAATGCTATGGACCTTCCTTTCTTACGACCCTCCCTCTGTCCTCCTCCCTCCCCTGCCACTCAAGGTTAAAAGTCCTTACCTTAGGATATTACTTTGCCAAGAAAAATATTACTGCATTGGTGACATTACTGGGTAAAACCAGTACCAGACTTATAAATACCAGTACCAGAGTTGCAGATATTATATGTAACTTTATGATACAGAATATAGATAGATGGCACAACAGAAAGGTAGAAAGTCTGAGTATAAAATAAAATCAGCTTGCTCTTAGTCTACATAGTTTCTACAAAGTTAACAGTAAAGTTCTGTCACACCAAATGCATCGAACTCTCAATGTTATAAATATGAACTCATTTCAAAGTAATGAATAATGATACCCATAACAAATAATCATTTAATGAGCATCTCTTTAATAAATGTAATATATGAAGATAGAGTTTCATAAAGCACTTTAAATGTTTTAAACAATAGGTTCTTATTACTAGTTAAAAATCCATACTAGGCTGATCCTGACCAAAGTGATCACTTTCTAATATCCAACAGATCAGTCACCTCAGGTATGTTCCCAACTGAGGGTTATTTTCACTGACAAAATTACTATGAGTGGTAGTAATTTTGACACACTTCAATGGTTGTGATGGCTGAGAATCTGGCCAAAAAGAAAAAAAATGTTTGCAGTAAAAAACAAACAAAACACATATACCTTGTTTAAGGATGAGAACTACAAAATAAAACAAAGTCCTGTGTTTTTAACATCATTTTACAAATAATTATGTATCTCTGTCTCTGGGACTCTTAACCTAGGACTATTCAAGGTTCTGAAAGTATGTATTCAAATTATAGGTTCATTTTCATTAATTTACTTATTAGCAGCATCATACAGAACTAACAGAAGGCAAAGATATAAAATGCGCACCAGAAAACATATTAAGTGCAAATGTGTAAGTCGTTATAAGTATTTTTAATCCATAGAAGTGTTAAGCATCTATCTTTCTAACAAAAAAAGTTTTAAAATGGAAGCCTGCAATAATTAAAGTCCCAACTCTTATGGTATGTTACCATATATACCATCTATACATCTATCTGGAACTTTCAAGTTTTTCTTCTTTCAAAATGACTACTTCAGGCATTTAAATTAGTTTTATATAGTTGACTTACTTATTAAAAGCACACTTTTCTTCTTTGAAAGGTTTAAAAGCAATTTGACATTTTCTAATTGAAAATAGTGAAGTATTAAAATTTTTACTGGTGGTATAAAATTACAATTTTAACAAAATATATATTTCTATACGAAGAAAGACTACCAAAATTAAGAAAATCCATCCAAAACATTATAGCAGTATCTCAATGTGGAAAAAGATTAATATGATCAAAAAGTAGCTTCATTTTCAACAAACTAATTCATGGCTCCATAATTGGAATAAATTCCTAAAAATATTATGTAGCCTGGGAAATCCCTTGTACTCTGTTCCAATGGTTTATATTCTTAAAGGCTGTATCTGTAAATAATCCCATGATAAGAAGAGAGAGGGAGAAAGGGAGGAAAGGACGGGGCCAGAGAGAAGAAAGGGAAGAGAAAGAAAAATTCAGTCCCTAAAATTTTAGGCATGATCTCTGTAGAAATCTGCTCAGTGGGAAGGGGCTTATATATTTTCTTAAGATTGTTTTTTTTGTCGCCATCATACGTGAATGACAACTTAAATATATTTCTTCATATCTTTTATTCCTGACAGAACTGCTTATTTCACTGTTTTCCAGTACCATCATAGAAAATAATCTAAAGGTAAGATGATTTTTTTTAACCCCTTGGAAATTAATGTTATTATTTTGCCCAGAAGCTTACAGACTAAAAAAAAAAAAATTCATAGTTAATCATTTTAGCCAGCATGTATCTTGCTCTTCATTTGGGTTTATTAATTTTGAATAGAAGTGTAGGGACCGTCTGTTTCCAATCTGGGGTCTTTTTTCTGAAAACTTGTATTTCTATTTATCAGTTCAAACTTGTATGTTCTTCCCTATCTTCTGCTGGTTTGATCTCAATGTTTTATCTTCTGTAATACTTAATCTTGATTTTTTTTCCATCTAGTATTTCACATGTAGTTCTGAAACATTTCATTGCAAATGATGTGGAAAGAATACTCTTCTAGAACGAATCAGATCAAATCCAATCCTTCCACTCATTAGTTGTAGGATTGCAGGCAAGTTACTTAATTTCCATTTCCCTAACTATAAAATGGAGATAAGGCCTACCTGGGTAGATGTAAGGATTAAATTTCATACATATCTGTACGTATATTTATTTATTACGTGGGACCATACCTGGCATAGAGTGAGTACTCAAAGGGAAGGCATTCTGTTCTCGTTATCTTCCATTTTGAATGTGATGTTCTATAGCGTTCATTCTCCTCTATATTGCAACCAAATATGACTTCTTGGCTCTTACAGCAGTCTATTCTTTTTATACAGTTGTATGTTTTCTTTTTTTTTTGGAAGTAAAAAGAAATCATTTTAATATACATATTTTCACTGTTAATTCAACATGATTTCTACTAGGCATGCATACCCATTTAGTTTGATTTGCTTCATAGTTATTTATTTTTCAAAATGCAGCAACCCTCCCAATGAGACAGTTGAGTTGAACTCTTTATTCTTGAAAAGTACAATGTACCTTGTCCTCAAAGAGTTTTATCAACTTTAACATTTTCAGAGAGCCCTATGAGGCTGCTCGATATGGTGGTTTTTTGCTGAAACTTATTTGGAAGATGGCAAAACAGACTAGGATCTTCCCAAGTCTACTGGTTGCTTGTACTCATATCACAGCTCAGGTGGGTAAGAGGTAGAGATTGAATAATAAGCAGATCACCTCCAAATGCAGCTGGGTGAGAAAGCTTCACTTTTAGAAAGGAAACCAAATCATGAAAACCTTCGTAATGGTGTGATTTGTTTCAGGGTTCTTTTGATACTGAAGAAGGGAATTAATCCTGGTGCACACTACTCTTCTTTACAGCCTTCTAGAGTTTTCTTCTCCAGACATCGTTCTTTAGCCAGGTGATTTATTGTATTTGCTGCAGAACTGAAAGCATGAAGACTGTCTACTTTCATAATCAGAGGTGGTGATAGCCTTTTCATTTCCTGCCAGATGGATCCGACCACACTTTTAACCCTGGTGGCTGCACGTCTTCTTGGACAATACCAGCTCGATTTATGGCTTGTTCCTTCTGGTATTCCTCCAGCCGCATTAGGGGCCAGAAGTAGATGGGGTAGAAGACGGCGCCGATCAGGGAGATGAAGCCGCCGAAAATGAGCGCGGTGTGCAGGTTCGAGGTCATGGCTCCAGCTGGTGGCCACCCTGACCCGCCGAGCAGCCCTCACTCTCGGAAACCCGGATCCCGCCGGCGGTATCGTGACCCCGCTCGGAAGAGTCAGTTATATGTTTTCTTAACACGTTTGTATAGTTGTTGCTTTCTAAGTTCTTTTCATATGTCACGTATTAAATAGGGAAGTAATTTATTGAGAACCCATACAACTATCTATCTTATTTGTTGTTTGTCCTGTACACCCTTTTATCTGAAACTACCAAAGAAAACTCATCCTCAGAAGAGTTATTGAATACACTGGCCAGCACTGTAGGTCTCAAATGATATTTGATGAATGAACTGTGAATGAACCAGTGAGAACTGTGCTAACTAGCCTTCGCTTTCACTCCTAGAGTTAGAAATCAAGCCAGGTCACGCAACTGGCACTAGGGCTGGAAAGAGAAGAATTCTGGCATGTTTTTGGTGATGGATGACCTTTGATAGCTGAGAAGATTTTGTAAAATTCCCTTTCACAGGTTAAAGATCTAGTTTCTCTGTGCATGTTTATAAGTAATGATTCCTAATTTTCAGAATAATTTTAGGCCTCTTGCCTAAAGGTTCAAATTTACTGTAGAAACACTATACTTTTTCTTTTAAAGAATTTCATTCAGCCTGTCTTCTCTCTTCCCCCTATCTGTACATGGCTTTCCGTGCCTTGCTTTTCCTTACAGTTCAATACCTTTAAACCATAAAGATCATATTTTTGGAGAGGCTGATCCCCAAAATAAGTTTTATATTTGATCATATATTTTAATTATTTTAGATTTCAAAAACTCAAGGGGAAAGAAATGAAACTTAGTTTATCGGACAACCTGGTTTTTGCAACTTCAATGTTATGCAGGAGTGAGCAAACTATGACCAGTGGGGCCAAACCTCATCTGCTGCCTATTTTTGAAAATAAAGTTTTACTGGAACACAGACATGCTCATTTGTTTACATAACATCTATGGCTGCTTTTTAACAACAGCAGAGATGAACAGTTGTGATAGAGACTGTATGGCTTACAAAGTCCAAGCCGTAAGAGAGCCTTGATGTCTCTAAGCCTCCTCTTAGGAAAGGGTCTAAATAAAAACAACACAAATAGCAAATATTTACTACACAGTTACAATATCTTAGGCACTGCTTTGTTAAATTTTACTCTTTTAAATCTCTTTTAAAAATTGGGTAAAATTTTTGCATAAAATTTATGGCTAAAACATGTGCATTCGGTACTACTGTAATCCCTATTTTCAGATGAGAAAGCTGAGGGTTTTTTTTTTTAATTTATTTATTTTTGGCTGCATTGGGTCTTCATTGCTGTGCGCGGGCTTTCTCTAGTTGCGGCGAGCGGGGGCTCCTCTTCGTTGCAGGGCATGGGCTTCTCATTGTGGTGGCTTCTCCTGTCGTGGAGCACAGGCTCTAGGCACGCGGGCTTCAGTAGTTGTGGCACACAGGCTCAGTAGCTGTGGCTCACAGGCTCTAGAGTGCAGGCTCAGCAGTTGTGGCTCGCAGGCTCTAGAGTGCAGGCTCAGTAGTTGTGCACACGGGCTTAGTTGCTCTGCAGCATATGGGATCTTCCCAGATCAGGGATCAAACCCATGTCCCCTGCATTGGCAGGTGGATTCTTAACTACTGCATCACCAGGGAAGTCTTCTTTTTTTTTTTTTTTAACAATTTAAGTTATATTGGGATTAAATGACAATTTAAGGCAATTATTAATATATAGTAAATAAAATGGAAACATTTACATTTAAGACATTTATAGATTTTAGTATTTTCCTCAGTGAGTAACAGTATTTTCACATGTCTTTATTCAAAGCACTTTTCATATATGTAATCTTATTTTTTTTTAATTGAAGTATAAATGACCTACAACACTATGTTAATTCCAGGTGCACATCACAGTGATTTGATATTTCTATACATTTCAAAATGATCACCATAATAGTTACCATGTGTCACCATACAAAGTTATTACAATATTATTAACTATATTTCCCACACTGTACATTTCATTCCTGTGACTCATTTATTTTGTAACTGGAAGTTTGTAACTCTTAATGTCCTATTTCACTCACCCCTCCCATTCTCCTCCCCTCTGGCAACCACCTGTTCATTCTCTGTATCTATGCATCCATTTCTGTTTTGTTATGTTTGTTCACTTATTTTGGTTTTTAGATTCCACATATACGTGAAAATCATACAGTATTTGTCTTTCTCTGACTTACTTCATTTATCATAATACCCTTGATGGCCATCCATGTAGCAAATGACAAGATTTCATTCTTTTTTATGGATGAGTAATATTCCACTGTATATACATATACCACATCTTTATCCATTCATCTACTGATGGACATTTAGGTTGCTTCCATATCTTGGCTACTGTAAATACTGCTGCAATGAAATAAAGAATTTAAAAATTCTTAACTGAAATTCTAAAATGATGGCCACAAGTGGGAGTTTGTGTTATATTTATACAACTGCTATTGCTATTACTGTATTTTACAACTATTACAGTAGTGTGGAAAAAGTGAACAGAGTAAGTTTGAAAACTGAGCTATTTTTAAGTGAGGAAATGCAGGAATATCATTTACATTAAGAACATCTGTTTTAAAGAGGTATGTGGTAAAACAACTTTGAAAACAACAAAGCAAGGAAGGGTTAATTCCTAGAGATATGGCTTCAACTCAAATTTAACTAAACTATATAGGTGGATAAGAGACAATGTGATAAAGATTGGGAATACAAAGATACCTTATAAAAAATTCATAGCTCAACAGGGGACAGGCAGGTAAAAATTAATATGGGGTTCTTAACTGCAAGCAACAGAAACCAATTCATACTGATCAACAGAAATGTAATGCATTAAACAGGTATTAAAAGTAGCTCTCAGAATTGCTGGGAAATTTGAAGAACCACACTCAGTAAATGGGCAGGAACTAGCGAGAAGGCTTAAAGGCAAGAAATAAAAATCAAAATCTGTGACATGAACCACCTGAGTACAGAAGAGATGTCATGATGGGCACATCACTACTTCTCCTTTTGGAAACTGGGTGCTTTATTGCTGCCACTACATCTTTTACTGTGCCCACACAGGCTCCAGATAAAAGCATCCAATTAGCCATGTTTGGGTTATGGGCCAATTTTCTAAAGTTTGGGAACGAGAAAGCAATTTATTTGTCCTTTTTTGCTTTTGTGTAGTGGGAGCCAGGGCTTGCACTTCACCAAGATTCATACTATATAGCAGGGAACTCCTCAAACACAGGAAGGGGCTTCAAAGGCTGGGAAGCCCCACCCCCAAGAAAACAACCCCCCCTCTACAAACACTGTATCTTAAATCAAGATTTGCAGAAATATTTTGAGGGGGAGTCTCTGTGTGCTCAAATACCTATTCAAATACTTAAATAATAACAAGTGATATACTCCTATACATTCGCCTTTGTTTTTTTAACCAGTCATTAAGACAAAACTCTTTTTGAACATTCAAAACTTAAAGACATATTTCACAGAGCAAGATTTGAGTTTCTTAAGCCACTCAGTTTTTCAAACTCAAGTCCAGGGACTTGTCAGTCAAGTCAGGAGCCCATAGCTCTCAAGTTTAAGAAACTCTACACTAAAACATAATATAATAAGAAAGCTCTATATTAGATACCATGTTGGCATAAACGAGGGATTAACTACAGTCAGGGAATGCTATGCAGAACAAAAACTTTAAAATAACCAGAAATTTACCAAGCAAATGGGGTGGGGCAAAAAAAGAATACTCCAATAGAGGTAACAGCTAGTATAAAGCACTTCATTAGAAAACACTGTAGTGTAGTGAAAAAGGCACCTGTTCAGGTCAGGAAAAGTGAATTAAACTCCTAATCCTAATTAGCAGTATAGTATAATCTGGGTCAAGCCCTTTAACATCTAATTTTTCCTCATCTACAAAATAAGGGAGATGGACTAGATGATCTTTAAGTAGTTTTGTTTCTAAACAAATTTCTGGTTATTATTATTAATCACAATGGTTAACATTTATTGGCACTCATCATATGGCAGGGAAAATAGTATACAGTTTACATATATTAGGTAGGTATCATTATCCCCATTTTCCCCAATTGAGGAAACTCAAGTTCTGAGCAGTTAGCTAACTCATTCAAAGTGATCCAGTTAGTAAGAGAGCCACAGCTGGAGGATTTAATTGCAAAGCCAATACATTCAATCATAGTTAAACCAATCACAAAACTCCAAATTCCCTAAGGACAGGGAATTTGCTACTATGGCTTTTATTATGCTATGGGTAATATGTTTATTATCTACCTTTTTCTGATATCTAAATTTTTCAGAGAGCCAAGAATTTAGACCCAAGTATCAAAATATTCATTACTTTATATGGTCAAATAGAAATCTTTCCAAAATATATCATACACATCTCTGTTTAAATAAGAGAAAAGTAGATCAAATTTTAACTTTTCTTGAAGCTCAAGGTTACATTTATACATATTATTGTATGGGTCTGTGGAACTTTAAGGTAATTTCATTTTCTTGGGTCAGCTTATGTTTTTGTTTCTTCTCTCACTGCTTTCATTAATCACAGGTCCTCTATACCCTTATAATGGTTTCTGGACTAAAAAAATAAATCAAGTTGCAAAAAAATTACTTTCAGCCGTACTTCCCATTACAAGATGGCTTTTGACATAGTACCATAAAGTAATTCTTAATTATCAATTCAGCTGTGATTTGATGACCTAAGCACAACTTTACTGTTTCAAATACTGTGACACAGAATATTGCCATACTGTACCATATACTCCTATCTTAAGATACTTCATAAAGAATTAAAATCTAAAGCATCATGTCTTCACATGCTGCCAGCGAGCCAGAAAAAAAAACAAAAAAGTTTAATGTTTATGAAGTCATATGGGTTAAATGTGAGGTAGGTTCCAAAAATGCTCCTTGTTTCCCTGAAATGATAGAAAAAAGGAAAAATCCTTATAGGAACCCTCCTGCAAAAATTCTAAAGAGAATATAAGAGAGAAAGTGGCACTATCCCATACTAAAACATATTATGAAATTACCGTTAAAACATTTTATTAGTATGGATAGAAAAAGAGCAAGAAATCCAAACACATGTTGGAATTTTCTTTATGATAAATAGTTCAGATTAGTAGGTAAAGAGGAATTACAATAAATGTAGAAACTGTTTAAAAAATACACAAACTATATTCTTATTTCATGCCTTACTTCAAAATAAGTAACAGAACGATCAAATGCCTAAAATGCAAAAAAATGAAAAACAGAAGTTCTGGAAGAAAAACCAAATTTATTCATAATCTGATAGAGGAGAATAAACAGGTCTCTTTAAATAGGACACAAAATCCAAGTCACAAAAGGGGGAAAAAGGGATATATTTAACCACATAAAGACTGTCGTAAAACAACAACCAAAAAAATGAAGCCAAGAAACAAACTGGAAAAAATATTTGCAAAATATATGATAAAAAAACTAACTGTCTGGACTTCCCCGGTGGCACAGTGGTTAAGAATCTGCCTGCCAATGCAGTGGATACAGATTTGAGCTCTGGTCAGGGAAGATACCACATGCCATGGAGCAACTAAGCCTGTGCACCACAACTACTGAGCCTGAACTCTAGAGCCTGCGAGCCAAACTACTGAGCCTACATGCCGCAACTACTGAAGCCCGTGCTCCTAGAGCCCATGCTCCGCAAGAAGAGAACCCACCACAATGAGAAGCATGCACACCGCAATGAAGAGTAGCCCCCGCTTCCCGCAACTAGAGAAAGCCCACACACAGCAACAAAGACCCAACGCAGCCATAAATAAATAAACAAACAAACCCAAAAAACTAACTTCCTTAATTTATAAAGGGCTCATACAAATCAATAAAAAACAGACCAATTACCTACTAGAAAAATGAACAAAAGATATAAACAAGGAATCTGAGGAAATGAATACAAACGCTAATAAAGTTCTGATGTTTGATTTCCTCATTAAAGAAAGGCAAATCACCTATTCAAATGGCAAAAATGCAATGTCTTAGGGAATGATCAGTCTCAAGTGCTACTGATGTGTGTCTAAGTTGATAAAATTCATCAGGAGGGTCATCCAGATATGGCCTGAGAAGCTGTCAAGGATATGTACAAAGGTAATCATGATAACATACGCTGGAAAAAGATGTTTATCATGGAGCATTAGTTAAATAAATTATGGTATATCCATTAAATGGAGGTATGCACCATTTAAAAAGGCAGGGGGATGAATAAAATTTCAATGTAGAATCTAAAATAAACTATTAAGGAATTTAAAAAAGCAAAGTGCAGAAGTATGTATAGAATTTTTTTTAAGTGGGGAAATGGATGAGTAAGCAGGTTTTCCGATGTTTCTCTGGAATTAATTATGTGAACCTGTTAAGAATGGCTAACTTTGTTCACAGGGACTGGGGCAGAGAGCCACAGGTCTTGCATTTCCTAATCTGTTCCCGAGTTAATGTCACTTTTTAAAGTTAATAGGAATTATCTACAGAGTAGAATTGTGGGCCAATTTTTGCCTTTTTAAAATAATTTTCTGTCTTAAAAATACCTAATAAAATCTATATTTTAAATTAAAAAAACCACCTGGGTAGGGATAATGGGCAATGGGACCCTTTGTTGCACTTTATCAAAACAGCTTTATCTCTTAAATAATAAGGATATATCATTTTAAAATTTAAATCAGCTTTAATTTATTACACTTTAAATTGTTTGCCCTAGTTTGATAATGTTTAAAATCTCAAAGCAAAACATTACATATGGACATCTGAGTGAAAACTTGTCTTCCAATGTTAAAAAGATCTTGCATTATTTTAAATTCAAAGTAAAAGACTAATAGTAAAGTATCTATACTAAACTTTCTGTATCTACTGAGGGCACCTTCTTATACAAGCTGACCTATTGGCTTTCTGACTGGGTCACAAGCCCTGCTGCAGAAAGGGCATAAGACAGTGGCAAATTTTTATAAAAAAGAACCTGATAATTTAAAAAAGAAGCAAACAAACAAAAAGAAACAACAAAAAAGGAAAATGCATAAAACTGATGCATGCAAGATAGTGTGAATCAGGACCTCTTTTCAATTGCTTATTTTATTAGGAAAGTGAAAAGTGATCCCAATAAGTCATGCAATTTCTAAAGATTAGAGCTGATACTTTTCTCTCAGGTTCAAGAGATCACTTTCTCTCACAAGGTGAACAATTGTTGCTTTTCAAACGTACCAGAGTGTCAAAGGCAGGTGTAATTAGATTGGGGGCTGGAGAGGGAAAGGAAACCACAGAGAAAGGGAAGTTAGAGGCCTGATGTATAGTATTTCACAGTAAGTGAAACAGAAGCACATGTAAACAAGAGAGTATATATATCAGACCTACTGTAGATTCTAAGGTACTACTTATCAATATAACTCACAAGCATTCACCTCTAAGAGAGTTGGATCCTCAAAACTAATCACAAAGCTCACCTCTAAGTAGTCTCAATAGATAATTACCATCCCGCTGTGATTATTTTTAATACTTACTCAGTAATACAGTACTCCCTGAGTTACCTAGCATTATTGAGAAATGAAAGTCAATGGTATGCTGACATAAATAGCAAGGAGCTTTGAAGTCAGAGAGACTAAGTTCAAATCTCAGCTTCATTACTCAAGAGCTTTATGACCTTGGGCAAGTTATTTAATCTTTGCCTCTATTTCTTCATCTCTAAAATCTCTAAAATTGGGTTAACAATATTAACTATGTTCATGGGTGGATGTGATAAATAAATGAAATTATACCTGTACATGGCATCACAGTACTCAAATATATAAAATTTTAAGAACATACCTTTTGAAAAAAGTGCCATTTGTTTAATTTAAACCATTCTGAATAGAAGCCTCAATACTTCAGTTAACTTTTGTTTCTTCTTAAGGCAAACAGACACAATTTAACTTTTCCTGTACTGTACAGGATCGTAATTATTAATACAAATTATAAGATTACGCATGCCTACACTTACAAAAAAGTTTCCACAAGCTTTCAATCAATTAATCAGTTTCATTACAGACACTTTGAGAAAGACAGCACCTGACAAGACTTAAAGTTTATAGAGATGTCTCCATGCTAATTATTTCCAAATGTAACAATTTTACAATTAAACAGTTAAAAAATTTAAAAACTAGCCCTTTTACTATGTCCTTATTCACAGAGATAACTTGTGTTGCCTCTTGCAAGTCCCTTTCTCATTTTCTTAATGTGCTCATACTAAGCAACTGTGAGCTAAGAAGCCAGATAACCATTTCAAGGCAGACTGATCTGGTGAAAAATATATGGGCTGTAGATTCAGACAGCTCTGGGTTTAAATCCCAGTTGTGCTACTTATTTTGTGACCTTGTTAAATTACTTAACTTCTCTAAGCTTCAATTTCCTCATCTTCAAAATGGGAATACTATTACCTATTTTGAAAGGCTGTGGTAAAAGGCAAATGAAAATTTACGTAAAAATCTTACAGAATGCTTTCTAGTACCTGGCAATATAAGTCATCCTGTCAATGGTAATTATTATTATATAACTAATGCAAGATGTTGAAACTATAGTGAAGTTAAGAATAAAAAGAATTTCTTACTTGGAACATATGCTTTTAATGTGTGAAATTCCTTGGCACTATATTGGAGACACAAAGATGAAAAAGGATATAGCATCTATCCTCCAGAGGCTCACAGCCTTTAATTAAAGACAGACATATAAACAAAATCACAGCAATTTGATAAGTGAAACAGTAAAAGCAGCAGCACTCCATTTGAAGTCAAAATGCTTCTCTGGAAGAGATGATATTTAAGCTAAGAGGAAAAATAGCTCACCAGGTTGGGAGTTAGGGACTGAGGTGAGCTGACTTGGTCAAGGAGGATGCAAGAGCACATGTGAAGATACACAAATAAGAAAAAGCCTAGCAAGGTCTGGAGCAGAGAGCGTGTAGAGAGAGTTTAAAAAGGCAAGCACAGGCCAGATTTTCACGATCTAGTACGCCAAACCAAGGAGGAGTTGGCCCTTTTTAAAAATAAATAATGGGGAATCACAGAAGTATAAGGGCAGTGAAGAAGATTGGCTGAAAAAGATAAGATGCTCAGATTCGTATTAGAGAGAGATCCCTCCAGCTGAGATGTTTAAGTTGACCAGGAAAGAGGGGGAAACTACAGTCAAGGAAAATACAGTCCAGAAGGTTAAGCAGCAGCAACTAATCTAAAGTGATGATAAGAATGTAGAGTAAGGAATGGATGAGAGAGGCTAAGAAAGGGAGTCTTGATAACACTCAGAAATTTGGGAAAATTCCCCAATTTCTAGTTTGGGCAAATGATTGGGTCATGATGTCATTAGTCAAAATGGGGACAAGAGAAATAGAAACAATTTTTGAGAAGAAAATGTGAGCTCAATTTGGAATTTATCTGAATGGCACTATCCATTAGGCAGTCCGGAGCTCAAGTGAGGGCCGAATTAACTCCAATGGGAGAAATTAACATAAAGGCAGAAATGGAAGGCAAAAATAAGGCACCAAGAGGAATCATACAGATTGAAAATGGGTGAATATCTACTATTACTGCTCATGAATATCTTACTTTGTGTCTTTCTCTTGTTTTCCAATTGGACAAACTGCTTATGAAAGTGAGATGTTACTTTTACTTTGCATGCTACTTTAAAAGCATGAACGCTTTTCCACATAGGTCTGCTGAATATAAACATTTGAGTTTTCTGAGCATTGCGTCCAAATTCTTCACTATTATGCCAGGCTTAGCAAAGTGCTGGGGGCCTGAAAGGTGCCCAAGAAAAATGGATGAATTAAGTAAATATGGTCTTTTGGTCGGTCAAGAAACCAATTTGTTTCAGATATTGTTTTAATGATACAGATGAACATTTAATATGGAGTAATCTAAGTTTTTCTTTATATGCTTCTTTTTCCATTTAGGAACATACAATTTTCAATGGTTTTGGAACTCTGAACTTATTTTTCAGAATTCAAGAAGTTACCCCAAACCAACAATTTATGCCTATCCATACTCCAGATTTCTGTATAGAAGTCAGAAGCAGATAGGAAAATACGACTATTGTTTTTTAAAATATTAATTTTAAAAAAGGGAAATACTAAAATGCTTCACCCACAGGTCCATTCTTAAATGTTAGCAATGTGAGAGATATTCACAGGAGTACTCAGAAGAGTATTTTAAAGATTCTCACCCCTTAGAAGGAAAACTAGACAAGCCCAAATGTTTCTTTACGTACTTTCTTTGTACACACTCAGATAAATGCACATTACATAAACTTAGAGAATAATAATGTGTGCATAAATTGCTGGATGAAAAAGGTAAATCAGTGAATAAGCAGGGAAGATAGAGGCTGAGCAGAAGAAACCATGTTAGGAGGAGGTGAAATGTGAAAAGGCACAATAAGGGAGCTCAGTCAGAAAAAAATGGAGTGCTAGTTTTTGGTTGTTTTGTTTTTTATTATTTTTCATTAACAAGGCAAAAGATATTTGAAGAGACTCAAGTTACCCAATAAAAACTAAGAAAGGAAAAAGCTCAATGGTCTGTTCAAAGAATTACTTTAGAGTCAAACCTTTTTGGATAAACCAGTTCTTAATACTTTCTTTTACTTTGCTTTGACTGTCTATCCTTCCCTCTCATGCACATCTTTTTTGTTAAAGAGAGTAAGCAGTATGGTAGTAATAGGGAAAAAATCAAAATCAAACTGAATAAAATGACCCAATTTAAAAACTAACTGAAAATAAATTAATCCATTGGTATTGGCACATATTTTTACAAAAATGTTTTAGTGTGATTGAAAACTATGCATAATCTGCCTGGATGTGGACCTTGGGAATGTCCTGCTAGAAATCTTGATATCATAAATTTTCACAATTACAGTTTAGATTGTGAGAGACTGCATGGAGAAGTTAAGGAGTCTAAGTTTGGGAGTCAGCAGTTTAGTTCTGCCTTCGTTTGTTCTCTCTATAACTTTGGATTTTTTTTTCTCTTAAGTACCCTGCATCTCAGTAATCTTATCTGTAAAATGGGACTAATAAAAGGACTTACTTTACAAGACTCACAAGGATGATACTAAATAATATAACAGGAAGACACTACATAAACTTATTTTTATAGCTGCAAGCTCAGTACTTAAGAACTTTTCATATCTCAAGAATATCAAATAACCTAGGTTCCACCATTAACAGAAAAACAAAAGCCCACTCACTTCCAGAGTACTTCAGTGTCCCACCACTGGAACCATACCATGGATTGAAGTGTTCCAAGTAATTTCCTTCCTTTAATCTTAAGGGAAACATCCGAAAAGTCCGATTTCAGACTACGCGAAAAGTCTAAATTGTAATGGTACTAAACAGAGTAAAAACTATCAGTAGCTTGCCTTGCACAATCCTGTAAGTTTTAAGAAACTCTGCTTCTGGTTACTTGTTTCTAACAGAACTCTGAAGCAAAAACATAGCAACATACCAGTGGTCATATCCTTTGAAGAACTAAAATCTGGATTGGCTTCTTACACTTTTAGAAGGTGAGCAAGATGCCCTCCCTGATCATGTCATAAAGCTATACTTTTTAGAAGCAAGATGTGCTCCATGCTTAGGTAATAAAGTCATACTTTTGTTTTGGAAGATTTCTTTTTAGATCATCACCATATTAAAATCACATGTAAGTTCTCTCCTAATTACACAAGGCACAATTTCAGGGTCCAAAGGCAGGCCAGCTTGGAATTTTAAGTTTACCACTTGATCACAACGTGGATTCACATCTGGGTTTAGGTTTGAGATTAGCTTTCTTCATCATGATTTTACCCCCAAGAGTACTGTGACTAAACTGCCTTACTATTTATTACACATGTAAGCATTTCTGATGGAATCAAGGGAAAAGAGTAACCAAAGTTCACACGCTTGTTTGAAAACTGCTCAGATAACTTAAAGCCGCCCAGATGCTAAATGACAACCTCACCACTGGAAGCAAAGAAGTTATTTGTTTTAGCGGGGCAGAGGGAAAAGGCCACACCCAAAGCTAAGACTTCACAGTGAAGTGATACCAAGTTTCAGAATTTTAACTATTGCTATTTTCGGTACTCTTTTTCACGGTCAATGAATACTTTAAATTCATAACAGGCCCAAAGTTAAAGAAAACATTCCTCTGATCCTAATCACTTGTTACTTCATTCAGTAGTGGGCAGGTCCAAGATGGAGAATTACCTCGTCCAGAAAAAGATTTAAGTGTAACTCTGGCGTACAAGAGGGCCGAACTCAAATCATCAGGGCCCATAAGTGACTCTAAAAGAGCGAGTCACCACTCTCCCCTCCCCCAAGAGGTCGGGAAGGCAAGAGCCTGTGTCACCACGGCAGTTACCTGACACACAACGCGACCGCGTTGTGTGGACCCATCTTTCAGTTTGGACGCTCCCTGCCTCCCGGCTCTCTCGGTGCCGCCTCCATCCGGGAGGTCTCCCCCACCCCCGCCCCCGCCCCCGCCAGCCCAGCTCCCAGCAGCTTCCTCAGCCTCCCCTCCATCCCACCTCCGTGCTCTCGCGACTCCACTCATCCCCACGTACCTTGGCCACATAGTCTTTCACCTCATCCAGGTCTCCGTTTTTCAGGGCCCACATGAACTCCTTGTCGCACATCACTGCAGCGGGGCGGGCCGGCTAGCCGGGTAGAAAACGAGGAGGCGGTGGCAGCAGCAAGCGGATACCGCCGGGCGAGCGGGAGACAGGGCCGCGCGGAGCCGGAGCGAAGAGAAGGCGGGGTAGGCTGGCAGGCGAGCGAGGGAGTTGGCCGCGGCGACCGTTGGGGCGGGAGAAAGAAAGTTTTTGCGGCCACCGGGCCCAGCAGAGAAGGTTCCGCCTGACCGAAGAGAAGCTGGAGCGCTTGCACTTCCGGTTCACTCCCCGCTAGGGCCCTCCCCCAACTTCCTCTTCCTCTTCCCCTCGGCGGAACGCCCCGCTCGGGACCCGCCCCGACGGCCCGCGGCCGAGCGCCCCGCGTGCGCAGGCGCAGTGGCTGGGACGGCTGGCGAAGATTGGTGGGGGAGGAGTGGGCGGGTCAGGGAGGCCAAACTAGGGGGTCGGAGGTCAGGAAGGGCAGAAAGCGTGTGGCGGGAGATTTAGGGTATTCCAGAGGGGATCAGGACGTTTCTGCGCCCCATAAACGGGAAAAACTTAAAAGAAACCCACAGCCTTGGAGGGCATGTTGCTCACCTTCATAGTGTTCAGTAGGAATGTTTGATTTGAATTCCTTGCCTTCTCTTTTCTTTCCCTCCTTTTCTTTCTCTTTCCCTCGCTTCCTTGCTCCTTCCCTTCCTTCTTCTACTGTCAAGCATCCTTTAGGCTCCTACTGCATGTCAGACTCTACTAGGCACAGAGGCTATAGTGAAAAAGATGGCATAAACCAATTCTTACCCTCAAGGAACGCTTCCATACTTACGACAACAATGTGAATTCAGTGTGCCAATACTACGTGTAATGTTCTGTGGAGGGAAAAACTCTACTCATCTCCCCGACCAGCAAATGATGTCCAGAGACTAGGAATTCAGTTTGATGCCGTAGGGCAGAGCAAACTTAACTGACCGGTACAATTTGTGTTTTAAAAATTTTTTTTGTTCGTTTGTTTTTAATGCTTTGAAGCTTCAGGACCGTTCTAGTGAAACCGGTTCTACTCTTCCTAGAGTTTGGCTGTAATACCCTGGGGCACAGCCACCAAGTGAATTGTGCCTCAACCCAAATGACCCAGGCGTGCACACATGAACATAGAGAGAGCCAATAAAAATGCTTATTGGAACTATTATATGTATAGTCCATTATTTATGACCCACTAAACGGATAAATGATAAACCAAACTACTTTACTAGGCTTGCCATATAGAATAGGGGTTCAGAACACAGACTGGAACCAGAATGCTTAGTTTTGAATACAACCTTTATTAATTCTGTGTCACCTCAAGCAAGTTATTTAACCCTGCCCTGTTCAGTTTTCCATATTTGTTAAGGGGATATGACAGTAGTGTTCAATAAACATATATATATATATATATATATATATATATATATATATATATATATATATATATATATATATATATATGCCTGTGATTTAGAACTAGCAAATAGAGATAGGATTCAAATCAAAAGAAAAATCTCCAAATATTTAATAGCTACCTTGATTGTTATTCTGTTAATTTTACTTTCTGACAGAAATACAACTTCACGTACCTAATGATGATACATTTCTGGGAACAAATCTCAAGGATGAATTTGATAGGTATATCCTGGAGTTCCTATCTCTTTTCTAATTCCCACCTGTGTGATCTTTGAGTTACATCCTGCTGACAGCTCTTGGTTTATGTTTCTATCCCAGACTTCTCTTATGTGATCCATTCTGATATTTAACTTCTTACCCATTTGAATGTCTCAACCGTAACATGTCCAAAATAGGATTTGGTCTCTTCTAGATTCTAAACCTAGTTGTCCCCTGGACCACGCCTTCTCTGTGAATGACATCACCAACCACCCTGTCACTAAAACCAAACTCTAGCCAGGCCTCTGTGAGCCCTCTTGACTAGGCCTCAACCTTTGTCTATAAATACTTGAACAAACATGAACATAGGCCCTATCAGCTCAAGGCCACATCCTAAAATAATGCCAGTCCCCCTTAAAGTGCCTGCATGAGAAAATTCAAGGCTGCCAAGGCCCCTGTTTGTTCCAGTCAACACCTGATGATGGGACTTCTCTCTCCCAGTCTGTGTAGGAGGGTAGAACCCTAACTTCAATGATTGCCACTAGCAGACACAGCTGGCCTAATTGCATTTACACTGACTAATCTTTTGTAATTTTTTACTTCCCTGACTCTACAGAGCCCCCACTTCACCACCCCTCCCTCATTCTCCCTTAAAACACCTATTCATCTCTATACAAATGGAAGTTTTGTTCAGTTCACATTGGACTCTTTTTCCCTATAGCAATATTTCTTACTGATAAAAACCTGTCCTTACCACTTTAACTAGTGTCCTGCTTTGTTCATCCTTGACAATGGGAGTCATATATAACCCCTGCCACTCCCAACCTTTCTCTTATTCCATCCATCAGTAATTCCTTCAAAATATATCTTAAATTGTTCACTTCTCACCATCTTCCCGGCTTGCTGGCCCCCCAAGGCCCTTCCCAGCCCTGTCATCTCTGCACTGATACAGTCGCCTCCAGCTGGTCCCCCCATTTTCACTCTCACCCTTTTCCAATTAATTCACCACATAGCCAGTTACCTTTTTTTTTTTTTTTTTTTTTTTTTTGCGGCACGCGGGCCTCTCACTGTTGTGGCCTCTCCCGTTGCGGAGCACAGGCTCCGGACGCGCAGGCTCAGCGGCCATGGCTCACGGGCCTAGCCGCTCCGCGGCATGTGGGATCTCCCCGGACTGGGGCACGAACCCGCGTCCCCTGCATCGACAGGCGGACTCTCAACCACTGCGCCACCAGGGAAGCCCCAAACATGCATTTCTTATCTTTAGACCTTTCAATGGCTTCCTATTGCATTTTAGGATGAACTTCTAAATTATTTGCTATGGCCTTCAGGGCCCTCTGTGATCTGACCCCGATGGTCTCTCCCATTTCATGACACCTCCCTCCCACCCCACAGCTTCTTTGTTTCCCATAGATCTCATCTTCTGTCCGTTTCAGAAAAAACCAAGCTTATTCCACCCTAGGGCTGTTATGCTTGTTGCTTCTTGTCTGGAATGTTCTTTTAATTCTTGCTCACTCCTGAGGTCTCAGTGCAGATGTTACCTCTTCAGAGAGGCCTCTCAGACCATCCACTTTAAACAGGTCCCTCAATCATGTCTACCATATAGTCCACTTTTTTTGTTTTTAACCTCTTTAAGTTCACTTATCATAAATATTTTCACTATTGTTTTTTGTTGTTGTTACCTATTTTGGCAGGTATCCAACAAATATTTCCCTTTGTCTGCCATCCTAGGCATAAGAGAGAATTGCTCTTCCTGGCTTCCTTGTGGTTGGATAATGTCATGTAACTAATTCTGGCCTATTAGTTATGAGCAGAAGTAACATGAGTCACTTCCAGGCTTGCCAATGCAAGACGCTTCAGAGTGCTTTATTCCCTGTCCCACAGCAGCCAGCAATATTCAATACAGTGGCTGCAGTCAGCCTGGGTTCCTGAGCAACTTACAATGAGCAGAACTCCTCTTCCATCCCATAGTGGATATCCAGTAAAATAATAATTAAACTTTTGTTGTTTCAAGCCACTGAGATTGTGGTGTTTATTACTGCAGCAACACTGAGTCAATCTTGACTGACACAGAAATTATTGTCAGAAGTGAGCTGTTACTCGAACAAAAACCTTAAATACATGGCATTGGTTTAGGGCCTAGGTAGTACGCAACAAAGGAAGTGATATTGGAAACCATATGGATAGTGAGTCATTTTCACAGGAGTGAAACATTTGGCAAAACAATCTCTTGTGATAGCATGGTGATGCATGGAAGACAGATCATGTACCCTGTAAACTTGTAGCTTTAGTGGAAGAGGCTGGGAAATGGAAAGCTGGTGGCATGTGTTGGGAGCTATTTTTGTGTGTTGCCTGGGGTGGAGGGGAAGGGGAGGGGGAGGGTGGGCATGTTTTTATTTACTTTCTTTCCAGTTTTACTGTGATATAATTGACATATAACATTGTATAAGTGTAAGATATACCACATGGTGACTTGATATGTGTATGTATTGCAAAATTATTACCTCAACAAGGATAGTTATCACATGCATCACCTCATAGTTACTTTTTTTTTCTTTTGGTGAGAACTTTTAAGATTTACTCTTTTAGCATCTTTCAAGTATACAATGCAGTATTGTTAAGTATAGTCACCATGCTGTACATTAGATTCCCCAGAACTTATTCATCTTGTAAATGGAATTTTGTACCCTTTGACCACCTTCACCCATTTCCCCCACCTTGCAGCCCCTAGTAACCACCTATCTACTCTCTGTTTCTGTGAGTTTGGGTTTTTTTAGATTCCACATGTAAATGAGATCATACAGTGTTTGTCTTTATCTGACTTATTTCACTTAGAATAATGCCCTCAAGATTCATCCATGTTATCACAAATGACAGGATTTCCTTCTTTCTTTTATGGCCCACTGTATACGTATATCACATTTTCTTAATCCATTCATCTGTCAGTGGACACTTAGGTTGATTCTATGTCTTGGCTATTGTAAATAATGCTGCAATGAACATGGGAATGCAGACATCTCTAATATCCTGTTTGAATTTTATCATGAAAGAATGTTAAATTTTTTCAAATGCTTCATCTGTGTCTATTGAGATGATCATATGATTTTTATCTTTCATTCTATTAATGTGATTTTTCACATTTATTGATTTGTGTATGTTGAGCCATCTTTGCATCCCAGGGATAAATACCACTTGACTATAGTGTATGATCCTTTTAATGTGTTGTTGAATCAGTGTTGTTGAATCAGTTTGCTAATATTTTGTTGAGAATTTTTGCATCTATATTCATCGGGGATATTGGCCTGTAGTTCTCTTTTCTTGTAGTGCCCTTATCTGGCTTTGGTATCTGGGTAATGCTGGCCTTGTAAAATGAGTTTGGGAGTGTTCCCTCTTCTTTTTTTAATTTTCTTTTTGGGGTGTGTGTATGTGATGGCATATTTGTGGGGTCTGTGATGGGAGGTCTCTAGAGTCAGTGATGGGGGAATCCGTAGGGTGAATGATGGGGAAATTTGGAGTGATGGGAGGGCCTGTAGGGTGTGTGATGGGCGGCGGGTCTCTGGAGTCAGTATTGGATGAGAGTGAGTGTTGGGAGGTTTATGAGGTCTGTGACAGGGTGGTGCTGTTGAATGATGGGGATCTGTGGGAAAAACAAATGTTCTTTCCCATTTTTCTTGGCTACAGCATGGCCATTTTACGAGCTGGCATTTATGCATTTTTAGCCTGATGATTTTGTGAACTTTCTATTTTTTTTTGAATTTTTGAATTTTATTTTATTTTTTTATACAGCAGGTTCTTATTAGTTATCCATTTTATACATATTAGTGTATATATGTCAATCCCAATCTCCCAATTCATCACACCACCCCCCACCAATACTTTCCCCCGTTGTGTTCCCTCTTTTTCAATTTTTGGTAAGACTTTGAAAGGATTGGTATTAATTCTTCTTTAAGTGTTGGTGGAATTTGCCATTGAAACCATCTGGTCCTAGACTTTTCTTTGTTGGGAGATTTTTGATTACTGATTCAATTTCCTTACTTCCTTACTTGTTATTGGTCTGCTTAGGTTTTTTATTTCTTCATGATTTGGTCTTGGTAGGTTGCATGTTTCTAGGAACATATCTATTTCTTTTAGGTTGTCTAGAACAACCTAGGCATATAATTGCTCATAGCAGTCTCTTATGATCCTTTATATTTCCATGGCATCTACTGTAATGTCTCCTCATTCATTTCTATTTTATTTCAGTCCTCTCTCTTTTTTTTCTTGTTGAGTCTAGCAAAAGTTTGTCAATATTGTTTATCTTTTCAAATATCCAACTCGTATTTTGTTAATCTTTTCTATTGTTTTCCTATTCTCTAAGTTTATTTCTGCTCTAATCTTTATTATTTCTTTCCTTCTGCTAACTTTGGGCTTATTTTGTTCTTTTCTAGTTCCTTGAGGTATAATGCTAGTTTGTTTGAGATCTCCTTTTTTCATGATGTATGGGTCTATATCTGTAAACATTCCCACTATAACTGCTTTTGATATATCCCATAAGTTGTAGTATGTTGTGTTCCAATTTCATTTGTCTCAAGATATTTTAAAATTTCCCTTTTGATTTCTTCTTTGACCCATTGGTTGTTCACAATTGTTTTGTTTAATTTCCACATATTTGTGAATTTTCCAGCTTTCCTCCTGTTACTAGTTTCATGCCACTGTGGTTGGAAAAGATACTTGATATAATTTATATCTTCATGAATTTGTTGAGGCTTGTTTTATTGCCTAACATATGATCTATCCTAAAAAATGTTCCATGCATGCTTGAGAAGAATGCATATTCTGCTGCTATTGAATGGAAAGTTCTGTATATGTCTGTTAGGTACATATGGATGTTGGTAATTATTGATTACATAAGCTATTATAGGAAAAGATGAATCAGAAAATAGTTGTTGAGCTTGCAACTAGAAATGGAGGAGATTACAGAGTCCAGAGATTTGGAGACTTGCACTGTTGGAAGATACAAATGATTCTCATCTTTAATTGAGATGAGCAACAAAGGCTGATTAGAACTCATCCATGTGTCAAGGATCAAATCAAGGATATGACTGTCATACTCATGACTAAAACCTCTGAATGGATTAAATTGGTTCCCAGTAAGTTGATTTTTCTTTTTTAAATTTTTTCATTTTATTTTATTTATCTTTTTAAACAGCAGGTTCTTAATAGTCATCAATTTTATACACATCCGTGTACAGATGTCAATTCCAATCGCCCAATTCATCACACCACCACCCCTACCCCCCCGTGGCTTTCCACCCTTGGTGTCCATACGTTTGTTCTCTACATCTGTGTCTCAACTTCTGCCCTGCAAACCAGTTCATCTGTGCCATTTTTCTAGGTTCCACATACATGAGTTAATATACAATATTTGTTTTTCTCTTTCTGACTTACTTCACCCTGTATGACAGTCTCTAGATCCATCCACATCTCAACAAATGACCCAATTTCGTTCCTTTTTATGGCTGAGTAACATTCCGTTGTATATACGTACCACATCTTCTTTACCATTCGTCTGTCGATGGGCATTTAGGTTGCTTCCATGACCTGGCTATTGTAAATAGTGCTGCAGTGAACATTGTGGTGAATGTGTCTTTTTGAATTATGCTTTTCTCTGGGTATACGCTCAGAAGCGGGATTGCTGGATCATATGGTAGTTCTGTTTTTAGTTTTTTAAGGAACCTCCATACTGTTCTCCATAATGGCTGTATCAATTTACATTCCCACCAACAGGGCAAGATGCTTCCCTTTTCTCCACACCCTCTCCAGCATTTGTTGTTTAAAGATTTTCTGATGATGTCCATTCTAACTGGTGTGAGGTGATACCTCATTGTAGTTTTGATTTGCATTTCTCTAATAATTAGTGATGTTGAGCAGCTTTTAAAGTGCTTCTTGGCCATCTGTATGTCTTCTTTGGAGAAATGTCTATTTAGGTCTTCTGCGCATTTTTGGATTGGGTTGTTTATTTTTTTAAATATTGACCTGCATGAGCCGTTTATATATTTTGGAGATTAATCCTTTGTCCGTTGATTTGTTTGCAAATATTTTCTCCCATTCTGAGGGTTATCTTTTCATCTTGTTTATGGTTTCCTTTGCTGTGCAAAAGCTTTGAAGTTTCATTAGGTTCCATTTGTTTATTTTTGTCTTTATTTCCATTACTCTAGCAGGTGGATCAAAAAAGATCTTGCTGTGATTTCTGTCAAAGAGTGTTATTCCTATGTTTTCCTCTAAGAGTTTTATAGTGTCTGGTCTTACATTTAGGTCTCTAATCCATTTTGAGTTTATTTTTGTGTATGGTGTTAGGGAGCATTCTAATTTCATTCTTTTACATGTAGCTGTCCAGTTTTCCCAGCACCACTTATCGAAGAGGCTGTCTTTTCTCCATCATATATCATTGCCTCCTTTTTCATAGATTAGTTGACCATAGGTGCGTGGGTTTATCTCTGGGCTTTCTATCTTGTTCCATTGATCTATGTTTCCGATTTTGTGCCAGTACCATATTGTCTTGATTACTGTAGCTTTGTAATATAGTCTGAAGTCAGGAAGTCTGATTCCTCCAGCTCCGTTTTTTTCCCTCGAGACTGCTTTGCTTTTTGGGGTCTTTTGTGTCTCCATACAAATTTTAAGATTTTTTGTTCTAGTTCTGTAAAAAATGCCATTGGTAATTTGATAGGGATTGCATTGAATCTGTAGATTTCTTTGGGTAGTATAGTCATTTTCGCAATATTGATTCTTCCAATCCAAGAACATGGTATATCTCTCCATCTGTTTGTATAATCTTTAATTTCTTTCATCAGTGTCTTATAGTTTTCTGCATTCAGGTCTTTTCTCTCCCTAGGTAGCTTTATTCCTAGGTATTTTATTCTTTTTGTTGCAATGGTAAATGGGAGTGTTTCCTTAATTTCTCTTTCAGATTTTTCAGCATTAGTGTATAGGAATGCAAGAGATTTCTGTGCATTAATTTTGTATCCTGCAACTTTACCAAATTCATTGATTAGCTCTAGTAGTTTTCTGGTGGCATCTTTAGGATTCTCTATGTATAGTATCATGTCATCTGCAAACAGTGACAGTTTTACTTCTTCTTTTCCTATTTGTATTCCTTTTATTTCTTTTCCTTCTCTGATTGCCGTGGCTAGGACTTCCAAAATTGTGTTGAATAATAGTGGTGACAGTGGACATACTTGTTTTTTCCTGATGTTAGAGGAAATGCTTTCTGTTTTTCACCATTTAGAATGATGTTTGCTGTGGGTTTGTCGTATATGGCCCTTATTATGTTGAGATAGGTTCCCTCTATGCCCACTTTCTGGAGAGGTTTTATCATAAATAGGTGTTGAATTTTGTCAGTAGCTTTTTCTGCATCTATTGAGATGATCATATGGTTTTTCTTCTTCAGTTTGTTAATATGGTGTATCACATTGATTGATTTGCAAACATTGAAGAATCCTTGCATTCCTGGGATAAACCCAACTTGTTCATGATGTATGATCCTTTTAATGTGCTGTTGGATTCTGTTTGCTAGTATTTTGTTGAGGATTTTTGTATCTATATTCGTCAGTGATATTGATCTGTAATTTTCTTTTTTTGTAGTATCTTTGTCTGGTTTTGGTATCAGGGTGATCATGGCCTCATAGAATGAGTTTGGGAGTGTTGCTTCCTCTGCAATTTTTTGGAAGAGTTTGAGAAGGATGGGTGTTAGCTCTTCTCTAAATGTTTGATAGAATTCACCTGTGAAGCCATCTGGTCCTGAACTTTTGTTGTTGGAAGATTCTTAATCACAGCTTCAATTTAATTACTTTTGATTGGTCTGTTAATATTTTCTGTTTCTTCCTGGTTCAGTCTTGGAATATTATACCTTTCTAAGAATTTGTCCATTTCTTCGTGGTTGTCCATTTTATTGGCATAGAGTTGCTTGTAGCAGTCTCTTAGGATGCTTTGTATTTCTGCGGTGTCTGTTATTACTTCTCCTTTTTCATTTCTAATTTTATTGATTTGAGTCCTCTCCCTCTTTTTCTTGATGAGTCTGGCTAATGGTTTATCAATTTTGTTTATCTTTTCAAAGAACCAGCTTTTAGTTTTATTGAACTTTGCTATTGTTTTCTTTGTTTCTATTTCATTTATTTCTGCTCTGATCTTTATGATTTCTTTCCTTCTACTAACTTTGGGTTCTGATTGTTCTTCTTTCTCTAGTTCCTTTAGGTGTAAGGTTAGATTGTTTATTTGAGATTTTTCTTGTTTCTTGAGGTAGGCTTGTACAGCTATAAACTTCCCTCTTAGAACTGCTTTTGCTGCATCCCATAGGTTTTGGATTGTCGTGTTTTCGTTGTCATTTGTCTCTAGGTATTTTTTGATTTCCTCTTTGATTTCTTCAGTGATTTCTTGGTTATTTAGTAATGTATTGTTTAGCCTCCATATGTTTGTGATTTTAATGTTTTTTTCCCCTGTAATTCATTTCTAATCTCATAGCATTGTGGTCAGAAAAGATGCTTGATATGATTTCAATTTTCTTAAATTTATTGAGGCTTGATTTGTGACCCAAGATGTGATCTGTCCTGGAGAATGTTCTGTGCGCACTTGAGAAGAAAGTGTAATATGCTGTTTTCGGATGGAATGTCCTATAAATATCAATTAAATCTATCTGGTCTATTGTGTCATTTAAAGCTTCTGTTTCCTTATTTATTTTCATTTTGGATGATCTGTCCATTGGTGTAAGTGAGGTGTAAAGTCCCCCACTATTATTGTGTTACTGTTGATTTCCTCTTTTGTAGCTGTTAGCAGTTGCATCATGTATTGAGGTGCTCCTATGTTGGGTGCATATATATTTAAAATTGTTTTATCTTCTTCTTGGATTGATCCCTTGATCATTATGTAGTGTCCTTCCTTGTCTCTTGTAACATTTTTTATTTTAAAGTCTATTTTATCTGATATGAGTATTGCTACTCCAGCTTTCTTTCGCTTTCCATTTGCATGGAGTATCTTTTTCCGTCCCCTCACTTTCAGTCTGTATGTGTCCCTAGGTCTGAAGTGGGTCTCTTGTAGACAGCCTATATATGGGTCTTGTTTTTGTATCCATTCAGCAAGCCTGTGCCTTTTGGTTGGAGCATTTAATCCATTCACGTTTAAGGTAATTATCGATTTGTATGTTGCTATTACCATTTTCTTGTTTTGGGTTTGTTTTTGTAGGTCCTTCTCTTCTCTTGTGTTTCCCACTCAGAGAAGTTCCTTTAGCATTTGTTTTAGAGCTGGTTTGGTGGTGCTGAATTCTCTTAGCTTTTGCTTGTCTGTAAAGCTTCTGATTTCTCCATCGAATCTGAATGAGATCCTTGCCAGGTACAGTAATCTTGGTTGTAGGTTCTTCCCTTTCATCACTTTAAGTATATCATGCCACTCCCTTCTGACTTGTAGAGTTTCTGCTGAGAAATCAGCTGTTAACCTTATGGGAGTTCCCTTGTATGTTACTTGTCTTTTTTCCCTTGCTGCTTTCAATAATTTTTCTTTGTCTTTAATTTTTGCTAATTTGATTACTATGTGTCTTGGTGTGTTTCTCCTTGGGTTTATCCTGTATGGGACTTGCTGCGCTTCCTGAACTTGGGTGGCTATTTCCTTTCCCACGTTAGGGAAGTTTTCAACTATAATCTCTTCAAATATTTTCTCGGGTTCTTTCTCTCTGTCTTCTCCTGCTGGGACCCCTATAATGTGAATGTTGTTTTTAATGTTGTCCCAGAGGTGTCTTAGGCTGTCTTCATTTGTTTTCATTCTTTTTTCTTTATTCTGTTCCACAGCAGTGAATTCCACCATTCTATCTTTCAGGTCACTTATCCATTCTTCTGCCTCAGTTATTCTGCTATTGATTCCTTCTAGTGCAGTTTTCATTTCAATTATTGTATTGTTCATCTCTGTTTGTTCTTTAATTCTTCTAGGTCTTTGTTAAACATTTCTTGCATCTCCTCCGTCTTTGCCTCCATTCTTTTTCCGAGGTCCTGGATCATCTTCATTGTCATTATTCTGCATTCTTTTTCTGGAAGGTTGCCTATCTCCACTTCACTTAGTTGTTTTTCTGGGGTTTTATCTTGTTCCTTCATCTGGTATATAGCCCTCTGCATTTTCATCTTGTCTATCTTTCTGTGAATGTGGTTTTTGTTCCATAGGCCGCAGGATTGTAGCTCTTGCTTCTGCTGTCTGCCCTCTGGTGGATGAGGCTATCTAAGAGGCTTGTGCAAGTTTCCTGATGGGAGGGACCGGTGGTGGGTAGAGCTGACTGTTGCTCTCGTGGGCAGAGCTCAGTAAAACTTTAATCCTCTTGACTGCTGATGTGTGGGGCTGGGTTCCCTCCCTGTTGGTTGTTTGGCCTGAGGCAACCCAACTGGAGCCTACCTGGGTTCTTTGGTGGGGCTAATGACAGACTCTGGGAGGGCTCACACAAAGGAGTGCTTCCCAGAACTTCTGCTGCCAGTGTCCTTGTCCCCATGGTGAGCCGCAGCCACCCCCTGCCTCTGCAGGAGACCCCCCAACACTAGCAATTGGTCTGGTTCAGTCTCCCCTGGGGTCACTGCTCCTTCCCCTGGGTCCTGATGCACACACTACTTTGTGTGTGCCTTCCAAGAGTGGAGTCTCTATTTCCCCCAGTCCTGTCAAAGTCCTGCAATCAAATCCCACTAGGTTTCAAAGTCTGATTCTCTAGGAATTCCTCCTCCCGTTGCTAGACCCCCAGGTTGGGAAGCCTGACGTGGGGCTCAGAACCTTCACTCCAGTGGGTGGACTTCTGTGGTATAAGTGTTCTCCACTCTGTGAGTCACCCACACAGCAGTCATGGGATTTTATTTTACTGTGATTGCACCCCTCCTACCTTCTCATTGTGGCTTCTGCTTTTTCTTTGGAAGGGGGTTATCTTTTTTGGTGAGTACCAGTGTCTTCCTGTCGATGATTGTCCAACAGCTAGTTGTGATTCTGGTGTTCTCACAAGAGGGAGTGAGAGGATGTCCTTCTACTCCGCCATCTTGGTTCAGGGCCGGTTCCCAGTAAGTTGGATAAAATTGTCCAGGTCTTCCCATTAACAAAGCCTGATGGGCTCAAGTTACCCACAGAGAGAAATAAAAGAAAAAATTTGTGTCTCAGAAAATATAATGGCTGTGACTATGGCACATGGGACTGACTTGAATCAAATATAGAAGATGACTAAATTTTTCGGGTAGTGCCAAAATATCTACCAGTAAGTGCTAAAGGCAACTGTGAATGAGACTTAACATGACCCTTGGGCCTCAGCTTTCTGTGGTCAGGAAGTAGTCTGAGAAAGCTGCTCAAAATCTAAGGAGGACTTATTCTTCCTGCTCACTTAATATAAGGGCAAGGGGAGATGATTGAAAAGAACTTCCCTAGAAGGTGGAAGGTCAGCCTAAGGATCAGAGAAAAACAATGCAAGGGGGGAGGGGAGCCTACCATGGATCAGGACTGGGGCCTAATCAAGGAACATTCCCCACACTAGTGGAGAGGATCATTGCAATGTCTGCCTGGTAGGATTCCACAATTGCCATAGACTAGTGATTGCTATCTCTATCCCATTCTTCACCATTTCAAATGGGAGCATTTATGTCAGTTATCCTGTTCCTACTCTGCCATTATCTATTAGGTATGGGGTATGGCACAGATTTTTTTTTACCTCATATGTCTCCAGATCAAGAGACTATACAACTAGGCCTGACTACTGTGAGATCCTGGACTTTGAGCTTGATACTGTTATAGGATAAAACTTTTTGTGTTATTTCTCTAGAAGCGAGTATGCATATATTTTGCACGTGGGAAGAAAAGTAACCCTAATATCTGATGATCAGGGCAGACTGTTGTGGTCACTAGTCTTGCCTGCTCATGCTCCCTCTTTTGAAGCACTTTCTGGCCCCCTAGTGATTGGGTAGGGCTATGTGACTAGTTCTGGCAAATGAGTCATGAACATAAGTGATATATCACTTCTGCGCCAGAACATTTTTTTTGTTTTTTTTTTCACCGTGCAGTGCAGTGTGGCTTGTGGGATCTTAGTTCCCCGACCAGGGATTGAACCCAGGCAACAGTAGGGAAAGTGTGCTGAGTCCTAACCACTGGACAGCCAGGGAATTCCCAAGAACATTTAAACATTTAATTGGCATTGTGAGTTCCTCCAATATACTTTTTCAATAGGGTGGCAACCCTCAGCCTGAGTTCCTGAGTAACTATGAGAAGCAGATTCCCCTGCCAACCTGTGATAGACATGTAGTATCAATGAGAAATAAGTCTTTTGTTTTAAGTCACTACAATTTTGCTGGTTGTATATTACTGCAGAATAATCTAGCCTATCCTGAATAATACTTATTTATTGTCTGCCATTTGCATTATAAAGTAGGCCTAATAAGGACAAGAATCTTGTCTATCTTGCTATAAGTTATATACCAGATATTTATCACTACACTGGCTCATAGTAGGTGCTCAATAAATATTTCTTGAATTAATACATGGGTGAATTCTCTTAGCATAATTAGGGACCTTAATTTTAATTAACCAAGATTCGTGCCTGAAGAGTCACCTCACTTTTGCATGATCATGAGCCAAGATAATGCCAGCAAACAGGGCCTAAAGAGTTTTCAAAACGAATTTTGAGGTTGCTTCAAAATACACACAGTAAGAATAATCTTAAGCAGGGCCATGACAATTTTACCTAAGGCCATGTTCTTTAATTTTCATTTAAAAAGTACTACATGAATGCATGTTTATTTTTTAAATTTTAAGAAAACATCACTGTACATAGAGTAAAAAAGCAAAAATACCCTTTCTTGCAGTCTCTGATCTCCCTCTTACATCATTCCACTTACTTTCCCATAGGTAAGCACTGACAGAGTTCAGCAGAACTGGTGAACTATGGTATACACTTTAAATTTGAGATAGTAAAGCATATAAAAATGGATTTATAAGATTATTGTGATACTGTGATTTATAATTAGAAATATATATTTGGTCTTTGTCTTTGACACAGAGCTCCTGAAACCTTTGGAATATCCTGAGTGGTGAGAGGTATAAAGGTGAATTATATTATGTTAATGAGATGCCTTTGGGATCCCACCTAAGGATGGGGGCTGGTTGCCAGGAGAACCAACCATGTGATGAGAGGGTTGGAACTTTCATCCCCACTCCTTGACCTCAGAGGAGGAAAGTGGGAGCTGGGGGTTGAATCAATTGCCAATGGCCAATGATCTAATCAATCATGACTCTGTAATGAAGCCTCCATAAGAACCAAAAGGATTAGGTTCAGAGAGCTTCTGGGCTGGTAAATGTGTGGAGGTACTGGGAGAGTAACCTACCTGGAGTGGGCTTGGAAGCTCCATGCCCTTTCCCTATGCCTTGCCATATGCATATCTTCCATCTGGCTGTTCCTGGGTTATATCTTTTTATAATAACCTGGTAATCAGGTAAGTAAAATGTTTCTCTGAGCTCTGTGAGCTGCTCTAGCAAAGTAACTGAATCTACAGAGAGGGTCAAGTCACCCCTGATTTATAGCCAGTCAGTCAGAAGCACATATAACAACCTGGGCTTTCGACTGGCTTCTGAAACTGAGGGGGCGGGGCAGTCCTGTAGGACTGCACCCTTAACCTCTGGAACGTGATGCTCTCTCCTGGTAGATAGCGTCATAATTAGGTTGAACTGTAGGACACCCAGCCAGTGTCTGAATATTCCTTGTTGGTGTGGAGAACCCCTCTCTCCCCCTCCCCCTGCCTCCTCCCCGTATACAATGGAATTGGATACAGAACCCTTAACTGTGTGTGTGTTAATTATGCCATTCTCTGAGTTATGGGAGTTTGGTTGATTTCTTCCCTATACTTTCCTGTATTTTCTAAGTTTTCTATCAGCAAATATTAATTTAAGAATCAGAAAAATAAAATTACTTTTATTAAGTCATATATCTAGGTAGAGCAGAACTTATGTCCAATTCGATTAAATGAGTTGCAGTCATTGTGATAAAACAAAAGTGTATAAAGTGAGGTGACAAGAAAGAGTAATGAGGTGGACATAACTTTATCAGATATTCAAACATAATATGAATTTACAACAAATAATTAATTCAATAAATATGCCTGACACTGTTTGGAGAATTGAGAAGAAAACGGTGACTAAAACAGATAAGATACCTGTTCTCAGGGAGATAAGTAGTCTAGTGGAGGATAATAAACAAGTAAATTAGTAAGATAATTTAGGTATTATTTAGTGCTATGAAGAAACTAGAGAAAGGTGTTATAATAGTGAATGCTGTTGGAGGGGATGACATTAGCTAGATAAGGTGGTGAAAGGTAGTTTCTTTGAGAGCAGAATATTTGAGCTGAGACTTGGGTGAGAAGGAGTGAACCACTCAAGCTTCTGCAGGGAGAGATTTCTAGGCAGAAGGAACAGCAATTGCAAAGGCCAAGACAGGTGTAGGCTTGGCAGAATCAGGGATTGGGTGTGCTCAGCTAGTAGGTATGTGTAAGTGAACAGTCAGGGCAAGTCCTAACAGTAATGTGGACTTACTGTATGTGTTGTAGGGATTTTCTTGGAGGAGAAGAAAGTCTGACCTACAGAATATTACTGACAAACTTTTCCACTGTGGTAAGGACAGTGCAGTGCTAAAATGCCACTAACATCACCTAGAAAGTCTAATGAGTATAAAATTCAGTTTCCTATTTCTCTTGCTTCCCTCAAGTTCTTATTTAGGTTATATGCCTCAGGTAGATTCCACGTCATGAAGAGTTAAGATCCTTATAGTTAAACAGTTTCAAGATGAGGTTTCAAGGAGCCCTGTTCTTCACCATGCCCTGATTAAGTGCTCTAAGATTAACACATGGTATCAGCACTGAGTTCCAGGCAGCAGGTGCTGATGACTGATAGTCCAAGACCAAAGCTGGGCCGGGGGGCAGCATACTGACCATGTTGTGTGTGCTTATGTGTGGGCGAACGGGGATGGCCACGAATCTGGGAGGTTGTAACATTTGGGCTGGGCACACAACTTGAGTTATCAGTATGGTGCTAGAGCCATCTAAGTGCCTCCACTTCAAAGGATCTAGATTCATTTTTAGAATGGGAGTCATCTGAACTTGAACAGCCTCAACCATTTTAGGAAGATGGTGAATTAACTTGACCAAACAGAGATGTTTAGTTTAGAGACAAGGGAAGATTCTAACTTACTGCAGATGTTTATTTGTGAGAATTTACTGAGATATTTAAAATTTTTCTTTGTTCTGAATTATGTTTCACTTTATATTTAATTATTAAAGGATAATTTATTGTTACTGCCTTGGTTTATAGAAACAAATCTATTGTTATAAACAAAATACAATCAGTTGGAAAGGATGCTGTTTTTCCTTTTATTAATCCATGCCTATGTGGATCCTCGTGCCAGGCACTACTACTCGCCTTTGGCAGTACTTGAATTTTCAGGCACATCCCTGGGTTGAGAAGAATAGTCTCTGAGGTGTTAATTTTGCAATCCTGAACCTAAGATAGAAAAGGCAAATGTCATGCTGCCACAAGTGACAGCAATTGCTGAAATGTACCCTTAGGGAACTAAACGAGACAGGATGGATTAAGAAACAGAGATTTAGCTTGCAAAGTCTGCCACACTGAGTTGAGTTCATGACACAACTAATGACCTCTTAAAGGAAGAGCTGAAATCTCACTGGACTATTAAACAACAATCTGCCTTCAAGAGCAGCATCAGTAAATGTCCAGTGCTGATTTTGATAACAATATGGAGACACAGTATAAAGTCTGATCATATGCATCAAGAATAATTTCCAGAAACAGGCTTGTAGCTGCAGGGAAGTGAATTTTCCATTCAAGACACGCACATCAAAATATCTGCATTTATAACATTCCTGACTAAATAATCCTGAAATGTCTTCTTCGTATATACTTACTAAAGAATACATATAGGGGAGAAGGAATCAAATTTTATAAAATTGAAAGTTGGTTTACTAGGAGATAGAGACAAATAGATACTAATATGTGTAACTGGATGGTTGACCCCCATGATTCACTTTGTTGTGAAAAGACTCACTCATTCTGTAGTCTCTGGAGTAGTGTTTCATGCTGCTGTCTCTGGGCAGTAACTCAGGGAGCAACATGATGAGGGGAGAGGATGGGTCTCCATGACCTGCTGCTCAAAAGGCTCTGTCATCAACAGTCGACTCATTAATACCTTCCAATGTTTACAGCCAAAGGACTGGGATTGTCCTTTATGGCACTCATTTCTTTATAGCTCTCCTTATGTGGCTGGTTTTCCCTTCCAATAGTGGAGGACAGAGGCAATGGGGAACTCAAGTTCTTTGGGAAAGCTTCAAATGCTTAGATACTGCAGTGACTCAAGGCCCTCCAAGGTAAATGGATTATTTCTGCTAAGTTTAGAGAAACTTACTAAGGGAAAAGGAAGACAGTAATTCAAACTTTCATGAGCTGTGTTTTCATAACAAACTATCCAAGTCATCAATAAAAAAGTTTTATAAACGTTAAGACTAACACAAGTATTACACATCAATCTGAATGACACATTTATGTTTATTTTCTATTGGTTGGAGTAAATCTCTGTTTCAGAGGTTATAGAATTTTGTTTATTATTTGTTCTTTCTTAGATTTATTTGATGCCATTTTTCCCCCCAAACCACAAATCATGATTGTTCCTAAGAGAAAATATAGTATTTTGTGGTGATTCATTTTATTTTCTATCCCTAGGTATCTTATAGTAAAAATCCTGAACCATCTATAATTTTTTTTTCTATTAGGTTTGGGGAGGGTCCAATTGCAGTGTCATCCATTCTCTGCTCTTCAAAACATAACTACGTAGATTCACTGCCGATATGGGTAGGAACAAGGGTAACAAAAAAGCATGTTACAGATATGCTGATTTTGTCGCTAAAAGCAAATGTTTAACTGGCATGCTGTGTGACATCCTTATCAAGGAGGCCTACCCAGATTAACCACAGGGGAGTAGGGTATGGAAAAGAGTTGGCAAGGAAAAGAATAATAATGGCAAAAACATTCTACTGTTTCATAGATTATTAAATGCTTTTACTTTATTTTATCTGAGCATCAAACTACCTTGGGAAGTTACTTTTATTATATTATCTTGCAGGTGTGGAAATGAAGTAGGGAGAGCTTGTATGACTTTCCAAGGCCACCTGAGCTTTAAGTGGAGAAGCAGGATGCCCAGAGAGGACTATACTGTTCAGAGAAACAGGGGGGCAGCTGTGCACCTTTGGTGAGAACAGGAGTTAAGTGTGTTAAATCTCAGGTTCAAATACACATAACTGAGTGTTTCAGAAAAGGCTCAAAACCAAGGAGTATTTACTGAGGTAAATTTGTTCAAAGAATTTTCAGAATGGAAGAGCAGGGTGTAGCATCATTTACTACAGTTCAAGCTTGAGGATGAGCTCTGGGCTGACCACTCAGAAAGAATCTTGCTTCTTCAAAGACCTGAGAGCCAGAAGAGATCTCTAGCCAGGAAGAGAAAGGACTAGGGAGTGAAGAAGGAAAACTGGAAGTGCCTATGAAAGTCACTGTGTTCACATTAGGATTTCTCAACCTGGGTGTTATTGACATCTTGGGTGGAATGAGTTTTTGTCTGTCGCAGGGAGCTGTCTTGTTCATTGTAGGGTGTTAAGCAACATCCCCGGTCCCTACCCACTAGATGTCAGTAGCATTGCCCCTCCCTGTCCCCAGCTGTGACAAACAGAATATCTCCAGACATTACCAAATGTCCCCCAAGGGACAAAGTCGCCCTGGTTGAGCCATTATTTAAGATGAGTCAAGCTGGGACTTCCCTGGTGGCACAGTGGTTAAGAATCCGCCTGTCAATGAAGGGGACACGGGTTCGAGCCGTGGTCTGGGAGGATCCCACATGCCACGGAGCAACTAAGCTCATGCACCACAGCTACTGAGCCTGCGCTCTACAGCCTGCAAGCCACAGCTACTGAGCCCGCGTGCCACAACTACTCAAGCCCGTGCACCTAGAGCCCATGCTCTGCAACAAGAGAAGCCACCGCAATGAGAAGCCCGCGCACTGCAACAAAGAGTAGCCCCTGCTTGCCGCAACTAGAGAAAGCCCGCGAGCAGCAACGAAGACCCAACAGAGCCAAAAATATAAATAAATAAATAAATAGATTTATTAAAAAAAAAAGATGAGTCAAGCTGAATTAGATAATGAAGATTTAAACTTCAATTTTACCAACCTGCACATGAATCGTATCTCAGCATTTTTTCACACTATTGTAAAGTGGTTTTTTTTTTTTTTAATCTATTTATTTAATTATTTATTTTTGGCTGCATTGGGTCTTTGTTGCTGTGCGCGGGCTTTCTCTAGTTGCGGTGAGTGGGGGCTACTCTTTGTTGTGGTGCACAGGTTTCTCATTGCGGTGGCTTCTCTTGTTGCGGAGCACGGGCTCTAGGTGCATGGGCTTCAGTAGTTGTGGTGCGTGGGCTACAGTAGTTGTGGCGTGCAGGCTCAGTAGTTGTGGCCCATCGTCTCTAGAGTGCAAGCTCAGTAGTTGTGGCGCATGGGCTTAGCTGCTCCGTGGCATGTGGGATCTTCCAGGACCAGACGTTGAACCCGGGTCCCCTGCATTGGCAGACAGATTCCCAACTACTGTGTCACCAGGGCAGTCCCTAGATGTACTGTTGATAGAACTTGATGGATTAGATGGAGGAGGGCATGAGAAAGGGTCAAGGACTTTATCTGCAAGTTTGATTTGAATAAAAGGTTGGATGGTGGTAAAGATAGGGAAGATGGGGAAGAAGAGGTTTGGAGGGCAAAGATGAATGTCTCTCCTCTGGTCACATTAAATTTGAGATGCCTGTTGAACACCCAAGTAGTGAGGTAGAGTGGACCCTTTGTTTGATATGCATCTGGAGCTCTGGGAGGTCAGAGCTGACTATATAAACTGGAGTCACTGCCATATCAATGCTACAGAAAGCCACGGAATTGAAGGAGATTACGAGGGAAAGCATGGATGTAGGACTGAACCCTCAGGGCACACCACCATTTGAAGAGAAGGAAGAAAACAGAAGAACATTATGTATATCACACTGTCCAGCTCTCCTTTTCCCTTCTTTATTCCATAAGGAACTGGATTAGTAGTAACAAGATTAATTCCTAAAATGGAGATCGACTAGACTTTTGTGTAACAATACCTAGCTGTTATTTAGAGAACAAAACTGGGGCCTAGAAGTGGTAGTAGGTGGGGAAGAAATTAACTTACAAGAAAGAGCCAAACCATTTCTCATGTAGGTCTAGAAGGTCTACTCTTCAGTCTCATTTTGTGCCACACCACCTGTGGCTCACCAAGCTCTAGCTGCTGTGGTCTTTCAGACCCTCAAACTTGCTAATCTTTCCCACCTCTGGGATATTTGCTCCTTCCTCCTTCCTCTGGCTACCTCTGGTTTCTTGACCACTCTACCTATAGTAAGGTCCCTATGTTTTTCTATCTCACCAATAGTACTTATTAGAATTGACATTATTGTACTTTTTAATTGCCTCTCCTGATAGAATATCATCTTCACAAATGAAGAGACCAATTTATGTCTTTTTCTTTTTACCTTTGTATCCTCAGTGCTTGGGGATAAATATTTGTATGAACGAATTTAGTTATTGAATGTTAGACCCTAAAAGTTGTTTAAGAGGTAAAGCTGCTCAGGTCTACGGTGTAGATATTTTTATTCTTGTTTTACAGATGAGACTACAAACGCTGAGAAAAGCTGAGTAACTTGGTAAAACTCACACAGTAACAAATGGTAGAGGCAGCAGTTGAAGCCAGATCCAGGTATCCTAAAATGTGTGCAGTAGAAGATTGCAGGAAGTTGGGCAACGTGGAGCAGTATGCAAACAGTGAGGCCGCACTGCCTTCTGAGTGGCAGAACCCAGGAGGGCTGCTGGTTTAAATAGAGCCAGGGCCTGAGCTGAGTTTCAAAGCGGTGGCTCTGAGACGGAGGAAGCATGAGATATGGGTTCGGCTGCTGAATAGGGCCACAACAAGATGGGGAAGAGTAGGAACCAGGCCTTTTCTTGGAAATAAGGCACAAAGGAATCAGATAAGCAAGTCATTACTAGTTCACTAGTCAGTAAACAAGCAGACTCCTTCCTGTCACCTGGAAAAAATAGAGGCACTGCAGGTATTAAGAACTGTGGTAAATAGACTCATGATTTTTAGGGGGGCAGTCATCCCTCATGCACGTATATCATGTTTATTATTATATATTTGTGAGATTATTTGATTTGTGTTTGTCTCTCTGTGGGTTCCATGAGGGCTGTTTCTTGTTTGCTTTGCTCAGGGTTGTATTATAATGCCTAGAGTAACAGTACTAGCAGAGACCAGTAAATATTTAATGAGTGAATAAAAACAAAAAATGATAGTAATACTAATAGGAACACATTGGGCATATGCTATGCACCAGGCACTCTTCAAGTATTTCACGCATATTAACTCAATTACATCTTGCAACAACTCTATGAGATAGGTACAGTTATTTCCCACATTTTATAGGTGAGGAAACTGAGGCACAGAGAGCTTAAGTCACCCAAGGTCACAGCTAATAAGTGGCAGAGTTGGGAATGGAAGTTGTTCTAGAGATGGTGCTTTTGCCACTTGGTTACATCATCGCTAAAGGAATGAACTTATGCACAAATGATTGTTCTAAGGACCACCTGGCATCCCTACTTTTGGGCAGGGAGCATGTTAAGGCTATTTTTGAAGTCGGATTTTTCTTTTGAGGATGAAGATATCCTGTCTACCTGGTCTTTCATTAGTTCCATGAAGGGAGCAGTTTGGCCTGCAAATAACTAGATGTACAAAGCAAACAGCTGGATGCAGCTAGAATAGGATAGGGCCTGGTAGGGGGGGCATACTTCAAATAACAGCAGACGTTGAGTAAGGAAATTCTGAGAATTTAGTTCAGGAATAGTGTAAAGTCAGAGGAAATGGGGGTGGGTCACCCAAACATGTGGGTCAGAAGGACCCTACAGGTATACATTGAACAGCATTTCCTAAATATGATTTTTTTTAAAGCATGAAGATAAGATACAGGATGAAAGAAATTATAAGTTAGCATCAAGATGAACACATATACATTTATTTCTTGGTTATAAAAAAGAGAACCTTGGATTAAAATCTACACTTAAAAATGTTATAATAACAGAGTACAACTAACTGTAGGTAGGAATATTATATAATCACTGTGTGGTCTTCTTGTGGTTTATGGAATAATGGTAGAGCTTAAGATCCAATGCTTTTAAAGTTTATTTTTCTTTTTTCTATGACTATGCTTCTATTTCCTAATCTATTAGTGATCCTGAAAGTTTTACCTGGCAAACAACCATTTAAAATAATATAATTTAGTCTTCCACATTACTCTGAAACCAAATAAAATGAAAACAATTATGTCTTAAAAAGCAATTGCGTATTTCTGTGCTTATTACTTGCTCCACATATATTATAAAAGTTGAGTGCTTTATGTTAGAGAAGTTAATCCGAAATCATTCTTAGCTAAATTCATTGTTCTCTGTACTTGTTACAACACATAAAATAAAATGGTAGGAACATTAAAGTTAGAGCATTTTTTTTGTATGCGTGACAAACTATGAAAATTAACATTTGAAAATTACTTCACTATGTTGACATTTTTTTATTGTTTAGCCATAATAAAGGTGGAAATACGAAAATATTCCAGATGGTTATAGCTTATGAATAAAGGAGAAAATCATATAAACACAAAGCATAATAATAATAATGTTCATGTAGGATTTTGAGAAATATTTTTCACATATATTATTCTTATTGAATACTTATAACAAGTCTAGAAAGTTGATAACATTATTATTTTCATTTTAGGTTTGAGGGAATAGATTCCAAGGAATAACTTACCCACAGTAGTAGATGGGGAAGGTGGAATTAGAATGCAGTTTTCTTTTTCTTTTTCTTTTTCTTTTGCAGTACGCGGGCCTCTCACTGTCGTGGCCTCTCCCGTTGCAGAGCACAGGCCCCGGACACGCAGGCTCAGCGGCCATGGCTCACGGGCCCAGCCGCTCCATGGCATGTGGGATCTTCCCGGACCGGGGCACGAACCCGTGTCCCCTGCATCGGCAGGCAGACTCTCAACCACTGCGCCACCAGGGAAGCCCAGAATGCAGTCTTCTGACTTCCAATTCTGTATAATTTTCATTCCGTAAAGCTGCCTCTGTGTGGAAGAGCAAACAGATTTGGATCTCAACAATGAGTTTAAGGTGATTTTAGGATTTTCAAAACTAAGTGTTTTGTAAGCGGGTATAGATATTTGGTTTGCTGTCTAGGGAAACTGTCAAAAGTGGAAGTGAGTCCTTCCCAGCCCAGGTACTTTTTACTCTTTCCAGGTAGAAGACACAGAGCCACAGCCAGATGCTCTCTTCCTTAATGAGAAGCATACTTTGTGAAGTGTGGTACTTTGCATAAACTCTGGAGGCAGACCTGGGATCCAATTCTCAGTTCTGTCACCTCCTAGCTAAGCGACCTTGGACAAGTGAATTCACTCTTCTAGAACTCAGTTTTCTCATCTGCAGAATGTGGATGAATAAAGTACCTATATGAAAATATTTTTTATGAAGGAAAAATGAAATAGTTTAAGTAAGGGACCCAACAAATCACATTAGGTATATTATTAGCTACTATCTTAATGTCCCACGTTTGGGGGTTAAAATGCTCCCAAAGAAAGTAAATTGAGTGCATGCAATATTTTGATAGTTTACCCATTAAGACATGATCTCAGCAAATTGAACAAGTCCAAGTCCAAATGTGGATGAGCATTGGTCGTGTGACTTCCAAATTTTCTGAGGATACTAATTCAAATATTTTGTCCCATTGTTCCCATAAGTCAACTTTTTTTTGACTCAGTGGATATGGTCACTATAAGTCTCTGAAAGGAAACTCTCCCCTGACACACAGACAAGAAGGTGAACACGCGGCTGGCTTCTGGCTGAAAAGGTGCAGAGAACAAAACATGTAAGTAGTTGGGGGCTGGTGTGAAATTTGAGCAACTTCCAATATTGGGTTTCTGGCCTTAAGCTGGGACTATTTTGAGTAACTTCTGATTTGCTCAAAGTATCATCAGGAGTTTCAGCAAGATTGAGGACAATGGATTTGTTTTTACTGTGGTTAATTAGCTAAAACAAGTTTTAGGAACTGGATATTATTTGGAAAATGTTGCAATGGGTATATTTTACTCATTGATTTGCATATATGTATCAATATATTATTTATTAATAGAAGCAATTTGCACTGTTGACTCCTTGGTGGTTTTTTTTTTTTTAGTGTGCTTATTATTTGAATCAAAAGACCCCCTTACAGTTATATCCCTAGATACTGGAGAATATGTGCTTCAGGACAATGAAATGTCCCCAGAAGAGCACTGAATCTCTAGCACTCATTGACCCATTTGGACACAGTTAACCTTGAGCTCAGGTCCTGGGATTTTGGGGTGGAGAGAGCGGCGTTTGGAATTTCTGGGTTGATTTGTATTGCTATCATATTGATGAAATGTCTTGATTTTTCTTTTCCAAATAAACTCATTCTTTAGATTGGAGAGCTGGCTAAACTGAAAAAAGCCTTCCATAGATTGAAATGGTATGAAAGGCAGTTTTTCTTTTAGTTGTTCGGAGTGATTGTTCTTTATTCTCTCATCTATAGATAAAATGTTTTCTGGGAAATGGACATATTTTGTATCTGCATATATCCCACTCACTGCTTTGTACTCATTGCTTGTCAGATTCATCTGAAATAACTTCACATTAGACACCACATTTTAGGATCTGGGTGGGATTGGAGGAGAAACTATGACATATGGAAAATGGCTGAAAAATTGAGGGTGTTTAACTTGGAAAAGAGAACTGAAGTTATGATCGTTGTTCTTAAATAATTGCAGTGCAACCCTTTATACAGAAGCAGAAAACAAAACTAGAAACAATGAGAAGTTGTCTTTGGGCCCAATGTGTGATTTTATATGATGGGAATTCTCAGGCTGGAGTGGGTCCCTTTGAGGGGTGGAATCTGGACAGTTAGCATTCTGTCACTGCTTAAATGATGTCTTTTCAGAGGCGCTCCTGAACTGGCTTTCGCTTTGGGCAGGACGGATTGGTTTTAAGATGTGTTTTAACTCGTAGAATCTCTGATTTCACAATCTTTAAGAACTAATCTTGAAAAAAGATGCCCTGAGAACTCACTGTGTGACGTGGACAAGTCCTGACTCCTCGCTGGCCTCTAGATCCCTAATCTGCAAAATGAGATGGTTGGACACAGGATCAAGGTACATTCCGTGGCCCTGAAGCTGTGCCCAGCCTGAAATGTTAAGTAGAAAGATTAGAAGCTGACACCACATTTTACCCTTCACATATGTTCTCATGTTAATGTTTTACTGGTTCATAAAACAGTACCAATCTTCTCATTCACATGTAAAAATTTATTAAAGTGGATAACCCAAGTTGTAGGAATGGTTTCCTCCCATAAGAAGCAATGATGTCATTATCATTTGGAAGGAAGACAAAAATGTAATATCAAAAATCTTGATTTTTCTTGATTTGATCCTTGTATAAAACCATTTGACGACCGTTGTACTAGATGATGTTTATGATCTCTGCATCTTAAATATTGTTTCTAATTCCCTCACTGCTCTTAGAATAATAGATTCTAAGACTAGAAATTTGAAATTGTTGGCACAGGAAGCTTCTACCTCTAGGTCAGTCATTTCCTCTCAGAATCCAGCATTGGCTGGATCTCAGGGGAGGCTATCGAAGGAACGGAGGCAATTTCTCTCCTAGTTGCAGGAGGGAATACATCTCTCAGAGTACAGAGGAGACGAAATCACATTGAATGTGTACTCCAAGTCTTTTCAAAGTACTTACTTTCTCAGCAACCAGAATCATTCCCTCCCCAAATGAATGTCCTAGTAATAAAAGCTTTTACATAGGAAACAGTGATTATTTCCAGTAGAGGTAGCTAAAAATTAGAAATCAGATTCTAAGTTCCCTGAGAACAAAGGCTTCCCTACTCTATTCCTGGAAAGTAACACAATTTGGCAGTTAGTAGGAGCTCAATGATATTTTGGTGAATGAGCAAATGAATGAATGAATGAACAACGGAGTGAATAATTTTAAATAACGTTTCCCATCTATACTTCTAATGATGAGAGAGCCCCCTGCTGGAAGAATGGATATTCTATACACTATCTATAGCTCTGTGCAGTGTACTGAAAATATTTCAGTTAATCAGTCCTGTTTCTAGACCAGGTCACAGAGAAAGGGTGGCACCTTATCAGACAGAATATTGTAAAAAGCTCTGTGAAGAATCACTGGATAGGATAGGACTCAGTTTGCACTAACTGGATATGTTGTAGGTCAAACAACGGATTTCAAAACTGAACCTCAGGGCTTCCCTGGTGGCACAGTGGTTGAGAGTCCTCCTGCCGATGCAGGGGACGCCGGTTCGTGCCCCGGTCTGGGAGGATCCCACATGCCACGGAGCGGCTGGGCCTGTGAGCCATGGCCGCTGAGCCTGCGCGTCCGGAGCCTGTGCTCCGCAACGGGAGAGGCCACAACAGTGAGAGGCCCGCATACGGCAAAAAAAAAACAAACAAAAAAAACTGAACCTCATATACCAAAACTTTTGATATGATGTTACAAACCTATAACCTGTAATATGCATAATACAAGGAGCTGTAAGCATCATTGTCAAATGAAATTTACAATCTGATATATACACATATTTATGCAGCACAAAATTATATATATATATATAAAATATTCATGCTGCATAATGATTACGCAAATAATAAACAATTCATGAAAATCACTTGGTATTACTTTTTATGGAATCAAGACGAGATGTTACAGTTTTTCTTCCCATTAGTTATTCAAAATGAAAACTGCTAGTACTTTTTACACATGCAGTTTAAAACACACACACACGCACACACGCTCCATCTGGAACCAACCTCTCGATTCTTTTGGGGGCTTAGGCAGCCGTCTTTTTCCTGTGTTTCATTCCATGCCCTCACTTCCACCCTCTGAGTGTTTCTGGTGCTGCTCTGCTCTGGGCGTCTTGGATGTTGGAAGCCTAAAACAGAGACTGTGCCGAGGAAGTGGGAATGACCTTTCCAGAAAGCAAAGCACTGTCGCCACACTTTGGGAGGGGGCTAGGATGGGGTAGAAGAGATTTAGGCAGCAGCTTCTATCATGAAGCAGGGGGAGAGCTCAGTGAGATGGTGGACTGGATCCTGGCAGCTTGGAGGCTCGGGTCCAAAGGAGGACACAGAAGCCCTTGGAGACAGTGACGAGGACAGGGTGCCGTTCACCCGAGAATGGAGGAAAAGTATCTGGAAGTAGGTGGCAGCCAACTGGGAGAGCTGCAGATCCCTTAGCCTATTGGGAACACGTCTTTAATCAAAAACCCACAGGAAGAGGCCTTCACTAATCACCAAGTACCTACACCATGGGTTTTCAAACTTGGCTGCATATTGGAGTCACCTGAGGAACATTAAAGAATCCTGATGTTTCCCATGTTCAGAGATTCTGATTTAATTGGCATAGGGTGTGAACTGGTTATTGGGAGGTTTTAAAACTTCTTAGGTGATTGTAATGTGTAGCGAAGTCTGAGAATCACTGGTTTGTCCTCTGGTGAAACAAGGAGTTTCTAACTTCAGATGCATGGAGTTAACAGACACATTGTTATCTCTATTGTTAATTTATCTTTCTCTTGCTCTATTTTATTCTTTCCCCCTTCATCACTATGGTAGGCAATCTAATTGCACCTTCCCGCTCAAAGATGTCCATGCCCTAATCCTTGGAACCAGAGAATATGTTACCTTATATGGCAAAAGGGATTTTGCAGATGTGATTAAAGGTTTTGAGATGAAGAGGTTATCCTGGATTATCCAGGTAGCCCCAAGTGTAATCTCGAGGGTCCTTATAAATGAAAGGAGGAGGGAGGAGAGTCAGAATCAGAGAAGGGGATGTGATGACAGAAGCAGAGGTCAGGGGTAATGAAACTCCTGGCTTTGGAGATGGAAGGTGAACATGAGCCAAGGAACGCTGACGGATTCTAGAAGCAGGAAAAGACAATGAACGACTTCTCCCTAGAACCTCCAGAAAGAACACAGCCTGGCCAACACCTGGATTTCAGCCAAGAGACCCATTTTGGCCTTCTGACCTCCAGAACTAGAAGAAAATAAACTTGTGCTGTTTTAAGCTACTAAATTTTTGTTAATTTGTTGCAGCAGCAATAGGAAACGAATACAGTCACCAATCCCATTTCTCTGTACTTACTTCTTCCACCACCTTAAGCAATCACTGTAAGGAATTTACGATATATGCTTGGATACGCATGTGTCCTTAAAGAACGTATACATTTTACCTAAAGGGAACGACCTAGTGTGACTATGGTGGGTTTCCCTAAGCTTCCCAAAGCCCTTACTAGGAAACAAAGACCTTCTCTTCTTTATTTTTATAAAAGTTTAAATGACAAATGCTTGCAATGAGCCTTGGATCATTTTTACTAGTACATACCAGACAGGTGTGAGTGAATGATGCTGAGTGACTTCTGGTTTGAGGCGGAGGGAGTGGGATGGAGGAAGCATGAAGGGCTGTGAGGCAGGGAGTAAGAAAAGGAATAAGAAAAGGGGGCCAGGGAACCCTCAAACAAACTTCCACTGCTTCACAGTTAACTATCTTCAGTTGGATGCTGAAGATAAAGATGCAGTTCCATAATCAGAAGTTGTGTCCAAAAGTCTTCCCCCGAGCACACTTGCACATGCACAGAATTTAGCAGGAATATTGGTTTGTACAGCATAATTACCCTCCTATTCAACATTTCATTTTTCTTTGGTCTGCCTGTTTCACTAAATATAAGATCATTTCAATAAAAATTTTTTGTGCACTTAATGGAGTGGGAAAGTGTTGACTATCTGTGGTAAAAGGGAGTTTAGATTTAGTGCAAAGGACAAGAATTGTTTAAATATAATACTAGCGGGCTTCCCTGGTGGTGCAGTGGTTGAGAGTCCGTCTGCTAATGCAGGGGACACGGGTTCGTGCCCCGGTCTGGGAAGATCCCACGTGCCGTGGAGCGGCTGGGCCCGTGAGCCATGGCTGCTGAGCCTGTGCATCCGGAGCCTGTGCTCCGCAACGGGAGAGGCCACAACAGTGAGAGGCCCGCGTACTGCAAAAAAAAAAAAAAAAAAAAAAAAAAATCATAAATATAATACTAGCTATAAATCAATAAGTGACAACAGATTGGGTAAAATAGAGGACTCCTTTAAAATGTCATTTTTTTACATTGAAAAAATTGTATATATAAACACCAGAATCAGAAGAAAATTACTGATTTAGAAATTAAAAGTTAGGGACTTCTCTGGTGGCGCAGTAGTTAAGAATCCGCTTGCCAACGCAGGGGACACAGGTTCGAGCCCTGGTCTGGGAAGATCACACATGCAGCAGAGCAACTAAGCCCGTGCGCCACAACTACTGAACCTGCACCCTAGAGTCTATGAGCCACAACTACTGAGCCTACACACCACAACTACTGAAGCCCATGTGCCTAGAGCCCATGCTCCGCAACAAGAGAAGCCACCGCAATGAGAAGCCCACGTACTGCAACGAAGAGTAGCCCCTGCTCGCCACAACTAGAGCAAGCACACACACAGCAACGAAGACCCAACACAGCCAAAACTAAAATAAATAAATAAAATTTTAAAAAACGAAATTAAAAGTTAATCAGATCCCTGTCCCTCTCTGCCCTTTCTTTTTTTTAATAAATGTAAATACAATAGCCATCTGAAAAAGTTTTGGTGTAAAGAGTTATATAATCTTGGAACCCTCTCTCATTGAAATTTTTATTGACATTACTGTAGATTCACAGGCAGTTGTAATAAATAATATAGACATTCCTTGCTCACTTCACCCATTTCCCCCCAATGGTAACATTTTGAAAGCCTACAGTATGACACTACAACCAGGATATTGATACTCATACAATCCATCAATCTTAATCAGATTTCCGCAGTTTTGCTTACATTTGTGTGTGTGTGTGTGTGTGTGCTTATTTTTAAATGACTAGTCAATTGACTCAACACCCTGGTTCTTCTTTTACTGAGGGATTTGCAATGTCCTTTCATCAGACAATAAATTCCTTTGTATATTTTGAACTCTGTTTTCCCTCCACTGACCTGTTTTTCCCAGTATTTTGTGATACATTTTAATAGCTGGTATATTAGAACTCTGCTCATTACATTCTTCTTTAAGAAATTTACTGACTGTTTATTCTTCTGGATTAGCTTTAAAATAATTTTGTCAAGTTCCATTTTGAATGAGACTACTTAGAACTTAGAGGAAAAATTGGGAAGAATTTATATTTCTCCAGTGTTGTCTTCCTACCAAATATCTAAGTATGTCTCTTTATTTATTTAATGTTACATTTCTACATGTGTTGTTTTTATATGTTACTACTTAGAATCAATTTTTTAAATATAGATTCTTATGTTTATTTTCCATATTTATTTTGTAATTTTACTAAACCCTCATTTTAAAAAATAGACTTTACTTTTTAGAGCAGTTTTAGGTTCACAGCAAAACTGAGTGGAAGGTACAGATTTTCTATTTACTTCCCTGCTCCCACCATAGTCTCCCCCATTATCAACATCCCCACCAGAATGGTACATTTGTTACAACTGATGAACCTACATTGACACATCACTGTCAGCCAAAGTTCATACTTTACATTAGGATTCACTCTTGGTGTTGTACATTCTATGAGTTTTGACAAATGTAAATAGTTTTACTGCCCTAAAATTCCCCCATGCTCTATTCACTATCCCCTCTCCCCTAACTCCCAGAAACCATGGAATTTTTATTCTCTCCATAGTTTCATCTTTTCTGGAATGTCATATAGTAGGGATCTTATAGCATGTAGCCTTTTCAAATTGGCTTTTCCAAGTTAGTAATATGCATTTAGGTTTCTTCCATGTTGTTTCATGGCTTAATCATCTCTTTTTAGCAGTGAATAATATTTCATTGTCTGGATGTGCTATAATTTATTTATCCATTCACCTACTGAAGGACATCTTGATTGCTTCCAAGGTTTGGCAATTATGAATAAAGCTGCTATAAACATCTATGTGCAGAGTTTTGCATGGACATAAATTTTCACCTCATTTGGATAAATACCAAGGAGTGCAATGGCTGGATTGTAAGGTAAGAGTATGTTTAGTTTTGTAAGGAAATGCCAAACTGTCTTCCAAAGTGGCTGCAGCATTTTGCATTCCCACCAGCAGTGAATGAGAGTTCCTGTTGCTCCACATCGTTGCCAGCATTTCATGTTGTCCGTGTTCTGGATTTTGGCTGTTCTAATAGGTGTGTAGTGGTATCTCATTGTTGTTTCAATTTGCATTTCCCTAATGACCTGTGACGTAGAGCATCTTTTCATATGCTTATTTGTCATCAGTATATCTTCTTTAGTGAGGTGTCTGTTCAGGTCTCTGGCCCATTTTTAAATGGGGTTGTTCATTTTCTTATTGGAGAGTTTTGAGTTTGCTGTATATTTCGGATAACAGTCCTTTATCAGATGTGTCTTTTGCATATATTGTCTCCCAGTCTGTGGCTTGTCTTCTCATTCTCTTGACAATGTCTTTTGCTGAACAGTTTTAAATTTTAATGAAGTCTAGCTTATCAATTATTTCTTTCATACATCATGCTTTTGGAGTCATCACCAAACCCAATGTCATCTAAATTTTCTCCTATATTATTTTCTAGGAGTTTTACAGTTTTGTATTTTGCAATATGGTCTACAATCCATTTTGAGTTAACTTTTGTGAAGGGTGTAATGTCTGTATTTAAATTCTTTTTTTCCTCACATATGAATGTCCAGTTATTACAGTACCATTTGTTGAGAAAACTGTCTTTTCTCCATTGTATTGCCCTGGATCCTTTGTCAAAGATCAGTTGACTATTTTGTATTCGTCTATTTCCAGGCTCTTTATTCTGTTCCAATGATCTATTTACCTAATCATTCACTCTTACCACATTGCCATGTTTACTGTATCTTTATAGTAAGTCTTGAAGCTGGGTTTAGTGTCAGTTCTCCAACTAAATTCCCATTTCTAAAAAGCTTTTAATCTCATTTTTGGGGGCTCTGTAAGTATACAATCATATCATTTGCAAATATTTTTCCCTTACTTTTCTAAATTTATAGCTCTTATTTAATGTTTTTAGTTATTGTAGCTCTGTGATATGTTTTAACATCTAATAAAGCTGTTTTCTTTCAATTACTCTAGTTTCAAAATTATCTTAGCTGTTCTAACTCATTACCACCCTTTCACACCCACCATTCCTTTGGGATTTCTACAGAAACTAGAGGTGAGTTATTATTATTATTTTCAGTATTCCACAGCAAGATAATTGTCTTGTATTTTTAAAAAATTTTACTGCATGAAAATATTTTAAAGACCTTTTTATATATTAAGGTAATGAGACTTCTGTGTGTTCCAAATGGTTTTTTCAGTTTCTTTTGACTTATAAAAATTTTTAGATTTTATATTGGACCATAGTTGATTTACAATGTTGTATAAGTTTCAGATGTACAGCAAAGTGATTTAGTTATACATATACATATATCTATTCTTTTTCAGATTCCTTTCCCATATAGGTTGTTACAGAGTATTGAGTAGAGTTCCCTGTGCTATACAGTAGGACCTTGTTGATTTTATAGCAGTTTTTTCATGTAAATGGGGGATGGAAAGGGGCAGGGAGGATATCTTAGTCCAAGGGAGCAACAAAGGCAAAGGCCTCAGGGCCAGAGAACTGGAAACCTGTGATGGAAAAAAGAGTCTGGTGTGAGTTGAGGTTTGATGAGTGAGTGGGAGTCCTACCAGGGAGGGATTTGTTGGCTGTGGTGAAGAGAAGGGCTTAGACTTTATGCTACTTTCAAAAGGAAGCCATTGGAGGACTTTAAGTAGAGGAGTGACAAGACGTGGTTAATGCTTAAAATAATCATTCTGGCCGCTGAGTGGAGAATGGGCTGTGGGGTGGGGGATACAAGTAGAGTGAAAGCAGGGAGGCCTGCCAGGAGGCACCTACAATGGTCCAGGTTAGAAATGATGGTGGCTTGCACTAGGACAGTGGGAGTAGAGATAGGAAGGAACAAATTTCAAAGAAATTTTGGGGGTACAATCAAAAGGACTATATGAGAGAAAGGGAAGAAGCAAGAATAATTCAGCTTTTGACTTAAACAACTGAGTGGGTTGTTGTTGGTATTTACTGAGACAAAGAGTGTGAGGTGAGTAACAGGTTTGGGGGCAGAGAGAATAAAGAGTTCTATTTTGGACATGGTAGTTTTGAGATGCCTATTTGACAAGCAAGTGGAGATGTCATTAAGGTAGTTGGATATGAGGAAGGAGCTTGGGAAAGAGGACCAGGTTGGCTCTTTTAATTTAGGATTTTTTAGATGGACCAGATGAGTTTACATGAACAAGGGTTTAGATAAAGAGAAACTCTGAGGCATCTCCAATTTGTAGATGTCAGATTAAAGAGGTATAAACAGCAAAGGACCATAGTGAAGGAGAGGCAGGAGTGTATGGTAGTATTAGAAGCCCCGGGAAAAAAGTGGAAAGAGAGATAAACTGCATTGACTGCATTTAATAAGTTCAGTAAAATGAGAATATAGAAGTGTTAAGTTTATTTCATGTAACTAAAAAATTACAGTTTGTGTGTGTTGTATCAACCAATGCTGGCCTAACTCCTAATGATGAAAAGTATTTCAAGTAAAAATAAAAAAGGAGACAATGATGAAACCTCACCATTATTATTTAATTTTTTTCTGAAAGAATTAGCCGATAAAATTATGCAAACGGAAAAAAATTGCAATTACACGAGGTTAAAAGCCTTTCCGGTATTTTTACTTGGATATTACTAAATTTATAGACTAATCTAAATGGAATTGAAATCTTTACAAGTTTAAGCTTTTTATCCCAAGAACAAGGTATGTGATTTATTTAAATCTTCTTTCATGGATCTCAGTAGAGATATAACATTTTCTTCAGGAAGGTTCTGCTTATTTCTAGTTAAATTTATTCCGAGGTATTTTTAAAATTTTTATTTTGTATTGGAGTAGAGTTGTGTTAGTTTCAGGTGTACAGCAAAGTGATTCACTTATACATATGCATGTATCCGTTCTCTTTCAAATTCTTTTCCCATTTAGGTTAGTACAGAGTATTGAGCAGAGTTCCTGTGCTATACAGTAGGTCCTTGTTTGTTATCTATTTTAAATATAGCAGTGTGTACATGTCAATCCCAAAGTATTTAAAAACAACTTCTGTTGCTACTGTTACCATATCTGTATTTATATATTTATCGATATCTATATTGATATCGATATACAGATGATCTTTAAAATATATAATATATATTTAAAAGATTATGCACAAAAAGGCTAAACTAGAAATGAGCAGAATCTTCCTGAAGAAAGCACATGCTCTCTCTCTCCACATGTACATATAAGGTATAATTATCCATATACATGTATATAGATACATGGATTATGGTATATATATGCATATACATACTATATATGTGCATATATATATCTATACACACACACACACACACACACACACACAGCGTCTCTGGGCAATATTTAAACCTATCTCTGGGTGAGTTTTTTTTCTCTGTCTGGTACTAGAATCTTTGTCTTTTTCCCTTTCCTAACTGTAACATGTTATATCTTAATTTCTTGAGATGCCCACACTCTTAAAGAAGGGGTGAAGACAGTCTTCTCTCATAGTCTCTCCAAATGAAGGGCCTGAGCAGGAGGGAAGCTTGCGATGGGTCGCCGAGGGGAGAAGACTGTGGTCATCAGAATACTCCTATCATATTTTCAGTCATGACTAAAACTTGAGCTGAAGTCTTAAGAATCCTATGAACTGAGACATTAAATTACATTTTAATTTTAACTCAAATTTCCTTTGAAATTCCATTTCTTCAGTAACATCTTGTTTTCTCCTCTCTCTTTAATAAAACCTCATTTCCAGAACAACTAAACTGCTATAGCCCTTCAAATGATTCCCTTCAAAAGCCTTGTGGGGAATGTTTTTAATAAATACTAAAAAGTATTGTTCTATTTTTAAGCTTTTACCTCAAGCGTCTGAACAGTTCCTATGAGCTTTCTACTGCTCTGTTTAGTCGAATTCAATACAAAACAGGAAATCAATTATATAAACCCTTTCTTTAAAAAGTGTAAAACAGATGCTTGATTTAAAGTACAGGTAAACATTAACATATTTGATAATATTTGGATAATTTATTAAATAGTCAACATATTAAAATAACATTTGACATATACATTTTGATAGTGTTATATATTAATATAGTTGGCTGCTTCTTTTCTGTACAAAACCAATTACTGCATGTATTTTGAGTTACAAACAGTGGTGGGATTAAATATTGTCCTCTTCTGGAAATTTGACTTAATAAGTTAATTCTCTGAAAGAATAAACACATAGATAGGAGGCAGGGTGAACACAGTATGCCAAAACAAGATCAATAGTGAGATTTGATGTCTTCAGAATATTGCTATAAGCCAGTTCGTTAAACTACAGGATTAAAATTATATTGAGAAACTCAATAGCAAATAAATTTATGAATTATGCTTGTTGGAAGACTTAAAAGTTCAAATGATTTATGGAATAACAAATGAGAGAAGAACCCAACTTAACTTGACTAGAGATGCAGTCATTAGGGCTTAATTTCCAAGTGATCACATGCTTGTCAAGAGTTCCCTAAAGGAAGAGGGAGAAGTAGAAATGGGACTAGAGGTTGTAGATTTGATAAACTTCAATGAGGGAGAGCAAAATGAATGTGTCCAGAGACTTTATCCTTCACCTTTGTACTACTTGGTTTGGTTCTTGTGTCTGATATAATTCTCATTAAGTTTCTTAGGCAAATTCAATGTTGGTGTCATAAAGGGGGACTGGGACTGCTTGATTCCATAAGGAAACTCAAGGGAATATTTTCAGTCCTCGAGTAAGGATGGAGTATTTTAGAATATTCCCTTCCTATATTCCAGGTGAATCTTAAATTTTGATAATGTCAGATTTTGCACAAGTAGTTTAAGGCTAAGAAAAATTCTATACCAAGGGATTCTCCCATCAACCTCTAGGAGAACCAAGTGAGAAAGTGTGACTCAGTACAACTCATGACTGCAGAGGGAAAGTCAGCCCAAAGTACATTTTCTAATATTGAGGAGTGAGTAATGTCCTCCTCATTCAGGCTTCCTCATACCCAAATGTTCGGGATGCTACTTAGGTAATAGTCACTGTAGTACTACAGAAACTTATTTTTACCAGGATGCACCCTCTTAGGTAGCTCTTTCCATGGGAAAACAAAAATGTGCTAGTCACAGCTCATACAACTCAATAACAACAAAAAAACAACCCAATCAAAAAATGGGCAGAAGACCTAGACACGCATTTCTACAAAGAAGACATACAGATGGCCAACAGGCACGCGAAAAGCTGCTCAGCATCGCTAATTATTAGAGAAATGCAAATCAAAACTACAATGAGGGGCTTCCCTGGTGGCACAGTGGTTGAGAGTCCACCTGCCGATGCAGGGGATACGGGTTCGTGCCCCAGTCCGGGAAGATCCCACATGCCGCGGAGCGGCTAGGCCAGTGAGCCATGGCTGCTGAATCTGCGCATCCGGAGCCTGTGTTCCGCAACGGGAGAGGCCACAACAGTGAGAGGCCCGTGTACCGCAAAAAAAAAAACCAAAAAAAACTACAATGAGGTACCACCTCACTCAGGTCAGAATGCTCATCATTAAAAAGTCTACAGGGCCTCCCTGGTGGCGCAGTGGTTGAGAGTCCGCCTGCTGATGCAGGGGATACGGGTTCGTGCCCCGGTCTGGGAGGATCCCATATGCCGCGGAGCGGCTGGGCCCGTGAGCCATGGCCGCTGAGCCTGCGCATCCAGAGCCTGTGCTCCGCAACGGGAGAGGCCACAACAGTGAGAGGCCCGCGTACCGCAAAAAAAAAAAAAAAAAAAGTCTACAAATAACAAACGCTGGAGAGGGTATGGAGAAAAGGGAACCCTCCTACAATGTTGGTGGGAATGTAGATTGGTACAGCCACTATGGAAAACAGTATGCAGGTTCCTCAAAAAACTAAACACAGTGTTGCCATATGATCCAGCAATCCCACTCCTCGGCATATATTCAGACAAAACTACAATTCAAAAAGATACATGCACCCCTATGTTCATAGCAGCACTATTCACAGTAGCCAAGACATGGAAGCAACCTAAATGTCCACTGACAGTTGAATGAATAAAGATGTGGTATATGTATATATATGTATGTACACATATACATACAATGCAATACTACTCAGCCATAAAAAGGAATGAAAAAATGCCATTTGTAGCAACATGGATGGGCCTAGAGATTATCATACTAAGTGAAGTAAGTCAGAGAAAGACAAATACCATATGATATCAGTTGTATGTGGAATCTAAACTATGACACAAGTGAACTTATGAAACAGAAAGAGACACACAGACATAAAGAACAGACTTGTGGTTGCCAAGGGGGAGGGGGTGTGGGGAGGGGTGTGTTGGGAAAGTGGGATTAGCAGATGCAAGCTAGTATATATAGAATGGATAAACAATGAGGTTGTTTGTATATATAGAATGGATATATACAGAATGGATAAACAACAAGGTCCTACTGTATAGCACAGGGAACTATATTCAATAACCTGTGATAAACCATAATGGAAAAGAATATGAAAAATAATATATATATGTATAATTGAATCACTTTGCTATACACCAGAAACTAACACAACATTGTAAATCAACTATACTTCAATAAAAAATACATTTTAAAAAATGTGCTTGTCAAAGTCTTGGAGTTACTGACCTGAGCCTGAGCAGAGCCCAGAACTCACAAACATAACACTGTCTTCCAACCTCAAGTGTGACTTAAATCATTTTGCTAAAATATTGATTAAATAGAGGCATACCTCAGAAATATTTCAGGTTTGGTTCCAGACTACTGCAATAAAGCGAATATCACAATAGAGTCACATGAATTTGGGGGTTTCCCAGTGCATATAAAGGTTATGTCTACACTATACTGTAGTCTATTAAGTGTGCAATAGCATTACGTCTAAAAAATGTATATACCTTATTAAAAAACACTTTATTACTATGTTATCATCTGAGACTTCAGTGAGTGTAACCTTTTTGCTGGTGGGGCCTCTTGCCTCCATGTTTATGGCTACTGACTGGTGAGGGCGGTGGTCACTGAAGGTTGGGGTTAGCTGCAGGAATTTCTTAAAATAAGACATGTTTAACTTTGAAATTGACACCTCACCATCAAGATGGGAAAACTTTAGCAAATTTGGCCAAGAAAATTCCTCTAATTTTATCAGTCGAGTTTCTTGGGCCAACCTGCCTACTTATATGGGCACAATTTGCAATGACCCCAATCAATTACAGTAGTAACATCAAAGATCACTGATCACAGATCACTGTAAGAAATACAATAATAATGAAAATGTTGGAATTTTGAGAATTCCAAAATGTGACACAGAGACATGAAGTGAGCAAATGCTGTTGGAAAAATGGTGCTGATAGACTCTGTCAACACAGGGTTGTCACAAACCTTTAATTTGTAAACAAAACAAAACAAAAAAATGCAGTATCTGCAAAGCACAATAAAATGAGGTATGCCCATATGAATAAATCTAGAACCAGATAGCAACACTTTATGCTTATTGCTCTTATATAACTATAATAAAAATCAAATTTACAAACTAGTTATATACAACCTATAAGACCAATAGAACCCAAATCTACAACACTGATTTAATGATCGTTTGTTAAATACTAAATTACCTTTCATTATGTGAATGGGTACTTTGTAGCTCTCACCTTTTATTGAAGATAGGTCCTTTCATGATCACTATCTGTCTTGCAGTAGGGCTCAAAAATAATCTCACAATAATAATCTCACAATGCTAGCCAGAATGAACAGGGAATAGGTCTTATTAGGGGTAACTTCCAAGGCAAGAATGTGAGAAGAAAGACATATGCTTGTCCATGGAGGAAAAGGTGTCAGAGTTAGCAAGCCTTGCTGGACACGCTGTGGATGTATGTTTGAGTGAAGGTTCTTTGCCCCCTACTGCTTTACCTTTTTATAAATACAACAAAGTAGCCATGTTAGAAGTGAGACAAATAGACTACTCAACCCCTTGGGATATCTGAATTTTGGATTCCAGTGTTAAAAAAGTTGTCTGGGAAAACCAGCTACTTGGAGGCATTAGGGTCCCACGTGGAGTTGGGTTTGGGTACAGACTTTCCTGCTGGGGGAAGGTAGCCACCTGTCTTGTAATTCAGGTGACCCAGAGTGAGTTCTTAGGCTCATTTTCAGAAAATTCTGCTCATTGTGTCTTAGTGCTAGATGCTATGATACAGGCTCATTTGAATTCGGTATATTTAAATCATCATAAGTCAAGTGATGATTCAATTCTCCCACCATTTTTTCCATTTGAACTATTGTAAAATTTTATTTCCTATATTGTGTCATGACATCACTTAATATTCACATGGAAAAGAGCCTCCTTTGTGTATTTGCTTAGATGGTATTAACTTCATGGCAAATCTGAAAGCAGGCCCTAAAATTTTGGAGCAGTATTCATTTATAAAGTGATAAGATGACATGCTATATCATTCTGGGCATGGTTTCTTTTAGATTATCAGAAAAACAGAACCACAGAACTAGAAAAACAAACTACTGTACAGAGGATTCCAACCCCCATGAATTTGGGAAACACTGGAAAGATCACGGATGTTGGGGCTTGGCAACCTTGGACTTGAGTCTTAGCTCTAGCACTTTAGCATGTGGCCTTGGGGAAGTCATCAGTCCTCTCTGGACCTCAAGTTCTATATTTGTAAAGTGGATGACCTTCACTCATTCAACATATAGTAACTAAGCTGGCACTGTCCTAAGTGCTAAGGAAGTAGCTGTGAGCAAACTAAGTACCTGCTCATAGTGCAGTCAGGGTGGAGAGTGGAGGGAGAAAAAAATACACATAAAGTAATTTCATGTAGTGATAAGTGGTGTGAAGAATACAGGGCAATGGGATAGAAAGGGACTGTGGGTGAAAGGCAGAGTTGGTACTTTAGCCAGGGAAGACTCTCAGATGATAATGTGGCATTTGAGCAGACACCCAAATCATGAGAAGAAATTAGGCATGTGATGAGCCAGCAGATGTGGGAGTGAGCTCGTTGTATCTGAGGGACTCAGAAAACTGGTGTGATTGGAGCACAGAGAGGAAGGAAATGATGGAGTCTATTCTGCAGGTTCTTTAAGGATTACATGAGCTAAAGACAAAAAGTGCCCAGCACAGAGTATCAAACCAACAAATGGCGAGTATTATTTGTACTATAGATTATAAATTCATACTTTACGATGTGAAGAGTTAATCTGCTCTAAATGGAAAAGTTTTGTGGATCTCACTTAAGTTCATTTCCATTAGAAATCAAGAGAGAAGCTAGCAGGAAGACTATTTTAGTAAGCTGCTTTGTTTACATGCATCCGTTGCAAAGTTTTTCTCAGTGATGTCTACAGTATGTTCTCAACAATCTCAGGATATACATTATTCATACAGTCATAGAATCTTTACTTATTTATTAAAGCTGGTGATACTTAAGAGATCATCCTGCTTCACTCATTTTTCTGGTAAGCAAGGTACAGCCCAAGGAAATGATGCAATTTAAGTAAACAGAATTAGTGGCAGAGCTTGTACAAGATCCAGGTCCCTGGACTCTTCATTGTCTCTTCTTTTTATTATCCTAACTTATTCCCTTCTTCTACTCTCCCTTCCTAGTCGTACCTCGGCTTTTTGTTGCTATTATGGTTAGCAAAATGATACTTTAGGGATGGCTGATGTTGAACACAAGCCAGTGATATGACTAGTAATTTAAAGCCTTTTAGACAGATCACATCACAGATGATTAGGGCATTTTTGTGGACTGAATGCTTATGTCCTCTGAAAATTCCTATGTTAAAGCCCTAACCCCCCATGTGATGGTATCTGGAGGTAGGGACTTTGGGAAGTGATTAGGTTTAGATGATGTCATGAGGGTATATCCTTCCTGATGGAATTAATGCCCTATAAGAAGAGACCAAAGAGCTTGCATGCTCTCTCTCTGCCATGTGAGGACACGGCAAGAAGGTAGCCATCTGTAAGCCAAGAAGAGAGCTCTCACCAGAACCTGACCATGCCAGCACCTGATCTTAGACTTCCCAATGTCCGTTGTTTCAGCTACCCAGTCTATAGTATTTTGTTATAGCAGCCCGAGCAGACTAAGGCACGCCTTTATATTGCAACATTTAGGATATGCTATATTGTTGGACATTTACTAGGGTGGGTGAGAATAAAGCAGTAGGCTGGTTGCCCCAGGAAACTTGACTGGTAAAATTAGAGGAATTTTCTTGGCCAAATTTGCTAAAGTTTTCCCACCTTGATGGTGAAGTGTCAGAGTTACACATGCCTTGAAAAATCTGCTTTAAAACTGGTCACTGTTGATTTTATGATGTGAAGGCAAAAGCTGAAGATCTAAAAGAAAAATACAACCTAATAATATCATATTAGGGGAACTTGCAAGGTCTTCTAATGACTTGTCCTGTACTGATGAAATACATCAATGTCAGAGAACAGTTGTTGAACTAGATGGGCTTGATATATGCTAAAACGTAGGGCTCTTTTGTGCTTGTAATTGAGAATTGGATCTTTGCTAGTAATTTTGTTAGTGATATATGAGCCAGAGGAGAACACAACTCTCTTCTAAAGCTATTTTAAAGATATAGTGCTCACATTAGGAAAAAAGGCTTTGTCAGTAAATAAATACAATACAGACACAAGTAATTGATGTGTATGGTAATAACTGTACTCTATTACTTTCATAAAGTCCTCTGGCCTACAGATGCTTAAGAAAATATACTACTGAATAGCCCCTTAAAAGGGATGAATTAGTTGAGATATTGCTTCTCAAAATTTAGACTCAGGTGCTCTCTTCAGAATAGAAGATGCCTGAGTGCTTAGGACCAAATATCTAACAAATGAAAAAATAAAGGCAATTTCAGTGTATGCATCAGTTGGCAATTGCTCGTATTGTTTTTGTATCCTATTATTCTTGTGAATTTGTTTGCAGAATATTTGTAGTAATTCTTCAATATTGGGGTAATGGGAAGAACATATGGAGCTGAAGACTCCTACATGCTCCTCTAAGAGTTGATTTTTTAAATCTTCAAAATAGGAGGAGTAATAACACCTACATCTCAGGGTTGTCCTAAGAGTTAAATGAGATAATGTATGTGAAATATGGCCTAAAAAACCACTAAACAAGCGTTATATACACATAAAATTATTTCACTTCCAAATCAGAAAATTCAAGCACAAAGGAAATGAAAAATTTCCTTTAAATTTTATTTTTAATAAAAAATAAAAAAGGTTTTATCACCAATAATAAATGAAGAATGGGTGGCTTATAAATGATGGGCTTGTGAGTAGAAGAAAAAGAATCCAGTGACTAAGCTCGTTGAAGGAAGCTGGCTTAAGAGGTCTCATCATCCAGAGCCAGGGCAGGATAGCTTAACCAGCAGAGAAGTTAGTTACCTTCCTGGAAGCCAGTTTGGAAGGAGAGCTGGGGACTCTGGACAAGGATGTGGGAAGCAGTGGAATCTTCTTTTCACCTGATTTGTAAGTGAGGGCAGCCTGAAACACCACCATGCACGGGTCAGGCCTGCAGTAGCTGAGACCATTCAGGTCTAAGCAGAAGGAGGTATTCTCTGTGGGGAGGTTGGCTGGTACAGTGAGGGTGGGAATCAGCATTCCCAGTCCCAGCTCCATGTGCAGAGATCTTAGGAAGAAGCTAGCTTGCTCTGCACAAAGCCTTAAGGCAAGTCTCCGTTCCATCCAGAGCGCCTGTAAGCCCTTCCTATTTAGAACTTCCGGAGCTGTCATTCTTTTCTGCCCTGTTTTAGAAGACAAATGTCTAACTCTCTTTATATTTATTTAGAGTTTATCTTTTTCACCAGACAGTAAGCTCCATGGGACGTGCCTCCTGTCAGTTTTCTTTCCCACTGAGTCCTCAAAGCCCGGCCAAGTGCCTGGCACATAACAGGTACTCATTAAATAGATAAAGAATGAACACTTAACACAATGTAAATAGGAGGAATAAGTAAATTAAAAAGGGAGAGGGGCTTGGAGAAGTAACATTTACTGTCTCGTCTGCATTACTTTACTTACAATAACATGTTTGATTCTTTGAACTACCCTGTAGATGGATGTGAATGATGTTTAGTAAATGAGGAAATGGAGACTCGGAGAATTTAGAAAACTTACTTCTGGTTTCACACCTGGTAAGCGATATAGAATTTGGACGAGATTTGACCAATGCCCAAATCCACAATCCTCCAACTGCCGAGGTTCCCCTAGCACAGCAGGGATGATGCCTTAAGGACGGGCAGATCTAGGTTCTATTCTAAAGGTGCCCCAAGGCAACTTAGAAGCTAGTTGCAGTTCTAGGGAAGAGTAGAACTGAATTTTCTGTTTGTTATTAAACAAAGTGTTTGTTTGAACTGATTGCAATGTTCCCAGTGAATTAGTACCATAGATAAACATACTTAGCAGGACGGGAGATGTGGTAGGGGCATGATAAATGTTTGTAGCACAAATAAATGAAAATATAAATGAAAGAAAGAAAAGGATAAATCAACCAGAAGGTGGCCAGTTTTAACCTAAAAGCCACACAGATGAGCATGACTAGCAGCAGGGAAATGGAAACATCAAAGGGGAAGAAACCAGAAAGATGGGGAATAGAGCAAACCCTGAGCCTGAAAGTAACAGAAGGAAATGAAAAACAAGGCAAACACATTTAAAGCCTGCACATAAAGGTTTCTGTGTCTTCTATTTAGTTCTCTAAACAATAATAATGTATTTCTTCAGTTCATTAGATAATCTATTAAAAAAAGAAAAATCACAGCCTTTGCACCATCTTTGGAAAGTCATTGAGGCTTTCCAGGGTGGGGAAGGAAATCTTATGAACCCTCTGGTGCCCTGAATGAGTTACCATTCTTGGACCGCAAATGTTCCTTGTGCTGTAATTATAACATTAATTGCAAACTTTATTGACTCACTTTTACTCGCTAGGCAAGCTGTTTGCTATTGGCTGTGGCTAGAATAAGGCCCTCCTCACCCAACCCTGGCAGGTCAGGATGAGGAAGCATCACAGTTTCCTGATAAAGGATATAGGCCCCTAGATGATATTAATGTTCCTAAAAAAGGCTGTTGTGCTTGGGTTGTCCTCTGACACTTTGAGGTGAATGACCTCTTGCTGTCCCACACTCCACCCCTTGGTACCATTCCCAGAGGCAGAATCCTTACGTGAAAGGGGAAGGAGCCTTTTCACACTCATCTGCTCTGTCTCCCTTCCTGTGAAAGTGATGGTGAGGGTGGTGCTGTCCTGCTTTGGCCACCTGGACCAGAAGAGGTAAGGAAAGAGCTGAGCGCCTCACAAAACCTTAACTGCAAGTTATTTTCCACTTATTATTATTGTCATTTGAAATGGTTACACGAATTTTAGATGAGAGAACTAAGTACATGTGACTTGTGATTTATCCAACTTGGTACCAGGACTGATATTTACATATACCATAGCTGCTTAGGAGCTCTGTCCACATTTCTCAGAAAAACAGCAATAATTCAGTTAATTGAATAATATCAAGATAGATTGATTCTTATTATTAATTAATCTTATCTTAATGACTTTTGCTGGCTACTATACAATTAATTAGGAAACATTTTGATACACTGATTAAGTTGGATAGGCTGGCCTCAAATCCCAGCTTATTATCTAGCTCAGTGGTCTTTGGGAAATTAATTAATCTTATAACCTCAGTTTCCTCATTTGTAAAATGGGCATAAGAGCTGTAGCTTCCTAGATTGTTGTGCAGATTAAATGAATTAAACCATGTGAAGCACTTACTTAAAAAGGTCTATCATGTATTAAGTCTCAATAAAGAATACTAGATATTTGCTTGATAGCAAGACGTACATTTTCCACATTTTGACATTTCTGAAATTGGGACGTGTCTTAAAACCTTTCCAAAGAGACTCTCCAGTTCCTGACAAGTTACCATTGCTGGCCTGTGTTCATGTACCAACTTTACCAGATCCGGAAGGTAGGTGTTGGCCTCAGTTGAGTTAGAAACATTGGTAGTCCCACAGGTGCTATATCATTTAAATCAAATTTAGAAGTGTAATTTTAAGACTCAACAAAAATATTTTTAAACAAGCTTGTACCATAGTGCAGCATAGAAACAAAAAGGTATTGTCTCAATAGAAGACTGCCTTTTACATGTCAGGCAATGCAATTAAAGGCATCAGAGAAGGCCAAGTTTTTCAGAATACATCATGGAATTTTCAAAGCTAGGAAAAAGGTGTGTATAACCAATTTTGTGAAGGTCTATCACTCAAGCTCAGAACATCAGATAAAAGCTTTTAGCTGACTTTCAAGGAAAGCAGTTTAAATTCCAGTGACATGTAAGTCCATTAAAAAATCCTATAAGGGGACTTCCCTGGTGGTCCAGGGGTTAAGACTCCATGCTTCCCATACAGGGGGCCCAGGTTCAATCCCTCTTGGGGAGCTAAGATCCCACATGCCGCGTGGCCAAAAAAAAAAAATTCCTATAAGTATAATCAAAGCAGAAATGTTGACAAAATTCCAGATTCTTCGATATGCTTTTAAATTATATTACCAATCCAAAAACTGTTACAGCTGTCAAGACAATGGACCTGGGTAATGAAAATTAGAATATCTTTATGACCCCAAAGTGACTCAGAATTATTTTTATATTTTGTAAGTGAAGCTTAGAGTCAAATCAGTATGATGGTCATACTGATTCTGGAGAAGAAAGTGGAATGTGATGATATGAACAAATACAAACTTTTATAGACTCTTAAAATATATATATGTGTATATATATTTAATATGGTGTTTGATTTTTCTGGAAAAGTTGTCAGTAATTGATGCTTTTAACAATGGCTGATGTCTTAGAATCAAGGGACTATAATATAATCAAGGTGACTAAAAGCTTCATGTTGGATATGGTAATATCTTTTTAGAGTGTGTGCCCAGCTCACAGCAATTCCCTGGCAGCTGTTTTACACAGGGAACATCATTCCTCTGGCCTCGGTTGATCAGACGAGGCATGAACCCCTGGTTCAAGTTGAGCCAGCATCCCTTCCCCAGGAATCTGGAATTGGGACATAGAACAGGAGTCTCTGAACTTGGGAGGGATGACAGCATGCCCTACACTGTTGGTGGGAATGTAAATTGGTGCAGCCACTATGGAAAACAGTATGAAGTTTCCTTAAAAAACTAAAAATAGAGTTACCATGTGATCCAGCAATCCCACTCCTGGGCATATACATGGAGAAAACTCTAATTCAAAGAGATACATGCACCCCAACGTTCACAGCAGCATTATTTACAATAGCCAAGACATGGAAGTAACCTAAATGGCCACTGACAGATAAATGTGTAAAGAAGATGTGGTAAATATATACAATGGAATACTACTCAGCCGTAAAAAAGAATGAAATAATGCTATTTGTGGCAACATGGATGGACCTAGAGATTATCATACTAAATGAAGTAAGCCAGACAGAGAAAGACAAATATCATATGATATCACTTATATGTGGAACCTAAAAAAATGATACAAATGAACTAATTTACAAAACAGAAATAGACCCACAGACATAGAAAAAAAACAACTTATGGTTACCAAAGGGGAAAGTGGGGGAAGGAGGGATAAATTAGGAGTTTGGGATTAACATATACACACTACTATATATAAAGTAGATAAACAACAAGGACCTAATGTATAGCACAGGGAACAATATTCAATATCTTGTAATAACCTATAACCCATAATGGCAAAGAATCTAAAAAAGAATATATATATATATACATGTATATATACACGAATCATTTGCTGTACACCTGAAACATTGTAAATCAACTATGCTCTAATAAATATGAACAATTCAACAGATGCAGAAAAAAAGCATTCAATAAAATCAACACTCATTAATGATAACAAACAGCAAACTAGGGAAAAAAAGCACTTAAAAAAAAGCAGTGGTAAAATTTTAGTTAAGGAAATAATTGGATACTTTTAAGTAGTAAAGCTAACAGAAGAATATCTGTTAATGTGGTGTTTTAGGGGCCTCTCAAGTCTGAGATGGTTAAAATCAAACTTACGGAGCTGGCCCCATGAAACAATATTTTTATATTGCCACAAAATTTCCCTTATATTATCTTTCGGCTGCTGGTGGCTTATTTCATTAAAAAAAAAACGTTTTCCTTGGAATTTCTTGTGGAACTAACAAAAATCTCTGCTCTTTGATTTTTGCAATTGCTCAGCTTCTTTTTTCCCAATGAATATGGAGAGGAAATAGAAGCTTATTAATTGCTATGACATTCTTTCTAACGTATTTCAAGCCCAGGTGTTGAAGTGAGCATGTGTCAGGTTTTAATCGTTGGTACTTGTTTCTTCATAGGGCATATTTCTATTTTGTTCCTCTGGGTATCAGATCTTCCTCTTCTTTCTCAGTTCTCTGTTTTTTAAAATTATTAATTCTTTGACTTTATGAAGTATGATATTCACCCTAGGTGCAAGGATCTTCCTGGACACTTCAATTCCTGAAGAAAATTCTCTTCAATGATTTTTAGGGAAAAGCAGAACTTACCCTAAGTTTATTCAATAACAGGAGTTCTTAATTCTATTATGAGCCCCTGATTCTTTTGAGCATCTAATCAAAGTTGTGTAATCATTGCATAGAAAAATGCATCTACATGCCTAGACGTATGTTTTGGATGCATTTATGAATTAATGAACTAGCTGAAGCCCATTCATGACCCCTAAGCTAAAAACCACTGTTTGCCATACTCTTATACAGACCCTGGGAAGTTCCTTTAGTTTCCATCTATAAATCTGACAAATCAAGCATTTTTGAGGGCAAAGACACATTTAAGGCCAGAGCATGGGGGGTTCAATTTCTCTCACCCCTCAAAGTAAGAGTTAGGGGTCTTCCTTCATCCTGAGATTAATCCTCTAGTCTTGAGAGTTACATTATACAACATCTACCATTACTGGGGCACTCTCTGAGTGCCAAGAACTGATAGAGCATTTCAAAGTATTTCATTTTTATAATACACTTTGAGATACATAAAACCATTCTTAGAGGAATAAACAAAATAGCAGAACAAAATTCCAGAACCAGAAGAGAATGGGATTAGGCTAGCAGACAGAAGTGCTTCTGCTCTGGGTAGTTCATTTTCCTATTAGTTCATTCAACAAATATTTCCTAAGAGTGTTCAATGGAATTTGTGCTATGCTGGAGTATTTGGCTATCATCAAAAAAATCAGACATAGTTCAGCCTTCAAAGAACTCATGGTGCCATTAGGAAGATAAGTCAAAACAGTTTATTAGTCTAGGCACTGGGATCCTTGCTCTGGATCATACCAAAACAAGTAAGACCTATTTTTGTGCTCAAAACACCTATGATCTTCTTAGAGGATATTGCAAGTAAACACATGGCATTGACACAGAGGCAAATAACGTAGGTGTTGGAAGAGTGGAATAAACCCAACAAGATATGCTTGATGGGAAAGTGAGAGATGGAGGGTGGCAGACTGGACCTCTAAGCTCACTCTCTGTTAAGTTCCCTGGGGAAACTCTGGGGACCATGCTGGTAGAAGACATAATGTCTGTAACAGTCCACTGTCCCTGAGATCCTTGAATATAGGGCCTGAGCCTTATCTGTTTTTTAAAACATGTTTTCAGGTCTTAGCACAGTATTGCCAAAGAGAATGTGCTCAGTAAATGTTGGTTGCATGGAGTTGGAAATGAAACATAAAAAAACAGCACCCCTAAGACAAAACTCCTGCTACCACCAAGATAAAAACATAAAAGCCAATTTACATGCTTTTGTCCTAAATGCTAACCAAGGAAGTACTTTGGTCCTTGACCACTAGAACTTGACAGCCTAGTATAGACACACTAAGGTAGGCATTGGAAACGCTTTGTATATATTATGGGCCTCCTTACTCTCTGAAGGAATAATCCAACTCATTGGAGGAAACAGTGTAAAAATGAGGACCTCTAATTAATTATTTCTATTTATGTGGCTATGTTTTGTTCTGTGTTTTTCTTCTTTGGTACATGATGATTTGGCTGATCATCATCTAAAAAATGTTGATTTGCTTGCTAGCTGTTATAAACTACTTTATACCCAGATCATCTTTTATTATAATAGGGAGATACAACACTTCGTTAGATATTGCTGCTTTTATTTGTCCTTTGTCATAATTTCTAGTAATTTTTTAAATTATTGGGAATGCTTACATAATCACATACTAACACCTACAGGAGTGAATCACAGTTCATCTTGCAGATTTATTGCATACCTACCGAAAAAGTGCCTTAGGATGCAAACATTAAAGTTTTAAGTTATCTCCTGAAAGTCCCACAGACAGGCCATGCGGTTTAGAGGTCAAAATTAAACAGAAATCCATTTAAACTCTTTTTCTTCTTCATTTAAATAATGAGACAAGTTAAAGAACGATTGGGAAATGCTCTTAGCAAGCAGATAAGTCATTTATTCACAGCACAGTTGAAATAGAAAGCTTCCATGCGTGGGAGGATTCACGAATACTTGCAGCAAGCAAACTCTCTCTTCCCTCTAAACTTTGACTAGCAGAAGAACAAGGTCTGCAGGTCTGCGTAGATTCCAGGTAGTTTTTCAAAGCAGCCACTTTGCTTCTTAGCCGTTTCCATGTACCCTTGTACCTGGTTTGCTGTCTAGTTTTCTTCCATTGATAGCTATCTTCAAAATTCAGCAAGAACTTAGCAAATATTTTTGTAGGAGTCAGGGGGCTATGTAGTTATCTTTATGACTTAATTTTTCTTTTCTTCCTTTTTTTTCCTCTTCATGGCTTCTCCTCCCTTTTCTGGTTTCTCTTTCTGTGTCTTTATTCCTATCTCTCTCCTTCTCTCTCCTGACTCTGTATGTGTGTGTGTCTCTCTCTGTCTCCTGTCTCTCTTCTTTCTTCCATCTGCCTCTCTTCACATATTTATTAAATGTTACCACATACCAGGCACTGGTTTAGGGGTGGGAGATTATAAAGATTATAAAGAAGGCAGTTTATGCTTTCCAGAATTCTCAGTCTAACAGGGTAGGGGTTGAGAGGAGGGGAATAGCACGGACGGAGTAATGATAGCAATTTATAAAGATAGAAACGAGATGTTTTCGCAGCACAAAGAAGTGTTTAACTCTGTCTGAAAAGGTCAGGATGAAGTGAAATTTGAATTAAGTCTTGAAGCATAGGCAGGAGTTTTTAAAGTGGGGGGCGGGTAGGAGAGAGGCCATTCCAGACGGGATAGCATGTGCAAAGGTGTGCAGGTGAGACAATATCAAACATCGTGGAAATGGCAAACGGGGCATACACTTAGTCCACTCGGAACCAGAAACTGAGGGCAGATCACAGAGCAATGACACCTACAGTCCAATAGCAATCCTTACCTGCATACCTACGTAAGTCCTGTGCAACCAGTGCTTTCGGTTTGTTTTTGGTTTTCTCCCAACAATCGCTCTGAGACATATGTAATGAGCCATAGTGGGAAGCTGTTGTAACCCACAGTCTGAATCAGTGGTGTCGGGCTGAGGGGAGCTCTCTATGGCTCTGACCAGAGGGGTTTATGCTCTTTCCTAAACTGAAAGTAGAAGCCAAATGTTGGAGATTTGAAGGCAGCCAAGACACTATTCCACTTTCCTTTCTATGGAATTTTGAGCCGACTGAGAACTAGAGAAAGAATATGCCAGATGGAATTCCAAGTATCCCCTTTGTTAGTAATAATGGCTAGTTTGGAGAATGTGGCTTAAACCTCTGGCAATACTGAGCTTCTTGGCTTCTTACCCCAGAATTAGGGAGGTTCACCTACTCAGTTGTAAACCATGGGCTTCCTTGCCACCCTGAGGAGATGGAGGATCAGACCGGAATTCTTTGCAGGCAGGCAGAGGAATGGGAAAATGAGGCTGAAGACCTCAACAGTCCCAGAAATCATTCCACCCACCGTGGCATAAAATGAGTGAGTGTGTGGGGAGAGGTCATGAGCTACACTGATGTTCTACGGAAACCTGAAGCCCGGTAATAGAAGATGGTCCCTACCAAGTCCAAGTCTGATATTTGTCATTCCACTTCCTCATCATAAGAAATTGACACGGGTGAGAAGTGTATGTGAAAGGTGGTCCTGTGACTATTTTTGTTTGAATCCTTATCATGAACTGGTGTGGCAAGCAGAGATATCTTTTGTAAACAATGTTTGTAGCTGCCTTCTTCTTTAGAGTAGAGGGGTAACATGTTGACCTCCCAGGAATCTCCTAGATCAGGGACTCTAGACTTTTGTGTTCTATTAAAATCAGTGGATTTGAGAAACACTAGCATTAAGGTTGAAAAAGTGTGAGAGGGTTTCCCTGGTGGCGCAGTGGTTGAGAGTCCGCCTGCCGATGCAGGGGACACAGGTTCGTTCCCCGGTCTGGGAAGATCCCACATGCCGCGGAGCGGCTGGGCCTGTGAGCCATGACCACTGAGCCTGCGCGTCCAGAGCCTGTGCTCCGCAACGGGAGAGGCCACAACAGTGAGAGGCCCGTGTACCGAAGGGAAAAAAAAAAAGTGTGAGAGACCCAGGTCTTTAGAAGAAATCTAGAATTGAGCACAAGATTGAGGGTGTGTGGCAGTGCGACCTTTTGAGTAGGCTAGAAATATGGAAAGAAGATTCTCAGGTTGTTGCCAAGACTTCAAGGGCCTGTGCAGGACGTTTTGTCCTAGTAACGTTTAACTGAACTCTATCAAGCTAACAAACAACTCCCCTCTCCAGCTCTCAAGGACTCATTGCCTTCCCTCTGATGTAGATTTTGTTGGGGTGCTGTGTTCTTTCAAGATTAAGACAGTGACTCTATGTTAGATTCAAGATGCCTGCATGTTAGTGTCCTTCGGTTTTTTAGACAGTTGAAACAAGATTTACAATTTAATTGGTAAGGAGCTGTAATCTGTTAGTGCACCATGCCTTTAATAGCTGCAGAGGCATGCCTGGAGGGGAAGGCAGACTGTGGTTTTCCAAAGACATGCTGCTGGGATCCAGAAAATGTATTGAGACCCTAACTTTACCTTTCTGGATCTCTGACGTTGACTCCTGTGACCCTGCTTTTGCTGCTGGATTTGCCCACAGTCTCTGCTTTACATCCTTGCTCCTACCCAGAGTAGGCATTTTTGGCTTATTGACTCCAATTTTCCCTGATCCCACTTTCCCTTGAAGTCAGTAAATCTCTAGTGTTAGTGAACATACCAGTCACTTGGTGCTTGTTCAGAGTGCAGAACTCCTGGGCTGTACCTTAGAGATTCTGATGTGTTAGGTCTGTGATGTGCCCCAGGAATCTCCCCTTGAACTAGCATCCCCAGATATCCTGGGAAAGGAGGTCCACAGGCCTTACCTTGGAACACCCTGCCAAGTATGACGCTCCGTGCCCTGCTTATGCTTATTCCAGTATGCGGCCTCGGTCCACCTCCAATTTCTGTCCTCACAGCTCTCATTCAGCTGCTGAAATCCTGAAGGGACTGGGCTTCTCTAGCTTGAGATGAGGTGCATTCCATGATGTACCTTGAGGAAGAGAATGAAGTTGGTGAAGTGTTTTGAGATTAAAGGGGTAGACTAAGTATGTCATTGACATGCACTTTCCCTAAGGCTAGTAGTTTACGGAATGGGTCAGCTCTGTCCAGTTCAGCTGAGAGCTCCTCTCAGACTCTGTGCTTCATGATGGGGTCCCCACTCTGAGAACTTAGAATTTTAGAGGGGACTCTGTGAGAGCCTTGTTATTCCTCTCTAGGCAGTCTGCCAAGAAGTTGGTTGGCTTCTGTGGTTGTGTTGTTCATGATGTGATTTTTTTTTTTTTTTTTTTGCAGTACGCGGGCCTCTTACTGTTGTGGCCTCTCCCGTTGCGGAGCATAGGCTCCAGACGCGCAGGCTCCACGGCATGTGGGATCTTCCCAGACCAGGGCACAAACCCGCGTCCCCTGCATCGTCAGGCGGACTCTCAACCACTGCGCCACCAGGGAAGCCCCATGATGTGATTTTTTTTGGTTTGATTAGTAGTTGGAAATGTGATCTACAGACCTTACTTTGAGACACTCTCTAGACCACCTGCATCTATTTAGGGATATTTTCCCAGAGGTATCAGGCCTCATGAAACTGCAGCAGTGACTTGCAGTTCAGGGAAAACTACCATTAGTCATCTAATGGTAGTCAAGGGACCCTATTTACTTCTCAATAGGGTATTAATCACAGGACTTCTCAATTTCTAGAAATGTTTGTCATTTTATTTTCTTGTTTTCTGATATTCTTTTAATTGATATTTATTTTTTAACTATTCTTATGCTACTTACATCTTCTAGAATACTTTTACCTAACATTGTTGTTTTTAAAACAATTTACCATTTTATCTTTTTAATACATCTATCTATTTAATCATGCCTCATTTATACCATTCTTTCTTATTCACTTTTTAAGTTTTAATTTTATCTGTTCAATTTGATCATTTCATAACTATGACTTTTTTTTTGCTATGACTTTTTGTAAACAGTGAAATTGAATTTGGGGTGAATTCTTTGCATTTTTGTTTAGTATAGGAAATTAATTTGAAGTTAGACAGATTTGTACCAGTTTTTATGACTTGCTTTGTCATCATCTCAGTTCCCTATTTATACTTTCTTTATAAGAAGCGTGTTTCACTCAATAGTTGTTTGAAATTCAAACTGTTCAACGTGTGCTGCCCTCAGGGCAATTTTATGAGAAGCTAGTCCTTTTAGCAGGTGTTGGCATGGTGCCAGCATGTCAGCTATTTTCAGTATAGACTGGACTGCAAGGTGGTGTGACCAGAGGCCAGTAACTTAAAATTCCTGAAATTGTCATTTTTATTTAAAAAACTTGTGTGCCTCAGTAAAAGGCATGCTGTACGTAGTATTAAAAATTATTATTGTTATTGTTTATTGTGGGTGAGGAATGTTTATTAACTTCCTCACTATCCTCTGGAGGAAGCTGTATAGCAAGCTTCATTATGCAACACTGTGTCACAGACTGAAATGGCCTGGATTAATTTTTAAGGTTGTTTTCCTTAGAACAATTTGGGGCCGTGTCCAAAGACCTAGAAAAAAAATCTGTTTCCACGATCCCTAAAATGTTGACACCGACTTCCGGGTAAGATGGCGGAAGAGTAAGACGCGGAGATCACCTTCCTCCTCACGGATACACCAGAAATACAGCTACACGTGGAACAACTCCTACAGAACACCTACTGAACGCTGGCAGAAGACCCCAGACCTCCCAAAAGGCAAGAAACTCCCCACATACCTGGGTAGGGCAAAGCGGAGAGATTCCCGCACAGAGGATCGGTGCCGAGCGGCACTCACCAGCCCGAGAGGCTTGTCTGCTCGCCCGCCGGGGCGGGCGGCGCTGGAAGCTGAGGCTCGGGCTTCGGTCAGAGCGCAGGGAGAGGACTGGGGCTGGCGGCGAGAACTCAGCCTGAAGGGGGCTAGTGTGCCACAGCTGGCCGGGAGGGAGTCCGGGAGAACTCTGGAGCTGCCGAAGAGGCAAGAGACTTGTTCTTCCCTCTTGGTTTCCTGCTGCGCGAGGAGAGGGGATTAAGAGCGCTGCTTAAAGGGGCTCCACAGACGGGCGCGAGTCGCGACTGAAAGCGCGGAGCCCAGTGACGGGCGTGGGACGCTGGGGCTGCTGCTGCCGCCGCCAAGAAGCCCGTGTGCGAGCGCAGGTCACTGTCCACACCGCCCTTCCGGGAGCCTGAGCAGCCCACCACTGCCGGGGTCCCGGGATCCAGGGGCGGCTTCCCTGGGAGAACGCACGGCGCGCCTCGGGCTGGTGCAACGTCACGCCGACCTCTGCCGCTGCAGGCTCGCCCCGCACTCCGTGCCCCTCCCTCCCGCCCGGCCTGAGTGAGCCAGAGTTCCCGAAGAGGCTGCTCCTTTAACCCTTTCCTGTCTGAGCGAAGAACAGACGCCCTCCGGCGACCTACACGCAGAGGCGGGGCCAAATCCAAAGCTGAGACCCGGGAGCTGTGAGAACAAAGAAGAGAAAGGGAAACCTCTCCCAGCAGCCTCAGAAGCAGCGGATTAAAGCTCCACAATCAACTTGATGTACCCTGCATCTGTGGAATACATGAATAGACAACAAATCATCCCAAATTGAGGAGCCAGGAGTCAGTACTGTGCCTCTGAGGTGGGAGAGCCAACTTCAGGACACTGGTCCACAAGAGACCTCCCAGCTCCACATAATATCAAACGGCGAAAATCTTCCAGAGATCTCCATCTCAACACCAGCACCCAGCTTCACTCAACGACCAGCAAGCTACAGTGCTGGACACCCTATGCCAAACAACTAGCAAGACAGGAACACAACGCCACCCATTAGCAGAGAGGTGGCCTAAAATCATAAAAAGTCTGCAGACACCCCAAAACACACCACCAGACGTGGACCTGCCCACCAGAAAGACAAGATCCAGCCTCATCCACCAGAACACAGGCACTAGTCCCCTCGACCAGGAAACCTACACAACCCACTAAACCAACCTTAGCCACTGGGGACAGACACCAAAAACAACAGGAACTACGAACCTGCAGCCGGCAAAAAGGAGACCCCAAACACAGTAACATAAGCAAAATGAGAAGACAGAAAAACACACAGCAGGAGAAGGAGCAAGATAAAAACCCACCAGACCTAACAAATGAAGAGGTAATAGGCAGTCTATCTGAAAAAGAATTCAGAATAATGATAGTAAAGATGATCCAAAATCTTGGAAATAGAATAGACAAAATGCAAGAAACAGTTAACAAGGACCTAGTAGAACTAAAGATGAATCAAGCATCGATTAAAAACACAATAAATGAAATGAAAAATACTCTAGATGGGATCAATAGCAGAATAACTGAGGCAGAAGAACGGATAAGTGAGGTGGAAGATAAAATAGTGGAAATAACTAATGCAGAGCAAAATAAAGAGAAAAGAATGAAAAGAACAGAGGACAATATCAGAGACCTCTGGGACAACATTAAACGCACCAACATTCGAATTATAGGGGTTCCAGAAGAAGAAGAGAAAAAGAAAGGGACTGAGAAAATATTTGAAGAGATTATAGTTGAAAACTTCCCTAATATGGGAAAGGAAATAGTTAATCAAGTCCAAGAAGCACAGAGAGTCCCATACAGAATAAATCCAAGGAGAAATACGCCAAGACACATATTAATCAAACTGTCAAAAATTAAACACAAAGAAATCATATTAAAAGCAGCAAGGCAAAAACAACAAATAACACACAAGGGAATCCCCATCAGGATAACAGCTGATCTCTCAGCAGAAACTCTACAAGCCAGAAGGGAGTGGCAGGACATAATTAAAGTGATGAAGGAGAGAAACCTGCAACCAAGATTACTCTACCCAGCAAGGATCTCATTCAGATTTGATGGAGAAATTAAAACCTTTACAGACAAGCAAAAGCTGAGAGAGTTCAGCACCACCAAACCAGCTTTACAACAAATGCTAAAGGAACTTCTCTAGGCAAGAAACACAACAGAAGGAAAAGACCTACAATAACGAACCCAAAACAATTAAGAAAATGGGAATAGGAACATACATATCGATAATTACCTTAAATGTAAATGGACTAAACGCTCCCACCAAAAGACACAGATTGGCTGAATGGATACAAAAACAAGACCCATATATATGCTGTCTACAAGAGACCCACTTCAGACCTAGAGACACATACAGACTGAAAGTAAGGGGATGGAAAAAGATATTCCATGCAAATGGAAACCAAAAGAAAGCTGGAGTAGCAATTCTCATATCAGACAAAATAGACTTTAAAATAAAGACTACTAGAAGAGACAAAGAAGGACACTACATAATGATCAAGGGATCGATCCAAGAAGAAGATATAACAATTGTAAATATTTATGCACCCAACATAGGAGCACCTCAATACATAAGGCAAACACTAACAGCCATAAAAGGAGAAATCGACAGTAACACAATCATAGTAGGGGACTTTAACACCCCACTTTCACCAATGGACAGATCATCCAAAATGAAAATAAATAAGGAAACACAAGCTTTAAATGATACATTAAACAAGATGGACTTAATTGATATTTATAGGACATTCCATCCAAAAACAACAGAATACACATTTTTCTCAAGTGCTCATGGAACATTCTCCAGGATAGATCATATCTTGGGTCACAAATCAAGCCTTGGTAAATTTAAGAAAATTGAAATTGTATCAAGTATCTTTTCCGACCACAATGCTATGAGACTAGATATCAATTACAGGAAAAGAGCTATAAAAAATACAAACACATGGAGGCTAAACAATACATTACTTAATAACGAAGTGATCACTGAAGAAATCAAAGAGGAAATAAAAAAATACCTAGAAACAAATGACAATGGAGACACGACGACCCAAAACCTATGGGATGCAGCAAAAGCAGTTCTAAGAGGGAAGTTTATAGCAATACAATCCCACCTTAAGAAACAGGAAATATCTCGACTAAACAACCTAACCTTGCACCTAAAGCAATTAGAGAAAGAAGAACAAAAACATCCCAAAGTTAGCAGAAGGAAAGAAATCATAAAAATCAGATCAGAAATAAATGAAAAAGAAATGAAGGAAACAATAGCAAAGATCAATAAAACTAAAAGCTGGTTCTTTGAGAAGATAAACAAAATTGATAAACCATTAGCCAGACTCATCAAGAAAAAAAGGGAGAAGACTCAAATCAATAGAATTAGAAATGAAAAAGGAGAAGTAACAACTGACACTGCAGAAATACAAAAGATCGTGAGAGATTACTATAAGCAACTCTATGCCAATAAAATGGACAACCTGGAAGAAATGGACAAATTCTTAGAAATGCACAACCTGCCAAGACTGAATCAGGAAGAAATAGAACATATGAACAGACCAATCACAAGCACTGAAATTGAAACTGTGATAAAAAATCTTCCAACAAACAAAAGCCCAGGACCAGATGGCTTCACAGGCGAATTCTATCAAGCATTTAGAGAAGAGCTAACGCCTATCCTTCTCAAACTCTTCCAAAATATAGCAGAGGGAGGAACACTCCCAAACTCATTCTACGAGGCCACCATCACCTTGATACCAAAACCAGACAAGGATGTCACAAAGAAAGAAAACTACAGGCCAATATCACTGATGAACATAGATGCAAAAATCCTCAACAAAATACTAGCAAACAGAATCCAACAGCACATTAAAAGGATCATACACCATGATCAAGTGGGGTTTATCCCAGGAATGCAAGGATTCTTCAATATACGCAAATCAATCAACGTGATACACCATATTAACAAATTGAAGGAGAAAAACCATATGATCATCTCAATAGATGCAGAGAAAGCTTTCGACAAAATTCAACACCCATTCATGATAAAAACCCTGCAGAAAGTAGGCATAGAGGGAACTTTCCTCAACATAATAAAGGCCATATATGACAAACCCACAGCCAGCATCGTCCTCAATGGTGAAAAACTGAAACCATTTCCACTAAGATCAGGAACAAGACAAGGTTGCCCACTCTCACCACTCTTATTCAACATAGTTTTGGAAGTTTTAGCCACAGCAATCAGAGAAGAAAAGCAAATAAAAGGAATCCAAATCGGAAAAGAAGAAGTAAAGCTGTCACTGTTTGCAGATGACATGATACTATACGTAGAGAATCCTAAAGATGCTACCAGAAAACTACTAGAGCTAATCAATGAATTTGGTAAAGCAGAGGATACAAAATTAATGCACAGAAATCTCTGGCATTCCTATATACTAATGATGAAAAATCTGAAAGTGAAATCAAGGAAACACTCCCATTTACCATTGCAACAAAAAGAATAAAATATCTAGGAATAAACCTACCTAAGGAGACAAAAGACCTGTATGCAGAAAATTATAAGACACTGATGAAAGAAATTAAAGATGATACAAATAGATGGAGAGATGTACCATGTTCTTGGATTGGAAGAATCAACATTGTGAAAATGACTCTACTACCCAAAGCAATCTACAGATTCAATGCAATCCCTATCAAAATACCACTGGCATTTTTCACAGAACTAGAACAAAAAATTTCACAATTTGTATGGAAACACAAAAGACCCCGAATAGCCAAAGCAATCTTGAGAACGAAAAATGGAGCTGGAGGAATCAGGCTCCCTGACTTCAGACTATACTACAAAGCTGCAGTAATCAAGACAGTATGGTACTGGCACAGAAACAGAAAGATAGATCAATGGAACAGGATAGAAAGCCCAGAGATAAACCCACGGACATATGGTCACCTTATCTTTGATAAAGGAGGCAGGAATGTACAGTGGAGAAAGGACAGTCTCTTCAATAAGTGGTGTTGGGAAAACTGGACAGGGACATGTAAAAGTATGAGATTCGATCACTCCCTAACACCATACACAAAAATAAGCTCAAAATGGATTAAAGACCTAAATGTAAGGCCAGACACTATCAAACTCTTAGAGGACAACATAGGCAGAACACTCTATGACATAAATCACAGCAAGATCCTTTTTGACCCACCTCCTAGAGAAATGGAAATAAAGACAAAAATAAACACATGGGACCTAATGAAACTTAAAAGCTTTTGCACAGCAAAGGAAACCATAAACAAGACCAAAAGACAACCCTCAGAATGGGAGAAAATATTTGCAAATGAAGCAACTGACAAAGGATTAATCTCCAAAATTTATAAGCAGCTCATGCAGCTCAATAACAAAAAAACAAACAACCCAATCCAAAAATGGGCAGAAGACCTAAATAGACATTTCTCCACAGAAGATATACAGACTGCCAACAAACACATGAAAGGATGCTCAACATCATTAATCATTAGAGAAATGCAAATCAAAACTACAATGAGATATCATCTCACACCAGTCAGAATGGCCATCATCAAAAAATCTAGAAACAATAAATGCTGGAGAGGGTGTGGAAAAAAGGGAACACTCTTGCACTGCTGGTGGGAATGTGAATTGGTACAGCCACTATGGAGAACGGTATGGAGGTTCCTTAAAAAACTACAAATAGAACTACCATATGACCCTGCAATCCCACTACTGGGCATATACCCTGAGAAAACCATAATTCAAAAAGAGACATGTACCAAAATGTTCATAGCAGCCCTATTTACAATAGCCCGGAGATGGAAACAACCTAAGTGTCCATCATTGGATGAATGGGTAAAGAAGATGTGGCACATACATACAATGGAATATTACTCAGCCATAAAAAGAAATGAAATTGAACTATTTGTAATGAGGTGGATGGACCTAGAGTCTGTCATACAGAGTGAAGTAAGTCAGAAAGAGAAAGACAAATACTGTATGCTGACACATATATATGGAATTTAAGAAAAAAAAAGGTCATGAAGAACATAGGGGTAAGACAGGAATAAAGACACAGACCTACTAGAGAATGGACTTGAGGATATGGGGAGGGGGAAGGGTAAGCTGTGACAAAGTGAAAGAGCGGCATGGACATATATACACTACCAAACGTAAGGTAGATAGCTAGTGGGAAGCAGCCGCATAGCACAGGGAGATCAGCTCGGTGCTTTGTGACCGCCTGGAGGGGTGGGATAGGGAGGGTGGGAGGGAGACGCAAAAGGGAGGGGATATGGGAACATATGTATACATATAACTGATTAAATTTGTGATAAAGCAAAAAATAATAAAAAAAAAAAAATGTTGACACCAATTCTCTCACTTGCAAGGATGCTGGCCATGGTTTAGTAAAAGGATCCTGTTTTCAAGCAAAAGAAACCCAAACAATAATTAGACTTTAAATAGTACAGAGACCAGAACAGTTGAAAGTTCCATGAAGTCTCTGTACAGCCATCCCTGGAAGTCCAGGGTACTTAGGTGTTCCCGAAAAGCCCTCGGCCTGGTTGGAATCTATCAGCTTCATTGGCTTCTGTAGTACCAGCTCTTGCTCTTTGTTGTTTACAGGTCTCTGGTCAACCACAAAGCACTTTTTGGACCCACTTCTGTTCACTTCCTCCTCTGGCAAAGTCTCTAAACTGACTTTATCTTCCATATTTGAAAAAAATTGGAAGCTGGATTTTAAAGACAAATACTTAATTCACTTTGCGTAAATCATGTCTTTAGCTTTGCATGGGCATTTGTTACTGAGGATTTATGGACACTCATGTGTTTTGTCCTCCCACTTAAGGTAGAAATGATTGCCTTACTTAAAAAATCTGCCAATCTGCCTTCTGTAACAATCATTAACCTATCAACGAGTAGATATGTTTTTTTGTTTGTTTTTTTTGTCTACCCAGCATCTTTATTTCCTCCTTTAGGTGAAAGTTTCTATGTTAGGTTCTCCAGAGAAACAGAACAAATAGGATATGTCTATCTCTCTCATCTCTATCTTTATCTTGAGAGAAATTTTGAGGAACTGTAATAGTTGTAAGCTCTTGTAATAGTTGGAGGCTGGCAAGTCCAAAAACTGTAAGGTAGGCAGACCCTGGGAAAAATAGATGTTTCAGCTCGAGTCTGAATATGGTCTGCAGGCAGAATTCCCTCTTTCTCAGGAGTGGGGAAAAGAGTGGGTAGAGACAATGTCAGTTTTTTTTTTTCCTCTTAAGGCCTTCAACTGATTGGATGAGGCTCACCCATATTATGGAGGATAACTTGCTTTACTCAAAGTATACTGATTAAAATGTTAATCTTATCTAAAATAATATCTTAATAGCAACATCTAGACTAGTGTTTGACCAAATATCTGGGTACCATGGCCTAGCAAAGTTGACACATAAAATTAACCATCACGGGACTTCCCTGGTGGTCCAGTGGTTAAGAATCCACCTTCCAGTGCAGGGGATGAGGGTTCGATCCCCAGTCCAGGAACTAAGATCCCACATGCATGAGGCAACTAAGCCCACATGCCATAACTACTAAACACATGAGCCACAAGTACTGAGCACATGAGCCACAATTACAGAGCCCACATACTCTGGAGCTTGCACACCATAACTACAGAGCCCACGTGCTCTGGAGCCCATGCGCCACAACTAGAGAGAAGCCTGTGTGCCTCAAAGAAGAGTCCTGCATGCTTCAACTAAGACCTGCCACAGCCAAAAATAAAATAAATAAATAAATAAATATTTTTAAAAAATGTTAACCCATGGCAAGTTGGGTCATCCTCTTTAAGAAAAAAATTAACTGTCACATACCCCACCTTACTTTCGGAGAACTGCTCTCCTGACCCTTAGTCCATGTGCCTCAGACGGCGCTGCCTTCATTTTTGGTTCCAAGGGTGAGCATGTGACACAGGCTCATACAATCATAGCATAAAATTACCTTGGCCAAAGGGACTGCTTCAAGGATGGACAACAACCAAACCCAGGTCAATGAGAGCCCTTCCTAGGATTTCTGCTAGAACCACCAGGAACAAGTCATTGTCTCATTCTCAGAGTCTGGGTGCTAAGGCCTAGTAAGCTTAGAGCTGCAGGGGCCATCTTTGCTCCCACATGGGGAAAAGTTGCTTGAAAATTAAGCCAACCTAGGGGAAAGAAGGCACGGCTGAGAGATGGAGAACAGAGATTATTTCTTATAGACATTATATAGACATTATTTGAAAATCTGACTTCAGCTACCTTGATCCATGGATTTATTATTTTTAAGTTATATAAGCTAACATATCCCTCTTCTTGCTAAAGCTAGTTTAATCCGAGTTTCTGTCACTTGCAACTGCAATAGTTCTGATTAATACACAGTCTGCTGGGCAATGTTCTAGGTGCTTCCCAGAGACAGCCACTTTCAACAAACTTAGCTGTTTTTTTTTATATTTATCTCTACATAGCTAAACAATATGCCTTTACCACTACTTCTTGATTGGTTGATTTTAGTCAGTAGTGATTGATTTCCTGTTACAGTGATGAATTCCCTCCTCCCTCTCCATTTCTCCCTCCCTACTCCCAACCCCTCTACAGTTACAATGTTTAGTTAAGTCACTAGTTAGGAGTTACATTATTCTGACTTTGGCCAAAATCAATTTACTCTGTATAATATAAAGAATCAAAATTTTCTAACAAGGCAAAGGATTAATAAATAATTTATGAAGAATTTTGCATAGATTCTTTACAACGTTTCAGGTAAACTTGAAGAGAACAGAGAATGTATGTAAAATTCTAATTGTTAAATTTTCTGTAGGCCAGGAAGTAAGGAAATATTTACTGGTGCCTGCTCTGTGCCAAACCCCATGTTGGTAATTTTATTGGTTATCTTTTTGATGCTTACAATAACCTATGAATTTGTGTTACTTTCTCCTTTTCATAGATGAGAAAACTGAGGGTCAGAGAAGATCATTATCCATGTGAAGAAGAAAAAAGTTGTCATCATCCTTTTGAATAATATGGGAGTAATCCATGTACTCATGGAAGAAAGGCAAATCCTCTTTGGGAAAATTTATTTACTTATGGAATAAAGGCAAAGGGACTCAGTTTAACAGGGGCTCAACTTGCTCAGCTCTGTGCCTTTATTCTGAATAAGCATAGCTGATGACCCTGGTGGATATTATGGGATTTGGGCTGGTAGATCCCATTTTAGAAGCCGTAAGAATTCAGCCTTGGAGCATCAGTGACTGTTATGAGGGGCAGAACTGCGGGTTTGACAATTGGTTCCGTAAAAACCAAAGTGAAAACTAAAACTTTCATTTAGAAATCAGTAGAACTTCAAGAGATTCAAGATGTTTCAAGTGTGGGGAAGAGTTGGGGAAGCAGCTAGATGCAGAGATGGTAGAGGGACCTTGATATATTAGAAAGAGCTCTAGAGCTGTTGTCTAGAGGCCTGAATTGAAATCCAGCTCCAGCAGTAACTTGACTGTGTGATCTTAGGCAATTCATTTGATCATTTTTCTATTTCCGTATATACAGAATAGTTGTAGAAATTGCCATCTTGCTTCTACTTCACTATTGCTATGAGAAGCAAATGAAATATACGTGAGTAATTTGGAAGTTGCCATGTCAACATAAGCATACGCTGTGTTCATCTCAGAGTAACCAAGGACTAGTAGGGCTTATCTATCAATGATTTATTTGTACGCTTGGCCACCCAGCACCCTGAAAAATAGCTTATTTAAAAAAAGAGAAAGCTAAAATACATACGTTTGGTTCAAGAGTAATGGCCACAGGGAGGGTAACCTGATTCAGAGCAAAAGATAACTTGTCTATTCTGGGTAGGGATGGGTTGAGGGTAGTTTCCAATAAATAAGCAAGCCAATACTAAAAACCATAGCTTTTCTCAAATGTCTGGCAAATGTTGAGACCACAAAGAAGTTCTCAGCAGGTTGGTGGCAGCAGTTTCAGCAGTGATGGGAAATGACCTTTGGTGTCATTCAGAGCACCTGAATGCCCCCTTCGGCATGTGAGATCTGGCAGCTGCATCACAGAGAAGATGAGAGCTACTGAGAAGGGGCCACCCCATGGGGCCTCACCAGCGGGGGCTTTGGTGGGCTCTTGTTAGCAGCAGCAACTGGAGATTTTACCAGAGTGAATAAAAGTGGGAAAGGAGGGAAATGTTTCCATGCGACTGAAAAGGAGGTTAGTTCATGTAGCATGTGGAGGACAATCCCAGGGAATAACTTCTGTGACAGATATGAACGTGGGTGGGAAGTTTGGTCAGACAGCCCTCACAGAGAAACTGGGAGCAGAGTCCTCCACATGTCTACCATTTTATGGCTTTTACTGTGAAGCCTAATTTCACCCCAGCAGGAATGACCAGAAACTTGAGTGTTATTTGTTAGGTAGTTATGCAAATGTAAGGGATCATTTTGAAGGCATTTTACAAGTTTCTTTGTGCTTCTATCTGCTAGGTAGACCTCAGAATGTGTAGAAAGTAGGGACCCAGAGCCAGCAAGCTTTTATTTTATTGCTCAAAGTGAAGCTGCATTGCATACTCTTGGATCTTAGATTTGTATCTTAACGTTTTGCTAGATTTTCATTTATGTATGTCAAATTAATGCTTTGAAATCAGAATGTTCAAATACTGAAGATAACTGTGTCATCAAACTGAATAGAAAAGGCAGAAAGTTGTAATTTAAAAACAAATTACTGTGCATTCATTCCACAAATATTTGCTGAAAGCACACCAGGCAAAGTGCCAGGAAGTCACTCATTCATACGTTTATTTAATGAACATTTAGTGAGCACCTTGTTCTTGTCATTGGGAGACAGTGGAGACAAGAAAAACAATGTCACTGCTCTCATGAAGCTTAATTTAAATGAAAAAAAGTAGTCAATCAACAAAGAAGCAAATAAATATCATATAGCAGGGGTAATTAGGTGGTTGCTGTAGATAGAACATCAGAGGAGGTGACTTTGCCGATATTTGAATGCTGAGAAGGAATCAGCCATGTGAAGGAAGATTGGGGGCAGTGCACTTGAGGCAGAGAACATGAGGGCAAAGGCCCTAAGGCTGGGATGAACTTGACCTACTGAGTGAGCAGAAAGGCCTTAAAATGAGGTTGGCATGGCATGAGGTAGGAAAAGAAGGCGTGGGTCAGATTTTGCAGCACTTTGGAAATCAGGTTAAAGGGTCTGGGTTTTATTGTAATTGTGATCAGTTGCTGTTGTGCAGAGAAGCACTTTGGCTTGCAGAAGGAGCAGCAGGGTGCTGTGGCAATAACCCAGATGAGAGGTGATGAAGGTTTGGCCACTGATGATAGCAAAAAGATGGTGTAGCAGAGGGATTCAGGATATAAGTTAGTAGCTAGAGCTGATTGGATTTGCTGATTAAGGTCCTCTGTGGGGGGTTTAGGAGAGACAGAACTCAAGGATGACTCCTTGAGGATAGAATGTGAACCAAGATAGACATGATCCCTAACTTCATGGAGGCTGGGGAGACATTTATTTAAATAACCCCCAAAATACAATGAAAAGTGTAACAGTCACAATGTTTCAAAGGAGGGACTTTCCGAGCTGTGAGATGGTTGAAAGACAGGTGTGATTGGGGGAGGGGGATCTGGGAAGGCCTGTTTGGACTAAAAATCTAAATGTGAAGTGACTCAGAGGGAACATCCCATTTCCTCCAGCCCGGGATCCTCTCCTGTATCTGGGGGAGGCTGTTTAGCAAAGGAAAGGGTCAGACTTGTACCCAGAGCAACCTCACTCCCATACTCCCCTCCCCTTATTCCCACAGCCTACAAAAAGATGTTGTTTTGTTTTTGAGAAGATGCAAGAAGAAAAGGGAAAAACTGTGTGTGAGAGAGTTCCCAGAAGTTGCCTGCTTGCCAGGCTCCAGCAAAGAGGCTGTTCTTTTTTTTTTTTTTTTTTTTTTGTGCTACGCGGGCCTCTCACTGTTGTGGCCTCTCCCGTTGCGGAGCACAGGCTCCGGACGCGTAGACTCAGCGGCCATGGCTCACGGGACCAGCCGCTCCGCGGCATGTGGGATCTTCCCGGGCCGGGGCATGAAACCGTGTCCCCTGCATCGGCAGGCGGACTCTCAACCACTGCGCCACCAGGGAAGCCCGAGGCTGTTCTTTTTATTGGTTAGGAGGTCCACTAAAAAGGGCAACAGCCTTTCTTTCCCAGGAGTCTGCCAGCCCGGGGGTGGCAATGCCATTTCTTTTTCTCTTCCTATCATTATTACCTTGTGAGCCTGCCTTCACCCACAGCTGAGAAAGGTTTGAAGTGATTATTGCATGGGATTTGGCATGAGCATCCTGAGTTTGATACCTGGCTCCACCACTTAGCAGCTGTGTGTGCGTGACCTTAGGTAACTTTCCTAGGGCTCAGTTTCTTTACCTATAAAATGGGGTTAATACCAGCTGGTGTTCCCCTGCCCCTGGTCCCCTGGAGTGATCAACATCCTGACTTCTAACACCATCGTCTAGTGCTGCCTGTTCTAGAACCTCATAAAAATGGACTCTGTGTCCGGCTTCTTTCATTCAACTTTATGGTACATGGAGCTGTGGTTTATTCATTCCTTTGTATGAATTCATCACAATTTCTTTCTTTATTCTTTTGTCAGTGGGTGTTTGGCTTGGTTCCAGTTACAAATAATGCTTCCAACACACAGCTTTTGGCTTTTGGTGACCACGTTTGTGTCTTTCTGTGGAGTATGTATCCCAGAGTGCTGGGTCATAAGACCTACATAGCTTCCGGTTTAGTAGATTCTTTGAATTGGTTTTCCAAAGCTGTTTTACCAATTTATGCTCCCATCAGCAAAGTATGAGCGCTCCAACTGCACCACATACTGACTTCGTATTGTCAGTACTTTCCATGTTAGCCATTCTAATGATATTTATTGTGATATTTATTGCAGTTTTAATTGCATTTCTATGATGACTGATGATGTTGAATATCTTTTCATGGGCTTATTAATCGTTTATCTACTTTTTGTACTTTAAATGTCTTGCCTCATAAATAAAAAAATAAAATGGGGTAACAGTAGTAACTGTCCCATAGAGCTGTGGGGTGACAGAGTGAAGTAGTGAGAGTTCAGCTTTTAGTGTAGCATCTGCCTCATTGTAAGTGATTAGGATGTGCTGCTATAACAAATTACCACAAACTGGGGGATTAAAACACTACATTATTATCCATGTTCTGGAGGCCAGAGTCTGAAATGGGTCAAGGTGTCAACAGAGCTTCCTTCCGGAGGCTCTAGGGGAGATTCCATCTCCTCGCCTTTCCAGCTCCTAGAGGCTGCCTGGATTCCCTGGCTTGTGGGCCCCTTTCATCTTCAAAACCAGCAATTGCACCACTTTGACCTCTAACCTGGACAATGGGAGAAGCATCAGGAAAGTTGGGGCGCACTCCTGGAGGGAAGCAGTCCAGACCTACAGTGGGATTGTAGGGGTCTCTGGCCCGTTTGGGGAGTGAATAGTAAGGGATACAATGGTGATTGGATTGACATTAGATTTTGGCAGATCTGAAGCATTTGGACATTCTCTCCAAGGTAAGAAAGAACTAATACAGACTTGAAACAGATTGATGGCATGTTTCGAGAGATAGTGTTTTGAGAAGGTTAATTTGACTAAAGGGCAGGACTGATAATAAAGGTGGGTGAGACTGAGAACTGGGAGTTCAGTGGGAAGGCTGTTGCTCTAGTGATGGTGTGAGGTCAACAGATCAGTAGCTGGGGTGAGGGAAGTGGGCATAACAGGAAGGGGCTGATCCTTAAGAACTGACCGTGGATGTGGGTGGTGGAGAGAGAGAGAGGATTAAGGAAGGCACTGTTTCAGATGGCAGGTGTTAATATGAGGGGCAGGATCCAACACTTGGTGTTGGCAGTGATGGAGTGAGTGTTAGCTGTAAAGATTTCATGGCAATTTGCATTGTGTCAGCAAACCTGTTTTTATACAGTAATATTTGGTAACTTTGCAATAGAAAAGAAACTTGGCATGTAGACGGCATGAGTCCATTCTTTCAAATGAGATAAAACTCTAATATTTTCATACTTATTGAGCCCCTATAAGATCTTCCCACTGTCCTCTGTGGTGTAAGCATTCACTTAGGGCAGGAGAGGGCATTTTCTCCTCCCATGAAGTGCCTAGATGAAGTTCTATAATAATCAAAAGGGGGCTTCCCTGGTGGCGCAGTGGTTAAGAATCCGCCTGCCAATGCAGGGAACATGGGTTCGAGCCCTGGTCTGGGAAGATCCCACATGCCGCAGAGCAACTAAGCCCGTGAGCCACAACTACTGAGACTGCGTGCCACAACTACTGAAGCCCGTGTGCCTAGAGCCCGAGCTCCGCAGTAAGAGAAGCCACACAATGAGAAGCCTGCGCACTGCAATGAAAGATTAGCCCCTGCACGCCGCAACTAGAGAAAGCCCTCGCACAGCAACGAAGATCCAACACAGCCAAAAATAAATAAATAAATTTACCAAAAAAATAAGAAATAAAAATAATCAAAAGGAAGACTAAAATTCGAATCCCTCTCTTGTCTTGAAAGGGAGAGAGGTGTAAAACCACAGTGCAGCCTTCTCTGTTGTCTGAACCCCTGAGGCCAACGCACAAGGGCTGAGGGTAGGCTATGGAGAAAATTAACAGAGCTACTTCTGGGCCTGTGACGTCAAGAGCTGACCCCAGGAAGACACAGATGAATGTGGCCAGATCATTCCAAAGGTGCATGGAAGGAATCCCTGGTATGAACAGGGAGATAAAAATACTGGAAAGATCCTCACATCTGACATGGGGAGGGTGGTCAGGATTCTTGAGAATTCCCAGAGGACATTTTAGTGTTTGAGCACTTTTGCCAAACCACCAGTTTGGCCCCACTGAACATTTGTGTTAGATGTGAACACGCATCCTTCTTTCTCCCCTAGTGGCTGACGTTGTGAGTAGAGTAGAAGGACCACGGCTAGAAGAACCTCCCATATATTTTCCTGACTCTCCCCAAAGTCACAGGAATAGGCCCTGAGTGGCCCCGGGGGCTGCTGTCACCTACTTGAAGCTGAGTCTATATTTTGTGTGGCTTATGACAGTCCTGCTGGGATGCTGGGTGCTGAAAGAGGCCCTGTGACAGAGCTGCCTCCTGCTCTGTAATTGCTTGGTCTGATCAGCATGTCTCACAAGGCTAGAAAAAAAATTCCCCCTAAGTCATCAGATAAATTATTAGCTCTCTCATACAGACATTTCTCAAACTGGGGGCAGCTCTGGTTTATGCCTCTGGTTTATTTCCTGACATAATTAAACATATCCTGGTTTGGATGATAAATGATACACTCTCCAGCGAGTGCCATCCTATCTCACTGTGCAGTTAATGTGTTTAGCTGAACCCAGAGTTCCCTTATGCCTGGAACTTCCCTTTTGCTCTGCCTGCAAAAGAGTCATCCTCATGGATTCCATATTTAGAGAGGATGACTCAAACCTCAGTCCTGCCTTGGAGAGGTGTTCCTCCAGAGGGGCCCAGAGAGAGCTGCACTGTGACTAGCAAGAAACTGACTTGTTCTTCTGTTTAGACACGCAGGAGAGGGAGACTTATTCATTTGTCTCAGCTGTTGCCGTGAGTCCTGAGGGTCTGGTCGCATTACTTAGAGGAAGTGTGTGAGTCTTGCTCAAGCTGATTGCGGTTACTCTTACGTGTGCTGGGGAGAGGACTGTCCCCACCATCCTAGTCCTCTCAGGAGCCTCCAAGAAGGCTGACTCTCAAGCCTTGATTCTTTCATCCTAATTATACACAGAGTCTAACAAGATATCAGAAGTACGTAGCAATTGAATAAGAAATAAATGCAATTACAAGAGCCTAAGAATTATTTCAATCTCGCAGCTATGCCCCAAGCATTTCTGGATTTTATTGAGCAGACCAAATTTTGTTCAGCAGCCAGAAATGCTGCTTGCAATTTACCAAATCCAAGACACTGTTTTCCTCTCTGAGGTTATTTATAATTTTTTTGTCCCTTTATTAGGAAAGTTTTTTTTTTTAATAAAGCAGACTCTTATAAAGGCATGTTTATAAGGAACTTTATAAAGGTAATGATTACCGAAATTAAGATGAGTAATTATGACCTATAAGCAACTTAGAAAAATGGTTTGTTTTCATGAGGCAGCAGCAGTTATTGTTATCTTCCTTCTCTAGTCTTCAGGCTTGCAATTAATTGGCCTTTGGTGGAAGGAAGCGGCAACTTAGCTTAAAACAATTCCCTGGGTTGATTATACTTACATTTCTAGACAGAATCTTGAAGAATGTGTTTGTGTGAATATCTGTATTTAGGAGTATAGGCATCCATTTCAGTGATCAGTATGACTACAACAACAATGGTAAAAAATGGTGTTAACACACCTAAACAATTTAGTATAACAAATATATTTTTGGATTTTTATTTATTTATTTATTTATTTATTTATTTTTGCGGTACGCGGGCCTCTCACTGTTGTGGCCTCTCCTGTTGCAGAGCACAGGCTACGGACGCGCAGGCTCAGTGGCTATGGCTCATGGGCCCAGCCGCTCCGTGGCATGTGGGATCCTCCCAGACCAGGGCACGAACCCGTGTCCCCTGCATCGGCAGGCGGACTCTCAACCACTGCGCCACCAGGGAGGCCCCTATTTTTGGATTTTTAAAAACCTCTTCTTTATCTTCTTCCAACAAAAGTTTCTAGCTTTGATCAAAGATAAAAGCTATACTTTTTGCCTCCTCAGCTTACTTAGTAAGTGAAACTTAGGGATTACCTTGTGTCCTGTGAGAGTCAGCCTGTCTTTCAATCACCTAGCAAGCTACCCAGCCAGGCAAATCCCACCACTCACTTTGGTGGTCCGCAGACAACTTCTTTTTAACATCTTTATTGGAGTATAATTTCTTTACAATGGTGTATTAATTTCTGCTGTGTCACAAAGTGAATCAGCTATATGTATACACATATCCCCATATCCCCTCCCCCTTGCTTCTCCCCCCCACCCTCCCTATCCCACCCCTCTAGGTGGTCACAAAGCACTGAGCTGATCTCCCTCTCGGCTGCTTCCCACTAGCTATTTTACATTGGTAGTGTATATATGTCAGTGTTACTCTCTCACTTAGTCCCACCTTACCCTTCCCCCTCCCCATGTCCTCAGGTCCATTCTCCACGTCTGTGTCTTTATTCTGTCCTGCCCCTAGGTTCCTCAGAACCATTTTTTTTTTAAGATTCCATATATATGTGTTAGCATACGGTATTTGTTTTTTCTCTTTCTGACTTACTTCACTCTGTATGACAGACTCTAGGTCCATCCACCTCACTACAAATAACTCAATTTTGTCTCTCTTTATGGCTGAGTAATATTCCATTGTATATATTTGCCACATCTTCTTTACCCATTCATCTATCGATGGACACTTAGGTTGCTTCCCCATCCTGGCTATTGTAAATAGAGCTGCAATGAACATTGTGGTACATGACTCTTTTTGAATTATGGTTTTCTCAGGGTATATGCCCAGTAGTGGGATTGCTGGGTCGTATGGTAGTTCTATTTTTAGTTTTTTAAGGAACCTCCATACTATTCTCCAGAGTGGTTGTATACATTTACATTCCCACCAACAGTGCAAGAGGGTTCCCTTTTCTCCACACCCTCTCCAGCATTTATTGTTTGTAGACTTCTTCATGATGGCCACTCTGACAGGTGTGAGATGATACCTCACTGTAGTTTTGATTTGCATTTCTCTAATGATGAGTGATGTGGAGCATCCATTCATGTGTTTGTTGGCAATCTGTATATCTTCTTTGGAGAAATGTCTATTTAGGTCTTCTGCCCATTTTTGGATAGGGTTTTTTGTTTCCTTGATATTGAGCTGCATGAATTGCTTGTATATTTTGGAGATTAATCCTTTGTCCGTTGATTCGTATGCAAATATTTTCTCCCATTCTGAGGGTTGTCTTTTCGTCTTGTTTATGGTTCCCTTTGCTGTGCAAAAGCTTTTAAGTTTCATTAGGTCCCATTTGTTTATTTTTGTTTTTATTTCCCTTTCTCTAGGAGGTGGGTCAAAAAGGGTCCTGCTGTGATTTATGTCATAGAGTGTTCTGCCTATGTTTTCCTCTAAGAGTTTGATAGTGTCTGGCCTTACATTTAGGTCTTTAATCCATTTTGAGTTTATTTTTGTGTATGGTGTTAGGGAGTGTTCTAATTTCATTCTTTTACATGCAGCTGTCCAGTTTTCCCAGCACCACTTATTGAAGAGGCTGTCTTTTCTCCATTGTATATTCTTGCCTCTCTAATCAAAGATAAGGTGACCATAGGTGCTTGGGTTTATCTCTGGGCTTTCTATCCTGTTCCATTGATCTCTATTTCTGTTTTTGTGCCAGTACCATACTGTCTTGATTACTGTAGCTTTGTAGTAGAGTCTGAAGTCAGGGAGCCTGATTCCTCCAGCTCCATTTTTCTTTCTCAAGATTGCTTTGGCTATTTAGGGTCTTTTGTGTTTCCATACAAATTGTGAAATTTTTTGCTCTAGTTCTGTGAAAAATACCAGTGGTAGTTTGATAGGGATTGCATTGAATCTGTAGATTGCTTTGGGTAGTAGAGTCATTTTCACAAGGTTGATTCTTCCAGTCCAGGAACATGGTATATCTCTCCATCTGTTGGTATCATCTTTAATTCTTTCATCAGTGTCTTATAGTTTTTTGCACACAGGTGTTTTGTCTCCTTAGGTAGGTTTATTCCTAGGTATTTTATTCTTTTTGTTGCAATGGTAAATGGGAGTGTTTCCTTAATTTCTATTTCAGATTTTTCATCATTAGTATATAGGAATGCCAGAGATTTCTGTGCATTAATTTTGTATCCTGCTACTTTACCAAATTCATTGATTAGCTCTATTAGTTTTCTGGTAGCATCTTTAGGATTCTCTGTGTATAGTATCATGTCATCTGCAAACAGTGACAGTTTTACTTCTTTTCCAATTTGGATTCCTTTTATTTCTTTTTCTTCTCTGATGGCTGTGGCTAAAACTTCCAAAACTTTGTTGAACAGTAGTAGTGAGAGTGAGTAACCTTGTCTTGTTCTTGGTCTTAGTGGAAACAGTTTCAGTTTTTCACCATTGAGAATGATGTTGGCTGTGGGTTTGTCATATATGGCCTTTATTATGTTGAGGAAAGTTCCCTCTATGCCTACTTTCTGCAGGGTTTTTATCATAAATGAGGGTTGAATTTTGTCAAAAGCTTTTTCTGCATCTATTGAGATGATCGTAGGGTTTTTCTCCTTCAATTTGTTAATATGGTGTATCACATTGATTGATTTGCATATATTGAAGAATCCTTGCATTCCTGGGATAAACCCCACTTGATCATGGGGTATGATCCTTTTAATGTGCTGTTGAATTCTGTTTGCTAGTATTTTATTGAGGATTTTTGCATCTATGTTCATCAGTGATATTGGCCTGTAGTTTTCTTTCTTTGTGACATCTTTGTCTGGTTTTGGTATCAGGGTGATGATAGCCTCGTAGAATGAGTTTGGGAGTGTTTCTTCCTCTGCTATATTTTGGAAGAGTTTGAAAAGGATAGGCTTTAGCTCTTCTCTAAATGTTTGATAGAATTCGCCTGTGAAGCCACCTGGTCCTGGACTTTGGTTTGTTGGAAGATTTTTAATCACAGTTTCAATTTCAGTGCTTGTGATTGGTCTGTTTTTATTTTCTATTTTTTCCTGGTTCAGTCTTGGAAGGTTGTGTTTTTCTAAGAATTTGTCCATTTCTTCCAGGTTGTCCATTTTATTGGCATATAGTTGCTTGTAGTAATCTCTCATGATCCTTTGTACTTCTTCAGTGTCAGCTGTTACTTCTTCTTTTTCACTTCTAATTCTATTGATTTGAGTCTTCGCCCTTTTATCTTGATGAGTCTGGCTAATGGTTTATCAATTTTGTTTATCTTTTCAAAGAACCAGCTTTTAGTTTTATTGATCTCTGCTATCATTTCCTTCATTTCTTTTTCATTTATTTCTGATCTGATCATTATGATTTCTTTCCTTCTGCTAACTTTGGGGTTTTTTTGTTCTTCTTTCTCTTATTGCTTTAGGTGTTAGGTTAGGTTGTTTATTTGAGATTTTTCTTGTTTCTTGAGGTAGGATTGTATTGCTATAAACTTCCCTGTTAGAAATGCTTTTGCTGCATCCAATAGGTTTTGGGTTGTCGTGTTTTTGTTGTCATTTGTTTCTAGGTATTTTTTGATTTCCTCTTTGATTTCTTCAGTGATCTCTTGGTTACTTAGTAGTGTATTGTTTAACCTCCATGTGTTTGTATTTTTTTACAGTTTTTTTCCCCTGTAATTGATATCTAGTCTCATAGCGTTGTGGTCAGAAAAGATACTTGATACAATTTCAGTTTTCTTAAATTTGCCAAGGCTTGATTTGTGACCCAAGATATGATCTATCCTGGAGAATGTTCCATGAGCACTTGAGAAGAAAGTGTATTCTGTTGTTTTTGGATGGAATGTCCTATAAATATCAATTAAGTCCATCTTGTTTAATGTGTTATTTAAAGCTTGTGTTTCCTTATTTTCATTTTGGAAGATCTGTCCATTGGTGAAAGTGGGGTGTTAAAGTTCCCTACTATTACTGTGTTACTATCCATTTCCCCTTTTATGGCTGTTAGCATTTGCCTTATGTATTGAGGTGCTCCTATGTTGGGTGCATAAATATTTATAATTGTTATATCTTCTTCTTGGATTGATCCCTTGATCATTATGTAGTGTCCTTTGTCTCTTGTAACATTATTTTAAATTCTATTTTGTCTGATATGAGAATTGCTGCTCCAGCTTTCTTTTGATTTCCATTTGCATGGAATATCTTTTTCCATCCCCTCATTTTCAGTCTGTACGTGTCCCTAGGTCTGAAGTGGGTCCCTTGTAGACAGCATATATATGGGTCTTGTTTTTGTATACATTCAGCCAGTCTATGTCTTTTGGTTGGAGCATTTAATCCATTTACATTTAAGGTAATTATCGATATGTATGTTCCTATTCCCATTTTCTTAATTGTTTTTGGTTTGTTATTGTAGGTCTTTTCCTTCTCTTATGTTTCCTGCCTAGAGAAGTTCCTTTAGCATTTGTTGTAAAGCTGGTTTGGTGGTGCTGAATTCTCTTAGCTTTTGCTTGTCTGTAAAGGTTTTAATTCCTCTGTCAAATTTCAACGAGATCCTTGCTGGGTAGAGTAATTTTGATTATAAGTTTTTCCCTTTCATCACTTTAAATATGTCCTGCCACACGCTTCTGGCTTGCAGAGTTTCTGCTGAAAGATTAGCTGTTAACCTTATGGGGATTCCCTTGTATGTTATTTGTTGCTTTTCCCTTGCTGCTTTTAATATTTTTTTCTTTGTATTTAATTTTTGATAGCTTAATTAATAGGTTTCTTGGTGTGTTTCTCCTTGCATTTATCCTGTATGGGACTTTCTGTGCTTCCTGGACTTGATTGACTGTTTCCTTTACCATATTAGGGAAGTTTTCAACTATAATCTCTTCAAATATTTTCTCAGTCCCTCTCTTTTTCTCTTCTTCTTCTGGGACCCTTATAATTCGAATGTTGGTGCATTTAGTGTTGTCCTAGAGGTCTCTGAGACTGTCCTCAATTCTTTCCATTCTTTTTTCTTTATTCTGCTCTGTGGTAGTTATTTCCACTGTTTTATCTTTCAGGTCACTTATCCTTTCTCCTGCCTCAGTTATTCTGCTATTGATTCCTTCTAGAGAATTTTTAATTTCATGTATTGTGCTGTTCATCATTGTTTGTTTGCTCTTTAGTTCTTTTACATCCTTGTTAAACATTTCTTGTATTTTCTCCATTCCATTTCCAAGATTTTGGATCATCTTTACTGTCATTATTCTGAATTCTTTTTCAGGTAAACTGCCTATTTCCTCTTCATTTGTTCCATCTGGTGGGTTTTTACCTTGCTCTTTCATCTGCTGTGTATTTCTGTCTTCTCATGTTGCTTAACTTACTGTGTTTCTGGTCTCATTTCATGGGCCGCAGGTTCATAGTTCCCATTGTTTTTGGTGTCTGCCCCCAGTGGGTAAGGTTGGTGCAGTGTTTGTGTAGGCTTCCTGGTGGAGGGGACTGGTGCCTGTGGTCTGATGGATGAGGCTGGATCTTGTCTTTCTGGTGGGCAGGACTGCGTCTGGTGGTGTGTTTTAGGGTGTCTGTGAACTTATTATGATTTTAGTCAGCTTCTCTGCTAATGGGTGTGGTTGTGTTCCTGTCTTGCTAGTTGTTTGGCATGGGGTGTCCAGCACTGAAGCTTGCTGGTCATTGAGTGGAATTCGGTCTTAGCGTTGAGATGGAGATCTCTGGGAGAGCTCTCGCCGATTGACATTATGAGGGGCCCGGAGGTCTCTTGTGGACCAATGTCCTGAACTCAGCTCCCCAACCTCAGAGGCTCAGGCCTGACACCTGGCTAGAGCACCAAGACCCTGTCAGCAACACAGCCAGGTATGTGGGGAGTTTCTTTCCTTTTGGGAAGTCTGAGGTCTTCTGCCAGTATTCAGTAGGTGTTCTGTAGGAGTTGTTCCACATGTAGATGTATTTTTTATGTATTTGTGGGGAGAAAGGTGATCTCCACGTCTTACTCTCTGCCATCTTCAGATGGATGAATCTCATTCAAAGATTCAAGGCTTACAACTTTACATCCTCCAAATCCAGCAAAAGTCACTTTCAATGGAAACCTACTGCACAGTTGCTTAGGATTATTTTCTGTTGTCTGAAACTCTTCTTGTGCAAGTCTTCTGGGACTGCTGCACAGAGCCTACTTCCATCTCAGCAGAAAGCCCATTCTAGACTCTCTCGTGACTCACATCTCAGGCCTCTGACTTCTCAACCATCTCTGCCCTCCAAGTCCTTCTCTACAGACCTCACGTCGGCCAGGCACTCCCCAGAACTAAATAAGGGACAAGGCTCAGCTTGAGGGCCAACAGCCTAGTTGACCAGCTGCCTGGACCGTGGGGAGGAGGGAAGAGGCAGTATCGACAGCAGCTCCACTCCATGACACTCCCCTAGACATCTTACGGAAGCCTCTCATTTAAGGCAGAGTCTCTGGTAGATTGCAAAAATGGCCACAAATTCCTGCACTGCCTATATCCACAAGCTTGCAATATCACTTCATAGCTCCTCCCATTAAGAACTAGAATCTTTCCCTACTCCTAGCATCTGGGCTAGACTATGGGACTTGCTTTGGCCAAAGACACAGTAGCATAGCAAAAATGACACAAGCAGAGACTTGCAAGACACCTGTGCATTAGGCCTTGCCATCTTGCTGCTCTTGGGGATTTAAGCTGCCATGTGAAGCCTGGGCTACCCTTCTAGGAGATAGGAGACAAATAGCTCAGTCAATCTGGTCATCCCAGCAGCTAGTTGACTCCCAGGAGCACAAGCACCCAGTTGACTGGCTGTTGCTTATGTTTGTGTGAGTGAACCCCACTCAGATCAACAGATGAACCATTCAACTGAGCTCAACCCCTATTGCTGACCCTCAGGATTGTGAGCTAAATAACATTGGTGTTCTAGGCCACTCAGTTGTGGGTGGTTTGTTACACAGCAAATCCAAACGATACAGCTCTTAGCTGGTTTGAAATCTCTTGCAGGGAGAGCCAAACTAAAGAGGGAGAAGTTCACTTATTAGGCAAATGCTATGTGTCAGACTCAATGCTTCATATACAGTATTTCATTTAAACCTACAACATAGGTATTAACAATTTCCATTTAAAAATAGATAAACTGTGACTGAGGGAGATGATTAACTTGCCTAACCTTATAAGTGGTAGAACAAGGATTCCAAACCAGGTCTGTTTGTCCTGTCTAATTTGGCTTTGCCTAGAAACAGACCTTGAATTAAGGATTCAAGTACAATTAGTTTATTTAGGATGTGAAGAACAAGTGAGAAAATGAGAGGAAGATAGACAATACAGGGAACTTAATTAGTAAGTTACTAGTGTGGGCAACTGGCCTTTCTTCATTCTGTGTAGTACATGTCTCAGCTATTCCCACTGAAGGGGCAAGGGAGCTGGAGTATTTATGCACCAATTCCTGTAGTCATTGGTTGAAGGTAGCCAGGGGGTGGTGTGCCTGTGTGGGGCATTAGTTATCCAGCACTGCATAGACATGGGGACCTTGCTGTGGCAGTCATAAGAATCACCTGAGCAGTGAGTTACACATGCTGCTAGCTGGAATTCTTGATGTGTGCTGAAGTGCTGGGCCCAAAGGTATATGGACTGGTCACTGAAAGGATCTGCTACAGCCTCCCAAGATTAGCCTCTTTTTGTTTCACTTGTTACCATTTCTTCATCTGCCATAAAATTATTCTGCTATAAGAGTAGAGACAGGTAAAGAAAAGAGGTACAGAGAGAGACACAGAGAAAGATAATTGCTACCTAAAATATCTAGTGGTTTAAGGTCAGCAAATTGCTTTTTGGTAAAAGTTGGAATCTTTGTGCTCTGAGTAAGGTGGCTGAAAGCTAGTCAACCATGTGAAGGGGAGATGAGCCCCCAAAATATGCCTCCTTGGCATAAGGATTATCTTGAGCTGATTATTTCAAGAAACTTCAGACACAGGAGAAATTCTGAAAACCCGAGTAAAAGTTACCCTTTTGTAAAAGACATTTACATTATAAGGGAAACCTCCATTTGTAAGGGTGTCCTCTCTGTACAAAAAGAGAAGGATGACTAAAACAACATGAAACTTTTCAATGGAGAAGGTACCTATTGAAGACAAATCTGCATGACCACCTTACCCTTATCTCCTGTGCTTTTCCTGGTCACCTCCCATAACTGCGCCTCTCTTTGTCTTTAGCTGGACATGGTATTTAAGATGGTAGCTTGGGCCATTTCAGGGAGTTACTCAGTTTTGCTGGGTCTCTCCTATGGGTACAGGAGGAATACATATTAAACTTTTTCCTCCTGTTATTCTGTATTACAGGGGTGTCTCAGCCAAGAACCTAGAAGGCAGAGGGAAAATTATGTTTCCTCCCCTACATTTATAACATTAATAATGAGGAATAGCAAACAACCAGCAAAAGAAAAACTTGTATTTCCTGCTCTCCTTCACTACTTAACTTTCAGGCAGGCAACACTTTAAATATGCTTGATACCAGTAGCTTGTTTACTTATTTGTTCCTCTGTCATATCATTTAGGCAACTAGAGGCTCACTATGAGTTAGCACTACCGGGTACTGAGTTACTCCCCTGAACCCAACACACACGGTTATCTGTAATTTCGGAAGAAGGCAAATGCAGTATCATTTCACATATAAGTGGGATCCTTGTTGGATTAGTCTGCTCGGGCTGCCATAACAAGATACCATACTAGGTAGCTTAAATGACAGAGATTTATTTTCTCACATTTCTGGAGGCTGGCAGTCCATGATCCATGTGTTGGCAGGTTCGGTTTCTCCCGAGGCCTCTCTCCTTGCCTTGCTGACAGCAGCATTCTCGCTGTGTCCTTATACAGCCTTTTCTCTTATTTACATGCATCCCTGGTGTTTCTTCCTCTTCTTGAAAGGGCCCAATCCGATTGGCCTCACTGTACCTTTATCACTTCTTTGAAAGGCCCTCTCTCCAAATACAGTCACATGGATTAGAAGCCACCCATATGACCTCACTTAATGACCTGTTTAAAGATCCTATTTCCAAATACAGTTACATCCTAAGTTAATAGGGGTTGGGACTCCAATATATGCATATTGTGGGGGACACAATTTAGCCCATCCTACTTGTACATAAATCCACTTTTATTGGGAAGTCTCCAATACATCAGTTTAAGTACTTACTTCATTTACTCATTTATTCAATAGATCTTCCATATCAGAATACTATGCTCCTCTTTTCATTCCATCTTCCGTAGCAATAAAAAAGTGCTAATGATAGATATTGTGTTAAAGTGCTACCACTTCTGTGGTACTCAGAGAATTTTAGAGAGGTTCAGCCTTAGGGGGAAAAGTGAATAAAAATTTCAGCTTCTGTGATGGTTGGGAAAGGAAAATATTTTGTCAGGAGAATAAGTCAAAGCCCCCCAGATGACATCATATATGAGAGAATTCACTCCACTTGTCTGGACCAGACACCACACCTTGGTTTTCCATACTCTGGAAAACTGAATAAAGGAAAAGGAGTTTATATTACAACCCAAATAACCAGCTGTATTCCAGAGGCATTTTCTGATTAAAGTTTGTTGATTACTGGTTGCTGCGTGTTAACCAGTGATGTTATTGTTGAAGTTCCCATGGATAACCTTGAACTTCAGAGCTTCTAGACAATTCCTTATTCATTAACCTTTGGTTTTCGTAGTCTTGGTCAGGGCCTGTCTAGGCTTATTGAGGAAGGAGGTAGGAGTCTTGTCCCTGGAGTACTCAGGGCTGTTATGGTTGGCATTGATTTTCTTAAACAAGGAGCATTAGAAGGGCAGTAGGCAGTCACGAAGTGTCAACTTGAGCTGTTAAACATGTTTCTTTTTTGTAAAATTAAAATTCTAAGCTAAAGATGCCTTATCTTTAAGCAGTCATTAAATGCAAAGTAAGATCAGAATTTTGTGAAGATCTTGCCATAGAAAGAGATTATTGCCCTCAATTCTACCTTAACTAATTACAATGGAAAACTATAGAGTGTGTTTTGGGGTACAACATGCACACTCTTAATTAAGGATTTCCTCTATGTGCCTGTTATTCTACCCGAAATCTGTTATGCTTGAGATACGCCTTCAGGTTAAGGCACTACAGGGATACAAATGGGAGGTGTCACATGGTGACCAAAATCCATCAGCTCTTGGTGCAACTTACTCTATTAGATTTGCTTTGGAATGAAGTTCTGAGGAAATGAGACATGGAACAGGTAAGTTTTGATGAGAGGGGAGTCGGAAGAATGGGTTACTATATAGGAAGACAGACTTACAACGATCATCAGGGTGGGTTTAGCTGGCATCTAATGTCTGAGACCAGGTTATAACAGGAGAGGGAGTTAGCAATGGAAGGAAATTATAAATTAATCTCTGGTCACTTCACAATTGTGTTTGGCTGGGTATGTCTAAGACTCCTTTCCCAGGTAAAGATGAAGGTCAAAGTGGAAGTGTTCTTCACTCATCCTGAGCTTCATCCTCAATCATCTCGAGGCATTGCCTGCCTCCAGAAATTCACCCTAATAAATGGGTGGTTGGTGACAGCTTCTATTCCGTCCAAATGATCTCTTCAGACTTTTCCTTGCATCTCTACTCAAGTGTAAGATATGTCTTCATCTGTTTGCAACTTTCCAACATAATCAGCATCAGAACATATTAGATAGCCAGTGATGAATGTGTGTCTCAAAGTAAGAATTTTCAGAGAGAGCATCCAGCCAAATTAGTTCTCCATGGAGCAGGCACTTATCCTCACAGCGATTTGCAAGATGCCATTGAAACGACCCTGTACCCAAACTCTCCCTTCCCCTCCCACATAGCCTCAAATCCCAGTCATTAGAGATTAGTTCCCCTAGATTAAAGATAAGGTTTCTAGGAGCTCTTTTTGAAAATTAAATCCCTGTGGGTAGGACATGAGGTAAGATGGGGAGGTGGCATTTCAGCACAAATCAGTTCATCAGCCACCAACAACTCAGTTCCATAAAAGGACAAAGGCAGTGATAGATACAGAGTGCAGGTTGATGAGAAAGAAGGGATGAGTCCAGAGCGTGTGGTACGCTGTTAGAGAGGAAAGGGAGAGCGCACCACAGCGGGGGCCCAGTTAGCTCAGGAGGGAGGCATCCAATCTGTGTTTTGACAAGCCTAGAAAAAAGTCGAAGAAATTGAAGAACAATCTCACTTAGTTCACAGTTTGGCTTAGGGTTTTTCCTGCCCATACTAATTTAAGTAAGCTCTGACATCTACGGGCCCAAGTACTATGTTAGAAGTTTTCATGATTTTTAATAACACGCAGTGGGCACCATTCTAAATGCTTTACATGTATTAACAAACTTGATTTTCAAACAGCCCTTTGTGGTTGGTACGATTAGTTTCCCGTTTTACAGATGAGGAGACTGCAGCACAGAGAAGTAACCCAAGGTCAAGTTCACAGAGATGCTAAGTGGCAGAGCTTGGAGCTGAACCCAGGCTATCTAGCTCCACAGTCATGTTCTTAACAACAATCCCATTCTATCTTTCATACATGTTATTTCTTTTAGGCATGACATTTGCTACTCCTATGGCTGTTCCCTCATTCAAAAACTGTTTATTGAAGTGGGTGCTAGAGGGTGGGGATCAACTATCCTGGTTTGCCTGCACCCTAGGCATTTCCTGGGATGCAGGACCTTTAGTGCTAAAACTGGGACAGTCCCAAGCAACCTGGAATTATACATCACCCTAAGCTAGGAGTATGATGTGATAAAAATAAACATAGGACCTGCTCTCATAAAGCTTACAGTCTAGTGGCAAATAATTACACGTGTGGTTATAAATTTAGTTGTGTCTGAAAGAAAAGACAATGTTCTCTGAATGCAGGTAATGGAGGAATCATGGGGATAATGAAGATGGTGACTATTGTAACAGAAGCAGAAGGGTTCCTCAGGTTTGTTAACTGTCTCTATCTCTGGGCTTAAGAAGAGAAAGATATGGGTTAATTTTTCCCATTGGAGTGATTTTTATTATTACTACATTATAAAACCAGAGAAGAGCAACCAATAATCAAGAGTTATACCTCTAATGCCTCATTTATCCCAAGGATACATTCTTATTACATACTTTTTAAACCTGATGTGTTGCATTTTAAATAATTATTCACCACACATGTGTATTTTTTAATCCTGCTTTTGTTTTTATAATTTACAGCTGCAGAGAACCCCAGGCACTGTTTTTAAAGAGGATTAAGGTACTGCATCAAGAAGCCTCCAATTCTAATCAGCAAAATCCATTGTAGCGTGGAATTAAAATTAAATATCATTACATGTTTCACAAGAAGTTTAGGAGAATGTGAAGTTTAAAAAAACAGAAAGGTTAAAGGTAGCAGGAATGTCATATGTGGGTAAGAACTCCAAGGGCAAATCTCTTCTGGCTTTCTGTGATTAGAAGCAAGGATGTGGATCTTCCAGAGCCTGGAGACCTACTGGGGAAGGATGGCCACTCTACCATGACATAGTCCTCTATCAGCTTATTCATTTTCAGGACAGCACTGGTTAGTCATGTGTTACTGAGAAAAACTGAACCAGAAGGCACCTTAACTGCAGGTCAAGTGAAATTGGAGAATTAATTTTTTTAAAAGTTATGTGCTCATGTGTTAGGCCGCTCAGGCTGCCATAACAAAATGTCACAGACTAGGTGGCTTAAACAACAAGAAATTATATCTTACTGGGCTTCCCTGGTGGCGCAGTGGTTGAGAATCTGCCTGCCAAGGCAGGGGACACGGGTTCGAGCCCTGGTCTGGGAAGATCCCACATGCCACGGAGCAACTAGACCCGTGAGCCACAACTACTGAGCCTGCACGTCTGGAGCCTGTACTCCGCAACAAGAGAGGCTGCGATAGTGAAAGGCCCGCGTACCGTGATGAAGAGTGGCCCCCGCCACAACTAGAGAAAGCCCTCGCACAGAAACGAAGACCAAACACAGCCAAAAAATAAATAAATAATTAAGACCACATATTTAAAAAAGAATTATATCTTACTGTTCTGGAGACTAGAAGTCCAAGGTCAGGGAGCCAGCAGTGTCAGTGTCTGGTGAGGCTTCCCCTTTGTGTTGCAGATGGTCTTTCTTCACTGCACGCGAGTGAGGAATGAGGGGAGAGAGAGGAAGCACCCTCTATGCTGTCTTTTATAGAGGCACTAATCCCATCGTGAAATCCCCACCCTCACGCCCTCATTTGAAACTAATTATCTCCCAAAGGCCCAGCCTCCAAATTGAGGGTTTGGGCTTCAACATATGAATTTGGGGGAACACAATTCAGCCCATAGCAGCTCGTATTTTCGTTTAGAGGCAAAATTAGAAGGAAACGTCTTAGTTTCAAGAAATCAATAAAGAGGCAAGAGGTCTTTTCAGCTGGCTTGGAGAAGATGGTTTAAGCTCTGAATTGAAGATACAGTATATCCCTCACCTGGAGAGGGTTCTGTCACAGACGCAGTGAAGTGTGGTAGGTGGGAGGCTGGATTCTGAGCTGGCCCACCTTGGTTTCAGCCTCTGTGCTGCCACTTAGCAGCCAGATTAATGGGAATCACCTTGTTTCAGGTTAATGGCAATAGTGATAGTATTTAACACCCAGTGTTGCTGGATGATTAAACGGTCAATGGAAAGTAAGGGATTCAGAGAGCCTTTACAGCAAACTCGAGTGAAGCGGTCCCTACGGGGAGACTGGGAGATCCACAAGCTAGGGATCTAACCAGCTGTTGAGGCTGCACTGGACAGGGCACAGGCTCTACATTCAATCTGCTGAGATTGTGTTTTAATCAATATACAGGAAGAAAATCTGGCCTCACACTGATATGTCGTTGAAAACGAGAGAAGTATGTTCAGAGTTTTTTCAGATGATTGTGGATATTTTTCTCTGATATGATGCCAAAACTTGACAAGTTGTACTTCCTTAAAGGTTATTTGCTATGTGGAATCTGAAACCACATTAATAAACTTTCCTACTCTATTACATTAAAATCTATTGGTCTGTCTTGTACTTTGAATGGATCTTTTACACATGCATGATTTTATAACACTGTGTATTCGTGATTTGGAAAAAATTGATTCATAGAATTATATTGATCTTCCAAATATCTGGACATTTAATTATATAATATAAAAGAAACATATTCATTAATATCACCACTGATCTTACCAAAATAATCTTAAGAATTGGGACATGTCCAGCTTAGGTAGTGGATTCAAGTCTTCTGAAATTCTAATTTTCGCCTGAGAGCTCAAATGTTATTATTGGCAACAAACACTGTCAATCGTTTTCCTTGAAGTGATAGATTCCCTTTGTTCATTTTTAAGAAAATATCTGCCATGTCTGAGTAACTATAGTTTATCTCTCAGTTGTTCCAAGTCAAAATGATGTTCCATGGAAAAAGCAGCTATTTCAGCTCACAACTCAAACATTTCTACAAGTGCCTTTCCTTGAGACAACATGGCACTCCTGGATGTAACAGAAGGGCTTTATGTGTACTTGGCACCATGGCCTTGGTTTGTATTATACTAAGCAGCAATCTCATCCACTATTGCTTTTGCAAATATCAACAGTGAAAAAGTCCTTAATATTATTAGGAATCTAGCTTTGACCTTGCCGACTCTCTGAAACAGTGCCCTAATGTGTTAATGCCAAGTCTCTCCATGTGGTGAAGTGCAGTCTGCTGAAAATCCTTCGGCTCCAGTCCTACCAGAGGGAGAACTGTGGAAAGCCTGGTTCTGCAGGGGGAGGACCATAGCAGGATCAGCTTGAGGTCAGAGGCAGGATTGCAGATGCGAGTTTCACTGAAAAGAATTCAAGCTCACAAATGGCAAAAGACAAAACCAGAAGCAGCAGGCGGCATGCGAATCATACCTAAAACTAAAACAAAACAAAACACCATTGACAAATCCACTTAGTAAACAGAGGTATGAAAATGTCAGCAGGAGGCAGAGAAAGATTATTACAAAGTATCTAGCAAGTAGTATTGCCAGAATGTAATTTTTGGGATTTTTTTCAAGCAACCAAGTTCATATCGTTTTTTGGCTTAAGATCTCAAAGCCCATTATCAACATGGTTTTTCCTAGTGGGGTTAAAGGTAAGAGTACCTTCTGCTTCCTCTGGTTAATTGGCATTAGTATGATTGTTATACTTGAGTTCAGTATAACCAACATGTTCCTTTATTAATTGTCTGTAACAGAGTGATGAAATGCCAGGAATGGCTGGTGAACTTTCTTTTTCTTTATTTTTTCTTTTTGTGGAGAGCTGTGTTTTTATTTATTTATTTTTAATATTTTTTTACACCTTTATTGGAGTATAATTGCTTTACAGTGGTGTGTTAGTTTCTGCTTTATAACAAAGTGAATCAGTTATACATATACATATGTTCCCATATCTCTTCTCTCTTGCATCTCCCTCCCTCCCACCCTCCCTATCCCACCCCTCTAGGTGAACTTTCTTGAGGAATAACCCCATGTCTTTTGCTCCCGGTGGTTGAAGCTTGACTCTTGCTGAATTCCCAAGAACACTGCTGTGCATAGTGAAATAAGACCTACTGCTTCCTAAGGAGTGGGGATGGATGGTCCTTGTGATTTAAAACATTTTTCACTAACGGTCTCCTTTTGGCAGCTGGGGAACACAACTGACATTCATTCTCTTGGTCTACTAGATTGCCTAGTCATTGTCAACAAGATCTAAGAGAATTAGAACTGCATTTGAGACTTGTTTGTACTCAAATCCCGAGGTGGTCTTCATGACTATAAGAGCTTTAAGTGTGAAAGAGAAGGGAAGATGTTCACCTTTTGGGACGGCTATTAAGAGGGTCTGCTGTCTCTAATATAGAATTTTTGTATATCTTCTGCTTTATATGGTATATCTTATATAGTATTTAAGTTATATATTGTATATCTTCTGTTTTAATCCCTTCTTGACTTTTTCTGTTTATCACCATCTCCCCCATGACATCCTCCTTTCTTTTCCTTGAAGTGATGGCCTATGTGCAGCTAGGAGAAGAAAATAAGGAATAGATAATTTCTGCTTTCTTTCCCCCCTTCTTTCACATTTCTCATACTATTTGTTATATACATATTTTCTCATATACTGAACCACTTATCATTGCTTGCCTACCACTTACAGTGTTTGTATCCTTATTGGTTAGTTGTTGTGATGCTTAGAGTCAGTCATTCTTTTTAGAACTAGAAGCGGCCTAGGAGATCACCTAATCTAAACTTTCTTATTTTTATAAGAGAGGAAATTGAGGATCAGAGTGATGAAGTGATTTACACAAGTTCATAAAGTAAGTGGCAAACCAGATGCCCTCGGTGCAGGAGTGAGGCACTAATGTCTACTGTGTGACGTCTGTATTTCAGGTGCTGTCCAATTGCTGTCTCATTTCATCATAGTAACCACTCCCACCTTTATAAATGATGAAATTGAGGCTCAATATACTTAAGACATCTTCCCACCCCAAACTGTAGAATGCCAGTCAGCCTGACTGCTCATTCTACATTTCATCTCCCGTCTCTTAGCTTTTTCCCTTGTCCCCCCAACTAGACCAAGTAGTAATATGTCCCATCAGTTTACGGGCTTACACTGGTAAGAGATGTGGTTAAAAATAGTGTTGAAAAACTAGCAGGCCTCTGTTCCTTTAAGACTTAGAAAACTGATCTATGAAAACAAACTTTCTTGGAGACCTCAATCATGTCCCACAAGTTCATTAAAAACATCTCTTCAATACCACCCCACTGTAGAAAGAAACCATTAAGTATAAAATGTATGCATCGGTATTTTAATCAAGTCAGAAACCTCCTTCTTGGCTGCCCAATATGGGAGTTAAAACTCTGCATTTAAATTATGGTTCTAAAATATAAATCCCAAGGACCCAAGAGGCTCTTCCCCAGAGGAACGGTATACAGAGAGTATGGACTTTTTGCTTATCTTTGATTCTGCCGGCTCTCAGAAAGTTCGGGGATGAGCCGGAAGGAGAAACAGCTTTAGGAAATAACAAGAAAATGCTTAGGGATTTGGTATAGAACTTCATTTAATGATAAGATTTCCCCACTCATTCATAAGGGCTGAATCTGCATAATCTGACATGAATTATGGTGTGGGACTGCTAAGAGGCAATTTATTCAACAGCTGAGGAAGGGTTATTGCTTTCTGTCAACAGTCACACTTATTTGTTTTGTGGTGATGCCTGGCAGCTGCTGGAGAAAGAGTAGGGTCCCTTAACAGATGTACCCATGGGCTTCTCAAATGCTCAGGCTTTGCTTAGCCTTTGCATGTAGGAGCATCAAAAAGTAAAGGAAACCTCAGCTTAGGAATTGCTTTGGTCATAAAGGAAACCATGGGTATATAGTGTGTAACAGAGAAACTTTTATTTGTCACCCCATAAACCTTTCCCCAAAGTGTCTTCCTGGTCTCAGGCTTTTCCGCTTGTGTACAACTCACACATCATGTTCCGATTAGTTTCCCTAAAACCAGTTCTGAAGGCATGCAATTAGCCTGCACATATATACTCATCACTGACTTCACATTGACCATGGAATCAAAACACAGGTCTCTGCCTGGCCTTTGAGTCAGTCCTCCACAATCTGGGCCTCAATACCTTTCCATACTGACCTCCTCCTTCTCTAGGTAATGGATCCACATCCAAACCAAACACCTCTTCTCAAGTGTACCTTGTACTCTTTGGCTTCTGCCACTGCTCACGAAGGCTCCTCTCTCCCTCTCTCCCTCCCTTCCTTCCCTCTTCCTTTCCATCGGCACCTCCAGCACTACCTAGAGCAGACCTGCAAAACATGAATCACTCAATAGTGGTTGTGAATGAAGTGAAACTCTTTGGGACTCAGTTCCTCGCTGGAATTGTTATTAGCATCAAAAGTTATATGTGGAAATGCTTTTAAACTGTAGGGACTTCCCTGGTGGTGCAGGGGTTAAGAATCTGCCTGCCAATACAGGGGACACGAGTTCGAGCCCTGGTCCGGGAAGATCCCACATGCCGTGGATCAACTAGGTCCGAGTGCCACAACTGCTGAGCCTGTGCTCCAGACACCGTGAACCACAACTACTGAGCCTGTGTGCCACAACTACTGAAGCCTAGAGCCCGTGCTCCACAACAAAAGAAACCTGTGCACCACAAGGGAGAGTAGCCCCTGCTCGCCGCAACTAGAGAAAGCCCACACGCAGCAATGAAGACCCAATGCAGCCAAATAAATAAATAAAAAAACTGTAATAAAAGTATGGGTTTTGTCTTGAGCTTTCTGATGATGGAGGTAGCGGATAAGAAACCTCCACATTCCGCATGGACTGAGTTGGCAATGTGCTCAGTCAGTAGGAGGGGGACTTTCCAAGTCACTGGCAAATGTTGACATAACTTCTGGGGCCACTCAGGTCTCTGGGGAAGGGGGCAGCTGGCTGATTAATCAGACAGGATCAGCCAATCTCCTCTCTTTCTGGTTAATTACTGTCATCACGTGGCTCCTGTTCCTCATCAGCACCACCCTTTCCCAAACTCCATTCCGTCTACTCCTGCACACCCTGTGTTCCTTTTTAATACTACATGGAGCTCCTACCACAGAACCTTCCTTCCTGTACTTATTCAGAAGACTCCAGATTTTGCTTTGCAAATAAATATATGAATTTCATCTTGCTGCACAACTGTGCCCTTTAATCCAGGAGTCACATGATTTTGGTATTTATTATACCTGCTTAGGGATAACAAGCAGCTCTTTGCCTTGTCAGTTAAGTTTTAGTGGCACTCCTTCCCCTGTCCTTGCCGTCATCTCCTGCAGAAACTAAGAAGTCCTTTGAAGCTGACCTGGTTACAATGCCTTGATTAATTCCATGCTGCAGGCCTGCCTACTTGTAACTGTGGCATGCCAAAGCAAAAATCTTAAGATTTACACCAAAATCAGATGCTGGAAAATTGCTTTCGAGGTTGCTATTGAGGATGATTTCTCAGGGGCTAGGTTGGTGGTAAACATTACTTAAAGGTAGCAGAGCTGTGTCATCCGGGTTTAGGAAAGTCAAAAAGTTACAAGTGGAAAAATTAGCTGAACAATTCAAGGGAGTAGGGTTATATTTTTTGTTTTGTGTGGTTGTGTGTGTGTATGTTGTGCTTACATATATTTCTTTTAATATATCCGTTTGGATTAGGTTTTGCTTCACATAACATTAAAATCTGATATGAAAGTCTTGGGCATTATAGAAATTATTTCTTTTTTAAAACAAAACAAGTAGTAGGTAGTGCAGGCTTGGTATGTGGCCCTATGAACTCCTCAGGGACCAAGGCTTCTTCAAGGACTCACCAACCTTAGGTTATGTATTTCATCCTCATGGTCCAAGATGACTGCTAAGGTTTCAGTCTACACAAATGAGCGTTAGGTATATAATGAAGAAGAGAAGGGTGTACCCCTGTAGGTTTTATAGAGCCATGTTGGAAGTCCCACACGACACTTCAGGTAACACTCCATCGGTCAAAACATAGTTGTATGGAGACACCTAACTTCTAGAAAGGACGGGAATGGAATCTCTTAGTGAGGCAGCAAGAGGGGACCAGCTAAAATCAGAGTTCTGTTGTTAAGGTAGAAGGGATTGATAGATATTGGGAAATATTGAACTATTTCTTTCACACCAATCACTATTTCCCATAATCCTTCAGTTTCAACTCACTTTTTTAGTCACCTTGTCTCCTGAACACATTTGCTTTTCCCCACTTTCCTTTGTTCCTATGGGGTTTCTCTGCTTGAAATGCATGTCCTCTGCTGCCTCCAGCTAGTGACAATCACCTTTTCCCTCAGTCTTTCCCTGAGTGCTCCCCTAAAAGGAAGCTCTCCCCTCTTGGAACTCCTATAACACTTATTTTCTCTGCCACTTAAATCATACTTATCACACCTTACCTTATAGGACAATCATTTGCATATATATGTTTATATGTTTTATTAATATATGTTTATCACAGTCTAGAGACTAGACTCCAGAGAGGTGAGGGCCAGTTTTAGGCATGATTGTACCCTCAAATATATAATACTTTGCATTGATCATATTCACACATTCAACAAAAATTTACTGTACGACTATCATGTGCCAGGATACTGTGGCAGGCGTGACATGTCTTTTAGGGGAGATAGACTAATATGTAATTACAATGTAGTGTGGTAAGTGCTTAGTAGGGAACTTGCTACAGAAATAAATGAATATTATCCCTTGCTTCACTTATTTTATAGTTCTAAACTGAGAAATGTAAGAATAGTCTTATTTGTCTTATTTACTAGAACAGATAAACACATTTTTAGAAAACCACAGCAATGAACTATGAATATCTTGAAGTAATATGATACCCATATTCTTAAGAATATCATCTGTAACAAGTAAATAATACAAAACGCTTAGTGAAGAGGGAGAATTTGGGCTCCAGCTGCTCTAGAGTACTCTCTCCCACTTTCTCCCCTTCCCTTCTAATTTTTTTCTTTCTCTTTCCTTGCTCCTCCAAAGGATGTGGGGCAACTTATAAAAATATATAGCATGTAACAAAATAAAATACAATTAAATATAAGAGAGTCAAGCAAGTGGATTAAAAGAAAAGTTGGGGGACTTCCCTGGTGGTACAGTGGTTAAGAATCTGGCTGCCAATTCAGGGGTAATGGGTTTGAGCCCTGGTCCGGGAAGATCCCACATGCTGCGGAGCAATTAAGCCCATGCACCACAACTACTGAGCCTGCGTACCACAACTACTGAGCCTGTGCGCCTAGAGCCCACGCTCTGCAACAAGAGAAGCCACCGCAATGAGAAGCCCGCACACCTCAACGAAGAGTAGCCCCTGCTCGCCGCAACTAGAGAAAACCTGTGTGTGGCAATGAAGACCCAATGCAGCCAAAAATAAATAAATAAATAAATATTTTTTAAAAGGTGGAACGATAAGATGATGCTAGAAGTGAGGTTAGTAAACAGAACCAACTGATGAATGTTCTAAGGACTTTTAAATTTTCGCTAGGCGTACACTCAATTTAGATTTAAAATTTTTAGCAGCCAACACAGAGAGGGTGGCATGATCAGTTACTTGACGCAGTGTCCATTCTTAGGTGATAAGTAGGAGTAGATGAAAAGTCTGACGGATGCACGTCTAAAAGTCATTTCATAACTAATTATCTGTAGGGGTTGCGTGAGGGTCAGTGCTAGTTACAGGGGTTCTTCTGTTGCTCTGGCTTTGGTGTGTTAGATATGCAGATGGCTACGAGCATTTGCTGGTAGAGGCACATTCTCCGGAGCTGCCTCTGGACCCGGACTCCTGTTCACTGTTCCCCACCACAAGCTGTCTACACCAAGTTGCAGGGCTTCAGGCTGGCATTCAGGGCAACTCTGCCTCCTTGCAATTGCAGAAATTCCTATTATCATTATTTCTAAGCCAGGGAATTTGTTTTTTAATGAGCCTTGCCTCAACGATAAGCATGACAGAAGGTGGAAGAGGATGGTCCTCTCTCCCAACCTGCCTTTTCAGAGAGAGAAAAAAATCATAGTTCTTAAAAATGTGAAGAATTATGGCTATGAAAACTGAAAAAAATTTATTAAAACGTATAACTTAGCCTATTACTACCGTATCCAGTAAATCTCGAGCCCCCTTCATTTGATGGTTGCTTTATGAGAGTAATTGATATGTTGAGTTCACTGTGCTCAAGAAAAGGGGTTTGCAGCCTTAAGTTTGCATCAGCAGTCCCTTTAGAGCTTTATAAAAAGTACATTTACCCAGGCTGCATACCTAGAGGTTCTAATTTAGTAGGTCTAGGACCAGGTCTGGGAATCTGAGTTTTAATAGGCCTGTGAATCTGAATTTTAGTAACACTCAACAAAAGATTCTATAAACTTCCAGGGCAGAGATTTGCTGTTTTAGACCTCACTGGATAACCCTGACATACCACTTAGAATGCCAAGGAGACTGATAAACCAAAGGTGATTCTTCAGTAGCCACATCTAGACAACGGGCTAATGGTGGTATTCTGGCTTCACTGAGTTCTTCCTGGTCTGTAGTGCTGTGTCATATCTGGTCTACAAGCATCCCTGGTGGTATGTGCTGGGCTTCCAGATTTGGTTTTCTTGTTTTCTGATATGACAGGCACTGTGGCACCTTGAAAAGCACACTCAACCTTGGAATCTGGAGTCTTGGATTCAAGTTCTGGCTCTGTTACATATTAACCCTACAATTGTAAAAAGGCCATTTAGCTTTTCTGAGTCTCTGTCTCCTTTTAAAATGGAGATAAAATTATCTTCCCATCTCATAAGATTATTGTGAGGATTCTGTCATATAACCTATGGAAATAATTTGTGGACTGTCCAGTGCTCCGTATATGTAAAGAATTATTTTTAAGGAGATCCCTTTCCATCAACCCATTGACAATCTCTTGTTGATAAAACAGCTGTAGCCATTTTTGAGTTTTCTGGCTTGTCACTTCACAACACTCTAGTGTTTGGGGTACCAGGACTGCACTAGGCATACCTAAGAGGCCATCAGGTGAGTGTCAGTGCCAGAACAGCTAGATGCACTGAGAAATCTCGAAGACTGAGGCAGACACTTACTGACTACTCCCAACTTATAACTCCTCCTTCTCTAAGCAAAGCAAGAGGGCACCTGTATACATACCCCTGTGGTCTATCTAGGGATAGACCATGACTCAACAGGACCAAGCAGATTCTTAGAGCAGAAGCTAGTCCCAGGCCATTAAGAGCATTGAGCTGAGAATCTACATGGGATTCTTTGTGTTTGGAAGAAAAAGTTGGGGGTTCAATGTGGAGAATCATTCCTTGACAAGGGCTGCTCAAAGGACATATCTATTCAGAATCTTTTTTCGTGTAAACTGTGGGTAGGCACACCTATTTGCAGTGGTTGGGAAATCTAAAATCTATTAGTATGTTTTCCAGCTGAGAGAAAAAAATCTGTACTTGTGTTTGCCATTTCCAGTAGTTTCTAGAAATGATGGTATTGAAAGAAAGGGATCGCTGATTTCTGTGGCTAGTTTTACTAAGTTCCAGGCTTTGTCACCTTAGGAAGGTATAGGTTGAACAAGTGCCAGGGTCGAAAAGTGCCTAGAAGTAGATACTTGCTGGCTGTTTCTTTCATTCCCTGCTACATGGAGGAGAATTTGCATCAATTATAATTCAGTTTGAAAAATGGAAAGAAAACCAAGTACAACTAAGTGTTTAACCTTGAGGATGAAGTTTGGTAAGTGGTGGTGGGGTTCTTCTCGTATTCTTCATATAAGCACTGCTAGGAAATAACTCTCAAATTAAACTTCAGGAAAGGGAGGCAGGTGGGTATGGAACAGAAGGAAGATCTGGGAACATTCCATGTGGAACCAGCCCCAGGAAGAGTTTTGGGGAAGCTAATCTTTCCTACCTACCTTCTTCCTGACTCTCAGCACCCACTGTTCCCATGATGCCGTCTGGCTGCCAAGTCCTTCCTTTCCTGCCCCTTCCCCATTGTGACTGACCTCCCTTTCAACACTTAGAATCACCCCTGTCAAATCCCATTTCTACTGTGCCTTATTTCAGGTTGGTTTTGGGAAGGAATAAAGTAACCTGATGAAATTGATTTGAGGTCACCTTACATTTGGTCTAATAATCTATGCAGGATATTAAGACCTTCTCTATCCATTCCATTGTAATCAACTCAAATATAAATGGAGACTGGACACAGGAAAATACCCAATGTCTCTGCTGATGTATGCCCTGTATAAAATTAGTGGATTCTAAATATCAGTTTGGTCTGACACTACTTCAAGGACTTCTCCCTCTCACATTGTTTTATTTTATAAATTGATTTGAAGTTATCCTCATTGTTTTGACTTGTTATGTAAGTTTCAATTTTGTTGCTTGCTGCAAAATGCCTTTTGTTAGCTAATGAGATGGAATTTATTTCATTCTCTCAGTTAATGATTCCCCTTAAAATATAATTAAGATCTGAAAGAGATCATTTTATAACATCAAAGTTATTTGGTTTCAAAATCTTACTTCTGTTTTAGTCCAGGAAACAATGTCCAAGGATATCTGGACCACTGATTTAAATCCCTCAGTCTTCTTGGAGAATCACTGCACCCAGTGGGACTTAGTACCTTCATTTATGGGAAGGCTTTGGCTTCATGACCCTGTGCAAAGTTGTGTATAGGAAAGAGGTAGATGAGCTTTCTGCTCAGGCAGAGAGTAGAACCCAAGGGACTTTAGTTTGGCAAAATAATTATTATTTGATACCTTTCATGATATTTTATTGAAAATATCTTGACTTTAGTCACTTTTTGCACTGGAAGAATTCACTGATTACTAATTTAGAGGAGTCAACCTTATTGATTTATGTCTCCTTAAATTTGCATACTCAGATTCTGTGTTGACAAGTTAGACTTGGAACTTGTGCTTTGCCACTAGTTGAACTTTTCAGCAGATTTAAAAATTAATGAACCAAAGCCTCTTCTTCTGGAATTTATGTAAAAAGAGCCATGTCTGTAGAATAAGAGCTTGTGTTCCTCCCCTGCATTTCCACCCTAAGGAAACCATATAATTCATTGAGTGTTTGTAATGTTTACTGGCTGATCAGTAAAAATGAGGTGGAATGGTGGGTCTGAGTGCTGCCACCCATCTGCTTGTCTGGTTGGCATTAAAAGCATTCTTTATTTGAAAAGGGATTTTACTAATGAGCTCACTTGATCGTATCTCAGGGACAGGTCAGAATGAAAGGAGGTTGATCAACATAGTAAGAATTCCTGAACATTATTTACATTCATTTGTGTTTTCGGATCCTCAGGGAGCCTTGGGGTACAACATTAAAGAGGTTTTCTAGCTGCTATTAAAAGCTGAATATTTGGGAAGTGGCTCACATAAATGTTTTCTTTTCTTGAATCTGGCCCTATAAATCAGTGGTCCCCAACCTTTTTGGCACCAGGGACTGGTTTTGTGGAAGACAGTTTTTCCACGGAAGCAGGAGGGGGATGGTTCAGGCGGTAATGCGAGCGATGGGGAGCGGCAGATGAAGCTTTGCCCACTTGCCCGCTGCTCACCTCCTGGGAGTTGGGGACCTCTGCTCTAAATGGAATATGATTTTTTTTTCAGTCTGTTTATAAGGAACCTGCTATTTTGATGCCAGGGTTAAGTGAAAGAGAAGAGATGAGAGAAATATGTACAGCTTTTCCTTTTGTGTACAGCTGATAGAACTCAGGATCAGCAATGGAGAATGTTCTTGGGAAGGCTTTTCCAGGACTGACTTTGGTTTATGCCTAAATTCTTTCTCACAGTCAATAAGATAGGTAGCTACAACTAGAGTTCAGTGCCTGTTCATGGAACAGAGAGAAGGTAAATCTGCCTGGTACTCTTAACTTCATTATTAACATGCCCAAAACCCAGCTTAAGTATCTATTGGCAGGATAATTTCCACACCGAAAACAAAACTAAACAAAAACAAAAGAAAGACAAAAAACAAAAAACAAACAAACAAAAAAAACAAAACATGAGTCCATAATATACAACCTTTGAGAATACCAAAAAACAAAACAAAACAAAACAAAACAAAAACCTTTGAGAATATGAACTGAGGGGAGAGTGGTTTTCTATAGGTCCCTGTGCAGGCTGGTCACTAATCTTATTGCTGTTGGTGGTTCCACCACTGGCTGACCTTATGATCGGAGGAAGGTAGGGCTGGAGCTAGCAGTAGGATAGGGTCAGAGGTCACAGCCACAGAGAGTGTAAGGGAAGACAGGCAAAACCCGACTCCTGGCCAAGGCCAAGGCCAGGGCACAGTGTCATAACAACTGCATCCCTTCTTGTGTTGTAGGAATCGTAGAATTTGGGTTTGAAGGAATCTTACAGACCAGAGTCTAATCCCCTCACTTTTCAGCTGAGGAATCTGAGATCCAGACATTTAAGTGACTTTCCCCAAATCAGACAACTAGTTGTTGCAGAGCTGTGACCAGAACAGAGGTCTCCAGCCACCCATTTGCCAACCCCTTTCCCACTGATATTCTCATCCCTGGACGCTGTCTTTGCGTGGCAGGTTGCTCATGGCTCTAGTGAAAAACTGTTCAGTAGATAACAAAGAGCCCCCCCCATTCGACAAATATCTACTGAGCGTGGACTGCCTGCCAGGCCCTGCCCTAGGCACTGCTGTCTTTAGAGCAACCTATTTATGTTCTTCATTTTTCCCTGTGACTTTCCTTTCTTCTCTTTTATCAGCACCTCTCTGAGACTCATTTTCACTGTTTACATTAGCTTCCAGTTAGTTCTTGAAGGCGTGGTGGTGGTAGCAGTGCCACTGACAGTTTCAGAGGAGAGGGTGTCTGATGTCTATTGGAAGTGATTATTCATAACTTTATATTAAAAATGTCTAAAAGGCCCACAAAGGTTTGTTTTCTGAGGTCTTTTAGAAAATCAGATGGGCACAATAGATTTTCACAGAGGAAGGAGAACCAATAAATCTTGGTTGCATTTAGTTTCAAAAGCTGCCTCCTGCATAAGAATTTGCATATAGATTTCTCAAGAAATTTGAAAAAGGCATAGAGTTTGGAAGTGAGCTTAGAACAATATCTTTTATATCATGAAAAGTAGATAGATGCTTATTTTCCCCCATAAAGTAAATATGATGCTATTTATTTTTCTAGGACTCTCATGATATCCCAAGTGGAAGATTATCTTAACAATATGCAAATAATCAGAGGTAAGCATTCTTTGTTTCTATTTGCTGCAGAAGAAGGATGTACCTTTAATACTTCCACTTAATGAGGAATATAAATATTGCATTGATAGGACTATGACAGAAATTTATTTCATATAGAAATAAGTCACTTCCATAGCTCCGAGTTTGAAATTATAATTATCTCAAGAATTTTCCTATATATGAGACAATTACCTACCATTCAGATCAACACAGGACTCATTTCACAGTCCATGAACACTCTTTATTTTTCACCTTCAGGAAAATTCTACAAGTATTAAAATAATTTGTTAATTCTACATACACTTAGCCTTCTTAGAAGAACTGTTAGGATGCAGAATTAGTTGTTGCATTGTTAGAAGTTGCATTAACCGACACAGAATTTGGGGGATAGGTTTCTGCAAGGAGAGATTATATCTTGGTCATCTAACCAACATCTTTTCACGGGGAATCCTGTAGAGAAGGGGAAGCTTGGTGTGGCTCACTGTAACTTTGTTTATTTTTTCCTATCTGATATACTTGTATTTAATTTATTTTTTAAAATCTCCAAATATTTTTGAGTCTGTTTTAATGACTTACTGTAGGATGAGGATGAGAATGAGCAAGTATATTTTGTTATGGGCAGATGTGATATATAGAAAAATTCCTCCTCCACCCCCTGCTCCCAATTCCCAGAGCCTGTGAATATATTACCATACTTGGCAAACAGGATTTTGTGGGTGTCATTAAGTTAATGACCTTGAGATGAAGATATTATTCTGGATTATCTGGGGTGGGGGATGCAATCTAATCACACAGGTCCTTAAAAGAACCTTCCTGGGCTGTGATCAGAAAGAGATGTGATGATGGAACAAGTCAGAGAGTTGCTATGGAGGAAATGGGCCACTAACCAAGAGATGCGGGCATCCTCTAGATCTGGAAGAGGCAAGGAAATGGGTTATCACTTAGAGCCCCTGGAAGGGAACGTCACGGTCCTGCTGACACCTTGATCCTAGCCCAGTGACACCCATGTGGCAGTCCTGACCTCCAGAACTGCAAAGTCATCCAGGTGTGTTGTTTTAAAGTCACTACATTTGTGATAATTTGTTACAGCAGCAAAAGAAAAATGATGCAATAGAGATTTGATTTCACAAGAGAAAATGTGGGACAGGGATGAATGGGCTTTTCTTTAAATGGAGAAGTGGTAACATTTGAGACCTGAGAGCGTAAGTAATAAATCTGGAATTTTAAATGAAGATTTTTATAGATAATTTGGAATTAGGATTGTACAGTGAAACTCCAGGTTTCCACATAATCGTGCTCTTTTCTTCGTAGTGAAATGTCAAACTTCACAAACTTCTGTGTGGGCAAGTGGCAGACAGTACATTGAGGGGAAATTGACCCAAGTTATGGGGTAATAATACCACCCAATTATATGTTTTATGGGCTGTTTCAGCTTCTGATCTGATATCTTTAAACATAATTTTTGAATCTAGTTGCTAGGGCAACCTAGACAAAAGACATACATTAACCTCAGGCATTGTGTGCCCATTAAACAAGTCTGGAGTTGGTGTAGAAAAGCAATGGTGAGTTAGGATGCCCTGTCATGGTACAATGTTTTCTTCTCACGAGCAGAAACTTTTAGCCAGGAGAAAGCTAGAGGGAGAAAGAGATCCTGAACTCAAGAGAGGCTGACATGTGGGCCCTAAACCAGTATGATTGGTGTCCTTATAAAAAGAGGGGATTCGGACACAGGCATGCATGTGCACTGAGGAAAGACCGTGTGAGGATACAGAGAAAAGGTGGCCCTCTACAAGCTGGGAAGTGAGCTGTCACCACAAACCAACCCTCCTAAAACCTTGATCTTCGACTACTGGCCTCCAGAACTGAGAAAATAAATGTCTGTTGTTTAAAAAAAAAAAAAAAGAAGAAGAAGCTGACATGACTTTCCTTAGATTAAACCCTGAAGGCAAGAAGAGAAACAAATCCTTTAAAGGCTGTGCCACACAATCTGGGATACAAATGCCCTTAGGGGTGAGTGGCTTATTCTGTGAGGTGTGTGAAGCTACAGGACATAGGGGAACATCTTCCGGGAAGTCAATTCATGGAATAATTTCAGGAAAAACATTTTTAAAAATGCAAAGTAATGACTTATGAAACCAAAGTCATGATTTATACCAGTATTTGAAGGAAAGACCTCAAAGGAATTTCATGCCACCACAGACCATGGAGGTTTACCCTGTCCTGGTGGAAAGGTGTAGGAAGCACTGATCAGAGACAAGTAAATAACTCTTCACCATTCTACCTTCTCTTCTTCAGCCTCTCCACGGGGAGTGACAAACTACTGGGATTTTCCAGATACTACTTCTAAATTATAACACTCAGTGTGTTTTATGAACTAGTCCGTCTTGCAACATTTAACTACAGTGTGTGTACGCTTCATAACTTGACCTGAATCTTTCTCTTCAGACAACCTCCCACCTCTCATATCATTCACCTTGTGATTCAGTCAAAAGGCTTTTTATCCATTCTTAGGCCCTGTCCCAAGTTGAGTCTTCAGGGAAGCAGACTCTAGGAGGGAGATTAGTGTGCATGAAGTTTATTATGGAGTGCTCTTTGGGATTCATGACTGATGTAGACAAAGAAGAAGGATTGGGCAGAGGGAGAAGCTGGGCTGAGATACAGCCTCAATGAAAGACCTCCGTTGACCCCAGCGGGAGCTCTTAAGCTGGGTTGACTCCTCAGAATTATACCAAGTTGGGATAAGGGGCTGGGCCTTTATCCTTCTGTGTAGAATAGTTACGGAGTTCTGGCTGCCTGGGAATAAGGGTGCTAGATTTAGCAAATAAAAATACACAATGCTGGGCTTCCCTGGTGGCGCAGTGGTTGGGAGTCCGCCTGCCGATGCAGGGGACACGGGTTCGTGCCTCGGTCCGGGAGGATCCCACATGCCGCGGAGCGGCTGGGCCTGCACGTCTGGAGCCTGTGCTCTGCAATGGGAGAGGCTGCAACAGTGACGGGCCCGCGTAGTGCAAAAAAAAAACAAACAAAAACAAAAAAACAAAAAAACCCACAATGCTTAGTTAAATTTGAATGTCAGATCATCACTGATTAGTTTCTCAGTACAAGTGTATCCCATACTATATTTGAGACATAACTACACTAAAAATTATTTGCTATTTATCTGACATTCACATTTAACTGGTGTCCTGTATTTTTTATCTGGCAACGCTACCTGGGAAGGGAGCATGGTTATTCAGAAAAGGAAAGAACATTCAGAAAAGGAAAGAATCTGGCAAGGCCTCTGGAAGAGGGTGGTATTTGAGCAGGACCCTGATGGGCAGGCTGGATTTGGACACACAGAGATGAATAGCCCAGAAGAGAACACCAGGGGAGCATGGGGGTCACTATGCATTTGGGACAGGCACAGATTGCCTCAGCAGATTCCCAAAGAGGCTGACAGGTGAGGCAGGAATGTGGGCAGCACTCCTGGCAGTTGGGGGCACAAATCCTAAAGGGGGACCTGGGGGTGCACCTCAGCATCCACTGTAGACACACATCACTTCCCATGGTGCACCACTGAGACTCAGCTGTCACTGAGAGGTTGGAGTGCATGGGCTTTTATGAATCAAATAATAATATTTGGTAGGAATAAAACAGGAAGGCTTTATGATTCCTCTCACTCACTTAAAAAAAAAAAGGAACCTGTTCAAGTTGAGCTAGATGAATGACCTCCCCATCTCCAATCCCCAAGAGAAAAAAAAGATATTCTCCTGGACGCCCAATATGTGGTTTTATTATCAGCAACCAGGACTGACTTGAATTGACAACTGATTCTGTTATATAATAGTTTCAGGAAGAATAGCTACAGAGCATTGGTTATCAAACCAATGTTCTCAGATATGTAAATGACTCTCCATAGTTAAATCCCTTGTGGAAAACATCCCTATTTAGCAAGTCAACTTATGTGCTTATTTAAGTTTATGTTTTGCAATCAAGATATACTGAAAGGATGTCACTTTATGGGAGTCTTACTAAGATGTGTGGCTCAGATGAACATTTGGGAATCCTGCTTTAAATTTTTTCTAGGCTAAAATCTTTAGGGCTATTAATCTATAGCATAAACATTTGGGGCCCATATCATCTAACTGTCTCTTAACATGGACACCTAATCTCTTCCTGAGAAAAAACTTGACTCTGGCTGGGGTTTATTTCTTGGTCTGTCTCTGCAGGTATTAAAACTTATTTTCAGGAATACCTCATTTTTAGACCACTTTTTCTATTCCTAACCCAGCTTAGCTGAACCAAACCATATAGCTGTGCTCTTCACAGGAACATGGAATAGCTGTTTTCCAACTGCTTTCAGGAAATATAACCCTAACTTGTAGCTTCATCATAATTATCAAATCTTTATTTAAGAAGGGTTGTCCAAAAATATGCAGTTTATCGATTCCCTTAGACGTTTTGAAATTCGTATCTTGACTGCTGAAAGCTACATTCTTATGCCGCATCGTTTTGACTTTCACAGAATTGCTTTCGCAAAACTGTGTTTTAATTTTATCCTCTGTTTATCTTGAAGAATATAATACAAAAGAGTTCTATGAATCCTGCTAATAACACTGATATATTGATAATAATAATACCCATTATTAATTAAATGATGATAATTTATGAATTCACTCATTCAATAAATATATACTGAGCAACTTCTATGTGTCAGAAATTCTTTTGAACCCTGGGAATGCAGATGAATGAGATAGACATATTTAAGTTATATATAAGTTATATATATTATATATATATAACTAACATATATTTAAGTTAGTTGAGGGAGAGACAGATTAAAAAAAGGTAAAGTCTGAGTTGATGATAAGTGCTATGGGAACAAAAAAAGCTAGAAAGGGGGATGGGGAGTTGTGATTTTAAATAGGTGGTCACCGAAGGACTCTTCACTGATGCCCGGTATGATCCACATATTTTGCTGAGTATTTTACATCAGGATGTTGTTCATTACTTAACCCTGTGAAGATGCTGTTCATTATATTACACAGTGTCCTCTTTATGAGGCCCCATGGGAGAATTTTCCCTTTGGTGGTAGAACTTGGAATAGTTGGACTTCTCCTGAGTAACTGGTTTCTTTTTATCTTCTGGGCACCAAGAATCATGTAACAGATCATGTTTACCTTTTGTTTAGACTACAAGGAAACTTGAAACTTTGGCATGAACTGGGAGTACTGACCTTGCTCTTGGCTTCATCTTACCTTTTCTACCTCATTTTAGCCTTTGTCCCAGTTGACTCGCCTACTTATTTTACATTTCATTCTATGTTATATTTATTTTGGTAAGCTTCCTTAAATATATTTTTTGAACAAAGGCATGAAAAAAAATAATACCCTGATACTTATGTGCACACACACGTAAACATACATAAGTAAACAAACCAGCATGTGAAGGTGTCACCCATCTTCCTTATTTCACTGTACCTGGAGTTCTTATTTGAAAAACCTTTTCACGCTTCATGGGACCTTGCTTATATAGGTGCTCAATAAATATTTATGGAATTACAATTTTAGTAGCAGTTACAATTTAAATGAGAAAGATATTCATGAATACCTTGAGAGTTTTTCCACTTGAATAAAAGACAAGTACAATTTTTCTGGCTTAGTTTTTAATATAATGATATTTAAAATATGATATTTAAAATATCATAAACCTTTAATATAAATGAGTGGGAGCAAATCTGGAACATGGTCAATATGTAATAATGACCCTTCTAAACCACTTTCTAAAAGTTTTAAATCAGTGGGTTCTAATAATTCTGGCATGATGAAGCCCTTTGAAAACGATCACTCTCTCTCCAGGCAAATTCAGTAACACAAATAATTTTATGCAGTCTTAGCTGAGTCATGGACATGCTGAAGTCCATCTATCCACCAACCCCAGGGTCTGAATGCTTATAATATTTTTCTTTTTAAGTAATACTGTATGTTCTTAAAATTTTAATATCAAAAAGCAGAATTAACTTTAACTTCAGCACCAAGACAGCTATTTTTCACAGTATATGGACATATTTACTTTCGATCCTTGTATTTTCGATTTTTTTTTTTGCGGTACGCGGGCCTCTCACTGTTGTGGCCTCTCCCGTTGAGGAGCACAGGCTCCGGACGCGCAGGCTCAGCGGCCATGGCTCACGGGCCGCTCCGCAGCATGTGGGATCTTCCCGGACCGGGGCACGAACCCGTGTCCCCTGCATCGGCAGGCGGACTCTCAACCACTGCGCCACCAGGGAAGCCCTATTTTCGTTTTTTAAAATGTTGGGCTTACGTTATTGATATGATTTTATATATTGATTTTTTGGCTTAACAGTATAATAAGCAGTTCCCAATGAAATGAAAAACTTTTTGTAGACATCATTTTTAATGGTAAATATATACATATATTTATAAGTAGTATATAAACTGAATTATTACATAACCATTAAAAATTATGTGTAAAAATATAATGTGCTTAAGCGTTTTTCTAATGTTTTAAATTTACTTCCCACCTCCCTTTTTTTTTTTTCTTTTGGCTGCACCATTTGGCATTTGGGATCTTAGTTCTCCAACCAGGGATCAAAACTGAGCCCCCTGCAGTGGAAGTCCTTGGAGTCTTATGGGCCTCCAGGGAAGTCCCCCACCACCCTTTTATTTGCTATAATGTTGCTGTGAACATCTTAGAACAAATATTTGTTGATATATCCAAAAATTTCCCTAAGGATTCCTAGAAGGAGAATTACTAGTTGCAAATGTATATTATAACTAATGTTAATGATTTACATGGATACATTTTTTTCAGAGAAATTGTTGCAGTTATATGGCACCAGCAGTATATGAAAACACCAAAGTATCTACCTTACCTCACTTTTGCCAGTATTGCGTGGTATCATTAAAAACCGAGACTTAATCAAATAAAGACTTCCTTTAATTTGCTAGGTGAAAAATGGTGTCGTTTTTGCTTTAATCTGCATTTCTTTGATTACTAATGAGGTTTACTTTTAAAAATATGTGTTCAGGAGTTTACCTTTCTCTTTAATGATCATGTGTTTGGTTGAGGGGTGTTATTTTCTTTCTTATTTTTTTACATGATTTTTATACAACAAAGTCTTTTACTAAAGTTTAGTTCTTTTTCAGGGAAGTCCTACTTTTTAAAAGTTTATTCCCAGCAAAAAAATAAAATAAAATAGAGTAATACAAATTCTTTGGGCTTCCCTGGTGGCGCAGTGGTTGAGAGCCCACCTGCCGATGCAGGGGACACGGGTTCGTGCCCCGGTCTGGGAAGATCCCACATGCTGCGGAGTGGCCCGTGAGCCATGGCTGCTGAGCCTGCGCGTCCAGAGCCTGTGCTCCGCAATGGGAGAGACCACAACGGTGAGAGGCCCGCGTACCGCAAAAAAAAAAAAAAAGAAAAAAAAATAGAGTAATAAAAGTTTATTCCGAGGTATTACAATTTTTGCTTTTGGTGCTGTAATACAAAGGGAATTTTAAATTATATTTTCTAACTAGTTATTACTGCCATACATAAAGGTGATAGATTTTTATATGTTTATGTTCCAATAAATTTTCAATTGATCCTCTTGGAAATTTTAGATATATTATTATTTCTTGTTTGCAAAGAAAGATTCCTTTTTTACTTCTCTTATTTCCTGTTCTGAGTTTTATACTGGCTAAAGCCTCCAGAATATTAAATAATGGTGATGATATGGAGTATCATATACTTTGCTTCTTATTTTAATGGGGATATCTCTAATATTTCATTGTTAAATATATTAGTTCTAGGCTTAAGATAGATTGTTAGGGACAAGCTTGGAATTTTATTAAATGCCTATTCTGCATATGCTATCATGATCGTATGGTTTATCTATTACTGGCTTATTGATTTGTTATTTTTAATTTCTTAATATTGAACCACTTTTGCATTTTTGGGATACATTTTACTTGATCATAGTGGGTTATGCTTTTAAAGTTCAACTGGAGTGAATTTGCTAGTTTTTTATTTAGAATTAGCATGTTAAAAAAATGATACTAACATATAGCTTTCTTTCTTTCTTTTTTTTTTTTTTTTTGCGGTATGCGGGCCTCTCCCGTTGCGGAGCACAGGCTCCAGACACGCAGGCTCAGCGGCCATGGCTCACGGGCCCAGCCGCTCCGCGGCATGTGGGATCTTCCCGGACCGGGGCACGAACCCGTGTCTCCTGCATCGGCAGGCGGACTCTCAACCACTGCGCCACCAGGGAAGCCCTAGCTTTCTTGTTTAAAACATTTTTGTCAGGTTTTAGGGTCAGAGTTGGTTATGCTAGGTTCACAAAATGAATAGGGTCACTTTTTATCTTTTTCTTTGCCCTGAAAAAATTAGGTAGCCTGGGAATTATCTGTTCTTTTAACTATTTGGATATGTAGCTGTAAAATATTTTAATTTAGACTGGTTATGGAAAATGATTATTTGATAACTTTTTCAATTTCTCCTGTGGTTATTGACCCCTTCAGGCTAATATTTTTAGAATCAGTTTTAGAAGATTAGACTTCCCCTACCTCCATTTTCTTCCTCATATCTATGTTGTACTATTTAATTTATTAGGTTCCTGTCTGTTCTAATGTTACTGTGAGTTATAATTTAATTAATGTATAGTGATCCATAGTCCAGTTTAATGACTTTTTGCCTCGACTTCTTCCTACTTTGGTAATTATATTGCTTCAGCTGCTTACTTATGTCTTTGTTCCTTCCCTCTCTCTCCCTCCTTTTCTTCCTCTTTCCTTCCCCTACATTTTTTTCATTTTTCTGATCTAGCAATAACTGGCTTATTGAAATCTGTGAAACGTTTGGGACAAAATTATGAACCGCATTATTTCTCTCAGGTCTCTGTCTTTAAATGTGCCCTGCCTATTTCTCTTCCTTCCTCTCTGATGATATGACCACAATGTTAATTTCAGTCTAATGCAAAAGTCTAATTTTTCAACCATTTGCAGCTTTCCCCAGCTCCCCCTCCCCAAGAACCCTAAGCTCAGGACACTGATGGGACAGGCAGGGTCTATTTTTCCCCCCACTATTTTCTCCTTTTTTCCCTTCCTCTTGAAGCTCTTCTGGAGTTGGGGCCGCGGGTGTGTATATAGGAGAAGCAATAAGAAAATAAAGCAAAAATCTTAAAAATTAAAAAAAAACCTAACCTTGTGTCATGGTAATCTCTTGGGTAACACCATCTGGCCTTAGATACTTCCTGTGTGGTAGCACCCTGTACTAGTCAGGGTTCTCCAGAGAAACAGATCAATAAGATGTGTGTGTGCGTGCATGCGCAGGCACACGTGTGTAGGGAGGGAAAGAGAGAGGGAGAAAATATGAGGGATTGATTGATTGATTTTAAAGAATTGGCTCACATGACTGTGGGAGACGGCAATTCCAGAATCTGCAGGGTAGACCAACAGTCCAGAGAGCTAGGCGAGAGCTGATGCTGCAGCTCGAGTGCCATAGCAGTCTGATGGCAGAATCCCTTCTTCCTGGGGGGAGGCCAGTCCTTTTTCTCTTAAGGCCTTCAACTGATTGGATGATGCCCACCTACATTATGAAGGCTCATCTGCTTTACTCAAAGTTTACTGCATTAAATGTTAATTTTGTTTAAAAAGACTTCACAGAAACATCCAGAATAATGTTTGGCCAAATATCTGGGTACTGTGGCCTCTCCAAGTTGACGCATAACATTAACGGTCACAGACCCACTGCATAATTCATCTCATGACCCCTGCCCACGACTCTTACCCCAGCAGCACTCTTCTTCCTGTTGAGTTTCCTCACCCTAGAAAGCCACTCTCCCTGGAGGACTATCTTCAACCATGCTCAAGCCTGCCTGCCTTCCCGGGGTCCTCCTGGCCCAGAGAAAACTCTCTCACCCTTGTTCCAGTACACTGTTGCCTCTTTTCTTCTTTTCCCTTCCACGCTTCTCCAGCCAGGCTCCAGCTTTCAGAATTGTTCAAAGGAGTACCAGACACTTGTCTCTCTGTTCTTTAAGGCCCCAGTCTCCCTGGGATGCATGTCAAACTTCAAAGAATTTTCTTACCTGTTGCTGCTCTGCTCTGATAGCAACACCAGGAAGGGTTTACAAGTTTCCATAGTTTAGCATGTTGTGTACTTGACAGGAAACTGAGATGCAGGTCTCCTCTTCTTAAAGGCACCCCCAATCTTTCTAGATTGTTTTCATGGATCTGGGTGATCATACTCCTTAGCCTCCTCCACAAGGGGAGAGAAAAACCTCAGCACATTTTCCTAATGAAGCCTACTCTAAAACCTCTCCCAATTCAACCAAGCTTCCTTTGAATTGTTCGTTTTTCTTTATGTCAGCAGGGTGGGGCGTGGGCGTCTTACAAGCCTTGGAGGCGTATGAGAGCTACTTAGTGCTTTCTTTAGAATTTGGTAATACTTGGCTTCTAATATACTCAGCCTTGGGGCTCTAAACAAATTCTGAAACAACAGGAAATGTCCCCTTCAACCGCAAAAATTTATCATTGCTATTTTTTGTATTTTTCATTTTTCTTTGTTGTTTTTGTTTCACTATAATTTTTATAAACATAGATTTGTGTTTTAAAATATTCTAATGATGGGACTTCGCCAGTGGTCAAGTGGTAAAGAATCCACCTTCCAGTGCAGGGGACACGGGTTCAATCCCTGATTGGGGAGCTAAGATCCCACATGCCGCAGGACAACTAAGCCCGCATGCCACAACTACTGAGCCCATGTGCCTCAACTAGAGAGAGAAAACCCGCATGCTGCAACTAGAGAGAAGTCCGTGTGCCACAATGAAAGATCCCACATGCTGCAGCTAAGACCTGAGGCAGCCAAAAAAAAAAAAAATTCTAATGACAAAAATTTCTTTTAATAAAATAACAAATTACCTTTATACATTTTTCATCTACCTATGTTTGGTTTTCCTTGACGCTTATCTTATTTTTTCTATTTTTGTGTCTCTTCATGCTTTCCATTGTTTTTTGTCTTTGACTACATGTACTACGTAGTTTGTCTTCTGTTGTGCTTTTGAAATTAAACGTTTTCCTTTTACCTGTAGTAGTGATTGACTTCGATATTACCAAATATCTAATTAATTTATATTTCTCTCTTTATAGAAGTCAAGAACAGAATGATAACTTTAACTCATTATGCCCAGTGAGGGATTTCGTATGTCTATACCTGAAAGTCCCACCCTTTCTGTTCTCCACTTTCTTTTTTTTTTTATTATTAATTAATTAATTAATTTCGCTGCACCGTGTCTTAGCTGCAGCATGTGGGATCTTTTAGTTGTGACATGCGGGATCTTTAGTTGCAGCATGTAGGATCTTTTAGTTGCAGCATGTGGAATCTTTAGTTGTGGCATGTGGGACCCAGTTCCCTGGCCAGGGATTGAGCCTGGGCCCCCTGCATTGGGAACGTAAAAGTCCTAGCCTCTGGACCATCAGGGAAGTCCTCTGTTCTCCACTATCAATGCTTGTTAATTTAAATTGTTATAAAGGAGCCATATTTTTATTAAATATCAATTTTTTTTTTAATTTTTATTTATTTTTGGCTGTGTTGGGTCTTTGTTGCTGCACACAGGCTTTCAGTTGTGGCGAGCAGGGGCTACTCTTTGTTGTGGTGCACGGGCTTCTCATTGTGGTGGCCTCTTTTGTTGTGGAGCACAGGCTCTAGGTGTGCAGGCTTCAGTAGTTGTGGCACACAGGCTCAGTAGTTGTGGCTTGCGGGCTCTAGAGCACAGGCTCAGTAGTTGTGGTGCATGGGCTTAGCTGCTCCGCGGCATGTGGGATCTTCCGGACCAGGGCTCGAGCCCATGTCCCCTGAATTGGCAGGCAGATTCTTAACCACCACACCACCAGGGAAGCCCTATTTTTTTTTTGACAAGAGAAATCAAATAAAAATTTAATAAGATGTATACGTGGGAGAGACCCAGAAAAATCAAGTAACTTACCAAAATGGCTGAAGCCCTCACCTTAAATGCCATCATCAGCTAAAGACAAAAGAGCTCAATTATTGTTTTAACCATGGAAATTATCTTTTGAGACAAAATGGTTACTTGGACTTTGAATTGAATTTTTCAAGCATTTTAAGAACAGCTGATTAATTTTTGTGCTCACTGTCAGTCTATTTATATTATAGTTTTTCCTTTCTTGCATTTATAATCTTGAGTCATCAATTGTTTACTTATATTGTGTTTCTGAGCAGTTTTTAGGAAGGCTACTGGTATACTTCCACAATCTTTGTATAGCTTGCGAGGCCTTTTTGTTTTTTTCACATCTAAATAAGGCTTTTCCTATTTTTGAATTCTTCAGTCAAGACAAGAATTCCCATAACATTTTATAGTCATTGTTTAACTGTACACCAGTATTTAGTATTTCCAAGAAGTCTAAGGTCAGCTTGATATTTAATTGTATCTTCTGTCTGAAAACGTCTAGTATTTTTTCTTTTCCACTGACGTTTAAGACTTTCACCAGGTTAGACCTAAGTGTAGGTCTTTTAAAAATTAATTTTCTTAGACATATTCTTAGTTTTTTCAGTTTTCAGATTGGGCATTCTGATTTGAAGGAATTTTACTAATTGAGAAATTTTACTAATAGTATTCATTGAAATATTTTTTAATCTAAATAAAGAAAACTCCATCTCAAACTAGCTTAAATAATAAACAGTGTTTATTAGATCAAAAACTAAACAATCCAGAGATAGAAAAGTGTACAAGCAACATATATCCTGGATTCATGCTGTTTTTAGGTTGTCAGTTCTCTTGGCTCTGCCCTTCCCTAATCCTTTGTAAGCTGCATTCTCAGCAAACATTCTCACATTTAAGTGACATGTTGCCAGCAGTTTCTAGAGCTTCCGGCTTCCTTATTTACATCTAGGAGGAGAGAGGGCATCTGTTTTCACATTTGCTGAATAAAAGTTCTGTGTTTGACTCTGATTGGGTAATCATAGGTCACGTGCCTGCTCTGAACCAATCATTATGATGATGGGTGGGACTAGGGCTGCCTTGATTGCCTTAGACCAGTCAACTTCTTTCTTTCATTTCTGTTATCACCTCTCTCAATGTTTAAATTTCTTACATCTTTCTTTTTTGTTCTGGGAGACTTTCTGAGGTTTGTCCTCCACACCTCTGAATGGGTTTTCTTCTTTAATCAGTTTTGCTTTTTACAGCCTTCAACGTGAATTTTAATGAAGTTTCATCAAAATTTGTACTCTAGTTTTTAGTCGCCTCTTTTTATTTCTGTCTTTATTTCAATCTGTTCTCTTCTATTGGCTTCCTGTACTTTTTTTTTTTTTTTTTTAACTCAGAAGCTATCTCTTTGTCTTTTTTTTTGGAAGCAGATATTGTAAAGGAATATAAAAAATATGTTCTGGGGGCTTCCCTGGTGGCGCAGTGGTTGGGAGTCCGCCTGCCGATGCAGGGGACATGGGTTCATGCCCTGGTCCAGGAGGATCCCATGTGCCGTGGAGTGGCTGGGCCCGTGAGCCATGGCCGCTGAACCTGCGCGTCCGGAGCCTGTGCTCTGCAGTGGGAGGGGCCACGGCAGTGAGAGGCACGCGTACCACAAAAAAAAAATGTTCTGTATAACAGTGTCAATGTACTTAATGCCACTGAACTGTACACTTAAAAATGATTAAAATGATAAATTTTATGTTATGTATATTATACCACAATAAAAATATATTATGTTTCCTAAAGAAAATAATTTTCAGTGTGTATTCTCCCTATGTCTATCCAGAGTAATATTTTCTTTTCCTTGCAAGAAAATATTTTATTATACCATATGTGTTGTTTATTTGCTTGTTTTTCTGTTAACTTATCTCCAACATTGTCAAGATTTATCCAGGTTTAGTTTTGTCAAAAGTCAGGGTTCATGCAGAGTCCCCAGTATCTTTTTGAGTAAAAATGACTCTTCTTCTCTGATCTAGACCTGGAGTGGTTTACATGTTCAGAATCCCCAGTACCAATTCTAATTTTTGATAGGAATTGACTGGGATCTTCTATTCTTCCAGCTCTTTTTTTTTAATTTAAATTTTGTAAAACATAAGAGATAGTATTTAATTCTTTTGTATGTATGGAATTATTTATATAGTCATCCCTCATTATCCACAGGTTCTGCATCCACAGATTCAATCACCCTCAGGTCAAAAATATTTTAAAAAATTCCAGGAACTTTCAAAAAATAAAACTTGAATTCGCTGTGTGCAGACAACTGTTTATATAACATTTACATTGTATTTACAACTATTTACATAGCATTTGCATTATAAGTTATCTAGAGATGATTTAAAATATTTGGGAGGTTGTGAGTAGGTTATATACAAATACTACACCATTTAATATAAGGGACTTGAGCATCTGCTGATTTTGGTAGCCATAGCAGGTCCTGGAACCAATCAATGCCCTCTGGATACCAAGACATGACTGTATGTGAGAGATTACACACTTTTCGTAAAATGCTCCCATAAATTCTAACTTTACTTTTGTTTACAGAGCATTTCTGAAGACATATACACATACAGAATAAAATATGCTGCAGCCAGACCCTCCACCTGTGCTGGGAACTGAGATCTGTAGTTTCTCAGTATGAGTGAAAGAAAAGTGACTGTTTAGAGGTGGAGAAGTATGAAAGTCATGAAGCCAGGTCAGACAATATTGGCACTGTGTGTGTGTGTGTGTATGGGTGGGGGTAGTTGACTGCATGAGTTCTCGTCATTGTAGCTACTGCACGCTGGCATTGGGACAGACCTTAAGAGTGAGTAAAATTTTTTCCTAATTTATTTGATGTCATCCTGGGGGTTCTGTTTCAGAGATCTAAATTTGTTTTAGTCAAGAATCAATTTTTTAAAAATTCCCATTGATTCTGCAACTAGTGTAAATGGTCCTGGCTTTTGTCAAGTTTTCTTCAAAGGCAGGAAACATCTTTCCTTTCGGATCCACAGGTAGAATGAATGAGAATGGTATAATTACTTAGAAGAAGATCAAGTTAGACGCTGGGATGCAGACTAAAGCTGGAAACAACGAGAAAGTCTGGTATCCAAACAGGAAAGTGGGGTGGTGTTCAAGCTGTGTGGCAAGAATGTGTAATCAGCATTGGTGTTGAGAGCTCTGACCTGAGCTGGCACCAGTGTTGTTATGGTCACTGAATGAGATGCACATATGGGAGAACATGGAAATGAGTGAAAAACTCTAGAGATTGTTATTTATACTATTGTCATTATCGAAGAGCAACTTCACAGTCTCTTTTCCTTGTTTAGAAGAAAATGGGAACTTTTAGAAAATCTGCCAAGTTGTCCCTAATGAAGTTGGTCAGAATCCAAGCAGAGTTGTAAGTACAGCAGAGGCCAGAAGAGGCAGGTGCCGTGGAGATGATGTTAAGTGGTACATAAGAGGTGTGGGCTATGTTGGGGAATTGCAGTTTTGGCAAGAGGTGGACTAAGGCAGTGTCCAAAATCTCCCACTACAAATACATAGAAATACTAGATAAAACAATTTTGAATACATAGTTCTGGTCACAAGAAAGAAAATACCACATGTCAGAAATGAAGGAAAAAATGAAACCAGAGTGTTATGGATATTGATGTATCTGTCCTGATATGGGTATAGGTTGAGGTGAGAGTTTCTGTCTTGGTGACCTTAAGCCAAAGTGAAAAGATGTTTTGTAAATGCAACCCTTGCATAAAGCAAAAATCCTCAAGAACTGTACCGTCGATGTAAACAGTGTCTAGAAAACAGTCCACCATTGTAGGTAGATAAAGAGGATATTCTCTCTCTTGGTCTGAGCTCTGGATAAAAAAAATTCTCCCAAGAAGAACTTATAACTCAGGCCTGTATCTCACAAGTGTGGTTCCTAAAAACCATTTAGGTGTCCCCCAAATCCCTAAACTGAAAAATAATTAGAGTTAATCACTATGAATTGATATCCTGGGGCACCTGGCTGTAGCAAGGATACAGACACTTTGAAAATATACTCCCATAACTGGGCCTGCAGGCTTTTCATATAAAAGTCAAATCACTCTAATTATTATCTCATAATCAAAATATTAATTCATGTGAGAAAATAATCCATCATGAAAGAGAGGGAGACAGAGAAAGGGAGAGAGTAAGTCAACAAAATACACAGGGAGGTAAAGTCCTTGAACTAAATGAAATAATCTGAATGAAAATACAAAATAAATGTTTGTAAGGATTTAAAGAGATAAAAGAAAAAAGTCTATATAAGTAAGTAGCATAACACTCTGGAAAAATTACAAAAACATTTGAAAAAGAGCCAAGTAGAATTTCTAGAAATGAAATTTTAGCCAGTGAAATTAAAACTCAGTGAATGGGTTAAACATTAGATTAGACACTCCTGAAATGATAAGTACTTACCCAGAAGGCAGAGCTGAAGAAATTATTCAGAATATAGCACTGAGAATTGCAGAGATGGAAAAATCTGAAAGAGAGGTTAAGAAGCACAATGTATATAATGAGAACACAGAATGTATCTAACAGGAGTTCCAGAGGAAAGAATAAACAGAAGAGAAGAAATAGAAATATTTGAAGCGATAAAGGCTAAATATATTTTAGAATTAATGAAAGATATGAATCTTCATATTCAGTAAGTGTAACTAATCCTGAATAGGATGAATAAGAAATAAAGCTATTTAACAATACTCTGGTAGACTGTCAAAGGAAAGAGGAAATCACAGAAGCAGCCAGAGATAAATAAGTTATTCTCAAAGAAATAAAATTTCTCACACAGAAGTTTTCTCAGAAGTACTGATAGACATCAGAAGACAATAGAATAATAGTTTTAATACTGCCAAGGGAAAAACAAAGAGAATATAGAAGTAGAGTGACCAATCATTCCAGTTTGTCCAGGACTATCCTGGTTTTAGCACTGAATTCCTGTTTTGGGAAACCTCCCAGCCTAAGGCAAGCCAGGACACTTGGTCACCCTACACTGCTCTATGCAATTAAACTGTCATTAGAAAGTAAGACTGAAAAAGCAACATCTGACAAAGTTCACCTCTTGCAGACCAATGGTCTGATAGGATCCTTGAAGGATAGCCAATGAAGGATAGAGTTTGGCAAAAATGAAAACTGAATCCAGATAGAGGGAGTGGACTATAGGAAGCAATGGGGGACAACTAAGTAAAATATCGCTTAACATAAATAAGCATTGACTAAACAAAATAATAATTAAGGTGGCTATAAATTTTGGAGATATAAAAAAGGAGAAAAAACTCTGACAACAATAACATGTAAGAAGCTGTGGTGGGGAGTATAGTGAGGACAGAAGTTAAACTTTCTAGAGTCCATGAATTGATTAGGGACAAGATAGGATTACTGGCTAACTTTCCTCTTTGTTAAGTATGCACATTAAAAATCTCCGGTACCTCTTCTCCTTCCCCTTTTCTTCCTGAATAATCCAGTTTTAAAGCTATCAGGGTAAGACAGGCATCCACGCTGGGGCAGGCAGGTACTAGTTCCAGTGGCCCAGAGTGGGGTGACAGAGCCCAAGCAGAGTAAGGTGAGCATCTACACCGTGGGCGGCCTGGTGCGTGGTGTGGAAGCTTGAGTGGGGTGAGGCGGGTGTCCCTGCAGCAGCCTGAGAAAGGCATCTGCACAGGGGCTACCTGGCCCAGGGTGTCAGAGCCCAGGGAAGGAGGAAGTCTCCCTATGTGGGAGGTGATGAAGTTAAGTAGGGTGACGAGGGTGTCCACATGGGAGTGGAGATTAGTTACATATGGGGTGTCGTTCAAATAAATAAATATATTAAATATATATATATATATATATATATTATATATATATATATTAAAATAATTGGGAGCCAGATACCCCACTATCAGAGAGAGGGAGAGAATTACTAAGTAGAAAGGGACAAAACCACAATCCTGTAGTTGTTGGATTGGAATTGGAGGCATCTGTGTGGAGTCAAGGTTCTCAGTATAGGTAGATGTAGGAACAAACGCAGATTTAAATGTACGTATGTATTACGTGCATACATATATTTCTAAGCTCACTCCACTGGGATGGCCTGGGATCGAAATAGGGGACACCTGGAGCATCACATTGAATGTCACTGTCACATCAAATAGCTATGGTAACAGTTTATAACACAACGTGTGTAAACCAATAGAGGTTACCAAATGAGTACAGTGAAATTTTGATGAGCAATGGAAACTTTACATAATTTCAAAATCCCCACAAAATACTGATTACTTATAGAACAAAAAAGAGGCACTTTCCAATAGACTGGGCTGGTAGACACAAACTCAATCAAGTGAATCTCATCAGTACTGAGACAAATCAAAATCATGTGCCAACTGAAAAAAGTGCAATAATAATAAAACAGCCTCACTTCCAAGATGTTTCGGCCAAAGATGCATAATCATCAGACAAACCACGATTCAGGGGACTTTGGCAGAATTACCAGCCTTCTTCATCGAGTTGTCAAGGTTGTGTAAGTCAGGGCAAGAGGGAAGAAATGTTCCATATTAAAAGAGAGTAAAGAGACACGACCAGTACAGGGAGAACTTGATTCTGAATTGGATCCTTTTGCTGAGCAGGACATTATTAGGACAAATGGCGAAATTTGAGCCGGGTCTGGGGGTCAGGATATTGGTGTTAATTTCTTCATTTTGATGGTTAAATGACCTTTCAGGAGAATTACTATAATTGTCATATATATATATGTTTTGCAGGAAACACATACTAAAGTATTTGGGGACTGGTGGATGACAGGCTCATGCTGGAAGCTTATCTTAAATGTTTCTGGAAAAATCATACTGTACTTGCAACTTTTCTGTACATTCAAGATAGTTTCAGGGCTTCCCTGGTGGCGCAGTGGTTGAGAGTCCGCCTGCCGATGCAGGGGACACGGGTTCGTGCCCTGGTCCGGGAGGATCCCACATGCCGCGGAGCAGCTGGGCTCGTGAGCTATGGCCGCTGAGCCTGCGCGTCCGAAGCCTGTGCTCCGCAGCGGGAGAGACCTCAACAGTGAGAGGCCCGCGTACCGCAAAAAAAAAAAAAGATAGTTTCAGGGCCTCCCTGGTGGCGCAGTGGTTGAGAGTCCGCCTGCCGATGCAGGGGATACGGGTTCGTGCCCCGGTCTGGGAGGATCCCATATGCCGCGGAGCGGCTGGGCCCGTGAGCCATGGCTGCTGAGCCTGCGCATCCGGAGCCTGTGCTCCGCAACGGGAGAGGCCACAACAGTGAGAGGCCCGCGTACCGCAAAAAAAAAAAAAAAAAAAAAAAAAAAAAAAAAAAAAAGATAGTTTCAAAAAAAGAATGTTCTCCAAAAAAATTTTTTTTCTGGCAACATTGTGGACTAGATGTCTCAAGAAAACCCTTCCAGGACTGGGTAGTTAAAATGCCGAATTCGAAACAGAAAGAAACAACTTCTTAAAAGCATGAAGTAAAAGAGAAAAACACTCAGAGACCAGATATGCAGAAAGGCATGATTCCCCAGGAGTGAGTGAGCTCTGGACCTCTAATTTTCCCCAGATCACACTGTACCTGGAGCCTGAGCTTTATTTGGTCAGGAGCAGGAAAGAAAACAAAGATAGCTCAGTGCTGGAGAAAGGAGAGACCTCTGATTAACAACTTGAACCTGCTGAGGGTGAAAGAAATGTTCCCTGCAGAACGAGACTTACCTGTCTCTTCAGTCTTGGCAAAGCATAGCGTGGCATGGTAATTTAAAAAATCTTTTGAGAGGGCTTCCCTGGTGGCGCAGTGGTTGGGAGTCCACCTGCCGATGCAGGGGACATGGGTTCGTGCCCCGGTCTGGGAAGATCCCACATGCTGAGGAGCGGCCGGGCCGTGAGCCATGGCCGCTGAGCCTGCGTGTCCAGAGCCTGTGCTCTGCAATGGGAGAGGCCACAACAGTGAGAGGCCCGTGTACTGCAAATAAAAAAAATAAAAAATTAAAAAAATCTTTTGAGAATTCTCAATCTTAAGTGTGCATTCCATGGGGTTGATGCTGGAATTCACATTACCTGTGTGATCTGAAACACCACCACCCCCTCCCCGCCCACAGGTGTGTTGAGTTTAGAGTGACCCTGGTTAAGTGTTATGCAGTTAGCCAGGTTTTCTAAAATACTGAACCTGGAGCAAGGATTTAAAGTGCTGAGGCTTTATTTGGGAAGTGCAAATCCAGGGCAGCTAGAATGAAGGAGAGGGAACTGAGGCAGAGGAGGTGGGAGGTGATGTCATGAGGTCCTCCTGCCCTGGCCATCCTCATCCTCAACCACAGACGGACCTGGAGATGGATAACAGCCCACTCCCCACTGTATAGCTTTGTGTGTTCCACACTGACTTCGAGTTGCCCAGCAGAACTGCATGCCTGTTGCCCGCAGTTGTAAATTCGTTGATAATACTGGTTTTTCTCTTCCTGTCCTCTTCCCATTTCTCTACTGGTGTTTTCCGGGCTTAGTCCCAAATAAACTACTCATACTCAGATCCTTTTCAGGGTTTGTTTCTGGGAATCTCACACTGAGACACATTTGCTGTAACTGCTCATTGACAGTTAATACTAGGCTTGGTAGTACTATGAGACACCCCAGTGAACCCCAAGCCCCAGTGTTCAGACATGCTCATTCCTGCCCCCATTGTGGAGTAGCAATCCTACTTCTTCAAGGGTACCAGTAAGCCACCAAGCTTACAGTTATTTCTTTGCCTGCTGGCTAAGCGGTACTGCACCCTTCAGCTTAGTGTAAGTCTTACTGATGTCCCCTCCTCCAAGAAAGCCAGTACCTCTAACCCTTCAGAGTCCAAATTTGGGGTATGAATTCCACAAGTGGGCCATTGGGTACGATTATGAGAGGGGCTGCTTTTAATTTCACTCCTTGGTTACTGGAGTGGACTGGTTTTCTTTTGATCAGAGACTAAAATACGTTGGCTGTTGGTTCACTTCCAGCCATTGGAAACTAGAGAATATAATTTGTTAATTCAGTGCATATGCTACATTCGTGCTCCCTAACTTCACATGTGTCGAACCCCAGTTGGCAGCTTAGCCAGCCTTCGACAAGCTGTCCCACCATTCCACCAGATTGGCAGCTTCTGGTTGATGGGTACATTGTAAGACCAAAGAATGCTGTGGCCACAAGCCTATAAATGCACCACTATTGCTATAAAATGAGTTCCTTATTCTGAGGTGAGGTTCTGTGGGGTTCCATATTGGTAGAGAGCATGGCGCTGGCAGAGGCGCTGTGGTCAAGAAGGGCAAACACATAATGCGAAGTAAAGAAATTGCTGCCCCTGGGAGTCAGAAGAGATGTTGTAAAACCGACCCACCACCAGGTGGCTGCCTGACCTCCTCAAGGAATGATGGTTTATAATAGGCCACTTTAGTCTCTTGCTGAGCGCTGGACATTCAGCAGAGGCTGTGGTTAGAAGAGGCTGCTGTAGGCTGAGCTAATGCAGCCTCCTGTTCTTTCACTTGCCCCTTATCAACAAGCTCTTTTTAGCCCTTCATATGGTCTGGATAGGAGCTGGCCTGTATACTGCATGAGTCACCGATTATGACTTTCAGGTTCTACTCATTGGATTGAGGTGAAAAGCAAGTAGTTCCACACCCGACTCTCTCCTTGGTGGGTGTTCACAGGGCAGGCTAGGACATATAGGGCCATTGCTCCAAGATATTCTCATCACAAATTCTCTCTCTTTCATCTGAAACAAGCTGGTCCTTTTTTACATTCAGTACAGATGGAGGGTGTAAGAGTAGTGAAGCCATGGTATGTTTTGTCTTAGTCTGACATCTCACTTTGATAACTGATATCTATCATCTTAGGATCTCAGGTAAAGCTTCTGATTTTAATATTCTATAAAATGTGCATAATCTCAAATCTAGCAAGTCAGCTTAGAGAAATTTTCACATATATATAAGATGACGTGCAAGGAGCTTCACTACAACACTGTTTACAATAGAAAGAAAAATGAGAAGAAAACAATCTAAATAACCCTAAATAAAGGAAAGGGCTGGTAAACTCTAGTTATTCAAACAATGGAAGACTATATAGCAGTTAAAATGAATGGATAAATATGAATAAAAATGAGTTCAAAAAGCAAGTTGGATCTATACAGTATAAGATCATTTATTAGAAACCCCACAGAAAACTGTGGTTTTCTGTGTATTCAAAACTGTGTATTCAAAACTGTGGTGGTTTTGAATACACACATATAAAAATATTAATTACAAACATAAAAATATTGCATATCAATCTCCAGGAAAGGAGAGAGGAGAAAAGAGTAGGTAACAAAAATCATACCCTTTAATGAAGACAGAAAGATATTTTAAAACAAAGATAAAATATTTACATTTAATTATTTAACTTACATTTAAATTTAATACAGTAATAATATAATGTGATTAGTATTTAACAAATTAATACATTTAAATTTAATATTAATTTAATCTTGACAATTTAAAAGAGGATTTTATAGAGCTTTTGAAATTATTCACAATTAAATCAAAAATTTTAGAAAAAATAATGGCTGGATGTTGTCAAAAGCCATAAACATTAGTTCCTAAATATTTTAGTATGAGGATGATTTTTAACATAAAGTTGCACTTCTTATTAATTATACCAGTATCCCTGCATATTTGAATAACAGTGGCACTGTGGTGTAAAGTAATACTTCTTCCATTTCTGAACAATGAATGATGTTAAATTAGGAGCCATTTGTCCTAGAGTTGTCAACCATTTAGCTTTTTCTCTATGTATTAGTGTTTTTTCTAAGTTGGACACATTTGGAGTTCTATTCAAAATATAAATCTTCTACTCAGTTTATTCTTATTCATTCTCTGCATAGAGATTCCCCTTCAGTGACTTTAGGAATCAAGCCCTGAGAAATGTCAGTTGTTGGATCCCACCTGCTCCTTCCTCACTCCTCCCTGCCACCATGGGCCTCAGCTCTCACCTGTGGACCTGTGGCTCCCACTGGGTCTCTGAGGTAGGATGTTCCTGTCTGTTCACATGCTTCTACTGGTCTTTGCACCATCAGAGGCAACAGAGGGCAGATGTTAGCCCAAACTATGACTTTGGCAAAAATTATTTTCAGAGTCTCTGACTGTTCCCTGTTAATCACTTCAGACTGTTCATTTCAGCTTAACAAACATTTATTGAACATCTATTATGTGCCAGGAACTTTGCCAGATCCTGGCAGTAAAAAAGATAATTAAGATATAACTCTTGCCTTCAAGACTTGAGTCTGGGGACTAATGACCTCTCTAAGGACCTTTCCTGTTTTGAGAACAGGAAAGATCTGGTTTTGATTCATCTTGACTTGTCTGCTGAGGCCCACGCTCATATTTCTGGCTGCCCAGTAAACCTTTTCTCTAGGTGTTTCACAGTAACCGCAAATAAAAGGTGAACATTGTTTTCTCCTATTTTCAAACTCTTTCTCTTCCTGGCATCCTGTTTGTCTCTGACCTGGCTTGAAGCCTCAACTTTCAGCCCTCCACCATCATTCCTTCAGTGGTTACAGTTATTTTCCATTTCCGGGGCTGCCGCTCTTGGTACTCAGGCTCTGGCCACCTCAATTCTGGACTACCCTAATCGCCTCTTAATTGGTCTCCCTGACTCTATTTTCTCCCTCTCTGATCCATCCTACTATTGTTGGCAGACTGGTGTTCCTAAAATACCCCTTAAACATGTCACATCTCTGCACCCAAACTTTCAGTGATTCCCTAGTGACTGGCATGAAGTCCATTGTTCTATTCCTGCATTCACTGTCCTTCATTCTACGGCGCCGACCTACCTTTCCAAACTTACTTCTGTGTATTCACTTTCTTGAACCTCACCTTCAGGTAAACTCAGGGCTACTACTGATACTTTTAAGCATAGGAAGTGGAAAGTTGACTTCTTTGCAAATTTTATTTGATCACCACTTGGAACTGTTCTCATTTAGTAGTCAACATTTTTTGCTTTTGTCCCACATTTCTCTGCACATATTCAGCATAATTATCTTAACAGCCATGGATCCCTATCTATGGTGCACATTGAAATCATCTGGGGCCTTTAAAGACTACCCACGCTTGGATCCACCTCCCAGAGATTCTGAATTACGTGGTCTGGGCATCAGGATTTTAAAAGGTCTCAGGTGACCCTAATGTGCTACCTAGACTGAGAACGTGGCTTCCCGGAAAGGCTGCTGTGAGCCAACTTTGCTGGTGCTGTAGGACAAACCACAACAATAACAGCAACAGCAGCAAAACAAGATGATGACGTATTTGTTGGCCACTGTGCACTGTAATTTAGGGAGAGACCTGGTATTGGGTCACTCTGGTACGGGCCCGGGAATCTTACTGATAACTGCCCTCATTAACACACAACTTGAAGAAAAAAAATCTAGGCTTCTAAGAGCATTCTTTGAGGGGGTGGGCTTATACTCTAATTGGAATGCTACATTTTTCCATCTCCATAGGAGGTTGCTAAGAAAAACACAAATGGGCTCTCACATTACCTCCATGGGCAAATAAATCATGTTCTAAGTGCAGATTGTCAACAGAATAGCTAGTGTGTCAGAAAAGCTAAGAAAATTATTTGCTAAGGCAGACAAAAATGTTTACATGTTATTCTTATTGTCTCTAGATGTTAGGTTATTGTATAAAAGTATTGTTATATTCCTGAATGGCTGGAGGTCTCACTGTATTTGTACCAAGTGACTGTGGATGAGGTTTATCCCTAAGTGGGAAGGTCCTTATAGGTGGAGGGTTGGGATGTGGCTGTTTGATGGTGTAGAGAGGACAGGCACAATGCCAGAGAATGATTTTGTCTTTTTGTGCTGAAATTACAGAAAAAGTATAAAATTGAGGACAAAACAGCTAAGTACCCCTTACCCTGAAGATAGTTACGAAAGGGTCACCACCTTCGGGGCCCTTTGGGTTTGTTTACTAAGAGATGGTTAAATCTGCCTCATGACCATAATCCCCTGTCCCATCCCTGTCTGGATGGTGTCACTAGGGCCCAGGTAAGAGGTTTCCAGCCTCCTTCCCCATGGGAGTTTCCTTCTTCTCCAAGAAGCCAAGGGAAGGGCTTTCAAGGGGCATCAGTCGTAGGGCTTGAGGGCATCGTATCTTCTCCCTAGTGGAAGGGTGCTGAGCTCCAGAAGTTGCAGGCTCATTCTGTGCTGACCTGGGCATGGTACAGAGCAGGGCGGGAAAGTTTTAGGTGAGTCTGACACACGCCTCTGTCTGTGTGTGAGGCCTGGGGACCCGGCCGCTACTAGTCTGGAGATTCCTGAGCAGGAGGCTTGTTAGAAGAGCTGTCCCCAGCTGGGTAAGGAGCGGCCCGGGTGTGAGGAGAAGGTGCTGGAGGAGAACAGGATGGGGCCACACCCACCCTAGTCCTTCTGAGGGCACGGAAGGGACCACCCAGAGGTGAGGGGAAGGGCGGGAGCACAGGGATGCCCAGTGGCTGCTGGGTCAAGCGAGGGGCCACCCAACCCGAGAAAGGGCTGGAGGCGTGCACTGTAGATGGAGCAGATGAAAGATGGGGAGGCCTGTTTTCTGGGCGGCTCCTCAGGGCTTGGGGAGGGGCAAGGTGAAATTAGCATTGCCCCAAGAAGACCATGTGTTTAGGCAGAGACCAGGAGGCCAGGACATCTGCCCTCATGGACATGACCACCACTGCCTTCACTTATTTCTCCTCCCTGCCCCTAAGGTGCTAGGAGAGCCAGATCTTGAAAGGAGAAGAGGAGAGAAGTTATTTCAGAGTCAAACCGTGTTCATCCTTTACACCAAGAACCCAGGACCTATGGATCTAGCTATTTTGAAGAAGGGGAGATGAACAATTTTTAGTTAGCTAAGGTATTAGAATTTTTAATATAAGTAGTGTTAATAATCAGAAGGGACTGCTGAGTTACAGACGGTGCCAAGAGGTCATTGCTAGGAAGTAGGACAGGGTTATTGGAAAAAACATGATTGAGAGAAAGATTTGAAAAAAATAACAATTTCGTGTTACTAACCATTGGGTTGAAACTCCTTCATAGACTGTCTACATTTGAAATGTTGGAATGTTCTTAGTAATATTGAACCTGAGTTTGGGATTTCCAGGGACCAGGACAAAGGGAGATCAGGAGTTTCCTATATCTATTTTTCAGTGAAAGTAGCTGGAGTGAGGTTTGGAGTCACAAAAGATGAGCATAGCCTTTTCTTGGAAGCCTATGCTCTGGGATGCCCAGGGTAGGGAGATGAGGGGTAGTGGGGGAGGAGCCAGTCGGGGAAGAGGCCCCTTTATAAGAGGGAGGAGCATGAGCAGGAAGGCAGGCTGGGCAGGAGTCACACTCTGACCCTCCCAAGGAGGAGGGAAGGGTATCCTATTCAGCAGTGGTTGCTTTTGTTCCTGTCTTCTGGAGGCTTAACTTGCTGTTGGTGAGGACTGAAGGCAGAGGTTTGGGGCAGGGCGCAGCGGGCAATGTTTCTTTTCCCCACCGTCAGCTACTTAGAATTATAAAATTGTTCAAACTCAGAGCTGGAAGGTATTAAGGAAGGACTTTCGATACCCTTTTTTTTATATAATCCTTGTTTTGTTGGTACCTAATATAGAATCACAGACCCCTGCTCTTTTCCCTCCCTCTACAGGTGTTTGGGGAGTCCCTGTACACTGAAAAACAAGTGTCTGATCAAGCTCCTTGTTGGTTGCCATAGGGTCCTTGCTATGCCACCCCTGGTACACTGCTCCAGCCCCATTGCTTAGAGGTACCTTGAGGTGCCTTGAAAGTCCGCTGAGTACCACACCCCACTCTCTCACCAGGCACCTTTGCCCCTGCTGCTAGGGCATCACTTCTCAGAGCAGACATGGCCACTGCTGCCCAAGCTCATGACCCTTTGAAGAGCTAAGACTTTTTAAAAAACTGGATCAAGGTTGTTGTGGTTGGCTGCCTCATTCTCTTGGGATGTACTCTCTCCCCAGAAGTGCTTAGTCTTTCTTTCCTCAATTATTTTTTGGCAAGTCCCCCATTAGTTTACTGGACGTGTCCCCACATATCTGAACTTCAGTGGTGAGCATAGTTTAGGCTTAAGCTGAATGCCCTTCTTCAAACCATGAAGAAATGGAAATTGAATAGACAAGAAAGTAACTTACCCTGGAGCCTCATGATGTGTGTGCCTAGAACTAAAATGTCCAGTAAGCATGATCATTATCTATGCTTAGAGGAGCTGGGGTTGGAGAGAAGCAGTGAGAAGGAGGAAGAAGGAGATCCAAGTCAGCTTTCTGGAGCCACAAGGAGATGGTGTATGGACTGACAGCTGAGCAGGGAACCCTCCAAATGAAATTTTGTCCATGTGAGGCCATGGACCATCCTGCCTGATATTAGGTGACAGCCAAGATTTAACATGACTACTTTGCTTTTACAATAATATTAAAATCTTGAATTGTTTTTATTTTATGACTATTATTCTTTTCCAAATGTGAACACTTTTCTTGGAAAATAATGAAAATTATTTTTCACATTGAGTGAATCTGGAGATTAATGATCTCAGTCTTGGCTTTGTATTTGATTAAAGTAATCTTATTTATGACCCAAGTCTGGATGCCTAATGATAGCTGGAGCTGCAAATAGTGGTCTTGTTTTAGATTTTTCATGAAGCATTGAATACTGTTTACAACTCTGAACACTTAATTTTGATTAGACAGATTTACTGTTTCAGAGAATAGTTTCCTGGAACTGTTGTGGGGTGATTATGATGTTTGCTATAGAGTGAATAGAGAAACTGTTCTTCAATATATTCGTGATGAAATCCTTCTCTTCCATTGCACTTCATTTTTAAGGCTAAAGGACCTATTCTGTGAGGTGTGGATGTCACATGCTTAACATGTTGGAAAATTCTAAATCAAACTTCGAAGAAACATTGTTCTCTTATTTGATTAACATCCATCTAGAATTGCTCCAGATTATATTTTCTTTTCAACCCAGCAGTGAGACGTAATCAGTGTTTCTGATTGTTGGCTTTTCAGCTGTGGTGAGGACAGCAGAAATACATATTTAAAGAATTCTTGGGCTTCCCTGGTGGCGCAGTGGTTGGGAGTCCGCCTGTCGATGCAGGGGACGCGGGTTCGTGCCCTGGTCCGGGAGGATCCGACATGCCGCGGAGCGGCTGGGCCCGTGAGCCATGGCCGCTGAGCCTGCGCGTCCGGAGCCTGTGCTCCGCAACGGGAGAGGCCACAACAGTGAGAGGCCCGTGTACCGCGGAAAAAAAAAAAAGAAAAAAAAAAGAATTCTCAGTCCTTGGTGAAGTGGGAGGAGAAGGGAGTAGTCAGAGGTCACTAACGCTTCACCCCTCCGTAGGAGTGGGCCTGGGAAAGGTGGACATTGAGCCCCTGGACCAAGCCATAATTGAAATACACAGCATGACTTACTTTATCCTCAGTTTTAATGGTAAAGGGATGGGTAGGATAGACAAATTAGAAAATAAAAATCAAGAGCTTGGGAAGTGAAGTTAGTCAGAATAGAATTTGATTCCTGGATCTCCCAGCAACTAGTCTTTGACGTTTTGTGTGTTTCTTGGCTTCTCTGAGCCTTAGTGTCTTCATTGGTAAGTTATTATTTGCCTGACAGAATTGTTATGAGAGTTAAATGAAGCGATCTGTGAGTAGTACCCAGCCCAGCGAATGACATACGGTAGGTGAATAATGAACATTTGCCCGCTTGACCACCAAGCATCCGTTCTTTTGGCGACAGTATCTAATTTTCCCTTTTGAGAACCATCTTCTTCCTGCTGTCTGAGGAAGTGCTGCCAGTGGAGCTGATTCTACTACCAGCTTCAGGAGTATAATGTGTAACTCAGAACTGGTCAGGTAGCATCAATGCACCTGACCAATGCATCTTGGCTATATGACTCCTTCAAGGATCAACATAAATCAGGCCATTCAAAAGACAATCCTATGTGGGAGCTACTAGGGAGAGATACCTTTTCCCCCTCTGAACTTGAACATAGAGAAAGACTGAAGCCGTTGGCAGCCATTTTGCTCCCACAGAGCCTCAGAATTAAGCCGATATATGGTAGAGAGCAAAGCTGAGAGATATAATTTAAGACATAATTTGAGCCACTGATCCCCAAATGCTTCAGCTAAATTAATTAATATATACTAATTTTTTACTTAAGTTATTTACTTGCAATCAAGAGTCCTGACTGGTATAAGGAACAGAATAAAGTTTTGTCATTCTGCACCTCCCCATCCCCCCAGTTCAGGCCAGAACCCTGCATAAAAGCATTAAGGTTCTCCCAGAATTCCTAACAGGAGGCAAAAAATGCAAGGAAGTGCTTTCCAGACTCTACAATTTCATATACATAAACAATTTTGAAAATATATTCTATTAAAAAATAAAATTTATAAAACACCAACAACTACCACGTACTCTCACTATTTTCTCATAAAAGAAAGGGCATTTTTAATATTCTAAAATAAGAAGTATGGAATATAATAAAGGATAGTATTTAAAATAGAATAAATCTAGCTTTAAGAAAAATGCACTGTGCCACCCTTATTTCTTTCATTTACCACAGAGCAGCGAAAATGTCAGTGGTTTTATAAGTTCTAGGTCTGAAATAAGACATCCTAGAATCAAATCCTCACTAGCTGTTCCTTAATTATTCTGAGTTTCAGTTTCCTCATCCTTAAAATAGAAATAATACTGATCTCTGACTCCTAAGGTTTTGGAAGAGCTCAACAACAACAAAAATAAACAAGTGGGACTACATCGAAGTAAAGAGCTTTTGGTAAGGATGAAAGGAGTGAATGCATGTAAAGTTTTTAGAATAGTACCTGACACATGGTTAGTACTCAATAAACATTATTATTACCATTACTTATCAACACTCAGTGTACGTCTCTGGGACAGATATCAGATTCTAATTTCAGCCTTGACACTAATTCTGTGATCTTGGGCATGTCAGTTCAGCTGTCTGGGTTTCAGAGGGTTTTTCGGAAGAATGCAGAAATCTAATGCAGGAAACAACGCCCTTTCTCCGATTCGTCTCCTCTCGCGGGGGAGTGAGCCACCATGACTCCTCTCTCAACGCTCACGCGGGACCAGATTGGCTCCCCAGAGGGGAGATGAATCATTCATCCTGCCCCACAGTGTTCCTGTCAGCAGATGGCTGCTTTTCTCTCTGGATGGACGGGGAGACATGGGAGAGAAAAAACCTGATGGAGGAGTGAGTGGAGGAGAGATTCAGGGTAAGAAGTTTCCAAACATGACTTTGGGAAAATCCCAATGATACCAGCCGCGGTGGGCAACAGATTCAGGGATGACAGGTTACTACTTCCAACCACTCCACTGCCCTCTACTGGCAAAGCCTAGTGAGTGGTGAGGAAATCTTGTGTATCCTGCTTGTCTGAGAGGGCAAGTCCATCCTTGAAGGAAAGCCGAGCGTCCTCTTTCGGGCGAAAAGTAAAGACAATGCGGTAAAGCATTGTGACCGTTAATTTTTAAAAAGGAAAAAAATGGTTCAGGCAACTCATATAGAGTTTCAAGGCTCTGTTAGCTGATGCATATCAGGGAGCACCTCAGGGTTAGAAAACTTCCTCATCAGAAGCAGGGCTGGAGTTTCAACAGAGACAGGAGAAGAGTTGGGTATGTGATCCTGGTCTTGACTCAGGGAGCAGTTTTCTTCCACTGAAACTGCTATAAAACGTGTAGTTGGAACATTGGGAGAGGATTACATGTCCTCACACCTCTTTCTTGGAATCGTTGGCCTAAGTCTCATGTTAGCTGCTGTCAGAACTGTTCTTTGGAGAGCTCTCTGCCTCGTGGCTTGTCTCTTAACTGTCTCATGTCACTTAAGATTCAGGGGAAGGGGAGATAGGGGAGAAAAAAGAGGGAGAGAGGAAAAGAAGAAAGAACATAAAAAAGGGAAGTGGACAAAGTCTAAGCAGGCAACTGGGTCTGTTTTAATTCTTTTTCAACTGAAAAGGAAACTTTCCCCAGTCTTAAGATTTTTTTCTTATGTCTCAGGAGGCTTTAATGTGTATTTTCTTCCTTAGAACTTACCATTTTCATTCTCATTTCCTAAGTAGTCCAGTAAGTGTTTAAAAAATTCAGTTAAGAGAGAAAGAGAGCTAAATCACACAGATGTGTGTCATATTATTCTTTAAACTGTAGGTATGTGTGTAAACATTATATACATTTCCTTATGCGTGATATATTCCACAATAAAAATGTCAAAATAAAGAGAGAGAAAGAAGGAGAAATATTTAGTTTAAGGCTGGAAAGGAAAACAAAGTCAGTATCTTTCGACTCTCAACTCATCCTCATTTGGCTCAGTTATACGTCTGAGGCTTAGTGTCAGATGGGGGAGGAACAGATAAGAAGCAGTAAAGAAGTTCAAGAACGGCAAGTTCTGGGAATTGTTCCACTGAAGTGTGCTCCAAGATTTAGTTCATGTAATGAGAGTTTTTGTGGTATATGACACTAATGAACTGATGAGGAGCAATGTGGAGTACATCAAAGAGTAAAGTGGTTCCAGTGTTAAGATGGATGAAACATCTTGCTGATGATGGGCTTTATGTTTATGGGTCAAATCCACATTCACACACATGCACTGCTCCTTTCTCCTAACTGCTTTATGATTCTCTTTTAAGATGTGCACTCATTGTGTTGCTTACATAAGGAATGCATAGCTACTTTCTCGAGAAACCTTCTCCATGGGTATGTCTTAATGAAAAAGGGTTGAACTGGAAATTTTAAACCTGTACTCTTAAAGGCCAACTGATAGTAATCTAACAGAGACACCAAACTGGAGGCAGAGTACAGAGGAGAGGAAGGTATGGAAGTCCTGAGGAAACAGCCAGTAAGACTATCTTCTGCTTTAACCCAGGACTTCAACCTGGATAGGGATGTGTTATGGACTGAATGTTTGTGTCCCTCCCATATTCACGTGTTGAAATCCTAATCCACAAAGTGATGGTATTAGGAGGTGGGGTCTTTGGGAGGTGCTTAATGCACCAGAGTGGAGCCATGATGAGTGGGATTAACGCCCTTATAAAAGAGACCCCGGAGAGCTCCCTTACCCCCTCATTCATGTGAGGACACAAAGAGAAAACAGCCAGTTGTGAACCGGGAAGGGGGCTCTTACCAGACACCAGATCTGTAGTGCCTTGGTCCTGGGCTCCCCAGCCTCCAGAATTGTGAGAAATCAACGCTTGTTGTTTAATCCACCCTGTCTATGGTATTTTTGTTATAGCAGTCCAAATGAACTGAGACAGAACAGAGGAGAGTCACATCTGGCACAAGTTTATTCCTGGTGGCACTTCTTCCAGTGTCCTTGAATCTCCTGATATTCTGATTTTTCTCTGCCCTGCCTCAGCCCTTCTCATGTTTATCACCCATCTGGGATTCCACAACCATCTCACCTCACCCTTATCGCTCTCTCTCCCTCTCCTTCTCTCTCTCTCTTTCTCTAGTTGTACATGTCAAGCTTCTCCAGAACTAGCAGTCATAACTGGACATATCTTGTAACCAGATTCAAGTTTGGCAGCATGAAGAACCTCATTTGTTTATTAGCTTTGGTGTTCACATTTCAAGTTAATTAAATCCAACCAACATTTTTGGGAACTCAGGATATGTAGATATGGGGAATAGCAAGACAAAAGACATGGTACACAGCTGGTTGTGCTTTGGGGCCATTCCTATTACTACTGCCAAGTCCTCTGAATAGACTGACTTCTGGGTGTACTTCGGCTTGTTGGATAAATTGAATCCACTTTTAATAATATCATTGATGATAATCATTGCTTAGTAAAATTTATCGAGAAACAGTAAAAGACCGATTGAATATTTCAATTACTTTTTTGCTCATAGAAAACTGGCCACAGAAAAAAGTAAGTCTCAAAGGAGCTGAGTGCGGGAAGGGTGGAAATCAGGAGGGTCAGTGAGCTGCTGGCGGGATGGTATGGTGCTTGTGAACAGTGTGGCTGCTTAAAAACCCAGACTCTTCCCTGAAAGACCCCCAAGTGCTAATGGGAAACAAGAAGGAAGGGGAAAAAAATGATGCTTTACCCTACGCAATTTTAATTCTCAACAAGGAAATAAAAAATGAATTTTGTCCCAAAGACTTGATCTTTCACACTGTTATTCAATTGAACTTCAGTTATCTAGAAGTGAAAAATTATTCAGTTTTCAAAATCTATTTAATTTTTATGTTTTGCCTTTTATGTAATGACTTTATTCATTATGATTAAGTTGCTTAGATGAAAGGAAAACAATTCAGTCACTTGAAGCAACTTCAAAATTCTGAAGAATCAACAATATCAAGGTGGTAGATTAAACTTTTAAACGTTTGATTTAGATGTTGGCATGTTGCTAATTGTAACGTCGGGGGTATCTGGGTTTGAAATCTGGCTCCTCCACTTACTACATTACCCCCAACAGATTTTTCAATCTCCCCATGCCTTATTTTAGGGGCTAATAAGGGCACTTAATTAATAGGGTTTTTGTGAGGATTAAATGAGTTCCTCAAATAAAGCATTTAGGAGAGTAGCTGGCATGGAGTATCCTTTGTAAGTGTGTTTTAATTCCCATCATCATCATCATCATCATCATCATCATCATATCCTGGCAGGTTGAGTGACTCAGCATCAAACTTTTTTTTTTTTTGATGATGAAGAGTGAATTTGCATTATTTATCTTTCAGAGAAGTTCAACCAAAATTGTCTGTGATGATAAATCTGCAGCCCGTGGTTATAATCATCGTACAAATGTTCAACTCATGCTGCTTGTCATTTTCTGGGTTCTCCTTACTATTTCACAACCGTTTAATTCACAGATGACTCAGATGACTGAAAGGACATTAGTCCTCCTGTCTCCTTATTTGCTCAGGGTTGAAGCAAGTAGTATTTGTCTTTTGAGAAGAGAAATTGGCAAATGGGTTTATTTTATTTTATTTATTTTTACATCTTTATTGGAGTATAATTGCTTTACAATGGTGTGTTAGTTTCTACTGTATAACAAAGTGAATCAATTATACATATACATATGTTCCCATATCTCTTCCCTCTTGCGTCTCCCTCCCTCCCACCCTCCCTATCCCACCCCTCCAGGCGGTCACAAAGCACTGAGCTGATCTCCCTGTGCTATGCGGCTGCTTCCCACTATCTACCTTACGTTTGGTAGTGTATATATGTCCATGCCTCTCTTTCGCTTTGTCCCAGCTTACCCTTCCCCCTCCCCATATCCTCAAGTCCATTCTCTAGTACGTCTGTGTCTTTATTCCTGTTTTACCCCTAGGTTCTTCATGACATTTTTTTCTTCTTAAATTCCATATATATGTGTTAGCATACGGTATTTGTCTTTCTCTTTCTGACTTACTTCACTCTGTATGACAGACTCTATTTTAGATGCATTCTGCTCTGTTCTTGCTTTCTCGCTTTGCAGGGTAAAACGATAAACTCCCTAGTGAGTGGGACGGAAGGAGGTCTCACTCTGACTCTCATCCAGGGCCTCTCCTTAGCCAGGCTCCAGAGCTAGGGATGTTTAAATTCATTCCAGAAGAAATGGCTTTGGGGTTGGCTTCAGAAGAGGCAAAAATAATTGGATTAATTTAATAGGGATTAAAGACCATTCATAGTCTTCAAGTATACACATAATGAATATGTAGAGAATGCTGCAACCATTTAATTTATCTACTAAAGACAGAAAAAGATATTTGTTGGCTTTTCAGAAATACAATTTTATGTAGGTGGTATAAGGTAAGCAAATTCTACAAAAGGGTTTTCTTGGGCCAAGGAATTTTCCCTTTTGTGGGTGTGGTCCATGTTTCTTATTTCCACCTGTTAATGCAGGACCTCTATCTAAAAAGCCTTCCCTACTCACTACCCTCACTGCTAATACCCATCCTCGGCTTATCTCACATTTGCTAATTAATAAGCTACTATGCATTGACTGTGATTTTTTTTTCACCTTTCCCAATCTGGCCCTGTGGGTGGAAACTATTGACAGGGTTTTCACTGTCTTTAAAACTGCCTTTAGTGAATAGCTACTGCCTTCAGTGCCCTCATCTGAGCTGTCATTAATTTAAGGTGACTCCATAGGGGCGCTTGGGAGATCACCAGGGGCCAAAGTGCAGGAATGTTTTCTGGGACCTCAATGAACCAAAGCTGTGCTGGATTCTGTACAGAAGTGAATCTTGCCTCCTTTTCTCTTAGGTTTTTCACATGGCCCCAAAAGCAGAGCTACTTTTAACCCAATGTTTTATAGAAATATTAGTGAACAGTACTTTTATTTACTTTGACCTGTAGCCCTATCTGCTTCCTGGTTTGCTGAGCACAAATCAATAAGAAATGATCTAGAAGGCAAACCTGAGCCACAGACACCATGCTGAAGTCAGCATCTCCCCTCCAAAGGCTGAGGCTCTACTATTGGACCACGTCTCTGTGTCTGACATCTTGGGAAGAGTTTTCCTCTGACTTCTGATGGGTTGTCCATCAGCATCCATTGACATTCCCTTGTGTCCAAGGGAAGGTACTGTCTAGGCTCAGGCTGGACTTAAGCTCCAAGGACTTTGATGAAACTAAATAGAGCTTCTTGCTCATCAGGATGGTTGTGAGTTGGGGAAAGATCAAGACTTTAAAATATCATGAAACACCAGCAGACAAGGAAATTTAAATTACAATGTCAATGGATCACCAATGTTAGACTCTAGTATACGCATTTAATGATAGAAAGGAGGGCTTCCCTGGTGGCGCAGTGGTTGAGAGTCCGCCTGCCGATGCAGGGGACACGGGTTCGTGCCCCGGTCTGGGAAGATGCCACATGCCGCAGAGCGGCTAGGCCCGTGAGCCATGGCCACTGAGCCTGCGCGTCCGGAGCCTGTGCTCCGCAAGGGGAGAGGCCACAACAGTGAGAGGCCCACCTACAGCAAAAAAAAAAAAAAAAAAAAAAAAAAAAAAAAAAAAAAAAATGATAGAAAGGAAATGTACTAATTTATAACTGATTATCTCTGGGGTTGTGGAATCAGAGCTGATTTTTTTCCCTTTTTTATGTTATATTTTCACTTTTGTTTACAATTATTGTACATACTTTTAATCATCAGAAAAATATTAACTTTCTTTTTCATGAGAATAAATATCAGCAATTTAATGCTAGCTGGCAAATGATAGAGGTGGAACTGACAGATAATTATGATGATGTAATACAAAGAGCACATCCCAAATTCCTGAATACTTTCATATTAGTTCCTTGATCTGTTCTCAGTCACACTGAGAAAACCAAGGCAGCTTAGTGGGCCCAATAAGAACAGTTATGTCTTAATCTCTTTAGATGAATTCAGGTTGAGTTTGGTATTTTCAAGGCCTCAAAACATCTAGGCAAAAGGTGAAAAGTGGTCAGTCATAGCTAGGTGATTTCAGTTTTGGCTTTCTGTTCAGGTGCTTTGACATTGTATCGGCAGAGTGATAATGAGAGGAGTTTACAGGAAATAATCTGGCATAGGAACAAAATTCCATCTTCTTTTTCCCCCTTTATTAAATAGGGCCAAGGGGCTATCAGGAGGGAGATCTCTAGGAAAGAAAAAGGAACAAATATTCTCTTTCTCATAGAATTCTGTTGAAGAAATAAATTCTTAATTTAGGCCAAAGATGTTCAACTAAAATAGAGTTCCCTTGCATAGTACTAAGTGTTTATTGCATCTAAGTCTTTAAAGAAACACAGTATTAAAATAAACCTAGTAAGAGTTTGTCCTACTAGTCTTTTAGAAACAACGAAGACAGGTAGGAGATCAATTAAAAACATCCAGAAATGAAAATGTTATGTTGTCTCAAAAGTAAACTTTTTTTTCAGGGCAAAGGCCCCTCAGGCAGCTTCCCACTTCTCGTCACTTCCTTTTGTTCTGAAACCTTCAAGGACTCCTGTTAAATTATTCATATTTTTTTTTCAGGAAGAAGAATATTTTATTTAAAAAAATCATAGTAGAATATGATAGATGTAGAAATTACACAGAAAATCCAAATATTGTAGCAAAATGTTGACTGCAAGTGTTTTTACATTCTAAGAATTGTGTCAGAATTCATCTTAGAAGAAGGAATATCCTTTTGTTTGGGAAAACAGTTAATAGGTTATGTGAAGGCAAGGCTTAAGCATGACCTGAAAGGAGTGAGTAAGGGCAAAGAGAACCATGATAAAGCAAAAGGGTAGTTTTCTTCATCTGAGGGGTTCCCAAGATATTAACTAACTGAGTTTTCAGCCTCCTCTGGTGGCAGATGTGGAGTGGGACAGGCTGAGGCCTGGGAATGGGCTTTGAGGCTTAGAACCCCAAAAAACTCCTTCTGGTGGACTCTAAGAGCAGTAATATGGCTTTTGAGTTTTGTTTTCCTTTTCTGCTTTATCATTCTCTTAGGATATTCTCAGATTTCAGTAAAGCTAAAATGCCTGTCTTGTGTGCAAGCTGCCTTGGGGAATGCAGGCCGCTGGCTGCGTTTCCTCCTCCAGCTATGGAGAGGTTAACTCATGGAGAAGCAGAAGACATACATCCAGGAACGATCCGGGAGAAAGAGGAACAGCCATCTGGATTCCAAGAAGACAAGAATCAATTAAGACATGTAAGCACTCTCAGAAAATCCCCAGAAATATTTAGAAAGTGACTAGATTTTCTGTTTATAAATTTGGCCTATTTTATTTGGATATTAAGAAATGGGCACATTTAAAAGCCTGGATAATTTGGAAGCACTCAGATGCTATATGAAATGGATAAAAGTGGTGATGCTTTTGTCAAAGGGGGACTCTTGGCTTTCAGGAAGGGGTTGTCCGAGCCCACAGAATGTTATACTGTTCTTGATATATTGCAGATGATCAATAAAGGTGGGCTGAATGAATGATTAAACAAATAAAGGACCAGTAAACAAGAACATGAGGTTCACTATTTAAAGATGATGAGTAAAAGAGGTTTTGTCAAAGTCAAAGTAACTTACTGAAAAAATGAAATATTTAGACAATTGTGCCATTAGACAAGTTGTTTAGGTAAAAGAAAAAATCATTTTTCCAGATAATGATCCAAATAGGATAATAATCATCCTATTTCAAGATTAGGAAAATATAACAAGCTGGTTATGCTATCTAGAAAAATGATCAATTGAATCATTGAATTTTTTATTAATATGTTTCTTTATAACAAGTAAACAGGATTTTTAAAACTTATATTATCATCTCATTTTTGAATTGGCTGAGAAAATGAGTTGCCTGCTTTAGTATATATGACTGAATAAATACAATTTACTCATTTTTCAAGAACATAGTTCTTATAAACACATTATCTATCGAATCCTCATGGTTTAGAAAATTATTTATGTATGTGTCTATTTATTATTGGAACAAAAGAGAAGGACTGGGAAGAATAAGTATAATGTACATATAACAAATTCGAAGACAGATTTGTATAGGTGAACTAGAGCTGCTTTTTTCACGTTAGAAGAAGCAAAGGAAGGGCTTGTTAGAATTAAAACTCATGAATTTTGGTTTTTCTAATGAAAATGATAAATAAGATACAGGACGGGCGGTGCCAGCTCAGGAGCCCCAATTGCAACACTGATTGGAAGGAAGGCCATAATGACAGAGTGGGTTCACCTGTGGGACTTTGGGCAGTGTTTCGATGGGTTTTGGCCATTGTCTCCATGGTATAAGCCTAGGGAAGAATAAAAGAAAGAATTGGTTCTTTGATTATAACATTTATCAAGACTCTAAGTAGCCTTCTCTCCAGATCTAAGGTTAAAACTTCTATTTAATTCACTATTGTCAACCTACTATATGCCAGGCATTGTGGTGGAAAAGTATGTGGTATATAACAGTAAACAAAGTGTATAGTATCTGCCCTCATAAAGTTTAGACTAGAGGGATGCAATCAATACATAAATGCATGACTACAAACTATGTTGTGTGCTAGGAAGGAAACTATGTGATGTTCTATGAATGTATTATTGGGGGAAGCTGGGGTTGGTGTGGGACGAGGTGTGGATAAAAATGATAGTCAGGGAAGTCTTTTTTGAAAACATGACTACTGACCTGAGATCTTAAGGACAATTGCCTTTATTTTAAAGAATTTACCATATGATCCAGCAATCCTACTTCGGGAGATATACCCAAAGGAAATGAAATCAGGATATCAAAGAGCTATCTGTACTATTATGTTCACTGCAGCATTATTTACAATAGTCAGGAAATAGAAATGACCTAAGTGCCCATCAATGGATGAGTGGATAAAGAAGATGAGGTATGTATGAATATTATTCAGCCATGAGAAAGAAGGTAATCCTGCCATTTTCGACAACATGGATGGACCCTGAGTGCTTATGCTAAGTAAGATAAGCCAGACAGAGAAGGAAAAATACTGTATGATTTCATTTATATGTGGAATCTAAAAAAAAAGAAGTCAAACTAATTGAAACCGAGAGTAGAAAAGTGTTTGCCAGGGGTGAGGTGGGCAGTGGGGATAGGGAGAGGTTGGTAAAATGGCACAAACTGTCAGCTATAAGATGAGTAAGGTCTGAGGCTCTAACGTAAATCACAATGACTATAGTTGATAACACTATAATATAATTGAAATTTGCTGAGAGAGTAGAACTTAAATATTCTCGCCTATCCCCCCTCCAAAAAGAAGATAAATATGTGAGGTGTTGGATGTGTTAATTGACTAGATGTTGGGAATTTTCACAATTATATGTATATCAAATCAACCCAATGTACACCTTAAATATCTTACATTTTTATTGGTCCATTATACCTCAATAAAGTTGAAAAAAACCTTAATTTTCTTGGTTAAAAAAAAGAGAATTTATTATCTCCTAAAATCCTCCCAGCAACCTAAGGGGTCAAATGCTTCCTTTATGGTTGGCAACATTGAAGTACCCATAGGATAACTGAATGAGTCAAGAGCTAACAACAAGTTAAGTGGCTTATGTGATGTGAAAATCCCACTTTCTTGATTCATAGTCTCATTTATCTCACCAGAGAAAACAGACTGTCTCAATACATAGCAATAGCTTGGTTACGGTAAAACCCCAGGTAGACACATTTCTGGGAATGTTGTAAGTCTACATCAGAATGTTTTCCAGCAAAAAAACAGAAGTGTATTTTAATTTTCATATCAATAGCATTTGAATTTATAAAGATGAGGATAAGAATCTGCTGCATAAAAAATAAATAAAATAAAATTCAAAAATTCAAAAAAAATTAAAGATGAGGATAGATTTCTTTTTAAAGACTTTCTGGGTAAATAGAGCCTATAGTCAGGATGGTACAAGGTTATTTTCACATTTTGTTTTAGCAGCTCTTATTGTTTTTAAACTCCACGCTGACTTTTTTCTTTTCCCAAAGTCTATGGTTGACTAAAACCAGACTGACAGCAGCAGTAGTGACTCTGAGGTCTTTATTATTCCTTTCCAGTGTTCTCATTCCCCTCATGCATGCCACTCTCATTTTGTGCTGAGATATTTTAATGAGTTTCTGAATGATTGTTTCCCACTTTTCCTAATATCCCTGCTCAGGTCACTCAATTAGAGGAAAGTATTTTAGCAAATGGGAAAGGAAACAAAAAGTATCATTAGCGGGAGGACTGCTGAAGTCACAGCTATTACTAATGTGAAATGTCTGTTGCCTAGAAGTGTGGAAAAGATGCTGCCAGATGGAAGGGTTAATTACTAGATGTTGGCTTCAAAAGAAGAGAGGGCTACTTAGAAGATCCATTTGTCAACAGCGGTAAAGAACACATTTCTTCTCCTAGTGCATTCTGCGATCACAAATTGCCCTCTCCTGGAATGTATTGGGTGGGAGAAACAATTGCACAGATCTTGATTTTCTAACATTCCTATGGTGTTTCATCATCTGTAGACTAGGAATCTGGCTACTGGCAACAAAATGCCAGAGTTCTCATGTTTAAAACCAGAGGACTGGGCTTCCCTCGTGGCGCATGGTTGAGAGTCCGCCTGCCGATGCAGGGGACACGGGTGCGTGCCCCGGTCCGGGAAGATCCCACATGCAGCGGAGCGGCTGGGTGGGCCTGTGAGCCATGGCCGCTGAGCCTGCGCGTCCGGAGCCTGTGCTCCGCAACGGGAGAGGCCACAACAGTGAGAAGCCTGCATACTGCAAAAAAAAAAAAAAAAAAAGAAAGAAAGAAATGAAGAAAGGGAATAGACAGCAGCTCTATGCTCCCGGACCAGGGTTCTTACATAAGACCTGGTGAATCCTGGGATTCAAATCCCAGGATGTCCAGACTGTATTCTGAGGAACCAGGAAATTGGGAGCATCTGGTTGAAGTGATAAATGTGTGGGGAAGAGAAAATGAAGCTTCTGGATGGCAGGTTTTGAAGCACAGGTGCTACCAACTACATTATCACCCAAACCTGAAAACTTGAAGCTAAGTATGTACAGAGCATTGGTACATGACATATGGTGTTTCAAATATAAAACTTATAGACCATCTGTCAAATCTAGTGGGGCTTTACTCTGGAAGGATCACTGAAGATTGGAGAACTTGCTACATTTTTTTTTTTTTTTTTTTTTTTTTTTTTTTTTGTGGTACGCGGGCCTCTCACTGTTGTGGCCTCTCCCGTTGCGGAGCACAGGCTCCGGATGCGCAGGCTCAGCAGCCATGGCTCACGGGCCCAGCCGCTCCGCGGCATATGGGATCCTCCCAGACCGGGGCACGAACCCGTATCCCCTGCATCGGCAGGCGGACTCTCAACCACTGTGCCACCAGGGAGGCCCGAACTTGCTACATTTTCACACCCAGAAGTAACTAGACAATCAATACATATTAATTGAGTAGTCATCATGGATACAAGTCTAGTTGCTGTAAAGAGTTATAGGAAATGTATAAAATATGGTCTTGCCCTTCAAGATGTAAGGGAAGACAATAAAAAAAGGTCAGGCAGAGTACATGGCTTTAGATTGCTTCTAGTTCTTAGGCTTCAATTTCATGGTCCATCATCACTACTGTTGTGCATTCTCCATAAATTCCCTTGCCTCCTCTGGCTTCTTCCTTGCTTGGCAAAGCCACAACGCTGGATAAATAGAATCTCTCTGCCATGCAACTGAACATCTCTGGAGAAAAACACACAGTCACGTTGTCTTGTCTCACTTTAAATTCATGACCGTAAACCTCAGTGGGTTCTTGAAGTGGTTAGCCCCTTGAATTATCCATCCCCTGTACCCTCCCTCCCCTACTCATCTAGAGGGACTCTTTCCCACCTTCTCTGCTTTGCTTCCCTGTTCTCATTCTCGGGGATAAACATTTATTTTACTGAGAAGATTGAAGCAATCAGAAGAGAATGTCTAAAAGCCCACATCCTATTTACCTCCCTACCAACACCTGCATCCATACACTCGGCTTTCTTGCTTGTTCCTATATAAAGCATCTTTGCTTCTATCCAAAGCTAGTTGCTTCAATTGTTTGGAAGATCTCATCTCCTTTTGCCACGCAAGGATATTGCTCTAGCAATTCTTTATTCTTTCCCTTATGCATCGTTCCCTCCTTCCTTTGCTGGACTATCCTCACCAGCATTTAAACATACTTTCCTCTTAAGTGAAACAAAATCTTCTCTCTCTCCACTCCCTCCATCAGCTACTACCTTTCTTTAATCACTTTTGTATAAAGCTCATTGCTTATAATTTCTCATTTTCCATTCATTCTTAAACCACTTCAAATCAAGCTTTCATTTTACGAATTCCACCCAAACTGCCCTCATTAAGGCCACCAGTGACCTATACCTGGTCAGTTCTAATGGTCAGTCCAGGACCTCCTCCCACTGGCAGCATTTGGCCCCTTCCTCCTCATTGATACACATCATTCACTAGACAAATCTTTCTTTGACTCTTACCTCACTGGTTGCTCATTCTTAGTTTCCTTTGTTGCTTTTTCCTCTTCTCCCTGACCTTTGATGTTGGAGAGCCCTAGGGCTCAGACCTTGGTCCTCTGCTTTTCTCTATGTTCGCTTACTCCTTTGGTGATTTTTATTTAGATCCATCTTATTTAGAACCTTGTAACATCCATATAGTTCTACATAACATCTATTTGCTGATGATCCTTAAATTTGTACTTCTAGTCCAGAATTCTTTCCTAAATTCTACATTTATCTACCCAACTGCTTACTCACCTACTTGGCATTTCTATTTGGAGGCCTAATAGGTATCTTCATCTCTTGTGTGAAACCAAACTCTTTTTTTGGGCCTCTCACTGTTGTGGCCTCTCCCATTGCGGAGCACAGGCTCCGGACGCGCAGGCTCAACGGCCATGGCTCACGGGCCCAGCCGCTCCGCGGCATGTGGGATCTTCCCAGACCGGGGCACGAACCCGTGTCCCCTGCATCGGCAGGCGGACTCCCAACCACTGCGCCACCAGGGAAGCCCGAAACCAAACTCTTGATTGTTATGCAGCTGATCTCTCTACCTACTCATCTGTAGCCTTCCCAAACTCACTTGATGGGAATTGATGACTCCAATCACCCTTGCAGTCATCTTGGGCTTTATCTCTTTTTCTCACACTCCATATTCAACCTATTGGAAAACCTTCGAATTATATGCAGAATCAAAGCATTTCTTACCAATCCACTGTAATTAGTCTCACCTGAGCCATCATCTTCTTTTACCTGGGTTGTAGAGGGAGCCTCCTGAGTGATCTCTCCTCTACTTTTCTTATTCTCCTACAGACTATTTTCAACCCAGTGGCAGAGAGTGATCCTGTTAAATGCAAATCAGTTCATGACCCTCCCTACTCAAAACCCCATCTCACTAAGAGCAATAGCCAAGATCCACCATGATCTGGTTGCAGTTATCCCCCAGAATCCTCTTAATACTCCCCCACCGTGTCACTCCCCTGAGACACACCTGCCACCTAACTGCTCCTCAAGTGTATTCTGTACTCTCTCACTTATGAGCTCTTCCTGGAATGCTCTTCCCCCAGATGTGCTCTTGTTTCCATTGCACAACTCCTTCACATCTTTGCCTGTGTATCTACCTTTCTCACTAAGCCTACCTGACCACTCTCCAATCCTGCAAACTACTCTGACCCCCTACACTCCTCATGCCACTTAGCTTGCTTGACTTTTCCTTTTTGATAACATGTACCATCTTCTCACGTATGATATATAACCCATTTATCAGGTTTATTGTTTAGTGTATGTCTCCCCCCAACCCCAGTAAGATTCCACGAGGGCAGGGATCATTTTTTTTTTTCTTTCACTGATTAATCCCAAACTCCTAGAACTCTGCTTGGCACATAGTATGTATTCAATAAATATGTGTTGAATAAATGAATGAATAGTGGTAGCTCTGATGTCATCACCTATACTAAAATTTACACAAGTGCTTCTTTGCTTCTCTTTTGTCTTCTGGGCGTATGTCTCACATATTCTTGAAAATTACATAGCCATAAATCCTAGATGATTATTGAGGTAGAAAATTACAGGCTTCCTATTTCATATATAAAAATGTAAATAGAGTCGATAGTTTTACATGAAGTCTTAAATTTCTATGTCCCTGGACTTTTGATTTGGTTCTAGCAAATTATCTTGCCTGTAGGCCTTGGAACCATAGTCCTTCACAATGAGCAGTTCCAGTAAAGAAAGGAATTCTGGAAACTCAAATGCAAAGGGCCAATTGTAAGAGACATTTTGGGTAAATCTATATATTGAAAACATTTACAGGAATGAAATTCTGTTGTGGATTTAGTAATATGAACGTGTACTTCAAGACTTTCTGTAAAAAAAACAACCTTTTTGAGACATCTGGACATTAAATTTTAGTATATTTAGTACAGAATGTAGACTTCATTTTCTAAAAGCCACTCATACTAATTGATTATCATGGATGAGAGTATCCAAATTATTAATTGTAAGTTTGAAAAATATATTATTGGATTTATCTTTATAAGACATGAGTCTTGTCTTTTTTTCACTTTGTGCATGATGGTAAATGAAGCGATGATTTTATGTATGAGAAATTTGTTTTGGCAAGTATAAGAATGTAAGGGAAAAACCCTGTAAACTCATTCTCCTGTCTTTAGATAAGATCAGTCCTTCCTAGAGGAAGTGTGTTGGTATATTTATACTTGACGATTTATTTATTCTTTTTTAAATAATTAATTTATTTTTATTTATTTACTTTTGGCTGCATTGGGTCTTCGTTGCTGTGCGTGGGCTTTCTCTAGTTGTGGTGAGTGGGGGCTACTCTTCGTTGCAGTGCGCGGGCTTCTTATCGCGGTGGCTTCTCTTGTTGCAGAGCACAGCCTCTAGGCGCGTGGGCTTCAGTAGTTGTGGCTCGTGTGCTCTAGATCACAGGCTCAGTAGTTGAGGCACACGGGCTCAGTTGCTCCATGGCATGTGGGATCTTCCCCGACCAGGGCTTGAATCCGTGTCCCCTGCATTGGCAGGTGGATTCTTAACCACTGCACCACCAGGGAAGCCCTTGGTGACTTATATTTGTATTTTTCCCTTAATTCTTATTTTCATTTAGTCTATTTTCAAAAACTAAAGTTGTTTTCATTACATCTAAAAAATTACATCGGAACTAGTTTTTCAATCTAATTCACTTCTTGGATTACCAAAATCCAATTACCAGAAACATTTCAGGATGCTTTGTTTGTCTTTGGTTTCTCTCTGACACCTTGCTAGTGTCTGGAACACAGGAAGTTGTTATTAACTAGATAACTAGAATAACTAGAATTAACACATTTGAGCATCTTAGGTCATCAGAGTTTCAAAGGAGTTTTCAGTGCTAATATGTGTATTTCAGAGACATTTACTTAAAATGTGCTTTGAAAAATGTTTTTTAAATTAGTTTTTATTAGAAAATTTAGAAAAATTAATACAAACATTCTATTCAATTGTTTAAACAACTCTAATCAGAGATATTGTTAAACTTCAAAAGTCTGAAAGACTTCTTTTAACTATATTGGTTTTATTATGATTCTGGTGATTTTATTGCTATTTATGTTACTCTTCTGATTCTATTTGTATTAGGAGGTAATGAAAAATTACTTTTATTTCATGTTTATGGGTATTGGATTTTTTTTTACTGTAATATCCTTCCAGCTTTTATTTTTTATTATGTTAAATCTAAAATTCCATATCTAAACACATTTTTCATAAGTATTATTGCTCATTGTAGTATATTTTTATGGTTATTAAAATATAGTTTATTAAATCATATGTGCTTTTACTGAAATTTTAGTTTTTTTAATTATTCTGTCTTACTTTCTTAGAGTATAATTCCCACAGGATTCACATATGAGAATAAAATAGTTTGTTTTTATCACTTTTATTATAAATGTCCATACTGTTCTTTAGAATATTTATGCTATTTTACATTTTCACCAATTATGAGATTAAGGTCCTGTCTGGCTGTGTGGTGTTGAGCATTTATTACCATTTTAAAAATCCATTATTACAAAGAAGATTGATATGCAATGACATCATTTCCTTTAATTTCATTTTCATCTAAGTTTGAATATATTAATTTGATATACATTTTAATAGGTTATTTTATTTTTATTTCCTGTACATGTATTACTTTCATTTTCCTATTCTTTTTTCCTGGAGAGCCTTTCACTTTTGTGATTTACATCTTTCTTTTTTTATTATTTCATACAATAAGGCTTTTAGTCAGTGATAGAACCTTGGGTCTTAAGAAATACAATTATAAAAGTAATATATGTTCATGAGAAAAATTGAAGCAGTACCAGAAGATGAAAATCAAAGTTAAAAGTCTTTTTTGGGACTCTCCAACCCTCATTTTCAGACTCCATTTTTGTTTGGGACTGAGGTTACCTCTATAATACTAAATTATATGTTTATACTAGCATTTATTGATTTATCAGATTTAAATATTATTTACCAACTTCCCAATGTAAAAGAAAAGGAATTTAGATTATTTACAGATATATGTTTTTGCATGCAGCGTTTAGTCCTTCAACAAATATTTACTGAGAACTTTCTATGCTGGAGATAGAGCACTGAACAGGATAGAATTGCCTTCTACCCTCATGGGGCTTACAATCTAATAGGAGAGAGAAAGAGATTAAACAAGTAATTGCAGATGTGATGAGTGTTACCAAACAGGAAGCATGATGAGCAAGTGAGTTTATAAGAGAAGGCTTACCTTAGTGTGTGTTGGGGGAAACAACAAAGAAAGACTCTTCTAAGGAAATGTCATTTAAACAGGAAGGAGGCACAGGAATTAGCTAGCAAAAGAGCAGGAAATCTGACATGTGAGAGGATCACATATAATTTTTATACCATCCTTTTCTTCAGCCAAACTGTTAGTGATATAGTACATATGTATATATAATTTATCATCTCAAATAACAAACATAAACTTCTATTTCTTGATCCATCACTTTAGACATTATTGTTTCCCTCCCTGCTATTTAAGATGAAATTAACATTCTTAGCTCATGTCTACATTGTCCTTCTTAATCTTCCAACTTCTGTAGGTATACTCTTTACATTTTCAACAATAATAACATTTTTCATTCTTTTCTGTAACTTTAATTAAGGCTTCTGTGCTTTGTCTATTGACTTTGAAAATCAAAAACCAATAAATATTTACAATATAATAATTACATAAACATTATTCACTGTAAAAACCAAGAACTGTGATCGAAACTGAGGGCTAAGCCTAAGTCTCTTCAGAAAAAATATCCTTATAATCCAGGGCAAATTAACTCCCATTTTTTAAAGTGCATCAAGTGATCAAAATTATGGCATATGTTGGTTGATTTCCTTTTTGAACCATAGGTTTCTTATATACTTTTGTCTGCAAACAATTATTTTTTCCTGAATTAAATGTCCTACTCTTTTCTGAATTCTTATGTGTTTTGCTCAATAAATTTTTCCTTCCAAAAATAATACATGAGAGGTAGGCATTTGATGTCTTGGCTGGTCAGAGGTTTATGGGGAGGAGTATTATATCGAGGCTGTGGGGTGACATAAAGGATGGGAGGCAGAGAGCTGGGCATCTGAATGTGTTGGCTACAGTACTCAGCCTGCCTTATTGTTGATTCAGATCCTCTGCCTCGTTTTGACTTTAGGTCCTCTTTTTCTCTTCAAATCCCTACCACTCCCAGCCTCTGATTTATAGAGCATTAAGTTTGCCTGTTGTCTGTTCCCTTTGTTGGTTGGAGAAAGGGCCCTTGGGTCTTCAGATTTTGAGCCATAAGCTACAATAATTAGATCTGAAAATGTAATTGAAGCAATGAGGTGAATTGAAAGAGCACCGAGGTTGACCACACACTCAGGTTTCATTCATTTAAGAAATGACTGTTGGGCTTCCCTGGTGGCGCAGTGGTTGAGAATCTGCCTGCCAATGCAGGGGACACGGGTTCGAGCCCTGGTCTGGGAAGATCCCATATGCCGCAGAGCAACTAGCCCCGTGAGCCACAATTACTGAGCCTGCGCATCTGGAGCCTGTGCTCCGCAACAATAGAGGCCGCGATAGTGAGAGGCCCGCGCACCGCAATGAGGAGTGGCCCCCACTTGCTGCAACTAGACAAAGCCCTCGCACAGAAACGAAGACACAACACAGCCATAAATAAATAAATAAATAAAATTTAAAAGAAAAAAGAAATGACTGTTGAGTCTCTGTGATGTATTACTGAGTATCCATGATCTATTGACATCTAGCCCCATTCTGGGTGCTGTGATATAGCAGAGAACTAGATAGACAAGGTGCCTACCATCAAGGAGCCTGCATTCTAGTGTGGGGTGAAAAACACTAGGGAAGCAAATAAGTATATAAGATAATTTCATCTCGGGTCAGTGCTATGAAGCAAATAATATGATAGACAGTGACTATCATAGCACAGTGACTAATTTATTTTTATTTTTATTTTTTTTTTATTAGTTTCTGCTTTATAACAAAGTGAATCAGTCATACATATACATCTGTTCCCCTATCCCTTCCCTCTTGCGCACAGTGACTAATTTAGATTGGGTGGTCTGGGAATAATAAAAATAGTATAAGAGGTATTTTAAATAAGCATGACTCATAAAGTAATCAAAATGCAAATTTGTTTTTGTCACCTGCTATCCTTTAGAAATTTTATTTGTGAAAGTAATCTTTCCCTGACTTTGGATAAAATCTTGACGTTTCTCTTCTCTCTTAGAAGATGTCACAAACACAGGCTTAATTAGTGACTAGGATGCCCACTCCTAGACATTAACCTATCCTTAAATATTCATTCAAACTCATCCTCAAGTATTTATTTCCCCCTTTCTGCATGCCAGGCCTTGGGGGGAAGTGGCAGAATGGTGGTGGTGGCTGACTTTTGCCCTCTTTCTCTTTATTCATCTTCACCGTGATATTGTTGCACCAGGCATATGCTCTCAGCCTGGATAAAGCAGGTGGGGGCTGGCTAATGAGAAGAGACAAAGGTACAGGGTAGCTATTACTTGGCTGCTTGGCTTTTCCTATGTTGGTGTTGGTATTATAAATGATTAAAGCTCACATCTCCTGGGTGCTTTCATGGCTCTTCAGATATTCCTTCCTGGGCTCCTCTGACTACAACTCTGAGTGATGCACTCTGAGAAAGTGAGGTAAAGCTAACTCTGCATCTCAGTTCTGGTTTTGCCACCCAAAGAGTTAGTATAGTTCATCTCTTGCCTTTAGATTTCCCAGGTAGGAATCAGACCTTGTACACTGTGCACTCTCTAAAAGTTTGCAGATGAAGATTTTCTGGGGGACCTGAGGCTGACAGTGAAGGGCCATCTCTGCTCTCTGTCCCCAAATGGAGAATAATAGGTTCCCAGCACAACTTTCTCCAAAGAGAATATCCTCACAAGCCCTCCTGCTTTCAAACATCTTCTTCTGATTACTTTATACTTTAGGTAAAGTATTCAAGTGGGTAAAGTGTTCGAGAGTTATAAAACTATTTCTCAAGATAGCTTAAAATATTGATATTTTGGTCTGATACCTTACTTGGAATTTCATATCTTCTCCATCTTGTTGTCTTGTCAAAGCCTAATCATCATCCTACTAAAATAGTCAATGTTTATTGAGTGCTTACAATGACTTAGTCACTGTTCTATGTGCTTTACATACATTAGCTTACATAATTCTCACAGCTATCAAAGCTATTAATTACTATTAATACTCACATTTTATAGATGAGAGAAGTGAGGTTCAGAAAGGTTAAATGACTTGCATACAAATGCTGAGCTAGTAAATGGCAAAACTAGAATTCAAACCCAGAGAGTCTGATTCTGGAGCCCATGACACACACACAATCTTTTAAGCTGGGAAAGCCTATCCATCTAACCCTCATATATCTGAGACCTGAATGGTCAGTAAATGCCAGCAATGCATTCTGGGGGCAGAATGTTCTAGGTAGCAAACTGTAGACATGTACTGGGTTTCCTCTTGCAGTTCTGTAGCCCATCACCTTCTTGTTTTTGCTTTTAGTTAGTGCTTGATTCTTCCTTATAAGTAAGCCAAGTATCAGCAGACATTTCTGATCTTCCTGGTTTAGCGAGCCAACTACAGCCATCTGTCACCTTGGATAGGGGTCTTTTCTGCATATATATCCAAAGGAAGTGAAATCAATATCTTGAAGAGATATCTGCACTCCCAAGTTCATGGCAGCATTATTCACAGTAGCCAAGACATGGAAACAAGCTAAATGACCATTGACAGATGAATGGATAAAGAAAATGTGGTATATATGTGCAATGGAATATTAATCAGCCTTTAAAAAGGAAGAAATTCTGCCATTTGCAGCAACATAGATGAACCTGGAGGACATTATGTTAAGTAAAGTAAGTCAGAGAAAGACAGATACTGTATGATCGCACTTATATGAGGAAGCTAAAATAGTCAAACTCATAGAAGCAGAGAGTAGGATGGTGGTTGCTAGGGGCTGGAGGGGTGGAGAAAGTGGGAGATGTTGGTCAAAGGGCACAAAGTTTCAGCTGTAAGACAGATAAGTTCTGGAGATCCAGTGTACAGTAATGTGATTATAGTTAATAATACTGTGCTGTATACTTGAAATTTGTGAGATCTTAAGTGTTCTCACAGAACACACAAAAAATGATAATTATATGAGGAGATGGATATATTAACTAGCTTGATTGTAGTGATCATTTCACAATGCATACATATATCAAAACATCAAGTTGCACACCTCAAATACATACAATTTCTTTTGTCACTTATACTCCAATAAAGCTGAAAAAATAAAAAAAAATTAAATCTGAGATAACGATTGAGTGATAAAATCAATCTTTGGGTGACTAATTGCAGCTTTCTCCTAGAAGGAGGAGAAGAAGTCAACAAATTTAGATTGTTGAATTTTAACTCATTTGAAACAAAGTACTCATGTATATTTCAAATTTGCTTTGCATTTTTACTTGGTCTAGTTTCTCATTGTATTTTGAAACAAAGAAGTTTATATTTGTTTAAAAAATCAAGCAAGGAGACCAAACTGCTTGGTCTAGGATACTCTAAATGAGCCCAGTTATTCACCAGTGGTTCTCAACTGGGGTCAGAATGTCCTCTGGGGCCAGAATGCCCTCTGGGGCATTCAGAAATGTCCAGGGCTTTTGGGTTGTCACTGTGCCTGAGAAATATACTAGCATTTAGTTGCTGGGTCCACAGATGTTAAATGTCCTGAAACGTACAGTCCCCCATAATGAAAAATTGTCCTACCTCATTGCTCCTATGGAGCCTCCTACTGGTAAATATCATCATGGAGGCAGCTGACATCAATGAAGACAGAGGGCTGAGTTGGGCTCATTCACCTGCACAGAACTAGTCCGTTATTTTCTTACCCTGTCAGTAACAAGAATGCCACTCATCCCTCTATCTGCAAACAATACCTTGGCAGCTGAAGTAAATAAACAACTTGCTTCTTAAATATAATTAACTCTCCCCATGTTGATTAGAAGTGCAAGATCGTATACAATTAAGATTTTGTCAAAAGAGATGCTGATCAGGGATGTAGTTGAAGTGTACTCTCCTAATACTGTGGCTCTGGGAACAGGATCAAGAGCTGGAGCTGCAGTTTATTTGACTCTATTTCCTCAGACTCCACCAGAAGTGGTTGCTACAGGATGGAGAGCTTAGCACCAGAGGCTCTGAGAAAGGGTTTGGACCAGATTGCTTCCATTGGTCCTCAGCAGCATCACATTTCAGACAAGCAAGGATGAACTAGCTCCTTATTTTAAATGGGCTGTCTCAGGTGAGTGAATAGTTAAGTTTCTTGGCATGGGTTTGCAAAGATAAGAAGCTTATTTTTTTTGCCTGTCTCTGATATCAAATGATGTTCTAGAAAAAAATAACATTCGTTTGTGACTTAAGGTTTATCACACAATCTTGTATATATTGGCAGCAATTTAGTATCTAATTACATTTAATCTGTTCTACTAATACTCTTCCCTTCGTCTGTCTTCCAAAATGGCCCTGGAACTTTACATAACAGATGATGGTTTGTCACTTTTGATTTCCCCTTACTCTGAGGAAAAGGCTTTCTGATAATGTCTGAAAGGCAAGTAAATATAACTTTAGCAAATACTTTATCACTGAAACTCATTATAAGCTAACATTTATCCATTTCTATAAACTTTTAAAGAACAGCATCATCTCGCCTCCACATTACCAACAATTTCTCTATCCATATATTCATTTTAGAACACTTTTACTCTGACCCTATTTCTTATCATGCAAAGTAATTATTAAGTAAGACTTTTACTTTCACATGTAAATCATATTCCTTTAGCTCACATGAGTTTAATTATCTCCTAAAACTTTCTCTTGACTTGTGTTGCTCAAAGAGCCCAATAAAGGATCGTTTGAATTCTCCACATAATTGATGATACCTCATTTCTCTTAGAGACCTGCTGACTTGACATTAAACCTAAGTCCTGTCTCTTTGACATGCATGAGATGAATGAGAATCACAATCTATATTATTCTCAGAGCCATCTGATTGTTGCCAGGTAAAAAAAATTACGATAGAGGACTTATGATGAAGAGACAGATGAACTATCTTGGTCTTGCTGATATGGCTCTGCCCATATAGCTCTTGTGTCGTACGGGGAGATGAATATTGGCAGGAACCATTTGGGAACCTTAATAGAGGGGGTTAATGAGGAAATCAGGCTGGAAAAGAACTAGCCACAAAGGATGGCTCTGAGAGGGAAGCCAGTCTGTCCAGTACTGGGGTCAAAAGGATACAGGAGCTCAGGCTGGTTGAAGTAACCGTTGTGTCTAAGAGGACTAATCCAGTCAGTCAGGGCATAGTAGGGAGGAGATCCAGAAACTGGTCAGTGTCAGAACATTCATTTATTCCCATCTGTGGAGGTGGTGGATGGGAGGCGTGGAGAGCAAGGTCATTTTTCAAGAGAGGAATGGCTAAGAGGAACCAAGCAGAGTATTAGGGCTTTCAGTTACCTGTGGTTTAGGTCCTGAGACAGGGCTGTCAGAACCGGAGTGTTAGGTAGGGAGTTAATGTGGAAGCCTGGCTTTTAGATCCAGCCCTAAGTGGTATGGGGAAAGAAAGGGCTACACAGTTACGAGAGCGTCCCACAACTGATTGTAAAGAAGCATCAAGGATCCGAGCCCTACCTACTAGACTTCAAGGTTTTAAAACGTTTTTACTAATTTTCTTTTTCTTTTTTGGCCACACGGTATGGCTTGTGGGATCTTAGTTCCCTGACCAGGGATCGAACCCGGGCCCTCAGCCGTGAGAATGCAGAGTCCTAACCACTGGACCGCCAGGGTATTCCCCCCCCAATTTTTTTTTTCCGATTTAAAAAAGTAATATAAAGCTTTTTTCAGGTAACTTGGTAGATGTGACAAAGTATCACAAGAAATCAAAATCCCTCATTACCTTACACCAAGGCATAGTTGCTCTTAATGTCTTACTTTACTGCCTGTCCATTTGTCTACCTGTCCATTCATTTATCTTTAGCTTTTGGGGTTAGACAGAATTTAATAAACTGTTTTAAGTTGGGCATGTCCCCACGTCATTACGTATTATCTAGAGGCAGATTTAAAGAGTTTGCTAATATTTTATTATAGAGCAACAAAATGATTTATCTTAATGTTACACATTTATTCACTCAGTTAATATTTATTGAGCATCTGTTTTGTGCCAGGCACTGTTCTGGGTGCTGGAGATACTTCAGTGACCAAGAAAAAGTCCCTGCCTTCCTAGAGCTCATGTTCTAGTTAACTGATGTTCCAATTGTTTTCATTTTCTTTTTGTCATTATAAATGCTGAACACAGATAATCCTTGTCACATCAATCTTGGACCCCATTTCTGATTATTTCTTTGGCCATAATTATTTCTACAATATTTTCAAATTTTATCCAACTTTTTAAAGTGAACAATTAAAAATATAAAAGTGTTAAGTGAATAATGCTATATTGATGCATATATGTGTATACATGTATATGCATACACACACATATGAAAGGAAATTGCAGGCTCATGCCACTTCATCTCAAATTACTGAGCATCTGCCTTCTAAGAACTACAATACCATTATCACCTAAAAGAATTTAACAATCATTACCTAATATCAACTAACATCTTGTCCATATTCACATTTTTCCAATTTCTCCAAAGTTTCTTTTATAGTCTAAAATAAACCCAAACAAGGGGATGTGTTGCAATTTGTTGTTATATCTTTTTAGTCAGTCTCTTTCTCAATTTTTCTCTCTCATTGATGTAGCTGAAGATTCATGTGCAGTTGTAAAGTATAAAATAGAGATCCCTTGTACACTTTGTTCATTTTCCCCCAATTATAACATTTTGCAAAACCACAGTATAATATCATAACTAGAATGCTGACATCGATACAACCCACTGATCTTTTATCAGTTTTACTTATACTTGTATTCGTGTGTGTATTAAGTTGTGTATAATTTTTACCACCTGTGTAGATTCACTTATCCACCACTACAGTCAAGATCCTGAACTGTTCTACACCATAGGATCCCTCTTGTGGCTCTTTGATAATCACACCTGCCTCTCTCCTGTTCCTCACCTCTGCCCCATCTCTAACCCTTGGCAACCACTAATCCATAATTTTTGAAATTTTGTCATTTCAAAAGAGTTATATAATGTAATCATACAGAATGTCATCTTTGGGGATTGCTTTTTTCACTCAGCATAATTCCCTGGAGATTTATCTAAGTTGTATTTATCAAGGATTTGTTCCTTTTTATTGCTGAGTAGTATTCTATGGCATGTTTCCTTGATTTGTTTGACCCTTCACCTGTTGAAGGATGTCTGGGCTGATTCTAGTTTTTTGGCTACTATGAAGCTGCTATGAACACTTGTGTGTGAGCTTTTGCACGAATACAGGTTTTCATTTTTCCAGGATAAATGTCTAGGAGTGCAATTGTTGGGTCTTATGATAAAGGTGCATGTTTACTTTTTTCAGAAATTCCTGAACTCTCTTCCAGAATGACTGTATTCCCATCAGCAATGTATGAATAATCCAGTTTTTCTGCATCCTCACCAGCATTTAGTGTCACTAGTTTTTACTGTAGCCATTCTGTCAGGTGTGCAGGGAGAGTTCATTGCGGGAACCTCTAGACAATTATAGGTGTTGGTAGAAAGTAAGGAGAGCACAGAAGGGGAACATCTGGTCCAGACTATGTGTGCAGAGGCCTGTGAGTGTGTGTGTGTGTGTGTGTGTGTGTGTGTGTGTGTACGCGCTGTTATATTCATGTACATGTTAGAAAGATTTCTGGAGGAGCTGAGCCCTGTCGCCTGAGGTTTTCAGTGTTTTGGGGAGTTAGAGTGAGCAGAGAAGCCTGGTTTATTCTTCAGGTCTTTAGGATGCATATTGGAAGGCAGGGTCATATACACTGGGCTGGTCTTTCCATGTCCCCTAAGAGTGGTATGGGGCCCTCTCCTTCCTTGAGCGTTTCTCCCTCTGCATCAGGGAGCAGGTCCTAGTATTTCATTTGTGTTTGTGCACAGTTAAGGCAGATAACACCATCATCACCCTGCAGAGATCTGCCTGCTTAGTTATGATTCCTTAAGCAGCACCTAGCGCTGCACCTCTGTCTACAGCCAGCCGCTGGCTTCTGTGCCTCGTGGCTTCCAGGGCTCCTTGTTTTCATGGTGGGTTACATTGTCCTTCTTGGTTCTTCACTACCTGCCCCATTTTGCTCCATTTCAAGTCAACATTCACAGGCTGGTGATAAATTCCATTGTCACTCAGCATCGTGTCTCCTGGTACATGGTTGCTGCTGCAGCTCTTAAGATCATCCATCACTAAATGGGAGATTCCCAAACCCTTTCCGTTTTCTCTCTCTCTAATGTGCACAGGGAGCCTGCCACCTTCAGTAACATCTCTCATGCAGTAGTTCTCCAAGGGGCTTTAGGAGGAGACGTGGGACGTGGGGGGAGGCCTGTGGCCTTGTGGACCGCAGGAGATTGACAGCTCCATGCCTGCTCCTCTCACCCCCGCCCTAACACACACTGGGAATCAAGCGCTAAATCATCCAAGTTCTTCACACAGCAGCAGCTCCAACTGGACCAGGTTAAAGCTTTTTTTTTTTTTTTTTTGCGGTACACGGGACCCTCACTGTTGTGGCCTCTCCCGTTGCAGAGCACAGGCTCCGGACGCGCAGGCTCAGCGGCCATGGCTCACGGGCCCAGCCGCTCCGCGGCATGTGGGATCCTCCCGGACTGGGGCACGAACCTGTGTCTCCTGCATCGGCAGGCGGACTCGCAACCACTGCGCCACCAGGAAAGCCCCCCCACCTTTTTTAACACTTAAAATCTGAAGTGTTGTTTTCAGTTAAATTCAACCAACATTTCTTGAATTCTTAGTACAAGAAGGGCACTTCCCAATAACTATGGCTGAAAAGATACGGTGTCTGCCCTGAGGAAACTCTAATTTGAAGAGGAACAGATATATACATAATTGTACAGCCTGGCAAAAAATTGTGGTCATTTCCGTTAACTTTGGGGGTGAGAAATTAATGTTCCTTTAGGCAAGTCTTCAGCGTACAGGAGATGTGGCATTAACTCTCCAGGAGGGAGAGTGGTGTCCTCTGTGTTCGTCTGGGCTCTTGTGGGGTGATTGATCATAGAGACCCAGACCTGGAAGAAAGACAAGATATCACTGCAGGTCCCCTGAGGTCACAGGTGGCTGGGATTGGATAAGCAGATTAGATCTTATGACACAGCAGATAAGACTCAATGTAAGAAAATGTTCCTTGGAAGGTGGTTAGAGGTCATTGGTGGCTCAGAACTCTGACAGAGCCTGATAGACAGACCTCCAGGAGGAGCTATATTATGACATGGGCAGGAAGTTTTGACTTGGAGTCAGTGTCCTGGTCATAGCACAGGAGCCTCTGACTTGCTTTGGCTTCCCCATATTCCAGAGAATGAACAGTTTAATGTTACAGGCAAAATAGCAATGTGATGACATTTGACCAACAAGGGTGAATAAGCAACAGCAGCTGAGGGTGGAGTCTGGTCCTGCACTCTGCTGACCAGCACAGAGGACAGGACATCCCACCAATAAGTGCTTAGCTCAGCAGTAGCTCAAGAAAAATGGCCTCGGCGCCATGTTATTCTGTCAGGAGAGAAAACAAATCTGCCTGCCACGGCCTGCTGTCATGAATCTGTGTAAAAGTCTTAGAGGAAGATTCAGGGTCATCAAACCTCCATACAATTACTTTAAAGTATTGGCTAGAGTTTCACTACAAATGATATCTTCCTTAGATTTATAGGCTTTAGAGAACTAAGGTAACAGATATTGAACATTGGAAAAGATACTTGTCTTGGTGAGGATGTGCTGATGCAAGATGTTTTTTCCCTAAAGCCTCAACAGAGCTTTTCTTTTCCTCTGCATCATATAAGTGTTAATAATTCATTCATCTTGTCTTTCATTTCCTATTTCTATGAGACGTGTCTAGTCCTAGTTAGGGACATGTATGATGCACAGTCACAGCCCCAGTCTCTTTGGCTTGATGGTGAAGGACTATTCCAGCAACCTGACAAGGATCAGGGAGGATACCTAGTGACCAGGTGGAGGGTGAGATCTTCCTCTTACTGAGGCCAGGCAAGTGAGAGTGAGGTCAGGAAGAGACACTAAGGTCTAGCTCCAGCCACTCACATATTTTAAAGAGAAAATGGTAATGGATAGAATGCAGATAATTATGGGCATGTCACTTATAATCCTTTTCACTTAAAGCAGCAAACTGGATTCTCTCCAAAACGCTATTCCTGGTTAAAGAGTGAGGCAATTCTAGGAGTGGTTGCCAGGCAGTGGATATGTTGTTGTCACTCCAATGTGGTCAGACATTCTAATCCCCACTGTATTTTATGACAAACAACAGTATTTTAAAGAAAATACCATGCACAGGCTATATCTGTACTATAAATATTTCTCTAGGGATAGGACAGAGTCTTTTCTGTTTTTAAGTAGAATATTTGGAGTTTATAGGAGGGCATTGGGCATTACTCCCCCTTTGTTTCATGGCTTTGTCAGATTGTGAGTCCACAACCCCAAGTCAAACCATTTGAAATGTACAGGGGGCAATTAATTAAGTGATGTTTTGCTTATATGATGCTCCCCTCCACTGCCCCCAAATAAACAAATTACTTAAATAAAAGGAAAGAAAAAATCCTTAAGCCAACTATTTTTTTAAATTAATTAATTATTTTTGGCTACATTGGGTCTTCGTTGCTGCGCGCGGGCTTTCTCTAGTTGCGGTGAGCAAGGGCTACTCTTCGTTGTGGTGGGTGGGCTTCTCATTGTGGTGGCTTGTTGTGGAGCATGGGCTCTAGGTGCTCAGGCTTCAGTAGTTGTGGCTCATGGGCTCCATAGTTGTGGCTCACGGGCTCTAGAGCACAGGCTCAGTAGTTGTGGCGCACGGGCTTATTTGCTCCGCGGCATGTGGGATCTTCCCGGACCAGGGCTCGAACCCATGTCCCCTGCATTGGCAGGCGGATCCTTAACCACTGTGCCACCAGGGAAACCCCAAGCCAACTATTTTATTCTTGGAAGCAATCAGATTTCCCCCACTGAATTAAAAAAGCTTTATTATTCAAAGATGCATTCCAACCAAACTGAAGGGCTTGGATGTTCTTGGCAAACTATGTACCTGCAAAGCTAGTTCACAGACATCACTATCTGTGAGGGTAGTTTAGAAGTATGGGGGCATCAGGGCCAAGCTAGGGGTGAGGGGTGTTACTACCCTAGGAGCCCATGTGAATACTTCATTGGGAATCAGGAATCAAGACATAAAATAGGGATTGATGTGGATAAGGCATTAATAGGTTGATGGGCCAGAATATTTTATTGGTATTTCAGACTCTAGCACTAGGAAAGAGAGAAATACTGAGGGATAAAGGGAATCAGAGAGGGATGGAGAGCCTTGGCGCTCTGTCCTTGTGGAGAGGCCCACAAGATGGTAATGAGGATCTATTAGTGATTTTTGATGTTTGTAAAAATCTAATAGAAATTATACATTTATTCATAATAACATTGTACAGACTAATTAAAATGTTAAGATTCTTTGCTTTGGGCTGGGATTATATAAATCCATCGTTGTAATATGTTTATCTCAATCTATCCAGAGTTCTGACTATTGACAGCTGCATTTGTTAGATTAATGAAAAGGGAAAATAAATTATTCCTTAATATGTGCCTGTTTGTAGACAAAAATTTTTTTTTTTTTTTTCGGTACGCGGGGCTCTCACTGTTGTGGCCTCTCCCGTGCAGAGCACAGGCTCCGGACGCGCAGGCTCAGCGGCCATGGCTCACGGGACCAGCCGCTCCGCGGCATGTGGGATCTTCCCAGACCGGGGCATGAACCCATGTCCCCCTCATCGACAGGCGGACTCTCAACCACTGCGCCACCAGGGAAGCCCCAAAGTTTTTCAAATCATGAGGTCTACAGGAGGAAATGATTAGAGGAGGCTTGGTGGTGAAATAGTTGATTATTACTACCCTAAAGAAGACTCTGTCTGGTGAATCTGATGAGTTTCTGCTGTACCTTGGGGCCTTGGGAATGCTCAGTGATTATATATATTTAGTCTTTATTCTAGTTACAAGACAAATATTTCTTGAGCTTTCTGAGCAGAGATACATCTGAGCTAAATAAATACATGAAAGGTCAGCTTAGTAGTGAGCTTAAGATAAGTGATAGTTGCCGTCTCTCAATAGAATTAATTTTACAGGGGAAATTCTTTTTATAAGGTTCAGGGACTTACTTCTTACAGTTGGAAATACAAGGTGAATGATTAGACACTGCCCTGGCCTTTAAGGAATGCCTGGGGTGGGAAGAGGCCCTCATGAGCCTCAGCTGGGCTATTGGGCAGCTTCACCTTATTAGGAGAACACCATATACCATTTAGAGGAGTGTCTCTTCTGGCTTCTTATCCAGGACAGAATCTAGTATCAGAACATACAGTAAGATTTCAGGGAAATCTCTTGGGCCCCTCAAACCAAAAGTTTTCAATGTGTATTTATGTATCAAAGACTTAAAAAAATAGAAATGCCTAGAAGAGGCCACCTAGGATATTCATTTCCTTCTAAAGTAAAATCCGTTTAGTGAGTCAAAGTAAAGGATGATTGATGTCTAGTTCATTTTGAATTTGATTGCAGAGAAGATAGGCAGGATGTTCATTGGATACCCCAAAGAGCTTAAGAAGAGAGGGGAAGGAATCAAAAAGCAAAAGCCCTGAATCCTGGTGGCCTCCCGCTTTCCCCAGAGAGGGCTCTGTGTGGTGGTTTTCATTGTTTCAAGGCCTGTGGAGGCTTGCGAGAAGGTAAGCTCTGTCACAGTATGTGTGTGTGGGGTGCAGCTTAGGTAGGCATGGTCCTCAGAAAGCTTTCTTAGTGAAAAGACAAGCAACAAATAGTCAACTTTCCCTGAGGTGCCATTTCTCCTGTCACAAATCTGGCTTCCAGTCAGGAGAGCACCTTGGATGTATCAGTCAGCTCCGCAGACTGTCTTGTGCCTCAGAAGCTCAGAGAGAGTTCTTGGCAGGACACAGCCATGGATCACCTAATGATTAAATTCTGCAGTTTTAGAGCCTGAGTCCACTGAAGATTTCTAGCCATTTCTTTTTCTTTTAAAGGCCTAAGTTCTTTTTTTTTTTTTTTGATTTTTTAAATAGTAGTTTTTATTGTGTATGAAATTTGGAGTGAGTTTTATTAATTAATTTATTATTTTTTGCTGTGTTGGGTCTTTGTTTCTGTGCGAGGGCTTTCTCTATAGTTGTGGCAAGCGGGGGTCACTCTTCATCGCGGTGCGCGGGCTTCTCACTATGGTGGCCTCTCTTGTTGCGGAGCACAGGCTCCAGGCGCGCAGGCTCAGTAGTTGTGGCTCACGGGCCTAGTTGCTCCACAGCATGTGGGATCCTCCCAGACCAGGGCTTGAACCCGTGTGCCCTGCATTAGCAGGCAGATTCTCAACCACTGCGCCACCAGGGAAGCCCCTCTTTTTTTTTTTTAATTCAGAATGATTTGAATATTGCAGAGGAGTCTTTAAAAACAGATATGAGGTGTTTTCTTCACTGGAGACATTGCTATCATCCTAAGATAAGGGAAACCTGCTACCTCTGAGATAATTCTGACATCCCTTAACTGCATTAAAGAGATGCAGGAAATGGTGATTTACTGTAACAGCGAAGGGTGTATTGGATACAATGCTATTCAATTACAAGAAAAAAAAAAAACAGATTAAGCATTAAACAAAAGCCATCAGTCAAAGGAAGAGCTTTTTTGGGAAAAAAAAATTTAATGAGAACTATGCGTGCTAGAAACAAAGAGAGGAGAGGATATATAAAAACAACTTTTTTTTTTAGCCCCAGGTGAAAGATTGAGAGATTGAGAAAAGAAACAGATTTCAGATTTTATGAAAACTGCGCTCTTCTGTCCTTCACTCTGCTGCCCGCCACCCCCCCACCACCAAAAAAAAATCAGATTAGCCTTTGAGAAAAAGTTTAAAGAAGCTTGTTCTGAGAAACATCTGAATTTATTCCATTTTCTTTCTTTTTTTTTTTTTTTGCAGTACGCGGGCCTCTCACTGTTGTTGCCTCTCCCTGTTGTGGCCTCTCCCGTTGCGGAGCACAGGCTCTGGACGCGCAGGCTCAGCGGCCATGGCTCACGGGCCTAGCCGCTCTGCAGCACGTGGGATCTTCCTGGACCGGGGCACGAACCTGTGTCCCCTGCATTGGCAGGTGGACTCTCAACCACTGCGCCACCAGGGAAGCCCCTATTCCATTTTCTTTTAGTGGGCCTTTGGGTAGCACAGTTATTGAGTACTGTATATTCCTTTTGTTGTCTAACTGTACCTGAAAAAGATTTTATCTGTCCACTTAGAGTTCCTCTTTAACTGAAGGCTGTTCAGCCTTGCCCCAGGGTCCTGACCTCTTTCAAGGTGACAGTGCTAAGTACCTCTGCCCTCACCCAGGGCGAACCTGCAGCCCAGCTCTCTTTCTCTCTTTTCCAGAGGTGGTAGCTGCCAACCAGCCGTTTAATATTTTCAGCTTCAGTTGTTTTGTTTTGTATTCAAGTCAGTGTTATTTCTTAAGGAACAGTAAAAATGAGGAGTTATTACAAAGTTCCCAGATTTAAAACAAGAATTTTATTTTAGCACTTACTCTTTATGCACTTGTTATGCCTTCCGCGTTGCTTCAGTGTCTCAACGTTTTATCATGATTAGCATGTGAATAGCCTGAGGGAAACATTTAAAAAGACATTGCCAAACATTTTCCATCTTTCTGCACGTAAGTAATTTAACAGCTAATTATTCAAAATTCAAGCTTCCCAGGGAGTGAAACCTCAGGGTTAAATCATTGTTTTGCTCTGTTTGGATAAGGTAGAGGAAAAATTCAACCAGTTCAATGGTAAGAAAGTCAGTTTTTCAAGGTAATAAAATAATTTTCATAGTTATCATCTTTTGTAATAAAAAATAGCTGTAGCAAAAGGGAAAAAACTTCAGGAAAGAATGAGAATGATGAACAATGAGCTGGAAAGTGATGCTATGGGGAAAATGGAAACAATGGAGATACGTTTGCTTTTGGAAGAGAAGACAGAGGTAGCTACCATCTAGGAAGAGTTTTAGTCACACACAAAAAAAACAAAAAACAAAGTTTTCTATCAGCAAAGGACAGAATAAGATGAAAGGGGCTTACACTAAAGCAGGAGAGATTCCAGTTGGATCTAATGAAGATCTTCAGGACTGCGAAGGGATCAAATACTGAAATGGAATGTTCAGGAAGACTACTTATTTTCTTTCCCCGGTGACTTTAAAGAAGAGGGCTTCCCTGGTGGCGCAGTTGTTGAGGGTCCGCCTGCCGATGCACGGGACACGGGTTCGTGCCCCGGTCCGGGAGGATCCCACATGCCGCGGAGTGGCTGGGCCCGTGAGCCATGGCCGCTGAGCCTGCGCGTCCGGAGTCTGGGCTCCGCAGTGGGAGAGGCCACAGCAGTGAGAGGCCCTCGTAACACAAAAAAAAAAAAAAAAAAAAAAAAAAAAGAAGAAGAAAAGAGACAATTTTTGTTTCAAATTGTTTGCCTGCATAAAGGTAGAGACACAGGTGGATGGTTTCTGGAAGTCTCTTAAAGCTAAAAAATTTCTATTCTCTGATAGTTCCTTTAATGTTGTTTTTCTTTTGAGATATGTTATGCAAAGGAAATGAATGTTTCCTATCTTGATTAGCAGCATTCCCATCCCCACAGTCCTCCATCTGACAAATCTCAAGGTCAATCTTTCACTCCTTCCCTCTTACACGCCCACGTCTGTCCTCAGACTGACCCATTACAAATGGCTACAACATTTAAATGCTGGGCAAGTGTCAGGTACTATGCCAGGTGCTGCTGTACACAGCTACAATCTAATCCTCACAAAAAACTCTTAAGAGAGCCAATATCAATCTTCTGCTAGATAAAGTGTAAATGAAGAAATAGGAACTAAGAGATTTGCTTAAGCTAATTATAGAGGGAAACTGTTTTTTTTTAAAAAAACAGTTTTTTAAAAAAACTTTTTTAAAAAAATTGAAATATAGTTGATTTACAATATTATGTTAGTTTCAGGTGTACAGCAAAGCGATTCAGTTTTCAAAATCTGAAAAAGAATAGATATATATTCTTTGTTAGATTCTTTTCCATTATAGGTTATTACAAGATATTGAATATAGTTCCCTGTGCTATACAGTAGGTCCTTGTTGTTTATTTTATATGTAGTAGTGTGTATATGTTAATTCCAAACTCCTAATTTATCCCTCCCCCCTCTTTTCCCCTTTGGTAACCGTAAGTTTGTTTTCCATGTCTGTGAGTCTATTTTTGTTTTGTAAGTAAGTTCACTTGTATCATTTTTTAAGATTCCACATATAAGTCATATATGATTTTGTCTTTCTTTGACTGACTTAGTTCACTTAATATGATTATCTCTAGGTCCATCCATGTTGCTGCAAATGGCATTATTTCATTCTTTTTTATGGCTGGGTAATATTCCATTATATATATATATATCTATCTCACATCTTCTTTATCCATTCATTTGTCGATGGACATTTAGGTTTCTTCCATGTCTTGGCTATTGTAATAGTGCTGCTATGAACATTGGGGTACATGTATCTTTTCAAATTAGAGTTGTCTCCAGATATATGTCCTGGAGTAGGATTGCTGGATCATATGGTAATTCTATTTTTAGTGTTTTAAGGAACATCCATACTGTTCCCCATAGTGGCTGCACCAATCTACATTCCCACCAACAGCGTAGGAGGGTTCCCTTTTCTCCATACCTTCTTCAGCATTTATTATTTATAGAGGGAAACTTTAAACTCCAGTCTTCAAATCTAAACTTTGCACTCTTTGAACATGTCATGAAATGAGAAACAACTGGAAGCCATTGCTTAACTCCTATGCTGTGTAACTTTGGGAAAGTTACTTAACCTTTCTGACCTCAATGTCCCTGTTACCTTGGGGCTTAGTTCTTTTTTGACTAGGATATACAGGAGCCCTACGGAGAAGTGGAATGATAGGTTAGTTTTATGTCATATGGGGTCTAGCCTGATCTAGTTGACAATATTTTACTGCATGTATCTCATTCATATTTCCCAAGAGAGAAGATCCAGTTGCCAAGAGAGAGGTCTCAGGTGGTTGTCTTCCTTGTGACCAAGTTTTATGTAATTACTTTTGATTTCTGCACTCTATCCTGATGATCAGTTGTGACCAGGGTGACTGGTTGACATCACTCCCTGAACATGACATGAGTCAAAGAAAGTTTATATAAGAATATAAGAGGTACTAAATATCGATACAACAGCAATCACATTACCATACATAAAATTTCAAACTAACATGTTGTATACCTTAAATTTATGCAATGTTATATGTCAAGTATGTTCAATTAAAGAAAAAAACAAATACAGTTTGAATGGCTTTTCTTAGAAGGGCTATTTGTTTGTGACTCCTCTTCAGTATATTACTTATAAAATTTCATTTGTAGAATACTTGAAGATCATCTGGTCCAGGTATAGCAAATATCGTATAACCTGTCCCCAGTTGATCGGATGTGGTTTCCTAGAAAACAGAGAGAATGGATCTGAGACTATTTGCAGGCTCATGCTTGCCATGGTCATGAGGGAGAGGGAAGCATTTATGTCTCATAATTGTCATCCCTAATATATTCAAGTTTTAATTTTATAGACGAGATAACTACAGTCTAGATAGATTTCTGTCTTGACCAATAATGGCTCCAGGGAGAATAAGCACAGGAAACCCTGCCATAATGCTATAAGTAAGGTCTAAAAATTTTCAAATTCATAATGTGCAGAACCTCATTACTGCAAGAATAATGAAAAACAATACTTTTTGGTCAGCTTTCTAGTTGCTATATGAAAAAAAGGAAAAAAACCTTTTTTTCATCTATCAACTATATAGATATAGACTGGTTATTACAAATAAATATATACTGAACATTCATTTCTTTCTCTCCCATTGCTACTGTGGAAGATAAGAACATTAGCCTGCTTCTTTTGAGAATAGGGGTTGGGAGCCAATAGTCAATCACTTTGTATTCTAGTTAGCATCGTCATGAGCCTGTTCTGACAGGATTTTACTGTAATTTAGTACTTTTTAAATGAAAAGTATTCCAAATGGTAGTGAAGAGCAAATGCACACCTTTGGGGGCTTGGGAGTATAGACCCCAGTGGCTCTCTGCAAGCATAAAATTTCCAAGAAGATTAATGCTTGATTTTAAAATGTACTTGAACTGTAGATTCATTCAATAAAATATCCAAATTTGTTTTAATATAATTAGTTTCAAATGAGGCTGGTGCTCTAGAAATAATAATAATAATAATAACTGACATTTATTTATCCTGTGGCTTATGTACATACTAGCATATGACTATATGTGGTTTCCAGACTGAGAGTAATGGAAAGAAGGGATTACGTAACTCAACTAGTAAATTTTTAAAAGATTTAAGCTAATGAAGGTCTGAAAGTGATTGGCTATTGCATACTTGCCCAGATTCCCTCTGTCCCTTTTTCAGGTTTACATATTTATACTAAACCTTTCCATTTCTCTTCTTGTTTCTCCTTTTATCATCATTTATTTAATTCTCTTCATCCTAGAAAATTGTCACCTGGCCATCTGTGACTTTAGTGCCTCCTTTGAAAACTGCCTTTGTTCTAAAACAGAACTCCATTTTCAGGTAAAGTGTTATGAAGGATCCCAATGCATCAGACTTAACTGTGGGATGGAGTGAAGCAAGAAGGGAGCCTTAGCCCTCAGTGTCTGCACCTCCCTCACCTGGGATGGTCCCTTCCTTACCTCCTTAGAAATCTGGGACTCTGATCATCACAGTTTGAAAACACCTTTCTTTTGTTATTTTTTTCTTTTTCGTGGCCAAACATAACTATTTATTATCTTTTAAAATAAACATTCAGTTTCTTCCTTTAAAGAAAAAACCCCCTAGAATTTAAATATTTCCAATCCCATCATATACAAGTCTGTATACGTTATTTACATCTCTCAGTTAAAACATATTACAGATTTTCTGACATTCAGTATCCCCTTTTATTTAATTTTTAAATTTTTTTATTTTTTTGTCACACCACATGGCTTGTGGGATCTTAGTTCCCTGACCAGGGATAGAACTTGGGCCTCCAGCAGTGAAATCACCAAGTCTTAGCCACTGGACTGCCAGGGAATTCCCTCAGTATCCCCTTTTAAAACAAAAATGATGAAGCAGTTAAAGTTTGATCAATACTAACTACAATTTGAGTAATCTTGGCACAGTTTACAATATAGCGCCTGTTGCATTTCATGTTTTAGATTCAGCTACTTTAATAGAGAGAAATTGTGCATCTCCATTAGAGCAGGATCCTGTCTTACTCATTCTCTGCAACACTTGCACAGTGTGAATGCTGCCTCATGCTTCCATTTATGGCACTGGCAGTATTCCTCTGGTTTTGTCCTCAGAAATGATTCTATTAAAACTTTAAGTATTCTCAGGTTTATTGTATTCTCTCTCAACCTAGATTTCATGATGCTGTTCCTAGATAATTTTTAGTAATAATGTATAGGGAAAGTTCAGATAAAACAAAAATTAAGTTTCCCCCACAAGACTAGTGCCCTTACCACCCTAGTAATGCATGTACAAAAATAACAAATACAATTTAGTAGCTGTAAAAAACTATTTCCCCTAAAAATAGTTATCTCTGCAGAACAATTTAGAAGACAGCTTTTTAAAGGATTCCAGTTAGTTATTAAGACATGCTTCATTTTATTTTATTTTTGTATACAGAGAGACAAAATTTAACCCTTCCAATCTCCCAGAAACTTGAGAAAACAGATTATTTGAAATTATTAAAAGTTGCTCTAATTGTATGTTGTTGCTTCAATAATGAATAGAAATGTTAATTAACAGTGTGCTTATTTTATATTTCTAAAAGCACAGTGAGGGGAGAAGTAGATTAACACCCAGGGAACTCTGTCAGGAGGAGGTTAGCAATTTGGACAATGAGGCTGTCACACTACCATACTCCCTGAAACATCTTATCCTAATTATAGTCAAAATTGCTAAGAAAATATAATGAACTTTTTGAGAAGTGGCCTTTGAACAGTTCTATAATGTTATTGGAAATATTCCAACACAAAAGCTGCTATAGCATGTTTCTAAAATATTTACTTATTTTCTTCTTTAAAACATCTCTGCTTTTTTCATTTCTACTATTTTGCTTCTTAATTATTTTTATTATCAGCTTATCAGGTTAAGCACTTTATAAGTACCTGAAGTAAGAATATGTTAATTGATTTGGGGATTCTCTAAAAATATTTTTAAAGTGTCTGTTTATCCTTTGGTTTTTTCTTAGAAATTTAGCCTATGAAACAAACTGCTTCTGAGGTGGGAAAATGTACATCTGTAAGGTACTGATATGTTTAGATTGAATTACTGTCAAAATATATTAAATGTTTTAAAAAGTACAGGAATTGAGTTCCTTTAAAATGAGGTGTCCTTGTATTGGATATTTCCTTTAATATATATTGTAGAAAAAAGTTTCACCTAATAAAATTGCTTTAAATACTTTTCTTTGACTTTTAAAGATTCATATTTAAGTTGTAAACTTTAGGACTTTTATTACAAAATATACACTTTTTCCTTGATGGTTTGTTTACCCATTTGATAATAAGATTAAATATTTTTTATTTATGGCTAAACTTCTACTCTAGGAATTTTAGGATATTACATCAAGGTTGGTCAGACTTCCTTCTCTTTGCTAGGACACAGTTAATTACTTGGTCCTTTTTTTTTTTTTTTTTAAAGCAATGAGCCTTATAAAATATGAAGTTCCAGGCAGAAGTGTTTTCCAAGGAAGTCCCTTTTATTTTATACTTACAACTATATTAACTAACAATCAGATAGTCCCATTGGTTGCTCAGCCCTCTGCTGGTGAGATCTCTTCTTTTAAAGTTTGAGCAGTGTCAAATCCTCTTGTCCTAGTATAAAGAGGTCAAAAGTGGTTTCTCATGGTCCAGATCTTTGTTTTTATCTTGACCACTGCTCACCTATGGTCGGGGTCACACCTTACTTTTTTAAAAAAACGGAGATGATTGTCTATTATCATGTCTAGTTACAATGTTTCCTTCTCCTGAAAAACAAGGTTTATATTCTAATAGACCATTACAAAGTAGTAAGTATGATTAGTCAATCAGGACAAGAGCAATGTTTAAGAGTTTATAGAACTTTCATGTTTTTAATTCCCTTTCTCTGCTGTAATTTGAATGTATTGTTATCTTTGCAGGGAAGGGGCTGACCTTGTAGTCCTGTGGAAAAGGGAGGTATTTGACAGTTTATCAATCCCATCCCTTCCCAGATACAGAGAGTTTTGTCACATGGCCAATGATCAGGAATCTTGGTCTGCAGAATATTTAGTTGTTTTTTTTTTTTTGGTATAGTTTATATGGCAGATACTAAATTGTTACAGATCTCATGAGACAAATCAGAGGATTTGAGAGAATAGACACCAAATGAGGATCTTATGACATTTTGAACCAGAACAAGGACAAACAAATTGAATAAGTTCCTTCCTTAAAACCACTTATAAGGAAACAGGTATTATACTAGCTTAAGAGTGGTACCCTGGAGTTCACAACCAGGTATGCTGCCCTATCTAGAAATCACAGTAGGAATTCTATATAGGGATATAATAATTATTGCTATTTAAGAGAATTGCTCTTAGAAAGGTAAGAATCTTCTTTTTGTGACAACAAAGATTCTGTGAAAATGCAGTGTGATTAAATATATATTGAAAAACACCTACTGGCATTGTTTACCCTTGATCATGCAGTTGGCTGGTAGAAAGATGTTGAGTCACTGAAACGAACAATTTAAACATATGCAATTGATCATCCTCACAATAGAAAGAAAAGTCATGCTATTTACTGTTTGCTTGTAAAGATGCTATAGGTAGCCCCTGGTTGTTGGGAGGAGGTCACGCAGAGGACGTGACCAGAAGATGAACCCTGAGCTGGATCCCGGCAATGCGAAGCTCCTCACCCCCTCCCCTATCCTTGGACTATACATGCCCACCGTTACGGAAGTGGGAGCCATTTTCAAGCAGACTTGAGAGAGTAAGGTGCTGTTGAGACCACCTGGGCTGAACAGGTGGCTGAACCCGGTTAGGGCCTCTTTGTAAACTTTTGAGATTCTGGCGGGCGGCCCAGAGATCTACTCTTCTTGCGGCACCTAAGACAAGCCTCGTAGGTAAGTTCCCTTTTTTTTCCTCAGTACGCGGGCCTTTCACCGCTGCGGCCTCTCCCGCCGCGGAGCACAGGATCCGGACGCGCAGGCCCAGCGGCCATGGCTCACGGGCCCAGCCGCTCCGCGGCACGTGGGATCCTCCCGGACCAGGGCGCAAACCCGCGCCCCCTGCATCGGCAGGCGACTCTCAACCACTACGCCACCAGGTAAGTTCCCTTTTTTATGCAACCCGCCTCCTACCAATCTGGAATGCTTTACCTCTTTCTTCAATGTCTCCTTGCCCTCTGACTATAGGGCCAGGCTGTGAACCAACAGTGGGCCAGACCATCAGAGATGATGTTATATATTCTATTTTTATAGTTTCTTCATGGTAGGTTTTTGGGGAGAGGGTGGAGAGAGCAGCCCATGCTAGCTGTCAGAAAAGAGAAACTCAGCTCAAGGTTTTTCCCTCATTTTATGAGAAGAAAATTTTCTGATGCACTATAAGGAACTGTTTTCAAGATTTTTGTATATATGTGTTATGTCAATTTTTGTGGGAACAAGAGCCATAACTTTCACTAATTTTCACAGAAGGCTGTGGCTTAGATAAAGTTAATTTCCTGGTGTCTGTGGTGTTTGAAAAGGAGATATAAGGAGATGCCATCCTATTTCCTACACAAAGATTACTTGAAAACTGTATGGAAAGATTTCAGTATAACCAGAAACAGACAAGGCATTTTCCATGCATTAGGAAAGTCCTTAGGAAAGTGAAGTTGCTCAGGTTATTATGATAAAATCAAATGTTAGTCTGTAAATGACTTCTTTTTAGTATTAAAATAAATCATTTTATCCAGAAAAAGCAGAATGAGTGAAAAAAAAGTAATTGCTATTGGAGCCTTTCTGTCCCATGAGCTACCCCAAGATGAGTCAACAACAGTCACTGGTTGAGATCTGATACAACCAAAGTTTATTTTATGTCCTCTGTCTGTTCAGGGAAGGGAAATCTGGTAATATGATTAATAAAAACATATTATTAATAGGCGGATTAAGCTTAAGTTTGTAAGCGCAGTCAAGAGTACATCCTTAAGTATTTTTTTCTGTTTAATTTGAAAGCTTTATAAATAGATAAGAATGCTGTACTGATGGGAGTACAATAAAATAAACTCGTTGCATTGGACTCATACTGGAATCAGAGTTATCTGTTCATTATACACATTGAGTTGCAGTAATCCCTGTAATTATAGTTAAAGATTTTTATGCTGTGGGTTTTTTTTGTGGGAGGGCAAGGACTTTTTTCTATTTTTTGAAGAAGTGTTGTATTTTTTATCTTGGGTACCTAATCTTAAAATTGAAGAATTTTAGAGCCGACAGGAATGCAAAGGACAGGACATCCTTGCAGCTATCTGAAATAGTGGGAAGACTTAGGATTTTAGAGTCTCAAAGATCTAGGTTTGAATGCTGGGCTTGCCACTTGTGTTTTCCATGTTCTTTTATGGATTTACTTACTATTGATTTAATGTCAACATTTGGCATTGACTAGAATTTACCTTCTGCTGTAGTTTAATCTCAGATACTCGATCTTGGTAAGACTGGTTTAGAAGAGCCAGGAGCTGTTTATGGTCCTCATATTTCTCAACGGTTTGATGATCTCTGAAATTCTGCAGACTTTCCTTATGGTTCTTGCGCTTTATGACTTGTGTAACTTGGCTAAACTTCTTAACCTCTGAGTCTCAGATTCTTAGCCATAAAGTGAGGATGATATCTACCTTTGTAAGAGCTGGATATGGTGTGTTTAAAGCCTGTAGCGTAGTGTCTGGCTGCAGTGGTTAGCCATTTGATTCCGACATTTTACATCAAGCTTGTACTGGAAAATGTTTAGGAAAATGGAGGTCGTCACTTTGTAGGAAGATCTGTTACACTGTAGCTCAGTTCTCATCCAGATCAATGACTGGTCCTGGTTTGCATTCCCAGCAATAACAAGCTTAATTGCTCTTAGATAGGATGAGCTTCCAAATGTTTGAGGACAGACATTGCATCTCTTCTCCTCTAGATTTTACAGTCCAGTTCATTGAACTATTACTGTAAGATATTATCTCAAGACCATTTATCCTTCTAGACACAATTTAGAATATCAATTTCTCTTTTCAGTGTGGAATCTAAAACAGGGTTCGATATTCTGGAATTGATACGAGCTCATAATAGGTATTCTATCATTGGCAAACTGAGCCACCTTAGTTAGAAAATTTTTCACTTCAAATCTTAAAGCCTCAGTTTTCTCATTTATAAAATGAGTTGTTGTAACTAAACAACACATAGGATTGCTTCTTACTCAGAGTTACACATTTCAATTCAAATGCATGGATATTATATTTCTTAAATGGTGGAGCTCTTGTTTAATTTCACTAACAGTGTTTCTTTTTAATTGAGCGTCTGCTTTGTGTTAGACTCAATTAGCTACACCACAAAAAAAAAACAGCATAAAAATATCCCTCCTCAGGCTTCCCTGGTGGTGCAGTGGTTGAGAGTCCACCTGCCGATGCAGGGGACACGGGTTCGTGCCCAGGTCCGGGAAGATGGCCATGGCCACTGAGCCTGTGCGTCCGGAGCCTGTGCTCCGCAACGGGAGAGGCCACAGCAGTGAGAGGCCCGTGTACCGCAAAAAAAAAAAAAAAAATCCCTCCTCAAGGGGTTTATGCCATCTTAGTGATAACATGAAGCAGAGAATTTTTAAAAAGAGTGAATAAGAAAAGTGTCTAGTCTCCAGTAATTCAGCTTCCACATAGCGCATATTTTTTTAACAAAAGTTGAAGTATTGTCAACAGCAATACTCTACTCATTAACATAATAAAACTAACATTAGAAAATAAAATGTCTTATGAAAATCTATTTGAGGCTGTTACTGTAGAGACTGTGGAAGATGCTGAGTGGTGTATTGCCATTGGCATCTGCTGGCAGAGTTGGAATTAAGAATCACCATCACCAAGCACAGTCCTTATTATTTACTCAAGTCTGAGAACTATTCCTCCTTTCTGAGATAGTACTCACACCAGATCAAAGACACGGTGATTCTCTGTGGCCTGGGTGATTTAAGACATGGGTGCTGTCTGATGAACCTGTCCTCCTCTCTGACTGGGGAGCATGGAACATTTTTAGACACCTCTTACCCTGTGACCCTGAGGCCCTGCACTGCTGTGCTTGTTCCCTCTTTCCCCAACCGTTTGTGTTGGCCTGGTATTGATGGATATTAACCGGCAGAAATAGTTGATAGGAAATCACATTTGAACAGCAAATGAGACTGCTAGAAAAACAGTGAAAGAAAATCAATTGCCTTTCATGTTTTATTTTCAAAAATTGAGAGCCATGTTTTTTTTAAGATGAAACTTGTTCCAGAGGTTTCTCTTCCTTAGTTGTTCCTTCCCTCTGTGGCCTCAGTAGGCTCCTGGGGTCAAGAACCAAAGAGAATCCATCTTTTCCAGGGGACCCAGGCAGCTTTTTGCCTGGGGAGACTCTCATACACCCTGTGTCCCAGGCTGAGCTTGAAGAGAGGTTGCAAGTATCTTTCTCCCTCCAAAGGGGATCAGGGCAGAGTCCTGGCATTTTTGATGACAACACATTCTTTACTGTGTCTGGAATGTTTTCCCCCAGGCTTGTTTCATCTTGAGCTCATTTTGCTGTAATTTATTCTGGGCTGTATGTTTCTGCATCTGTCCATTCAGATAAGAGGCAAGTGTGTGTGTGTGTTTTGAGTTCATCTTTTTGTCATTTGTGTAGCTGATTAAAAGCTGTAGATAAATAGACTATTCAGCACCAAGTGAGGCTAATCACAGATAACACGTGGCAACCTCAAAAGATTTAATTCTGCCTTTTGTTTGAAAGGCAGAAAACTTGAAAGAGTGAGTGTATCTCAGCATGGTATGTGAGGATCACAGTTCACGCTGGGAACAGTTCTTTCTCGGCAGGCGGATTTGTGTGCCTGACAGTGATTGCTGTTTTTTGGGATGGACCCTTCAAAGTCGCTTCTCGCTCTTGCATTGTGGTCTATTTGAGGCTGTTGTCCTCCAAATGGCATCCTGTCAGGAGCAGTTACACTTGCCCTACTGTGCCAGCAGACATGTTACTAGTCTGTAATTAAGAAACTCGGTTTTATGAGTCCTATATGATCTGTTTATTTGTCAACTCTGCAGATAAACCCTTCTACCCTGGAGGTATCCCAGGGACAGGAGCCATCTGTCATCACCTCCAGATAAATGTCTAAAGCCACTTGGTTATTAGTTTTCTGCCTGCTTTAATACCCAGCTTTACCCTTACTATCACTTATGGGACGTGGTGTGCTAATTATGTGCAAGGCTTGAACAAAATGGAAATTGCCTTGGTTCCCGTCTGGTTTAAAATGATGAACTCTTATGATCTATTGTGGAGCTGAATAATGAGTTGAAATAAATGCCCAAATAATTCAACTGAAAAAGTTTTATTTAACAAAAATAGTTTAATTTTTATAATATTTGATTTAATTGAAACAGATTAGCTTTGTGGAATAAATTCACTGGGTCATTGATCAATGCCTTAATTCACTTAGCACAGATGGTTAGGCCAAATATTGTCAGAGAGCTTATGGTGTTATATTGGGATATGGGAGTCCTGTGATAGATACAAACTTATCTATGAAATCTAGGATAGAAGTCCAGCTAAGTGGGAAGCATGTGGCAGATGTTATTAGTAGCTTCCTAACTAATCTGTTGCCACTCTACCCATGTGAGTAGGCTGAATAATGCCCCCTCCCCCGACCCCAAGATAGCCAGGTCCTAATCCCTGGAACCTGTGAACATGACCTTATATGGTAATAGGGACTTGGCAAATTAAGTTGAGGATCTTGGAAGGGAGAGATCATCTTGGATTATGCAAGTGGGCTCAATGTAATCACAAAGGTCCTTATAAGAAGGAGGCAGAGGGAGATTTTACCACACACAGAAGAGAGCAGGCAGTGTGCCGATCTCAGCAGAGAGAGATATTTGAAGATGCTACCCTGCAGGTTTTGAAGATGGAGAAAAGGACCCTGAGCCAAGGAATGTTAAGAAAGCAGCTCCAGAAGCTGGAAAAGGAAGGAAACAGTTCTCCTCTAGAGCCTCTGGTGGGAGCCTGACCTTGCTGGCACCTTGGTTTCAGCCCAGTGTAACTGACTTCATACTTCTGATTTCTAGAACTATAAAAGAATAAATCTGTGTTGCTTAGAGCCATCCAGCTTGTGGTAATTTGTTACAGCAGCAATGGGAAACTAATGCACCACCTCATCCTGCACATTTTGGCTAGATTAACGTTCGTAAAACACAGCTTTGTTAAAGCCCCTTCATCATTAAGTTTAATAGTTCCATTCTGCTTCATAAGCACTGTTGAATACCTCCTAAGTGGCAAGTTCTATGCTAGTTCTGGAGATGCAGATATCAAGAAGCAGTAGTTCTTGTCTTCTAGTGGCTTATATTCTGTTGAAGAAAACACACAAACTGGCCAAAGTTGAAATAAAAATCAGTCAGAGATATTTTATGAGCATACACAGAACCCTTTGGGAGCTCAACAATAGTAAATTAGAACAATTATAACAATATACCATAATAAACGTATGTGAATGTGGTCTCTGTCTTTCTCTCAATGTCTTATTGTACAAATGGAATGCCTTTTCCATCTTAACTGAGCACTTATGCACCGTGGCCATAACTTTTGCAGTGGAGGTGTGTTGGGGGCGGATTTCTCCCTCTATCCCTCTTGAATTCTTGTGGCTGGACTAATAATAAAATTGACCCAAGACAGATTAACAGGAGAAAGAAAAACCACATTTTAATTCATGGGCATGAAGGTCCCATAGAAATGACCCAAATAGGCAGCTTTTACACTTTTTAGACAAAGCAACAATAAATTTGTGAGGAATTGACAGGGTAAAGAAATTTAGGTTTGGGTGCTTAATAAGTGAATAAACAGAGTTTGGGTTTGAAGTAGAAGATTAAAAGAAGTGACAAGGTTTGTTTATATACAGGTTTCTGGGCTCTGAATTCCCTATCCCTGATGATAAGGGTGCTTCTACCTCCAGATGCAGGGGGTACACTTTTCACATGAGAGATTTATTTCCCTCCTTTCAGGGAGATGGAAAGGAGAGTCAGTCAGATTTTCTTTCTTGCATCGGCTGCATCTCAAACAACTTCAATTCAAAATAATATGCCATTGTGTCATATTTTAAGGCGGCCCACACTGAGCCCTTACAGGTGTGACAACAAAACGAGCATGAATTTCTTTTTCCTTCTTCACAGTCTCATGGATGGAAGATTCGTTCTTACTGTAGGTCTTAACACCAGCATACCATTTTTTTTTTTTTTTTTGTGGTACCCGGGCCTCTCACTGTAGTGGCCTCTCCCGTTGTGGAGCACAGGCTCCGGACGCGCAGGCTCAGCGGCCATGGCTCACGGGCCCAGCCGCTCCGCGGCATGTGGGATCCTCCCGGACCAGGGCACAAACCCGTGTCTCCTGCATTGGCAGGCGGACTCTCAACCACTGCGCCACCAGGGAAGCCCCAGCATACCAGTTTTTTCCTCTTATTAAGTTAAGAACTTTCGCCTTCCGACTTGAAGCAGTTTATTGGTTGGGGGGTGTGCTCACCATGCAGCTTGCGGGATCCTAGTTCCCCGACCAGGGATCAAACCTGCACCGCCTGCAGGGGAAGCACGGCGTCCTAACCACTGGACCGCAGGGGAAGTCCAAAGGAAGCACTTTACGGCTTCTCTTTGGCGTATCTGAATTGCCAGCATCACGACTCGTGCTTGGGAGCCCTTGTTAAGTAAAATAAAGGTGACTTGAACACCAGATGTCGTGACAGTCAATCTGGTAACGGAGGGTGACTAAGTGACTAAAGGTGGGACACACTGGACCAAGGGATCATTCACATCCCGGGAGGGATGGCACGGACATTGTGAGATTTCATTGCAGTACTAGGAATGCTGGGCAATTTAAAATTTATGAGTTGCAGGACTTCCCTGGTGGCACAGTGGTTAAGAATCCGCCTGCCAATGCAGGGAACACGGGTTCGAGCCCTGGTCCAGGAAGATCTCACGTGCTGCAGAGCAACTAAGCCCGAGCGCTACAACTACTGATACTGCGCTCTAGAGCCCGCGAGCCACAACTACTGAGCCATGTGCCACAACTACTGAGCCCGCAAGCCTAGAGCCTGTGCTCTGCAACAAGAGAAGCCACCGCAATGAGAAGCCTGTGCACCACAACGAAGTGTAGCCCCCACTCACTGCAACTAGAGAAAGCCCGTGCGCAGCAACAAAGACCCAAAGCAGCCAAAAATAAATAAATAAATACATAAATTTATTTAAAAAATAAAATAAAATAAAACTTTTGAGTTGTTTATTTCTTCAGTTTTCTATTTAATATTTTCTGACTGTGGTTGATAGTGGGAAACTGAAACTGTGGAAAGAGAATCTGAGGTTAAGGGGGGACTACTGTATACCTTTCCTTATGTCACGTCTTAGTTCTCTTCCTCAAATAGCATTCTGATTGCCCCAGTTTGGTGAGTTGTCTTTCTCTCTCTCTCAAGCATGGCTGTGGCATTCATTTAGCACTTCTCATGAATACATCACTGTGAGTTATGTTTGTGTATAGAATGATAAAGTCCTTGAGAATGTAGATGTTTTCTTGTGTCTATACGTGTCTATGTCAATATCAGACCTTACTTTGGTCTGTTTGTAATGAGCAGTAAGTGTTTGTTGCTATGATAAAAATAAATAAATGAGTTTGGGAATACTTTGAATTAGGTTGCATTTATACAACTAAAATTATCTGTGTAATTTGGCTTTTTATGCATATGAAATGGTGCTTCATCAATTCAGACTCAAAATATAATTGCTTTGAGAAAATATTCAGAAACGGGAGGCAGTAGAGTGCCAAGCAATATTTTAGTAAGGAAAACTCACATTACTTTTGAAATCTTCTATGGGCCAGATGCTACACATGTTATTTAATCCTCACAGTAATCTTCTGCACTAGGGATTAATAACCCCTTTTCAAGATGAGGGGCTTAGAGAAGTTCAGGGAGATTAGCATGAAGAAAAGCTGAAGTAGAGAGACTGAATAGTTTGTGTTGTGATGGTCTTGGGCAAAATGATCAAACGAAGAATTAGCCCAGGTTAGTGAGCATGGGGAGGTGGAGAATGGATTCTAGAAATGTTTACGCAGTAAAATAAGCAGCTTTTGTGTTTGTTTGGGAGGAATAAGGAGACAGGAATCTCAAGTTTCTGGTTCAAGACAGTAGAATTTGGTGCCGTTCACTAATGAGGAGCAGAAAAAGGAGTACTTTTTGGGCCACAGAACTGAGGTTCCTATGGGATGGTCAGGTGAAGTCGGGGACAGAAATACAGGCCTAGAATTTAGGAGAGAAGTCGCAGCTGAAGAAGCAGTCTTAGAATCATGCGATAAATGTATTCAGCCATTAGCAAATACCTACTGCCATACCAGCCTAACAACGGCTAGCTCAGGGTGTAGGCAATCAGACGGTGCGGTGTCTGCACAGAATAAAACTGAATTAAGAGTTGACCTTCTTTTTTTATTATCCTCAAGTGCCACAATGCCAGTAATGAAATACTCCTCCCTGAAAAACTCTTTTGTTAATCTCAATTCTAAACAATTGCTACAGTTACTATTGATTTTAGCAATATATCTGCAAGCTTTGAATTAGCACATTTTAATTCTTATCTTTCACAAACATTGTCTTCTACATGGGGGAATTAATTCAGAGACCTCCTTGTTATACATTCTTCCCTTGACACATGGGAACTCAGCTACATGCTTTTGTTTCAAGAATAAGTTATTTGTTTGGAATCACTTGAGCTACACTTGCGTATGGGTTCTTGTCTTCGTCCTCTCTGATGCTACATATTTTTGCATTTAAACAGTAGATTAGATGTAGACAATGCTAGCACAGTGAATTGTGAAGGTGAAGAACAGAACTTGGGTTATACCAATTCTGCCATAGCATTTGACACTTGGAATTTTTACATTTGTGTTTCAATTTAAAACTGTGAAATTGTTAAGTCTGAATTTTAGCTCATATCTGTAATATTTTACTCAGTTTGAACAATTAAAAAAATTTTTAAATTTAAAAGAATGTTCAGCTTTATTGAGGTATATTTGACAAAATTGTAAGATATTTAAACTGTACATCACAGTGACCTGACACACATATACATTATGAAGGATTACTCTATCTCATTAATTAACACATACATCACTTGATATCTTTCCCCTCTCCTATTTTTTTTGGTGAGAACATCTGAGTTCCACTCTGCCAGCAAACCTCAATCATACAATACAGTGTTATCAACTACAGTCACCATGTTATACATTAGATCCTCAGACCTTATTCATCTTATAGCTGAAAGTTTGTATGCTTTTACCAGTCTCTCCCTCTTTTCCCCACTCCCTGCCCCTGAATAATGTTTTAAAATGCAAATTTATTCTTCATTGTGCATTGTATTAAAATTAAAAGCAAATCAAGAAAATAATGATTACTACTAATTATTTTGAGATGATTACTGAAAATAATTTTGTTGCATCGAGGAGGAGAGTGTTAAAAAATGATCTGATCTGGGGGATTTCCCTAGCAGTCCAGTGGTTAGGACTCTGAGCCCTCACTGCTGAGGGCCCGGGTTTGATCCCTGGTTGGGGAGCTAAAATCCCACAAGACGCGTGGTGCGGCCAAAAATAAATAGTAAAAAAGAAATCGGATCTGAGTGTCAAATAAGATAGGACCATACTTCCAGCGTCTAAGGAACTGTTCTAGGCTCTGTAGACTTAGTAGTCAATGAAGCCATGAGAGTTTAGAGGTTGGTGTGGATGAAATGGCCCAGGGAGAATGTGTAAGAGAGGTGAAGAGTACTCAGTGTTGATCTCTGGAAAACGCCAGCTTCTGAGAAACAGACTTCAGAAGAGGAGGCACCCAAAGGCTGGACAAGGAGCAAATGCAGTAGAAGGAGGAACGCTAAGAGAGAGTAGAGTCAGGGACATCAGGCGAGAAGTTTCAGCAAAAAGGGGGTTGTCAGCAGCATCCAAAATGACTAAGAAGACCAAAAAAAAAAAAAAGAAAAAACAATGGCTGGGAAGTTCACGTTGGCTTTGAGCATTAGGAAGTGATGGGTGACCTTCCCTCCTGAGAACATGTCTGTGGTGAGGGGCATCCGACGTGAGGACAGAGGTGAGGTTCTTTAAATACTCTTTGCTCTCAGTAGGGAAAATAAGACGAGGTAGAGGGAGTGTTAAACTATCTTTCTGGATTCTAAAAGAAATAGATGTTCGTTGTGGAAAATGGGGTAGACTTGATCATTAAAGGAACTGTACACCAATGTTCCTTGGCTTTATTAGCCTTTGGCTATAAAATATTCATGTTTTGTATATATGTATGGCTGAGTCGCTTTGCTGTGCACCTGAAACTATCACAACATTGTTAATCGGCTATACTCCAATATAAAGTGAAAAGTTTAAAAAAAATTCATGTTTTGATCACAAAGCCTCGAGCCTCTCCTTGTTCGATAACAAAGTCTCAGGGTCACCTCAGAGTGCCCTCGTCCATTATTTTGTTACAGGTACCAGATGATATCCCCTCTGTTTTTAGCTTTCCTGCTTCAGGTCCCAACTACCCATGCCTGTCAGCCACAAGGTACTTGGAAAGCCTCTACTGCCACTGCTTGTAAGAACACTGGTATCTGTGATGAGGGCATGGTTCAGAAATTGCCAGGCTCCATGCAGAGGCGGGCCCTGCTCTGACTGTGAGCCATGTATATATGGCCACCGCCCTGGAGGGCCTCCAGGGAGCTCAGCCTGGCCCAGAATCCCTTCCTGTGTTAGTGAAAACCTGTCACCTTAAGGGTGCAACACAACCCCAGGAACTAATAAATATTCACTTCATTGTTTTCCAGTCCCCTGAGTTTCAACCCTTTCCTCTGTAGGAGAGAAAAATTTGCCACCCCAAATGTGTTTTGTTGGCATGAGGATTAATTTAGGCTGATTATTATTATTATTTTTTTAAGAAATGGAAGACTCAGGAAGCTTTTCTTGTTACTTCCCCCTTAACTGCCTAAAAGAATTTAGTCAAAGAGCTTGGGTCTCTCTCAGGTATACATGTTTTTAAGCTTTTGTGTGATTTTCTCCTGTTAAGCTGTTTTATGTCAGTTTAATCCTTAGACCAGCCAGAAGAATGTAGAAGGGGAGAGGAAAGTTTCTTCCTCCTTCACGCCTCTTAAAGCAATCTCCTCTTCTCCCCACAGTGCTGCCCTCTCCTCTCTTTTCCATTTAGTCTTTTCAGATTTTGAGCCACAGATTTTCCAAACTTCTTCACTTGTGCGGAGTCTTCTGTTTACCCATGCATAATTTAAAAGACTCACTATAGCCTTTCTTTTCCTCCAAAGGACCTGCCTGCCCTCACAGGTGAGTTCAAGTGTGAATTCAAATTCAAATTTCCACCTCTTGTTAAACAGAAGGTACTTGAGGCTGAAATTACACTTCTTTTTCTGACTTCTATTCTTTCATTATATCTTAGGACAAATTTTTATTCATGACCAAAGCACAAAGCACTCTAGTATATGCTTGTTCTTCTGCAATTTCTGTGAAATGGAGAAACAATAATGGAAAAAAAATTAAGTTGACCTTTAGTTTTATTCACCCAGAGGTCTTACAGATTCTCTCTTTATAAGTCCTAGCACATATTCGATAGTAAGTAAGTATATGTTGACTGAATATAGATATACAGCAGAAGCTGGTATCATACTATAAATGCAGATTTTTATTATCCTTTTTTTCCATAAAATTACGCAAGTAGAATTTCTTTAGACTTTAGTTTTCAGATTTTTCTTTTATCATTTCCTATAATTTAAAATATAGACATAGCAGAAATTATTTAATCACCTCACTATTGTTAGCCAGTTTAGGCTGTTTTTACACTGCCACGGATTCCCTGTACATTAATGTCCACTAATTTTCTTTGGATGTATTTCCAAAAGTGGAATTACTAGATTAGAGGATTTAGAACAGTGCCCAGTGCTTAGTAAATATTCAATAAATATTTCTTGCATGATTTGAGTGATGGTTTTTGATACTTATTTCTGAACTGTCCTTCAGGAAGATTGTACAACTTGGCATTTCCCTCCAGCACTGCCACTGTGTCCTTCAGGGGCCAAATGTCATTGCATCCCCTTTCATATTTAGTATTATCTTTTAGTCTTTGTTAGTTTTATAGGTGAAAATCGTGTCATTTAAAAAAAATATTTATTTATTTATTTATTTGGTTGCACCAGGTCTTAGCTGTGGGAGGAGGGCTCCTTAGTTGTGGCTGGCGGACTTCTTAGTTGTGGCATGCGAACTCTTAGTTGCGGCATGCCTGTGGGATCTAGCTCCCCAACCAGGGATGAAACCTGGGCCCCCTGCATTGGGAGTGCAGAGTCTTAACCACTGGGCCACCAGGGAAGTCCCATGTCTTATTTTTTAAATTTATATTTCTTTGAATGCTATTGAGGCTCCCTATACTTCTATCTGCTCATTTGACGCAATTCTCTTGTGAATTGTTTACTTGTGTGTATAGCTTTGCAAGTGTGTTTATAGGTTGGTGACAAGGGTTTGCACACCCTTATCCTAAGTTCCTAATCTCTTGGCGATGTGGGATGAATCATGTCCCCCCAAAAGATATGTTCTGAATAGTTGTAGGAGAAAGATACCTGCTGAGAGGGTTAACTATATTGAAAGTTAAAGTTATACAATGACAGAGGCTTGGCTACATACTCACCAATCTCGTTTCCTCTTCCTGGACACACAGGAAGCCTACATTTCTCAGCCTCACTTGAAATAAGGTAAGGGTCATATAACTCAGTTTTGGTCAACGAAACATGGGTGGTATAATTTACTTTTGACCCGGCCCTTAAAAATATCTCCAGCAAAACTCTGGTTTTCCATTTTCTCCTGTGAAGTATCAGGGGTTATGTATTTAGAATAGAAGTCCCTGGATCCTAGAATTTCTGCCAAGGAGAGTTGTCCAACATTCATTTGACTTTGAGTAAGCAAGAAAAAACCTTTTATTCTATTAAGTTGCTGAGATTTTAGAATTGTCTGTTATAATAGCTAGCATTAGTTACCCCACCTAGCATATGTACCATAGGGCCCAGGATTGGATGAGAAATCAAGAGCTAATGACGTGAAGGAAAGAACGTGCTCAAAGCAGTGAAGGCTTCCATGAGGCAGGAGGATAGGTTTTGAGGGAATAAGAGGCCTGGAGTGTAGGTATTTATTGTCAGGAGGCATTCAAATGCAATATTTTGGAGTCAGATTTCGGCGTCTGGCTATAGAATTGAGTGTTGGGGGGAAAATGTGGAAAAGGTCATGATAATTGAGAAGGCCCATGAAGGGTAAATCATCCAAATGGAACCATGCAGGGGGTGCTATATGTTTTAGATAGATGACTTTACATATTGCCTTAAACTTAACGTGAACATGCTGACCTATCTTTGTGTGTGCCATAGATCCAAAATTATCAGTTCAGAATCATAGCATTTCCCTCTAAAATACTTATCAGAACAACACAAAAACTTGAAGTAGTAATGTTTATATGGTAATGGAGTACCGTGTTATGTTAAGGACTTTTCTGTCAATTCTATAGATTTACTAGTAGGTAATTATTTATTAATTTAATACAGACCCAGCTTCTTTCTTTCTTTCTTTCTTTCCTTCCTTCCTTCCTTCCTTCCGTCCGTCCGTCCGTCCGTGTTGGGTCTTTGTTTCTGTGCGCGGGCTTTCTCTAGTTGCAGTGAGCGAGGGCTACTCTTTGTTGTGGTGCGCTGGCTTCTCACTGCAGTGGCTTCTCTTGTTGTGGAGCACAGGCTCTACGCACGTGGGATTCAGTAGTTGTGGCACGCGGGCTCTAGAGTGCAGGCTCAGTAGTTGTGGCACACGGGCTTAGTTGCTCCGTGGCATGTGGGATCTTCCTGGACCAGGGCTTGAACCCACATCCCCTGCATTGGCAGGTGGATTCTTAACCACTGCCCCACCAGAGAAGTCCCAGACCCAACGTCTATATGATGTTGAATCATGCATGGAACGTGGTTGGATGAAAATGTCATCATACCATAGGGCAGTTGATCATACATCCCAATTTGCCCAACCAGTTCTGGTTTACACTTATTGTCGTAGCTTAACTATTAATGACATCCATTTCACATTCAAAAGTGTCCTGATGGTCAACCTGATACATCTCATTCAAAGGCCACAATTGCTAAGTAATTGCTAAGGGTGGTTATGATGTTTATGAGGCTTGAAATTTTAATACTTTGAAATGTGCTTCAAGTTTTGCTCTTGGTATAATTTGCACGTGAATTTTTTTTTTCTTTTTGTGGTATGCGGGCCTCTCACTCTTGTGGTCTCTCCCGTTGCAGAGCACAGGTTCCGGACGCGCAAGCTCAGTGGCCATGGCTCACGGGCCTAGCCACTCCGCGGCACATGGGATCTTCCTGGACTGGGGCATGAACCCGTGTCCCCTGCATTGGCAGGCAGACTCTCAACCACTGCGCCATGAGGGAAGCCCCACGTGAATGACTTTAAAGATCCTTGAGCCCACTGTCCCTCTCAGCCAGAGTTTTAAGACATTTATGATTCAATTTCCGATTAGAGTGCACATGTGGCTTGGTGTGTGCCTCATCTTATTTCCAGCCCTCTCCAGCAGTGGGAACGTTCAGGAACTCCATTCTGGAAACAGTACAGGATCCAGAGGATACAGGCACCAAGTACCCTAAAAAGGGGCATTACTCGCCACTGGGAAAACTTAATATTAGTGCTATTTCTATGATTTATTCTAGTTTTTCTTTTCTATTGTGGTCAGCAGTTCATTCCTAAAACTGTTCATGAGGAAAAATATTTCTACATATTGAGGAAATCACACAACCACCACACAGCCACCCTCAGAAGGACTTCACGAGTAGGTCACTGCAGCATGAACTCATCATCTGAGTTAGGAAAATGAGGCCTATGGTTAAAATTACTTGACACTTTATCAAGAAATACTTTTCTGATTATAAAATGAATACATGCTTATTGCAGAGACAGCCATAGAGAGAAGCAGAAAATGAAAAATGATTCGAATTTTATGACATTGACAAATATTTTTGTATATTTCCCAACAGTTTATTTTTCTATATAAAAATATACTTTACAAATATTTTTTGAATCATATTACAGTCACATATTTGTATATAACTTTTTAAATGCAATACCATATGGTAAATAATCATACCACTGAATTCTTCAAATACATAATTTATTAACAGCTGCATAATACTGTATCATATGGCTGTACCATCATTTATTTAAAGATTTTCTATCCATGGACATTTAGTTTTTCCTCCTTTTTACTATTATAATCAATGTTGTGATGTACTTTTTTGTATATAAAATGTTGACTGCATTTCTGATTACTTTTATGAAGGCTGTTTTCTAAATATAAATGTAAATACTGGGATAAAGGACAAACCTTTTTTAAGATTCCAGGTAGATATTCCCAAATGCCTTTGTAGAAAACTTACACCAATGATACTCTTATTAAAAGTGATTAAGGGGTTCCCTGGTGGCGCAGTGGTTGAGAGTCCGCCTGCCGATGCGGGGGACATGGGTTCGTGCCCCGGTCCGGGAGGATCCCACATGCCGCGGAGCGGCTGGGCCCGTGGGCCATGGCCGTTGGGCCTGCGCGTCCAGAGCCTGTGCTCTACAATGGGACAGGCCACAACGGTGAGAGGCCCGTGTACCGCAAAAAAAAAAAAAAAAAAAGTGATTAAGGGCTTCCCTGGTAGCACAGTGGTTGAGAGTCCACCTGCCGATGTGGGGGACACGGGTTCGTGCCCCGGTCCGGGAAGATCCCACATGCCGCAGAGCGGCTGGCCCCGTGAGCCATGGGCGCTGAGCCTGCGCGTCCGGAGCCTGTGCTCCACAACGGGAGAGGCCACAACAGTGAGAGGCCCATGTACCGCAAAAAAAAAAAAGTGATTAAGAGCTTGCCTCTCTTCATTTTCATAACTCAGCCCTGAATACTTTTCTTTAAAATATTCGTTGATTTGGTAGGTATGAACTATTATTTTAGTTTAGTTTAGTTTTAATTTGAGTTTTTTTGATTATTAGTGGAGTTGGGCTTTTAAATCTTCTGTGGATTGTCCTATTCAGGTGTTTTATTTGTTTCTTTTTGTTTTTGTTTTTTAGCATATTGAGAAAAATAGTGTTGATTTATATGAATGTTTCATCTATAAGTATATTAATTTATCTGTCATTTTTTTAGTTATATTATGTACCTTTGAATTTTATTAATGAATTCTTGAATTGATGCTTTGAAAGTGCATGCATTCAGATGGAACATAAGAAAGGTGTCAAATTCTCCCTAAATTGACATATAGGTTTAACAATTTCTACCAAAATCTCAGTAGGTTTTCTTGTTGAGATAAACAAGCTTATTCTAAAATTTATAGTGTAAGGAAAAGGCCCTAAAATAGCCAAAACAGTTTTGAAAAAAAAAAGAAGGTAAAGTAGGAGAAATCACTCTTCTTATTGTTAAGGTCTACTATACAGCTATAGTTATTAACACAGGCTGGCATTGGTGGAGGGGTAGAAGATAGACCAATGGAAAAAAATTGAGAAACCAAAAACAGACCCACACAAATATGACCCATTAATTTTGGACAAAGAAGCCAAATTAAGAGAGGAAATGTAGTTGAGATTTATTTTTAAGTCAATTAAGGAGAGTTTGATTCCTAATAATATATGTTATTAACATTTATTTTTATAACTTGTTTTTGATTTATTTATACGAAGTTAAGCATTCTTTCTTATACATCCTGTTTTAAATTTTACTAGTGGATGCCTTTACTTTTTTTTTTTTTGTTTTTTTTGCGGTACGCGGGCCTCTCACTGTTGTGGCCTCTCCCATTGCGGAGCACAGGCTCCGGACGCACAGGCTCAGCAGCCATGGCTCACGGGCCTAGCCGCTCTGCGGCATGTGGGATCTTCCCGGACCGGAGAGTGAACCCGTGTCCCCTGCATCGGCAGGCGGACTCTCAACCACTGCGCCACCAGGCAAGCCCTAATATTTTATTTTTTCTAAAATGCACCTAATCCATCACTGACTCTGTACCTGTGTTTGAGTTTAACAATGTACCCTCAATATTTCCTTGTTTGTTTGAGGCTTATTCATGGCTCTGAGACCCCTAGCAACCCATTCTCAATGTTAAAGTTCCTACAGTTTTCCTGTAACTGAAATTCTCTACAGGCCATTCAGTCCCGCTGTCCTCTATTCAGCATGCTTACTCCGTATTTATCTGAATCATGGAAAGATTGCTTTATGCTCTATTTAGCCCCTCAAAGGCCAGAAAGGAGAGATTACCACACAGGGTGCACACTGGTCACTATCCCGAATCCCGCCTTAATTGTTCTTTTCTAATCACTAGGGAAACCTCTCTCCTTCCATCAGGTATTTGTTTTTACTGATTAATTACTTCCCTGTATTTAAAACTAATTTCCTTGGAAACTCCTCTAGGTGACTTCTTAATTATGTTTTCCCCAAGTCTGGCCATTGTCACAGGACTTACTTGGTATTAAAGAGATTGTGTTTTTATTTCCATGAATATTTTAATACATTAAAACTGATCTTAATAGTGTTTAAAACAGAGATGATAGTTTGGGGCATGGAAAGCAAATTGCAGGGCAGTGGAGGTATGGTAGAAAAGAAAATTTAAAAGAGAGTGGGGAAAATTAGCAACAGCAAAGCATTTGGGAACAAATGAAGGTAAAGAATGCAAAATAATTAGCAAAGTTAAATAATATATTTGGGGTAATTCAAGCAAATTTTACATGTTAGTGTTACAATTTTTTCTGGGCACTATATACCCCTGAGATACTTCTGAATTTGGGGAGCAAAAAACCAATGAGTATAGTGAACAGATAGTGTCAGTGGTTTTATATATATATATATATATATATATATATATATATATATAATATATATATGTATATATATAATATATATATATCCCTTCACATAAACTACCTGTGAACAAGGGAACTACCCCTGGCAATCATAGTGTGTGTACGATTAAGCACCCCAGAGGCCTGAGTTCCTCACTGAATTGGTCCTACAGCATCTATTTCCATAATAGCATTATGATAAAGTTTACCTGTAAAATTCTCAAAGGGAAGGTAAATAAATCAGAGGGAATTTTAGATGTGGGTTCATTTAGAATATAAGATTAGGATGGTTAAATGGTACAAATTTTTAGTTATAAGTTAAATAAGTCTGGAGACCTAACACACAGCATGGTGACCATAGTTAATAACAGTGTATTCTATACTTGAAATTTGCTGAGAGAGAAGATCTCACATCTCAAGTATTCTCACCACACACACACACACACACACACCCCACACACATATACACACAAAGGTAACCATGGGAGGTGATGGATATTTTAATTAGCTTGATTGTGGTAATCATTCTACAATTCTACAAAACACCACATTGTACACCTTAAATGTATACAATTTTTATTTGTCAGTCATACCTTAATAAAGCTGGAAAAATACTTCTCTTAAGCCTGATTTCAAAATACCAGCATGATGTCACTGAACACCGCGCTGGAAAGAAATCTACACAGTAGGCTCTGACGGGCAGGTGTGAGCCAGCTTTAGCCCAACACTTAGTATTTTCTCTAAGTGGTGTGTTTTTATGCATGTCCATCTATACAGTTTCATCAACAATTCAGATTTGTTTATATGTGTAGAAAACCTAACTGTGATGTAGAGCTCTTCCTCTAAGATTCTTGTTTGTGTTGCTATTGTCATTATGTTGCCACCTTCAGCTCTATTCCTTTTGTGGAAACTGGACTAATAATACCTACCTTTCCTACCTCATGATGTAATGAATATAATATGCTTTACAAATAATGATTAATTGCTCAGACTTATTATTCTCTTTTTTTCCTTTGGCATAATACTTCTATTCAGTAGCCTTAGGTCTTCAAATATAGTGAAAGTTATATTGTGAGATAATTTAGATTTCATGAGATTTATCTGATGAAGACAACTCACTTTTGATTAGCTGGAAAACCTTCTGTCTAGTTCTAAAAATGGCCAGGTTGCTGTCAGTTAACAATGCCCTAACCCTTAGCTTTGTGGCTGAATGTTTTAGTTGCTTTTCTTTCCAAATCAGTGGAGCCAGTTGGTCCACTGATCTTTATGAAAATGAAAACTGCATTATTGTTTTTTCTTCTTAGCTATTTGAATATTTGTCATTTTTAGTGAGGCATCAACAGGAATGTGTGTGTGTGTGTGTGTGTGTGTGTTTGTGTCTTTGAATTTATGTGTTCGGGGTGAAGGTGGGGTATTAGACAGGGTTTTGTGCTAAAAAAATAAACTTTATGGAGGAAAATTCTAATATTTCTAGAAACAAATTCTTTATTTTGTGCTATGCTCAATGGAAATATTTAGACCTATCTCATCTTATTTACTGCATGTTTTTTATTTTGCAGTATTTGTTGCTATGGTTGACTGGCTGCTTGAAACACTCCTCTCTATGGTTTCCCAGACATTGTTCTCATAATTTTCCTCCCACTTCTTCAGTTTATCCATATCAAGTACTTTAATGGACTCCTCTTTCTTTGCCTGCCCTGAAAATATTGGAGTTTCTTGGACACTATTCTTCACCTGTTTTTTCCCTCCCTATTCGGTGTACTATTCTCATCCACACTATTCTCATGCTCATGGAACCCAACCTGATTTTCCAAGTCCCCCTGTTCACTTACTCTTTCTAATTGGTTGTTGCTCATTAGGTAGTAGATAAATAATGGAGACCTACTAGTTCTCTACTGTAACTTCTTTGGTCCATAATTAAAAATTAGAAATGAAACTACCTTGGGACTTCCCTTGTGGCTCAGTGGTTAAGAATCTGCCTGCCAATGCAGGGGGCACAGGTTCAAGCCCTGGTCCAGAAAGATCCCACATGCCGCGGAGCAACTAAGCCTGTGTGCCACAACTACTGAGCCTGCACTCTGGAGCCCACGAGCCACAACTACCGAAGCCTGCGTGCCTAGAGCCCGTGCTCCACAAGAGAGGCCACTGCAATGAGAAGCCCATGTACCACAATGAAGAGTAGCCCCTGCTTGCTGCAACTAGAGAAAGCCCATGTGCAGCAAGGAAGGCAAAAATAAATAAATAAATTTATAAAAAAAAAATAATGAAACTATCTTTGTCAAAAATTAAAACAAATTTTACTAAGAAAGAAAGGTATTCCCAAATGTTTTTATCATGGCTGAGCTTTAGGTGTACTTAATTGCTCCTTAACTTGTTTTTTCTCTTTTCTAATGACTAGGACATGTAAAATAAAATAACCATGGTGTGGAAGGAGAAGAAGGATTTTGGTGAAGGGTGGTGTGAAGGAAAGTACTTTGTAAATGCATTCTGTTATAATCCATCTTTTTTCACTTTAAAACCGTCTGTAATGATTAGTTAAATCCATTTCACCTGTTTTTACTAATCAAGGTCATTTTAAGACTTGCATGTCCTCCAAGCCGCATGTAGCCTGAACTATAAGATGTTGGCTGGAGTTGTTTCTAGGAACTTGGAGTCTCAGCTGCATCTAATCTAGTGCAGCTGAGCTGGTTAAGGCTGGATAGGACCACTGACCCTCCAGCTGGGCACGCGCGGGTGTCCACTGGGTGACTTTTCCAACCTGCAGAGAGCCGCATCTTAGTTACGCCTGTGCAGAACGACATCCCCGCACCTTTTTCCAATCACCTTGCCCCATCTGCCCCACGTGCCCCATGTGCCCCCAGGTGTTCCACGGGCCCCACGGGCCCCATGCCTCTTACCGCCCTGCTTCTTTATTCCTCATCCTGTGAATACTCTGAGCCCTCGCCTTTGCGGAGGTGGGTTTGAGATTTGTTCTCCCATCTCCTTGCTTGGCTGCCTTTTGAATAAACCCTCTTTTTTTGTTTGTTTGTTTTTTTTTTTTTTTGCGGTGTGTGGGCCTCTCACTGTTGTGGCCTCTCCCGTTGCGGGGCACAGGCTCAGCGGCCACAGCTCACGGGCACAGCCGCTCCGCGGCATGTGGGATCTTCCCGGACCGGGGCACGAACCCGTGTCCCCTGCATCGGCAGGCGGACTGTCAACCACTGCGCCACCACGGAAGCCCTGAATAAACCTTCTTTTTGCCTCAAACATCTGAGTCTCAGCGTTTTTGTTCGCTGTGCATTGGGCAAGACAAACCCGGTTTAGTGACAACTTGACCCCTCTCCTCTATTTCTTCTTCTTGCAGAGAGCCGGGTCAGGGTTTTAGTTTCTCCTTTCTCCCAAATTCAACATGGAATTCATGAAACTTCAAAATCAACCTTATATTTCCAGAAAGAATGGAAGCAGTTCAGAAATTTGCTCATCTTCCTAGGTAGTTAGTGTTAAGATTTTCCATAACAATTATGGAAAAAAATTGTGTACAAAGAACATTTTCTTAACATATAACATTAATTCACCAAAAATTCTGACTGCTTAAAAATTATGTAATATCCTACTGCTCTTCCTGGAGCTGTCGTTTTGGTGTTTGGGGTATTTTTTTCAACGTTCATTTGTATGCTGAGTGTAGTCCACAATGTATAAAGTCACCGCAGGTAAATTTTCTCGTCTGAGTTTTGACCTTGCTTTTTCAGTCTGCAGTCTATCAGAGGAAAATGTCTTCATTTCTTAATTCCTATCAGTTTCCTGTCTCCCTCTCTCAGACGCATCCTCAGGACTTAAAGATTCAGTGTGCATTACTCTTATTTTTAAAGCTATCATCTAGTTTCCAATCCCCAAATACCAGCCACTCACCTTCCCCTAAGACTGGAGGTAGTTCAGAACCCTCTCAGTTCATCCCACAGGTTTTCATTCACTTTACACATTGAATGCCTTTCTCATGCTAGCCACTTGCCGGGTGCTTAGAATACAAAGATGTCTAAGTCATAGTCCCTGTCCTCAAAAGGACCTTATCATCCAGCAGGGAGACAGGCACGAAAACAGGAAATTACATTACAGAATGATAAGTGCTGTTGGAAAGGAAAGCACAAGGGACAGTGATCCAAGAAAGAGAAATTAATTCTGCCCATGGGGTAGGGAGAGCTTCATGGAACAGCAGTGCTTGAATTTTTCCTTGAGTGAAGAGTGGATTAGTAATCTCCATTCAAGAATCTTGTTCCACTTCTTCAGTGGGGAACATTGCAAATGATCCTGAGTTAGAACACAAAGTGTGGTCTAATACAGTTCCTCTGGAGACCTAGTCCCTAAACTTGTTTTAATTTGTAATACCTAATTTAAATCTTGAGCTACACTTGTGGGTTCCCATTTCCGCACTCCCCACATGTGGGTTTTCTTCTCTCACTGATCATCATTCTCTTAATGCTTTTTTTTTTTTACATCTTTATTGGAGTATAATTGCTTAACAATGGTGTGTTAGTTTCTGCTTTATAACAAAGTGAATCAGTTATACATATGCATATGTTCCCATATCTCTTCCCTCTTACGTCTCCCTCCCTCCCACCCTCCCTATCCCACCCCTCTAGGTGGTCACAAAGCACCGAGCTGATCTCCCTGTGCTATGCGGCTGCTTCCCACTAGCTATCTATTTTACGTTTGGTAGTGTATATATGTCCATGCCTCTCTTTCGCTTTGTCCCAGCTTACCCTTCCCCCTCCCCATATCCTCAAGTCCATTCTCTAGTAGGTCTGTGTCTTTATTCCTGTCTTACCCCTAGGTTCTTCATGACATTTTTTTTCTTCTTAAATTCCATATATATGTGTTAGCATACGGTATTTGTCTTTCTCTTTCTGACTTACTTCACTCTGTATGACAGACTCTAGGTCCATCCACCTCACTACAAATAACTCAATTTCATTTCTTTTTATGGCTGAGTAATATTCCATTGTATATATGTGCCACGTCTTCTTTATCCATTCATCTTAATGCTTTTTAAAAGGGTTCTTGTGGTAGACAGAATAATGGCCCTCCAAAGACGTCCACGTCCTAATTCCCAGATCCTATGAATATATTACCTTACATGGAAAAGAGGAGTTTAGTAGATGGAATTAAGGTTGCTAATGATCTGACTTTAAGAAAACTGTCCTGAATTACCTGGGTGGGCCCAGCATACTCACAAGGGTGCTTAAATGTGGAAGAGGGAGGCTGTCCGAGTGATAGGATGTGACGAAGCCTCAACTGGCTGTTTCTGGCCTTGAAGATAGAGGAAGGGACCACAGGTCAAAGAATGCTGGTGGCCTCTAGAAGCTGGAAAGGACAAGGAAATGAGTTCTTCCCTAGAACCTCCAGGAAGAGTGCAGCCCTACCCACACCTTGATTTTAGCCCAGTGAGACCCATTTTGACCTTCGGACCTCCAGGACTGTGAGAAAATAAATTTGTGTTTATTTGTGTTACCACAATCCATTTTGTGGTAATGTGTTACAGGAGCCCTAGGAAGCGAATGCAGCTGTTAAAGTTTATCTTCAATTACTCTCATTTTACACAGTATTCACACTCTATTTTGTCCCCTGATTTCAAAGAGCTTTCCTACTTCATAGATTTGACTATCCAGTCAGAGCATCCAGTCTGTTAATCCAGCTCTCCAGATTCATTTGTTAATTAAGGAACCTTTGCCTAATTTCTATTTAGTGCTGTTTCAACACAAAACAATATTCAATGTTTCACATTTATACCTTTTGATATTTAGTTCCAAGTTTGACATGAGACCTCAATCTCTAATTTTTCTATACCATGGCTCTTGCCAATCTCCCTCTCCCCTCAAAATCACTAACCTTTTTTTACTACCTACCCAAATCCCATTTTTCTTAGAAAGGCTCTATTAGCTGAAATATAAGGGGTTACGTTGGAAGCCTTTGTTGATAGAGCTGGGTGATTAATTCAGGGTCCAAAATTACTCCTAGTCTACTGAAAAAGGAAAAAGTTCCTTATAAAATAGTGGTAGAGGTTGGGGAGAGTGGGCCAGGGCAAGCATTGGTCAAGTATAAACACACTTCCAAACTGAATAAAAGGGCATGGTTACCTGTTTTGGTGCACATTGGCCAGATTGCCATTCTACCGACAGTTTCCATCATTCCCCCGTTGTGGCCCATCGTGCTGTGGGACACCAAGGCACGGTGGGAGGGATGTGCTCATTGGAAGATGTGTGCCAGACTCATTGTGAGACCCTGAAAAACACTGAGAAACACTGCTGGGAGACCAGGGGTAAAATTTCAAATGACAGGAAGCTGAAGGAGAAAAAAAGTTCTTTGGGGGCATTTTTTAGACCATAACTTGGCCATTCTGGGATCTAAAAGCTTTTCTGATAAGTCATTTGTGGGTAGCTCATTGCTTTGAAGAGCTGTTAGAAATAATGTGCTTTCTCCAACTTGCATCTTCTCCACCCAAAGGAACAAGTTACTTCAAGTTACAACGAAGCAGGAAATAACTTCTAAGAACACGCAGGCAGGAAAAACACAGAATCTGAGTTAGAGTGGGCCTTGGAGGTAACATTCATCGACATTTTTAACTTACTGTAGTCTGTGCCACCTTTCTGTTGCCATATCTTAGAGGGACTCTAAAGTACAGTCCCCTCTTTCCTGTCCTGATCTTGCAGTGTCCTGTTCAGTTTCTTTATTTCAGTATTTCACCTAAACTTTATCTCATTATTTCCAATTTAGGAAAATCTCTCATGTCCTAAGAAGTGATTTTAAGTGTGGGAAGGACCTGGAGTCCTCTGTTAAAATATAGATGTATAGTTCCAAGAATTTTTTTAAAGTATGGTAATTTTAAAAAATTAATTAATTATTTAATATTTCCCTTTTTTTAACATCTTTATTGGAGTATAATTGCTTTACAATGTTGTGTTAGTTTCTGCTGTATAACAAAGTGAATCAGCTACATGCATACATATATCCCCTCCCTCTTGCATCTCCCTCCCGCCATCCTACCCCACTAGGTAGTCACAAAGCACTGAGCTGCTCTCCCTGTGCTATGCAGCTGCTTCCCACTAGCTATCTGTTTCACAATTGGTAGTATGTACATGTCAGTGCTACTCTCTCACTTCGTCCCAGCTTACCCTTCCCCCTCCCCATGTCCTCAAGTCCATTCTCTACATCTGCGTCTTTATTCCTTTCCTGCCCCTAGGTTCATCAGAACCACCCCTCCCTTTAGATTCCATATATATGTATTAGCGTACGGTATTTGTTTTTCTCTTTCTGACTTACTTCACTCTGTATGACAGACTCTAGGTCCATCCACCTCACTACAAATAACTCAATTTTGTTTCTTTTTATGGCTGGATAATATTCCATTGTATATATGTGCCACATCTTCTTTATCCATTTATCTGTCGATGGACACTTAGGTTGCTTCTATGTCCTGGCTATTGTAAATAGTGCTGTAATGAACATTGTGGTACATGATTCTTTTTGAATTATGGTTTTCTAAAGTATGGTAATGATGGTTTTTTAAAAGTCAGTTTTCTATTTCAAAAGCATGAATAAAATGTTATAAAGGGAAATAATGATTTCCTGATTGTGGTAGGAGCTGAGAACTTGTGGCTGGAGTAGACGTGGGCAGGTTGTAACTGAAGAAAGTAGCCAATGAAAAAATAATGGAAGCTGAGAGGGTGAACTAGAAATCTGACGGAAGAGAAAATTTTCACAGTCCTAGGTCCACAGAGGGATACCGTTTTTACAATAGAAAGAAAGATAATATCCCAATTTTAAGTATATTTAATCAACAAGGGGGGGGGGAAACTTGGCATTCTGGAAAAGAAAAGAGGTGGGGAAGGACTTTACCCATCTTGGGAGCTAAAGAGGGGTGACCAGATGCTCACTTGTGCTGTGGGTATAATTCTGGCTAAGTCAATCCCACCCCAAAACTCAGGTCTAGGAATAATACTGATATATCCATGTTAGGCACTGGTCTACAAAGTCAATAGCTAATCCTCATAACAATCTTATGAGGTGGATACTATTACTATCACCCACATATTATAGGTGAGAATATCGAAGCATGACTACTTGCCAAAGATGTCAATGCTTATAAGTAGTGAATCTGAATTTGGAACCCAGACCACCCAGTGCCAAGGTCAGTAACCTCTATTGCTACACCATATTGACTTGAGAAGAGCCTTTGAACAATGGGAGTGATGATAGTTTGTCCTAAGCATGGATGGGTGCATTAAAGACTGAGCCATCCTCTCTCATGGCAGCAGTGGGATGAGGGCTGAGACTCAAACCTTATTTCATCACAGCAAGGTAACAACAACCCAAAAGAATGAAGACAGCAATCGATATTTACAATGTAGAACTCCACCAAATTTTCCAGTGGTTTTAACAATGTCGGTGATGCTAGGTTAGAGCTTGGGGCTGAGAGGAGAGGGGAGCTTGGAACAGGACTTCAGAGCTAGAGGTTCTCAGAAATTGACAATATTGTCTGAACGGGGAGGTGAGGTCTGGGAGTAAGAGCCAGGACTATGGTGTGAAAGTAGTAATCATTACCGTAAGTGATTCTGATGGTTTTGAAGCCTATTTACAATGAAAGTAGCCTTGTATTACAGGTATTGGGAGTCTTCCAATCACAGGCAATTTGGGGCTGCTGAGTCATACAACTCCAGAGGGCGCCTTTCTGTAGAGTATTATTCCCCCTGGGGTTAGGGGGACTCTTCTGTGTCAGTGGAGAGAAGCCTGCAGAGTTTGTAGCAACAGCAGTTCCACTTCTTGACTTTGGGCTGAGAACTGTGTGTAGTCCTCATGCTCTGCATATCTCAGAACTCTCTTTAGTTGATAAGGACTTTCCAATCAGCCTTTTTCATTATCTCCTGCCTGCTTTAACTTCAGACGTATTCACATTCAGCAGTCTTGTCTTATCTGAACAGTGAGCAGGGACCAGCATCACGGACAATGGAAGCGGTAATATGCAGAGGCTTTAATTATATTCACACTTGAGGAAAGAAAGAACACTTTGCAAGTTATAAACTGTCAGCTGCGGAGCCATGCACACATGCCTCTGACTTATTGCTGAGGGGCAGATTCAGTGGGGGGTGCCTTGGGGGATCCTTCAAGTGCTCTGGGCAGCATCACAGTCCTGGCTTTCTGGAAAGAGTTGCTCTCGCCTGGTTACTTTGGTCACGGAAGTAGAAGGGATAAACCCTTTCAGTCTGATGTGACAAATGTTCACGGAGCTCCTGTGATGCACCAGCTTCTGTGAGGTACTGGGAATGAGAGAAAAATGCTCCTTGCTTTCAGGGGCTCACAGTGAAGAATTAAGGAGGAACATAGAAGCAAATTAGTGCAAATCAGCATGAGAGGTGCTATAAAGGAGGTGCTTTTAGGGAATAGAGGGAGATGTGGACAACATGACTTTGGGGAACTCTAGGAGGCCTCCCAGAGGAGGGGATCTTCGGTCCCAGCCTTCACATCTCTGCGGCCACACGAAATCCCTCTATCAGAGTTCATGAACCTTGGCTGCACTTTAGAATCATCTGGAAAGCTTTTTAAAAAATCCCAATATTCAGGCTGTAGCCCAGGCCGGGTAACTTACACTCTCTGGGGGTGGAACCCAGGCATATGTACCTTGTAAAGTTCTTCACGTGATTCCAACATGCATCCAAGTTTGAAAACCACTGTTCTAAAATAAGAATTCAGAAATTCAAAAATAAGAAGGACCATATTACAATTTGGAGACTCTGTTAACTGTATTCTGAGAGGGCTGGGGGAAAAGGGAAAGAAAGATATGGTTATGTAGTAGAGATCAGTGGTTATATTGGGCCAGGTTCAAATACAAGAGCATATTAGAATCTAATACAGTAAAATCCAGGAAAAGAGCATGAGCAGCAAGGCATGGAGTATTTGTTGAAGCAACTTTCCAGTAGGGATCCTTATATATACTGTGTATCTGCCTGCTTCATAAAAGTCTTGGGGAAGCTTGCATCTAAAAGTATTTGAGGAGAAACCAGAGAAGTTCATCCAAAAAGGCAGAGGAAGTGCATACATTCAGGCACCAACCTTAAAATTATGGAAATATTGTTGTCATGTTGTACTACCCTAAAAACGCATTTAGGATTTTTCAATTGTTTATTTATTTTTTTACCAGAAATTCAGTGAAAATAGGCCATTCGGGGCTCATATATTCATGACTGCTTCAATTAAATTTTAATAATGATAATATCATTATCATTATATTTGATATAATTTATATTTATAGCATACCTACATATGCTGATACTTAACATATATTATTTTATTCCCATAATAGTCCTATAAAGTAGGTAACTGATTATTCCTATTACCTAGATGAGGATGTGAGTCACAGAGAAGTTCAGTAAGTTGTCTGGGGTCCCACACACCCTAAGTTCAGTCTGTCTGAGTGCTAACCATTCCCTATCCTACCTTGCTCCATTGTGTAAGGGAGAAGCTTGCTGTAGTTGGAAGAAAACCGGTTTGGGTATAAGAGATAAGGACTAACCTGTGTCCTGAAGAGGATGCCCCAGCTGGCTCCTGATCCCTGGTGATCTAGATGGGTCTTTTTAGCTCTTGACATGGAGTGGGATGGCTCTGAACCAAGCGGCTTAGTCTCCCTTGGAAATCCACTGGGCGGAGGAGGCAATTCTCTAAAAGGTAGGCACATTAAGGAGGGTTCTGAAGCTTGTCTAACTTAAAAGGAAATTGCCCGGGGGAGTCTGAGATGGAGGAAGAAATCCAGACAAGCTGGCATTAAAGTTTGGCGTTGCTTAGACTGTTTTATATTGTTACAACATAGAAAAATTCAATCCTGGAAGATGCGATCCATTTGGCACATGGTATCGGTCATACTTCAGATAACGAAGTAGCTGGGCACTGGAAGGTCCCCAGTTTGGCGCTACCCCTCTTGTAGAGTCCTTTATGTTCTTAGTCTTCTCTCTAAGCTGAACAGAACTTGTTAGGCAGGTGTGGGTATAAAGCTGGAGTAGAACCGTGGCCCCTGAGGACTGGTGAGAAGTGATAATCTCAGGAAGGTGGTAGGAGAATAGTGACCGAGTGCTTTCCTGGGGGGCTGGAGCTGGGGCCAGAGGGGCATGGTACTGGCACTGCCCTCCCTCCTTGCAGCTCCAGGTCCTGTGATCATCATCACTGCCACTGCCCTTGATCGTGCCTCACCATCTCTCGCATGAACCAGTGCCACAGACTCCTGACTCTTCTGTAGCCTCAACTTGACCTTCCTTGTGCCAGTCCAACCTCCCCACCATGACCAGAGCTGTCTTGCCAAACCCCAAGCTCATCACAATCAGCCCGATGGGCTCTAGGATCAATCTAACCTCTCCAGCATAGCATCGAAATCCCTTAGACCCTGCCTTCAATCTTCCTGTCACCAAGGGGAGGCTGGGTCTTGTGAAAGTCCTGTCTCCCATCTGGATCCCATCTGCTCATTTGCCTGTAGGGATCTGGGAAAGACAAAGGCAGGGAACTGGAACAGAGATTAAGTCAAGCTCTTCTCTCTCTCCATCCTACCTGTCCCTCATCCACACCTTCTTGAACCTTAAAGAAATTTATGTCTTTCAACTCCATAACTGCTATAATGCTTTCTCTCTCTATAGTGTGTGTCAAGAAGATTTTGTCAATCTAATCTTCTGTAGTTTGTATTTAAAAAAACAATAGAAGTATTGGATATGAGTTTTCAAACTAAAACACATACATCCCACTTACAAAGAACAATTTAAAACAATCCTTATTTCCTCCTTCCTTATGAGTCACTACTGTCAGGTAACATCAAACAGGTTTTAATGATAAGCTATCAAAAATATTTATTAAACTCCTAAAATGGAGCTAACATCAAGCTTGGATTCCACACGATCTCCTTCACACGTGTTCATGTTTGCCTCTGTCTTTACAATGTTGGCCACCACTCCTGACCCCATCCAGAGGAGGTTTACAGTGAGGCCAATGGAGTTTAAATTCCAGGGCCTTTCATTCAACAGGGTCCCTTCCACACCTCTGGGGAGAACCCTAGCAATGTGTTTCACAGGCATGTGTGTTTGCAAAGTTGGTAAAAGTAAGATTTTTAACAGCAGTTGCGATGATTATCTCTCCATCCTGACTTCTCTCTGTCATGCTTCCTCTGGTGTCTGGCAGTGCTGACATGGGTATTGTGGGGACTCAGTTGAGGGGAGGTTGAAATGAGGACACGTTTAATGAGCTCAGTCAGATACACTCATGTGTTCCACAGTCACTCTGTACAGTTAAGTTAGTGTGCGTGGACTCAGAATATTCTGAAAGAGAGCCCACTGAATTTATACAAGTTTTGAGTTCCAGCGACCTGACAACGCGATTCCTTAATCTAATGCTCCTCAGTGTAGTCCTTGGATCATCTATATCAGGATTGCCTGGGCTACATCTTCAAATGCCGCTTTCTGGTCTACACCTAAGCTCTCCTGAATTGGAATCTCTTGGGACAGAGCTAGAGAAGGCAAGCTTTGTGGAATCAGGGACTTTGGCTTTGAGTCATGTGCATTTGTGTTTATTTGCTTACCACTGATTCCCTAGGACTGCCTTGGTGCAAAGTAGGTGCTTAATAAATACTCACTAAATTTAATTTTTATGTGCACAAAGACTTGAGAATCACTGCCTCTGGCTATTTAATTCCTTCTTATATACCAAGAGTACAGATCAAGATTTTCCAATATGGGGCTGGTGTTTCTGGGAACGGAGAATGTGAGAAATAGGAAAGTTCTTGGAGACCATCAGTTCAGTGGCCATGGAAGGAAGGGAGGGATGACAGAATGACATGGGGCGATTTTTCAGATGAAGTTTTCCCATCTGTCCCGTCTTCTGCTGTGCTTCCATGTGAAGGTATAGAGCAGGTGATGTCTGAATTTTCCAGACAATAAGGTGGATGGTGTGAGTTTGGAAATTCTTCATGGTGGTTCTCATCTCCCCTCCTCCAGTCAAGAACACTGATTTAATTCAATCTCTCTTTTAACAAACAGGGTCTCTGAGACACAGAGCAGTTTGGGTAAGGTCTCCTATTTATTTGGGGCGCAGAGTAAGGTTAGGACTTAATTTTCAAAAACTCCATGTACAGTGTTCTTTCTATTAGTTTATATGCAGGAAGTTTATATGCAGCTTCTACTTTTTCTTCTTCTTCTTTTTTAAAACAATTCTCCAATATTTGGAGGGTACACACAACTTTTACCCTTGTTCTACATTGTTTTACATTGCTTCTCATGGTTTCTTGTGCATAAATGTGGTATTTTTTTATATTTTAAATTTACAAAGAACAGATGATATATCTTCAAATTCTTTTGTATTTCTGAAGGTAACTAGCCCAATGATGAGCTAAGGTGGCAAAAATAGTCAATGATTATTTTATTAATATTTCAAAATAATTTATTAGGTGTGATAAGATGCCATTAGGTACAACATTTCTAGTGCAAATGAAATTCTTGTTAGAAATACTGTTCATATTGTGAAGAGTCATGTTGATTAAAGGTGAACAAGGGCTGTGGGCAAGAAAGAGGGTACAGCATCAACAAATCAGAGTCCAGAGAAATAGTTACCTTTAGGGGTCCAAGGTAAAGAGGCAGGGTGTTCGAACAGGGGTCCTGGGAATTCTAGGGCAGCCAGTACCCAAAAGTCAAGGCTTGTTTGCAGATGACTTCAGGGAACTGCTGGTTGGTAAGCAGGGCCTGCCTCACACCTGAAGGCTACATCCAAAGCATGTTCAGGACAAAGACAGAAGACGTGACCAGAACTAGGGTTTTGACCGTGAAACCTATGTAATTTATCAAGAACTTAGTTAATTTGTTGTAAATTTTATGCACTTATATTTCTTCTTCTCTTTTATTTTCATACAATGATGTTTTTGTCATTTGTAGTCAGATTTTTAGATTAGTGATAAGCAAATGTAGTTAATTTAGTTAGACAAATTAAAATAAAAATTATGTTTTAGGGGCTGTTAAAATTTGAAAGATGTTAACATGTTCTTCAAATGTGCTTTCATTATTATTATAAATGTTGCTTAATCATTAGCTCTGTGCTAACTGTTAGTTTGGGGAATGATTTACATGTTTATAATTATGGTAGAAATCATTTTGGCTACAGATAAATTTTTTATTTACTTGAATTTTTTCCTCACACAGTGTTTGCCTTTTATAACCACACAAATTTTGATTTGAACCTGAAATAATTTAGTAAACTGGAGAGTTTTTTTTTGTCCAGGCCAATCTTTGTATCATAACCTTCATTTCTCAGGGCTTGGTCAAAGGACAAAGAAAAATGGATGTTATTATCTATTGCATTGAGATGTCCCTTGCATTGCTGTACTGTTATGTAACACTTGATACTTTCACATTTTATCTACACTTATACATTTTCCCAAAAATTATACTGTCAAGTACATGAGGGCAGGGACTATGTTTTATTAATTCTATATGTCCTGTAGCAGCAGTTTCAAAACTAGCTGTATCTGAATCACCTGAGGTGCCCTTTAAAAACTCAGAGTATAGGGCCCCAGCTCAGAGATTCTGATTCAGAAGTTTTAAGGAGAGTCGCTAGAATCTGATTTTTGAAAGCTCACCCAGATAATTTTTATGGACAGTTAGATTTGAAAATCACTGGCTTACAGCATGGAACACTGCCTTGCATTCACTAAGTGCTCACAATGTTTCTTTGTTTATTTCGAAGCCTGAATCACTCAGGAAAGTGACATGAACTGGGTCCAGCTTGCTTACTTCATTTTTTCCTCTTTTCTGTGCTTTACCATGCCTCACCAACTACCTAACAAAACCTTATTCAGATGCATTCTTTTTGCTTTTGTGCATAATCATAATAATAGCCAACACTTTTCATTGCCCTTTCAAAACTACTTGACAAATCTAATAGTGCTTTGTAAAATCTGCATTAGTCCTTTGTGACAGAAGATGACCCTGTTGACTATGGTCACCAGCCAGAAGTGTTGGATATGGGAAGACGGATGTGTGACAAATGTCTGCTGCATACTGTGTGTATATTAAAACACTGTCCTTCAGATCTTGGCTGCTGCTGTTATTTTCAGAGTCTTCTGCTGTTTCAAACATGATGCAAATGATGTATTTGTTCCAGAAAGCCATCTAGTCTCTGATTACTCTCTCTGCTGTCTGGCCTTCCGATCACTTCTCTTTCTGATTGCCCTTTTTTAGATCGTCATATAGCAGTTATCCATTCTCAATTTGTGGCCGATCTAGTGAAACTGTGACAGAAAGCTCTGCAATTGTCTGCTGAATGAATGACTTGCTTCAGCATCAAGTAGTTCAGACTCATTCCTATATTTTTTGGGGGGGGTGACCTTGTCTTGCAATTTAAAGTTTAATAAGCATTGTTTGTGACATTGAGGAAACTCTTCAAGGAGCTTAACTTGTTGGTTGTTTGGTGTATTTAGGTTCCTGAAGCTATAGAGAAATGTGTTTCTGGCTTATACTTCCTAGGGCAGAAGTAGAGCCACTGAAAAAAAAAAGTGACAGAAATCGGCTGGTGGAGGACAAGGGAGAGAAACAACAAAGAGGAGACAGAGGAATACATAAGAGAGTAAAGAAGAGATGGAGAGGCTAAAAAAAATAGTAACACATAGTAACCTAGGGTGGTTCTCTTAGTGGTGTTGCTGTGATGGGATAACTCACTGAGAGCATTTCAAAGATTATATCTGACGTGTGATAGCACTTAAGTTTACCTGCCTTTTGCAAATTTGGACTGTGGATTTTAGGACATCTTTCCCTATTCTTTTTATCCTTTGAAGTGTTCACGAGCAGATTATTTCCTTTATATCCATCTTAAAAAAATTAGTCTAATGCAGGGTGTTTTAAACATATGATTTGTGGATTCATGAGTTGGACATTGGCTCACAAATCCTCTACAATTTTTTGTAAAATTTGTACTTTATCTGCATTTTTCTCCTCCAGGGAGAAGTCCAAGAATTCAGATTCTCAAAGGGATTGTTGTTCCGAAAAAAATTTTTTTTTAATTAAAAATTTAAGAAGTTAGCTAGTAGTGGACCCCAGCCATAAAAAACTATCACTATGTAAATTGTTCTCTGGATAACAGTGAGCAGAGCTCTGAATTAGCCTGATTACTGTAGCTGGTCCTCAGGCTGATGCTTCTCCCCTCTTACCACTAATAGTTGGTTTGGTATGTGATCAACTCTCAACATCACCTTCTGTCTGTCATCTCATTTTTCCACTTTTCTATTAACAAAAACTCCAGTGCCTTTTTTTTTTTTTTTTTTTGCGGTATGCGGGCCTCTCACTGTTGTGGCCTCTCCAGTTGTGGAGCACAGGCTCCAGACGTGCAGGCTCAGCGGCCATGGCTCACGGGCCTAGCTGCTCCGTGGCACGTGGGATCTTCCCGGACTGGGGCACGAACCCGTGTCCCCTGCCTGCATCAGCAGGTGGACTCTCAACCACTGCGCCACCAGGGAAGCCATCTTTTTTTTTTTTTTAATATGGACAGTCTACATCAGAGGCTCTTTTCAGGTCTGAATTATAGGTGTTAAGTCATTTGTTGTTTTCAGGGTTTCTCTCCTGAAAGCTGGCAAATCTTTTTGCATTTGCTTTCTCACACTTTTTTTTTTAAGTCTGTTGCATTAGTCAATTTACAAAGTATTTTATAACCAGTTGAATGTAGGTGTTTTCCCAGGGTCAGGTTCAAGAACACAACTTCTAGTGCATACCCACCTCTAGATGACCATGGTTATCATTAGGACTTTTGATAATGTTTAGAGTTGCCTGCCTGGAAGAGTTTACTGATGACAGGAAGTATATTCTGATGCAGCTTCCAGATCTCCTGATAGCTTTTTTTAAAAAATAAATTTATTTTATCTATTTATTTATTTTGGCTGCGTTGGGTCTTTGTTGCTGTGCACGGGCTTTCTCTAGTTGCGGCGAGCAGGGGCTACTCTTTGTTGTGGTGAATGGGCTTCTCATTGCGGCGGCTTCTCTTGTTGCGGAGCACAGGCTCTAGGCACATGGGCTTCAGTAGCTGTGGCGTGCGGGCTCAGTAGTTGTGGCACACGGGCCCTAGAGGGAAGGCTCAGTAGTTGTGGCGCACGGGATTTCTTGCTCCACAGCATGTGGGATTTTCCTGGACCAGGGCTCGAACCCGTGTCCCCTGCATTGACAGACAGATTCTTAACCACTGCGCCACCAGGGAAGCCCCTCCTGATAGCTTTTTGAGCATAGCTACATAATCTCACCCTTATGTCAGTTTGTGACAGAAACAGGATTTCCATCAGTCTGGCAAAAACTTCTGAGCTGATGGGTCCTTGGCTTCAAGTTTATTAATGAGTAATAGCTGCCCATTCCTCTAAGCCCTGAGTTCCTGGGAGGACCCAGTAGAGACTGAAAATAGGAAGAGAAAGGGTATGAGGTCAGTCATGAGGTGCAACAGAATCAAACCTCTTAACCATCAGTGGCCTTATGACAGTGGGATTGGGTGGCCGGTTAGAGAAGGAACAACCACAGCTTCCAATGACCCCAGCTGTGACTTGCCATATTGCCACGGGGGAAGCTGTTGTGTATCCTTTAAATGGATTTTATTCTAGAGTCATTGCCCCAAAGATTTGTATCTTGCATTTATATATTTACTCAATTTAGTTTAGTTTTTTTTTTTTTTTTTTGCAAAGCACTATTGAAGTCCTTATTTTGTGGAATATTTCATTGTTCGGAGTAAATTTTTTAAAAAATTGCAGCTCCTGCTCAATACTCATTAATTTTTTGTCCTCAGACTGCTTACAACCCATTTCCTACTTTGTATCTTAACTTATTTCGGTTATTATTCAGATTTGCTTAAGGGTAATCATTTTCTCCCCTAATATAGTAGAGAACATCCATATGGATTTATGTTTATATCTATCTCTAGCTCTTAGCAAATATCCATAAACCCATAGTAGTAAATAATCCCCCTGTGACTCCTAAATCTTTTTCTTTATGCTATTAGTACAGGGACTGGGATAGCAGTAGAGTAGGGCCTGAAAATGGTCTAGAAGGTGGGCTTTGACAGCATTGAAGTCTACAGAAGTCAGGAAGTTCATGCATCAGGACAGCTCATCAAGTTTAGGACCTTAACAGGGACACGGAGTAGCAAGGAAGAAATAAAGGCCAAAGGAGACCAGCCACATCAGAGTCTGGAGGAGCAGCAGCAAGAACGCTGGAGCTTGGGAAACACATACATAGTCATGTTGAGTGACAAAGGCCAGAAAACTGGCCCAGCAGGTCAGATAGAAGTTATCAGTGCCCAGACCCAGTGTCTGGACCGAAGATTCAATTAGGAAATACGTGGCAAGAAAATGACCTTGCTGATATATATTTTGAGCCTTATAAGGACTCTTTACTACATGCTCTCTGCCCTGGACTGGGATGAGGTCAGCCTGTGGACAGTAGTGAGCCCACAGACAGAGAAAATAGGGGAACAAGCAGACTGAGCAGGGAGCCAGGCAGTTCCTCACAGCACTTTTGGCTGTATTTCATCTGGACCTGGTCAAATTGCTTATGTTTGCATTTTCTAGATGTCCTTTATCTTTTTGATTTATGGTCAATAACATCTGTAATGCACCATATAGCTCAAGCATTCAACCCTTTTGCACTTTTTTATTTAGAAAAAAGGAAAACTCTGTTGGGATGCTTTTACTGCCTGCTATTTTCTGATTCATTTCAACTTTATGTAATCTATCCAAGACCAAATAAAATGCAACATCTTGTCCCATTTCTAGTAGATCTTGGATTGATGTTTTGCTGTCATTATCCCATGAATAAAAAAGAGTAAAAGGAGGTGCTGTGACAGGGTCTTGCAGCATCAAAATGTTTACCTCTGGGTTCTTGTTGCTTTTGGGAACAGCCCCAACCTGACCCCTTCCTGTACAGATAAGCACATTTAAATGAGCCACGTGCAAATCTAGGCATTGCTTTAGAGTCTAAAGTATAGACTCTCACCGCTGGATTAAGGATATATACTATAGAGAGTGGAGTTGGTAAGAAGCAGATGTTCACATTGCTAAATCCTCCTCCTCATTTGCCAGTTTGATTCATCTTCCACGAAAGTTCAAGTGAGGAGTAGCTAAGGCTACTGATTGCTCTCCCACAGTGATTGAAAATAGATTTCAAACACTTCCAGCAAGAGTGAAGGTATGAGAAGATTTCAGGAGTTAAATGGAGCCTATTGCAAGGCTCTTGAGGAGTAAAAGTCTATTATCATCCTGTTGGCCTCATCCATAGAAAAATCTGGTTTTCTATTAGGATGGTACAAAAACTAGATACACAGACAGAAAGATGCTCCATCGCATGAGTGACCGTGGATGTCACTCCAGGTATAGGAGGTGGGGTGGGCAGCCATGACAGCAGGAAGAGGAAGGAGTCTTGTGAGTGAGGTGCCGCCCTGATGAGAAGGATGGAGTTCCATAAAACTCAAAAAATTCAAAGAAAATTTGAATTTCTTCAAATAATGTCTGGTTTTGAAATACTAAACGGTCCCTCTCAGCATCTCCCTGTCATCATTGCTATGTGTTTCCTCAGCCCCTTTTATTGTGGCATTGGCCTTCTTGCCACTAGGCAGCCTTCGTAACTTAGCTATTTCCATTGGCTTTTGGTCCGAGGACATGATGGCCACACAGAGGGTCCTCACAAATTGGCCACCATGCTCCTAGCAACCTTTTTGTTCTACTGCCTACGTCTTTGACTGTACCCCCCTCCACCCCCACCCCCAGACATGGCCCACTCCATTAGGTCATCCTGGACATTGTGAGGTCTTCTGCCACCCCCCAACCATGTCCTGACTAATTTTCTATAAAAGTAGACTTTCATCTTCTATAACTCCGCTTCCTTGCTTTTATTCCGCTGCCCCATAGCGATCAACCTAGCTGAATGAAGCCAACCCAAAATCTTTGTAATTTTTCTCTTCAGTGAGTCACAAGATATGTCCTTGTTGGTTTGGCAGCAACTTAATTTTAAGAATTCTGAACTTAAAATTTTATATAACATCATTGGCTCTGAGTTGGGAAATGGGTATTATGACAAAATACGTGTGGTTCCTATTTTGTGACTGGCAAGGTGGGATTTCTGATATAGGGCTATTTTATTTATTTATTTATTTATTTATTTATTTATTTATCTATCTATTTATTTATTTATTGCTTAGGATAGGGCAATTTTTTTAACACCTTTATTGGAGTATAATTGCTTTACAATGGTGTGTTAGTTTCTGCTTTATAACAAAGTGAATCAGTTATACATATACATATGTTCCCATATCTCTTCCTTCTTGCATCTCCCTCCCTCCCACCCTCCCTATCCCACCCCTCTAGCTGGTCACAAAGCACAGAGCTGATCTCCCTGTGCTATGCGGCTGCTTCCCACTAGCTATCTATTTTACATTTGGTAGTGTATATATGTCCATGCCACTCTCTCACTTTGTCCCAGCTTACCCTTCCCCCTCCCCATATCCTCAAGTCCATTCTCTAGTAAGTCTGCATCTTTATTCCCATCTTGCCCCTAGGTTCTTCATGACCATTTTTTTAAGATTCCATATACATGTGTTAGCATACGGTATTTGTTTTTCTCTTTCTGACTTACTTCACTCTGTATGACAGTCTCTAGGTCCATCCACCTCACGACAAATAACTCAGTTTCGTTCCTTTTTATGGCTGAGTAATATTCCATTGTACATATGTGCCACATTGTCTTTATCTAGTCATCTGTTGATGGACACTTAGGTTGCTTCCATGTCCTGGCTATTGTAAATAGAGCTGCAATGAACATTTTGGTACATGACTCTTTGAATTATGGTTTTCTCAGGGTATATGCCCAGTAGTGGGATTGCTGGGTCATATGGTAGTTCTATTTTTAGTTTTTTAAGGAACGTCCATACTGTTCTCCATAGTGGCTGTATCAATTTACATTCCCACCAGCAGTGTAGGAGGGTTCCCTTTTCTCCACACCCTCTCCAGCACTTATTGTTTGTATATTTTTTGATGATGGCCATTCTGACTGGTGTGAGATGATATCTCATTGTAGTTTTGATTTACATGTCTCTAATTATTAATGATATTGAGCATTCTTTCATGTGTTTGTTGGCAATCTGTATATGTTCTTTGGAGAAATGTCTATTTAGGTCTTCTGCCCATTTTTGGATTGGGTTGTTTGTTTTTTTGATATTGAGCTGCATGAGTTGCTTGTATGTTTTGGAAATTAATCCTTTGTCAGTCGCTTCATTTGCAAATATTTTCTCCCATTCTGAGGGTTGTCTTTTCATCTTGTTTATGGTTTCCTTTGCTGTGCAAAAGCTTTTAAGTTTTATTAGGTCCCATTTAAAAATTTTTGCTTTTATTTCCATTTCTCCAGGAGGTAGGTCAAAAAGGATCTTCTGTGATTTATATTATAGAGTGTTCTGCCTATGTTTTCCTTTAAGAGTTTGATGGTGTCTGGCCTTACATTTAGGTCTTTAATTCATTTTGAGTTGATTTTTGTGTATGGTGTTAGGGAGTGTTCTAATTTCATTCTTTTACATGTAGCTGTCCAGTTTTCCCAGCACCACTCATTGAAGAGGCTGTCTTTTCTCCACTGTATATTCTTACCTCCTTTATCAAAGATAAGGCGACCATATGTGTGTGGGTTTATATCTGGGCTTTCTGTCCTGCTCCATTCACCTATATTTCTGTTTCTGTGCCAGTACCATGCTGTCTTGATTACTGTAGCTTTGTAGTATAGGGTGAAGTCAGGGAGCCTGATTCCTCCAGCTCCGTTTTTCTTTCTCAAGATTGCTTTGGCTATTCGGGGACTTTTGTATTTCCGTACAAATTGTGAAATTTTTTGTTCTAGTTCTGTGAAAAATGCACTGGTACGTTGATAGGGATTGCACTGAATCTGTAGATTGCTTTGGGTAGTAGAGTCATTTTCATAAGGTTGATTCTTCCAATCCAAGAACATGGTATATCTCTCCATGTATCTGTATCACCTTTAATTTCTTTCATCAATGTCTTATAATTTTCTGCATACAGATCTTTTGTCTCCTTAGGTAGTTTTATTCCTAGGTATTTTATTCTTTTTGTTGCAGTGGTAAATGGGAGTGTTTTCTTAATTTCACTTTCAGATTTTTCATCTTTAGTGTATAGGAATGCAAGAGATTTCTGTGCATTAATTTTGTATCCTGCTACTTTACCAAATTCATTGATTAGCTCTAGTAGTTTTCTGGTAGCATCTTTAGGATTCTCTATGTATAGTATCATGTCATCTGCAAACAGTGACAGCTTTACTTCTTCTTTCTCGATTTGGATTTCTTTTATTTCTTTTTCCTCTCTGATGGCTGTGGCTAAAACTTCCAAAACTATGTTGAATAATAGTGGTGAGAGTGGGCAACCTTGTCTTGGTCCTGATCTTAGTGGAAATGGTTTCAGTTTTTCACCATTGAGGATGATGTTGCCTGTGGGTTTGTCATATATGGCCTTTAACATGTTGAGGAAAGTTCCCTCTATGCCTACTTTCTGGAGGGTTTTTATCATAAATGGGTGTTGAATTTTGTCAAAAGCTTTCTCTGCATGTATTGAGATGATCATATGGTTTTTGTCCTTCAGTTTGTTAATATGGTGTATCACGTTGACTGATTTGCCTATATTCAAGAATCTTTGCATTCCTGGGATAAACCCCACTTGATCATAGTGTATGATTCTTTTATGTGCTGTTGGATTCTGTTTGCTAGTATTTTGTTGAGGATTTTTGCATCTATGTTCATCAGATATTGGCGTGTAGTTTTCTTTCTTTGTGACATCTTTGTCTGGTTTTGATATCAGAGTGATGGTGGCCTCGTAGAATGAGTTTGGAAGTGTTCCTCCCTCTGCCATATTTTGGAAGAGTTTGAGAAGGATAGGTGTTAGCTCTTCTCTAAATGTTTGATAAAATTCACCTGTGAAGCCATCTGGGCCTGGGCTTTTGTTTGTTGGAAGATTTTTAATCACAGTTTCAATTTCAGTGCTTCTGATTGGTCTGTTCATATGTTCTATTTCTTCCTGGTTCAGTCTCGGCAGCTTGTGCATTTCTAAGAATTTGTCCATTTCTTCAGTGTTGTCCATTTTATTGGCATACAGTTGCTTGTAGTAATCTCTCATGATCTTTTGTATTTCTGCAGTGTCAGTTGTTATTTCTCCTTTTTCATTTCTAAGTCTATTGATTTGAATCTTCTCCCTTTTTTTTCTTGATGAGTCTGGCTAATGGTTTATCAATTTTGTTTATCTTCTCAAAGAACCAGCTTTTAGTTTTATTGATCTTTGCTATCGTTTCCTTCATTTCTTTTTCATTTATTTCTGATCTGATTTTTATGATTTCTTTCCTTATGCTAACTTTGGGGTTTTTTTGTTCTTCTTTCTCTAATTGCTTTAGGTTTAAGGTTAGGTTGTTTATTTGAGATGTTTCTTGTTTCTTAAGGTAGGATTGTATTGCTATAAACTTCCCTCTTAGAACTGCTTTTGCTGCATCCCAGAGGTTTTGGGTCATCGTGTTTTCATTGTCATTTGTTTCTAGGTATTTTTTGATTTCATCTTTGATTTCTTCAGTGATCTGTTGGTTATTAAGTAGTGTGTTGTTTAGCCTCCATGTGTTTGTGTTTCTTACCGATTTTTTTTCCTGTAATTGATATCTAGTCTCATAGCATTGTGGTTGGAAAAGATACTTGATACGATTTCAATTTTCTTAAATTTACGAAGGCTTGGTTTGTGACCCAAGATATGATCTATCTTGGAGAATGTTCCGTGAGCACTTGAGAAGAATGTGTATGCTGTTGTTTTTGGATGGAATGTCCTATAAATATCAATTAAGTCCATCTTGTTTAATGTATCATTAAAGCTTGTGTTTCCTTATTTATGTTCATTTTGGATGATCTGTCCGTTGGTGAAAATGGGGTGTTAAAGTCCCCTACTATGATTGTGTTACTGTTGATTTCCCCTTTTATGGCTGTTAGTATTTGCCTTATGTATTGAGGTGCTCCTATGTTGCGTACATAAGTATTTACAATTGTTATATCTTCTTCTTGAATTGATCCCTTGATCATTATGTAGTGTCCTTCTTTGTCTCTTGTAATAGTCTTTGTTTTAAAGTCTATTTTGTCTGATATGAGAATTGCTACTCCAGCTTTCTTTTGATTTCCATTTGCATGGAATGTCTTTTTCCATCCCCTCACTTTCAGTTTGTATGTGTCCCTAGGTCTGAAGTGGGTCTTTTGTAGACAGCATATATACGGGTCTTGTTTTTGTATCCATTCAGCCAATCTATGTCTTTTGGTTGGAGCATTTAATCCAGTTACATTTAAGGTAATTATCGATATATATGTTCCTATTACCGTTTTCTTAATTGTTTTGGGTTTATTATTGTAGGTCTTTTCCTTGTGTTGTGTTTCCTGCCTAGAGAAGTTCCTTTAGCATTTGTTGTAAAGGTGGTTTGGTGGTGCTGAATTCTCTTAGCTTTTGCTTGTCTTTAAAGATTTTAATTTCTCTGTGAAATCTGAATGAAATCCTTGCTGGGTAGAGTAATCTTGGTTGTACATTTTTCTCCTTCATCACTTTAAGTATGTCCTGCCACTCCCTTCTGGCTTGCAGAGTTTCTGCTGAAAGATCAGCTCTTAACTTTATGGGGATTCCCTTATGTGTCATTTGTTGTTTTTCCCTTGCTGTTTTTAATACTTGTTCTTTGTATTTAATTTTTGATAGTTTGATTAATACGTGTCTTGGTGTGTTTCTCCTTGGATTTATCCTGTATGGGACTCTCTGTGCTTCCTGGACTTGATTGACTATTTCCTTTCCCATATTAGGGAAGTTTTCAACTATAATCTCTTCCAATATTTTCTCAGTCCTTCTCTTTTTCTCTTCTTCTGGGACCCCTATAATTCAAATGTTAGTGCATTTAATGTTGTCCTTGAGGTCTCTGAGACTGTCCTCAATTCTTTTCATTCTTTTGTGTTTATTCTGCTCTGCAGTAGTTATGTCCACTATTTTATCTTCCAGGTCAGTTATCCGGTCTTCTGCCTCAGTTATTCTGCTATTGATCCCTTCTAGAGAATTTTAAATTTCATTTATTGTGTTGTTCATCACTGTTTGTTTGCTCTTTAGTTCTTCTAGGTCCTTGTTAAATGTGTCTTGTATTTCCTCCATTCTCTTTCCAAGGTTTTGGATCATCTTTACTCTCATTATTCTGAATTCATTTTCAGGTAGACTGCCTATTTCCTCTTTATTTGTGAGGTCTGGTGGGTTTTTGCCTTGCTTCTTCATCTGTGTGTTTCTCTGTCTTCTCATTTTGCTTACCTTACTGTGTTTGGGGTTTCCTTTTCGCAGCCTGCAGGTTTGTAGGTCCCACTGTTTTTGGTGTCTGTCCCCAGTGGCTAAGGTTGGTTCAGTGGGTTCTGTGGGCTTCCTGGTGGAGGGGACTGGTGCCTGTGTTCTGGTGGATGAGGCTGGATCTTGTGTTTCTGTTGGGCAGGTCCACGTCTGGTGGTGTATTTTGGGGTGTCTGTGGCCTTATTATGATTTTAGGCAGCCTCTGTGCTAATGGATGGGGTTGTGTTCCTGTGTTGCTAGTTGTTTGGCATAGGGTGTCCAGCACTGTAGTTTGCTGGTCGTTGAGTGGAGCTAGGTCTTGGCGTTGAGATGGAGATCTCTGGGAGATTTTTGCCATTTGATATTACGTGGAGCTGGGAGGTCTCTGGCAGACCAGTGTCCTGAACCTGGCTCTCCCACCTCAGTGGCACAGCCCTGATGCTGGGCTGGAGCACCAAGAGCCTGTCCTCCACACGGCTCAGAATAAAAGGGAGGAAAAATAAAAAAATAAAATAAAATAAAATAAAATAAAATAAAGTTATTAAAATAAAAAATAATTATTAAGAGAAAAAATTTTAAGCAATAAATCAAACAAACAAAAAACCCGGACATACAGGACCCTAGGACAAATGGTAAAAGCAAAGTTATACACAGAAAATCACACACAGAAGCATACACATACACACTCACAAAAAAAGAGAAAAATATATATATATCGTTGCTCCCAAAGTCCACCTCCTCAATTTGGTATGATTCGTTGTCTATTCAAGTATTCCACAGATGCAGGGTATATGAAGTTGATTGTGGAGCTTTAATCCGCTGCTCCTGAGGCTGCTGGCAGAGATTTCCCTTTCTCTTCTTCGCACAGCTCCCGGGGTTCAGCTTTGGATTTGGGTTCAGCTTTGGATTTGGCCCCGCCTCTGCGTGTAGGTCGCCTGAGGGCGTCTCTTCCCGCTCAGACAGGACGGCGTTAAAGGAGCAGCTGCTTCCGGGGCTCTGGCTCACTCAGGCGGGTGGGGGGAGGTAGGGGTACGGATGCGGGGCGAGTCTGCAGCGGCAGAGGCCGGCGTGACGTTGCACCAGCCTGAGGCGCGCCGTGTGTTCTCTTGGGTAAGTTGTCCCTGGATCACGGGACCCTGGCAGTGGCGGGCTGCACAGGCTCCCAGGAGGGGAGGTGTGGAGAGTGACCTGTGCTCGCACACAGGCTTCTTGGTAGCGGCAGCAGCAGCCTTAGCGTCTCATGCTCGTCTCTGGGGTCTGCGCTGATAGCCGCGGCTCGCGCCCGTCTCTGGACCTCCTTTAAGCAGCGCTCTGAATCCGCTCTCCTCGTGCACCAGGAAACAAAGAGGGAAGAAAAAGTCTCTTGCCTCTTCGGCAGCTCCAGACCTTTCTCCGTACTCCCTCCTGTCTAGCCGTGGTGCACTAACCCCTTCAGGCTGTGCTCACGCCGCCAGTCGCCTCTTGGGCTGGTGAGTGCCGGTCGGCCCCGATCCTCTGTGCCGGAATCTCTCCGCTTTGCCCTCCGCACCCCTGTGGCTGCGCTCTCCTCCGTGGCTCCGAAGCTTCCCCCCTCCGCCACCCGCAGTCTCCGCCCGCGAAGGGGCTTCTAGTGTGTGGAAACCTTTCCTCCTTCACGGCTCCCTCTCACTGGTGTAGGTCCCGTTTCTATCCTTTTGTCTGTTTTTTCTTTTTTCTTTTGCCCTACCCAGGTACGTAGGGAGTTTCTTGTCTTTTGGGAGGTCTGAGGTCTTCTGCCAGCATTCAGGAGGTGTTCTGTAGGAGCTGTTCACATGTAGATGTATTTCTGATGTATCTGTGAGGAGGAAGGTGATCTCCGCGTCTTACTCTTCTGCCATCTTGAAGCTCTCCTAGTGCTATTTTATACAGACTATTGGCAGAGTCTGAATGAACTTTAGAATTAGCTTGAGGAGGAAGAGGGAAGGAATTTTAAATTAAAGCAAGAGAACCTTCTGTTTCCCACCCCAGTTACACTGACGTTAACAGGTAAACTGATTTGTGTGGCTCTCCAGATATAATAAGCAATGAATGAAAACTTCTCAGTATTTGAAGGCCCTCTTTGTGGCTCTCCAGTCTGTTTTATGGAGGCTCACAGGAGCTGTAGCTCCCTCATGGGATTAGGAGGTTATAGTCCCTCATAGGAGTATGTGGCACACTATGCAGATATTTATAATTATATTGGGAGGAGCAAATTAGATGTGTGAGTATAGGTTTTGAAGCAGGAGAAAGTGCAGAGGCAAAGGAAGAGTAAAGGTTTGTTTGCTGTGACTCTGTCTGGCGAAACCTGTTCTGAATGAAAATGCCCTCAAAGAAACCAGAGCAAAGCATCATCAGCCTGAGGTCTCTGAGTATATAGAATTGTGCCATATCAAAAAGAAGTCTAAGCTTTTGATCCCTTTTCTCAGGTGGGATTTAGAAGGTATGTCAGTATCTACAAATTCAGTTCTAAGATGGTGGAAAGAAGCTTTGAAGCCAATGAAAAGCATAAAGCAGGATTTCATTAAGAATTTATCCAGGAACATGGAGTGCTGGTGTGGAACATCAGGCTGGTGCTAGAGCAAGGGACTGGGCATGCACCCTGAGCTGGCCCTGCACCCAGCCATGCCACAAGCTCTGAAATGACCGCCATGGAAACTTGGTTGCTGGGGGGTGCCAAGCCATGACTTCATGATCTTGGGAGCACTGGCCCCATCTGATGCCTCAGTGACTAGTCAGGGACTGATGGCTGCAGTCTTAACAGTTGAGTCTTACATCATCAGAGATGGATGAGCTCATTTCACACAAAGCCATTACAAAATCCATGGGAGTGACAATGTAGTTATAAAGCCTAAAATAGTGATAGGAACATCTACCAAAAGTCTGACCCCATGTTTCTTTCTTTCTCTCCCTCCCTCACTCCCCCCTCACTCCCTCCCTCCCTCCCTCCCTTCCTTCCTTCCTTCCTTTCGTTTTCTTTCTTTTGTTGTGCCAGGTCTCAGTTACAGTAGGTGAGCTTCTTAGCTGCAGCACATGGGCTCCTTCATTGTGGCAGGTGGGCTTCTTAGTTGCAGCTGGAGGGCTCCTCTGGTTGTGGCTCGCCAGCTCCTTAGTTGTGGCATGCATGTGGGATCTAGTTCCCTGACCAGGGATTGAACCCTGGCCCCCTGCATTGGGAGTGTGGAGTCTTAACCACTGCACCACCAGGGAAGTCCCTGATCCCATGTTTCTGTGGCATAGAAAGCACTATAAATTTGGCATGATGATCATGTCATCTTATGGTGTCCATACATTTGGCATTTGGATTACAAAGGGCCCTTTGCTTCACTCTTAATAATTCTGAGATAGTATTTGTATGATTTACTAATGTTTTATCAAAAGTAATAACTATAGTATCTTTAACAATTTCCAGTTCATAGAGTACTTCCTTATATATTATTTTATGAAAGTATTTTGGAAGCTATTATGAAGTAACTTCTCTGTAAAATGAAAGACATATAAATGGTGTTCCCTAGTTGTTATGGCTTGAATTGTATCCCACTAAAATTCATATTTTGAAGTCCTAACTCCCAGTACCTCAGAATGTGACCTTATTTGGAAATAGGGTTTTTGCCAATGTCATTAGTTAATTTAAGATGAGGTCATTAGGGTGGGGCCTAATTTAATATGATTGGTGTCCTTATAAAAAGGGGAGGTTTGAACACAAGCTCACACAGGGAGAATGGCATGTGAACATGGAAGCAGAGATCTTGTGACTACAAGTTAAGGAACACCAAAGACAGCCACCAACCACTGGAAGCCAGAGGAGAAGCATAGAACAGATTCTCTCTGACAGTTCACAGAAGGAGCCAACCCTTCCAACACCTTGATCTTGGACATCTAGCCTCCAGAAATAAGACAATTTCTGTAGTTTAAGCCACTCAGTGTGTGGTACTTTGCTGTGGCAGTGCTAGCTGGCCAGTACAGCAATCATCGACACATCCACATTGCGTGTGATTGTGCCACAGTTACAACCTTTTTTTTTTGCCCCACTTTTCTCTGGAGGCATTTGAAATTTCTTTAATAGAAGGTATGAGTGCTGGGTTGTTGGTAGCAAGAGGAAGGCGTGGGACAGAAGGGCAGGCTGAGGGCTGTTGCAGATGAGGAGGGCTGAGCCAGCAGGGGATAGTGAGTGGTATGCTGGAGCGAAGTGGCCAGAGAAGTTAAGGGATGGTGCTCGTTAAGGCTCCACACTCAGACCCTTTTTCTTTTCATCCTGTGCCTTCTCCCTGTCACTCTCATCTACCCTCATGGCATCAAGCTCTATTCATTGATAGCTCCCATATCTCCACCTCTAGCCCACACCTCTCTCCTGAGGTCCATGTATTCAGCTGATGATTGACCTCCTTACTGGAAGACCCACAGGCACTTACGACTCAGTAAATGCAAGAATTAACTCTATTATCTTTAATCCAAACCTACACCTCCTACTGGCAATACAGTAAGTCCCCTACATACGAGCCTTCAAGTTGCTAACTTTCAAAGGTGTGAACTTGAGTTTGCATGTCCAATCACATAAGTTAGTTCACGTGTTTGGCGTACATTGTCATGTTCATGCATCCTCTACAAGTGGTTGTGCTTTTGTATACTTCACAGTACAGTACTGTATAGAGTACAGTAATACAGTATCTTTACTTCAAGCCCAGGATGTCCAGAAACAAGCGTAAAAGCAGCAGTGATGTAGCTGGTACTACTATACTTTTCAAGGTACTGTACTGTAATATTAAAAAATGTTTTCTTTATTTTTTGTGTTTGTTTTTTAAGTATTATTTGTGTGAAAAGTATTATAAACCTATTACAGTACAGTACTATATAGTGGATTGTGTTAGTTGGGTACCTAGGCTAATTTTGTTGGACTTGTGAACAAATTGGACTTACGAACACACTCTTGGAATGGAACTCGTTTGTATATAGGGGACTTATTGTATTGTTTACTGGCATGAACTCATATCACAGGTCACTCGATCCAGGATCCCTGGTGTCATCCATAACCCCTCCCATTCCCTTTCCAACCACATCCAAACGATTACAAGTAACTGTTCCTTCTGCTTCTCTCAGGTCACTCAAATCCATCCCTTCCTCTGCATTTTCAGGTCCTACCCTAATTCAGACACTCGTAATTTCAGATAACTTTCTCAGTGGTTTTTTTTTGCATCAAATCTCTTCCTTTCCTTGCTATTGCCAGAGTCATATTTCTAAAATATGTGCCATATCACTTTCTTATGTAAGTCTTCAGCGGCTACCCAAAACATACAGGATGATGTTTAAATCCCTTGGCATGTCACAGCTTCGTTATTTGGTTCCTGCCCATTTTTCCAATTTTATCATCTATCCCCTTTTGAACTCTAAGCCATAAGGAACTATCAACTAATTAATTTCCTGAAGGTATCATGCTTTTTCACATGGATGTGAAGTTCCACTTGCTTTTTCCTTTTTCAGGAAAACCGTTCCTTCTTTGATTGCTATGCCTGTTTACTGAAGTCCATTTATCCTTTAAGACATCCCAAATATGCTGTTTCCCCTTTTTTTTTTTTTTTTTTACATGCTGGGCATATAAACAGTGAGGCGGTCACAGTCTAGTTGGGGATATATACGTCCAACGAATAATCATAAATTATTTTATTTTCATAATTATAAGCACTGTGAAAGGGAGCATCTAACACGTAGACCAAACCTGAAATGATGGAAGTAGAAAGAGTCTCTGGAGAAGTGTCATTTAAGCCAAGACGTAAAGGATGTACAGCAGTTTTCCAGGCAGAGAGTGTGCTAAATGCTCTCTAGACAAAGGCAACAATATATTTGAAGACCCTGAGGAGGGAGGAAATTTCCCTTTCTCAACTCACATAGCATCTTGAACATATAAAATCATCATATTGCTGTAATAATTTTCTGACTTGTGAATCCTTTAAGGGTAGAATCTGTGCAAGCTCTGGTCTGGTGTATTAGCTTTCCATCCAAGTAAATATAAGTTAAAGGAGAAGAAACTGGGATTTCCTAAGATTAAGTCAGTGGAGATAACTTAGGTTGTTAGGCCCTCAGGAATTTTATCAAGTTTTGTCTATCTAAAGAAAATCTAGGGCTTCCCTGGTGGCGCAGTGGTTGAGAGTCCGCCTGCCGATGCAGGGGACACAGGTTTGTGCCCCGGTCTGGGAAGATCCCACATGCCGCGGAGCGGCTGGGCCCGTGAGCCGTGGCCGCTGAGCCTGCGCGTCCGGAGCCTGTGCTCCGCAACGGGAGAGGCCACAACAGTGAGAGGCCCGCGTACCACAAAAACAAACAAACAAACAAAAAAAACACTAAAGATTTCAATTGGGAGTTAATATTAATGTTCATGAGTATAACAATATCCTACATTTATGCAGATCTTTGGACTTGATGAAATAGATATAAAAAGTGATGAGTAATGTGAAGTCCCACTTCTTCAGAGAGAAAATAAAGGAGAGATAGATTATATCTCACAAAGGCTCCAAGGTCATCGTTTCTCCCCTGTCTTGCTGAAACAGGAAAATGACGGACATGATAGAAAGCTGTCGGAGCTGTGATTTTCTCTTGCTCTATTGGAAACAGAATAGAAAGGCCAGGCCAACACTGATGGATATGTGCTGTGATGTGAGTTGGCACAGTATCGTACTGATCATACTGATCATTGCCATGATTGGGATGTGTTCTTGCACAGTCTTTCCTGTAGCAGGCACTTTGCTTCTACTGCGGGACTCTTTTCTTCCTCTTGATGCCGTATTGTTGTGTGACTCTGTTTCAGCTGTCTCAAGTGTTAGACGGAGGCAAGAAGGAGACGGCCATGTGTGTTGAGTGGCTTAGAGGTTCACCTGCCTCTAAGGAGGGAGGGACCTGAGGATAGATGATGACTCTCCTGCCCCGAGTCCAGGAAGACTGCCTGAATGACTGATAAGCTCTGCGATGCCCAGGTCGTTCCTTCTGCATATTTTGGACAGCAGCTATGGCCCTGCTGGGCTCTCAGTTATTTCCGGCTAACTGGGGAAAGGGGGTGACCCGATCAGTACCCTCCAGATGGCCCCACTCTCCACTTCTCCCATCACCACCCCTCAGAATAGTAGGGTTTTCACAGCCTACATTGTCACAGAAGTTCAAGCCTGCTAGCACGGGAGTAACCTGATTTTACAGCCAAGTCAAGGAGGACTTCTTACAGGGCTAATGATACACTTGTCATCTGAGGAATTCAGAGCAGTTCAAAAATAATTTATAGTATAAGGAGTAAGAAATGTAAACCACTTTGTTGGAAAATGGACCATATATCATACGCTCTTCGGTGATTCTCCTCCTCTGTGACTGTAGAATGGCATCGTAAGAGTGACATTTGGGGCTTCCCTGGTGGCGCAGTGGTTGAGAGCCCGCCTGCCGATGCAGGGGACAACCGGGTTCGTGCCCCGGTCCTTTAAGATCCCACATGCCGCGGAGCGGCTGGGCCCGTGAGCCATGGCCGCTGAGCCTGCGCGTCCGGAGCCTGTGCTCCGCAATGGGAGAGGCCGCAACAGTGAGAGGCCCGTGTACCGCAAACAAACAAACAAACAAAACAAAACATTTGTTTTCCTTTTATGCTATTTACCACGCCAGGTTCCTTTTTCTTGCCATATATATTTAATTTTGACAGTGAAGAGATCACTAAAAGTAGCATTACAGGTCACTTTAATTGCAGCCATTTCAATTGCTTATCAACGTAGCAATAAAATACAGAAGTGTTACCAAGGCGTTGCTGAGTCGTCATCTCTTTTAATAGCTCTCTGTGAGTGTGGCCTGTACTACAAGCTAATTATGAAGACTAACTCTTGCATACGGGATGTGTGTACCTATTTTTTTTTTTTTTGTGGTACGCGGGTCTCTCACTGTTGTGGCCTCTCCCACTGTGGAGCACAGGACTCCGGACGCACAGGCTCAGCGGCCATGGCTCACAGGCCCAGCCGCTCCGCGGCATGTGGGATCTTCCCAGACCGGGGCACGAACCTGTGTCCCCTGCATCGGCAGGCGGACTCTCAACCACTGAGCCACCAGGGAAGCCATACCCTAGCTATTCTTTTATCCCTATTGAACTGCTGGGTATTTAGTTTGCTACTTCTTTTTTCCCCCCCTTTTTCCTTAGTTTTCTTTGTTATGGTGGAGAAGAGATTGGGGAGAGCTAAGAAAGCAAGCAATTAAATTTTTCTGAGTCACAGCCAAGACCGTTTAGAACTTATTGGAGTCCCTAGGAAAGATTTTCTATATCCCCCCAAATCCACATACTTTATTTAATGTTGCACAGAATGTGGGTTATTGATCTCTGTACGGAGAGGGTGGTAATGAGGGAGGGAAGTATATTCCAGGGATTTCTCTCAATCTGCAGTGTTTCTGTAAGCAGGGAAAGCCCCATGATGAGTTGTCATGTCTTCACCCTCCTTTGTTAGTCCATTTGTGGCATCATAGTGACAGGACACAGGGCAAACATTAGTTTTACATCACCTTGTTTAGGAACGTCATCATGAATAAGTACTTGAGTCTTTCTTCATGAAACTGGCTTCTATAACCAATAGATCATATTTAGATGCACTTCACTTTTAAAATATATCTCCAAAAATCTGATGTCTAAATCATGCTCTGGAATCATTCCCAATGGACCAAACTTGAAACTTCCAGAATAAAGAGCAGTATTTCCTCCTACTATTGTTTATTTTTCACATTAGGAAATTGTTTCAACATCAAGATACGATTTGGGCTCAGAGAAGCTTATCTTAGGAAGTCTAGGTGTGGGATACATTTTGATTAAATTCAATATGAGTTGAGTCAATATGAAATTTTATCAAATAATCCTCATGTCAATCTGTTTGAATGAATCCACACACTAAAGTCTATGAAAGGATGGATCAGAAGCAAGTCCAGGTTGTATGGGGTCTGAGGCTTTAATGATTTGGAGAGCTTTCTTTAAGAAAAAGAATACAAAGTTACAAATGCAACTTTAAATTAAGTATGAAAATAAATATTTATTTAGACTGAGAAATCAAAAGTTATGCATTTTAAAATGCGTCACAAAATCCCAAATCATCACAAAATCCTAAAAAAGAACACTATTTTTATTAATTAACTTCCGGATACACTTTTGTAATTGTTACATTTTTTGGTTGCATTCTCTTTGTCTCTTCAAATGATAATAAATTATTAAATATCATTTTTTGTAGAGAGTAGAAAGATAATAGTTTTTCCCTTAGCATGACTGACTCAAAATTGCTTTGTATTACTGGTAGTTTAGAAACATTTATTTCAGTTTAAACTCTTTATTGATGCTGTTATGCAAATGTTTAGGATTTTTGTCAAATTAGGGAAATCCCCTTTAAACTTTGCTTTGTATATGAACTTTATGATTTTAGACATTTGAAGTTTTCTTAGGCAGAAGGTTTCTAATCTGAAATATTATTTGATCTGACAACATTCATTAAGCAATGCAGATTGTGTTTTTCTGTTCTATAACATTCATCTGCCTTTTGCTTTTTTATTTCTGGTTTGAGACTATCCTGGTGGAATTTTTTTCTTCATGTTAGTGATATTGATCCACAAGTTATAGTTTCCATCATGATATAATAAGAATTTTGGTGATATTGAAACTTCAGCCAGTATTCTCTTTTAGTTTATATTTGGCTTCTTTATTAAAATCACTCTTGAATTTTGGCATTATCTATAATTCTGAAAAAAATATAAAATGAATCTGAAAGTACAAACAAGAGTAGTTCAATGCATTTTAAATTACTGCTCTATTGTACTGAGCTAAAAGTACTGTAGTTAAATGAATCTTATATAACATACCATGACTTATTAGTGAATATTTGCACTTGTTTCTTTATTCTATTTCACTGTGTTAGTGACAATATTTATACTATTTCATCTAGAACCACTAGAGTTTATCAGGACAATATGTGAGAGAGACTCTAAGATATAATCTAATATCTTGGGATGCATAAAACATGTAACAGATGCAGGTTTGTGCCCTGCAAACACAGACATTCTGGTAAATTCCATTAAAAAAAGATTCTCATCAAAAAAGGGAAAAATATATGGTGCATTTATATTTGTGTGTGCTGCATAACCAAGTATACCTTTGACAGGAGAAGACTTCAGTTTTGATCATGCGTTAATAAGAATGGAATCTTTTGTGTAAAATATCATACAAATTAGCTTCTGACTTCCTACCTTTCAAACCTTGTTTCCCTTTCACAACCCAACAGTTCTGGTGCTGGGTCAACCATAGGACATGCTAACAACATGGCTTAACTTCTCGTCGTGCATTTCAGATCATGATGCCTGGTAGGTTGGTGTAGTTGACTGTAGGAGTACTTTTGGAGGTCATTTCCATACTGGGATGGCTGCTCACCACTTAACAGAAATGACTGGAAGTGATATAAACATGAACTATTAAACTCAACTCAGTGTGTCCCTAACTCAACTTCTTAGCCAAAACCCAAAGTGATTCACAATTACACCAAAATCATCCAACACAGGGGAAAATGTAACAGATGGGAAATCAGAGTGGAAAGAGACTGTCATCTAAAGCATTGCCGTTTAAAGATCTCTCATTTGCAAATTTTGTGAAAATATGTGATGATACGTGGCTAGGTCTTCTCTCAGGGCCCTGTAAGGTGAAAGCCCCATTAGTCTCACAGGAAAGCTCATTCTGGGGGAGATCTGTCTCTGTCTCTGTCTCCATCTCTCTCTCTCTCTGTTTTCTTTTTCTCTCTTAAGTTTACTCTGCAATGGCCAGCGTGTGCTTTCATCCTTTCAGTGCAAGAGGCGACACTGGCATGTTTTGGGAAAGGAGGGCCATGGAACAATGGAACAATAGTCTATATTTGGCGCAAACTTGACACTCCCCATGTTTTCAGGGGGCAGCAACTTTCCATTTGCTAAGTGACTCTTAACTGTGCTCATCAGTTCTTTCTAGCATTTTCTGTAGGAAGTAAGGCCCAATACTTCTACCACCACAGAGAAGCAGTGATGCACAGTCAGACTAAATAGATTTCCCAAGTTTATATGGTGCTTTAATGGCTGCAGTGTTTGGGAAATGCCCTGTTAAATAGTTTTATTTAATATGGGACTTCCCAGAGCCTTTGAGATGGTAATGTGAACATCAAAGATGCTTCAAGAAAGGATGAGGGTGTGCAACATCTCCTACATTTATTTCATCAAGAATCTTTTTTTTAATCTGTTGTGTCTCCTGTAGAACTGAACTTGTGGAGAAACACAATGCTTGTATTTCCATTTTCCATTAGCTACCCCACCCCCCGGTGAGGAGTTAAGACTGGTATTCCTGCTTGAACCAACCAAGAGTGCACATAAAATAAGCACTTATTGTTCAATGACAATAAAGTTTTCAGTAAAAACCTGATCCTAATAAATTCATATGTGTTCATGAGTCTGTGATTACTAACATTGATGTTGATTTTTAAGTAGTTATATTCAGAGCAAGGTTTAAATAAATTCAAACAACTCAATATACAAAGTGATCATCTTTTAAATTCATCTGAATTGTGGATTATACACCCTGGCAGAACTCTTCAATATTTGTCCCTGCTGCCCTCAAGATGCCCCGTAAGGGCTTGAAGGCAGGTGTAAAGGTGAGTTTAAAAGGGACGAGGGAGCTGAGTGAGGATTAAGAGTCAGTGAACATGTGTGTGAGGATGGAAAGGAGCAGGTGTACAGAAGGACGATGAATGACAGGTAACCTCCACTTGTGACAGCATCCAGGTTCAGAATGAGGCGGTGTCAGACCGCTATGCTGCTGCCCAGTTACCTGAGAGCGCTTAACTGGAGGCAGTGTCTATTCTGCTGCACCATCGCATCCTGAAATGGAACCCACTCTCTACTGCCACTGCCCTCGATCAAGTGCAGCCCTGCTTTTTATTGAAACTGCCTCTTATCTTCCTAACTGGAACCCCTACCTTAAAGTTTATTTTATTTCAGTATATGCTCCTCACTGCTGCCAGAAATACCTCCCCCAATGCAAATATAATTATTCTATGGACATCCACACAAGCTCTTTGAGGAAAAGCCAGAATGATGGCAAAGTGGGAAGAGCAAAAGGAGAAAAAGGAGAGATTTGACCAAGGCTCTGATCATCAGGATGTATGGTGTGGGCCAGCTGACAGGCAAAGGCAGAGGGAAGCAGTGCCCGGTGCCGCAGTGTATGGCGTGCATATAGCCCCGAGTCCCAGTTCCTGCTAAACTCTCATTTGGATTCCTCATCAAAGCAAGATTTAAGGCAAACTGCTATGGAAGAGTTGAACCAATTTCTTTCCTGTGTTCACCTGAGTCTCATCAGTTGCAGGCACCACAGGATGAAGTGCAGTGTATGTTCGCTTGTCTGTGATCAATCATAACACCAACGCATTTCTTCTTTTCCTTTTCTAATATCATTTCTTTCCATTAAGAGTCTCTCCTCGCTTGGCCTGGCTAGTGCTTGACACAAGGCTTCTGAGCCCCTTCCTGAAAACCAAAGCCTACTACTGTGGAGTGGGGTGGGAAGAGATAATTAGTGAAGAGAGAAGGAAAAAAGGTACTAAAAATACCTATGCTATATGCTCTTGTGAAAAATTGTAACAGGGGTGTTTCTAGCTAGAATTCAGAATAAGGAGAAGAATGAATGGAATCCCAGGTCCAAGGAATAACGTCAAGAAACCAACTTTAGAGTCACAGAGTTATGCATTCAACCCTTGCTCTGCCAATTTTTGGCTCTGTTTGTTAATATGTAAAAAGTAAAATGGGATCAATAGTGGTATGTATCTCATAGGGTGGTTTCAAGAATTAGATATTTCTTATACTTAGTGTTTAATCAATATTAGCTAATATTCTTTTTTGCTATTGATGATTGCATGATCAACAGAAGTTAGATTTGAAGTTAGAAAAGTTAGAGGTTAGGAAAAAAATGAAGATTAATCTTTCATCTTTTCCCACATTGACTGATTTATGACAGATTAATTGTTACCATTTTTCCTAGCACATATTAGATTCTAGGGTAGATACTTCAAAACAGAAGACACCCTTGAGAAGTGTAAAACTTAGATCCTGTTTTGAAGTAACCTAATAGATCATTTAAATATCAGTTGAATAATCCAACAACAGATTAAAATTTCAGGATGTTATATTTGAAGGAAAACTCATAGGTCATTTGCTGAAACCCTTTCATTTCATAGATGCTGAAGCTGAGTTGTATCATTCATTTGTTCATTCACTTAACAATTTTATCGAGTACCTCCTATTGGTCGCATACTATTACCTGACAGGTATAATAGAACCTGGGGCATAGCAGTGAACAGAACATACAGAATCCATGCTCTTTTAGGGTTTCTATTCTAGTTGAGGGAAGCAGACAATAAACAAATAAAATATCAGGTGGTGACATGTGCTACGTTAAAAATAAAGCAGAGTAAGCATGAAGAGGAACAGGAACACAAGAACATGCATGGGTTATTGTGTGTGTGTGTGTGTGTGTGTGTGGACACTCTTTGTCAGGAGGACTCTCTGAGAAGGGGACATTTAAATAGAGACATGGTGGGTGCCAGTACCCGGTTTGCTTGTGTGAAGGCAAAGTAGCACCTCAAGGATGACCCCTGTCCAGATCAGCCTGCCCAACCCTCTCAAGGACAGGTTAGATTTGGAAGAGTGTTTGAAGATGAGGTGAGGAAACAGTAAGCACATTTTGGAGGAAAGGTGACACAGTGCCCCTTTCTGCTTCTGGCTCACGATAATTTCCAGTAGGTTATGTGAACCCTTTGCTGGTAGGTAATGTAGTATTAGGGCATTAACCAAAAAGACTAAAAGGAAATGCTTCTTGTTTTCACATTCTCTTGTTCCAGTTTTTTGACACATATGAGTGTGACTTAATGTGAGGGTACTTGAGACTGCTTTATCTTCTGCAGAAATGTCATCTTTATGAAAGTTAAAGAAAAGTAAAAGGAGAACAGTGCTTAGGTTCTAGAGCGTATTTTCATGGAGGCAGCGGCATCACAATTTAAAAATCCCTAACAGCAGAAACAGTTGAGAGAGGGCATTTGTTGGAATGAAGTGACAAAGACCCCCCAGCCCTCATTCTTTGCCCTCTCATTGTGGGAGTTAACTGTCAACAACAGGGGAATTTTAAAGACAAGGTGAGGAGAGCATGTTCGCTTCTTCCCCCTCAAGCATTAAGGTCATAAATGTGAATAAGGTACTCAGGTTACCAATGGGAAAGTGCACTGTTGACTGGGAGTGCTCCAAAAGCAAACCAACCAAAAACCAAACAAAAAGCCCCTTACTGACAGGCTCAATACTCTCCAGCTTGGACATCAATCCTTGAGCTGTTGTTGTCTCCCCTTGCCTTCCTTTGAACAATTAGAAGCACTAACCTCAGTATAGGTTAGGGTATGGAACTTTCTTCAGAATCTTGATTTCTTCAAACCATATTTGGCACTTAAGTTCTCCAGCATGGATCAGAAGTATGGAAAATTGTGGAAATCCTGTATGTCGCCTAGGAGAAAGGAGAAATAGTTAAAGACAAAAGGAAGTCAGCATCAGTGGGTAGTGCTGTCTCTTACTGAATTTATTGAATCTGTGCTAGCAATTGACTTTTTAAGTGGTATCATCATTTAATATAACACTGAAAATAATGCTTCTCAATTAAACTATAACACCATGTTTCTTACATCTTAAAATTTTTATTTTACGTTATCAAGAGACTATTTTAGACTTATATAGAGTTAGAACTTTCTTTTATTATTTACCATATTTGTACATGTATAATAAGGAAGATACAAGTACAATAAATTGATTGTTGTTGCAGGAAGATGTGGAATTACAGTCATTCCTGTAACAAAGATCTTTGCTCCATTTATACCCTGTTGCTCAGTATCCATGTCTTTCCACATGTATAATCACTTTTTATTTAATGCCAAATAATAGTCCAAATTTTAAAAGACAGTAATGAAACTCATTATTTCTCCTACCTACAATGCAAATAACTCAACTAAAGTGAGTTATGAATATCTATGAACACGTTTGCACATGGGCAGGTAGTTACAACTTCATCACAACTGCCACCTGGGGGACAGCAATTTTAAAATGCCATCAATTAGAAAATGCATCTAAATTTCAGAGATACTGAATATGTGAAGGGAAATGGGTATACCATTTGGATGAAATATGTAATTACAGAAATAGAAAGTGAGAAAGTCCTATAATACTTTCTAATCCCATGGAACAAGGGGAGGAATGTTGGCCAGAGCATACTTGACTTTAGGTGAATGTATCCCTAATTCTGAATGAACTCTGGCACATGGGAGCTGCTGAGGATAAGTCTCTTTAGGGAATGAATTGATGACTATGGTTGACTTTTCTCTCCTAAAGGAGAAGGAAGACCTTGTCATTGCTGCTGTTGACTTATAATAACAAAAAGAAAGGTCACCAATGCCCTCACAATCCTAACATGATTACTTTCATTTTTTGTACTCCATCCTAATGTTCATCTATGTGCATTTTTAGTTTTCATAATTGTAGTCATAATAATGAATGTATCATTTTATAGGTTTTCACTGAATATTATATGAAGACAGTATAATCATAATTTTATGGCTGTGTAATATTCCATTGATTTATACACAATAATTTATTTCAACATTCCTTATTATTATACATTAAGATTGCTTCTGATGCTTTACTATTTTAGATGGAGCTGCAAATAACATTATTGTGTACTTAGTTTTTCCTTCTGTTGAATTACTTCCTTAGGAAAAATTCTCAGGAGTGGAATTTTTGGGTCTAAGGGAATGATACATTTTTATAGCCCTTGGTATAAAATTGCCACAAGAAAGGTGCCAATAAAATTTCAGTGGCAATTTCTCCTTGAAGATTCTGTAGGACAGGGGATTGTTTTAACCACTCTGCAATGTTTGTCTTCTCCATTTTCTGGGATGTGTATGTCATTGGAGGCTTGGCTTAAAAAGAGAGGGACAAACAGATGAAATGCATTGCTCTGGCTTAGTTACGAGGTGCTCCCCAGCTTTCTCACAACTTGGAAGCCGTGGTTCAGTTCTTCCCTCTGCTTTTCCAGCTTTCTCAGCTCTGCACAACTGGATAGAAGGCTCTAATGGGCTCTGAGTTAAAGGAAATCAGGCATTATTAGGTAGGACATGGAGCAAATTTCCTTTTGAATCCTTCAGAATTGGATAGAAAAGGTAAACTTTGTTTAAGAAGGGTGGCTTGGTTCTAAAGTAATTTGCATACTTACTCTATGGAATTAGTCTGATTCAGAGGGTCAAAATGCTGATGTTCATTTTGTTGGATTCATGATAACTAGTACCAGACTATACAATCATCGGCTAAGTTAAGGCTATGTGTGAGAGACGTGGAGCTGAATTTAGGACAGAAACATGTGCCTCATTGGGATATGTGCCATTTGAGGATTTTTTTCACAATGCTTTTGGTCATATCTGGGCTTCTACCATATCCTCCTCTCTGCATAGGGAAAGTCGGTAACTTAAGTGACAGAGGTATGTTTCCAGGATCCTGAAGGAAAGGAAGCAGGCGTTACAACTCATGCAGTTCTTACATGGGCTGTGTTCTGCATGAGGGAGGGTAGCACTGTCCACCTATCTCTTGACCTACCCCAAGTAAATCTTATGCTCCGAAATCCTTGTTTTTCAAGAAATAGTTCCATTTTATCCACGTTATCTCTCTACTTCCAGTTACAAAAAACATTAAGCTTCTTTTTGGGAGAAGACTGGCAGGGGCCGTGGACGCCATCTGCGGTTATGAGAAAGCAAAAGAAAACTATCTCTAGAGGGTGTCATCATGGTCATAAGGACTCAGAAAGTGCTGTTTGCTAAGCTTCATTACAATTGTCAATACTAAATCTTACAGCCTCAAAACACAGTGTGATGTTATGATACTGGATAGGTCAAATCAGATGGAGTTTGAGTTCAGGTTTTCAATCACTTTTTTTTTCTATAGCATTTATTATAGAAACTGGGAAATCATTGTCTGAATCTTTCTTTTTTAAATTTTTAATTAAAAAATTTTTTTATTGGAGTGAAGTCTGAGTCTTTCTAGCTTTCCAGTTTGTAGTCTTCTGATTTGACACTTTGTGTTATGTGCTCATAACCACGGACACGTGTTTGTGTTATATTGGTCAACAATATAACAATATACTGTTATACTGTTTGTGTTAACAATATAGCACAAACAGTATAACAATACTGTTCGGGTGCAGGTGACAGAAATTCATCACAAACAAGTTAAAAAGAGGAATGTACTGGTTCGTGTTACAGGGAAGTCTGAATAGTTCTGGGCACACATGGATCCAGGGGCTGGAATAATATCCTCACATTTCTATTTTAACCTCTGTTTCATGGTTCTGCCCTTTTGGTGTGTGGCTTCTTTTTCATACAGGCTCTAGCCACATGTTAGGAAATATGGACAGTGGTAACCCAAAGTATACACTCTTCGCTTGTGACTCCCCTCTGCTAAGAGAGAGCCCGTCTGCCTCTGCATCCAGTCTCAAGAGTGACTTAGTTGGCGATGTTGGCATCATATGAACAAATTATTATAGTAAGGAAAATGATGTTCTCCAATTGGTGGGCCTAAGTGATAACTTCACTCCTTTGGCAGGTGGGGCTGGACATCAAGACTGATAATGTCCCACAGTGAGCACATGGGGTGGAAGAGGGGTGGTGTAATAAGGAAAAGTGGGGTACACTTAGAAAAAGAGGAGGAAGGGGTTCTGAGCAAACCCAACAAGTGGTCATTACAGGGCAGTTCTAAATGCCAGTAAGATTCACTGAAGAGATGAGGTGGCCTTTTTCAGTATTTTCTTTTCTTTTAGATCTGCTTTCCATTACCTTCCATGTTATCTGACATTTTGAGTCATGTGTTTAGACTACATTAAATGTGTACTCTCTCGTGCATAAATAAATATAAGCTGAGATCAAAGCGCATTACCTCTTTCTAGTGTTTGGAATGATTTACTTATTTTTCTAAAAGCCTTGGTTAGTGGGCTTTGATGTAATGGGATTCATGTTCACACCAAACTTCTTTCTACAACTTTGTAGTGGGTATTCAGTGGTCTCCACACCTGAAATGATAATTTTCTTGTCTCAACCTCTTCTCTACATATCAGCATAATTAACAGATTTAGTTGCTGTGTGAACCTTTATTTGCACTTCTGCTTAAATGTCGATGCATTAGGCCAAGTGACTCCTCTCTAAATTTTCCCTAAGGCTTCATAATCTTGTAGCTCACCAAGTAGCACGTTTTCTGTTAGGATGAACTTCCCTATTTTTTCAGTAATATACTTCATATTTCCTTAATAAGCCTTGATTATAGAACTTGTTAGCCACTTGTAAGCAGCTTTAAGTTTCTTTATTCTAGCAACAGACTGTTAAAATGTAGGAAGAGGCTCATTCTCTGATGATACTGACTTCCAAATACACAGCCTCCTCTAGTTTTCCTGTGGTCTTGTTGAGGATTTGAACTAAAGCATGATTATTCTATAATCTGGGGAAAGAAAAAATTGGTATGTATTGGGAATAAATATCTGATCTGTGGATATACAGGAACACGCCAGTTTTTTGACAATACTGACTGAAGTTGAGTTTATCTGTTCATCTCTCCCTCCCTCTCACCTCTCTCTCCCTTCTCTCTCCCCTTCCTCTCTCTCTCTTTTTCCTCCTTTCCATCTTTTCTTCCTTTCTTTCTTTCACTAGAGTAATGAACATCTCACAGCTGAGCTGGCTTAAATGGGTTCAAAAAGAGAGCTATTGTCTGAAACAATAGCATTACATCCCACTGCCTAAGATAAATAATACTTCTTAATAATACTTCATAAGACATTTTTCCTCAGTTGATGGAGCAGTTGATATTTGTGCAAAATTCAGTTTAAAAATGAGCCATAATTAAAAACGCAAATTCTGAGAAAAATCTTATATAAAGGACTGGCCATGGAGAAAGAGATAATTTACCAGTGTTTTCCATTAAGATTAAAGTCCCAAGGAAGAGATAGATTAAGGAAGATAGATTTCCTTTTAATTTGGAGGATGTTTCTTTTTCTGAAGACATAATGAATCAGCCAATCCCAAATTCTGTCTGGGCTGAATTGAAGAAGTGAAAAGTGTATAAGGTGCTCCCTTACTTACCTCTTCGACAACTGTTTTTATTCCAGAGAGCAACCAGCCTGTCCCCAGTTAATAAGTCTACTTGGTGGGTGGGGCTGAGAGCTTGTTGCTGAGACATTTGATCTCTGCGGTCTAATACCTACTGTTGATTCTTTGGAGGGGTTGTACCCATATTTTTTTTTATCCTCTTGATTATCACTCACAGCTATTGTTTGCATGTTGGGTAATTCCTGAGACATATATACACTTAATAGCATTTTAAAAGAGTTGCATTTTATGTTTTTTACTGAAAATTTCCACTTCCACTACACAGGATCTTGTGGACTCACCTGAGAATATAATTATCAAAGAATATAATAAACATAATTAACATTGTTTACTTTGAATTAGCACAGTGCTTGAAACTCAATTAATATTTGTTGGATGTTTTATTTATATGATACCAAAATATCACACATTATTTATTGAGTTCTTAATATAAAATTGATAACTCATATTCATGCACTGCTAATAACTATGACTATCACCTTAATTATGTATTGTAGCATATCATTTGCTTTGGTGACATACATTTATAAATAGTACTTATAGAATTAAGTATGTTAAAATCTGCAAGGGGTCTTGAATATTCTAGAAGATAATTTCATTACTTTACAGATAATAATGTATAACTAAAATATCTTGAGCATTTACCATTTGCTGGGCACCACAATAATCAAATTATATATAATACCTTATTTAGCCCTCATATGAATACTGAGAAAAAGAAATAGACCTGCAGGTTTAAATTTCTTATTTAAGGACACAGAGCAGAGTCACTTAATAGCAAACCTGAGATTTAAATCAAAGTTTTCCTGTGACTATGAGTCTGGGGACTCTCCATCATACTATATTGCATACATGTATTTTTGGAAGATATAAAATTATTTCTGCATGGTGGAGTCTGTGAAACCCCATTCTACCCTTTATTGTCAACCTGGGGCCTAACATAACATTATTTTAGTTGAAACAAATAGGCATGAAAAAGCATAGGTAATTAAGTTTACAAAGCTAAAAGAAAGAAAAAGAAAAAGAGTGGATCCCATGATTGACATGGAGAGTCAAGAGGTGATAAGGCCCTTGAGAATCTAGGATGAATGCTCTAAAGCATTTATAACAAGCAATCATGAGCAAGTGGCTTCAGTTCAGTTTAGTGAGACATAATTTGTCTCCCTAGGATGCACATAGTTTTCTATCTACATAAACCAGCTACTTATTAGTTGGCACCACCAAGGTGAGACTTTATAGCTTTGATTTCATAGTAGTTGCATCTAACTTACCATTTTATAGATCTGCTGAGATATAAACAGTGATGCTCATAAAAATTAAGGTTTATGGGCTTAATTTAAATTTAAAATATGGCACTTAATTTAAAATAATGGTTGACTATTCCTTCACAAGAAACTAGGCTGCTCTTTTATGATGATTTTGAATTGTGGGTTTTTATGGCTATTACTAAGGATGACTGCTGACACAGGTCCATCCTCACCAGCAGGCTTTCACTATTAAACATAAGTAAAGGATGAACAGAAATGTAATAAAGTCTATTCTATTTTATTTTGTACATTTGATTCATTTAAAATTTAAAAAGTGGATAAAGCACACTTGCAGAAGAAAATTAAGAGCATTGACTGACAGCTGATTCATAAAATCAGGCTTTTTATTGAAAAATATGCACAGTAAGACACTTAACTGTGTTTACTTAATAAATTACTTTCAGTCCCTACTACCATGGCTAGTAATTACATACTACATACATTTTATTGAACAAACATGGGATGCTAATTACATTTCTTATTATTTGAAGAAGTAGAATATTAAAAATTAAAGCCTTTCTTGAAGCAGCCTCTTGGAGTAAAAATCTCTGACTGATGCCTGTGAAATTACTTGTACATTAAGATACAGCTCACAAAAAAAAAAAAAATATGTGCTACAAATAGCACATTCTTCCTTTTCCTTTCCCTTCTGTGAGGTAAGTAGCAAGATCAGAAAAAGCTGAAAGAAGGTTAAAAGTGCAACTTCTTCTCTAACTTATTCTTTATTCATCATGTTCATTTATTTATCAAAATATATTCTTTTGATGCTGGTTATAGTGTTGAATAAGACAGGAAAAGCCCCAGCCCTCAAGGAGCTTACAGTTTATAAAGAAAGTAGATTTGGAGTAAGAAATGGTGAGTGTCATAAAGGTCATCATCAGAATGACTAACAGGGACACACAACCCAACAGGGATATGGCAAAGAGAAGATCAAAGGGGACTGAATAAGTGCCAGTTAATTCAGGGAGAGGTAGTTAGAATGTATTCCTGGCAGAGGTTAGGAGGGCCTAAGGTGAGCAGGAAAATTCGAGGAAAGGATAGTGTAATATGACTGGAGTATGAAGACTTAGAAATGAGTGGAGGGTGGGTGGCAAGAGTTTGTAAGATTGGAAAGTTGGTTCTCTAGGTCATGTGAAGGTTTTTCAGCAATCTGACTTGGGGGCATATATCCAAAAGAATTGAAATCTGAATCTCAAAGAGATATCTGCACTTCCATGTTCATTGCAGCATTATTGACAATAACCAAGACAAGGAAGCGACCTAAGTGTCCATTGACAGATGAACACATTAAAAAAATGTGGCATATACATATAATGGAATATTACTTATCCTTAAAAAAGATGGAAATCCTGCCATTTGCAACAGTAGGGATGGATCTGAAGGACATGATGCTAAGTGAAATAAGCCAGACAGAAAGACAGATACTGCATGATTTCACTTATATGTGGAATCTAAAATAGTCAAAAATATAGAAGCAGAGGATAAAATGGTGATTGCCAGGGAGGAGGGCAGGGAATGGGGAAATGGGGAAATGTTGGTCAAAAGGTACAAAGTTTCCACTTTACAAAATAATTTCTGGAGATCTACTATACAAAATAGGGCTTATGATTAATATTCCATATTGAATACTTAAAAATTTGCTAAGTGAGTAGATCTTATGTTAAGTGCTCTTATCAAAAAAGGAAAAAAAAAACAAACCTCAAGAAAAAAGAAAAAGGGGTGGGTGAAAACTTTTGGAGATGATGGATAAGTTTATGGTATTGATAATAATGAGGGTTTCAGGGGTGTATACTTATCTCCAGACTCACAAGTTTTATATGTTAACTATCTATAGCCTTTTGTATGTCAATTATTCCTCAATAAAGCTGTTAAAAAAAAGAATTATAAATTTTTTTTGAACTTTAACCTCTAATCCAAAGGAAAGCAATTGAAGAATTCTTTATTTAAAAAAATTAAAAATTTTTTTTAGAATTTTATTTATTTATTTATTTATTATACAGCAGGCTTTTATTAGTTATCTATTTTGTACATATTAGTGTATATATGTCAATCCCAATCTCCCTATTCATCCCACCCCCCCACCACTTTCCCCCCTTGGTGTCCATGCAATTGTTCTCTACATCTGTGTCTCTATTTCTGTCTTCCAAACTGGTTTATCTGTACCATTTTTCTAATTTCCACGTATATGTGTTAATATACGAAATTTGTTTTTCTCTTTCTGACTTACTTCACTCCGTATGAGAGTCTCTAGGTCCATCCATGTCTCTACAAATGACCCAATTTCATTCCTTTTTATGGGTGAGTAATACTCCATTGTATATATGTACCATTTCTTTTTTATCCGTTCGTCTGTTGATGGGCATTTATGTTGCTTCCATGACCTGGCTATTTTACATAGTGCTGCAATGAACATTGGGGTGCATGTGTCTTTTTGAATTATGGTTTTCTCTGGGTATATGCCCAGTTGAAGGGTTCTTTAGTGTCAGGGAGTTTGAATCACAGAAGAAAACTATTTCTTCTCAATTCCTTTATAAAGTAGCCTAGAATGGAAATCAATCTGGAAACATGTGAGTGGTCACAGTTGAAGAAATCTTTAATCAATAGCAAAGTAAATTAACTCGTGAGATGGAATACATTACTCATTATATTTACACCTCGGGTTACTTTACATTCGGTCTCTAAGAACATGAATAAAACAACCTTGTCATCCACCCAAAGAAGTGAGCTTCTGGGATTGGAGTGTTCTGGGTATTAGATCTGATTTGGAACAGATATTTGCAGGGTTTTTTTCCCTCCAATTTCTTGGGTCTTTAAATATTCTTGCTCAAAAGTATAGCCTGAGAGAGAGCCTCATCCACCAGAGGGCAGACAGCAGAAGCAAGAAGAACTACAATCCTGCAGCCTGTGGAACAAAAACCACATTCACAGAAAGATAGACAAGATGAAAAGGCAGAGGGCTATGTACCAGATGAAGGAACAAGATAAAACCCCAGAAAAACAACTAAATGAAGTGGAGATAGGCAACCTTCCAGAAAAAGAATTCAGATTAATGATAGAAGATGATCTAGGACCTTGGAAACAGAATGGAGGCAGAGATTGAGAAGATGCAAGAAATGTTTAACAAAGACCTAGAAGGAATAAAGAACAAAAAACCAGAGATGAACAATACAATAACTGCAATGAAAAATACACTAGAAGGAATCAATAACAGAACTGAGGCAGAAGAACGGATAAGTGACCTGGTAAACAGAATGGTGGAATTCACTGCTGCAGAACAGAATAAAGAAAAAGAATGAAAAGAAATGAAGACAGCCTAAGAGACCTCTGGGACAACATTAAACCTAACAACATTCGCATTATAGGGGTCCCAGAAGGAGAAGAGAGAGAGAAAGGACCTAGAAAATATTTGAAGAGATTATAGTCGAAAACTACCCTAACATGGGAAAGGAAATAGCCACCCAAGTCCAGGAAGCACAGAGAGTCCCATACAGGATACACCCAAGGAGAAACACGCCGAGACACATAGCAATCAAATTGGCAAAAAATAAAGACAAAGAAAAACTATTGAAAGCAGCAAGGGAAAAATGACAAATAACATAAAAGGGAACTCCCATAAGGTTAACAGCTGACTTCTCAGCAGAAACTCTACAAGCCAGAAGTGAGTGGCATGACATATTTAAAGTGATGAAAGGGAAGAACCTACAACCAAGATTACTCTACCAGGCAAGGATCTCATTCAGATTCGATGGAGAAATCAAAAGCTTTACAGACAAGCAAAAGCTAAGAGAATTCAGCACCACCAAACCAGCTCTACAACAAATGCTAAGGAACTTCTCTAAGTGGGAACCACAAGAGAAGAAAAGAACCTACAAAAAGAAACCCAAAATAATTAAGAAACTGGTCAAAGGAACATACATATCGATAATTACCTTAAACGTGAATGGATTAAGTTCTACAACCAAAAGACACAGTCTCACTGAACGGATACAAAAACAAGACCCATATATATGCTGTCTAAAAGAGACCCACTTCAGACCTGGGACACATACAGACTGAAAGTGAGGGGATGGAAAAAGATATTCCATGCAAATAGAAAGCAAAAGAAAGCTGGAGTAGCAATACTCATTTCAGATAAAATAGACTTTAAAATAAAGAATGTTACAAGAGATAAGGAAGGAGACTACATAATGATCAAGGGATCAATTCAAGAAGAAGATATAATAATTATAAATATATATGCTCCCAACATAGGGGCACCTCAATACATAAGGCAACTGCTAACAGCTATAAAAGAGGAAATCGACAGTAACACAATAATAGTGGGGGACTTTAACACTGCACTTAAACCAATGGACAGATCATCCAAAGAGAAAATTACTAAGGAAACACAAACTTTAAATGACACAATACACCAGATAGGTTTAGTTGATATTTATAGGACATTCCATCCAAAAACAGCAGATTACACTTTCTTCTCAAGTACACACGGAACAGTCTCCAGGATAGATCACATCTTGGGTCACAAATCAAGCCTCAGTAAATTTAAGAAGATTGAAATCATATCAAGCATCTTGTCAGACCACAACGCTATGAGATTAGAAATCAATTACAGGGAAAAAATCAGTAAGAAATACAAACACATGGAGGCTAAACAACACACTACTTAATAACCAAGAGATCACTGAAGAAATCAGAGGAAATCGAAAAATACCTAGAAACAAATGACAATGAAAACACGATGATCCAAAACCTCTGGGATGCAGCAAAAGCAGTTCTAAGAGGGAAGTTTATAGCAATACAAACCTACCTCAAGAAACAAGAAAAATCTCAAACAATATAACCTTACACCTAAAGGAACTAGCGAAAGAAGAATAAACAAAACCCAAAGTTAGTAGAAGGAAAGAAATCATAAAGATACGATCAGAAATAAATGAAACAGAAACAGAAAACAACAGCAAAGATCAATAAAACTAAAAGCTGGTTCTTTAGGAAGATAAACAAAATTGATAAACCATTAGCCAGATTCATCAAGAAAAAGAGGGAGAGGAGTCATACCAATAAAATTTGCAATGAAAAAGGAGAAGTTACAACAGACACCACAGAAATACAAAGCATCCTAAGAGACTACTACAAGCAACTCTATGCCAATAAAATGGACAACCTGGAAGAAATGTACAAATTCTTAGAAAGGTATAACCTTCCAAGACTGAACCAGGAAGAAATAGAAGATATGAACAGACCAATCACAAGTAATGAAATTGAAACTGTGATTAAAAATCTTCCAACAAACAAAAGTCCAGGACCAGATGGCTTCGCAGGTGAATTCTATCAAACATTTGGAGAAGAGCTAACACCCATTCTTCTCACACTCTTCCAAAAAATTGCAGAGGAAGGAACACTCCCAAACTCATTCTATGACGCCACCATCACCCTGATACCAAAACCAGACAAAGACACTACAAAAAAAGAAAATTACAGATCAACATCACTGATGAATATAGATGCAAAAATCCTCAACAAAATACTAGCAAACAGAATCCAACAACACATTAAAAGGATCATACACCATGATCAAGTAGGATTTATCCCAGGGATGCAAGGATTCTTCAATATTCACAAATCAATAAATGTGATACACCATATTAACAAACTGAAGAATAAAAACCATATGATCATCTCAATAGATGCAGAAAAAGCTTCTGACAAAATTCAACACCCATTTACAATAAAAACTCTCCAGAAAGTGGGCCTAGAGGGAACCTACCTCAACATAATAAAGGCCATATACGACAAACCCACAGAAAACATCATTCTCAATGGTGAAAAACTGAAAGCGTTTCCTCTAAGATCAGGAACAAGACAAGGATATCCACTCGCATCATTATTATTCAACATAGTTTTGGAAGTCCTAGCCATGGCATTCAGAGAAGAAAAAGAAATAAAAGGAATACAAATTGGAAAAGAAGAAGTAAAACTGTCACTGTTTGCAGATGACATGATACTATACATAGAGAGCCCTAAAGATGCTACCAGAAAACTATTAGAGCTAATCAATGAATTCGGTAAAGTTGCAGGATACAAAATTAATGCACAGAAATCTCTTGCATTCCTATACACTAATGATGAAAAATCTGTAAGAGAAATTACGGAAACACTCCCATTTACCATTGCAACAACAAAAAAAAATAAAATACCTAGGGATAAAGCTACCTAGGGAAATAAAAGACCTGTATGCAGAAAATTATAAGACACTGATGAAAGAAATTAAAGATGAAACAAACAGATGGAGAGATACACCGTGTTCTTGGATTGGAAGAATCAATATTGTGAAAATGACTATACTACCCAAAGAAATCTACAGATTCAATGCAATCCCTATCAAATTACCAATGGCATTTTTTTTTACAGAACTAGAGCAAAAAGTCTTAAAATTTGTATGGAGACACAGAAGACCCCACATAGCCAAAGTGGTCTTGAGGGGAAAAAAACGGAGCTGGAGGAATCAGACTCCCTGACTTCAGATTATACTACAAAGCTACAGCAACGAAGAAAATATGGTACTGCACAAAAACAGAAATATAGATCAACGGAACAAGATAGAAAGCCCAGAGATAAACCCACACACCTATGGTCAACTAATCTATGACAAAGGAGGCAAGGATATACAATGGAGAAAAGACAGTCTCTTCAATACGTGGTGCTGAGAAAACTGGACAGCTACATGTAAAAGAATGAAATTAGAACACTCCCTAACGCCATACACAAAAATAAACTTAAAATGGATTAGAGACCTACATGTAAGACTGGACCCTATAAAACTCTTAGAGGAAAACATAGGAAGAACACTCTTTGACATAAATCACAGCAAGATCTTTTTTGATCTGCCTCCTAGAGTAATGGAAATAAAAATAAACAAATGGGACCTAGTGAAACTTAAAAGCTTTTGCACAGCAAAGGAAACTCCAAACAAGACGAAAAGACAACCCTCAGAACGGAAGAAAATATTTGCAAATGAATCAATGGACAAAGAATTAATCTCCAAGATCTATAAACAGCTCATGCAGCTCAATATTAAAAAAACACCCAATCCAAAAATGGGCAGAAGGCCTAAGTAGACATTTCTCCAAAGAAAACATACAGATGGCCAAGAAGCACATGAAAAGCTGCTCAACATCACTAATTATTAGAGCAATGCAAATCAAAACCACAGTGAGATATTACCTCACACCAGTTAGAATTGACATCACCAGAAAATCTACAAACAACAAATGCTGGAGAGGGTGTGGAGAAAAGGGAACCTTCTTGCACTGATGATGGGAATGCAAATTGATACAGCCACTATGGAGAACAGTATGGAGGTTCCTTAAAAAACTAAAAATAGAATTACCATATGACCCAGCAATCCCACTACTGGGCGTATACCCAGAGAAAACCACAATTCAAAAAGACACATGCACCCCAATGTTCATTGCAGCACTACTTACAATAGCCAGGTCATGGAAGCAACCTAAATGGCCATCGACAGACGAATGGATAAAGAAGATGAGGTACATATATACAATGGAATATTACTCAGCCATAAAAAGGAACACAATTGGGTCATTTGTAGAGACGTGGATGAATCTAGAGACTGTCATACAGAGTGAAGTAAGTCAGAAGGAGAAAAACAAATATCGTATATTAACGTATATATGTGGAACCTAGAAAAATGTTACAGATGAACCGGTTTGCAGGGCAGAAACTGAGACACAGATGTGGAGAACAAACGTATGGACACCAACGGGGGAAAGTGGCAGCGGGTGGTGGTGGTGCTGTGATGAATTGGGAGATTGGGATTTACATGTATACACTAATACGTATAAAATGGATAACTAATAAGAACCTGCTGTATAAAAAAATAAGTAAAATAAAATTCAAAAAAAAATATATATATAGCCTGAGAGCAGACATAAAGTATGTTTGTTTTCATCAATAACTCCAAATTTGGCTGGTCATTAACCTGTCCTTTGGCATTAAGATGCTTGTGCAGACAGAAATGTAAAGGAACTCATTGTTAATACCTGTTCAGGATCAGAAAATTGAGGATTTAAGAGTTTGGCTGTGATGTCAACTATATCGGAGGGCTATAGATGTTTGAGTTTCCAGCTCAGTCTTTCAAAAATACTTGTGAACAGAGAAAAATACCTGTATTTTAAACCTTGCCTCATATTATACCCAGAAAAAAATTTGAAGCAATTTTTTTTTTCTTTTTTTGGGACGGTACGTGGGCCTCTCACTGTTGTGGCCTCTCCCATTGCGGAGCACAGTCTCCGGACGTGCAGGCCCAGCAGCCATGGCTCACGGGCCCAGCCGCTCTGCGGCATGTGGGATCCTCCCGGACTGGGGCACGAACCCATGTCCCCCGCATCAGCTGGCGGACTCTCAACCACTGTGCCACCAGGGAAGCCCTTGAAGCAATTTTTGATAAAAATAACTATGTCATTACTTTAGAAATTATTTGATTAATCAACGAATATTTATTGGGTACCATATTTAAGTCACGCAGTTTACACATATAAATTAGTCCTCCAAGAGTCCTGAAAATTAGATATTTCAGGCATCTTCACTTTAGCAGTCAAACTTGGGATCAGAGAGGTAAGTTTGCCATAGGACACAAAGCTAATAAGTAGTGGAGATGTGATTTAAACTCAGGTTTGGCTGCTTCAAGAGGGTGTGCTATTTTCACTGTCATGTAATGTCTCCAAAGGGTTTATTTAATATTTATTAAGTTACTTACATGGACTGGTTATTTTGTGGATCACAAACCTATGCCCAGAGGTCATAAGAAAAATGAGGGGGAGATGTAAATTATTTCAGGAAATTATTTGAGGAAATATTATTTGCTATCCTGGAGCAGGGTTTATTATAGCACAGCTGGATAAGCAAAAGACTAGAGTCATGGGGTAGTGGGCTTCTTATTCTGTTCAAAAGGTGGTCTTTAACAGAAGAGGGAAATCTTCATGCTTGTTTATTTGCTTATCATTTGTCTCACAATAATTATACCTAAATGAGGAGGATTAATGAAAGTTCCTGCTTCTCTCTAGGGTTTTATTCCAGTATGATTGATAATAAGTAAGAAACAGTGGTAAATATACAGAATTATTCCTGGGGATTTATTTCTTTAAAAAGAAAGACTAGCACTTCTCAAACTATTTTTTGCTGAAGATTAGTGTTTTGTTAGATATTAATAATGGTTCTGCCAAAAAATAGTTGAAATAAATTTAGGAAATTTGAGATGATACACTGTCAGACTTGATCTTTATAATTGGATTTATTAGAACCTTTAATAGGTATATTATAATCACTGATTCCCAGGAACCACCCCAAACCCATTTAATGGGAATCTCTGGGGGTGAGACTCAGGCATCAGTTTTAAGTTTTCCAGATAATGCTGTGATTCTGGTATGCAGAAATGCTATTGTAATGAAACTTTTTTTTTTTTTTTTAGTACATATGCTCAGGCTAGAGGCCAATTGTTTTCATTTCGTCAATTATTTGTCACAATGGAGAAAAAATGATGATAAATGACACAAAGTAGAAAGGCTTTTGTAGTTTGTCATAGATTCAGTTCTTTATTAAATGAAAGTCAATTTTGATCAGAGGAGCATCCTATGAATTACTAGTGATGGGAGAACAGATGGAGCTACAAGAGAGAAGGAAATGACTGGAAAATAAGCCAACTCCCCCCTGTATATCTGATTTCTGTCCACAATGCTTCCACTTTTCTAGAGGCAGCAGCCAGGACCACCGTGGGAATGCAGGGCCCTCTGCAGCTGCCCCTCTGTCGCCTGGGGCACCTGTTTTTGCAGCTCTGTTGAGGGCTGAGGGCTGAATTTTTCCTTTTATCCTTTCACTTTAGTCTCTTGGTTCTGGCAGAGACTTCAGGTCCTATTAAGTGGATTCTTGCTCTTTTAGCCTGTTCTATATGCCTGATGTGAAACAAGTTCATTAAAAATAAGGGCTGACTTCCCTTCTTAATTCTTTTCCATGGAGCCCAGTGTCTCTGGGGTAGAGACAAACCCAGGAGAGAAACGCCCCCCACCCCCTGGGCTTGCTCATCTCTCCAGGCCCAAGTCCCACTTTTGTTTCGGACTCTCTGCCTGGGCATTCCCCTCACTGCAGTTCCATAAACACTGTCCTTTATGACTTGGAGCTTTTGCGGGGGTGGCTGTATTCCTCCTCGCAAGCACTTCCTTTGTGCTGTCTGGCTAAGTCCCATTTGATATTGTCCTTCACAACTTGGCTTGGAGACCACCTTTCCTGGCATTGCCCCCCCCTCCTCCACCGTCCTCCCTCATATACTCATCCGGGTTGAAAGCCCCTCATGTCTGCTACCAACAGCACCCCTTACATGGTCTAACAATGGTAATCTGCATGCACGTCTCCCCAGCTGGCTCCTAGAGTCCTTGAGGGCAGAGTCTGTGTTTTGTTTTCCAGGTCCCAGCTTAATGCCTGGTCTACCAAACATGCTTCACTAATGTTTTATGGGTAAATGAAAACACTCTTTCTTGCTCTTCCCAACACTGAACACACTCGTTCACATGTTCACAACTTTACATTCTTTTAGATCCCTTTCTCTTCTTTTCTAAACCACCTTCTCAACTGGCAAATTGTGGCTCCAGCCATACCCCTCAATACTGACATCATATTGATTTCCACTTACTGACTTAATATTTTTACTTTGTAATATGTATTTTATAAAAACCTGGTATGAGTTTTATATTCCCAAATGGACCATAAACTTTTCAAGACAACTATATTCTCCCACTTCCAACTTCAAGTAGCCATTGAATGGCTGTATGACTCAAATGATGTAACTCAGGTCTGTATTTTAGCCTTATTCTCTCCACCTACCTGTATGCTTTCATTGTGCCCTCATGTATGATTCCAGCAATTAACTTTCTGCTTGCAGATGTCTTCATTCATTCTTTATTTTCATAAATTAATGTCTTTGTTCAATATACATTGACCGAGCACCTCTTGGAGGGGCTAAGGTCACAGCAGTGAATAAAACAGACAAAATTCCGGCCCTAGTGGGTGGGGGCAGAAAGAAGACGACATAAACAAGTAACATATAGAGGGTCACATGGTAATAAAGATATTGGAGAAAGTAGATCTAAAGGAAGGAGGATAGAGAGTGTTGAGGGAGTTGCAGTTTAAAATAGGAAAAGCCCACTGATAATGTGGCCTTTGAGTTGCAGCAGCCTGAGGGAATGAGCCCCGTGGCTATCAGGGGGAGAAAGTTCCAGGAAGAGGGAATGGCAGATGCCAAGGCTCTGATGGGAGCATGATAAGTGTATTGGAGGCACAGAAAGGCTATCAGTGTGGTTGGAGCAGGCAAAGTGGGAGAGTCGTGGGGGAGGGAGCTGGAAAGGTGATGAGGGTGAACAGAGACTATAGGGTCTGGAGGTCAAGATATGAACTTGGCCTATTTATCGGAACCTTGTTTGGGTATCCAGTGTAGAACCAATGCCGTTTCAGTGTTTTGGAGGATATAAAGGTGAAGGCTCAGACTCTGCCCTCAGTGAGTTCAGACTCCATAATGTGGGGAAAGCCCCAGTATGGGTGAGAAGCATCTCAGATCCCAAGTACAGAAGCTTAGTGCTGACTCATATACTGTTGGTGTGAGTGTAAACTAATATACTTCCCCCACCCCCCACCATAGTTCAATCTGGCAAAATGTATACAAATTTCAAATATGTATGCTCTGGACGTGGCAGTTGCACATCTAGGTTTTTTCCCTAAGTAAATATGAAGTATACAAAGATGCATAAGCAAGTATGTTTATAATGAATTGTTTATAATAGTGAAAAATTAAATATTCAGCAATGAGCTTAGGCAAGTGAATGTGATACATCCAGATAAGGAAATATTTTATAGTTATTCAAAATGATGATGTAGCTATTGATACAGAAAGATTATCATGATATATAGTTAAGTGGAATAAAGTTATAAAACAGCATGCAAAGGAGGAATCCATTTTTATAGCATATTAAAAGTGTGTGATTTATATATCATGGAAATCTAGATGAATATGGACCAAGCTGTTAGTCGTACTAATAGACACATATTGGAACTTGGGGGGATTTTTACTTTCTTTATTATACCTCTCTGATTGGTATGATGAAATCAATGGGAAGCCATTTCTATGGCAATCAGAAAATTACTGTTTTCAGTTTTTAAAAAGGAAAGAAAATGATAAATCCTTAGTCCATAATAAACGCTGTGTCCAGCAAGTGTACTGCTTTTCACCTGATCCCCCTGAGCACATGTGGTGGACTTCTGGGTTCCCACATATAAAGGCTTACTTGGTTTTATCAATTTACTTTCTTGTCCGCCCAACTAGGGCAGATCTAAGAACCCATCACTCTGACTCTTACTTCCTTTTACCCTTCCCTAATTTGCTTTTGATATCAATATCTCCAAAGTGAAAATGAGAGATGAAAATACCACAAAATGGGAACCATATTTATCAGGAGAAGATGCATAACCGATTAACTTGGCTTATATGTTCTGTGCCCAGTTTGGGACTTTTTGGTCCTTGATTAGAAAATGTTTCTGGGTCCCCAAGGACACTTATTACTCATGGTTGTTACTTCTTGAATACTACTGATGCCTATTCAGGATTTGTTTGAAGAGTTTTAAAATTGGATTGTCCGCCCCCTTGCCTGTCCCCTATACAGTCCTGACTCAGCCAAGCAGAAAGAGTTCTGAAAGGACTGAATGAAAGCTGTAGTTTCCAGCCAATCCCCCTGGGGAGCTGGAGATGTCTGGGCCGTGGTTCGGAGTCATTAATTCTGCTTGCTTTGACTTTGCCAACTGTGTTTGATTTCATTTTTTCTCTCTCACTGGGCACTTCATTGTAGAATTTTGTATATAAAGGGAGTGTTCAGCATGTATTGCAGTTTCCCGCATGTGCTTAGGCAGCGAATGCTGTCAAAAGCACTCAGTATAATAAAAAAATGGCTCTCATCAATGACATTTTTTTTATTATGGATTTCCTAGCTCTCTGATAGTCTGTACCTTTGATTTAGGATTTCAAAAAGAATTTAATCATGAAAGAAAGCTCTGTGTGCTGGATGAATCCTCTTGAAAGCAATTGCCTTTTATACCTTCAGGTTCTTAATCGCTCCTTCAGTCTGCTCAACTGTTTTATTCTTTTATATTTGGATCAACATGTAAACAACTGAGGATCATGGCTGACTTTACTTAAGGTAAATGTAATGGAAAGGTAGAAATGAAATCCAGGCTCAATGGAGGAAGGAGAGAATATACCATTTGGGGAATAAAAGAGATAGGAAGCTGATCCACTCAATCAAAGGATGACTTTTCATGCCTAAGTTTCTGCATCAGGAATATGGAACTATTCCACTTTAGCTTTCCCCAAAGTGAGTTTCAGGGAACAGTAGTCCCATGAGGCTAGTGTTCCAAGGCTAGTGCTCCAAGGTCAGGTACTACACATGATCCTCAGTGGTTTACAACATATATTAGCTCTGAGAAGACTTGATGTAAAATTTTATTTTGTTGAATATAGCATTTTTTAAATGTATTTGCCTACTGAACTCTTTTCAGAAGAATCACTTATACCACCTGAGTTTTATGTTCCTTTCTTCCTTTGGAAAATTGAAAGATTAATGAATTATCTATAATTGAGATTAAAAGACATATACACTGGAGCCCAAAGTTAGAGCAAAAAGTTAATATATTAAGGGATCTTCTGCTTTATATCTAATTTTGTGAATCTTTCATTTAAAAAGATACACAAAGCAAATATGACAAAATGTTAACAGTTCTTATTTTTGAAAAGAGATTTTCAGTTATGCTCCTTTTCAGTATGTGTTCAATTTCTGAGAAAGTCAGTTAAGGTGCACAGGAAATGTAAATGTCAATTGTGTATAAGGCATTACAGTAATAACCATTCATCTGTTCATTTATTCAACAAAAGTTTATTGAGTACTTAAAATATACCATGCACGATTCTTGGCATTTGTGATATACCAATAAATAAATAGATAAAGATCTCTGTCCTTGAGGTGCCAGACTAAGGTTTAATTCAATAAATATTTATGAATTGTTGAGGCTTGTTTCTAATAATGTCTGAATAAGATTCTATCTGACTGACCCTTCTGCAGATAACAACTATAAAGTCTAGACAAAAATGAAACAAAACTAAAAAGCAAAACCAATGGCCAGAAAGTGCTGGAAAGCAACAAAATGCAGGTAGTTTCTGGAAGGAAATCAACACTTAGACAAAAGGGAAGGCTCTGGGTGAGTTCCTATCTGTATGGCTTATAAACTGAGTAAAGGCCTCAGCTTGCCCTATGGATGTAGGATGCTAAAACTATGATAGAACACCTGAAGTCTTTTTGGTCTAAAAAAATCAAATAACAAAGATCTGGGCAACAAAGCTTCTGGAAAGTGATGGAATCAGAGAAGGAGACTAAAGATACATCCCGACCGCCTGACTGGCCCTGAAGCATAAATGTTTGGGGTAGGTTCCAAGCAGCTTAGTTAAGGATTAGATACTGTTATCCAAGAAAAAGAGCTTGAAGTTTGAGGCCTGTCAAGCTAATTGCCTGCTAACAGAAACAAACTCAACAACAGAACACTCTTTAGAGGCATAAAACATAATCTAGCAATCCACAATCTAAAATTACTTAATATACAAAGAATCAGAAAAATCTGATTCATTCTCAGGAGAAAAGAGAGTAAATGAAGGCCAACTCCAAGATGAGCCAGATGTTGGAATTAGCAGTCAAGGATTTTAAAGTAGTTATTATAGAGATGCTCAAGGTCATGAAGAATATATGCTCACAATGAGTTTTTAAAAAGTAAATCTTAGCAGAGAAGTAAAAAGAATAACAAAGAATGAAATGGAAATTCTAGAATTGAAAAATTACAATATTTGAAAATTTAAAAATTCACTGGATGGGCTTAGCCAAAAGAAAAAGAAAAAAAAAAAAGAGGAATCTGTGAACTTGAAGAGAAAGAAGTCGGAATTGCACCTCAGTGAAACATGGCAAAATATGAAAACATTTACCATAAGTGTAACTCAAGTCCCAGAAGAAGAGAGAGGGAATGGGGCATAAATAATGGCCATTTTTTTTACATACATTCGTAAATTTGAGAAGATTAGAAAAACGTAAGCGGGATGTATACAAAGAAAACCATGCAAAACATAGTCACACTTCTGAAAATCAATGATTAGGAGAAAATCTTGAAAGTAGCCAGAGAAAATCAACACATTTTATAAAGGGGAATGAAAATTCAAATCATTACTGATCTCCTGTTAGAGAAAATGGAGGGTAAAATACATTAGAACAAAATCTTTAAAGAGCTGAAAGGGAAAACTGTTTAACCCAGAATTTTCTGTCCAGAAAAAATATCCTTCAAGAATGAATGCAAGGTCTCCCTGGTGGCGCAGTGGTTGAGAGTCCGCCTGCCAATGCAGGGGACACGGGCTCGTGCCCCGGTCCGGGAGGATCCCACATGCCGCGGAGCGGCTGGGCCCGTGAGCCATGGCCGCTGAGCCTGTGCATTCGGAGCCTGTGGTCCGCAACGGGAGAGGCCACAACAGTGAGAGGCCCGCGTACAGCAAAAAAAATAAAAATAAAAGAATGAATGCAAAATGAAGACATTTTTAGGTCAAACTAAGGGAATTTGTCACCAGTGGACCTGAACTGGAACCATATTGTGTTGAAAGAAGTTCTTCAAGCTGAAAGGAAATGATATCAGATAGAAATGACCAATTTTGAGAGTTACCATAAAGATATACTAATCAAGACAGCAGAGTATTGGTGAAAGAGTAGACACGTCAATCAATGTAATAAATAGAGAGCTCAGGAATAGATCCACACAAATTTAGCTAATTTTTGAAAAAGATGCAAACACAATTCCATGGAGAAAGGATAAATTACACAAATATATATGTTTATCAAAACTCAGCAAATGTACACTTAAGATTTATGCATTTCATTGTATGTATGCAAGTTTAAAAGAAAAATAATAAAGTGATGAACTTTAATGATTTGCATATTGACAGATTTAGGAGTGAAATGCATCAGTGTCTTCAATTTACTTTGAAATGCATTAAAAACAAGGTGGATTGATGTATGGATAGAAGAATGAATAGAAAAGTGATAAAGCAGATTAGTAAAATGATAATGGTCAAATCCAAGTGGCAGTTATACAGGTGCTTCTAGTATTATTTTTCTCTCTCTGTTTAAAGTGTTTTGTGTAAAAACATAATAATGGACTGCCTATTATGGACTGGTATTTCTAACCATGGTCCCCCAAATCAGGAAAAAGTAGTTCTTTATTCTCAAGTATCTCCTAGTCTAGTGAGAGAAACAAACATGTAAATCATAAAAATACGGTACTATAAATTCAATAGGGATGAATAAAGGTTATTATGACAATATGGAGAAAGGTTCCATAATCCAAACCAAGGGTGGTCAGAGGTGGTGAGGAAAGGGGTCTAGTATTAGGTGATGCTTTTACTGAGTCCTAAAGGATGAAAAACAGTTTGCCAGAAAAGTTGAGGAAAGAAGGCAAGGGAGCAAAGAGTATTCCAGGTAGAGGAGATAGCATGGGCAAAGACAAGAAGAGGATTTACAAAAGAAATGAGTGGGATATTAAATGTAATCAGAAGCCAGACACTGCAGTTTGGGCGTGTCTATTGGGAGCTATATAATGGTCTTAAATAAGGAAGTAGCATGAACACATTTGAGTTTTAGACAGACTGCTCTGGCAGCTGTGGAAGACAGAATTGAAGTATTGCTTCTGCAAGAGTAATTAGGCTGTTACAATAATAAGACTTGATGCGAGCCTGAACTAGGACTTACATTTTAAGGATGGGGGAAAAAGGGATGTCAGTTTAAGGCACAGGAAGAAAGCAAGGTTCGATATGGGTTTGGGGTGGCCATATAATTTATCATCTATAAAGGGCACTTTCGAGAGTGAAAGTTGGCATTTTGATAATTATGCCAGGGCACCAGGAATTAACTGAAATAGTCTAGGGCAAGTGGAGCATGTTGTCAGACGAGATATGACAGGGCATGAATTGAAGAGGAGCCTAGAATGACTCTGAGACCCCTAACTCAGCTGACAGAGATGGGAGCAGGTTTAAAAGTAAAGATGATGACGTACAAAGAAGTCTGTGATTTGTTGGTTTCTGCTCTAAGGAATTTACAATCTAGAGAACACTCAACTTTTCTTGGCTACGGTAGTCAAGGATAGAAGGGGCATCTGAGCTGGATCTTAAAGAATGTAGGATTAGGGGCTTCCCTGGTGGCGTAGTGGTTGAGAGTCCGCCTGCCGATGCAGGGGACACGGGTTCGTGCCCTGGTCCGGGAGGATCCCACATGCCGCGGAGCGGCTGGGCCCGTGAGCCATGGCCACTGAGCCTGCGTGTTCAGAGCCTGTGCTCCGCAACGGGAGAGGCCACAACAGTGAGAGGCCCGCGTACCGCAAAAAAAAAAAAAAAAGAATGTAGGATTTGGATCTCCAGAAAGATAGAAGGAGACATTAGACCAAAGTGAGCCCTGTGCCTTGAGCTCTGAAAATAACATTTTTCATAGAGCTGGGTTTTTTTTGATTACTTAAATAGTTAAAAAATGGAAATAACTCAAGTACCCCATTATTAGAATTCTAGGAGTCCAAGTGAGAAATAGACACCAAAACAGACAGATGAGGTCAATATATCTATATCTATCTCTATTACTATTATTACCAGATCTGGAATGGAGCAGGTAACTGAGACCTGCAGCCACCATTGTGCTTCCTGATTGGATCTCGGGAGTCCTCACGGGGAGAGGAGTCTCTAAGGCAGTCACCACGATATTCTTGTTTTCAGAGGTATTCTGTAACTTCAAGATGGAGCTCCTTTCCAGGTAGATGATTATCCATCTAGAAGAAGAATCACTGTCTTATTTGTATCAAGCCCTGAGAGGGGGTTTAGAGAGAGAAAGATAACAGGTGACATCTGACTTTTATGTCATTATCTTGTTCCTATCAAAAAAGTAAATCAACTGATGTCAGAATCTTCCTACTTAACCAGTTGGATAATTCCCTCCTCTTCCAATGTTGGGGAGTTAAAGGAGGGTGGGGAAAAGAGATAAAAGCTTTACTGGCATGCTGTCCTTTCCTGGAATGAAAGTGATTTCGTGGACACATGAAGGCAGGAGAATAGAGTCCCTTCTAACATACTTTATATTTCTATCATAATTCAAGTCCAGTTTGGTTATCCATTTCAGAAATATATTAATATATTCTCATGTGGCAACACCCTTTATAGAACATTCCCACTATGCCTCTGCTTGCAAGTCTCCTTTTTTTCTTCATCCTGATGGTTTCTAGGCACTGACATCCTCATATTTGTAGATTTACATTCAATTACAAATTCTTTAGGCTGCAATTTCATTTTGCTTCCATTTCTATCTGATTGGTTTCTTTTGAACAAGATATACCTCTTGATCACTGTCTTCATAATGAATTCTATACCACCAAGTCTCAGCCATATTTATGAGGTAAAATTGATCTTCTTTGCTAAGCCTCAAGTTCACCTTGACTTTTTTCCCCTATTGAACGCATTGGTATATCTACTAAAATATATGTAGATTCTTGTACTTCCAACTGTGTTCTCTGTTGAATTATCTGGCACTTCACCCACTGTTAATCTTTTTTTTCAACGTCAGAAGCGATGTTGACTGTCTTAATATTTTTGCCATTTTACTGAGAATATTTCATCTTCCTTTTCAATTTCAAGTTAAAGTCCTCTCAGTCAGAACAACAAATTATTTTCTTCCCAGTCATCATGATATATTATTCTTTGTCAGAGGTATTCTATAACCTCTAGATGGAACTCAAGGATACATGCACTACTCCCTCTTTCCAAAGTCAAGGAAGAAGATGTGTACTGATATCTATCTATATATCTAGATCTATAATCTGTATATCTATGTATCTTCACCAAAAAATTAGTGCCTTTTGGTGGGTAGAGGAAAATCTCTCTCAGGACTGGATGATATCTTTGGAGGCTTTTTTCTCCTTATCTTTTCATCCCTGCAAGATGAACTGGGGAAGACTTCTATTTGGAGGAGTCCCTTATCATGGTAGACCTAGAAGAGCTAGGTAGAAGACAGAAGAGGAAGGCTGGCAAGTACACCTTAGCTGAGATTGACTTTGGAACTCTGGAAAATGGGCTTTATTTTCCGTGCTGTCGCTATGAGGGTAGTAAGATCTAGAAAGCCAAGAAGAAGGTCATTCAGCTTCATTTTAATTAAAGCTTAAGGCTAAAGGGTCAAAAGTAATGCACATAGCTCATCTAGACCAGTGTTGGGGAAAATATTACAAGCCTCTTCTTAATATTTACATATGGGGTCTTCTGTTCCATTCTTCAGGAAGAAACAGTATTGGAGAAACACTTCTTGCCCTTTTATCCAACCTCTTCCTCCAACAAGGAGAGTGAAACTAATTCAACTGGTGAAACTAGGGAGTGCTTGGAAGCCTTTGAGTCCCACTAATGGGAACACAGCCATTGCGCTGTGACTCAAGTAACATAGGACATCTCTTTCATCTATACATGCTTCCAGGATTGGCAGGGACTTGCTGTTCTCTATTCCCTAATTTCAGCTTCTTCAAGACTGTAACTGCATGAGTACATCAGGGTTGCATATTTACCAAACTCTAGGTTTGGAGAGTGGTAAAGGAAGCCTTGCAATGACCTCTGATTCTGATTTATTGGCAATTGAGCTGATAGTCTGATACTGATTTAGCTAGTTATTTATGTTTGTACCCCGGAGGGGACAAGGAAAAGTGCTAATTTGAGTACCAAATCCCACCCTGAACTTTCAGCACCCAGCTCACCAAGGAAGTAGATCCTACTGAGATACCAAAGATTTAGCTAGGAAAAGAGCTTTGCATGTTCTTGGAATGTATTCTCTGCATATGGCTCCCTCCTCACCAATGTGACCTGTTACAGTGTCATCTAGTCAAGGTTTCAAGGACTTAGTATCCCAATCAAATGTCTCTTTTCATCAGCGATAATCAACATCACTAGCTAAAATCCTATTCTTTTTGGAACTTTGTGTTTTGGTCTGGAAAACCAAAACATATCTATATTATCCTCCATTTTCTAATAATCTACAATTTACTTCTCATATTCTCTCCTTTTAAAGCCCTGATACAATGTGGAAGAAATGGTTAAATCATTACCTGTCATGTGGCAAAGATGTCCTAGTCATAGGCCACTATAGTTAGAGTGGTGAAGATATAAAATAGGATGTAATAGGGGAAAACGCACAAGCAGAGACGTAGCAGAACACACACACTCCCACAAGCACTTCTTTTGCTAGAGAGTTGTTGACTCAAGCTGGGCATAGCTGGACAGGGTGCACTATAACCAATGATCCAGTGGAGAAGACTTTGCCCCTGTAATGCTCTCCATATTTATAGGAATTATAAATTTATTTTTATAGGAACTATATATTCATATTTACAGGTACTATATATTTGTAGGAACTTGTTACACCAGGATTGGCAAAATGTTTTTCTGTAAAGGACCAAAGAGTAAGTATTTTCAGCTCTGTGGTACATAGGTTCTGTCACAGCTGCTCAACTCTCTACTGTATTGTGAAAGCAGACATAGCCAGTATGTATATTAATGGGCATGGCCGTGTCTCAATAAAACTTTATTTACAAAGGAGGTGGTTGGTCAGATTTGACTCATGGAGCCAGTTTGCTAACCATTTATCTAGATAACAGTGTAAGAGTGAGCACTTTGTATTCCAAAGTGGTCTTGATAGAAAGGGAGAACTTTTGGAACTTAACACCTGGTGTGTCAGCCTGTTCTTCTATTGACCTAACTCTGACTGGCTGAGTCAGCTTTCTGCCAAGCTACCAAAAGGGATCTGGAATGAACCTCCAGAACTAGACGCCAGGAGCACTATTATTCATTTCACATGAGTCTACAGGAGAAGATAGGACTCACAGCAACATTTCTAGAAAGACCTGTCTGAAGTTACAGTCTCCAATTCATTACCTTCTCAATCAACTCCAGTAGAGCATCTATCCCCACCATGTTTCTGAAAAGGCCATTCATTATCAGTCTCCATGTTATAAAATCCAAAGATCGTTCTCTGTACTCTCCTTACTCAATCACTCTGCAGTGTACATGTAGCTGACTGCTTTGTCTTTCTTAATGCACCATCTTCTCTTGGCTTCTGTGACACTGCACTTTCTGCATTTTCCTTCTGCTTCATTAGCTACTCTTTTCCTGTTTGTCTGTATTGGCTCCATCAGCACATCATCTAAATGTCAGAGTGCCACACAGGTTTTGGGCACACGCTCTTCTCTACTTTTTCTTCCTCCATAACTAATTTCATTTAGTCCTTTGGTTTAAATGACATTTATATTCAATGATTCCAAAATTTATAACTCCACCTCTGGCATTTCCTTTCAGCTTTAGAGCCATATATGCAATTACATTTTTGATATTTATATTTGGCTGTTTAATAGCCATCTCAAGTTTAATATTTCCAAGGCAGAAGTAAACCTTTTCCCCAGCTTTCAGTATCTCAGTGTACAGCACTATCCTGACAGCTAACCAAGTAAAAGCCCACCTCGTTCTTTCCTTCTCTCTCTCACAAGCTCCACTTCGGAACCATAAGCAGAACAGAGCCCAAACCAAACAGCTTCTCTCCATGTCTACTAATCCAAGTCACCTCCCTGCTGGACGACTGTAACAATCCACTGATTCTTCCAAATTCTCCTTTCTGGTTACAACCTCTTCTCCAAGGAACAGCCAGAGGGCTATGTTTAAACGGTAAATCGGATTGCGTCTCTTTCTGCAGAGAACCTTTAATGACTTCTTGGCACATGCGAAGAAAACCTAAAGTTCTTATGTTACTTGGTCCCTCTCAGACTCTCCAGTCTCCTCTTCTGTCAGTCTCCCCCTCACTCCCTTTGTTCCAGCTATGTTGGCTTGTTCCCATTGTAGAACTTTTTGTACCAGCTCTTTCTTCTGTCTGAAATATTCTTCTCCCCAAGATCTTTGCATGACCAGTTCCGTTTCTGAGCCTCAGCTCAAAAGTCATCCTCTCAGGCCTTTCTTTATTAACTATTTATCACTTCACTCACCACCCATGGACATTGTCTGTTACATTGTCTATTGTAATAGACAATGTTCTTATTTTCCTCATAGCTCTTACCTTGATTATAAGGGCCTATGTTTATGTGTTTCTTGTGTGTCTCCCACTAGAAAGTAAGCTCCTGAGGGCAGGGACCTTGTCTTCTAGTTACCCTCTGTATCACCTACAGCAATGCTTAGTAGAGAGTTGCCTCGCAGTAAATACTTGCTGAAATTAAACAGATAATATACCTCAGAAAGCTTCTTTGCTTTCTTAAATATCTGAGCCAGGAATATTGTTTACCATCTGCTCAGCTTTTATTCATAAACAGTCACATCTCTCAGCAGTGAGTCATCAACCCCCACAATGCATCTCTTCTTCCTGTGGCAGTTGATTGGTTTCTGGATCTTTCTAGGCTCTTTACTCCTGGATACAGAAAATACGGGGCTGCCTCTTCCCGAGAGGCTCACTCTGCACTGTCTTTTCTTTTCTTGCTAAGTCACAGTTTCTGTCAGTTTCTTGATCTCCTTATACTTTTTAAGAGATTTAAAATTTTAAATCCTTTTGGATTTTCTTTGATTATGATACATACTTATATATGATAAAGAGTGTGTGGACTCCTGAGTCCAGTTGGGGCAGTTCCAACTCACTCCACCGCTATGGTCTCAGCGTAATTATTATTTTTTAAAATAAATTAATTTTATTTATTTATTTTTGGCTGCATTGGGTCTTTGTTGCTGCATGCGGGCTTTCTCTAGTTGCGGTGAGTGGGGGCTACTCTTTGTTGCGGTGCGTGGGCTTGTCATTGTGGTGGCTTCTCTTGTTGCAAAGCACAGGCTCTAGGTGCATGGGCTTCAGTAGTTGTGGCCCGTGGGCTCAGTAGTTGTGGCCCGTGGGCTCTAGGGTGTAGGCTCAGTAGTTGTGGCGCACAGGCTTAGTTGCTCCGCGGCATGTGGGATCTTCCTGGACCAGGACTCGAACCCGTGTCCCCTGCATTGGCAGGCAGATTCCTAACCACGGCACCACCAGGGAAGCCTCAGCGTAATTATTAATGGCACCTCCTTATGTTCCCCAAATTGTCTCAGTTTGGACAATATACTATATGGTCACCCTTACTGGTAAGCCTTCCTGCAGTCATTCCTGCTCATTTGTCATCAAACCTCTGTTCCCCAGTTTTTAATCCCTTCTGGTGAGGGGTCTCAGGTGGCATTACACTCTTAGTGGATCCCCAGGGAGCTCTCATTACACACTGTTACATCTGGCCATGGAACTCCAACGTGGGCTTTGCAGTCACTATCATCTCGTACCATGACAGGCAGACTCATTTATCTCAGTGAGATGAATTAGCAATTAACAATTCGCCTCCTCAGAGCTGCTGAGCTGGGCTTTGCACAGGGAACTGCCTGCCTCGGAAAGCTGAGTCATCAGCCAAGAACCCTCAGCCTTCAATATTTGAAAACTCTGTCTCTTCCTCTTCTGCCAGATGAATTGCTTGCTGTTTGTTAACAGGACTGCTAGTCTAGGCTGAAATGAAATTTCTTTCTTTCTCTTTTTCTTTCATTCTTTTCCTTTTTTTGTCTTATATTTAGCCTGCTTGTGCCTCATTGGCATACACTTCAGGAATGAATAGTAAATCATTTTACTTATTGATTATATCTGGTTTGGCAAAGTCTTTTCATAGCCATTGATGCTATGGCTTAAAATGCTATGGTATTCTCCTCCTAAATAGTCTATAATTAGATTTCTACCACTGCACTATATTAGTCTTCACCCAAATTAGTTTTACTTGACCTCATTTCACAAGGGAATCCTACAACATGGGGTGATGTTCCACTGTAGCAGCTGTGATTTGATTCCATCTGCCTTAATGTTGTCTTTTGAGTTATTCTGACATCATTTTGACAACATTCTCTGCCTGTGCCATACGCTAATAGGTTTTTGCCATCGTGTAGCTGACTTACTATGGTATCACTTGACTTTGGGAGGCTTTTTTTAGTCTCTGAAGACAACTGTTTTTGGTGCTTTAACATGCAAATATTAATTCTATTCGTTTGTGTTAAAATAAGTTCTAAGGTTCTGAGGTTTTCATTGTATTACTAGGTTTTTGCTGTGTAACAAACTCCCTCAAAACTTAGTTGCTTAAAACAATAACCATTACTTTAGCTCATGATTCAGTGGGTTGGTAGTTTGGGCTGAGGTCGGCTGGGAGGTTTGTTGTGCTGATCTGGGCTGGGCTCACTCAGGTAAATGCAGTCACTTCAGCTGGTTCTGCTTCTGTGGTTTGGTATGCAATTGGCTGGAGTGATGGGGGCCAGTGAGCCATATGTTTCTCATCATCCAGCAGGCGCTTCTGGGCTTGTTCACATGGGGTTTCAAGAACATCAAAAGACATGTCCCAAGGCACAAGTGATTTTCGAGCCTCTGCTTATGTCACGTTTACTAATGTTTAATTGGCCAAAGTGGGACATATGGCTAAGAGTAGTTTGAGAGGATACTGCAGAATCACATGGCCTTTTTTTGCAAACAATTTATCAAAAGATCATAAACAGAAACATTGCCATAATTAGACCTTCTGTGTAGAATTCAGTGAAATTCTACACATAAAACACTTTATAAACATGTGAAAAGAACTTTATTGTCAAGTTTCACCTAGTTATTCCATGACATAATCCTAGAGAACAATATTATAGTGAGAGTCTAGTATATTTTAGTACATTTTATGGACTGAATTGTGTCCCCACCCCCCAAATTCATGTTGAAGTTCTGATTCCTAGTACCTCAAAACAAATTCCCATGACCTGTATTTGGAGATAGGGTTTTTAAAGAGGTAATTAAGGTAAAATGAGTCCTTAACCCAATATGACTGGTGTCCTTACACAGAAGGGAGATCAGGACACAGACACGTGTGTGCAGAGGAAAGGCCATGTGAGGACACAGAGTGACCATCTACAACCTAGGGGAGAGGCCTCAGAAGAGACCAACACTGCTGACTCCTTAACCTTGGACTTCCCAGCTGCCAGCACTCTAAGAAAATAAATCTTTGTTGTTTAAGCCACCTAGTCTGTGGTAGTTTGTTATGGTGGCCCTAGGAAACTAATTTAGTAAATATATTTAAATTATAAACCAATTAAATTATACATCGTTACTGAAGTCAGTATTTAAAGAAATGATTATTTTCTACCCAGTATTGTACTAAAATATTAATGATTATGCCAAAGAAATTGCATTTCATCCACTCTTTCAAAAGTTGTTATTGAGTTCTGATTCTGTTCAAGAAAACCATTTTAGCATTTTTGTGATTCCTGCACAAAAATAGATTATAATGCAGTTGAGAAGATAGGGCTGAGGCTTTTGGGGGAAAAACATGCTTATATAACGGCATATGTTCTTTGAATTATTCTTATTTTCTCGTATGTTTGAATTCTCGCAATTCTGTGTGTTCCTTTAAGGTGAACACTATCTCCTGTGTCTTTGCCCTTTAGTACCTAAAAATTGATGAATATTTTTGATTAAAAGTTGCACTTGGTGTGAGCTACAACAGAGCAAGAAAGATGTCAGGTATAGTCTGTGAAAGGGAGATAACATCTAGGGTGACTGATGGAGTAGTAACAGCTGGTGTTCAGGGGTAGTGGACCTATTCTATAGGGCTCTGGAACCAAGAAGTCCAGGTATGAATTCTGTTCAGACATTCCAGGAGGCAGATAGTCATATCACATAGAAGTAGGTTTTATCTCAGGGTCATTTGTTCCCTGTTTCTCAGTAGGTCCAATTTGTTTTGGGGGGCTAACTTTGAGAGCTCTGGTTTTCATCCCCTATCATCCTAAGTGTTATGGATTCCTTAGAAAATGCTGAATATAAGCATGGAATGTTGTGGTTCACATAGTATCCAGAAAAGCAAAGGAAATTCCTAGGCAGAGAATAGTCTCTTTAGAACAGATTTATTTGAAGACCTTATGGGAAACATGAGCTATAATTATTGCAGCTATAAACATTAAGAGTTTGATTCTTTATCCAGAAAGGGGGAACTCAGCTCAGCTTTGCAGTTAGAAACAGTTCTCATTCAATATTTGTGAAAGGAAAGGAGATTGCCTCTACATTTTCACAGGAGCAGAAGGCATTATGTTTATGCTATCCTACTTCTTAGGGGGACTACTCTTAAAAAACCTCTCAGTGGTTTCAACATGTCAACTTCTGTCAACATGTCCAGCAATTTTTCAGTAGGAATTAAAGCTGGGTGGAATTCTGGGGAGTCCAGAGCTAGGGAAATGACTTCTTCTAAAGCTGACAGAAGCTCAGGTGCTCAGAGAATGTGAAATGAAAAGTGTGAATAGAAACTAAATAGAAAAATTAAGCAATCAGACTTAAAACTCAAACTATAGGAAACATTGTTTTTTCTGAGTTGCAGTATCACTGAATTTTTTTTCTATCTTTGGGTAGATTCCATTTTTAGCCAAGTTAAAGGGTTATACATACCTACCAAGTAATTTCACATAGACATAGATTGTTAATGTAGTACTTTCATATGCATTAAATAATTAGCATACCATCTTAGAAATACGTGAATTTAAGCAATACTATACAAAGCTTTAATTTAGAAAATATTTGAGGGGCTTCCCTGGCGGTGCAGTGGTTAAGAATCCGCCTGCCAATGCAGGGGACACGGGTTCAAGCCCTGGGCTGGGAAGATCCCACATGCTGTGGAGCAACTAAGCCCGTGCACCACAATTACTGAGCCTGTGCTCTAGAGCCCACGAGCCACAACTACTGAAGCCCAAGCGCCTAGAGCCCATGCTCTACAACTAGAGAAGCCACTGCAATGAGAAGCCCGTGCACCGCAGCGAAAAGTAGCCCCCGCTCACAGCAACTAGAGAAAGCCTGTGCACAGCAACAAAGACCCAAAGCAGCCAAAATATACATAAATAAATAAAATTGATTCTTTAAAAAAAAAAATTGAAAGCTTCGGAAAGGAAAGATGTCAATAACGATAGGAAAAAGTCAGCGCTTCTGAAAACTATGTTACACCCATTTCACTGAAGAACACTCTTGTGTAGGTAGACAATATTGATTTTAATTGGAAAGAATATGGGTGGAAATCAAAGGAAAAAGAGAGACTAGGGCTTCCCTGGTGGCGCAGTGGTTGAGAGTCTGCCTGCCGATGCAGGGGACACGGGTTCGTGCCCCGGTCCGGGAGGATTCCACGTGCCGCGGAGCGGCTGGGCCCGTGAGGCATGGCCGCTGAGCCTGCACGTCTGGAGCCTGTGCTCCTCAGCGGGAGAGGCCATGGCAGTGAGAGGCCCGCGTACCACACACACACAAAAAAAGAGACTAGAAATTGCAAACATAGAAGCTTACATAATCAGGACATTACTTCCAGATGGGAAAGTGAGATTATGAGAGAAAACGGTGTCGGGGCCAACTCTGTGGCCTGGAGGACCTTCCTACTTTGTGGGGAGAGCAGTAAAGGGATAAGAAGGGCTCATTTTTGAGGCAGAGTGGGATGAAAGGAGCTGGAAGTGGAGAGCTGATGACCAGGAAGAAACTTTCCGTCTTTGAAGAGAATAAAAACTGAGCTACTAGGTAAAGCTATTTCCCTGACCACTTTTATTTTAAATTTATTTGAATAAATAATACATTCTCATGAAAAAAAAATAACATACAAAGTGAAAAGAGAAAAAGAAAAGTGTAAAGAGTAAGTCATTCTCCATTCCCCATTTCTGACTTTTAATTCTCCACTCCCCTTATCCATTTCTTGTTTCATTTAGAGGTTATCTAGGCATAAACATGTAATTTTACCCCCCAAAAAAAGAAAGAAACAAATGGTTACAGACCACATTAGTGATTCATAACCTTCTTCATTTAACATCCTTTGGGACATGTGCCATATCAGTACATATAGAGAATATCTCATTAAACAAAATGCTCCAGAACATTCTATTATATGGACGTGTCTTAGATTGCTCTGTAGGTTTAACTGCTGTATTTTAATATTTGAGGGTTTGTTTTATTCTCCAATCTTTTGGAGCTAAATGCTTATCTCTATTAATTTTTAGTTTTTCTTCTTCAACAATAAAGGCATTTATGACTATGAATTTGCCTCTGATTTCTTTCACAAAAATGTTTCCATATTGTAGCCTCATTGTCAGTAATTTCTAAAATATTCTGAAATTTCAGTTTTGATTATTTCTTCTTTGATTCAAAAAAAGGTTTTTCTCCGTCAAGGAGATAATGTCTTTTTATGAAGCTTTGGCTCATAAAATATAGTGTGACTTCTTATTTATAGGCTAATTCAAGTTATTATTTTAATAATGGAAGTTTTTTAGGAAAAAAAAAGCACATTTCATGTGGAAGTAGTGCTCTATGCTGAGTCTCAGCTGATGGTGCCTGAAGAAATCTTTCACTACGATACCCTAAACCTGGCCCTGTGATTACCAGCTATCAGAATTATACAACCTCACAAGGAAATTACTGAGATCTAGGAAACGTGTACAGCAATCTAAACAATAACAGTAAGGCCATCACACAGCTAAATGACACAGTTTCAAGCTGTCAACACTGAAGGTAATTCTATTACTTATCACAAACTAGTAATCTGTGTTTCCTGCCATATTTGACAGATTCATAAACCCAATTTTTATCTTAGATAACTCAAAGGAAATTTTTTTCTCCTTGATGAAAAACATCCACTTTGGAGGGCAAGTAGAGCCTTCTCAGTACCCTTTCTTAATTCAATATGTACTTTGTTCATGATTCTTTTTTTTTTTTTTTTTGTGGTACACGGGCCTCTCACTGTTGTGGCCTCTCCCGTTGCGGAGCACAGGCTCCAGACGCGCAGACTCTGCGGCCGTGGCTCACGGGCCCAGCCACTCCACGGCATGTGGGATCTTCCCGGACTGGGACACGAACCCGTGTGCCCTGCATTGGCAGGCGGACTCTCAACCACTGCACCACCAGGGAAGCCCTGCTCATGATTTAAGGTGATTTTTCTCACCCTGTAACTCAAGAATTCTACGTCCTTCCTCCCTAGAACGCCAAGTGCAATTGTTTTTGTTTAAGGCAAACTACAAAAGTGGCCAGGATGATTTGGCCAGGAGATTAAGCCCAACTTCTCGAAAGGCCATCAGTTCAGTTGTGGTTGCAAGGATCCCCTCCTCCCACACCAAAATTGTTCATTTGCTACATTAACCTCAGATGTAGGTACTACATACATGGATACAAAATATCCGGTTGTGAGGAAAGTGTTAAGTCCATATTCAAGCACTGGGTAGACCCTGCTCAGAGAAATGGGACTCTGCATTTCTTAAGCATTTATTTATTATTGGTTATACCTAAGAGATGGAAGAAAAACACAAGTACTTTTTCTTTTTATAAAAGGCATAGTAATTTGTGGATCCATAGGGGAAAACAGCACTCTTACGATGCTGAACAACTTTTAATAAATTGGTAATTTTAATCTTACCAAGAAATAGGTCAGTGAGAGAACAACAGGTACAAAAGAATGAAAAATAGTTAGGGTGACACTCACCTCTTTTATTTTTCACTTTTTTTCTCCATAGTTGCAAATGATCTTTGGGCAAAACCAGTTTACAGGTTATAAATCATATAGTTTTCTAGTTTTAGGAATAATATTAGCTTATATGGTGCAAGAATTCTATTAAAATATCTATTTAAGTGATTAATTCTATTTATGAGTGTCTTCTGAGCACAGCATTACAACTGTGCCTTACAGTCATTTACAGACTGATAGACGCATTGGAATGAGTAATACCCTAATACAATTAATTTGAAATGTTGTAGCCTGTGTCCTCTTTCTGGAACAAGAAATTTCTTTCCCCAAAGGGACTTTTATTAATGTAAGTCCTACATGAGACTCCTACACAGATTTTCTGAATTATTCATGAGGAAAACTCTGCTTTGGAAGAGCATTACCTGGTAGAGGGCGTACTGAGCAGGCCTGGGAAGACCAGGTTCCTGTTCCACCTCTTGCCCCAGCTCATGGGTGATCCTGTGTGCATCATTCAGCCTCTTTGGTCCTTGGTTTCCTTATCTTCGATGTGAGGAAATTAGAATAGAGATGTAAGTTCCCTGTAGTTCTAACATTTAGAGACTAGGATGAATATGATCTACATGTCCATAAGCTTGCAGACCAAAGGTATAATTATCTGGATTTTATGATAAACATATGCTACGTCTTTCCTTTTATGTAGCAAAAGTCTTCACAATTGTTTCCAAAGGAAGTTTTTCTCTGATAAAAATATATCTGAATAAATATTGAGCTGTGTTGATCATTGGGAACTGCTGGAGATTCCAGTATAATGAATTGATTATTTTCTTATCCACAGGCAGTAAAAAAGAATGTGCCTCTGAAAATGACAAAAAAAACCCCCAAAAAACCCCAAGCCACACACAGTGAGATACAGTTTTTTGTATACAAAATGACCAAAGCTTTTTTTTCTTTCATTTTTTTTTTAATTGTGGTAAAATAACATAAATACCATCTTAAACACTTTTAACTGTACAGCTGAGTGACATTAAGTACATTGATAAGGTTATGCGATCATTGTCACCATCCATCTCCAGAACTCTTCATCTTGCAAACCTGAAACTCTGTGCTCATCGAACAACTCCACCATTCCCTGCACCCTACAGACACTCTTAACCACTGACCAAAACTTCTAATTCTCAAGTTCAGCTGGCTTCATTCTGTTCTCATTGTCCTTTACCTCTCTGTAGCATTGGACACCACTGACCAACTGAGGCTTTTTGAAAAGTTTTGTGGTTTTTTTGTTTTTGTTTTTTAACCTCTCTGTTCTCTCCAGTTGCTCTTTTGCGGCCTGAGGAGAGGAAGCTTGTCTTTTCCCTTTCTTCCTAATTGGATACGTGGAAAACTTCAGTCAGGAGCCTTAGCTTACCTCTCTCACTGTCACTTTTCCCTAAAACATCAATTTTTTGTGTGTGTGACTTTTTTTTTTTTTTATTTTGCGGTACGCGGGCCTCTCACTGCTGTGGCCTCTCCCATTGCGGAGCACAGGCTCTGGACGCTCAGGCTCAGTGGCCATGGCTCACGGGCCCAGCCGCTCCGCAGCATGTGGGATCTTCCCGGACCGGGGCACGAACCCGTGTCCCCTGCATCGGCAGGTGGACTCACAACCGCTGCGCCACCAGGGAAGCCCTGTGTGTGTGACTTTAACTATCAAGTCTATTTAGACAATTCAGAAATTTGTGTCTCTGGTCCGATTCTGGCACTCTAACCTCTGGTGTATCCTTTGGCACTCAAGAGTGTTGCCATCGCCTCATACTTAATGTTTTCAAGGATTTTATCCTGTTATCATCTCTTCCAGGATTGTTCCTCTATTTTCTCTCCCTTTTTTGCTGCTTTCTTAACGATCTCTCACATTCTCCCAGAAACTCAAATGCTTCTTGATCTCCTGCTCCCACTCACTAAGTACGGTAGGTTGCATCTTTGAAAGTATTGTATGTCTGTCTTTTACTTTCTCTTTTCAATGGTGCCATCCAGGTATAACTCTTGGTGGGCTGCCTGGTGTCAGACTGTTTCCTTCTGAGGCATTATGCACACTTCTGCCCCATTTACCTTCCCCGTGTCTATCACTTCACTGAACCTATTTCCCATGGTTTTCTGCCTGAACTCCTCTGCTTGGTTTCAAGTCTCTTGAACCACATTTCATCTCAGATATGCATTCTGTACTCTGGTCATGCTAGTCTCTTTCCTGCTACTTGGATATTCTTATTTCTGTGCCTTTATCCACATGGTTCCTGTTTTCCGAGCACCCTTTATCTTCCTCTAGCTACAACCTGATATGTGAAGGTGACTCCATTTCTCACTGATCTACTCATCTCCCCTTTCTCTAAACTTCTGTAGTCACAGCTGGTACCACAGGAATCTTAGCATCATGTACAGTCCTAGATTGCTTGCTTTTTTATGTGTATTTATTTTGTGATCTCCCTACTTAATTGAAAATTCCTTGAGGGCATAAGTCTACATAGCTGCTGAATGACTAGAGATTTTTCATCAAACAGAAATGCCCTGGGTTTGGAAGAGCTGTAAAAAGGACAAGTTTAGAAACACATCAAGGGAAATTGGAAAGCTCCTTCTAAATTGTTTTTCAGGTGACTTTATTGCAGTGCAGTTGTTGAGATCATGTTTTGGGAAGCAAAGCTGTAGATTTTGGAAGGAAGCCAGAGAGAAAGCTCCAGTGTAGACGCTAACTAGAATTAAGACGTGGCTTATCCACAGATTACTCTTCATATGCATGTAATTAACTTGTGATTCAGCTCTCTGTCTTAAAAAGAAGTGTTACTGAAGACCTTTGTTGCTCATGTGACATAAGCAGCCATAAAGCTATACTGAAATTTGAACATTTTGGGGGTGAAATTTCCCCTTTTACAAGAAGGTTTCTTCATTGTCTGTACTCTGACATTAGATGGAAGTAGAGTTATAAAGTCCAAACATCTAAAGTCACAAAGTCTAAGGATGTAATGATCCTTCCCACAGTCAGAAAATTGGGTGAATTTACCTTTGTGTGATTAGCTGGATTAGAGATTTATCGGGTTTATTGATTGATCTGTTGAAATAAACTGTTTTTGGTTTCATTGGTTCATTGTTTTCTGTTTTCAGTTTCATTTATTTCCGTTCTTATCTTTAAACTTCTTTTATTCTGGTTGCTTTGGTTTTGTTTTTTCTTATTTTTCTAGTTTCTTAGTGTAGAAGATTCTTTTATTGATTTCAGAAATTTCTTCTTTACTAATATGTACATTTAATATTATGAATACTCTTCCAAACATTGTTTTAGTTACTTGGACAAATTTTGATATGTTATATTTCTATTTTCATTCAGTTTTAAATATTTTCTACCTTCCTCTTATGGACTGAATGTTTGTAGCTCCCCCAAATTCATATATTGAAGCCCTAACCCTCCCAGGGTGATGTTATTTGGAGGTGGGGCCCTAGGGAGGTAATTAGGTTTATTATTTATTTATTTATTTTTAGAATTTTAAATATTTATTTATTTATATTTATCTTTGGCTGCATCGGATCTTAGTTGCGGCATGCGGGATCTTTCATTGCAGTGCATGGGCTTCTTTCTAGTTGCGGCATGCGGACTTCTCTCTAGCTGTGGCATGCGGGTTTTCTCCCTCTAGTTGTGGCATGCAGGCTCCAGAGTGTGTGGGCTCTGTAGTTGTGGCGCTTGGTCTCCAGAGAAAGTGGGCTCAGTAGATGTGGCGCACGGGCTTAGTTGCCCCACGGCGTGGGGGATCTTAGTTCCCCAACCAGGGATTGAACCCACGTCCCCTGCATTGGAATGTGGATTCTTTACCATTGAACCACTGGGAAAGTCCCAGTAATTAGGTTTAAATAAGGTCATGAGAATGAGGCCTCCAAGATGGAATTAGTCCTTCTAAGGAGAGGAAGAGAGATCAGGGCTCTCTCTCTCTCTACCATGTGAGGACACAGTGAAAAGGCAGCCACCTGCAGGCCAAGAAGAGGAACTAAATCTTTGGGCACCTTAATCTTGGGCTTCTCAGCCTCCTGAACTATGAGAATAAGTGTCTGTTGTCTACCCAGTCTATGGTATTTTGTTCTAGCAGTCTGAATAGATTAATACACTTCTCTTGAGAAATCCTATTTGACCCATAGGTTATTTAAAGTGTAATGTTTCATTGCCGAGTATTTGAAGACTTTCCTAATATCTTTTTGTGATTAATTTCTAGTTTAATTCCATTGTGATCAGAGAATGTACTTCATACAATTTCAGTTCTTTTAAATGTGTTAAAGTTTGTTTTATGACCCGGGACATGGTCTGTTTTGGTGAGTACTTTATGTGCACTTGAGAAAAATGTGTATTCTCTCTTTTGGGAGGAAAGAATTTTCTATACATGTTAATTAGGTCAAGTTTGTGGTTTCTTCATTCTTGATGATTTTATCTCTTACTAGTTGTTGATTACTGAGAGAGGAGTATTGAAGTCTTCAGCTATAATCTTGGGTTTATCATTTTTTTCTTTCAGTTCTATCAGTTTTGCTTCATGTATTTGAATGCTCTGTCATTAGGGTCATTCACTTTTTTTTTTTTTTTTTTTTGTGGTATGCGGGCCTCTCACTGCTGTGGCCTCTCCCGTTGCGGAGCACAGGCTCCGGACGCGCAGGCTCAGCAGCCATGGCTCACGGGCCCAGCCGCTCCACGGCATGTGGGATCTTCCCAGACCGGGGCACGAACCCGTGTCCCCTGCATCGGCAGGTGGACTCTCAACCACTGCGCCACCAGGAAAGCCCGGGTCATTCATATTTTAAGTTGTTTTGCACTCTTGATGAATTGATCCTTTGATAATTTTGTAGTACCCATTTTTGATCCTGGTAATTTTCATGGTTTTTAAGTCTAGTTTTTCGAATATCACTCTAGATACTCCAGCTTTCTTTTGCTTTGTATTTACATGGAATATCTTTTTAAGTCATCTTATTTTTAAACTATCTATATTATTACATTTAAAGTGTATTTCTCGTAGACATGATATATAGGGTCTTGCTTTGTTCCATACAATCTGACAATCTTTGCCTTTTAACTGATGTGATTAGACCAGGGATTGGTAAACTATGGCCTGTGGTCTGTTTTCATTCTTCCCATTAGTTAAGAATGATTGTTATATTTTAAAAGAGTTATACACAGACAAAACAAACTTAAAAAAAATAAGCAAAGGAGAACATATGTGTCCTGAAAAGCCTAAACTACTTATTATCTGACCATTTACGGAAAATGTTTGGTGACCTGGTTCCCTCTTGTTTCTACCACATTACATGTTATCCATACGGTGATGCACTGTCTGACCCAGTGATATAATATATTGTAAAGGAGACTGCAGGTGAAGTGGGGTTTGACCTATTTGCTTTACAGCATTGCCAAATAGGTGAGAGGACTACAGGCCTTTCAATGATGCATGAAGTCAACCATCTGCTCCAGTTTCTCCAGGCTTCCCAGCTGTAATTTGAAGCTGAAAGAGGGTGTCTGGATCAAAGCAAGCTCTCCCACTGCTGAAAGGTTTGGGCTCTGTTCCAATGCCATGACTCAGGATTTCAATCTGTTGTTGAATGGGTTCTCAGATGCCCTCTCTGACTCAGAGCATTCCAGTTCTCTATACCTACAGAAACTCTGGGTTAGGGTCTCAGACTTATTCCTCTTTCCCTCCTTGTTAGGATCATTTCAACACAGGGTCTTTGAACTTGTGCAGGCTACCACCTAATCACTCAAGTGCAGATGGTATGCCAGAAGTGGATGATAAGTAGCCCCAGTCATCCTGGTCACTAAGGTAGTATTTCAGAAAAAGGAACTGATGAGTAAAATGAAGAACAGTTGTCATCTCAAGGAATACTCTGTCTCAAGCAAGGTAGAGATGAAATAAATTAGAAGGTACCTGAGCAGGAGAAATAGGCTTCAATGGGATGCTTAGTGATAACAGAATTCAGCCAAGAGAGGCAATCGGACACTACTGTACTTAGGTCTAGTTCAGACTTCTTTTTTTTTTTTTCAGAGTAGGAATTTTTAATATAGCCAGCAAAACTGAACCTAAAAATTGCTGACGTGGTTATAGTTAGTGGACAGGGAAGGCTTTTGGACATTTTATAAGTATGATGCAGTCAGGAGAAGTAAAGATGTTTTGATCACCAGGTAGAAGTCTAAGCTAGACTAGGAAACTTTTAGCCTGCCAGTTCCTCCACCAAATAATGTATTCTTCTTTATTTGATGTGTATCTTCTCTATTTTATTTATTTACTCATTAAATTTTCATTTATTTATTCATTAAATTTTGTTATAATTATTATTTTTATTAAAGAATTACATGTCTAAAAACTTGAAGCATACACAGGCTTTAAAATAAAAACCAAAAGTCTTCCACCAACTCCTATTCGACAACATTACTCCCTGTCCCATTTCTGGTTTTGATTCTTCTGTTTGCTTTTTCTCTTAATTGCATTTATAAATTACTTTTATTATTTTTATATACATAATTAGTAAATCTTAGTGGTCTAATATAGGATTCTTCAACAGCAACAAAATTTCAGCTAGAAATCATCCAGCCTAATCTTAAACAACTTCCTTGATGAGTGATTTAGCATTTTTTAAGTTTGGTAACTTCTTTAGGCTTTTTTGTAAATGATATTGTGTAGTCTTTCTAGGTGTGACTCCAAATGCAAAAATTCATAAAATTAAAAAGGAAAGAGAGAGGGGAAGAGGGAGAGGAGAAAGTTTTGTGGTTAAAAAAATGAGCAAACAAAATCTTTGAGTGAAAGCATTGTATGTAAAATTAACAACAAAAAAGATAAATGGTAGAAATTATACATACATATATTCTTTTTTAAAAAAAATTAATTTATTTAATTTTGGTTGTGTTGGGTCTTCGTTGCTGCATGCAGGCTTTCTCTAGTCGTGGCGAGCGGCGGCTACTCTTCGTCACAGTGCGCGGGCGTCTCATTGCAGTGGCTTCCTTTGTTGCGGAGCATGGGCTCTAGGTGTGCGGGCTTCAGTAGTTGTGATACGCAGGCTCAGTAGTTGCAGCTTGTGGACTCTAGAGCACAGGCTCAGTAGTTGTGGCGCATGGGCTTAGTTGCTCCGCAGCATGTGGGATCTTCCTGGACCAGGGCTCTAACCTGTGTCCCCTGCATTGGCAGGCAGATTCTTAACTACTGTGCCACCAGGGAAGCCCCCATACATATATTCTTGTTGATTGATACTCAAAGAGCCACACTTAAAAACAACGAGGTACTATTTTTTTTATCTGTCAAATTGACAAAGAATAAAGAACATTAATACCTAGTTTTAATAATGAGGTGGAAAAATGATCACTCTCATGGTAGAAATATAAGTGATATAATATTTCTGGTTGGCAATTTAGCAATGTGACAAAGTTAAATAACATGCATAAACTGTGATCTAGCAGAAATGGGATTGTTAGAAGTTCATCTTATTGATAGATGTAGATAGAAGAACAAAAATATATGTATAAACGTTTTTCAATTGCATACTTGTTTTTAACAGTATAAAATTTGAAAAAATTAAGATTCCAAAAATATTGGTAAGTAAACAGTGGTGGTTGCATACAAAGAAATACTGTGTATCCATTATGTAAGATATAATGGATATACCAATATACTTATTTACAAGTAAAGATGTTCACTATGGTTTTAAGTAAAAACTCTGGTTCCAAAGCAATATGTGCTGTGGGATTCCCGAAAGGAGATGAATCAGGGTTAACAGTGGTTTATCTCTTAGTAGTGGGATTATAGGTGACTTCTAAAAAATTTTGACTAATTCAGTATTTCTTTTTTTTTTTTTTTTTTGCATTACGCGGGCCTCTCACTGTTGTGGCCTCTCCTGTTGCGGAGCACAGGCTCTGGATGCGCAGGCTCAGCGGCCATGGCTCACGGGCCCAGCCGCTCTGCAGCATGTGGGATCTTCCCAGACCGGGGCACGAACCCGTGTCCCCTGCATCAGCAGGCGGACTCTCAACCACTGCGCCACCAGGGAAGCCCCCGTATTTCTTTTTTAAATACAGAAAAATACTTTAAATAATTTGTCTCCTTCATAGTAAATGACAGTCATTTTTAACTTTTCATAGGGCTTAGTTTAACCCCTTCTAATGATCTTAACAATTGTAATATTTCATCCATATGTTGGTTCTTTAGATATTTGAAACTGTCATTATATACTCAAAGACACTAATGTTTGCTATCCCAAATTCCCCTCCTTTTTCAATCTAACAGTGTCTTGTTTGTTTAGCTATCCAGTTCTCAGGGGAGCTTTTTAGATCATCACATTGATGTCAGTAAAACCCTCTAACTCATTTTTAGAATGTGGAATGAAATTTTCTCTTCATTCTTTGTTTATTTAGTCTCTTTGGAAAGTGGTAAGTAGCACCCAAACTACAAAAGCTTATATATCATTTACTTCTTGGAAAGGTAATTTTCCTATAGGTCTCTTTCAACTTTGTGATTCGATTAGTTTTAGGGCATTTACAATTTAAGCCATAGGGTTTGTTTGTTTAATGCTAAACTCTCCTTATTCCCAGGAATATCTTCAAATTGGATTTTGTATAATCACTCTGGGAGAGATTTGAAGGTGCAGTTGATTTGAAAAGTAAGATAAATACAGGAATACAGGAAGCTTCCTATTGTTCGTTCTTAAGTTCTAGACCAACTGAGTGTTGTAAGGAAAGATCTATATACTATAATGAACTATGACCTTAACATATTCTTCTAAGATGTCCTTGCTTCTTCCACTCCATTTTTTTGGCATACTAAATGCAAAATGTTTTTTCAGTCCTTTCTTTTAAATTAATACCGTTTAAATAATGGAGAATGCTTGAATCTTATATGTAATCTAACTTACACTAAATAAGTAGGAAATAAATACTGGTCAAATTATTTTTTTTAATTTTTTTAATTTTTAGATGTTGGGGTAGGAGCTTATTTATTTATTCATTTATTTTTGCTGTGTTGGGTCTTTGTTTCTGTGCGAGGGCTTTCTCTAGTTGTGGCAAGTGGGGGCCACTCTTCATCACGGTGTGCGGGCCTCTCACTATCGTGGCCTCTCTTGTTGCGGAGCACAGGCTCCAGAAGCACAGGCTCAGTAGTTGTGGCTCACGGGCCTAGTTGCTCCGCGGCATGTGGGATCCTCCCAGACCAGGGCTCAAACCCGTGTCCCCTGCATTAGCAGGCAGATTCTCAACCACTGCGCCACCAGGGAAGCCCGGGTCAAATTATTAAAACCACAGTTAAACTTCTGCTAGAAACCAAAATAATTTACTAAATTGAAGTCCTCTTAGTTGTTACAACCTTTATTTCTTTCAGTTAGTAATAGATCTAAGTACTTGAATTTCATGAGAGCCTTTCAAGTGTGATATATTTCAGAGAATGAATATTTTGAAGTAAGGCTTGGAGAGTTACTTACTTTCGTATACACATCACTACCTTTGACAAACAAGACTGTTCTGGAATTGGGTAATAGCTATTCATTTCTTATAGCCATGGTATGTATATAGTGCTTTGATGTCCAAAGTCATGTCTTTTTCAGAGACACGCCAACATGGGTTGTACCACTCATTTGGCTAAACATCCAGCAATCTGGGAAGGAGCTTGGCTGCCTTCAAAAGCTAAATTATTGACACCATTAAACATATTCGGTAAAAGTAATTACAGGCAAAGATCATTCTCTAGGCACACCTTCTGTGGACAGGAAAGGGGATCCGTGTTCTACACTGGAAAAAATGACTTGCTTCCTCTCTTTAGATCTTGAAATTAAAATGGTGTTTGAGAAAGTCAGAACTACATAAAGAACTGGTAATGAGAAAAGGAGCATTTCAAAATGTGATAAAGGGAAGGACTCTATCTCCATGTTTATTATTGATGTAAAGATTTAAAAAATGAAATCACTTTTTAGGATGCATATCCACATCCTCAGATACAGAAACACATGAGGACGTGTACATTTGTGCATAGCAGAAGTTTAATCTCTTGAGAATGGAGAGGTAGCTATTTTGGTAGGTGTGGGAGACTGAGTGTGTGAGAGAAGATGGAATGAAGGAAAGATAAATGAGAGTTGGAAAAGGACAGACAACATGCTTATACAACCCTGTGGGTTATTTTCTGTTGTTGGGATGTGAGAATGACGACCAACTGTAAATGATTCATGAGGGGCCAGATAGAGCCTATGACGAGAGCAATGGAAAGATATTGCTCTGGGGGGATGGAACACTCCCTTTAGCACCTTGAGCCTTACTCTGAGCCTTGGGGGAAAAAAGCAATAAACCAATAAAAAAAAGTAGATGTTACTCCTCTCGTCCTCATTAGCATCTGGAAGGGCAACTCTGCTGTTTCCTTGACGTAGCTAGGGTCTTCACCTCAATGAATGTTTCATGGTCCAGTTTGAAATGTAAGCAGTTCTTATCAGGGGGAGAAGAAGAGAAAGTAAGAATATGTATTAAAGGATTGGAGGCACATGGTCACCTATAATTTAACAAAGCCCCTCATTTTATTTTGTGTTCATGTAAATGTACCATCACGTATTTCTGAAAGACACTCAGGTTTTTTTTTTTGTTTTTTTTGTTTTTTTTGTTTTTTAGCGGTACGTGGGCCCCTCACTGCTGTGGCCTCTCCCGTTGCAGAGCACAGGCTCCGGACGCGCAGGCTCAGCGGCCATCGCTCACGGGCCCAGCCGCTCTGCGGCATGTGGGATCCTCCTGGACCGGGGCACGAACCCGTGTCCCCTGCATCGGCAGGCGGACTCTCAACCACTGCACCACCAGGGAAGCCAAACACTCAGGTTTTTAATGGTATTCTCTACGGAGAATATTCTCTAGCTCCAGTTCAAAAGCATGCAGACATCAAAGAAATTGCAAAAAAATGAAATAGGGTAAAAGAACAAATAGTAAGGAAACATATTAGCATAATTTATTAGGTGTCTGGCACTGTGTTAGCTGTTATTTATACAATATCTAGCTTCACAAGTTATGAGGTTTAGTTATAACTTTTACTTTTTTGACATTTTTCACGAAGAGAATTGTAACTTAGTTTAAGAAATTTCTCCAATACCATGTATCTTTTAAATGGGGAAACCAGATTTTAAATCAAGCTCTCAAATGCTTATGTTCTTTCTAATAACCCAAAACTCATGACCAAATAATACCGCATTTTTATTACCTTGAAACCTTGTGTAAGTCTTCATTCTTCTATTTCTTTTAACTACCACATTTAAGAATGAGGTCCTATCTAATCTACCTCCTAGGTCCATCTCAATTGTTTTTTCTCCTCTCCGTTTTCACTAACCTCCTTTAGGCCTCTAATATTTCTTGTACATACTAGCTCATTAGTCTTTTAATTGGTTTTCTTTCTTCTGGTTTATCCCTTTTCCAACAGACAAGTGAATCCTCCTTGTTGAAGTGCTTTCTGCTTCCCTTCTCAATTTTTTTCTACAATTTAACCCTTTACCTGATGCTGATTCCAATCTGACCCACTACCATATGACATTTATCAACTAACATTTAGCAAGCATTTATTAGCAAATATCTGTCAACTGCCCCCTACTTGCCACATACAGGGATGGGTTGGCTCACAGAAGGATTGAAAACTCAGCTAAACCACAGTTTCTGGTCTCAAAGACCAGTGGAGGGGGAAAAATAAACAAGAAAATTAATGATTAGAGTAAAAAGTTTCTCATGCTTTGAAAGAAAAGCATGCACAGGGCGCTAATTGAGCCTCTAGGGTGGAAGTTTTAGGGGAGACCACTGACATAAGTCAGACTGGAAATCTAGGGCATTAGGGATGACATCTAAAGGGACGATGGAGTGATTTGAGTAGGAGCAGAGGTAAATTACACCAAAGGATATAATGTGTTGATTCAGGGTTATGAATTGGAAGAGGGCTGTTGAGTCATGATTGGTGTGAGAGGCCTTGATACAATACAAGCATGTGTGCTTTTGGAAGTATGTCGGGCTCCTGGATCTGCACATGTTCTTGGTCCAGAAAGAGGGAGATGAAAAGAGGAAGGACACATAATCCTCTCCCCGATGCAGGGATGAGGACGGAGGAGTCCAGTCCTAGTAGAATTGGATGCAGAGGCATCCATCCCTGCATCTTGTGAGCAGAGTGTATGTGGGCTTTGCACCAAGGGAGGCCTACAATTCACCATGTCATATCAAATTTAATAAGTACATATTTTAATTTTTTCTCAGTTTTAATTTTGAATACAGTAAATATTAGTAGTTGTAATCCACATAATCCAAAGCCTTTGGAGTCTTACATAAATTTTTAGGGTGTAAGTGGTGCTGAGACCAAAAAGTCATAACTGATGAGCTGGCAAGACAGAGTCCAATGCACAAATCGCCAGTGGGTGTGTGAAGCTAAGAAGTTCTAATTTCTTCTTAAAAATTATGGGGAGATATTGAAAGATTTTAAACAGGGAGGGACAAATCAAATCTATGTATACCTGTGTTGTGAAATATCAGTTGGCCTGTTCTTTGAGAGGAGGCATGGTGACCAGGTAGGAGGCCGTCCTTAGTTGTTCAAGCTAGATGTGGTAAAGTAGAGCAAAGGAGTGGTCAGAATCACTTTGAGAGGAATCCTGGTCTCTGTAGGACTTAGTGACTGAAGCAATGCACAGAATGAATGAGCGTGAGGACTCAAGAGTGAGTGCCTCACATTTCTGGGTCAGGTAACTCAGAGGATGCCAGCGACACTGACTGTACTCACATCCTCTCAGATCTCTGCTCCCTCCCCAGACTTCTGTGCTCTTTTGCCTCTTTGGGAGATGACTCCATGGCTCCTGGAGCCCTTTACTTACTTGTGCAGAGGCTGAAAGTACCTGAGAATTTATGTTTCCCCAGCCCGACCCTGAGCTGGCTTTTAGCCAGGGACTGACTGTACAGGAATATGAAAGCTCAGCTGCCCAGCCTTGAGGTGACATGAACTGGAGATGTAACATACATTCCAGGGCTTCCCCGTGGAATCAGGCTGAGGCTAGAATTTTTGCTGAAATCACACTGTTGCTTGATTTCCACGTTTTCCCGTTCTGCTTTCTCTTACTCCCTTAGAGCTTTCTCCTGGGAGCACGCCCCTCTCTCTGTCACTACACATGAATATTCATCTCAGAGTCTGCTTCCCTGGAGCCTGACCTAAGACAGGGCTCATGTCGACCTTGGATTTTGCTCAGATAGAACATACCATGTATGAAGCAGAATTTAGAGGAAGGAGAGTAAGTTCGCTTTGGACACATTAATTTTAAGTGCACTTGGATCATTATGTGGAAATATCTAATAAGTAGTCAGAGCTGAGTTAGAAATATTGATTTGAGAGCCATCAGGATATAGATGGCGGTCAAAGCCATGAGTGTGAATGAGGTGCATTTTGGAGAGTGTATGGAGAGTCTCGAGGTGAAGACTGGGCCACAGGGAAATTTTGACAGATGCATATTAACCTGTCCTTCATAAAAATCCTTTTCACAAAAGTAGCACTTTACATTTTCATATTCAGAAACATCATATCATTTGACCTTTACGCTAACAAAAGAAGGTGGGAGACTGTATAATTATTGTCCTTATTTTTCAGATGAGGAAATTAAGACTGAGAATTCATGTGAATTACCTAAAGTCATAAAAGTGGCAAGACCAGCACAAAAATCCAGGACATTTAACTCCTAGCACAAAGCTTTTCCTGCCACCCAATTCCTTTTGAAAAAAAATGTCATTTTTTTTCCCCTAAATACTCTTGCAATATGTAGGCAAACTGTCTGTATTGCAGACTTGGCATTCTTACCAGCTCATATGACATCTGTTCCAGTGTTTCTGATATCCTCATAAATTTATCATGCTCTGCTGCAAGATAACTTTTTTTCCTAGAGCCCAGAAAGTCACTTCCTTCAGGAAGCCACCCTGAACCAACTTCAGCTCTCTGGTTGTTTCTTAACAGTTTTAAATTTATTTGACAGCATATTCTTTTCACATGTTGATATACCACTTTTGAATTTTTTCCTTGGTACATTTTGTGCATTTTTGTTTTTCTTTCCCCAACTATATTGTATCTTAATCTTTATGATATTCTCTTTTATACAAAAGTCAGTACATTCTCATTATAGAATTTTTTGGAAAGTAAAAGATATCAATATCTTATATATCTAATTTCAGTCTGTTCATTTCCCCCACATATTTATGCATTTTCTTCTGCATAGTGGCATTCCTGATGTTTGTAGTTATTCACCCAGGTTGCTATTTGATGTACAGATATGTTTTGTAATGAATTTTGATTCTGTGTTAGTATATATTGCAGTGCATTGAATAGGGATTCCGCACCTGATTGGGCATTCCTTAAGTGGGAGATAGATTTGCAAAAGATGCCGCCGATATTAAGTCAGGTTACAGAAGCAAAGATGGTCAGAGAAGAGACTGACTGGGGGGAAATTATTTTTTGCTTACAGGGAGATTTTTACTTTCATAGAATAAAATGCTTAACAGATTTAATTGGTCCAATGGTCTTCATTTGTTAGGATATCCCTGTTTGGTGAGCTTGCATTTTTACTTTCCTCTCCCTGTTGGGACTATTTAGACAGCTGAGGGCATATTAGAGCTGGTAAACAATTTGGTTTTATCTTATTTTTATTCAGCTGTCAAGACATGATTGTGACCTTTTTTCAGAGTTTAGTATAAAACACTTTTCTGGACTTTGATTAATTTTTTAAGAGAGTCCTAATAGGTTATATATTCCATTTTTAGACAAGAAACTCTCCAATCAAGTTTTCTAAGTTATTTTGCAAGTTCATCTGGCTAGCACCCTTTCTTGGCATAAGAACATCATTGTACATAACTATGACTCGCCATTAATCTGGGTGTATTAGATTTTCAAACATTTGTTCCTCCAAACTACACACTGGATTTGCACTTTGCTGGATGACATTTAAGTAGTTAGCCTGGATGCTACCTATTACCAGCACAGCATGAAAATGCATTTACTAAGGGCTTTGTTTCTGTGGTTTTAGATAAAAAAAGAAATAACTCTTCCTCTCTCTTGAGATGTTTGGATTACAGTTAATTGACTTTTAAAATATACCAGCATGATCAAAACACTTTAAAACAAATGAATTCTTTTTTTAAAAAAAGAAAGCAGGTTATGTTAGGGGTTTGACTTTAAAAGCTTTGAAATACTGAAATACCAAGGAGCTAAAGAGCTTTTTTTTTTTAAACTTAGGGAAAGACCAGCACACATGAAAAAAATTTATAGCTTATGCTTATGCTTTTAAAGTTTGAATACACATAAACTTGCTTCTGGAAAGAAGGCTTTTCATTCTGAGGGGCTTGAAGTTACAAGCCTTTTCACAGGATAGTGTTGGAAACGTGTTGTTTTTGTCAGACTAATGCAGCTCTATTGACTTAAAGCTTAGAAAGAAATCAATGTATTTTCAGAGATGCATGGAAGATGGTAGAGCTTTCATTTATAAAAAAGGTGGACACTTGCCACCCAGGCCGTGTATTTGAAGGCATGGTCCCTGGACCAGTTGCAGTGGCATCACCACCCACCAATGTGATATTGAACAGGTGGTTCTCCTGTGACAAACGATGCTGCTCTCATAGACTCTTGCTGAAGTGCTTGATCTCAGACCATCTGCTCACCGACTTCTGCTTAAAACCCTACGGAGGTCAGTGCCTTATAAATAAGATTGCCTGAGAAACATGATATCCACCCACTTCTCTGGCTAAATCGACAGCTCTATCCTTGAATCAAGGCAGAGCACTAGAGTATTACGTAACTTTCACATTATCTTATCCCCTGAACAACCACCTTCACTAAATCAAGTTCAAATGTTATATCTTTGGTTTTGTCTGTATTTGGTAGATAATTTTGGTCAAAGACACATTGCCTATTATTTTCTGTATAGAGTCTCATCTGGTAAGTCCATTTAAAATTTATAACCAGGGAAGAAATGCACGTGCCCATTTTCTCTCTCTCTCTTTCTGTCTCTGTCTCTTTTTCTCTCTTAGACTTGGTTTGCTTTCATCAAGCAAATAACTAGAAGTATTTAACCTGGGATTTTTTTGTTGTTCTTCTTCTTGCCCTGAGGAAACTCAGAGCAAAATTGAATAGGCAATCAGAATAATTATATCAAACCTTATGTTTAGCATTTTTGCTTTCTCCTACTCCTCCTTATATCTTTGATACATTATTTTTTCCCCAGACCTTTGTTGTATACATACATTTTATTTTAAGATGCTTTACATCCCTTTTGAAAAGCAGAAAGTATAAACAAACTGTTAAGTGTAGGATAAAAAAGGTCTATTCAGAAGGCCGGAGGATAATGATTCTATAAACATCTATAAACTGTAGAAACATAAAAAGAAAATGGTATTTTTGATTGTCATTTTACTGCCAGGGTGGCTCCAACCAACAAATGGTCATTTATTCACCAGTGATACTCAGCAAGTGTGGCCACATCATATAGTATACTTTCCTGTAGACTCTATTGATTGAGAGAAATAATGGACATGAACAATTCTATGTGGATTAAAAAATCTCTGTATAGGGTCCTTTTATAAAAGATTATGAAAGAAATAAGTGAGCCAAATATTTGTATCAAAATGGAAACACCATGAGGACTTAAAAAAATTAGCTTCTCTAGTAAATTTTTAGTATTGGTTTTTACATGACTCAAATTTTTTTCAAAGGATATAGAAATTGGGACTCCTTAGTTATCCAAAAAATTGTAGACGTGAAGCTAAAGTAATTTCAATGGAAACTGAGGAAATAATTATGATTCAATTAAAATTACATTTATTTTTTGTATATAGTCCTATCTATACTCTTGAGATAATATAGATACCAATAAAAGATAAATTAAAAAATGAGAATCAGAACTGTAGGGTTAAAACTGGTTTGAAAAGTCATTTATCCCAACCTCTCATCTGAGTTTTTTTTTTTTAATTTTTGAATTTTATTTTATTTATTTTTTTATACAGCAGGTTCTTATTAGTCATCAATTTTATACATATTAGTGTATAAATGTCAATCCCAATCTCGCAATTCATTCCACCACCACCCCCACCACCAACCCCTGCCACTTTCCCCCCTTGGTGTCCATACGTTTGTTCTCTACATCTGTGTCTCAACTTCTGCCCTGCAAACCAGTTCATCTGTACCATTCTTCTAGGTTCCACATACATGAGTTAATATACGATATTTGTTTTTCTCTTTCTGACTTACTTCACTCTTTATGACAGTCTCTAGATCCATCCACGTCTCAACAGATCACCCAATTTCATTCCTTTTTATGGCTGAGTAATATTCCATTGTGTATATGTACCACAACTTCTTTATCCATTCGTCTGTCGATGGGCATTTAGGTTGCTTCCATGACCTGGCTATTGTAAATAGTGCTGCAATGAACATTGGGGTGCATGTGTCTTTTTGAATTATGGTTGTCTTTGGGTATATGCCCAGTAGTGGGATAGCTGGATCATACGGTAATTCTATTTTTAGTTTTTTAAGGAACCTCCATACTGTTCTCCATAGTGGCTGTATCAATTTACATTCCCACCAACAGTGCAGGAGGGTTCCCTTTTCTCCACACCCTCTCCAGCATTTGTTGTTTGTAGATCTTCTGATGATGCCCATTCTAACTGGTGTGAGGTGATACCTCATTGTAGTTTTGATTTGCATTTCTCTAATAATTAGTGATGTTGAGCAGCTTTTCATGTGCTTCTTGGCCATCTGTATGTCTTCTTTGGAGAAATGTCTATTTAGGTCTTTGACCATTTTTGGATTGGGTTGTTTGTTTCTTTAATATTGAGCTGCATGAGCTGTTTATACATTTTGGAGATTAATCCTTTGTCCATTGATTCGTTTGCAAATATCTTCTCCCATTCAGAGGGTTGTCTTTTCGTCTTGTTTGTAGTTTCCTTTTCTGTGCAAAAGCTTTTAAGTTTCATTAGGTCCCATTTGTTTATTTTTGTTTTTATTTCCATTACTATAGGAGGTGGACCAAAAAAGATCTTGCTGTGATTTATGTCAAAGAGTGTTCTTCCTATGTTTTCCTCTAAGAGTTTTATAGTGGCTGGTCTTACCTTTAGGTCTTTAATCCATTTTGAGTTTATTTATGTGTATGGTGTTAGGGAGCATTCTAATTTCATTCTTTTACATGTAGCTGTCCAGTTTCCCAGCACCACTTATGGAAGAGGCTGTCTTTTCTCCATTGTATATCCTTGCCTCCTTTGTCATAGATTAGTTGACCATAGGTGTGTAGGTTTATCTCTGGGCATTCAGTCTTGTTCCATTGATCTATGTTTCTGTTTTTGTGCTAGTACCATATTGTCTTGATGACTGTAGCTTTGTAGTATAGTCTGAAGTCAGGGAGTCTGATTCCTCCAGCTCCCGTTTTTTTCCCTCAAGACTTCTTTGGCTATTCGGGGTCTATTGTGTCTCCATACAAATTTTAAGATTTTTTGTTCTAGTTCCATAAAAAATGCCATTGGTAATTTGATAGGGATTGCATTGAATCTGTAGATTTCTTTGGGTAGTATAGTCATTTTCACAATATTGATTCTTCCAATCCAAGAACATGGTATATCTCTCCATCTGTTGCTATCATCTTTAATTTCTTTCATCAGTGTCTTATAGTTTTCTGCATACAGGTCGTTTGTCTCCCTAGGTAGGTTTATTCCTAGGTATTTTATTCTTTTTGTTGCAGTGGTAAATGGGAGTGTTTCTTAATTTCTCTTTCAGATTTTTCATTAGTGTATAGCAATGCAAGATATTTCTGCACATTAATTTTTTTGGTGTGTGTGTGTGCATTAATTTTGTATCCTGCGACTTTACCAAATTCATTGATTAGCTCTAGTAGTTTTCTGGTGGCATTTTTCGGATTCTCTCTGTATAGTATCATGTCATCTGCAAACAGTGACAGTTGTACTTCTTCTTTTCCAATTTGTATTCCTTTTATTTCTTTTTCTTCTCTGATTGCCATGGCTAGGGCTTCCAAAAACTATGTTGAATAATAGTGGTGAGAGTGGACATCCTTGTCTTGTTCCTGATCTTAGAGTAAATGCTTTCAGTTTTTCACCATTGAGAATGAATTTGCTGTGGATTTGTCATATATGGCCTTTATTATGTTGAGGTAGGTTCCCTCTGTGCCCACTTTCTGGAGAATTTTTATCATAAATGGGTGTTGAATTTTGTCAAAAGCCTTTTCTGCATCTATTGAGATGATCATATGGTTTTTATTCTTCAATTTGTTAATATGGTGTATCACATTACTTGATTTGGGCATACTGAAGAATCCTTGCATTCCTGGGATAAATCCCACTTGATCATGGTGTATGATCCTTTTAATGTGTTGTTGGATTCTGCTTACTAGTATTTTGTTGAGGATTTTTGCATCTATATTCATCAGTGATATTGATCTGTAATTTTCTTTTTTTTTTAGTATCTTTGTCTGGTTTTGGTATCAGGGTGATGGTGGCCTCATAGAATGAGTTTGGGAGTGTTCCTTCCTCTGCAATTTTTTGGAAGAGTTTGAGAAGGATGGGTGTTAGCTCTTCTCTAAATGTTTGATAGAATTCACCTGTGAAGCCATCTGGTCCTGGACTTTTGTTTGTTGGAAGATTTTTAATCACAGTTTCAATTTCATGACTTGTGATTGATCTGTTCGTATTTTCTGTTTCTTCCTGGTTTAGTCTTTGAAGTCCATTTCTTCCAGGTTGTCCATTTTATTGGCATAGAGTTGCTTGTAGTAGTCTCTTAGGATGCTTTGCATTTCTGAGGTGTCTGTTGTAACTTCTCCTTTTTCATTTCTAATTGTATTGATTTGAGTCCTCTCCCTCTTTTTCTTGGTGAGTCTCACTAATGTTTTATCAATTTTGTTTATCTTCTCAAAGAACCAGCTTTTAGTGTTATTGATTTTTGCTATTGTTTTCTTTGTTTCTATTTCATTTATTTCTGCTCTGATCTGTATGATTTCTTTCCTTCTGCTAACTTTGGGTTTTGTTTGTATTTCTTTCTCTAGTTCCTTCAGGTGTAAGGTTAGATTGTTTATTTGAGATTTTTCTTGTTTCTTGAGGTAGGCTTGTATAGCTATAAACTTCCCTCTTAGAACTGCTTTTGTTGCATTGCATAGGTGTTGGATCATCATGTTTTCATTGTCATTTGTCTCTAGGTATTTTTTGATTTCCTCTTTGATTTCTTCAGTGATCTCTTGGTTATTTAGTAACCTATTGTTTAGCCTCCATGTGTTGTGTTTTTTACATTTTTTTCCCTGTAGTTGATTTCTAATCTCATGGCATTGTGGTCAGAAAAGATGCTTGATATGATTTCAATTTTCTTAAATTTACTGAGGTGTGATTTGTGACCCAAGATGTGATCTATCCTGGAGAATGTTCCATGTGCACTTGAGAAGATAGTGTAATCTGCTGTTTTTGGATGGAATGTCCTATAAACATCAATTAAATCTATCTGGTCTGTTGTGTCATTTAAAGCTTCTGTTTCCTTATTTATTTTCATTTTGGATGATCTGTCTATTGGTGTAAGTGAGGTGTTAAAGTCCCCCACTATTATTGTGTTACTGTCAATTTTGTCTTTTATAGCTGTTAGCCATTGCCTTATGTATTGAGGTGCTCCTATGTTGGGTGCATATATATTTATAATTGTTATATCTTCTTCTTGGATTGATCCCTTGATCATTATGTAGTGTCTTTCCTTGTCTCATTCTTTATTTTAAAATCTCTTTTATCTGATATGAGTATTGCTACTCAAGCTTTCTTTTGATTCCCATTTGCATGGAATGTCTTTTTCCATCACCTCAGTTTCAGTCTGTATGTGTCCCTAGGTCTGAAGTGGGTCTCTTATAGACAGCGTATATATGGGTCTTACTTTTGTATCCATTCAGCAAGCCTGTGTCGTTTGGTTGGAGCATTTAATCCATTCACGTTTAAGGTAATTATCGATACGTATTCTCCTTTGACCATTTTCTTAATTGTTTTGGGTTTCTTTTTGTATGTCCTTTTCTTCTCTGTGTGTCCCACTTAGAGAAGTTCCTTTAGCATTTGTTGTAGAGCTGGTCTGGTGGTACTGAATTCTCTTAGTTTTGCTTGTCTGTAAAGCTTTTGATTTCTCCATCAAATCTGAATGAGATCCTTGCCTGGTAGAGTAATCTTGGTTGTAGGTTCTTCCCGTTCCTCACTTTAAATATGTCATGCCACTCCCTTCTGGCTTGTAGAGTTTCTGCTGAGAAATCAGCTGTTAACCTTATGGGTGTTCCCTTATATGTTATTTGTTGTTTTTCACTTGCTGCTTTCAATAATTTTTCTTTGTCTTTAATTTTGGCAATTTGATTACCATGTGTCTTGGCGTGTTTCCCCTTGGGTTTATCCTGTGTGGGACTCTCTGGGCTTCCTGGACTTGGGTGGCTATTTCCTTTCCCATGTTAGGGAAGTTTTCAACTATAATCTCTTCAAATATTTTCTCAGGTCCTTTCTCTCTCTCTTCTCCTTCTGGGACCCCTATAATGTGAATGTTGTTGCATTTAATGTTGTCCCAGAGGTCTCTTAGGCTGTCTTCATTTCTTTTCTTTCTTTTTTCTTTATTCTGTTCTGCAGCAGTGAATTCCACCATTCTGTCTTCCAGGTCACTTATCCGTTCTTCTGCCTCAGTTATTCTGCTATTGATTCCTTCTAGTGTATTTTTCATTGCAGTTATTGTATTGTTCATCTCTGTTTGTTTGTTTTTTAATTCTTCTCGGCCTTTGTTAAACAGTTCTTACCTCTTCGCAATCTTTGCCTCCATTCTTTTTCCGAGGTCCTGGATCATCTTCACTATTATTATTCTGAATTATTTTTCTGGAAGGTTGCCTACCTCCACTTCATTTAGTTGTTTTTCTGGAGTTTTATCTTGTTCCTTCATCTGGTACATAGCCCTCTGCCTTCTCATCTTGTCTATCTTTCTGGGAATGTGGTTTTTGTTCCACAGGCTGCAGGATTGTAGTTCTTCTTACTTCTGCTGTCTGCCCTCTAGTGGATGAGGCTATCTAAGAGTATTGTGTAAGTTTCCTGATGGGAGGGACTGGTGATGGGTGGAGCTGACTTGCTCTCGTGGACAGAACTCAGTAAAACTTTAATCTGCTTGAGTGCTGATGGGTGGGGCTGGGCTCTCTCCCTGTTGGTTGTTTAGCCTGAAGCAACCCAACTCTGGAGCCTACCTGGGCTCTTTGGTGGGCCTAATGACAGACTCTGGGAGGGCTCACACCAAGGAGTACTTCCCAGAACTTCTGCTGTCAGTGTCCTTGTCCCCAAGGTGAGCCACAGCCACCCCCTGGCTCTGCAGGAGACCCTCCAACACTAGCAGGTAGGTCCGGTTCAGTTTTCCCTGGGGTCACTGCTCCTTCCCCTGGGTCCCAATGCACACACTAGTTTGTGTGTGCCCTTCAAGAGTGGAGTCTCTGTTTCCCCCAGTCCTGTCAAAGTCCTGCAATCAAATCTCACTAGGCTTCAAAGTTGGATTCTCTAGGAATTCCTTCTCCTGTTGCTGGACCCCCAGGTTGGGAAGCCTGACGTGGGGCTCAGAACGTTCACTCCAGTGGGTGGACTTCTGTGGTATAAGTGTTCTCCAGTCTGTGAGTCACCCACCCAGCAGTTATGGAATTTGACTTTACTGTGATTGCGCCCCTCCTACTGTCTCATTGTGGCGTCTCCTTTGTCTTTGGATGTGGGGTATCTTTTGTGGTGAGTTCCAGTAGCTTCCTGTTTATGATTGTCCAACAGCTAGTTGTGATTCTGGTGTTCTCAGAAGAGGGAGTGAGAGCACGTCCTTCTACTGCACCATCTTGGTTCCTCCTCGTCATCTGAGTTTTAACCTTTAAACAATTGTTGCTTTAAATGAGCAGAAAAGTAATGGTAAAATAACTTTTGTCTTTTCTCTTTCCATTGAAATTGGTCTTTAGAGTTAGTTCTTCCCCTTCCTGGATGGAAAGTCTGGCAGGTTGTGGTAACTTTTATGGAATGCTGAAAGTTTTTCTCACTATAAATCGTAGTCTCAGTATTTTCTTTTTATTTTACCTTTTTTTTAACATCTTTATTGGAGTATAATTGCTTTACATTGTTATGTTAGTTGCTGCTGTATAGCAAAGGGAATCAGCTATATGCATACATATATCCCCATATCCCCTCCCTCTTGAGCCTCCCTCCCACCCTCCCTATTCCACCCCTCTAGGTGGTCACAAAGCACCGAGCTGATCTCCCTGTGCTATGCGAGCTGATCTCCCTGTGCTATGCGGCTGCTTCCCACTAGCTATCTGTTTTACATTTGGTAGTGTATATATGTCCATGCACTCCCTCACTGCATCCCAGCTTAACCTTCCCCCTCCCCGTATCCTCAAGTCCATTCTCCATGTCTGCATCTTTATACCTGTCCTGCCCCTAGGTTCTTCAGAACCATTTTTTTTTTTTAGATTCCATATATATGTGTTAGCATATGGTATTTGTTTTTCTCTTTCTGACTTACTTCACTCTGTATGACAGACTCTAGGTCCATCCACCTCACTACAAATAACTCAATTTCATTTCTTTTTATGGCTGAGTAATATTCCATTGTATATATGTGACACATCTTCTTTATCCATTCAAGTCTCAGTATTTAAAAGTTCAATCTCATATAATATTCAAAATTTTGTTTTGCTTTAAAGTTAAGGCCTCTTCTATTTCTTCCTGTAGTGTAGTTTTTCTCCCTTTTCTTGACTAGTTTCTACCTCTCAAAGATCGGAAAAGTGGAGGGAGGAGAGGAAAAGGGCATAAAACTTTTGGTACCTTTGTGATCGAGCTCCTGTGTTCTCTAGACCTGGCCAGGGATGGAAGCTCACTTTTCCTCCTGAGGGATGCTTTTTAATGGATTCTTCAGAGACTCTCTCCATTGCTGGGATTACCCAGCTGAAGTTCTCTGGAGATTGGCAAATGCATCTCTGTTTCCACTGGTTACTTGGCTCTCCCTTAGGCCCTTTGCGTCAAACAATACCTGGTTCTTTTTCTCTTTTTCTGCAGTCTCTCACTTTCTCTCTTTCTTGTCTACAGGATGTACTTATTCCCCAGCAAACTCTGAGAATGCTGACCAATTCCAGCACAGCCAAGTCTCGTTTATTTCTCCATCAAAGCAGCCAGCGACCCCATCCCTTCCTCTTTAGGATTTCTAGGTAGAAGTCAGATGCCAGCTCACTAGGTCTACCTACATACAGGGCACACTCACTAGCTTTCTGAGTGGTCCTGTTGAGTCCACTTGCCCTAGTGAGAAAGAACTCACTGCCTCATTTTAGCGAGTGAAAGCTTTAGGGGGAAACATTCTTGACTTTTTATCTGGGTAGGAGAAGAATTGTTGCAACAGTCATAGTGAGTATTGTGGAATCACAGTGTAAAGTTAGTGAAAAATCTATGCAACTATGGTTGTAGGACAAGAACACAAATTTTATCAAACGAGACAATCTAAAATAAATGTGTGGATGAAAGAAGTTGGGAAGTAGTGGCAGAAAAGATCAGTGATGAAATAGACAGGGACAATAAACACTTTACTGTGTGAAGTAAGAAATCCAGAGAAAATCTCTAGTTGTTTGAATAAGAAATAAATATTAAAATACATGATTTAAAGTTCCAAAGGTAACAGAGATGAATTGTAATAGTGGATTAACTATAGTAGAAAGAATCAGGGAGGGATTTACAGAGCTATGTACTCAAATCCTGTCTTGTTTAGTTGGAAGAAGATAATGTTTGAAATAGATAAATTTTAAAATATATTAGTGTATTATTTAGAGTCTTGGAGGTAATTACCAGATGAATTTAAAACATAAACTGTTAGAAGAGTGAAATCTAGTTTCTTGTAGGAACAAAGAATAGGGGTGGAAAGGGTGAATTGGGAGATGATTGTGCATATTCCTTGTTTCCGTCTTTTAAAAAATATGTGCATATATTTCTCTAATAAAAATTTTAACGTTTATTATTAAAAAAAAAAATATATATATATATATATTTTTGCGGTACGCAGGCCTCTCACTGTTGTGGCCTCTCCCGTTGCTGAGCACAGGCTCCGGGGCCATGGCTCACGGGCCCAGCTGCTCTGTGGCATGTGGGATCTTCCCGGACCGGGGCACGAACCCATGTCCCCTGCATTGGCAGGCGGACTCTCAACCACTGCGCCACCAGGGAAGCCCTATTTAAATACATTTTTAGGATTATGTGGGAATATATACAGATAAGAATATATTATTTAATGTGAAAAGATGATTGAGTTAAATTATTGCTGTAAGATATTAAATCAGTGTAAAGCTGTATCACATTATTCAATGTGATACAGTCATAAACATCTTCAGAAGGATCAAAGAAACAGGACAATACTAAAAAAGATGTTTTGGTACATATATGAATTAGACATATGAAAATGATCTATTAAGAAATCTTCGGGAAAGGGAAGGGTTATTTAATAAGTGGGTTTAGGTCATTTACTTTTAAATAAAAATGTCTTCAACTCTTATCCCATATACTAAAATAAATTCCAGTTCATTATTAACTTATAAATATCAAGCCATAAAATGCCTAGAAGGAAACTCTGAGAGTTTATCTGAGCTCTACTTTTGGTAAGACCTTTTATACTTAAAACAAATGGAAGAATTTGCAAAAGAAAATACAGATTCAACTACTTTCAAAAGTTTAAACTGTGCACATTAAATTAAAAGATGGCAAAGAAAAATCATTGTGACTAATATAAAAATACTTAATAATATTGATTTATAAAGAAGTAATTCAATTATTTTTTATTTCATCCCATACAATGCTAGGGTTCCAGCACTAAGCATGATGGACATGGTCTTAAAAATCAATGAGAAAAAAACCTGAGACTCCTATAAATAAATGGGCAAAGACCATGTATGCTTACTTCACCAAAGAAACAATACAATAATTAGTAGGCATTAGAAAAGTATTTGGGTTATTTCATAGTCAAAGCTTACAAATAAAAATGAGATATAAATTGCATTAATTAAATATACAAAATTGTTCTTAAAGGGAATTCCCAATGTTGGCAAGTATCATGCGGTGGGCACTTCAGACACTGCTGAGAGTACAAATTGTTTTAGCTGTTCAAGAAGGTAATTTGGGAATATGTGTAGTTTGAAAGATGTTCCTATCTTTAAGGCCAGAAATTCAATTGCTGATGTTTTTGTAAGATAATTTATAGCAGTAAAAAATTAAGACTTTCTAAATGCTCAGCCATAAGGAACTGCAAAGTAAGAAATAGTATTTTTTAAATTCTGTGCAGATATTACATAGGATGTTCATGTGTATGGAAAATGCTTATAATAACATTTTATAGAGAAACACAGAGTGGTATTAAGTAGGCAAAGCAATATGTAGAAAAATCGAGAAATTAAAACATGTTAACAATTTCTCTATGAATTGCAGTTTGATTTTTTAAATAGTTTCAATATTTTTTCTACTTTCTCCAAAATGAACACGTATCGTTTTCATATTGAGAACGAAGTACAGAGAAATAAACACTTGGTAGCTAGTCCAAGCTCCACAATTTGTTCATTGTGGGAACTTGGGCAAGTGACCCCTTTTGTAGGTCTAGCATCACAGGCCAAATGGTCTTGTTGGCATTGCATTAAACCATGATGTTCCTGGCAAATATAAATGGTTATGAAAATGTTGATTCTGGTTTTGGTAACTACTGGTTACACAATCCAGTACACCTCCCCTTTTCTTGTCTTCATTTCAGCTGTTGAACTCCATCATCAGCATTTTCCTTAATATTTCCCCCATTTTGGGAGAAGTCAAGTGAAAACGTTGATCATGTCCATCTGTATTTGTGTGCACCATCTCCGAACCTGGAGTAATAAGCTGAGTTTACAAATTTGAATACTTGTTTCTTATGGTCTTTAACCTTGGGTTGGTCCACATTCCTCGCTCCTTTTTAAAAGTGGCCTTTTGGCTTCTACTGTACACCAATGGATTTGAATTAGACAGAGAGGGGCATAATACCCCTTTATAAGAACACCCAGCCTTTCTATACGTGAAAAATAAATGCTCTCTCTACCTGATTCCCTCTTTGGATGGCCTTTGGCTTCCCTCTCTTGGAGGAATCGATGATTGTTCCAGCGACCTCTGCTGTCTGTCAATTTTTCATACAACATTCTTCATGAACCTGGGGCCAAGAAGAAAAAATGGAGGAATAAGTTTTGGGCTTGGAGTTGGAGAGTCTGTTAGCAAAAATGCCATTGGCTTTTGAGTTTGAAGAAGTTTGCTCTTGAGAGAATGCATTTCAAACAGCTTTTTGATCCTCAGGAGCCCAATAAATTTTTGACTCTTTCTAGTTGGGAACATAATGTAATAGTACTGTACTAGTCTATTAAGTCAGAGCTCCATCTTTTGCACGATTCATATTTTAAACTTTAAAGAGGCTCACAACTGAGCCTTCACAAATTGTAGCTGTTTACTTTCTTTCCACTAAAATAATCATCGCAAATACCCCTCTGAGAACGTATATTTTCAGATGCCAGGTAATCAAAGCTTAGTTGTACTCAGAGGCTTTTTTAGAACCAAATGGAAAATAATTGCTTTAAAGTACCCACTTGTGAGGATTTCTGCTCATCAGTATAATTGCCAGCAGTCACTGTCTTTCTACCACAATAAATTCACAGTGATTCATTAGCTTCTTTCGGGGGCGGGGGGGGGATGAAATAGATCATCTTGTTAACATCAACTTTGATTTTTAAATGGCTTCACTTGATTTCATATTGGAATTACAGTTTGCACATAAACTAAAATAATACCCCTGACCCCACTTTAAAAAGTAGTGTAGGTAGTAGACAGGATAAAATTAGAACTTAGCCAGCCCTGCAGGGTTTAGATGTGAGTTCTCTGTGTGTTTACTCTAGGAGGATTTTTTTTTAACATTTTTATTGGAGTATAATTGCTTTACAATGGTGTGTTAGTTTCTGCTGTATAACAAAGTGAGTCAGCTATATGTACACCTATATCCCCATATTCCCTCCCTCGTGTCTCCCTCCCACCCTCCCTACCCCACCCGTCTAGGGGGACAAAAAGCACCGAGCTGATCTCCCTGTGCTATGCAGCTGCTTCCCACTAGTAATCTATTTTACATTTGGTAGTGTATATATATCAATGCTACTCTCTCACTTCGTGTGTTAGTTGCTGCTATATAACAAAGTGAATCAGCTATACGAATACGTATATCCCCATATCCCCTCCCTCTTGTGTCTCACTCCCACCCTCCCTAACCCACCGCTCTAGGTGGTCACAAAGTACCGAGCTGCAGTGAACATTTTGGTACATGACTCTTTGAATTACGGTTTTCTCAGGGTATATGCCCAGTAGTGGGATTGCTGGGTCATATGGTAGTTCATTGCAGCTCTATTTACAATAACCAGGAGATGGAAGCAACCTAAGTGTCCATCATTGGATGAATGGATAAAGAAGATGTGGCACATATATACAATGGAATATTACTCAGCCAGAAAAAGAAATGAAGTTGAGTTATTTGTAGTGAGGTGGATGGACCTAGAGACTGTCATGCAGAGTGAAGTAAGTCAGAAAGAGAAAAACAAATACCGTATGCTAACACATATGTATGGAATCTAAGAGAAAAAAAAAAGTTCATGAAGAACCTAGGGGTAAGACGGGAATAAAGACACAGACCTACTAGAGAATGGACTTGAGGATACGGGGGGGGGAAGGGTAAGCTGTGACAAAGTGAGAGAGTGGCATGGACATATATACACCACCAAATTCAAAATAGCTAGTGGGAAGCATCAGCAGAGCACAGGGAGATAAGCTCGGCGCTTTGTGACCACCTAGAGGGGTGGGATAGGGAGGGTGGGAGGGAGGGAGATGCAAGAGGGAAGAGATATGGGAACATATGTATATGTATAACTGATTCACTTTGTTATAAAGCAGAAACTAACACACCATTTGAAAGCAATTATACTCCAATAAAGATGTTAAATAAAAAAATAAAAAAAATTTAAAAAAAGGAAATACTGCATCAGCAGTACTCTATGGAAAAACGTGGACATTAATAATTCTGAGTTCAGAGGTCACATCACAAAAGAGCCAGACTCTGAACGCAAAGAAGTTTTAGGAATATATGCGAACCAATATATTTCATGTGTGCTTTATTTATATGTATGTACAACAGTAATAAACATCTGTGTTAAATACACCTAAAAGAACTTCCTTAATTTCCATGTGGTAAAATTCAAAGTGATTTTACATGTGTCATCATTTAATTGGCAGAGATTTTCTTTCTGGTTGGTACATAAAATAATAGGGCTTCTTAAAATCAATCAATTGAATGGTGTCAGATTCAAGGACATCTGGTATTTCCATGAGAAATCCTGAAATCCTCTTTTATTTTAGGGTTTACAAATTTTTCAAAGCAGGAAAATCAATGGCTTCAGCAAAGCCTAAGATCTAATCCACTGGATAAAAAAATCACATTAAAACTAAATAATATAGTATTAGTAGCTACAGAAAGAAGGACTGACAAGTGTGTTGGTAAAGGGTTGGTATTGGAATTTTAGTTAATAGGCCTTTATTGCATCCACTCTGCATGCAGCATATGACACTGGGTTGTTACATTTTCCCTGAAAGTAATTTGAGATTTCTTCAACTTCTGACAACCTAACCTGACGAGGGAAACAGGCCATTCCTCTGATTGTTCGCTAACCTCACAATCCCTTGTTTTTTTTTTTTTAGGAAGGACAAAGTTATTTATAGACCCTATTAATTTAGCTTAAATGATTCTAGCTACTGGCTATGTGTAATCAGCTTTTTCCTCCTTTCTACTTAGAGTTGGCTAGAAACATATCGGATGAGATAATTAACAAAAGAGCATCCACAACTAATATACTAATACAAGTGGGGTTTCCAGGCCATATGAAAAATAGACAGACTCAGTTGTCTGTATAGGAGGCCACCCAGGCCATATGAAAAATAGACAGACTCAGTTGTCTGTATAGGAGGCCAGCTTGTTCACTGTGCTTAGAAACGCATGGGCACAGAGAGGTTCTTATCTTGGAAGTGCCCCTAATGTCACATGGAATGGAATTGTTCACACTCCTCTGTAGTTTCAAGCTCACAGAGCTAATTCACAGTAGGAATTTAAAGAAAAGATTTTGAGGAGGATTCTTGCTGGGAGATTAGGGAAGGGATTATTTGGTGAGGACCACTGGATGGCTTTGTTTTTCTCTGGGTAATTAGCCTTCTGGTTAATGCAGTGTCCATCACTTAATTTAATGGGAACAACTTGTGTCATTATAATAGAAATGTGAGTCTGTTGCCTGCATGGTTCTGAGGAAATAGCCAGACAGGGAGAGAAGTTCAGATCCTCTCAGATGGCGGGACCACCACTGAGCCACCACGCCATCAATCTGGTCAACCCACTGGGTGAGATGCTCATGAAGTGCCCATCCTGGCTGAAAGCTTTCAAAGGACAGCACCCTTCCCATCCCACGTGGGAGGAGGTCTCAGAGGACTTTGAAGTAATTTCAAATTTTGAGAAAATTTTCCCAGAGTACAAAAAATTTATTGCATTTGGGGAAGTGTTAACATCTTCCCACATTTAATTAATTTTTCCCCCCATGCTCTTAATTTTTTTGTCTATAATATAATCTGTATCTCTCTGTAATATAATATTTTTCTCTAAATGATTTGAGGGCTCTGACTTGGAAACCAAGACTGATCATACAACTTCCAGTCCAGAGGCAAGATTCTCATCGGCCTGACCTGGCTACAGGCTTTATCATCTCTGTCTCACAGAGCTAGAGTCCCCTGTGGGCTCAGCCCTGCTCCTGGTTCCCACTGCATGGCCTCACATGGATCCAGGTGGTTCCAGCATCCCAGCCTTCAACTTAATTATCAGGCGAATCCCGATTACTCTCCCTCCCTGGCATTTCATTCAAAATTGCTACCAGGTCTCCCATTGTTTCCCAGACTCAGTGCCTGCCCACTTGTCCTGTCACCCATCCCTCAGCTTACATCATTAGGTCTGCTTTGGTGAGCAGCCTGCACTGCTGCCTCCGCCTGGTCCAGGGTCTTGCATCACTTCTCCCAGACCCTCTCTCAGAACCTGTTCTTGAATCACAGAGTGAGGACAGGCTTCCCATCCCTAGATATTCTATCTCCCTGCACTTCAGAGTGAGCATCACCCCCTAGGTTGCCTATTGTGGGGTTTGTGGTACATGCTAGGGCACTTGACTACAATCATGTTTATCCATCTTTTCATCCCATTCATTTATTTAATGACTACATCATTTATACTTACTTATTCTTGTTTGCTTGGATTTTGACCAAATATTTCTATACCACTTGGACACTCTGCTTGACTATCCCCAGGGCATCCACTGTCAGTCTTCACATATAGGCTTGTTTCCCTTATCCCTGCTCATCTTAGTGGGTGGGTCTACAGACTGGCCATGAATCTTTCCACCTTCTCTGATTCAAAAGTGCAAAGATGGTTATTCTCCCCCTGATACTTTTTATCTTTGTACTTGAAGGACACATATCACAGTGGGATTGACCTCTAGTTTGGATCTTAGTTCTGCTACTTTCTAGTTATATGACCTATGCTTAATTCATAGTAGCTATTTTTATATTTCAGTTCAGCTGAAGGGGTACATAACTACAATTACAAATAAAACAATGCTTTGTGATAAGTTCAATGCTAGAGATAGGTAAAATGTACTTTGGGAAAAGGAATCCCAGGTGAAGAGGCAGTTAATTCTCTTAAGAGGTATGGAGAAGAGTAGTTCAATTAAGCTCCATGTAAGAGGAAACAGGTGAGCTGGACTTTGAAGGATGGATAGGAGTTTGCCAGAAAGAGCAGAGGAATGCATTTGAGTCAAATTGAGTCAATATTTCCCAAACCTGGCACTATTGGCATTTTGGGCTTGATACTTCTTCGGGGGGTGGGGGGAGGGTTGTCTTGTGCATTGCAGAACGCTTAACAGCATCCTTGTCCTCTACCCACTAAATGCACCCTACCCCCTATTCCAGTCACAACAATGTCAAATGTCTCCTGGAGCCACATCCCTAGCTGAGAATTCCAAGTTGGGCCAATAAGAGATTCAAAAACACTAGGGATGCTTTCAGTATTTTCCCATTTTCACTGCTGGTCTGTCAGGTTCCCCTTTCAAGAAAAAGAGAACTTATTCTGATTTCTCAACTCTGTAAATGACACTGTTTCTCATGAAGCATGCGAGTGATCACATACTCAGCCTGCTTATGTATGTCACCAAGATTATTGGATACTTAGTATGTGTCAGAGGCCATGCCAAGCACTGAGGACACAAAATCCTTCCTCTGTCATGGATTATGGCGGCGGCTCAGAGCTTGAAATTTACTCCCTCTTTTGGTTTTTATACATGCCAGTTATTCTTTCAGAATTCTGTTCCAATTTTTGCATAATTTATTTATCACCATAAATCATTGTTTAGCTTGTCACAACTCATCGTCAATTCATAAAAATTATGATTGTTAGTATAATTATTAAACATAAAATATGAATCACCTACACCTCCATTGGTTTAATAATTATCATTAACCTTATGCCTTTTCCTATTGACTGCTTTAGTCTCTGTACCTTCACATTCAGGCTCTTCTGGACCCTTCTGATCTGTGAGTCTACGACAGGGTGCATAAACCACAGTGCCAGAATCATGTATCAGTTCTTGGTTAACCCAGATCCCTGCTAGTTTCTTTTTTTTTCAACACCTACATCCTATTTGTTCTCTATTGATTGATCTGTTTTCTTGTTGATCTGGCTCTTATAGCATTAGCATTCACAATTCCCCATTCATTAAACACGCATAGGATTATTACTTATAGCAACGACAACAACAAAATTTGAAGGTGTACACATGCTTAGACTGGGGTGGGGTCAATCGTGACAAAGTGATCTCTGAAATGTGGGCTCAGGTACAAAGCGTACATATGCACTCAGCCCTAATGATTGTAAATGGTTCAAGAGCATTCCCATTCTCCAAATAATACCACTTGAGAACTATTAAATGCCACCCACTCTGAACATTAGGTACTTTACGAAAGGCAGAGGACACTTAGTCCTCTACAATTGTAAGGCAGAGGAGCCTCGATCACGAAGGTGCAAGTGTGTGTGTACGCTCGTGTGAGTATACTTTGATCAATTGTGATTCCTTTGCGTGTTGAGTATGTAAATCTTCATCTCACATCAGCTTAGTCATGGGACCTATGGCCCCGATGATAACGACCTCATGTGAAAGGACATCTCAGTTGGAGGTGCTCTCCAAGTTGGAAACAAACCCTTGCTTGTGTAAAACAATATCTGCTACAATTATTACCATAAATCCTACTTTAAATTCTTTAATTTAGAAATCTGTTTCTGTCTAGATGGCAAAATTTAATTTATTTACAGTGGTTCCCATTTACTTTCCTTTCAGTATAGTTTTACCATTTTTCTATTTTGGAAATTGATATGGAACATAAACATGTTTAGAGTTGTCTGACAGCTCCCTGGGAAACTTTTAAAAGCCATTAATTTAGAAACAATTTTGCTTTTATATTTCATTTCTCAACTGGTTATGATGGAAGTAATTGTCATACCCAAAGAGAGAATCGTGACTTCAGGCAATACATAAACAGCTAAGCTCTTTGGAAACAAAGTCTTGTTTTCATGTAAATGTCTCCAGTTATAAAGAAAAATAGAACTAAAATCTGGGAAGCATAATGCCATGACAGAACTCTTTCTCAGTAATAATCAAAGTTGTCAGACCTATGCATCATACAATTAAATAAGAGAAAAATGGCTTATTTTATACAAGTCTTTATTGCCCCAAATGTTTGCTTAGGTGAGGCTGCACCTATATACTATCCACTCAATCATTAAGCACTCAGCAGATCAATTCTTGATATTATGAAACACGTGGGATATCAGTGCCTCTGAATTTTATTGTATTATTATTTTTTAAGCTCTCTGAATTTTAATTTGTTATTTTAAGAATAAGGACAAAGGACAACCTTTGTAGAATTATTGGGAGGCATAGAAAATAACACACAAATCAGCATGGATGTTTAATAAATGATAACTATTTCTGCCTACTGGTAGATATTGTTTGTGTGTATTTATGTGGCAGATCATCAGAAAACAAATAAATTCTGGCCCTTCTATTTTTTTAATTTGAATTGCAAAAGTGGCATTAGTAGAGTTAATGGTATTACAACACCTTTTTTCACCTTCTTATATATCATGAAAGACTCTATTCACAATAGTACTCACTAAAAATCTGATCATGTTAAAAATTTAACTAACTTAACTGGTTGTTTTATCTACATAATGATCAAGAAATAATATGACATATTGGACATATTAAACTAATTGGTGAATTATTTCAAAAGTATGACACTGTTCTGGTCTACACACCCAGTTTCCTGCTATTAATTTTTTTTTTTTTTTTTTTTTTTTTTTTTGCGATATGCGGGCCTCTCACTGTTGTGGCCTCTCCCGTTGCGGAGCGCAGGCTGTGGACGCGCAGGCTCATCAGCCATGGCTCACGGGCCCAGCCGCTCCACGGCATGTGGGATCTTCCCGGACCGGGACGTGAACCGGTGTCCCCTGCATCGGCAGGCGGACTCTCAACCACTGCGCCACCAGGGAAGCCCCTTAATTTTTATATTTAGAAAATGACAATTCAGCAAAGAGTTATTAAACTTCCATAATGAGCAAGGCAATGTGAGAGATAAAAAATGAATGTTACATATCTGTATAGAAATTAACTGCAATTAAGTTTCCTTTTGGAAATTAGGTCTTCTCCAAATTGCTTTATAAGAAGAATTCAGTCAAAAACCTAGGAGTTAGCAGAATACATGACCCCCACCCCCCAGCTGGAAACTGTATTTTCTGGCCTTCTTTGCAGGAGAGCTTGACTAAATTTGGGCCAATGGAATGTGAAAAGTGAAATGTGCAACTTCAAGATAATATCCTTAAATATGAGCTGCGCTTCTTGGAATTTCTTTTTCATATTCTTGTGCACAAGTCAGAGATCCTGGCTTTTGAGCTGGAGGCCAGAACAAGATGCATCGTTAGGGTGTAAATTTGTGGGAGGAAGGTTGAGAGTGTTTTATGTGCAGGATGATGGGTTCACCTAGACACTTGGGTGGCCAAAAAGATCTCCTATGGATATTTCTACTGTTAGTATACATTTTTCTTTTTATCTTTTAGTAATAGGTGGACACATGAATGACCATATGAAGACTACATTTCCCAGCCTCCCTTGCAGCTATAGGTGGTAATGTGTCAAAATGTAGACCAGTGGATGTCTGAAGGGATGGGTCCTCTCCCTTTCCCAAATTCCTTCTTCCCTTTGCAGTGGGCCTGGAATATGGTCATAGTTGTGAACTGTTTTTATGGGCATAGTGGTGAACTGTTTTTAAACAAGTAGATGAAGACAACACTCCCAAAAGATGGTGGAGCAACAAATTGGAAGACACTTGGATACTTGAAGGACCTCATGGGTCATGATTGCCCCACGTGGCTCACTCTACTTTTGGCTATCTTTGTTTCAGAATAGTCTACTCAATGATTAACACGTGTCCACATGTATATATACTGATTTACTATTTCTAAACACTTTAAAATATATTACTTCATTTCATTGATTTTTTAAAAAAAAAATCGAATGCCTAACATGGGGTCAGCCTAAGGGCTAGCTCTGAGGAAACAGTGATGATTCACTGGGAAGGGGACAGGGTTTTTTAGAATGAGAGAAATTTGAGAAGGCAGGAAAAGATAGGACTTGAAGCACAGATGCTGGGGCTTGTCTTATACAGAAGGTCTATCTCTTTTCCTTTAATTCAGTGGTTCTCAGCCTGTGACCTTTGGACCAGCAGCATCAGTGGCATCTGGAAACTTGTCAGAAATGCAAATTCTTGCCCAACCACCAGCCCAGACCTACTAAATCAGAAACTCTGGGGCCCAGCCCTCTACGTTATAACAAGTCCTTCAAGTGATTCTGATGCATGCTAAAGCTTGAGAATCAGAGCTTTAATCCTTATAGCAGCTCTGAAAGCTAGTTAAGAGATCCAAAGTGTACTCATTTTATGTATGAAAGGACTGAAGCTCAGGAGGTTAGGCAGTTTACCTGCGGTAACACAGATGGTAAGTGGCAGACTCTGGGTTAGAATCTGTGTTCTGATCTAATTCCCATTAGATCATTCTCCCAACTCTCTATTTAAAGGATTGGGATTGGTTCCATACCTAGTACCTTTACAGAGTGGCAGCAGGGAAGTGGATTTTAGGTTACAGATGGAAGGTACAATTGCTGTTGGCTTCTGCAGATGGAGAGAAAAGACAGGATTTTGCTGCAATGATCTCCCCTTGAGAATCTGCTGCTCTTTTCTCCATTGCTTAGGTGTGTTTCCTACTGACCCCACAGTCGGCCAAAGTAGGCTCAGGGGCCTTTCTACACAAATCTACTTTCCAGTGCTAAGAGGGTCTTTGCAGTGTAAAATGCCCCAAAAGGACCTTTCTGTGTGTGTTTATCCGGCCATGGTGATTTAGCAGTTGCCACTTATGTACTCCTAATTGGTCACTGTCCAGGTGATGGCAATTCAGAAACAATACTGAAACATTACCATGGCCATTCAGAGGGTATGCTAAGCCGAGGTTAAAAAAAATAATTCCCCCATGTCTCCTTGCTGAGATAGGTGTGACAGTGTCCTTCAAGCTGATCTTCCATCATGGACAATATTGACTTGCATATAGTAAAAAAAAATATGACAAGCACCATTTCTCATATTTTTAAACTAGATAAAAATTTCCAGGTGTCTTATCATCTGTTGTAAAACTTATGATGAATAAATACTAAAATTACCATATTTTGACTTGTAATATTCCCTTTTCTTTTTTTTTTTTTTTTTTTTTTTTTTTGTGGTATGCGGGCCTCTCACTGTTGTGGCCTCTCCCGTTGCGGAGCACAGGCTCCGGATGCGCAGGCTCAGCAGCCATGGCTCACGGGCCCAGCCGCTCCGCGGCATATGGGATCCTCCCAGACCGGGGCACGAACCCGTATCCCCTGCATCGGCAGGCGGACTCTCAACCACTGCGCCACCAGGGAGGCCCCCCTTTTCTTTTTAACAAGGGGCTAGGACAGTCAAAATGGTGAGTAAGATCTTCAACTGTTATGCTTCTTCATAACTCTGTTTTTGTTGGTTTGTGTAGATATGAAGCAATGCTGCTAAGTTGTCCGAAGTGAAGTAGATCTAAGCTATGTTAAGGGGAGTGTTGTGGAAATAGAATTTTCTAGCCAGAAAGAGAAATGACAGAATCCCAGAGGTGTGTACAAACTTTATTATACAATAGCTGCTACTTTTGTGAGGCTTCTGAGAAAAAAAAAATGTGCATGAAGGATAAAAGCAGGACAAGGACACCTAGGTTATTAGCTGGGGCTTTGGGCCCGAACTGCAATATGAATAGTGATCTTGTCTGGGTTGTAGGCAGGGCAGCTTTAATCCAAGCTAGAAATAGATCTGTGTTCTCAAAATATGTGAGCATTGACCCTTTCCTCCTAAGTGCACGCAGGAATATCATCCCTCTGTGAGAAAGCAAACAAGCCAGGGAAGAGCAAGAACAAGAAAGCAATGACCTCAAAATCTAGAGTTCTTCTGGGTCAGGCAGGCTGCCTCAAGAGGAACCATCTACCAAGTGTGGCATCAATGAAAGCTTGCCAAGAATAAAGGACACACTTAGCCAGGCTCATCGCAGAGAGCGCTCTACACCCAGGCACAGCCTACAAATAGAATGTTCTTTCCCTTGACCCTGACCCATTCTTGGTAGAAAGTTGAGGATGAAGTGTCAGTGTCAAGTGAAAACTCCACCCAAGCCAGATCATTAATGGAATAGCTGGTCTGTTTGGAAAACTCATTGGAAAAAACATCAAACCAGTTAGTGGTGCTTTGCAGACAAGTGACCTAATTGACAGTATTGTTCACTTTTATACCTGTTTTAGGGCCCAGAAAAGACTCATTTATTCATCCAACAAATCTCTGTATTGGAGCACTCAATACCAGAATAGAATTTGTAGTTGCAAAGATCACTAAGAAGTGGTCTTGACAATGAAAATCTCCTTACACGTTCAAGAGACACAGCGTCCAAGGAAGAAATCAAACCAAGTGACTATTCATTAAAATGATGGGAGAAAGAGAGAATACCAGATCGGCTTTAGCACAAAAGGGGTGTTTTCATCTCCTTGGAAAACTAACACTTAAGAACGTCAAGCTTTATACTCTGAAAGACTGCATGAATAAACTCTGTTGACCCTAGTGTTTCTAAGATGCCTGATGTTTTTTTGTCTTCTTTGTTTTTCAGAGCTGACCTTTTCTTAATGATGTTTTACTGTAACTCAGGTTCATGTTGCATCAAATGGTATGTTTTTAGAAAAAAATCCCATAGGACTTTCCTGGTAATTTTGCAGTGGTTTATTAGAATTTTAAATACTTTAGAAAATGGACTTTAAAAATCCACTTGAAAGAATTTGAAAGAGAAAAAAATATTGACCTTTATAATAAATTGATACTGTTATAAAAATATACTCTAGAGAACACTGGATATGGTCATTTAGATTTGGACACTAGAAAAATAAGCTCTTTAATGTATCTCATAAATATTTTTATATGCCTTTCAAATGGTGAGAGAGTAGTACAGGGTATTTTTGTATCCACAATTATCTTATTCTCATCACAGGTATCTGTCCAGTATAATTTACACATGACATTTAGGTAGAAGTGGGAACATTCCATTTCCTGTTTCTAAATGCTGGGGTATTAACAGTGTCAACTAGTTCCTGAGTATTATAATAATGTTGATTCTAGTGGTGGTTACACAGAGATAAGAATTTTGTGATACTCTGAGGTTCTGTCTCTGGAAAAGTGGTCAAATGTAGCTTGGCAAAGAGTTGGCCATTGTGAATGTAGTTTTTACACAGAAATAATGTGTTGTTTTTTTCAAATATATAATGAAGGTTCTGGTTTGAAATCAGAGTTCTCTCCGGGAATGCTTAGGTGTAGAAGAGGAACCACACTTCCTAAAAAAATGTTCTCTACCTCTGCACACAGTGCCTTGGGGGATCTCTCCTGGTCCTCCTTTTTTTTTAACCCCTCTGAGTCCCTTGGTTTCATCAAGGGGAGTCAAGTTCATACTCTGAGTACAGATGGCCCAGGAAATAAGGGAAGATCCAAAGGATCAATTAGAAAGTAGGAATGGGATCTTAAGTAAAGAATAGACAAGCCAAGGAAATGGGTTCATTAGCAGAGACTGGCAAGATCTTCTGATGTAAAAGGAGGTTTTGTTACTGACCCTTTCGAGTCAGGCTTTGACAGGATCCTTCTGCCCAGTGTCGTTCAAGCCTAGAATAAGACCAAGTTAGTTCATAAGCAAAGAAAAGCTGTATTCTTTGATCAAAGAATGGAGACGTAAGAGCTAGGCCGCTCCAGTGCACATGCTCTCTATCCCCCGCCACACACAGACGGTTGGCGCAGCTGCTTTATAGGGATCTGCTCCGCAGGGAGAGGGCGGAGCTCTCGCGGGGCTGGCGGAGCTCTCGCGGGGCTGGCGCAGCTGCGGTATTCACGCTCCAGATAGCAGTGCCGGGCGCAGCATCTTTGCCCTCGGCCCGCCGCCCGCCATCTTGCGCTGAGGAGAGTTCGCAGCGTTTCTGCGGGCAGCTGACGGAGCTGAGGTGTCGCGCAGCCGTTCACACTGGGAACGCCGGTCCGAGCCCTCTGCACACAGCCCCCTACAGGCAAGTGAAACGAGACTAAGCACAAAGAAAGAGGTCAGACCTCATCACGTAGATTCCATCTGATTTCCCCCGGGGACCCCAGTGGGCTTTGTCGGTGACACTTTGATTGGATATAATGTGAAAAATGAGTCCTCAAATCTTAATGACTTTACAAAGGTTTGTTCACTCAAAGTCCCACAGTGGTGGGGCTGGGCGTCACATTGTCCCTCTTCTACCCAGACACCAGGAAGCAAGAACATCTCAGTGTGTGTCCTCTGCAGTCACCGCGGCAGAGGTCGAGGAAGCTGGAGGGCTGTTCGTTAGCTCTTACATGCTTTGGCTGAGATGGGACACAAGTCCTTTCCATCACTGTCCATTGGCCAGAATCAGCTAAGTGGTCCCCATTTGCAAGGCGTGGGGGGAGGTGCAGGACGTTTCATGAGCAGCACATGTCTGTGGCGACCAGTTTGAGGGACAGTTCCCCGTTAGAGGGGTTGCATGGCTGAGCCAGGGGTTCAGAGGAACTGCCTAGGGCCTTGAGCTGGTTATCCCACTGGCTGCTTACAAGACTGTGACTCTAGACTTGGTTTAGCTTGTGCTTATACCCTTGGAATTGATGCCTTGGAGTGTTCCCTTGATTCCCGATTCTGCCTTTGCGGGGGTGCTACAGCCTTCTCGTAACACAGCTGCTATGGATCGGATTGATGGGAAGAGACCACGCAGCAACGTGCTGTAAGTTCTTGATTTATTTTGCCTGTAATACTGATGGAAGCAGGAGTCAAGGCAGTATGTTTGTGTGCAGTGTTTCTAGAGTCTCATCTGGGGTACATAGTTGCCTATGACAATTTTAGTACAGGAAATGTACACCAGAATTCATAAAGAAGCCAACTTATTCTACGTTCTGCCTGTGCTTCTATTCCAAAACATTTGTGCTAACAATCGTAAGGGAGAGCTTACGCTGATTTGGCTTTGCTGGTTCAGCATCTGCATGGCCACCTCCTAACAGGGGTGGGGATTGGGGGGAAGACTCAGTGCCAGGGAGCCCTGAATGATACCTCCCTCCAACTCTCTAGCAGCCCAGAAAGCTTTGCCAGTCCCCATCCTCAGGCCAAATCAGAAACCTGAGCCCCTGTTTACACTGGTTGGGCAGACCTCCAACTAAGGGGAAATGGAAGGGCACAGCCAGAATTATTGGTTGTACGGGTGATTCTGTGGAAACATGGTTTCCTCCACTTAGACATCTTCTGACTAGCCTCACAGACTTGTGTCAAAAGCTTGCAGGAGAGGGCAGCAATGGAAGACAAAGAAAATATTAACAGGGTTGGACCACTGAGGATGCAAAGCATCAGCAACGTTCATGCCAAAAATTTCACAGCAACAGAAGACAGTGCCAGCAGCTTTGGTTAGGAAAAGAGACAAGGAATTGAGCACAGATAACAAGACTGAGACATCAGACACAGTTGCCCTCTGCACAAATGTCAGTCCTTGACATAGGGCACTGGCAGCCTTGTGGAGATGTTGGCAGGCATGGGCACTCTGCAGTGCCTCAGTAGGGCAGGTGTGGAGGCTGTGCTTTTGGAGAGTGCCAGCAGCAGACTTCCTGCTTTAGGTCTTGGCAGAGACAGGGGACTGGATCCATAGAGAGCAGGGCCAAGCAGGGCCATGAAATGGCTTATACTGTATGGCAGGCAAGAGGGCCAATTCACAGAACACACCGGAAACTGTTCACAGTTTCCAGAATCACCTGGGAGAGAACTGAGGAGGAGTGGAGTTTCTCCAGAGAGGTTGAGTATGCAAAAATATTTTTCGGCCTATGAATGTGACCTAGGACTCCACAGAGACATGTGACCATCCAGGTGGTTCTTCTTTACTTTTGTTTCTTAAATATTTGTTGAGCACTTAGTGGGGGAAAATAAAAGTTGTAAATCCTCTTTATTTCAAAATAAGGGATTTTATATCATTTTATTTAGTTATGATTTATAATTTTTATTTTATTTATGACGTGCATTTACTATGTGCAATTGTTGTGAGCCTAACAACTTTTGGGGAAGCATTTGACATTCAATCTGTAGGATAAGATGAATAATTTATTCCTGTTGGCAGCCCTGCACTCTACCCTACTTGGTCTCAGAATTCCAGCTGGTTCAGTGACATCAGATGATAGTTTGAAATCAGCTATGGTGGAAATATTCATACCATGGATCAACTAATGTAAAAATTAGGGCTTTTTTTTTTTTTTTTTTTTTGAGAGCCACTTTACAACTACTGACCCCATTTACACCACTCTTCCCATCAATACAAAAAGTTGAATGCAGTTGAATTTTTCCTGTAGGCAACTGAGAGCTTTTGAATGAGGAATAATGTTTTCAAAGACAGTTTTAGAGATATTAATCTGGCATTGATACATAGAAAATGCAAGAGTTGAGAGACAGCAAATTTATATGACCCGCTTAAAAAAATTCTGGAAAAAGAAATTAAGTTCTTGAACTTAAGTGGTGGTGGTATAAATGAAAAGGAAGAAATGAGTCAAAGACCCTTTAGTGAAGACTTGATTTTGGCAAAGATAGTCAAGGTGATTGGTCCTTAGTATATGCTCCTTAAATATTTGTTGAATTAAATCAAATTTGAATGAAACTTTTGTTTACAAATTTAATTCTCTTTTTCTTTTTCCCTGTTGTTCCTTAGATCATTGTCCATTCTCTTTTTTCTTTGCATAAACCTATTTCTGTTTTTTATGTTGCTCTTTTTTTCCCATCATTTTATTTTTCTTTACTTCAGTCCTAGAGTAATTAGTAACCAATCTTACTAGCTGCTCAGAAAGTAGGATAGCAAATCTCTTGGCCAGTGAGGTGATAGATCTATTCCTCCCAGAGATTAGGTAGTCAGTATTCCCCAACACAGGTATTACAACATAGTCTATTTCTGGATTGAAAAATCGTTCATATTCTCAGCATGCTTGTTTATCTTATTTCAGTAACATTTTATAGATGGGAACAAAAAAATGAATGAAATATGAGTTACCTTTAAAACTTGCAGCATGCCTGTCAAATTAATTGCACAATCTAACCACCAAATTCATTCCTTTAATTGAATGTCTTATAGGTGTCACCCTTCAGCATATGCTATAGTTAATGATCAATTGTTGCCATAAATGATTTAACATGTGTATACACGTGAGATGACATGCCATAATTCATGGGAATGCCAATGCTATGAAATAACCACAAACAGTGATAAATGTGCTGTCAATTTCTGTATAATTACTCCAGATCTATCATCCCACTTTTGTATGTTGAAATGCATGAGTGCATTAACAAATGTGCATCACCCCCAGTGATCAATATCCTATTTCAAATTATAGTGTGTTACTATATAATTATCATGTTATTCTTTTCGATGATTTTTCTGTCCAGCTATTTCAATTTAAAAGTAAAACCACAGATTGTCTACCTGGATGGGAATGGTTGATATGTGCAACTTTAATTTAGACATTAATTGTGGCTTGTGACTTCAGTTACATGTTAGATGATTTAATTTGTCCACTTGAAATAGTCTCTTCTGACTAGCTATATTGTGCCCCCAATAAATCTTACTCTCTGAGCCTTTGATCTGAGAACTTTTTTTTAGTGTGCTACTTTGGTCTTTTCTTCCTTCTGTTTTACTTTGCTTTCTCTTTCTTGATTCTGTTTATTTCATTTTGCTGAGGTAGTATTCTCTAGATTAAATATTGTGGTATTTTCTAGATTTAAATATTGAGGTCAATCAGGTCAAAGCAATAATAGTCAATTTAAAACTACCTCTCTGACAGGCAAAAAAGACAGTTTCTATACATTCACTATTTTAAGAATTTGTGATAATTTCTAGAAAGAATAGAGAAAGCATAAATACCTCAGTTTTGCAGGCATCCTTAGCCTAGTCACATTCTTATAAAGGGACAATAAGGTATACATCTTTGGCCTTGCTCAGAACCACTGAAGATGCACAACAAGAAGTCACCAGTAATTTGGCTGAAATGTGAGTCTGGCCTGCCCATGCTCCAAGACTGTCACCTAGCTAGTGGTGGCACTGGATGACCCTCAGCAGCTACCTCTCAGGGCTGCTCTGTTGTTTTCCTCTTGCAAAAGCAATGGTTTTTATTTATTTGTTATTTATTATTATTTTATTGGATAAATTGGATGTATAACATTGTATAAATCTAAGGCTTTGTGTTACTTTGAAACATAAATTGTAATATGCTTGCCATTGTAACAATATTTATGATATAACATACTTACAGTACAATATTGTCTATGTTCAATAAACTGTACATTAAATTTCTATGGCTATTTTAGTATTTTTTACAACTTCGTATCTTTAAACGCTACTAATCTTACCCCTCCCACCCCCATCACCTTGTAACTACCATTTTGCTCTAATTTTTTTTTCTTTTTTTTACATTTTTGCCTTTTTAAGATTCCACATATGTGTTATCATACAGTATTTGTCTTTCTATGTCTGGCTTATCTCATTCAGCATAATGCCCTCAAGGTCCATCCATGTTGTTGCAAATGGCAGGATATCCTCCTTTCTCATGGTTGAATAATATTCCATGGTGTATATATACCACATCTTTTTTATCTATTCAACCTTTGATGAGCATTTGAGTTGTTTCCATATCTTGGCTATTGTGAATAGTGCTGCCATAAACATAGGGGTGCATATATGGTTGAATTCCAGTTATCGTTTCCTTTGAATATATTCACAGAAGTGGAATTGTGGATCGTAAGGTAGGTCTATTCTTGATTTTTTTTTTTTTTTTTTTTTTTGTGGTACGCGGGCCTCTCACTGTTGTGGCCTCTCCCGTTGCGGAGCACAGGCTCCGGATGCGCAGGCTCAGCAGCCATGGCTCACGGGCCCAGCCGCTCCGCGGCATATGGGATCCTCCCAGACCGGGGCACGAACCCGTATCCCCTGCATCGGCAGGCGGACTCTCAACCACTGCGCCACCAGGGAGGCCCTATTCTTGATTTTTTGAGGAACCTCCATATTGCTTTCCATTGTGGTTGGACCAGTTTACATTCCCCACCAATAGTGGATAAGGGTTCATTTTCACTACCTCTTCACCAGCTCTTACTGTCTCTTGTCTTCTTGATGCCAGCCGTTCTAACAGATGTGAGGTGATAGCACACTGTGGTTTTTATTTGCATTTCCCTGATGATTAGTGATGTTGAACATCTTTTCATGTGCCCAAGGGCCATTTTGATATCCTCTTTGGAAAAATGTCCATTTAGTTCTGCCTATTTTGAAATCAGATTGTTTTTGGTTATTAAGTTGTGTTAGGTCTTTACATATTAACCCCTTATCTGATATATGATTTGTAAAAATTTTCTCCCATTCTGTAGGCTGTCTTTTCATTTTGTTGTTTCTTTTGCTATGCCAGAGCTTTTGAGCTTGATGTAGTCCCATTTGTTGATTTTTGCTTTTGTTGTTTGTGAAAAGCAATCATTTTTAGAAGTTATATAATATTAGTGTCTTTTTGAAAAAAAATTGCCATTCACTGAGAGACAATATTCTAGTAAAGTTTAAAAAAAAAAAAAGAATTGTGGCCTGAACACCTAAGCAGGAAAAGTGTGACAATTGAAATAAACATAATTCAAGAGGAAGTGAGACACCTGAGAAACCACAGGACTTTCTCCTAACTTGTGGATTTGGGGATTAGGGACCTTCTCTGGATGTAGTGTGTGCTGGTTCAAGGTCTACGACAGAGCAGTTGTAGCAGTAGCAGGGCTTTTCTGCAGTCCTCTGACCTCTCTATGGCTCTAAAAACTCCTCCAGGCCAAGGGTATCCTATAGTGGTTTGACAACATAAAGTAGGACAGAAACCCAGGCAGCCCCCCAGCTAACTCTTCTGCAGTGTTTCTGAGTGCTGATCTCCAGGACTCTAGCTCACCTTTCCACACCTGCAAGTTCCAGTTCCTTTTCTTTGTCTCCTGGTTTCTCTGGATATAAGCCTGAATTTTTTTTTTTAACTTCAGTACTTTTCAAACCTACTTAACTGAATTCATTATCAGAATTCTTCCTTCAGTTCCCAAAATGAATTTTAAAAATGCGCTTAATGACCTCTCAACCTGTTTTCATCCCCTCATTCAAGTTTTCTTCATTCCAAATCTACTGGCTGAATTTCTCTCTTGTGTACTGTCCATGCTCCATCCTCAGGTTTTTGACTGAGACTAAACAATTCTTCTCTCCAGGTTTTCCTTTGTTAATTTCTATTCATCTGTCAAATAAATCTTGGTTCCATTGTCCCTTTCCAAGAGAAGTTCTTCCTGAATCTCCCTGGCTAGGTGAAATCCTCTTATGTCATCACTCCACTGCAATTTTACATTTATTTGATTATTTGGTTAACAGCTTCCTTCTCCACTAGATTGTAAGCTGCTCAAGAGCAGGGATCATGTTTATTTTTGTTCATAATACTTGTTAATACTTTCTTTCCCTCTTATTGTGTGTGTGAATGTGTGTGTATGTGTACGTGTATGTGTATATGTATTTAATGAATTGATGGATGAATGGATAAATAGATGAAAACTCTTTACAGAAACTTGCAACTGTTTTGGGAAATTATCTAATCTGTATATACAAGGAGAACAACAAATGGTAAATATGGACATTATAAACACAAGTAAAAACTTGGCAAGATAATTTCAAAACTTATGTAAAATAAAATATCCTTAAAACTTTATAATAATGCATTTTTAGAAACAGAATGTACAAAAGACTTTCCTATACATTGTCTCATTTACTTCTCAGAACAGCCTTATCTCCATTTCAGAGTCAAGGAAGGTGAGATCAGATAAGGCAAGGAACTTTTTCAAGGACAGTATTTTGAACCCAGATTGTCTGATTCCTAGGACAGATCTGTGGAAAGCCACAACACCAAACTGCTACCATTTCTAGTATAAAGTGATTAATATTCTCAGTTTAATATTTGACTTAATGTTGTAAACTGGTGAATTTTGATTTTAATGATGTTTTGTAGTTGAGCTTTCTTTTGTGGATAGATATTGATAGAAATTGTAGGGGTTTAGATCAAGCCATGCCAAGATATGCTATTCTAATATATTGATTATTTTGAATTAAAGGCACTTGAAAAACAGCAGATGCAAGAGAGGCACTTTGACCTTCCTTTTTCTTCTTAAAAGCAGGTACTCACTCTGTACCAGGAGGAAGGAAAACATTCTCATCAGCAGAGACAGGGAGTCAGGTAGAGAAATCTATAGAAACAGACCTTGTTAAACTAACCCTAATCTTCCTAGTTACTTTTCCACAACTAATTGCCCAGCCCGAACCCTTCTTCTTGTTACCTTTTCATTGTTTACCACTCTTGGTCTCACCTAGTATGTAAGTGTTTGGCTCTGTTTCTTTGGGTCTTCATCCTTCTTGTGAAGTCTCCCATGGACATGTAAAAATCACTAAATAAAATTTCTGTGCTTTTCTCCTGTTAATCTGTCTTATGTCAGTTTAATTCTTAGGCCCAATCAGAGACCTCAAGAGGGTAGAGGAGAAATTTTCCCTTAGAAGGTCAATAAAAAGATGGGAATGTTTACCTGAAATATCAACTTACGTAACATTTTCCCATAACACTGGTATAAACTAACAAACTACAGCTGTTTCTCCAGGGCATAAAATTGAAACATTTTGCTAGAGATTTTAAAACATCCATATGTTGAGCATCTTACCCCTGGCAAGCAGATTATGCTGTTTATGAAGACAGAAGGTATGAGCCAGAGCCAGGCATTTATAAGGTGAATTTCATCAAATAGACATAATACTTGTCTGAATTCACTCTTTGTAGTGAAAGGAAATCCACAAATCAAGGAGCACATTGTGATGATTAATTTTATGTGTTAACTTGACTGGGCCATGGGGTGCCCAGACATTTGGCTACGCATTATTCTGAGTTATGTCTTTGTAGGGTGTTTCTGGATGATACTAATATTTGAATTGGTAGACTGAGTAAAGCCTATTGCTCTCTCTAATGTGTGTGGGCCTCATCTAATCAGTTGATTACCTGAGTAGAACAAAAAGCCAGAATAAAAGTCTGCCTGACAGTGTAAGCTGGGACATTGGTCTTTTCCTGCTTTTGGACTTGAACTGAAAAATTTCCTCTTCTTGGATTTTGAGCCTGACAACTTTGAGACCGGACACTATTGACTTTCCCAGTTCTCAGGCGTTTGGACTTGGACTAGGACTTGAACTATAACTATACCATGAACTTGCCTGGGTCTCCATCTGACTGATGTATACATATATAGATACACATATAGATATAGATATCCTACAGGTTCTGTTTCTCTGGGAACCTTGACTAATATAGATTTTTGGTACTGGATCCATGGGGGTGATGCTGCCACCCCAGTGGGGCCAGAAGACAAGACATGGAGCCAAAGAGGATTATATTCAAACCTTAAGATCTAATGGAATTTGCCTTGCTATGTTTGAACTTGGCTTGGGGCCCATCACCTCTTTCTTCCTTCTGATTGCTCCCCCTTTAAAAAAAAATTATTTTTTTATTTTTGGCTGCATTGGGTCTTCGTTGCTGCACGCAGGCTTTCTCTAGTTGCGGTGAGCAGGGGCTATTCTTCGTTGTGGTGCGCGGGCTTCTCATTGCGGTGGCTTCTCGTTGCAGAACACGGGCTCTAGGTGCGCGGGCTTCAGTAGTTGTGGCACGTGGACTCAGTAGTTGTGGCTCACGGGCTCTAGAGCGCAGGTTCAGTAGTTGTGGCGCACGGGCTTAGTTGCTCTGCGGCATGTGGGATCTTCCCGGACCAGGGATCAAACCCGTGTCCCCTGCATTGGCAGGCGGATTCTTAACCACTGCACCACCAGGGAAGTCCCTGATTGCTCCCTTTTTGAGTGGAAATATCGATCATATGTTCGTTCCACCATTGTATTTTGGAAGCATATAACTTGTCTGCTTTTAGTAGTTCACAGCTAGAGATTTATTTTGCCTCAGGATCAATTGTACCTTTAATCTCCATATATTTGACTTAGATGATATTTAGATAAGATTTTAGACATTAGACTTGAGAGTTGATGTTGGAACAAATTAAGACTTTTGGGCTGTTGGGTTGGAGTAAATGTGTTTTGCATGTGAGAAGGACATGAATTTTGAGGGATCAGGGCCCAGAATGCTATAGACTGAATTGTGTCCTCCCCTCTTCCCCAATTTGCTTGATAGTTTTTGGAGAGTGAGGTTTTGGGAGATAATTAGGTTTGGATGAGGTCATGAGGTAGGGTCCTCATGATAGGATTGGTGCCCTTATAAGAGGAGATACCAGAGAACTTTCTCTCTCTCTCCTCACCATGTGAGGACAAAAAAGAGAAGTTGGCTGTTTACAAGTCAGGAAGAGAATCCTCACCAGAAACTGGCACCTTGGCATTTGGCACGCTGGCACCTTAATCTTGGACTTCTAGCCTCCTAGAACTGTGAGAAAATAAATTTTTGTTGTTTAAGCCAACTGGTCTGTGGTATTTTGTTATGGTAGCTTAAACAAAGACAAAATTTAATCATTATTTCATAAACATCGAAACCACCTAAGACACCCTTTTGAGATCATATAATTGAACTCAAACGAGCCATGTTCTTCCTTTTTCTCCGTAGAAATTGAAGTAATAAAAATACTGCATGGGAAAACAAGTCACGAGTTTGCTGTGTTTCGCTGAAGGCAGTCACCCTCCCTGTTATGGCCCGCCTCTCCTCTGGCCACTGGGTGTTTGGATGCATTCGTTGTCTGAGGCTGGCCATAACATTTAACCTTTTCGTAAGGAGCCCTTCATTTATTCATCAGCTTCCTTACAATGACTGGAAGCCAGGACCAAGTATTTTAACACTGAGAGAAAACCCCAGCAGATTTGTACGTCTTTCAAAGCGTTTGTATTCATATCTTCTGGCTTCTTACCATCCACTCTTTTTAAAAAAGAAAAGGATAAGGACAACTTGAGAACTCTTGTCCATGATGTATGAAGTTAATTATTTACTCTAAAAATATTTTATTAAAACTTTTTCAAAAGGGTGATAAAAGATAAAAGTACAAAGTTGTTCATAAATACCTTTTACGAATTTTTAACATTATATATTGGTATCACAAAAACATTAAAATATGAAATAGCTTATAGGGACCATGGCCAGTTTCTTAAATTAATAATTTAAAGTAAATTTAGATTGATAAATAAGAGAACCATACAATCTAAAAATACTGTCTTGTGCTAGAACTGAGAAAGCATTGCATAGCAAATGCATATTTTCAAAATGATATATGTATAATTTTTAATGTACTCTTGGGGAAATACAAATACTCTTGTTAAGAAATGCAAACTTAAATGATTAGATATAATATTTGTAATACACATTGTAGAGAATATGGGGCTAGAGTATTTTTCCTACACTATTTTCTGGGGTACAGAACTGGCATAACCTCTTTGAAAGGTAGATTGGTAAAGTATTTCAAAATGTAAAAAAAAAACACCTGTCCTTTCACCCAACTAGTCTGTATTTAAAATTTATGAATTTCTCACATGTGCACAAAAATGAAAAAGAAACAACTCAATATCAACTAATAGAAATGTTTAATGAATTATAAAAATATTGCCAAGGCATAATACAACATGAGAAAATCAAAATGAAAACACTGTGTATGCAATATTTCCAAAATGTGTATATACATATATATGTATGTATATACACATACATACATACATATGTATGTATATCTGTGTGCATGTGGGTTTGTGTGTATATAGACATCATGCATTATGTAGAAAATTTGTGGTAAGATACCTAAAAGTGCTTAATAGTAGTCACATTTGTAGGTGAGATTGAGAAAAAAGAAAATGTTTTTTGTAGTTTATATTTTTCAAATAAATTTGTGTATTACTTTCATGGTAAAAGACTTTAAATTTAAAAATAAAATATACTGAAGAGTCCCAGAGCAAGTATGTCTATTTTTCCCCATATTTTTGAGAAAAAAGTCACAGATATTAACAGTATCTAATGAAGAATCCTGCAAAACTTCCTAAGAAATATAAGAGGTTTCCCAAACAGAGAACAATATGTAATTCACAAACTGATTTATTTTTCTGGATTTTCTTAGATCTTGAAAATGTAAATAAGTGTGGAATGAACATTTTTCCATAAGGTTGAACAGATAAGAACATTTGGAAATAAAAGTATTAAACAGGGAATAGATTCTTCAGATATTAAATTCTTTGTATGCTATAATAATTTAAACTATAAAAATGGCATTATTGGGGCTTCCCTGGTGGCGCAGTGGTTGAGAGTCCGCCTGCCGATGCAGGGGACACGGGTTCGTGCCCCGGTCTGGGAGGATCCCACATGCTACGGAGCGGCTGGGCCCGTGAGCCATGGCCGCTGAGCCTGCGCGTCCGGAGCCTGCACTCCGCAGCGGGAGAGGCCACAACAGTGAGAGGCCCGTGTACCGCAAAAAAAAAAAAAAAAAAAAAAAAATGGCATTATGCTAAACAAAAATGACAAAATAAATGGACCAAAAGAGACTCTTTTATGTAAAAGACAATTATATGATGATTAAACATCACAAATCAATGAGAGACATGTGGATCACTCAAATCATACTAAGACTGTTGATTAATCAATATCAATTATTAATTAACCAAGGCAAGTTTTTTTCAATAGCACTAGAATATATTCAATGAAAGTTTTAAAGTAATAGGTTTAATAAAGCTCCAAACCATAAAAGACCAGAAAAATATAAATAAATATTTATCAACCCTCTGCATGGACATCTTCTGTTTTGAAAAGCAATGAAGGAAATTACCTTGGCAATGGTAGTAGATTTCACTACAATTAAATGTTTTTTAAAAAATCTGTTGCTCAAAACTAAAAGACAAATTTGTTAAGCAGACTACACATTTGGAGAACATTTATAATACATATTACAGAGTCAGGGTTAAAATGTTTGATAAGCAAACATAAAAGGCACACATAATAAATTGTGCACTTAAAATAAGACACACTAAGATTCCAAAAGATAAGTAGTCACCAAACAATTTAAATAGTGAAAATACAAATGGAAAAATACTATATACATATGAGAAAATATTAAGTAACAAGTCATAAAATGTCAATTGAAACAACAAAATAACATGTTTGGACTATGAACTTATCTAAATTTTAAAAATGTGAATAACAATACTTGCAAGAGTATTTTTTCATAAACTGCTGTGGGAATGTTAATCACACAGCCCTTTGGAAAGCAATTTTCTGAAGTGTATTGAAAACCTAAATAGTAGTACTTTTCCACTCACTGATAGAAATTTATCTAAGGAAATAAGGTGAAATGCCTCATGCATAGAAATGATCCTGGAAACACACACATGCATTTATATGATTAACAGTAAGGCTTAAATGATTAAGGAGATGGTTAAATTATTCAGATGAGCAATTATGGAGACATTTAAAATGATGTTTGCAAAGAGCATGCTATAATTTAAATGGAAAAGAAATATATAATAATGTATGCATATAGTTTGGTTTCAATTATGCAAAGACAGCACATACACAAGATAGAAGAATGAATAAAATATATTAATGGTAGACCAGTCAGTAGCCTTGCTTCAACATAAACACAGTAGCAGGATCATATTGCTATTAAAATTTAATAGGTTTACTTTGCAGGAGCAGGTGTTACTGCCCATCCATGATGATAAGAATTTGATTGAAAAATAATGTCTTTTCTGCCATTTGTTAATTGACTGGCTTTGGAAAGCAGCTACTCAACCTCTTTCCTTCTCAGGTTCTTTGGCTCTCATATGCTATTAGCAACAATAATATCTCAGTCTCAAGGTCATTTGACAGATAGAATAAGGTGTGAATGTGAAAGTGTGCTGTAAATGGCATTTAAATGTTACATGTTTTCATTAAATAATTATCAAGTATGCTAGTCCTGCCTGAGTCTGTGGCTGAATTCTCCTGACACAGAATCAATCACACGGGTAACTTCATGGCTACCTTTGAGTGATATTCCTCTTATGAAGTACATTTGGAAATTCACCAATGGTACAGATTTGTCCAACATCAAATCAAAGTTATATTCATGTCAGTGAGATAGTACACAAAGAAAGAGCTGTCAGGTTGTTAATATGAAAAGCTCTGACTAATTTATAAAAGTATTCAGTTGAAAAATAATGGAAAGGCAAGCTGCCAATGTGAAAAGCAATGTGCAAATGAGAATTGGAACATAAGACCTAGAAATTTTATCAGAGAAAAACTTGAAAGATGTTGGTATAGAAGACAAAAATGACACACAAAACTGAAGGGTGACAGACACTTGAGCAGGCTATTTTGATTGAATAATTATTTTTAGTCATCCTTATTTTATTTTTTAAACTTTTTTATTGGAGTATAATTGTTTTACAATGTTGTGTTAGTTTCTGCTGTACAATGAAGTGAATCAGCTGTATGTACACCTATATCCCCTCCCTCTTGGACCTCCCTCCCAGTCCCCACCCCATCCCACCCATCTAGGTCATCACAGAGCACAGAGCTGAGCTCCCTATGCTATACAGCAGGTTCCCACTAGCTATCTAGCTATCTGTTTTTCACACGGTAGTGTATATATGTTAAACCTAATCTCCCAATTAGTCCCACCCTCCCCTTCCCCCACTTTGTCCACATGTCTGTTCTGTATGTCTACGTCTCTATTCCTGCCCTGCAAATAGGTTCATCTGTACCATTTTTCTAGATTCCACATATATGAATTAATATACAATATTTGTTTTTTTCTTTCTGGCTTACTTCACTCTGTATGACAGACTCTAGGTCCATCCACATCTCTACAGATGACCCAATTTCGTTCCTTTTGATGGCTAATATTCCATTGTATATATGTACCACATCTTCTTTATCCATTCTTCTGTCATTGGACGCCATCTTTAAACGGAATGATTTTCATTGCATAGGTGCAGCCTGGTATAAAGGGAATAAATCCCAGAGAGGAGAAAAGAAAAAGGAGTGGACTCAAATGAAGTGTGAGAAACTGCCTCTGTCTGGAATTCTAAAGCTTGCACAATGATACGATGGATGGGGCTCGAATCACCACCTTCTTTAGGTGAGTCTTGAGCTAAGTCTTTCCTGCATCACCATTTCCCTTGCCATGATTAATTGCCCCTCAAAGATAAATATGACTGCAAAACAGAACAGAAATATGAAGCTTACATTAGATAATTATAAAGTGTAAGGGTGGGAAAGGAAGAAGAAGAGTAAGTAAGTAGAGGTATGTTTATGTATTTGGGAAAGAAAATGTAAATGTGAAGACTTGACATCACTCTTCCCCCTACAATCAAATGGACACAACCAGGCACCCACTGTAACTGTTGCTCTGGTTTCTGGAGTAAAAGAATCACCTTCTACAGCCTTGCTCTGCAGCTGAGCATATGAATGCCCAAAATATCTGGTTAGTATGACTAATTCTGTTGAAGCTCTTGCCAACTAATTTTGAAAAAAATAAGCCCAACTAATTAACTGACAATTAACTGCATATATCATTTGTCAACAATTGGCTGCACTTCTTTTGCTTAAATCTAAAATTAAAGTAACTTCAGAGTGTTGGAGTAGTTTATGCTTGGCCTCCTTATTGATACCAAATTTCCTGCATTCAACAAATTTTACTGTTTACTTTCTAGTATAAAAGCAATATATTCTCATTAAAGAAGAGTTTTAAAACACAGAGAAGTACAAAAAAAGATTAAGCATTATAGTTCTATTAGTTAAAGCTAAAGCTACATGATTTTTCGTATGTTGTTTTTCTATATGTATTTTTACATATTTATGCTTAACAATATAATTTATATTTTTTATTTAATAATGTCACTACATATTTTTTAAATGTATGTCTTAATGACTGTCATATTCCCTCTAGTTGGTGGCACAATTAACACTGGTTCACTGAATCATACCTCTAGTTCATGGCACTAGATTGTCCTACTATGATATACACAGGGCTAAAAATCTTTGTATACAACTCTTTTATACAGCTGACTTTATTTTCTTAGAGTTCATTTCAAGAAGCAGATTATTTTCCAATTGTTTTTGCTAATAGTTGCTATCTGTGAATTATTCTAAACCACATTACAGGCCTATACCTTAGGAACTACTAGATTACTGGGTATGAAAGGTTTTTAAAGCCTTTAAGATAAAATATATCCTTCTTATCTTAAAGCCAGCAAGTTTTTAATTAAGAAATATTAGAAGCATTTTCATTAAAGTAAGCAATAAAGCAAATGTGTCCACTAACATCACTATTATTTAACTATGTTTTGGGGATAGTAGTTTACACAATTAAACTACAGGATATGATATTGGACTTGAGGTAAAAAAAAATTGGCAAGGAGATGTAAAATTGTTCTCTGATCATATGAGCATATGCTTGGAAAAATCCATGCTGAAAAATCACTCAAACAATAAGAGAATTTAGTAGTATAGATAGGCATAAATTAATATTCAGAAATCAGTGAAAGGATAAAATTCTTAGAAATATACCTTACAATAAAAGTGGAAAAGATAAGTAAATGAAGATTAGGAATACAAGCCTATTAAAAAAAAAACACAAGGGCTTCCCTGGTGGCGCAGTGGTTGAGAGTCACGGGTTCTTGCCCCGGTCTGGGAAGATCCCACATGCCGCGGAGCGGATGGGCCCGTGAGCCATGGCCACTGAGCCTGCGTGTCCGGAGCCTGTGCTCCGCCACGGGAGAGGCCACAACAGTGAGAGGCCCGCGTACCACAAAAAAAAATAATAATTAAAAAAAATAAAATAAATAAAATTAAAAAAAAAAACACCAAACAATCTCCAAAGAAAACAAAACAGCCTGTGTGGTGAAATAAATTCTGATACATTGTTTTTTTAATTAATTAATTAATTAATTAATTAATTTTTGGCTGTGTTGGGTCTTTCTTGCTGCATGCGGCCTTTCTTTTTTCTGCGGAGAGCAGGGGCTACTCTTCATTGTGGTGTGCAGGATTCTCATTGCGGTGGTTTCTCTTGTTGTGGAGCATGGTCTCTAGGGCATGTGGGCTTCAGTAGTTGTGGCATGCAGGCTCTGTAGTTGTGGCTCGTGGGCTCTAGAGTACAGGCTCAGTAGTTGTGGATCGTGGGCTTAATTGCTCCACGGCATGTAGGACCTTCCTGGACCAGGGCTCGAACCCGTATCTCCTGCATTGGCAGGCAGATTTTTAACCACTGCGCCATCAGGGAAGTCCCAATTCTGATACATTGTTGAGGTAAAGGTAAACTGTTCCCAGTCTTCTGGAAAGCAGTTTGGTGAATGAGTAACATGGCTGATTGAAGGGGCAGTGGTCCTGGCCCACTCCAGTGGTCAGAGCGGTTCCCCTCTGACTCTGGCCACACGATTCACAATGGGACTCTGCAGTTCTTGTCAGTAAAGTCACTCCCCCATCCCTGAATCTGGGCTGGCCTTGTGATTGTCACAGGCTAACAGAAGGCTTTGTAATTCAGTATAAACATCTCTTTATGCTGTCAAGTTTAGTACATTCTCATATCACAAATACTTTTGGTCTTAGTTTTGTCTTATTGAGTTATTCCTTCTGTTTTTTAAAAAACTTTATTTATTTTTGGCTGGTGTTGGGTCTTCGTTGCTGTGCCTGGGCTTTGTCTAGTTGTAGCCAGCGGGGGCTACTCTTCGTTGCAGTGCACAGGCTTCTCATTGCAGTGGCTTCTCTTGTTGCGGAGCATGGGCTCTAGGTGCTTGGGCTTCAGTAATTGTGGCTCATGGGCTCTAGAGCACAGGCTCAGTAATTGTGGCACACGGGCTTAGTTGCTTCGCGGCACGTGGGATCTTTCCAGACCAGGGATTGAATCCGTGTCCCCTGCATTGGCAGGCAGATTCTTAACCACTGCACTACCAGGGAAGTCCCTATTCTTTCTGTTTCAAAAATTTCACTGAATTGCCTGTTTGACCAGCCTTGCTTTGTGTATTGTTTTTTGTTGTTAAAGAAATGATCGTTACAACTATAACTTTATAAAAGAGCTGTAATGCTTGGTTTTAGATGGTCTCCATTGACTCCTTACTGGAAGCAATGATAAGATTAGGGTATTTCTTCATTTCCTATCCTTCCTCTCTATCTTCTCTACCCATCTTTTAGTTAAATGTATCATTTTTCTTAGTGTTTACCTTTGTGCTGTTGAATAAAAGCCTGTGCTTCTTTAACTTGGTTAATGAGAAGAGTTTAATGAAGGGGCTCTTTATTAACGAAGATGAACAGGCAGGGTTGAGAGATTGAACAAGGAATGAGGAAGCAAAAAAAAATTTTGCTAGGACTAGCAAAATTACAAGCGCTTGAGAGGGCAACTGGAAGAAATGGTTACCACAACATGTGGAGAGCTATAGCCATGGAAAGGGGCTGCTGTGGCCATAGGTAGAGGAATATGGCACAGCCAAGTCATCACTAAGATAGGGAAAAAATAACTATCTAATAGTGTGGATGCAGTTAATACATGAAAATGAGATTTGTAACTATATTAGCTTAGTAACAGTCAAATCACAATTACCACTGGGTGATTGGACATGCAGATTATGGATGAGGGGCACTGTACACATGTAGATGTACAGAGTGAGGAAAGAGAGAAAGAAAATAGGAATGTCCATGAAAGCACTACAGGGTGATATTATTCTTTACAGTGTTGAAGTTTCGTTTGGTTCTAAGGTGAGTTCCCATGCTTTATGTTGATTTAGTCAACTGGAATCAATAATTCCTTTCTGTAGTCATTCAACTCACTCTAATCTCCCACTTCTACAGGCTTACTACTTATCACAAGTCTGTGTGTGTGTGAGTGTGTGTGTGTGTGTGTGTTTCTGTGTATGTGTGCACATGAGCAAGTTCCTTTTTATATTTTACATAGAAATGTGCAGGCAGTAGTTCCACATGTATAACCACACAGTGATGTTTCATTGCTGGGGAGAGAAAATAAAGAAATCAGGACAGGAAATCTGATTCATGTATTATTGTACGTGTCACTTTTAGGTAGACATGTTTAAATATGATTGAGGATTCAAATAGCAGTCAGTGCACTGGAGCATGCTATGCCATGCCACAATGTGAAGACCGAAAAAACACCTAATTTTTGTTAGTAAAGAACTTTTACACTCGGAACTTCACACTCACTCAGCTATGACAGTCCAGATGGAGTGACTGTTATTCAGCAAGAGTAAAACAATAGAAAGAATGTAAATGATGTGGAAAAATTAGAATTGATTGAATGAGTACAGAATAGAGCACTTCTGGAGATGCAGCCTATGGTGTTAAAACAAGTATCATATTCTTAAATCAGACTTACGATAGGACTCACAAATGACATCCACCTTTGTGTGTATATGTGGGGTGGGGGTGAAGAGAGATACAGATAGAGACAAACACTGCAAAAGAGATTAAGATGTTGAGAACAGAGGGTCAGTGAGAAGAATACGTACATGGGTATTGAGAGAAACAGGAAAGGGGAAGAATGAGATAAAGCGAGTATCTAAATATCTAATGTCTAAAATGAAATTTAAGGAAAAAGTGGTGGGGTTGGTTCCTTAAGGAAGAGACTAGATTATGGCCTGATACTGATTTCGTCACACAGCTGGAACTATTGCTTCTTAAATTTGGGATTCAAAATTCTAAAGTTGGGGGTTTATGGGCCTCAAGGAAGTTTGTGAACACTCTGAATCGGATATCACATTGCGTGTGTGTGTGTGTGTGTGTGTGCGTGTGCGCATAACTACAGATATCTTATGAGGACAGGATCTACAGCTTTCATCAGATTCTCTAAGGATCCATGATCTCTAACAGGTTAAACTATGAGCAAGAGGTTTAACCTAGCACCATCATGTTGCCATTTTGATGAATGGAAAGCTTGGCAATGCACCCAGATCTAGTCTTCTGTGGCCATAAATAACTCCAGTCATGTCATGCTATATGAAAAAGTCCAAAGTGTGCTTGGGTGTGTATATATATAAAACTTCTGGGTGGAAGGATGTTGACTTGGTTTGGAGAGCTGTGAAAGGGAAGAGGTAAAGGAGAGGGAGCCGTACTTTTGCCTCCATGGTACTAAAATGTGGAAGGGGCCCTGTACTACATGGGTTTGAACTGTTCATCCAGTCTCTATGGGTCACCTGAAAAGACATCAGAATGACAATTTACTTTTGTTTACACATTGAGATTCTTCAATTTAGGAAGGGTAAGAAAGGCCTATTTTTGGAGGATGAACTAAGACCAAATGCAGTTTTGAATCTGGGGACTCATTTGCCTACTGTTTATAAGGTCTGGGGAGAGACAGAGAGAAATAGTTTCTAGCTGTTCAATAATTAGTTGTTCAACTTGAAGACCATGTGATATCAAAGGCCACATAGTGTAAATCCTCCTTCATCATTCGGAAACCAATTGTCCATTTGTTAGATTATTTATCCTTTGGCTTTTTCTTTCTCTCTATTGCCTAATGTTTGGTAATAGCCATGATCTCTTAAGTGGAGGGAAAGGGAAAAGCTAAGTAAGTTTTTTCAGTCTTGCTTCTTTTTGGCAGTTCTGAGAAAATTAGAGAGAGGAGGTTGACGCTGCTACTTAAAATGAGGTTCCTGAATTGTTCATTTATAGATAAAATCTTATTAGTGATATAAAGAGACAAGCTAAAATCTTGTTCAATGTCCCATTCTATGTTGGATTTTGTAGCTATAAAAATCTATCTTTCTTAGGGGTGGGAGGGAGACGCAAGAGGGAGGAGATATGGGGATATATGTATATGTATAGCTGATTCACTTTGTTATAAAGCAGAAACTAACACACCATTGTAAAGCAATCATACTCCAATAAAGATGTTAAAACAAATCTACCTTTCTTTATATTAAAGCCAGGCAAGCATGTTACATGATTAAAGGAAGATACAATATGCAGAATTTCAGAAGCTAATTTCTTCTCTTTCAAGAAGTGAAGTCTCTTTAAAAATACAGCAAAAGCAGGAAAACCTCAAATAAGGCATTGTGGATTGCATAAGGGGAAGTAGAGAGAGGTGACACAAGGGCTTTAGAGTTGATTGAAAGTCAGTTACCATATATTTTGTTTTTGCTTATAAAATATATGTAGAATATTAAAAAAATTCAGATAATAAAAAAGAGTAATATAAAACTATACATTTTCCTGAGAGATAGACATTTTAAAAAACATTTGGATAATTTATATACATATATCATAGCTATTTTGTGAACATTTTAAGTACAAATTGTGACTTTTCCAGACTAAATCTTGAGAAAGTTGTAGAAAACCACATTGGGGAGGTGGGAGAGAGAATGAACCTAGAGAATCACATGGATGACTTCTTAGCTGGTCAGAGAAAAATGAAACATGGAAGATAAAATTTGGGGGTCTGGGACATAGCACTGAAGGAATTTTAGGCAAAGTCAGATGAGACTTAGAAAGCGCGTGAGTCCAGGTATAGAAAAGGTAAAAATGTAAAAATTAGTTGTAAGGATAAAGATTTATATCAAACATTTTTGATTTTATTTTTTTAAGTTTAAATTGCTGTAGACTTTTTGAAAATTGCTTGTATGTGTATTCTCATTCTATGGCATTAGCTCTATAGCTACCACATTTAAAGCTGGCTGGGGCAAATAAAGCAGTCCCACCCATGGAGCCTGGCAGAGAGCATATACTCTAGAGCATGAGCACACACCTCTCCATTCTTTGATCAAAAAACAAAGCTTTCCTTTGCTTCTGAACTGAACTCAGTCTCATTCTATTGGCTCCAGTGCCACCAGGCAGGTGGACCCTTGATGGGGCTCGACCTGGGGGGGTCGGTAACATTTCTACAGCGGGAGCTATTTTCATGGATGCAGCCTCGAGAGAACAATGTGTGCTGAGACCATCTGGACAGTATATGCTAGTGAACCCAGTTCAGACCTCTACATAAGCTAAGATCCTGGCAGGTGTGGAGATCTACTCATCTTGCTGCCACACAAGACAAGTCCTGAGCAAAGACCTACTCCCTCCTTCTTCAGACAGCAATGGAATTTGCATTACACTGAAGAATTTTATGCAGGAAAATCCTGACTCTACATTCTAAGAACTGCACCAGTCATATTCGAGATTAGCAGTAATTTCCCACCAATTTCCATGTCATGAATTAGCCGTGTGGCTGACAGGGTCTTGGTGCTCCAGCTGGGTGTCAGTCCTGAGCCTCCAAGGTGGGAGAGCTGAGTGCAGGACGTTAGACCACCAGAGACCTCCCAGGCCCACGTAATATCAATCGGCGAGAACTCTCCAAGAGGTCTCCATCTCAAGGCTAAGACCTGGCTCCGCTCAACAACTAGCAAGCTCTAGTGCTGGACACCCCATGCCAAACAACTAGCAAGACAGGAACACAACCCCACCCATTACCAGAGAGACTGCCTAAAATCATACTAAGTTCATAGACACCCCAAAACACACCACTGGACATGGTCCTGCCCACCAGACAAGATCCAGCCTCATCTACCAGAACACAGGCACGAGTGCCCTCCACCCGGAAGCCTACACAACCCACTGAACCAACCTTACCCACTGGGGGCAGACACCAAAAACAACAGGAACTACGAACCTGTAGCCTGCAAAAAGAGACCCCAAACACAGTAAGTTAAGGAAAATGAGAAGACACAGAAATACACAGCAGATGAAGGAGTAAGGTAAAAACCCACCAGACCAAACAAATGCAGAGGAAACAGGCAGTCTACCTGAAAAAGAATTCAGAGTAATGATAATAAAGATGATCCAAAATCTTGGAAATAGAATGGAGAAAATACAAGAAACGTTTAACAAAGAACAGGAAGAACTAAAGAGCAAATAAACAATGATGAACAACACAATAAACGAAATTAAAAATTCTCTAGAAGGAATCAATAGCAGAATAATTCAGGCAGAAAAACAGATAAGTGACCTGGAAGACAAAATAATGGAAATAACTACCGCAGAACAGAATAAAGAAAAAAGAATGAAAAGAATTGAGGACAGTCTCAGAGACCTCCTGAGACAACATTAAATGCACCAACATTCGAATTATAGGGGTCCCAGAAGAAGAGAAAAAGAAAGGGATGGAGAAAATATTTGAAGAGATTATAGTGGAAAACTTCCCTAATATGGGAAAGGAAATAGTCAATCAAGTCCAGGAAGCACAGAGTCCCATACAGGATAAATCCAAGGAGAAACATGCCAAGACACATATTAATCAAAGTATCAAAAATTAAATACAAAGAAAAAATATTAAAAGCAACAAGGGAAAAGCAACAAATAACATACAAGGGAATCCCCATAATATTAAAAGGTGATCTTTCAGCAGAAACTCTGTAAGCCAGAAGGGAGTGGCAGGACATATTTAAAGTGATGAAACAGAAAGAACAGCAACCAAGATTACTTTACCCAGCAAGGATCTCATTCAGATTCAACAGAGAAATTAAAACCTTTAAAATAAGCAAAAGCTAAGAGAATTCAGCACCACCAAACCAGCTTTACAACAAATGCTAAAGGAACTTCTCTAGGCAGGAAACACAGAGAAGGAAAAGACCTACAATAACAAACCCAAAACAATTAAGAAAATGGGAATAGGAACATACATATTGATAATTACTTTAAATGTAAATGGATTAAATGCTCCCACCAAAAGACATAGACTGGCTGAATGGATACAAAAACAAGACCTGTATATATGCTGTCTACAAGAGACCCACTTCAGACCTAGGGACACATACAGAGTGAAAGTGAGGGGATGGAAAAAGATATTCCATGCAAATGGAAATCAAAAGAATGCTGGAGTAGCAATTCTCATATCAGACAAAATAGACTTTAAAACAAAGACTATTAAAAGAGACAAAGAAGAACACTACATAATGATTAAGGGATCAATCCAACAAGAAGATATAACAATTGTAAATATTTATGTACCCAACATAGGAGCACCTCAATACATAGGGCAAGTGCTAACAGCCATAAAAGGGGAAGTCGACAGTAACACAATAATAGTAGGGGACTTTAACACACCACTTTCACCAATGGACAGAGCATCCAAAATGAAAGTAAATAAGGACACACAAGCTTTAAATGACATTTTAAACAAGATGGACTTAATTGATATTTTTAGGACATTGCATCCAAAAACAACAGAATGCACTTTCTTCTCAAGCGCTCATGTGAACATTCTCCAGGATAGATCATATCTTGGGTCAGAAATCAAGCCTTGGTAAATTTAAGAAAATTGAAATCATATCACGTATCTTTTCTGACCACAATGCTATGAGACTAGATATCAATTATAGGAAGAAAACTGTAAAAAATACAAACACATGGAGGTTAAACAATACTCTACTAAATAACCAAGAGGTCACTGGAGAAATGAAAGAGGAAATCAAAAAATACCTAGGCACAAATGACAATGAAATCACATCCCAAAACCTATGGGATGCAGCAAAACCAGTTCTATGAGGGAAGTTTATAGCAATACAGTACTATCTCAAGAAACAAGAAACATCTGAAATAAACAACCTAACCTTACACCTAAAGCAATTAGAGAAAGAACAAAAACCCCCAGAGTTAGCAGAAGGAAAAAAATCATAAAGATCAGATCAGAAATAAATGAAAAACAAATGAAGGAAACGATAGCAAAGATCAGTAAAACTTAAAGCTGGTTCTTTAAAAAGATAAATAAAATTGATAAACCATTAGCCAGACTCATCAAGAAAAAAAGGGAGAAAACTCAAATCAATAGAATTAGAAATGAAAAAGGAGAAGTAACAACTGATGCTGCAGAAATACAAAGGATCATGAGAGATTACTACAAGCAACTATATGCCAATAATATGGACAACCTGGAAAAAATGGACAAATTCTTATAAATGCATAAGCTTCTGAGACTGAACCAGGAAGGGGTAGAAAATAAAAACAGAACAATCACAGGCACTGAAATTGAAACTGTGATTAGAAATCCTCCAACAAAGGAAAGCCCAGGACCAGATGGATTCACAGGAGACTTCTATCAAACATTTAGAGAAGAGCTAACACCTATCCTTCTCAAACTCTTCCAAGATATAGCAGAGGGAGGAACACTCCCAAACTCATTCTATGGGGCCACCATCATCCTGACACCAAAACCAGACAAAGATGTCACAAAGAAAGAAAAGTACAGACAAATATCACTGATGAACATAGAGGCAAAAATCCTCAACAAAATACTAGCAAACAATTCAGTAGCACATTAAAAGGATCATACACCATGATCAAGTGGGGTTTATTCCAGGAATCCAAGGATCCTTCAGTATACACAAATCAATCGATGAGATACACAGTATTAACAAATTGAAGAATAATAACCATATGATCATCTCAACAGATGGAGAAAAAGCTTTCAACAAAATTCAACATCCATTTATGATAAAAACTCTCCAGAAAGTAGGCATAGAGGTAACTTACCTCAACATAATAAAGGCCATATATGACAAACCCACAGCCAACATCATTCTCAGTGGTGAAAAACTGAAAGCATTTACTCTAAGTTCAGGAACAAGACAAGGTTGTCCACTTTCACCACTGTTATTCAACATAGTTTTGGAAGTTTTAGCCACAGCCATCAGAGCCGAAAAAGAAATGAAAGGAATCCAAATCAGAAAAGAATAAGTAAAGCTGTCACTGTTTGCAGATGACATGATACTATACACAGAGAATCCTAAAGATGCTACCAGAAAACTACTAGAGCTAATCAATGAATTTGGTAAAGTAGCAGGATACAAAATTAATGCACAGAAATCTCTTGCATTCATATGCACTAGTGATGAAAAATCTGAAAGAGAAATTAAGGAAACACTCCCATTTACTATTGCAACAAAAAGAATAAAATACCTAAGAATAAACTACCTAAGGAGATAAAAGACCTGTATGCAGAAAACTTAAAGACACTGATGAAAGAAATTAAAGATGATCCAAATAGATGGAGAGATATACCATGTTCTTGGATTGGAAGAATCAACATTGTGAAAATGACTCTACTACCCAAAAAATCTACAGATTCCATGCAATCCCTATCAAACTACCACTGGCATTTTTCACAGAACTAGATGAAAAAATTTCACAATTTGTATGGAAACACAAAAGTCCCAGAATAGCCAAAGCAATCTTGAGAAAGAAAAATGGAGCTGGAGGAATCAGACTCCCTGACTTCAGACTATACTACAAAGCTACAGCAATCAAGACAGTATGGTACTGGCATACCATGCCAGTATGGTGCTGGCATAGATCAATGGAACAGGATAGAAAGCCCAGAGATATACCCACACACATATGGTCACCTTATCTTTAATAAAGGAGGCAAGAATATACAATGGAGAAAAGCCAGCCTCTTCAATAAGTGGTGCTGGGAAAACCGGACTGCTATATGTAAAAGAATGAAATTAGAACACTCTCTAGCACCATACACAAAGATAAACTCAAAATGGATTAAAGACCAAAATGTTAAGGCCAGACAGTATAAAACTCTTAGAGGAAAACATAGGCAGAACATTCTATGACATAAATCACAGCAAGATCCTTTTTGACCCATCTCCTAGAGAAATGGAAATAAAAATAAACAAATGGGACCTAATGAAACTTAAAAGCTTTTGTACAGCAAAGGAAACCATAAACAAGAGCGAAAGACAACCCTCAGAATGGGAGAAAATATTTGCAAACGAAGCAAGTGACAAAGGATTAATCTCCAAAGTATACAAGCAGCTTAATATCAAAAAAACAAACAACCCAATCCAAAAATGGGCAGACCTAAACAGACATTTCTCCAAAGAAGATACGCAGATTGCCAACAAACACATGAAAGAATGCTCAACATCACTAATCATTAGAGAAATGCAAATCAGAACTACAATGAGGTATCACATCACTCCAGTCAGAATGTCCATCATCAAAAAATCTACAACAGTATATGCTGGAGAGGGTGTGGAGAAAAGGGAACCCTCTTGCACTCTTGGTGGGAATGTAAATTGATACAGCCACTATGGAGAACAATATGGAGGTTCCTTAAAAAACTAAAAATAGAACTAGTGTATGACCACCCATCAAACCCACTACTGGACATATACCCTGAGAAAACTGTAATCCAAAAAGAGTCATGTACCACAGTGTTCATTGCAGCATTATTTACAGTAGCCAGGACATGGAAGCAACTTAAGTGTCCACCGACAGATGAATGGATAAAGATATGGCACATATATACAACAGAATATTACTCAGCCATAAAAGGAGAGGAAATTGAGTTATTTGTAGTGAGGTGAATGGACCTAGAATCTGTCATACAGATTGACGTAAGAAAGAGAAAAACAAATACCATATGCTGACACATATATATCGAATCTAAAAAAAAAAAACTTTCTGAAGAACCTAGGGGCAGGACTGGAATAAAGATGCAGACGTAGAGAATGGACTTGAGGACGTGGGGAGGGAGAAGGGTAACCTGGGATGAAGGGAGAGAGCGGCATGGACATATATGCACTACCAAATGTAAAATAGCTAGTGGGAAGCAGCCACATAGCACAGGTAGATCAGCTCAGTGCTTTATTACCACCTAGAGGGGTAGGATAGGGAGGGTGAGAGGGAGAGACAAGAGGGAGGGCATATGGGGATATATGTATATGTATATCTGATTCACTTTGTTATACAGCAGCAACTAACACAACAGTGTAAAGCAATTATACTCCAATAAAGATGTTAAAAATAAGATGGCTGGCAGGTGAATGTGGAGATGCTGTAGTTTATAAATGGGAACTCTGGCAGAGGTGGTTAGCCATCCAGCGATAATCTGTGCTCCCATTCCAGTAGGGTAGTTCTCACTCGGGAGGGTCGGCCCAGCAAGTACGTTCCCAGAAATCCTTGCATGTAGGTGTAGCAATATGCCTGAATTCAAGTCAATAAAGTATGAGCAGAGGTGACATGTGCCTACAAGTTTATTCCCCCAAATATCCACTGGAATTTATTATTTTTTTTTAATACTCTTTATTGTCAGGCTGGCTCAAGTAGAGAGACCTCAGGACAACCTGGAAAGCCACCTATTTAAGATGGCAGAGCCTCTACTATCCTGGGCTTCTGAATGACCGGATGAAGGGGACTGTAAAGCTGTCTATCTGCTCAGTTTTGTATATGAGCAAAAATATACTTTTACTGTGTCAGAACCATTTGGGGGCCATTTGTTACAACAGTTAAGAAACACAAGTATACAGCATAATCCCATTTTAAGAAAAAAAATGGGCTCTTAAAAACACAAAATATCGAAGAATAATTTATTCATGTATTCCATTCACATTGAGTGCCTATTAAATATCAAGCACTGTTCTAGGTGCTGTGGATACAGGGATGAATAAGATAAAATCATTGCCATTACAGAACTCACAATATATTGGAATTGACAGACAATAAACATGTGAATGGATACATAGGTAGTATCATTCCAAATGCTGATAAGTTTTCGGAAGAAATATAAAAGTGCAATAGTTTGCAAAATGATGAGGGGAAGGATATGTGGTCAGAGAAGGCCTCTTCAAGGAGGTGATATTTGAAGTGAGACATAAATGTTGAACAAGAAGCAGCCACATGATGATCTGTAAAAGAGGCATTCCGGTCAGAGGGTCTGATAAATGCAGACACCTTGAGACTTGAATGAGCTTAGTGTGTTCAAGACACAGAAAGACAACTTGGAGCATTGAAAGTGAGAGGAAGAGTGACTTGGGATCAAATTGGAGAGAGGGCAGATCATGGAGGTCCTGAGAGGGCCTGAGAGGCCATGGTAAGGGGTCCCAGAAGCCATGAAGAGTTTTAAGCAGGCATTGAAATCATCTGATTCTTTCATTCAGGCAGTCTTTCTAGCTGCTGGGTAGAGAATAGATTGCAACAGGGCAAAAACTAAAGCATGCTGTAGTAATCCAAGCAAGAGATGTTAGGGCTTGCACTGGAGTGGAAGCAGTGGAACGATGAGAAAAGACTGGACTTAGGATATAAAAATAGACAGCATTAGATCTCATTGTTAGTCACTGTTAGGCTACAGGAAAACGAGCGTTAAATGTGAAGCAGATGAGTATGACTTACGAACTATATTATTATCTGATTCTATTAAGATGCTTATATTAAGATCCTTATATTAATATCTAGGATTGGCAAACTCTAGCCTGTGGGACAAATGCTGCCTATTGCCTGGTTTGTAAATAAAGTTTTTGAAACGTAGCCCCTATCCCCCAACTCATTTCTATATTCCATGTGGTCACTTTTGCATCACAACGGCAGACTTGAGAAGTTGCAACAAAGACTTTATGGGCAACAAAGCCTAAAATATTTTCTATCTGGCCCTTTACTAAAAAAGTTTTTAGACCTCTGCTAAAGAGATTATTCTCTACATTTTATAATTTATCTTGTAGTAAAAAGAGTCTGGAATGGAAATAATGGAATTGCCTAATTCTCAGGCAGCTTTTTGGATCTCTCAGGATTCTGGATTGGTACAACTATTTTTTATCCTTTAGTAGCATGTTTGCTTCACGGCAGTCACTAAAATCAAAATTAATGCAAATCAACCATCACAAAGATTATGTCTTAGATTTGGAAGAAATCTTCGTGACCATCTGGTCTGACTCCTTTATTATTTTAGAGAAGGAGACAGAACTGCATGGTCCTTCTGTTCACTAGTTCAGGGTCACAGTGTCAGTTAGTGGCAAAGAGAAACCTAGAATGCCTGCTTCTACTCTCCCAGCCCAGTGCCTTTTCCATGACTGAAATGCTCAAAAATGGGCATGGAAATCCTTGATCATCACAAATATGAATGGATGGAGATTTTCTTTAAAAGTCATTGTTTTTACATCAGATTTGAAGTGCCCAACATTTATTTTGAACTAGGATGTTTTTCATTTCATAAAATGATCCAGGGCTTCCCTGGTGGCGCAGTGGTTGAGAGTCCGCCTGCCGATGCAGGGGACATGGGTTCGTGACCCGGTCTGAAAGGATCCCACATGCCGCGGAGCGGCTGGGCGCGTGAGCCATGGCCACTGAGCCTGCGTGTCCGGAGCCTGTGCTCCACAACAGGAGAGGCCACAACAGTGAGAGGCCCGTGTACCGCAAAAAAAAAAAAAAAGAAAAAAAAAGATCCAGCTTATTCTATTTTAAAAATTTTAAAAAGGAAAATTTCAAATATGTATAAAAGCAAAGATAATAGCAAACTGAACCCCTGTGTACCTGTCACTCAGTTTCTACAATTAACATGTGACTCAGAACATTTCATCTGTTTCCTCCTACTGAGTCATATCCTTGTTCCTCTAAAACTCTTCTTTCCCAGGAGCTTGACACTGGTTGTTCTCTTTTCCTGGAAAGTTAATCTCCCAGGTAGGCCCAGAGTGCCCATGACTCATTCCCTCATCTCCTCCAGGTCTTTGTCAAATGTCATCTTCTCTGTGAAGCCTTCTAGAACCAGTTTTATGTAAATGACCATCTCTGCCCACCTTCCCCATCTACTTACCTCTGCATTATTTTTCTCCATAGAACTTACCTCACCTGGCACTTTTAAAGTTTTACTTATTTAGTTGCTTGCCAGGCTGCTTGCATTGCAGTGTGAGCTCAGTGGAGACAGGGCTTTTGTATATTTTGCCCATTCTGTATTCTCAGTGACTAGGACAGTGCCTGGTTCAGAGGAGGCATTTAGTATTTGTTGAAGGCATAAATTAATATATGTAGACTATTTCTTTAGTAGAATTTTCTTAAAATGAATAATATTTACTCTAGCTCAGAATACCACCTCTGAAATCTTGCCTGTTTTCCTATTCAAGTTAACTAGGCAGGCCAACCTAGAAGAAAACCTACAACTTCTCTTAATTTTATCCTTTGAGCCTAAGACCTGGAAGAATGCAGAGTAAGTCCTAGTACACTGTTACTTGCTTCTTTTCCCTTTTTCTGGACTCCAATGTGGACCAATCTGTGTTCTGTAGAGATCCAGTTTCCTCATGAACCAAACCCCCTCTGAAAAACAGAGAAAGAGAAAGTGAGCATTAGAGAGCAAAACACTCCAAACCTCCCTCTCCCCTGAATCTTCATAGTCATATGATAACTTTACTTCCTAGTGGTAGAGAAGGAAGAGAATATTCATCAACTGTCTGCTTCATTTTGGAGCATGATTCAAATTTACCTTATCCCAGCTATGTTTCCTATGTATAACATATACTTTGTTAATATCCTGGTGTCATCAAATGTACCTTCTCTTCTCTTGCCTATCTCTGTGTCCCTTCTCCTGTAACATCTCCTGTGTGTGATGCTTTTCAGGGTATCCTAGATATGTGTTCACAGTGAGGGGGGAGAGGGGTGAAGTCAACAGCAGACTAAGGAATTATCTTTTCAATTTCTAGATAAAAAACAACTGAGGTTCAGGGGTCATGAATTCAGGCTTTCAGATCTCTTATTCCAATAACCTAACTTTGTTGTTCACTGTCAATCTTTGTAATGCTATTTGTTGAAATTAGATCTCCATAGATATTTCACTTCCTTGTGCTACCTCTGATTCTTTTACCATGAATAAATTCTCTTCAAGCTTGAGGGTGTGACTGATCATCACAGGTGATATTAACCTGATTGGTGAGAATATCTTTCATTGTCTGGTTCTTCATGGAACCCCAAAGACCCTAGTACATGTACCATGTGGCACTGAATACATATTGATTAGACTGATGAAAAGAAAGATTTTAAGAACATAAAATATTCAAAAAGAATCAAACCAGTAGCTTCATTTGAGACAGAGAACAGAGTATTCAAATTATGATTAAATTTTAAAAGATGCTTTAAGTAGAAAAATATAGATGGAAGAAGACTCCCAATCTAATTCTATTGAAGCATATTAAACGTTCATTAATTTATTTACTAGTTTATTCCACAAATACATGTTGAGAGCCTACTGTGTCAAGCATTATTTTTGGGGAACACACAATTATGAATTCAAAACCATGTATAAGGCCTTGGAAGGGGTTCATGCAATGAGGGCCCCTGACATACAGCTTCATTTGCTGTTTAACAAATCCACCTTTGGGCTGAAGAAGGAATGAGCGATGATTAAATAGCAAGTGCTGTATCCTTGTTCAAGAACCTTGGCTTTGAAAGAAAGAAGAAAAATGGAAAAATCACAGTGTGTGGAGGTAGAGAACAGAGGGCATAGGAGGAGTGTGTGCGTGTGTGTGTGAGTGTATATGTGTGTTTATGGAGTGACATGAGCATGTTGGTGATATGACTTGAGGTGATGGAGGGAGATGTGGAAGATACATGAGAGAGAGCATGAAAAGTAGATCAAAGTACCTGAGGGTAAGAGAGAGGATGGAATCAAGAGGAACAGGACAAAGGAAAGAAAATTTGGGGAGTAACCCAAATAAGAGGATTCATGAGAGGAGACTTCTGGATGTGCTGGCACAGACATAGAAATTATGCCAAGAGGATGGTGTCACAGAACCTCGGGGAGGAAATTCATGGAAATCTTGGGAATACAGTGCTGAAAAGTGTTCAGTGTAGCTGGGAGGTCCAAGATGAAGATCCCACATGGCCCGTACTGTTTGACCATCAGAAAGCCATTGATGACTGTTACCAAGGATATTTCAGTGGAGTGATGGGGATAGAAACCCAATGATGTTGGGTGGAAAAGTGAAGGGGAGGTGTGGAGGGACAGCTGTGTGAGTGGCCTCAAAATTGGATGTGTTTACGAGGGGAAGGAGGGAGGCAGGGCAAAAGCTAGAGGAGCATGTAAGTCAAGCAAGGGTTTTATTATTGTTTAGAGTTTGTGGTAAGATAGAACATGCTTAATATGATGGGGGGCTCAAAGTAGAAGAGAGGGAGAGAGGAGACAAAGGAAATGTATCCAGGGAAAGAAAAGCATTGGTTAAAAAAATAATTGCCCTTTTTCTAATTTGAAAAACAATATGTACAGGTAAAGCATACAAATAATATAGAAATAATAGCATTTACTTTCTAAAAGTAAATACTGATAAAAGTTTGGTTTTATACTTGCAGACATTTTCTACTTAAAAACATGAATATACATACAAACAGATATACAAGTAGAAAGATACTTTTTAAAATAAGAATAAAAAGTAAGAATTAAACAGGACATTCAGCATACTGCTTAATTTCACTTGAGATTGTGCAGTGATGTTCATATAGGTAGGTAGAGATCTAGCTTATTCTTTTTGACAACAAATCATTATCTTAAAAAAAAATCAGTCCTCTATTGATGGGTGTAATTGTTTTCAGTTTACCAGTATCACAAATAAGGCTACAATTGTCCTCTTTGCATATTTGTGTGAGTATTCATATAGAATTTATTGCTTAAATTACATTGCCAGAAATGTATGTAAATTTATATTATTACCAGATGTTTCCAAATTTCCTCCTCAAAACGCTATTATTCTAATTTATACCCCTGCCCACAATCCACTGAGTGCTTGGAAATCATATTTCAGTGTTAAATTTAACTCAGTGAAGAACTGGAGTGATCATATTCTGAAGTTAGTGAGAAATCCTTTGCGGAAGTGCCTCAAATATCTTAACCACTGGCTTATCTTTCTCTGAAATTTTTATTGGAGAACTGGATAGCAAACTATTTCATACTGAATTTTGTTATATGATTTGCTAATTATCCTTTTGCTACAAATATGTGAGTATTTTGGCTATATTATAGGTTAAGTACATGGTTTGCTAGAACTTAAGAGGTAGAAGGAATTTAGAGAAGTTTTAAATCAGCTTTCTCATTGTATAACTGAAAAAAAAAGCATTGATGGTCAGAGAGGCTGGGTTTCCCCATATACTCCCAATGATCTTTTCTGCACAACTCTTTTCTGGTGTTGATTTGACCTGGGATGCTTTCCTCTGATGCCTGGCTGGTGTCCCTTGTTCTATAAGACAGCCTCACATTATAGACTTATCTGGTATGGGCAGAGCCTGTCTGGCATTATAACAGCTGGTTTCTATCCTGTTTCTTATTTCCCACACCTTAAATTATAAGATTTTACAGAGCAAGACCACGTCTTATTCATCTTTGAGTCCTCAGTTCTTATTTCGAGGATATACAGGTTAGAACTTGACTAAATCTTTTAGAGTTCCCCCAATGAATTAAAAAAATCTAGGTAATGATTACAATGCATTGTATCATCACAAAATAGAGACAGTCAGCCATTAAGTGCCTTCTAATAAAGGTACATAAACTACTTCTAAGGTATTCTTGCCAAAAAAAAAAGAACCTGAATCTAATCAATATACATGGGATGGAGAATCATGCTAAATGACTACAGGGATAAAATTAGCAAAATCTAGACTGGGCCAAAAACACAGGACAAATATTCTCATTCTTTCAACAAACACATTATAATGAAAAAATATGGAGTGGAGAACTTGTGATTCAAGAAGTCTTAAGAGATGTATCAGCCAAGTGCAGTACATTTTGATCCTAATTTGAGCAAATACATTGTAAAAAAATTATGAGACAGTTGGAGAAATTTGAAGACTAATTGGATATTTGATGGTACTAACAAATTATTGCTAATGTTTTATATAATGTTATTGTAGTTATGTTTTAAACAGAGTCATGATGTTATGATGTTTTTAGAGGTACATACTGACATATTTATGCATGAAATGATACAACAATTGGAATTTGTTTCAAAACAATTTGAGCTTGATAATTGTTGAAGCTGGGCGATGGGTGTGTAAGGATTATTATACTATTTTCTCAACTTTTGTATGTATTCAAAATTGTCTAAGGTAAGAATAAAAACATTTTTGGATGTGGATAAATGAATATTACAATTTACTTTTTAACTTATGTTGGAATGACTTTCCTCATTCCCACTTCTATTTCTGTTCTCTTCTGGAAGCCTGGCTATGCTAGTAGTGTTTTTTAAGTGAGCTTTAAGCGAGGACAGATACAGACAGTATTTCAATATAAGAAATAGGAAATATGTAGGTAATAGAGTCACCTTTGTAGTACATAAATTCTTACTGGTTTTCAGTAAGAAATCTGAAGCCCAGACAACTGTGAGGATTTTTTCCATCCCCTTTGTACTCTAGCTTTAGTATCTAAAGCTCCCCCTCCCTGTGTGCCATGTGATACCAGATGGAGGCGTGAATGGCTGATACCCTACACTGGAGCCTGGACTTCAAAGGAGCTGGGACTTTGGCATGGGAGGAAGAAGAGGGGAATGAAAGCCTCTGAGGATGAAGAGAGCACTGAGGCTTTATAATTGGAGAATCACTGTATCCCTGGCTTGATTTTTCTCAGGATGATAGATTTCATAAGAGGCTTGTAAGACATTCAGCATATAAGCATTCTCTGATCCCTGGACCAATCTCAGGCACTTTTGAGTAACTGGTTACTTGCTAGGAGGGACCATTGCTCGCACCAAATTTTCCCGTGTTGTTGGCATTGTACATTCCCCAACTGCAAGGATCTTCTATGAATTCAGGGAACTGTTGATTAGAGTTTGCTGTTACTTAGCTGTGCATCAGTGAAAAGACCTTGTTCAAAACAAATGGAAGAGTAGGTCTTCAAGGAATACCTCTCAAATACCAAGTATATTTATGTGACACGCAGTTTCCTTGGTAATTCATGGAATAAGGAGCAGGAAGGGCTTATGAGTTTCCTCATAAGGGGGTGGTAGTCGTGGGAGTTCATGGTTTCTTCTCCACGTGGTTGAAATTCACAGAAGGGTTGCTACAAGCCTACTTTTGTACCTGTGGGATACTGAAGATCAGTAGGAGATAAGACTCTTTCAACTGTGTATTTCTACATTAGAATATTAAGAAGAATAAGTTGTATTAATATTCACTAGTCAGAAACTAGTTAGACTCTTATGGGCTCCACTAGCTTATATATATGTAGACATTTTTAAGATTCTCTAAGAGACCAACCAATGTATTTAGAGAATAATATTCTCTGTGGAAAACGTTATTGGGTTGGGGATTACTTAACCTACAAAAAATGGAAGCAGATTTTTCTCAGTGTCTGAAGACATATTTGGTTGTTTCTAGTTACTTGATAGGGTTTGAAATGTCATCACATTAAGATGTTAAGTTAGGGTCACATGGTATATACATAACTAAAGTGTGGGGAAGGAATATTGATAATAAATGCAAAAAAGGTAAGGATTTCTGAAGACCCAAGGAACCATAGAAAACTTATCATACTGATTAGCTAGGAATAGAATGTCAGAATTGGTACCTTGAAGATTTTCTTTTACATCTGTAGTTTCCTTTTAATCCAAGTGGAGAACTGTTAGATTTATCCCTTACCTGATGGAGTTAACATCTCAATTCTGGCTTCCAGTGGTCCTTCAGACTTTGGATTATGTAAGAATCCCGTAGTTAGCTCTGTTTCATGTGGGAAGAAAGATTGAGAACGGATCTTTTGTTTGAGAAATTGACTGGAACTAGCTTGGGGGCCAGTTCTTGCTTGTCAATCACGTTCTTGTCTTTTCAAGATAGTGCATGTTTTTTTCTTTCTCAGCCCCCAGCTAATAAGTGATCCTAAAATTGAAAAACAACAAAAATTATGTGTAGCAGCAAGCTTAGTGATATTAGGCATGTATTGAACTGAAATGTTCCAACTTCCAAGGACTAAGTATTAGGTGTTTATGTGGTAGTTTGAAGTTGCAGGTTATTCTGAATGAATTGAGGTCATCCATGAAAAAAAAATGAAATGGCCAGAAAAATGTTTCCCAGTATTTTTTTTTTCTTTTAGTAAAAAGCACATCTCATCTTTAGAAGGAGAGGGCCAATGTCATTTTCAATAGTTTGAGAACTAGAGAAAAAAGAAAACTCTAACCTGGAGAGTTCCATGAAGTCATAGATACATGAGGCTTTTGCACTCAATCTCACCTATGAATCACTGTTCATCAATATCATGCCTGCCTCAACTGACTGGTCACTGCAGCACTACTAAAACCTAAGTGGTATTTCTTATAAAATGTCCATTTGTCGAGCATAATGCTGCTGCCTGTACTGACACTTGCTAGGTTGTGCAACACTTCAGAATTAATTTCGTGCCCTCTCCCGTCTGCCTTCCTTCCCACTCCCCCTGAATTACATTCCTTCTTTGGCTAGCCAGATAGGTATATTAAAAGGCAGAAAGAAGAAATATGGACTATAGAGAAAGAATATTTCATGAAAACAGTGCCTGATTTAAGACATCCATAAATGAAAGTTATTTTCACAATGAAGGGACATAATCAAAGGATGTGATGGATCTGAAGACTCCTGAAACAATTTATTTGGAAGTACTGAAGCAGAGACCCTTGTAAAAGCTTTACAAATGCTGCTTCACCTACCATGCTACTTAACGGAGCACAACAAATCTTTCTCCCAGTGACATTAAATTCCCTTACTACAAGATGGTTTTACATATGGATTGAGTGGCAACTTTTATTAGAGACTGAAAAGCAGGGGGAAATGAGATCAGAATATGATACCATAGGCAGAATGACTGTTAAATATTTCTTTTTAAAAGTGAGGATCTGAGAGGATCTGAGAGGATAATGAAATCTGTCATCTTGGCTTTGGGAGAAACAGTATAACACTATTACAAAGATTTTTGGACATTTTTGAAGAAAATTCTCTACCCTCATTGTTTATTTAGCATCTTTTTTTTTTTTTTTGGTAGGAAAAAAAAAAGAGTTTCACTGCGGTGTTTTCAATGTAGGAATTTTAAATTACTGCCAGTATGTGCTAACAGGAGCATGTAAATGGGAGACCACCATTTTCGCTCCAAAATCTAGAATAGAACAGTAATAGATATTTGGGTACTTGAGATGAAAATTGAGAACCATGAATAAAGAAGGAGAAGAATATGTTTTTAGAATTCTGTAAAAAGTTGGGGATTATTAGATTAATTATTCCTTGATTTAGGGAAGCTAGGCAAGGGATGGCAGCCATTTGGGGCCAGATAGGAAATTGGGAGAAAAGGCCTCTTCAGTGGAGAGGAGGGCTGAGAAAGACTTGGCCTGAGAACAAGATAAGAAGTGGGTAGAATTAGCAAGAGAATGTTTACTTTCTTAGAGAAGCACTTGATTGGGAATGGAACAAATTTAGGGAAGTAGAGAAAGATAAGCAGAGTTTAAAGATTATTAAATGCTACGGTTTAGAGATTGTTTAGAGTTTAGAGATTGTTAAGTGCTGTGGTAAACCCTATGTCTGCATTAAACCCTCATAGCTGATTCTCTGCTTATTGTATAATATAGTGAAAAAATGTCATTACCTAAACAGCTGGCATTAGAATTGTTCTTATATAGTGAACTGTCTTTGGCTGGAATTTTATCTAAGTGTGTGCAAAAGGCATACTGGTGCCAAGGCATCTGAGAAAAGAGCAAATATGCTAGTGGAAAAGATTTTTTTGCTCTTCATGAAGTGCAAAGAAAGCTGAGAAGGCAGAGAAGGGAGAAAGGTGAAAGAGGAAGAAGGTGTAACGTGATGTGTACTGGATGCCATGTTGACGGGAAAGGTCCAGGACACACATTTGATAGCAGGCTGACCAGAAAGTTCTTTTGTGTAAAGAAGTTTCTTGGATCCAAATGCCTTCCTGATCCCTCAAAGAAAAACACAATCTAAGCCAAAATAGTGAGCTCATATGCAAAATCATCTTCAAAACATGTCTCCTACATACCTCTTCTTACAACCTGATTGCTGAATGTGCATAATCTCCTTCTAGTTAGAAATTTGAAGCTGCAGCAAACTCCAGCTTTTCAACAAGATCTACTATACACCCAAATTATTTGTGTGGGTTGGGTTTGGGAGTAAGTGATGTAGGGACTAAGTTCCATGTTTAGTTTGATGTTGTGCAGAAAAAAGTCATTCATTAAGTCACTAACTCCAGTTAAACATTATTTTTTTTAAATAGTGGCACTGAAATAGCTTTGTTTTAAAAATATGCCAGAGACATCCTTATAGCAGGCCCAATCTATTGCAGTTTATCTAACACACTTCCTAAATGGTATATTGCCTGATTGTCTTTTAAGAGTTTGAAAATATCAAACAAAAACCAATGTGGGTTAAACATATACCTCCCACCCCAGTGAGTTGACATCCTTGGTCAGGGAAAATTTAATATTTTTCTGAAGTCCAAATACAAATGTCTATTTGAATATAAAAAATGTATTATTTGTCATAATTCCTTTTCCCAATTTGGAAAAATTTGTGTGGTGGCAAAAAGGTTATAAATCAGTAGAAAAAGAGCCAGGATATTTGGGTTCTAACCCTAGATTTACCAATAACTTTCTCTGTAATATTGGTAAATCAGCCTTCCTTTCTGGATATTATTTGCCAGATTTACAAAATAAGAGTGCTGGATTTGACTCTCTCTCTCTCTCTCTCTCCTCCAATTATATCTCTAAGTGTTTTTAGCCACAACTGAGTCAAATGACTATTTCGAAGTCTTATAAAAATATCCTAAGGCTGCAGTTATACCCCAAAAAGAGCTGATGCCATTATTCAGGTACTTCAAATCATTCAGTTTATTTAGTTTAATCCCTAGGTAATTAAAACAAATTAGTTAGAAACAATAAAAGAATTTGAACAGCAAGGCAATAGGAATTGGACCTAATCACTTTTGAAAAGAATGACTTCCTAGAATTCATTCAAAAAGATTATATGAAAACGGGTAGTTATTTATTAAAGTAACCATAAACTGGCCTAAGTCTGAAAAATAAGGTACATTTGAAAAGAGAGTGATTTTGTGCTAGAATAACTTAGTCGACTCTTCTAAGAACACAGATAAAATATTCAACAGCCCTAGTCATAAAAATGTAAGTTAAAACAAGAATCATTTTTTGCCTATCAGGTTTGAAAAGCCTAAATAGAATGATAATAACTAATGCCAGTGAAGTGTAATCAGGAGGGGAAATATAAATTAGAGCAACCAGATGCAGAATTACTTGAAAACAAAGAAAAATAATTATGACCCAAGCATATTTAATATCTTATGCTATATATATATATATATATATATATATATATATATATATATACACACATATACACATACAGGTATACTTATTTAATATCTTATGTTATATGTATATATGGAGAAAGAAAGAGAGATCTTTTACTGTGTTCCAAGAAACAACAAAGACTTATTCCTCTACAAGTGACATGCCTTTACACTTTTAGGTAGGAAGCTAAACAAAATGGCACAGAGATTTAGAATCTTGAAAGATACAGAAAAAATAAATGATCAGTCAGTATGAATACTATAGTATGTAAGAGGAAACACAGGATTCTGAGACCTTTAAAGCTCTGGTTGTGAGGCTAAGGGAGCAGACAAGGCATGGTGGAGGACATGCCCAGATGGAAGATCAAGGCACGGAGCTTCAAGAGTTGTCTGTGCCATTCATATGAATTCTGTTTCACTAGAGACAAGGTTGTGTATATCCCTATCAAAACAGGAAGCAGCAATAGATGTTTAAAAGCCAAGGACTAGTTTCCCATATTTAAAAATTTGAATTTTGCCATCAGGAAAGAGTGTTTCAGGCTAGATGATGTATATGAGGTATAAAGTCTCACTAGGGAAAATTGCTCTTCAAGGGGAAGAATCTATCTTGAATATAAATCTGAAGGTCAGAATTTTTAATAAATTATGGTAGATCTTTCTACCAACCCATCTTAAGTAAGAGTTGGAAAATTCTGGACGAGATATCTTTTTCTAGCAGAAAAATGGATTACATAATCTCAGGGATCCTTTTGCTAAAATATAATATGATACTTGATAAATTACCAGAAATATATTTAATGTGTTATTGGATTTGCTACAAAGTAAGAAATATCCAAGGGGGTGGGAACTAACAAAAATAAAACCCAGTGAGCTGAAAATGCACTAGAGAAAGGTAAGTTGTGAAAAAGAAAGCAAACCAGGGAATGGTAAAGTGTGGTTACATGAAGGAAAACACCTACAAAGACACTGGGTATCTAGAGATTTCGGCTCCTGGCAAAACATTGAGGCTAAACCTGTGAATCCTGCATTAAGCTGTACCAAAGAGATTTTACACTGTTTTTTCCTCTATATATCTGGTGAGTTTATAGGCTCCTCCCTCTAATGCATAAAATAAAATATATAAAATTATAATAAAACCAATTACATAAAAAGAGAGTTAGCAAAGTCTTTTTTAAAAAATGTGTGATTTAGAAATAAATGTGCTTATCAATTTATTAATAATAAGATCTAGTGGTGGCTCTAATAATTATCATTTTATAGTAGTTGTAAATGATATTTTGAGATTTCTGCAACTATAGAAATATAACATCTGTAATTGTTAGTCACAAATATTTGTTTGGCTTTACTACTGTGAAGAATTTAAAATTAGTGAGCTAACTATTCATCTTAAGAAGAGAGTAAAAGCACAGCAGAATATACCCAAGAGAATATAGAAGAAAAATAGTAATTACATTAGGAACAGAAATTAACAAAATAAGAAATCAAAGATAAATAAGTGGGAATAACAAAACCAAAAGTGGTTCTTTGACAAGATTAATAAAATATACATCTGATGAGGCCCATCCAAAGCAAAGAAGAAGACAAATATATCCAAAATTAGATATAGGAAAGGGTTGTAATTACAGATATGGAAGAGAGTGAAAAGGTAATAAGAAAATACTACTCACAAGTTTATGTCAACAGATTTGAAAACTTCAATGAAATATACAAATTCTGAGAAACACATAATTTACCCAAACTGACTCCAGAAGAAATAGAAAGCATGGAAATTTCTATAACATTTAAAAAAACTGAGTAATCTAAGTTCTTCCCACATTGAAAAAAACAAGTTGCAGAGTGTGTCACAGAAGAACTCTATCACACTTTCAAGGGGTAGTTCTAATATTATACGTCTTCCAAAAAATAGAAAAATGAATATTCTCTGAACACATTTTAGAAAGCTAATATTATATTCTAAAATCACACAAAAGCATCATGAGAAAAGAAAATAACAGACAATCTTACTCAGGAACATGGATGTACAAATCCTGAGCAAAATACTGGCAAACTAAATCTAGCTATGCATAGCAAGATCATATATCCTTAATAAATAATGCCTTTTCCATAGAAATTCAAGAGAATTTTATTTTCTTAAGTAGTCTATAAATTAAATTCACTACATCAGCAGATCAAAGGAGAAACAAATGTATGTTTCTCTCAAAAATTGGAAAAAAATTGATAAAATTCAATACCTATTTATTATAAATATTTTCCAAAGTAGGAACAGAAGAAAACTTTATTAATCTGAAAAAAGCTGGGACTTCCTTGGTAGTACAGTGGTTAAGACTCCGCGCTCCCAATGCAAGGGGCCTGGGTTTGATCTCTGGTCAGGGAACTAGATCCCACATGCATGCCACAACTAAGAGTTCACATGCCACAACTAAGGAGCCCACATGCTGCAACTAAGGAGGTGGCAAGCTTCAACTAAGAAGCCCGCATGCTGCAACTAAGGAGCCGGAGAGCCACAGCTAAGGATCCCTCGAGCCGCAACTAAGGCGCCTACCTGCCACAACTAAGACCCGGTGCAATCAAATAAAAATAAATAAATAAATAAATTTAAAAAGCTACCAACTAAAATGTTTTTAAGAACATTATTAGTGACGAATAGAAGCATTTTCTGTAACATTAGGAACAAGACAAGAATAACCAACAAAACTGCCTCTATTCAACATTATTTTCTATGTTTTAGTATATTAAGGGTAGCCAAGATAGTACAAAAGAAAAATAATAAAATATATAAAGAAGGAAGGAAGAAAATTATTATTTGCAGAAAATTATTGCCCAAATAAAAAAATCCAAAGTGTTTTCAGACTTAATTAGAATTAATTAGCAACATTTCTGGCTATAAGACAAAAATTAACTGAATTTTTATATGCTATCAACAAACAGAAATGTAACTCAAAAATAATAATCTTTACAATAGCACAAAAGTATAAGGGTACATAGGCATATGTCTAACATAAACTGTTTAAGACTTTTATAGAGAAAATTATAAAACCTCTTCAAAGACATTAAGGAAGAATTGAATAAATGAAGATATCTAATTAGTGAATTAGAAAATTTAGTATCATAAGGTACCTGTTTTCTACAAATTAAGCTAGAGATTCAACACAATTTTAATAAAAATACCAATAGAAATTTTTGAGAAACTTCACAAGCTGATTCTAAAAATTTTGAGGGGAAGAAAAATGGCCAAAACTTTCCTGAAGAAGAATCTGGTGTGGGAACCTACTCTATAAGATATTGACTTACTTTACATTTACAGCATTTAGTGCAGTGTTATTTATGCTTCATAGGGAAATTGACTCAAGAGCCCAGGAGTAGAATCTACTTTTGTGACATCTTGATATGCAACATAAATGGCATTATCAATCAGTGGGAAAATAGGTGCTAACAGCTTGTTATCATGTTGAGAAAAATGGAATTTGATTCTTACCTCACGTGATACACATAAAATAATTTTGGCTTCTTTCTGAAAGGCAAAGCTGTAAACCTTTTAGGAGAAAATATCAAACTATTTTAAACCTTATGATGGGAAATATTTCTTTGACAAAATACATAAGAAACAAAATGTACAAGAAAAAATTAATAAAACTGACTGCATCAAATTAAGTACTTTTTTTCATGTAAATTTACCAAGAAAGAAAGTGAAGAGACAAGACATTAATTGGAAGGTATTTTAATAATATATAACTGTCTAAAGATTAATAGCTGTGTCATGGGCACAAATAGGGAAAATGAGGACAGCTAGCTTCCAGAACATTATTTTAAGAGCCCTAGAAACCACAGATACACTTACTATTGGAGATCCTATACCACATTAAATCAATATTTTAAAATGCCCAATTTCCACAGCAAATACATTTTTTCTATAAAAATTGAAATAATTTATTTTGAGCTTGAAATTATTGGTCCATAATAAATTCATTTGATTTATGATGGTAATATATCTTCTTCACAGATTCAAGCATTTCAGAGCAATTCTGTAAAGGCAAGTGGTTTGTTCTTCCTTTAAGAGGACAGAAAGTCCAAAAGACTAGAAAGGTTGTTTGCCTTTTTTTATACAGGTTTCTGCTCCTTGTTTTGGCCACATTAGCCCCACAAATTTTAGGATGTCAGTGAAACCATGTGGTTTTTGACTGCTGATGTGGGCACTAACTATTTTTGACTTGGTCTGCCAGTGGGCAGGACCCACCAACTGCTCACACACCAGCTAAACACAGCAGCTGCCTCTCAGGAGAGGTGCCAAATGTGATATTTCACTGCTTGAAATAATCAGACACTTGTGAGTCACGAGTGGTGCTTGGGACGCCAGCCTGTTGGGTGTTTGTTGGTGCTGAGGATTACTAAGGAGAGAGCAGAATATGATAGTGAGAGTTAATAGCAGGGATCTTTCACTTTGTTACGTGTGGACTTGAGATGGGGAGAGAGAAAAATTCCAAGTCACATTTTTACCATTCTCCATATGAGCCAAAATCCTTAGAGACTGGTTAAATTTCACCAGTTACTTAAGCAGAGACTACTGGTCATTTGTTGGGGTTCTATAGCATGAATTCCCCACTGAATCAGAGATTTGACCAGAATGACCTCCAATGTGTTTTCCAACTGTAAATTCCCTCATTCTAAGAAAATTGTATTTTCAGAAATGTGGTGGTGAGAGGCAGGGTGATTTTTTATATACAAAAAATGTTTTCAGGTTAAAAAATAGCCATTGCCTTTGAAAAGAGATAGAAACACATTTAATACCCTACTGGGAGCTGTAAAATATCAACTCCAATTTGTGCTCTCAAAACTCTCTAGACTGACCTTACAGGTAAATGTTTTCTACCTGTGCAGTCAAAATATCTGGTCATCTTGGTGGGAAGATTAATCAACTGATTATTAGAAGGGATGGGTCTTTGCTTTCCTTTTGAGAGGGCTGCATCAGCATCTTTGAATGCATGAAATGCCTAGTCAGTGTGGCATTTTCATTAGCAAGATGAAAAAGGCTTGAATTGCACCATTATGAACCAGTGTGAAATTTGGAAAGTTATAGTCCTATTTCAGCTTTACAGGTTTTTTTTAATAAATAAAAGGTATTTGAAGTTATTTTGAGCTAACATTGTTAACTTTGGGTGTCACGGAGCTTTTGCAATTCAGGGGTAAATAAGAACTATTTATTGCCCATAAAAAAAAGAACAGAATTGCTTTCCCTTGTAATGTTCATTGTTCCTGAGCCCCTCTCATTCTTTTTGGAAGAAGGGGATGGTAAGGCCCAGTAGCAGTAAACAGCTTCCTCAGGCTCAGTAGCCTGAGGACAGTTATAGAGATAGCAAATTGGGGGCCTGAGACATGTTTTGATTGGCCTATATAGAATTTTTTAAAACTTAAAAAATTGTGTTGGTAACATAATGGTTTGATTTCTTCACACAAAAACTTTTTTAGCTTTTCATGAAAAATCAGACAGTATGGCAATACGGGGCCCAAATTCCTTAGAGGCAACTATTAGCTAAGCCAGCATGGCCCCTCTTGTCTTTAGGTGGGAGAATACCCTTTAGTGCCTCATCTTACCCATCACTGTGTATCATCTGGTTGGCTGCAGTTGTTGACATTATGTGTTTGGTTCTATAAGATTGCCAACAAAAAAATTAATCAATAGTCAATCTAAGAAAGAAATGGAAAAACTTATTTGTGCCAACCTGAGTATTATAACCCAGAGAGCTCTAAAAACTGTTCCAAAGAGATAAGTGGGGAGGTCAATATATATGTGATATTGGCCAAGGGGTACATGCAATTCAAGCACACATCTTGTTAAAAGGTTACTGCTATTTGCAGGAAATAGTATTTCTAAGTTAATGGTTTTAGTGCTTTTCTGAGTGTAGGAAGATGCAAGAAACTGGGTTCATAAAATTTTCTCCTGAAGAGATCTAACTATCTGAAGGCCAGTTCTACCAGTTTTCCCAGAGCACAAAGTGCCTCATTCTGATCCTTGCCCTGAATTCCTTTCAGGGTGTACTGTAGGTCAGTGACTGCAGTGGCTAATGTCTTGATTCTTGTAGAACTGGATAATGGGACACGTTCTTTATTTTACAATCCCTTCCCTTTCAGTCTTAATTTTGACCAAGGTTTGGGAGGCATTTCATCACCAGTCTGTCCCACGGCACTAAGAATGCTCATTCCAAGGTCAGGTGAGGATTTCGTTGATAAGCCACTTATTGGGCTATTACTGGACTAACCCTGTTAACAGTAGCCAAAAGCCTCTGGGCCACCTGTCTTACTAGTCCGTTATGGTCCTGGAAATGGTTCCCTCTTATTGCTTCTTCCCATATCTAGAGTTACACTATTACAATCATTGACCTTATATAACTATATATTTGATCAATTGTTTCAAGCTGCCTAGTCATCAGTATTTTTACTGGAGGCTCAGTCACACATTTGGTAATGCAAGAAAAAATGATCTTGTAAAATAGGCAGGGTACAAGTAGTATAGCTAGTAACATTAATAAGGTCCTAAGTATTTAAGCTCAGAACTTCCATTAGGTGCGGCCCAGTATCTCCTCAGTTCCTCTGACCCAGTCTATTCTTCACCAGTTGCAATCTTTAAGGAAAAAGATATATTGGCATTGTTCATAAAGTTTACCAAAGATATCTGCACATACAAGGCGAGTGGTGGGTCATCGTGACCCTTTACACAATTGAGAAAGGAATATTATCTTCTAAGGATTTACATGGCTAGCTCCAAAAGAAGAAAAATTGATCTTTATGGTTGAGCAGGTTTTTCTGCCTTTGGGGAGGTCTGGTTGATACATAACACAGATGCACAATGCATAGTAGAGGAGAGGGAGGAGGCCCAAACTGGCAGAACAAATTTTATGTTTATGTTTGTCTTGTCTTGCCTTAAAATATGAATTTTTATTTCATTAAGATATTTGAGTTTACTGATTAGGGCATAGAGTCTTTATCTCTAGAAGTTCCACCTACCAGAATTATTCTCTCCATCCAATGGAGCTCTGCTTACAGCCTGTTTTCTCATAGTGTCTATCTTCCACCCCACGACATCTCTTATCCCTTTGATTTTACATGTTGTGAAGCTCAGATGGGGTCTGTTACACAGTTGCTTTCGTATCTTAATATTCTATAAGATGGCTCCTCAGATAGTTTTCTGGGATCTTGGGTACTAATTGTCTCTGTTGGCTAAGGATCTCTGTTCTGCTAAATCTGTCTTAGGTAAATAGTAGCTCCTTTATGTTTATACCAGCTGTTCTCTCAGGCACTGGCTGACATGTTTATAATCTGTCACTGGGTATGTATTGTAGTTCCCTATATACAAACTAGGTCCATTATTTGTTTCCCTGGTCAGAATCAAAACATTGACTAGTCATTTCTATTTCCTCCAGGGCTTCCTGTACAAATGGCTTTATGTGGAATCCTCCAGAGTGAATTCCTCTATGCTATATGTTTTCTGAGGGATATACCTTCAGGGGAAATTATTTGAAGTCTTTATGATTGTCTAGAGGAAGGAAGACAATCCCAGGTCCCTTTCCTTCTTGAATTTCTACTCTTTTTTTTTTTTTTTTTTTGTGGTATGCAGGCCTCTCACTGTTGTGGCCTCTCCCGTTGTGGAGCACAGGCTCCGGACGCGCAGGCTCAGTGGCCATGGCTCATGGGCCTAGCCGCTCCACGGCATGTGGGATCTTCCCGGACCGGGGCACAAACCCATGTCCTGTGCATCGGCAGGCGGACTGTCAACCACTGTGCCACCAGGGAGGCCCTGAATTTCTACTCTTGACTCAGATAAGTTTATCCCTGCTGGTGGCTTCTCAATGAGAACAGTGTAGAACACATTACTTTTTCTTCAGCAAAGTCAAACTTCAGGTTTCTAAGAAACTTGGCAATAGTTTCAAAGTTTTCTACATTTGTACCATGTGCAAAAGGGCATATATAAAACAGGGAAACACTTGTCCTTAAAACCCAAAGTAAATATTTATATTACACTGCAGTAACTACTTAAATTGAAGCAGTCTCTATGGATAAAATTCATTTGTATAACACCTTCAATCAAAACTTTCATTTATTCATTTATTGTTTGACAGAGCAAACTGATCTCCATGTTATAGGTATAAGAACTCAATGCCATTTTTCCATAGTGGAGACTATATTCATATATTAGAATAGTTTTTATTTCTATTTTTAATTCAGCTTTTTGGTATCTATAAGTTTTAGATTTGAAAAAACTCTATACTCAGGATGACAGAATGATGTTACTGAATGGTCAAATTGAGAATTACTGTCAGGATTATTATATGTCATAGGCTGTCAAATAGGACCCAAATCAATGGAGATAAAACATTAAATAAGTGCAAAAAATTTAAACCAGAAATTCTACTTCTAGAAGCTTATTCTATAAAATAATTTAGGATCTGTATAGAGTTTGCTAAAGAATTATTACTAGAGCATTTTTTTTGTAATGGCAAAATATTGGAAATAAATGTTTGGAAATATATTAGCTAAATCAGTTTTCTTATATCCATATAATCTACCCATTAAAAATTATGTTTTAACCCATAAGCTTAGAAATGTTACAGATATCAATTAATAGGGATCTGGTTGAATTTAAAATAGTCCATTCACACATTGGAATACTGTGTAGTCATAAAAAGGAATGAGGACACTCTCCATCAGCTGATATGGAGTGATCTCCAGGATGTATTGTTAAGTGAAAAAAGGAGGGTTCCAAAGAGTATATTTGATATGCAACCATTTGTGTATGTCTATGCAAATGTATTTAATAAATAAAACACTCCAAAAAGGGAACAGATATAAAAGCAAGCTTTCTCTGAAAATACCTTTTATTTATTTATTTATTTATTATTGATTGATTGATTGATTGATTGTACGTGGGCCTCTCACTGTTGTGGCCTCTCCCGTTGCGGAGCACAGGCTCCGGACGCACAGGCTCAGCGGCCATGGCTCACGAGCCTAGCCGCTCTGCAGCATGTGGGATCTTCCCAGACCGGGCCATGAACCCGTGTCCCCTGCATCGGCAGGCAGACTCTCAACCACTGCACCACCAGAGAAGCCCGAAAATACCTTTTTAAATAATGTTGGCTTTTGGAACTTATGAATTACTTACATTTTCAAAATTAAATTGAATTGAAAAGATACAGTAGAGTACCTACAAATTGAAAAACAAAATGAATGAACTTACCTGTATATCAAGTTGATGATATCAACCACTGCGAGAATAAATTATTTCAAGTGACTTTAGAAACAATCTTTGACTGCATATATTTAATATAATATATTCTAAGAACAAATAGAGTTGCAAACACATTTTCAAGGTTATTCAGTCCTCTGGTTGTTAGTAATAAAATTGGTATTATTTTAAACCTCTTTTACATCTATTGTAGAACAATTTAAATATGTAGTTATTTTAACATGGTCAGTAACTGCAATGTTCAATGTCATAGAAATCTCTATGACAGATGAACTCACTTCCACAGCAGCCTCCTTTCTTTAAAACATCTGAATCTCACTCAGGCAGCTTCCCTTTTTCCTGTGTAAACATATTTGATCTGCAAAGTTGACCTTGTTTCCCAAATTGCCGCCTCTGGGTTTTCTCCTTGCCTGTTTTCTGTGCACAAGCTGTAGCTTTCTCTGCCCTGTAAATGTGGCTGCTCCCTGCCCAGTCCCACCTCAAGCACAGTTCTCTGAGCTGTAGGCCCTCCCTTCCTCTCCTGGTCTTTCTAAAGCCAGCGCTCTTCCTATTACCATGGGTCTCTGGGTATGGTGCATGTTATGCAACTCTTTTAAAATAAATGAGTCAAGGAGCATATGATATATAAATGGGATTTTAAAAATATTACAACATTTCAGATCCAATGTTAAAATCATTGGTTAAGCCTGTTCTAGTGCTATCAATTGCCTTTCCTTTAAAAAACCCAGTAAAATATAGTAGAATTTTAAAATAGACAAACTACAGAATAATCCTTTTCAAGAGGGGCCTTATGTTTCAGAAATAAGCTCATTCAATATGTTTAAATTGGAACTTGACCAAATGTTGTTTAATGTAGTAGAAGTTGAGAGGAAGAGCCATACACAGAGTTAAATATCCAAGCTAGAATGGATTAATGGGAAAAGAATATCAAGGGCTGGTGAGTTAACAGATACATTGCCAGACACTTATTATATTCAAAAATCAGTGTTATGTGCTATTTTGAGGCTAGTACCAAAAAACTAAAGGTTGTATTTCTTGTTTTGGGAGGAATCAATTTACTGGAGAATAGAGAAAGATATGTGTACATCTTAGGGTGCCCTATATATGCTCAGCCACACACATACAAACATATACTTTCTGGGAGGATGCAGGAGAAATAATTAAAAGTGGTTAAAACTCAGACGAGGTACTGAAAATGGGGTGAACTGAGTCAAATTAATAGCCTTTTATATTATTCGAAATGTTAATATGTGTATGTTTCATTCTTCTAATAAGAAAACAATGTATTAAAACCAGCGCCTAACATAAAGCTAAGCATGTAAGAGGTACCTAATGAATATTCGATATCTTGCTACACATGTGAAGTAACTTTTTAAATGTTAAATAGGATAAAGATAAGCTCAAATTAAAAGTGTACAAAATAAGAATAGAGTGAAAAATGAGTAGGAGAAGCTGATTAAATGGGAAGAGTTGCTTTAGTTGCAGGATCATGGTGATCTCTGTTGTTTTGGTGAGGAGTGTACTGCACATAAACAAATTTGTAAACGCTTCCCTAGGGGCTTTGGTGTGCTTGTCAGCAAGAGGTGGATCCCGCGGAGAACTCCAGAGAAGAAAGCTAAACAGCAATTCACTTTAATCTTGTGCTTTGCATTCAGATGAATATGCAAATAGGTTCAGTGAAGTGAACCTGGTTACAATTTCACTTTGAAACTCAAGCTAAATTATTTTAAGTGGGCAGAATACAGACCAACTCATGAGTTTAATTTATCTCGTTTTTTAATCATGTGGTTTTGCCTTCATTTTGAAATGCTCCTGATTAGTCCATTCGAAGGACATGCATAAGGGATAAAAATATTTGCTTCCTTATTCATATTTCTTATGATATGTACATATCTATCTTTTATGTACATTTTATACAAATTTAAATCTAAATATATATGATACTGAACAGTAAGAAATATGTTTGTGTGTATATATATGCATATGTATGTGTATTTATGTTTGTCACTCCCTCTGCTGGTTTTCATAGAGGAGAGTAACGTTACTCAATCTTTGGATCTAACATGGGAATCTCGTTTACTTATCTATACCTTTATTCATTCTTTTACCCTTTCTTCTGTGTATGAGGTACCAAGGGGTTTATGAAAAATAAGAAGAAAGAAAAACATAAAAAGTTACAAAAGTACCAGGCTGGTGGCCCCATAGCTGTTTCTCACGTCCACCGTAGCTGCCATCTACTAAATTATAGCGATGTAGGTCTGGGAAAGACAGTGAATTGATTGGTGAGTTGTGATTCACATCAAAGTCCAGGATCCTTCTATGTACTTTCCCAGAGTTCGCTTCTATAATCGTATGGTGAGTTCTAATCCTTCAGAATAAAATCAGTGAATTTGTAAAGAGAAAGATGAGAGAAGAGAGACAGTGTCCCTTTTCCAAAAAAAGAAAAAAGCAACTTAATTGAAACCCCAGGGACAGTCTCTTCTCTATGATTCCATAGCCTATTTGAGCCTTAATTTTCTAATACACAAAATGATGAGTATACACAAGAATATTTCAGGAGATTGCTGTGAGGATTGATGGACTGATGGGGAGGTGGGAGGTGAGAGATGGAAAATACCACCATATCACAAAGTATGTTCCTCAAAACATGCTTGTTACTCAGAGTGCAGTCCCTATTTCAGCAGCGGGAGCTCGTTAAAATTGCAGAAACTTGGGTTCCCTTGCAAACCGGGTGACTCAGAATCTGCATTTTAACAAAATCTTTCAGATGTTTCATATGCCTATAAAAGTTAGAGAAGCACCAGGTTAAAAACAGCTCTATCTGGGAAAGAGGCTTTTTTGGGGAAATTGACCAGCCAAAGTTCAGTAAGAAGAGGCATGCTGCCCCGTATCACAGAGATGCCTTTTGGAGTCTGGGAGAAGCTGCACAATTTTGGATGGGCTTGTGTTGGCGGGGTTGGGGGGGTACCTTGCCTCTTTAGCTAGCAGCATATAATGCAAATATAAGAAACAGTTTTCATTCAGGGAATAAAGGATCAGGTCTTGGGTGACAGCTTCAGGGAGTTGTCTGAGAACCAGGTGCTAGTGCCTGGTGACTTTCTGAGAAATTGACTTCAGGCTATTGGAGGATATGGTGCCCTGGTATTGTGCTAGGTACACAATAGCTAGACACAGCCAGCTCATACTGGGAATGGGAAATCCTCTTTCTCCATTATTATGAGTGTCCAGAGGCCTTCTCTGGCTAATCCTGTTTGTTTCTCTCCATACTCTAAATGATATAATGTGTAAAAAGGTCCATGTGTGTTATACTGTAAAAGTGTGCTATCTGTATTATAGTGCCTGCTACATGGTAAACTTCAATAAATAATCACTATTATTTTTATGTATCTTGACATACAATCACATTTTAGCAATCATTATTAACTTATAGTTTGTCTGGACTGAACCAAAACACCTTGCTGTAGACTGAAACCTCCTTCCCTCCTATTCCCCAAATTCATATGTTTAAGTCCTAATCCCCAAAGTGATTATATTTGTGAGGAGGTGATATAGGTTAAGTGAGATCATAAGGGTGGGGCCTTAATCTGATAGGGCTGGTGGCTCTTATAAGAAGAGGAAGAGACACCAGAACTCTCTCCCCTTCTCTCCCCCTCCCCCTCCCTCTTTCCCTCCCTCTCCCCCTTCACCTTCTCTTTCCCCTCCCCCTCCCCCTCTCTGTCTCTGTCTCTGTCTCTTTCCCTCTCTCTCCTTGCACATACCAAGAAAACGCTATGTAAGCACACAGAGAGAAGGCAGCCACCTACAAGCCAGGAAGAGAGCTCTCACCAAAAACTGGCCATGCTAGCATCCTGATCTGGGACCTCTAGCCTCTGGAACTATAAGACAATATATTTCTGTTGTTTAAGCCACACAGGCTATGGTATTTTGGTATGGCAGCCCGAGCAGACCGATATGCACCTAAATTTTCTCAACTTTGATTATTCATGTTTAGTCCTCTCTCTCTCATCCCATATATATATGTTGGGTTTTTTTTTACCTAATTTCAGAACTTGATCTTTTTTCCCATTAAGTTTGTCCACTGAGATCAATACAATTCCAATCAAACAGTTCGTCCTTCTATAATAAATCATCTGGCACAAGACTTTTGTTCCTACTGCTACAACCCATTGAGTTTGCTGTGCACCAGCCCAACTTTTTTTTTTTTTTTTCCTCTTGACTCCCTTAGCCTTTCCTTGCTTCTGTTTGGGCTCTGTGCTCTTTGGTTGATCAGGAGATTCCTGTTGTCAAAAGACAACAGGAGAGTCATGAGGGTTGTTGAAAGAGTAGTAGACATAGCAGTGGCTCTCAACCTTTATTGCACATTCACTGCTGTCTGGTTCCCACCCAGAGAAATTCTGGTTTAGTTTGACACGAGTGCTGTCTGAGCACTGCAAGTTTTCACAGCTTCCCAGGAGAGTCTAATTAGTAGCCCACATTGAGAACCACTGAGCTGGATACAGGATAACCTGTGTACAGCATACCAAGAATGAATCATGCCCCAAAGGGATGTGAGGTGAAATTTAATGCCTAAATTCTACTCTTTACCAATATTCTCTCTAGTTTTGGATTAAGAAGCTCTGATATAAGGGAAAACAGGGAGTAAAATACCAATTAAATAAAATAAATGGCCAAATGCCCACTATCTGAACTAAATGTATTGCTTTGCCTTTAGAAGATTTTGGAAAACCCTTTCAGTAAGTTAGGCATGGAAATCTAAATAAAGTCTCCTTTGAGTAGTTGTCATGACTCTGACATATCTAAAAATAGCTGGTCTGAAGATCGCCAGTCTACTTACCCAACCAGGGTTAGGGTCAAGATCTATATAGCTTGCTTTGCTAATCCAAATAAGAGCATAAATGTAGGATCGGAGAGAGGATGCTCTCTGGGCCTGGGCAAGGGGAGCGTGAAGACAGACCAAGAGAGGGCAAGAGAGCCCAATGTTAATGGGCCTAGTAAGTCAAAGAGAGAGAACATACAAGTCTCTAAGCCTTTCAAGATGTAGTATCCCGGGCTTCCCTGGTGGCGCAGTGGTTGAGAGTCCGCCTGCCGGTGCAGGGGACACGGGTTCGTGCCCCGGTCCGGGAAGATCCCACATGCCGCGGAGCGGCTGGGCCCGTGAGCCATGGCCGCTGAGCCTGCGCGTCCGGAGCCTGTGCTCCGCAACGGGAGAGGCCACAACAGTGAGAGGCCCGCGTACCGCAAAAAAAAAATAAATAAATAAAAATAAAAAATAAAAAAAAGATATAGTATCCCGGCGCTCTCTCTCTCTCTCTCTCCGTAGATATAAAGACTGAATTATGGTCTCAGATTCTGCCCATCAGATGAAGAACTCTTCCTATCTAGGAGAAAAGCTCAACGAGACTGGACAGAAAGTGTTCCTTTATAGGCAAGTGTGGAGAGGGTTGAACATTCCTACCCTCTCAAAAACACCAGCAATGGTGGTAACCTGTATCAGAAATAAGACTAAGTATAAATAATTTGCTTCACTTCGTGCCACCCTAATGAGTTTTTAGAAAAAGATGCATTAAACAAATCATTATTATTTATTACAGAAAGGAAGTGAGGTGGCTTATAGAAGAAAGAAAGAATTTTGTGGTATCTCACAGATGCTGGGAAAAAGATGAAGAGCTCTGCTTTGAGATGGATGGAAACTTGGGATACTTTATGGATTTCTGCAGTAGAAGTTTGGGGACCTCCCTTCTGGAGTGTGAACATTACAGTGATGCCACTCCCACGATAATCCATCACAGCCCAGAGACTGGGACATCTCTCAGAACCCAGCCCAGATTTCTGAAGGTGAGCACTTAATTGGTCCAGCTTCATTGAGATGCCAACTGCTGGCCAATCAGTTACAGCCACATCACAGCACTATGATGCTGACATGATCACAGGGGTAAAAAACAAAAAAGATACTCTCAGGGGAATGTCCCAAAGAAAGGAGGATCATTCTGAGCAAACAGACCCTAAAGTGCATATACTACAAACACCTTTTAGTCTGTTTTTTTTTTTTTTTTTTTTTGCGTTACGCGGGCCTCTCACTGCTGTGGCCTCTCCCGTTGCGGAGCACAGGCTCCGGACGTGCAGGCTCAGTGGCCATGGCTCACGGGCCCAGCCGCTCCGCGGCACGCGGGATCCTCCCAGACCAGGGCACGAACCCGTGCCCCCTGCATCGGCAGGTGGACTCCCAACCACTGCGCCACCAGGGAAGCCCTTAGTCTGGTTTTTTTTGGTCAGTAATAACAAAGGTAGTTGTTTTTGTTTCCCCAGGATGTAAAGATTTTAGTGAAATGGGGATTATCTTCATAAAGAAACTTTTTCATCATAAGGTTTCAACATCATGACCTACTTAATGGTATTGATCCCTTTATTACTTAACAGTGGGGATGAGGATGAACAGTTGGAGAGGGAATAAAACACCTGTGGGGAGAACCTTTCAACGAGCAGGTGATTAAGCTTCCCTATGAAATGAGGCACAGTAAACAAGGGATTGTACACAAAGCCCTCTAACTCCTTCAGGGAGACTTCCCTACTGTACATTGCTCTATTGACAATGATGACAATAGAAAAAAAAATCAATGCTCCATGATAAACATTTTGTGTAAGGAAACTCCTTTGGGGTAAACGTTTCTTTTTATTATTATTTTTTTAAAGATTTACTTTTTTTAGAGCACTTTTAGGTTTATAGCAAAATTGAGAGGGAGGTACAGAGGTTTCCTATATACCCCCAGCCCCCTCACATGCACAGTTTCCCCCATTATCAACATTCCCCATCAGAGTGGTGCATTTGTTGCAACTGGCAAACCTACCTTGACACATCATAATCACCCAAGGTCCATGCTTTACATTAAGGTTCACTCTTGGTGTTGTACATTCTCTGGGTTTGGACAAATGTATAAGGACATGTAACCACCATTATAATAACATACAGAGTCCTTTTTATCTTATTTTATTTTATTTATTTGCTTTTTTATTGAAGTATAGTTGACTTACAGTATTAGTTTCAGGTGTACAGCATAGTGATTTGATATTTTTATGTGTTATGTACCATACACATTATTATTTATATTCCCTGTGCTGTACATTATATCCCTGTGACTTATTTATTTTATATGTAGTAGTTTGAACCTCTTAACTTCCTTCATCTACCTTGCCCAAGCCCCTCCCCTCTGACAACCATCAGTTTGTTCTCTATATCTGTGAATCTGTTTCTGTGTTGCTAGATTTGTTCATTTGTTTTGTTTTTTTTTGGATTCCCAATACTGTATATTTTCACTTCACACAGGGTTCTTTTTAAAAGGCATACATGCTGTATAGCACAGGGAACTCTATTCAATGCTCTGAGGTGGCCTAAATGGGAAGGAAATCCAAAAAAGAGGGGATGTATGTATACATAGAGCTGATTCACTTAGCTGTACAGTAGAAACTAACACAATATTGTAGAACAACTATACCCCAATTAAAAAAATAAATAAAAGCCATACATGACTTAAAATTTCATCTAAGAGAAGGAGCATAACCTCCTTTGGTTTCTAGGACCGAAAATACTTGACAAGGAGGAAAGTCTTTGGAAAACAGAAGAGGGCCACGAAGGCAAACTAGACCAAAGGAGCAATTCCTCAGAGCCTCATATACGCAATTCTGGTAGGAGCACCATCAAAGTTCCTTTTGGGGGATGGATTAGCAAAACTCAAAAGTTCATTTTGATATCTTTAGAGAGAAATCATATTTTCTAGGCTTCTAAGAGGTTAACTGAATTTTTTACAATCATCTCTTCATTCTATCTTTTTTCTTTAACTTGTAGTTAGATTGGTTGGGAGGGTGCTGTGCAGCTGCTGTTTTGATTGCTGGAAGCTGAACTCAGATGGGCCATCAGGAGGGAAGCTCAGATGTTTGGGGAGGGAGAGCAAATGGAGAAGGAGCACACGGTTTTAGGGCTCCTTTTGGTTTATGGTTCTCGGTGTGGGTGAGATTGTGTGCCGAGTAGATTAGTTGGTTAATGCTGTGAGGGTTCAGGGTTAAAGTAGACGCATTGGTAGTTACATAATTAGTTTCTGGTCCACAGATTATGCAGAGCAGAAAGAATAATGTGGATTGAGCAGTGCAAGTCCACTGCTACAAGTAATTTCATTTTTTATTCATTATGGAGTTGCTCTAGATCCATAATTAAAGGTATTCAATAAAGAGAAATATAAATGCGTTCTCTCTTTTGCTCTATTTTGTTTCTTGTGGTTCAGGGCACTAATTAGAAAATCTATCATAAAAGTTAAAGAGTTTGATGAGATAATTTACAATAATTCTGAACCTGAATGATAATAACTCAGACTTGTGAGGTTTTACACATACTTGTAAGAAGTCTGGGACTGACTTTATGGAGAGGTTTGGAAATGTTCCCAGGCTAGCAGTTTTGGGGGTCTGTCCGTAGAGTCCTGAGTTTTTTGATCATGTATAAATTGGGACCATTTTAACCCTTCTCTCAGAATCCCCTTGATTGCCAGGTTCACTATTCACATAAATAGATTTATACTTAAATTGTAGTAAGTCCCGTGAAGGAAAGTTCAGGGTGTTGTGAGAAAGTAGAAGAAGGGGCCTTGATCTGTCTGGTCGGGGTTTCAGGAAGACAATCCAGTGTCTCTGGGAGGCTAGAACTTTCCCGTGGCTCAGAGTGCAGGAGTTCGGTAGTCCTAGGGTTTCTCGGAGGTTTAAGTTGGCATCAGAACCTACACGTGAAGACACAGGGCGCTTGGAGGGGCTGGGCTGAACACTTAATTCCTCCCTCTCCTTTCCACGTGTACTTTACTTCTGCCATTTGTTTCAGATCCTCACGTCTGCCCCAGTTAAACCCCACCTTCCCATCCTCAGTGTCACTGCCCTGCTCGTGACGTTCCCTCCTCATCCATTTTCCTTGCTAATCTTGAACATGGCTTTTCTCTCTGATTCTGTAGTATTACTATAGAGTCAGACCTGGAAAGATCAGTTACTTTGCTTGGTTTTAGTGGAATGTTAATTGGTTATTTTCAAACAGAAAAATGTTATATTACATAATTACTGACTATGCTTTTAATTTTAAAAGTTCTTAATCTCAAAAACGTGTGATGGAGAGCAGGAGGAAGGGTAGGTGCTGTGTGTAGACTGGGATGATACATAAACACATCTAGGGGAACAGGAGGAATGCTTTGCAAGTACAGTCTGCTACTGTCTTGTGTGTAACAAGGTGTGTGTGCTTCTCGGAGAGTACTGGGGACAGGGAAGGGGAGGTTTATACCTGGTTAGGTAGTTAAAATGACAAACATCTATGTCAATTTCCACCATTTTTCCACTTCACACAGAATTACCCATTACTTTAAATTGGTTTGAGATAATGCTTTTAACTTAATAATGTTGGTGATATATTGTTAACATAGAACAATAAAAAGAAGAAAAACAATGATAGATAATCTCACCATCCACAGATAGTCATTCATACATTTTAGGTGCTTTTTCTGTAGAGAAGTAACTTGTAGAGAAGCTCTTTGGGAAGGAATTTCATCTTCAATTGGACTAATGTTAAAATGTCATATTTTTACCATACTTTTACTTTATATATTCTTATTTAAAGTGGGCTTCCTATAGGTGGCATTTTTTAATTAAATTATTTGATTTTGTTAACTATTGTAAGTTTTGTTTTTATTTAAGTCCAGGAACTTGGCAGATCTCTTAACTAACTCTTCAGTTGAATTCAGGTAATTCTTAAGTAAATTATTCAAAGTTCATTTAAGATTTTTTACTTGATAATGCAGTTGTGAGTTCAGAGAAGATGCTGGATAAGTGTGAGAGGAGATTGACAAAGAGGAGAAATACAAAAAAAGCTTTCAAAAAATTCAAATATATGCTGATTCACCTAGTATTCAGAGATGTACTTTCTTAATATTGGTTTAGGCTTTCAAGGGACTAAATATTTTTTTAACTTTACTTATAATAAAAATAGTTTATATTTTAAAAAGCACATGTGGATGTATTACTTCATTTAATTAACACAACAGCGCAACATGGAAGGTAAAACTCAGGTAATTGATGGAAGCACTGGGACTTTCAGAGATTAACTCCCAAATTTATATAGTTACATGATGGCCAACCTAGGACTCAGACTTGGGACTCTTTAACTCCAAGTCTTGAGTGCTCTTTATGCTGTATCACGGATAAGTATCAGACCATGAAAGACATAAATCATTTGAAACGGTGCCCCGTCACACAAAAATCCCAAGTGGTTGAAGATCTGATTCTCCTTCCCAGTAAAAGAAACTTGCAATCAGAGTGTTTCTCCACTAGAGGGCACAACTCTGAATTCACCGTTCTGCGGTAGAGCCGAAGGAGGTAAAATGTAAACTGTCATCCAACGCTAAGCTCTCTTTCATCAGCTGTATAGCACCTGGTTGAAACTCTAAAGCCGTAGGCAGAAAATGCAATGAAAAACACTTTTAATTCCAAGTGGAAAAATTAAAGTTTTGCTTTTCTCTGCTTGGCAGTGCTTTCCCCGTGATGTATGTTGTACATTGTGGCACCGGTTAGAACATGCTGTTTCAGTCTTAAGCAAAGCCTTTCCTTGTCTCTGACGTTTGTTGAATTGGCAAGAAGAAGGAAAATGCCAGTTCTGTTTTTTAACCACATTATTTCTCTTGACCTAACAGACTAGAGGCAAATTAATATCCCTTGAATAAGTCAGTGGTTCCCATTTACTAGATTTGATGCGAATTAAAGCAGGAAACAACAATTTATAGACAATCCCTGTGGCACAGAAGATCAAACCTGGAAAGGACAAATTCCTCACTTTATAGATAATAAAACTGAATCTCAGAGTGGGAAATGACATGCCCTTAATTACCCAGCTAACCTGAACCAGAGGCTGACCTGCAAGTCAGGTCTTATGTTTGCAGGGTCCTACCCTATTCACGAACCTGGGCATAAGTGTTTTGGTGACACTGGTCACAAAATCCTTGGTGCCCTGACTCTGTCAGAATATGTCCTTCTTCTCTTCCCCTTCTCATTTGCTTTCCCACCCGGGAAACTCCCTCTCTGGCTTTTCCTTGCTGAAATGAAATTTCTTTGTGGTAAAAGAGCCTGGACAAGAAGAAGGGTAGAAACTTCCTTTTCACTTTATATTCCTGTATGCTGTTTTGATTTTTTTGTGTGTGCTTTTAATGCTTAAAAAAAAAAAAAAAAAAAAAAAAGAGCCTGGAAGCCGAGGAAGGATTTCAGGAAGTAACTTAGCCTTAGCTTCCTGAAACAAAAAGAGGTATGGTATTTTAAGTTATAGCAGCAGAGGCCTGCACAACATAGTGAATCAAAAAGATCCAAAAAGATTACACTTCCAAGAAAAAAATAATATACATATATACATACATATATACGTATGTATCTGGGCTGAACAGCCACTAGGCTCCTGATGTGACTTGCCCTAAATTCCTCGTCCCTTGGGGAACCAGCACGTGTTGTGCAACCTCCTTTCTCACATCTGCTTGCCATGCTGTGTTGTCTCTGAACATTTTTATTCCACCTCCGTCTTTTATTTGTGGTAATTTTATACGTGACAGCTACTAACAAACTAAGGAAAAATGATAGAGGGTCCTATTTAAATGACAAATGCGAGGCTGTTAGTACAAGCAAGTTCCCTGTAAGTAATATAGCATTCTCAGCTAAAAATTTAAAGTAGGAGATATTCAATAATAAGGATTTTTAAAGCATAAGAAACTTGGACTTCATCTCCTCTTGGATTCCTCATGAGCACAGCTTGGGGATTCATTCAGTTACATTTCTGAACTCGTGTACCAGACCTTCCCGGTACCCCCCCACCATATATAAGAGGTGGCAAGAGGATTTCTCTGATTTTCCCACAGTGCAGAACTTTGCAGCAAATTTGAGGTCATTCGTTAATACACTCATTCAACACGGATGTATTACGTAGCTCCCAAAGGACAGCACCTTGCTAGGTTTTGTGGCTGGAGATACACAGATGGTTAATAATACAGTCTTGTCCTCCATCATCTTGCATTGAGGGGAGGGTGTTTTTCTGGGAAATGACATGCAAACAAATATGCCCATGGTGTGTTGTATGCTATAAGTTAGAAGTACATGTAAATTACTAGGGGAATAGAGTGAGAGAAAACCTAACACTGCATACGGCAAGTGAAGCAGACTTCCTGGAGAAGATGAGCCTAGCATTGGCAGAGACTCCAATGTGAAGGAGGCAGGCGATGTCATTCAGGAAGAGAGGCAGCATAGGCAAGGGTACTGGGCTTCTTTAAGTGTGGCATTTGCAGCCACGTGGAGTCCCTGAGGTGCAGGGTTCTGATGGGCCATGGTTCCTTAATGGGAAAGTTTTGGAACCACTGATGCACTTCAGGAAGCTGACCAGGCAGGCAAACAAAAATTCACTTTATCGTTACCTTGGCCACATTCCCTTTGTAAATTATTTATTAGCCTCTTTTAATTAAGATGTTGCTATTATTGTATTATTTTACTTTATTTTAATTATAAATAAGTATAAAGCAGCAGGGGATCAGTTGATCTGGTCAGGTAATCTATCACTGTTTACCCATGCTATGACATCCAGAACAATTTCCAGTTGACAGAAAATCTACCTTAATATTATGCTGGATATCTGCCTGTAACATCAGGACTGGTTGAAGGTAGAAATGTGGAAGAAAAGAAAGCCCAGCAAAACTTAATGTCCCTTGAATGTACTTGCATCATCAGTTGTGATGGAACACTAAAACTAAAATGCTTCTCATGTGATAAAGATCTTGACCACACAAGTAAGAGGTCAAGAAAACAGAGAACACTCTTTGTATCAGTCAATTCTAAAGGCATGTCTGTGTTGAAGCTCCCTAAAGGTTATTTCCTGTCCAAGAAGAGGAAGACACACACTTTTGGAAAACCTTTGGTGAAAAACCATGACCTTCATCTCAGTTTGTGACTTTCAACCCAGGAAGTAGAAGTGTATTTGGATGCCAGTTAAATAGACCTCTGCTTACAGGTTTTCTGTTTTGTTTCGTTTGTTTTCTGTTTACTAAGGGTAGTTTGCCACACGCTAGAGAGTTTTTGATGACACAACGGCACTAAAACGAGAGTTGTTTCTTGACATAATCATATTGATCGAAGAGGAAGTAACTTTTTCTATGGGGGTTGATGCTATTTAATGTCTATATGCCATTTGAAACCATTTGTGGAACCTCCGAGAGCATGCATTGTGCTCTTTGGGAAACATTGGGCCTGCTTCCATGCTTGCATTTTACACCAGTCCAATCTGGGAATCTTACAGATTCCAAATATCTGTGCTGCATCTTTGTCTTAGAGCTGCCCCAAAATGCATGCCATAGGACAATTTTACAATGAGGTCTTTCTGTTTTTAGAAAAATGTGTGTAATGATGTTTAACGTGATTTTTTTTAACATCTTTATTGGAGTATAATTGCTTTACATTGTTGTGTTAGTTTCTGCTGTATAACAAAGTGACTCAGCTATACCTATACTTTTATGAGGTCTTTTTCAGATGTCAGTATCAGATTAATCTTTTCATAGAGTTGTGAAAGGCCTTATGCTGATTATTGTTCAGCTCTATTTATCTATCTGTCTATCTCTCTATTTATCATCTATCAGTAAATCATACAGTTTCTTATTTGGTATGTGAATTGACTTGCAAGATTTCCATTGTCTTTCTATATGCTGTTGGGAACCACTCACCCTTCCTTCCACCTCCTACTCATTGTATTCCTTGGCCATTGACACTTAAGGCTAGACCTATGAGTCTTTAAAAAGTTTTAGCTGGTTTCTTATTTCTTTGTTTAAAATATGACATCGTATAGATGTCATATCTGGCTTCTAGACAGATTTAAAATATTAGACATTTAATGTAGTCAAAGCACGTTAAAACCTATAGTCTTATACCATTGCAAAGTGGATTTATTAATGCTTTTCCAGCAAGAAAAAAAAAGAAAAACAAGTATAAATATGACTGTTTAATTGAATCTTTAAATACCCCTAAATGACTTCCCCTTATTTCACTACTTGCACCATCATATTCCTGTCACTACTGATAATTTTTATAATAAAACTATGAAATTAAGTGTTTGACATTAGAAGACTTAACATTTAAATAATTAAAATAATAGAATTCACAAAATTTAATAAGAGTTTTAAGTCATTATAAAAGGTTTATATTACATAGTGCATCCTGATTTTGTCCCTTCTTGGGGGCCAACAATTGGTTATTGCCCTGTAAATGACTGTGACTACACATTTTTCAGGATGGAAGCAGCTTACAGTTGCCAACTGGTTCATTTTGGGGGTGGACATCATATATTTTGACTGTTGTTATTCTAGTTTATGTGCACTGTACTAAATTGTAGGTAGATGTGAAATGCATTGAAAAATTAATGAAAAAAGCTTAAGTGGCTGGATACTTGCCCATACTTTGTATCACGGAAGCATAATGCACACCTTATATTTTTCAGTGGGGCCTTGCAGAAATGAAAGCATTTATTTATTTATTTGCATATATGCAAGACAACATTGCTTGAGGAAAAAAATCTCTCTCTCTTTGTCTTTCTCTTTCTCTCCCATGGTGGAATGTTTTGTAAGCCGGTGAAATGGTTGGTCTATAGAGACTTTTGCCAGCAAATTGATCCATTGTTTATAAAAGTTGGAAAAATAACATATGTCCATGGCAGATACATTCAGGCTTTATTTATATAGCACGCCTAAATCAACTGTTCTGTCATTAATTTTTGTTTCAGCTATCATGATAGACAATGGGCAAATAATGAAGCAGATAACTGGCCAGTTTATCTGAATCTGCTTTTACAATGACAGGAATAATTCTCTCAGATATGTCATGGTGTAGCTTTTTCAGTAACTTCCAAGAACAAAACAAGTCCTCCATATTTCAATCCAAGTGATGTTGCAAGAATCAGTGATTACTTCAGTTATGAAAATGAATTGACTATGACTCAGGGCTGTCACTCTTTGCCTATCATTTTAGCATAATTTAGCTGTCCCTCCATGGACTGTCATGAAATCAAAGAGAAGACAAGTATAATTAAGATTAAGTGTAGAAGGTTTGGAAAATGATCCTAGGCAGGTTCAATTACTTTGGATCATGCTGATACCACTTGGCCCCCTACTGGACACACAGGGTAGTGACTTTGATTTGCTCCTCCAAGGATTTGAGGAATTTTAGAGAACGCTAAGATGTCTATCCATTTTGAATGATGAAATCCAAGTGAATGCCAAGGAAGTGCAGTAGAGTGAAGAAGTCTCTGCAAGGTTGTCTTGTTCATGCCCCTGAATCAGGGCTTCTGGCATTTCAGAGCTCTCCAGCCAAACTCAACCCTATGGAGCCCTTTTTGTTGCTGAAGAAGGGCATTTTTGTCCAAGTGGGCTACCAACTGATCTAGAATAATTGAGTTACCATCCCCCTGTTGAATATGCAATGAAAAACTGATAACCTAAGGATATTTTTCCTTTCCACCCTTTTAATTTCTAACTCTGCTCTCCTGAGACAGATATTGATTTGAGAAAGATGAAGGTATCTCAAATGAGGGTGCTTGGCAGTATCTTCAATAATTCAATTTAAAGTAATATAGAGACACTTATATAGACACTCTGTCTCTCCAAAGGGAGGAGCACAGAAAAAGTAAATATTATAGTAAATATTATGCCTACCAGTTTAACTGAGACTCCTACCCAGTTCCCTGGTTAAACTACCATTCTAGGCTGTGCTCTGACTTCTCATTAAGTTAATTTCCACATCCATATCCAGGGGAAGGAATGCCCAAACTGATTTTATTTTTAAACTAATGGTGGGTAGCGGTGGACACGGGAAGGATGAGTAAAAGAAGAGATGTAGGCAAGTTCACTGATAGGATTTTCTGAGCAGGCATGGAATGCCTGTTCATACAGCTAACTCCAGGGGATTTTCTCAAAGGAGGTAAAGAAGTTATGTTCCTCCTCTCAACTCAGCGCGCTCACTGTCCCTAGGACGTAGATTCTCCCAAATATTTCTCTAGGAAGGGCAATGCCTTAGCAGAAGGTGGGAAGAAGGGGAGCTTGCTTTTGAATGGTTGGAGCCCCACTTCTGTCTTGCAGCTGCAGGACTATCAGCCACTCCTCCCACCTGAGAGGGAGCTTAACATGCTGGCTTCTCCAAGGGTGGGATTCTCGGTTCCCTCCTGCCTGCCCTGCAGTTGGGATGGCTTCCCGTGGGTTGAGGTTGAACCTCTGACAGATTCTTGTAGACCCCCTGGAAACTAAGGTGAATTCAAGCCCCCACCCTCTCCCTGCTGGCCACCCTCATTGCCCAGGCTGATGTCTTCCTTCGTAATACACTTATAAATTGTATCTTGGCCTGAGTCTGGAGGAGTATAAAGTAGACTTTTATCGTTAGAGCCATAATGTCACCACAGGGCAGTTTGGCAACCCTCCCTTTCCTAGTGCTGTCCTACTCCCTGGAACAGCACATTCACTTATCCTGTGGCTCTAGGTCTCCCGGTCCCTAAGGGTTCTGGCAGTGGCAGAGGCCAACGAGCCCAATTAAACTCATGCATATAGTCTCAGTACACATTATAATTCTCTATGAAACAATTCTCTCTTCAATAGGATGTAAGTCCTCATGGCTCTCTCAACAACTTCTAATCACTCTTAGGCACAAATGTCTCTTGGAGCATATAGTCATGGCTTTGCAGGTCTGTTTTTCTGGAGTCTTCTTTTACAACCACGCTCCCCCATTTTTTTTCTGAAGAAACTCAGAAAAAAAAAGTTTTCACCAGCCTTACACTCCCCCCAGTAAGTAGTTCAATAGATGGCTGCATAGACACAACAGGATATAGGTTTATGCATAATTCCTAGCATCCTAGTTGTAACGCCACCTCTAATTCCACCAGTTATGGTTGAGTAGTTGGTAATCTATGTTCTAGAGCAATATTTCTCAAACTTTAGTATGATTATGAATCACCTGGGGGAGCTTGTTAAATTGCAGGTTATGAGTCAGTAAGTTTAAGATTTCATCTTTCAAGCAAGCTCCCAGGTGATGCCAAGGCTGATGGTCCATGGACCACACTCTGAGTAGCAAGAGTCTAGACGGTGATAAAGTCATACACCTAATCTGGTCTCTCTAGCTTTTAGGATATATTCATGCCTTGACATTTCCATCTCTATATATTCAGTGTTTTGGAAACTTCAAAATTGTCATTCATTTTTTGACTCACCCCTGCATCCTGTCAGGCAGCCCTTATAATAGAAACCTTATTATCATCACTATCCTTAGTCACCATCCAGAAGACTAGACCCACACAAGCTATCTGATCATGAACTTTTATCTCCATTTTATTATCTGCTTTTTCTTCCCTTATTTTTTCATTTAGTCAAGACCTTTCCCCTTGTGCTTTCTATAAGCATTAAATTATTATTGAAGAACTGATCCAGTAACTGGCGTGTAGTAGAGGCTCAATAAATCTTTATATGAATGAAACATCTTCCCTGGATGGCCCTTCTGACTAGGTCTCCTCAGGGAACAGGGCCTCCATAGTTGCCCTGTCCTCGGAGGCCACTCAGCACGGAGCAGCAGGGTCTAGAGTGGTGTGGACATCCTTCCCTACTGCTCCTTCCTGACTTTCCTTTTCCATCCTCATGCCAAAGGCCTTAGTCATTTAAGATTCATGCCACCTCAATACTGCCCTATGGCCTTTCTTATTGTCTATCACTTTCTGCATTGTTTATTAAAGTCATAATATGATTCACTCTCTTTCTTTACACTTGGTCTCTTGCCATCATAATGCATGTGGATGACACATCCAATTATCTATCCTCAAAGATGATTAAACTCCTCAACTCCAGTGATTTCACCTACGTTCACCTACGTCCATACATCCACCTGTATGGCTACAGCTTCACTTAAGAGATGTTAGAGTCTACTATATTGAATTGCTTAATTGATTTTGCAGATTACAAAATAATACACACTCAAAATTTTAAAGTGAAAGCCTATCTTTATGGATTAGAACGTGAAAACTTCTATATAATTCTAGCTAGACATAATTAACAGTTAAAAACACATCCTTCTAGACTTTTTCATAGATTATTTACCTAAATTAAAACATATCAAATATGTAGTATAGCATAGCATTTTTTGTTTGTTTTGGCTGAATGGCACAGCTTGCAGGAACTTAGTTCCCTGACCAGGGATCAAATCCAGGCCCACGGCACTGAAAGCACTGAGTCCTAACCACTGGACTGCCAGGGAATTCCCTGCATAGAATTTTGTATATATATTTCTATCTTATTTTCACTTAATCATATATAATGGCATATTAATGCATAATGATAAATGCATCCTTTTAAGCAGTTACCTAGTATTTCACTTCATGAATAAACTATAATTTATTTACTCCAATTCCCTCTAAGTAGGCATTTAAATTGTCTGTAGTACACTAGCAGTCAATGCTTCCTCAGACATTTTCATACTTACTTCTTTATACTCTTTCCTAATCTCCTTAGAATATTTTTCTGGAAGTGAAATTACTGGGCCAAAAAATACATACACTATATTAGACTGTATTTGAGAACTTTATTCTCCTTTATTGTGCCCATTCCACCACCCCCTTCATCATTAAATATGATTCATCTTAATTTTTACCAATCCATTAGATAGACAATATCATTAATTTAATTTGCACTCATTTGACTAGATCTGAAGTTTTACAGATTTTCATACATGTATCGGCCATTTGAATATACAGGTGTTTGACTAAAACCTCCACATCTTCCTTTATATAAATGACAAGAGCTTTGGCTCTTTGACCTCTTGCCTCAGGCTTTAGGGGTATAAAAATTCTTTGGCCTCTGTAGGTAAGTCCAGCTTCTGGAATTTTAAATGCATAGGTGTAATTATATACAGGCTAAAGTAAAATTGTTATGTCTATGGCTTTATGACATCTAACCCATTATAAAGATATTTAAAAGCCACATTTCTGTATATATAAATATTTAATGAATCTCTTACTCCTCACTTCCTGATTCTCTCTCTCATTGCTGTATTTAGATTTATATTTTAATCAGACTGAGTCAACATTTAATTTTCATTCACTTTAACTATTATGCTCAATGAAGCAGAGAATCCATCCATCTTAACAAATACAGAGAAACACAAAGAGAGCAAATAAAAGAACCTCAGACGTGCTTGTGTGCTCTCTTCCTCTCAGAACAAACATCAGCTTGGAGCTTCTCAAGTGCCTAGAGTCTATTCTATGGGCTAGTTGGACGCAGAGGATCACCTCAAAAGATCAGCCTTTCCTCATAAGATCATTTCTTTTTCTCTTCCGGTTGTTGCTATGATTGTTGATGTTATTCTATTGTCCACAAATTCTTTATTATCCCATTCATTACCTCCTCCTCTTAATTTCCCCCTGAACATACAAATTAGAGTTCAACATTGAATTTAGCAAACTCAAGCTAGAATTTGGGTTTGATGATAACTCTACTTTATCTTTTTGGTCTTTTTCTCTCAATACTCTCCCCACTTTCCCTTTCTTCCTTCTTCTGTTTTCTTTCTTAATCTCATGAGCAAAATCTGTGGATGTCTGCCCATGAATTACCTCCCTTTATTAATGATGTGAACAAGGAAGCAAGGCATTCGACTCTAAAATGTATTTGAAAGTAACACCTTCTAGCTTTTGGCTCAGAATAGTCAGGTATCAAACCACCTGTCCTAATATTAAGGGTTTTCTTACCAGGCTAATTAGGGTAATATTCCTGAACAAGAACACTGCATTTTAGGCAGGTTGGTGTCTTGTGGCATGCTACAGTATTTGATTCTTTTTTTTTTTTTTTTTTTTCGGTACGCGGGCCTCTCACTGTTGTGGCCTCTCCCGCTGCGGAGCACAGGCTCCAGACGCGCAGGCTCAGCGGCCATGGCTCACGGGCCCAGCCGCTCCGCGGCATGTGGGATCCTCCCGGATTGGGGCATGAACCCGTGTCCCCTGCATCGGCAGGCGGACTCTAAACCACTGCGCCACCAGGGAAGCCCTATTTGATTCTTTTATTATTTTTATTTTTTTGACTTTGGCATCATTGCATCAATACATGTGCTATCTTTTCCCCTTACTTCCTCCTACTTCCACTTGCCCTTTTTCTTTGCCTCTCCAGATATTTTCCATCATTAAAGTTGGGTTGAATTCCACCTACTCCATTTTCCAATCAGTGACATACAGTCTTACTTCTCACCTAATGGTAGGATTCCTATTCTAATATCTCTATAATTTGATCATGCATCCTTTGCACAATTACTTCCAATAACAAGTTACATGGTACATCAAGAGACAGCTCAGACCTTATGAACTAGCTGTCATATTTGACTTCTTTCTTATTTTAAAGGCATTTCTACCTCTCTGAAACTTACATTGATCTTAAATTTTTAAGACAGTACATTTTCTTTTTTTTTTTTTTTTTTTTTTTTTTTTGTGGTACGCGGGCCTCTCACTGTTGTGGCCTCTCCCGTTGCGGAGCACAGGCTCCGGACACACAGGCTCAGCGGCCATGGCTCACGGCCCAGCCGCTCTGCGGCATGTGGGATCTTCCCAGACCAGGGCACGAACCCGTGTCCCCTGCATTGGCAGGTGGACTCTCAACCACTGCGCCACCAGGGAAGCCCCAGTATATTTTCTATTCCTCTTCCTCTTGTATGTTGCAATGCTTCAAATATTTGGAAACTGCTATGACTCTCTTCACTTTAGTCTTCTAATCCATGACATGTTTTGGAGAATTTCTCATCAGATTGTCTGTCTTTCCTAGGTATCCTCTTTATAATCTGATACTCATAATTGAATATATTTCAGATATGGTTTGACCAGTACAAAACTCAATGAGGCTGTGATTTACAATGTTCTGGATGTTTACTTCTCTTCATGTAGTTTAATATTGCATGAAATTTTTAATAGTTATTTGACAATCTGGCTTGATCATTTTGCAATAAATTATATATATATATATATTATATCCTACCTCCAAAGTTCCCCAGTGCTCCTTTCCTGTCAATAGCCTCTCTACCTCTGACCCCAGGAAACCACTGATCTTCTTTATGCCACTATAGATTAGTTTGCATTTTCTAAAATTTTATATAAATGAAATCATACACACCTATATAATCCATTACAAAGGATTTTTCTCCTTTGGAGAGTATGTTGTTGTTGTTGTTGTTTTTTCCTTAAAGGAAGCCAGATTATCCCAAATCTGTGTATGCAGAGTTGAATTTTTAAACCTAACTTCAAGATATTTGTCCTTTTAAATTTCATCTTGTTGATTACAGTCCAGTGTTCCTCTATGTTAAAAGGATTTTGAATCCTGAAGCTGTCATCCAAAGTATTAGTTAGCTATCCTTTCTGTAGGCTTGACAAATAAATTTCAGTACATTATTGCAGAACACAGAATCATAAAATAGTAGAGCTGAAAGAATGTAAAGTCATGGATAAAATAGTTGATCAGAACGACCAAGGACAAAAACTTGTGGTGATGCACTGGAGATGTTCTGTCCACTTGATTCAGAGCTAAAGGGCTGACTGCCACCTTTCCTTTCTACTTTACCTAAAGTGCTATGGCAATTATTGCATCTACCACTAACTGACATGTTTTCAAAAACAACACTTACTCTATTTTTCAAAGGCAAATAAAGCTTGTTCTAATTCCCTCACCATCTTCTTCATTCTTCCTAAGTACCTTCTGTGTGTATATGTTTAAAACCTTACACATTTTTTGAGGTATAATTCATATTCAACAAAATTCACCCATTTTAAGTGATGAGTTTTGGTAAATGTAAACATTTATGTAACTATTACATCAGTCACTATGCAGAATATTTTCGTCACTCCAGAAGTTCCCTAATGCTCCTTTGCATTCAATTCTTCTTTACCACTGACTCCAGGCAACCACCAATCTACTTCATAACTCTATAGACTAGTTTGCATTTTCTAGAGTGTCACATGAATGGAATCATGCAGTATGTACTCTTTGTATCTGGCTTCCAGAATCTTTTTGAGATATATCCATGATGTTGCCTGTACCACTAGTTCATTGCTTTTTATTAATGTGTATTTTGTTTATTCATTCATCTGTTCATGGCCATTTGAGTTGTTCCTGTTCTAAGCTATTATGAATACAATGCTATGAACATTAGTGTACAAGTCTTTCCATGGAGGTATATTTTCATCTATTAGGTACATACCTAGCAGCAGGATTAATGAGTCTTATGTTTAATTTCATACGAAACTGGCAAAGTATTTTTCAATGACTGCACCATTCTACATTCCCATCAGCAGTGTATGAGACATCTAGTTCCACATCCTCACCAATGCTTCATTTTCCTTTAAGCCACTCTGCAGATGTGTAGTAGTAACTCATTGTGGTCTATATTAGCATTCCCCTGATGACTAAAGATGGTGGGCATCTTCTGGGGTGTGTGTGTGTGTGCGTGTGCGTGTGCGCGCGCGTGCGTGCGCGTTTTTCCATCCATATATCTTCTTTTGTGAAGTATCTGTTCAAATTCTCCCCAGGAGAATCAGTAACTTCTCTTCTTTCTCTCTCCCTCCCTTCTTTTCTCTCTTTCACCAAGTTGCTATTCCATCTTACTCCCAAATCCTATTTTTTTTTGTTTGTTTAGAATGGCACCTACCTACTAAAAAATTGCTGGATGTAAGAATAGTCCTAGCTGTTTCCTCAGCAATAACTCCAAGTCAGGGATGCTACCAGGTGAATATATTTACTGATGGGAGAGAAGAAACGCTCTATGAAAATGTGTGCAAAAATCTTACTCACTGAACTATCTTTATAGCATAATCTCTCACATAAAATCAAATAAACGAATTTTAAAGAGGCAATTGGAAATTTCTGCCACATAAATATTGGTGCTTTGAATCAAAGGGAGTCAGTAAAGCTGAATTAAGGGGAAAAAATGTCTCCTGTGATTTCCTGAGCTGATTTTCATTGAACTTATTAATAAAATGCAGTGTTCGATGTAGAAGATTTTCAGCCTCTTTTAATGAACTTTTTAGTTCCTAAAAGCTGAAACTCACCTTGACTGTAAACCATATTCAACATTTTCTTTGATCAGAAGTTTAAATTTCTTAGAGACTTGTTTTGCCAACTATCTCAACTACTTGGAACAATTTGGAAAATATTTTTCTTGGGATTTGCAATATTAAAGCATAGAAGAAAGATAGGGGGGTTGGGTAGTGAGGAAAATGGTTAACCACTTCAAAGTCAGAGCACAGCATTCCACATCATAAGCTTGCCAGACCACAGGATAGGAATCTGCCCACTGAGTAATATGGTGTGATCATTGCACGTTATCTGAGAGTTGCAGAAAGTCTGTATTGAGATGTTCCCTTCTTCCTCCCCGCATCTGGAGCCCTATTGCCTCCCTGGTGATCTTTTGTCTTCATACTTCCCCCTAGATACTTGGATCTCACAAAAATGTAATTCCATCCAGGGCTGCTCTCTCAGTGATTCTGGTCTGAATAATCACATTTCTAGATTTAGGGGTAAGGAGACAAATACCAGCTCCTCTTTCACTAGACTTCAAATTTATTAAAATACATAAACTCAGCTTTTCTCATTTTCTCTTTGTTTCTTATTTTAAATAGAAGCAAATTATGCTCTTTTTGATTCCATTTGTTACATTCCATATATACAACATTAAACTGTCTGAGTATCTGTATTAGTTTGGTTTGGCAGTTTGTATCTTTGTATTTTTGTCTATTTTATTAATTCTTTTTTTTCCTAAATCCCTGTTCCAGTCCATGCAGGCTGCTATAATACCATGGACTGGGTGGCTAATAAACAACAGAAATTTATTTCTTACCATGCTAGAGGCTGGAAGTTCAGGATCAAGCCACCAGCACGGTAGCCTTCTGATGAAGGCTCTCTTATTGGTTCATAGCTGGTGCTTTGTTGCTGTGTCCTCACATGGTAGAAGAAGCAGGGGATCTCTCTGGAGCCTCTTTTATGAAGACACTAATCCCATTCATGAGGGTGAAACCCTCATGGCCAAATCTCCACTCAGAGATCTTACTTACTAATACCATCACCTTTGGGAGTTAGGATTTCAACATATGAATTTGGTGGGGGGGGAGTCAGACACAAATATTCAGACTAGAGCAATCCCTTTCCTCCCACTATATTTGGTGTTTATTTTGTTATTTTAACTTTTTAAATTGGATTCATAGCTCACTATTTTTCAGTTTGTTTGTTTTTGTTTTAATTTCAAATATAGGTTTGAACACCAAATTTTTCTTTTAAGGACAATTTTAACTACCTTAATATATATTAAAAATTTTTTTAAAAATTTATTTTATTTTATTTTATTTTATTTTATTTTTGTGCGGTACACGGGCCTCTCACTGTTGTGGCCTCTCCCATTGTGGAGCACAGGCTCCGGACGCGCAGGCCCAGCAGCCATGGCTCACGGACGCAGCCGCTCCGCGGCATGTGGGATCCTCCCGGACCAGGGCACGAACCCGCGTCCCCCGCATCGGCAGGCGGACTCCCAACAACTGCGCCACCAGGGAAGCCCTAAAAATTTATTTTATTTTTGACTGCATTGGGTCTTTGTTGCTGTGGGCAGGCTTCCTCTAGTTGCGGCGAGTGGGGCCTACTCTTCGTTGCAGTGTGCGGGCTTCTCATGTGGTCGCTTCTCTTGTTACGGAGCACAGGCTCTAGGTGCGCAGGCTTCAGTAGTTGTGGCATGCGGGCTCTAGAGCACAGGCTCGGTAGTTGTGGCACATGGGCTTAGTTGTTCCGTGGCATGTGGGATCTTCCTGGACTAGGGCTCGTACCTGTGTCCCCTGCATTGGCAGGTGGGTTCTTGACCTGCCAGGGAAGCCCATTAATACATTTTTAATATTCAGTATTTTTATTGTTATTCACTTTTAAGTTTTTTGTAGTTTCTATTATGATTTCTTCCTTGAATTTTTTTTTCTGGTATATTTTAAATTAATTACATGTGCTTAGAAAATCATGGTTTATATTTTTTTCCAGTTCTTTTGCTCTGTGTGTGTGTGTGTGTGTGTGTGTGTGTGTGTGTGACTTGTTTCATAGCTTAGTGTTTTGGCAATTTCCATAGATGCCCCTTTATGCTAAAGAAAAATGTAGTCTGTGACACTGAATGCATGGCTCTACACAAACCCATTGATCAAGCTGCTAATGTGTGGTTCAGATTTTCTCTATATTAAATGATCTCTTTTTTATTTGGTTGATCTACTAATTACTGAGATCTGTCTACCATGGTGATAGATTTATCAATTTCCTCCTATATTTCTTTCCGTTTTTGCTTTATTGATTTTGAAGCTATATTATTCAGTACCAACAGATTTCAAATTGATGTATCTTTTTGGTGAATTGTATTCTTCATCTTTATTAATGCCTTTGGCCTTTGGTTTTATTTGTCTGAAAGAAACAGTAGCTTCATTTTGGATAGTATTTGCCTGGTACATAATTTCTCATCCTTTCTGTTTTTATGATATGTGTATGTATTTTGTAAGTAATATAGTACCAGAAATTTAAAATTTTTTGAGAATGTTTTCCTTTTAATGAATAAGCTTAATTCATTTAAATTATTTGGATTACTAAATTTAATTTAATTTTACCCATATCACCATATTTGTGTTCTCCGTTGGCAGTACATTTTTTGGTTTCATATTTCTTGTTCAATTTAAGGTTAAAAAATTGTTGTATTTTTCCTTTTTTCATTTCTACTTATTTGGAAGTTTTATACTCTATTTTCAGGTTGTTAATAACACTCTTGAAATTTTAATGGACACAATTAATTATAAAACTAATCAATGTCTACCCCATTTTCTATTGAAACGAGTAACTTAGAAGACTTTAACGCAAATAACCCATTTCCCAAATATCATTGTATTCTCTGGTGTTTTAACCTGATTTTATTTTGATAATCCTATAAATTACACATTACTTTTATATATATCTGTGTTGACACATTCATCCACGTGTTTACAATTAATTTTGGTTGTCAGTGTAACTTTCATAGTAGACCTTTCTTCTGGGACCATTTTCTTTCCTCCCAAAGTACTCTTTTAGGCTTTCCTTTGATGAGGGTCAATTGGTGGTGAAATTCCAAAGGATCATTCTTTATTTTAATCCTGAACGCATTTTTATTTTGCCTTCATTTTGGAAGAACAGCTTTTTCTGGATATACAACTTTAGGTTGACAGTTATTTTCTGTCATCTCTTTGAATACAGTTTGCTTTTAGTTTCTGCTGTTGCTATTGAGAAAGCAGGTGTCAGCATAAATGTAGCCCTTTTGCAGGTCTTTTCTTTGTTTTCTTTTGGTCTCCTTTGAAATCTTTGTCTTTAGTGTCTGCAATTTTACCATGATGTATCTAGAAAGGACGTCTTTTAATTAAACTATGTGGTATTTGTGTACCAACTCTGATGACTCATATCTTTCATCCATTTTGAATATTCTCAGCCATTAACTCTCCAAGTATTGCTTTTCCCCCAAACTTTGATTGTCTTCTTCTGTAACTCTCATCACAAATGTAATTTTCCTATCTTTTCTCTATGTTTTTTATCCATTCTCTCATATTTTTCATTTCTTTGGCTTCTTGTTGCATTCCGTAACATTTTGCAGATTTATGTTCCAATTCACTAGTTCTGTCTTCAGAAATATTTGCCTATTTTTTAACTTACACATTGATTTTTATTTTTTTTTATTTCTACTATTTGTATTTTATTCTTTATCAAAACAGCCTTGTTGAAAAAATGTAAAAGACACATGTGCTTTTCACTGAAGCTTTCACTAAAGCATTGTTGTAATGGGAAAAGAATGAAAACAGACCAAATGCCATCACTAGAGCACTGGTTGTCTAGCATGCTAAGTCCATATAATAGAGTACTATGCAGCTTTATAAAAGAATGTCAAATAGCTCTATATATTGCTATGCAGTGGTATCTAAGTAATAGTAAAAATTAAAAAAAAACATGATCAACTTAAGTGAGTATAATATATTGAAGATTATATGTTGCTTCATTAACAAAAACAAAATTTAGTGTCTTAAACCAATAATTATTCATTATTTTCTCATGTTCCAGTGGGTTGACTGGGTGATTCTTTTACCCTTTTTGTCTAGAAAGAGTTATATGGCAATGGACAACTTTCAGAGCAGCTACACTTACTCACATGTATGAGCCTCAGCTGGGATGGCTAAAAGCAAGGAAGCTTTACTTTAAAAAGTGAAAAAAAGAGGAAAAAAGTAAAAGGTGCTTTTCCTTTTATTACGAAGCAAGAAAGATTTACATGATTATTAGTACCAAAAAGACTCAGGAGTCAACTTGAAAAAGCTATCACTGGCCAAAATTAGGACAATTGGATAATCAATAAGAAAATTAAATATAGTAGATTAAAATACATCAAGTATGTTTAAATCTATGAGCTAATAATAATAATTTAAAAAATAATGGTGTCATTGGATACCTTTGGAGATCCAATGCATTGTTTTGAAAACTGGTGAATAAAGGAATAGAATCAAACTTTTATCCTGTATATCCTTTCTGGATTATACCTTAAGATAATCAAATGTTGATAAGAGAAAGTTCTCTTTATATATGCATCTTAGCAAATAAATGAAGAAAGAATGATACGATTTGAGTATTACCATGTTTCAACCTCTACTGAAATAAAGGATCTAGACAGTAATTATAAATTGTTCACATCAAGAAAGAGAGACAAACAGATATTGCACATCTCTTAATAGAAGTGTGCAATACCACCCATAAAACATTACTGCCAAAACAAAAACAAAAACAAACTTTTGAATCAAGATTTTAGATCTAACTACTGATTTACAGCAAGTACAAGAGATAGAGGAGCATATTAAGTGACACCACAGAGAGGCAATCAAGAAAATTTAGTCTGTAGTAAACTATATAAGATAAATGGCTCAGTTGCTTCGATAAATAGATTGCAAGGAAAGGGGAGAAATGATGCAGGAGCAATCTGTCGATTAAAATAGACTTAACAGACATAAAAACAAGTGCAGTGTATGGATCTCATTCGAATCCTGATAAAATAAAATTGTAAAATAACATTATAAGACAATTTAAAAAATAGGAATCATTTTTAATGGTGATAATGGTACTGTGGTTATGTATTTTAAGGACTATCTTTTAGAAATAAATACAGAAGTGTTTACAGATTAAGTAAAATGATATCTGGAATGTACTTCAAAATCCAGTAGGGATAGTGGGGGCTGAGGGGGAGGAACTGTAGGTAAATAAGAGTGGCCATGAGTTGACCACTGCTGAATATTGTTACTGGGCCAATGGAGATTTGTTATATTATTATTTGTTATATTATTGTCTCTACTTTTTTTTTTCTACTTTTGTATATGTTTGAAGATTTTGATTTAAAAAAAAGTAATGCTGAGGAGAAAATAGTTTTCCATGGTGAGGTTGGGCTTTGAACAGAGATACGAATAAAATTACTGTAGAGCAGAAAAGGAAAAAAAAATAAACTGATAAATTTTTATGGTTTCATTTCTCTGTTACCAGCTCATATTTTTGATTGCCTATTTCATTTTCTTAAACATATTAAATCTTTTTAAAAATTATATTCTGAACTTGATGATTATAATAAATTTGGTGTTTGGGGGTCTAATTCTACTCTGTTCTTTCTGTACCTTACTGTATTCAGAAACTTACTTGTTTTCAAAAATCACTTAAATCAGGAAAAAACATTAAAATTATACCATCTTATACCAAAATATTGAAAACAAAATAAGATGGCTTTCAAGTCAGAAAAAAAAAATGAGGCTACAAGTTCATCACTTACACTTAATTTTTTTACATCCAAGTTTCCTCATCTACAAAACATAGATGGTAATACCTAGTTCAGAGAATTCCTGTGAGAGTTAATGAATAATTCATGGAAAATAGCACAATACCTGACATGCTGAAGTACTCTATAAAAATGGCAGCTTTATATATATATATATATATCCATGCTTCCTAAATTGGGGAATAGCATAGATAAATATCATATTTGGTATCATGGATATCATAAATATCATTCATCATCAAAGAATTTTCTGTTCATTTACACCAACCTCACATGTAACCCATGGACTAGGAAATCAGATAATAATGCTACATTTAAAGCTGGGCTTGGATTGTACAACTGACAACAAATACTCTTAAAAACCATATTTAACATTTTGGACCAAAAACATTGATTAGCAGAAATGGAATACACTTGTACTTCTCATTAACCTTTCTTAAGTAGATTACTTACCTTTGGGGAGAGAAATAGAAATTGAGGGTTTGCAAAAGTGTTAATGAATTTGCATTCAGTGTTTTAATTCTTGCCACAAATGATTTAATTCAGGGCATGGGTAGAGTGTACTGTTGGTTTCTGAATGATGGTCTCACTTATGGTCTAAGAATCAGAAATTAAATCATTATTTAGTTTTATTTATTTAAAAGTAGAGCTTTCTTTTCACACCAAAGGGCTACAGAGCAAAATGACTCAGTTATTAACTCTTTCAATACACCACAGTTGGTGCCCCAATGCTGCCTTGGCATCCAAAGAAACATTTCTGCATACATTATTCCACCAAAACAGCACAGGAAGAATTTCCTGCTCGGAAGTCTTTGTATGATGCATACCACTGACTCCAAAGACTATTTTTCAGACCCTCGAGGGCAGGTCTCTTATTTTTGGTTAAATCAAAGGTTTCATCTACAAAATGAAAGTACGAAGAATGGCAGTGTCTTTCCATTTGTCATGCCCAGTAGCAATTGTGCTGAAGGACTCATGCAACAGAATCTAGCAAATCATAAGTCAATTTTTTGTCTGAAGGCTTGCAAGAGATCTTACTCTTGTGAGTTAATATGGAAACTGGAATGAGTCTAAGTAAAACAGTAATTCAAGTTCATACACATTGTTGTATGTGTTATTAACATGAAATTCATTCTGGCCACGAGCTATTTTGCCCCCTCCTCCTTTAGAAGGCTAAGATTCTATTTGGACCCAAATAGTTTTCCCATGTCTCCTTTATTTGTCTTTGCTGAGACAGACCAGAAAATCAAATCGTTTAAATGTATTTTTCTTGTTACTCATTCATTTCGCAATATTCAGTGTGTGTGTTAACAGTGCATAGGACCCAATCTACAGCTCACCAGAGAATATCCTAACAAAATGCACTGGTCCTCCAGTGGTATCCAAGTACACACCTGTGAAAAACGTAAGAGGTCATGAGTGCATGCACATGGCATTCCAGGTGTATATGCAGCATCTTGTCTGTCCCTCCACTAATCCTGATAAGCCAGTTAAAATCATGACTGATTCTTTTTTAATCTTCCACATATTTACAATAACCCGCAAGGCTGACCTTTATGTTAATGTTTATTGGATTTTGCCTCTTTGGGAGACAGACAAATCAGGAAGATCACATTTGAGGGTATTGGTAGCTTCACAGTGATTCATGGATGTGGCCTCAGAAAGAGACAGTTTCATCACCCGGGTCTTTAATGAAATTTGAGGTTAAAAAACCAAAACAAATGCAGTATGTGCATGTATATGTGTGTGTATAAGAGTGACCCTCTATTCTTTATCCCACCAAGAAGAACTAAGGCAAAATTGTCAAACTTCTCTCCCCTACAATACACATCACTTTGAATTGCATCCTTTTTATGACATTTCTCTCTTTTAAAGCTATCCTGTTTGAAAATAGAAAATTTACTTGTAACATGTTGAGGATGGGATTAGAAGAACATTGGTTTTTCCTGGGTTCTTTACTTACTAAAGAATTTGTGTGAAGGTGGACTTTTGAGTCCCTGTTAAAGGAATTAAAAATTGGTGAAGTTTGGATAGACACTTTTGCTGGGGAGCGATGGACTCAACCCACAGCACTGTGTTGGCAAGGCTTGTCTTCTGTGACTGTTGATTTTCTCCTGGATACTTCCGCCTTCTCCTAGTTATATGGAACTATTCAGATATTTTTAAGATATTAAGGACCATGTTTTTACATGATGATAAATTTAGATTCTACACTGAGAGCTTATTCCTGGATACTCAGAGATAACAACTCTTCAATATTGGGAGCTCATTGCTTGCCTATGGAGTTCAGTGCAAAGGCATCCAGAAGCCAGGCAATAGGACACACCAGCTGTCTGTCTGAATTTTTCTAGCTAACAAGCCGTTTGGATTGAAAAGCACACGAGCTAGGAGAGAATGGGACTAAGGAAAAATTTGATGAAATATTTCATTGATTTGGTCTGGCATTATATCAAGACTCCCTGCCCGGATTCAATACATGGGATTTCCCTTCTCTAAGTAATTTTTGCTCAACATTTAGACTTATTTAAATGTATTTGAAGTTTCTTCTTGGGGATGTAATTACATATATTTAAGCAAATTCAACCCCTTGAAACTGATAATAAATTTTAAAATTGAGCAATAAAATGTAGTAAAACATGAGCCTATCAAGTTATATCACATGTATTTATTGAATCATGAGGGGGCAGAATTGAAAAAACCTGGGCACACAGCCTCCCTAGCAAAAATTGTCTCTTTGTTGGTGTTAGAAGGTGCATTCATAGTCCAACTGACGTAATAAACAGCTATCAGCTAAACACGTATCACGAAATCAAATTTTAGATATTAGAAATAGTACTCAACCATCACAGGTTTATGGTCTTTAGAGAAGCCAGGACATAATATAATTTTAAAGGTAAGTTTAGTCCATAGTTTACCTTAGTAAGTGTTTGGCCAAGAAAATAAGTATAATTGTAATCATTATGTAATTTTTTAGTGCACTTACTCCTTGCAGAATATTGGAGAAAATCTGAGACTTTGAAAAGCAATATATTTGTTGCCTTGCTCTCAAGATACTACCTGTCTTTGAGGAAACCAAACAAAGTAAAAAGCACTGAAAAATAAGTATCAGAGAGCGAGCCATCACAAAGCTGTATAGAGCCCATATGCTGTGGCAGACCTTGTCTAGAAACCTTCCATCCTTCATGGGGAAGCAAATAAGCATCCTAGTTACGACCCATCAACCGTGCCTCTCAGCTTCTTGGCTTTGGTCTTGGTAAAGCACAGGTCACCTTGACTTACCCTTTTATTATGTTAAAGTTAATTGTGCTTGACAGCACGATTGATTATAATAATGAAAATTTGGATTTAACTGATGTCCAAAAATATGTTATTAATAAAAAATTACGGAACATCTATCCAAAAGAATATAATGTAGCTATTAAAATGATTTTGTAGCTCTACATTTATTGTGAAAAAAGGTTAAGACGTGAAGTGAAAAAAGCAGGTTCTAGAATTTTTGTGAAACTTTATATGAGTTAAGATTTTTTTCCACCACATTTTGGATGTAAGAAACGCCACATTTTAAAATTTCACTATGATATATATTTAGGTAGCAGGTGTTCTGATCTTATCACCTAGGGGTTTGTTTTGGCATAGGATCTTTGCTGAGTCTGATTTAGACCTTCTGAGAGGTCATTACAGCCATTCCCTTTGGATGCCCTGCCTCATCCTCTGCTGCCTGGGATAGTCCCTGTCACAAGGACCTAAGTGAACCTCTTCTTCTCTCTTTAGGCAGGGGGAAGAGAAGCCCTGGTATGTGGTAAATTCAGTCTGTGAAACTCAATTTCTAGTTTCCCTGGGGAGAAAAAAGTTCTCATTCTTTCTGATGTCTTAATAGCAGTGAAAAAGAGAAAAATCATCAATACATTTCCCTGCCATACTATATATGCACACTGTTTATTATATGTGCATTATATGCTGCAAAAATTGAATATCTGGAAAGATATTTACACCAGAATATTAACAGGAATTATTCTAAAATGTCAAATTATGCTTTTATCTTTTTTATTTCTTTTTTAAAAAATTAGTCTCATCTGGTTTTTCTCATATTTGTTTTACAATAAATGTAGATTGCTTCTGCAATAACAAAATGATGAATTTAGGTAATAGAGTCTTATCGTTCTGTAACTTTAAAAATTATTTTAAAATCTCTTATAATTGAGAGATTCACTTAAAAATCATTTTTAATCCTCGCAATGTTATAAGGGATTAAAAATGTGTCCAAAGTCATATAAACTAGTAAATGGCAGAGTGAGAATTTGGAGTCATTTCTTCTCAGTGAAAATGTGTGCTTGTTTCTTTTATCAATCTGATTTTAGGGGAAAATACTAATTTAAATAATTTGTTCTTGGCTAATTTAAATTTGTAGGACAAATCTGCAAAGCATAGATTTTTCCTCCTGCAGATTTTTTGAAAACTGCTTTTGCTCCTGTAGAGGGGGAGGGAATAGAGGAAATAGATGAAAATAAGGAATTATTTTAAAGTACTAGATTAGTGTTGTGTTGCTGCCATAATAAATTCTCACAAATTTAGCAGCTTAAAACCACACAGATTTATTATCTCACTGTTCTGTAGGTCAGGAATCCAGAGGATCCAGGAGCTCTGCTCTGGATCCCACAGGGCTAAGGGGCACCTGAGGCTTTCATCAGGAGGCTTTGAGAGAAAATCTGTTTCCAGATTCATTCAGGTTGTTGGCAGAATTTACTTCTACGTGGTTGTAGGACAGAGGTCTCCGTTGCCTTGCTGGCTGTCGGTTGGGGGTCATCCTCAGCTTTTTTTTTTTTCTTTATTTTTTATTTTTTTTTGCTTTATAACAAATTTAATCAGTTATGCATATACATATGTTCCCATATCCCCTCCCTTTTGCGTCTCCCTCCCACCCTCCCTATCCCACCCCTCCAGGCGGTCACAAAGCACCGAGCTGATCTCCCTGTGCTATGCGGCTGCTTCCCACTAGCTAACCTTACGTTTGGTAGTGTATATATGTCCATGCCGCTCTTTCACTTTGTCACAGCTTACCCTTTCCCCTCCCCATATCCTCAAGTCCATTCTCTGGTAGGTCTGTGTCTTTATTCCTGTCTTACCCCTATGTTCTTCATGACATTTTTTTTCTTAAATTCCATATATATGTGTCAGCATACAGTATTTGTCTTTCTCTTTCTGACTTACTTCGCTCTGTATGACAGGCTCTAGGTCCATCCACCTCATTACAAATAGCTCAATTTCGTTTCTTTTTATGGCTGAGTAATATTCCATTGTATATATGTGCCACATCTTCTTTACCCATTCATCCAATGATGGACACTTAGGTTGTTTCCATCTCCGGGCTATTGTAAATAGGGCTGCTATGAACATTTTGGTACATGTCTCTTTTTGAATTATGGTTTTCTCACATCCTCAGCTTTTAGAGAATGACTGCAACTCCCTTTGAGTCTCTGACTCACCTCTTCTGTCTCATCTCTCCTCTGACTCAAGCTGGAGAAATTTCTCTGCTTTTAAGGGGTCAAGTAATTAGAATGGGCCCATCTGGATCATACAGGCTACTTTCTCTAATTTAGGGTCCATAACCTCAGTTACACCTATGAAATCCCTTCACAGGCCTACCTAGATAGTGTTTGATTGAATAACCAGGAGACAGAATCTTGGGGGAACAACTTTAGAATTCTTTCCACTGTATTTTTTTCCCTCAAAATTCGGGGATAAAAGTATTCACACTCTTTTTAAAAGGTTAATATAGTCATGATAACCTTCAGTGCTTATGCCTGAACATTTGACATGTTTCAGATATTCAGAGAGATAGTTCCCCCAAATCCACACCTTGAATACTTTTGTCTATAGATATTTCAAAATGGATTTTTTTAAGCCTCACAGGTGTGTCTATATTCTTCCTGGCTGGGAAAATGGAACACAAATTCGCTATTCCCAAATAATACACTATTTCACTGAGAGTGTAGCTTGTAGAGGACGCAGGGATAAACTCCAGGGTCATAGGACCTTGTTAATACACAAGTGACCTAGTTATTACACAGCCTTATATTCCCATAATCTAGTTCCCAGTTCCAAGTACCACTGAACTGTTATCTATTACATCTCAGTCCTATGCATTTGTCTTAAACTACGTTCATCACCTCTACTCTGGCTAGGATGTACAGTTTTACTATGCATTTGGTTTTAATGGACGTAAACTAGGTTCAAAGAGATAAACTCCTAAGACTAGATAAACATTAAGTTCTCTAGCCCTCTTCCTGGGAGTATGAAGAAAAAAATTTCCATATTTTTCTTGTTCTTCTTTTTGATGAAGTAATTTAATTTGACTTCATAATCTTTATCCTGACCTGACATAGACCACTTCCAAAAAAGTATTGCTTTCTTTAAGGATAAATGTATTCCCACAAATTAGCTAAAAAGTGTCCCTAGTTTTGCCATTAGAAATTATACCTACATTCATCTAACAAGTTGGTCTGTTCCTTAGGAAAAATAACAAAATAGAGAGGCAACACCTGGTAATAAACCAGAAGATGCTAGATAGATAGATAGATAGATAGATAGATAGAAAGAAAAGGGGCAGGAGGAAATAGAGAAGCTATAAGAGGCTGGAGAATACATTTTGACAGGAAGCCTGAATAAATTCTGAAATAGACGTAAGATAAGTGGATATTATGCAGGTAGATATATATTTTGGGGAAATTAGTAAATAGGGTTTTAAATCTCTGGTATTGCCAAGACTAAATTGTCCTTCTTAAGGGAATTAATGAGAGTAATAGGTTGTGGCTCTGGTTTTCAAGGAAGGTGAACAGAGTTTACTTTGCCCTTTCTCCACTGGCAGGGGACATACCTGGTGGGAGGAGAACCTACCTAGCATGAAGGGTCATAATACTAATATAACTGCCAGCTGCTGTCATGGTCTAACACATGGCATGCTATTTTTTTGTCTGAGGAGGCGTATTAGTCAGGGTTCTAGAGAAACCAAACCAATAGGATGTGCATGTATAGAGAGATTTATTTTAAGGAATTGGCTTAGGTGATCATTGAGACAAGTCCAAAATCTTCAGGGTGGGCTGGTGGAACCAGGAAGAGCTGATGCTGCAGTTCATGAATGAAGGCTGTCTGTTGGCAGCATTCCCTCCTGCTCAAGGGAGCTCAGTCTTTTGTTCTATCTGGGCCTTCAGCTAATTGGATGAGGCCCACCTACATTATGTAGAGCAATCTGCTTTGTTCAGAGTCCACTGATTTAAATATTAATCTCATCCAAAAACATCCTCACAGAATCACCCAGAATAATGTTTGACCACATATCTAGGCACAGTATCCTAGCCACGTTAACATATAAAACTAGCCATCACAGGAGATTCTAAGTTTGATCTTTTGGATGTTGTGGTCTGAATTCTTATACATTTAAAAATTAATTTACCTGACCATAAAGATAATGTTAACGCCACCTGTGTTTCTAGGTTCAGATTAATTAGCCTAATAGTGGCACATATATGCAAGTTATTTCATATCCATTAAATACTAATATCTGTCATCCTCAAGTGCTTACTATGTGCTAGGTACTGCACTGAGTGTTTTATACAACAAACCTATGCAACAGATAATATTGTCCCCATTTCAGAGATGAGCAGTTTGAAAGTAATAGATTGACATCTATAAGAAACAGAGTTGGGCTTCCCTGGTGGCGCAGTGGTTGAGAGTCCGCCTGCCGATGCAGGGGACACGGGTTCATGCCCCGGTCTGGGAAGATCCCACATGCCGCGGAGCGGTTGGGCCCGTGAGCCATGGCCGTTGAGCCTGGCGTCCGGAGCCTGTGCTCCGCAATGGGAGAGGCCACAACAGTGAGAGGCCCACGTACAGCAAAAAAAAAAAAAAAAAAAAAAAAAAAAAAAAAAAAAAAGAAACAGAGTTAGTAGCAGAAATGGAACTTAAACTCCTGTCTTCTCTCACGGAATATCACATTTTTACACCATATCACTCTGCCTTCCATACATCATGAACACTACCTGGAAACTCAAGTCTCTTTTTATCTGTTTAAGCAATCCACAAGTTGGCTCTTAATAGCTTAAAAAGGGCAGCAACATCCTATATTTTTATTACAACTTAAATTTAATTAAAATGGTCAGTGGAAATTGAAATGTTTAAAGAGTCTGATTATTATGCAACAGTCCTTAATTGTTAGCTGAAAATAGGATAAATTTTAGCATTCTCAGATGGTTCTTATCTAATTAATATGAATAACATCACTGCCAACACTTCTTGAATAATTGTGTATATTCTACATAAATGGCTGCAGCAAAGGGGCTGTCAGAACAGCAAACCGATTCTCGTGTTGGCAGAGCACATCTAATTTAAACCTTAGGATAAGCAGGGCGGGCTACTGTTTTTCTGAAATTCTGTTAAGGTCAGTAGTCTATATCTGCCCCTCTGCATTCATTGGCAAGGACTATGTGACAGTTCCCAAGGAATGGAATTTGAGTAGTCCTATAATTTATTTGTTCATTTCATCCATTTATGAAAGGAAACAAGAGCACCAGCCATTTGGGAAAGGACTTACATAATTTAATTAAATGTGATCACTGCCTTCCTGTCTCAATACGCTGATGCCGCTGATAACATCCCAAATGTTTTAGTCCCTGTCTCCTATCTTCCTTGAAGTCCCCAAGTGCACATCAGGGGATGGGTGACTTTAGTTGGATATGAGAAGTGATCCTACATTCAACCAAGAAGAGCATATTCTTGCATTATCCATCAGTCCCGACTGGTAAGTGTAACAGACACTACTGGTTACCAGCCTGATAGGCTTTCCTCCCTCCTTTCTGGTTTAGTCCTGATTTTCCATTGTAACTCATGTATAAAACCTGATTTTCCGAAGTGAATCATACTAATATCATTACCTTTTTTTCACTGATAGGTGTAGGGAGGGGAATATGAACGAGTCCTGGCTCCTGAAATGTAAGGAATTGGCTGGGGGACTTTGGGTGAAGTATTTATTATTCTTAAAAAAGGACACATAGGAAGAGATGTGCTCCTCTTTCCCACTAAATCTTGTCATGTTTCCATGGATGAGATGCCTGGAGCAGTGGTAATCACTTAGTGACCATGAGGGAAGCTACCTTGAGTGACTGACACATTGTTGATGACAGAGTAAAAAAACAAACATCTTGAGCTCTTGATTTATAAAGGAACCACTTGAACAAATCAGTCCTGGAGCTGTCCCTGCTATCTCATTATTTGAGATTAAAATATTTCCTAATTTCTTAATCTACTATGTCAAGGTTTTTTTCTGTGACTTTTGCCTGAACGTGTTCTTACTGATAGGATTCACCCTTTGAATTCCTCTTGGTAGCTGTGTCCTTTCTTTGAAGGAGGTGTGCCTTGCTTACTTGGTTTTTCTACCAATGACCTTACTCTTGAATGTTGGTGAGTCATGCACAGAGTCTCTCATTTCTAAAGAAGCATGTGTTGAGGAGGACGTGTTACATGAAAGGCAAGCGCGTGCTGCACAGTCGGATTGCCGCCCATGAGTGCCTGTGGCGTGTGTGCAGAATACTAGCCAAGTATAGTTATGGATGAACTTATGGATGAACCACTACCACCAGTTCCCCCTCCAGTAAACACACACACACACCCAAACACACACACACACACACACACACACACAAGTGTGTACTCATAGGGAGGGAAAAATACTCTCAAAGAACCAACTGTTCCTCAGTTGGAGCATATGGCTAAAGACATTCACAATCCTGTATGTGTTGGAGGGAGGGAGAATTGTTGGTGCTGGTTAATAGGACAACAAAGTACAGTATGTCCAGGATATCACTTTTACTGTAGATAAAGATCAGCATAAAGTACTTGGCTTTTCTATGAAAAAAAATGGAAATGTCCATACCAAACTCAAGATTCAGGTAACCTATCCCCCTTGGCCCAGCGAGGCTTACAGTGTAGATGGACACAAGATGCCTCATGATTTCTGGTGGTCAGGTTTACTCCCAAGATAAGAAAAAGGACAGAGCTGAGCATACTGCTATGGACTGAGCTGTACCCCTGCTCAGAATTCACATGTTGATGCCCTAACCCCGAGTGTAATGGCATTTGGAGATGCGGTCTTTGGGAAATAATTAAGTTCAGATAAGGCTACGGGGAGGGGAGATACTCTGATGAGAAGAGACATAAGCGAGTCTGTATTCTCTTTTCTCTCTCTGCCATGTAAGGACGGTAAGCACATAGTGAGAAGGCAGCCATTTGCAAGTCAAGAGAAGAGCTCTCTCCAAGAACTGAATAGAATAGGCAGGCACCTTGACCTTGGATTTCCCAGCCTCCAGAACTGTGAGAAACGTCTGCTGTTTAAGCTACCCAGTTTATGGTATTTTGTTATAGCAGCCTAAGCACAATAATAAACATATTCAGTTATTCTTCCCAGACTTAGCAAACATGTAAGGACCTCCCTAATGAGTAAACAGGTGGAGAATGCCCACAGGTTATATTATTTTGACCTCCCTTCACAAGAAGGAAACTTTAGGAGTGGAAAAGATCCATCCATCATGAAAACTGTATTTCTCTTCTCCCTCTAGATGTGAATCTTTGTGAGAGCAGGCACAGTAGTTAGTAGGGTAAGGGAAGCAATGATTCCCGTCCACAGTTCAGTAGCTCTGCAGCAGGTTTTTCTTCTGGATGTCTGTTTTCTCTCTGTCTTGGGGAAAATGGCCCAGCTGGCAGGCAAGAGAGGGTGGTGATATTTGTCTAATGTACTCCTGCAGAGAAGGAGGGAGATTGAAGGAGGGCCCTGTTTGGTGTTGCTGGTGCATTAGCATCATCTAGATACATGGGGTTTTAGCTTTATGAAGTCAAACTCTTTGATTTTGTACTTGGAAAGCTGAGACTCAGGTGAATAATAGTGTGGTGACCCAGGTTATTTGTGGCAGAGTTGGGGCTTCATGGGGCTTGACCCACTCCCAGAAGTCAAAGATGTATACTTCAACCTCCACATAACAGGCTCAGCCTTCAATGATTATATTTTGAACTCTCTGAGGGTGCCAACCACAGTAACAAAATTTACTAAGCATGAAATATATTTTGTTCCTTCCACTCTCATGAGTTTCTTAGTCTTTAATTAAGGAATTAATGTGAATGTTTTTTGTTGTTTGTCAGCAGATTTATATGGGAAAGTACTTTATATCTTTGGTTTAAAAATTATCCATATTTCTTAATGGAGTGTTAAGAGAGTTCTTTATAGGAAAAAAGAGAAACCCATATTTATGTTTTCATCTTAAAAACTTTTGGAAATATAAACAGGATTTTGCCAAGAGTGTTTACCTTTGGGACGGGGATTGGGTTGACTGAGAGTGGGGGCAGAGGGGAACTTACATTATTGACTTTATATACTTCTGTCTCAATTTTTTTTGAGTTTTGTTATGAATGATTTGTTCTTCAGGAAGAGAGCTATTAATATATAGCTTAAAAAAACAGGTTCTGGTATACATGGGGATTTGAATAACTCCTTGTTTATTCTATTTTAGAAAGTTACTACTTGTTAAAAAAAACACCCACCTGAGGAAAAGTTTGGATATAGAAACCAAACAGATCAGGATTTGACTTCTGATTCTGCCTTTTCCTGTTTGTAAAATGTCCTGCAAGCTATTGAATTTCTTTGCATTTCCTCATATGTAAAATAAGGGTAATAATAAAGAATTGCAGAACTTTTGTACTGATTAGAAATAATATGTGTTAGCAGGTAGACATTGATGAAGTGCTGGTTATGTAACTAGATCATGAATTGCCAGGTGTGGAGGCTAATGGAGATTCCTATTTGACTGGGGCTATCACAGTCCGCCCAATTATCCCATGGTGATTACCATTACCACCGCTTATCATTCTCAAATCCTTTGAGTTGGATGATAAATTACACGATGGACTATTATAAGCCATGCTAAGGAGTTTGGACTTTGTGCCAAAGCTGGTAGGATGATACTGAGGGTGAAGAGTGTGCCCCAGGGTAGTACGGCTTCTGAAATTTTCACCAACCACAGGGAATGTCTGCATATGTAGTTACGTCTGCCTGTTTCAAGAGTAAACAGTGGTACAAACCTAGAAGAAAGAGACTCAAATGGTCTAAGGAAGCACTGAAAGATGAGTCTGGTGATGAAGGGAGACAAGTATGAAATGAGGCCACCATGGAGCTGAGCTTTGTACAGCTGCCTGCCTCTCTTCTGTTGCTGATTTGTTTGCTTTTTAAATTTCAGTACTGACAAGTATAAAACTGTTTGAATATTCCCAAGAATTCAGATTAAATTGGATTCACTAGCTAATACAGTGTTCTTATTAGGGACTGAATCATTCACTCTGAAACCATTATCTGATGCATTTCAGAAATAAACATTTAGTAGATGTGCCACTTTTCCTGTTTTTATTTGCTGGATGAATTTCAAACATCAAAAGGTCCTATTGCATGTGAAATAGAGGGCAGGATCATCCCTATGCACATAGGCAGACACGAAAGGGCATCCCCAGGTAAAGATTTAGACTTAGAGATGGTCTCACAGGCAGACATCAGCAAGTTACTCTTTTAGAATTTTCTGAAGCAGAGAATACCCTGTTTGCAAGGTGCGCATGTATCTACTTATGGAGAAGTAAAGAACCAGATCAGATTCCATTTTCTGTTTCAGTTGTTCTTTTTTTTTTTTTTTTTAATGAATGTCCAAATTGTAGGTTCTTTTTTTTTTTTTAATTTTATTTATTTATGGCTGTGTTGGGTCTTCGTTTCTGTGCGAGGGCTTTCTCTAGTTGTGGCAAGCGGGGTCCACTCTTCATCGCGGTGCACAGGCCTCTCACCATCGCGGCCTCTCTTGTTGTGGAGCACAGGCTCCAGACGCACAGGCTCAGTAATTGTGGCTCACGGGCCTAGTTGCTCCACGGCATGTGGGATCTTCCAAGACCAGGGCTCGAACCCGTGTCGCCTGCATTGGCAGGCAGATTCTCAACCACTGCGCCACCAGGGAAGCCCGTTTCAGTTGTTCTTAATCAGGGGATGTATCAGCATTACTCAGGGAGCTTTTCAAAAATTCACATGCTGGAGCACTGCACCAGACCTACTAAATTAGAATGGGTGGGTAGTGGGGCAATGAATCTTGAGCACCTTCCAGGTAAGTCTAACATGGACCCTGGGTTAAAACTGAATCCCCTAAGCCTGTGGTTCTTAAACTTTTGTGTGAACCAGGATGACTCAAAAGAATCAGTAAAACTCGGATTTTTGGGCCCTACTCTCAGAACTTTGGATGCAAATGTCTAGGGCAGAGCTTGAAGGTATGCGTTTCTATGAGGTTCCAAGTGATGCTGATGCCACTCTCCTGCCTGGATTTTGTGAACTCCTTCTCTAGCCTCTACTCTTCACCCCTATCCTCACTGCTTTAGTGCAGGAAGGCCTAATCATTTCTTACCTTGTCTGTTATTTTAGGTTCCCCTCTTGTGTCATTACCTCCTACCCCAACTGCTGCCAATGTGGTTTTTCTAAATAAAAATCTTACGGTGACTCAATACCTTAAAGTGTTCCAATGGCTCCCCACTTAATCAATCCAAACATCGTTTATGGAATGACACTCTGGTCTCTGCTACCATCCCAGCCTCACCTCTCACTCTTCGGCCGTGCTCTGATGCTTGCCTTCTCCAGAGGAGACCACACTCTTTCAGGTGGTGGTGTTTTCTTTACTGCTGCTGCAAAGCAGTTAGAAGCACAGGTTTCCAGAGTTCCTATTCAAACTTCTAAACTTTTACTTCCAGCTTGTGACCTTGGACAAGTTATTTTTTCACCTCTGTTTATTCCCATCTGTAAAGTAGAGTTCCTACCTCTTAGGATGATATGAAAATTAAGTAAGTTAATATATATATATATAAAGCATTTGGAACAGTGCCCAGCAAGTAGATGTTAGTTAGTTAAACATTAGCTGCGGTGGCACCATTTCGTTCAGGGCATTGCCCACTCATCCTTGCATACCAGTTTGCATGACACTTCCTTTGAGTAGACAGTCCTGTATTCTCTACATAAAGTGTTTCTTTCCTTGATCATTTATAGTATTTAATTCATGTTTCCATTTTTACACATTGTGGTTCTCCTTTCCATTCATCTATGACCTGTACAGAGTGGATTTTGTTGTTATTTTTTGATGATTTTGCTCTTCGAGAAAGCTACACTGTAAGCTACTAGCTACAGTGCTTAAGATGTTGGTTGAATCGTCACTTTGTTGAACAACAAACTGTTGACTGTAACCAATGGGCAATGGAATCTGTAGAACATGAGAATGATGGTTGTGAAACAAGAGAAAGCATGATGCCTGAAACAAGGTCACCAATGCCACATGGAAGAGAAGCTGGTAGACAGTTGCCCTCTTTTCTTTGTTTCTTTCAAAGCACATATTGGCCGTTTGCAATAAGAAGGAAAAGTCTGAATAAAGAGTTGAAGAATCAGGAATAGTTGATGTTTCTGTGTAGGAAATTAAAATAATTTAAAGAGATTTAGATAATTTTTGTTTTGAAGCATAGAATATACACAGTAATGTACAAAATCTAAGTGTTCATCTTGATAAATTTTCAACCAACACTCAGACTAAGACATAAACATTTCCCTCACCTCAAAAGCCTTCCTTATGGCCCTTACCAGTTATTCTAACCAAAAGGTATCCACTGTTGTTATTTCCACAACCAGTTTTGTCTCTTTTTGAATCATACATAAATGAAATTATACCACAGGTACTTTTGTGTTTGTTGTCTTTAGCTCATCATTTTGTCTAAGAGATCTAGCCATATTTTTGAGTGAAGCAACAGTTCATTTTTTTCATTGTTGTATATTTTCTGTTATTAGAATATACCATAATTTACTTATCCATTCTACTGTGATGTATGTTTGAGTCATTTCTAGTTTTTGACATTTACAAATAATGCTGCTGTGAATGTTCTTATAACAAGCCCAGTAGTCAAAGTGATTGGGCACAGGGTGATAGATAGACCCTAAGATAACCCTAATGATCTCTGCCTCATGGTATCCATGCCTTTGTGTAATATATCCTTTCCCCCACCCCTCAATCTCCCATAAGGATAAGACTTGTAACTTATTTTAACCAATATAATATGGCAAAGCTATGGATGTCACTCCTTTGATTAGGCTACCTTATGAGGCAAAGATGATGAGATATAACTCCTGTGGTTATGTCACACTATATAAGACTCTGTCTTCATAGACTGGAGCAAGAGGTACCACTTGGTGGCTTGATGAGCTGAGTAACCTTGTTGAGAAAGCCCCCTGGCAAGGAACTGTGGGTTCATACTTTCTTTTTGTTCTTTTGTCAGCTGTGATAATGCAGCTTTTGGGATAATCTGTACATTTCACCCAAATTATCACAATTATTGGTATAAACTTGCTTACACTATCTTCTTGTCTTTTTGACATCTGTAGCACCTGAAGTAATGGTGGCTTTTTTATCCCTGACCTTAATAATTTGTATTCTCTCCCCCACTCTTCCACCCACCTCCCCACCCTGACACAGTATTGTTAGATGTCTAAATTTCAATTAATTCTCAAAGGCTTTGTTGATGTTCTCAATTTTATGTCTGCTTTCTATTATTGGTTTCTGTTCATATTTTTATTTCCTTTCTTGTCTGTTAGATTCAATTTGCTATTTTTTTCATACCTTCTTCAGATAAAAGCTCAAATTATTCTTTTCTAATACATGTACATAATGCTATAAATTTTCTGCTAAGCACTGCTTTACCTGCATTCTACAAATTTTAGTATATTATTATTTCACAAACATTTTACTTTCCATTGTATTGCTCATTGACTAAAGTGCAATTTAGATGTATATTGCATGATTTCTAAATATTTGGGATTTTTAAATTAAAATTTGTTACCATTTTTGGCTTAAGATTACTGTGCTCTGTGATGTATTCTTTATGATTTCAGTTTTTCAAAATTTGTTGAGATTTATTTAATGATACAGCATATGGTCTATTTTCATATACATTCCATGAGCTTTTGGAAAAGACTCTGTCTCTGCAGCTCTTAACTGTAGTGTTGTGGCTAATTAGTTTATATTTATCAATCAAGTTGTTCAAATAGTCTATATCCTTACCAATTTATTTTTTATCAGTTTTTCTCTTCATTGCTGAAAAGGGTATGCTAATAACTCCAAAAATAATTGTAGGTTGGCCTATTGTTTCTTCTAGTTGTTTCATTTTTTTAATTAAAATTTCTTCCCTAAAAGTCTAGTTTTTTGTTATTGATATACTATTTACATTGCCTATACACTTTTCCATTCTATTTACTTTCAAACTTACTGTGTCCTTATGTTTAAGGTGTGTTTCCTGTAAAGAGCACATAGTTCAGTTTTATTTTTTATCTTGAATATTGTAGTCCTTTAAGTGGAATATTTAGTCTATTATGTTAATAAAATTACTAATATAATTGGGTTAAAATCTATAACATTTCTATTGTTTTTGTTTGTTTTTTACTCACCAGTTCTTTGTTCCTTTCTTTTTTCTTGATTTTTGTATTTTTCAAATACTTGAAAAATTTCAAATTTCCCTTCTCTATCAGTGTGCACTTATACATAGTGTTATTACTGTTTTAGTGGTTAGCCTAGAGATTGCACATATATTTTTGACCGATTAGATCCACCTTAAATATGTCCTATTACCAACTGCCAGAAAAATGCAAAGGCTAGAACACTTAAACTCCAATTATCCTTTACTGTCTTTGTACTGTTGCTGTCATGCATTTTTATACAAAATATAATTTAGACCCTGCAAATCATTATTATGATGGTTTATGCAGTCATTACTCATTTTCTGCCAGTGTGTTTAGCCTTTTCTCTCTTTATTCCTTTTTACATTATTGTGCTTTTGTTTGGAACCATTTTTTTCCTGCCTGAAAAACTCCCCTTCAGTGTTCTTGCTAGTGATAAATGATTAACTTCCTGAAAACATCTTAATCTTAACCTTCATTTTTGAGGGATATTTTTATAAATGTAAAATTCTAGGTTGAGAAGTTAAGTGCTTTTCTTTAAGAACTTTAAAGAGATCTTTCCATTATAGTTGGAATTCTGTTATTTCTAAGGAAGAATTAGCTGTCAGTCTTATTGTCGCTCTTTCAATACGAATTTTATATCTTATATATCTCTCCAAAGAGAGCTGAATAATTCATTGTTGGTTAATTTGATTCCACGTTTTTATTGGAAAAAATTAAACTAGTGCTTTTTCAATACTATGTCGAATTTACTGGACCATGCACAAAACCGGACTATACACTGAACTGCAAATCAGTAGATCTGGTTCTAATTTTTGCTACCATTAACTGGTAGCAAATAATGTCCTTGGTTTTCCCATTTGTAAAATGAAATTGTTGGACTGTATGAAAAGACCTCTTTCTCTGTCAACTTTTTATGATTTTGGTCAAAATTGCTCTTCCAAGTAAGAGAAGGAAAAATGCAAAGAAAAAATTTAAATGTCATTATTATATATGTCTTATATATAGGTCTATGTAATTCTAACATCTCTTGGTTGTGTGTAACTGCCATTAGAGTACACAAAAATGTTATACATGAATAGAACATGTTTGATATTTCTATGTATTTTTATGAGTGCATTGAAACAATTATAGGTTAGTTTAATAGAGTTAATTAGGATTTTATGCACTTTGGAAAATTATTTTTCCTATTATTATTGAATGGACTTGGCAAAGAAAGCCATAAATTCACTATTCACTAATGCCAGTCCTTGTTAGGTCTCCTCAGACTGCTGTGCTTTGAAATATGAGTTTTAGTTTCAAGATGCTCTGGTTTCAAATTCTATGTAGCTATGTAGACTGAGAAAGATATTCACCCTCTCTTTACGTCAATTTTCTCAGTTGTAAAGTGTCCATAATAGTAACACTTGGGGTGCATGTGAGGATTCAGTGGAATGATTCAGATACAGCACTTTACATAGAGAACAGTTAATATATATTAAATTATCATCATTTTACTTCCTAGAAGCTAGGGTAGTAATGCAAGTGATGTTTGAAAAAGCTACCTTAGCTGATTTTGTATGCCCATCTCATCCTTGCAACTTCAATTCCTTTGAAATGGTTTTCATTATAAAAACCATAGGCTTATATATAGAATGAGATTGAATGGGTTACCACTGTCCAGAGAAAGAAATGTTTCTTCCTCATGAGGGTGAATTATGCTTTCTTTGCATTTATTTTAGTTATCTACTGCTGTGTAATAAAATACCACAAAACTTAGTGGCCCAAAGCAATAAACAATTTTTACCTTAAAACTTCTGTTGATCAGGAATCAGGGTGCAGGTTAGCTGAGTCCTATGACTTTGAGTTACTCATAAGGCTGCAACCAAAAAGTGTCATGTAAAACTGATAGCTAGTGGGAAGCAGCCACATAGCACAGGGAGATCAGCTCGGTGCTTTGTGACCACCTAGAGGGGTGGGATAGGGAGGGTGGGAGGGAGGGAAACACAAGAGGGAAGAGATATGGGGATATATGTATATGTATAGGTGATTCACTTTCTTATAAAGCAGAAACTAACACACTATTGTAAAGCAATTATACTCCAATAAAGATGTTAAGAAAAAAAAGGAAAAAAAGAAGGATAACAAGAAACTAGGAAGATGGAGGAAAGGTGAAGGGTGAACATGAGTGTGGGCTGGAAAGGAAGCAGTAATTTTCACCATGTACTTTTATGTATTATTTTGATTTTGAACTATATGAATATTCAAAAAGTATTCAATGTTTAAAAAATTCAGAAAACTATGGGCTTGTGCCTAGTTTTATTATTATACCTCTTTTTATTGGTGGTCCACACTATAATAAAAATATACAAAACATTAAAAAAAAAGTGTCAGCTGGGGCTACTGTCATTCCCACACTCAGGGTGGATCCCCGGTCCAAGCTCACTAACAAGGCTGTTGGCTAGACTCAAGCATTACTGACAGTTGGCCAGAGATATCAGTTCCTTGACATGTGAGCATCTCCATAAGGCTACTCACAACGTTTTGCTTCCCCCAGAGCAAGGGCAGAGAGAAAGAGGCCAAGAAAGATGGAAGTCAAAGTCTTTTGTTACCTAACCTTAGAAGGGACATCCCATCATTTTTACCATGTTCTATTCATTAGAAGGAAGTCACAAGGTTCAGTCCACACTCAAGGGTGGGGATTACACAAGATCATGGATATCAAGAAATGGGGATCCTTGGGGGACATCTTAGAAGCTGCCTACTACACTATTGGAATGAAATTCAGATCATTCAAAACGTTTAGTCCTCCATTTCAGCTTGGTAAGGGGAAGGAAAGTCACACCAAGTAACACCAAATGGAAATTGTTTTACATATATTTTCATGTAATGCTCATCAACTTTGTGTATTAAATATTTTTATCATATTGAAAATTATGGAAGAAAAAACGTATCCTTCCCCAAGTACCCTCCCCAGAAAAGCCCCAAAACCCTCTGTTTAACTCCAAAGCTTAACAGGTTATATGTCAATGAGATTATTATTTTAAAAAATAAACAAGTAACTTTTTTCTAGATAGCTTTAAATTTTAGAAAGAATGTAGTTCTCTAAGCTTCCCCAGGTTAGGAGGGTAGGACAGTATTTTGCCACACCTGGGCAATTCAACTTCACAGCAGCTCCCTATTAATCCAGGAAACAGAATTGTCTTTGAAAAACAGAAGAACTGATTAAAATTTCTGTCTCTTTGATTACTTACAACATCTGCTTTGTGCCCTAGGGTCCTCCTTTATCCTTAATCTGTCTAGAGTTTAAAGATTTCTTTCTGCACCTGTTATCAGATGAATCTGTGACTCTCATCAGAGAAGATGTTAATTTTTTCCACAGAAAAGCAAAGATACCTTTGCTCCTCAGAGGTAACTAACACTGAAAAAGGAGCACAGACATTCCTGTTCTTGTGTTCTCTATCTGTGTAAGGCAAATAGCGTAGGGAGTTTAGAATTCAGGCATACTTAATTCAAATTAGTCAAAGTATGCTTAATTATAAGTAACTGACATGCAGACAAATAAGGCCATTTAACAAAAATTTAACTGCTAAGCCTTGTACTTCGTTATGTTTAGGGACCCAAAAGAGCTGTTGAAAACAAATCAGTCTTTCTGGATGGATATTATCTTCTTATTTTGCAACTCCAAGAATGCTTTGGGTTATAGAAGTCTTGAAATCTATAAAACCCTTTCTAGAAAAATGTACATATTCACATGTATGTAAAATTTAATACATTTTGGAGGTTTCACAGACCCCTATTAGTCTATACATGGACTTCCAACTAAGAAACACTGCTGGGATAGAAAGTGGAAATTTATAAAATCAGGGCACGTTTGCTGGAAGAGCTGTGTATTTCAGGAGGGCTTTTGAAACTTCCCGGAGAGATCTCAAGTGCTCTCCTGCAAGGACAGTATTGTGGAATAAAGAAAGTATTTCTGTTGTAGTAGTTCTTAAGCTCTTGTATAAAAACAAATAACCTGAGAAACTTTCAAAATATGTGCACCTCTGGGCCCCACAACCAGTATTAATTCAGTAAATCCTAGGCGAGGCTCAAGAATTTGACTTAAAAGAAGGGCACAGGGGCTTCCCTGGTGGCGCAGTGGTTGAGAGTCCGCCTGCCAATGCAGGGGACACGGGTTCGTGCCCCGGTCCGGGAGGATCCCACATGCTGCGGAGCGGCTGGGCCCGTGAGCCATGGCTGCTGCGCCTGTGCGTCCGGAGCCTCTGCTCCGCAACGGGAGAGGCCACAATAGTGAGAGGCCTGCGTACCACAAAAAAAAAAAAAAAAAAAAAAGAAGGGCACAGGGCTTCCCTGGTGGCGCAGTGGTTGAGAGTCCGCCTGCTGATGCAGGGGACACGGGTTCGTGCCCCAGTCCGGGAAGAGCCCACATGCCGCGGAGCGGCTGGGCCTGTGAGCCACGGCCGCTGAGCCTGTGCATCCGGAGCTTGTGCTCTGCAACGGGAGAGGCCACAGCAGTGAGAGGCCCGCTGTACAGCAAAAAAAAAAAAAGGCACAGGAATTACTAACCAGGTGGTCCTTGAACAAGCTTGGAGAAAGGCCTTTGAGGAGCTGCCACTAAACCAAGTATCAGGGTCTCTGTCCCAGATGGATGAGCCTGGGAGCTGTGTGTCGCTGTGCCCTTCTCTCCCACAGGCTTTCTGGAGGGTTTCTATTTTGCATATGAAATATATCTCAGAAAAGTCCAGTGTAATTAGAAACGTAAAAAAGAGAACAAGTAAAAAATAACAAGCCTTGAGATCTGTTACCTAAAGGGCTTACTAATACTAGACTCTAGAATTAAAACAAATTACCTACCAATACCCAGGAAGACTTCCACCATGTAGCAGCAGTGAAATCTCTTGGGAGACTCGCCCAGGTGGTAAAAGTGTCAGGTGCACAAGCTTGCTTAGGATTCATCCTCAGGTTTAATAACGAGGAGTGAGTAAAGGGGCCAAGAGTGGGGCTAGGAAAAATTACTCCTCTTGGAATGAATGGCGGGGGAAAAGTGTTCCACCCAAGTGTTCCACCCTTGGTTCTGCCAGTGACTTGGCTTTTCACTGTGAATATTTTCATACATTTTGATAATTATAATGTTATTAATAATAACATGTTATATTTTTCCCTCTTAAGGATCTCACTTTAAAAAGACACTCAAATCAGAGTCTCTCTCTCTCCCTCTCTCTCTCACACACACACACACACAGAGACATATACACACAGTGCAGATATACAAGACAAAGTCAGGTTGGACTTACTATTTCCGTTAGGCATGGGGCATACTGCAGTGTACATACGTTTTATAAGAAGACTGTCATTTGGGGAAGGAATTTGGAGCTGGCTGGATTGCATTTAAAAGTACTACTTACTTGAAGAGCCAGGACAGCAAAAGTAAAAATGTGATTTCACAGCTAAGGCATACAGCTTTGAATAGTACTTGTTTTATTATTATTATTTAAATTCTTCATTCTTACATAGATTTTTATTACAGAAATGCCTTCTGAAAATATCTAAAATATTAGACTCATGTCTCTCAGGAACACTCATCAAGAGTGACCATAACTGTGCTTGACAGGAGAGGTGACAACACTCAGTTAACAAACCATTTGAAATTAGGTGTGGGTTTCTGTATAATTCTGATCTTGAACACATGGGTGATTTTGAGTGCCCTTATCCCATCTCTGGACCTCAGTTTTTCATATGTTATGTTATTAGGTAGAATACACTTAATACTTTTTAGGTATATGGCTTTTAGACAAAATCATAGCAAGTTGATTTTATAGACATAAGGATCTCCAGACTCCTTGTTTGTCCTTTTCCAGTCTTTGCTGGCCAGTGTGGATCTCTGCAGGTCTGTATGGTGGTTGGGATTGGAGTGGACCCAACAAGGCAAATTGGCTACAATCCCAGAACAGCCAGATCCATTCAAGGATCAGTAATGTTCTTCAGAGTTTTTAGTCCTCCACTCCACACACATGCACAGATACACACACACACCACCCACACCACCCACGGAAAGAGATCGGTCACCCAGATTGTACCCTCAGAAATGTCACTAACCACTAACTAACAGATTTCCCATGATTCTATTACTTAATCTCTCTGAGTTTTTCTTTTCTGACGTATAAGTTCTAAATTGTCTCAAAGGCCCCTTCTAGTTTTGTGATCAAAGGTTTTTTCTGGGGCAGCCACCTCTGTTTTAAATTCCTGGGACCATCAAGACTTTCTAGAGAGAATTCCAAGAGTCTCCTGAATTAGGCACTTTCCCAGGATCCAGAGTGACTTGGATTTGACCCTCTTGGTAAAAATGCTAACATCCTTTTGGAGAATGCCACAGCTACACAGGTTTTGCCTTCCTTCCTGTATATTTTAATATGTCCCAGAGTTCTTATTGATCAAAGATTCCTAGTTGATCAGGTGGTCCTGGAAGCAGGGGGTTTGGAAAAACAGGTAACAGATGGATTGAGGTGTATAGGACATAGGAAATAGTGGTGGTAGAGGGTGAAGCACTGAGAGAACACAAACACTGGGACTAGGAAGTGTTTCAACTGCGTCACATCACCTGAGGGAATCTACCAAAGATGAGGGAGTCCCACCCCGACGTATTGAGCATAGTTGGAGGTAAAGTGGGGGCAATCTGCATTTTAAAAAAATTTGCAAAATGTATTTTATGCACATGGATATTTGAAAATTATCAGCCTAGAAGTTCAGCAACCAGAGAATTAAAATATTGGGGAGAAGGAAAAAGTACCAACGGGGATAAATAAATGGAGTATTAAATACATCAAGCAAAACATGGAAGGGGTGTCCTCCAGCTCTGCTTGTTTGGGACAGTTTTTTTTTTTTTAACATCTTTATTGGAGTATAATTGCTTTACAATGGTTTGTTAGTTTCTGCTTTATAAGAAAGTGAATCAGCTGTACATATACATATATCCCCATATCTCTTCCCTCTTGCGTCTCCCTCCCTCCCACCCTCCCTATCCCACCCCTCTAGGTGGTCACAAAGCACCGAGCTGATCTCCCTGTGCTATGTGGCTGCTTCCCACTAGCTATCGGTTTTACAGTTGGTAGTGTATATATGTCCATGCCACTCTCACTTTGTCCCAGCTTACCCTTCCCCCTCCCCCTCCAGGACCCATACTTTTTTCTACAGGACTCCTCTATCTAGTCAATCCTAGTGGCTAGTGTGGAAAACACCTCGTGGCCTATTTCATTGGTAACTGTATTTCCTTTTACACATTTATGCTTGTTTCCAAGTCCCTCTTTTCTGTGAGTTGGTAAAAATCCTGGCAGGGGAATAAAATCAGCACAGCTGTCTGTTAACTTCAGTAGGACAAGAATAGTTCCTAATTAAACTCTTATGTCTTTGATTTAAAACTCCATTTAATCAAATTATTCAGCAACTTAAGGCAGTTGTTGATTACAGGGAAAGTATACCTTGAATCTTTGTAAGTTATAACTCCCTTCCAGGCCTCATCAAGCTTCTCAAAAGGGATACAACATGTGCCTTCTTAAGGAGAGCTGAAAATCTTTCAACAGCTGATTCCTTCCTCCTTGGGGCTTGCTCTTTTTTTTTTTTTTTTTTGTGGTACGCGGGCCTCTCACTGTTGTGGCCTCTCCCGACGCACAGGCTCCGGACGCGCAGGCTCAGCGGCCATGGCTCATGGGCCCAGCCGCTCCGCGGCATGTGGGATCCTCCCAGACCGGGGCACGAACCTGTGTCCCCTGCATTGGCAGGTGGACTCTCAACCACTGCGCCACCAGGGAAGCCCGGGGCTCTTTCTTAAATGATGAAAGCGCTGGCTGAATTCCAGTTGTAGACTATCATTCTTGCCTCCTTTATTTCCAGCCTGAACTTCAGGGCCTGCAGTAACTGCTGAATGACTTGAGGATGGATATAAAGGCCACTGCCTCTAGGTTGCTAGGAAGCTAATAGTAGCGAGTAGGTGGGATGGGCCAGGGGTACCTGGTGGGGCTTCTATTAGTCTGGTTGGCAGTGAATCCTTTAGGGTCTGTTGCTCTTTGGGGTTTTCCTTCTTCAGGTTCTGTTCCCACCAAATGCATGATTAGAGTTAAGGAGGCCACTCCGGAGTCTTCTCATGTCCCTTCTCTTTCTTGGGCTTCTCCACAGACTTCTCTTCCTAAGTCTTCCTCCTCATGGTTGCCTGTTAAAATGCAGTGTCAAGAAGAGAAGATGGTGGTAGCTGTTCAGAGAGAGTGTTCAGGAAAGGAAAGATGGTGAACCCATCCCATATGAATCTCAGCCCAGTTGGCTGCTGTTACAACTATTTAGACTCAGTAAACAATGCAGCCATCTTTGAAGTTGGGCTCCATGAATAGCACAGTGCAGTACAGGTAAGACTCCTCACTGGGAGTTTGTCAAGATGCCATAGTTTGATTAAGAAACTAATAGGAGGGGTAATGCAGTACAGCAAGAAGCATAGAGTCCTTTTGTTTAAAAGATGTAGCTTTTTCTAGTTACTTCTAAGACTTATTTTGAGAGGTTGTCAAATTACCTCACTACCTTCACCTTATCACCTATCAAATCAACTTCTTTATGTTTACACAATGACGTAAAGTACATGAGTGACTTGAACTCATCTTGCTGCTGTCAGCATCATTTTAGGTGGTCTGAGTAATGTCCAGCTCCTATAACTTTAACCAAATGGTGGAGAATGTTGTGAATAATATTCAAGTTGCTTCATTTTTGTTTTCTACCCTTGAAAAATAGTCAATTATTATGATAGATCAAGCTATGAGAAGTCGTTTCTACAAGCTAAACAATCTAATTATGAGAATAAATTGCCCATAGAATAGAGTGAGAGATGCAATGTGCTAACAACTACTTTCTCTCTGCCTTTTGAGGTAAATCCTATTTTTCACCAAGTAATAGGTGAAGAAACTGAGGCTTAGAGAGTTTGAGTAATTTGATGCAATACAGTTGATAACTAGCAGTATTAGGATTAAAACCTAGATTTTTCTTAATTCATATCATTAACATTGATCTATGCCACAGTTATTTTTCATGAATCTCTGGAGAAACCAGTTTGGAATGTAAGTTTCATGTGGTGTTAACATATAGATACCAGCCGGCTATATATAAAGCTTCTTCAAAAGATGGTGGAAAATGCCACAAAAAGTATTGCTACAGTGTGTGAGCTCTCCTTCCAAGAAGTCATCCTGCTAAGGTGACAGATATTTGTCTGGTTCTATCTAGATGACTCCTGACACACTGGTATATGCCATAATTCTACACTACAATTCATTGCCTGCCAACAGTTCTGGTATCTGGAGAACTAATCCAACTGTCATTCCAATAAAATGTTCTTATACCAGGTGAGATGTCTCATAGTTGTTACTGCCCTATTATGACTCCCCCCTTCAACTCCCTCGGCTGGTTTACTATTAATGTCTCATTCAGGAGGAGGAGTGTGGGCAGCAAAGCCATTCAACCCACGTGGATTCCATTTAGTTCTACTCTGTCCTCTCAGCAGAGAATGAAATGCACCATGAGATGGATGACTGGTAGGTAGAGGCATGAGTAAATTAGAGGCTACTCCTCACCTCCAGTTGCTCTACAGGTGATATCTCAATACAGAATCTTGGAGTTCTGAGAGGAATTATACTAGCTTCCAACTTAGGGATGTTATTCACATTCAAGCGGATGTCCACACTGGGAGTCATACTGCTCTAAGGCTCTCCATTGATTCATATGTAGCCATGCGAACTCCAAACACAGAATCTACTCCTTGACATATCCTTATTGATTTTGTTTTTTTTGGCCGTGCGCGGGCCTCTCACTGCTGCGGCCTCTCCCGCCGCGGAGCACAGGCTCCAGACGTGCAGGCTCAGCGGCCATGGCTCACGGGCCTAGCCACTCCGCTCCGCACAAACCCGCGTCCCCCGCATCGGCAGGCGGACTCCCAACCACTGCACCACCAGGGAAGCCCCTCCTTATTGATTTTTCAGTGGGTAAGTTACATGAAGCTCCCTTGTCAATTCCCAGCTATAAAGTAATTCAGTAGCCAGTGCTCTTTAATTATGTAGCTGACTGGTGGATGGTCAATCAAAAGATGTTTTTACCTTCATCTTACCAAGGCTCAAACAAAATCTGGTGAGTTACATTTCTTGCTCTGTTATGGGTGATCTAGCATTAACATTCTAAATATGAGTCCAAGTCCACCTAAGTTTCAACTACAAATTATTCCCTAGCTCTATATTACGTGCCATCTGAAGACTACTGAAGCATTGGTTGACCCAGATTCTTCAAACAAGGCTTGCTCTTTTAGTAGATCATGAAAATTGTGGGTATAGTTGTTGGAGTATCTGTAGGTTTTGACCTGAATGTCAATGGCTCTAAATAACTTTAGGTGTAAACCACTATGACCATGTAGAGGCAAATTCAGTAAAAATACAGTTGTTAGGAAGAGATCAGTAGCCCTTTAAGGCCGAATAGAACAAGTTATATTTTTTCCCAGGTGTTAGGACAGGCAGGGAAAGAATGGCTATAACTTGTGACCATACATGTAAGTTAACTGCTTAACATCTGTATCAAGGAACTAAGCACTTTACAATTTTAATATGAGAGTTAGGTCTTTTTTATTATTAAAGGGGAGTAGTTAGCACCTATTAATAATGACTAAGACAATTGGCAAATTAGGTTTTCAATCAATGTCCATGTTTCTCAAATCATATTCTTTCCTAATTAAAGAACCTAGGAGAGTTCTCAACATTGGCTGCATGATAGAATTTTTACGAGCTTCCCAGGTCATCTAATAAGGGGTCACTAACCCAGAGCAATTAAATCAGAAGCTTTAGGGTGTAGAACCCAGATAGTAATTCTGAAACTTCCCAGGTGATTCCAATGTGCATCTAAGGTTGAAAAACTCTGGTCTAGAATAAATACTATTAATCAGTCATTTAAGGAAAGACTAAACCTATAATATACTTTTGTCCATTAAATCATACCTTATTCACTAACACTAAGCTTTGAAATAATCAAAGTTAGTATATCTTAATATATAAATCTTTCATAATGCAGGTGACACCTGGCACCTATATCACAGGTGGCTTCGATAAGCTGGACAGCTCCAATTTAACCTTATTACAATCTACTTAAAAGTTATCAGAAGCTTTGTTTCTTTAGTGCTCAAAGTTAGGCTTCAGTAATCCCCCCCAAATCTTCCTTTTTTGTGTAAAAAAAACCAAACCAAACAAACAAAAAAAACTACCAACTCCAGTAAAAGAGTAGAGTTAGCTGTAATGGGGGCAGAATAATAAACAGGAGTAGAATCTCAGATATACTTCCTCAAACTTATCTTGGTTAGTTATCCTATTTCTACTATAGCTTATTCAGGACTAAAAACCTACACTTCTAGTTTGAACTTAGTTTGCTGTCCTCTTCGTTATTAGGTACTGAACCCTACAATCAACTGATTGTCTTACGTTGGCCATGCAGACAATACATCTAGAGTTTTAGATCATCAGAGGAACTTTAGGCTCTAAAAGAACGCATAGAACACTTTGGAGGGCTCAACTTTGGCCATCTTTACCTTTTGGGATAAATATAACTGTATTCACTCAAATATCATGTTCATTTTTCTCTTAGGAAAAGAATAAACTGTTTTTCATACTAAATCTTTTCTCTCCTCCTATACCATCTTTTTCTTTAAACACTGGCCGAGTCAATTGGTATAAACCTAGTCTAATTGATCCCTTAAGATGCTGTACTTTGAGTCTTTTTTTGTTTGGTTTTTTGTTGTTGTTGTTGCTGTTGTTGTTTTTTTGCGGTACGCGGGCCTCTCACTGCTGTGGCCCCTCCCGTTGCGGAGCACAGGCTCCCGACGCGCAGGCTCAGCGGCCATGGCTCACGGGCCCAGCCGCTCCGCGGCATGTGGGATCTTTCCGGACCGGGCCACAAACCCGTGTCCCCTGCATCGGCAGGCGGACTCCCAACCACTGCGCCACCACGGAAACCCTGTACTTTGAATCTTATCTAAGGCTATTAGACACTTTTCTTAGAGCCAGCAGCTTCTATATGCAAGTTTTAGGAATTTGATTTCACAAAATAAAAAGTAACCAGTTAGGGCTTCCCTGGTGGCGCAGTGGTTGAGAGTCCGCCTGCCAATGCAGGGGACACGGGTTCGTGCCCCAGTTTGGGAGGATCGCACATGCCGCGGAGCGTCTGGGCCTGTGAGCCATGGCTGCTGAGCCAGCGCGTCTGGAGCCTGTGCTCCGCAACGGGAGAGGCCACAGCAGTGAGAGGCCCGTGTACGGCAAAAAAAAAAAAAAAAAAAAAAAAGTAACCAGTCAAATAATGAATGTCATTCCCCTGCTTGAATTTTGTTACTATGCTTCTGTGAACCTTCTAGATGAGTATTGTCAAAGTTGATGATTTATCGGCTAGAGGTATAATAAGGATTATAGCTCTTTGCTGTTATCTTCCAGGTGGTCTCCTCTAGAAGGTAACATTGACATTTGTAACTGCTGTGAGACTCGAACCTGTTAAAAAAAAAAAAAAAAAAAATTTACATCCCTCCCTGAAGCTGGCCCAAAGCTACTGGGAGAAAGTTGTGTGGTCAAGGCAGAGTAGGGATCTTATAAGTCAATCAGCAAAGATGTAGGAGTCTCAAAGCCAGTGTCTCACAACCTTATTTTCTTTTTCAAAATCACTTCCTTAGGGATAAAAATGTTAATTCTAAGAAAAGTTAAATACTAAGGAATAAGAAATTTTCAGGTATGATTGAACTTTTAAGGGCCATGACCATTGTTAATATCTAAGACTTTTGCTCTAAAAACTTATTTTGGCCCTTTGAGTATGATATTGCTTTTTATTGAGAATTCATGCTCTAAGCTCAGGATGGCTTGAGCTATGTTCTATTAAAAGGGACCATCTGACCTGTCTAATTACCAAATTCAGGAAGTTCTAGGAGAGAGATGGAGGCAGCTGTGCTAGTTGGTCCTCTCTTGACCAGTGCTACTCATGACACCAACAATAGTGCTGGCCAAGTGGAATTAGCTTCATCCCAAGGAGTGATTAACCATAGAGTATAGATAAGAAAGATTCTAAGCATTCTGGCATTAACATTTTACAAAAATCCTAGGTGAGGAGAAGGAACTAGGAACTATATTGCTATTGGCTTTTGGAGCTAGAACCATAACCACTGCTGCTTTCTTTATAGCATTGCTGTACAAAAGACTGAAGAAATCTACTTGAGAGTTTTATCACTATCCTAATAAATGAATATACATAAGCAGTGGCAGTTCTGTTGCAATATTTGTGTAAGACTTCTTATACAAACTACTTCTTAAAACTAGAAGAGAAACCATAACAGATCCTAACAGTTTTGGACTATAGGGCAATCCATTGCAATTATAGCTTCAACAATTCACTTTCTAGCTAGAATAACTTCTTGTCTCTTGGAATTCTATCCCCTTTCCCTCTTCCCACCCTCCAAGCATTAGTTTCTTTAGCTTTTACCTACGGGCATCCTGGAGGTTTAGGACTATGCAAGGCTGAAGTGTATTTGTGTGGATGTAACTAAAGATGAGTTTTGTGCATAGACATTGTCTTTAAATTCCTTAGACTGGAAGAGATACGATCTTTGATTCTCGAATCTCATTTTTGGATGGTATCCATCATCATTGCTCGTCCTTGATTTCTAGCACAGTACTAGGGCCTGTGTTTTTGAGAATACCAAGTGTTCACCCAGAGATTGTGGTCTACTTGATATAGAATAACAAGTGGTGGGGGGAGGAGGACTAGGGAAATAGGAAGTGATAGAAGGCAGGACATCGGAATTATCTGAAAAGCTTTTTCTAAATACCATTTTTATCTGCCACACCAGTGACCAGAGCTGTCTCTCAATACAAATAGTTAAATAGAATAATTGGACCAAAGGCAAAGAGAAACAAACGTTTAGGGGTGCATTTTATATTTGAGTTGTAGAAGAGTCTTCAGTGCCTTTTAAAATTGTACTTCTGAGAAGGGAAATATGTAAGAACTTACTCTGAAATATGTAAGAACTTACTTTAGCCAACTGTCCTTATCTTCAGGCATTATTATTGGGAGAGAAGAAAATAGGTTTCCCCTAACTATGGCCCTTTTGGAGAATAGCATGAATCTGGTTCTGATGGTAGCCTTGGTTTATGCTCTCCTGGAGAAAGGAGATGATAGCACAGTATCCCCCTTCAATAACATGACCAAGAACTCCCATAAGAATTCTTCGTTAGACAGGACACCTGGACATAAGTTTCTTAATCTTATAAAGAAAATGCAAGAAAGACAAGTTCATTTGTATCTGTTGAACAAGGAAACAACTTTTAGATGACAGGGCTCTTTGCGTTATCTAATTTTCATTGACCATTTCTTGGTTTGACACCTCAGTGATTTCACAGAGTAGAACAATAAGCTTATTTTAATGTAAAAGCATTACTCATTAAGACAAAGCTGTAGTTCATCTCTAGATTCAGTCTACAAATATTGTAGTAGGTCACATGCAAAAACAGCTTAGTGCAGAGGAATATCCATTAGGGACTGGGTTACGTGGGCAGAAATGAGAACCAAAAAAGAAATCAGGAACTGGGACCAAACAAACCAGTTCAACATTCTGATACTGGCTTCAATGTTAAGAATATTTTAAAATACCAGAAACTTTGGGGGCAGCTCTAAAATATTAGCAAGCATTAGAAAAATCATTTGGAGTGCTGTTAAATCTCAGATTGCTAAGCCTCTTCCCCAGAGTTTCTGATTTAGGAGGGCTGAGCCGAGGCCTGGTAATCTGCATTTATAAGGCATTCCCAGATGATGGTTGTGCTGCTGGTCTGGGAACCGCACTTGGAGGCCATGATTTAGAGAGCTGCAGCTCTTGTGAGGCCTGGTCTTAGGAAGAACATTGGTCACACCTGATGAAGGAAGTGTTTGCTAAAACTCTAATCACAATTATTGCTGTGTGGGAATTTCTGCAACCTCACATACCTTTAATCTCATCTTTTAATGAGGCATTTACTCTTTTCCCTTTCACTGCAACTCAGTATTTTCTTAGCTACTGATATGAGAGTGGGATGTGGAAGTAACCTGCCCTCTCCAGTTCTTATTTTCATACAAAAGCTTGGGACTTGGCACTTCCTCCTCCATCCTGATATCTCCCGGGTCTAACAATACTTAGGATCTTTGGCACCTTCTCTTTTGAAGTAAGCTAGCAGGCCCTCATAGGCTTCTCTTATCTTTTAGCCTCTTGATGATATTATCAATAAAATAACTTCTCATCCCTCTGAAACTCTGACACCCTACATTCTCTAAGGTGTGTGTCTTGTGATTTAATGGAAAAGAAGTTTCATTAGTGACTTCTTCTAAATGCAATTTTTGGCATCCTACTATTTGCATTTCTAACACAACAGGACCCCAAGAATTGTTGCTGGCAATTCTACCTCAGCATCCCAGTGGTGTACCCCTCATTTACTTCAGATACCGTAAAAATGAGGCTAACAACACTTAGCAAATGTTGATGAAAGCTAGATGGTGTGCACAGCATCCCTGTCCCTTCTAACCCATATACTAAGGTGAAAGACACTGCCTTCCTCACTGTATAGATATCATTTTCCCTATAGAGGGGCCACTGCCTTTATTCCTTGTTCTAGCAGCAAGATTATAAAACACAGGGTATGGAATATGATTGATTTAAGCCAGTCATGTTAATCAAATTCTTATTTGCCAGTAATTTGTCTAGGGGAGGACATGTGACTAACTCAACACTAGTGACGTAAGGAAATCTTGGGTTTTTGGGGGATAAATTTTCCTCCCTCAGAGAGGGTATGAAAACAGCTCATCTCTCTCTACCCCCTTTATTTCTACTTGGATACTGCTCTATGAAGGTATATTGCTTGGAATCACTGCAGCCATCCTGTGACCATGGGGGAAAGGAGAGGCAGTAACAGAGATGCTCACTCAAAGCCCTGACATTGCTGAGCCTCTGAAACATCTCTGGAACTGCCTAACCTTGGATTTGTTTTTATTTGAGAAAATATCTTTTACTTAAGTCACCTTATTAAAAACTAGTTGAATTTGAAACAATTTTAACTGGTCACTAATGAAAGATATATTAGGTCTTTGTTAAATAGCAAAAGACCTGGCCACTTATTTTCTGGGTTTGTTTTGGAGTGTGGCCTCTGCTTCCCCAGAGGAGTAAAACTTGGTCTTCTGCTTTGATAGGGAAGCAGATGAATGACTCTTGGCTGGGACTCAGCAGGGGCGGTGAGAACAGTCTGGCTTTCTTAAGCCCTAATTAGTCTAACCTAGTTCACAGCCTCCAACAAAGTTGCTGAATTGATTTTTTTTTAAATCACCAGGTGCTATGGCAATTGCCATAATATTATGACAGTGCTAATACAATATAACCCAGTTGAAATACAAAGCACTCTCCGGAGAGCAAAGTAGAGAGGCTTTTGTTTGAGCTGGTTCCAAACTTTCTGACCTTCCTAACATAAGTGGGGGTGGGAATGGAGAGGTGAAAGGGAGGCTCAGTATGCTATTCTATTCAAATCATCACTGTAGCTATAGTACTAAGATACCTGTTAGCTCTGGAGATAGCCCTTCACAGATCCTGTCAAACAGCCCATGACTCTGTGACTTAGTGTCTCGGCCTACTTAACTGGGTGAAGTGTGAACATTCTCTATCCAAAGACCACTCCCCCAGCTAGGTGAAACACTGGCTCTGATAAGGCCCTTCCATCCCCTTCTCCTTCTCCTTTGCTATGGAGCCTGAAATTCTTCTCACTGGTCACTCTTTTAGAGTTAGAAGTTGTGTGCAGGAGGGTGGAGGGGTGTGGTCTAGGGGATGTGCACTTATTCTCTTCAGAAGGGGAATCATAAATTACTCATATTAGGACTTTGTGGCCATGCTAATGGATTACATTTCTTTAGATTATTATGTACTTGTGCATTATAGGGAATGGAGCCAAGGATAAGTGATCTACTTTTAAAGAAAGCCTGGAACATAAACTAGTTGAGATGCTATGTGGATCTTAGGAGATTTAGTATATGAACAGGGGGTTCAAAACAGTGTGATTCTCCCCATGTTGTGTCAATAATCAGGGACAGTACCACCGGTGGTGTGTGCTATGTATTGCGTTCTCTCATCACCGACTCTTAGGCTCCCAGGCCAACCACCTTTGGGCAGAGGACCAACGTTCCCATACCTATCTGATCACCAGACTCAATTAGTCATCTTGTTAAACTGCAGATGTATAGGTTCCATCCTAGAGCTACTAAATCAGAATCACAGGATGCTTGGGAGCCACTGTTCTTGAGGAGTTATTGCAATATTTTTAGAATTGAGCTTCCTTTTTCTGTGATTCTAAAGTCTAGATGAATCCTAGGGAATGCATCATCTAATGTGACCCCTTTTTATGGGAATGTCAGTCTGGATGACACCTGGGCAGCTCTAGAATATTGTCTCCCAGTTTCATGCCCAAAATTTCTTTTCCTCAGAAGGCCCTTCAGAGGCAGAGGGAGATGCAATGAGCAAAGTTAGAATGTTGGAAGGAAAGGCATCTTTATGGAAAGGCGAATAGATAACTGAGGTCAGTTTACATAAAGTAGTGAGAGGTGATCAGGTAGGAAATATACAAGTTTATTAGCTGTAGAGAGCTGTCAAGGTAAGGCTGAGGTTTTAGCAGCAAGAAATACTGTATTGGTGGAGGTGTGGATAGTATTCAGTAATTTAGTATACAGTACATCATCTCTTCAGATGGACATTGATTCGTGAGGGAAACCAGTGCAGTTCGTTACAATAGTTCAGGCCACTTGGATTAGGATGGCAACTGTGATGGTTGAAAGCAGGGAACACATGAAAGAATGTTAATTGAGAGACTGTGACTAATTTTAGGAAACAAGGGGGAAAAGCATTAAAAAAGGACATTTCTAAATCTTGTGCTTTAGGGGCAATAGAGGACCATTAAGTGAACTGGAAAAGATATTTGATTTGGGAGGGAGAAAAGTTGGCTTCTGAACATTATTAAAGAGATCCTAGCAATAGCCAGGTGAACAAGCTGTGTGCCTGACTGAGGCTACGTGGAAGGAGGTTATCGATGGAGGGCAAGTTTCAGTCTGCATTTCCTGGGTTGAGCATGTTGACTGGCACACAAGAAACCCTTTATTTTTGAATGACTAGTAAGCTTGGAAAAGAAAAGGCAAGTGCCTTTACTGAGTTTATTTAATGGTTTGAATTTTGTTACAAAAGAAAATGGTTTTATTTTGGTTTTATTTTTTCCAATCACCATATTTAAACATTCTCTGGATCTCATTTCCATGTCCCTTAATGACATCTTATTATAGATTCCATGGTTTCACTTTGGTTATTAAAACAGTCTCGTTTTGGTCATTAAAACTCTGCTAGATACTAAAATCCAGTCTTATATGACTTAAAAATGGAATCTCATATTCAGATTACACTTTACACTTCTCACTTCTTCTGACTCTTAAGAATGCATGGGAAAGTTGTATAATCTGTTCTCTTACATTTTTTGATCTTTCACTCTTCCTCTCACTGCCCGGCCCCCAAGTGTGAGATAATCACTGTTGAGGTAGGAGGACAGATGGATAATAGACAAAGGAACTAATGTTTTACCTGGCTGATGTTTTGTATTATAGTTATCTGTATAGCAGGCACTCAAAGGATGGCTGTCTTCTGAGCACATTTTGAGAGATTCTGTGCCCAGCTCTTTTCAAAGATCTCACCTCTAAACAGTTTTAGGATGTGGAAAATATACTCTCTAACTGACTACAGTGTCTACCCTATGCAGGACCTACCCAAGCAAAGTAAAGCTGGACCAAGAGCAAGTGAAAGTCCAGCCTGTGTCCCTTTATTGCTCATCACTGCCAGCCACCGTCTCCACAAGGTGTGTTTAAGATGTCTGAGCCTGACCTCATGCATTTTACTGTTCCAAATAGCTGAAATACGCATCAAATGCCCTCTCTTCTTGCCTTGCCAGCAGGTTGCTCCAGATACCTCCTCCTCTCAGAATACTCCAGGCCAGAAATAGGCATTAGTCTCTACGATACTGTCTTCAAGTTTCAGTATCAGATATAGCTCTCACAGTGTGTGGACTTATGCGTGTGAGTTTCTGAAGCTTAGCATGCAGCCAGTTGAGGAATGAGGTGTCAGTTCCCTTTTCTTCCAGAACCCCCCATTATCTTGAAGGATGGGTCTCTTGGAGTCACTGTCAGGTAGGACAGAAATGCAGTAAAAATACTCTCCCTCCCAAGGCCCATGGTTCCTTGAATCTATGACTTTGCTTTGAATATCTAGTCTTCTGTATAGACTGAAGGTAGTAGGAGGATGAGGTTAATCCTCACCCCTGCATTGTAATAAATTGTATAAGGATGAGTCTACTGATGTTTCTGTAGAATATGGGAATATCAATTGCCTCTTTTCCAAAGCTTTAGCTAAAAATCTGAGATAATAGGAAAAGCCCCCTCACCATCCTAGTATAGGTTTATTCTATGAACAACATTTACTGGTTCTTCTAAGTACCAGATACTGTTCCAGGTACCAAGGATCCCAGATAAGCTCTTTGCTTTCATTGAGCTTATATCCTTCCTGGAGAGTTGGGGGGAGTAGAGGAAAAAATGATAAACAAATAGGAAAATAGCAAACTCATATCCATGTTAACTATGCAGAGTTAAAACAGGGGATCTATCAGGTGACGGGATGATTAATCGGAGGGGGTGGGGCAAGCTTCTGAAGAGGGCAAAGTTATATTTTTTTATTGAAATAAATTGGTTTATAATATTGTGTTAGTTTCAGGTATACAGCATAGTGATTCAGTATTTTTGCAGATTATACTCCATTATAGGTTATTACAAGATAATGGGTATAATTCCCTATGCTATACGGTATATCCTTGTTGCTTATCTATTTTACATATAGACAGGTTTGTATCTGTTAATCCCATACCCCTAATTTGCCCCTTCCACTTTCCCTCTCCTGCTTGGTAACCACAAGTCTGTGAGTCTGTTTCTGTTTTGTATATACACTCATTTGTATTATTTTTTTGGATTTCACATTAAGTGACATCATACGCTGTTTGTCTTTGTCTGAGTTATTTCATTGAGCATAATATTCTCTAGGTCCATCCACACATTTCATTGTTTTTAATGGCTGAGTAATATTCCATACCATATATACAACACATCTTTTTAATCTAATCATCTGTTGATGAACACTTGGATTACTTTTTTTTCTTTTCCTGCAAATAGCTTTTAATTCCACATCATGTATAGCTTTTAATTCCACATTGTGTTTGTGAAATTACATGGTAGTACACATACATCTACTTTATTTGTTTCTCCAAGCTCTGGCTTATATTTTTACTTTCTCTAAGGTCCCTTTTAATGCACAGAAATTTTAAGTCCAATGTAGTCAAATTTATCAGTTGTTTCCTTTATGTCTTACGGGGGTTTTGCCTTATTTAAACAATCCTTTAATGATGTGAGTTCATAAAGCTTTTCATGATCCATCTATAATTCACCTAGAACTTACATATCTTTTATATAATGTGATATAAGTATACAATTTTATTATTCTTCTGTCCATATGGATAACCATTGTCCCAGCATCATTGTCTTTTCCTAATAATTTACAATGCACCAATTTCATGGTTTTAATTATTATATGTTTCCTATAATACTTTTATATAATACTATTATTATGTAAAATTATAATAATAATAGACCAGATTTGCTGTTCTTCAAACTTCCTTGGCTATTCTCTGTCCTCAGTTGATATATATACAATTAGATTTCCCTTGCTAAGTTCCATGAAAAAAAAAAACTGATGGGAATTTCATTGAATCTGTGGATCAATTTGGAGAAAACCCAGTGTCTTTATAATAGTATGTCCTCTCATCCATGTACATGGTACATCTCTAGAATGTCTTTTAAAAATCTTTTAATTGTTTTGTAATTTTCTCTATAAAGATCTTCTGCCTCTTTTTGTTAGGCGTTTTTTTTTTTTTTTTTTTTTTTTTTAGTTTCTGCTTTATAACAAAGTGAATCAGTCATACATATACATCTGTTCCCACATCCCTTCCCTCATGCATCTCCCTCCCTCCCACCCTCCCCATCCCACCCCTCCAGGCGGTCACAAAGCACCGAGCTGATCTCCCTGTGCTCTGCAGCTGCTTCCCACTATCTATCTACCTTACGTTTGGTAGTGTATATATGTCCATGCCTCTCTCTCACTTTGTCCCAGCTTACCCTTCACCCTCCCCGTATCCTCAAGTCCATTCTCTAGTAAGTCTGCATCTTTATTCCCATCTTATCCCTAGGTTCTTCATGACCATATTTTTTTAAGATTCCATATATATGTGTTAGCATACGATATTTGTTTTTCTGTTTCTGACTTACTTCACTCTGTATGACAGACTCTAGGTCCATCCACCTCACTACAAATAACTCAGTTTTGTTTCTTTTTATGACTGAGTAATATTCCAGCGTATATATGTGCCACATCTTCTTTATCCATTCATCTGTTGATGGACACTTAGGTTGCTTCCATGTCCTGGCTATTGTAAATAGAGCTTCAGTGAAGATTGTGGTACATGACTCCTTTTTTTTTTTTTTAATATCTTTATTGGAGTATAATTGCTTCACAATGGTGTGTTAGTTTCTGCTCTATAAGAAAGTGAATCAGTTATATATATGTGCCCATATCTCTTCCCTCTTGCATCTCCCTCCCTCCCACCCTCCCTATCCCACCCCTCTAGGTGGTCACAAACCACCGAGCTGATCTCCCTGTGCTTTGTGGCTGCTTCCCACTAGCTATCTATTTTACGTTTGGTAGTGTATATATGTCCATGCCACTCTCTCACTTTGTCACAGCTTACCCTTCCCCCTCCCCATATCCTCAAGTCCATTCTCTAGTAGATCTGTGTCTTTATTCCCATCTTACCCCTAGGTTCTTAATGACCTTTTTTTTTTTTTTGCTTCTTGATTCCATATATATGTGTTAGCATACGGTATTTGTTTTTCTGTTTCTGACTTACTTCACTCTGAATGACAGACTCTAGGTCCATCCACCTCACTACAAATAACTCAATTTTGTTTCTTCTATGGCTGAGTAATATTCCATTGTATATATGTGCCACATCGTCTTTATCCATTCATCTGTTGATGGACACTTAGGTTGCTTCCATGTCCTGGCTATTGTAAATAGAGCTGCAATGAACATTTTGGTACACGACTCTTTTTGAATTACAGTTTTCTAAGGGTATATGCCAGTAGTGGGATTGCTGGGTCATATGGTAATTCTATTTTTAGTTTTTTGAGGAACCGCCATACTGTTCTCCATAGTGGCTGTATCCATTTATATTCCCACCAACAGTGCAAGAGTATTCCCTTTTCTCCACACCCTCTCCAGCATTTATTGTTTCTAGATTTTTTGATTATGGCCATTCTGACTGGTGTGAGATGATATCTCATTGTAGTTTTGATTTGCATTTCTCTAATGATTAATGATGTTGAGCATTCTTTCATGTGTTTGTTGGCAATCTGTATATGTTCTTTGGAGAAATGTCTATTTAGGTCTTCTGCCCATTTTTGGATTGGGTTGTTTGTTTTTTTGATATTCAACTGCGTGAGCTGCTTGTAAATTCCAGAGATTAATCCTTTGTCAGTTGCTTCATTTGCAAATATTTTCTCCCATTCTGAGGGTTGTCTTTTCATCCTGTTTATGGTTTCCTTTGCTGTGCAAAAGCTTTTAAGTTTCATTAGGTCCCATTTGTTTATTTTTGTTTTTATTTCCATTTCTCTAGGAGGTAGGTCAAAAAGGATCTTGCTGTGATTTATGTCATAGAGTGTTCTGCCTATGTTTTCCTCTAAGAGTTTGATGGTGTCTGGCCTTACATTTAGGTCTTTAATCCATTTTGAGTTTATTCTTGTGTATGACGTTAGGGAGTGTTCTAATTTCATTCTTTTACATGTAGCTGTCCAGTTTTCCCAGCACCACTTATTGAAGGGGCTATCTTTCCTCCACTGTATATTCTTGCCTCCTTTATCAAAGATAAGGTGACCATTTGTGTGTGGGTTTATCTCTGGGCTTTCTATGCAGTTCCATTGATCTATATTTCTGTTTTTGTGCCAGTACCATACTGTCTTGATTACTGTAGCTTTGTAGTATAGTCTGAAGTCAGGAAGCCTGATTCCTCCAGCTCCGTTTTTCTTTGTCAAGATTGCTTTGGCTATTCAGGGTCTTTTGTGTTTCCATACAAATTGTGAAATTTTTCATTCTAGTTCTGTGAAAAATGCCAGTGGTAGTTTGATAGGGATTGCATTGAATCTGTAGATTGCTTTGGGTCGTATAGTCATTTTCACAATGTTGATTCTTCCAATCCAAGAACATGGTATATCTCTCCATCTATTTGTATCATCTTTAATTTCTTTCATCAGTGTCTTATAACTTTCTGCATACAGGTCTTTTGTCTCCTTAGGTAGTTTTATTCCTAGGTATTTTATTCTCTTCGTTGCGCTGGTAAATGACAGTGTTTTCTTAATTTCACTTGCAGATTTTTCATCATTAGTGTATAGGAATGCAAGAGATTTCTGTGCATTAATTTTGTATCCTGCAACTTTACCAAATTCATTGATTAGCTCTAGTACTTTTCTGGTAGCATCTTTAGGATTCTCTCTGTATAGTATCATGTCATCTGCAAACAGTGACAGCTTTACTTCTTATCTTCCAATTTGTATTCCTTTTATTTCTTTTTCTTCTCTTATTGCTGTGGCTAAAACTTCCAAAACTATGTTGAATAATAGTGGTGAGAATGGACAGCCTTGTCCTGTTCCTGATCTTAGAGGAAATGGTTTCATTTTTTCACCATTGAGGACGATGTTGGCTCTGGGTTTGTCATATATGGCCTTTATTATGTTGAGGTAAGTTCCCTCTATGCCTACTTTCTGGAGGGTTTTTATCATAAATCGGTGTTGAATTTTGTCAAAGGCTTTCTCTGCATCTATTGAGATGATGATATGGTTTTTATCCTTCAGTTTGTTAATATGGTGTATCACATTGATTGATTTGCGTATATTGAAGAATCCTTGCATTCCTGGGATAAACCCCACTTGATCATGGTGTATGATCTTTTTAATGTGCTGTTGGATTCTGTTTGCTAGTATTTTGTTGAGGATTTTTGCATCTGTGTTCATCAGTGATATTGGCCTGTAGTTTTCTTTTTTTTTATAACATCTTTGTTTGGTTTTGGTATCAGGGTGATGGTGGCCTTGTAGAATGAGTTTGGGAGTGTTCCTCTGTCGTCTATGTTTTGGAAGAGTTTGAGAAGGATAGGTGTTAGCTCTTCTCTAAATGTTTGATAGAATTCTCCTGTGAAGCCATCTGGTCCTGGGCTTTTGTTTGTTGGAAGATTTTTAATCACAGTTTCAATTTCAGTGCTTGTGATCGGTCTGTTCATAGTTTCTATTTCTTCCTGATTCAGTCTCGGAAGGTTGTGCATTTATAAGAATTTGTCCTTTTCTACCTGATTGTCCATTTTATTGGCATATAGTTTGGATTACTATTAACTGTCAATATTCACTTGATAAGTGACAGCCTTGGGGATAGTTAGGCTTACACAATAGAGCTGGGGTCAGCAAACTGCAGTGAGCCACACTGAACCTGCCATTTGTTTGTGTAAGTTTTATTGGGACACAGTCACACCTGGTTCTTAACATACTGTCTGTAGCTGTTTTTACACAACAGCTGGAGAGTTGAATGATGAACGACCTTACAGAGGACTGTATGGTTTACAAGCCTAAAATATTTATCCTCTGGTTCTTTACAGAAAAAGTTTGCTGACTCTCGCTATAAGAATAAAATGTGTTGCGGTGTGACAATACACTAAGAATCTGAATAACATACCAAGATGAAAGTTATTTTTATTATTCAATGAATTAGTCATATTTTTCCTGCTCTACAATCAGTCCATCACAGAATCACTGAATTCCTAGGTGCAGTTGCTTTTCTTACTAATTAGAATTACTTACCAAACCTGTTTATGGAATAAGCATCTGGCACCCATGGATATTTGCCTGGTCTGGCTATTGGATACAGTTTGCTTCTCATTAAGGTCGAATATTTATTGATATATTCGATCCAGAATCTATCACAAATATCAGGGCACTCTCACAGCAAAGTTTAGGTTCTCGCTTATGGGGTGTGAGTAATGTCAGCATTTGTGCCAAAGAATGCCTTCAGAGACCCTTAAGACCATTTCCTTGTGTATTTACTTCCTGTTGTTTGACTCCTATGAAATATTTTTAAATGTTTTCCCTTTCTAATTTGTGTCCTTTTACAAAGTGTTTGTCAAATATTGATTCCCTTCCACAATGGGGCTTGAATGCAGCTGATGGTTGTTTTGTTTCACAACTTTGATTAATGCAGCTCTTGCTGCTGCCAAAGTCCTTTTTTGTGTACCAGCTTCATCCATTGACCTCCGCTCTGTGCTAGGAACAGGGTTTGTTTAATGGTTGCAGCTGGGGGATCACACATCCTCTTCCTGATTTTATAAGTTGTGCTACTATAGAGCTTTTCATCTATGGTCTCAGTGCCTTTTCCCAGTGTTCTAATTGAGGCAACACAACAGCTCTGCTGTAGAGGATATAATTATGCTCATTCTTTTGTGCAGACGCCAACAACAAGGTAAATAACTTTGTCCAAGTTCATGGAGAAAGTTCTCAGTTATAGTGCTATTTTTTTCTATCAAATATGCAAATGTGATCGGCCCTTTTTGTGATCACAGTTGTCTCTCCTGTTCCCTGGTTCCCACCATTTTACCTCTCGTTAATGGCTTTCGTGTTTGTATTCACCAATTCCTCCTGCAGCTTTCTGGATCTTTTCTCCTGATGTGACCCCAAACTTGATTGTTTATACCAATTCTTGTATTTTCCACAGGGCATCCTAAATGCACTCAAATAGGTATGTGTCCATTTTTAATCACGCTACAAGGCTGAGCCCTCTGGAACCTCTCTTTGCTGCTAGTCTTAAGCCTGACCAGACTCACTCAGTGTAGCATTCTGGCCTTACTTTCTCTGTCACTGTTCTTTTTTGGCTTGTTCTTTTATTCTTCTTGGCCTTCATTTGTGTTCTCTGAAAGCATATGTGTTTCATAAGTTTTTTCCTTTCTTCTTGCTTCTGCTTGGATTCCACAATTACCCCTTTCATGACCTACACTCCCTCAAATAGTCCAGAATGTTTCCTGTCTCCAAGACTTCTCTAGACAGATTGGATGTTCTATCTCAACCACACAGAGTAAAATAAAGCTTGCCTGGACTTCAGAATTATCTTCACTACTAGAGCTTATTCTACTTTTCTATTTGTTACAGTCATTCCTGAGCTTTAAGGAAACAGAAGAATAGGAGATCATTTCTCAATGAGTTTTGTTAATATGCTTTGGAAACTCGTGCTTAAAGAAAACCAGTCCCAGCATAGAATGATAGCATCAGTCAGATATATCCTAGAAGTTGGACAAAATATAAGAGAATATTTATTTTATATTTTCCAATTAATATGATCTTTCAGTTTAGAAATGAATACCATGAGAAGAGTATTAAATTGAGCCTCAGGTTTATTTTTTAAATTTTACTTTTTTTTCTGTTTGTTTTTCTTTCTTTCTTTTCTGCCCCAACCCCCTAATCCTCTTTCTACACTGCTTGTCACAATAATCTTTGTAAAATCTGAATCTGTCATTGCCTTGGAATAGTCCTCTGACTCATTGCCTAAATGTTGAGATGCACACTGTATAGTGATTGATACAAACTCTTCATAATATATTATTGTTTTATCTTTCTCTATTTGGAATGCCCTCTCCATCTCTCCCTTGCCTGTCTTCCCTACTTTCTAATTTAGGAAGGACCACCCACCCATCTGCCAGGATTCAGTATAAGCATCACACCCTCTATTACTTCTCTTATGAACCCGCCTTCTCTGCCAGAAGAATAGACTGTCCTTTCCTTTCTGCTAAAACAATGTGAATACAAGTCACAATCAGCCTCTTCACTCATCTATAGCAAATTGTGCGTCATTAATGGCAAATTTGAAACTAGGTCCTGGACCTCAGATACGGGTGTCGAAAATCTTCAGATTCCAACTAACTATTTGAAATGAATGAAACCATGCCTAGCCAACCCCAATGATGAACTTCAGTGATGTGTGGGATATAAATTGATATGTTATGAGCCAAACCTGTTGTTTTGTTTTTAATCTAGCAAAACATCTTGAACTAGAACTTGAGTGTTTTATGCTTAAACTACAGCATAAATACTGTGATGCCTAAACTAGGTGTTTGCTTCATTCTAGTCCCTGATTCTTATCATCTACTCATAACTAGCCCAGTGACACTACCAATACCATTGACTTTGTCCAGCTGGTACTACTTTGCTGCAGTGCTTTTATTTGGAACCTTATCCTAAACAAGGAACACATGTGAAGCAAATCTTATTTTCTGTGCTGACAATATTTGATGTCTCATGCCCTTACACAAAGTAGTCGCCTGACATAAATATTGCTTTTGAAAACTGAAAAAGTGTCTGTTTCCCCCAATTATACATCTATCACATGGTGATTTATAAAATATTTAGAACATATGAAAAAACAAATTGAAGAAAAATATATTACTCATAAATTATTTCCTGTCCCCCTCTGCCAAGCAGGGTGTTATCTTTTTGGTATGTTTTCTTCTAGTATCTTTCCACATGTATTTCTATGAATTTTTTTAAACATAAGATATACATATACTTCAGCTCTAGTTTCTAAATTCAGTTTCAAAGACTATTGAAACTAGACGGAACCAACAAGATGATCTCATTCCTAATGTCTCATTTCACAAATAGGGAAACAGACTTCACAAATATCACACACCTAATAAAGCACAGGACCAGAGCTTGGATTCTAATATTTGTATATAAAGTTAAATTCTGCTATGAAATTGAAACACATTTATAAAACCCAATCTTTGTATGTATTATTCATTTCCAGTTATTTTAGCTTTAGTGGTGGCATGACGTGATTAAAGAAATAACTTTACACTGGCATACATAAATAGAAATCTAATATTTTGTCTTCAGGGTACATTAGATTTATTAGGTTTTATTAGGTTTAGTCATGTCATGCTTTCATAAAATCTGGCCAAATATCTAGGGTAATATAAAAGCAGAATGTATTCTTCTTGGGAGGAAAGTTCTCTATTTTTATCATTTTAACAAATTGTTCAGTTTAGTATACTGGAGGGAAAAAGAATACTCAGTTGTGACGCTACATATTTCAAAACAAAAGTCAGAAGGCTTGTGAGGGCCAGAAATCAATCATCTCAGAATAATTTCAATACTAGTCGATATCATTAATTATATTTCTTTGTAGAGTGCTGACAATAGTCTCACCTTCTTTAGGCCAAGAAGTGACAAGGGAATAATACAGGATGCTGGAACAGACATAGACAAAATATACCCACTGGCTTAAAGTTCCTGATATTCTTCTGTAAATTAGAAGCCTAAATCTACAGGGCAGAATTTCTACTTATACATACTGCAACCTAAGCCTTTTATTTCCACTCAAAAACTTTAAAAGTAATGGCTACAATTTACTTGCCATGTTCTTTCTCTTGATTCTTCCCTTCCCCATCATTTATGCTTAGGTGTGTATATATAGAAGCTTTTTTCTTTCTTGTCACCATCTGCTTCTTGCTGAGCTCAAACTAGGTAACAACCGCCTATCTGTGATCAAATGCTATCCCCCAAGGCACATATCATGACAAGAGGGAACACATCAGGCAGGAGGAGGGAAAGGTGGTTAATTTTAAAGAATGGAAGCTGTGATTTGAACATAAATAGGTTGGTAATAATTCCTGAAAGTACCTGCCACTTAGAACAGGAGGAAAAAAAGCCAAACAAGCGGAATGGTTATGATAAAGTATAGTTCTGATTTCAGACTCTCAGGGTTATAAGAAACCGAAAATCATTCCTTTTATGACACAACACAAGAAGATTGTCCAGGGTGTATGTGCACACCTCCAGGGAGGGAAGACCTCTGTTTTTGGCAAGCAAATCTACAGTTGAAAGCTTCCTATGGTCCCTGGCTCTGGACTGCCTGTGATCCTTTCTCACTGGGCCCAGTAGGGAGGAACTACTCATTCTATTTGGCAGTTTTTCCATTCTCTGCTAGACCTATCTGCCATCCCCCACACCCCACACCTTCTCTTCTCTAAGATAAGCATGTTTTTACTTCAAAATTTCCTGATGTGGCAGGTATTTAGGCTTTCTAACCATCTAACTAATCCTAAAACCTTTCCAATGTGGTAAGCTACCTTTAATGGGTACGATACTGTAGGTGTGTTCTGACAGAGCAGGTTGGGACTGACACCTTGTCCTGTTACATGGCTATGAATTCAATGAAATATCCACTCTCTTTTTGGAGGCCACATTGTATGGTTGACTTCCATACCATGGAAGACAGTAGACTTACTGTCTGCTAAACTATCTCAAATGTCTTTGTGTTATTTCCGAAATCTATTACTTTGACTTATAACTGTACCGAAGTGAATTATCTTTCATAGATTTCTATTAATTTTCATTTTGATAGACTTTATCAATTATTATTAAAGACATCTTTGGATCAAAAAATGAACATTGAATGCTCCCAGATGACAGGAGGGGATATCTCAGCAGTAAACATCTTGACTACCTGGTTTCTTGTGGCCATTTGGGGAAAGGGTGTTGATTTTTTTCTGGTTTTCATCAATGTGCCAAAAATAAGATATTTAACTGAGAACCATGATCTACAAAGCTCTTAGCATCATCAAGTCTATTTCTCACACTTTTGACAGCAGAGTTGTACCAGGAGATTTATTAAAGACATATTTTACTGTGGACATGTAAAAATTTATACAGAAGCAAAGAGAACAGTACGATAATTTCAATATGGCTATCTTTTTCAATTCATTTGAATTCAACCATTTTCAACACCTGGCCAATCTTGTTTCATCCATACCCTACTCACTCTGCCTGAATTATTTTTGAGGCAATCTCAGAAATCACATTCTATCTCTAACTATTTTGTTATATATATTTTAAAGATAAGGCCTCTTTGTTCTAACAAAACAATAATATCATTATTACAACTAAAAATGAATATCAATATAAACATTATCCTTAGAATCATCAGATAGTCAGATAGTGTTCATCTTTCCCAAATTATATTTTATATTTATTTCTTTGCTTCACTTTATTTTTCCTTCTTTCTTTCCTTTTATTTTTTTCATTTTGTTTGAATCAGTATATATATATAATATATATATAGTAACTGGTTTGCATGTCTCTTGTCTCTTAAGGCTCTTTTCATCTCTATAATTTTGTGAATTTTATATTGTTTTTGAATATATATATATATATATATATATATATATATATATATATATTTATATTTGTGGGGGGTTTTTGTCCTGTAGAGCTTCTCACAGTTTAGATTTTCTGATTGCCTCCACATGGTGTCGCTTAATATGTTATGTTTCTCTGTCCTTTGAATTGTTTAAAATTCATTAGTTAGATCTAGAGACTTGATCAGATTCAGGTTCGTATTTACTTATTTACTTTTGCAATAGTACTTCATAGGTGGTGCTGTGCTATGCTCTTCCATTATGAGGTATATGATGTTTGGTGATTGGAGGTATGTGTGTTGTATTTAATATCAATTATCTAGCATCTCCCAAAGGTGACTAGAGGTATGTGTGTTGTATTTAATGTCATTATGCCCTCATGGGCTTAAATGTATTGAATATGTTTAATCTATTTCATTTATTATCTTTATTGGTACTTAAGTTGTCCCTTCTTTGGCCAGTACCATTTAGTTTGGCTTCTCACTCCTTTTGATAGGACTCTACTAGTCTCTGATAACTTCATAGCTTTCTGATATCTCAGGGTTGTCTTTATATCATGAGTGTTGAAGTTATAAACATAGGGACCAATAGCTCTAATAAGTCAAACGTTTAGAGTATCTTTCTTGAGAGAACAAGAGGAGGCACTTTCATGGCCAAATGAGTTCTAGATTTTGCTTTCTAAAACAAAGAGAGTTTAATAAAAACCAAGAAAGAGAGTTACAGTTTAATACTTGGTTTCATATTCAAAGGTGGAGCATGGAATTGTCGTGGTGGACTTTTCTTGGATAATAGAATAGCTTGTATCACTGAGAAATAATAGCATAGAATCCCAAACAACCAAAATAATGCTTTTAGATTCAGCATCTATTTGTTTTCAATGACCCTATGTTCAAAGTCCATAATAGTGCCAAAATCATGTAATCAGAGAGACAAGTATACATGTAAATTATGATAAAAATACCATCTCACATTTGTATAATGTTTCAAACTTCACACAGTACTTTAACATACATTATCTCCATTTGATTGCAGTCTTTATGACAGATGTTTAAAGGGAAGAATAAACTCAAGGATTATGCTAGTAAGTTGTTACTATCTGGGGAAATCTCAGGGGATTTTGCTTCTCTATGGTTTAAAGAATGAGGAAATATGTGAAATAGTAGATAGATACCCACTGACTTCATTCTGGTAGTATTGGTGTTGTAGTACTGAAAGAAAAATAAAGTTAGGATTATAAAATTGAAATGAGTTAATGGTTATAAAAATCGGAGTATACAGATATATATACAGGTATATCATTTTTATAATATTCATATTTATGAGCACAGTTGGATACACCAAAGATTTTTGTGCTGGGATAGATGGTAGCATAGTCACTTGACCAAATGCATTGACCTGTTGCTTTTTCTAGGTTGAATATTTTCCCCCTTGTATTTCATCTGTCTCATTTTTAATATTTTCTACTATTTTTTCAAATTCACTAAGAATTTGGAGTGCTGAATATCTCCAGCTATTTTAGTGACATGTCTGGAAAATAAAGGAGTATTTTTCTGGAAAGTGATTTGCAGATAGTTATCCTTCTGGGCTTGAAGAAATCTAAAGAGTGATTCCTAGTTAGCTTCACCTTTTAGTACTAATCACACCTAAGGTAGTGGCAGTGGAGGGAGGGGGCAAATGTGTAAAGACAGTTCCACTGCAACACAGTCAGTGCAGTGGTGGAGAGATGTGCAGTATATCATGGGGGTGGAGGAGGAGGACACCTGACCTGTCCTCCTACCCCAGGTACTTAGCACAGTACTGTGAGCATAAAGCAGGGCTCATTGGTTACCACAAGTAAAATTATGTTGAGATTTGTCACTGTTCCATGAGAGGAAATGATTTCACTGTTCTCACCAATACATTTTCATCAAAGTGACTTATTTTCTAGGAAAAAAATACTTTTAAATAATCTGCATCAAACACCTTTTTCAAGAAAAGGAACAGAACAATGTAGAGTAGCTAGAACCATTCTCCATGCTGGGATTTAGGGGTCTGAGAGCATTTTCGCTGTCTTAGTAACCAGTATCATGCAGCTAATCCCATTAATGGGTTGTGTTTCCCTTCCTCCCTTATCACACTACCAGATACCAGAGGTGTGACAATCAAAAGTTTTTTATAGTATAATTTATTTCTGAAAAGTTGCCAGAAATGATTATTAATTCCAGACCATGAGCCAAGTGCTAGAATCTCCATGGCTTATCATCACTAAGCTGGACAAGGTAAGGTCAGGTGCCCGTCTTGCTATTCTGTTGCTCTCCACTAAAGAGATAATATGGAAAGTTCTGCTTAAAAAGCTGTCTTTTCAAAAGGAATTGCTGACCAAAGAACCTACCATTAAATAGGTGAGATTATTGACCTTAACCAAAAGATCTAATGTTGACAGGCTACCTCTAAGCACCTAAGACTTAATGGTCTCTGTCTACAAAGCCCTTTGATACAGCTTTTATCTTCATATGTACATAAACTGTGAGATTTAGAATCTGCTAAGGTGTCCTAAATACCATTAGTTATTCTTATGGCTACCTTTAGCAATATTTTAAATACCAGATTATCTTATTTGAATGCTGGTAATTTTAGGAAACTCTAAGTTTCCAAAGGCTTACAGTATATCTTCTTTTTGGCTAACAGTTGGCTCTTATTAATTGATTAGTGAGGTCAATAAATTATCTGGTATCCTTTACATTTCCAACAACTGACACTTTCAAATGATGAAGCATTTCAGGTCTAGAGCATCCTCACCGTCCATCGAGAAATACTGAGAGGGAAGTAAGCCTCTACCCCTCAGTGACAGTTTTTAGGAACTTGCCATTTCTCTGATTAATTTCCATATATTGTTTTTGAAGTCTCTTCTCTGCTGTCTTCTTTCCAGTTTTACTGTTAGGTGAATGATTTTCTCTTTTCTCCATGTCTCGGTGTATGCTACCATGGATTTCACAGAGCTAGTTTCTCAGTCCATGTCCTGTGTGATTAAAAATCATTTGCAAATCAGGCTGTACTTAGATAAAAGCCTCAGTGCATCTGGGATATAATGGAGTGAGATCAACAGTCTCCACTACATCCTCTTCTAACTTCTCGTTAAAATAATAATGACAAATAAAAGAGAAGGTTATTCAATTACATTTGGAAATTATGGATAACAGCCAACAATTTTACTATAGGAAAAAAATTTCTACTGTTTGTCACATGGACAAGCTTACAGAAAAATCACAATTAGTTGATTAGGTCAATCTAATTAACAGCTTCAGCCAACAAAATATTGTATACACCTGCCTTGAAAACTAAACTCCAATACCAAAGAGCCTCTCAGTAGAAATTTAGGAGTTGTCTCCTGAACTTGCCTAGGTCATGTTTTCTCTTAATACCCCATACACAATTTATACCTCACTGGAAATTCTATTTCTGTGCTTAGTTAGAAAATACAATTCCTGGTACAAAATAAGGCATGTATAGGGGTAAATTAGTGGTTGGGAACCACACACCATGATGTAGACTCTCCATAGAAAGCTTATGTTGATGAAGGAGCTATCAGAATGACAGAGACCTGAATGAAGGGCTTGTTGGAGGGATATACTACATATGGTCAAGAAGAATCATTATTTGTTAAATTTCTTTAAAATAAAAATGCTTAGTATAGTTAGATAACCATGAGATTTAAAGATAGATGAATGGTGTGGATGTGATGGTAAGAACTTTTGCAGCTAATATAAGGGACAGCCACTTGAATATTTGGAAAAAATCATACCTCTTTGAAAGACATTTCAATAAAATAAACAAAAAATTAGATGTATTCCATTAAGTTATGGGAAGCTCAAATGTACATTTGAAAATCTTCAGGTTGGTAATTGAATTTTTTGATTAAAAAATTTTTTTTAATGATATCAAAATTTCTAATCACTGAAGAATAAAGGTAAGCAAAAACTAGACCATAATGCAAGATAGATGACCAAGGAAAAATAGGAGTATAAAAATTTTAAGTATAAAATATGAGCAAGTATAGCTGCTATGACAACATATTTAAATAGTAGCTACTTTATTATAAAAGCAGTTTTGGAATTATATTAATATAACACTACTATCTGACACCTTCAAGATGTATAACACAAGTACTGTATAGAAAAAAGTTAAAGGAAAGGTCAACAATATAAACAGGAAAAGCGGTATCAATATTATTAATCAGACAATGTAGAAGTATAAAGTGAGGGAAAGAGGGTCACTATATTTCAATAAAAGTATAATAAAGCAATTTTAATTTCTACTGTGTCACTCTCCAAAATATATATTACAAATCCTATTAATTATGTTTTGAGACAATATCAGGAATCTTATTTGTGGAAGATTTCCATTCCTCTTGTCTGGTACAGATCAACAGGACATAACACTGTTTTGGATAAAATAAATAGAGCTTAGAAAACACATCTCTTCTTATAGAATACAGTGATGACTCTGAGTTTCATGAATTTAGTTTTGATTGGATAAAATCTTCACTTTGGGAACTTATTTGATTTTAATTTAGAAGATAAAAAAACTTATAAATAAACGGGTGACATTAACATTTTTAAGCATACATAATCAAGTATTTTCTGAGTGCACTCAGAAGGTAAGTTGAGCAGGGAGGCATGAGACACTTAATCCATGCAACTGACAGGAATACTTTCCTTCAAATATTAAAGGCATTTAACTGAGGATTTTTTGTCCTGCTTATCTTGACTCATCTTTCCATGTTACAGGATATCCTCTGTTTTTGTCTTATTTGGGAAAAACTAAAGATATTGCTAAAGGCTCTTTTCCCATATAGGTTATTACAGAGTATTGAGTAGAGTTCCCTGTGCTATACAGTATGTCCTTGTTGATTGTCTATTTTATGTACAGTAGTGTGTATATGTTAATCCCAGCCTCCTAATTTATCTCTCCCCCCACCTGAGAATCTGAAAAAGAATAGATACATGTATAACTAAATCACTTTGCTGTACACCTGAAACTAACACAACATTGTAAATCAACTATACTCCAGCATAAAATAAAAATTTAAAAAAGATATTGCTAAAGGTGACTGGGAAGGATTTATAATTTTATTGGGAGATAAATAATTTATATCTTTTGACATTTCACTTTAGAAGATGATATTAGTACCCCTTCCCTTTCTTTTACTTCTCCAGTTTCACTAATTTTGGGCATATGTACTTTCATTTTAATATTCCTAAGATTGAATTTTATGTTATAAACCACAATGAAGTTTTTTTTTGGTTCGTCTATGGATTTATTCTAGAGTTTGTAAAAAATATATTGAACAGTAATTACATTATAGTACCTGTGAAAATACTATTCACTGCATAGCCAAGAAGTGAACTCATCCTACATTTATACATTTTTTGGTATTTCCTATTCCTCTTATAATTGATAATGTCTTTTCACTCATGTTCAATTTTTCTCTTGTTTGCCTTTATCACATTCTCATTGTCCTTTCCCTATTCTGCAGCAAATCCCACCTTCTGTTGAGTCCCCTTTGCCCAGAGACCTCCTTCCAAGAGCCCTCAGCAATCCTGCCCCTAATGCAGATGCTGTTCTTTAAAACTTCTAAACAGCTGTCACTTTGACATTCCGTGTTTTCCTAGGTAGATTTCTTCCTTTATTTCATGTTTCTTAATTCTTAGATTACTCATTGGTTTCATTAACACTTTCTTAACTAACTTCATAAAGAAAGGTGGGTGAGAGATAAATTTTCTAAGTTCTTATATATCTGAAACTACTTTTATTCTGCAACAGCACTTGATTAATAATTAGGTAGAGTATGGAGTTCATGGTGAAAATTGTTTACCTAAAAAACTTGGAGGGCATTGCTGCATTGTCTTCTTGGATCTAGTGTGACTGATGGAAAGTGTGTCAATTTGGTTATTGTTTCTTTTGGGATGACAATTTTCTCCCTGTGAACACGTTTAGGGTCTTTCTTTATCTTTTATGTTATGAAATTTCACAATAATATTCCTAGAGATAGGTCTTCCTTTATTCATTTAGAGCGGCCTTTTCAATCTGGAGACTCTGAGCAAATGTCAGTTATTTGTCCTTTAATAATTTTCCTGGCATTTTCTCTTTTCTCTATTAGGCAGATGTTCTAGATTGATGCTCTTTTATTTTTCCTCTTTTCTTTCCCATTTCTTTGTGTTTTTTGTTTTATATTATGGATGGTTTTCTCAACATTATCTCCTAAAACTTCTATTTATTTTTCTTTACCAGTCATGTTTTAAAATTTCAAGAGTTTTCCCTTGTTCTCTGACCTTTTTTCATAAATTCCTGATTTTAAAGATAAACTAACTGAAAACACTAGTTAGAGACATTTTATAACTCTCTCCACCACCCCAATTCATCATTATTCTCTGGGACTTTTTTTTCCTGTTTACCTTGGTCTTCATCGGTTTTCAAGATTTCCTCAAAAGATGTTTGTTTGTATTTAAACATGAGGAAATGGAAGGCCATTTGAGATCTCAGGGTACTTGTGCTACGTTTCTGAAATGATTGGCCATTATTGGGGTGACAGAGGTAATACATGTTAGGACTCCTAAATGTTGGATGAAGAGGGTTTAATCTGAATCTCCAACTTGACATTAGCATCATAATTCACTCCCACCATCTGTCCATTTTATGTTGTGTTCCTCAGTTCCAAGTTCCCCTGAGGTACTTCCAAGCAAATAACTTTCTCTTCAGCCATGTACGCCTCTATACACATTCTAGGTTGTATTTGCTCTGCCCTGTTGCATCACTTACTGCATTGTTTTATTACTTATTGAAATCTCTCATTCTTAGATAACCCACGTTCTATTTATTACTTGTTGTATGACTATAAGTTTTCTATTCTTTTACAATAAATGTGATGTTACCCTTAGGATGGAGAGAAGTTGACATGTGATCAGTCTGCCATCTTTAAAAAGCTCAATTTGGTTCTTACTTAACTTTGTAAGTGCTCATAGACACAAAAAATACCAAAAGTGATGCTTTATTGAATTGACAGAGAAGAAAATGCACATATTTAAATTTACACTTTGATAAATTTTGACATATGCATATGCTTGTAAAACAAACACAATAAAAATAATGAACATAGCCATCACCCCCCCCAAAGTTTCCTCATGCCCATGTAGTCCTTTTCTCTCACCCTGCCCCCTCCTTAACCTCCACCAACAACTTCTGTCTGGTTCTCTGTCATATAGATTCGTTTGCATTTCCTATAATTTTATGTAAGTGGAATCATATTCAACCTTTTTGTCTGGCTTCTTTCGCTCAGCATATTACTTTGAGATTCATCCATGTTGCTTAATATATCAAAAGTTCATCATTTTTATTACTGAGTAATATTGCATTGTATGGTTATACTACAACTTGTTTACTCATTCACCTGTTGATGGACATTTGGGTTGTTTCAAGTTTTTGGCTATTAATAATAAAGTTTCTATGAACATTTGTATATAATTCTTTGTATAGACATGCTTTTATTTCTTTTGAGTAGGTTCCTAATAGTGGAATGGCTGGATCACATGGTGGGTACAAGATGGTCTCAGCCTGATGTGTCCCTCTGCAGTCATGTTTAGAGGGCCTAGGCTTCTGAAGCTTTGGAAATAGGAGCTGATCCAATTGAATTTTTTATACCAGAAAAAAGATTTATGAAAGATGATTTTTAAGACCTACCATTTAAATTACCATTTTTAAATAGCAACAAACATTGAAGTACTACTATGGACTGAATTGTTTCCCACCAAAATTCATATGTAAAAGTCTAAACTCCCATTGTGAGTATATTTGGAGATAGGGCCTTTATGGAGGTAACTAAGGTTAAATGAGATCATAAGGGTGGAGCCCTGATCCAACAGTATTGATGGCCTTATAAAAAAAACCAAAGAGCTCTCTCTCTCTCTTCACCATGTAAAGACACAGTGAGAATGCAGCTGTCTGCAAGCTAGGAAGAGAGCAGTGAAATCAAATCAGCTGGCACCTTGATCTTGGCTTTCCCATCCTTCAGAACTCTGAGAAAATAAATTTGTTGTTTAAGTCACCCAGTCTATGGTATTTTGTTATGGCAGATGGAGCAAACTAATACAAGTAACTAGAAATAAATCTCATAAGAGATGAGAGATGCATTGTCTTTGTTTAGAAAATTATACAGCTTCATTTAAAGACATTGAACAGATTTAAATAAATTATTTGAAAGGCAGTATTATAAGAAAATCAGTTGTCCTTGAATAAATCTATGAATTCAGTTTAATTCTAATCAAAATCAAGTCAGAGTCACAAACTTGTAATCAAAAGCAAAATTTTAATAATGATGAAGACACAATTAAAAAAGAACAATATGAGGGACCTCCTTTACCAGGTTCCAAAGCTCATTATTAGGCTTTGATAATTAAGAGTATTCTACTGCTGGAAAGCTGGAAATAGATCAAAGGAAAAGGTTCAGATTCAGATCTGTCCACGTTGATGAAAACTTTATATCTGACCAAGGTGGTATTGTAGATTAGTGGAGAAAGGATGAACATAAAATAAATGGTGCTAGGAACATGAATTATGCATATAATATAAAAAATGGATATCTACCTCACACTACACACAAAAGAAAATCCATTAGGTTTTAGGTCATTTGAGATACCTAAATAGAAAGGACAAAAATTAAACTTTCTAAAGAAAATATGGGTGTTTGTTTTTTGACCTCAGGACTGAGAAGAATGTCCTAAATCAGAGCTCCAACATACAAACCACAAAAGAAATATTGTTAAATTTAGTATCACTCAGTTTTAAAGTTCTGTTCCACAAGATACAGTAGAAAAGTGATATGGAAGTCACAAATTAGGAGATATTTGCAGTGAATGTAATCAACAAAAAGTGTATATCACGCAACTACAAATCAAGAAGGAAACTTGGTAGAAAAGTGGGCAGAATATATGAACAATCATTTCACAGAAAAGAAAGCACAACTGATTGATGAATTATGAAGAGATGCTCATATTCGGATAAGTAGAAGTGACAATCATGCTCACATTCAGGTAAGCAGAACTGAAGACCATAATGAGATTTGATTTTATGCCTTACTATACTCGTGATAAGTAAACACTTACATACACACAGAACAACCATCACAGCTACTAATTATATTAAATATTTAGAGAAGACGTAATGAAACAGGAATTCTTATACCCTGTTGGTAAGAGTGTAAATTAGGACAACCACTTTGGAAAATATAAATTGACATTGCCTAGTAAATTTGGGCACATCTTTTATCTAACAATCACACTCCTAGATACAGAAACCCTTACAGATGTTCATGAGGAAACTAAACAAGAATGTGTATAGTAGAATTGTTTGCGCTAGCAAAACATGATAAGCAAACCAAATACTTATCAATAAGAGAGTGGAGAAATAAAAGTGTGGTGCATTAATATAATTTGATATTATAGTGCTAGGAAACACTGAAATAACACTATGTGAGCATATCTCATAAATGTTTAAACAAAAAGAAAAATGTTAGAGAAGACTTTTTAAGGTATAATCTTATTTTTTACATTATGTATATAAAGATTAAAACATGTAAACCTAAAAAAGGAATTGAGGAAACATTCAAATGTAATAAAATTATAAAGAAAGGAAATGTCTAACATAAAATTAAGGATAATACATCACTGAGTGTGGGAGGGAAATGACTGGTGGGGAACACATGAAGAAATTCAGTTAAATAGGTGAAATTCTATTAAGCTGGGTAATGGATAAATATCTATATTTTCATTATAGTTATATGTGTAGAATATAATCTTTGAGGTATTTTCTGTATACATTATAAATGGGATATATACTTTTAAAATATATGAAATATCACAAAATAAATTATAAATTATACTTCTTTTTCTTATTTCCCAAATTTCTGTGGTATATTTTGACTCCCCCTTTTGAAAAATAAAGAATTTTGTGTAATTGTAATGACATTCCCTGCCATTACTTCTCCCTCTCTGACCCGTTTTTTATTAATTATCTTTATATTGTCAAGGATTATGGCAATGACATTTTCTGTATAATTATAATGAGGTCTACTGAGCTTTCTCTAAAGATTGTGTCTGAATATTTAACTGCAATAAAACTACATTTACATTTTTATGATTATAAGAATATTATCTAAAACAGAACAATGTAATGTGATTGTAAATTTGTCACCTACTGCCTGCAGGTGAATTTTGAAGTGTCATATTCTCATGGATTATCTTTAAATTCCTTTTGAATTCATTTAGAATCATCATCGATTCTCAAACTTAATGAATATCAGTTACCTTGGGAAATCTGAAAAATACTGCTACTTAAGTCTCACTTGTAGACATCGGATTTTTCTTTTTCTTGCAAGGGTTGAAGGTGGATAGTTTGAGCACAGGGATTTAAAATCTTCCAACTGATTCAAATTTGGCCTATATTATGATTTATATGCTACTATTTCTTGTATCCCATTTTTTCTCTTTTTAAAATATTTATATCTTCAAAATTCTACTGAACTTTCTTCAAGTACATTTTAAAAATAATTTTTTAGTAAGTTTCTGAGTCCCTGCCTATTTGAAAATGTCTTATTTAGTCTAATATCTGATTGACAGCTGAGTATAGATTTCTAAGACCAAAACATATTCAAAAAATTATATTTCAACAGTTAGTAATGCTGATGAGAAGTCTGATGTCAGTCTGCTTTTTAAATTTATGTAGATTAGATTACTTTTGTAGATTTTAAAAAAGCTTGTAATACTTTTTTTCAGAGCTCTTGTTATTTTTATTAATTATGATTTAACACAACTGGCAAGCAATAAAATCTAGCTCAGCATGTCTAAAATTAGATAACCCTCTCCCACTGATTTTATCTTTTTTTATTATTATTTTTTAATATTTGTTTATTTTTTATTGGGTTATAGTTGTTTAAAGATTAATGGTTTGTTCTTCTTCTTGGAGTTCTGAAGGTTCTATGGTATGTGTCTTTCTGTGGGTCTTTTTCTTAGCACTGGGCAGCCTCTTTCAGTATAAATATTATCTTTTTTCTTCCAGTTTTATTGAGATATAATTGACATATAGCACTGTTCAAGTTTAAAGTGTACTGCATAATGATTTGACTTTCATACATCATGAAATTATTACCACAATACATTCAGTGAACATCCATCTCAAATAGATACAAAATTAAAAAATTTTTTTTCCTGTGATGAGAGCTCGTAGGATATATTCTCTTAACAATTTTCATACATAACATACAGCAGTGTTAATTATATTAATCACGTTTTATATTACATCTCTAGTACTTATTTATCAACTTAAAGTTTGTACCTTTTGACCATCTTCATTCAATTTTCTTTTATTACCTCTGGGAAATACCCTCTTATTTTTCTGTTCTGTTCTCTGTTTCTGAAACTCATTTATAGCATGTCCAGTAGAAATATAATGCAAGCCATGTGTGTCATTTCAAGTTTTCTAGTAGGTATATTAAGAAAAAAACAAAACTAAAAGGAAACAAGTAAAAGGAGTTTAAATGGTATTAAAATTAAGACATTTTGCTTAAAAAATTTTTTTTAGTGTTAAGCCTTTGAAATCTTCTGTGTATTTTATGCTTATGACATATTTCAATTCAGACTAGCCACATTTAAAGCATTCAACAGCATCTGTGGCTAGTGTATCGGGCAGTTGTCATTCTATTAAGCAGATGGCCAACTTGGAGTTCTTCTCCTTGTCTCTTACTTTTTTGGGATATGTTCCATTTCTTTTAGCTCTATAATCTGGAAGATTACAAATTTAAACTTTCAAATTACCGTCTTGGACTTTAGTACTATCCATTTTATTGTTTAGTTTATTCACTGATCTTTCTTCCTTCTTCCCTTCCCTTCCACTTCCCTCTCTTCCCTCCCCTACTTTCTCTCCCTTTCCCTACCCTTCCCTTCCCTTCTCTGACTTCCCCTCTTCTGCTCTGCCCTCCCCTCCCCTAATTTCCCTTCTCTCTCTCTCCCCTACCCCTTTCTATATCATACATTCATTTGCCAAGAACTATGTCATAGCATCTTATTTGCTTCTGGATGCAATATTGCCTTAAATTTACCTGAGGATAATAAATTATATTTTTTAAAAAGAATTATTACAATTTCCATATATGTTCTAAATTATCAATTTCATTTGGGATTTTACTTAGTTTCTTGCTTATTTTTCATATAGGTAGTTCCTCTTAAATATCCAGTGAACCTCTGCTTTAAGTTCTTATTTATGAATGAAGGATCTGATTGATCAGTACAGGTGATGGATATGTTGCCTGGGAGGCATGACCATGTGCTCCATATACATACCATTATGACAGGCAGACTTCCCTAATGCTGCACGGGAGATTAAAAGGCATAGTTTTCAAGCAATGAAAATTTTAATCTAGAGTCTCTGTGTGTGTGTGAGAGAGTGTGTGTAAGCTCTTGAACTGTTAAATTCCCCGGGGATGGGGAATATGTCATTTTATTCTTTTTTAAAATTTATTTTTATTGGAGTATAGTTGCTTTACAATGTTGTCTTAGTTTCTGCTGTACAGCAAAGTGAATCAGCTATATGTATACATATATCCCCTCTTTTTTGATACACTACTCATATTTTCACATGGTGCCTGAATTGTAGTAGGAATTCGTTTGAGTTAATAAATGATTCTTTTTATTCTTCTTTGTTGCTTTTAGTTTTCTATTTTTTTTTACCTGATCTTTGTTTATTATGTTATTTTTTATTTGGAAATATTTCTAGATTTGGAAATCTAGCAATACCGGTGTAACTTAAGAAACTGATGGGTTTGAAGCTATATGTCAAATAGAAATGTGCTTATGTAAACATGTATGTATATATACACATGCTTAATGTCAAATATAAAAGTGAATGTATTGACTTCACAGCACATAATAAAGTTCGTTCATTTATATTACCTCCTCTCCTCTTTTTCCACTTCCTCTAGGGATGTCTGTGACCTAAGTCCTAGTCCATTAGCAACAGTAAATAGGTAAATTTCTTTCAGAATTTATAAAATATCCATCTATTTGTCCTCATTAGATATATTGTTATTGACCTTTTTATACATTTGTACAGGCTTAATGCTCTATGTTAGGCTTTTCTTTCCATAATTTAACCACTTAACCAATTAGAATTTGTTTATTCTACCTTAGCTTTTGGTTCCCAGGATTTTCCATCTTCAAGTGGGCATGAAATGAAGGAAACGTTACTGCTATATTTCCCGATTTTATTTATTTTTTTTTGGTTTGCTTAGGAAAATGTCTTCCAGTTTATGAAAATGTCTTTCAAACTTAGATGCAAGTAGAATTTTTGAGTTACATCTCTTTGTTCCCAACACATTGTAGATCAACATCCTGGCATCTAACATTGCTTAGGAGAAGAGTCAGAGGTCAGCTTTACTTATTCAGTTTTCTTTCTGAATGACATGTGGGCTTTTCCTGGATAATTAGGAAATTTCTTTATTATTTTTGGATTTCTGTAAATTCACTGGGATATCCTTTGGTGCACATTGCTTTCAATCATCTTTCCTTTGAATCTGACTCTTCAGGTCTTCTCTATTTCAGGAAATTTTTGTTATACTATATATTTGAAAAAAAAATTTTTTACTCCATGTGTTCTAGTTTGCTTTCCCAAGAGCAATTAGTCAAAAATTGAATCCATTGCCTTTTTCATCTTATTGTTGTTTTCTGTCTAATCATTGTGATCTCTTTATCTTTTTACTCTGAATTTTATGTGATTATTTTTTTCCCCAAGATTTACTTTCCTACTGCTGAACAAACTTACTCTACTGTAATTCAATTCCTTTCTGCTTCTAATGGGATATCAAATAGTTTAAAGGTTTTAATTTCCTCTTCAGTTTCTTTGGTAAGCTTGTCAGCTACCTTTCCATTGTATTCTATTTTTGAAACTTTGTTGATATCCTGCATTATTTTTGGTCTCTTTCATCACTTAATTCATGGACTCCATGTTATCTCTAAATTCCTTAAGCATACAGAAAAATTTTGCCTCACATTTCCTTCTGTTTCCTTTGGATTCATTTTCCAAAGAATTTTTCATCTATATTGCACTTGTGATTTCCATTATTTTATTCTTTGTCTTTTTTTGCTTTTTGTTCCATATGAGTGAATGCAATTCATTCCCAGCCTTCTATTTGTCCCCCCCACCATTGCAAAAGATACATTTCCTGACTTCCCTTTTTGTTAATGTTACCATGGTTGAATTGTCCCCTCAATCCTTGGCCAGGAGAATTATATGCTGATACTTAGTATCTTTGATTTTGTCATTTAACCATTGATGGCAGTGGGAAGGAATGGGCTTGGATAGTGTATCGTCAGCAGCCATAGTTTAACTCTCATCTCTGAGTATATTTTCTCTGTCCAGAGTATGAATTACCCTGGTTGGGGGAACTGAGGAATTAATTACACTAGTATTTTGACACAATGAAAATGATTGATGAATTATTACATATAAATATTTCTATTAAGATTTGCCAAGTTCAGATCAAGTACATCCTCTCACATGAAACTTTTCCCACTACCCTCCTTCCCAGTGGTCTCTCTCACATTGATATGCCTATGAAGCTTCCTGTTAGCAAGTGATGCCATGTTAAATATGTACTGCCATGTAGTGCTCATTGTGGTTTCTCCTGGATCAGTCGTGACTCTCTAACTTTGTGTAGGTTCTCTGATGACAAGAATGGTGCCTTTTACTTTTGTTTCATCCATGACTCCCAACACATTTTAGGGTACATGGTAAGTACAAAAGTAACACTTCTTGATTGGTTATTGACTAAACTATTATCTTTTGGAAAGATAAGGTTGGATTACCTTTTGATTCAAGTAATTATGTTGGAAGCATGTTTAAAGCATCTACAATGTCTCAGATAGTTACTGGGTACCATCAAACACACTGCATAATTTTTATCCCTTGATAACCCTGTAAGTGTTATTAACACTGTATTACAGATGAAAACACTATGGCCTACTGATAGATTAACTCCCCAAGTTCTCACAGATAATAAAAGAATTAATAATTAAATGCCACTTTCTAACATGACAGCTTATGTTTTCTTCCTCAAGGTATTCAGTGGCATTCCTTGTATAATTCAATTATTCCATATAGAAATAAGATATTCTCTCCATGATTTGAAAGATACTTCCTCAGAGTTTAGACAGTATCCATATTTTAGAATATCGTATTTTGATTTTTTTTTTTGCTATAATTAAGCTGAAAAAAGTTTCATAATCTTCTTCCCACTCAACCCTGACATTCCTAGGTATGGAACTCATCATCATTATCCAAAGTGACTGCTAGAGTTACAGCCATCACTTATGTGTTACAAGTGGCACAGTGAAGGAGGAGGATAAGGGACATTTCATTGAAATCATTTGGCTATTCCTAGTTGTTGTTTAAATGCTAATTTCTTCAATGGCCTATGGTGACTTCAAATAATGAGGAAACAGATGGCAATTAGGGTTTGGCAGAAATTCTTGTAAAACTCATTGCAGCCTCGGAGGACTGGAGATGAATTACATGACCAGAAGTTAAAAGGAACTATAGCAAGCACCATCCCATGGATTCAGAGGACATGAAAAGAAAGGCAAAATGATTGACAGTGTTTTATGCCAGAAATGCATCTTTGAAGAGATTATGATCCAAGGACCTTGGGTAAGAGGGTTTCCCTTTCCAGAAATACATTCCCTTTACTAAATGAGGGACACCTGAACTTCATGTTCATCTTTTTTATTTTTTTTTTTGCGGTATGCGGGCCTCTCACTGTTGTGGCCTCTCCCGCTGTGGAGCACAGGCTCCGGACGCTCAGGCTCAGCGGCCATGGCTCACGGGCCCAACCACTCTGCGGCATGTGGGATTTTCCCAGACCGGGGCACGAACCCGCGTCCCCTGCATCGGCAGGCAGACTCTCAACCACTGCGCCACCAGGGAAGCCCCATGTTCATCTTTTAATTTATTTATTTATTAATATAACAACTATTTCGATAGCTTTACTGAAATATAATTCACCTACCATGATATTCATCTATTTAAAGTGTAGAAGTCAGTGGGTTTCAGTATATTTACAGAGTTATGACATTATCACCGCAATCTAATTTTTTTAATATTCCCATTAATATAAAAAGAAACCCTGTTCCCATTAATAGTCATTCCCATTTCTCCTCTTTCTTCTTTCTCCCCTGCTACAATCACAGGCAGCCACTAATCTTTGTGTCTCTATAGATTTGTCTATTATAGATATTTGATAAAAATGAAACTATGTGAAATGTGGTCATTTGTGATGGGATTCTTTCATTTAAAACATAATGATTTCATCTCTATTGTAGCAAGTATCAGTAATTGAATCAATAACTTTTTGTGTATGAATTGTATAACGGGTTCAGTAAGACATGAGGGATAGAACTAGAGCAGGGGAGACATGGTGCCTGTCCTTCTAGAGCTTTTAGCTTAATGGGTGAAGGTTTGAAAAAATCATCACACAAATAGCTATATAATTAAAATTGTGATAAAGCTAGTATGGATATCACAAGGATGTCAAAGTAACCTGAAATGTCAAGAAAGGAGTTTTGGCGAAAGTCATATTTAAATTGAGGACTCAGCTATGCAGAAGAATTGGCCAAAGAAAGAGGCATCAACATGTGATTATTGAATTCCTGCTATATACCAGGCTAAATAAAAGGTCAGGAACCAGAGAGATAAAGACATGGTTATTGTCTTGAAGCAGCTTATGACATAGTGAGGCATCACAATAGATATATACACAATGCCAATATAGTGATAAATCCTGTAAGAGTGGTAAACTCGCTGACAATTAGGAACTTAGGGGAGAGGCATCTGGCATGGTCAGGGAACTGAGGCTTAAATAAATCTTCCTGTGAAAGTTGATGTATCAGCCGAGTTCTAACAGAGAAAAAGAGCCATCCACCTGAAGAATGACCAGAAGGCTGTTTCAAGCAAAAATAGCAAAATCGGCAAAGGCTTGAGATGACAAGAGAGCAGGCTGCTTTCAGGAAGTGCATTCTATAACAGAGCTTTTTGAAAGTGTCCTAATTAATTCAGGAATCTCTAATAGGCTCTAATCTTTTATCTGTTTTCTAACGCCTTATAGCTTTGGATTGTCTCCAGTCATGAGAGTGTAGCTCCATGTTCTGCGTGTGGTCCTTTTATACAAAGCATTTTAATGAAAACCACAGTATTCTCAGAATGTAACTACCTCATCACATGAATTGTTCTGCATTGTTGTGTGTTAAAATGAATCATTGCATGTAGCACTTAGTCCATATCTGGGAGATCACTCTGTAGATCCATATTTAGTTAGGCTTATTGAGTTTGGCTCATATTATTAACATTATTATGGAACTAATAATGGATGTATGTTTCATTTTCCATTAACAGAGCATTCTAGTTATAATACTCAAGGAATAGCTCAAGAGATATTTTCAATATCCCATTTATAGTCACTAGGGGAAAAATAAAACACTCACTCCTCTGGCATAAAAATTTAAGTTTACTAAAGTGAATTTAACTTGGTGACTTAAAGGGATATTTCATTGAGTCATGCCAGCTAGATCTTTGAAGAAAAGGTTAGAGGAGAAGGGAACTCAAGGTTGGGACCAGGAAGTATTGATGAAAAACTCAGCTTCCAATCAGTGTTAGTATCACAAGAAGGATCTAACACATTAGCTGAATAAGAAAACTCATGAGTCTCAGATTCATATAAGGAGTTTGTCTAGCTTGCACTTGGATCCTAACTCTACTTCAGTACTCTATTTCTAGAGTATAATATGGAGAGGGACTAATGGCGCAGGTTTGGAAGACAACTATGAATGGTCAGTAGGGTGAATCTTCCTCATGGAAAACCTGTTTTTGCCTTTATGGTTCACAATATGTTGGCAGAAGATGGGAAGCTATAGCTGCTACTGCTTATTTGGGTGAGTTAAGATCTCTGAAAAAAGCTTTTCCCTCCAACATACCTGCTGTATGATTAGGACATCCTCATAGTTCACCTGAAATTTGGGGGAAATATATAGATCTCTGGCTGTAATGGAGGGAGTAGTCCTCCAGGTCACTAGGGGAAACTTTATCTCTGCTCTTATTCTTAGCTGTCAACTTATACTCCTCAAATAGTTTTCTACCATTTTTTGTTGTTGGTCTATTTGTTTTTTTTTCCTGTGTGCCTCAGAGAGCCTCAGAATAATGAATAGTGATTAGCATCAGGGATTATTACTAAAATATATCTTCATGGATATAAATACATGATCTTATAGGATTTATTTATCCAATAAATATTTGTTGAGCAGCTCCTGTGGAGCAGGCTCTGTTTTCAGTGCAGGCAATTGGTAATGAACAAGAAACACAAGATTCCTACCTTCATGGAACTTATATCCTAGCATTTCATCACAATCTAGATAGGTCACAGGATCAAGAAGAAGGATCTTGTCAAGGTGAGGCTCCTTTATATCCTTGGATTCCTTGCTGTTTTATATTTAGTGTTCAGATCATGCAGAGATTAGAGCAGTTGCATTTAGGTGGCAAGAGCTGAAGAAAATGTCTGTTATTAGAAGCCATGAAAGGAACTTGACAAGGAGACATAACTACAGAGTAAAGCTATTCCTTGCAGGAAAGCTAATCTAACTTCAATTTACTTTACATTTATGCCTTTTCTTAATTTTGTTATTCTTTAGCTTTTTTTTTGAAGTCCCATTTTAAACTATTTATTTTCTTCTAAAGTTTTTATTAACTCGTTGACCTTCCATCATTAAGTAGCTCAGTTGTTCTCCATTCCTTGTCTCTAGGGATAGATAAAACAACTCAGAATAAAAAGGGATTTTCTCTCTAAGCTGTATTTCAAAAGCTTAGGTCCTGAGGAAAAACAAAATCACACACGACAAAGGTAAGAGAATTGGGAGAGTGGAATGGAAGCAATTGGAGCCGAATCATCAATTTCTCCAGACTGGAAGTTCTGCTGGATAAACCCTGGGATGAGGAAAGAACTCCCTGATGGGTCTGTGGGATCTGAGAATGAGACTTGAGCCAATTTGCTGGAGTGTAGAACTCCTTGAGATGTCAAGACCCTAGAGAAGAAATGCAGCTGGGCAGAGGTAGTCTTAGATAATCTCACAGTTTCCTAAATCCTAGCATGTTGTCAAAGCAGCAGAATAGAATGGTTGCTTTACACTTAATATGGTGGAGGCATAGCAGAAAGAGCTCCCAGATCCGAAGGCGTCATGTGCATAGAATCAAGTGTCATCTCTGTAGCAGCCTGTGTGGTCAGCTCTCCAAGGACCAGGAGTGATGACAAGTGCCCTAGTGGATTCATGTTTGGTCAACATGTTCTATCAGGTGCTGCTCCCCCAGCTCCCTAATACACACACGTATGCTGGTATATCTGATATCTGCATGCTCCCTGTGGCAGAGACACAACTCTAGATGGATAAAGGTCCTTAAACAAAAGGAAGGAAGTGAGGGAGGGAGGCAGGAAAAAATGAAGGGAGGGAGCAGGGAAGGAAGGAATATAGTTTGTGGCCTGAGATTCCTTCTTGCTGTATTTGCTTTAATGTTTCAGCCCTATCTCCCTGAAGCTGGAGCCCATTATGGGGAGGGTCTTGGGGACCAGCTCGAACCAGAGTGTTCTAGGTTCTTCTCCCCAGGGCAGTAGTAGAAAGGGATATTCAGGAGAGAGTGATCTGTGGGGAAAGTATGATGATCCTGGTTTAGGTCACTTTTCCTAAGTTTGTTGAATCTGGCTTTTAATCAAAAAGGTAGTGATTTCTTTTATGTAAGGTGTCACTTGCTCATAACTGTAATTCTATAGTTTTTGGATATTTGTTGCTGCACCCTGCTCTGCTTTATTTTCTCTAGAGTCATCCTTGGTCTCTTCCTCCTGAAAGAAAAGCATGAAAAAAAAATCACAAAGTGAATTTAAACTGCTTTCTATCTATATTCCATTTTTGTATATTTCACCACTTAATATTAACATATCCTTATATATTATAAAACATATAATTTGGGCATTAGGGGGCAGAGCTCAAGTAATCTTCGAGTTGTTACTTCTTACTTTTCTCTAACTTCCCAAGTCAGCATCTGAAATTAGATTTCCTTTATTTATAAATAAATAAGACTTTTTAAAAACATCTTTATTAGAGTATAATTGCTTTACAATGGTGTGTCAGTTTCTGCTTTATAACAAAGTGAATCAGTTATACATATACATATGTCCCCATATCTCTTCCCTCTTGCATCTCCCTCCCTCCCACCCTCCCTATCCCACCCCTCTAGGTGGTCACAAACCACCAAGCTGATCTCCCTGTGCTATGCGGCTGCTTCCCACTAGCTATCTATTTTATGTTTGGTAGTGTATATATGTCCATGCCACTCTCTCACTTTGTCCCAGCTTACCCTCCCCGCTCCCCATATCCTCAAGTCCATTCTCTAGTAGGTCTGCATCTTTACTTCCGTCTTGCCCCTAGGTTCTTCTGACCATTTTGTTTTCTTTTTTTTTTTTTTAGATTCCATATATATGTGTTAGTATACGTTATTTTTCTCTTTCTGACTTACTTCACTCTGTATGACAGTCTCTAGGTCCATCCACCTCACTACAAATAACTCAGTTTCGTTCCTTTTTATGGCTGAGTAACATTCCATTGTATATATGTGCCACATCTTCTTTATCCATTCATCTCTTGACGGACACTTAGGTTGCTTCCATGTCCTGGCTATTGTAAATAGAGCTGCAATGAACATTTTGGTACATGACTCTTTTTGAGTTATGGTTTTCTCAGGGTATATGCCCAGTAGTGGGATTGCTGGGTCATATGGTAGTTCTATTTTTAGTTCTTTAAGGAACCTCCATACTGTTCTCTATATAGTGGCTGTATCAGTTTACATTCCCACCAACAGTGCAAGAGGGTTCCTTTTTCTCCACACCCTCTCCAGCATTTATTGTTTGTAGATTTTTTGATGATGGCCATTCTGACCGGTGTGAGATGATACCTCATTGTAGTTTTAATTTGCATTTCTCTAATGATTAATGATGTTGAGCATTCTTTCATGTGTTTGTTGGCAATCTGTATATCTTCTCTGGAAAAATGTCTATTTAGGTCTTCTGCCCATTTTTGGATTGGGTTGTTTGTTTTTTTGATATTGAGCTGCATGAGCTGCTTGTAAATTTTGGATATTAATCCTTTGTCAGTTGCTTCATTTGCAAATATTTTCTCCCATTCTGAGGGTTCTCTTTTCGTCTTGTTTATGGTTTCCTTTGCTGTGCAAAAGCTTTTAAGTTTCATTAGGTCCCATTCTTAAATTTTTGTTTTTATTTCCATTTCCCTAGGAGGTGGGTCAAAAAAGATCTTGCTGTGATTTATGTCATAGAGTGTTCTGCCTATGTTTTCCTCTAAGAGTTTGATGGTGTCTGGCCTTACATTTAGGTCTTTAATCCATTGTTAGGGAGTGTTCTAATTTCATTCTCTTACATGTAACCGTCCAGTTTTCCCAGCACCACTTATTGAGGAGGCTGTCTTTTCTCCACTGTATATTCTTGCCTCCTTTATCAAAGATAAGGTGACCAATAAGACATTTTTAAGCCAAGAATTTGAGGTGGGCAAGTGGGTGGTAGGAAGCAGTAAAATAGAGAAATCAGTTCTTTTAGCATGAATTGACACTATTAAGAATTATCTCTTAGGTGCCTTCCTGGAAAGATATGTCTCATAAAAATGTGGGGATAAAGCTCCTCCACCCTTATCTTACTTTAATAATATTTCTAAGCACTATCTCTTTTTTGTGATTTTTTTACTGCTCTCTCTTTTTGAATTATTAAGATCTGATAATGTCTAATGAAGAACCAATCTGATGGACCTAGAGGCTGTCATACAGAGTGAAGTAAGTCAGAAAGAGAAAAACAAATACCATATGCTAACACATATATATGGAATCTAAAAAAAAAAAAAAGGTTCTGAGGAACCTAGGGGCAGGACAGGAATAAAGACGCAGACATAAAGAATGGACATGAGGACATGGGGATTGGGAAAAGTAAGCTGGGACGAAGTGAGAGAGTGGCGTGGACTTATATATACTACCAAATGTAAAATAGATAGCTAGTGGGAAGCAGCCACATAGCACAGGGAGATCAGCTCGGTGCTTTGTGACCACCTAGAGGGGTGGGATTGGGAGGGTAGGAGGGAGACGCAAGAGGGAGGGGATATGGGGATATATGTATACGTATAGCTGATTCACTTTGTTATACAGCAGAAACTAACACAAATTTGTAAAGCAATTATACTCCAATAAAGATGTTTAAAAAATTTTTTTTAAATAAAAGATACAAAAAGGGAACATGGAACACTATTATCAAAAGCATTATTAGATTTTTAAATGAAAATGAAGATTAAATAAGAAATCTGTTAGATATAAGCTCTTGGAAAATACATATTTGTAGTGGCAGTGAATAATTTTACTTTCACTTTTGAATTTTATATTTAAAAATGTCTTTGTGCATAATGAGATGTTTGGGCTGATAAAGTACACTGAGGCCAAAGGAAGAAAAACTAACTCTTTTTATGGGATGTGGAAGAGAGAGCTGATGTTAGTTACCTGGATCTATTGATGATATGAATCCATATGGATCCATGGAGTTCTGCTTGAGAAGCAGGAGGGAGTACCAGCTGGGGAATTATTCTCTCTGGGGCTGCTCCGTTTGTCTGTTTCATTTCAGTGGATGAGAATATGAGCAGTGTGTGTGTGAGAAGTGTGACTATCGAGTAATCAGAACAGATTTGATAAGGAAAGGATCCTTGTGGAGTCAGCTTCTCAAATTTATATTTTATTAAAGGGATGTCTGTATGCCCTATCAATGGGTTATGTTTTCTCTCAGTTTGAAGCATAGAAAGGTCAGCCTAATGCACACTCCCTGTCTCATATTGCTTCTAGGGAGGTTGCTGACACTATTGTAGAGAGACTTTCCTGCTTCTGGACAGTTACTTGCCTTATTCTTCATTCTATAGCATAAGTCCTGCCAGAGTTTCACTAATAACAAGGGATTGGGGCCAGGCTGGTGAATGCCGGCATCAGATTTTCCTAGCGGGTGTTAGATGAACTCAAAAGTTTCCCTCTCAAATTGGAAAGCAGTGTATAATGGATAGACAAATTAGTGTCTTTAAGAAATGTAGTAGTATTAGAGTGTCATTGAAGGGAAATAGGCTAATTCTGAAGGAAGGTAATTAAAAAAAAAACTGATGTGGCTAAATTTTCCTCAGTTTACTATGATAGAGTTGGCCTTCTTTGATGTCAACATTCAAAAGATAAAGTCTCTATTTTACATGGACTGCTGATATTGGCTTAAATTTCAATTCTACCGTACAGATGCAATGTAAATTAAAAACAAGCAATGGAAATACCATCTCATCTTAATTAAACCATCTAAATAAAGTGATAGCACTAACAAGCATCTGCTTTAAGACAGAATTGTGTCTATATCTTTTGATTCCTACTCTTGCTCAAAACTGACATTCACATTCTATGCTGCCACTTGAATTTCTTGCTATTTAAAGTAAAAATTTTTATCGAGCTTGACGTTACTGTTGAATATCCGTAGCCATATTTTGGCAAGGAAATCAGAGCCTGGCAGCCTTTTTCAATAATTTCCTATAATGCAGGAGGGCTTAATGCCCCTCTTATAGAACTGATTCTATTATACTCTCCTCTCCAGAACTAATGGAGCACTCGACTTATTCATGTTAAAGAAAATGATTGAATATGAAAAGCTTCCAGACACTGCTTCTTGCCAGGATTAAAACTGCTCTGTCCTTTATACTGACCAGAAAAGTCACCTCTTAATTAAGTTTATTGTTATTTTTCACCCGCCAGGAAGTCCCATACAAAGCACATAAAAGCAAATTTGTTGGAAACTATTTTAGATCTCTCTTTAAAGCCCTTATTTTTGTTTTACAATATACAATAATGATAGCCAACATTTACGGAGGACTTAAAACATGAAGATACTCTTCCAGTTCTTTATATGAATTGATTCGAGTAATTCTCATCAAAACCCTAAGAGGTACGTGCTATTATTTTCACCATTTTATGGATGGAGAAAATAAGGCTCAGAGAGTTTAAGCCGACAGTAGTGCAAAGATTGAAATAGTCACCATCTGAGCACTTAACCACTATGCTAAAGTATTTTTCCATTTAGCAAAAACATATGAAAGTGAATTAAGCTAGTGAGTTGGTAATCAACTCATTATTAAAAATGTATTGAGTGGCCATTGTTTGCAACATAGTCATCATAGCAAAGTACATTGTATAGTAAGCGGGGTAAAATAATAGTTGCTTAACTAAGTGACCTTTTCATCTAGCGAGTGAGATAGGAAAGTACAAAGCTAAATAAAATGTAAGGTGGTATGTATTGTACTACACTGTAAGTACAAATTCAATAGCAGTTTCAGAGGGATAAGTTTATCATAATTATGGTGTCAGACGAATCTTTATGAAGAAGGTGGCATTTGAGCATGCCCTTAAAGATTTGTGAAAGATTTGGACAAATAGAGTCATGGAATTGCAATTTCTGGGTAGAGGGTAAAGTGTAAGCCAGAGAAAAGAAAGTCTCGGCTATTTATTGTTTCTTATTTTAGTAAAAGTGGGGCATTAGTTTGAGATGTTTATAGTGTGAAAAGTAGTATAGAATCATACAATGTTAGATTTGGATGGGTCCACAGAGATGATCTACTATATGTAACTTTCACTGATATAAAAACTGAAGCTTAAAAAATATTATGTACTATTTTATTTATATGAGCTCTTACTGCAGAAAGAATGAAAGTTGCAAAGAGAAATATTAAGTTGAAAAGGATAAGTGGTATTCATCTTATGGATGAAACTGAATGTCCGATTAGGAATTTAGATTTTAGTGGAGAGCCAATGAAGTTTATTTATTTTTTTTATTTTTTTATTTTTTAGTTTGCTTGGCAGTCTGTATTGGTCTCTGGATACAGACCAGAATTTAAACTGTACCTCTCACCTCTATCACTCACTAACCCTGTGATTTGTGGCAAATTCATTAACCTCTCTCTTTTGATGATACTATTATTTCCCTCAGAGATTTACTCAAGGGTAGCTTAGATATTGCATGTTTAGCTAGTACTGGCATAGAGTATATATGAGTATATAGCATAGAGTATATATTAAGTACATAAGTACCTAATTGTCACATTTGAGTTTTATGTCAATGGCTTGATAAAATCTGTGTTTTAGAACAATAACCAATGGCAATGTAGATCATAATTTTCAAGGGTGGAAAAATTTGAAGCGGGTTGATAGACACTATAATATCCCAGGAAAGAAGTGAAAAGTTATTGAACTGGATAATTAAGAAAAGTCACAGTCTTATAGAGGCAGAGTTTGTAGCATTTGGTCACTGATTAGATATGAGAGAGTCTAGATAGAAAGTACAGATGATAACCCTGATGTTCAAAACCTGAATGAGGGGCTTCCCTGGTGGCACAGTGGTTGAGAGTCTGCCTGCCAATGCAGGGGACACGGGTTCGTGTCCCGGTCCGGGAAGATCCCACATGCCGCGGAGCAGCTAGGCCCGTGAGCCATGGCCGCTGAGCCTGCAAGTCTGGAGCCTGTGCTCCACAACGGGAGAGGCCACAACAGTGAGAGGCCCGCGTACCGCAAAAAAAAAAAAAAAAAAAACCTGAATGAGTAAGAGAATGATGATGACATCGATTCATGTAGAGAGCAAGGATCAAGATAAAGTTTGAGAATGTGCATGATAAGTTTGGTGTTGAGGTACAGTTTTGGGGAGGTCTTCTGAATGTAGCTGGAAAGATGTAAAGATCAGGAAGGTAAGAGACAGAGACCCAGGAGTCATCCATGGAATTAAAAATTGAAGCTGTAGAAGAAAACTGTGTTAAGGACTGAAATATGGAAAAATTGAGGGAAGAGTGAGCAAATAAAAGTGAGGAATTGTCAAAAAAGTGGAAAATCCATCAATTGAGTTTATGGTAAGGGAGTGATGTCATTATTTCCACAAACAGTAACTGTTCAATGGGGTGCTGCTGCAGAAAAGAAAAAGTACTATCAAGTGGCCACTGGATTGTTGTCAGTGACAATTAGGAGGGAAGTTTTTTTTAATACTGTAATTGAAGACAATTTATCATAAGTTGAGGAATGACTAGAAGGAGAATTGGAAGCAGAGTGTAATCAATATGTATTTTTATTTATTTATTTATTTTCTGCGGTATGCGGGCCTCTCACTGCTGTGGCCTCTCCCGTTGCGAAGCACAGGCTCTGGACGCGCAGGCTCAGCGGCCATGGCTCATGGGCCCAGCCGCTCCGCGGCATGTGGGCTCTTCCCAGACCAGGGCACGAACCCGTGTCCCCTGCATCGGCAGGCGGACTCTCAACCACTGTGCCACCAGGGAAGCCCCTGTAATCAATATTTTAATTATTTTAGATTGTTAGAAAAGAAAGTGGAATGAGGGCAAGTAGCATTTAAATTTTTATAGGGACAATTTTATTTTTATAGGGAATGTCTGAACTTTTACAAAGAAGAACAACTGGTGAGACAAATTGAAGGTAGGTATGTAAAGTTCCTATAGAATGTGACATAGAGTACTATCAAGTACAAAGTTTGAAGGATTTACTTTGAAAAGTTACAAGAATACTTGGGTCTTCTGAGATAAGAGAAAATGGTCATATAATGGGCAGATATAGAAACACATTGAACTTGATGTGAGGGAAGCTGATGGAGTTCTTATGGGATGGGTTCATCTTTCATCAAAGGAGGAGGTGAGATCAAGCAGTGGGGTGAAGAGGCATATGTTCCATTCTTAAGAGAGCAACTCTATGTAAGAAAACACAGATTCAACTAAGAAAAACTAGGGGAGTTATTTACAGTTACATTTGAGATAGCAGATATCATGAATTTGTAATGCAGCCAATCAGTTGTTTTATATATATATTTTGTCCTTGCTTTGCAGACTTGGATTAAAAGCTGGATAATATAAAATGTTTATTTTGGCTGAAAATGGTAATTGAAAATTAAACATATTGGGTACCAAGAAAGAGAGAAGTCCTTGATCTCTAGAGAGAAGGTTTGATACAGCCAACCTGAAACAGTCTTGATATAGATGTGAACAGAAAATTTTAAGAATTGGAAAGCATTAAGGTCTAGGAATCATTATGAGACTAAATTGAAAATTTAAAACAGTATATGGAGTGATGGAGGTAGAAGCACAGTTCATTCAGAGAGGGAATTCTCAGCACTTGAGATTTAGGGAAAGAAGCATGCTGAGCTGAGAGACAAACTGGTGATGATAATGATAATGTATGTGTATTTTTTCATGAAGGAAAGGGTATAGGAAGGACAAGTAGGAAGGTTTGTTTGTTTGTTTTTAGTTTTATGGAATTGTCAAATTCAAGGACACAAAGATTTAGTTTTATATTTTATTCTATGAATTTTATGGATTTAGCTCTTATATTTAAGTCTGTTATCCATTTTTAGTTAACTTTTGAGTTTGGTGTGAGGTAGGGGTCCAAATTCATTCTTTTATTTATAGACATACAGTTGTCCCAAAACAATTTGTTGAAATGTCAGTTCTTCTCCCAACATAGTTTTCTAGACATGCTTGTCAAATTCAACTGGGCATAAATGTAATTTAGATCTGAATTCTTAATGCAAATTCATTGATGTATATGTATATCCTTATGCCAGTACCACACAGTCTTGATTACTCTAGCTTTCTTGTTAGTTTTAAAATTAGGAAATGTGTTACATTTAGGTCTTTAATCCATTTTGAGTTTATTTTTGTATATGGTGTTACGTAGTGTTCTAATTTCATTCTTTTACATGTAGCTGTCCAGTTTTCCCAGCGCCATTTATTGAAGAGACTGTCTTTTCTCAATTGTATATTCTTGACTCCTTTGTCATAAATTAGGTGACCATAGCTGCATGGGTTTATCTCTGGGCTTTCTATCCTGTACCATTTATCTATATTTCTGTTTCTGTGCCAGTATCACACTGTCTTGATTACTGTAGCTTTGTAATATAGTCTGAAGTCAGGGAGCCTGATTCCTCCAGGTCCATTTTTCTCTCTCAAGATTGCCTTGGATATTCAGGGCCTTTTGTGTTTCCAAACAGATGGTAAAATTTTTTGTTCGAATTCTATGAAAAATGCCATTGGTAATTTGATAGGGATTGCATTGAATCTGTAGATTGCTTTGGGTAATATAGTCATTTTCACACTGTTGATTCGTCCAATCCAAGAACATGGTATATCTCTCCACATCTGTTTGTGTCATCTCTGATTTCTTTCATTAGTGTTTTATAGTTTTCTGTGTACAGGTCTTTTGCCTCCTTAGGTAGGTTTATTCCTAGGTATTTTATTCTTTTTGTTGCAGTGGTAAATGGTATTGTTTCCTTAATTTCTCTTTCTGATCTTTTATTGTTAGTATATAGGAATGCAAGAGATTTCTGTGCATTAATTTTGTACCCTGCAACTTTACCAAATTCATTGATTAGCTCTAGTAGTTTTCTGGTGGCATCTTTAGGATTTTCTATGTATAGTATCATGTCATCTGCAGTGACAGTTTACTTCTTTTCCAATTTGTATTCCTTTTATTTCTTTTTCTCCTCTGACTGCTGTGGCTAGGACTTCCAAAACTATGTTGAATAATAGTGGCAAGAGTGGACATCCTTGTCTTGTTCCTGATCTTAGCTGAAATGGTTTCAGCTTTTCACTACTGAGTAGAGGAAAACATAGGAAAAACACTCTTTGACATGAATCACAGGAAGATCTTTTTTGACCCACCTCCTAGCGTAATGAAAATAAAAACAAAAATAAACAAATGGCTCATAATTAAACTTAAAAGCTTTTGCACAGCAAAGGAAACCATAAGCAAGGTGAAAAGACAACCCTCAGAATGGGAGAAAATATTTGCAAATGAAGAAACTGACAGAAGATTAATCTCCAGAATATACAAGCAGCTCATGCAGCTCCATATCAAAAAAACAAACAGCACAGTCAAAAAATGGGCAGAAGGCCTAAATAGACATTTCTCCAAAGAAGACATAAGTTGAGGAATGACTAGAAGGAGAATTGGAAGCAGAGTGTAATCAATATGTATTTTTATTTATTTATTTATTTATTTGTTTATTTGTTTGTTTATTTATTGCGGTACGCGGGCCTCTCACTGCTGTGACATGAAAACACATGAAATACATGAAAAGGTGCTCAACATCACTAATTATTGGAGAAATGCAAATCAAAACTACAATGAGGTATCACATCACACCAGTCAGAATGGCCATCATCAAAAAATCTACAAACAATAGGGACTTCTGTGGTGGCGCAGTGGTTAAGAATCTGCCTGCCAATATAGGGGACACTGCTTCAATCCCTGGTCTGGGAAGACCCCACATGCCATGGAGCAACTAAGCCCTTGCGCTACAATGGCTGAGCCTATGCTCTAGAGCCCATGAGCCACAACTACTGAGCCCGTGTGCCACAGCTACTGAAGCCCATGTGCCTAGAGCCCATGCTCTGCAACAAGAGAAGCCACCACAGTGAGAAGTCCGCGCACCATAACGAAGTGTAGCCCCTACTCGCTGCAACTAGAGAAAGCCTGCATGCAGCAGTGAAGACCCAACACAGCCAAAAATAAATAAATAAATAAATAATTTAAAATCTACAAACAATAAATGCTGAAGAGGGTGTGGAGAAAAGGGAACCCTCTTGCATTGTTGGTGGGAATGTAAATTGATACAGCCACTATGGAGAACAGTACGGAGCTTCCTTAAAAAACTAAAAATAGAACTACTGTATGACCCAGCAATCCCACTACTGGGCATGTATCCTGAAAAAAACATAATTCAAAAAGACACATGGACCCCAATATTCATTGTAGCACTATTTACAATAGCCAGAACATGGAAGATTTTATCCATTCATTGACAGATGAATGGATAAAGAAGATGTGGTACATATATACAATGGAATATTACTCAGCCATAAAAAAGGAATGAATTGGGTCATTTGTAGAGATGTGGACAGACCTAGAGTCTGTCATACAGAGTGAAGTCAGAAAGAGAAAAATAAACATCGTATATTAACGTATATATGTGGAATCTAGAAAAATGGTACAGATGAACCTGTTTGCAGGACAGGAATAGAGATGCAGACATAGGGAATGGATGTGTGGACATGGAGAGGGAGGAGAGGGTGGGATGAATTAGGAGATTAGGATTGACATAAATACACTACCATGTGTAAAATAGATAGCTAGTTGGAACATGCTGCATAGCACAGGGAGCTCAGCTTGTTGCTCTGTGATGACCTAGATGGGTGGGAATGGAGGGGGGTGGGAAGGAGGTCCAAGAGGGAGGGGATATATGTATACATACAGCTGATTCACTTTTTGTACAGCAGAAACTAACACAACATTATAAAACAATTATACTCCAATAAAAAAATAAAATAGATTGTTATTCATGAAAAAAAGAAATTAGGAAATGTGAATCCATCAATATTGTTATTTTCTTTTCAAGGTTGTTTGGACTCTTTTTGGGTCTCTTGCATTTCTATATGAATTTTAGGATCATTCTGTCGATTTCTGCAAAAAGTCTTTTTTTGTTGTTTTTGTTAGTTTTCTATTTTCCAGTTCATTTATCTCTTCTCTAATCTTTATTATTTCCTTCTGCTTGCTTGAGTTGGTTTGCTCTTCCTTTTCCAGTCCTTTTAGGTGGAAGTTGAAGTTATTGATTTGAGATTTTAAATATATTTTTAGTATAGGCATTTACAGATACAAATTTGCCTCTAAGCATTACATTCCCAAAGTTTTTATATCTGTGTTAATCTCAAAGTATTTTATAATTTCCCATGTGATTTCTTCTTTGGTCCATTGAGCATTTAGGAATGTGTTGTTTAATTTCAATGTATTTGTGAATTTCTAATTTATTTTTTTATTTATTTTTAATTTCATTCCATGTGGTCAGAGAAGATACTTGGTATTTTTTTTAAACATCTTTATTGGAGTATAATTGCTTTACAATGGTGCGTTAGTTTCTGCTTTATAACAAAGTGAATCAGCTATACATATACAGATATCCCCATATCTCCTCCCTCTTGTGTCTCCCTCCCACCCTCCCTATCCCACCCTGCTAGGTGGTCACAAAACACGGAGCTGATCTCCCTATGCTATGGGGCTGCTTCCCACTAGCTATCTGTTTTACATTTGGTAGTGTATATGTGTCCATGCCACTCACTCACTTCATCCCAACTTACCCTTCCCCCTCCCCATGTCCTCAAGTCCATTCTCTACATCTGCGTCTTTATTCCTGTCCTGCCTCTTGGTTCTTCAGAACCTTTTTTTTTTTTTTTTAGTTTCCATATATATGTGTTAGCATACTGTATTTCTTTTGCTCTTTCTGACTTACTTCACTCTGTATGATAGACTCTAGGTCCATCCACCTCACTACAAGTAACTCAATTTCGTTTCTTTTTATGGCTGAGTAATAGTCCATTGTATATATGTGCCACATCTTCTTTATTCATTCATCTGTTGATGGACACTTAGGTTGCTTCCCCATCCTGGCTATTGTGAATAGAGCTGCAATGAACATTGTGGTACATGACTCTTTTTGAATTACAGTTTTATCTAGCCTTTTAAATTCATTGCGGCTTATTTTACAGACTAACACCTGTTCCATATATATTCTGCTGTTGTTCCAAGGTTGACTCATAATATAAAAGCAAGTCAATGTGATTCATTATATTAAGAGAAAAAAACAAAAAGCACATGATCATTTCAACTGAAAGGGAAATGCATTTGAAAAAATCCAACACATTTCAAGATAAAAACACTAGAAAAACTAGAAATTGAAGGGAACTTGTTTAACTTGATCAATGTTATAAAAAACCCATAACTAACATTATACTTATTGTTGCTTGGACGCTTTTGTCCAAAGACTATAAACAAGACAAGAGTTCCTGCTCTCTCTACTTCATTGTACTGGGAGTTCTGTGCAGCGTAATTAGGAAAGAAAATGAAATTAAACGTATCCAAAATGGAAAGGAAGAAGTAAAGCTATTTATTTGAAGAATGTATGATCTTTAACATAGAAAATCTATGAGACCTAGTAAGCTAACTGAGCAAGGTTATAGGATTCAAAATCAATATACAACATCAATTGTATTCTATACACTTTAATGAATAATCTGAAAATGAAATTAATAAAACTATTCCATTTACAGTAGCAGGAAAAATAATAAAATACTTAAGAATAAATTTAACAAAAAAGTACAAAACTTGTATTATGAAAACTAGATAACATTGTTGAGAGAAATTAAAGATGATCTAAAAATAAAGGGGAGGGCTTCCCTGGTGGCGCAGTGGTTGAGAGTCCGCCTGCCGATGCAGGGGACGCGGGTTCGTGCCCCGGTCTGGGAGGATCCCACATGCCGCGGAGCGGCTAGGCCCGTGAGCCATGGCTACTGGGCCTGCGCGTCCAGAGCCTGTGCTCCGCAACGGGAGAGGCCACAGCAGTGAGAAGCCCACGTAATGCAAAAAAAAAAAAAAATAAAAAAAAAAAAATAATAAAGGGGAAAATTCTCATGTTCATGAATTTAAAGACTTAATATTGTTAACATGGAACTACTCCCCTTGCTGAGCTGCAGAGTCAACACAGTCCAAATGAGAACCCTTCAAAATAATTGTCTAATGATTTACTATCTCCCCTCTATGTCCTCCCATTCTCTCTCTCTCTCTTTCTTTTGTGAATGTACTTTTAATAATTTCTGCCCCATTTTAATTTTCAAGTCCAACACCTAAGATATGATTTGAAGGAATAGAGTCTTCAAGATGAACTAAGCATGGGAAGTGTGCACTTTAAAAAAATACATATTCTCTGATTCTGTTTTTTTTAAACTGCTCATGTATTTCATATACTAAATAATTCAGCCATTGAAAGTATACAAATCAATGGTTTTGAGTATATTCACAGAGCTGTGCAGTCATCACTACAATCTAATTTTACATTTTTATCTCTCAAAAGAAACCCTGTACACATTTTCATTCACTCTGTGTTCTCCATTCTAAACCCACTCAAAGCAAACACTAATTACTTTCTACAAAGTTGCCTATTCTGGACATTTTATACAAAAGTAATTATATAATTTGTGGTCTCTGTGACTGTATTTTTTTCACTAAGCATAATATTTCCTGGTTTCATCCATGTTCTGGCATTTATCAGTGTTCCATTTCTTATTAGTACTCAATAATTTTTAACTGCATGTGTATACCACATTTTGTTTATTCATTGATTAGAAGATGGACATTGGGTTGACTCCACTTTTTGGTTACCCTGAATAATGCTGGTATGAACATTTGTGGACACATTTTTGTATGGAAGTATGTTTTGATTCTCTTGGATGCACCTGGGAGTTGAACTGCTGGATAATGTAGTAGTCAGTGTTTAATTTATTGAGGAACTGCTAAAATGTTTTGCAAAGCTACAGCATTTTAGACTCCTACAAGCAATGTTAAGAGGGTTTCATTTTCTCCACATAGTCTCAACACTTGTTTTTGTATATCTTTTTGATTATAGCCATTCTAGTGGGTGCGGAGTGGTATCTCATTGGAGTTGTTTTATTTGCTTTTTATTAACAACTGTATTGAGATATTCACATACCATACAATTCATCTATTTAAAGTGAACAATTTAATGGTTTTTATTATATTCACAGTTATATGCAACCTTCACCTTTTATTATATTCACAGATACATGTTAAAATATTTCATCACCTCAGAGAGAAGCTCCATACTTTTTTAGCTATCACCCCTTCCCCAATCTCTTCATCCCATCCAGCCCTAAGAAATGGGGTGATACCTGGAGTGCAACGTGGAGACAAAAGAGTTTTTTGGTTTGCTTTTTTAACATGGGTCATATTTTAGCATACTCATATATTTTAGGAATGATTCAGAGGTAAAAGTAGATGATGTAGGAGAGAAAGGCACAAATTCAGGAGAATGCCCTTGTGTAAGGAAGAGATAATGGTATCCAGTATAGAAGAGGAGGAATTTCTTGGATAGGATTATGGAGAATTCATTTAATGTGTTGGGTGGAAGACAGACTATATGGGATCAGGTACAGGTTGGAAGATGTTGAAGATATTACTTTCTGATTGTTTCTGTATTCTCTGTGAAATTAAAATAACTTGATTAATTATGAGGAAGTTCACTATAAGGGGTTAAAGGCTTGAGGACAAAAGGAAAAGTAGAAAACCGTTATCCAGAGGAGTAAAAAACTGAATGGCTTGAGGAAATATTGCAGAATTGCGGGTGACCTCTTGGTCCCACTTGGTATTAGTGATCACGATTTTAAAATGAGATTGATTGTGTCTCTTCTGCCTGACTTAGCCACTCAGGAGCTGGAAAAAAAAAAAAGCAGGTAAAGAGTTCATTAGAACCAAGATTGGGGATTTTCCATACACGTTCAGTGGGGAGAGAGGAAGATGAGAGTTGAGAGTGAATGCAGGGTGTGATTGTGGTTGCAGAACTGAAATTTAACCTGGGAAAGCAAGGATGATACCAGCAGGGTGAAGGAGAGAGCCAGGAAGAGTAAGCTGCAAAGGTGGGAGGTGGTGAGTGGGGAAGGTGATGCTTGATATTTGGGTAATAGAGAGTATGCTGTAAGTGGTCATGCCAACGTCAAGGCAATTCAACCACGGGAATTGGTGGTGGGGGTTGGTTGAAGGCAAAGGTCATTGCAGGAGAGGAGTTCAATGATTGGAGAGGCTGAGGTATTGGAATGATCATCAATCTGTATATTAAAAGCATCGATATTTATGAAGAAGTTTTTAGAGAGGGGTGGGGATAGATACGGTGATCCATGTACTATATCTTCAAAGATTGAGGTGATGAATTTCTGTAGAGACCTATAAAAAGGAGTGAGTTTTAAGGAGAAATGAAGAGCAATGATCTGTATGCACCCCTTGAAAGAATTGCATGGAGAGAAATATTCCCAGCGGCCACTGCATTTGGAGGATGTTCACAGAAGAGGTTGAGGATACATGAGATTTTTCAATTGAATGACCATTTGGTCCAGAGGGCACAGTGACTCAGTTTGGGATTTGGGGTGGAATATGAGATTGGGTCAATCCAGGGACTTAATAAACCATATAGGCAACATAATCACGTGATGAGAGAGAACTGGGAGCCTGTATTTTCTATGGTGACTGACAGAAACAGGGACAAAGGTCTTGATGGGATTACTTCTGATGATCTCTGATACAGATTTGAATGTTGATACTATAACTGTTGAGGAGGGGAGGAGGGCTGCAGGAGCACATAAAGTTCTGTTTTCATCCCTTGGCATCTTCCTCAAAGGCAAAGAGCCCAGAAAGGGGCACAACAGACAGAACTCTGTGAGCGCTCCATTACCTTTCATGGTATTGAGGCTGAAATTTTTATTTTAAGAAAGGAAAGGAAGTCATGAGAAAAACTATTCTGTACATCATTCTGAACATCAGTGAAAAGATGCTTGGTGCAATGGAAGTGGCCAAAACCTTAGCAAATGTGCTCAAACAATATTTGAGGTTAAAATATCAAAGAAAATTAAATATCAGGCTTACTCAAATATGGACCATAGACTTTAGAAAACAGAATTAGAAATGTTCAGAAATGCTCACAAATCAATATAATAGGAACACTGATATATAAATAAAAATAATAAGTAAGGTCAGAAAAAAAGTTAATAAAAAATAAAACAAATGGAAAAATATTCAACACAACTGCTACTCATAGAAATACACAATAAAATGAAATAACATGCTTCCTTTAACATACTGAAAGCTTGCAATTAAATTATATTTAATAAATATATAAATATTATTATATAAGTATATTAATATTTTTTAAGTATGTGTTCATCCCAGTGTTTGATAGGAGGCAGAAAAGTGATATCACTCATGTGTTTCTGAGGAGAGTGGAGAGTTAATCTGTAAAACGTTCCCAGCAATCTGATTTTATGTATTTTTATGTACAGTCTGATTTTATGAGTATTTAAAATGTTTATATACTTTGACCCCTTAAGTCTACTTTTGGAGTATATCCTAAGGAAACATCAGATGTATACTCAAATTTTATTTACATGCATGCTAATTGCAACATCATAAAATAAAATATTGGAAGTACTCTAAATATCCAAATAAAGGGTGGAAAACTATGCCGTATTTAAACCTCAAAGTCTATTAAAGACTATTGGACAATGCTGATAGTATTTTAAATAAATTTTATGGTGTAATATTGGATGCACATGAAAGAATCTTTATTACATGCATGTATAATTTGATGCATTATTAAAAGAACATGCATGAACAACCTAACAACTTCAGCACTAGAACATTCTCAAATATCACTGAAGCTATCTATAGGACTCTTGCCTATCCCACTAACACATAAAAACATATCCCTAATCTCTTGATCATGCATATTGAAGTGTAATATACATACAGAGAAATACCCAAATCATACATATACAGATAATGAATATTGTAATTGAACATACCTGAGTAACCAGCATCCAGATTATTGAACATAACAAGCACCAGAGAAACCCTCCTTGGGCAGTCTTCCTGGTGCTTCCCCAAAGGATAAATCATTATCCTGACTTCTAATACCATAATTACTTAAGGCTGACTTTGAACATTACATAAATGAGCTCACATAGTATGCATTTTTGTGTGTCTCTGGATTCTTTCTAAGCACTGTGCATGTGGATATCTCACTTCCAGATTGGTGGAGTAAGGTATTCTGAAAACCCTTTTCCTCCATATAAGAATGAGAACACTGGCAAAAAGTCTCATAAGGCAGAGTTACAAACTGCCTGCTCAACACTGGAAACAAGTAATATCATATACTAAACATATAATAAGCAAGTCCAGCAAGAGTGCAGGACACAAAATCAATATACAAATATCAGTTGTATTTCTGAACACCAGCAATGAACAATCAAATTAGAAAGCAATTCCATTTAAAGAGCATCAAAAAACAAAATACTTAAGAAACAAAGCATGCAGTGAAAACTAAAAACATCATTGAAAGAAATTATAGATCTACATAAGTAGAAAAACATCCCATAGTCACAGATCTGAAGAATTAAAATTGTTCAGATGAAAATACTCCCCAAATTGATCTATGGGTCAATGCAATCCATTGTCAAATGCATCGTTCTTGGCTAATTTCATATCTCCCACTGAGAGAAAAGGGTAGTAATGCTGTTAATACTCACAATACCATGGCTTTTAGAATTCTGTTTGCATAGAAACAATATGGATCTTGTTGCTTCTGCAGTTCCCTAAGGCCATTTATTTAATGCTGGTTGCATCATTACCCATGGTACTGCATCTTCCATTGTGCAGCCCATGAATATTGGTTTCTAATGATTCAAAAGCTATTACTACATTTCACTGTTGATGAACACAAAGGCAAATATTATCCAGAGTATAAAGGAAAATATAAACAATAATCCATTTTTTGGTCACGTTAAATTTATTGTTTGAAATATAAAACAACACATCTCCAACTATATCCTCTCTTGAACACTTTAGGCTATAATCACTACATTCCTAGAATGTGGTCTTATTCAGTGTCACCCATACCCCTGCCTTCTAAAACACTGCCACCAGTGGAGAAAAGAGGCAAGGATCCACTGTTCAAAGCAAGAAGAATAATTCCATTCATGCCAGGAATATTCATCTGTCATCCAGCACGCCTTAAGCCTGACTCAGAAGAGCACAACCTCACCACATTGATTAGAGGCCAGAGGGCATTAATCAGAGGGTCCCTATGGCATTGTGGAGTAAAGGTCTCATCACCTTCGGGGGAATTAGGTGCAGCCACTCCTGATGGATTGCCCGGAACATGGTGTAAAATCTGTGAAGAATGTGGATGACCTCTTTGGGTACCGATGGTGGGGCTCCCAAGAGTAGTTATTGGCTGCTGGCATCCATGCTGCCCTCAGTACTATATAAAGAGGAGGTCCAACACAGAGGGGTGAGAATCCATTCAGGGGCCTACACACAGGACCCATTTTCAAGGGCTGACAGTAGACCATTAGTAGCCCTGAGCTCTGAGCTTGTCCTGCATTCTGACTTGGATAAAAGTTATCCTAAACCAGTGTGTCAGCACTATCTCATTGGAACATCCAGTTAACCCCACAATCAGGGTAGAGAGTCAAAGAATACCCTGAAGTACAGAAGCAGAAACTGCAGCCCACATAGCTTCAGGTATGCACACAGGACACCACACCTGGAAAGCACTATTAGCCTTGGCAGGTCCAGCTGCTGGAATGGGACTTAGAAATTTTTGAGATTGATGCTTCCAGTGAAAGAGACACACATGGCACCAGGTCTGGGCTCTAGAGTGCACTGCCTAGAGAATCCTGCTGCCCCTGGCTAGTCCCAGGCACAGGAGGGTGACTTAGAATATTTTCAGGAAGGCATTCCAAAATGTGGGGACACCTGAGGCATGGGGGCTCAGAGCAGGAAACCTAGTACAGTTCTAAGAATGATATTGGCAGAGACAGCTACTAGTTTACCAAAATTCATTTCCTTTTCTTCTAGGCAGACAGCAAGATTATATTTTCTAGGCTTCCTTAAACTTAGGTGTGACCAGGTGAGTTCTAGCTAGTAAAATGTGGACAGAAGTGATACATGCCACTTTCTGACCTAATGCATGAAAACCTTCTACGTGACTTTCTGCTCTCTTTTCCCTTGCTTTATTGGTTGTTTGTTGATATTCAGGGTGAGCTTGGGACGTATGTATTGAAGATGACCTAGGTTAATTTGGCTGCCTGAATCAGAAGTGAAGCAGAACTCTTCCATCCTACCTCAGACTGAAGTTTGAGTAAAAAATGTACTTCTGTTGCATTACACAGCTGGGATTTGAGTCTAGCTGTTATAGCAACTAAACTAATACAGTAATGTTTTAAAATTGTGTATATTTATGTCAGAATTCTTACTGTTAAACTCAGCCATGTGCAATGATTTAGAAAGGTGCATTATTACCACTTAAGGCTCACTGAGTATGCATTTTGCCCTAAAATTAGAAGTGGAGAGTAATATTAGTAATATTACTAATTTCACATGGAAGAGAAATACTGTAGACATAATTTATCTTAGATTTAGCAAGCCTGTTGACAATATGTCTCATGGATCCCTTTTAGCTATATACTTATTAATAAAAGGGTGATGTTTAATGAGCTCTGTCAACACAGAGGAAAATTTCTAGTCAGGTTCCATAAAGTGCTGTCATTCGTTGTGTCAGATTTCTCATTTTCAGTAGCAACTTGGATAAAGACAGTTGAAAAATACTTATCTGATTTTCAGGTGATGAAAACCAGGGAGAGATAATATAATATGTCAGAATCAAGATCCAAAATGATAGACTGAAAAGATAAACAAAGAAAATGAAATTTAGCAAAAATAAGTGGCAGATACAGAATTTGGTTTTAATGTAAATTACCTCAGTATGACAGACACAGCTTATTTTAAGGGGTAAAATCAAGGACATTCCTGAAAGAAGTGGCACTGGTTCAAAATTTACAACTTGCCAGATAGGTCACCAAAATGATAACATAGCTGCTCCTGAAACAATGGCTCAGATAAAGAATAGGAGTACAGATAGACCTGGTACCCTTCAAACACTGACTCTTAGTGGAGGTGTTTTGGGAATCTGTGTGTGCATTTTTTTTTTAATTGTCTTAATGCTTTTGGTATGGTGAGCACTACCGGCCAGCAATGCCTGACATACTACACTGCACGAGATAGGTCAAACCTTCTAGGAATTGTCCTACATCATTTATGACCTTCAAATATCCTACAGGATATTATTATAAATAAAAATTATTTATAATCATCTAAGCTTAAAACCTAATTTCACATAGTTTAAAATCTTAAAGTAGTTTTGCAGGGTATTAATTTTCCAGGTGTATAACTACTATATGTCAAAGGGAAGATCGTTCTTTGGTTTTTATTCAGAACTTTACCAGGGGCTGTTTACAATTTCAGAAAATTATGTCATTGGTAGCTGCACTATTTGCTCCTGTATCAGCTGGCATTTGAAACTGGTGCGTTTATGGAGATATATCTGTAGGTGCTACAATCTCTTTTCTGTTATGTCTGCCATTGTAGTCTTGTGAAAGCATTTACATATTGAAGTACACATTATTTTATTATATATCACTTTAAAAATGTCTCATTTACAATGCAATTAGGATATTAATTTTTTGAAATTATTTTTGTAGATAAATTTTCTATTAGTGTTTTTCCAGGATAGAAAGAGAGCATTACAAAATATTTACTTACCATAAAAAGAGGTGTTGAATCACATAAAGTCGAAAACCACTGATATAAATATCTACCTCTCACCTATAAAAAGATTTGGTACCCTCTAGAATTTAAAATTATAGGGAACTTAATAGATCGTGATATGATAATCTAGAATATAGGCCTCTGAAGGAAAATATCAGATTCTGAAGATGAAGAGGGTATGAGAGGGACTTCATTGAACATATATTATGCACCAAGATTATGCTTATTTAATGTTCTTAATTTATATCATTTTTTAAAAAATATTTTTAAATTTTATTTATTTATTCTTTTTTTTTTTTTTGGCTGCGTTGGGTCTTCATTGCGGTACACAGGCTTCTCACTGCAGTGGCTTCTCTTGTTGCGGAGCACAGGCTCTAGGCGTGTGGGCTTCAGTAGTTGTGGCACATGGGCTCAGTAGTTGTGGCTCACGGGCTCTAGAGAGCAGGCTCAGTAGTTGTGGTACACGGGCTTAGTTGCTCCATGGCATGTGGGATCTTCCCGGACCAGGGCTCGAACCTGTGTCCCCTGCATTGGCAGGCAGATTCTAAACCACTGCACCACCAGGGAAGCCCCTATACCTTTTTTTAAAAAACGTTCACAATAACCTGTTTAGGTAAATATTATTTTCCCATTTAAAACTGAGGAAACAGACTCAGAGCATTTAAGTAATTTATCCAAAAACGAAAGCTATCATGGTCTTGTTTTGTTTTGTTTTTTGCTATTGTATTTTGAGTACAGGATTCAGACCCAACTCTATTTGGCTTCAAAACCCAAGTTCTTAATAGTTGTGCAAGAGAAGATTCATGGGAGCGTAATAGCTGCCTCCAGTTACGTAGAAGGGCTGATGTTAGAAAGGAATAGGCTTCACCTGGGCCATTCCAGAGGCTATAAAGCTCAGAATAGTGAAGAGAAGTTAAAGAGAGCTAGATATTAGCTCTGTTTAAAGAACTTTATCAAAATTGGTTATCTCTCCAACAGAACAGTACTTCCCCAGAAAGTACTGACCAGAAAGGGTAACACCAAACAGCAAAATCCAGTATTGATTATCTTGTATCATAATTATTGAAGAAAGATTTTCTGCATTTGGGTAAGATATTTGGTCCAGAGGTTAACTCACTTTTAACAGTAAGATTAAGTGACTCTTCTGAATTATTTACTTCAACCTTCTATATGTAAGTTCCTTCTACACCACCCTGACATATGATCATGGAACCACTAGGAGCCTACTATCTCCTATATATTCTTTTTTTTTTTTAATTTTTTTTATTAGTTTCTGCTTTATAACAAAGTGAATCAGTCATACATATACATCCGTTCCCACATCCCTTCCTTCATGCATCTCCCTCCCTCCCACCCTCCCCATCCCACCCCTCCAGGCGGTCACAAAGCACCGAGCTGATCTCCCCGTGCTCTGCAGCTGCTTCTACACTACCAAACGTGAGGTAGATAGATAGTGGGAAGCAGTCTCCTATATATTCTTGTCTACACTTAATTCATATAACTCTCCAACATTCTCTTCATCCTTGAATACCACCTTAAATTATTTTTGGAACAGTGTGGAAGGGAAACATGTTTTCCCAAAGAGGTCATGCCATCATAAGACAGCACAAAGGATCAGAAAGATTTTCCTTACTCTGACCTTTTTATTTCTATTTGTTGGATCTTGAAATATTTGGAGGTGAGTCATGTTTTCAGATAGGCTTTGATAATGAGCCATTGCCCATTTGATCTTGCTTCCTATGTGTTGGCTAACTCTCTCTGGAAGATATTTTCATTTCTAAAAACTTCCTTTTATGGCATGGACACCAGAAGAAAACACAACTGTACATAGCATATTTGTACAAGATTCAGGGAGCTTATTAGCTCTGGTCAGCATCTTGGACCCTCTTTCAGGAAATCCAGTGAACCTAAGGGTTTTAAAATTCTGAAGTATATATATATATATTTTTTGAATTTTATTTTATTTTATTTTTTTATACAACAGGTTCTTATTAGTTATCCATTTTATACATATTAGTGTATATATGTCAATCTCAGTCTCCCAATTTTAAGAAAAAAAGCTATTATACCAAACCAAGTATACATGGTATAATTAAAAACCTCCTCATGGTCACTCTCATGATGGATTACTATCCAACACAGCTACAAAAGTGAAGATGATTTTTTCCCAGAGTGCATCAGAACATGAACTTAAAAAGGTCAGAGCTTTTTTAATTTCAGGAGGGTCACCTAGAGTCATGCCTTGTAGCTATAGTGGCAAAAGCAAATATAAGAAAGGAATTTTTGGGAAAAGAGTCAGTGGTAGATTGTCACTGATTTGCCCTGGGCGCTGGTCTGGAGATTTGACCTCAGAGTTCCCAGACTTTATATTTCACTGCCTTGAACCTTGTTGACATTTGCTTGTTTGACTGTGCTTCTTGCCTGCTTCTACATAATAAAGTGGAAAGGAACATAAACTTCCTTTCAGTTAAATATAGATATGGGCCATATAAGGGACATTTGTGGGCTGGTTGAGCAGTACAGATTACTCATTGGGAAAAAGGATTTTCAAATCGTAGGCCAAATATTTATGTTAAAAATCACCAGTGTCTTGGGTTCCTCACTCTGTTTACTGCCACTCTAAAAATCAGTAGAACATGTCATGATGCTAAGGGATAATGGCTGCTCTCTGACAGCAATAGGAAGCAATTATGTTTGTATAATAACAGTAAATTCTTTAGAGTTTAAAAGAATTATTTCAATACAAGCATATTATATAGCCTGAGAAGAGAAGAGAATTTTAGACCCTGTATAAACCTGTGATCATCTATTATATTCCCATTATTCAATGGCTGCAAGAGTTAAATTGTTTGCCAAGGCTACACACCTCTATTAATACAGATTGACCTAAAAATGATAACTCTTAGCAACCTGCCTGATTCTCTTTCCATGATTCCATATAATTACAAGATGTTGGGACATAGGATTCACATATGTTAGTCTTTCTAGGCATCGTATACCTAGCAAGATGCCTTAAACTAGAAAGGACTCTGTTATGCACGTATTGAATTGAATGGACACCATGGGTCTTCTCCTGACCTAAACTTTTCTTCCCAGTGGGCATTGCTTAACATTAGGCTGCTCCTTGTCTTTTTATTCCCCTGAGGAAAGTTACCCCTATAAAAAGACCATTAAAATGCCAAGAGAAAAATGAGGGCCTCAGAGGGATTCTGCTCATTATCATCAAAACATGGATTTGCGAGTAATTTAGCTAATTGAACACAATAAATGCTGTAAGACACATAAGCATCATTTGAAGGGTGAAGGATATTATTATTTCTGACAGGCTGATGAGGTCAGGGTGCAGACAGTGTGCAAAATGGGAAAGTTTTGAGAATTACCAATAGGTGTAAACCATACTGCCTCAGAAAATCATATATTTTATCATGCTGAGCATATACTCGTGACCTGAAGGGGATCTCAGGCTCTTGACAATACCAAAAAAAAAAAAAGAAAAAGTGTACCAAAGTCTTCCCTAGGGAACTGAGTTGTGGGTTTGAAGTCTTTTTTTTTTTTTTTTTTTTTTTTTTGCGGTACGCGGGCCTCTCACTGTTGTGGCCTCTCCCGTTGCGGAGCACAGGCTCCGGATGCGCAGGCTCAGCGGCCATGGCTCACGGGCCCAGCCGCTCCGCGGCATATGGGATCCTCCCAGACCGGGGCACGAACCCGTATCCCCTGCATCGGCAGGCGGACTCTCAACCACTGCGCCACCAGGGAGGCCCGGGTTTGAAGTCTTGACAACTGACTTAGGCAATGAAAAATTTACTTAATCCACAATGTAGCCCAGAGAAGACCTTGTATTTTCAAAGCTACATCTATCAAACAAGCAAAGAATCCCACACAAAACAGGTAGACTGAACAGCATAGACCCACTTTGCTTATATCCATAAATATCAGAGCAAACTCTATCTGAGCTTCAACCTCCAGCCTAGTTGCAAATGATGTCATTATGCAGACCTAGCTTCAGCATGAAGACATAATTAGTATTCAGTCTGACAGAAAACCATTTCATTTAATTCCACTGGCTGAGATCCAACTGGCAGTATATATATGACAGCGTACGAAACAGGCACTTTGGGTAAAAGCAGGCTTGGCATTAGTATGCTGAACAGTGACCTGGAATGGAAGCAGGGACAGAGCAAGGTTGGAAGGAGCAAAGGAACAGAGAGGGAGTTGTTATTCCAGTTCAGAAACCCACTGAGCTTGTGTTGTAGATGCAAAGGAATGAGGTGTATTTAATAAAGATTCTTATGCCCTGTTAGTCATGCTGTTTGACAAATTTATGAACATAGTCATGATTAACTTTTAACCTGAAAAAATTACAGAAATCCTCCCAGGATTTTACCTGGAATGAGAATCTGATCCCACATATTAAGTGCCTTTTGCAGTATGAACTGAAAGCTATATGCTGTTTCTTTAACGTGCTAATTCTTTCTCTGTGATCCTGAGTAAATTTTGCTTGATCTGGGAACTGTCTGTGAAAAGTATTTAATTGACTCAGATTTCAATTAACCAGTGATGACATTTAATGCTCCAGATTCATTCTCCACTCTTTCCCAATTCAACATCCTGGGACAACGACCTGTGTAGACTCCATCAGCAGTCTTTTTTTATCCTAAGGTTTCTGGTTGGATTTTGTCAATGGGAGGCACCAGCAAGAGATCCAGAGGCTGGGAGGAACTTCTTGCCAGTTCCCCATGTGACCTTCTCTCCTGAAGGTCACAGTTCCTCTTAGGTGGCCCTCTGTAGAACACTCTCTCCAAGTTCTGTTATTACTCCTGTCCTTTTTGTTTTCCAGTCCTAAAAGCGGTGCCTGACCTCATAACCCTGGGGTCCTGCATCATTGCATTTTTTCCCCCTGAACCTTGCCTGTATCTTTGAAAATGGGCCTTTATTAAACTCACCTCAAATTGCCTAATTTTGGTTTGTCATCTGTTTCCTGATGACTATTGACAGTGACAGCCTCTGACATTACTGGACAAAAATTAGAATCACTTAAAAGAGAATGTAACCAGGGAAGGCCAGGAGAATTTTGCTTCATAGGAATGGAAAGTAGGGAAATTAATTAGTGAGGTTATGAATGAGAAGGAGCCTCAGAAATCTGAGATGCGCTGATAATTTATTGTCCAGAAATTTGTGTTAAAGATGTGTCTGTGGGGCTTCCCTGGTGGCGCAGTGGTTGAGAGTCCGCCTGCCGATGCAGGGGACACGGGTTCGTGCCCCGGTCCGGGAAGATCCCACATGCCGCGGAGCGGCTGGGCCTGTGAGCCATGGCTGCTGAGCCTGCGCGTCCGGGGCCTGTGCTCCGCAACGGGAGAGGCCACAACAGTGAGAGGCCCGCGTACCAGAATTAAAAAAAAAAAAAAAGTGTCTGTAAATTTGTTACTGATCCTTTCGAGTCAGTCCCCAACAAGGGTCCTCCTGCCCAGTGTCCCTCGCACAGGTAGAAGGAGATGGAGTTCAGTTCTGAAGCATAAGGAAGTTTTATTTGTTGATCAGAGAATGGCGAGGCATACGCTCTTGCTCTAGAGCGCATGCTCTCCTGACAGGCTGTGGGCGGGGCTGTTTTATAGGGACACGGCAGTGGGGAGAGAGCAGAACTCTCGCGGGCGGCACAGCTGCGCTGCTCGGTCTCCAGATTGCAGTGCCAGGTGCAGTGTGTCTGCACACGGCCCGCTGCTGCCATCTTGAATTGAGTGCTGTGCGCCGAGGTTCTGCGCACAGCCCGCCTGCGTGAGGTGTCGGCATCCATTTTGCACTATGGACGCTGGTCTGAAGAGCCGGGTGTGAGGCTTCTGACCCCAGCACCAAATGAGCGAGTGAAAGTAGAAAGCACAAAGAGAAAAAAAAGGTTAGTCTTTATTACCCAGATTCTATTTCTATGTCCCAGGAATTGTTCATGAGCTTTACTGGGGACAGTGTTCCAAAGGGAGTGCTTTCCGCATAGGGAAAGGGTTGGATTGCAGGAGGAGCTTCTGTTAGTAAAATTGGGTTTGGTCCATAAAACTACCAAGTAGTCCCTGTCCATCGTGGTCCAGTTCTGAATAGAGGAACCACATTTCCTGGAACAGAGAAGGTTGTCATCTGCGATGACTGAATGTTCTCAACTGCGCATTTCATACCCTCTGCTTTGTCTTGACCAAAAGTTAGCCAGGCTTCTCTCCTCCCTGCAAGTTCCTGAATTTTAGCTTCTCCCAAGTCTGAGCAAGAGCTGAAAGAGTGAAATGTGCCCCTTGTCAGCTCATCCTGGGAACTGGCTGATCTCAGCCAGGCACCGTTCCTGTCAGGCTCCACTGGGCATGTTCTCTTGCTTGTGCAACTTGTCCTCCCAAGTTTTGCTGATCTTTGTTACCCGTCCTGTCATCTGTGGAGGGAGGGGCGGACTTCCTGTTGTCACTTCGTTCACGGCTTTTCAGACCAAAGTGCTGGGTACGTCTCTGCCCTGACCGCTGCGGCATCTTGAATGGAGGTGTGGGGGGCAGCGGTTCTGCTGGAAACTCTAATCTGATGTGTTAGGTGCCTCTGCCCATGGCCCCCTACAGGCAAGTGGAACTAAACTAAGCACAAAACAAGGGGTTAGACCTTATCACCTGGATTCCGTCTTATTTTTCCCAGGGACTCCAGTGAGTTTTGCTGGTGATAAATTCATCATCAGCAGAGCGTGTGCTTTGATGATTGTTATAGAAGTGAGCACAAATTTAAGTTGGTTTATACTTGATTTTTTATTTGTATCTATAATTGGGTTGATGATCATGAATGAAAATAATGGGTTTTACTTGGTTGGTATGAGAATCAAGCTTTCCATGATGACCTTGCTAACATTCTTTTTAAGCCCCATATTCCAGCATTATCATCCATGCTAGCACCATTGTTGAATGGGAATGGCCTGCAGGCTCACTTTTCTCATCTTTTACTCTTTCGTTAACTTACTCTTTTTATTTCCTGGTTTGTAAGTCTGAATCTTTAACTTAGAATATAAAACGTCATCTTTTTTTACCTTTAGTTCTTTTATTCTCTGTCTTTTATAAATATTTTTAAAATGAAGAAATCAAGAGGAAATAAACAGGAGACAAAAGCAGAGAGATATGTAAATAGAACAGGGTCAGTTTATTGTTAGAAGATTAGACAAAGAGAAGCAGTTACTTAAAGGCATAATAAAACATTCTATTCTTGTCTATCCCCACTGAGAATGCTTGCCTCTTATACTGGGTTCAGCTTAGGTAAATAATAGACTGAGTCTTGGGATGATAAAAACAAACACAACCAAAATATATTGCAAATAAAGGGGGAACATTGGCATTTTTACCTTACCCACAAGACTGTAGAGAATATGCATATTTATATGACCCAAAACTAGCAGTTTACCATATATGATTTCTTTGGTTCGGCAAACACTTTTTGAGCCCCTACTGTGTGTGAGGCAATGCCATTATGCTGGGTACGTAGCTGTGAATAAATTGAGCATACACTCCCTGTTCTCATGGATCTAACATTGCAGTTGGGGGTGGACAGTCAATGAAACATGAGTTAAATATACAGTATGCTAAATAGTTGTTGGAGGAGTCACTGAGAAGACTTGACCCATGGTTAACCCGTGAGCTGGACCCAGGCAATCGGAGGCTCCTGACCCCCTCCCCTGTCCTTGGAATGTTCGCTCTATCCAACATTCCCACAGTCAGAGCCATTTTCAAGGACTCAGCCTTGAGAGAGTAATGTGTGGTTGGGACCATCTGGACTGTATACGTGACTGAACCCTCTTAAAGCCTCTACATAAACTTTTAAGATTCTGGGGGTGAATGTGGAGTCTACTCATCTCATGGCACCCAAGACAAGCCTCGTAAGTAAGTTCCTCTGGTGACTAGAACTTCTGCCTACCAATCGGGAGTACTCTGCCTCTTTCTTTGGTCTCTTCTTGCCCTCCCTGTATGGAGGCCAGTTTGAGAACCAACAGTGATAAGAGCTCTAGAGAAAAATGAAGCAGAGAAGAGAAGTAGGAAGTGCTAAGGAGGAGAAGTGTTGCAGTTTCAAAAGGGGGTATCAACAAAGGTCTCCTGGAGAAGGTGGCATTTGAATGAAGGCCAAAAGTAGGAGGAGATGCCCATCCATATGTGGCTATCTGGGGAAGGTGTAGCATTGGGAATACCTAATGCAAAAGCCTTGAGACAGAAGCATGTCTGAAATACTGACAAAACAAAAAAAAGCAAGAATATTCATATGGCTAAAGTAGAGGAGGTGAGAGATTAGAGAGAGACAGCTAGTGTAGGTCTGGGGATGGCGAATAAGAACCAGATAGTGAATATTTTTGGCTTTGCAGGGTGCATAAGGTCTCTAGAGTGTATTCTCCTCCTCCTGTCCCTCTGCTCCTCCTTCTCTTCCTCTCCTCCTCTTTCTCCTTCTCCCTCTTCCTCTTTCTCCTCTTCCACGTCTGCTCCTGCTTCTGCTTCCCTCTTAAAAACATAAAAATGATTCTTGACTTGTGTGTTATAGTCTTCTGGCTGGATTTGACCTGCAGGCGGTAGTGTGATGACCCATGCTATAGCTTACTTTAAGGGGGTGGAAATCGACTATGTTTCACGAGGGTCAGTTTCACTGCACTCATGAGAATAGACTGTAGACAAAGATAGAAGCAAAGAGACAGTCAGCAAGTCACACCAGTTATCCAGCCCCAGATGATGATAGCATGGACTCGGGTGGCTGCCTTGGATGTGGTAAGTTAGATTCCAGATTTCTTTTGAAAGAACTGCTGAAAGATCTAACGATGAATTGGATGTAGGGTTTGAGGGATGCAGAGAAGACTTGGATGGCTCATTTTGTTTTGAGTAGTGAGAGGAGGGAGTTACTGTGTATTGAAATGTGGCATCCTGTTGATAAGTGAGAGGAGGACTGAAAACTGACCACTGAACCTGGCAAAAAGAGGTCATTGCTGTCTTTGAAAGTTTTAGTGGTGTTTTGGGGGAGCTAACCCTGATTTAACCTTGTGTGAGACAAGGGAGATTCGAAATTGGTGACAGTAGATAGAGACAGCTCTTTTTAATAAATTTTTTATTTTAAAAATATCATAGAACTGAGTTGATAAATGAAAGAGGATTAGGGGTTAAAAAGAGGTTTTTAAAATTATTTTTTAAGGTAGTAGAAATTATAGTAGGTTTGCATGCTCACTGGAGTGTTGCTCCAGTGAAGGGAAAGTTGATACTGCAGGAGGAAAAGAGAATTGCTGGGATGATGTTTTTGAGTGGATGAAAGAGGATGGAATGTTACCGGGAGGTGAAATGGGAGGCCTCAGCTAGGGTTTTAGGCACTTCAACTGTCATAACAGGGAGGAAAGCAGGAAATAGATATAGGTGGGTGGATAGATGTATTGTGAGAGATTGTGGAAATCCTCTTTGATTTCTTCTGTTTTCTTAGGGAAAGAGAAGCCAGGCCATCAGCTGAACATAAATATCGTGGAGGAGGGGTTATGGGTGTGAAGAGAATAACTTGTGAAATAGTTGTCTTTTAGGAAGTGTGGAAGGGTTGCCACAAAGGGTCCATTTGAGGTTAGTGAATATGTATTGAATGTAAGACTAATCAGTGTGCCTGTAATTTTCTCTGGCCACTTTCACCTGCAAAATAGCAAAAGCACCTGATTTAACCAAGTATGCTGAGTAGAGAAGGGGACAAAAGATTGGATGTGAATGCAAGGAGTGATGATAATTTGGACCATGATATTTCATCTGGTTAGAGAGGGAAGTAAAAGACTGAGGGAAAAAGGGGCAGTGAAGAGGAGGCAGGATTAATGGATTATAGGTTCTGATGGGGTTGAAGAATTATACAGGTTGAGGCACTGGATAGAAGGAGCTAGAAAGATGGGAAATGCAGGATGGAGCATGGGATGTTAAAAATTGGATTTGAGGGGCTGTAGTTTTTGGTACTGACAAAGTCTGGGATATAACCATGAAGTTATGGCTGTGGTAGGGTGGAGAATAAACTCATTTTAGAGAATTAAAAATTAAGAGTCTGGGTTTTGAAATAAGCATTTACTTGAAAATTTAAACCACGAAGGATTGTCCCAAGTATATTGTTACAGAAAGTGACAATCAGCCCAGAGCTAAAATCTTCAAGGAATAGCACAAGTGACACTTTGGCAATGATTAATGATTATAACAAGGAGAGATGTGGTAGTCTAGTTTAACTACAGGAGATTCAAAGTTTGTTTTGCTTTTAAAAAATTTTTGTTTTAGCGAGAAAAGAAGAAGGATGTTCTGGGAGAAGCAAGGAGTACAGAGTCCCAGTGATAGGGAGGGAATGAAAGACAAAACAGACATTAATCGTTAGGGCTGCCGGGAAAGTCAGATTTCAGTAGAGGAAGTTGAAAAGGGAAATACAGAAAACGGGTGGAGAATATGGCGAATTTTGCTGATGGCTGACTGAATTTCCAGAGTAAAGAGTTGAATGGGTTTGGGGAGTTACGGAGAAAGATGAGGCAGAATGAATTTCTAGGGAATTGGAGTTGGAGGTTGAGGGGTAACCTGGGGTTGTGAGTTTCTTTATGACTGAGGGAACAGTTATAAAGAACACAGTGATCTTGGTGTTGGTGATTTTAAGGCAATCAGGACTGGGTTGCTGGGAAGGGGGAGGGGTAGGCATCTTGTTAGGAGCCTGAAGAGCTTTGGGTGCTGTTTTGCTCCTGCCAGAGAGGTATGGAGGGTGGAAGATGATGGGGGAGTGGTCTTACACAGATTAATATGTGTCGGTATATTAACTGACAATCTGATTAATAAGAATTATTGTCATGGAATTACCTTTCTAAAAGGTTCACTGTCATCTTGTCTATAACTATGATATATCAAGTAATTATCCTTTGCCACGATATAATTGGAATTTACATAAACTCTATATTGTTAACTTCTCACAAAAGTGTTAGAAAGGAGATACTGTAAACTCCATTTTAAAGTTTTTACACTTCAGACAACTGAGACCCACAGAGATTAAGGAGCCTGTCTGGGTCTCAGAGTGAGTGGTGAAGAAATCAAACCTGGGCCATGTAGCTCCCAAATCACTCTTTCTGGTAATATTATCTGATGCTCCACTAAGGCACACACCCATTGTCTCTCTTTTTAATTATTTCACTTGGATTTTTCTCTTCTGTGACACCAGATAGAAATCTATACATGGGAGACATGTAGGCCTTTCTATTGGATGGATGGTTTTCTGGAGATGATATTATTTGGAGAAAACTAAATATTGGCTGAAAAACTATCTATTTTACTAGTGATGTCAAACATAATGATTTCCCCTAGGCTTGGTACAGTCTGACAGAAAAAAAAATTTCCAGTTACAGACTAATTGATTTTTGCCATAACTCAAGCCAATAGAGATTTCCATGATCTTTGCTTAAAAGAGAATGTAATCATCCTTGCCTTTATTTATTTATTTATTTATTTATTTATTTATTTATTTATTTTTTGCGGTAGGCGGGCCTCTCACTGTTGTGGCCTCTCCCCTTGCGGAGCACAGGCTCAGTGGCCATGGCTCACAGGCCCAGCCGCTCCGCGGCATGTGGGATCTTCCCAGACCGGGGCACGAACCCGCGTCCCCTGCATCGGCAGGCGGACTCCCAACCACTGCGCCACCAGGGAAGCCCCTTGCCTTTATTTATATGCCCTGTCCGCTATAATCTTCCAAGTGTCCCCCTTCATTTAAATGCCCTCTTCAGTAATTTATCTCTGGACTTTTCCTTGAGATTAATGTTGGGCTAATTTAATATGTTAGTTTGAATTTGATTAGCCAAGGGACCAGTACAGTAAATAGTGCAGAGTGACACCATACAAAGGCATTTCTCATCACAGCTTAATACTACTGTTGCTTACTATCTTGAGCAACGGTAAGTATCTCCTTTAGAAACTGGCTTTATCATTTCTCTCTTTTCTTGCTTGGAGTGGCAGAGAACCTTCTCAAACCAAGATGCAGAAAGACTTGCTTTTGGAGTATGAAAGGATTCACAAGTTTCGCACATTTCAAAACTTTCTGTATTCTATTTGGGTAGAATTTCTTTGTTTATCTAGGTTTCCCCTTTCTCATCTCTTCATATTCTTGCTGACATTTATGAGAACTCTTCCCGCTTAAGCACCTCTTGTAAGTTAAATACATTTTAAAATTACAGAAGAAAAAATTGTATTGCATAGATTATCTTTTCTACTTATCGTACTCAAAAATCTACATGATGGAAATAATGTTCCAAAACAAACAAAATCATCTCCATCAATCCAAACATGACAGACTGTGAGCAAACATTGATCAAAAGCAAAACATTCAAATGCCTCTTTTCTAAAGGAGAAGTAACTATCTCATCTAAGACTAGAGGACCTTCTTCTTTGTTTGGGGGTGTGACGTGATTTATAATAAGAAATATATATTTGGTCTTTGTCATTTCTGGCACAGAACTCCTAAAACCCTTGGAATTTTTTGTGCTAAGAGCTATAAAGATGTCTTTTGATATGTTAATGAGGTGATTTTTGGAAAGCCCTTTTTTAAAAATTTAATTTTTTATTAGTTTCTGCTTTATAACAAAGTGAATCAGCTATACATATACATATATCCCCATATCTCCTCCCTTTTGCGTCTCCCTCCCTCCCACCCTCCCTGTCCCACCCCTCCAGACGGTCACAAACCACGGAGCTGATCTCCCTGTGCTATGTGGCTACTTCCCACTAGCTATCTACCTTACATTTGGTAGTGTATATGTGTCCATGGAAAGCCCTTTTAGGCAAACTTAGGACAGGGTTGGTTGCCAGGGAACCAACCATAAGATTAGAGGTTTCGAACTTTTAGAACCTCCCACCCCAACCTCTGGGGAGGATTGAGGAGCTGGAAGTTGAATCAATTGCCAGTGGCTAATGATTTAATTAAGCATAACTATGTAATGAAGCCTCCCTAAAAAAAAAAAAAAAAAAGCAGAAAACAAAAACACAAAAGGACAGGATTCATAGAGCTTCCGGGTTGGTGAGCAGGTGGAGATTCAGGGAAAGTAGTGCACCTGAAGAGGGCATGGAAGCTCCAGGCCCTGCCCTTTCCCTCATACATTGCCCCATGCCTCTCTTCTACCTGGCTGTTCCTGAGTTCCTTTTATAATAAATCGAGGATCTAGTAAGTAAAATGTTTACCTGAGTTCTGTGAGCCACTCTAGCAAATTAATTGAACTCAAGGAGGAGGAGTGTTGGAAACTCTGATCTATAGCCTGTAGTTCAGAAGCACAGGTGACAACCTGGACTTGCCACTGGCATCCTAAGTGAGGGAGGGGCAGTCTTGTGTGACAGAACCTTTAGCCTTTGGAATCTGATGCTGTCTACCAGGTAGATAGTGTCAGAATCAAGCTGAATTCTCAGACCCTCTGCTGGTGTCTAAGAATTGTTTGTTGGTGCTGTGGAAACCATCCTCCTCACCCACCCAATTTGGAAATGGGTGACCAGAACATAAAAAAAGGGGACTTCCATCTTATTAGGTCCAACCATGGGGAATGATTTGAGAGTTTTGTATTAGAGGAAAACATTAGCTATTCTATGGAGTAAAAGAGAATTGAAGACATAAAAATACTTAGAGTCTTGGTGAAAATTGTGAGGAATGCTGGTCAGCAATAATATAATTTCCAGAATAGAACAGGAAAGACAAGATTAGTAATTATTTCTGAACATTAGGTGCATATTTATAATTGCGTAATTTGGCTATCTTACCCTTTTCCAGAGAGATGAGGAACATCTTTAAATTAGAGACTATATTTTATTTATCTTTATGTACCCCACCAGGTCTGCCAACCATTCTTTTAATCATTTGTGCATCCATTTATTCATATATTTATTCTGTCAACAATTATTGTGTGTCCACTGTGTGTGGCAGGCACTGTGCTGTGTCTAGAAATAGAGGAATAATTCATGGACCCTATTATCATTTTCTTATTCACTTGTTTACTCATTGATTTAACAGATATTTATCAAAAGCTTATTATTTGTCAGGCATTGCTTTAGGCATTCAGAATACATCAGTAAGTAAAACTGATAAATCCCTGCCCCGGTGAAGCTTATATTCTAGAAGAAGGCCACAGAAAATAAATAACACAAGAGGTACTATATCAGAAGGTAAAAGCACTATGGGGAAAATGAGTAGATGAGTGCAAGGAGGCTCAAGAGGGCTAGTGTTGGAGAGGGTTGCAGGCCATGATTTTAAGAATGGTAATAGGAGTACACTCTCTTGAGAAGATGACACTTGGGCACAGAATTGATTTAAGTGAAGGAGTTACCGTTACGGCTCTCTGGGGAAAGAGGAACAGCCAGTAAAGAAGCCCTGAGTTATTATGATCCAGTAACATAAAGAAACCAAAAGTAAGCAGGTAGGGAGTACTAGGAGTTAGGGTCAGAGAGAGTACAGAGACCTTCATGATGTGGACCCTTTCAGGGTGTGGCTTTTTCTCCATGTGAAATGGGGAACTATGACAGAGTTTTGAGCAGAGAAATTTAAGCTGACTGACATTTTAAAAGGATCACTCTGGCTGCTGTGTTGAGAATGGACTACTTGGAATCAAGAGAAGACATGGGGAGACCAGTTGGAAAATTATTGCAGAAATACAGGCTTGTGTTGATAGCTTGGGCTAGAAAACTAGAGAAGAAGTAGTGGGAAATGACCAGATCCCACATACATTTTGAAGGTACAGCCGACAGAATTTCCTGATGGATTGGGTGTAGGTTATGAGAGAAAGAGAAATGTGAAGGATGACTCTAAGGTTTCACGGATTTCTTAGCATAATGAACAAGAAAACCAATGGTTACCATGTAGTGCAAATAATACTACAGTATAAGTAGGGTCTACTGAAAGCCTTGAATTGGTGTATTGAAATTAGACATGGTGCCAGGGAAGACTTTCTAGAAGAGATACTATTTGAACTGACTCTTTAGAACTGACTTTAGAACTGACTCTTCTAAAAGTACAAATAATTCTAATAATAGTCCAATGGAATACAGAAAAAGATCTCAACTACTTGCCCAGCAGGAGGAGCTGTCCAAGTTAACATTCTGTATGACAAAAAAGGTAACGAATGCCTGCAGTACAAAGAAGTAGAGCTTAAATTAAATCTGACCTAACTTTAAAAAGTGTGTGAGAGAAATGGTTTTGTCAGGGACCTCAAAAATACCAAGTATCTATAGGTAGATGTGACTAAGGGTAGATTTTCATAAATACATGATCCAAGTGATCCCTGTCCGGAAATGATGAAAACAAACATCTACCATAAACATTGATTAACAAAAAGTTTTTAAAGCGAAGAGAGTTCTTGTTATAATGTGCAAAGCTACATCTTAAACAAATAGTTATTTTCCACCTCAGTATTCCACTATGTATACACTCTCAGACACGCATTTACTCTTCTGACCATGAAGATAAAGAACATAGATCAGAACCATTAAGATCTTACTGTTATGAACACCTTGTCCCTTCCCTCATTTTTTCTTTCAAGTCTACAATGCATTGTGTGCTTGAACCGTACTCTCCAGCAGCCTCCTGTCACCTGTCACCTATCTCTGCTGCTCTCCTACTGGGCTTTTCTGCATGGACGCTGGAGGGTTAAGACCATGATATTGAGATTGTGTTATTTATGCATCAACCCGAAGGCCACCTGTTCAATTCCTGTTTTCTTGTCAATCCCAGTCCTGGAGACACTGCAGTTTGTCCTGATGCAGAGGACAAGCTTGCTCTGGAGGTCCAACAGTACCAAGTTTAGGGTCAGAGAAGAGCAAGTCTTAAACTCAGAGTAAACATAGATCCATAATTCCCTACTCCACCTATGTTCCCTGATTCCTGTAGCCTCTTTCACCATTCATTTCATGTGCACAATAACTTCATTTATTCACCCAGATTTATTAAATGCCAGTTCTGTACCCCACTCTATTTTTGTGCTAAGAGTACAGTGGTGAGTAAGATACCTTTAACCCTAAAGAAGGTTCAACATAGTGAGAAGAACAGAGTCCTGAGTTACAAGGAGGAGGCTTACAGTCAAGGGTGTGGGGAGCTGTGTACTCTGTGGTGAGGAAGAGTAGAGGGAAAATACGTGGGGAGCTGTGTGCTACAGGCCAACGGCTAACCCTATACTACTTTTGTGTTTGTCTGGGAGGTCAGTTCTATATCATTAGTGTTTTCCCATTGGGCTGTTCCTAAGGTCTAGAATCTGAGGTATGTTTAAATTTCAGCCCAACATTGTATAGTTTTTCTGTTTAATCTATTTTCAAACCTCCCCAAATAATTACCTGTCAAACAAACAGGCATCAGATTTTGAAGGCCCTTCTCTATTGCCATATCTACCAAGAAGGCTTTCCCATTGCCCATATTAATTCTTCCTTTTGGAAACTCACATAGCACTTTGTTCCTTTTTTATGGCAAATTTTCTTATTCTAAACGGTATAATAGTTGTTTGTATGCTATACTTGATTTGATGAATTTCAGAGTCTAATACAATACTTTTCAAATGGAACAGACCTATGAAGCTATTTCCTTTTTGCTCTTCCATACCACATATACTCCTCCACTTCTAGAAAAAAGGCTAAAACCAGCCCAGCCTCCAAGACTGGTCTTTGTAAATCATCTGACAGAGTTCTCCTTACATTCAACATAGTCATCAGGTGTCAAGCTGGGACTTATTCTGAAGCTTAGTTGGCTATGAAAGGTAGGATACCCATCCTCACACTCCTTACATATGGACTATTGACATTTTTCTATCTTATGTTATATCCAGTGCAGAGTGAAAGACAAGTCCTCCAACTGAAGGTTTGTGTATCAGCCTCATAAAGCAAAGACATGTTTACATTAGCACTTAGAAAGTGATTACAGAGTGACAGAGGTCGGGGGAAGGTGAGGGAGTGACATTACATTTCAACAAGCATTTGGAAATCTTTGTAACTTAAGGCTGTACAAATAGACCCAACCAAAAATGGAAAAATTGTGGCTATTTTTGATGGATATTCCAGCAGTGATATATTATGTTCTTTTGCATTTTTGTTTATTCAGCTTAATGGAGGCTATAAAAAGGTGCTTTTGATTAAGCAGTTTAATATCTTATATTTATATAGTACCTTTCACCCCAAAAGTCTTAATAAACTATGTTTATACAGCTTTATAAATTGTATAAAGAATTGGCCTTTTCTTCACCAGGACTAGTAGGAAACCACCTGTGGTAGACACCTGCCCCACTGAAGGAGGTGAGGAGTTCAGGCCAAGCTCACCAAGGTAGATTTAGCTGGTACAGAAATCTACTAAAATTCTAACTAGTGGACAAATCCTGCCTTGGCTTATGAGTTTGGGGGGGAGGAGTGTGGTGAGAAGATGAATTAATCTACTGTTTAATTAATTGATTAATCTCCCATTTAGACATCTGCTGTTGAGCCTCTTTGTTCTTGCTAGTGAGTGAGGAAGGTTTCATAAAGTTTTGGTATTTCCTGTCTAAAACCATGAACTCATTTCTATCAGCTTGATTAAAAGTCACAAAAATACTTCATCAATTATTAAACTTTTCCAAGATATTTTGTTTGGGGCCCATGTAGCCTATGGTTAGAATGAAGAATAATGGTGCACATTTATGACTGGGTTATTATACAAATAATTAATAAATTTATAATATTTTAATTTATATTTAGGTTATCCATGTTGAAGATGATTTTTAAATGATAAATACTGTATTGATTATAGCTATGAGTGTTAAGTAAAATGGAAACAGTTATCGGATATCATATTGGGGTCACTGGGGTCATAAGTGTCATGTTCTTATAATAGTTTCAGGTGCTCATTGTTTTTTTTTTTTTTTTTTGGCTGTGTTGGATCTTCGTTTCTGTGCGAGGGCTTTCTGTAGTTGTGGCAAGCGGGGGCCCCTCTTCATCACGGTGCACGGGCCTCTCACTATTGCGGCCTCTCTTGTTGCGGAGCACAGGCTCCAGACGTGCAGGCTCAGTAGTTGTGGCTCACGGGCCTAGTTGCTCCACGGCATGTGGGATCTTCCCAGACCAGGGCTCGAACCCGTGTCCCCTGCATTAGCAGGCAGATTCTCAACCGCTGCGCCACCAGGGAAGCCCTCAGGTGCTCATTCTTGACAACTAAAAAAACAACCAAAATACAGCTGATTAGCTATAAGAATGGAAGTAAAATTGTAATCTACAAGCAATATATTTATTATTATGTTCTTGAGACTTTAGGTAGCATTTGATCTTTAATATTCAATGTGAATTCCCTCTCTCTCTCTCTCTCTGTCTGTCTCTCACACACACACACACACACACACACACACACACACACACACACACACACACACACACACACACACACACACACACACACACACTCATCCCTAATTGAAGGAATCCTAAATCAGGATTCAAGAGACCTCTAGGTTAATCTTGATTTTTCTTCCGAATGAATTTGCTGGTCAATCTCTCTCTAACCTCAATTTCTTAGTTTATATTACTGGCTGTGGAATGCAGTAATGGAGAAAGTCCATATATTATGATAATGGTATATTAAATATATTAATCATCTGAGGAATTTGTATGACTCTTCCAAATCTCACATATCAAGTTGAAATTCTTCTAGGTCCTATAAAATCCTTTCATAATCTAAACTTTACAACTGCAATAACATTTTTAGGCTACTATGTTATCCCTTACTGCATGAAATTAGGCATGAATGGATTTATGAGGCTATAAAAGATGCCCAATTTCCATTGGAAACTTTAAAATTCTGAATTATGTAGTACATATCTACAATACATTCAGTTGAATTGAGGATGACATCAATTCAATGTATTATTTTATAAGCATTGTAAAACACTTTATTCATAGTTTGGAAGGACACTAAGACCTACCTTGAAATATATCTAGGTTGTAGCTATACTCTCTCTTAGTGCTTCAAGCTTCCATATATTTAAATTTATGTAAATAACTGTTGTACTGGGGGTATACCATAATTGTTTAATTTGTGATGGTGATTTATCCCCCCATTTACATTATTTTGTTTTTCAGTAACCAGCAACATAACTAAGCTCTGAAATTTGAAAATTCATATTTTGAATCAAAGGATTAGAACAGTATTTATAAAGAAGTAAGGAAGCTAAGTATCATAGTTTGGAGGAAAACCCCACGTGTGCTGTTTCATTATATTATGACAGGTATAATTTCAGATGACATATATGTTTATCTTGTTGTTCCTGGAAGGTAAAACAATCTCATGCCTTGTTCACACTGTTTAGAAACAGCCAGCTCCACTTTCCTTTGTAGCCTGTTACATTTTTCAGAAAATTGCTTGCATAAGGAACTCCCCCACATTACATTGCTATGCATTAGGAAATGGATTATGCCTGTGCACTTGGAAACAACTGATCCCGTAGGCTGTGTTTCATAGGAAAATAAAAACCAAAAAGAAAATGCATTTTGACAAAGTTGACTGGGCTCATACAATTTCTCAATTAACTGTCTGCATGCTGGCTTTTACTGAGTGCCATGGATTGCAAACAGTTGGGTTGCAAATAAGCAAGGCATCTTACCCTAATAATCCATTTTATTGGGAATACCTGTACTTATGAAAATAATTAGAGTTCAAATAGCCCAACTAAACACTTTTTGAGCCCTTATTTAGAGAGTCCTATATTGCATACTATGTAGAAAACAAAGATAGAAAACAGACCCTAAGTCTACTCTCTTATCTAACGTATTTTCTTCTGCATTGTAGTAAACCTATTTAGTTTATGTAAATAATTGTTCTTCCCGAGAGGTCAAGGACTATGTCAGGATCATTTATGTTTTTCTTTTAACCCAAATACTATGACTTGTGTTCAGTAGGTAGGTAAATATCTAGAACATAAAAAACTTAGAAGACTTAGTCTGATAGAACCAAAGAAGATATTTGTCCTTGAGTTCCAGATTTATAAAAAGGAACACATTGATATGGCATCCAATCTGCCAAATTAATAGATCTGTAGAATAGTTTCTCAGCATCTCTAGAGAAAGTCCAAATATCTTTGGCACTCAAGATTTTTCATATTTTTCCACTTCCCGCATACCTAGTCTTAATCCGTGACTTCCTTCTACATACTCCATAGTGTAGGCATGTTGAGTTATGTTTGGATGATCATACATCCTGATTTACCCAAAATGGACATGGCTTATACCTGTTTTCTTGGCATAATTATTAATAACTCCACCTTTCACTTTTATAAATGTATTGGTTTCTTTCAAGTGCATAGTCACCCTAATTTACATAATTCCTTAATGGGTCTGTAGTGTTTCATGCTTCTGCATATTTTGTAAAATTATTTTTAGAGCTTCTGCCTATCCATGTATGACAAGCATTTGGGTACACGTTCAACCTTTAGGTCTTCTCACATGCAACCTAGTTGTTAACTTGGCTCAAAGTTTCTGGGAGCTTCAAGTTTCTCAAGAGCTGTCTAAAGCTAGAAGAATCATGGAGGCCTGGTTGTTTTAGATATTCCCTAGAGTAATTCTGTTCATTTCATTGGGACAGTTCCAACACTGTGCCTTTCTATGAATAATGCTAGGAACACCCTGGATCTACCTTGGTTGTTAATTTAGGACCACAGTGATCCCTTCTCAGACTGTTTTATAAAGATCCAAAAACATGGCAGAGTCATACTAATTTTTTTTCAAAGTACAACCTCTACGATTGATGTGTGTTCAGTAGTCTAGGAATTCCTTTATTTATCATAGTAGTGCTTTCCTCATCTGAGGGAACTAAGAATTTCAAACCAGGAAGTATTGAGGGAACAGACTATACAGCTGGAGAATTAGTAACTTTGATAAAGCTTATGCTAGTTTCTGTCCACTTCCTCAGATAAAATGCTGACAGCCAGCAGGAACAAATCCAATACATCTGCCTGGTCAAGTTACTTTGATTTATATGAATGTGGATATGCACAGATTTACTGAACTGAGCTCCATGACATTACCTTCATCCATCGTTTTCTGTCTACTTGCCTCCCACCCCCTGCCTTTGGTTTTTAGCTTTCCAGTTGAATAGTAAACATTTTATTTTCTCTTTTGGCTCAGGACATGCAACTCCTGTCACATTTAATATAAAGCACTTGCATCTGCTAAAACAGCAGTGCTACTCTGAAAGCCTGTAGTTCAAACAGTTCCAATTCTTCTTTTTCCCTGCCTTCATTTTTAGTCATGAAACTATAGGAGGGGGGCAAAGTTCACAGTTCTTAAGGTGCTAGGGAAATAATTTATTCTGCCTCTGCCTGTAGAACTAAGAGAGCTGGTGGAGACCTTGGATGGTTTCATAGGAGTCAAGGGCACCTGTGGCTACTAGAGGTGTCTGCTCTGTGTCTCAGAATAGGAACATGAAAAAGACTGTCAAAAATATTGATGGGATAAATTGGCCTTATTATAAAGTGCGAGTGAGCTTCAATGTGTAAAATCAATCAGGAGAAATCATTAACTCTGTTCTTATAAACTGTGACCCAAGGCATATGTGATCATACACATGTGATGTGTATATGTGACCACAGACTGGCTCCTGAAAAGCATTTCTCAATGTGTTTTCAGGCTGAAGAAGAGCCTTACCTAATACCTTAGGTAAGGTATGGAAAATAATTTAAAAATTATTAACTTTTTCTTTTTCAAATCCACAGTGTTTCTGTACCTAATGGTCTATGTGCTACTTTGTTTACTGCTTCTCAATAGAAAAATAACAAAAATAGAAAATATTCATAAAGAGGGAACATAAATACTCTGAGTGACAGAAGAATCCTTTATGAAAATTAAATGTTGGATAGATAGGCAAAGGTTTAGAGGAAATATGCTTATTATTCATAAACTTATGAAGTTTATATCTATCAAAACCCCAAATAACAAAACTAACTGGATCCTGCTTTTACAACTGCTATTTTGGGATGGAAAGTTCATTTCCAAAAGTGGAGACAGGGTTAGGGGACAAATGAATGATGTTCAGCTGTCTAGAGTCTGTCAATAGTAGAAAGCCATTACTATCCCTGAACTTAAAGGACAAGGAAAGAAAGTGATACCACTTCAGAGATCTGAAGATTTTGAGGGGAGCGCTTCCAACAGGAACTAGAAAAGTCACGGGACACAATCCCTGCTGGAACCACCGTGCTAAACCAAGGAGAAGGATTTTATTCATTTGGGGCTGCTATAACAGAACACCATAAAGCAAGTGGCTTCTAAATAACAGAAATTTATTTAGCATACTTTGGGAGACTTGGAAATCTAAGATCAAGGCACTGGAAAATTTGGTGTCTGGTGAGGACCTGTTGCTTGGTTTATAAATAGCTGTCTTCTTGCTGTGTCTTCACATGGTAGAAGAGGTGAGGGAGCTTTTTAGGGTATCTTTTATAAGGGCACGAATCCCATTTATGAAGGCTCCACCTTTATGATTTAATCACTTCCCCAAAACCTCACCTCCCAAAACTGTCACCCTGGGGATTAAGATTTCAACATATAAATTTTGGGAGGACACAAATATTGTCTGTAGCAGAAGGGGAAGTACCCACTCTGTCTCTTTCCATTCTTTGATATCCTGCTGTGTTTCTCCTTAACTAACTCTAGTTAAAGACAGAAGGAAAGGGATCCCACATAATTAAATCCTTGGGGATCAATTCTCCTGGGGTACTGAGCAGAACTGAGAGAATTGAAACATTGTTCTCTGAGTGACAGAAGGGGAAGTGAGGTGGCATATTCTCAGCATAAATTTACAATAATGTTATCACTATTATTATAGTTCCCATTTTACAGATGCAGAACCTGAGTCTGGGATTGTTAAATAATTTGCCCAAGGTCACATAGCTAGTAGAACTCAGACCACTGCCTTGAATTTATGTTTCTTACTCAATAGCCAAAGCTAATTACTATGTTATATTGCCACTCCAAAATTAATATTTTTTCAGTTGATTGTCACTGTCAAAAATATTTAAAGAAAATTTATATATAAAAATCAAAATTTATGGATGGATAAACTAAATCCAAAGCCAAATATAAGAAAAACAAAAACTAGATATTGTATGGAGGTAGTATAGGGAAAGTCAGTATATACTGGTTTAATCTTTTCCATTCTTTGCTTCTATTGCATGTTGTATTTCTTACTTTCCCAGCAAAAGCTTAGAATTCCTGTCACATCGATCCCAAATGAACTTTTGCAGGCTAAGGACCTTAGGCATGAATGTTTCTACAAATTGGATAGAAAAAGCATTGCAATGGTCCAAAGGCTCCTAAGTCAGCTTGAATTTCCAGCATAGCTTGGACTAGAGCCTAAACTGACAGTCTGGGATGTGTGAGCATAAGGGAAAGAAGTTGAAATTGCCTCCTAGTTCATATTTTCAACATTAAACAGAAACCAAGAGGGAAATGGTTCCAATATTTTATCACATGTATTCTAATCCATTCTAAGCTGACAATGTTATATAAATGGACTATAGCTAATGAAGTTTTCTCAAATCAAAGTGAGAAACAAACCTCAGGGTCTGGATATAAAATGTAAACTATTACACGTATTATTTCTACGAGTAAATATTTTTTCATAAAATGTAGGAGTAGTCAGTTCTACCACCATGTAAAATTAAAACTTTGGACTATTTTAATTCTTAGTGTAGTGTGATATCATGATAAACGATAATCCAGAGTTGGGTTCGTTTTGTTTAGATTTTCTTTTCAGTATTCAGTGTCCAATAGCAGAGGCCTAAAAGGATGACAGAGCCAATGGCCATCATTAAGACTGAGCAAAGTGTTCATTAGCACCCAAAGAGAGGAAACAGAGAAAGGAGGGGCAATCCAAATAGGTAGCTTTTCTGTAATGTGTTATTGAATATAAGGGCTCATAAAAGAAAGGAAGTAGGATATGCAGTATCAAACAAAGGAGAGCAAAGTAGAAAGTGTAAACAAATAACTAATGTTTTATAAGAGTAAAGTATCATGCTTAATGGGAGAAAAAAAACAGAGAACTTTTTTTTAAAGATCAAGTATAAGAAATGTGACAAGAAGAACAGAGAGGTCAGTTGTCCATATGGAAAGGAATGTGTTCTGGGCAGAAAGACTGGCATGAGCAAATACATTGGTTTGGGAGGTGGTGGGTAATACCGTTTACTTGTAGGGATCCTGTCAGGATATTAGTAAGAAATAGGCACCACTGGCTTTTGGTTAAGGACAGACAAAAAATGGTGGGAGAACACGGAGGTTTTCGAGCCAAATCAAGAAAATGGAAAAGGAAAACATGCATCCTCTAGGCACTTGGGATGTGGCGGGAGGGTGCAAGCACTGTCATCTACTCCTTGGTGTTACATTTCTTGGAAATTAATTCAGCCTTAAAAGATACATGAAATTCCGCAAATTAATTTTACAAAATTTATGAATAAGTTGTGTGTAACCTCAGTCCTTAATATTTTTACAACTATATAGATATCTACATGAAAAAAATGGGTATCTAATGTTGCCTTATATGTGCATTTATTTCAATGCGTATTGTAAATGCTTCCTTCAGTATTTTTCTGTATCTTTTTTTTGCATTTGAAGACACATTTCTAAGATCTTTCAATTTTATATGTGTATAAATTAATTTTATTCAATTCATTGCTGTATAGGCTTTATTACAATTTATTTATCTATAGGTACTTATGTTTTGTCCAATATGACTCAATTAAAAACAATGCTCCAGGTCTTTATACCCCATAATGTGCTCAGTGCCCCCATTACTCTCTCTCTGTCAAGGGAGACTCTATGAAGCTGCTTGGAGTCCTGCATAGGTTTCTTGTTTTTACTCAGAGAAGAGAACTTTCAAGAGGTCTGCTCCCACTCTTATGACAAGAAAAATAGCTGGACAAATTGCAATTCAAAAACTATTCTTTTTTTTTTAAACATCTTTATTGGAGTATAATTGCTTTACAATGGTGTGTTAGTTTCTGCTTTATAACAAAGTGAATCAGTTATATATATACATATGTTCCCATATCTCTTCCTTCTTGCGTCTCCCTCCTTCCCACCTTCCCTATCCCACCCCTCTAGGTGGTCACAGACCACCGAGCTGATCTCCCTGTGCTATGTGGCTGCTTCCCACTAGCTATATGTTTTACGTTTGGTAGTGTATATATGTCCATGCCACTCTCTCACTTTGTCACAGCTTACCCTTCCCCCTCCCCATATCCTAGAGTCCATTCTCTAGTAGGGCTGTGTCTTTATTCCAGTCTTACCCCTAGGCTCTTCATGAACTTTTTTTTTCCCCTTAGATTCCATATATATGTGTTAGCATACAGTATTTGTTTTTCTCTTTCTGACTTACTTCACTCTGTATGACAGACTCTAGGTCCATCCACCTCACTACAAATAACTCAATTTCGTTTTTTTTTATGGCTGAGTAACATTCCATTGTATATATGTGCCACATCTTCTTTATCCATTCATCTCTTGACAGACACTTAGGTTGCTTCCATGTCCTGGCTATTGTAAATAGAGCTGCAATGAACATTTTGGTACATGACTCTTTTTGAATTATGGTTTCCTCAGGGTATATGCCCAGTAGTGGGATTGCTGGGTCATATGGTAGTTCTATTTTTAGTTTTTTAAGGAACCGCCATACTGTTCTCCATAGTGGCTGTATCAATTTACATTCCCACCAACAGTGCAAGAGTATTCCCTTTTCTCCACACCCTCTCCAGCATTTATTGTTTCTAGATTTTTGATGATGGCCATTCTGACTGGTGTGAGATGATATCTCATTGTAGTTTTGATTTGCATTTCTCTAATGATTAATGAAGTTGAGCATTCTTTCATGTGTTTGTTGGCAATCTGTATATGTTCTTTGGAGAAATGTCTATTTAGGTCTTCTGCCCATTTTTGGATTGGGTTGTTTGTTTTTTTGATATTGAACTGCATGAGCTGCTTGTAAATTCTGGAGATTAATCCTTTGTCAGTTGCTTCATTTGCAAATATTTTCTCCCATTCTGAGGGTTGTCTTTTCGTCTTGTTTATGGTTTCCTTTCTTGTGCAAAAGATTTAAGTTTCATTAGCTAGCTCCCATTTGTTTATTTTTGTTTTTATTTCCATTTCTCTAGGAGGTGGGTCAAAAAGGATCTTGCTGTGATTTATGTCATATCGAGTGTTCTGCCTGTGTTTTCCTCTAAGAGTTTGATAGTGTCTGGCCTTACATTTAGGTCTTTAATCCATTTTGAGTTTATTTTTGTGTATGGTGTTAGGGAGTGTTCTAATTTCATACATTTACATGTACCTGTCCAGTCTTCCCAGCACCACTTATTGAAGAGGCTGTCTTTTCTCCGCTGTATATTCATGCCTCCTTTATCAAAGATAAGATGACCATATGTGCGTGGGTTTATCTCTGGGCTTTCTATCCTGTTCCATTGATCTATATGTCTGTTTTTGTGCCAGTACTATACTATCTTGATTACTGTAGCTTTGTAGTATAGTCTGAAGTCAGGGAGCCTGATACCTCTAGCTCCATTTTTTGTTCTCAAGATTGCTTTGGCTGTTCGGGGTCTTTTGTGTTTCCATACAAATTGTGAAATTTTTTGTTCTAGTTCTGTGAAAAATGCCAGTGGTAGTTTGATAGGGATTGCATGGAATCTGTAGATTGCTTTGGGTAGTAGAGTCATTTTCACAAGGTTGATTCTTCCAATCCAAGAGCATGGTATATCTCTCCATCTATTTGTGTCATCTTTAATTTCTTTCATCAGTGTCTTATAATTTTCTGCATACAGGTCTTTTGTCTCCTTAGGTAGGTTTATTCCTAGATATCTTATTCTTTTTGTTGCAATGGTAAATGGGAGTGTTTTCTTAATTTCACTTTCAGATTTTTCATCATTAGTGTATAGGAATGCCAGAGATGTCTGTGCATTAATTTTGTATCCTGCTACTTTACCAAATTCATTGATTACTCTAGCAGTTTTCTGATAGCATCTTTAGGATTCTCTATGTATAGTATCATGTCATCTGCAAACAGTGACAGCTTTACTTCTTTCCCGATTTAGATTCCTTTTATTTCTTTTTCTTCTCTTATTGCTGTGGCTAAAACTTCCAAAACTATGTTGAATAATAGTGGTGAGAGTGGGCAACCTTGCTTTGTTCCTGATCTTAGTGGAAATGGTTTCAGTTTTTCACCATTGAGGATGATGTTGGCTGTGGGTTTGTCATATATGGCCTTTATTATGTTGAGGAAAGTTCCCTCTGTGCCTACTTTCTGCAGGGTTTTTATCATAAATGGGTGTTGAATTTTGTCAAAAGCTTTCTCTTTATGTATTGAGATGATCATATGGTTTTTCTCCTTCAATTTGTTAATATGGTGTATCACATTGATTGGTTTGCGTATATTGAAGAATCCTTGCATTCCTGGAATAAACCCCACTTGATCATGGTGTATGATCCTTTTAATGTGCTGTTGGATTGTGTTTGCTAGTATTTTGTTGAGGAGTTTTGCATCTGTGTTCATCAGTGATATTGGCCTGTAGTTTTCTTTTTCCGTGACGTCTTTGTCTGGTTTTGATATCAGGGTGATGGTGGCCTCATAGAATGAGTTTGGGAGTGTTTCTCCCTCTGCTATATTTTGGAATAGTTTGAGTAGGATGGGTGTTAACTCTTCTCTAAATGTTTGATAGGATTGACCTGTGAAACCATGTGGTCCTGGGCTTTTCTTTGTTGGAAGAATTTTAATCACAGTTTCAATTTCAGTGCTTGTGATTGGTCTGTTCATATTTTCTATTTCTTCCTGATTCAGTCATGGCAGGTTGTGCATTTCTAAGAATTTGTCCATTTCTTCCAGGTTGTCCATTTTGTTGGCATAGAGTTGCTTGTAGTAATCTCTCATGATCTTTTGTATTTCTGCAGTGTCAGTTGTTACTTCTCCTTTTTCATTTCTAATTCTATTGATTTGAGTCTTCTCCCTTTTTTTCTTGATGAGTCTGCCTAATGGTTTATCAATTTTGTTTATCTTCTCAAGGAACCAGCTTTTAGTTTTATTGATCTTTGCTGTTGTTTCCTTCATTTCTTTTTCATTTATTTCTGATCTGATATTTATGATTTCTTTCCTTCTGCTAACTTTGGGTTTTTTTTTGTTCCTCTCTGATTGCTTTAGGTTTAAGGTTAGGTTGTTTATTTGAGACTTTTCTTGTTTCTTGAGGTAGGATTGTTTTGCTATAAACTTCCCTCTTAGAACTTCTTTTGCTGCATCCTATAGGTTTTGGGTCATCATGTTTTCATTGTCATTTGTTTCTAGGTATTTTTTGATTTCCTCTTTGATTTCTTCAGTGATCTCTTGCTTATTAAGTAGTATGTTGTTTAGCCTCCATGTGTTTGTATTTCTTACCGATTTTTTTCCTGTAATTGATATCTAGTCTCATAGCATTGTGGTTGGAAAAGATACTTGATACGATTTCAATTTTCTTAAATTTACCAAGGCTTGATTTGTGACCCAAGATATGATCTATCCTGGAGAATGTTCCATGAGCACTTGACAAGAATGTGTATGCTGTTGTTTTTGGATGGCATGTGCTATAAATATCAATTAAGTCCATTTTGTTTAATGTATCATTTAAAGCTTGTGTTTCCCTATTTATTTTCATTTTGGATGATCTGTCCATTGGTGAAAGTGGGGTGTTAAAGTCCCCTACTATGATTGTGTTACTATTGATTTCCCCTTTTATGGCTGTTAGTATTTGCCTTATGTATTGAGGTGCTCCTGTGTTGGGTGCATAAATATTTACAATTGTTATATCTGCTTCTTCAATCGATCCCTTAATCATTATATAGTGTTCTTCTTTGTCTCTTTTAATAGTCTTTATTTTAAAGTCTATTTTGTCTGATATGCGAATTGCTACTCCAGCTTTCTTTTGATTTCCATTTGTATGGAATATCTTTTTCCATCCCCTCAAATTTCAGTCTATATGTGTCCCTAGGTCTGAAGTGGGTCTCTTGTAGACAGCATATATACAGGTCTTGTTTTTGTATCCATTCAGCCAGTCTGTGTCTTTTGGTGGGAGCATTTAATCCATTTACATTTAAGGTAATTATCGATATGTATGTTCCTATTCCTATTTTGTTAATTGTTTTAGGTTTGTTATTGTAGGTCTTTTCCTTCTCCTGTGTTTCTTGCCTAGAGATGTTCCTTTAGCATTTGTTGTAAAGCTGGTTTGGTGGTGCTGAACTCTCTCAGCTTTTGCTTGTGTGTAAAGGTTTTAATTTCTCCTTCAAATCTGAATGAGATCCTTGCTGGGTAGAGTAATCTTGGTTGCAGGTTTTTCCCTTTCATCACTTTAAATATGTCCTGCCACTCCCTTCTGGCTTGCAGAGTTTGTGCTGAGAGATCAGCTGTTAACCTTATAGGGATTCCCTTGTGTGTTATTTGTTGTTTTTCCCTTGCTGCTTTTAATATGTTGTCTTTGTATTTAATTTTTTATAGTTTGATTAATATGTGTCTTGGCATGTTTCTCCTTGGATTTATCCTGTATGGGACTTTCTGTGCTTCCTGGACTTGATTAACTATTTCCTTTCCCATATTAGGGAAGTTTTCAACTATAATCTCTTCAAATATTTTCTCAGTCCCTTTCTTTTTCTCTTCTTCTTCTGGGATCCGTATAATTCGAATGTTGGTGCCTTTTATGTTGTCCCAGAGGTCTCTGAGACTGTCTTCAGTTCTTTTCATTCTTTTTTCTTTATTCTGCTCTGCAGAAGTTATTTCCACTATTTTATCTTTCAGGTCACTTATCTGTTCTTCTTCTTCAGTTATTCTGCTATTGATTCCTTCTAGAGTATTTTCAATTTCATTTGTTGTGTTGTTCGTCATTGCTTGTTTCATGTTTAGTTCTTCTAGGTCCTTGTTAAATGTTTCTTACATTTTGTCTATTATATTTCCAAGATTTTGGATCATCTTTACTATCATTACTCTGAATTCTTTATCAGGTAGACTGCCTATTTCCTCTTCATTTGTTAGGTCTGGTGGGTTTTTACCTTGCTCTTTCATCTGCTGTGTATTTTTCTGTCTTCTCATTTTGCTTATCTTAATGTGTTTGGGGTCTCCTTTTCACAGGCTGCAGGTTCGTAGTTCCTGTTGTTTTTGGTGTCTGCCCCCAGTGGCTAAGGTTGGTTCAGTGGTTTGTGTAGGCTTCCTGGTGGAGGGGACTAGTGTCTGTGTTCTGGTGGATGAGACTGGATCTTTTGTTTCTGGTTGGCAGGTCCACATCTGGTGGTGTGTTTTTGGGTGTTTGTGGCCTTATTATGATTTTACACAGCCTCTCTGCTAATGTATGGGGCTGTGTTCCTGTCTTGCTAGTTGTTTGGCATAGGGTGTCCAGCACTGTAGTTTGCTGGTCGTTGAGTGAAGCTGGGTCTTGGTGTTAAGATGGAGATCTGTGGGAAATTTTTGCTGTTTGATATTACATGGAGATGGGAGGTCTCTTGTGGACCAGTGTCCTGTAGTTGGCTCTCCCACCTCAGACGCACAGCACTGACTCCTGGCTACGGCACCAAGAGCCTTTCATCCACACGGCTCAGAAGAAAAGGGAGAAAAAATAGAAAGAGGAGAAAATAAAATAAAGCAAGATAAAATAAAATAAAGTTATTAAAATAAAAAAAAAATAATTATTATGAAAAAATTTTTAAAAAGTAAAAAAAAAAAAAACATTAAAAGAATGGACGGATAGAACCCTAGGACAAATGGTAAAAGCAAAACTATACAGACAAAATCTCACACAGAAACATACACATGCACACTCAGAAAAAGAGGAAATGGGGAAAAAATAATATATCTTGCTCCTCAATTTGCGATGATTCGTTGTTTATTCAGGTATTTCACAGATGCAGGGCACATCAAGTTGATTGTGGAGATTTAATCCACTGCTCTTGAGGCTGCTGGGAGAGATTTCCCTTTCTCTTCTTTGTTCTCACAGCTCCCGGGTTCAGCTCTGGATTTGGCCCCACCTCTGCGTGTAGGTCGCCTGAGGGCGTCTGTTCTTCGCTCAGACAGGAGGGGGTTAAAGGAGCAGCTGATTCAGGGACTCTGGCTCACTCAGGCGGGGGGGAGGGAGGGGTACGGATGCGGGGCGAGCCTGCGGCGGCAGAGGCCAGAGTCACGTTGCAGCAGCCTGAGGCGCGCTGTGCGTTCTCCCGGGGAAGTTGTCCCTGGATCACAGGACCCTGGCAGTGGCGGGCTGCACAGGCTCCCGGAAGGGAGGTGTGGATAGTGATCTGTGCTCGCACACAGGCTTCTTGGTGGCTGCAGCAGCAGCCTTAGCGTCTCATGCCCGTCTCTGGGGTCCGCGCTGATAGCCGCGGCTCGCGCCCGTCTCTGGAGCTCCTTTAAGCAGTGCTCTTCATCCCCTCTCCTCGTGCATCAGGAAACAAAGAGGGAAGAAAAAGTCTCTTGCCTCTTCGGCAGCTCCAGATCTTTTCCCGGCCTCCCTCCCGGCTAGCCATTGTGCCCTAGCCCCCTTAAGGCTGTGTTCACGCTGCCAACCCCAGTCCTCTCCCTGGGATCAGACCTCTGAAGGCCGAGCCTCAGCTCCCAGCCCCCACCCGCCCCGGCGGGTGAGCAGACAAGCCTCTCGGGCTGGTGGGTGCTGGTCGGCACGGATCCTCTGTGCAGGAATCTCTCTGCTTTGCCCTCCGCACCCCTGTTGCTGTGCTCTCCTCCGTGGCTCTGAAGCTTCCCCCTCCACCACCCACAGTCTCCGCCCGCGAAGGTGCTTCTTAAGTGTGTGGAAACCTTTCCTCCTTCACGGCTCCCTCCCGCTGGTGCAAGTCCTGTCCCTATTCTTTTGTCTCTGTTTTTTCTTTTTTCTTTTGCCCCACCCAGGTACGTAGGGAGTTTCTTGCCTTTTGGGAGGTCTGAGGTCTTCTGCCAGCATTCAGTAGGTGTTCTATGGGAGTAGTTCCACGTGTAGATGTATTTCTGATGTATCTGTGGGGAGGAAGGTGATCTCCGTGTCTTACTCTTCCGCCATCTTCTCCTGGTCCCCCAAAGACTATTCTTGACCCATCAGAGATCTTAAGTCACAGAGCAAAAACCTAACACAAAATCTGTAAAGAGATGGGAACCTATATGGAAAAACAGAACTTTCTGTTGTATAACTGGTACTCTTATTGGTAGCAATCTGGTCTCTGAAGGCAAATTAATTCTTAAGTTCTAGTTAATAAAGTTACATGTAATAAATAACACCTCAAAAGGAACTGAATATTTTTATTATATACAGACAGCACTCCCTTTGCATGATTTGACATGCATGAATTTCTGTTACCAAGGTTGAATTAAAACATATTAGTCATCCAACAAGACAGTTTAAATTTCGGTTACCACAGTATATTAACTGTGAGTAATTGCATAAAGTACAAACCTCACCACTAGCTTTTCAGTCCACAAATCAACAAATCAGGACAAATGATCAGTGACCAATTACATTTCTTTCACAGTCAATAGGTAATTGGTCACTGCACATCTGTTCACGCACAGACAGGAAAGTTTTTACATTTCCTTCTTGTCTCCCAGTGATAAACCCATGTGACATTTTACAAAAATGAATAATCAAAAGAGGAAGTTGGTCAACAAGATGAAAGAGTAGCCTAGAAATGCAAAGTGATAATGGTGGAAGAAAAATTGAAAAATGGTTATAATGGAAAAAGGATATAGATGTCCGAGAGCAGGGGACATTGGCAAAATTTGCACATTAAAGGGACTCTTGGAGATATTTCATGACATTGAAAGTGTGAAGGATAAAATGTTGGAAGCTAATCCAAACTTAAAAAGGAGAATGACTATTCACCCAAGTGCAGAAAAGATACTCACTGTGAGTCAAATGTTACACAAGAAGGCAAGCACTATTCAAGCACTGTGCCTCACTGTGAGTCAAATGTTACACAAGAAGGCAAGCACTATTCAAGCACTGTGCCTTGAGAGGGAATTCCCTGGCAGTCCAGTGGTTAGGACTCTGTGCTTCCACTGCAGGGGGCACAGGTTCCATCCCTGGTTGGGGAACTAAGATCCCACATGCCGTGTGGCATGGCTGAAAAACAAAAACAAACAAACAAAAAAACTATTCTTGATGTTCGTTTTTAACAAAATAAAACATTTCAACTTCCATTCTTAATTCTTCTGATATTTTAAATTACAGTATTATTAGGAAATACTAGTTTTACTATTTTTTTATTTTTCCATATGTTTATAACCAAGAATAAGGCAGTTTTTAATATCTTAACAAAAATTTTAAAGATAACAATTAAATTTTCCCCATATATTATTAACATTTTCCCAGTTTCAGCTTGCACAGTCATTTTTATGATCCCGCACTACCATGGAAAGCTAAAACTGACTGTGTATATATATAGTATATATATTACATATTGTATATTATATATACATGTTAATGTGATTTCATGGTTTGGAAGTATTTCGTTCACACAAAAAAATAACATGCCAATAAAGCAAGTATTGATTATGAAATATTTATAAACATTATTTCAGAAACCTTCAACATAATACATTAGATGACAAGCAAAAATTAGAAAACAATTTCAGATCATATGCGGTGGTTTAATATTGTTAGTATAAAATAAACAGAAATTAATGAAATGCATAGAGCAACTGAGTAGAAAGATGAGCAAAAGCACATGAATAGGTAACTCATAAAAGATGAAAAATTAATGGTCAATAAGCTTATGGAAATGTGTTCCGTTATCAACGACATGCATATAAAAACAGTGATGAAATAGTGCTATGCAGCAGTATTTATCATCTGGATATGCATCAGAATCACCTGTGGAAATCACTCTATATATCTATATCTATCTATCATCTATATCACTCTCGCTCTATGTGTGTATGTGTGTATGTATGTATGTCTCCAGGCCACACCCTTAGAGATACTGATAAGAATAGGAATATTAATACTTTGCCTGAAAAGCAAGAAGTTCTTTTCATCTTTTACTTTTGAAGAAACACTCTTAAGAGTAAGAGACATGCTAAAGTCATGTTATGGATCTTATAAGATATAAGAGATATAAACCTGGGCTCTAAAAGACTGTTCTAATTTTACTATATCCAGTAACCTTTATATCTTTTGAATAAAAAGTATCATGTCCTGAAATATTGTACTCTTTATAATGGTTACATTCCATCAAAACCATGGAGAGCTTCAACTCCGAGACCCTCTTGTTCCTCCAATGTAGCTAGATTAAAGAGTTGAACATGAACTTTGCTTTTATACAGCTAATTAGGTTCACATACCAGAGAGCTCCATGCCATTGGAAAAAAAAATTCCCTAAAGGGAATAAAAAGGCAGAATTAAGACTGAGAGTCATCTTCCAATATAAAGAATACAGATGAAAGAATGTGGTGGAAGGAAGAGTTTAATAGACAGTTGATTTCCATACAAACCTGCATAGAAATCTGTATTTTGCCAACACACTTACCAAGGAGGTGATATTACCAGAGCTCCATATGAAATTTGGATGAGAAGAGGGGAAAAATAACCATGACACATAAAGAAATTCATACTGCAAGGGTATTTTCCCCCTGGGATCATGTTTTAATCCCATTCCCTGATTTCTTGCCATTTCATACAAAACCAGTAATTGTAGATTTAACAAGATTCAGGTTGGCCAAAAATAGGAGCTGCATATCTCTTAGGTAGGAATATGGGAAATTACAAATTTTATGACTAATGGTTTTCTCTTTTGCAATCTATTCTACACAATTGGAATTAGAATTAAGCGACAATAGGCTTCCCTTGTTCTATAGATTTTCAAAAGTTTAAAAAAAATCTCATTTTGTGATGCTATCAACAAATTCTCTTTTTTCTAGTCTCTTCTTTCCTCAGGAAAGCCTGCAATTGCTCTTATTGCCAGTACTCTTTACTACTTTTCAAAGTTGATTTCATGCTCTCTTTTATAGAAATTAAACAATGTCGCTGAGAAATGTGTGACAAATGATCCTAGACTTACCTCTAGTAATGAATGTTATGTTAGAACACAAACTGTGAAAGAACAAAGCCTATCTATTTGTAACTTGTGAGTCAGTTTGAAAGATTTCAAATTAAGGCTTGGAAAGTGCTTCATCCATGTTGATTGGTCCAATAAACCCCGACTGTGCTTCGGGGAAATACTTTTATTCATGTATTTTTAAGTCTGTTTAAGTCTGTCCACATTCTAGAGTCTGTCTTGGATGTTAAATTTCAGGCAAAATTTTCTTCTCTATTCACTCCTGCATTTAATCTTAACTAAATTGATATGGACAGTAAACTTTTCTCTGCATTCTCAATTCTCTAGAAAGACACATTTTTCTAATTAAAAATCCACACCACCTATGAAATATTCTTGCTAAAGCTTAAAACCCCAATGTGATCAAGGTTCTAGAATTAACTACAGAAAGTACAGAAAGTACTGTGAGAAAGACCTGTTGAAATACATCACTGTGTTGTAATCTGCAAAATACAGATTGGAGGAGATGCTACATGGCCAAAGGGACTGGTTTTTTAAAAAAACAAATTGCAAAATAACAATAATCCTACATAATAAAGGGAAATCTATAGATTAAGAGACATATTAACTAGTTGCAATGTATGGGCCTTATTTGGATTTCAGTCCAAAAAAATGAACTTTCAGGGAATTATGAACACTAATATTACATTCTAGGATATTAAAGGAGTATTGTTTATTTTAAGTATTGTTAGTATTGTGATTATGTTAAAAGGATCTCTATCTTTGTGAGATACATAATGTTTATGCAAAAATTATAGAATTATCAATGAGTTCTGACATTTGCATCAAAATATTTAAGGGGTTTGAGCAAAAGTTATAAATGAAGCAAAGTTAGGTGGTGAGTTGATGATTGTTGAGGATGAATGATCAATAAATGAGGATTCAATAGACTGTTTTTGCTACATTTGTGTATATTTTAAAATTTACTTAAGAGAATCAGAAGAAAATAATGTCAGCTATTTGATTGATCTTTCAATTATTTGGAGTGTTTTCAGTTTTCTTTCTTAATCTACCTTTTCTATTGTTAAATGTTAAAATAATGAAAAATGTGCTTACTTGGAGCAGAGCAAATAATAGCTCTGTACCTCAGTTTCCTCAGTTGTGAAATGGTGGTAATAGTAGAACTTCCTCAAGGTAATACTGTGAATATTAAATGATATAGAACACATAAATTGCTTTGAACAGTAAATGTCAGCTATTATTTTTAATACAGTATTGCATTAAATGTTACCTATTTAATCCTACACATCTAAGTACAGATTTTTAGCAATTTTTGTTGGTTCTATTTTGTCTTTTTAACTGACAAATAAAATGAAATCAGGGCTATTTATTACAGTAAACAGAGGTCTGAAAGTTGACAGTAGAAACACTCACATATGTAAAAGAATATTAAAAGAAGATAGCTGTTCTCCACTGCTCTTGAAAATGGAATGTTGCTTTGTACCATGTAAAATTGTAAGCTATCAGAGCAAATAACAGACATAACAAAGAATTTTTATCTGTGAAAAGGAGATAGGAGGTAAAAACCAGGATAAATATAAGGAAGTGGTCAAGATAATTTCTAGAGTGACTTTCAAGCACTGTGATTTTAAGATCATAATAATAGTAAAGTCCATGAACAGACAATGTTCAAATTGTGACAGTTGGATATGAGATTTGGTGTGAGATTAGAAAGGAGACAACATTATCCCTCTATTAAAAGGGGTGGGAGGAACTAGGCTTCTAAAGGAAATTAGAAGCTGATTTAATAGCAAGGAATTTTGCTTGTAGGATATTATTATTATTATTATTATTATTATTATTATTATTACTACTACTACTACTGGTAGGAGCAAAAATAATCAAATATATTCAGAGCTTGCAAAAGGAACATGAATAAAAAATCATGACAAATGAAAAAGAATTTAAATCAAAGAAAGTATCTAATGGATCAAAAGGAGACTATTTTCTGTATTTATTGATACATGAAAGTATATGAACTATGATTATAGAATAATTAAAATCTATTGCTAACTAGAGTAAATTAGTGTTTTAGGTTTTTTTCTATCCATTTAGAAATGCTTTGACCTCCAGAATTTCTATACTTATCTAGGAAAATTGTTGTGTCTTTTCAGAGAAGTTTTTGAAGACTTTTGACTTTATACCAGAGATTATTTCTCTCCTGTCAAAAACTATCAATAGTTTCCTGCACACCAACTTGCTCACTTCTGCCTTTCCTTTTCTCTTCCATTTTCTCCTTCTCTTGCTCCTAAGACAATTGATACAGAACTTGTGTCAAGTTCTTTCTCACTTCTTTTAAAATGGCTTTAATGAGATACAATTTACTTGTCACACAATTAACCATATAGGTCTACAATTCAATGGTTTGTAGCATAGTTACAGAGTTATACAACCATCACCACAATCAAATCTTAGTACATTTTTATCAGCACCAAAAAATTCCTTGTAAAGCTAGTAAGTCATTTCCCATCTCATCTGTCCTCACTCTCCATCCACAGCCCTTAGCAAACACTAATCTACTTTCTCTGTTTATAGATGTGTCTATTCTGGAAATTTCCTATACGTGGAAAAAATATAATATTTGATTTTTTGTTACTGGCTTTTTTCATTTAGCTTAGTATTTTTAGAGTTCATCCATGGTGTAGCATGCATGAGTACTTCATTCTGTTTATTATTGTGTAATATTTTGTTGTATGGATGTGCCAGACTTGCTCTATCTATTTATCAGTCAGTGGTCACTTATGTTGTTTCTACTTTTGACTATTATGAGCAATGCTGTTACCAACATTCACATACAAGTTTTGGATGGAACTTTTATTTTTCATGGGTATAGACCTAGGAATGGAACTGGCGGATCATACGGTAACTTTATCTTTAACCTGTTAAAGAATGGCCAGAATATAAGTGGCTGCACTGTTTTACATTCCCACCACCAATGTATGATGGTTCAGTTTTTCCACAACCTTGTCAACACTTGTAATCATCTGTCATTTTGGTTAAAGTCATGATAGTGGGTGTGAAGCAGTATCTCATTAGAGTTAGAATTTACATTTCCCTGGTGGCTAATGATGTTGAGCATTCTTTCATGTACTTATTGGTCATATCAATGTCTTCTTTGAAAAAATATCTATTCAAATTCTTTACCCGTTTTTTTAAAAACAATGGGTTAACTTTCTTTTTATTGTGATGAGTTCATATATTCTGGATACAAGTCTCTTATCAGATGTATGATTTGCAAATATTTTCTCCAATTCTATGTTATCTTCTCAATTTCTTAATGGTGTCCTTTGTAGCATTTTAAAAAGTCTGTTGTCATTTGACCTATCATTTCTTTTGTCACTTGTGCTTTTGACAGTATATCCAAGAAGGCTTTGTCTAACTCAAATATGTTCATAAAGATTTATTCCTACACTACCTTTTAAGAGTTTTATAATTTTAACTCTTACATTTAGTTCCATGATCCATTTTGGGTTAAGTTTTGTGGATGGAGTAAGAAAAAATTTCAACTTCATTCTTTTTCATGTAGATATCCAGTTGTACCAGTAACAGTTGCTGAAAAGACTATTCTTCCTCTATTTATCTTTCTTTGAACCCTTGTCAAAAAAATCAGTTGCCAATAAATATAATAGTTTGTTTTTGGACTCTTTATTACATTGATCTGTATGTCTCCACTTAGGCAAAAGCCACACAATCTTGTGGCCTTCTAGAGATTTGTCCATTTCTTCTAAGATATCTTATTTGTTGACATAACACTGTTCATAGTATTCCCTAATAATCCTTTTTATTGTGCAAGGCCAGTAGTGATGTCTCTCTTTCATTCCAAACCTTAGTAACTTGAGTCTTGTTTATTTTTTTCTTAGTTTATTTATTTATTTATTTATTTTTTGCGGTAGGCGGGCCTCTCACTGTTGTGGCCTCTCCCCTTGCAGAGCACAGGCTCCGGAGCACAGGCTCAGTGGCCATGGCTTATGGGCCCAGCCGCTCCGCGGCATGTGGGATCTTCCCAGACCGGGGCACGAACCCGTGTCCCCTGCATCGGCAGGCGGACTCTCAACCACTGCGCCACCAGGGAAGCCCAATTTTTTTCTTAGTTTAGATCAGTTTGTCAATTTTGTTGACTTTTTTCAAAGAACCAACTTTTGGTTTCATTGATTTCTCTCTGGTTTTTCTATTCTCTGTTTCATGTATTTTCACTCTAATCTTTATTATTTCCTTTATTGTGCTTATTTTAAGTTTAGTTTGCTCTTCTTTTAATAGTTTCTTAAGGTGGAACAGCATTATGTATTGAATTGAGATTTCTTCTTTTTTAAATGTAGGCATTTGCCACTATAAATTTCCCTCTAAGTAATGCTTCATTTGTACCCCATAAGTTTTCAGAGGGCACAGCCTTAGGCATGCACACAGTCACCCTGGGGTGATAGTGGTTTTAACTGGGGTCTCTTTTATTGTCTCTCTCCCTGATATCCCTGTTATGCTGTCTGCCTCTGTTGGTATCACACCCAGCTGTTAACCTCCATTAATTGCCAGGTGACCGCTCTATTGTTTGTAATAATGCTCTAAAGTCTAATCCAATTAAATCCATGCCCCATTACAGGGGTAATCTTTGATGCCTGTCTTGAGATGTGTTCTGGTCCCAATAGGGCTCTTAGATGGAGAGCAGGAGTGGGTCATGGCTCAAATGCCACAGACTCTTGCTTTTCTTACTGAAATTTAGTAGATTTTCTTAAATAAATGTTTCTTCCTTTGATGTGTGCTTTTAGGGTAATATCTAGAGGCTTTAAATCGTTGTCTTAAATAATTTTCACCAGTTATATTGTTTCTTCGTGGAGAGGGTCCGTGAAGCTCTTCACACTGCCATTCCAGAAGTCATCTCTCTCTATTCTCACTTTGCCTCATTGTATATATCATCTGTACCTATGTTGATATTCACATAGTCAATTACTCTAGTGTATGTATTTTTTTATTCTTAGTAATTGCTCTGCCTTGCCTATTCATTAATACAGGGACCTGGATAGACGTTAAGACTTATGGCTTTTCTTATAATAGTTACTTAATTATAATATATAAATAAAATAACTACCAGTGCTAAGATCCATGCTAAACCTTTTTTAATATGCCATTTCATTTAATCCTGTAACAGATTATGAAGTAGAAATTATGATCCTGATTTTACACAGAAGAAACTTAGGTGTGAGAAATTAAATAGCCTCCCAGTGCTAAAACCAGATTTACCTGTCTCCAGGGTAGATAACCACTCTGCTCTGTTGTCTGAAAAAACACAATCTGCTTATGATCAAACAGTGTTTTCTCTGGAGTTGTTTAATTCAACAGTTGTAAGCTAAACATAGATATTCTCAGTCACACTCAGACATACCATGGAAGATGCTGAAAAATGATGTTTTCTCTCTCTCTCTCCTTGTCTCTCTCTGTGCATCATCTTATCCCCTCACTCTCTCTCTCTCCTTTGCTGATCCACTGCTCTTTTATTAACCATAATCATGAATCTTTTAATAGCTAATACATTTCAACAATTGGCTATCCAACACTGAAAACAATTACATAATTTGGACTCATATAAAGCTTATTCAATTTCTTGGTGCCGACAATTTAAAGAATATGACTCTATCCAATTTTGAAGAAAATATCTTTGCTACATTTCAAAACAAAGCATCTTATTATGGACTACTTACCTAAAGGTTTAGATTGCCAGTCATTTGCTTAGTTCATAAACTTAATACTCATCTGAAACATCTTTTTAATATCTACACAAGACTGACAACAGATGTCAAAATAAGATACAAAAAAAAAAATTACATCAGATATCAAAGCCATCCTAAACAATTTAAGTGTAATTTTGGCCAAAGATTTTTAGGTTGATTTATATATTTTTAAGACACCAAATAAAGACAATGCTCTTACATGGATTTTCCCCCTTTTTGAAAGTCCGCAGCATTACACTGGCCCCTAAGATGTCTCCTCAGAGCTCAGTTGATCTTTAAAAATTTCATAAGTTGGAAGGAAAAAAAAATAAGAAAAGAGTGGTGCATTCACAGGCTCTATTCATAGGACAGTTTAAGCAAATATTTTGTAGTTATGAGAAAACAGAACACCGAATCTCTGTTTTCTGGGTTGCTATTCACAAAATCCATTTCCTGTTTTTTTCAGCACGCTCAGTGTTTCTCCACAGCAGTCACAAAAAGCATGGGCAAATTTTAAGAAGTATTGTATAAAGGTTTTGAAAATGTTTAGAGACACATTATTGCTTCCTTTAGAAGTTTGGAAAGAGTGTTAAATTGTAGGCCCTGACCTAGAAGTAATGGAATGTTAGTTAAATATTGATGAGGAGGAGTAGAGGTAGTTCATTGAATTAATAACCACATTAGTTGATAAGTTAACCTTTTTTCTTATTGGCAAGAAATTATCATAGAATTTAATACAGACTTTACATAGGTCAAAAAATAAGTGGTATATATTTTCTTAGAAAAATCAAGAAATACAGAACATAAAGAGTGAAAGAAAACATAAGATTAATTCCTCTTGTGTAACAGAGCAGGCTAATTAAGTGATCATGAAAACCAGTGAGAAGCCCTGACATTAGTGACTTTCAATTAAGTGAGAAGCTGAATTAAGTGTGAGAAGTCCTAACTTCCAAAACATAAACTACAAGTGACTAACTGGTCAGGCATACATTTTTCCAAAGCCTGTAATGAGAAAAAGTCAAAGTTTCACTTGAAAGAGAAAAGAAAACCAAAGTTAAGAGATGATTTATGACTGACAGCAAGAGGATTTTGTATCTAAGTTATCAGTTTATATTTACATTTTATGCTTCTTTCAATCTTTCCCTAAACAACCTCTTATTTTAAGCATCCTTAAAGGTCATGACAAATATCTAATAAAAATGTTTTTGTTTATGCTACTTACTGAACAAAAAGTTATGTTTTATAGGAAAAGAGCATCAGGAGTGGAACTGTTGATTGTTACTCATACTTTCAGTGGGTCATGCCTAAGGAAAATCTCTATTGTAGGGAGATTCAGATTTAAGTTGACATCTTCCAGAAGTGCAGGCATAGTACTTAGGAGGAAAATGATCAGTATCTGTGGGGTTAGTCCTACATCTCCAAACATGTTAAGTGACAGTAAACATCAAAATCCCCTTTCAAAAAGACCATCTTTTGTCACTATTCTTTGAAAGAAAAGAGATAACAAGAGCCTGTTCTTTTAAATACAGTCTCATTTCCAGAAAGGCAGTGTGCCTGAAATCACTGCTATGGCAAGTATTAAGCTCATCTGCCTGAAAAGCACAGGCACAGCTGCTTCCCCAGGGTGCATTGTCAGACTTTTTGATTTTCAAAGAACCAACAGAGCTAAGATACATGTAACCCTTTTCATAATAGCTGATCATCTTAGCGCTCCAGCCCTCTGCACAGACCTTCTCTCCTGCTAAGCAATTAGAATGGTCCTGAGCTTTTCAAAGTGATGATAAAGATTGTTTTACCTTTATGTGCTGATTGCACGAGCCTCAAAGGGAAATGCTTCTAAAGAGGTTAAAATGCAGCCATCTCCTACAAAGTCATGGTGCAGCCTGAAACTCAGTTTCCTGCAGCGAAGACAAAGGGAAGAAAGCAGGAAAGACAATTTGACAAAATGATATAATCAATTCGACAAATATTTCTGCCGTCTCCTAGTTAAGGTAGCTAGGGTCTATTTTCAGCATTGTTATTTGTGCTTTCCCTGAATTATCTCATTGAATCTCTATAATGAACCAGTGAGGAAGAGATTTGTTGGCTTCTAAGGAAAGGTACGCAAGACTCCTTTCTGCTCCTTTCTCAATCCTCTCTTCAGTCATTCCCTAAAAATGAGTAGGTGTTAAGGTCAAGTTACCCCATCACAATTAAGAAGTGTCCAAATTTGGACCCAATTTCATGTTTCATGCTGGAACTCTATCGTAATGCATGAGGATCTGCACACAGCACCCAAATAGAAACAGCTTCCTCTCTGCCCACTCTCATTCAGTGACCAGGCCTTTGACAGTGGCCTGAGTTGGCTCCATTCCAGACTTTGGGACCAATGGTCTTACCTTTCTCATTCCTTTCCCCTTGTCACTAGGAGGTATAGTTTTATTATTTATATGTTTGTTTGTTTATTTTTACCATTGAAATCTTGAATTGAAATGAAATTTAGACTTTCAGGTAGATATAAATGGAACAGGCCTGACCTGCTTTTGTTTGAGGTCAAAAAAGGAAAAACCCCATACTTTTCCAGGCTTAGTCCCCAGGTTCCCCTTGTGTTTGGGCTCAGAATCCCAGCTGGCTTTGTGCTAGCTTCAAGGATTTTGTAGGCAAAGGTAACTTCATTAAGGGTGGATTTGGGCTTGCAGTTCTGGTCAAATATCATGATGCCATTTTAATTGCACCACAGCTCACACCACCTCAATACTATTACTATTACAGTTTTACACGTGAGGGAACTCAACAGCAGAGAGTTTAAATAATTTGCCTAAGCTCATAGAATGCTAATATGTGGCCGAGGCAGGCTTTGAATCCAGGGTCATCTGATTCCAAAGCCTTTACTCTTTTTTAAAGTCATGTTTATTCAGGTATAATTTATATATAGTAAAATTCACACCTTTGAGGTATGCAATGCTATGAGTTTTTTTTTTTCAAAAAAATTAATTATTTTCCATGAGGTGAAATTCACATAACATAAAATTAACCATTTCAAAGTGAACAGTTCAGTGCATTTAGTGCATTCAAAACGCTGTGCAATCACCTCCTCTATCTAGTCCCAAATTATTTTCAATACCATGAATTTTGGCAGACTCATACAAAAAGAAAGAAATTCTGCAACATGCAACAACACAGATGAACCTTGAGGACATTAGGCTAAGTGAAATGAGTCAGTCATAGAAAGACAAATAGTACACGATCCCACTTACATGAAGTATCTAAAAGAGTTAAATTCATAGAATCAAAGCATGGAATAGCAGTTGCCAGGGGCTGTGGGGAAGGGGAAACAGAAGTTAAAAATGAACAGGCATAAAGTTTCAGTTAAGCAGAGTAAGTAAGCTCTAGAGATCTGCTATACAACATTGTACCCATAGTCAAGAATAATGTATGCAAAGCCTTGACTCTTAATTATTACCCTAAACTAAAATAATTTTTTAAAATATTAGCAGTACAGACCATGTACAAACACCAAATGAATGGGGCAGTGGACAGTACTAGAGAAATTAAGATGAAGCAGCTGTTACAGTGGACAATGAGTCTTCATTAAGGACCACCTGATCCATAATGAAGCTTAAACACCGAACAGTAGGAAAAATGAAGCAAGACACAGAAACAAGAAAGGAGAAAGCCAGCCCAATTCAATATAGAACACTCTCAGTGGGCCACAGCAGCTGGACACATTGGCATTGGTACCCAGGGAGGGCTCCCATCAAAATAAACTAGCAGGTAAACAGAAGGTGACCAGAAGTTGGGAGTCATACCCCATGTCCAATATGAGTGTCCTTTCTTTCTCTCTTCCCCCACTACTGACCCCATCCAGGCCTTAAGCTATTTGGAGAACTCAATGTTTATTTTCACTCTTTTCTTCAACCCCAAAATGAAAACACATGACCTGTCATGTTCAAATATACTTAAGAAAAGCCTTCAATGGAATATTAAAATTTGGAAAATTCTGGCATTGTATTTGATGCACCAAAATAACCACCCCAGTTATAATGAATGGTCCCCAAATCAAGATTCTGTCTTCTTAGTTTGGGTAACACAGTGAGTGCTCTTGCTGAATATTTTAATTTTAAATTATGGTGTTATTAAACCAAATGAAGGAAAACTTAAATGATGTGATTATACAGAAGTTATAAGGCCATATGTGAATTTGAAGATATATAATAGAAGATAATGTATTTTTAGATTTAATATCAATTTCCTAGAACTCTATAAATAGTATTATCTTAAGATAATGATAACCATGATAACATGACTTGTTTATTTTTAAGTAAATATGTACTATCTGAAATGGTCTCTGGCAGGCATTTGTTTGAAATTTACAAAGCTCTTCTGCATAACATTTCTTTGTTATGTTTCTCATATAGTGTAAGTTATCTTTGTATTCCAAGCACTAATAAACATCATTAGGAAATAGGTTCAAAGACAGAGATTCTTGTCTGAGAATGGAGAATAAAATACTTAGACTGTATTTTCAAAGTTGGAGGATTTTTCCTATGAAGAATTTATTGGCCGATTTCTTTTTCACTAAAAAAAAAAAAGTTCTTTAAGAGCCAATTTTCTACTTCAGGGAATTTCCTGTAGTGTTTCCCACCCACATACAAAATTTTTCTTGCTAGGGGTATTCTATTTGTCTTGGTGGAAAAGAACCTGGTGGTGATGATGATGGTGATAATAATGATAATAAAAAAGTTATACTTTAGAAACAAATGAGATTTAGCTTTTGGTTTGCCATGGGGTGTAAGAAGTATATGTGTCTTTGTAGTGGGTAGAGAGTTCTGAACTCGAAATACAGCTGATTTGTGCTGTTGTGTGACTACCCTAAAGAAAAGTGTGGAACACTCATTCTACCTCCTCTAAGACTGTATTTAACATGTTTGTAACAGTTCGTAGGGAGAGAGTGAGGAGAGTATATCCATTTTTAAGCTGGTGAATTTGAGAGTTTGAATTTCTTTTTAAGGAGAAAATGCTTCTTTTTCCAAATAAAGCCTCCAAAGAACCAAATTATATATGAAACATATCAAAAAGAATCTATTTTGAGTAAAACGGGGCTGAGGTCCAAATTCCTACCCACTCAGAGTCTCGTGATGGGACTGGAACATGAAGCAGCACGTGGGGCTCTAAGGCTTGCCTGAAAACAGTTTGAAAATCCTTGCTTTTTACTACATATAAGGCTTATGTGAAACTGTAAAATTTCAAAAATGTCTTCTTAAAGTGGAGGAAGTGAAAAGGAGTAATAGTCAAGGCAGGAAATGAGCACAATATGGTTTGTCTTTTAGAAAAGCATATTTTGAAAATCTAATTGGAATTAATTGTATTTCGTGACATTAAAATGATGTACAGGTTCCTAGCTTGATCCTCCTGATAACTCAAATGCCTATAGAAGCAATAATGTGGCTTAAATGAATCTATTAAGACCCTTAAGTCCTTTGGAGACTTTAAGACTAAACTACCGATTCTACCTTAGTTTTCTAATCTTTTTGTTTCATTATGATCCTCAAATCTTTCAGTCCTTGAGTCAAAAAATCCTCTTTGACATCATCTGCTAAAAAATAACCTGGTAGAGAACATGAAGAGAGTTAAAGTTCAACAATGATGTGTTCCTGATTTGAAGAGGCAGTGCCAATTTAAACTAGGTGGTCCTGTGGTCAGACCCCTTGTCCCAGTTTTTGGTTCAGAAAATATTTATCCATAAATATCTACATAGATAGATCTATCTATCTATATCTCTCTGTATATTGGGGGAAACCAAAGGTTGTAGGTGGGAGTTTCAATTTACCAGTAGTTCACAATTTTGGTATAATATGGCTCTCTAAGACCAGTGTTCTTTTTATAAATTTTAACAAGAAAGGGTAAAACAAATGAACCTAAATGTATAAGAAATTATTAGCATAAACATACTGGATAACTATGTCAAGCTATTTTTTTTGGGGGGTGGGGTACGCGGGCCTCTCACTGCTGTGGCCTCTCCCGCTGCGGAGCACAGGCTCCGGATGCACAGGCTCAGCAGCCATGGCTCACGGGCCCAGCCGCTCCACGGCATATGGGATCTTCCCAGACCGGAGCACGAACCCGTGTCCCCTGCATCGGCAGGCGGACTCTCAACCACTGGGCCACCAGGGAAGCCCTATCAAGCTATTTTAAAATGACTATTTTAACCATATATCCCAAAGCATATGTATCCTAATGAAAAAAAAATATATAACCACAGGTAAATCTTTGGCTGATCTCAGTCTTTCTTTTTTTTTTTTTTTTTTTGTAATAGTATTTATCTTGGGATAGATAAAATAAAGAAGTAATTGTTAATGTCTGGGAAACCTTTTTTTTTGGTAAATAAACAGAGATACAGATATAAAGTCAAAGAGATTAAATATGAACATTGTTATTTTAAATGTGAATATGTAATAATGTTTTTACTTTTTTTCTCTTTCTAAAATTATATATATCCTTGTTCTGTACATTAGAAAGCTTAAAACCAACAACAGTCCAGTAGAAATGAGCATCCCTAGGGCTCAGATTGTGTCTATAAACATGATTTCTAACTAAAATGAATCAGGACTCCTTGAAGAAAAAGCTGATTTCAGTTCAGGGTGATAAATATGCAAGATAAACCTGGAATATTTTGTCATATCAGAAAGCAAGAAAACTATTTTAAAAACTATCATAGTTGTCTCAAATGGACAAAAGAGTCTATCTGAAGGTAACACCAACAGGTCAAAGATGGTACAGTTTGAACATGACAAAGAATAATAATTGTATTATTTGAAATAGCTCAAATATATAAAAAATTGACTGTAATAAAACAAAAATAGACTTATTTTTTCATCTTTGGAGATTTCTGTAGTATCTTTTTTTTAATGAATTTATTTATTTATTTTTGGCTGTGTTGGGTCTTCGTTGCTGCACACGGGTGTTCTCTAGTTGCAGTGCGCGGACTTCTAATTGTGGTGGCTTCTCTTGTTGTGGAGCACAGGCTCTAGGCACGCGGGCTTCGGTAGTTGTGGCACATGGGCTCAGTAGTTGTGGGTCACAGGCTCTAGAGTGCAGGCTCAGTAGTTGTGGCGCATGGGCTTAGCTGCTCCGCACCATATGGGATCTTCCCGGACCAGGGATCGAACCCTTGCCCCTGCATTGGCTGGCGGATTCTTAACCACTGTGCCACAAGGGAAGTCCCACTTTTTTTTCCAAAGGAGTAAATAAAGGGGGAAGAAAAAGCATTTGCCTGCTTTTCCTAAACAGACTGTACCTCAAGATAACTAAATAGTTGATGAGGAAAAGTTCTTTACAGAAGAATTCCAGGGTTAAATAGAGTATCATGCAGTTAGTAAATTATTGTTTCCAGGCTGTAATAAAATAATGGATCTAAGCAACCATTGGTTCTGAAACCAATAAGTGAAATATTGATGGGAACTTTATAATGAATGGATTAAGTTGGCACCACTCAAACCTGTTGATAAGTCTTAATATCAGTAAACATGGAACAATCAGACATTTCATGCTTCCTGATGTGATACAATAAGAAATACAGAACACCATCTATGGTGTATTCTTGCCATTGCATCTAAATTTAAATAATCCTCTAGTTTTAAAGACAAATGGCAGATAGAGGAACATGTTAAAATCACAACATGGATACAATCTGCCAAATCCGTAAAGTGGGACACTCTACAGAACAAGTGATTTGGTTTATTTGACAAATAGATAACATAAAAAATGGGGAGAAGTAGCATATATCCTAACAGTTGCTTAAGAGACATATAAATCTAGTACAATGCAGGATATTGTGTTTTTCCTGCTTTAAAAATACTGTTCATAAAATAATATTTTTGAGATAAATGGTAAATTTGATCATGGAGTACGCATTGAAAGATATAAGGGAAATAATAGGCTGTTAGGTATGCTAAAGCTTTTGTGGTTATATATTTTTAAACTCCTTATTTGATAGACATATATGCTGAAATATTTACAAACAAAATGTTTGGTATTTCCTTTGGTTCAGTTTATGAAACAAATAAATAGGGAACTAAAAATAATAAAGATTAAGTAGCATATATAAAGTATCATACTTTACAAAGGCATCTATCTATTTTTAGTTGTTCAGAGAGGCTTTTAAAAAATTAATTCCATTGATAACCTTAATTCCTTAAAGATTAGATTCTAAAAATTTATTTTTTGCATATAAGCACAATGAATCAGAAATTAATAATAATGGCAATAATAATAGAAAACTCTCCTAAATAATGCCTGGGTTAAGGAAAAAAATGAAACTGAAAAATAGCACGTTAAATTACAATATACAATATGTTGAATTAACACTTTTAATAAAGGAAGACAATTTCAGCTCTTAGAAAAACAATAGTAATGTCAGTACTTGTAATGAATAACTCATCCTATTTACATATTATTGATTTTTTAAAATTTTAATAAAAATTTGGAATGGAGAAGAAATTATAAAATTAATAGTGGAAGGCCATTTTCTTTTCTTTTTTTTTTTTTTTTTTCCGGTACGGAGGCCTCTCACTGTTGTGGCCTCTCCCGTTGCGGAGCACAGGCTCCGGATGCGCAGGCTCCGGATGCGCAGGCTCAGCGGCCATGGCTCACGGGCCCAGCCGCTCCGCGGCATATGGGATCCTCCCGGACCGGGGCACGAACCCGTATCCCCTGCATTGGCAGGCGGACTCTCAACCACTGCGCCACCAGGGAGGCCCTGGAAGGCCATTTTCAATTAAAGAGGATTCAGAGGAAAAAAGTGCCTTTGAAATGTGTGTTTGGAAAAATACTTTACTTTTGTCCCCTGGAATTTTGTTCAACTAGGGAAAATTTTCCTCTGCCACTGAATTAAATTTGGCAGTCCTGTCACTTTGCCCTTTACTCTCAGGTAATGCAAGGACTCACATACAGTGTTTTATAGGGGACAGTCAGTAGTATTGAAAGAGAATGTGGTTACCTTTTCTGACTACCTCTTTCCCCACTTGTCAGGGTAATGGTGGAAGCAGGAAGTTTGTATTGGACTGATACTGTTGTAAAATACCTTCATGCTCTCTAGGACTGGCAGATATATTAAGCTTGTTTTGCTTTCATGCAGATTCCCTTGCTGGACTCTTCTGAATGCAACTCCTGTGAAATAATGTCTTCTATGCCTCCAGCAGTTGCATCTCCTTAGTCCATGACTTTTTCAGCGTCCACTGCAAAGAGATACTCTGTTGTTCCCTATTATTTCCCAGTGGTTCTCTTGGACAAGGGCTGAGTGGCTCCAGTCTAGCAATATCTACTGCATTGGTTCCCACATCTAGTCCCCAAGATTCTCACTATTTTTTGGCTGACATTGGGGCATACAACTCTCGCTCTTGGGGTGGGTCCCAATCATAGTACAGCTTTTTTTCAAAGCAAATCCTTATCAGAAAATCCACTTTCTGCCAAATCACCCTTGTCATAGGTTAATTTTGAAACCAGTCTTGACCTTTTTTATGAAAAATTTTCATATGTGTGTCAAATGCTGGAGTTTTTATTCAAATCTAGGAATTCTGGCTTAAGAGTCAAGACTTCTAATCACTAATTTACACCATTTAAATCATTATGCAATGCTGCCTAATAACATTTTTTCCTTTTATGTTCTATGAGTATGTGTCTGAAATCTTCAGTTAGACTTCAAGCATCTAGAAAGTGGAGATTATATTTTTGGTCAGCGTTCTTTTTGTATTTCCAAAGGAAAAAATATCTTATACAGAAATGGTGTTTAGGTACTTCCAGTTAATATGACAGGCTGTCATAACATGACAGAGCTATTCTACTCCCTCTCCTATAAACACTTAGAAATTCTGAATAAAATAAGATAAAATTTATTTTAAATTAATATACATGCTCAAAACTTTGAATGAGAAAGTATCAGTTCCCTGAAATAAAGAGGAAAAGAAAGTCATAGAAATGAGAGAGCTTAGATTCAAACGCTCAATAAAACATCAAAACCACGTAAGGCTTAGTGGCTTGGAACAGGTTTCAAACACCAAGAAAAACACATTTGAACCAGAAGCATAAGATGAACCTGATTAATCACCATAAAGTCAGACTTCCTGAAGGGCTGCCTTGTCCTAGAAATAGAAACTGGATAAGTTCTATCAACCAGCTAAGGGAAAGTTTCAATAGACTAGAGTCATAGTTGGAAAGAGAGCCACCCACAAAATGTAAATTCTCAGAGAATCAAAAAAGGACCTTGACTTCCAAGCAGCATAACTAAAATTAAATCATATTTTAAGCACATTTAGTGAAATCATGCAACATGAAATAATATATTGAAAGTAAACAAAGAAAAAAAAAGGTAGTTAACCTTCAAAGGAATTACTGTTTGATCATAGCATTCTATCAGATCCTTATCTTTAAATTATGAGAAGAACTAGCTTTCATCCTAGAATTCTATACTCAGCTAAAATATCATTCAGTACTTAGGGTAAAATAAAGATAATTTTGGAGAACCAAAGACTGAGAGTTCAGTGTTCTCAACCTCTTGCTGAAGGAATATTACTAAATGATATACTTAAGAATTAAACTCAAAAGAAAGAAGGGAGTTTAAGAAGCAAAGTTAAGAAAAGAAAAAAAATTAAACATTTTTGGTCCTATGATTTTAATACTATATACATAGATATTCATAAAATAGTTCTTTTTCTCCTTTTAAACTTATATACATTTAGTCATACTGTATTTGTCAACATGAAATTTATTTCTTTTCAGTCAACATTCTTTTTTTTTTTTTTTTTTTTTTTTGCGGTATGCGGGCCTCTCACTGTTGTGGCCTCTCCCATTGCGGAGCACAGGTTCTGGACGCGCAGGCTCAGTGGCCATGGCTCACGGGCCCAGCCGCTCCGCGGCATGTGGGATCCTCCCGGACCGGGGCACGAACCCGTGTCCCCTGCATCGGCAGGCGGACTCTCAACCACTGCGCCACCAGGGAAGCCCAACAACATTCATTTTTAATCAGTTTGTCTCTACAAGGCAAGAAAATGAAATAGTGTAGTAACATATAAGGAATATAAACTCCATAGGTTAATATTTTTCTTGTTATTAAAAATATGTGGAGCAAAAATGACTAAATTTTAAACCTTATTGAAATCTGAGTGGTAGCTGTACAAATGTTGTTGTCTGTGACTCATTCATCTAAAACTAGAAACATAAAAGAGCTACACTTCCAAAGAAAGCAGGGAAAGGGAAAAATAACTCTACAGTGAAGAAACCGGACACACAACATCTTCTCAAAGTGTTGAAGTTTAACATCATCAGTGATGCCTTGTGGATATCATGCTCCCCCCGATTTGATATGACAATGTCACATGTATCATATTCTTTCCCCAAACCCATAACTTCAATCTAATCATAAGAAAACTGTTAGCTAGACCCAAATTGGGGACATTGTATAGGGTACCTGGCCAGTACTCTTCAAGACTGCCAAGATCATGAGAACAAGTAAATACTGAGGAACTGTCAGAGACCAGAGATTGGGGAGATATAATTCAGTCCTGGAACAGAAAGAGGACATTCACAGTAAAACTAATGAAATTCAAATAGTCTGGGGTTTACTTAATAATAATGTACCAATGTCAGTTTCTTAGTTTTCATAAATGTAACAAAATAATTTAAAATGTTAATAATGGAACTGGATACAGAGTATACAGGAACTCTCCACATTGTGTTTGCAGCTATTCTACCAATCTGAAATTATTCCCCAAAAGTTTGTTCAGAAAAATTTTTTCAAAATAAATCATTTTAAACTTAGGTAAACAACATCTCATTGTTGTGAGTTGAATGGATAGTATTTTACATCTGAAGCAAACATGATACACTGCGGGGAAAAAAAGAGCATGCTGTCCTATTTTGCCGGAGAATATGTTAGCTAGTTAGCCTGAAATATTTAAATAATTAATCCTCAGAAAACTGCAATCACTTGGATGTTTAATAGAATAACACAGAGTCCATGATTTTGCTCTACGTGGAATATCTTTTAAGCTTGGATTCAGTTAGAAAATTACTTTTTCTTCCAAGTTAGAAGCTATTAAACTATTCCCATTGCCACAGTGTTGGGCAGATCCCAGAATATTCAGACAAGTAAAAGGCCCGTGGATGCTGATCATAGAGCAGAACACCACCCATTACAACAGCAGATGCCTTTTCTAGATTAAAGCAGGCAGCTGGCATTTCAGAGTACGTTTGGGAGGAACAATCTTCTTAGTCTTGTAGAAAACTGTATTTAAAATCTAAACAGTGAATAACTGTTATACAGAGACTAAGAATTCTGATAAAGGGAAATGCTAACTCGTCACAAACTTGCCAGGTTTAGGGCTGTGTGAGGCATAAAGAAGAAAATATGCAAAGCCTGGGTGATGAAGCAGAAAATAAGGAACAATGACATTAGTAATCCCCATCTAAGGTTTTTGCCAATTTCTTAGAAAACAGTTACATTTAAAATGAAGATCTGAACTTTAATCTGTGTATAAATATTTGTGTTTAAGCTTATCGTGATCTTTAAATTATTCTTTTTCATTTGCCTTTTAAAAATTCTTAATTGAATAATAACTTCAGGTATAATTATCAATAAATACTTTGTTATCGGTTTTTTCCACTGACATATCCCAGCACTTAGAACAGTGCATGGCACAAAATAACTGTTAAGTACGTATTTGCTGAATGACTAAATGAATACCCTTTGGGTGCCCTCAGCCACTGATGTCTCTCGGTGGTGGCAGGGAGTATCAGAATCATCAGGGAAGGACTGGCCAATTATTGTTAGTTGAGCTCCTGATCAATTCCTTGCTGGCGCCACATCTCTCCTGGTGTTGAAGTCCTGTTCCGTCAGGGGAAGAATAATCTACTCGGGCCACTGTCTTAGTCAGCTGGAGCTACTATAGCAAAATACCAAAGATTGATGGCTGAAACAACCGACATTTATTTTCTCTCAGTTCTGAAGGCTGGAAGGTCTGAGACCAGGGTGCTAGCATGGTGGGCTTTGGTGAGAGCTGTCTTATACATGGCTGCCCTCTCTCTGTGTGCTCTCATACCCTTTTCTTCCTTCATGCATATGGAGAAAAGTACAGATCTCACTTTCCTCTTCTTATAAGGGCACTAATTGCACCATGAGGATCCCACCACTTTGATCTTATCTAAACCTAATTATTTCCCAAAGGTCCCACTTCCAAATACCACCACATTGGGTGTCTTGTCCTCAACATATGGATTTTGGTAGAACACAAACATTTAGTCCATAATAGTCGCCCTTCTGTTGCCAGCTTTGGGGTCTGGAGATGGGGAGTCTGGGCCACCTTCTTTGGTTGGGTGGGAGGTCCTGAGAAGTTCTTGATACTACATTGTTCCTCAATCCTGGAATCCTCAATTAGTTTGCCATCCTATTTTCATTTTTCTGTGTTCTCCTGTGATTTCCTCTTGCATTTTTCCCCCCAAGTTTTTGTTGCATTTAGTGAAAAGGGGCAAGGAGAAATGAGTGTGTGGTATCTTGTTCCCAGCAGAAGTCACATTTAATTTTGAAGTCCACAGAAATTTCAGCTAAATCCCACCTCCTTATTGTCATGAGCTTCCCACAAATATGTGAGAACTACAAGTCCAGAGATTTTCCTGCTGTGAACCAGATCATGCCAAAACCAAATACCCTCATCTAGAGAGTCCCTGAGCTGAATAGTTTATGTTATAAAACCTACAAGCTTTGCTTTTAAGCTATTTGATTACTATGAGAGTGGACTCACTATATCAGAGAACAAAAAGTGGAAAATTGCTTTCAAAGGTCAATTTTGGTCATTTCTCTCTCACCCATAGGCATAGAAACTGAGTTGCCTTATTATGAAATTTTCTTTGTCTCTTGTTGGCATGATTGAGACTCTTAATTTTTGATTCCTTTTAATTTTATTCAGTGAATTAAGTCATCATTTGTGTATGTATGGAAATGTTCTAACTGAGCTTATTATGCTTGAAAAGGAGAGAGGATAACTATTTTGACTTATTACTTTCTGTTTGGTTAGGATAATCAAACATTCAGCAAGGAAGAATAAAAGCACCATAGGTGGTATAAATGAGCATGAAAAAGAGCTTCCAAAATCTCTTCCAAATAGAGAACGTTTCCTGCTCCCTCCCCTCCCTTCTTCCCACTCCACCCACATCCTTTTCCTACTTTTAGATTGTTCTTAAACCAGGAAGTAAAAGTTGTGAGTGGGAAGGGGAGGAGAGTGTGTATGTGTAACCAACAAGGGAATTTATTGTCTTGATGAATCATAATGATTGTACTATAATCACACATTTTCATATACAGTACTGAATTCCTGTGCCAGCATTCAACTCCCTTTGCAACTGGGCTAGCTGGCTTTTTCTGTTTCCTTCTCCAGCTTTTCAAAACAAACTAATATAATCAGAAAATTCGGGTTATAAGGAGACTTGAGACCATTGAATTCCAACCTTTTGCTTACAGGAGAGAAATTGAAGGTCTAGAACATGATAAGAACCATTCAAGTTCATGTACTGTTAGAAATGGAGCTAGGGTTAGAACCCGTGGCTTTCAGGCCAGCCCTCTTTTTATGATGCCATGTTGTCTCATTTTAGGTGTAGCTAAAGCTGTCATGCTTTAAAACATAATATTAGGTAAGGCCTGTAATAGATGAGAGGCTGTCTCACTGCGGCTTAGAACTATAAAAATGTCAGAAAAACTAACAAACAAAAAATCATAGTGACAATTTATAGCTTGAAATGTAACACGGTGCTTATGATTCATGAAACTGGCACTCTCAGTATTCCTTCATATATTTTGTCATCTTTTCTCTCCTTTGCTTGTAAAAGAATAAAGACATTATAGGAGTTATGGGTATATTTTTGTCTTAATATTGCAACTCCTTCTGCTGGAATAGGACAGAGTATAAGCCCAGGTACTTAAGGGAAGAGAAGGGCCCAACAGTCAGACCAAGGAACAGGTCCTCAATCCCCTCTGTGTGCTCAGATCCAACAGAGACCCTAGCATGTAGGAGATAATAAATATTTTTTTTTTTTTGCGGTACACGGGCCTCTCACCGTTGTGGCCTCTCCCGCTGCGGAGCACAGGCTCCGGACGCTCAGGCTCAGCGGCCATGGCTCACGGGCCCAGCCGCTCCGCGGCATGTGGGATCTTCCCAGACCGGGGCACGAACCCGTGTCCCCTGCATCGGCAGGTGGACTCTCAACCACTGCGCCACCAGGGAAGCCCCGATAATAAATATTTTTAATAAATCCTTGCAATGAACATCTCCTATAACAAGACATGTTTTGTTCCAGGCTTTGTATATTAGAACAAAGCCATTGATGCTGATACTATTTGGAAACTGGTTCCAAAGACTGTTAGAGTCAGAACCTGTTATGTGATGAAGTGGGAAATCCCACTTGTCAAATCCTGATTGGTACCCGAGCCTGGCACAATATTGATTATGGATCAATTATTGGGAGAAAATGTATCCCCTTTTATAAAGCTAGGGTGAAATTAAAAAGTACAAGACCAAACACTTCTCCCCATTTCTACATGGACCTGGGTATAATCCTGTCTGGATGCATAAAGTGTGATTATAGTCAAGTGTAGATAAATTTATGTCAAATTAGGCAAAATTTGATTTCCAGCCATCTGTGTGTCTGCAGACTGATGGCTGTGATATGGAGGTGAATGAGTAGCTTGTGCAGAAACACAGGAAGTTGTTTCTTGAAACATGTTTTGAAACATGTTTGTTTCAAAACATGTTTCTTCTCGGACATGTTTCAAAGCATGTCCGAGAAGACGGTGGGGTGATGCAATTTGGGAAACTACAGAGGTAAGACTGTGCAGAAGTGTTGCAAATGAACAAGTTATAATTAATAGAATCTTCTCAGGAAAAGTTTATTTATGATGAGAGTACATTTGAGTGTCTTCTTAGCTGACAAAAGATTATAATCTAAATAGTTGATAACAGAAGAAGAAAAAATTTAACAATGAAAGAGGTTTTTTGATAAGTAAGAAATTTCAATTATTGAGATGAACTAGAAAGTCCTATTAAATGTTAAATATCTTTTTATAATAGAAAAATATTTTGTGACTTTAAATATTCATGCAGAATACAATTATGGAAAAACCATTGATTAGAGAGTAAAGTGTACAAACTCTGTCCTTCAGTAACTTACGACTTTCCTTATGTCACTATATTTCCCTGTGGTTTCATGTCTTCACATTTTGAAAAAGAAGTATAGTTTTTGGACTTAAAAATCTCTAGAACTTTTATGGTTTCAGTATCTCTTTTTCTGAATTTCTAGAAATGGTCACAAATCTATTTTGGAAATTCAGATACTATAAGTGGAGAAGTAAAACCACAGATAATCCTGGAACTGCTTTAACACAGTAATAAATATAACTCCAGATACCTTGTTTAAATTTGAAACTCAATTTAGCATTTTATAATAACTTGTTTTTGCAAGATTTTTCTGAAGTGGTTAAAAAAACGTATTATCAACTCTAGGTAAAGGCAAATCCTTTAATTAAACATGCTACATCTGCCTAGGTACACAGTGGATGGAAAATTAGAAGGCTTTTAAATATTTAAGAGGGAGGAATATAAATTGGTAAGAGAATATTATTAGAGAAGACAGGATGCATAAAGAATAGTCAAACAGAGATTAATTACTTCTCTCCTCCCTCAAAATAGTAGACATAATTACCAAAGATAATGAAGTTCAGAGCATGAGTATTGCTCCACCTTTATCTTTGATTTACCCCTCTTTCTCCAAGAACTTCTTTCATTGATTTATAGAATATTTATTGGTGAAATGTAAAAGATGTGAGGTCTGATGACACACACACACACACACACACACACACACACACACACACGTGAGTACTAATGTTTCCCAAAGAGGCCTGTATGCCTGAGTTAAATTGCATATTTGAGGAACATAAATCCCCTTATTAGTGTCAGTATATTACTGGTTCTTAAATAGCAGTTTTATTAAACAAGCCACATTTATAATAATTATATCCTTGTTTATCCTCTGTATTACTTGAACAAATATTTAGAAAAATATTCTACAAATAAAAAACTTATCCTGGAAATACTCGTAATTGGGCACTCAGATAACACTTTCTCTTGTAATCTGATTTCACCTAAGACTCCACTGTCATCTCAGTGTAATAACATTTCAGCTTCCCACCTATCATTTATGCAAAAGAAATAAAGAATTGTAAGTTTTATGACCTGGAATATAAAACTAAGAGTGTTCCTTTAAGAGGGAACTTTCTGAATCTACTATGAGGCCTCAGGAGAAATGGTAACACTCAAAGTCTGGCTGAGGGGAAAGAAATACGAATATTAACTTACATTGTTCAATTACTGGCGATGCTTAAATACATATTTCTAACCCAGATTTCTGCCCTGAGATTCAAGCCCACATGCCTTGTTACCTATTCACATTTCTACTCAGATGCTTCATAGGCAGCTAGCATTCAACTTTGCAAAAACTGAATTTGTTTCTTCCCTGAAACCTTCTCTGCCTCTTGTGTTCTCTCTCTCTATGAATGGCCCCAAAGGCATAATATGACTGAAATGGGTTGGGCAGTGCTGGGATAGGTTGGTTTTGGGTGGGGATTAGGGGAATAATGTAATCTTACATGGTATTCGATCTTTCCATGAAATGGCACTTGTCATTTACTTTAAGAAATTTTACAACTGTGAAAATATATGCTGTGAAATGTTTCAAAATGTTTCTAGCTAGTTTTTTGTATTATCAAGTATGATGGCTATCACAGTTCTAAAAGTCATAAATATTTCTCCCATGTTGGGATTTGTGATGTAATGTGGCATTGTCTGGGGGTGTATTATAACATGAGGCATGGAATTTGAAGAGGTCCCTTGGGGTCATGGGTCACCATGTCCCTTGATTCTATGCATAACCTGGCACCACCACCTCCTGGATTCTCCAACACAGAAACCTAAGAATTTTCTTGAATTACTCCTCCTCTATACCTTCTACCTCATAATCAGTTAACTAACTACATTGATTATACCTCTCAACTTTTGAAAGGGGTCCAAAACATGCAACAACCAAATGAGACACAAGATGTCACATGGCACTTATTAGAGATGTTCAACAAGTATTTACAGCTTTCCACCTTCCAGGCTCAAGGCTGAACTGCAGTGCCACACCATATTTTGAAATTAAGTCTTTCTTTGAACAATGAAGTTTGAGGGGAAGTGACATGTATATTCTCCCAGTGGATCCTTTAAAAGCCAGTGACGGATTAGCCATATTCCCTCTCACTTCTGTTGAATACAATGATCTGGGAAGCATAGGCTGACATAAAGCTTTAATATCCCAGCTCCCTGAGCAACTGTGGTGAGCAGACTCCCTGTCAGCCCACACTGGACATAGACCAGGAGCAAGATATATACTTTTGATGTGTTAAGCTACCAGCGTTTAGAGTTTATTTATTTTTGACGGTATAAACCAGTCCATCCTGACTGATATTTATCATTTAACTGACAGTCAAGCAAATGCCTAATATGTGTCTCCCTGCCATGCTCCATGGAGAGCTTCAAAGATGAAAGTAGACTGAAGAATAGTAGCTTAAGTGAAGTCTCTCATTTCTTTGACTATTTAGTGTAAAACATCTGGGACTGCAGAGGAAACTATGTTACCATCAGCCACTTGACAAAAAAATGACAGGGCCAAACCTATGTCATCAGTAATCTTCATCCAAACCATAAAACAGGACTCTCCTGTAAAAATTTCATCAGAGCATTTGTTGTTAATTGATGCCTTTTACCTTGTCACACATCTCATTGTTGGAGCTTATGTATTCAGGCATGTCTGTGAAGAAATGGAATAATGGCTGGACCTTAAAAGGGGCCCTAAATTCCATTACTTGGAAAAGATTTGCTGGCTTGGCCCCTAGAGACTGGGCTCCTATTAAGGCAGAAAGTGAAAGATGAAGACACATCATGGTTCTTGTTCACTAAGCATAAGAACTTTAAATAAACTAAATAAATGTGGTTTATTTAATATCTTAGATTTTGACAGATAATGTTAGCCATCTCTTCTTTCTCAGTAAGAAGTTAGAAGATTGTGAGAGGAGACATTGTAAATGTGGGTGGAAAGTTTCTTCTTTCCTATAGGAAGGATAGATTGATTCTTAAAGAGAAGGTTAATGCTTCCTTCTCAGATCTCTCTCCAATTTATTAACACTTCTCTACCCTTACTCCCACTAAAGGAATTCAGACCATCATATTCCTGCATTTGAATTATACCATTAGAACTCTATAAGGCTCCCTGACTCCTTCTACAGTCTTCTTCAGTCAGTTTTTATATTACAACTCAAGTGATGTTTTTTCTAAAAATACAAACCAAACCCTTCAGGATCTTGCTTAAAATCCTCCAGTGCTTTCTCATTGCTCTAAGGATAAGGTCCCAAAATCCCTATTATGACCCATAGGAGTTTACAATGTCTTATTCTCCCTCTTCTCATTTGCCTCATCATGCACCACTAATCTTATAATTTATTACAACCACACTAAACATCTACTTATTCAAGACCACTATGTTCCCTCTGGGAAGTTGCATTTACCATTCCACTTTCTGGAACAATCCTGCCTCCCTTCACTGACTGTCTACTAATTCTTCAGGTTTCAAATTTAAATGCCTTTTCTTCTGGAAAATGTTGGTTAACTGCTCTATGTAGAAATTATGACAAAAATGATCCTGGTGCAATCTCATACTTGAAAGGTTTTATTTCTTCTATCCTGACTACTGTCCTATGAAGGCCTAGAGGTGGCTGACATAGGCAAGGAATAGAATATAGGGAGAAACTTGAATTCGTCTTTCCTAATATTATATAGTGGTAGGATGATGGATGATACCTGAGAGTACTGACTCATAGAGATAAAGGTCATGAAGGTCCACTTCAGTTATATAAATGTAGGCCTTGGCCTAATGGGGTTTACCCATGCCCAGGGTTCCACATGGAGGATTATGGCAAAAGTCCTGTAATAATAAACAGACATTTTTCTAGTCTTAAAAATTCTTCACTTTCCTAATCTAATCCGTTCTCCCAACTACATTTAATTTATGCCTCCAAATTTTCTCTCTCCCTTGACTTTTTCCCTTTGATCCACAAATATACTCATGTAATCATAGATAAATCATTTTCATCAATTTGTTACTGTTGAAGGCATTGTCTCTCCTATCTTTCTCCTTCCTCTTATCACCACACCCTTTGATAGAATAAATTATACCAATTCCCTCCCTCACTGGACATTCACTCAGTTCTCAGCCAAGAATGATTTGACTCCACCCTTAGCTTGTGATTCACACTGACTCTCTGTGGTCAGGAAACTTCCTGTTCACAGAGAGTGACGCACGCCCTGCCACTATCTTACCTGATCTCATCACAGTATATAATGGGTTAATATTTTTCTCTTTGAAAAAAAATTTTTAAACTCCTAAGATCACTACTATTTTGATTCTCCTTTCTTTCAGGCTATTTATTTCTCCTGGGAAAGTAATTTTCCATTACTTGAAAAAAAATTAATACTTTGGCTCTAATTTTTTTTCACTGTCTCTTAAATGAGTTCTTAAATTACCTTCACAGTTATGTTTCAAGCCACAATTCAGTTAATTAAAAAAAATACTGTATGATGAACACTGGGCTAGAATTAATGTGAAGATGAATTAGATATAGTCCCTGATTTTTGGAAGCTCCCTTGGAGGTTCTGATTCAGTAGGTCTCCAATGACACATGAGAATTGTCTTTTGAACAAGAGTCTTGGGTGATAAGATAGATTCAAGAAACACTGATCTGGAATGGTAGTTCTCAAACTTCAGTGTCCCTGAGCATCACTTGAGAAGCCTGTTAAAATAGAAGATTTCTGGGTTCCATCTTTCTATAGTCAGATTTAGTAGAATTCTGGTAAGGTTCAGACATTGGAATTTTTAATAAGCCCCCCCACCCCAAATTATGGTTATATAAGGGATATGAAGACAATTCTGTAAGAAACATTGGTCTAATGAAACATCAGGTAGAAAAACAGATGGCAAAAATACCTAATAAGTGAGGCTAGACAAATATATTGTCTCCTATGGTCCTGTTGGGTTCTCTGCCTTTTCCCTCCTAGAAGCTTAACAGTGAACTCTTTCAGCCGGATTGAGTTAGTTTATGGGTACCCAGGATCCTTAGCTGATACCAAGAGCATTAGTATGCAAACTCATCTAGCTAAACTCAGGCATGAAAAGGTCTTATTCCCAGCCAGGAAGCTCCCACTGTTATACAGTCAACTAGGGACTGCCTTACTCCTCCCATCTACCTTATAAATACGTACAGTGGTGAAAGCAGAGTCCATCTCCTGGAGCACACTCCAGGTGAGTCCAGCTGTGCCTGGCTCAACCACTCCTTCCTGTGGGATGGTGAAGGCTTGGAGGATAACATATGTTCAGCTACTTTACCTGCCTATAAATTTCTTTATAAGTGTGTTGTTAGCAGTGTGTGTTCCTGTGCCCCTGGTAAAGCCATTGCTGACCACAGTGGACATACCACATTTTATAGCCATATGGTGTTAAGGAATGGATAAAAGAATTTTAATAGGCCATCCTACTGGTAGAACATCCTTCTGGCGATAAGGGCAGATCAACAAGATGGCTGGTAACCAGGTGATCATATTGGCTGTCAGCCACAACAGCCTCAGAGTGACCAGGTCACTGGTCACACTGAAATGCCTCCTACCTGGGTAGTTGTGGTATTCATGAGCTGTCATATCTGTAGGTTCCCAAGTCCACTAAAGCCCAGAGGTAAAAGGATCACCTGGGTATTCCAAAAGAGTGGATTCACCTCAGGGTAAAAACAAACCAAAAAATGAGCAAACACACAACTATAATAAGGCTACTAGCAGACAGTTTCAGCAAAGCCTGGGAAGATCCAGAAGAAGAGCTTGCACACAGGGTCAACACATACAGTCTAAGAAACTTATTCTATGGCAGCTACTCCTGTAGGTCTGGGAGACAGATGGGAATACAGAGACCCAAAACAGACTTAAGAGAAATGTAGGGACACACTCAATAAGCAGTCAGTTAGAGCTAGGGCTAGGTTCTCACCCCAGGCTCCATTTCCCACTATACATCTCAGGCTGCATTTTCTACTCCCCACCATGTGGAGAGGCCTTTTATAGGTCTTCAGTTTTGGAGCTTATAAAGCTGTAGCCAGTTATTTTATCTAGACTGCCTTACTGTTCTTTTGTTAGACTGCATAATTGATTTAGACTTTCTGAGTTCCTTAAATCCAGCGCTAGTGAGAGGACACATTTGTTGGATGAGATCACTTGACCCCTGCTGCTGGGCTTTATTACATTTGGCCAGGGGCATTGATGAGAAATGACTGTAATTCTAAAACTTGCCACAGTCATGCAGTTGAAGCAGTACCGCTTTCCAAGAGTAGGAAAATCAATCAGTCTCCATATAGAATACTTGATGCAGGCAGGGATGTTACACAACACTGTCTCTCAGTTCAACAACCTGGTCTGACTACTTTTAAAAAAAGTCACTAGTACTTAGTACTTCCAGTGGTTTGTCAGGTCTATACAGAGAAGTGTCTGCTGTATAGACCAACAGTGACTTTTATCATAATGGTGACTTAACAAATCACATCCGTTACTGGTACCTGGTATGCATCCTTGGATCAGCTTTTTTCCATCTTCTTCCACAGAGAAGAGTCAACTAAGTTTGCCTTCTTTTAGCAAGGCACACTGAGTGTACAATAACTGTCCAGAACTTTGCAGCTAGTGACGTTATCATCAGTGAATTTAAGAAACAATAGCATAATGTAAATTGCTTGTTAAAGTCCAACATTCCATTATATTGCTTTTTTAAAATTAATTCTTAGTTTTAAAATTTTACATATATACAAAAAGAAAAAAGTATATTAAACCACCATATGCACATCTTATAATGTCAACATATACATTCTTAATATCAACTTTTACCAACACTCTGACATTCCTGTTTCATTTATACTGCCATGTTTTTTTCCCTGACAGTATTTTAAGCAAATTTCAGATGAATATTCATAATATTTTTAGATTGGCCCCACCAAGGAAACTGCTTGCATTTGCATGCTATTCAAGCACAGTCAACTAAAACTGGATGGACCTTTTATAAGGACAATATTCCAAGGTCCTCTTGAGACTATATGGGCATCAGCCCCAAATGATATTCCCCAGTTTATTAAAAGCAAACTACTGGCCATGCAGCCACCACCTAAAACAAAAGTGACGCAACACCTGATTGGCCTCCTTAGAGATCAGAGGCAAGCATATCCCAGGCTTGGGAGTTTTACTATAGCCAAGTCACCATAAAAGTGTCCAAGATCAAATGGTATCCCTGAAGCAAGAGATCTTGGAAATATTCCAGGTATCAGTAACACAAGCCATACCATGTCCTTTACTTTCACTATCCCTTTCAGAGGGTGCGTTATCATTGTTGTCTGTGAACAGTCTTAAAGATGTTTGGTGTGCTCGCATGTGAGACAGCCAATACTCACTGGCCCTTATTCTTTGAATTGGAAGATTTCCTCCCACTGCTGAACAGTACTCACCTTCTGGACTCTAACTGCCAACCTATCCTGAAGTCATATAGTCTCCCTGACGGAAACTTCCTGACTTGACATATCCATCTTTCAGTGGGTGGTCTCTGAACCTAAGTCCATAAATTGAAAGAGCTCCCCCAAAACTCCATATGAAAATAAGTGTCTATTAAGAGCAAAGCCTGGTCCTACTTCTGTCTTATATTTGCCATTCTTATAATAATGTAAAGACTAGTGTGTTTTCACAGCTATAGGGATGAATTCATACCTGAATGTGTCTGTGGTTATAGATGAGCAAAATCCTGGACTTGATATACAAAGTTCTCCAGAGGTGGATTCTAACCTCTCTTTTCAAGCTTGTCCCTTGAGCTTCCTATACCTGCTATGTCTCAAAGCTCCAGTGAAATGTTAGCTTTTGCTCACACTAATTCCTCTACATGGAATACCTCCCTTACTCCATTTCTACATATCCAAATTGTACTTATTCTTCCAGGCCTGGGTCAAATATTACCACATTCTCTGACCTCTTATAGAACTTTATTTATAGTTCTTCACTGTATTATAGTCATCTATATTCATGACAAATTTTCAACAGTCTTTTTATTTTCTGGGGATATAACTGACATATAATATTTTATTAGTTTCAGGTGTACAACATAATGATTTAATATTTGCATATATTATGGAAAGATCACCACAATAAATCTAGTTAACACCCAATCTTATATCGGGAGCTTAATTATATGAGGTTGGACTCTGGGGAAAGAAACATCAATAAGAAAATTCCTGGGCTTCCCTGGTGGCGCAGTGGTTGCAAGTCCGCCTGCCGATGCAGGGGACGCGGGTTCGTGCCCCGGTCTGGGAAGGTCCCACATGCCGCGGAGCGGCTGGGTCCGTGAGCCATGGCCGCTGAGCCTGCGCGTCCGGAGCCTGTGCTCCGCAGCGTGAGAGGCCACAGCAGTGAGAAGCCCGCGTACCGCAAAAAAAGAAAAAAGAAAATTCCTGCCCCCATGGGGACCATGGTTTAACAGGGTGGCTGGACAATTAACAATTGCTGTTATAGGACATGGCAAGGCCTCTAATAGGAATATGTCAAGTGTACAGTGGGAGGGCAAAAGAGGGGGTGGCTCCCACTGTTGGCCTTATTATTAAAGGCCCCAGAAAGAACTGACTGGACACAGACTGGAAGGATGTATAGGAGTTCCAACACAGATAAGAGAGAGGAAGATGTGCCAATCTGTTACCGAATGCAAGTTCATGTGCCAGATGCACAGTGAGGCCAAACAAACTAAAAAGTCAGAGCTTGGAGCAGAGAAAGTTTTATTGCAGGTGTGAGCAAGGAGAATGGGTGGCCAGTGCTCAGAATACCCCGAAATCCCTGAAGAGCTTCAGCAAAGCATTTTTAAAAGCCAAGTGAGGGGGAGGGGGCACAGGGTATGTGATCAGTTTGTACACAATTCTCTGATTGGTGATTTTGAGGTAATAGAGCAGTGAACATTATCATTCCTTAGGTGCTCGTAGGTCTGGGGGCTCATGATCATCAAGGAGTTAATTTCTTCCATTTGGTGGTGGTTTTAGCAACTGTAAAACAACTCAAGAAGTGTGCATCAAGTGCTGTTATCTAGGTACTTCAGAGAGGAGCTACAGCAGAGCATGTGGGGGAGGGGTCTGTCCCGGAAAGGCCCCGTAGGGTCCTGCTTGGTTACAAATTCAAGTGTACTACAATTCTCTCTGTTACTAAATTGTGAGCTCCTGAAGGCAGGATTGGTTCCAACCCTTAAGGTCTCAGAACACTTTTATGCCTAGCATAAAAGACCGGTTTACTAAATAAGTGTCATCTGAAGGAGACTTTTAGGGTAAGTGTGGTCAAACAGCACATGGAATTGGGCAACAAATGATAAGAGGGTACCAATGAACACTTTACACTATTACTTAGACGGTCCTGCTGCTACGAAAACGAGAGCAGAAAGGAGGTTGCTGCTGTTCAAGTTCTGGTTAGAAACCTAGGAATACAGCACAGCACTTGTCTTTACAGAATCTCTGAAGACTCACACTGTCTCTACCATCATTAAGAGCCCTATCCTTTTATGCAAAATGGATACTACTGATCTGTGACCTAGTTTGCGCAGGACAATAATAAGGTTTCTGAGCCTCCCACTGCTCTGCATTTTCTCTGTTTAGTCAAAAGGTACACATTTACAAGGCCATCAGCTAGGGTCAAGAGTGCAAGCTAGGGTATAGGGAGAACTTTCACCTCATTAGCATCAAGTTCCCACCAGCTAAACTAATCTTCTCAGAAGAAAACAATCTGAATAGATTATAAAAAATCATGATTTAAAAAAAAAAACACAGAGGTAGTAGAACACAGAAATTTGGAGTTAGAATACTTGGGTTCATGATTTACCTCTATATTTTCATTTTGTACTGGTCAATTTCATCCCTTCTTTCACATCCAAGTTTCCAGGAAGTGGTCTATGCCAGTGGTCTTCATTTTCTCACCTGTGGCTTACACAAATCAATCTTGATACACAATTCCATCTGTGCCATCTTACTAAAAGTGCTTTCCCTAGCATCACTATTGTACCCTTTATCAAGAGTGACTTAACTTCACCATAGTACTTGGTGCCTTTGACCTTTCCAACCTATGCAAAACTGTCTGGGTTTTTTGTTGGTTTTCCAGTTTTTTCCACAAAATCCCTCTCTCTCTCTCTCTCTCTCTCCATCTCTCTCAGGTTTATTTCCATATTTTTCTTTGCCAGAGATTTCTCTTCAAATATTTTCTGTTTTTACTTTTAATACTCTGATGAATTTAATCCTCTTTCCTCATTACGTAAACACTGACGGAACTAAAATATAATTTTAGTCCAGGCTTCTGGCCTCTAGATTTCTATATCCAGCTCTACTTGAATGTCCCTTTTGAACATTCAAATTTAGTCTGTCCAAAATTGAACTCTTATCAACATTTTGTATCTTTAGTATCCACCTAGTGGCTCACGTCTGAAAACTTGGCGTTGTCCTGTCCTATGTTCTGAAACTGCCTTCATATCTTTTGTGCCCTTTTTCTTCTCAGCATCTCCACTGCCCTCAGTGGAGACCCTGGACTGCTTCAGTCTCCAATCTTACCTCTCCTTAAACTCTTTTCCCAACTGTTGCCAGTGTGTAATTTTTAAAAAACAAATCTAAGAATGTTATGTACCTACTAAAATACCTTCATGGCTTCCCCACTGCTTCAAGCTGCCTTCTAATCTCCTCAGCTTTACATGAAAATTTTCTGTCATTTGGCTGCTCACATCTGTAGTCTCATTAGTTGCCACTCCCCTCTCGTGCCCTATGCTCCAGCCATCCTGCACCACTTGTGGATTCCATGGTTCCATGATTGTGCAGAAGTCTGTTCCTTATTCTGTACTGATGCTGCTGCCTTGATTGCCCTGTGCAGTCCTTGACCTTTCTAACTTCATCAGCCCTTACAATTTTAATTATCTACCTTTTAATAGTCCCTCTTAACACACATACCCAGAGCTAAACTGGATGAGCGGCCTTGTTTTGTTTTCATGTAATTTCATAGCATTCTGGATTTTCTTTCTTGCAGTTAACAGTACTGTTTTAATTATTTGTTGTCTATCTCCTCAATATTCTGTTTCTCCCTAATATTGGCACTCTGTGTTAGTTTTCTTTCTTCTCTACCACCCAGCACCGTATATGGCACAAAATAGCTATTCACAGCCCTCACAGCAAATGAATCTATGGTTAATAACCAGATATGCCCTTTGTTAAAATGTGACAGAATAACTAACTCTGTATTGCAGGTTCTCCATTTATTAAATAAGAATTATAGCAGTATCTATCTTACAGGATTGTGAAGATTAGATGCAATGTTGCATTAGAACAGATTTTGATACTATAAAGCACTTAAAAAATTTTTTCAAATCAGAGCTCAATCCCTGGTTTATAGTCCTTAGTCAATAAAAATGTGTTTACATTTCTCAAATATGTTTGGATTTCATAAAATTTTCATGCCCTAGAAGAAGATAGACCCAGTAATCACTTTCATAGTCTGAAAACATGAGTAAAAACAGAAGGCACGTAGCTGGAGCCATTACATTTGAGAATAGAAATGCAAAAAAAAGCAAGCATGATACATTAATCTGCTGATATTAATGCCCAAGTATGGGCATTTTATATATATACATATACACATATATATATATACATGCACATATATATACACACACGTACACACACACACACACATATATAATTTGGATGTCTTCCTCTTACAAATAAGTTGTGAAAATAACAGCATAAAAGAACAGCTTTATATAACTTTTTTCTTTACATTCATCTTTTTTTTCTCCAGACAACACAGCTCTTAAAGTGGAAAATAAGACGAATACACTGCATTTGAAGGCTTTCTCTGCAGGATGACTCAGTCTTCTGGCTATTGTTCATTCTATTTATTTTGCTTTTAGAGCCACTAGGTGGTTAAAGTTTTCAAGAAGTCAGTGTATTCACCTCTCAATTTACTGCTTAAATAAATAACAAAAGAGTTAAATGGTCATCTTCCAAGTGCTGTTACATTCAGAAAATGACCAAGCAAAACACACTGTCACCTTTAGCACCACATTGTTGTGGAGCTGGTATTTTCAAGGTAAAATCTACTTTCATTGTTGGTTAAAGCAGGTTCCTGTATCTCTGTAGTCAGAATCAGAGTTGAAGCTGGGAACATTAGATTCTTCTTTACCTCCTGTGTCACAGGGTATTTGGTCAGGCCTGTCAGATAGCAGAAGTTTAGAGTCTCATTTCTAAGGGTCAGTCAACTCTGAGGTCCCTGCAGTATTCTGGAAAAAATTGTCTTTGACGAACAATATGTTTTTTTTTTTTAATTCTGGAGAAATAGAAAATAAAGTTTACAATAATAAATTGAATGGCAGTTCAAGAGCTCGGCAAGTTAGATTTTATGAAAAGTTTATGAGGGTGTAGGGGAGAAAAAAGTTTTTCTTCACACTCTTTAAGTTCTGTGTCTGGGATCTACAAATTAAACTGACAAAAGACAGATTAACAGGAGAAACAGTTTATTATTATGCATATGGAGTTCTTCATAGAAAAATAGTGAAGATCCAAAGAAGTGGTTAGACCCAAAGGGTAATAAACTTGTGGAGAGGTGACAAGACAAAGGAAAGGGGGTTTGGGCTTTTAGCAGCAGTAAATTATGGGAAGGTAACTCTATGGAAGGAAACAAATGAAAGATAAGTGTTGTTTAGTAAGGTCCTGTTTATGCAGACTCCTCTGGGTACTATCTCTGGTGATAAGATTCACTCTCTACTTCCTGGTACTGGGAAGGGAGACACCTTCTCAAAAGGAAGTGACAACTTGGCCAGTTCTTGGTATTTTTTCCATATTTGATATATACTTTTTTTTCAACTTTTTTTTTCATTATTGAAGTATAGTTGATTTACAGTGTTGTGTTAGTTTCAGGCATACAGCAAAGTGATTCGGATATACACATATATATTGTTTTTCAGATCCTTTTCCATTATAGGTTATTACAAGATATTGAATATAGTTCCCTGTGCTATACAGAAGGTCGTTGTTTATCTATTTTATATATAATGGTATTTATATTCTTTAAAAAAATTGCAGATGGAGTTTGACTCCTATATAATTCCCTTCCCCATCCTGTTTCCATCTCTCCATTCCAAGACATATTCTCATCCATATTTTCTCTTTTTCATTACAGAACTAATTTATTCTTTGGCTGCATGTTTATATTGATAAACAATTTATAGTTAGTTTGTCTTTATATTAATATATTTTAAATAAGTTTTAAATAAGTCAAGAAAATAGATAACTTTAACATTATCATTTCTTCATTAAAAATATGCATTTAATTGGAGGACACCATCCCCTCCTCAGGAGGAAGACATAGACTAGTGATGGAGATTCGGTCTTGGAATCCAAAGGCTTAGTTTTAGGTTGTAGCTAAAGCTGTGTGTTTTGGACAAGTTCCATTAACTCTCTGAATTGCAGAATTACAGGAAAAAAAGGAGAGAAAATATGTACTTTTTGGGGTTTGGTGAAGATTATATAAAATATGGTATACAGAAGTATTTGGGAAGCTATAAAATGTTTTTAATATAAAATATTATGTTATTTCTTCTCAGCTCCTGATTCTTAAATACAACTATCATTCTCAGTGTATCAAGAGGATAAATAGATCTTAACTGTTCTGTAAAATTGCCTGAGCTCATAAAATATGTGCTTAAAGACTATTTCTAGGCCAATGGGAGCCCTACCTATTTTGGGCTGGTAAATAATCATAGAGAAGTACAATGAGTTATATATATACTATTAAATGTTAAACCATTAAGCTCAATGTTACAATATTATGGAGAATGAAAGGGGCCTTAGAGCTTATCTAATTCAGTAGTCTAATTTAACACCTAAGAATAAAATACGAAGAGCCAACTTGTTTTAGTCACACATGGAGACTTTTAAGCAGAAAATAAACGTTGATTGAATTGTGATGATACCCCTTCCATTTAAAGTAATATGTTTTTTTAAATTTGTGTTTCCAGTGTTAAAAGAGAGCTAAGGCTTTCTTTATTGAAAATGATTAATGTTGAAACTGGCACTGTTGGAGCAAAGTCCTGATGGGAGATTTTCTCCTCTCCTGAAGATGAGCCAGGCACTTATTCACACAGTTATAATGTAAATATGAACTTTCCTATCAACTATGTGACTCTTTTTCATTGTCATAAACTGCTATTGCATGTACATCAGTGGCAGAGTTTCTAGTGATGATGCTGTTGTTTTTCCTTGTCTCAGATCAGGGCCCAGACTATTTGCTGATTCTGGAGGAGTGAAGATACTGACAGATCAGATGCTGCCAGCAGCTATCTGTCAGCCTGGAGACAGGGGGTGCTCAGTGACAGGGCTGGGGCTCAAGCAGCTGTTTCAGCTGCTATTCACTCTGGAGTTCAGGGCATGTGTCTCACACTACCTGTCTTTCAAAGAAGTTAGCTTCCTATGTGGAAAGATATGTAAATCCCAAAGAATCCAAAAGTGAAAGAGAGCAGTACACATTATAATTATGCTTGATTCTTCAATCTGTGCCCAAATATGAGGCTCACTCTTATTTATTCTGCCCTTTCCCCTGGGCACGTCCAAATTGCTTGAGTTTCAGCTACATACACTTATGCCAAACAGAACCATCACACATCTGCTGTAAAACCACTCACAGTGTATCAGTATATCTTGCAGCACTGAAGTTAGTGTGTTTTAGTGGAAAGAACACCAGACCAGAATCTAAATGGTCTGGGTTACAGTCCTGGCTCTGTGATGGATTGGCTGTGTGACCTGGGGAAATACCTGCTGTCTAGACCTCAGTTTTTTCGACTGCAAAATCAGGTGGTTGTTTAGGTAATTGCTGAAATTCCTGTTAGCTCTGATTCTATGATTTCTAAACAGATGATTATAATAACAGCTACAATGTATTGAACACACACTTCTGGCTGGACACTAGTCCAGATCATTTACATGCATTAAATTATTTACTCCTCAAAACAGCCCTTTGATGAAGTAAGTGCTGCCATTGATTTGTAAAGGAGGGAAGCCATGCTAAATAATTTCTTCAAGTTCCTGTTAGTAAGGGCAGAACTGATATTCAAACCTATTTATATCTGTTATCGGAGTTAGAGGATTAAGGTGCCTTGAAGAGAATTCTAATGGCCCTGTAGACCTGGACCTGAAAAAACCCAAGTTGTCCTAGAATTAACTCCTTGTGTCTGGAATTTCCATAGTATTTCTGAAATTTCTACTATTAGGTTCCCTCTCCCACAACAACATAGTGTTGAGTTTGGACTCCTTGGAGTTTTAGAGGCACTTTTATGATTTCTCTAGAAGTCTTGTATTAAAAAAAAAAATCACTTCCCTCACACTCTCTGTCCTGTGAACATCTCAGTTTGGAATACTATTTATAAACTAACAAAGAAAGTAGAAATTAAAATTAATCTTATTGTTACATACACTTGCATATTTGTAATCTGTGATATAAGGTTAATCCCTGTTGATGTTTTAATTATTGAAAGCATAAAATGCATGAGATATTAGAATAAATATTTCAAAATAATAATTGTCAGCTTTTTTGAGGAATAATTGACCAATAAATATTATTTATGCCTTATGTTTTTGCTTTCTGCTAAGAAGAAAAAGAGGTCAAAGTTTTTGGAAAGAAACGACAGGGTTTAGAAGCAGATTTTAGAGTGGGCTCTAATTTCTTAATGACCACAGATGATTTACTTCAACTCACCATGGGTTTTTCCATTTGCAAAAATGGTAAATGATATCTGCCTCACCAGCACAAAGATACAACAATATACAGAGACATAAAGTACCCTAAAGCTATACCTCTCTCCTTGATTATATTAATAGCCTTCTCATGAGACTCCATATCACCAATATCTCTTCTTATATTTTATTTATTTATTGATATCAAAATGATCACTGTGATTACATTACTATTTTTTCAGCTTAAAACATTCAATTATTCCTCTTTTCCAAGAGGAGCAAAGTCAAGTGCTTCCACTTGGCACACAAGACTTGTCCCAGTTGAACTGGAGAGACTCTTTCCTGTCTTCCGTGTCCTCATGTGAGAACCTGGCTCTCCCCTTCTTTCCTGATTCGCTACGTGCCCTGGGTAGTCAGATGAACTTTCAATGTGGCCACCTCAAGCTAGAGTCTATGATCTCTCTGTTTTTGCATAATGTGTTCTAACTGCCTGGAATTCTCTTTTCTTACCAACTGACAAGCTCTCCTCACCTTTCAAGGTCTTACTGAATTATCACCTCCCCTAAGAACCTTCCCAGACACTGCCTTTCCCCAGCTAGTCCTTTTTTACTTCCCACTCTTAAGGCACATAATGTTGACTCACCTACTGTACTGAATCCCAGTTGTTAGTTTACTCCATCAGATTATGGAAGCAAGAGCTAGATCTTCTTGTTCACACATTGTCTCTTGCTCTCTGATGGAGTGGTGATAAATTGCAACAAACAGACCATCAACATCTGAATGTTCATTTTTTCCTGACTCTCCAGACACTACAGTAAAGATCTTTCCAGAGTTTAGATAGCTTTCATTCAAAATAGCAGTATGTTTTTAAAAAGGGGGAACCTATAAAATATGAAGAATAAATGAGTTTTTCAGAGCATATATCTTGGAAAGCACTTATATGCAATGAATGTATCACGTGAATGCAGTTGAAGAACATAGTACCTATTTGTCATGACTTCATATTAATAAAAACAACTGAAATTACATAAGAATAGAAAAATATTACATAAAACTCCAAGTTTATAGTGACTTAAACATGACACATACATTTTCCTAATAACTCTCACACTGAAAACCAGAATTTTCAGTGCACTTTTTTAAAATGCCAAAAATGTGTCATTATAATTTGGTAGAATGTAATTGACCAGAAGCCCATGTTGAGTTTCAACTAGGCATGTGGATTTTTGCACCACTGGAAAACCTGAAGGTAAAAATGATACAGCAGCTCTTCTGAAGAAATTTCTTACTGTCTTCTGCTTGCTCTTCTTATGCCTAACTATGGCTACCAGCCTATACATATTGAGCATTTCCTATGCTATAGCAAGTGATCTTTATTCCATAAAAGTTATGATATTTTCCTAACACAATCTAGACTCTAACAGAATAATTTTCCATCCTCAGTCACAATGATTTGCCTTGCGCATGTTGCACAGATTGGACTGTTGCAACATCACCAACTGGTCATTTGCAGCCTGGCATGTGCCACCATCATCAAGAGCTTAGTATTATAGCAAATTGTTCTTCAGCATTTTTCATGGAGTGCTTTTTTTTTTTTTTTTTTTTGGCGGTACGTGGGCCTCTCACTGTTGTGGCCTCTCCCATTGCAGAGCACAGGCTCCGGACGTGCAGGCTCAGCAGCCATGGCTCACGGGCCCAGCCGCTCCACGGCATGTGGGATCTTCCCGGATCGGGGCACGAACCCGTGTCCCCTGCATCGGCAGGTGGACTCTCAACCACTGTGCCACCAGGGAAGCCCCATGGAGTGCTTTTAAAAGAACATGATCATTTAAAAAATTTTAGAGCAGTTCTATATTTTGGACACCTTTGTTTAGCTTTCTGTATAAACAAGCTTTATCTATACATTGTATTGCCTGGTGTCATTGTTTTATCTATCATTAATGCTCATCATATTAGCAGGAATTAGAAATAGGATAGATGTTAATATCCCTGTTTAGAAATTGGAGAAAATAATTCTGATAGAAGACACTGGATGACCTGTGATCCCTGAAGGCATCTTTGTGTAATATAACTAGAACCAAATGCCTGACTCCTAAATCCCTAGTGCTGTTGTCTAAACTTAGTGACTCTCATCCTTCTATATAACTTAATTAGCCCTAGACCTTTCTCCCTTCTCAGCCAAGCATGGGTGTCCATCACAAAATATTTATTTATATTCTATAGGTCTTTACATTTCCCCCCTCATGTCTTTCCTCATTGCTTTTGGTTCTTTTCCAGCCCTACCTCAATATCTGTCACCTCGTAATACTTTAAGTATCTTCTTACCAAATACTTTAAGTATCTTCTTATCTGCTTCCAAACTACTAACCCTCCCCATTTTCCTGCCTGGGTAATCTTTCTATTTCATAAATCTGACTGTGATGCTTTACTTACCAGGCAATTTCCTATCACCCCAAGAGGCCATACTCTTTAGAAGAGAACAATGAATCATCTTGATTAGCCCTGTTTACCTCTCCAGCTTCCAGTCTAACTATTCCCTACCCCTTGAAAACTTCAATCCACCAGTGCTGCCCCCTTTCAGTTATCTTAATGAATGCATGAGCATGTTTTAAAGGCTGTTCCCTGGCATATTTTGGTCTCTGAAATAACTTCTCCACTGTCTCCCTGATTCATTCTTAAAGGACCAACTTATGAATATTAAATTTTTGTTTTATGTCTCCACTTGCACACATTCCTGCCCCAGAAATGGTGTTACTTTAAGCATACCTCTGTTCATATATTTATACCGCACGATAATTCTTGCATGACTGTAAGAATCACTGAGGTCAAGAAATTTTTCCTGTGAATATAAAGGAGGAAATTGCACTTTGATATGTTTAACAAATGAATCCAGTCTTGCATAGACAATTTTTACATTGGATAGAAAATCATGTTTTTAAGTTTGTGTTTTATTTCTAAGTTATTAAAGTATCTAAATAAGGTTTATTCAGTTAGCTTAAATTCAACAACAAAATCACATAGAATATCCAATTTAAAAAGTACTCTCTCCATCATACAAGTTTCTTTTCAAAATTAGCTATTTGGAAAATAAAATAAAAATCAGTTTTTCGGGTGACTATATTGAAAATGTCTTCTTTACTGTGAAGAGGTGGATTGTATGATTAGTTTTCTAATATCTGCCAGGTAGCACACTACCAGCAGTAAATATTGTTGTCTCTACAGTTGCTGACAGAGATGTTCACAGATACACTGAAATAGAAGTGTCAGTTCAGACCTTTTCTTGTTTATTTATTCTAGTCGTATTGCCTTATGGTCAAATCACAGTTTCCTTAAAGGAACTTTCTTAGGGCTCTTTGCATTTTATAAGGGCTAATTAAGATACATTAGATGGTATGATGCATAAATCCCACTTAATCAGACATTCACAAACTTTAAATGTCCCAATCCACTGCTAGCGAATAAATACAGATACTGCCTCAATCTTTCCTCATTGTTGCATCGCAGCTTCCATGAAGACACTTCACTTCCTGTAGTGACAATGCAACTATTTGGCCCACGTTCCTAGTGATGACACCAGTCTCTCTCTGTCTCTGTTTCTTTCTGACTCTCTCTCTGTCTGCCTCTCTCCCTCTCTGTACATACACACACAAACACACATCCATATGTGTATATACACACAAACATATATGTATATGTGACACCTTAATAGGTCCTATCACATATGCCTGACCACTTATCTGGAAGTTAGAGCAGGTAACATAGAGCCTAGGGAGGAGGAAGAAAGGATGTGGATGCTTAGAGCTTAATGGAAACTTCAGACTTAAGAAAGATAGGTAAAGGGGATCTTTAGTGCTTTTTTAGGGTAGGATATAAAGAAATTCTCAGGGAGGAAGCCCTATATAGAAATTAAGAGAGTCAAAAATGAGCTGGGGAGAACTCTAATAAATGATTCGTTTTTGATCAAAGCAAAATCAGTTTTTTACTTGATCGTCCTGTGTTACTAACCTCTTTAAGACATAGTGTACATACTTGAAGAGCCCCAAGAGAGCATGATGGAATTGCTCATATATGAGAGTTGAAGGAATGGGAGGCGGTCATTAAACAGCACACACATGATTTTTAAGGACAAACATGCATGAAATTATAAAAACACTGCCTTGAACAAGAATGTTGATCACATCTAACATGTATTGGGACATTGTTTTGGGCTCTTCTGTTGATGGCCTTTCTTTCCCCTTGAATATATCAATTTAGTAATACTCATGCTGACGCATTCCTGATAGACAGATGGAAGAACCACAGAGGAGCTGGGGTTATTTGCTGCTTCTTTGTCTGTGTCTTTGTGTCTCTGGCCAAGTTGGGACACTGTGATTAATATGAGATACAGATGTCAGCTGTGCAATCAGTGTCTGACTCTGGCTGGCTGACAGGCTGATTTGGCTGTGCAGGTGACAGTTTTCATTTGCTTGGGCTTGTGTAAGTACCTCCCTCCTCCCCAGGAAGGAGAGGGTCTCTCTGTGGCAATTCAAGGATGATATTCATTCCCCAGACTCTAAGGATGTAGAGACCAGAGATCAAGCTACTGCTTATGGGATTTTTTGTAGTTTCCAGCAACTAAAGCGGAGGTTTAATGAAGACTTGTTAAATCAATATAGACACATATGAACCTTCTACTTTCACTCCAAATAACTAATTTCCAAATGAGAGGAATAATTCATGTGATTTATTTAAAATGGAAACATATTTGGTTTCTAGTCATGTACCTGCCACTTATAAGCTGTGAGACTTTATGGCAAGTTAAATATAGCATTCTGAACCTCACGTCCAAATAGGAATGACAGTACCTACCTGAGACACTGTTGAGATTACTAAAATGAGATTATGCACAAAAATTCATAGGGCTCACAGTGGGTACTTAATAAATGTTAATTATCCTGTCTCTTTTCTCTACTCCTTTCTTAGATTGTGTAAAAAACCCCACAAATATGTGTTCAAATAAAAAATAATAACAACAACAATAATAAGATTGTTTATTATGAGCCCATACTGAGCTAGTGTTTTGTATATATTATATTTAATTTCCCCAGTAACACTATGAGCTAGATAATATTATTATTATCCCCATATTATAGGTAAGGAAAATTAAACATAAAGTGGTAGATTAAAATCCAACTTTAACTGTTTGCTCTTTATAGCTCTAAAGCAGATGCCGGTTTTGCTCCCCTATATTAAGGCCATATTTTTAATGTTAAATAACAAATTAAAAACTGTTTATAATTTACCTGTTACTCTCAAACACCTGGGCATGAATGAAAGTGCAAAGACCCCCATGAAAATAAACACAAGTACACATAGCTGTTGAGTAACCCTGCAATTACAAACTATAAGCATCAAGCATCAATATTATTTCTGTTCTCAATAGAAAACCAGAGAGCTTCTTAAAGGTGGGACTCAGTCACTGATTTGCCAGACAGTAATCCAGCTTGTTCACAGACATAAAATACTTCGCTTTTAGCTCTGTCATCTAATCCCCTAGAAAACTGGATGATTGCCCATAAAACTAGGCCCTGGTGCTACACTCACTTAACTATACTACATGGTCATCTCAGAAGAGCTTTTAGTTTCAGGCAAGTCTAAAAAATTGGAGGTTGGCTAAAAAACAATTAAAATAATCTTCTGCAGTCCTTAGCTACCTCAGTTGTATTTATTCCTTCCTGCTGACCTCTCTCACTAAACAACAGGATTCTCCTCCTCAGAGTCAGCCACTCCCACTGTTCGTCCTTCTCTTCTAAGACTTCTATCAGTTTGCTGCATATCCTTGTCCTTGAGTTGCTACCCCCTTTCAGGTAACTGCATAGCAAATCTGTGCTAAAACAAATTTAATTCCAGTCCTTGTTCTATCACTGACTGCCTCTGCTTTTTGTCTCTGTTCTCAATGTCTTCAGATATAGTTTAAAGGTCTTTAATGAAATGATTCCTAAGACTAAGTCTAATGTATTTTATTATTCAAGCCCTAACCCTTCTACACAGCTTCCTCCAAGTCATCTGACAGCTCCCTCTTCAAGTCATCTGACACCACCTCTGTCATTTCTTTGCCCCCATCTCAGTTAATGACGCCCACTTCTCTTGCTAATAAAGACTATTGCCTTTCCTTCTCTGTAAAAGTTTCCTTTTTTTTTTTTTTTTATCTCTGTGACATTCTATTCTTGGTTTCTCCACATAACTCTAATTTGTCTATGGTGTTTAGTTTAAGCTCCTATGATATTCTGAAAATTCTAGAGACTAAATGTTCAGGTATTGGCTATGAGGTGATACAAGAAACCTCAGTGGTCAAAAGAATTTTGACTCATCCTGCCTAAGCATGGTTTTGCCTAAAATCCCATGAGCAGAGAGCTCATCAGTAATGATAATCCCTGTAAGGTCGTGGTGCTTTAACAGTTCCTACACACCTTATCATTAGATCATTAGTACAATATATGTGGCAATTTATAATATGAAGGAGTAGTTTAGGATATGCTGAAGTTCAGGAAGCAGAAATGAAACCACCATTATCAAAAGATATCACTGGAGATTTTATAATCTGCATAGCATTCAATATATAGGTACACTTTTTTTCTTTCAGTTATGACTGTATAGTGTAATGAGAAAACCACAATACTAGTTATCAAAAAATCCAGGCTCCATCCAGCCTCTGCTTGTCTTGTTCTAACTATGTGACTTAAGGCAATTTAATACAATAAATTCTATAAGTATTTTTAATGCCTATCATGTACAAGAAACATGCTAGGTACTGCCAAAGATATGAAGAGAAGCTAACAAAAATCTTTTCCCTCAGAGCTTTTACATTAAATTGGAAGGAAGGAAAGAAGTCCCATTCCCTTCCTGTGATGGTTAGAATGTATTATTTCAAAGATACCTTCTAGCATCTTCAATCTATTCTTTGATCTAAGAAATGAAATGTAGAGAAAAATGTTCTCTTTTTTGCTTTTTTATTTATTTTTTATCATTTTTTGAAATGTTTTTTTTCCCTTCTGTGTGTTTTTGTCTGTGGTTTTCTTGCTGTATTATCGGAGAAGTCAAGGATTCTGTAAGAGCCAGATAATTTTATACTGGAAATATACCCTGAGAGCCCTGCTAATCCTACCCAACTATCTTTCTTCTGTGTTATTATTGATTGCAGGGAGGTTTCATGTGAAGAAATGTGTGGTGTGCCTAACACCCATCCTTGTGCCTGGGAAAAGCTTGTGTATCTAGTCACCAATCCTATCCTTATTTGTAGAAGCAGGACATGGGCCATGGTGCTCTGGGTATGTGGGAGCCCAGACTGTGTGCTTCACATCTAATTCTGGAGACAAGGACTTAATTAAGCAAGTATTCCACACACTGGGGCTGAAATCAACAGAGCTGAAGATTTTCAGCATCACCACTGCTGAAAACATAGTTAAAAGTAGCAGCTAATCCCTCCCTTCTCAGTTATTTCCTGACACCCTATTTTAAAAATATTGGAACTTTGAAACAGTGTTAATTCTGAAAGTGCCAGTCCACTTCCAAAATTATGTACTTGCTCTCTTCTTAAATTATACAACTTGAAATATGTGTTAAACAGACACACTGGGGATTGTAGCGGCAGGAGTGTGGTTGTAGAGAAAAACTGCCTTGCCTCCAATCCAGGAAGTTGGCCTTCAATCCTCCTGAGAAAATAAATGAGAGAACATTCTTCTCACCTTCATCTCCAGCCTCTGGGACTATACTTGGTGAGAAGTGAGATTTGCCAGAAAACAGACACCTCCTTAGATTATTCCATGACTTTTCCTGCCTGGTGAAGATCTACATCCCTCCCAGCACAGTTACACCCTTGGAAGGAAGATTCACAAAGGCAGCCATCTGTTGGTGAGATAGATGCCCTGTGTTTACTCTGAAACTGCCTCCTTCCAGACTTGCCCTTGAGATGTTTCCCAGTCTGGAATGTACTGCAGTTTGCTGCTGTGTGGGTGTGCTCAGACTGCATTTCACATGAACTCGTATGTTAAGGCCCGTCATGATAAATGCCTGTGATTTTATGGTCATCTTGACAGGATTTGAATCCTGGTCCTGCACTTGCTATCAAGATGGACTTTGTTATTTAGCCTTTCTGAGCCTCAGTTTGCCCATATGTGAAATGAATATCAGAATGCCAATTTGTTAGAATGATCATTAGAGTTCAGTGATATGCTGCAGGTGAAGTGACTAGCACTCTACCTAGCAAGCAGTTTGCACTTATTAAATGTTACTTATTCCAGGCATTCTGTTGATGCCAGTGTCTGGAAGGATCGAGGGTGTTAAGGACGGCATCACTGGTATAGTCATCTCAGGCTCCAGGAGAATAGGAAGCAGCTGGAAAATATGATCTCCCCACGCTTTCCCTTTGCTAACTCATAGAACCAGAGCCTTGGGGATGCATAAGGCCAACCTCAGAGATGAGGACAATTCATCATGCGGTGCCAGCTTTTCCATCTCTGTTTAACAGCACAGGCTGGTTGGGAAATTCTCCACATTGGCAGGGTCGGTTCTCATGAGGCCAGACCACTTGGCAGAGCTCCCAGGGCTATCAGGCCACTGTATTTATCTTAAGAAAATCTCTGGAAGCTTGCTGATTTAGAGGGAGTCCATACTGTCCCAGCAACAAGACAGCTGTCTGAAGGATGTTCTGTGCTATATAAATTAAATAATTTCATTCCATAAATTACAAAATATTCACTGTACATTCTTTCCAGTGGTGAGATGGTAGAATATCATAGACGAAGTTCTGGTGAACTTTCAATTGGCAAATGATAACTCCTGACTTGTTTCAAATGGGACATTTACATCCCAGTGACATGATATTGCAGAGATGTCGAGTGGAGTGTCAAGTGGTGCTCTAGCCTAACGCACAACAACAGGCAAAGGAAGCACTTGGAAGATGAATGTGATGAATGCTTTCAAGATACTGCCATTTAAAGGCTTGATGCATTTGCTATTAGGCACAGAATAATTCTCTTCTATAGAAAAAAGGATTTCTTTATTTTCTTGGGAAAATAAATAATCACGAGATGTCATCTTTTCAGATTAAATGTTTCAGTTGGTATCAGACAGCCAGCACCCGGGGAAGGCCAACATGACAGCATATAATGGCTCCAGATAGCACAGATAAATTTAGAATTTTCACTCCTGAAAAGCGGTGTGATTCCTCTGGCTCTTACAACTGATTGTGTTCATGTTCTATGTTAAAACGTATTGTACACTAGCATCCTTTGGCCTCTGTGGAGATCACTGACATTTACTTTCACTGTCTAACATATCATCTTACTTGATCCCCATCCGTCTCCTACCTACCCTCCTGCTTCCCTGTCCCCCCTCCTGCTTACTCACTCATGTTTTTACCTCCTCTGTTCACGTCTTTGAATGCATGTAGGTGTTAGTAAGTTCGTCAGCCTGTGTATTTGTTAGGGTATCTCTGTGAGTTTATCTACTTGAGCATGTGCTTACCTGTATGTAAGTGGACTTAAGAAATCTCAGCCTACAGTTGGGTAGCCACCTGAATCTCAAATTCCTCCGTCCCTTAACCATATGTTTCTGGCGTTATTCCATATCATATCAGGTGGCAGAATAATCCCTCTTGAGGATTAATTTTGCATAGTTCACTTCTGCTGGATTTGGAGCAAAGTGCTTCCCTCCCTCTGTTTTCTTTTTTTTTTTTAAATTAATTTATTTATTTATTTATTTTTGGCTGCGTTGGGTCTTCATTGCTGCACGCAGGTTTTCTCTAGTTGTGGTGAGCAGGGGCTGCTTTTCGTTGCGGTGTGTGGGCTTCTCACTGTGGTGGCTTCTCTTGTTGCGGAGCACGGGCTCTAGGCACATGGGCTTCAGTAGTTGTGGTGCGTGGGCTCAGTAGTTGTGGCTCGCAGGCTCTGGAGTGCAGGCTCAGGAGTTGTGGCGCACAGACTTAGTTGCTCTGCGGCATGTGGGATCTTCCCGGACCAGGGCTCGAACCCGTGTCTCCTGCATTGGCAGGTAGATTCTTAACCACTGCGCCACCAGGGAAGACCCCTCCCTCTGTTTTCTTGTCTATCTCCTTAGTATAGGAAGCAATGGGAAGAGCAACCACAAATTTAGGATCAAAGAGCCATCTGAATTTTGATTTCAGTAATTGTTTTCAGGACAGGAGGAATCCCGTGTGTCACAGATTTATTAGTTATGGTATCGCAACATAGAACAGAAAGGAAACGTAATCACTCACTTCCTCCACCATTAAACCACGTAGCACGGACACCCAGGGCTGAGCTGGACTTTGAGAAGTCATTATTCCATTCCAGCTTTTCTGACATAAAGGCAGCCTTATACACTTATTCCTGGTGTGGTACATGTCAGGCACACCAAAATACCTTTAATTCTATGAGAACATAAAAGAATTTTCTAATTCTTAAACTGTTTGAATGTTTCCAATAAAATGAAGTCTATAATTATCTAAAATAAAAGAGAAAGAATAATACCACACTATCTAAAATCTTAAATTGAGTTCCTACTATGTACCAGGCCTTTTTCTATACTTTTCTTCTCAATACTCAATCTTTATAACCATTCTGCATGGCGGTATTACTTCGGAAAGTTAGCATGGTTAAGCGACTTTCCTTATGCTCTCTACCTACTTAGTGGCCGAGCAAGAATAATAGCTATAACTCTTCTATCAGTAGTCATCTACTAGCTAGGAGTACAATGGGTACAGAAGTGAATTTCCTGTAGCTTTCTTCCCTGACTAGGGCTTAGTAACATGTTAGTTACTTTTCATCTTTTATTCTCAAGTTAAGACTCTAACGCCTGGAATTCAGGATCCATGTAAAATTCAACTTGATATCAAATACAGTATATAGCTCATAGTAGGTATTTAATAAAAGTGCATTGATATTGACTCTTCCTCAGTTTCTTAAAGAATGCTTTATATCTCTGCTTTCTTTTCTTCTCTTCTTAATTGACTTTCTTCTCTCATTTCTTATTCCTATATAATCTCCTTTCCCTAACTCAGTGGGTCAGAATTACTTAATTGTATGAAGTTTGTCAAGTTTTTAGCCATGTTTATGGAAAGTATCAAATACATTGAAACAACATACCTATAAGTTAAAAAAAAGTAATTATTGGGAATAAGTTTTTTTGATCCTCTGAAAATACTCCCTATGAAATAAAGTGTATGAATAATAAAAATTGTGCTAATAAAATTTGTTCAATATATAGAATATTTCTAGAATTACAGTCTATTTCTAGGGAACAGAACTTTAAATTCTGGCTGCTTATATGCCCCACATATTTGTAAAGTGCCTACTCTGTGCCAGATTGTGTGTTTGGGTCAGAGTATAGAGAACAAAGACATGGTTTCTACCTTTAAGCAAATTAAGGTTGAATGACCATAATTTGGGAGTATTAGATATGTGATGGCTGGATATATGTGAGCCAACTATTGAATTGTCATGCGAGAAGTTCTATGACAGAGATTATGCTGGTATTTTGGAAGAACAGAATAATGGTGTCTAATTAAGACCTTGAATCAGGAAAGTTTGCCTAGAGAAGCTGACACATGAAAGGAGTTTTAAAGAACAAACAGTGGTATTTGGTTCCATAGAAAAGAGAGAGAGAAGAGGAAGTTAAGAATTGAATAACTCTCAAGGTTCATTCTTCTGCATTTGACAGGGTTAGACTTGACTTAATTCAATTTGCTCTTTTTCCAAACCAGCTTCTTCAAAGACATGCATGAACTATTTCTATTACTATTTTTGTTTAGTTTGTAAGACTATGAATGAATTCACAATATAATTTTTCAAAATCTTAGCCCAACCTCCTAATTCTTTCCAGTTAAATGAAATATTGGAGTGGGTTCTCAATTTGTAATGTCTTAATTTTTGATATTTTTAATTAAATAAAGTTCAGCTGCCATGCAGTCTGAACCAGTTTAACAAAGCTTTGCCTTAGTCAATATCCCTGACTCCTTTTATTGAAAAGACTCGTAATTAGCATGCAAACTATTGAAAATAGAGTCTCTAGGTTAATTAAAAATAATTTCTTCTCTTAAAATGGTTAACTACAGTTCCTGAAGTTTGCATATCCCATCTGATTGCTCCAAGATGCATTTTTCACAAATAGAACAGAAGTGAACGCCAGCTCAACTCATCCCAAATGATGTTACAAATTAGTGTATTCGAGATTAATGTGGTATTGAAGTACATATAAATAAACATTTGTTATTACACTGTAACAGGATTTAGATTTATAATCTTTAAAATGCAAAACCAGCAAAGAACATTTGCAACAGCTTTATCTAGTTTAACACCATAACAAGTATAATTAGAGCCTAAACATCCATATTAATGAGGAGACTGGGGTTAGATAATGGATATGGAAAAGGGAAGAAGGCAGAAAACTAAATGAGAATTGATCCCTTTGGCTGCATATGTCCAGATCCTGAGAGATTAGCTCGTATGATCTTCATGTCTGTTGAAATACTTAGCGCATTTCACCTAATACCAACTCGAGTCTTTGTCCATGTTCTACTACCAGCTGGATGTATGAACTTGGGTGGGTCATTTACTTTTTCTGTAACTGCTTTGTGTGATCTCTTAAGTTTCTTCTTCTGTTATGTATTTAATTCTGATAGGTATCTCCTGTCTAAAAGATGATTGGACAGGTTGTGTAAAATGTTAAGCTGCTACCAGGAAATGAGCCCTAAACTCTGGCAGGTATAATCACTCTTTCAAAACTTAGGGAATTATCCTTTATGCCTTAAAAATGCACAGAGTTGGCAAATGGGTTTCTATTTGTATGCCATGTTTGTTGTACTGGTTGCCCAGAACACTGTTATCCTTATTAATTCTAAGGTCTAGATAAGTCGTGAATCAGCTGTAATATGCAGTAGCTGAACTTAAACTCCTGCATGAATTGCAGGGGGAGCTAAATGGGCCTCAAATCATTAAACAATCTCTTCCCCCAGTGCCTCACAAAAGCAAAGTCAGAGCCTCATAGGATTCCCATGTGGATAAAGAACCACCAAATACGAAATCACAATCAAAGATCACTTAACACACAAGGAAACAAGTCACATGAGCAAAATTCAGTAAAACAGCATTCATAGAATTTCACATATTAGAATTATCAGCTACAGTATATAAAGCACCTGTGCATGAAATATAAGAAAATGGACCAGGAGGAAATATCCATGAGATAAGAAGAAATAGTGAGAGAAGAAAATGATAAAAAATTTCTTTAAATTTTAAAAAATATTGGCTGTGTAAAATAATAACATGTCTGATTTGGGGGATAACCAAAGAACAAAAGTACAATACTCTTAAATGGAATTGTAAGTGAAACTGGAGTTTATCTGCCTCAGCAAGAGGTTTGGGTTTTAGCAGCCATGTGGGAAAAAGAGACATGGTGTACACCCTGATCCTGTGGAGAGATAGAACTGAGAAACCTGAAAAAAGTTAAGAATTTTAAGGGTTACATAATGACTAAAAGTATGATAGGAAAAAAATATATGCCTGACATAAATGAGAAACAAGAAGGAAACATTTCTTTTGCCTTGGGTCCCCTAAGAATTTGAAACCATAAGCCTATTTTCCTTCAAAGAAAAGAAACTCAGGTCAATAAAATTAACTTAAAGTTAGCCTGAATTAGCAGCCTTCTGGAGTCCTAACAAAACCAAATAAAAATAATTTCTAAAAGGTATACCCTCAACCTAGGGCTCACTGGATTCTCACATATAAAATTCCAATGAACATGACTTAATAATCCAAAATTACCAGGCATACTAGGAAATAGCTCACATTGACAAAAAAAAAAGTGTAAATATCATGAACAGGGGAAAAGACACAATTAGACCTTAGCCACAAAAAATATCAGAGAGAATACATAACTACATATAAAATAATTAAAGAAGTAAATCAAAAACAAGAGAACAAGATTGTAGAAAACTATCAGATAGATAGGAAAACAAGTAAACAAAGCTTCTATTAATGAAAAACATAATTATTGAAATTAAGACTGTCAGTGAATTTGATAACAATATAGATAAGATATAAAGAGAAAATTAGCAAACTATATACCCAAATAAATTACTCAGAATTAACCAAAGAGATATTACTGGTTGGAATTCAAAATGGTATAGCCATGTTGGAAATGTTTACCAGTTTATTGTGGAGTAAATCATACAGTTACCAGTTACCTTACAACCCAGCAATATTACTCTAAGGTAAATATCCAAGAGAAATAAAAACATATATCAATATAAAAACCTGTATGCAACTATTTATAATGGCTTTATTTATAATGGACAAAATCTAGGATCAGTCCAAATACCAATATTTAATCAATAGGTAAATGCATAATTATGATAAATACATATAATCAAATATTACTCAGAAACAAAAAGGCACAAACTATTGATACAAGCAACATCGCAGATGGATCTCAAATGAATTAAACTAAATGAAAAGTCTATATGTTTACATTCATATGACATTCTTAGAAAGGCAAACTATAGTAAAAGATAGTATATTGGTGGTTGCTAAGGATGAGGGGTGAGAGAGCAGGTTGACTACAAAGAAAAATAAGGGAATTTGGGGGCAATGAAACTTTTATACATTTTGATTTAGTGGTGGTTGCTTTACTATGCCCTTTTTAAAACACATAGGACTTATACTGTATAAAGGGTGAATTTTGCTGTATGTAAACTAGGCCTCAAAAAATAAAAATTTATAATGTAAAATATAAACAACAAAAGTCAATGAGTTATAAAGAGGATGGCTACATAATAAGAAAAGTAACAGTTCTCTAAAGAATTAAACTGGGAAATTAAACTAATCTTTTGACATTGCTCTTAATAATTGACCTCCCTCCAAAAAAAGGAATGGTGAAAAATAAAGTAATAATACAATTAATAATTATAATTGAGCAAACATGTATAGCACTATATTGGCCATGACCCTAGAAGGAAACAGATGGCACATTCATATGGGTTAATTGAGTAGGGAGTTAAGGGAAACCAAGAAGGGATGATGAAGTTTTCCAGGAGCTAGCTATAGCGTGGAACCATATTACCTCTAAATGTAAAGAAACAAGTGGAGGAGAGTGTCCCTGAGCCCAGGGAAATGTGTAGCTATAGTGGTAGCTGAAGAAGACAGCTATCTGACAGAAGCTGTGGCCTTCTGTGGGGAAATCTGTGGCCTCACAGTGAGGGAGGATTAAACATCCGACCTTACTCTCCTCTTGATGTAGTCCAAAGAGATTAGTCTCCTTGGACTCAAAAGGGTAAAAAAAGTTAGAGATAAGGGTAAGGAATGTTAGAGGTTGCCCTGTCTACATGGGCAGAGACCATACAACATGAGAACACTGTACCCAACAATTAGCTAATATACAGTCTTTATAAACAAACAAGGGACAGGTATAACATTTATTGCATATTGGACTTTACAAAGTCTCAATAAACATTAAAGAATTAGAATTACAAAGAACCCATTTTCTTAATCAAATACAATTTTTAGACAGCAAAAATAAAAGATGAATTAAACTTTCCATAGAATAGAAAATTAAAAATAGTCTAAGTAATTCGTGGTCAGAGAAGACATTAAATGGTGATTTGATAATTTTTAACTAAGTTATGATCAAAATGCTCCATACCCAAATTTGTAGGATGCAGCTAAAACGATGTTTAAAAGGGATTCTAGAATAAAAGAAATGGTAAAATTAATGAGTTAAATGTCCAATTCAACAAATTAGAAAAACGGAATTAACCTAATGAAAGTAGATGGAAGAAAATGAATAAATATAAGAACATAAATTAGAGAAAGAGAAAACAAAGCTAAGATAAGAAGTTATCCACAAGACCAAATGTTAAGTTCTGTGAAAAAAAAATGTTAGTGGAATTTATCTCCATTCTTGGGGTATCCTACCATGTGCACAGTAGCATAATCTCTCTTCACTCCTCATAATTTTGCCCTCGGAAATATGGAATTATTTAGTCAATTTGGAAGGGTAGCTGTCTACAGATAGACAGCGTCTCTGTGTCTCTCTCTTTTGCTCAGTTCTGTCCTAGACTCATGGCCACAGGGGATGCAAAATGGAAAAGGAAACTAAGAAGTTATGAAGATACTAGAATCTAAAGAAAGGCATCAAGTTCAAAATATCTGATAAGCAGAGCTGCTATTACACAAATGCCACTCTATAGGAGAAATGATTGTGTGTATAGATTCCCTCTACTCCCCACCATTTACAGAAAATGCACTTGCCCAAATTAACATCTTCATGAACATTTTAAAACCATGGGTCATGGATTCTGAACTACTTGAATGTTGCTAAGACTAAAGAAAGATATTCTCTATTAATGTTCTCTCAACAGTTACTGTTGAGAATGTGCTATGATCTTGAGCAACTCTGGACACTGACTTCTGGGAATATAATTTTGCCTGGGATAACTGCTCTAGGACTTTGTATTATTTTGGTGGGTGTGGAATTGGTGTCATCACATTCTTAGATGTCCTGTTAATGATATGGATTCTAAAAATAAGCAACCTCAGAGATTTGGCATTGATCATTTTAATTTCCAAGGACTCAGAGGAGTCCTACCAGTTCCACTGGAAGATAGTCCAGGTTGAAGCTGCTGAAGAAATTATATTAAAACTGTATTGAGAGTTTATTATATCTCAGGCACTCTTTTAAGGACAGATATTACTTTATGGAAAACTCATTAACTTCATCAGATGGATATGATTTACATTTCCATTTTGCAGTTTGGATATCTGAGAGACATAGCCATCCAATTATCAAGTAATGTCCACAGGATTCTAACCTAGGTGATCTGATCCAGACTCTGTGCTTTTATCCACTATTTTTTTTTTAGGTTTTTTAATTAAGAATTTTTTTAAACATCTTTATTGTAGTATAATTGCTTTATAATTTATCCACTACTTTTGATCACTGAGACAAATACAACTGAGCTTTGAAATTCAGCAAAAATAAGAAATTGGGGTGGACTTTTATTTCTTTGCACTATTAATACATAAGAACAATATAATTTAATTTTGGATCTACAAGTGTTTTGGTCTTTGGGGTTTGACTTGCAAGGGAATTTAATAGTTGGATATAGGGGGCTTTCCTGGTGGTCCAGTGGTTAAGACTCCGTACTTCCACTGCAGGAGGCATGGGTTCAATCCCTGGTCAGGGAACTAAGATCCCACGTGCCGTGCAGTGTGGCCAAAAAATAAAAAAAATAGTTGGATCTGTTTTCTCCCAGGGAATTTGATGATGGCAGGAGATATATCTATATCTATAACATCTATATCTATATCTATCTGAAACACCTCTGTGTTGATGGAATTTTATTATTATTGTGACTTTATGTAATATATTATTGAAATATATTTATGACGTCATTTGGTCCCATTGAGGACCTTTAAGAAAGTAGCATAATTTGAGAAGGGAAATAGAATAAAGAGTGACTTTTTAGCCTTGAGTACAGAGAGGTCTTAGAGATGATTTAGTTAATGCACTCTTCTGACCCATATCCAAAGAGAAAGCCAAATAAGCAGTTGTTAAATGCATCATGAAGTATTATTTTGATGGACAGCTAATCTCTTCTAAAGAAAGAGGTAGCATTGTTTTAATGGTCAAGCCAAGAAGTTAAAAGAACAAAACCTGGGGAATATTGGAAGTGGTGATGCTTCTACCTTACTCTTGATGATTACTTCCATATAAAAGGAGATCTTTTGGCATAATTCTCTTGGCCTCTTGCTATTTACTTATTCACTCTGCCCAAGGGCAGGTGGAATATCTTTATCTGATTGGTAGATTGGAAGGAGAAAGTGGGCCTGTGTGGCCGGCAGATTCCTTTCTTCCTAAGAAACAGGCAGAGAGCAGGTGATATATGTTGTGTTTTGGATCTCTGTGAGTAGCTCTGTCTCAGGGAGGGAGGCCTGCTTCTGTCTAGTACTGCTGGAAGGGTAAGTCTTTTCACGGCAGGATTCAGTAATAGGAAGTCTACCTTCTTGTAGATAAAAGAAACACTATTTAATATCAGCATTAACATTTCACAATGTTTATTTTGTTTTTTGTATACCTCCTTTGTCTTATTTTTGAAGTGGTTTAGTACTCACGCAAGTAAAAGGAAAGCAAGTTATTGCCTCCTTACCAAATAACCCAACAACAAACCACTGACATGATTGATGGATGGTGGGAGGGAGAGGGACGGAGAGAGAGAGAATTTATGAGGCTAACTCAGAACCAGAATCATGCTGATTTGTACCATAGAATTCCAGAAAACCTCAGGAACTCTGAAACTCACCTTGGATAGGTCTAAAAGGGAGGGTGCAATATGGGGTTGAGAGAGTAGAATTGGTTGAATATTTGTATAAAAATTCAGCTTGGGTAGTGGCTCCACTCTCAAACCATTGGAAGATAAAAATTAAATGAGAGAGAACCAGATTTGTGGACACCAAGCACACGTGAGGCCTGAAGTAACATACTGAAAACAGAGGGATTAATTGAAAGTTTTCTTCTTAGAAGATAAACACCTCACTCCCCTATTTCCTACTTGGATTCAAGAAAATTCTGGTAGCTAAGTTTTTTCCTCCCAAGGAAGAAATTGAGTGTTTATGGAGAAACTGATCCAGTTAAGAAAACAGTAATAATAAATCTTTCAACTGGGGATTACCCAAATAAATGGCCCATCCAGGTCATCCTGCAGTAAATCCAAGCACTGAAAAAACCTGCCTCCAAATAACTTTCTGATATTTTACTCTTAAATAAGAACAGACAGTTAAGAATCACTGGATACTTAAAATAAGTCTATAGCATGCAAACAAAACAAACAAAAAGGAGGAAAACCGAAGTAGGAGGAAAAAATGAAGGCAGTAGGAAAAAATTCATACACACAGATAAGAAAAGATAAATTACTTCCATAATTAACATTAATATTAAATCCCTTCATTAAAAAGAACTGAAATTACAAGCCAGGGTATTCATAAAGTAATATAAAACAACTCTCTCTTCTTTCCTCAATTCTTAGAAATTAAAAATATAATATTAAAAATGAAAAAGCTAATAGAAATTTTGGAAAATAAAGTTTCAGAAATCTACCAAAAAGTAGAAAAATAACAGCAAAAATAAAAAGATAATAAGAAAGGTAAGGTAATAAAGTTAGAGAATCAGCTGCAAAGTCAAAATCCAAATATAGAAATCTTCTGTTGATGAGAACAGAGAACACAGAGGGTAGGAAATTATGAACAATTCAAGAGAAGTACTGAAAACTGAAAATAACAGTTTGCTGATTAAAAACGCCTACCAAGTGCCCAAGCTTATGACAGTAGAGCAGACTCATACCAACACATATTACTGTAACATTCTAAAAACAAGACAATAAGAGATTATCAAAGTTTCCAGAGAGGGGGAGAAAACCCTCATTACCTGAAAAGCAATAAGAATAAAAATCAAATTAAATTTTTTGCACAGCACTAGAAACTTGACTCTAATGAAACATTACTTTCAAATTTAAAGGACAAGTTAACTCTACCTAAAATTCTATCCTCAGTCAAACTGCTAGTCAATTTACAAAGTCTCCAAAAATTTACATCCTAAGTGCTTTTTCTAGGAAGCAATGGGAATAAACCATTGAAGAGGGAGATGTGTGTAATTCAGGAAATAGGGGCTGTAACTCAAAAGAGAGAACTTTTCATAATGGTGGTGAAGGGAGATGCCACACTGACCACTATGCAGTTGGCCTAAAGAAAAACCAGTACTAAACGGTTTCAATACTGCAGGATTGAAGTCTCTAAGGAAAAGATGAGTCTGACATAACAGTCGATGTGTGGAAACATTCAGAGAAGAGAAAGAACCCTAAAAATCAGCTGAAAACACAGCCAGAAAAATATTTTGAATTGTCACCCTAATTTCTTTGGACCTCCCCTAATCAGGTACTTTGTATTTCATGTTTTGGGTTTCTACCATCCTAGTCAGAACCTGATGAACAGAATTTTTCCTACTTGTTTTTCCCTTCCTTAACTCTGCATCAGAAGCTGTCTGTGCTTATCCCTTTCACTGTATGACAGGGAATTAGTCAGAAAAATAAAATAAAATAACATAAAATAAAACTTAAAAGCTCTGCTACCAGTTAGCTAGCTAACAAGGTGCTAGGATCAATATTTGTACTAGCATAATTAACTTTACTATTAAGAAGCTTCCGAAAATTTGTACAGAAAGAATTGACTACTGGTATTTTAAAGCTTAGCAGCACTATGGTGATAGGGGAAAATATGATGAAGATTTTGAGTACCTCTCAAATTTTAGAATATAGGTGACTACCTGCCATACATATATGCAGGTAGAGAGCTTTCTTATGGGGAGCTATGCCAGGCTCTCAGAGGGATCACTGTTAGTGCCTAGGATAGCTTCATGGCTATCTGTGCCAAGGTTGAAGTGGAATAACACAGCTACAGATGTGAACATCAAAGAAAAAGAACACATTTATTTGCTATGCCCTCAAGCACTATAAATGCAACTTGGGAGACACTCCTCTGCATCCAAGAAACAGGCTCATTGGGTTGATTTTATGTCCTCATCTGTCCTTCCTCTGACGGATGCCCCAGAACTGCTTATAGAGTTTTCACAAAGAATTATTCATCATACTTTTTTATTATTTTCACGTAACTCAGGACTTCATTATCAAATCTTTTTTTTTACTAGCTATATTTCTTATAACACATTAGTTATTGTTTAATATGTGGGTGTGGCTGCCACATGCTCTTAAAGACAGAAAGCATGTTTGGATCTCTTGTTTTTCTTGATGTGAAATCCAACCTAGTCATTGGTTTTTCTTCTTTGAACATTCCTGTTTTACCTTTCCATCTCGACATAAATACATACAATCAGCATTTTTATCACCTTTGTAGTAAATTTTCAGCCTCAAAGAGAGAGATATGATCCACTCACACATCTTTCTATGGAAAGGGATCATCTATTTTTGATGTGAAAAGTCAAAGATTAGTCACTAAAGGAATCTGGCTATCTGTAAAACTTTTGTCATAGAGATGGAAGTCCAGTGCCCAAAGAAACTTCACTTGGTTCCTGGAAGTAAGGATTGCCAAGTAACAAAGTATTTTCATCTCCATTTCACCCCTATCCCAGGTATGGGATAATTTTGTGCAAGTACTGTATATTTCTATGTGAAGTAAAGCAAATGGCAAAGTTAATATAAATAATCCCTTGTCCAGGTAGATGCAGAAATTCTAGCATTTTTCTTTATTAGCATTTTCCACCTACTACAAATTTACTTGGCAATATTCTGATCACTGCCATCCCTCCTCACCTGTCACAAGTTTCAAACATAGTGAAGGAAGATAAAACCTAAGCTCCTTTCCTAAATGTGACAAACGAATATGGGATGAGACAGAAGGAGGAGAAAGTTCCACACTGGTTGTCTTCTACTTCTCCAAGTTCAGACTCTACAGTCTATTAACTGCTCAGTTGTGAAAAGTCCAGAATTTCCCAGGTTTGTCCTGCTTTACCATGCTTCGTTCATCATTCCCTTCTGAAGTAGTCCTCTTTTCTTCCATATTTCTCCTAACTCCTTCCCATAAACTCTAATTATAGATAGCATCAGATAAATTCCTTTATTTTGCTTGCTGGAATTCCTGCCCTAAGGAGACAACACCTGCCCTCTTCTCTTCACTTCTCTTCTCAGATGATGTAACAGGATGCTCAGGAATAGTTTTATCACCAGCCCAAAGATTCCGTGTGGCTTTTGGTGAGTCACAGGCTTCTTTCTAAAAATGGAACATGTGAATAACGTACCATCGAAATAAGTCCCTGTTTATACTAATTTTGTAATTGATCGCTGTGTCACCAAATAGGGAATATTCCCCAAGTGCAGAATACCTAAAGAAAGAAAATGTTAGAACTTCCAATAAAGTAGTGGAGAGTCTTCTGAGAACCAAACATAAATGCACATAAACATTATTTTAAACTTAATTTGAGAGGTTCACAGATTCCCATCATTGATCTGTACAGCATCTACCCCTTGACTGAAGGTAAAACTGGGGTGAATCAGGATACTTTCATAAGCTATAGATTTAACCTATTCACTCCTTCTGGTGTTTTCTCCCTATCCCACTCCACACCCCTGCATACCCATTGTTTTGGAAATTGGAAAATCTTGCTGCCTTAAAAGTCAGACCTGCATGGATAATGATTTTAAAAATGATCACATTTCACTAGCATTTCAATTGCTTAATGGAATGTCCTCTTCCCTCCTGTGTTGATCAACAGAAATTGAAGAATGAGCCGTCAAACCAGTGGGGAGTAAGAATGCCATCTTTACTTTTCAGGCACCCAAAAAGAAAGGAGAAATTCATCTGGTGTGCTTTGAGAAATCTAGCACCTATAAACCACTGATCTGACAATAATTTATAGCAAAGGGACTGGCTAAATTCCAAGAAAATGAAAGTATAATCCTCAGCTCTTGTAGTGTTCTCTAAGTGGTTCTTCTCCTTCCTCCTGAGGGACCTCACAGCCTTTCTCCACCTTGCCACTCATTCACTGCAGTGCTAAGTTACTTCCATGGAAGTGTGAGTTGCCGCTGTATGAACATGTTATTTTTACTGAAAAATTAGTGTGTTCTCCTCTAGCTCTCTTCTGACTTACCTGAACTTTAAAACATCAGTGATGCTAATCCATTGCATCTGAAAACACTTGCTGTTTTTATAAATCAATTCCTGAACTCTTTTTCCACTTTTTTTTTTTTTTTGGCCCAGAAATGTGTTTCAGGAAAAAAAAAATCTTTTAAAAAGTTTTAGCTATTTGTTAACTCTCTCTTATGCACTTTTTTCTCTGTCTCACTAATCTAACTCATATCTAATGGAGACCTCTGTGTGCCTGGCACTGCTCAGATGCAGGGTATATTGCAGTGAATGTGTAGAACAAGGAATCGCCTGCTAGAGTCAGAGACTGGAAGAATAAAGACAATAAAACAATAAACTTCATAATAAGCAAGATATGGTGGTGACCTAAGAATGGGTGGGGTGGGGCCTGGGCTATGTTAGCCTGGGTGGTAGAAAGGATGTTTGTTTCTCTGAAGCTTTGAGCTGAGAATGAAAAGGAGGAGAAGCCATGGGGATGTATTCAGGTGGATCACTGCAAACAGAGAAGAAGGGTTTCTCCATCTTGACACTATTAACATTTGAGGGCAGATGATAATTTGTTATGGGGGTTATTCTGGGATTGTAGGATGTTTAGCAGCATCCCTAGCATCTACCCAGAGTTGCTGATAGCACTGTCCCACTCCAGTTGTTACAACCAAGATGCCTCTAGACATTGACAAAGGTCCCATGGAGGGCAAACTTGCTCCCAGGTAAGAACCACTGGCACAGAGACATCATAATATGCAAAGGCCCTAAACAGCAACAAGCTAAAGAGGCATGTAAAAAGCTAGTGTGTCTGGAAGATAGTGATTTAAGGGCGGCGGTGGGGGGTGAGAGGAAAAAAGTCTGGATGTAAGCAGAGGCCAGATCACATTAGAGCCTTACAGGCTGTGGTAAGGACCTAGGCTTTCACTTTACGTACAGGTGGAAGACACTGGAGGATTAGTAAGGCCAATTCTAATACAATTTACATTTTAACATCACTGTGGCTGCTAAATGTAATGCTGCCAGTGTCTCATTTTACTAAGTTATTTGAATTAGTAGATGGGCTACCTGAGTTCAAAGTTAAAACTTATTTTAGATTTTTGGTAATATTTTTTACTTTCATTTTATGGATTTCTATTTGCTAGTTGAGCATTCTAGCGGCTATTTCACCCAAGAGACTAAGTAATTAATCTGTCTAGGCATCAAGACATGGTGTCTTGGCCATGCAAAAACTTACATAGCCGTGATTAGAAGTTAACACACCTTTTCATTTAATTATTACTCTAAATTAAACACTAAAATGAGGGGGAAACCTGAATATAGCCATTTACCAATTACTAAATTACTATGTACTATTGTAAAAAAAGAAGGTGCAATTAACGGGATGTGATCCTCATACAAATGGCCTCTTTGTTTCTCAGTTTCAGTTGAGTCAACTGGATCCAATAGATGTGGAATTTCAAAGTAATGTGCTAGCTGCTGAGTAGACATTTCTCAACAGGTGTCAAGATAGAGAACTGTCAAATTCACAAGGAAGATAGAAATGGGTTGAGAGGTGAAACACATAATTATGGATATGTGAAGAGTTGCCACCCACTCTCTTGGGTCCACCCTGTTAAGAATGAGGAGGGGGCTACTGCCTTCTGCTCTCAAGTTGAGGACAGGCAGCCTCAAAGAAACCAGTCTCTGCAGTTAGGTTACTCAGTAGATAGTGTCTGACACAAGTCTGGGTTATCTTAAGGAGAGAGACAGTAGCTATAGGCCTGAAGCATTTGGGGGTGGGGAGGAAGAAGTGGCGGGGGGAGATATAGACATAGAGAGAGAGGGAGAGAAAGAAAGAAAGATTTGGAATGTCAGTGCAAACTGTGCCCTCACCAAAGACTGAAGCCAGCATCTTAAAGAATGCATGAGTTTTTCCCATAAATTCTCCCAAGGTCCAGAGTTGAAAGAGTGAGATGACTTGGAGTCCTTTCCAACCTTGCCTCTTACAATGCCTGGGGTAGTGGTGGGGATTTTAACAGGGAGACTTCTGTGTGGAGTAAATCCAGGAGACAAACATGAGGCTAAATTGGTAGCAGCTGACTGATAAAAAAAAAGGTGTATTTCCCAGTTGCCGTGGCCCAGTGGAAGGGAGGAGGGGGCATCTGAAGGACCAAGGAAAGTACCCAAGAAAGAAAGGCTTAAATATCTGGCAGCCTCTGCAGCACTACTTGGTTAGTCACTCACTCTCCTTGTCAAGAGAGGCATATACCCTCCTCCCTCAATTCAATCCACAGTGGACCAAAGCCCTTATTTGCAAGAAAGGGAAAGTAGAACAGAGAAAGGAAAGGTCTGGTGAGCAGTACTGTCTGAGTTGGCCAAGTTCAACGTTCTGACAGAACAGAAGATTGGGCTTTCTCATTAGCAGATAGTGATGGTGCATTGTGACTTAGAGTAAGCTAATTCATTTTAAAAAGATAGTTAAAAACAATAATATATTTTCATTTTATTGCATTTAACTCATCATGCTTGTTCAACATCCCAGTTATAATATTATCCAATTCTTAGACTTTCCTCTTTATTCTAGTTTTTGCAGGATTGAGGGAACCATATCACTTTTGCTAACATGGCATATTGTTTGTTACATGCTAGGTTAACATGCTAGGTTGTTCTGGAGGACAGCTAAGATCAGATAAGTTTTTCCTTATACTTTGGAGCATTTCTTTATTTATTAATTCATTTAACACATTTATTGAGCACCCAGTATTTTCTAGGCACCGCTCTTACTAGTTTTGGTTTGAGATGTTAGGCAGTTACCTCACTACAGAGGTTAGCACCAATCGAAGCAGACTTCCTGGCTCAAGGGCCATGTTTCAAGGCCATGGGATGCTCAGGAAGTATTCAAGTGAACATGGTGCCCAGAGCTACATTGTCTAGGAGACACAGTGGAGAATTATGCTGAGATGATGGTTCCCTGTGTTCATTCTTCACACACCTCTTCTAGTCACTGATCCTCTCTAAAAATGGAGACATGTTTACTTCTGACTTAACCTACAATAAAATAAAATAATAAGTGTTTTCCTTAATTATCCCTTTTAGTTATCTGAGGACTATATTCCCATTGTTCTTTTTTATGGGTGGGTTCCCCGAGGCTATTTCCTTTTCTATAGTAGAAAAACAACATTATGCCTGTGTGTTTTCTACTCCCTGACTTACTCTAGTAGAGTGTAAACTTCATAACGGTAGATTTCTACAATCCACTGTCAATTTTGATTCAAAAGATCAAAGTGTGGAACCTGAGTTTTTGTCATTTTTTAATGTTTCCGTGGTGGTTCTGTCATCTGTTCTTAATAACCAGTAGAGTGGTAAGGCCAAGCTGTGAGGTGAGGTCCTGTCCGACCAGTCCCAGGTCTGTGTCTCCAAATTCCCATCACCAACCTCAGCTCAACAATGTGTATTCTAATGAAGACATGAAATAGGAATCCTAAGTGAATGTATTTTTTAACAGCTCTGTGAAACCTCTGGATCTGGGTTTCTCAATCTTGGTGCTATTAACATTAGGGACCACAATTCCTTATTGTGGGGATGGGAGGGTGCCTTGTGCGTTGAAGAGTGTTTAGAAGCATTCTTGCCCAGTGGATGCCAGTAGCAACTCCCCCACTTCCCAGTTGTGACAAACAAAAATTTCTCCACATATTGGCAAACATGTCCTGTGAAACAAAATAACTCCTGGTTGAGAACCACTGCTTTAACTTCTATACAAACACTCTTCTTTTTCCAAGAGACCAAGAGAGGGCCTCCTTGAAGAGAGGTAGTAGTCAAGAAACATTCCAGAAGGAAGACATAGGCAATAGCAAATGCCGCAAAACAATGTGGGTTGAATTATGTCTCCCAGAGAAATATGTTGAAGTCCTAATCCCTGCCCCCTGACACCTGTGAATATGACCTTGTTTGGAAATAGGGTTTATGCAGTTGTAATCAAGTTAAGATGGATCATACTGAATTAGGGTGGGCTCTAGTACAATGACTGTGGTCCATATAAGCAGGGGAGATGGAGAGGTACAGATATGGAGATATAGACACATATAGAGAAGAGAATGCCAGGGGAAGTTGGAGGCAGATACCAGGGATTGTCAGCAACCGCCAAAAGCGAGGAGAAAGGCATGGAAGAGATTTCTACCTCAGATCGTTCGGACAAGGTGTGGCCCTGCCAATACCTTGATTTTTCAGATTTCTAGCCTCCAGGACATGAGAAAATACATGTCTGTTGTTTTAAGGCACTGAGTATGTGTTAATTTTTACAGCAGTCCTAGGAAACTAATGCAAATGGTAAATGCAGCAAAAATGAGAATAATAAACATGGACTGTTTGAAAACAAGAAAATGCAGCAGGGTCAAGACACCTTGAAATATAGACAGTACTGATATATGAAAATCAAACTCATAATTCAGAGAGGTTACATGATTATTTCTATTACTTTAGACTTCAAGATAGGGGTTTTTTTTGTGTGTAAAGTTTAGTCTCATATATGTACAACATGATTAGTATTACATTAAGTGAATTTACACAGCATCTTCAGCAAAATATCTGTTGTACATTTGAAGGGCAGTCTAAATGAAAGAAAACACAAAGAAGTATTGCAGAGCAAGGGAGAATGAGCGTTGAACTCTGAGACAGACCAAAACACTGAGTTACAGTCTATGATTTGCCTTTATCTAATTGTGTGTTCCAGGGTAAGAGATTAAACCCTCTGGACCTCTAAAAGAAATCAATAGATGATGTATAAGAACACTTCCAGCCCAAATATGCTGGCTTATTTTGTCATTTATATTATTTCTTTATCATAAGATACTTTGAGTGGTTTTTACACTTTTAACTTATCCTACTAAAGCCCTTTCTAGGAAGGAATTGCTCATTTATAGGTAAAGACTCTGAAGCTCCCATAGTTTCTCTTCCGAATTGGTTAATCTAAAATTACAAAGTGAGTACATTACCAGCTATAGGGATTCTCTCTCTACTGTACAAGTACAGAAAAATAAGCATTATTTTCTGTTTTGGGGATGGAGAGTTTTGAGCCATGAATCAGGTTCTGCTTGCATTTCTGCTTGCATTTCCCAGTAAGAGAAATAGTCTTAAGTTACAGTTGCAGATCATTGGGAAAGGCATCCAGAATGTGATGCTTCTGTCAGGTAGTTCTGGATAGTTGGATTCTAATGGAATCAACAGCTTCTTTCAGTGCCTCTCCCTGGATGCCAAGTTGGTAAGTATGGTTCAGTTGCAAGCTCCTAGGATGATTAGTTCAGCACAAAGGATAACGGCAAGTGAATTCCTAGTCTGCTCCTTGGGAGGATCCCGCACTCAACAGGATATCGTAGTATCATTTGGGTATAAATGTTAAAACATGTCTAATAATGTATCTTCAGTGAGTGAAGAAAATAATAAAGTGTGAAGGAAAATTAAATAAAATTTTCAGCAATCTATTTACTTATCCTCTGTGATAGTTACTTTTATGTGTCAACTTGACTGGATGAAGGGGTGCCCAGGTTAAACAGTATTTCTTCGTGTGTCTTGTCAGTGGGGTTCTGGATGAGTTTAGCATTTGAACTCAGTAACACAGAGTGTGGCTGGGCATCCCCCAATCCGTTGAGGGCCTTAATAGAACAAAAGGTGGAGGAAGGAGGACTTTGCCCCTTTCTTCTGCCTCACTGATGAGCTGGGACATTTCATCTCATTTTCTCCTGCCTTCAGATGGGGATTTACACTCTGAGCTCCCCTCGTTCTCAGGCCTTCAGACTCAGACTAAATTACACCACAGACTTTTCTGGGTCTCCAGCTTGCAGATTTGCAGATGACAGGACGTGGGACTTCTCAGCCTCCATAGTTATGTAAGTTAATTCCTCATAAGAAATCAATCTTTCTTGATAGATAGAACTCCTATTGTTTCTGTTTCTATGGAGAACTCTGACTAATACACCCTGAGATGGACTTTTTTCTTAAGATGTACCATTCTTTTATCTCCAATAATAAAAATAATACTGTGATGCTTAAATAACAGACTTGGACCCTGCAACATGCTGAGTATATCACTAACCTGTGCCACCCGAGCAAGCCACATAAATTCAAAGGACACTTTAACTTTCGATATTAGAATCATTCATTGAGCAATAGTTTTACCTTATATTTCATTCTTTAAATTTGGATGAGCATCTTTCACTTTGAAGTGCACTAGCCTTCATATGGGAAGTTAGGTTTGCATTTGCTGCCCACTTCCTCACTCAGCATGTTGAAAAGATGTAGACCCAGAGAATACGCTTTGAACAAATTTAAGATATTTACCATTTCTTTCATCACCAAATTATGATCCAAAAATCTAATTTTGACTCTCAACCATTGTCTCTGAATAAGACTCTGTGTGGATTGGTATTGTGAATGAAAAATGTTGGCTGCCATATCAGTAAACAAAAGATGTTGCAGCCATCAAGCAAGCCACTGCAGCCTCTCCCCTGTGGTGAGCCATGGGGGAACTCAGGATGGGAAAGAACAGGATACTGACCCCAGATAGCTAAGGTGCATATCAAAGGAATGATTTCACTGAGCCCAGACTCTTGCATCTTCCTGTACTAGAAAAAGTGCTAAATCCCTTAGATGTCTGGTTTTCTTTAATTCACAGTAGTCTTTTGAAGTTCTGACTACCTGGTCTTTGTTGCAAAAACTCCTACATATCCTGGCTCCTCCCTCACCTCTTTGGATCAGTCCTCAGAGCTCTCTGAGAGGCTGAGTCCCAGGCTTAAGCCCTTGGTTTTGTCTGCCAAATAAAACATAATTCTCAAATTTTAGGTTATGTATTTTTTTAGTTGACAGTATTCATAGTCAGCATCTTCTCTTCACACAGAAATGCCCTCACTTGGCACACTTATTGATAACTCTCCATTACTACTGGCATTAATGCCTCCTTCTCCAGCTAAGTTATGGTACATAAAATATGTGAATGAAATGAAATACCTCTTTCCCAGTGGTTTGGGTTTTAGTAGCAGATCAAACAAATACTAACCAGGACCATCTCCTTGATATAGGTACCACATATGTTCTAAGAGCAGAGTCATATTCTGTACCTCAGGGGTTTTTGCACAGCTATAAACAAAACTATCTGATGGAGTGATCTTGTGATAATAATTGCTCTTCTGTAATGCACTTCATTACCACTATGTGATAACCAACATCATTTAATGGGAGAATTTTTACAATAACTTTTTCAGTTTTCTCTTTGAACAGAACATTAATTCTTAATTTTCTACCTGATTTTGCAAATATCTTGTCATACTGTGATTTATACTTAAGTCTCAGGACTACAATTTTGAGTGCTATAATTATAGTTTTTGTTTCTTCTCTGTCTTTATCTTTAAAATTAATTATTTTTTTGCTGAATTGTATTTTTCTACTAATTCAGGGGAAAAAACCCTCTAGGTTTTCCTTTTTTTTTTTTTTTACTTTTAATTATGGAGACTTCACTGGCTCTATGCCAAAGCTGTTCAGCTGACTCTCCCATCTAATAGTATCCTATGTTCAGATATTTACTCTCAGATATCTTGATTGTAATTTTCTGATATAGGTGCTTATACAAATATTCACATTTGTACATTTGTCACTATATTAACAAATTTATTTTTTCATACCAGATTCTCATGCTTGATGTAATTTGAGACAATTGTCTGAGTTGTATAATTCATGTTACACCTTTCATTACTCATTTTATGTTTTACTCAAGTATTTCTGAGACACTAATATGTTTTTGTGGGTTGTGGATATGAGGCAGCACAAAAACATGAGTGAAAAGTACAGTCTAATTTATGTAAAAATTAGCATGAAAATGACATGATCATATTTTAGGGAAGGTAAACTTCAGACAGATTGACAGCCTACCTTGTCATTCTAAAATGGACAACCTGTAATAATATCAGAATGATAAAGAATGCATTTCTGTAGAATGATAGTTAAGCTTACGTTTCATATTTGTAAAATGAATATAGATATAATTTATTTTTCCTTCTTTACTGCTTTATACCAATTGATAGATCCATCTAAAAAAATACTGCTAGCAAAATACCTAAAGCAATGTACTTCTACATTATCTCATGGACAGAGGCAAAAGTGGGTGGTTAATGTTTCAAAGGGTTGTTTTAAGATGGATTAATCACTTAGTATCTAATTATGTTACCTTGGATAAGATTTAATTTCTTAGAACTTCTGTTTCCTCATCTGTAAAATGAGGATAAGAATGCATATGTTAATTTTTGTAACAAAAAATGTAAAAATCTAGCACAAAATCAATGTAATTTTATACTATATGTTAGTTTTATTGCTAGTCTGAATTGCTTATTGTATTGACTTTGAGTTTATAGGTTGGCCACAATGGAAAAGTGAGTTTTCCTTGTGAAATATTCTGAGAAGATAATTTTATATGGAAGTGTGTGTGTGTGTGTGTGTGTGTTTCAAAAAAATTATCACTAAATGCTTAGAATGCTCGTACCAGGAGAGAGTGCAGATACAGTGAAGAATGGAGTAAGGGTAAGATAGTGGTTTATTTCTTGTGTTGTTTTCATCCTGGCCTCAGTCAGAGATAATTGTCTATTGGTTAGTGAATATTCAAAGTTGAGTGTTTGGTAGTTGGCTTTGCACTTGCTGACCACTAAGTGGAAAAAATAAGGCAGCTTATGAGGAAAATTAATAGATTGTCACTGTCTGCATGCTTCAGGTCTTCTAAAATGATTCTTGAGAGAAATAACTCCCTAACCCTACTAAGCTTCTCCTCAATTATTCGATACTTGCTTATATTTTAGTTGCTCAGATCGTACTTGCTTATATTTTAGTTCCTCAGATCGAGCTAGTTTTGCTTAAAATGCTTTTGATCAGGGAAATGCAGAACATTCCAAAGCATCCTAATTATTTTTTAAGGGAAGGGGAGAATTTTTTCCCCTGAATTCTGGAAAGGGTACCTTTTAATACTATTATTATTGATGATTTCCTTTTTATAATACTAGATTCAGCTTAGTATTTCTCAGCTCTTTGATTCCAGGTTATCAGTATACATTAGAGAATTATATTGAACACAGATTTTTTCGGATATGCTAGGACCATTGAAGATCATGTTATATATATATATATATATATATATATATATATATATATGTCTCTTTTCAACTTTCAAATCCTTGAAGCACTTCTTTTTATATTCTTTCTTTATTAAAAACATCTAGGTTAAAGTCTGAACGAACATAGAATACCTATCAAGAAATAAATTCCACAACAAACTATGGAGGAAACAGCAGTACAGAGACTTCATTCTTGTTATTTTACCAGCAATATGATAACTTTTTGTTCCGTTTTGTATATTATAAATGAATTTACACATGGTTTAAACTATTACTTATAAATGTATTTATACATGGTTTAAATTAATAGTAAATACTATTATTTACTAAAGATCCACATTGCAGTGACTTCTTTCACTACCCTACTTTTCATTACCCTACTTCAATTTTAACAATTTTAATTAGCTTTTTAACAATTTTAACAGATAATTGTTTAATTGCAACAAACAAAAACCTACCCAAGGTAGCTTAAGCAAGGAGGGCATTCTATATTAAAGAATTACGAGCATTTAGTTAAACTTAACTATAGATATAGTCAGACCTTACCAGACATGAAAAGTTAACAAGTAAATATATAAACTTTCTAGCTACTTACGCTCTCTGCAAATGCATGGTCTCCTGTGCCACTTCTGTCTTCTGTACCAACAGTGTTACTGCAAGCCTCATTGGTGCACATGGGTCAAAATGGCCACCATAGCTCCAAAGTCCATATCTCCAAGTACTGCTTCTCGCAGTCACCACACTCTGATTCTTAGTTTCTTTGTCTTTAATTTGAATTTACACAAAGAGGATTTGATTGGACCCACACTTCTTCTAAAAAGTTAGGTGTAATCACATGGTACAAACGTGAGGTCAAAGCTATGTTAGTAAAGGAAAATTAATCCAATCCAGATGGAAAAGTTAAAAATTAATCTACCCTTAAGGACACAGCTCATTTTTTTTTTTTTTTTTTTTTTTTTTTTTTGCGGTATGTGAGCCTCTCACCGTTGTGGCCTCTCCCATCAAGGAGCACAGGCTCCAGACGTGCAGGCTCAGTGGCCATGGCTCACGGGCCCAGCCACTCCGCGGCATGTGGGATCCTCCGGGATCGGGGCACGAACCCGTGTCCCCTGCATCGGCAGGCGGACTCTCAACCACTGCGCCACCAGGGAAGCCCGATAATTTTTATTATGAGACACTTTTGTGAGACTAGGGAAGGCAGTTTTTCTCTCATGTACATTGTCTAGAATATTTTATTTCACTTTATTACTTTGCATTTGATTTCAAATGTTAGAGATTCCTTTGAGTTAGCAAGGAGAAATTTCTAAGGGAAGATTCAAGCTTACAAACACATTTAAATTAGTTATGGAAATAATTGAAATTGGGGAAAGGTGGGAATATACGGAATCAAGATAACAGAAATGGAATGAAATCTAATTTTGAAGAATTGAGCCCCATGGAGAAATCCAGGCCTGGGTGGTTATCTATCTATAATCACGAATTATTACTAATACCACCAATTACCACAGCATTTATTCTAGTGTTCTCACTAGAATAAACTTTTTCTCTGACTGTGAGAAACTTGGTTTTCATTATCTACAATATATTTATGTATTTACTCAGTCCTAGAATACAAATAAAGTAGTTTCACAACTGCTAAATCATATCTTTGTGAAAAACAAACATACTAAATATTTCTTAGACAATTTTTCTTCAGCATGGGGGAACCATATATGGTAATATTTTGTATTACTTTTGCAACTTTGTGTGTGTCTGAAATTATGTCAAAATGCAAAGGTAAAAAATTTAAAATTTAAAATCTGACAATCATTTTTTAAAATGACCTTTGAATTTTGTGTTTTGTCTGGGAAGCCTTATACTAACACCCGCATCCCATTCAAGCTTATAAAATATTGTCTGATGCTTAATTCTAGGTATTTTCATACTTTGATTTTTATGTTTACATCTTTAATTTATGTGTAATTTGTTCCTGTGTATTATATAAAGTTGAAAATTGACTACATTATGTTTTCCTTCGATGTATAGACAATCATTGTCCCCAACCATTTATTTAAAAGTCCATTATTTCCTGGCCAAGTTAAAAAAAAAAATAACCTTTGTGACATACCAAATCACCATAGTATATGTGTGTGTCTATTTCTTGCCTTTCTATTTCTTCCTGATTCAATTGCCTATTGATATATTGGTATCACTGTGTTTAACTGCTGTCTTTTGCTGTTGTGATATCTACATCTGATAGGGCAAGTCTGGTTCTCTGGAAGCAGACTCTGAGATGGAGATTAGTATATAGGAATTTTATTAGTGAGTGCTCTGGTGATCAGCATCTGTGGGGAAGACACTGATGCAGGAATGGGCTGAGGGAGAAAGTGTGCTTGATACATCATGTTAAGCCACAGTTAACCCCACAGAGAGCTCTGAAGAAAGAGACAGTCCCCGAGAGATGTCCCAAGTTGAAGTGGGATGGCTGAGCTATTATACTCCTGCATCAACTAGTAATTGGATACAGGCTGCCTCTTAGAAGGAACACAGACTCTGGGTGAAGTGGTTTCTTCCCCTGAGAGACATTCCTGGAGAGGACAGGCTACTGGGGGCTATCTGCTGGCAGAACTCGAAGCCGCGGGAGGAAGGTGTCCTTCGGTCCACAAGAGGGATCTGGGTAGAAAAGCACAGTGTCCACTACACGACACATTATATTTTCACACAAAAATTTTTTCATTAGTTGTTACCCTTTATCTTCCACATGAATTTTAAAATTGGCCTATTGAGTTCCTTTTTAATTTTTCTTTGAAATACATTTGGAATTCCATTAATTTCAAGATTAACTGGTTCTATAAATGTAATCTATCCAAAAAATGAAAATATAGGTATTTCCTTTTATCCTTGAAGATCGTATCTTTTTCCAAAATATGTTTAAATAACCAATATCTAGTGGGCCTTTTTCTCTGAAGACTCAATAATAATTTGTTGTGCATGGTGAGTCCCTTCTAGGTCTCCATCTATGATATATCACAACATAATTTTGTGTGGCTTAAGGAACAGGATTTATTGAGGAAAAGGACAACACATAGGTCCAGGTTCAATAAGAAGAGAAACAAGCAAAGGAAGAAGGTTCCCATTCTTCCATCACCTTCAGAAGAATGTCCTGAGACCTGGGTACTCCTGGCCTGCAGTGTGAGGCTGGGATCCTGTTGAAGGTCACTCTCCCCTGTGTATCTGCTTTGTTATGGTGCAAGCAGGACAGTGTTTTCAGGGAAAGAAAATAATCTTTTGATACTGGGTAGTCTGGAATCATGCTGGGTAGTCTGGAAACAGTTCAAGCTGTTTACAAGAGTTGTCTGAGAAACCAGCTGCCTAGCACCGGGTGGCCTTTGGCCTGTTACGGGAAGCCAAGCTTGGTGCAACACACCTGAGAGAAGTGGAAGAAGCCAGTTTGTCTGGGGAACCTACAATAACATCTAAGGTCACTTTTATTTTTTTTTTTTATGTTATTCATTTATTTTTGGCTGCACTGCACGGCTTGCGGGATCTTAGTTCCCTAACCAGCGATCAAACCCGTGCCCCCTGCAGTGGAAGCAGAGAGACCTAACCACTGGACTGCCAGGGAATTCCTAGGGTCACTTTTAGACAGTTCTGCTCATTGCACCACATATTTCTTCTAGAAGGTAAGTTTTCTTCTCTTTTTAATCATTCCTTCTGGAATGATTATTTGATTTCATGGATCCATTTCCATATTTCTTAATTGCATTCTCATAATTTCACCTCTCATTCATTTTCATCTCTAATTTTGAGGCATGCCTCTGTATATAGTCTTTAAGACAAATGTCACTCTGCAGCTGTTCCTTATTCTACTTTATTAACACTGAAGTTGGGTTTTTTTTGTTGTTGTTATTGCAGTTTAATTCTCAAGACCCCAGTTTACTTAGTTACTTCTATTTTATGGTAGCCAGTTCTTGCTTTCGAGATATGCGATCCTTTAGAATCTCTGAGGTTGTTAAACATCCTATATTGGATGTTACCTTCTATTTCCTTTATTGCTTTAGCTTTCCCTGGGACTTTATTTATTCACTCTGTTGTCTCTCTTTCTTACCCTTGTCTTTCTTACTTTTGTTTTCTCTCAGTTGTTTGAGGTTTTAGTTTGTTCCCAATTTTAACTAACAGCCCAGTTGTAGCAACATGTTACATTCAGGTGTCTTTAAATCACAGGTAAAGTAAGCTTTTTATCCCACAGTGAATTCTGACCCTGATTGTGAAGGTCACTGACTGAGAGCAAGGATAGGGGGCAGGATTAAAATGGGGAGAAAGTTTGTGTGTGGCTGGGTTTTCTTTAGAAGGAGAAGGGAATTTATAGGTACAAGAGATTTTTTGTTTGGGGTTTTTTGTTTGTTTGTTTGTTTTTTGTCCATTATAGCAGCTTCTTCTTGACTTAATTTCCTTACAGAGTCTCCTAGGGCAGAACTTCCATTTTACGTGGAGAGCTCTACTTAGTTTTATCTTCTAGGAAAATTCCTTTTTGAGAGACTACTCCAACTATTCCACAGTCCTTGAATTAATCAACCACCTGACAGGGCAAGTCCTACTCCCAGTTCCAGCTGCTTTGGGAATTGGAAAACTTTGAAAGTTCTGCTGAGTAAACTCGCTTACTTGGGTGCCCTTTTATTTTTAATCTGTCATGAACTGCAGGTGACTAAGATTGGTTGAGTTTCATAAACAATCTCTTTTATACTGTCAAGAAAATCCTTGATCTGATAATTTAATGATACCCTTTTGGGTTTTGCAGTGGTACAACGGATTAGTTGTGCAGAGTTTTTAGAGTTTTCTCACATTTCAATGAGATTTCAGGAAGGAGGAGAGGTAGTCATGGATGGTTAGTCAATCATCCTGCCTAAGAATCCCTGATAGGAATTTGGAAAATGGAAACCAAACATTTAAAATTTTATTGGCTAATAAAACAAATATTTTCTCTCAGTAAATTGTGCGTATTTTTTTTCTAAAAGATATAGTAAGCTAAAATTTACTTAAGAGCACATGGAATATCTGTGGTAGAAACAAAACCCCAGAAGAGGCAAGAAGTGATCAGTTCCAGCATTTAGGGGACGGAATGCAGCCTAGGGAAGTGAAAAACATTAATTCTCTGGGAATTGAAAGGATAACTTTAGAGAGAGTCATTTAACTTTAATGAAGACAAGTGCATAATAAAGCTCATGTAGGTTTTTTTTTCTTTCATCATGTCAATTCAATCATTAATTAAGAGCTCAGAGGAGAAAAATGAAAAAGTTGGAAATGAAAAAATCTGAAATGATCTTTTGAAGGAACTTTTTAGCTAAATAAGAGTAGAATTATGAGAACAGCAAGACATTTACAGTGTACAGTGTGGTGCAGTGAGAGAGAGAGAGGAACACTGAATATGAAAATAGCACAGCAGGTGCTAGAAAAGTTGAGGGAGGTAGGAAAATCCATAGTGTAAGATAGGAAACACTAGAAGAGGACCATGTTGCATAAGCAAAGGGTTTAATCTGGCAATAAGAGGACTAATGAACTGGTTACAGGAAACTGGGGAAATAAAGTAAGCTGACTACTATTAATTTAAAATAAATTTAATTAGCTAATTAATTTAATTGATTGATTTAAAATAGACTAGTTTCAAACAGACAAAATTTTCCCTCATCCTCTCAGCCATTTATAACAGGAAAAAGTAAGAGTATTTCCCATGCTTTGAGGATATCTCCCTTTTATAATGTATTTTGCCTGAACTCTTTCTTCCTGTATTGTTTCAACGGCCAAGAGCCCATTTAGTGCCGTAAAAAACTCAACCATGGTCAAAGTGAGGTATATATCATTCTGACTCCTTACTCTCTAGTGATCTGTGGCTGTATTGTTGCTGCTACTATGGTTAATATGTTTCCATTTCAGTGTCTATCACTTTCATCTTCATTACCAGTAGAGAAAATTGCAAAAAGCTGTCTCTCCCTTCCTTTTCCTATATTTCATATCTTAGTTCTGCCCTCCTTTATAGAGATGACAATCCTTATTTTTCAGAAGACTTCAGTGACTTCTTAGCACTTGAATGTTCAAATCTGAACCTCTTATTTGGGTACTTAAGGATTTGCCCTATTTTTTATCTCACCACCTTTCCTGTCTACTTCCCTAACCTATAGTCCACACTTAGCCAACTTCCCCACTTTTCTTTCACATGAAATGCCTATTCCAGGCAGGCCAGTTTCCTCCTTGCCACCAGCCGTTCCCTGATACCCTCCACCTGCACTTTGGTCATAAAACACTCTTTCCCTCATGTAACCAAATTAAGCCCATCACCCAAAGTACATTTTATCTCATCAATGATAATTCCCTACTCTGGCCTGTGTGGATTGCTTACTTCTCTGAATTTTGACAATCCTTATATGACTATCATTAATTTTGTTTTCTGAATAATATAAGTGTGTGACATTAGTTTCACTTCTTATTTAACAAAACAATTCTTTGCAGTGTCTTTGTTCAACATAGGTCTTGTTACATAGGGGAGGAAGTTCTTGACAAAAGCCTTTTGACTTCACTTCACCCCAGAATTCATTGAATGTACAACTCAAAGAAAACTGAAATTCCTCTAAGGACAAAAATAAGTCAAACAATATTTTTTGCTCATTCTCAGTTAAAGAAAAGAATAACAAAAATAACTAATTTTTTTCAAAATTGAAGTACATTTGCAAGCTTCTCCTATTTGAAAAGCACTCTTAAAAGTCACCCTCTGGGGGGCTTCCCTGGTGGTGCAGTGGTTGGGAAGTCTGCCTGCCGATGCAGGGGACGTGGGTTCGTGCCCCGGTCCGGGAGGATCCCACGTGCCTCGGAGCGGCTGGGCCCGTGGGCCATGGCCGCTGGGCCTGCGCGTCCGGAGCCTGTGCTCCGTGGCGGGAGAGGCCACAGCAGTGAGAGGCCCGCATACAGCAAAAAAAAAAAAAAAGTCAACCTCTGTGTTTGGGTTATGTTCCCGGAGGATTCAGTAGGGTGAAATCTTGCTTTATGTTGAAGTTAGAGGAATAATATAATTTCATGTCTTTCAGCCTAAAATTTCTACATATGATTTTTTTTCAAACATCTTTATTGGAGTATAATTGCTTTACAATGGTGTGTTAGTTTCTGCTCTATAACAAAGTGAATCAGCTATATATATACATATATCCCCATATCTCCTCCCTCCCACACCTCCCTCCTACCCTCCCCATCCCACCCGCTAGGTGGTCACAAAGCACCAAGCTGATTTCCCTGTGCTATGCAGCTGCTTCTCACTAGCTATCTGTTTTACATTTGGTAGCATATATTACTCTATGCCATTCTCTCAGTTTGTCCCAGCTTACCCTTCCCACTCCCGTGTCCTCAAGTCCATTCTTCACATCTGTGTCTTTATTCCTGGCTTGCCCCTAGGTTCCTCAGAGCCCTTTTTTTTTGGTAGATTCCATATATGTGTGTTAGCATATGGCATATGGTACTTGTTTTTCTCTTTCTGACATAACTTCACTCTGTATGACGGACTCTAGGTCCATCCATCTCACTAAAAATAACACAATTTCTTTTCTTTCTATAGCTGAGTAATATTCCATTGTATATATGCGCCACATCTTTATCCATTCATCTGTCGATGGACACTTAGGTTGCTTCCATGTCCGGGCCATTGTAAAAAGAGCTGCAATGAACATTGTGGTACATGACTCTTTTTGAATTATGGTTTCTCAGGGTGTATGCCCAGTAGTGGGATTGCTGGGTCATATGGTAGTTCTATTTTTAATTTCTTAAGGAACCTCCATAGTGTGCTCCATAGTGGCTGTATCAATTTACGTTCCCACCAACAGTGCAAGAAGGTTCCCTTTTCTCCACAACCTCTCTAGCATTTATTGTTTGTATATTTTTTGATGATGGCGATCAGACAGGTGTGAGGTGATGCCTCATTGTAGTTTTGATTTGCATTTCAATTATAATTAGTAATGTTGACCATCCTTTCATGTGTTTGTTGGCAATCTGTATATCTCCTTTGGGAAAATGTCTATTTAGGGCTTCTGCCCATTTTTGGATTGAGTTGTTTGTTTTTTGATATTGAGCTGCATGAGCTGCTTGTATATTTTGGAGATTAATCCTCTGTCAGTTGCTTCGTTGGCAAATATTTTCTCCCATTCTGAGGGTTGTCTTTTGGTCTTCTTTATGGTTCCCTCTGCTGTGCAAAAGCTTTTAAGTTTCATTAGGTCCCATTTCTATATTTTTCTTTTTATATCCATTTCTCTAGTAGGTGGGTCAAAAAGGATCTTGCTGTGATTTACGTCATAGAGTGTTCTGCCTATGTTTTCCTCTAAGAGTTGTATAGTGTCTGGCCTTACATTTAGATCTGTAACCCACTTTGAGTTTATTTTTGTGTATGGTGTTAGGGAGTGTTCTAATTTCATTCTTTTACATGTAGCTGTCCAATTTTCCCAGCACCACTTACTGAGGAGGCTGTCTTTTCTCCATTGTATACTCTTGCCTCCTTTATCAAAGATAAGGTGACCATATGTGTGTGGGTTTATCGCTGGGCTTTCTGTCCTGTTCCATTGATCTATATTTCTGTTTTTGTGCTAGTACCATACAGTCTTGATTACTGTAGCTTTTAAGTATAGTCTGAAGTCCGGGAGCGTGATTCCTCCAGCTCCGTTTTACTTTCTCAAGATTGCTTTGGCTATTCGGGGCCTTTTGTGTTTCCATACAAATTGTGAAATTTTTTCTTCTACTTCTGTGAAAAATGCCATTGGTAGTTTGATAGGGATTGCATTGAATCTGCAGATTGCTTTGGGTAGTATAGTCATTTTCACAATGTTGATTCTTCCAAACCAAGGGCATGGTATATCTCTCCATCTCTTTGTATCATCTTTAATTTCTTTCATCAGTGTCTTATAGTTTTCTGCATATAGGTCTTTTGTCTCCTTAGGTACGTTTATTCCTAGGTATTTTTTTCTTTTTGCTGCAGTGATAAATGGGAGTGTTTCCTTAATTTCTCTTTCAGATTTTTCATCATTAGTGTATAGGAATGCAGCAGTTTTCTATGCATTAATTTTGTATCCTGCTACTTACCGAATTCATTGATTAGCTCTAGTAGTTTTCTGGTAGCGTCTTTAGGGTTCTCTCTGTGTAGTATCATTACATCTGCAAACAGTGACAGCTTTACAGCTTTACACTGATGGAGTATTTTTTTCCATCCCCTCACTTTCAATCTGTATGTGCCCCTAGGTCTGAAGTGTGTCTCTTTTCCAATTTGGATTCCTTTTATTTCTTTTTCTTCTCTGATTGCTGTGGCTAAAACTTCCAAAACTATGTTGAATAATAGTGGTGAGAGTGGGCAACCTTGTCTTCTTCCTGATCTTAGTGGAAATGGTTTCAGTTTTTCACCATATAGGATGATGTTGGCTGTGGGTTTGTCATATATGGCCTTTATTATGTTGAGGTAAGTTCCCTCTATGCCTACTTTCTGCAGGGTTTTTATCATAAATCGGTGTTGAATTTTGTCAAAGGCTTTTTCTGCATCTATTGAGATGATGATATGGTTTTTATCCTTCAGTTTGTTAATATGGTGTATCACATTGATTGATTTGCGTATATTGAAGAATCCTTGCATTCCTGGGATAAACCCCACTTGATCATGGTGTATGATCTTTTTAATGTGCTGTTGGATTCTGTTTGCTAGTATTTTGTTGAGGATTTTTGCATCTATGTTCATCAGTGATATTGGCCTGTAGTTTTCTTTTTTTATAACATCTTTGTTTGGTTTTGGTATCAGGGTGATGGTGGCCTTGTAGAATGAGTTTGGGAGTGTTCCTCTGTCGGCTATGTTTTGGAAGAGTTTGAGAAGGATAGGTGTTAGCTCTTCTCTAAATGTTTGATAGAATTCGCCTGTGAAGCCATCTGTTATTGGGCTTTTGATTTTTAGAAGATCTTTAATCATGTCTCTGTTTCAGTGCTTGTGATTGCTCTGTTCCTATTTTCTGTTTCTTCCTGGTTCAGTCTCAGAAGGTTTTGCTTTTCTAAGAATTTGTCCAGTTCTTTCAGGTTTACCACATTTCGTTGGCATAGTTGCTTGTAGTAATCTCTCACGATCCTTTGTATTTCTGTAGGGTCAGTTGTTACTTCCCCTTTTTCATTTCTAATTCTATTGATTGGAGTCCTCTCACCATTTTCCTTGATGAGTCTGGCTAATGCTTTATCAATTGTGTTTATCTTCTCAAAGAACCAGGTTTTAGTTTTATTCAACTTTGCTGTTGTTTCCTTCATTTCTTTTTCATTTATTTCTGATCTGATCTTTATGATTTCTTTCCTTATGCTAACTTTGGGGGTTTTTTTTGTTGTTCTTCTTCTTCTTTCTCTAATTGCTTTAGGTGTAAGGTTAGGTTGTTTTTTTGAGATGTTTCCTGTTTCTTAAGGTAGGATTGTATTGCTATAAACTTCCCTCTTAGAACTGCTTTTGCTGCATCCCATAGGTTTTGGTTCATCATGTTTTCATTGTCATTTGTTTGCAGGTATTTTTTGATTTCCTCTTTGATTTCTTCAGTGATCTCTTGGTTATTAAGTACTGTATTGTTTAGCCTCCATATATTTGTATTTTTTACAGATTTTTTCCGGTAATTGATACCTAGTCTCATAGCATTGTGTCAGGAAAGATACTTGATACGATTTCAATTTTTTAAAATTTACCAAGGCTTGATTTGTGACCCAAGATATGATCCATCCTGGAGAATGTTACATGAGCACTTGTGAAGAAAGTGTATTCTATTGTTTTTGGATGGAATGCCCTATAAATATCAATTAAGTCCATCTTGTTTAATGTGTTATTTAAGGCTTGTGTTTCCTTATTTATTTTCATTTTGGATGCTCTGTCCATTGGTGAAAGTGGGGTGTTAAAGTCCCCTACTATGATTGTGTTACTGTCGATCTCCCCTTTTATGGCTGTTAGTATTTGCCTTATGTATTGAGGTGCTCCTATATTGGGTGCATAAATCTTTAGAATTATAATATCTCCTTAGATTGATCCCTTGATCATTATGTAGTGTCCTTCTTTGTTTCTTGTAATAGTCTTTAGCTTAAAGTCTATTCTGTCTGAAAGGAGAATTGCTCCTCCAGCTTTCTTTTGATTTCCATTTGATGGAGTATTTTTTTCCATCCCCTCACTTTCAATCTGTATGTGCCCCTAGGTCTGAAGTGTGTCTCTTGTAGACCGCATATATACGGGTTTTGTTTTTGTATCCATTCAGCCAGTCTGTGTCTTTTGGTTGGAGCATTTAATCCATTTACATTTAAGGTAATTATCGATATGTATGTTCCTACTGCCATTTTCTTAATTGTTTTGGGTTTGTTATTGTAGGTCTTTTCCTTCTCCTGTGTTTCTTGTCTAGAGAAGTTCCTGTAGCGTTTGTTGTAAAGCTTGCTTGGTGGTGCTGAATTCTCTTTCTTTTGCTTGTCTGTAAAAGTTTTAATTTCTCTGTTGAATCTGAATGAGATCCTTGCTGGGTAGAGTAAACTTGGTTGTAGGTTTTTCCCTTTCATCACTTTAAACATGTCCTGCCACTCTCCCTTCTGGCTTGCAGAGTTTCTGCTGAAAGATCAGCTGTTAACATTATGGGGATTCCCTTATATATTATTTGTTGTTTATCCCTTGCTGCTTTTAATATTTTTTCTTTGTAATTAATTTTTGATAGTTTGATTAATATGTGTCTTGGCATGTTTCTCCTTGGATTTATCCTGCATGGGACTCTGTGCTTCCTGGACTTGATTAACTATTTCCTTTCCCATATTAGGGCAGTTTTCAACTATAATCTCTTCAAATATTTTCTCAGTCCTTTTCTTTTTCTCTTCTTCTGGGACCCCTATAATTCAAATTGTGGTGCATTTAATGTTGTCCCAGAGGTCTCTTAGACTGTCCTCAATTCTTTGCATTCTTTTTCTTTTATTCTGCTCTGCAGTAGTTATTTCCACTATTTTATCTTCCAGGTCACTTATCCATTCTTCTGCCTCAGTTATTCTGCTATTGATTCCTTCTAGAGAATATTTAATTTCATTTATTGTGTTGTTCATCATTATTGTTTGTTCTTTAGTTCTTCTGGGTCCTTGTTCAACGTTTCTTGTATTTTCTCCATTCTTTCTCCATGATTTGGGTCATCTTTACTATCATTACTCTGAATTCTTTTTCACATAGACTGCTTAATTTCTGTTCATTTGTTTGGTCTGGTGGGTTTTTACCTTGCTCCTTCATCTGCTGTGTGTTTCTCTATCTTCTCATTTTGCTTAACTTACTGAGTTTGGGGTCTTCTTTTCACAGGCTGCAGGTTCATAGTTCCCATTGTTTTTGGTGCCTGCCCCCAGTGCCTAAGGTTGGTTCAGTGGATTGTGTAGGCTTCCTGGTGGTGGAGGGGACTGGTGTCTGTGTTGTGGAGGATGAGGCTGGATCTTGTCTTTTTGGTGGGCAGGACCACGTCTGGTGGTGTGTTTTGGGGTGTCTGTGACCTTATTATGATTTTAGGCAGCCTCTCTACTAATGGGTGTGGTTGTGTTGCTGTCTTGGTAGTTTTTTGGTATAGGGTGTCCAGCACTGGAGCTGGTCATTGAGCTGGTCATTGAGTGGAGCTGGGTCTTAGCATTGAGATGGAGATCTCTGGGAGAGCTTTTGCTGTTTAATATTATGTGGACCCAGGAGGTCTCTGGTGACCAATGTCCTGAACTTGGCTCTCCCACCTCAGAGGCACAGACCTGACACCCAGGCGGAGCACCAAGACCCTGTCAGCCACATGGCTCAGAAGAAAAGGCAGAAAGAAAGAAAGAAAAGAAAAGAAAGTTATTAAAAAATAACTATTAAAAATAAAAAAATTAAAATGTAATAAAAAAGAAGAAAAACGGACAGACAGAACTTGTGGACAAATGGTAAAAGCAGACCTATACAGACAAAATCACACAAAGAAGCATACACATACACACTCAGAAAAAGAGAAAAAGTAAAAAAAAAAATATATATAGTTGCCTCCAAAGTCCACTGCCTCAATTTTGGGATGAGTCACTGTGTATTCAGTTATTCCAGAGATGCAGGGTACATCAAGTTGATTGTGGAGCTTTAATCTGCTGCTCCTGAGGCTGCTGAGAGAGATTTCCCTTTCCCTTCTTCGCACAGCTCCTGGGGTTCAGCTTTGGATTTGGACCCGCCTCTGCATGTAGGTCGCCTGAGGGCGTCTGTTCTTCCCTCAGACAGGGCGGGGTTAAAGAAGCAGCCTATTCGGGGGCTCCGGCTCACTCAGGCCGTGGGGGGAGGAGAGGTACAGAGTGCGGGGCGGGCCTGCGGCGTCAGAGGCCAGCGTGCCGTTGCACCAGCCTGAGGCGCGCCGTGCGTTCTCCCGGGGAAGTTGTCCCTGGATCACGGGACCCTGGCAGTGGCGGGCTGCACAGGCTCCCAGAAGGGGAGGTGGGAATAGTGATCTGTGCTCGCACACAGGCTACTTGGTGGCGGCAGCAGTAGCCTTAGCGTCTCATGCCCGTCTCTGGGGTCCGCGCTCATAGCCACGGCTCGCGCCCATCTCTGGAGCTCCTTTAAGCGGCGCTCTGAATCCCCTCTCCTCACGCACTGGGAAACAAAGAGGGAAGAAAAAGTCTCTTGCCTCTTCGGCAGCTCCAGACTTTTTCCCGGACTCCCTCCAGGCTACCCGTGGCGCACTAACCCCTTCAGGCTGTGTTCACGCCGCCAACCCCAGTCCTCTCCCTGGGGTCCGACCTCCGGAGCCCGAGCCTCAGCTCCCAGCTCCCGCCTGCCCCGGCGGGTGAGCAGACGAGCCTCTCGGCCTGGTGAGTGCTGGTCAGCACCGGTCCTCTGTGCGGGAATCTCTCCGCTTTGCCTTCCGCACCCCTATTGCTGTGCTCTCCTCCGCGGCTTGGAAGCTTTCCCCTCGCCACCCCCGTCTCCGCCAGTGAAGCGTCTTCGTAGTGTGTGGAAGCTTTTCATCCTTCACATTCCCTCCTAGAGGTTCAGGTCCCGTCCCTATTCTTTTGTCTGTTTTTTCTTTTTTCTTTTGTCCTACCCAGGTATGTGGGGAGTCTCTTGCCTTTTGCGAAGTCTGAGGTCTTCTTCCAGCGTTCAGTAGGTGTTCTGTAGGAGTTGTTCCACATGTAGACGTATTTCTTATTTATTTGTGGAGAGGAAGGCGATCTCCACGTCTCACTCCTCCGCCATCTTGAAGGTCTCTCCCTCCACATATGACTTTGATGTGATGGGTCACTTGGAACTAGTTAATTCAAAAGAAGAAAAAAATACTATGTTTATTTAAGAAAGAATCATTTATACAGTTTTAAAAAATAGTACAATATGGTATAAGGTAAACTGTACAATATTCAAGGCTGTATGGAACTCATAAGCCATTAAGTAAATGAAATCTCACAATATTTCCTTGCTTCTCTGAAGTATCTTTACATTATAGCAGTCTGGCAAGGCTCTCAGCCATCACAAAGAATAGAGTTAGAGTGCCCACACACTTATCTTTCTCAGGGAACCCAGCCCTCTGCCTGACTCTCTTCAGTTGCAGAAAGAAAACAATACTCACTGTCGAAAGGGGAAGGGAGAGAGAGAGAGGGAGAGAAAGAACTTTTATCCTTTACTTCTTTATTTCTAGGAATCTTTCAGAGCAAGCTATTGGGTCTGCCTCTCCCCTCCAAAATTTACCATGGAAGTCATTTGCTCTGTATAAAAATAAAGAATGGCACCCCTAAAAAAGGCCTTCTGTAGAATGTAATAGGGTTGTGAAGTTTGAGGAGAGGGGTCTTAAAGGTAAGTGACCTAGAGATGTTGCAAAGGCTGCTGGGAATCCCAGGGAGTGTGTCTCATAGTCTGGACTCCATCATTCCATTAACAGTGACATATGCTTGATTCTCAACTTCCTTTCTTTTTTTTTTTTTTTTTTTGTTAAGGGAGAATTCGTTGTAAAATATGAAGAAGGAAAACTCCTTGATCCAACAGACTGGAAAACTAACTCAAAGAACACACTGAAGAAGATTTGAAGGTATAAGTTACATATATTATTTACTTATCATCTTTCTATATATTGCCTATTTTATTTTTAGTATTTACCAAACTTGCCAGAGAATTGGGAGTGACAAGGGTGAAATGAAGAGAGACAAGAAGGGTTCCGGCCTCTAAAGCAGGGGAGACAATTGGTTGTGGGCATCTGAAACAGCATGACCATAAATAAAGGAGGTTATTTTTATAGTGTTTATTTAGGGTACCTAATGCTTTGTGTAGGACAGTTCATAAGATATATTATTAGCAACGGGAAAAACAGGTTTCCAAATTTAAAGACCACTGAACATTCATGAACTTGGAAATTCCAAGCAAACTTGAAACCTCTTGTGGGCATCTGAGTTGATTTATCCTTGGCAAGAGACTATGTGTTTCTTTTGTTTCTTTTTCAGAAGAGTAAAATAGTTGCCTCAAACAAAACTTAAATCAGTGCTTTCTTCAAGTTTGTTACATACACATACACACACATATATATACATATATATTGTCATATACATGTGTAAGTTGTCATATACATGTATATTTTTTGGTAGAAGCTAAAATATGGGCATTGTAATAAGAAGTACAGATAATAAAACCCATGAACAATAATAAAAATGCATACTCGGTGTTAATACCTTAGGGTATACTTTCTGGATCTCCTCTTCATTTCCCCATCATCATCATCATCATCCTCATCCTCATCCTCTTCCTCCTCCTTCTTCTTTTCTCTCTCTCTCTTAGAATTAAGTAAATAATAAATCTGTCCCTCAGAGTTAGATGAATAACACATACATAAATGTATTTTTCTTTTTTCAACACACTCTATGTATTTCTGTAACTTGCTTTTCCAGTCAGTAATCTTTACCTTTTCATTTTGTCAAAATGTTATATCCTTTGATAATCACAGATGAGGTCTTGGAGCAAGAGAACAGATGAAGATAAGAGAATAGATGAAGATAAGATAGTGAGCAATAATAGTTTACATATTTAAAGTAGTAAATGTATTTAAGCTTAAACATGTATTTACAAATGCATTCATGGAAACAAAAAGACAGACTACTTGAAATTGCATGCATTTGAAAAAATGCTGAAAATGAGTTGTCTCTCTACATAGCTGATATATAAAGATTTTCTGATTAAGTAACTTTTGAGTTTTACAAATGACTTTTATAAGATAGTTCCTAGAATTACACAGTATTTATATTTTAAAAAAGAAAGAAAGGGGGAAAAAGTACTATTAGGTGTAGAGGGGACTGTGATATTTTTCAAAAATATCTCCTAAGCAAAAGACATACGGATGGATTCTCAGGTGGTATATCAGGAACGCACACTGAATATAACCTTAGAATGCTGGTCTCAGAGTTTCGTGTGTGCATCCACTATAGTTAATGCTACAGAGGGAGGAAACATCAGTAAGTTACCTGCTTTGTACTTCTAAAATGTGTACTTGTTAGTAGTACTCTCAAATTTTTAAAGAAATTCATTTCTTCCCTTTAAGCATAAGGACTCATGGAGGAAGAATATGTATGTTTGTGTATATGTGTATGGATGTATATATGTGTGTGTGTGTACATATATGGAGAGAGAATAAAATATACTAGAGAGAAAAATATATATATATATTCTAATATATTTTCTTTTCTTTTCAATTTTCCAAATGGCTCTTATTAGATAGCTTCTAAAATTACATAATATTTGTATTTTTAAAAAGAAAGGAAGGAAAAATAAAAAGTACTGTTAGGTGCAGAGGTGACCATTATTTGTGGGGCTGGAGTGTAAGTAATAATTTGACGGGCTATCACTGGAAGCAACTGTGAGGGCAACTCTGGGAAGGAGGAAAAGCCAACATCAGGGTGTTTATTGGGGTTTCTACTAGGGCTGCTGTGAGAAACGGATGAAACGATTATGAGAGTCGTCAATATGAAAGAAGGGTCAGGGGAGGAAAGAGAAGGCTCTGTCCATTGTTTCTCTCTGCTTTTGGTCCAGGATTCAGAGCATTAACTGTCCTGAATTCCACGCTGTTCTTACTGAGGGCACAGGAGAAAATTCCAGGGCCAGAGGAGGAAAGACTTGTGGCTTGTGTGTCTGAGATACGGCTGAGATTTCTGAGACATGGAGAGGATTGGAGGGATAAAAGGCAAGCAGAGAGAAACTGTGTGTGAAGATAAAACTGCAGGCTGGCAGCAGCGTGTAAAAGAGAACAGTGCGAGATTCTGGGGGGGCGCAGTGTGAGACCACATGAAAGCCCACTGATCCAACCTCTCCCAGGCGCTCCCTGCTTCCAAGCTTCACCTACAGAATTCCAAGCTTTGGGAAAGAGAGGGCTGTGGTATGAATGGAAGATGTAAGCCTTTATCATTAAGAACCCAAACAGCTCTGCTGAGGAACTCTTACCCAAAAAGCAAGACATTCAAAGTGATGTCGTGCTTCTGTCTGAAAAAAGAGAGGTTAGTAGCAGAGATACAGGGGCCAGTGATCCAGGTATCTCAGGAGCATCACCAGCAGGCCTGGCGCAGTATATTCTCAACATGTAGTTGACTGAATGAGTCAGCCAGCCCAGTTTTCTCCAGTGATACTGATAAAGCATTTATAGCGTGCTAAGCACTTTCGTGTTAATCCCCATAGTACCCTATAACAGGGGTTCCCACCCCCTGGGCCGCGGACCGGTACAGGTACAAGACCTGTTAGGAATCGGGCTGCACAGCAGGAGGTGAGCGGCGGACGAGCAAGCAAAGCTTCACCTGCTGCTAACCATCGCCCCCCATCGATTGCATTACCACCTGAACCACTGCTGGAATTACCGCCTGAACCATCCCCCCAATCCCCCACCCCCGTCCATGGAAAAATTGTCTTCCATGAAACCGGTCCCTGGTGCCAAAAAGGTTAGGGACTGCTGCCCTATAAGGTAATTACTATTACCTCTTTTTATCAATGAGTAGACTGAGGCACAGAATAAACTGCTTGGAATCACACAGCTAGCAAAGGAAAAGGCCAAGATTTAAACCTAGGTAGTCAGCTTCAGAGACCAAGAATGGGAAATTCTTCTATTTTATCAGTTGCTATACTCTGTTTTCATCTTATGCATTTGACCCCATGCTACTCCTTCTGTTTACACTGTTCTTCTACCACTGTTCTCTGGGCTTGAACCATGTTATTTTATTTTTTTATTTCATCTTAAGTGTAACTTCTTCAGAAAGGTATCCCTTGACCACCTGGTCTAGTATGTTGCCCTCTGTCGTATGTACTCATACATAGCACCTTCTCCTTTCCATTCATAACACTTATTGAGATTTGTAATTTGCTCCTTCACTAACTTAATATGTGCTTCCCCCAACCCCAAACCCAGATTGTAAGCTCCACGGAGGGAACAACCATGTCTATTTTGCTTACCACTGAAAATGCAAACTTAGCACATGTGAAATGTACAATGAATATTTGTTACCTAAATCAATTAATGCAGGTGGCCAGTCTGCCCGTGGTTTACAGAGGATCTACAATGAGAGGTGTTGCCTTGATCTGATCTGCTTGTAAGTTATGTGCAAGTAATAATGATAATGGTAGTAAGGACAATAAAATACCATTTAGCAATTCCTTATGTCAGGCACTGGTATAAATGCTTTGCTCATGTTAATACATTTTAGAGAAAATAAAAGGCATGCATATTATCACTATGCAAGAAAAATACTTGTAAGATTTTTCTGTTTATTTTAAATTAGAGATTTACTGAATACCATCACTGAGGGCAAGAAGAGGAAAACGACTAGACAACCTTTCTGTCCTTAAGGAATGTATAGTTTGGTTAGGGATACAGAGTATGGCCAACAAGTGAGCAGTGTTTCCTAGGCTGCAAAGTGCAGGATGGTATTTACTGCAATTGGTGCATAAGGAAAATCACAGAGAAGCATCACCCCTCAGGTGGCCTGTGTGGCAGTGGTCAGACAGGTAGAGAGTGTTGAGAATGGGAGAGTCAAAATTAGAGGAAGTCAGAGGTTCTTTAGGGTTGAGCCTAGAAGCAAAGAGTTTAAGCCTGATACAAAACAAACTCTGTTTACTCCAGCTTCCTTAGTATTCCATGTAGCCCCTTTAAATTTAGCACTTGGGAATGACTTGTTTGAGTGGAAGAACCAGTGTTTGAATGTAAAGACTTCTTAATAGGAAAGTGCTGAGCCACTTTTTGAAAGTCTAATTTCCTTCTACATCTTCCTCTAACCTATCACATTGGATCTGATATTATCTGTCTTGCCTTTAAAAAATCCACTGGTTTCCACTTCTCAGCTCAACAAACTTGATAGTCCTTTATTCACTCAACAATATGCTGACTGCCCTCCACGTATAAGTTGTCTTTCCACCTTTTTGATGTTTATACATGTTATACTCCCAGTCTAAAATGCCTCAAGCCATTTTTTTCCAAATTACTCTGTACCCCTAAAAGAGAGCTTCTAGGTCCACCCAAATTAATCTCACATAATAAATGACTTCACACAAACAACCATAAAAACTCTAAGTTACGTAGTCAATCATAAGGAATTATCATTATTTTATTTTTGTTACATTTTCTCAATCCATAGGCACCAATACTTGTTCAACAGACAGATAATGGGATCTACTATGTGGTAGCACTCTGAGCTTGAAATGTGAAAATAAATATAATAAATATTCACTGCCTTCAAGAAGCCCACCTTGGCATTTAGACATATAATTCTGATATAAATTTTTACTTGCTCAATGTGGTAGATAAAATATGATCGCACATTTATTGCAAGTCTTCCAATCAAAAGGTGTGGTCTATTCCCCTATTCCTTGAATTTTGGCTGGCATTAAGACTTCCTTTGAATAGAATGAGGTGTGAGTTTCTGCAGCCTCAGCCTCAGGAAGATGTATGGATTCCATCTCTGAGCCCTTGGAATGCTTCCAGCACAATTAGAAGTTCACCTATGAAAGATGAAAGACCTTTGAGAGAGAGAGAGAGGGAGGGAGAGAGGGAGAGGGAGAGAGAAAGAGAGAGAGAGAGAGGGAGGGGGAGAGAGAGAGAGAGAGGGAGAGAGCGAGAGAGGGAGGGGAGGGAGAGAGAGAGAGGGAGAGAGAGAGAGAGGGAGGGAGGGAGGGAGAGAGAGAGAGAGAGAGAGAGAGAGAGAGAGAGACCCTCAGTCGACAGGCAGCACCAAAGCCCAGACATAGGAGTGAGTTCATCTTGGATCCTGCAGTCCCAAGGAAGGGGCTAGCTGGCTACAGCCATGTGACGAGCCCAGAAAAAAACAGCAGAACTGCCCCATGAGCATCAGAATCACAGTGGCTTGTCACACTTCAGTAGAAAAATGGTATGCTTGGCATTTCTTTTTAACTCTTCTTTATTCAATAGAAAGAACCAAATATTATCAATACTCCCTTTATAAAGTTGCAGAGAGGTTTATACTATTTTATTTTCCTATGAACCAGAATATTAAAGTAATTAGTTTCTTTTGATATTAATGCTATTCACAACGTTTCTGCATCCTAATGTTATTCCAAGTAATACTGGAAATATTTTGCCAACACAAACAAAAACAAAGAAAGAACGGGAGAGAGAAGGGTGAAGGGAGATATGTGGGTGACATAATTGTTTTCAGCAGACTTTCATAGTGCTCAGGACACGTTATTCACCATCTTACCTCTTGTCTGTCCCTGATGTTCAAGGCTTTGACTTCGTTGTGCCAGGAATTGAACTGAGCCAGGGAAACCCAATTAAATCTTACCACTGCAGAAAAGCACAAAATAATTCATCATTTTGGGTTGTTTTCAAATAGAATGAAAATTAGTTTGGAGGTGGGATGAAGGGAGAAGGAAACATCAGTAAGGCAAAAACAACCAGAATCACAGGAACTGCTAACATTGATTTCATTCCAGGACACTGGGTCAGCCAGAAAGCTTGGCATGCTAATTGCAGAAGGCACATTTGGTGCATTAGAAGATAACAGCAGAGAGAGAGGAGCTGGAAGGGAATCAAAGCAGATCATGCCAAAGGGGCAGCCCAGACTATGTTCAGAAAACATGGTAGTTTCTCCAGTTCTATTTTCAATTCAAGCTCCAGGACATGTTTCTCAGTTAGAATTAAGTTTGAAAACTAGAAAATAGAAAGACCTACCCTCATTGGTTCCTCTCCCATACCCTTTTCCATAGTCTAACTTCTACTAGAATGTAAAGTGCATTTGTATCCGCCTTCCTGCTTTTAGAGAGGACTATGTGAGGGCTAGTGGGTATTTCTGAGGTGAGAGTAAAGGTGGGAGGGATTTTTCTACGATTGTTATACTCATCTTAGTACTTAGTTTACTTGATTGGAGTTTCAATTTGATTTGAATATCTGATACAATATCAAAATGTCTTCACCAAATGTGAAATTTCCCACCTCTTGCATAAAATCAATATTCATTTTGTAATAAAGTGTGCCAAAATACATACAATACAAAAATGTTACTGTTTTCATTAAATTAAATTAAATTGGATTTAAAGCCTCATCTGGAAACTTAGTATAAGTTATTGAAGGGGTTGCCTCTCCAATCACAAATCATACAAAGGTCTTGGCATCTTGTTTTGAACAAAATATTCCAGAAGATTCTCTTTTTTTATATTTATTTTATTTATTTATTTGGTTGTGCCGGGTCTTAGTTGTGGCAGGCGGGATCCTTAGTTGAGGCCAGCAGCCTCCTTAGTTGCGGCTTGCTGGCTCCTTAGTTTTGGCATGCAAACTCTTAGTTGTGGCATGCATGTGGGATCTAGTTCCCTGACCAGGGATGGAACCCGGGCCCCCTGCATTGGGAGTGCAGAATCTTAACTACTGCGCCACCAGGGAAGTCCCCAGAAGATTCTTTTAGACATAGGTCTATATGGGTTGCCACTGAGCAATGTATTTTCCAAGACTGCATATGGTCATAACTCACTGGCAACTCTCTATTTGGTGACGTACGTAGGACATAAAAGTTGTCCAGGCCTAAGAAGTGCTTAGGGTCCTGTCTTTCCATAAGCTCCTGGAAGTCACCACCAGTGAGAGCAACTTCTTGGGAAATGGCATGAAATAGGGCCCACCCCAAGCTGTAATTTCATTTATTTTCCCCTTTTCCTTCCCTCAAAGTTTTTCCTCTTTCTTTGTCCCCTTCTAGAAATCTAGCATAAAAGTTGAAAAACTTTTGGGCTTTTACAAAAACCACTAGAAATGTCTTTAAATGTAAATTCTACTTCCTACTCGACCAAGCATATAAAATGAAGAATATAATGACCTGGCCATCTGCTTATAAGTAGCAGGAGTGAAGGCTACACAGGAAGAACAGATATTCATTAACATTACAACGATTTATTCTTCTCTATTGCTCCCCTGATAGTTAGCATTTTTAGAACCTTATCATTAACTTTGTTGTAAACTCTAAATACCGCTGACAGATTCTTTTCCTGGCTTTAGCATTTTGAGAAAATCATTTCAATACAGTTAAGACAATAACAAAAAACAGGGTCCCTGAGATGGTCATCTTCATAGATGACTTCTAGGACTGAAAATCCTCAAAGTGATATATATGTAAAAGTATATATGTTTGAATTTTTCTGGAGATTAGGGCCATAGCTTTCAAGTTTTCTTATAGAACTATTTTACTCCAAGAAGTTTCACATTGGACCACCAAACTGTACCTAATGAAATTAGTGTAACAGTTAGTATAAATGAAAACACCTACTTAGGGCAGCATTTTGTTTTATAAAGTGGAGTTTTTCTTTGCCCCTTCTCATCTCTCATATCAGGACTGAATCATCCCTCTGTAACTGGTTCTTTCTGCTTCCTTTCACTCTTTTCCCCCATTTCCCTTTAAATTCTCCTTGACAACTATCTTTATCTTCTGTAATTATAGGATCTCATTTTCAGCTGGTTGATACATGAGTATAGAGGTTAAGAAAATGGACTTTAGCTGTGAATCCTGCCTCACCACCTACTTGCTGTGTATTCTTAAAGGATTTTCTTAATTTCTCTGTGCCTTATTTTCCTCATCTACATAATGGGGATAATGCTAGTGTCTGCCTCATAGGGTGATTATAATAATGAATTTAATTAATATGTGTAAAGCCCTAAGTATAGAACTTGGCACCAGGTAACCACCACATTCATGTCAGCTATTATCTATATTCTAGGAATATTTATATTTTAATAATTCACTCATGAAAACAGAATTATCTGTAAAACTCCCAAATCATTAACCAGGAAATGGAGTTAATATTTAGGATTTAGATTCTTGTTCAGTGCCCTCAGATCTCATCATCTATTTTAATGCTGCTTCTACCATGTAACTGTTAGGACAGAAGCAATACCTTGATGGATTACATAGTGGAATTAAGCAGAGGATACAGTGATGAGGTGGGTGGGCCACAACATCACATTGAAGAGACATCCAGCCCAGCTTTGGTAACTGATATTCATTCTTCAGATTTTAAACTCAATATTAGTTCTTTGGAAAGGCTTTCTCTGATCCCTGTGTTTGGATAGTTGCTCCATTAGAAAGTTCCTAGAACATGAACATAATTATTTCTTTAATTTCTGTTTTCCCCATAGAACATAAGCTCCCTAAGGAGAGGGACTCTCTCTGCTATGTTCAGTCCAGCCCATCAGAGCAACTGTTATATTTCACCTGCTCCATCATTACTTGTTAATGGATAGATGATACATAAGTGTTGCAATGAGTGTCTTCTTAGGCTCTGTTACACCAAACTCATAAGGCTGCTGGGAGAATTAATTTTATATATATATATATATATATATAGTCTATCATGTAGCTGGAACAAAGAACTCTTAATCTGTGATCAATTTTAATGAATCACCATTTGATTAGGTAAACAATTTTCTCTGTATTGAACTGTCAAAATTCTTCTCTTCCCATTCCCATTTGTTCTCATTTCCAGACCTAGAAACTTTGTATCTCCTTTCTGAAATAAAGCACTAAAACAGCCTGATCAATTTCTGTCTCAAGATCTTCCTACATTTGGGAGAGAAACAGCTACCCTGTTAGCCAATTAGCCCTCAGCCAAATGAGGAGAATCACTCACATTCAAAAAGTGACTTTCATTGAAGTCTGATTAATCTATTTTCTTCCAAGGTAGGTCATGTCAGGATTTTCATAAAAGTGTCAAAGAGAACAGGAAAGTCTTTGGTCAGTCTTTGGTAACAATAGAGAATGGAGTTGCTCCTTGGAAGATTACTTCAATAATCCTGCCTGATAATTACACAAAAAGAGCAGTGTTTACTTTAAACAAAACTTTGTCTTAAGGCTCTTCATGGAGGACCTTCAAGATGGTGGAGGAGCAAGATGAAAAGGGAGAAGGGAGCACCCACATCTTACTGCTCCAGCCAGGTGTCAGGCCTGTGCCTCTGAGTAGGAGAGCTGCGTTCAGGACATTGGACCACCAGAGACCTCCTGGGCCCATGTGATATCAGTTGGCAAGAGCTCTCCCAGAGACCTATGTCTCAACGCTAAGACCCAGCTCCACTCAACAACCAGCAAGCTCCAGTGGTGGACACTCCATGCCAAACAACTAGCAATACAGGAACACAACCCCATCCATTAGCAGAGAGGCTGCCTAAAATCATAAGTTCACAACACCCCAAAACACACTACTGACATGGTCCTCCCACCAGAAGGACAAGATCCAGCCTCATCCACCAGAAAACAGGCATCAATCCCCTCCACCAGGAAGCCTACACAACCCATTCAACCAACCTTACGCACTGGGAGCAGACACCAAAAACCATGGGAACTGTGAACCAGCAGGTTTGAAAAAGAGACCCCAAACACAGTAAGTTAAGCAAAATGAGAAGACAGAGAAATACACAGCAGTAGAAGGAGCAAGATAAAAACCCACCAGACCAAACAAATGAAGAGGAAATAGGCAGTCTACCTGAAAAAGAATTCAGAGTAATGATAGTAAAGACGCAAAATCATAGAAAAAGAATGGAGAATATACAAGAAATGTTTAACAAGGACCCAGAAGAACTAAAGAGCAAACAGACAATGATGAACAACACAGTAAATGAAATTTAAAATTCTCTACAAGGAATCAATAGAATAACTGAGGCAGAAGAGAGGATAAGTGACCTGTAAGATAAAATAGTGGAAATAACTACCATGGAGCAGAATAAAGAAAAAAGAATGAAAAGAACTGAGGACAGTCTCAGAGACCTCTAGGAAAACATTAAACGCACCAACATGCAAATTGTAGGGTTCCCAGAAGAAGAAGAGAAAAAGAAAGGGACTGAGAAAATATTTGAAGAGATTATAGTTGAAAACTTCCCTAATAGGGGAAAGGAAATAGCCAATCAAGTCCAGGAAGCACAGAGAGTCCCATACAGGATAAATCCAAAGAGTAACACACCAAGACACATATAAATCAAACTACCAAAAATACAAAGAAAAATATTAAAAGCAGCAAGGGAAAAGCAACAAATAACATACAAGGGATTCCCCATAATATTAACAGTTGATCTTTCAGCAGAAACTCTGCAGGCCAGAAGTGAGTGACAGGACATATTTAAAGTGGTGAAAGGGAAAACCTACAACCAAGATTACTCTACCCAGCAAGGATCTCATTCAGATTTGATGGAGAACTTAAAACCTTTACAAACAAGCAAAAGCTAAGAGAATTCAGCACCACCAAACCACCTTTACAACAAATGCGAAAGGAACTTCTCTAGACAAGAAACACAGGAGAAGGAAAAGACCTACAATACCAAACCCAAAACAATTAAGAAAATGGTAATGGGAACATACATATCGATAATTACCTTAAATGTAAATGGATTAAATGCTCCAACCGAAACACATAGATTGGCTGAATGGATGAAAAAACAAGATGCGTATATATGCTTTCTACGAGAGACCCACTTCAGACCTAGGGACACATACAGACTGAAAGTGAGGGGATGGAAAAAGATATTCCATGCAAATGGAAATCAAAAGAAAGCTGGAGTAGCAATTCGCATATCAGACAATATAGACTTTAAAGACTATTACAAGAGACAAAAAAGGCCGCTACATAATGATCAAGGGATCAATCCAAGAAGAAGATATAACAATTGTAAATATTTATGCACCCAGCATAGGAGCACCTCAATATATAAGGGAAATGTCAACAGCCATAAAAGGGGAAATCGACAGTAACACAATCATAGTAGGGGACTTTACCAATCCCACTTTCACAAATGGACAGAGCAACCAAAATGAAAATAAATAAGGAAACACAAGCATTAAGTGACACATTAAGCAAGATGGACTTAATTGATATTTATAGGACATTCCATCCAAAAACAACAGAATACATGTTCTTCTCAAGGGCTCATGGAACTTTCTCCAGAATAGATCATATCTTGGGTCACAAATCAAGCCTTGGTAAATTTAAGAGAATTGAAATCATTTCAAGTATCTTTTCCGACCACAACACTATGAGACTAGATATCAATCACAGGAAAAAAGCTAAAAAATACAAACACATGGAGGCTAAACAATACACTACTAAATAACCAAGACATCACTGAAGAAATCACAGAGGAAATAAAAAAATACCTAGACACAAATGACAATGAAAACACGATGGTACAAAACCTATGGGATGCAGCAAAAGCAGTTCAAACAGGGAATTTTAAAGCAATACAATCCTACCTTAAGAAAAAAGAAACATCTCAAACAACCTAACCTTACACTGAAAGCAATTAGAGAAGAACAAAAAAAAACCCCATAGTTAGCAGAAGGAAAGTAATCATAACGATCAGATCCGAAATAAATGAAAAAGAATTGAAGGAAACAGTAGCAAAGATCAATAAAACTAAAAGCTGGTTCTTTGAGAATATAAACAAAATTGATAAACCATTAGCCAGACTTATCAAGGAAAAAAGGGTGATGACTCAAATCAACAGAATTAGAAATGAAAAAGGAGAAGTGACAGCTGACCCTACAGAAATATAGAGGATCCTGAGAGACTACTACAGGCAGCTATATGGCAATAAAATGACAACCTGGAAGAAATGGACAAGTCCTTAGAAAAGCACAACCTTCTGAGACTGAACCAAGAAGAAATAGAAAATATAAACAGACAAATCACAAGCACTGAAATTGAGACTGTGATTAAAAATCTTCCAAAAAACAAAAGCCCAGGACCAGATGGCTTCACAGGTGAATTCTATGACACATTTAGGGAAGAGCTAACACATATTCTTCTCAAACTCTTCCAAAATCTAGCAGAGGGAGGAACACTCTACGAGGCCACCATCACCCTGATACCAGAACAAGACAAAGATGTCAAAAAGAAAGAAAACTACAGGCCAGTATCACTGATGAGCATAGATGCAAAAATCCTCAACAAAATACTAGCAAACAGAATCCAACAGCACATTAAAGGGATCATACACCATGATCAAGTGGGATTTATCCCAGGAATGCAAGGATTCTTCAATATACGCAAATCAATCAGTGTGATACACCATATTAACAAACTGAAGGATAAAAACCATATCATCATCTCAATAGATGCAGAAAAAGCTTTTGACAAAATTCAACACTGATTTATGATAAAAACCCTCCAGAAAGTAGGCATAGAGGGAACTTACCTCAACATAATAAAGGCCATATATGACAAACCCACAGCCAACATTGTCCTCAATGGTGAAAAACTGAAATCGTTTCCTCTAAGATCAGGAACAAGACAAGGTTGCCCACTCTCACCAATATTATTCAACATAGTTTTAGCCACTGCCATCAGAGCAGAAGAGAATTAAAAGGAATCCAAATCGGAAAAGAAGAAGTAAGGCTGTCAGTGTTTGCATATGACATGATACTATACATAGAGAATCCTAAGGATGCTACCAGAAAACTACTAGAGCTAATCAATGAATCTGGTAAAGTAGCAGGATACAAAATTAATGCACAGAAATCTCTTGCATTCCTGTACACTAATGATGAAGAATCTGAAAGAGAAATTTAGGAACACTCCCATTTACCATTGCAACAAAAAGAATAAAATACCTAGGAATAAACCTACCTAAGGAGACAAAAGACTTATATGCAGAAAACTATAAGACACTGATGAAAGAAATTAAAGATGATACAAAGAGATGGAGAGATACACCATGCCCTTGGATTGTAAGAATCAACATTGTGAAAATGACTATACTACCCAAAGCAATCTACAGATTCAGTGCAATCCCTACCAAACAACCAATGGCATTTTTCACAGAACTAGAACAAAACATTTCACAATTTGTATGGAAACACAAAACACCCCAAATAGCCAAAGCTATCTTGTGAAGTTAAAATGGAGCTGGAGTAATCAGGCTCCTGGACTTCAGACTATACTACAAAGCTACAGTAATCAAGACAATATGGTACTGCCACAAAAACAGAAATATAGATCAATGGAACAGGACAGAAAGCCCAGCGATAAACCCATACACATATGGTCACCTTATCTTTGATAAAGGAGGCAAGAATATACAATGGAGAAATGACAGCCTCTTCAATAAGTGGTGCTGGGAAAACTGGACAGCTACATGTAAAAGAATGAAATTAGAACACTCCCTAACATGATACACAAAAATAAACTCAAAATGGATTAAAGACCTGAATGTAAGGTCAGACACGATAAAACTCTTAGAGGAAAACACTGGCAGAACACTCTATGGCGTAAATCATCGCAAGATCCTTTTTGACCCACCTCCTAGAGAAATGGAAATAAAAAGAAAAATAAACAAGTGGGACCTAATGAAACTTAAAAGCTTTTGCACAGCAAACGAAACCATAAAGAAGACCAAAAGACAGCCCTCAGAATGGGAGAAAATATTTGCAAATGAATCAACAGACAAAGGATTAATCTCCAAAATATACAAGCAGCTCATGGAGCTCAATATCAAAAAAGAAACATCTCAATCCAAAAATGGGCAGAAGACCTAAGTAGACATTTCTCCAAAGAAGATATACAGATTGCCAAAAAAACACATGAAAGGATGCTCAACACCACTAATCATTAGAGAAATGCAAATCAAAACTGCAGTGAGTTATCACCTCACACCAGTCAGAATGGCCATCATCAAAAAATCTACAAACAATAAATGCTGGAGAGGGTATGGAGAAAAGGGAACCCTCTTTCACTGTTGGTGGGAACATAAATTGATACAGCCATTATGGAGAACAGAATGGAGGTTCCTTAAAAAACTAAAAATAGAACTACCATACAACCCAGCAATCCCACTACTGGGCATATACCCTGAGAAAACCATAATTCAAAAAGAGTCATGTACCACAATGTTCATTGCAGCTCTATTTACAATAGCCAGGACATGGAAGCAACCTAAGTGTCCATAGACAGATGAATGGATAAAGAAGATGTGGAACATACATACAATGGAATATTACTCACCCATAAAGAGAAACGAAACTGAGTTATTTGTAGTGAGGTGGATGGACCTAGAGTCTGTCATACAGAGTGAAGTAAGTCAGAAAGAGAAAAACAAATACCATATGCTAATGCATATATATGGAATCTAAAAAAAAAATGGTTCTGAAGAACCTAGGGGCAGGACAGGAGTAAAGACGCAGGCATAGAGAATGGACTTGATGACACAGGGTGGGGAAAGGGTAAGCTGAGACGAAGTGAAAAGTTTCCACTGACATATATACACTACCAAATGTAAAATAGATAGCTAGTGGGAAGCAGCTGCATAGCATAGGGAGATCAGCTAGGTGATTTGTGACCACCTAGAGGGGTGGGTTAGGGAGGGTGGGAGTGAGACGCAAGAGGGAGGGGATATGGAGATATATGTATTCATATAGCTGATTCACTTTGTTATATAACAGCAACTAATGCAACATTGTAAAGCAATTATACCCCAATAAAGATGTTTAAAAAAGAAAACTTACATTTATTCATTTCATTTCCTTTCTCCACTGAAGGTAATGAATAAATATGCATACAAGACATAATTATAAGGGACAACTTTCAAAGTTTTTCATCAATTTCTCATTTCTGTGTTACCCATGCTGTAATACAATTCTGTTACAGCATGTCTCTTTTCCTCCTGCTATTTTTATGGCAATTATGTGTGTACTCTATATTATCTCAAATTCCCTTCATGATTGCGGGTGCTTTCCTCCTCCGCTTGATAGTTTCACAAGGTCTTGGAGATTGGCATCCAAGACATCAGTGGTCCTCATTGAAAAACTCATCTTTGCCTCTCCCCTCCACTGGATATCAGATAGAACTATTTCAGGATAACTTCTATGAACAATCATTCACTGAATGCTATAGGGGCAATCTAAATTTATCCCTCCTTTTTTGGATTCCCGTATCATTAATTTATATTTCACATTTATAAGTGCTTATGATTGTCGTTAAACGGCCAGAAAATATAAAGGTCTGTAGGTGCTCCGGTAGCTGGAAATTCAGAGGTGAAACAGGTTATGACTGGAAAAACTCAAGAGGATATGAACCACATTCTCATTAAAAGGGTTCCTTCAAAACATTTGGAGTGAATGCCATCTGTCCTGGTGATTTGTTTAATTTGATTTGGCCAACAGATGAAGAACATTCTGTGAATCTAGCACTATTGGGTTGCTTTCTCTGACCTCTCAAGTTCAAAAGATACTTTTTATAACAGGATATTCTGTATTATTATCTTCAATGCTCAGAGAGGTATAGATTTCATTTGGCTCCTCATTTTAATCTTGTTCTTATCTCTGTGAATGCCTTTTAAAAATATACTTTTTAATATTAACACACAGTAAAATTAACGTGTGTGTATACAGTTCTGTGACTGTTAAAAAGCTTAAATTTGTATAGCTACCACCATAATCAGGATACAGAACAGTTCCATCACCCTAAAAGACTTTCTTTTGCTATCCTTCTGTAGTCACACTCTCTTCCACCCTTAAACCTGGCAACTTGCTGATCTGATCTGCAGTTTTTTCTTTACAAGAATGTTAAGTAAATAGAATGTAACTTTCTGAGAATGGGTTCTTTCCGTCAGCAAAACGCTGTTGAGATCCTTCCAAGATGTTATATATATCAATAGCTCCTGGCTTTTTTCACTGCTGAGTAGTATTCCATCATATAAATGTACTACAATTTGTTCATCCATTCACCCACAGAAGGCCATTTCGGCTGCTATAAACTTTTGTGTACAATTGTGTGAACATAAGTTTTCATTTCTCTAAACACCTAAAAGTGAGATTGTAGGTCACATGATAAGTGGGAGTTTAACTTGATAAGAAACTGCCAAACTGTTTTCCAGCATGGCTGGCCCATTTTTCATTCCCTCCAGCAATGTTCCAGTTGCTCCTCTTCCTCTTTAGGACTTGGTGTTGTCAGGATATTTTATTTTAGCCATTCTAATAAGTAGACAGAAGTATCTCATGGCAGTTTTAATTTGCATTTCCCTTTGTACAATTTTTAGAGGTTTCTCTAGGCATTTGAATACACATTTTTTAATTCTTTAAATTATACATATGTATTTTATTTACACTTTGATATATTTCATGATAAACAATTTTTTTTCCATCTTAACTTGAATACACATGTTTAACTTTACTGATGTTTGTACCACTTCAAGGAGAACCTTCCCGTCATATAGATCCTTTTACCCTCCCCACTGCTTTATGTTGTAGTCATTTATGCATTACATCCACAAACATTGAAAACCTCATCAGTGTTATAATTTTTGCTTTTAACTGTCAAAACATATTTTATACAACTAAGTAGGAGGAGAACAATCTATTATATTCACCCCGATATTTACCTTTTCTGTTGCTCTTCCTTCATTCTTGATGTTCCAAGTTTCCTTTTGGTATCAATTTTCTTCTGTCTTGAGAATTTTTTTACAATTCTATTACAGCATGTCTGCAACTAACAAATCCTCTTAGTTTTCCTTAATCTAAGAATATTTTATTTCATTTCTATTTCTGAAGGATATTTTGGCTGGATATAGAATTCTGCATTATACTTCTTTTCATTCAACATTCTAGAAATACTGTTGCTCATTTTTCTGGCCCCAGGATTTTTGACGAGACATCCACAGTCATTTGAAACATCATTTCAGTAAAAGTATGCATTATTTTCCCCTGGGTGCTTTTAAGAGTTTTTCCTTTATCTTTGGTTGTAAGCAGTTTAATTATGATATGTATAGATGTGGATTGGGGGGCCTCTTCTTTAAGATTTGCTGAGCTTCTTGAATCTGTAGGTTTATTATTTTGACAAATTTGAGATGTTTTCAGTCTATTTTTTTCAATTTTTTTTCTGCTCTGCATTCTTTCTCTTTTTTCTCAGACACTCATAGCAAAAATATTAGACATTTTGGTATTTTCTCATATGTCCTTGAGGCTCTATTTAATTTTTTCCATCAGTTTACACTTTGTTGTTCATACTGAATAATTTCTACTGATTTATCTTCAAAATCTTCAAATTCACTGACTCTTACCTCTGTCTTCCCTATTGTGCTATTGAGCTAATCCATTGAATTTTTTAAAAATTTTCGGTTATTATGTTTTTCAGTTCTAAAATTTCCATATGGCTCTTCTTTAGATAGAAAAATGATACATCTGTGTCATCTCATTGTTGAAGTCTGATTGTTCTTTCTCATGCAAGTTGAGATTTTTCTTGTTCTTCATAGACTAAGTACTTTTGGATGATATCCTGAACTTTTTGAATTTTATGTTATGGGACAGTTTGCCTTAATTTATGTAGATAATACTAATTATATTTTTAAGCAGGCAATCATCCTGATTGGGTTCAGACTGTGAGTCCTGACCTACCTTCTGTGGGTTGTGATTCCAGTATCAGTTCAGTTTTCAAAGCCTTAGCCCTACTTTTAGGATCTATGCCATGTGTGCACCACCCAGTGGCCAGACTGGTACTTGAATGGTGGTCCATTCCACAGTTCGGTTATCAGAGTCTTTGTACTCTGTTTAAGGTCAGTTTCATACATGTTCAGCTTAGAGATGAGCCCAGGTGTTCATATAGGACTTTAAGAGGTCACAGTCCCATGTTCTTCCCTCTCTACAATCTTCTAAGTACTCCCTTTGGGCTGTTCCATTGAGGAAACCAGGCTTTATGTACCTTGTTGTTTTATGTACTTCTTTGGACTATGCCTGTGTCTGGGGTCAAGGGACAGAAGGACAGAGACACAGAGAAGTAACAAGAGTTTTTCCCTTGCCCTCTGGGGTCATAACTCCCCTGATAAGGAGAGAAAGTTTCTTTTCTTTCAGAGTGTTAGGCTTTTGTGGGTTCCCATCACCCCTGTTCCTATTAAATTATTGGATTGTTTGGAGGCTAGAATGTAAGAAAACAAAGAAGAGAAAAAGAAGAGAAATAAAAAATGGATAATACCCCCATTGTATCTGAATTTTAGAAGACTCTTTCTTTATCCTTGAGCCAGAGCTAGAGGGCTTCTCCTAAAATTCTATCTGCTCTGATGCCCACTTCAGGATTTTAGGCTGAATTGAGTTTAGTCTTGGAGATAATGGACGGAAATCATGGTAAACTCACCATCCATTTGATGGGCTCTTCTACTCATCCATATGCTACCACTTTTTTTTAATAGACTTTATCTTTTAGAACAGTTTGACATTTACAGAAAAAAATGAGCAGATAGTACAGAGTTCCCGCATCACACCCTTTACCCCATACACAATTTCCCACATTAATAACCTCTTATACTATATAAGTATAGTATATTTGCTACAGTTAATGAACCAATATTGCTATATTATAATTAATTAAAATCCATAGTTGATCTGTATTTCCCTCGTTTTTACCTAATTTTTTTCTGTTCCAGGATCCATCCAGGAAATCACATTACATTTAATTCTTATATCTCCTAGGTTTCTCTTGGTTGTGATAGTTTTTCAGACTTTTCTTGTTTTTGATGACCTTGAAAGTTTTTTTTTTTTTTTTTTTTTTTGCGGTACGCGGGCTTCTCACTGCTGTGGCCTCTCCCGTTGCGGAGCACAGGCTCCGGATGCGCAGGCTCAGCAGCCATGGCTCACGGGCCCAGCCGCTCCGCGGCATGTGGGATCTTCCCGGACCGGGGCACGAACCCGTGTCCCCTGCATCGGCAGGCGGACTCGCAACCACTGCGCCACCAGGGAAGCCCGACCTTGAAAGTTTTGAGGAGTACTGGTCTAGTATATTGTAGGATGCCATTCCATTAGAATTAGTCCTATGTTTTTCTCATAATGAGACTGGGGTTATGGGTTTGGGGGCAGGAAAACCAAGAAGTAAAGTGCCACTTTCATCACATCATATCAAGAATACACAACTACCTACGTGATTTGTAATCATTGATGTTAACATGATCACTCGGCCAAGGTAGTGATCCTCAGGCTTTTCCACAGGTTTTTCGCTCCCATTTTAACCATTTCCTCTCATAGGCATTTCCTCTCCATTGTCTCTCATAGGCAGCTTCAGCTGGATTATCACTTTTAACTTTTTCCAGAAAAAAATTAAGCACAAGTCTATGTATACTTTAAAATTTCATCTTGAACTTCTCACATCACCTGGGTTTATTTGGAGGAAGTACCTCCTTCCATTCCTTTGTGGGTAGAAGGAAAAAGGAAACTCAAAGCACACTGAAAACTTAGAATCTTCACTTACCAGTATTCCCACTCAATTTTCTAGCACTGCTATCTGTACCCTAGACTTGGCCGATGGAGTAATTGTTGTCATATTGGATATGTCCATCATATTGGGAAATCCTAGCATAGATATTCTGCCACCTAACTCTAGTACTGTTCTCATATGAGACTCCAAACAAACAAAAATTAACTATATTAACACATCTCAATGTTATCTCTAAAGACACATTAGCTAAATGCATACTATGTTCCTGAACAGTATTTCTGTTCTTTATCCAGGTCTGTTTTCCTTTTAGCTGAGCTGAGTTTTGATAAAGTTCATCTTGACCCCTATTAATTTAGACCTTCACCCCAGGCCTATCCATAGTGGCAAGTCTCTCCTTTATTTTCTCATAGTGCTGCTTTGTCTCCTCTTCATTCCTCCAGAGCCAAATGCACCTTATAAGCAGGTCTTACCTCAAAATCAACCTCCTTAAGACTCCTTAAGTAGGAGTCTGACCTCTCTATAAAGGAAGAAATGATCAGCAATGAAAGGAAAATAAGTGCTCCTTACTGTTTCTGCCAAGGTTCCATCCTCCTCAATCCAAGGTCATCTTCAACTGAGGAAGGAGGACTACAAAAGTTGTAGATGGTTGTATTAATTAGGCATTACTATAGCAAACTAGTGCATGGTGGACGCAGGGGTCCCAGCAGAAAGCAGAAGTGCATAAACTCTTAAGGCCTAATGTCTCAGAAATGGCATAACATTGCTTCTACCACATTTTATTGGCCACAGTGAGTCACAGGGCTTACCCAGATTCTAAGGATAGAGAAGTAGACTCTACCTCTTGATGGAAAGATCTCAAGGGATGTGGATGTAAGGAAGGGAAGCGTGGTGACCAGGGATATTAACTCAGAGTAAGAGGCTAATTTTAAAAATGATTTAAATGAGTCTATTTAAATATATTTAAGTAAAATTACTTAAATCACAGGTTCAGGTGGTATGTGGATGTGGCAAATGCATGAAGTTGTAACATGAATGGTTAAAAGTTGGAAAACACTTTTCTACTCTCATGCTATTCTCACTTTTATAGCATCCCTTTGTCATTGTCTTCGTAAACTATCATCGATCGCTTTCTCCTATGTCCCCCTCTACCTGAAGTAGGGGATTTTTTTTGCAAATGTGTGGCCTACTCTGTGCTTCATAGTAGTGCTGTGTTCTGTTGGTCCCTGAATTAGTTAAATTAGGTGTATCGTGTCCCCCTTTCAGCCATATCCCAGTACATCTAGATATGCTGCCCATTATCTCTGACCAGTAGCTAGTCTATGAAGAGCCAAGGACAGCTGGAAAGCAGTGTAGGTTTTCACACTTTGCTAAAATATGAAGAGTGAACTGGAGTTAAAATTAATCAAAAGCTTCATCTGAATCTCTTAGAACACCCCTTGATAATTTTATAAGGGACTCTAAATTGTGTATTCAATATAAAATCATTGAAGAGTAAAGCAAAATTGGTTGTGATTATTTTAAAATATTCAACCTGGGTTTATTCCAGCCAGTGGATATAGAAATAAAAGGATCAAGTTGTTGGTTTTCTTCCAGGCCATGTCTGCATGAAGGGAACAATTAAGAATAAAACTTGGGCTGCTGAGCTGCATCCCAGTTCACACAAGAATAGCTTAGTTCTAATGTTTTGAAAATGGATAAAAGCAGTAGTTTTACTCTCAATGGAGATCTTAAAGAGGCCAATATTTGTTTATCTTTCAGACTGAATCTATAAACAAAACAGTTTAATCATTCACTCTTCCCTTTAATTTCTTTTTGAGTTATGAACAGATAACTATACTTCCTCCAAAAATGAACCATAAAGACATAGAATCATAGAATATTTGACCAGAATTTAATGTTGTAATCATACAAAACTCAGAGCAAACTGCTGTAAGTCGTTAGTAATATGATAGATTAATTGCTACGTAATTTCATTATTTTATGTAATACTAGGCACTTGGAAAAATTTATTTATGTAAATTTTTGAAGTTACTATTATTCTTTCATAGTAAAGCCAAGTTTAAAAACTTTTTCCTTTATTATTACTTATATTATCTTTAAATTATATCAGTTATTACAACTGTATTTATATATATCCACTAATACATGTATTCAGAGGCAATGTTCTAATTCTGAATTTTGACTCACTCATGTTACCCACTACAGCCTAGCACAAGGATTCTTGCTGTGCTTTCCTATTCTTCTATGTCTCTGCCTCTTACTTGAATTATCTGGGAGCCTTTTCAGTTATTCTCTGTCTTGAAGACCTGATACTAGATGTTCTAGATGAAGGGACTGTGACTATAGTAACTCTAAGTCACTCGGGTTTAGGTAGATGGTCAAAAGCATCAGAACATGACCATGTGCTTGACCACGTGTGGTTACAAAATGGAGGAGAAGAGCCAGAAGCACAGGGAAGTGACCTAGGTATGGAGGCAAACCAGTGCTCAGGAAAGAAGGCTCCAAGTTCAGGTGTCCGGGTTAAAGCCAAAAAGTCCTGGACACATGCTCCTCCATCTCTCCCCTCCAGCTCATGGTCCTTCAAAGTGTTCCTCTTTAGGAAATGGAAGGACGTTTGGAAGGGTGTTCAGAAAAATGCAGCTAAGCCTTCAGGGATTCTAGACCAACTGATCAGGTTTTCCTCAGGAGTCAGCCTTAGAGGAAGATTTCAAGGTAAGATTTCAAGTGCAGTGGGAAGGATTCTGCCAGGATTTCCCCTGGTTATATGCCTACATACCCCCATGACAATGTGGTTACAATTATTTCAGTATTTTTTTACCCCAAACTCACTAAGCTTGAACTTTTTTAGCCGCTTATGTCAACACGTTTTGATATTCTTCTGGGTCCTGTGAGCATGTGTTTGAGGATCAAGGTTCTCGTTCATTCAGTTTTACCAAGCATATCTCCAGCCCTTTTGGGCAAGTTCTCAAATGTGTTGCCAATGTTTTGCTTGGTATTCTAAACCTGATTATCCAGGCTCTTCCCCTGGATTTTTAATTGTTGTCTGCACTTAGTGTTACTGTCACCTTAAGGAGATTATCAGTTATCCAAAAACATTGCCTACATTTTTACCAATGCCCAATATGCCTTTGAAAGCGAAGTGTGAAGAGAGGGTAATTAGCGAATGCAAGGAAACCCAGGTTGCCTGAAAGGGAATTTAAAAGGGCATGAGGGCTTCCCTGGTGGCACAGTGGTTGAGAGTCCGCCTGCCGATGCAGGGGACACGGGTTCATGCCCCGGTCTGGGAAGATCCCACATGCCGCGGAGTGGCTGGGCCCGTGAGCCGTGGCCGCTGAGCCTGTGCGTCCGGAGCCTGTGCTCCGCAATGGGAGAGGCCACAGCAGTGAGAGGCCCACGTACCACCAAAAAAAAAAAAAAAAAGGTATGAGAGTCAGTTTAAACAAAACTTAAAGAAGATTAAATAAAACTTGGATTGTTTAACTGTTTTGTTTAAAGCTAGCTCTCTTTACTTTCCATCATGAAGACAAGCTGGCACCCTGCACAGGAATGTTTTAAGTCATGCATGGCTATGCACAGTGGCACTTAAGAGGATGCATTGCCAGTCAGGCATTAAATCATAAAATGTTAGACCTGTAAGGGACTTCGGAAATCATCTATTCCGATTTCCTCATTTTACAGATGAGGAAACTGGGACCAAAAGAGGTTAAGCAACTTGCCCAGTATCAGTCATAATGACTCTGTGCATAGAAGCAATCAGCCACATCATTAACTCAGTACCGTGAGGACTAGCTGCTCCATAGCTACAGCTTTGAGAGCTAAAACCATTTTCATTCATCTCAGAAGCTGAAGCCTAAGTTTGTCCTCTGGATATTTCTTTGTCTTGCCTTAAAAGGAAAGCATTCTGCTATCATTTGGATCTTTCCTTAATTCTCTCTGCCTTCTCTCTGCTCTTCAAAACACTCAAAACCATCATTTACTCACTGTGGTATGGAAGCTGATTTAATTGGCCAAGAGTACAAAACGTCTAATCAACATTACCAGCGAGCAAATCTTTGGCACTAATTTTCCATAAATGTTAAGTTTCCTTCTTCTTCTTTATGGCTTTCATGTCACTTCATACCTTTAAGTTCACATTAGTATAAAAAAGAAATCAGTATTTATTTCAGAAGTCTATGGTAGCTTGGCAAAGATGAGGCAAATGCTATGGGCTCCTGTCCATTTTGTGTATCCACTTCTTAATAACTTTTTATCTGCACTACATACTTCCAATCTTTTGGACGTTTTTTTAAAGCTAGTACTGTCTGCTTCTGTGATTGAAACCACATAATTTACCTAGCCCAGTAGTTAGTTGTCAGTATGGTTGGGGCAGGATTGGAGGGTTGGGATTGGGAGTGAGAGAGGAGTGAAGTTGAATTCCCTACAGAACTTTACAAAATTACGTATGTCCACTCAGATCACACCTCAAGTCCCTGAAAGATTCTGATACATCCTTCTTCCTTAAATCATTCTGTCTCTCTAAGGCACAGTTCCCAAGTGTGGTCTAGAGACCAGCATCATCATTACCACTTAGGGACTTGATAGAAGGACAAATTCTCCAGCCCCAACTACAGAGCTACTAAATTAAAGGCTCTGGGGGCAGATCCAAGCAATCTGTGTTTTAATAAAGCCTCCAAGGGATTTTGAGAACCTGAATTTTGAGAACTACTGCTAACAATGGTGTTTTAATCCAGTGGAACATCTGGGTTAAAATCACTGTTATGCCCATCAGCTATATTTCTTGGGCCTTTCATTAGCACATCTGTAACTTGCTCATTTGAACTCTTAAATAAGTCTATAGGACCAAAGATTATAGTCTTTGTTCCAAAGAGAACATTGTCTCCTCAGCATCTTCCGTGGACTCTAGGCAGTTCCCATTGCTGTTTCCCAGAGGCCAGCCCAGCAAACTGCTGTAATGAGGCCAGAAGCTCATTACTTTACACTATCCTAGAGCACTTATGAAGTCATTGCATGTAACACTAGGAGGGAGATGCGAACACTAATTTATCTATATAACATTTATTTTTAACTTCAAAATCCTAAGCAATTTTAGTGAGTAGGATATCTTACACAGCCAGATTTTACAAATGAAAAAAACCAACAAACCCTGAACTTACAAAGGTTTAAAGGTTGTTGTGAGAAAAACCCCTCTCTTCCTTTCACTAAACTGAAGCATTAGTTTCAGCTGGTATAGATATTGATACTTCATGCAAGTGTGGGCATCAGTGTTTGCATGTCTGTGTATTTGGATGAATACAAATAAGAGTTTGTGTATGTGTCTATTTGATTGAAAGGATTGTTATGTTTAGTGAATACAAACCTATGTTCAGCTGTAAATAGATACAGAGATGTGCCTCTTTTTTGGAAGCATATCTATAAATATATGCATGGCTGGTGAGATATATGTAAAGCATCTGTATGTGCATGCCTTAGGTCTGATCTTAAACAAGGGAGAAGAAATCCATTTAGGCTCTGCTCTCTTCAAGAGCTACTTTGAATTTTTAAAGTACTGTTTTCATACAATGATATATTTTTATATATAAGTTATATAATGTTTCCTATTATAAAAATAATTTTTGGTGTCTGTAAAAGACTTGGAAAACATAATAGCATAAGGAATTCAAACTAAGGTATTCCTTTTTATACTATATCCTTTATTTTTTTCTCTTCTAACTTCTAGTGTTCTTTATATAACTCCACTCTCTTCTCTCTCCCTACATCTCACTTCCCCCATGATATTTCCACATTGTCAGTATAGACATCTTCTCAACAAGGTCACAGAGAGGAGATAGCAGTCAAGTATTTGGAGCAATTCATTGGCTCAGAGATTGGCCTGTAGCTTAGAAGTCATTTCTGGCTGTCATATACTGGAGATAGACACATAGCACATTAAGAAAATGCAATATTATAATGTATCAGATGGACACCTTGTGTATAAGAGAAATATAATACCAAAGATGCTAAGCAGACTACTTTACATAAAATGAATTCATCTAGTCTAGATCAATTATAGTAATAGCTTTCATTTATTGAGCACATAGAGTAGTCCAGGTGCTTTTTGTATAGGGTGTCATTGAAAATCCTCAAAACAACCTTATGAGGTCATTCTATTTTCTTCTTCTATAGATGAGGTAAATGAGGCATATAAAAACTTTTCCCAGGGCATAAACAGCTTTCTAATAAATGATAGGATATACATTCACTCCCAGCTCTGTCTGATTCCAAATCCTATACTCTTAATCCACATCTATACTCCAAAATATATAAGAAGAATAATTTATAAGTTGACTATAACATTATGAAGGAAATACTAATTTTGGATCTAAAAGGAACTGAAAGATCTTCTGGTTCAATTCCTTCAATCAACAAAGGAGAAAAGCTAATGAATTGAGGAGGTAATTTGCCTAACATCACACAGCTAGTTAGTGGTAAAGCAGGAGTCAGAACACCAAGTTCTCCTGAGTGTCAAGATTATACTCTGTCAACTAGATCAGTGGTTCCTTTGATGCACATTGGCTCCAAATATCCACAGCATATATCCTCATAAACGTATTTTTGTAGTATCAGTAAAATCTCTTTTAGTCTAGACTAAAATAAGTCCTTGTCCCATGCCCTTTTCTTACTGAGATTCATTCTAATTTCTGCTTAGTTTTCTGAGTGAATTGGAAGGGTAGAAGGGAGAGGTGGATGGGACAAATAAGACATGAAGAGACCTCTCCATATTGGAAGAAGGATACAGATTCTGACTGGGATAAACTAAATAACAGAGAAAAGGAAAGGTCAAGATTTTGACTTGCCTCTTCCGCTAAATCTTCATTTCTTGCCAATATGTCCTTTGGACTGTGATACACACTGAACTACCTCTTTCTAATGAAGGAGGTTTTTGCAGCACAGAGGTGGTGAAGGATTCAGTGTTGTCCTAAATTGTGGCAAATAAGCTATTTAGTTGATCATACAAGTCTCTATATTTTTGCTCATGAACTCCAAATTATTACCATTTCTGACTGTTTAATATCAGAAAAAAAATCTATATAGCTGGTCCAAGATGATCACATTTGAGGCCAGAGTCAAGGTCTTTCTAAGATGAAGTACCTTATTTTTCTGGTTTTTTGACTCCATCTCTCTTTGTACAAATACTGTTATGAGAAACCTTTACATCTTATGCAAAACTTAATTAAAGTAATACCATTAAGAACACAGGAACTGGGAATTAACTCCCAGAAATTAATAGAGTCATGCTCTCATTTTTCTAAACAAAGGAAATCAATGGAGCACCAGTCACTGTGCTATTAGTGATTATCTCCATGAGGACAGAAACCATATCTATTTTGCTCACCACTGTGTATGTGTCCTGTTCCCAACATGGTGCCTGACACAGAGTAGATGCTCACTGAATATCTGTATGATGAAAGAATGAGTGAATGAATTAAATGGCTCTTTGTAACAGAAGCCATCATAATTTATTTGTTAACATGTCTATTTCACCTATAGCAGAGATCATGCTTTATTTTGTCAGCTTCATTGAGACATAATTCACATACAAATCATCCATTTAGTGTACAATTCAGTGGCTTTTAATGTAATCACAGAGTTGATCATTCATCACCACAGTCAATTTTAGAACGCTTTTATTACCCCCCAAAAGAACCCCACCATACCCCTTAGCATTCACCCCTACCCCGCAATCTCACAATCCTTCCAACTCTCCCCCCTTGCCCTAAGCAATACAGTTTCCATCTCTATAGACTTGCCTATTCTGGATATTTCACATAAGTGGAACCATACAATGTATGGTCCTTTATGACTGGCTTCTTTCACTTAGCAGAATGTTTCAAGATTTGTCCATGTTGTAGCATATATCAGTACTTAATTTCTTTATATTCCTGAATAATGCAACATTGTATGGATATACTCTTTTATTTAGCAGTTCATTAGTTGATGGACATTTGGATTGTTTCTATTTTGGGGCTGTTGTGAATAATACTTCAATGAATATTGATGTACAAGTTTTTGTGTGGACATAGATTTTCATTTTTCTTGGGTATATACCTAGGAGTGGAATTTCTGGATCATATGGTAACAAACATTTATTGAATTGTGTATTTCATCTTCAAATTTTTGTGTTTTCCTAATTTCCTTGAAAATGAAAATCAAGAAGATTAAACCAAATCAAAAAATGACACTACTTTAATGACATTTAATTCCATATTTAATTTACTATTTTCAATTGACTTGATTATTGCATAATATAAATTCTAGAAGCAGGAGTCACACATGTGAACAAAAACCTATCACTGGTATTTTGAAACTTGAATTCTTGCATTCATCACAGAAACTGCCTAAGGGCTTTCTACGGGAGGTATAAAATTACCTACACAAGGAAGAAAGGAGAGTAACCTATATGTTTCAGTATCTACTATCTATGTGGCATGTAATGTTAGACTGTCAAAATTATGTATTTTAGGAGTGACGAAACTGAAGTTTGGAAAGACTAACTTGTTCATGATCATAGGAGTAGAAAGAGTTAAAGCTGGTATTTGAATCCAGGTCTTCTTGCTTAAAGTTTGTGTGTGTGTCTGTGTGTGTGTGTGTGTTTTCCTAGATGACATTTTTTGCAAATTCCTACCCTAAATAACTGACATTAGAGTAATACCTTCCGCATTTCCTGCTCAAGTATTCTCTACCTGATTTGTATTTACAAAATAAATGGTGACCTACTCACAGAGAAGCACCTGTATGCATAGCATAACATGGTGTTTGTGGGACTAAAAGAAAGAAACCTTCTTTTGGCAGAATACCTCGGATTCTGTCCTAATGTACCTCAAGGATGAGTTTAGATTGGAAACAAATGTACTGAGTTTTGTTCCATCTCTTTAATTCCATTTGGCATTTGTTATATTTAATATGTTTGAGGTATAAAACATCTCCTTAAAACAAAAATTCATTATGACATTATCTATTTGTAGAGCCTATGTAAGCAGAACAATACCTCCTGGGCCATCTTTCAGAACGACTGAATAATTGCATTGTTTCTCGCAAGCTCTTATCTTAAAAATACCACCCTTTTTCCAAAGCTGCAATGAGAAGTAGAAACACATATGCATACATAAGGAAGTAATATCTATTTTTGATCCAGCTTTTTTTTTTCTGACATGAAGGGGTACAAGAGCTGGTAAGCATAACCTTACTCATTAAGAATGACTGGAAGGAGAAGCACATAATTGTCACATTTGCATTTTAGGATAAAATCTCACAGATATGGGATAAATAGACACTGAAACTAACACGTATTGGCCATCAACTCTATATCAGTCCCATATTATGAAGTTTATATTCATTATCTCAGTTAAACCACTGAAGTACTAGAAATAAGATAGTCATTGTCATCTCTGCTTAACAAATAAAAACTAAGGCTTGGAGAAATTAATTTTGCCTAAGTTTACACAATTAGAAAATAATAGAGGTGAGTTTTAGATCACAGATGTGTCTAACATTAAAATCTGTTCTCTTTCCTCTAAACTATTGCCTTTCAAGTTAAACTCCTAAGTCTGGTAAGAATGAACCAAATATCTTTAAAATATAAGAAATTATAGAAAAAAATTATCTAAGATACTTGGGGTTATTCCAGGGAATGTATACGCTCTTCCAAAATGGATCCATTTTCCTCCAAGAATAAAATAATCACCGTTTGAAGTTAGCACATTGTATGCAAACATCTGCTGCAAAATTAGTTCCCAAAAGAGCTTGAAAATAGATTGCACATTTTTAGAGTAGACTACACTTCATGTTCTTATTTATCCTATTGATGCAATTAGCTAACATCTTTTGTGAAGCATGATATCAAATAAAATGAAGGTCAGTACATTGTAGTAATGACAAATCTTGTTAAGCATTAAAATTCAACAAGACATTTTAAGACCAATAACTCCATTAATACCACTTTGCCTATATATTCACTTGAATGCTCACTGGTAAGGGTCTGCCTACCTAGCAGCCCCAAATCTGTCTTATTGCAAAGATACTGAATTTGAAAGATCAATACTTTGTGTGTGTCTGTATGTGTGTGTTTAAATGTGTGTATAATGATGACAGATGTATTTCAAAATGTCAGAAAAAGTTAATGAGGAAATTACTGCCCTCTACATTTATAATTTATTGCAATGAGAGATATGTTTAAAAAACTAATAAAAAGAGGGGATATGTATATATACGTATAGCTGATTCAGTTTGCTCTACAGTAGAAACTAACACAACATTGTAAAGCAACTATACTCCAATAAAAATTTAAAAAAAAATAAAATAAAGAAATGCTCAAATTCAAGATGAGCATCTCCATGAATCAGAAAGAGAATGGAAACACGAAGAGGTAAACTCAGTGTGAAGTCATATATTTCCTGGATCTGGAATTGGAAATAGTGGTGGCCTTGAGTTCTACTACCAGAATTAAGAACATTCTCATATAACGTGACCAAAGCCAGGCTTAAAGGTTAAAAAAAAAAAAAAAAGAGCTTGAGGACTTCCCTGGTTGCCTGCTCTCCTAATGCAGGGGGCCAGATAATGTCTATCAGGGCTAAAGGGTAGCAGGGGAGACCTGACCAGGATACCAACTTTTTACTTTAAACTCTTTCCAAACTCCCCTTGCTTTTAGCTCAGTTTCCCTGTATCTTTTCTGGTGCCTGTTGCCTCCAAGTCCTAAACTTTTCAGAAATGAGTGGGGGGAACCAGGTGCTGTATTCTCACAGGGTCACCCATATTCAGTTGAGTCAGTCACATTCCTTCATCTGCTTTCTGTCCACCTAAAGTATACTAAAGCCTTTCATCTGTTGAACCCTTCCTTTCCCCATTTTTTCTATACCAGTGAGTATGTATACATCCATCCATCCATACATACATACATATGTATGTATATATACATACATACATAAGTATACATATATATGTGTGTATATAGATACTTTATTTGTAACTATGTTTTAGTGGACTTTGACAAGGAGAGACAATACATATTTGATCTATAAATTCATTAGAACACTTAAAAGTCTGGACCCATGAGAAACATAGGTTTGATTGATATACATTTGGGTGTATCCCACACATTTGGGTGACATCCAACAGATTTTTACGCAGAAGAGAACTCAGGCTGCTGCTGCTGCTCAGAACCCCCAACTCCACCAGGAACTGAGAACCTCCCCCCCAAGACTGAAACTAACCAGAATAAATAACTGGAGAAGAGGGTTTAAGGATTTTAATTTCTTAGGATTTGGAGCTGCTAGAGCAAAATTAAATTTCTGGTTTTTAATTCTTCCTTGATAATTTAATAATGGAGAAGAGTTCATATTGTTCAAAATTGGGTTTTTCATGAAAAAAATTCATAGTAATTTTATGGAGTCACTTGTGTTCATTGAGTAACCTCTACTGAGTTATATTTAATACAATGGTAGGGAAACATTTGAAGTAGGAATCATGATAGTGATGAGATAACAACATTGGGGTATAGGGTAATCTTTTAGTTAACTTACTTAATGCATGACCCAGACCCATTTCAGAATCCTGAGTGTGGAAGGGCAAGGGGCAAGACATGAACTCATATTAGTCCCAGGAATATAGATAAAGATGTGATGTTCTGTATTGAAAAAGTGACCCTTGAAGTTGGGAGCTGATTTTCTCCCTTGAGGGACACTGCTCTACCCTCAAATTACGGGGAAAAAAGAAATTGCAGGCTGTAGGAAGTATTATGTAATTTGGACATAGACTACATTGGTTTAAATTTCAGCTCAGACACTTACTAGCAGTGTGACCTTGAGCAAGTTACTTACCCTTTCTATGCCTCCAATTATTCATCATTGAAATGGAAATATCATGTAGAGTTTTGTAAGTATTAACTATTTCAATAAATACAAAGGTTTTTAGAAGGGACGTTGGCACATTGCAAACACTATATAAATATTACCCACATGTTGACTTTCTCTCCACAGTCCTACCATGGTCCTTTAGGAAATTTGGGACTGTAGCCTTGTCTCAAATTGATCTTTTTTGACAGACAAGCTTAGAGAAGGGCTCTATACAAAGGGAACCCAGCCAGCATTTCCCCCTCTCTCAGAGCAGCCTGTCTTTAGGATGCAAGGATTCTGTTTCGCTTCCTGTGGCACAGTGTACCCTGGATGTGGGGGGAAATGCAGTTCTAGGAGGATAAATTTAATTCCAGGGGAAATAATAACCAGCCACAGGGCAGTCTGTATTCTCCAACTCAGTTTCACCAGTAGAGAGTTATATACTTTGATCACCCCTCTGTTTGATATCAGTCTCTCTCAACTGATTCTGCTCTTGGTGGTGGGGTGACATGGAGAATGAGTGTGATTAGTCATCATACTTCAGTGTTCAAATAACATGTTCATTTAATATTCTATTGATAATCTTTTTACATTCCATAAGAGAGAGCTTAGGGCCTCCCTGGTGGCGCAGTGGTTGAGAGTCCGCCTGCCGATGCAGGGGATACGGGTTCGTGCCCCGGTCTGGGAGGATCCCATATGCCGCGGAGCGGCTGGGCCCGTGAGCCATGGCTGCTGAGCCTGCGCATCCGGAGCCTGTGCTCCGCAACGGGAGAGGCCACAACAGTGAGAGGCCCGCATACCACAAAAAAAAAAAAAAAAAAAAAAAAAAAAAAAAAAAAAAAAAAAAAAAAAAAAAAAAGAGAGAGCTTATAAGGACAGAATGTATATTTAATAGAATCATTAATATATACATAGATTTAGATTTTTTTAATATTAGGAGATAATTAAAAGCTCTGAAAGTATACATCAGTTGGGTATTAAAATATAATTTTGAACATCTTGTCAACCAAAGACAAATGCTGACTTCTCGGATGAACTTTCTGTTGTCACCTCCTAAAGCAGGGCCAGGAAGGACCAAGAGAACAGGTCATTGATCTGATAAAAGAGAAAGCACTAATGAAGATAAACATCACTCTTTTATATGTAATTTTGAAAACAAATTGTTACCAACAAACCCTAAGGAACATAGTGGTTGTATTCCTGATTATGTTGTATAAAGCTGATATGTATGCTGGAATTCACTATATGAATTTAATTTTGTGTACCATTAAAAAAAATCTATGTATGGTTTCTGAAGTAAATGTAGTCAAAAATAAATTTATGGCTGTGCAAATAAAATATTGATGCTTCAGATGTCAATGTCAAATAATGTCAAAAGACATATGAAAGAATGTTCTTAAAAACTTTATTTATATAGGTAAAAACAGGAACGTATAACCAATTGCCCATCAAGTGTAGAATGAATAAACAAATTGTATTCTATTTAATCAAAAAAATAATACATAGCAATGAAATACTACACTGCCATAAAAAAGAACCCAAAACAAGGCAGTAGAAAATAAGAAAAATTAAAATGAGTCATGGAAAAGCAATTATAACACATCTTTGAAAATGTGGAGATAAATATCACAAGACACAGCTAGAAGAAGTAAATGCAGCTGCCTGAAGGAATTAGGACTAAAGGAGAGGAAGGAGTGAGGCAGCTAATTACAATTTCAAACACAGGCTCTCTTCACCTTGCACAGTAGTTCAGGACCATGAAAATGACTGTGTAATCCAAAACTGTGCAAAGCAATGTTAACCAATGGGAAAAATCATAATTGCTCTTTAACCTTAAAAAATTTTTGTCAAAATATTAAAAACTCTGTCATAAATATATAGGAAAATGAAAAAAATAATAAAACTATTTATTTAATAAATACAGATGTGTTTATTAGTTATAACTTTATAAACTTACAGTATTTTTATTAATTTTTAAAACACAATTTAAATAATGTATCTACAATTATATTATTATAATATAATCATAAAATTTTTTAATTTATAAATTTATTAATAATAAAATACTCATTAAGTATTTATTTAAATATCACACTAAATATGTATTTATTTAGTACACTGTAATTTAAAATATTAGGAAACTTGAGAATTAAAGTGTTTTATATCTGTGTAAAAAACTTACCAAGATTAATTTGAACAGTGCTTACCTTTTCCTTCTCATCACTGTAACTTACAATATAGAGCAAGTATCTTTCCAGTGCCTAGGTAAATTGCCATACTCCAGTCTAATTCTGGATCAGCTTCTAACATTGTATCCTTTATGCTTTAATATTATGAAGTATGTCTCAGAGGCCTTTTAATGGGAGGTTTTCTGTAGGTGTCACTTTCTCTGAGAGGCCTGCATCCTTTTCGCCACAACCACATTCCTCATCTATGATGAAAAGTTGACCTTTACTGAGTTCCTCTGACTGCATGTCTAGAGGCTCTCAGAGGGCGGCAGTGTCAACATTCTCACAGTCTGTTGTTTCTTCTATAACTCCATTTATGCTAGATTCAAGTTCCATGTCTCCCATCATCCCTCTTCACTTCTTTGCTGCACTTTCATCTTTGGCCAATTCCCTCTTTAGGTTATCCTTTTTTTTTTTTTTTTTTTTTTTTTTTTTTTTTTTTGCTGTTAAACATTTATTGAAAGTTTATTACATGCCATGCATGGACTTTATGTAAATAATCTTGATGGATGGGAATACATCAGTTTTGGAGAATATAAGTAATATGTGTAACAACCAGAGTGGAATATATCCATGGAATATAATCCTTGACATTTTGTAGCTTCTAGTCAAAGATAGCCTGACAGCTAATAATATACAATTATAAGCAAACAAAAATTCATTTTATCTAAATATCATAGGAAAAGGGATGATTATGTAGGGCTGACTTCATGGTATGCAAACTGTGTAGTCACATAGGGACCTGCACTCAGAAGACCCTGAGATTTTTTTTAATAGATATTTATTGGAGTATAATTGCTTCACAATACTGTGTTAGTTTCTGTTGTACACCAAAGTGAATCAGCCATATATGCATACATATCCCCATATCTCCTCCCTCTTGCGTCTCCCTCCCACCCTCCCTATCCTACCCCTCTAGGTCATCGCAAACCACCGAGCTGATCTCCCTGTGCTATGCTGCTGCTTCCCAGTAGCTAACTATTTTACATTCAGTAGTGTATATGTGTCCATGCCACTCTTTCACTTCATCCCAGCTTACCCTTCCCCCGCCCAGCAGCCACATAGCATAGGGATATCAGCTCGGTGCTTTGTGACCACCTAGAGGGGTGGGATAGGGAGGGTGGGAGGGAGGTGCAAGAGGGAGGAGATATGGGGATATATGTATATGTATGGCTGATACATTTTGTTATAAAGCAGAAACTAACACACCATTGTAAAGCAATTATACTTCAATAAAGATGTTAAAAAATATGAAATATTTATAATACATTTAAATATATACATTTTAATTTCTTTTTATTGTTTTTACTAGATACATAGGTTTCTAGGGAGAGCCAAAGTAAGCTTATACCAAAACAAAGAGAAAATATATCTATAGTTTAAATTAAAGAGAAAGAAAAGCTGTGGGAATGAACATGTGATTCTTTCTTTTAAATATTAAAATAAAGACTTTTGTATAGACTTGTATTTTAAAAATATATTCCATATTCTATGATTTTTTTCTTTTATTGTCTGTGTAGATTTTCTGTACTTTGATTTGATTTTTGCCCTCTCTTTTAAGATCAGCAACAAATATTTGCACTTGTGTATTTCCTTAATTTCCAAAGAGCTATTTGTGTGTATTCTGTAGTGAAAATTGGCTGGATATGTGGGCTGGGCCCTACTGTGATAACTGTGGTGCTATTACCTGATTCATTTGGGAATTTTGGGGAGACATAAGAATGGAGCAGGTAGACAGTAGTATCAACTTCAACATTTATTTCTCTTCCAGATGCAACTTATTGTACCTTTTGGAGCAAGCATATTAAAAGAGGGCACAGTCATAGAATACTGTAGGTGAAAAGAAGTGTAGCAGTCCTCTTGTTCAATCCTATCATTTTACTGATGAGGAAGCTGGACTCTGAGCAATTATGAGCTTTTCCTGAAGTTAGTAGTTTAGGCAGGACTACAACCCAGTCATTTGATTCCTACATCACTGAGCTTTCTACCACATCATGCTTCTATAGGTTAGCAACAAATATAGGCCCAAAGATTATTTTAAAATAGTCTACAAGGCACAGTGTAAGTTCATTACTGAAAAAATTATCTCCAAATAGATTTCCTTTAATGAGAAATAATTCATAACAAATAAGACTATAATAACTTAAAACTCTTTGGATAATTGCCTCATGCATCTCCCAGACACCTTAAACTGTGTCTGTTGATCTAAAACACATCAAATTAAAATCCAATTGAATTGGTCCCTCAGATAACTACAATAATTACACAGGTTCAGTTTGCCTGATCAGTTGAGTGAAGATGAATTGCTGAATAGAGCCAGATAATTTGCCTGAGAAATGGATTCACTTATAGATGTGGTCATGGTGAAAAGACAGTCTTTTAAAAGTCTATTTTAAGTTCCTAGAAACTTTTTGTAGTCAAAGACCAATATTTACTTGTATTATATATGTGTTATTATATATAATATATGTATATATTCAATATAATATATATCTATGTATTCCAAACTCCTTTGAAAAATGAAGATTATATCATGATTGATTGCCAGTTGCAGAAATGTATTTATAATTAATCTTGCACGTTTACTTGTGAACAATTTGCGTTTGGAAGTGGTAAGGGCATAAGACCAAATGGATACATATTTTGTATATCTTTCTTTTGTCTTATAACTAAAATAAGACAGAATCTTAGCAGGTTAGAGGCAGAAAGAACCTTTGTTCTTCCTGAACCCAGATGAGAACTCATATCTCATTATTCCCAGCTAAGTACTCTTTCCACTGTATTCTGTGAGTTGTTGCTCCTCTTTCATGAATACCCTGATTGATCAGACAGTAAAACAATTAGGTCTTTAATCTACTGTTCTGTCTTACCATGGTGTCCTATACAAAAAAAAAAAAAAAAGACAACTTAATAGCCAAAAAGACTGAAAAGGTATTTAAATTCTAGTTGCAGTTTAAATGAAAATCCTCTTTAGAGTTCCATTCACTCACAGTGTAACACTTCTTAAGTCTTCTTTTTACCCATCTATCTCCCCCAAGTTCCCTTCAGTAGAGCTCAGTTGTCAATTGCTTCACCTATCATTTAACCATCCTCCATTTTAAAATCCAGCACACAAGGACTTTTGTATTCTCATCACTTCTCTCTTGACTTATGGTCCTTTCTTCTACAGAGTTACCATGCCCTTCCCAATGTAAATCCATCCAGCTAGTACTACCTCTTATGCCACTTTGCACAAGTTCAGAAACCAATGCATAATGATAAAAGCAATTTTTGCTTTGTTTTGTATTCTCAAACAGAAGAGTTGAGGCTGTGAATGTTCAACACTGATGCCTTTTCGTTCACATATCTTTTTGACAATTCAAGTCCTTATCATGGAATGAGGCAAAATATGCATCCATATATGAATTACATGATTCTACACTTTTTTGTTGTTGTTGTTGTTTTGTTTTTTTGGGGTTTTTTGCGGTACGCGGGCCTCTCACTGCTGTGGCCTTTCCCATTGTGGAGCACAGGCTCCGGAAGCGCAGGCTCAGCGGCCATGGCTCACGGGCCCAGCTGCTCCGCGGCATGTGGGATCCTCCCAGACCGGGGCACGAACCCGTGTCCCCTGCATCGGCAGGCGGACTCTCAACCACTGCGCCACCGGGGAAGCCCCATGATTCTACATTTTATTCGACATTTTTGTGTTTCCATGTTTCTTCTTTCATATGTTTATTCCTCAGTATTTATTATACCTACACCCAGTAAACCTTGTGTGAAGAAAGCAAGGCCTGAATGAGTTCTGTAGAACAAGGTAAAATATAAATTCATATGTAAGTAAATATGATTATACATTTGAGTTTCTGTATCTCCATTCTTAATTCTGTTTATCTCTGTGTAGCTACATCTATGCCCAGAAAACCTACTTGAAGAAAGTAATAGAGTAGATGAGGACTGTAAAATTAGTCACTTCGTTTTTATTTGCACAAATGACAACACTAAAATTACTATGTGATATCATTGAATGTAGCAAAGATAAATATAATTTATTCAAATACGTGATTTGAGATAGACACCAAAAAAAGATTAATAACGCACCAGAAATGATTGGTTGTGTTTTTCTACTACCGTAAGTCTATTATTTTACATATCAAAAAAAAAGCTTCATTACATAAACTTTAAAAAAAAATCTGGAGTTCAAATTGATATTATTGTTATCACACTGTCTCATACTGTATTTAACTAAATAAATGACCACAAAAATATCTCTCATATTGCTAGCTCTTCTTAAGTGGGACAGTGATAAGATGAAGACTATGTTCCTTTGCCTCGAATTTCATCAGAGCTTATGACTGCTCTGACACATAGAGGGAAGTAGTGATGCTATATGACTTCTAAATCTAGGACATCAAAGGGATATAGTTTCCTCCTTGCTCTCTCTTGTTACATACATCTTTGGATCCTGGAGGCCCCAAAGAAGTCTGACTTTCCTGAGGCTGCTATGCTAGAGAGACCATTTGGAGAGATTACAGTGAGATAGAAATTCTCAACTGCTGTTCTAGCTTTTGCATTTTCCCAGCTCAAGTGTAAAGTATAAGAGTGAATAATGCTTCAGATGACCTCAGCCCCAGCCACAATCTGTGGAAATTAAACAAAATACTCTTAAACAATCAATGAACCAAGGAAGAAGTCACAAAGGAAATTAGAAAACATACCTTGAGATAAATGAAAGAAAAACATAAAATACAGAAATATATGGGTTGTAGTAAAAGCAGTGCTTAGAGGGAAATTTATAGCTGTTAAGTGCCTACATTAAAAAAGAAGAAAGATCTAAAATCAATTATCTAACTCTGTACCTTGAGGAGCTAGAAAAAGAATGGAAAAACTACATCCAAAGCTAGCAGAAGGAAATAATAAAGATTAAAGCAGACCTAAATGAATAAAACATAGAAAAACAACATAGAAAATCAACAAAACCAAAAATTGTTTCTTTGAAAGGTGAACAAATTTGACAAATAGTTAGCTAGACAGACAAAGAAAAAAAAGAGATAAGATACAAATAAATAAAATCAGAAATAAAAGTGGGGGTATTACTAATGACATTGCAGAAAACCCAAAACGGTTATGAGAATACAGTGAACAATTGTATGCCAGCAAATTTGATAACTTAGATGAAATAGATGAATTCCTGGAAACATACAGTTACCTAAACTTACTCAAGAAGAAATATAAAACCTCAATAAACCTAATAATAAATACATTGATTCAGTAATCAAAAACCTCACAACAAAGAAAAGTCCAGCACTGGCTGGCTTCACTGGTGAATTCTAACTAATATTAAAGAAGAATTAGCACTAATACTTTTCAAATTCTTCCAAAATATAGAAGATGAAGGAAAAAATTTTAACTCATTCTGTGAGGCCTACATTGCCCTGATATCAAGCCAGATAAAAATATCAAAATAAAAGACTATTACAGATCAATATTTTTTATGTATATAGATGCAAAAAATCATTAACAAAATATTAGCAAGGTGAATCCAAAAGCATAGTAAAGGATTATACAGCACAACCAAGTAGGATTTATCCCAGAATGCAAGGGCTTTTGAACATAAAAGAAAATCAATCAATATAATATCCCATATTTTAAAAAACATAGTCTATTGCAATTGACACCGAAGAGGCATTTAACAAAATACATCATCCTTTCATGATATAAGCATTAAGAAAACTAAGGAATCTTCCTCAACACGATGAGGGACACATATGAAAAATCCACAACTAGCATCATATTAGTGATGAAAAATGAAAGCTTTGTCTCTAAGATCAGGAACAAGACAAGAATGCCTACTTTCACCATTGCTATTTTGTTTTTAATAAATTTATTTATTTATTTATTTTTGGTTGCTTTGGGTCTTCGTTGCTACATGTGGGCTTTTTCTGGTTGCTGCAAGAAGGGGCTACTCTCTGTTGTGGTGCGCAGGCTTCTCATTGAGCTGGCTTCTCTTGTTGCGGAGCACGGGCTCTAGGCGAGCAGGCTCAGTAGTTGTGGCTCACAGGCTCTAGAGTGCAGGCTCAGTAGTTGTGGTGCACAGGCTTAGTTGCCCCGCGATATGTGGGATCTTCCCAGACCAGGGATTGAACCCATGTTCCCTGCACTGGCAGGCGAATTCTTAACCACTGTGCCACCAGGGAAGCCCCACCATTGCTATTTAATATCATACCAGAAGCTCTAGCCAGAGCAATTAGTTAAGAAAAGGAAATAAAAAGTATGTAAATTTCAAAAGAGTTAGTAAAGCTCTCTCTATTCAGATATGACATAGTCCTATACAGGCGTACCTCATTTTATTGCACTTCACTTTATTGTGCTTCACAGATATTACATTTTTTATAGATTGAAGTTTTGTGGCAACGCTGCATCAAGCTAGTCTCTCAGTGCCATTTTCCCAACAGCATTTGCGGATTTGTGTTTCTTTGTCACATTTTGGTAATTCTTGCAATATTTCAATTTTTTTCATTATTATAGTATTTGTTATGGTGATCTGTGATCAGTGATCTTTGATGTTACTGTTGTTGTTGTGGGGCATCACAAACTACACCCATACAGGACGGCAAAGTTAATCAATGAATGTTATGTGTGTTCTGACGGCTTTACCAACCAGCTCTTCCTTCAACTCTCTCCCTCTCCTCAGACCTCTCTGTTCTCTAAGATATAACAACATTGATATTCAGCCAATTAATAACCTGACAGTGGTCTCTACATGTTCAAGTGAAAGGAAGAGTCACATGTCTCTCACTTTAAATCTGACTAATACACACCAGGTCCAGGATTCTCTGTTTCAGAACACTTTGCACTCCAGTAAAATTTGACTAGTCAGTATATTTATCTACTAGTTCTCTAGTTTAATATCTGCCAAGAGGATTCTAACAACAATTAAGGTACAGTGATAGCAATTAAGAAGAAAAAGCTTTATCTTTATCTTCATCTCTCCCTTGATGAGTATTATGCTTTGCTAGAAGGTAGCTTTTATTTCAAGGATAGATAATAGAGAGTATAAATAATAATATCTGCAACATTAAAGGAAAATAGTATGCAGGGTTAACATACTTTTGAGGAAGTATTTCAGGATACAGACATAAAATTTAGACTGTGTCAGTTCTTGTGTTCTCAATAAAATTTAAGAAAATATGACCTCTAAGATATGAGAAATGAACAAAGAATTGATAAGACTACAGTTTGAAATGAGAAAAAGTTATGAGAGGCAGATGTGAATAAACAGCTGATGAAAATGTTACAGTAGCTTATAAAATTAAAAATAAAAGGGCAGAAGTAAAATATGTATGAGAACAAATAAAGACAGAGAAGCACTACAGAAAATTAAATTAGTGATGAGCAAGGTGAACTTGAGATACTCCTTAAGGAAATGCAGAGGAAATGAAGGCGATGAAACATGATATTAAAAAGTTTTGGTGTTAATGCGAAGTAGATGCTTTGAGAACCTCTGCCCACTCCCCCCAAAATGGAATTACATTTTGGATAGGACTCATTTAAAACATTTATTTCTAGGTTCACAATTCTACTCAGACCTTCAAAAAGTAGGAGAATTGTTTTGGGAATAGTAAGCAACAGAAATTCCAAGAGACAGGTTTGTGCTGAGGACAGTTGCCTGTAGCAACATTACCATGGGGATACCAAACCTTGAGCCAACTGAAAGGCTGGCCCTCTTCCTGGTTGTCTCTCTCTCTAGATGGGCAGCAGTTCCAGCCAGACACCAACATGCTCAATGAAGATAGTCCCCTCTGATTCTATATCTGAGGGTACTCCTTCATCTTATTTCTACTGAGGTAGCCTCTCTTTGGAAGGAAGCTCTCTTGGATAAGATCCCTTTAAAATGGCCTGTAGACTGCTCCCTGCTGCATGGCTCTCAGTATCCAAAGCAAAGACACATGTTGCCTTGCTTCTAGTGGAAGCTGAGCTGACTCCCATGGAAACTTCTCTTTCCCTCTCCCATAAGTGCCCGCCACAACTTTTGCCTTTAAATATCTGAGGATGAGACAAATATCTATCCCCTGTATTCCTCCAGACTGCAAGGGATATATCTCAAGTTCTCTGAGTGTCCCTATTAAAACCCTTCTCAGCTGATTGGGAAGTGAGAATAAAATACCCTCTCCCCTTTCTCCAGAGGGTATGAGGGAAATACCTCAACTCACTCAAAATTTGACCCCTAAAAAACCTTCTCTAAGAAGAGTTGTGACTCCTTTGCTCTCCTAGCCTAGAGGTAGATGAGTGTCACAAAGCTATTGTGCGTCATTCTTGCAAGTCTGGCATATGTGGTCTAACACTTCTCTGAGTGGTGTAATTAACTGGTCTTTATTGTTTTCTTTCTGACTTTGGGGTCATTATGAAACATAGACAGAAAAAACCTAGTTTTTTTTTTTTTCTTTTATGTAGAAGTTCAACTGAAGACTTGAAGATGTAGCACCTATTGGGTTGCAACTCAGAGTTTTTAGAAACTGTCCCAGGGAAAACAGTAAACTCAAAGACAACTCTCAACAAAACTGAAATATGTTAGCCTGGTTCTGTTTACATCAATTTGCCAAAATGACACTATTTAATATTATTAGGTGTTTCAGTATAATAATGCGACTATCTTTTTAAAACATAAATATATTGATATATCTCTAACTTCACACATCACCAACTGCCTCTCCACACATTTGTTTCTGCTCATTACCATCTATCTAGAAATATAACTATAAGCAACCTATAAACCAGTGGTTCTCAAAATTGGGGAGCCTTTAAAGTATGCCAATACCCAGGCCCCCACCCTAGACTGATTAAAGGAGTATCTCTGGTGATTGAAATTAGTCTTAGGCCGTTTTAAAAGCTCCCCAGCTGATTCTAATTTTCATTTAGAGTTGAGAACTGCTGCTATAAGCTCTCAAAGCTGGGATGCCACTTAGAGCTAATCTTCATTCAATCTTTCTATATCCTTATAGGAAGGATTAGCTACTTCTTTCTTAAGTGATTCTGGCTCTTCTCTTGACCTCCTCAACCCAGATGGGGTCATGGTTCAGTAAAATATGTAAGCATTAGTGGACAAAGAGGGAAGGAGCCCAGCTACCTGGCTCCTGGTGCTTCTGCCTTTTCACCTGCAGATTTACTTTTGACCCCTGCAGGAGAAGAGGGAGGAGGGAAACTAGATTAATCTTTCTGACTTTTTGCTAGTGGGATATGAATGCCTTTCCTATCTGAGCTGTGTAAAAAGAAAAAACAAAAGAAACCCCCCCCCAAAATAGATGTATGCTAGAGCCAGGTCATAACAGCTCAGCAGAGACAATTGTTAGATTTTTAGGAATTTGGGGAGCCAGCTGTTGTCCCATTGGTAGCTTGAAATTGTCCAGGATAGGAACATTTATACCATAGACATCAGCAAATGATACAAATCAGAGCTTCCTCCTTTCCTTCCCCCAGAGAATTAACTGTCAGACATTTACCAGCAAAGCACTGGATGAAAGTGTTGAAAAAGTGCTTCCCAAAACTTGCCCTACTCTCTCATTCAGTATTTTCTCTTCCATTAAATAAACTAAAAACATAAACTTATCTTAAATAACACAAACACTCAACAAGACCAGAGAGCCAGAAATAAATAAATAAACAAACAAACAAATAAATAAATAAATAAACATTCTGACCTTGACTTTAATGCTTCATCACTCCTATGATTTCCCATATCCAGCAAACTTCAAGAAGCTGCTATGCTCATGTCCTCCTGCCTACATCTTCCTCTCTGTATTATATACCTACTCCTTCTGTCTCTACATGTCTCATATGTTCAGTTTGCAAAAGCCTACCCAATGATCCCCACTTTCCTGGCCCCGTCTTATTGGCTAGTGCTCCACGATTGAGAACTCCATTATGAACTGTACCTCCATGTCCTTTGTTCCACTTTCCAGCCCCCATTAAAATGTGTCATTCCTGTGATCCCTTATTCCTTCAAGGACTTATGCTGTGCTACTTACCTTTCTAACTGAGGACTTCATGGAGCAGTCAGTGTCTCATCCAAAACATCCATCTGAAGACTGAGAACTTCAAACAAAATTGTAGAAGAATGTTTGAGCAATTTGAAGGTGAACAGTCACTTGGCAGTGCTCATAAAATCATACCCAGAGTGGAAAATCCCTCTTCATCTTTCTTTAAGGGAAATCCTTGGTAAACCCCCAACTGAAATGGCAGGATCTTTGTTAAAATTAACTCTTGCCTGTAAATATTTTCACTAGTTTATCTAACTGCATCTGTAGCAGTATATTCAGCTCTTGTGCTTGGCATATAATAGGAGAGAGAAAGTGGAATCTTGTTAGGTGACCTCACCCAGTCCCCACTCAGCACTTGCATTAGACTGTGCTTAAAAACGTCTCAGAGGTTTAAGTCTTCTTTTTTTTAATTGTGCACTCAGCTGATATGATACTGTAGACCCAATCCCCTTTGATTTAGAAAGACTCGTTCATGATATGAGAAAATACTTAGGATATAGTAAATGAATTAATAAAAATAGTGTTGAAAATTGTTCTTTGCAATCATAACTTAAAAACCTGCAGGAGGAGCAGGCATTATCTCTGGATGGTGTGATTATAGGTGAATGATGTTTACTCTCTACTTTGCTTCTAAACACTGACATAGTATATATGCATAAATGTCTTTCTGTTGAAAAATATGTTTAAGAAATTATGAAGAGGCCATAAAATTCCTCATCATGGGCTCTTCATAATCTACTTAACAGGACTTATAAAATAAGTCAAGATTAGCCATGCAAGAAATGAGCTGAGCTTTACAAATCAGGGGAATACTTGTCATCTGAAATTTTTTCTATCAGCTCATTAATACCCGATATATTTTTAATAAAGGGCCAGTTATTTTGTTCTCTGTTTATAGCAACTAATGTCTAATAACAGTCCTGCAGAGAGTCAAATAATAAATAGCATATGCATAAGGAGGTATAAAGAGTCTATTCTGAGTACCAGGAGGAATTAAGTTCCTCTTACTCTTTGCTCAACTCCCAAAAAAGATCTATAGATGCCACAAGAAATTAAATCAACATAGAGGATTCCCATTCTCAATAAGCTAGCCCTGTGACAAGCAGTACTTCAAAATCCAGACCAAGAGAGGGTTAACATTCCCTCTCTTCACATCCCCACATCTCCCAGTTCCCTGTGTGCAGGTTTTCGTTCTAAACAATATTTCTAGCTCTTTTTTTTTTCTTTCCTGTGCAAAGGCCACCTTGTTATCTTTCTGGAATGCATTTCATTGTCTATCTTTCTAAAATTTTAACTATGATGTTCCATCTGCTGTCACTGAACTGTAATGTCCCTAAAATATAAATGTAGAATGATTCCCACTGGGAATTGCCTGAAAGGATCGTTTGCCTGATAAACAGCAAATTGCAAAATGGATTTTAACTTCTTTCAATTAACAATGGCAACAGCAACAACCGAAAAAAAAAAAAAGAAGAAGGAAGGAAAGGGGAGACAATGGTTTGCTCAGCTTGCATTGCAAGCATGTCTGAATCCTCTTATTCTTTATCCATGGAGTGAAAGTGGTTGTTGAAGGAGCCATAATACTTAACTCTGATAGTAGAGTTGCTTGCAATTTTGCTGGGCTGGGGGGTTGGGCAGAAAGAAACAAAGGGATCTGCCACATTTCTGCTTCCTATAAGGAAGGATCTCAGAGTACCTAAAAGATCCCCCATTTGAAGTATTTCCTTATACAATTTTTATAACTAGATGTTTTGCCTGCCAACATGCTTGACAGAGAGGGAAGTGCTCCCTCCCTCTTTCGTGGGAAAGTAGTAAAACAACTTGGAATGCTTCAGGAATGTAAAAGACTAGATCATTTATTCAACAAGTATTTATTGAGTGCCTACCATGTGCCAGAGCCTCTGTTAAGCACTGGATAAATTAAAGTATAAATGTCTTCAGGACTATTTCTGTTTTGTAAATAGGTTCATTTGTATCTTTTTTTTTAGATTCCACATAAAAGCAGTATCATATGATATTTGTCCTTCTTTGTCTGGCTTACTTCACTTAGTGTGATAATCTCTAGGTCCATCCATGTTGCTGCAAATGGCATTATTTCATTCTGTTTTATGGCTGAGTAATATTCCATTGTGTATATATATGTATATACCACATCTTTATCCATTCATCTGTCTATAGACATTCAGGTTGTTTCCACGTCTTGGCTATTGTGAACAGCACTGCAGTGAACATTGGGGTGCATGTATCTTTTCAAATATGGTTTTCTCCAGATATATGCCCAGGAGTGGGATTGCTGGATCATATTATAGCTCTATTTTTATTTTTTTTAAGGAACCTCCATACTGTTCTCCATAGTGGCTCTACCAATTTACATTCCCACCAACAGTGTAGGAGGGTTCCATTTTCTCCGCACCCTCTCCAGCATTTATTATTTGGAGACTTTTTGATGATGGGCATTCTGACTGGTGTGAGGTGATACCTAATTGTAGTTTTTTTGCATTTCTCTAATAATTAAGGATGTTGATCATCTTTTCATGTGCCTATTGTCCATCTGTATGTCTTCTTTGGAGAATTGTCTATTTAGGTCTTCTGCCCATTTTTGATTGGGTTGTTTGTTTGATATTAAGCTGTATAAGCAGTTTGTATATTTTGGAAATTAATCTCTTGTCAGTCACATCATTTGCAAATATTTTCTCCCATTCTTTAGGTTGTCTTTTCATTTGGCTTATGGTTTCCTTTGCCGTTCAAAAGCTTTTAAGTTTAATTAGGTCCCATTTGTTTATTTTTGTTTCTATTTCCATTATTCTAGGAGATGGATCCAAAAAGATATTGCTGAGATTTACGTCAAAGAGTGTTCTGCTTATGTTTTCCTCTAGGAGTTTTCTAGTATCTACTCTTACATTTAGGTCTTTAATCCATTTTGTGTTTATTTTTGTATATGGTGTTAGAGAATGTTCTAATTTCATTCTTTTATATATAGCAGTCCAGTTTTCCCAGCACTGTATATTGAAGAGACTGTCATTTCTCCATTGTATATTCTTGCCTCCTTTGTTACAGATTAATTGACTATAAGTGGGTGGGTTTATTTCTGGGCTTTGTATACTGTTCCATTGATCTATATAGTTACCAAAGGGTTAAGGGGCAGGAGAGGGATAAATTAGGAGGTTGGGATTAACATATACACACTACTATATATAAAATAGATAACAAACAAGGACCTACTTTATAACACAGGGAACTATACTCAATATTTTGTAATAACATATAAGGGAAAAGAATCTAAAAAAGAATCACTGTGCTGTACACCTGAAACTAATACAACATTGTAAGTCAACTATACTTCAATTAAAATATATATGTATATAAAATAAAAAAGAAAATGAAATTGATAAAAAATTAGCTCAAGCGTCACAGCTCATCAAATACTGTATTTTAAAAATCAGCTCATAAGGAACTCCAAACAAACTTTATCCCATTCATCAAAGAGGATATTTGATTGATTCATGCTGTTCTTTCTTCTTAAATTTTAGATTTCATAAATCTTTTGCCAATAGTTAAAAAAATAAAGTATATATGGTTCCTGACAATTAAGTTTAATGTCTGGTGGAAGAGACAAATATTTATAAATAATTATGCAAACAAATGCACAATTGCAGCTACGACTATGGCTATGAAGGAATGGTACATGATATATGACAGCCTATAAAAGGATTTGTTCCAGTGATGGGTGCCAAAGTGAAGCAGAGCTGTTTGATCTGAGGTCTGAAGGGTGAGTAAGGGATTACTGCACTCATAAGGGAGATAAGAGCTTAAATTACTGCCAGAGGGAAAACCTCTATACCCTGTGCAGAAACCATGTGTTAGGAGGGAGCATCATTGCAAGTACTGGGGCTAGAAGAGAGAGGTCCTGGCTAAGGCAAGAAGAGTGAGAGTGACAGAGGTGGTTGGGGCTCATATTTTTGCCATGTAGACAAATGATAAGGAATTTTGTCTTTGTAATTTTTATCCTGAAATAATTTTAAGTTTATAGAAGAGTTTTAAGGATAATACAAAGAGTTCCTATATTCCCTTTGTTCAGGCTCCCCAAATATTAACATCTTATATCGCCATGGTATATAAAAACTAAAAAACTAACATTGGTACAATATAATTAACTAAACTACACACTTTATTCAGATTTTACCAATTTTTCTACTACTGCTGTCTATTTCAGGACCCAAATCAGGATGCCATGTTGCTTTAATCATCATGTATTTTTAGTATCTTCCAATCGGTGACAGTTTCTTAGTTTTTTCCTTTGCTTTCATGATTGATACTTAAAAAAAGTATTAAGTATTTTGTGGAGTGTTCCCTGTATTTAGTTTTGTCTGTTTTTTTTTAATAACTGGAATGAGATTATGGATTTGGGGGAAACATACTACAGAAGTGAAGTGTTCTGATCATTATCACATATTAGGAGGTACATGATATCAATAGGACTTAGTACTGATAGTATTAACTTTGATAATTTTGTCAGTGTAGATCTGTGAGAGTTCTCCTTTGTAAACGTACTGTTTTTTTTTTCCTTTTCGTACTCTATTTATTAGAAGAGAGGCAGTAAGTCCAACCAAAGGGAGAGGTATGAATCTCCACCTCTTGGAGACAGGAATATCAAATAATTTGGGGACATCTGTTAGAACCACCATAGCAATGAATATATATATATATATATATATATATATATATTTGGGGGAGATACTTTGATGCTGTGCAAATATCCTGTTACTTCTTGAAGTTTCATCCATAAATTTTAGCATGCCTTGGTGGATCATACCTGGAGCAGTTATTACTGAGGTGAATTTTTATTTTCCTCATTCCTTCTATATTTAACATTTGGAATTCTCCTGTAAGAAAGATTTGTCCCTTCTCCTCCATTTATTTACTTATTCATTCATTTGCTTATATCAATATGGACTCATGGATATTTATTTTGTTTGGGGGAATTATAAGCCAGTACTGTAATCACTTACTTTGTTGTTCAAACTGTTACAGCTGTAGCCATTGGAGTTCTTTCAGTTTGGTTCCTTTGACTTTTGACATGCACTGGCACTGATTTTTGAGTAATTCCTTGCTGTCTGGCACCAGATATGTTGAGCCAAACTTGCATTTCTGAGAGGAACTCCACTTGTTTGTGACATGTTAGCCTTTTTATATATTGCTGGATTTGACTTTCTAATATTTTAAGGTGGAAAGGAAGTGGGTGTAGCTATAAATGGCAACATGAGGTATCCTTGAGTTGATGACCTGTTCTGCGTCTTGACTGTATCAAAGCCAATGTCCTAATTGGGATATTGTACTACAATTTTCTAAGATATTACCTTTTGGTAATAGATGGATGTTACATAGGGCCTCTCTGTAGTATTTCTTCAAATGGCATGTAAATCTACAGATACCTCAAAATAAAAATTTTTATTAAAAAATATATGACAATTGTACAATGACAGATGGAGGTACAATAGAAATATACTATATTGTAGAATCCTTGCACAATACCTGTGCTGGTGTACATTAGAAAAGTATACTGTAAACCTTAAGGAATCCACTAAGAAAATCAAACAATTATATTTATATATATACATACACACATACACACATACGTCTATACATCTCCAATAAAAAATATGAAATGAATTCATAAAATATAATCAAATTAAAAAGAAAATGAGGAACAGGGAATGAGGAACAGTTGAAAAAATAGAAAACAATTATCGAGTTGCTAGAATTTAACCCTGAAAATAAATCATTAATGTAAATAATCTAAACTCATCAATCAAAAGGCAGAGATTTTCAGACTGAATAAATAAGCTAGATTTCACCATAGTCTACAAAAAGTTCACTTAAATATAAATGTAAATAATATTTTTATATTTGTAAGTATATATAAAATAAAATTTTAAAATACTTTAAAAATTATTAAAAATAAAAAGATGAAAATATACACCATGCTAATATTAATTTCAAAAAAGCTAGTCCAGTTTTGTTAATTTCAAAGTATAACTCAGAACAAGGAATATTACCAGTGATAAAGGGTGTAATTTTATAATAATAAAGCCCTCTATTTATGAGTAGGACATAACAATTCAAGTGTTTATGCACCTAATAACAAACCTTCAAAACACATGAAGCAAAGTGTATAGACCTGAAAGGAGAAATAGACATATCTATAATTATATTTGGAGATTTCAACAGCTCTAAAAAATTGACGAATCAAGGAAACAATTAGTAAACATAAAGATATAGGGAACAATACAAAAGTTCAAGAAAATTCACCTGACAGAGACTTGTACAATGTTATACCCATCTTATTTACAAGTACACACAGAAAATTTGCTAAGAGAGACCATGATCTTGGCCACAAAGCTAAATAAATATGAAGTAATTGAAATCATACAAGGTATATTCTCTGACCACAAAATAATTAAATTACAAATTAATAACAGAAAGCTATCTGGAATATCCCAAATATTTAGAAATGAAACAACACATTTTTATATAATTTATAAGTAAAAGAAGAAGTTAAAAGTTATAATAAAAAGATTATCAATGCGATAAAATCAACAACATAATATCTCAAAATATGTTGGATATAGCTAAAGCAGTGCTTCTATCCAGTGAAACTTGAGAAAAATACACTTTCACACCAATCTCCACATTAAGCATAAGATGACATCAAAGGAATTTGAAACCAGTGATGCATTGAAAATAATCATAACAACAACAAAACCCCCAAAGAGTTCAACATTTTCTTAGATTGACTCAAATCTCCAGTCTGAAGGTCTAGCAGTAGAAGCAGCATGTGTACTTCAGGCATAAACACTAATTATCTCAGTCCTACTATCCTGCAAACTATGTCCAGTAATCAATCAAAAGTTGTGAGACATCCAAAACTTGCAGAGAGAAAACAATGTATAGTCAAGAGACAAAGCAGTCAACACAACCAGACTTAATGATCAATATTTTGAAATTTCAAGCAGGCATTTGAAAATAACTTATTATTAATATGTTCAAGTCTCAAGCAGAGGAAGTTGACAAAATGCCATAATATGGGACATTTCAACAGAGAGATGGAAACCATATGAAAAAAATCAAAAGAAAATGTACAAATAAAAACCACAGTAACACAGGTGAAAAATCACTTTGACAGACTCAGCAGTAGACTCAAAACAACTGAGGGAAGAATCAGTGAAGTTGATGATTTTTCAACGTTAATTACCCAAACTAAAACAGAAAGAGAAATAAATGAGAGAAAGAACGAAAACAGAACATCCCAAATTGAACATCCCAAATTGAGACAATGTCAAATGGTTTAACATACATATAATACACCCCCCCAACAAAAAGGAGACAGAATGCATATTTGAAGGGATAATGGCTGAGAATTTTCTAAAAATAGCAAAATACATCAAACTACAGATACAAGAAATTTTGAGAATTCCAAGTATGATGAACACCAAGGGAAATGAAACACAATACACCTAGATATATTATATTCATCATCTACAGGCAAAGAATATACCTTCAAGACAGAGAACAAAAGTATACATGATGTATACAGGAAAAATGGAAGAATTGCAGCAGACTTATTGTCAGAAATTTTGCAAGCCCAAAGGAAAGTTATCACCATGTTTAATGTGCTAAAAGTAAAATGCTGTCAACCCCCCAAATTTTATTCCTAGTGAAATATCTTTAATAAGGAAAAGAGAAATGAACATTTTTTTAGTTAAAAATAGAGAATTCTTTGCCAGCAGACCTACACTACAAGGTGTTTTTAAAAATTGTTTTCAGGAAGACCAAATATGATACAAGATTAAAAGCTTAGATTTATACAAAGAAATAAAAATTCCTAGAAATGGCTAACATAAATATAAATGTAAATATAAATATACATATACTTTTTTTAAAGTTTTAATTGCTCTAAAAGGTAATTTATGGCCTTCTGTGTAAGTAATAGCAATGTGTTTGAGTTGATAACTGAAGAAATAACACAGATGACAATAACAGCACAAAAATAAGAAGGAGCAATCTACTGTCATTTGTAAGATTCTTATGCTAGATGCAAAACCATACAATATTATTTGAAGGTAGGTTGTGATTAATTAAATATGCATATTGTAAACTTTAGAGCAACTATTAAGATTATAAAGAGGTATAAATAATAACCCAATAATGGAGATTAAATAGATTCTTATGAATATATAAGTAATCCAAAAGCTGCCAGAAAAAAAAGAGGCATAAAGGAACAAGAAACAAATGGAGCAAATAGTATTTTTCTATGTGAATCCAAGGCTGATTCAATATTTGAAAAACCGTTCCTTGCAATTCACCGTATCAACACACTTAGGAAAAAAAATGGTATGATCCCTAAAGTTTATAAAACACAATGTTATTTTGCTGATGTAAAGATGCCATGAGCATAATTAACCTTCTTCTAGCTTCTTCCCATAAAAGAAAGTTGCCAGAAACCCAGTGCTCTACTGTAGAATTATGAGAAGAAAACATAATGCCATCTTTTGGGTTTTATTTCTTTTACAGTGTAGGTCTCTGTGCTTAGAGCAATGGTGTTTAACCCTGGCTATCCATAAACATGGACTGTAGAATTTTTAAAAATAAAATTTCAGAGATGCACCTACAGAATTTCTGAATCAGTAGGACTGACATCCTGCCCAGATAGCTAGATTTTTTAAATACTCCATTGGAGACGGTATGTCCATTCATGGCTGACAGTCATTGTCACTGAAAGATCAAGGACCAAAAGTCAACTTGGCATGTGTTATTTATCCAAAGATAGCCATTCCTATTGGAGCCTTCAAGGCACTCTAGAAAATTTTTAACTCTAAGTGAAGAGATACAAGCTACTCAAATCTGGATGGAAATTAATCATTAACATTTAAATATTTGGAAAAAGACAATGTTTTAGCTTAACATACATATTTATTTCAATTTTTACATTATTGTTTCATCATAATGTTTATATTTTGTTTTTTATTGAAGAGATTTTCAAAATCATAACCAAGTGGAATTTTCTCCTCTCTCTCTCTCTCTCTCTCTTTCTCATCACTCTCTTTACCCCATACTCCAGACTCCTGTCTCTCACTCAGTAAAACACATCAGTCATCAGTAGGAGTGTGGTCACGTGCACCACCATGAGGGCATTACAAAAGCATCACAGTTTACCTGTTAATATTTAATTCTGATTTCAGACAAGGGAATACGGAAGATGGTGTTCTCTTCTTGAAACGTAGTTTTACTTGTTATTACTACAAATGAAAATATATATTCATTGGAAAAAAATAAAGCTAATGCAAAACTAAAGCAAATTTCTTTCTGAAAAAATTACTTATTTTAATTCTTATGCTTTCTTGCAATTAAGTAATTGAACAAACAAAGAGAAAATACCCAACCATGCCACCAAAAAAGGATAATCAGAGTCACTATTTTGGTATAGTTTTTCAGACACTTTCCCATGCAATTATGAAAACATGTAAGGAACACTTTATAAAAATAAAATCATATATACATTATTCATTTTTACCATGTTACTGTAATGTTTTTAATTATCACTTTTACTAACATGATTTTTAATTCATTTACTTTTAACTATTTGCCTTGTTTTTTCCTCAATTATTATCTTTCATCTAATTTTATGATTATTACTAAAAATACTTTTGTTGTATGGTGGAGATACATCCAAAATGATCCACCTCAGATGTCATATATGCAATTAATATATAATGTAATCTCATTTACATAGCTACTTTTACTCAAAATTATATTTGGGTGATTCAACAATGCTGTAATGTATTTCAGAGTTTATTCATATTGATGAGTAGGAGTCCATTGTTGAATATTCCACAATTTTTTATCTTATAATTAATATTTTGATAAATATTTTTGAAGGATGAAGAGGAAAGTGGGGGAAAAGTCATTGCCACTTACTGGGCATTTGTTTGCCAAAAATTGTGCTTAGCAACTTTTATGCATTATGCCAATTATCCTCCCAAGGAATCTATAAAATTGATTTGTATCAGGAGCTCCCTGCTTCTTACAACTTCTTAAAATTCCAGAGGCAGAATAATCCACAATTGGTTCAATGCTGATATCTAAACGAGGGTTGCCAGAGTTAGAATAATAATACAAGAATACTCAGTTAAATCAGAATTTCAGATAAACAATGAAGACTTCTAAAACGTACTTATGAGAGGAAGTATACTTCAACATAATAAAAGCCATATATGACAAACACACAGCTAACATCATACTCAGTGGTGAAAAGCTGAAAGCTTTTCACAAGGATGCCCACTCTCACCACTTTTATTCTACAGTTTTGTAAGTCTAACCACAGAAATCAGAGAAAAAAAAGAAATAAAAGGAATCGAAATCAGAAAAGAAGAAGTAAAACTGTCACTGTTTGCAGATGACATGGTGCTATATGTAGAAAATCCTAAAGACGTTACCAGAAAACTACTAGAGCTCATCAATGAATTTGGTAAAGTTGCTGGATACAAAATTAATATACAGAAATCTGTTGCATTTCTATATGCTAACAATGAAATATCAGAAAGAGAAATTAAGGAAACAATCCCATTTACCATCACATCAAAAATGATAAAATACCTAGGAATAAACCTAACTAAGGAGGCAAAAGACCTGTACTCTGAAAACTATAATGTGCTGATGCAAGAAATTGAGGATGACACAAACAGATGGAAAGATACACCATGTTCTTGGATTGAAAGGATCAATATTGTTAAAATAACCATACCACACAAGGCAATCTACAGATTCAATCGTATCAAATTACCAATGGCGTTTTTCACATAACTAGGAAAACAGCTTTTTTAATTTGTATGGAAACACAAAAGACTCTGAATAGCCAAAGCAGTCTTCAGACAGAAAAATGGAGCTGGAGGAATCAGGCTTCCTGACTTCAGACTATACTACAGTGCTACAGTAATCAAAACAATATGGTACTGGCACAGAAACAGACATATAGGTTAATGGAACAGAATAGAAAGCCCAGAAATAAACCCATACACTTATGGTCAATTAATCTACAATAAAGGAGGCAAGACTATACAATGGAGAAAAGACAAGTCTCTTCAATACACAGTGCTGGGAAAACTGGACAGCTATATGTAAAAGAATGAAATTAGAACATTCTCTAACACCATATACAAAAATAAACACAAAATGGATTAAAGACCTAAATGGAAGACCAGATACTATAAAACTCCTGGAGGAAAACATAGGCACTCTTTATGTGTTATGTCAAACATTCTTTGACATAAATCTCAGAAATATCTTTTTGGATCCATCACCTAGAATAATGGAAATAAAAACAAAAATAAACAACTGGGACCTAATTGAACTTAAAAGCTTTTGAACAGCAAAGAAAACCATGAACAAAACAAAAAGACAACCTACAGAAGGGAGAAAATATTTGCAAATGATGCAACTGACAAAGGATTAATTTCCTAAATATACAAATAGCTCATACAGCTTAATATCAAACAAATAAACAACCCAATCAAAAAATGGGTAGAAGACCTAAACAGACATTTCTCCAAAGAAAACATACAGATGGCCAGTAGGCACATGAAGAGATGGTTAACATCCCTAATTATTAGAGAAATGCAAATCAAAACTACAATTAGGTATCACCTCACACCAGTTAGACAGCCCATCATCAAAAAATCTACAAATAATAAATGCTGGAGAGGGTGTGAAGATAAAGGAACTCTCCTACACTGTTGATGTGAATGTAAATTGGTACAGCCACTATGGAGAACAGTATAAAGGTTCCTTAAAAACTAAAAATAGTGTTACATATGATCCTGCAATCCCACTCCTGGGCATTTATCTGGAGAAAACTCTTAATACCCTAAGATAAATTCACCCCAATGTTCATAGCAGCACTATTTACCATAGCCAAGACATGGAAGCAGCTTAAATGTCCATTGACAGATGAATGGAAAAAGAACATGTGGTATATACATATATATATATACACAATGGAATATTACTCAGCCATAAAATAGAATGAAATAATGCCATTTGCAGCAACATGGATGGACTTACAGATTATCATATTAAGTGAAGTAAGTCAGACAAAGACAAATATCATATGATATTACTTATATATGGAATCTAAAAAAAGATACAAATGAACTTATTTATGAAACAGAAACAGACTCACAGACATAGAAAACAAACTATGGTTACCAAAGGGGAAAGGGTGGGGGAGGGATAAATTATGAGTTTGGATTAAAAGATACAAACTACCATATATAAAATAGATAAACAACAAGGTCCTACTGTATACCACAGGAAACTATATTCAGCATCTTATAATAACCTATAATGGAAAAGAATCTGAAAAGGATACATGAATCACCTAGCTGCACACCAGAAACTAACACAACATTGTAAATTAACTATACTTCAGTTTTCAAAAAATGGTTTAAAAATGTACTTATGACCCCATGAAACTTTGGGGACAATATATACTAAAAATTTATTTGTTGTTCATCTTAAATTCAAATTTAGGTGTTCTGTATTTTATCTCGCAAGTCTAATCTAAACTAAAGCAATATAACTTTTGAGATTTTTCCCCCCCAATGAGAAATAATCCTGTGTGTCAAGTAAAAAAAAAACATACGACAGTATCACAAACTTTCCATACTAGGATTGTTGGTACAAAACGAACGTCTAGGGAGAGACCTTCAAGATAGCGGAGGAGTAAAACGTGGAGTTCACCTTCCTCCCCACAAATACGTCAGAAATACATCTACATGTGGGACAGCTCCTACAGAACACCTACTGAACGCTGGCAGAACACTTCAGACTTCCCAAAAGCAGTGTGGCTGACAGGGTCTTCATGCTCTGGCCGGGTGTCAGACCTGTGCCTCTGAGGTGGGAGAGCCAAGTTCAGGACATGCGTCCACCAGAGACCTCCCAGCTCAATGTAATATCAAATGGTGAAAGCTCTCCCAGAGATCTAAATCTCAACGCTAAGACCCAGCTCCACTCAATGACCAGCAAGCTGCAGTGCTGGACACACTATGGCAAACAACTAGCAAGACAGGAACACAGCCCCACCCATTAGCAGAGAGAGGCTGCCTACAATCATAATAAGGTCACAGAACCCCAAAACACACCACCGGACATGGTCCTGCCCACCAGAAAGACAAGATCCAGCCTCATCCACCAGAACGCAAGCACCAGTCCCCTCCACCAGGAAGCCTACACAACCCACTGAACCAACCTTACCCACTGGGGGCAGACACCAAAAACAGCGAGAACTATGAACCTGCAGCCTGTGAAAAGGAGACCCCAAACACAGTAAGTTAAGCAAAATGAGAAGACAGAGAAACACACAGCACATGAAGGAACAAGGTAAAAGCCCACCAGACCAAACAAATAAAGAGGAAATAGGCAGCCTATGTGAAAAAGAATTCAGAGTAATGATAGTAAAGATGATCCAAAATCTTGGAAATAGAATGGAGAAAATACAAGAAATGTTTAACAAGGACCCAGAAGAACTAAAGAGCAAACAGACAATGATGAACAACACAATAAATGAAATAAAAAATTCTCTAGAAGGAATCAATAGCAGAATAACTGAGGCAGAAGAGAGGATAAGTGACCTGGAAGATAAAATAGTGGAAATAACTACCACAGAGAAAAATAAAAAAGAATGAAAAGAATTGAGGACACTCTCACAGACCTCAGGGACAACATTAAATGCACCAACATTTGAATTATAGGGGTCCCAGAAAAAGAAGAGAAAAAGAAAGGGACTGAGAAAATATTTGAAGAGATTATAGTTGAAAACTTCTATAACGTGGGAAAGGAAATAGTCAATCAAGTCCAGGAAGCACAGAGAGTTCCATACAGGATAAATCCAAGGAGAAACACACCAAGACACATATTAATCAAACTATCAAAAATTAAATACAAAGAAAATATATTAAAAGCAGCAAGGGAAAAACAACAAATAACATACAAGGGAATCCCCATAAGGTTAACAGCTGTTCTTTCAGCAGAAACTCTGCAAGCCAGAAGGGAGTGGCAGGGCATGTTTAAAGTGATGAAAGGGAAAAACCTACAACCAAGTTTACTCTACCCAGCAAGGATCTCATTCAGATTCGACGGAGAAATTAAAAACTTTACAGACAAGCAAAAGCTAAGAGAATTCAGCACCACCAAACCAGCTCTACAACAAATGCTAAAGGACCTTCTCTAGGCAGGAAACACAGAGAAGGAAAAGACCTACAACAACAAACCCAAAACAATTAAGAAAATGGTAATAGGAACATGCATATTGATAACTACCTTAAATGTAAATGGATTAAATGCTCCAACCAAAAGACATAGACTGGCTGAATGGATGCAAAAACAAGACCTGTATATATGCTGTCTACAAGAGACCCACTTCAGACCTAGGGACACATAGAGAGTGAAAGTGAGGGGATGGAAAAAGATATTCCATGCAAATGGAAATCAAAAGAATGCTGGAGTAGCAATTCTCATATCAGACAAAATACACTTTAAAATAAAGACTTACAAGAGACAAAGAAGAACACTACATAATGATTAAGGGATCAATCCAACAAGAAGATATAACAATTGTAAATATTTTTGTACCCAACATAGGAGCACCTCAATACATAGGGCAAGTGCTAACAGCCATAAAAGGGGAAGTCAACAGTAACACAATAATAGTAGGGGACTTTAACACACCACTTTCACCAATGGACAGAGCATCCAAAATGAAAGTAAATAAGGAAACACAAGCTTTAAATGACATTTTAAACAAGATGGACTTAATTGATATTTTTAGGACATTGCATCCAAAAACAACAGAATACATGTTCTTTTCAAGTGCTCATGGAACATTCTCCAGGATAGATCATATCTTGGGTCACAAATGAAGCCTTGGTAAATTTAAGAAAATTGAAATTGTATCAAGTATCTTCTCCGACCACAACTCTATAAGACTAGATATCAATTACAGGAAAAATACTGTAAAACAATACAAACACATGGAGGCTAAACAACAGACTACTTAATAACCAAGAGATCTCTGAAGAAATCAGGGGCAATCAAAAAATACCTAGAAACGAATGACAATGAAAGCACAACGACCCAAAACCTATGGGATGCAGCAAAAGAAGTTCCAAGAGGGAAGTTTATAGCAATACAATCCTACCTCAAGAAACAAGAAAAGTCTCAAACAACCTAACCTTACACCTAAAGCAATTAGAGGAAGAAGAACAACAACAACAAAAAAAAACACAGAGCAGAAGAAAAGAAATCATAAAGATCAGATCAGAAATAAATGAAAAAGAAATGAAGGAAACAATAGCAAAGATCAGTAAAACTAAAAGCTGGTTCTTTGAGAAGATAAAAAAAAATTGATAAACCATTAGGCAGACTCATCAAGGAAAAAAGGGAGAAGACTCAAATCAATAGAATTAGAAATGAAAAAGAAGTAACAACTGACACTGCAGAAATACAAAGGATCATGAGAGATTACTATAAGCAACTATATGCCCATAAAATGGACAATCTGGAAGAAATGGACAAATTCTTAGGAAAGCACAACCTTCCAAGACTGAACCAGGAAGAAATAGAAAATGTAAACGACCAATCACAAGCACGGAAATTTAGACTGTGATTAAAAATCTTCCAACAAACAAAAACCCAGGACCAGATGGCTTCACAGACGAATTCTATCAAGCATTTAGAGAAGAGCTAACACCTATCCTTCTCAAACTCTTCCAATATATAGCAGAGGGAGCAACACTCCCAAACTCATTCTACGAGGCCACCATCACCCTGATACCAAAACCAGATGAAGATGTCACAAAGAAAGAAAACTACAGGCCAATATCCCTGATGAACATAGATGCAAAAATCCTCAACAAAATACTAGCAAACAGAATCCAGCAGCACATTAAAAGGATCATACACCATGATCGAGTGGGGTTTATCCCAGGAATGCAAGGATTCTTTAATATATGCAGATCAATCAACATGATAAACCATATTAACAAATTGAAGGAGAAAAACCAAATGATCATCTCAATAGGTGCAGAAAAAGCTTTCGACACAATTCAACAGCCATTTATGATAAAAACTCTCCAGAAAGTACGCATAGAGGGAACCTACCTCAACATAATAGAGGCCATATATGACAAATCCACAGCCAACATCGTTCTCAGTGGTGAAAAACTGAAACCATTTCCTCTAAGATCAGGAACAAGAGAAGGTTGTCCACTCTCACCACTATTATTCAACATAGTTTTGGAAGTTTTAGCCAAAAAGTAATAAAAGGAATCCAAATCAGAAAAGAAGAAGTAAAGCTGTCACTGTTTGCAGATGACATGACACTATACATAGAGAATCCTAAAGATACTACCAGAAAACTACTAGAGCTAATCAATGAATTTGGTAAAGTAGCAGGATACAAAATTAATGCACAGAAATCTCTTGCTTTCCTATACACTAATGATGAAAAATCTGAAAGAGGAATTAAGGAAACATTGCCATTTACCACTGCAACAAAAAGAATAAGATACCTGGGAATAAACCTACCTAAGGAGACAAAAGACCTGTATGCAGAAAACTATAAGACACTGATGAAAGAAATTAAAGATGATACAAACAGATGGAGAGATGTACCATATTCTTGGATTGGAAGAATCAACATTGTGAAAATGACTATACTACCCAAAGCAATCTACAGATTCAGTGCAATCCCTATCAAACTACCAATGGCATTTTTCACAGAACTAGACCGAAAAATTTCACAATTTGTATGGAATCACAAAAGACCCTGAATAGCCAAAGCAATCTTGAGAAAGAGACACAGAGCTGGAGGAATCAGGCTCTTGGACTTCAGACTGGGAGGGAGACACAAGAGGGAGGAGATATGGAGATATATGTATATGTACAGCTGATTCACTTTATTATAAAGCAGAAACTAACACACCATTGTATAGCCATTATACTCCGATAAAGATGTTTTAAAAAAAGAATATCTGGAGTCTACAGTTAAAAATGCTCCCTTCCGTCCCTCAGAATCCCTCCTTACTAAGCCCCTAAATACATAGAGGGAAAACAAAAAGCAAGGCACCAATCATAGTATGCATAAGGTACCTTAAAATAAGTAAGGTCCACTTTCTGTCCAAGGAAGCTTGCCCTCATGGACGTAAGTACTCATAAGTATGAACCTTCCTGAAATAGATGTTATTATTAGTTGGGGAGGCGCCCTCTTCATCCACTTCTCTCCCACTTCCCTTTCCAGTTGTCTTGCAATCTTGAAACAGATCTGGAGAGAGCAGCTTTGCAAATCCAATGAAAATGCTTGCACGCAGCTCTCATGAGCTACCCAGAGTAGCTAGTCAGGTCTCCTTTTTCCAAGCATAAAACTGGTAATGTTATTACAGGAAGGCAGTTTGAAACTCTGTTGCCTTCTTCTTTGGTTTAGAGTTGGGCAAGGACCCTGAGAGTCATCAGCTCCCTTCTGGGTCTGGCCCCAAGTCCCTGTCTGCCAGAATGATGATGAGCTTCTCCTGGATGGCACGGTTATTCATTGTTAGCATGCCATTCAATGCAGTCTATTTAAATCTATTAGGAACTTGGATTCTTCCTTCCCTATAATTTAGAAGGCAGAACAGAGAGGCAGTTTGCTCTTAAAACAACGCAATTGTGAGCTCCTGAGCTGCTCTCAGACCGACTTCCCTTCCGTGGGAAGAAACTTCCTTGATGTGTGCCAGAGATCTGTGTACCCCTAGATAAATGAGAGAGGGTTCATGTAGCCTGTGTTTGATTCTGGACCTTGAAAAAGGGTGAAGTGATTGTAATGGAAGAAATAGGGGAAGGAACCTAAGTAAGCAGGAGATTTGGGTGCAGTTACCTTTTCCTCATTCTGCTACCCATTAGTTGTGTGACCTGAGGTAAATTACTTATCATCTTTGAGCTGCAGTATCCTCTTATATAAAATACTGACTCTTGACTAGATTATTGTAAAGAGCCCTTTGAAACTAGAGGTTTATGGCATTTTACATTAGCTTTTTGTTTCCCTTGAGATTCTGTATTTTGTTCAGTTCTTCCAGCTATGCTACTGCTTGAGCAATAGTCATAAATCACAGAGCTCACAGGCTCTCTAACAACTCTTTTAGAAACCTTTATGTAACAAACCAGCATAAGAAATATCAAGGGCTGCTGCCTAAAGGGCCTTTCAGAACACAGGTAAGAATGTGTAATTCCTGAAAAACAAAAGTTACCAAAGCACTGAGAAAAGGAAAAAAGGGAAATCTATCAGAGGGAAATATTCTGATAATTAGACCAAAGGATGAGCTGGAGTAAAACACAGAGGAGTGATATAGTAGTACAGGGTTAGGATGAGATGCTACTGTTACAAGGTGGTGGTAAAGACGTTACACAAGAAGAGTGAAAGAGATTGTAACACAAAGGAAGGAGCAAGTTCAAGCTACAGGAGTAGAACTGTGTTCACTCTTCTGATGAGCTGAAAGGCTATAAACTTTCCCTCAATATTCTTGAGAAATAAATAAAGCATGTAGAATCACATACACAGCTACCAATTTCTATCCTTGGGTTGTTGGGCTATATGACAGAAAAGGGACAGCAAAGCAAGGTAATGAGTGGCATGGAGTAATTGGGTAGTGGTTCGCATTATGGGTGGAAGAAATTAGTCATGTGGGAGTGGGGATGCAGAGGAAATGATGGGGAAGAAGAGCAGTGATGTGTATCTGTACTCCCTGGGAACACTGAGAAAAGCAGCAACCTACTCAGGAACTCTTGACAGTGTTGGAGAGAGCTCTGGATGTTAAGAAATGATGGAAATTTCTCCAAGTTCTTCCTATACTTTTCATTGAAAAGTACATAATTCAGTGAAAGAACAGAAAGAATATTCAGTTTGACAGACATTTGAGTTAGATTTCATGGATTTTTTTTTTCCTGGGTAGCTACTTCCTTAAGCTATATAAAGAAGTAGGTTTACCCTGAGCTGCAGAGGCAGCTGGCACCAGGAGACTAAGTCCCTTCTTGAGATAGATGCAAGCTTCAAGGAAAAGGGTACAGATTATGTTTTTCCCTCTCATTCCACCCATTATGCATATTCATTTTATTATTATTTTTTCATTCACCTGGATGTAAAGAGTGGGGCATATTCTCATCTGATCAAGAGAAAGGAAATGGATTTGAGCGTATGCCTTTAGCTCTTACCAGTTGATGTTAAGTGTAGTTCATGTTTTCTACCACAAACATGGTATCAGTTTCACACGTGAGAAAACAAAATAGGAAGGAGCCTTAAAATGTGCATGATTATGTAGTGAAGAGGGATATAGGCAGTGGAATAAGTAATGAAGAAGGTTATTGTTTTCTAAGTGGCAGTGCCTCCATAGGTCAGTAAAAGAAATGAATGTCCCTAACTCCATGAACTTTTTTAAAGCTGACCTCCTTCTACAGCCCACTGTGAGTTTAAACTTAGTATCCAGTCAATAGGCTCTGCACCCCTGGCTCTGTGGACACCATGCTAAATTAAAGAAAGAATTTGTCATGGACACAGCTAATCCTCTCAAACCCATAAATCTAATCTGTCTGTCCTCAGTTATCTCTTGTTTCTGTTTAATTTAGCTCTCAAAATTAACAGCTAGACAATCTACCATGAAAAACAAGCTATAAGTACATACTGAACACCTACTCTGTGCAAGTTCTGTGTTAAAAATCCCTGAAAAAACAAAGGTGAAAAGAAAATCTCTGCCTTAAGTTCTCACTCCAGATTTAAATAAGGGGAAAAACATTTAACAAAGCTAATTCATAGGAAAATATGTAAAAGAAAGCTCAGAAAACGAATGGAAGAAATGTTGAAAATAATAAAAAGATAGGAAAATGCACAGAAAAAAGATACATGGCTTAAAAACAGCTAAAAAGATAAATAACCAAACAAATGCAATTCATGTACACAATACATATTATAATAACATGTTAGAATTTCTTGTCAGCTTGGGAAAAACGGGAGCCATCCAGTTGAGTATGAGGAAAAATAAATCCTCATATGAACTGTTGGTAAGTTTTGGAAGGGAACTTGTAAAACATTATCTACATTTTAAGTGTATATACATTTGACCTAATTACTTTTTGATAAATCTCTCCTCTAAATGTTATATAAGTATTCTATATAAGAGCAGAAATAGTCATCATCAAATTGCTTGTTATAGCAAAACATTGGAAACAACCTAAAAGATTATATATATTATGATCACATTAAAATGTGTGTGCATGGGCCTGTGTGTGTGTGGGTACATGTGTGTATGTGCACTTGGAGGAGACAACAAAAGAGAGAGTGTAAGGGAAGGACTGAATATGAGCTCTGTGAAGCACAGACTGGGTTCTTTTTCTAGGTACACTAACTACAGATGCATAGAAAAATAAGTCTAAACAATAATAAGTCTAATCAATAATAAATTCTAGCAGTTGTTACTTTGGTGGCTAACCTGTAGAGAAGTTAGTGGTCTTTCCATTTTTTCTTTATACATCTCCATGCAATTTCAATTTATTATAGCTAGTAGGTAGTACTTTTGTAATTTAAAAATCAATAGGAAAAATTAGGAGATGCCACAAAGTACTACATGTTATTATTCAGGTGAATTATAGAGACAGAAAAAGTGATATAGGGATTCAGAAAAGCTAGAGTGAATTCCCAACTGGTTTAATCATGAAGGAGTAATGACAGGGGTCACGTTTAAGTTAGCTCTCAGAGAACACTGCTTTAGAATCCATGGGGTCTGGGTATTAGCCTCATTTTAGTTGCCAACTCACTGCAGGTTGCTGGCACAGTGAAAAGAGCATAGACATCAGATTTCTAAGCTGTGGGTCTAGAATGTGGGGCTTTCACCCACTAAAGGAATTAGGTCTGCCTAATCTTTCTGTTTCTCAGTTTAAAATAAAGGACTTCAGACAAGTATCCCCCAAGACCGTTTCAGTTCAATAGTTAAGTGATATTTGAGGAGGAATGAAATTTCTGGGGGAGGAGGAATAAGAAGGTGGAATGGTACATCCTTAGTTCTGAAAGTAGTGAGTAAACCATTTTTCCCCCACAGAAAAATGTTCATACAGAAGGATAATGGCAAATATTGCTGAAAAGGGAAGTATGACTCCAATGGTAGATAGCTCTGAATGTCAGTCTAAAGAGGATGAGCTTTATCTAATGGGAAATCACTGATGATTTCGGAGTAGGAGACTTACCTTGCCAAACTGATGCTTCAGGAAATGTAATGTGGCAGTGATATGAAGGAATAGGGACTAGAACTAGGGGGAAGGGTTATTTGGGGGTCTTGTCAACAGGCAAAGGTGAGGTAGATAACAGAGGCCTGGGGGTTGGAAGATTTTGTTGTAATTTTGTTGCTGTTATTTCAGCTTGTGGAATAAAATATATTAAATAGAAATGTGAATGTCACTATAGGATCCTGTTCTGGGGGAAAAAAGGGGGGAGCATTCACATTTAAGCTCTGGGTGATATTTATTAGATCCTTGTCATTTATTTATAAACTGTACGGGGTACCTCTAAAAATCTGTATTCTTGCCTGAAAATGGAAATGGGATGATCTGCCCAACATTAGCCAACACAAACACTTTGCATTAAAAATAGAAAACCACAAAGCATGTGTACAACACACAGAAAAGATCACACGGAGCTTCCCCCACCCATATTTAAATTTTGAAATTTTTGTTTTAACAAGTGAAATACTGGAAGGGTTAAATTTTTTTTTTTTTTTGTCAAATTTGTGACATAGATTTCTTTTGTAAAGAGGAAAATATTTTTTATTTTTGTACATTTTGCTCATTTACATGGCCCTTATAAACACTTCAACTCAACTGAATATACACAAATCTTTTTTTTATTTAACATCTTTATTGGAGTATAATTGCTTTGCAATGGTGTGTTAGTTTCTGCTTTATAACAAAGTGAATCAGTTATACGTATACATATGTCCCCATATCCCCTCCCTCTTGCATCTCCCTCCCAACCTCCCTATCCTACCCCTCTAGGTGGTCACAAAGCACCAAGCTAATCTCCCTGTGCTATGCGGCTGCTTCCCACTAGCTATCTGTTTTACATTTGGTAGTGTATATATGTCCATGCCACTCTCTCACTTTGTCCCAGCTTACCCTTACCCTTCCCTGTGTCCTCAAGTCCATTCTCTATGTCTGTGTCTTTATTCCTGTCCTGCCCCTAGGTTCTTCAGAACCTTTTTTTTTTTTTAGATTCCATATATATGTATTAGCATACGGAATATACACAACTCTTTGAAGGAAGGATGCTGGGGATTACAACATTGTTTTGCATGAGGGAAATTTAACTCAGAGAGCCTATGGTAATTTACCCAAAGGTAAACTTACCCAAAGGCTGTTTAGCGGAGTAAACAGAGTAGATGCCCATATCTCTTTCAGTGTACTTACTCTGATAAAAATATGTTCCAAGATGTAATTATTACTAAAGAGTACTTTCTCATACAATTTCACATAGAACATCTGAGTAAATGTAAGTGGTTTCCAGAAAAAAAAATTGGTTTATTTATAATTGCATTATAAGGTTTATAATGTAACTAGCTATATATCAGGGAATAAAGCTGCTGCATGTGCCCCTCACTGAAGGTGAAGCTTGTCACTCAGAAGATACATTTCTCCCTCCAGCATGCCCAGCAGGGACAAGCTGCCTGGTGGTTATGTCATTCTTATAAGCTATCATGATGAGAATGGCCTCACCATTTTCCCAAATCTTCTTTCCTTTTTCTAGAGCTGAATTTCATTTTTTTCCTCCCAAGCTAAAGAAACATTATACTACTTTTCTCCAATCGGATCCATACCATGCAATGATTTCTAGAAATACCAACCACAGTCGTTTTTCATACTGTAACCATGCCAAAAATTAACCATGAAAAATTGCCACATTAGGAAAAATTTCTTTTTTGCACATCCTGAGGATGGATATAGTCTGTGTGATGGTTGAGATAACACTGGAGTCATTTCTGGATGTTTCTTGACACTTACTGAGGAATAGTCAAAACGTTGGTTATTTTGAAAGTTATGTTGAGGTCTTGTGCTTGAGTATAGGAAGTGGAGAGGTGGAAGTGGAACATTCTGCTGATACACGGATATTTATCATTTGCATTAATATGGATCTGCTGAGGAGCAAATGCCTATATGGATTTAGATTGCATCTAAGAGATTTATTTACTGGAGGAAGAAGCAGGCAAGGCAGGGAGATCCTTTAGATAGCAATACACATCTAACATTTTTGGAAGTTAAGAGGCAAGGAAGGAGGATTGGGTACAAAGAATCTTGGACTGTTGCACAGTTCAAAGAATGGTTTAGCCAGGTCAACATGGAGTCCTTGAACCAAAGCTACTAGTTGGAGTAGTCCCACATCTCGCCAGCTTGGCCTGCCTTGGCACCTCTGCCAGGCGTAGTCATTCACTAGAGCAGTCTATGGAAAATATGGCCTTCGTGATCCAGGACAGCAGCTAGGGTCACCAGTCAACTGAGCTCAACCCAGCAGGAGGTTTGAGCGGTCTATGGGACTGTATGGCATGGCTGCCACACGTTCGTATTACTCATTCCTCAGAAAAATGTTTCTCTAAAACAGCTTTGGTATTTTAATATCATTAGATGTTAGTCTGATTTGCCTCGAGATTCAGGTGATCCATTATGAAGTCAAAAATACTGAATGTCGGGCTTCCCTGGTGACGCAGTGGTTGAGAGTCTGCCTGCCGATGCAGGGGACACGGGTTCGTGCCCCGGTCCGGGAAGATCCCACATGCCGCGGAGCGGCTGGGCCCGTGAGCCATGGCCGCTGAGCCTGTGCGTCCGGAGCCTGTGCTCCGCAGCGGGAGAGGCCACAGCAGTGAGAAGCCCGTGTACCGCAAAAAAAAAAAAAAAAAATACTGAATGTAATTTAAAAGCTGCTCAGCTAGAATTATTATACATGTCTTGGTTAAATTTATTTTTTTGTTTTGTGTACGTATACATGGGTGCATAAAGACAGACCTCTATATTAATATAAAATACATCTGTAGTATAATAAATATGTTGTGCATATCTTCTATTTAAATTTAGACTTACGCAAGAAAGTTATACTGACAAGCCATATTGGCATCTCTATAGTAACAGGACTAATTGGTGGCTCTTAGAAGGAATACTTCTGAAGATCAATGGCATAATGATTACTGTTTCCTGCAGTGAGTTTTAAGAACTTCACAAATGAATCTTAAAAGCAATAGATTTAATTAAATAGATTTATTTAATTTTTTACTTGTTTCAACTCTACAGAGTAATTTGTGAGTCTTAGTCAAAGAAGGATACCTGGTCACTTAAACAAGGACATTAAGTTTTTTGTTTTTTGTGGGAGTTTTTTTGCGGTAGGCAGGGCTCTCACTGTTGTGGCCTGTCCCGTTGCGGAGCACAGGCTCCGGATGCACAGGCTCAGCGGCCATGGCTCACGGGCCCAGCCGCTCCGTGGCACGTGGGATCTTCCCGGACCGGGGCACGAACCCGTGTCCCCCACATCGGCAGGCAGACTCTCAACCACTGTGCCACCAGGGAAGCCCCGACATTAAGTTTTATAAAAGTTAGGCAAGTCAGATCTGTGTGTGTGCTTATAAATATTTATATTTACATGAAATTAACACAGTCACTAATAACTGGATTTATTGTTAGCAAAAGAATGAAAAGGAACATGGCACAAAAATTCAGAAGACCTGAGTTTGGGTGTTCTGCTATATGCTAATAAGTGACCTTAGAGGAATCAATTTAACCTTTTTAATCTTCAGTTTTATCATTTAGAAAATAGAGATAATTGCTCGAATGCCTTCTTCATATAGTTTGTGGGAAAGTCAAATGAGCTATGAGATCACACGGGAGTAACTCTGGATGTTTCTGTGAAAACACTAAAAACTGGAATTGTGACATGAAGGATAAATCGTCCATAGGGGTTGTTCATAGTGTGGCAGCATTCTTACTTCAACAGAGTTGAATAACCTTCCTGAAAGTTGCTCTGTATTGTCTCCCAGTGAAAACATATAGAATTCATCCATGTCCATAAATTCTTCTCTGGGAGGAGAGATGACTGTCTTCTCATTCATTTATTTGCTCAACAAATATTAACCAAGCTCCTTTCAGGCACTGTTCTAGACACTGAGGGGTGCAACAGGAAATAAGAGTGAATCAGATAGACAAAGTCCCTGTTCTCAGGGAGCTTACAGTCCATGTAAGCTCTGAAATGGAGATTGTGTGCAGGAAGTCTATTAGGGATCAACACATGTCAGAGTAAGTGAAGCAAGTTTGGGTGGAGGGAAAGGCTAAACTGAGACTTAGTTGCTACAAGGGCTTCAGAAAACCCCAGAGGCATTTCTAGAGTTGGGATGGCCTTGGCACTGACCATGTACTTGATGTGGGTTACCCCTAGGAAGGGACAAAACCTTGAGTGAGACAGCTTCCTTTAACCAAGGCCAATTTCCAGTGGAGCAGGTTTATAACCTGTGAGCAGGTAACAGTCTCCACAGCTTGGAGAATGAGTATCTGGTTCCTGAAGGGACATCTAAGTGGTGTATCACAGCATTCAGTACAACAAATAAATGTATGCTGTGTCAGGTGGTAACTGGTGCTATGGAGAAAAATAAGACAAACAAAGCATGAAAGTCTCCAAGACAAAGGGGGCTTTTATACAGAAAAGACTATAGATTATTTTGAGAAGAGACCTAAGAGAGGTGAAAGCACAAAGCATGCAGATTTCTGTGGTCAGAACTTTCCAAGTAAATGATATGACATATACCTGCAAAGGCTCTGAGGTAGGACATGGTGGCTGATGTGTTTGAAGAAGAACAAGGAAACTGTTAGGGCTTAAGTGGCATGAATAGTGGGGAGTTAGGTAAGATGTGAGGTCAGAGAGCTGGTTCAGGAGCAGGGGAGTCAGGCAGAGTCGTACTCACCAGATACTAATTGAGTTTCTACTCTAGCCAGGGTTGATGAACAAGATATCAGTAAGCAGTAATGACTAGGCATCTGCTGTTGTGAAGTTTATATTCAAATAGAGGGCTGGGAAACATGGATCAGAAGATAATAGACAAAAATATAAAAGATTATATTTAACAGTGGTCAGCACTAAAAAGAAAATTTCTAAAGGATAAAGTGGTAAAAAATGAATGATATAGAGAGGTATCTTTAAATTATGCGATCAGGAAAGTATCTTTGAAAAGGTGGTGTTAGAACTGAAAACTGTATCACCTAAAAATGACATCAGAATCGACCTGTAAATTAGTGAATATGTAGAAGCTGTATACAACACTTTTTCCTCTCATTTAATTAGCTTCTGAGAAAATTATATCGGGTATGATTAACTTTAATTGTGCCAGCCTTGTTACCCAGGTACAAGATGCTACTGGATTGACTCCTGAGGACTGTCAGACCACCAAACCCTTGGGTTCATTGTTATAGGCATGAGACTGGATCATCCCAGATCATTAAAATCACTTCTGAAATTCAGGGCCAATGAATGTCCAAGAAACAGAATTGGTCTAATTGAACCACCATTTGTCAATTTTTTATTACCTTATTTAATTAGACCCTGGTGAATGAGACTAAGGCAGTCTTCTTTGTGAATCAATTAACTTCAAACAGTTCTGCAGTCACTTAGAAAACTTATTATCTCAACTAACATTTCAATTCAGTTCACCTCAAAAATGCTTATTAATGACTTATCATGTACAAAGCACAATGCTGGATGCAACAAGCATACATAAATGATCAATACATAGCCCATGTCCCCAGAAGATTACAAGAGAACTAGAGGAGGGGATATTTATGGAAGAATAGAGCACCAGGCTGACTGTGGTAAGTATTATGGAAACACAGTGGCTAATCATTGATTATTAAACACTTCTTTTGATCATGAAACAGATAAGTGAATTTAAAGCAACCCATCAGCACTACTAAAATAAAAGTTGAAGAGCATGTCTTTGACCAACATTAACAGGTGATAGAAAATATAATATATTAATTTACTTATTCATTTTGCATCTTTATCAAGTGCAATGGATTATATTGTGTCCCTCCAAAATTCGTATGTTGAAATCCTCACCCCAGTACCTCAGAATGTGACCTTTTTTGGAAATAGGGTCTTTACAAGTTAAAATGAAGTCATTAGGGTACGCCCTAAATTTGAATACAAACTTACCAAATTTGGAGAACACCATGTGAACATGAAGCCTCTCCTTACAAGCCAAGGAGAGAAGCCTGGAACAGATCCTTCTCTTGAAGCCCTCAGAAGAAACTAACCCTACCAACACCTTGATTTCAGACTTCTGTCCTCCAGAATTTTGAGACAATATTACTCTGTTGTTTAAGCCAACCAGTTTGTGGTACTTTGTTATGATGGTCCTAGCAAACTCACTAGGCTTAAATATACTTCTGGCTAATTTCTAAATGCAGGAAATACTAATACTATTAGCTAATGCATTGCTTACAGCATGCTTATATATTTATAGCTCACATGGAAATGAGAGGTTTGGAAAATATTTATTTTCAAAATAACTGAAGTTTACTTCTTCAAGTGCCATTATTTTTTTAAGAAATTAATTTGTAATGTGTATGAGCTTTTCTGCCCTTCTAAAGAGTAGAGTTAACATAATTCAACCTCAGGATCACCAGGATGACTCAAAAGTACTTAGCCAACTTGTAATACAGCAAAGGCTTCACAGGCAATTGGGGTAAGAAAGGTTGTGTGTTCTCACTGTAGCCCCAAAGAGCTCTGTTTCTTGATATCTCAGGAAGATCTTTTCTTGATTTTCTTTTTTGTTCACTCTTTCCAGGTTTCTAGTCATCCATTCTTATTAGTATCTGTAAGCCTGTTCTTTAATTTTTATAATTGGATGCAATTAACCTTCTATGGGTTGGGAAATCAGATAGCAGAGTCTATAAAAGTTCTATAAATGTCTGAGAAATTCCCCCACAAACATATATTATGCTCTTTTCTTAAACATCTGTTTTGAAAGCAATGGAGATATCTGCTTGTTTGCTTGGAATATATATACATATGTCCCAAATACTGCATCTGGTGGAAGTCTATCTTCTAAGTAAGTTATTGCTTTATTTCAGTCCTAAAACATAAGGCTACGTGGTCTCCTGTTCCCATAGGTATGTTAATTACCTGCACATCCCTGAGTGCACTGTATGACAGTGGTCATGTTCTTAGAATGATTCTGTGATATATAAACTCTCAAGCTTGGGACAACTTGTGTGGAAAAGCGCAATAGCTAATTTCAGAGAAGGGAACTGTCCTTCCTTCTCGAATTCAGATAATCTGAATCATTAATTTGTGAAGTAAATTCTCTTACTGAGAACTTGTGTCCTGGAGCACGAACTCTCTAAAACCTTGATCCCAGACCATGGTGGATAGAACCCAGACCTCCTGACACGAGTCCGGATCCAGTTCTAGCTCTAATCCTGCCACTCTGCTCCTTCTCTCCTTGCTCTGCTAATCTTTCATTCATCTTCCCTGGCTTCCCACCCTTGCTGCTCCTCTTTCCAAGAGGTCTCCTAGGCAGTCTCAGCCTTGCCCCTGGATTCAATTACCACCTAGGAGCAAATGACTCACAAAGTTATATATCTAGCTTAGCCCTTTGTTTGAGTTCCAGATCTGTATTTCCAACTGTCTATCTGTCATCCCCTCTTGTTTGTCTGAAAGGTCCTTCAAATTCAGTATGTCAACATGAAACCTCCTCAGAGCTTTGTTCTCTTCCAGTGTTTCCAGTTTTAGTCAGTGGCATCACCATTCAGATTGCAAAGTGTCATCCTCAGAATCCCCTCTTCCTCCATCATATTCACTCTTTACCAAATGTCAAATTCACCTCATCGAAACACTTTGGAATTCATCACTTTTCTCTATTCCCATCACAATGCCCCAAAGTTGTCATCATCTGTTAATTGGTCTTAGGCAGCAGCCATGTCGACCTATCCACATTTGCTCTTGCCTTCCTCTAATCCATCTTCCTCACTGTGACCTGAACATTTTTTTAAAAAATACATTTGATTATAGTCATTTTTCCTCCTACCCACTTAAATCCTCCAGTGGCTTTCCATAACTTTTATTATAAAGGCAGTGTTCCCAAACACTGCCATGCATCGCATTCCTCCTCCATGCTTGCCCTACCCATCTCCTCTCATGAAAGACATCCCATAAATTTCCTTATTTTATCCATTCTGGATATTTTTTAGTTTTTTTCTATCCTCAGTGCTCTCTCCCACCACAGAAGGTTTGAGCTGAAGTTCCCTTTTCCTAGCAAATATTTTCTTCCACTCTTTACCTGATTAATTCCTCCTCATCTGTGAGATGTAAACTCAAGCTTCACTTTCTAGGCAAGTCTTCTCTGACCTTCCAGGCAGATTCAAATCCTCCTTTTATGTACTCTCAGAACAACATACCTTTATTTCATTACATTTATCATTGTTGTCATTTTCCATTGAATTTGTGTGATTATTTTTGTGTGATTATATTTGTCTTCTCCACTGCCCTGCAAGTTCTATCTTTCTTCACCAGATTCTGTGCACAGAATCTGGCATATTGTAGTTTGTAAATAAATATTTATTTAATAAATAAAGGGATTTAAAATGATGACATTGAAGTGAATCAGAGGCTCCATGAGCTCCTAAGCATTGCCCCAAAGTTACAAAGAAAATTATGAGAAGAACTTAGGCCAGAGTGTAAAGATAGTGACAAAAAGTGACTGCATCTGATTAGAATAATTGTATAGGTAAGAAAAAAGGTCCTGAGCTATATTTTTGGGTCGGAGTTCTAAGAATTAAAAATACTGGTTCAAACATCTACCATGTTTTTCAAAATAAATAGTAACGTGAAGAAATAAGAATTAGTAGGCAAGAAGAAAAAAAACAAACTGGCATTGTCGAGATATGACCCATGTCCAAGCTTGGTTCAGAGCTGTGCAGCACTTTCTTCGAGCCTGGCTTGTGCCTGTCTCTAAGCCCCTTACACTAGCTATTTCCCCTGTCTGAAATATTCTTACTCCAGAACTTAACGTTGCTCAATTATGATCAGTCATGTCTCTGATGAAATTTCAGCTCCTTTGTGTCATGCATTCCCTGAAGATCTTTATCAGTCAGAGTAAGATAGATTATATTGTGGAGGGAAAGACAAATATTTGTGGCATAAAATAACAAAGTTTTATTTTACAACTCACTATTTATCCACAATGGTTAGCAGGAGTCATTCAGGGACCCAGACCATGGAGCTTCTACCATTTTGAACATTGCAGTTGCTATACCAGAGGGAGGGACAGTCCTGGTGGTTCTCATGTTGGTAATTAAATGCTCAGCTTTGAGTCACATCAGCGCCACTCAGATCTCAAAACTAGACCTAATCACATGACCGTTTCCCAACCACTGCAGTCTGACCTTGTGCCTGTGTGGAGGGAGAACTATAAATATTTGGCAGACAGCATAATATATAATCTAGACTAGTCTTTTCACTTGCTTCTGCATTTTATGGTAATCACCATTGTTCGATATTATAGCTCTGTCTATCTAGCTAGCTGTTTATTGCTTACTTCCCCTGACAAGATGCCCATGAAAGCAAAATTCTGTCGTAGTCAACTTAGCTTATCTCTAGCACATAGAACCATGCATGGCTTATGAATAGGCAATAAATAAATATTGTTTATTAAATGAATGAATGAATAACGCAAACTGCCTTTTTTTTTTAACCCGTACCATCTTCTATCCAAGCCTTCTAGTAGTGAGCTCAGTTTGCCCTTATTCTAAGGCAAGAGGGTTGCTGCACTGTGAAGACAGATTATAAGTAAGGACTATGACATTCAAGTCAGATATTGAGATTAACACATGGGGAGTCATAGGAAGGCAATTCAGACTAAGAAAGTTCACAGAAGCTTCATGTGGTATGCTGCACTGGCTCAGAGAAAATCTGACATTTTGGCTCCAACTGGCTTTGCCAGGTGAGAGCACTTGATGGTGAGAAAAGTACTGCTTCAGAATGGAGATGACTTTATACTTCCTTCTCAGGTTATGATAGCCCCGTCACTCCCCAAATCTCAGAGATCTCGAGAGAGGCCAGCACCACTGAGTAATTCATCATTTGGGCCTATCTCAATAATCTATTAAGAAACAATGTGTCCCGTCCTCTCTCCAAGGTACTGATTCAAAACTGGTAAATATGGCCAAACTGTCCTAAGTGGTGAACGTTTAGCAGCAATAAACGGCTTCCTCAAACTTTTGCAGCCCTCACCCCACTCCCACTCTGGGAAGGTGACTGTAGCCACTATACTTAGCTGAGATTGGGGGCACAATAGTTGGCACAGTTATATTACTACTAACATAAGCACTCACCTGGAAATTTGGACAAGCTAAATTCAGGTTAAATCTACAATACCTAAATCATTTTGCACACTAGTGGAAACTTGGTATATAGTTTGCTATGGCTGCTGTAGCAAAATACCATAAACTTGGTGGCTTAAAAAAATGCAAGTTTATTATCTCTGTCTCATAGTTTAGTAGTTCAGAAGTCCAGTATAGCTCTCACTGGAATATAATCAAGGTGTCAGCATGGCTGCCTTCCTTCTGGAGGCTCTAGGAGAGAATCTGTTTTTGTTTTTTTGTTTTTTTAATTTTCCAGCTTCTACAGACTGCCTGGGTCCCTTGGCTCATGGCTCTTTCCATGTTCAAAGCTAGTAATGGCCAGCCAAATTCTTTTCACATCACATTACTCTGATACTGAGTCTTCTGTCTTCGTTACCTACTTTCAAGGATGCTTGTGTTGTATTGGACCCAACAGAATGATGCAGGATAATCTCCCTTTAAGGTCAGCTGATTAGCAGCTTTAATTCCATTCACCATCTGAATTCCCTTTTTTTTTTGCCATTTATAGTAACATAGTCAGAAGTTCCAGAGATTAGGATGTGGACATCTCCAGAAGGGGAGGCGTTATTCTACCTAAAAACTTAGTACATATTAAAACATTGAAGATTATAAAATCATCATAAAATTAGCCAAAGGAGTATTATAAATAGTTGGTTTCTCAAAATGTAATATGATAAATCTTGAGGTATTAAGCTATTTTAAAAATAATCTGGAATCACTTAGGGTGAACGCACTGCCATTTTGCAGGTGAAGACAGTGAATGATGGATGAGATAAATTATTTAAGGGCATATAACTTGAAAGAGTTAGGATTAGGATGCAGGGCACCTCCTACTAAGCCATCACTTTTGCACTGCATTTAGGAAGCCAGGTTATATTGAAATACATTCTAGAACAAATCTATCAAGCAGTTAACATTTGTTTTTAAATTTATGAAGACTAAAATTAAAAATTTACAATACTGGGGTAATTCAACAATATAGAGTGAGTTAATCCTTTGATGTTGACCAAATGATCAGTCCTCTATGTGCATGATACAAGAGGCTTTCCAATGCGTAAAGGGACCTAGTTACAAGAGGCAGATTGATGTTTCCAGATGTGTCCATGTGCATATAAACCCAATTCATCCCATTGCAATAGGACAATACTGTGTACAAGGTACATTCTTTCTACAAGAATCTGAAGCTTGCCATTTGCTGATCTCATGACACAGAAGTATGCACATAAATAACTGCTTGACAAGTTATTTTTAAGTGAATCAAGATGGTCACTATTAAGGAAAAATATAAACATTGGCAACGATGGGAGCAGACTTAGGAGAAGGTGAAGGGAGACTCTAGACTTAAGTCCAAAAGAACCATTCATCTACAAATTCATGTTGTTTGGAATTGTATTATGAAGTATTGTCTATACTAGACAGTCACTTTTATCCTTCAGGGCTAACTGAAAGCTAAATAAATGCTCTGCGTGTTTATACACAGTCACTTAGAAATACTTTAAAAATGCTGTCTCCCTAGCGCTGCTGTGCTTTGTAAAACTGGCAGAGAAGATGCTATTTATATCTTTAATAAAACATTTAGATTAATTTTTCTGGTTCACCATGGATCCATTTTGAGAAATACAATGGCAAGCTGGTTTTGGATATTATATTCTGACGCTTATCCTTAGCAACTTGATTGCTGTACATTCCAAGTCTCTCCTCCACCCTGTCAGCACACCTCCAGGCTGTTTTGAGTAAGTTCTCTTTGTCTATGCCACCAGGTTTCTAAAGTGGTTTACAGAGAGAACTGTCACCCCAGAAGGGAGAAAGCAAAAAGCAAACAGAAATAGAAGCTTTTTCAAGACTGTTTTTGTTTCTGCTACTTATTTACTTAAACAGTTCAATGGAATGGGTTTATAAGACACATTTGAGGAGCTGAGAACTTTCAGCTTAGTATGAGAGCCATATTGTAGTTTCTAGCAGTTTAGCAAAGGAGCACAAAACAGCAGTGGCTCATTGCCTTTCTCTGACAGTGCTTGTTTTAGTCTTCCATCTCCCCATGGATGTATTTTGTGATAGACACCAGGAGTTGGTTCTTAGTTGTTTTTTTAGATTATGAGTAATGGCTCCACTAGGACATCTAATTTTGTTACCACACTGAACTTGGGGCTGCTCACCTACCACACAGCAAAGGCAGTCTACTGACACTGGGTTGTGGTAAAGGAAATTACAGTGTTTATTTCAGGTTGCCAAGCAAGGAGAATGGGCAGCTCATGCTCAAAAGACCTGAACTCCCTGATGGCTTTCAAGGAAGGGTTTTTAAAGGCAACATTCAGGGTGAGGGTTCCAGCTCATGGACTTTCTTCTGATTGGTTGATGGTGAGGTGACAAGGTGATGTTTCAGGAATCTTAACCATCAACCTTCCGGTTCCAACCAGTCTGGGGTCTGCTGTGCTGGTCAGCGTGAGGTCACCTCCTCCACCAGGGTGAAGGTCTTGTTTTCTGCAGAACAAGTCAAAGATATGTGTTAGATTATTATGTATATCCCTTGAGGAGGAACTAGGACTCTGTTTTATTACTGACCTATTGTTTAAGCTATCATTACTTTTCTTGCTTGACTCTTTTTCCTTTGTTTCTGCGTTCCCTCACTTCCCTAATTAGTAACTGCTCGAGTCTGCTCTTTGGAATTCAGTGAAGGCCTAGGAGACTAAAGCCTTTTTTCTACAAACAAGAAATGAGGGACATGAAGAGGTTTTGTACCTGGGAAGGCCCTGCAGGGTCCTGCTCAGTTTCACTTCCCCCTTTTCTTTGATACTCCTCAATCCTGAGGGTAACAGGGGCAGGACAAGAAAGGAAGTAAAGTTGTAGGTAAAGAGATTAATCATAAATTTGGCAGGGGAACTAGGTTTTAGAGGGGCTTGGTTTCAGTTTCACTTGGTAAGTGCCTTTTTCAAGATGTCTTCTCACATTGCCTCTCCCCACCCTAATCTCTTTCCCTCTACTGCAATCAATTTTAGAACTTATTCCTATTTTTCTGTCTTCATTAGTCTGTTAATTAAGTTATTTTCTTTCAGTTTACAACTTAACTTCACCAGGGATATCTCCAGATTAGAAATAAATATAACAATCAGAAGTTCTGGAGAGAAAGTAAGAAACTTTACCAATTCTAACATTGCAGAATAAGTCATTGTCACTAAGTAGTCATAGTAAAAAACTGTTTAATGTGTTGGGATTATTTCTAATGGTATATAAATAATGTATTTATGTTAATAGCATATTAATATTCTGGCCAAAGGTAATAAGCCAGTGCCAAAGATAGCTCATATTTTAATAAAAGTTTTAAAATTCCTCCATGAGAATTATATTCATATATTTGTAGCCTGAGAAATATTCCCTTTAGGTGTTCAAGTTCTGATCAATTAACCACTTCAAAATAACTTTGAGATTGAATATACTTAAAGAAAACTGCTTTGGTGATTAGGGGAAGGGTCTACCATGCTTACAGCCCAAGTGCAGTAACCACACCCTGATTTATAAGAAATGTTGTTACGTTTAAAAGAGACAGGAGAAACATGGTTCACACCAGATTTTTTATTTTTAAATTTAAGAAGGAAGAGTCCAAGTCTAAACTTACACAGAATCACTAGGAAGTAGAGAGTTGCGGTTAAAATTATCTGGTGAATCTCAAACCAATCAGTAGGACACATAAGAGTAGGGTAGCAACTGAGAAAATGTTTAAGGGCAAAAAGGCTTGGAATGAGAGAACATCTGTGAATTTAGGTGGTCAGAAAAAAAAATCCTTGTATGAAAGCTTAGATTCATAAGGAGTTAGTCTATTTCTTTTTACTATCAGAATGTAGTTATGGTCTAGAGGATTAGAAACTAGTTTCTATAGCTAACATATATGACTACTCATGGTTTTGGAAGCCAGAGCAAAGCAACTGTGGGGAGTTCTGTGCTTGACACAGGGCAGGACAGGCATCTTTGTTTTGGAGGGAAAATTTCATTTCTTCATTAAGAGCCATATAAGGACAAGGGGTACCTTGCGTTGACATTCCATACCAGGAGCTGATAAGACTAAATAAGTAAAGGAAAGGAGACACCAGTGATTGCTTCATCTTTCTAGTAAAGTTACACATATAACTTGAGTGAACAAGAATAACACCCTGCCCCAAACTTTCCCTGTCCCCCAGCCACATATTGGCTAATATTCTCCTAAGTAGACATTATTTTTAATTAAGAAGGAAACACCTGCCTGGGGAAGTAGGAATGGGCAAGGAGAAAAGAAATCAGTCATTCACATCACAGTTTAGTTACATATCCACTGTCAATAATAATTCACATCTTACAAAATACTTTTCTCAAATACAGTTTAATTTAATCAACGTGACGACTCTGGGGCAGATTCTACACATTAGTTACATGTGAGGGAGCTGAGGTGTGTCAAACAATAATCAGTATCAAGACTACACAGGACAAAGAGCTTTATTTGGGGTCTTAAAAACTGCAATTCAGGAAACACAGATTTGGGTAAGATCAGAGAAGAGAAAGAGTCAGGGTCTTACAAAGACAAAAGCCATTAGGTTGATAAGTTGTCTGGAGAGAGTTGTGATTGACTCTGATGCAGGAAAGGAAATATTTGTCTTTAAAGAATAGGCTATCACAAGTTATTTTAGGGTAAGGGTTTGATGAGTAGATAGACTGTCACAAGTTATTTTAGGGTAAGTGTCTGATAAGTATCTTGAGTTTCTGGCAGATGTTCTAGATGCCTGCTGAAACAATAAGAGATCAAAAGGTCAGGTTTCATCCGGGTTAAGATGTACACAAGTCACACTTCCTCAGTGGCCTTCTGGGTCCATTTTAGAGAGCTCTCTTAGTGATACCAGCTCCATTTTGACTTTCCTTTTACAGGTGTAAAGGGATTAAGCATTTTGTCCAAGGTCACATCTAATAAGTGGTAAAGTTTGAACCTGAACCTTGCTTTGCTCTGTGAAGAGTTTTGGATCCCATCTTTCCCATGTTTTGGCCCTGAAAGCAAGTCTACTATTTATAACTTAGCAATTTTTCATCTTTTTCACTTTCCTAGTATTGTCCAGGTAATCCCTACTTTTTATATGATGATAAAAAGGCTCTTCTTAGATACTGGGCGGCATATTCCCACTTTCACCTTGAAAATTTACATTCTTGCACCATTTTCATTTTCTCACTCATCACTCTGGACCAGCTCTAGGGCAAGACATATAGAAACCTAAGAGAACAGTCTCAGGGATAAGCCTAGTATTATTCTGCAAACTGAAAGTATAAACTATGGCTCAAAAATGTTTCCATTGCTTTAAGTGCATTCCATAAACAGGGACTGCATTCCAGTTCTTAGTAACATTACTCTCATCCCCAATGCCATTATATAATTAGAATAAGCTGTAACGGCCGTGCCCAAGAGTTTTCTTCTCAAATTATAGAAATGTCCATGTGCCAGAGATACTCGCTGCTAAGTAACTTCACAGTCACCTTATTACTTCCAAAACACAAAACAAGACAAAATTAGTATAATAAAAGCTACAGTGAAATTGGAAGTACATCCTAGAGCATAGTGCCCTGGATAAAAAGTATGTAGTGATGCTCCTGTCCTACTCTAGTCTTCTCCATTAACTAACTCTGGAAATTAGATATTAGTTACATTTGTCTACTCTGGATACTACAAAAGCATGTGCCCAAGTTTTGGTAGATGGTGTGGGGGAGGAAAAATAATTTTCCCTCTACCCTTCTAGGTTCTTAGCTGAGATTCCCCTATAATAAAATATTAATATGAAAAAAACAAACAAAATTTTAATAGCATGTATACCTCCAGTATGCATGAGAGACCTAGGAAAACTGAGTAACTTTCTGAAATGGCCGAAGCCATCATCTTAAATAACATCTCCAACTAAAGGCAAAAGAAGGTGTTGGGTGGGGTGGCGGAAGAGGCCAGTTGTGGAAGGTTACCAGGAAAAGCACAGTAAATAAGGATAAGGTTGTTATATAGATTTAAGCTTTCACCTTCACCTTTGATAAAACTTGTTTCTAGAGCTTTAGAGTCATCCTTCTTGGTACAGAGAGGAAGATACCCTTACAAATGGAGATTTCCCTTACAAATGTAAAAAGGTCTCTTACAAAAGGGTTACTGCTACTCAGTTTTCAGAACTTTTCTTATGTCTGCCTTTTCTCAAAAATAACCAGCTCAAAATAATCAATATGCCAAAGAGGCATGTTTTGGAGTGGGATATTCTGTTCATTAATATATGGTCACTAATATATGTCTTCAGTTTTAACAGTATCTTCCAATTGCTTTAAATATTTTAAGTATTGTTTCATCATCCAGAGTCTCTCACTCCCAAGATCTAACTTGTCATAGCTTCCAAATCTCCGGGAGAGTACCTTATGTAAAATCCACCTATGGAATCAGTTCTCTGATAGAGAAGTGTCAGGTCCTTTCCTGAATCCCTCATGGATTATGGCATCAAAAGTTTCATCACAAGAACCTAAGAACAACATTTCTGTTTCTGTTGTTCTTTCCAACCGGGTTAGCTTTCTGAAGGGCAGGAGCCTTTCTTAGTTATTTATTTTTGTTGCCCTAGTATCTAAGAGAATATTGCATGATATACTAATTTTGTTGAGCCAATTTCCATACTTCACATTTAGTTTATAATAGGCTTCTGAGAAACACTCTACTCTCAGAAGTGTCTCGTGCAATTCACAATGCTGCAGAAGGAAGCAAAGCAATGGTAGCTTGTTTACGTGAGACTTGCTCAAGAAAGAAACATTTCCATGGGATTACAATCAAGCAGGGAAATCTGTCTGCTCCATATCCTGGCATCAATAAAAGGAGAGCACATTGTGTCAGCTGTGGACTTTAAGGGTAGATTGAGTGGTTGTTCTTGAAAATGTTCAGTGATTACCAGTGCATGTTTATTGGGCATCCTTTTAAAATGAACTCCCTTTCTAAGAAAGCGTTTGTCAATAAAAGCCTTGTAGAAATGTAGCACATACATTGACTTCGCCTGGGACCTTGCCTCATTCCTTTTTGCAGGTTTGTATAGAATACAGCTCATGAGATTTTGTAAATGAGGCCCTTAAACCCAAATCCCAGTCACCTTGCTGAGTAAATGAGGAAGAAAGGACAAAGTGTCCAGGATCTGTCTTATTAGGGACGGTAAATCAGGGAATGCTTCTTTGGGAGCACTAGTAGGAGAAAGAGTGTCTTTAAAGTGAAAAAGTCTACATGGGGTGACATTATCAGCTACATTCAGTTGAGTCTTGCTTGGCAAAAGGCTGCTTTGTGCGTCACAATTATTTCAGTCACTCTTAAGAAACAGTAGATCAAATTTAGTGAGGAATCTGTCCTCTGTGATGGTGCCTCCCAGGATATCTTTGAAATGTTTTAAAATTTCCACCTGTCCCTTGAAGGACAGTTTTAGTTAGCTTAAGAACCGGGTAACTATGATCTGAGAAATTATCTGAATTCCCATGAGTATGTGACTAGTTGACTCTAAATTCTAAGAAATTGAGTTTCCCTATAGACTGAAAAGATATTGAGATTTCCTAGCCTACTCTTTACCACACATTGATTCAAATAATTTGGGCCCCACTTAGAAGAGTCTGATAAGACTTTCACTTTGAACTTTCTAGAATCTTATCTCCATCTGAGATTCCAGCATCTCACTTAGGCTGTGAAAAGGGGAAATTTAAGCTGTTTGTCAAAATCTACCCTGAGGTTGATGTGGTTGAAATGTTTGTTCTCCCTGTGTTAGAGGTTCACCTCTCAAGAGGAACTGGGCATTACATCCTGGAAGGAGGAATGCCTAGACGCTAAATGCTTTTCTAGGAAACACGTGTCCCCATGTGGCCTTTTTCTCCTGCATTCTTAACACTGATTTATCACCATTGCAGCTGCTTAACATCTTAGAGGGGAGTGTTTCATTTTGTCCCCCTTCTTTGTATTCCCTGTTCGAAAATGAGCTCTGTATTTTAAATATTTTAGACCCAGCAGCAGTAAATGTTTTCAGGCTTTGGATAACACCATCACTGCTTGGAGAGGAAGAGTTTTAAAACAGCTGTGATGCCAAGCTTCAAGAAAAAAGGAGAAGGAAAAAAATAGCAAAGCATTGTTTGTTAAACTGTCACCAAGCATTGTCACTCAGAATCAGTCTCATTTGTATATGGAAACTCCTATTGCAGGGACTGAAAAAGAAAGCTTAGGATTTTCTAGGAGAGAAAGAGATAATCTTTTTTAGCTAAAGAATAGAAGCATTTAAAATTACTCTCTAGAAAGGTTTGCAGGGAAAATAAATAACTCTAAGAAGAATAGTGTGTCTATTATGGGACTGTTATTAAGATTTCAAAACAGTGAGGGCAACTCTAGCACCCATTTTAAGCAGTGATTGTCATCTAGTGGAGGTTCACTTTTAACCCAGGATTGTTATATTTCAAACTGAGGTCAAGGAAAAGATAGGTTCCTTTGGCATACATCAGAAAAATCAGCCCGCCTTTCCCAAACCTCCTGCTGACAAATGCTGTGCTTTCCTAGTTCAAATCTTGAACAGTTTGTGTGAGTGGGAGATGAAGACAAGACAAAATCTCCTTGCTCCTGGCTCATTTTCCCCATATAGGCAAGGCTCGCACATTCATTTTCTTGGTTCTTTGAAAGCAGAAAATTAAGAAAATATTATGGACGCCATAACCTGGTGGGAAATCACTTGAGTTGAACTCGTCACCCTCTTAATGTGCTTATGATGACAGAGTGCTGATTTGTGCATCTAATTACTGAAGTCTAATTATTGCTACAACATTGAAATCAACATGGCACAATAAAATATGCACCACCTTCCCAGAAGTGAGACTTGTTATTCACCTTCTCCTCATGTTGGTGGTGATCTTATTTACAGTCTTATTCAAAATGGAACTTTGTCAGAGATTCAAAGTCATCCCTTTCGAGCATCTGAGTTCTTTAGCACATGCCTAAAAGTAACTTTCTGAGGTTGCAGGTAATGAAGTTTGGCTTCACAAGTGGAAATTACTAATTTATTAGTGTTCTTTGAGGTGGAAAATAGGCATGTAGATAAAAGGAAACCCATAGATGCATTCTATAAAAACTTTAGAAAGCACTTTTGAAAATGTTCCACATCGTGGGTTACTAATAAATGTAAAAGCTATATTCCTGGGATGGGGGAGTACTCTTTTTTTTTGCAGTACGCGGGCCTCTCACTGTTGTGGCCTCTCCCGCTGCGGAGCACAGGCTCCGGACGCGCAGGTTCAGTGGCCATGGCTCATGGGCCTAGCCGCTCCACAGCATGTGGGATCTTCCCAGACTGGGGCACGAACCCATGTCCCCTGCATCGGCAGGCGGACTCTCAACCACTGCACCACCAGGGAAGCCCAAGGGGAAGTACTCTTTTATCTCAGAAAGTGAACTGTCTTAAGAAATAAAATAAAATGCTCAGAATACACATGATCTTTTCTTGTATAGAAAGAGAAACTAGAAGGGGGAAAAATGGGATTTCTTTGGGTCGGTGTTTTGATGGATTATGTTTAACATGCTTGTTGCATGAAATTGAGAAACAGTATGGTTTCCATTGGCAAGATTCACTCCTAAATATTCCGATTCAGTAGGTCAGAGGCATGACCCAAGAATCTATTTTCAAATCCTGACTGACAGTCTTATAATTATAGCTAATTTGCTATATGTCAGGCCTTCTTCTGAAAACTTTACATGAAAGAACTCTATTATTCCTTATAAAAACCTCAGGGGAGAGTTACTATTACTGTATCCCTTTTACAGATTAAAAATATGAGGCATAGAGCAGTTAAATAATTCTCCAAAAACACACAATGAGTGGCACAGATGCAAGTATATGTTTTAAAAAAAGTGTTTTCAGTGATGACCTAGAAGAAGAAAATGGACATTATTGCTGATTGCTTGCTAAAAATGCTGTTTCCTTTTGCAGCTCCTCTCCAAAAGACCACAAGTATCATGACTTCTATCGAACATGGTAGTTCAGTTATCCATGGACTCTGTTTTATTCAAGTTTGAGAAAATATTCGTTAGATTTCATTGGCGTTTTGCTTTATTGCTCTTTTTGGAATGTGTAGCCCTGTTTTATTAATGATATGAAAGAATATTATGATATGAAAAGCATTAATGATATGAAAGAACAAAATAGCAACAGATCACTGGGGTTTCTTCTCTATTGCTGGCCAGGAATTCCTTCCCCTTTATTTCTCTGCTTTGGAATATCTGTGTGGTTTTGTTTTGTTTTGTTTTAAAGATCCAAGCAACTCCCTGGGTTTATGGAGGCTTAATAGTCAGAAATAATGGAGAAAGAAAGGAAAATGTGAATTCATTTTCAAAAGATCACCTAAGAGAGAAGAAATGACAAAATCAGATATTTAATGTAAACAACCAAATGCTGGGGGAGGCTGAGGTCAAGACTGGACAGAGCTGTCTTGATTTTCTCATATGTATCTTATAATCTCCCAGTGGTGGTGGGATGTGAGGGTGTGGAGGCTGAAGGTAGAGCCACAGGATATAATGCATTATTTCAGGGTGACTTCAATCAAGCCAAAAAAGTTTGTGCCACATCCTGCTTGGTGATAGCTATGAGTTAACAGAAAGGGCAGACCCTTTCATCTACATAATTTTCATTTATCAGTGAATTTATGTTGCTGCATAATTATTCATCTTGATTGTCATCTGATTGTCTTTCCCCGCCAATAAGATGGGGAGCTTATAAAGGACAGGGACAGTGACTTTTGCTATTCTGTATTCCCTTTGACAGCTAGCAATGGCCTGGGCATCAAGATTTGAACTGAACTTAATTGGATATATCAATTAAGATTTCAGCTTTTTTCATTTGATTGCCGAAGGTGGATGAAAGAAAATGTAGCCTTATAACGTATCGTACACTGATGTTATCTTTATATACACATACTTTCACAAAAGCAAGTCTTGTTCTCAACTATACTTTAGAATCATATCATTGTATCTTTATCAGTTGGGACTAGTACCTAAAAATAATGAGTATTCTTCTTGGAATGGATTTCTCATTAAAATGAAAAAATAAAAACCTAAGACTGATTTAACACAAAAAGTTTGTATCCTAATTTTTTTTCATGGAGATCTCAAATTCCATAAAGCACCATAAATACTTTGTAATCTAATGCCTATTAGTCAAAGAAACATGGGCATTGACCCTTGTATAAAATAAGAAAGAAAAATTTACCTCTTCCTCTTATGCATTTGCCAATGTCCCAGAGAAATAAATAATCCGTGAATAGTTCAGCACGATTATATGTTTACAAAGCACAGAGGATTTATTCTAATATTTTCCCACCTGGAAAAACTGGGCTTAAGCATCTTCAGCAATCAAAAAGCAACACCGCGTCCTTCCCAATATGTCATGTCACCTTTACAGCAATCATACTTGCAGGAATGGGACTGGGTGGTGGTAGTAACTGTAAACATTCTGTTGTAGAAATTGCAGATGGAGAGCTCGGCTCTGGGGATGGACGTGGAAAGGAGCAGAAAGGAGCCTGGAGAAAAGGCTGTCATATTTGCTCAGAAGAACCGCCAAATCAGAGAGCAGAAAAGATTTCATTGGAGGAGCAACTAATCCTGTCATATTGAAAGAAATTGTAAATGTTCTCTCCAGAAATTGTCCGCCCATTGCAGCTAATCGAACACACTCACGAACACACGCACGCTCTCTTGTTATACCAAAGGTGCCCGGGCGCAGAGACCCGCTCCAGCGAGTGCGCGCGTGCACACATACACACACACACACACACGGACACGCACACACAAACACGAACGCACACGCGCGCCAGCCTGAGGGTTGGCCAGAGCCTTGAAACTGCAGATTCCACTAGGAGATCGCCAGAGGAACCGAACTAATTAGTAATTAGTTGCCCCTACACTAATTACTACTTCCCTTACTTCCCCAAGCACTTTGGTGAAGAAATGAATCCCGCCCAGCTCGCCAGTCCAGCCAGGTCTCTGTTCGGTCTTGCTCTCCAGACTCAGCTTCTTCGTGAAAGCCAGGTTTGAAACTCCTTTTTTGCTTCTCCTTTGGTGTTCTGGTGTGGAGGGCGGGGGCAGTGTCACTTTAACTCCAGTGTACACCGCAAAGGGGTTTCAGACTCGTCAAGCGACTGGGACGGGTGTGGGGTGCGCGACTCTGCTAGCGCGCGCCCGAGCCCTGCAGCTCTGGCCTGAGCCTTCGGGTCCGCTCTCCCCCCGCCTCCCCCGCCCCACCCCTCCGGGTGTCGCGGCACCAGCTAATCTTTTCCTTTTCGCTTGCAAGATCAAGGGAGAAAGCAAGCCGGCGCCTGGCCTCGGACTCTGAGCGCAGCGCAGCTCGCTCCCCGGCCGGTGAGCCCCGAACCCGCGAAGGGCTCCTCTACGCTCCCGCCAGCCCACACCAGGGATATTGCAGCCCGGGGAGGCACCTGGAGCTAATCCGGTGGCAGGTAAGGACAGCGCGCTGCTCAGCTCTCTGCTTGCCAGCGCCAGGGACCTTGGCGCCGTGGGGTCCCTCCCAGTTGCCAGGAGCGGGCGCGGAGGGGTCAGGTGTTAGGGAATTGGAGAATTCCTCCACAAGTGCAGATCCTCGAAAGGAAACTTTGGCTTCTGGGGCTTGGAGAACTGAGGGCAGCGATGGCGGGTCTGGAAAGAAGGGGCAAGAGAGGCAGAGCGCGGGACAAGGATGCGGTTCCGCGGGTCACTGAGTCTGGAGGAAGGCGGCAAAGGTAGCCTGGGGGCCGCGCCGGCCGGGACATCGCTCCCTCTCCCAGCCCGTCATTCCCTCCACTGTCACCCGACTCCCTCCTCCTCCCCGACAGGCCGTCAAGGAAAAGACGGGAGAGCTTCGCCCTCTCCTGCCCCTCACGTTCCTTCCAGCCTGGGGTCTGGCCACGTCTCCCAGGCGTTTGGGGTGGAGGCCCAGCTCCTCTGGCTCCATATGGCCCCCTGGTTCCGCCTTCTGAACTGCCCTTTGGGCGCCCGCGCCAAGTCGCTGGAGCGAGGCTTGGTACTGCGGTCCAAGGAGCATGGCCAAGGGGCAGGGGAATAAGAATGAGGAGAGGGTCCCAGGACAGAGGAGGAGGCAGCTTTCTGCAACCCGGTTCATCCCATTTCGGCCCGCACACGAGCTCGGCTGTCCGCCTCGACTTGAGGACAGGGTCTCAGCCCGGAGCCCGCGAGGTCCCGGACCGTGCCTGGGCTTCGCCGACAGCCACCTCACAATGGGCTCTGGGCCACCCCGGCGGGGTTCGGGGTCACAGATTGCGAACAGCTGCACCCACAGTGTCCCTCGCAGTCCACACCTGAGGACCCGGGTGATTGCAGGTAACTTGTAGCTCTCGGAACCTGCGAGGTGCGGTCCAAGCCCGCGCAGGGGAGATCGAGCAGAAATTCCACCTGTGCGCTCTGCCCCGCGCCCCTGGGGCGCCCCCCCCGCGGGGCAGGAGGCTGCATGCCTAGGAGAGCTCTTAAGAGGTCAAGATTCAAGATTCCCCGAAATCCCTGACTCAGAAAGCAGCACACACCCACTGCCTCGGCCTCCTTCCAGCGCCCCCATCACTTTCTCTACCCTCCTGCCCGTCGCCCTCTTGGAGGCTACTTTGAGCCACGAAATCGTCCACAGGAGCGTCTGCCAAGCTCACCAGACCCAGGCCTTGAGACCAATGTTGCCTGTATGGAAATATCTCTGGGGGGTCACTCGGGACGGAGAGGTGGGAGGAGAGCAGAGAAATGGAGGTAAACGCTTAAGGCAAGCAGAGCTGTCCTCTGACATCTCACCCGAGCTTCCCGACCGTGTCCTTAGTCAGTTCACGGCCATGGCATGTCTGTGATGGAGGCCACCAAGGGCTCCAAGTCGGCCAGACCAGGCGCGGCGAGCCCATCCAGAGCACGGCGCCTCCAGGTCCTCAAGCTCCGGAATCCCCTGCATTGACTTTCTAGTTCCCTTTCATCTTTTCTTTTTTTGGTTTGTTTTGCTTTTCGTGCTCTTTTTCTTAGCGCTGGGTGGCAGTGGGTTCGTGTAGTTTGCCTGTCCCCTAGTACACGCAGCCAGCGACACAAACACACATCTACATGCTGTACGGCACACCCGCCCGCGCTCCGTCACACAGCCCCCAGCTCGACCGCCCCGAGTGCCGGCAGCAATGGCCACCTCCATAGCACGATCCCGGCGGTGGCCTTGGTTCCTCCGAGGGCTGGGCCAGAGGCGAGGGGAGCCAGCCCAGACTGCAGAGAGAAACAGTGGGGCAATCGGAAAGGCCTGGGGAAAACTTGAATTGGGGTTGAGGGTGGGGCGGGGGGAGACACTGAGGGAAAAGGCCCCCAGCGCTCGAGCTCGGCTGCGGCTGCGCAGAGCATTAAGGGACCCGATGCTGCGGCGCCCCAGACCCTCAGCGCCTGCCTCGGGCAGAGCCCACCCTTGGGGGGCAGCCTTTCTCTGGGGAAGTTCAGATGGCCAGGTGCTGGAGTGGACCAGCACCTCACTTCGCTCCAGGCCATTCGAGTTTACCAGTCTTGAGAGGGCTCTGAAAGTGAGGCAGCTCATAAACTCCAGCTGTTCAACCCGGCCTTGTGCCCCAAAGGCCCCCCATTGTATTTTGTTGGCAGTCTGTATATATGTATGCATTTTTGGCAATCTGTATAGCAAGGAGATATATAGAGTACATTTTCCTTGATAAGCAGATAATAAGGATGATGACACACTTAAGAAACTGCAATTAGGGGTGTGTGTGTGATCTTCGGGGTGATAACAACAAGGTCATAATCATAGAAGTAAACCAGTTGATCACAGTAAGAACGGTATTAGGCTGCAGTTCAGAAAGTGGACTTTTGAGACTCTTGGCAAATGGATGGAAGAATTTTGTGCCAACAATGTTGCAGCTTTGCAGGATTTGGCAGCTAAGGATTCAAGAAGTAATAAATTAATGCCATGTGAATTTTTATCGTTATTACTGTTATTAGTAATGTGTCCAGTTGTGGCAGTAGGATAAGCAACTTGTGTTTTACTAGGCTAAACAATTATGCCAATTAAAACTGAAAAGTAAAACTTGACCCTACAAAGGCATGGAAATTCCAACCACCTCAGCTTACTGTTTTAAAACTCTGTGAATGAAATGGGGTGGGAGTGGGGTAAAGTCTGTGGACCCAAAACTTCAGGGTGAGCTTCCTGACAGATGCTTGGTCTTCCTACAAAAGAAAGGTGTGTTTGTTTATGTAAGTGTCTGAGGGTGTCTGGGGGTGGGGGGGATGGAGTGAGAAAATAGGTCGATTTGAATATCCCTATCCTAGTTTAAGTTCAAGAGAACCACAGAACGTGTTTTTAGCTCTCAGCTGACTTCAGGGATGGATGTACAAGAGACTAGCAGTCAAACATTGGTAAAAGTCCCTTTGGAAGGAGTCCCCTCCACCCCGGTCTGTCAGCATAGGGGGCAGAGATTGCTATCTTCACATTTAAAAACCGCATTGCTCCAAACATGATCCTGTCCCCTTCTTTGCCCAGATAACCCCCAACATCAGGCACTTGGATATACATTCAGTGGCAGTTTTACAATTCTAATTTCAGGGTAGCCAGCCCCCAGGGCCCAGGGCACCGGAAGAGGGAGGGCAGCGTCAGAGTTTTGAAGAAAACAGCAGACCACAGCCTGCTGGCTCCCAGGGAAGGCAGGGAAGGCATGGCACCCACTTCAGTGGAGGAGGACAGGCAGGCTGATCAGGAGACACATGGCTCTCTGACCCACAGCAGTGAACGAAGTTAAAGCAAGTGCAAAAGAGGAAGAAGAGGGGGCAATAGAATAAAGGAATTGAAGAGGGAATGGGTGAAAAAAACGAGGGCGAGAATCTGTGGGCATGCCATTAACAGCCACTATAATAACCTCCATCACCGATGGCAGTTTTTGCGGTATGCCTGTGAGAGAATGCCCATGAGTAATGGTCTAAATATGACCACTCAAACCCCACTCTTACTCTTATCTTAATCTTACTTCAGTTTATTCAGTAGGAGTAATGTCAGTCTCCAAGAGACTGACAGAAACATTTTTTTTCACACAGTTCCCTTGAGGGACCTGGTTTTCTTCATTTAACCTTATATTTGAGTTGGGTTGGCATTTTATGATGCGGACCCGTGTTGTTTTCCTCAGTGGACTCCTCTATATCAAACACTGTCAATATATCCTCCTCATGACTGTTACCACCTGGCTTTCATTCCCTGTCACCTGTCCCCATTTTGTCTACCTTTGGTTCATTGAACAGATGTTGGGACTGCTTTCCTGAGAAGGTGTCAGAGCAAGTGAACTGACTGCATACCCCAAAGTTCAGCTTGGTCACATGGCAGTAGTGGTGGTGATAGTGTGTGTTTTGTGTGGGACACAGGAAGCAGGTCGTTTTCCTTGGAAATGCGTTTTCATAGAGTGTGTTCTAAGTCCCTGAAAGTGTCCTAAGCACCTCACATATGTTATATCATCTATTCTGTCAGGGCTTTATCCCCAGTGTTTAAGATAGTGCCTGGCACATCCTAGGAGTTTATTAAATATTTGTTGAATGAGTGAATAGATGAATCAGTTTTCTCATTTTCTCATTGCAACAATCCTATGAAGTAGATGTTATTGTCTCCATTTTACAGAAGAGGAAACCAGCATTCAGAGGGGTCAGGTAATGGCCCGAGATTACACAGCTAGTAAGTCGCAGCCCCTGGATTCAAACATAAGCGTGTTGGACTCCAGTCTTTGTCTTATATTGTGCTGATGAATATTGTATTGCACATTTTCCGCTATGTTTGGGGAAATCACAGCTGTGGTATTCAGAGTTCAACAACGTTCTCCCCATTCTTTTAGTTCAACTCCGCATTTTCTTGTTGTATCCTGTAAACCCTAAGCAAGAAAGATTCATCGCCAACTAGATTCTTAGTTGGCACAAACTGCTTGTTCTGATTAATCAGTGACTGCCTGTGGTAGAGGGAAACAGGGACAATGAAATCACCTGATGTTTTGGCTGATGCTATTTTCACCTATAGCGACACTGAGATTTTCTTTTGTCTGGTGCTAAAGGATGAAAGAGAGTTTTGATATTATCCATGTTAAGCGTTGAAGTGGATGAAGAGGTTTTCCCACTGTGATGCAGCTAACCAAGGACTGCCTCAGAATACACACATCCCAACTTTCCATCTAGCTGTCTCTCCAAATGAGTTCCTCTTTCTTTGTATTAAGGTTGCTGGTGCTTAAGGTTCTGAGTTTGAATGGCAACTTCTGATTTTAGTTAGAGTTGATCATCCACCTTTGCTTTGAAAGGCATGATGAGACTCTGTGAGCCTGCAGTTAGCAAAGTCTGAGGCACGTTCTGCCTGGTTTGCCTCCTTCTACACTTGCTATATTCTTGTCTGACTTTATTTCATTTCCCTTTTTCTGCACACATGTTCAAGCTCCTTCTTTTATACTGTGACCTAAATATACAATCATCTTAACTGGTGCTGTTACCATGGTAATGTTTCATGGTAGATAAGGGTACACCCTAGAAAATGAGTCTCTTTCATTAGCGGTGGCATTCCTTCTTTGTTTTTCCCCTCTCCCAAATCCAGGCAGTCACTGAATGGCGCCCTCTGGTGTTCGGTAACGGGAAGCACACTACTGTGGAGAGGGCAAGAACATCATGTTTTTAAACTTTGAATTTCAATTTCAATGATAATTTGAGGTAGACAAAAGCAAGAAAGACTCTGAATTAGTATGTTTTTAAGAAAAGAGATTAGTAGGAAACATTCATTGCCTGTGCATATTAAGCGCTGTTTGCTGTGTAGAATTCTAGAAAATTATGGGAAACGGGGGATATTTATACCCTTCTGTGTTTAACATTATTGTGAAAATATTTCTATGGGAAACAAAGAGTTTTGTTGTGGGAGATATTGAGATATCTCTGGAAGAAGAAGCTAGTGGAATGTTTTCTGTGTTTAAGTCTTTAAATTTCAAAATGGAAGGGTTCTATCTTTAGAATGGGAACATTGGGGTTTTTTTTTTAACTTTTTATTTTATATTGCAGTATAGCCAATTAACAATGTTGTGATAGTTTCAGGTGCACAGCAAAGCAACTCAGCCATACATATACATGTATCCATTCTCCACATTTGTTCTTGCTGGATAAGATATATAATAGTGATAATGATGATGATAATAATTTGTATGTATAATTTGTTTTGTTATGTGAGAAACTTAGAAGTTTTGCTCTATATTATTGTGTGAATACCAATCTGCATATTATTATTACTCACAAATTAGAAGTGAGGTTGATATGCTCTAAACATGTCTTCTTTCTTCCTCACGCCAGTTCTACTGTCATCATCTAATGGTGTCATCAAGTCAAACCTATCCCTGAGACTTGTCTGGAATTCATCCCCTCCTCTCCATCCACACATCTTTTTTAGATCTTTAGCATCTCTCACTTGAACTACCACCAGAGCCTTGTGTTTCTATGGTCTCCCACCTCCAGTCTTTCCCTAGTACAATCTATGCCTCACACTGCCAGAATAACCTTTCTAAAATGCAAATCTGAACATGTTATTCTCTTGTTAAAAATTCTTTATTGTTTCTCAGCTGTCTAGGATAAATTCTAAAGTCAAACCCACATGAAATCTTCCATAACTGATCAAAGCCTTTATGCCAAGCCCTATATGTTAGCCATTTCTCCATTCCCCCCACACAAGTAGATAATACATACAAACAGCTTAGCATAATGGCTGTCCCAGAGTAAATGCAAAATAAATATCGGTCAATATGCTTTTTTCTCTTTATTCTTCTCCTCTTCTTCTTCCTCCTTCTCTTCATCTAATTTATTATTAGTATAATACTAATAAGCAATGATAAATATCACACTTATACTAGTCATCCCCCAAACAAATAATAATTGGTAAGAAAAGCTATGGTGTGGCAGATATTTTGCTAAATATTTAACATCCTATAATCTCATTTAATTTCCCACAGTCAGGTACACTGCATGACACAGTCTGTGTATTCATTATGTGTTTGTTACGTTGATATGTGTAGTCAGTATAATAATAATGACATTTGGGGCATTTAATAGTCCCAGCCAGGTTCCTTGGAAGGTGAAAACTAGGGTTTTTCACTTTAAAGAGCTCTCTGGGATTGGCAGAATTGTTTTCTTGGATATTAAGATGAACTATTTACAAAAAGGTTAACCTGTAAGACTGCTTGGCAAGTTGAACGATTTTTACCTGGTGCTGGTAATGGGGCACCAACTGGAACTTGTTAGGGATGCTGATGATATCTAAGATGAGAACAGAGGCCATATTTGTATAAATGACAGCAATATACATTTCAAATGTGTTAGAAACAGAGCTTTATTAATACAGAGCTTTATTTTTCCCCAGTGTTTTGTATAGATAATAGGTAACCCTAAAAATATGCCTAGTTCCCCATTCCATTTTATTGTATCAAGCAAGTTATAGGCATCTCCATAGGTCAATTACTAAAGTCAAATTTTCAGACCATGGCTAATATGCAACAAAAGCAAAACTAAAGATCCGTGTTTTTAAGATCAGTGAAAATAAACAGCAAATCATGTGGTAGCAGGGCAGTATTTTGATGTTATCTGTGTTTACTGGGTTCAGAAAAGCAGAACTTCTTTTTTCTGAAACTGAGGACCCTATACACCCTTGAATGTTGATCTCATGGCAGGACTGGATCTACATTTTCAGCAGTCAACATTCATAGTCATCAGGTATAGTGTTTTAAATTACCAGATTCTGAATTATTTGAATCACTATTTAAAAGTCTTCTAAGAAGTCTTTTAAAAGAGGTTTATTCACAGGTTGAGTCCTTGAAATACTCTATTCTTCTTGCAAAGATTTTGAGTCAGCAGATTTGGGCTCAGACACAGAAATCTGGATGTTTAGCACTTCATGTGATACTGAGGTGGATAATCACAGGACCACATTTTAAATAATACCAGATTGAAGAATTGTCATCTAAAGGGCATTGGAGAGGAATGAAGATAAGATGTTCAACCCATGTTGCTGCCAGTATCATCAAATGAGTTTTCCACCTTGTGTGGGCCATCGAGACTGAGAGCTTAGTTGTAGCCAGAGACTATCTGATTTTTCAGTTACATTTGATGAGTAACAATTCAGGAGAACATCCATAGATAAAGATACTTCTCTTCCATGTCATGTGACACTGACACCTATTTGTTTAGATGGGGTACAGTCCCATATGCATACCTTATGTCCTTAGAGTTAAAACAGTCCTGGCTATTTAAGAAATAAGCCCTTGATGTCTTTTCTCTGCCTTGTTTCATTTTCCCTGTCCGTAATCCCTCTTTCTCTCTGACACCTTCTTGGGAAGATATCTTCATGGTTCCAAAGCTCCTCTGTGTACTCTCCTATCTGGTGTTCTGTCTAGGTTTTCATTACTAATCTAGCTGGACCAAGCACCAGACCCTCTTCCTCTTCCTGTCTCCCAGCTCTAGTGGAGGAGTTCTAGTGGAGGAGAGTGGGGGAATTGTCATAAATGTTAATGAGGATACATTTCACTGTTACTATTGCAAAATGTTGGTTCGCTGTGATGATCCCCAATAACAGGCTGATATAATACCTCCTCTAGGAAGAGGAAAGATGATGATTTTTCCTGATGTTATTGCTCACCCTTGGTCACGAAAATGTCTTCCACTTTAGTAAAACAAAGAAGCTTTCCCTTACCTCACCAACTATGCCAAGCCAGTAAACAAGATGAAATAATATAGGAAGACAAGCCTATTATTTCTTGTTTATTTAATTAACTACTAAGGAGCTCTTAAAAGTAGTGAAATGGGGAGCTAAAGAATTACCTAAAGGCTAATTTTTCCTACTCTTTATAAAAGCTAAGCATAGAATAACTTGATTGGTAAGGGAAGAACATAAATTTCATACAATTTCATATTGTTGAACATGATAAAGATTTTCTAATACTCTATGCCCCCCTCTGCCCTGCTACCATATAACCAGCATGAAAATAGGAAATGATAGGAAAACTCTACTTAATTGTGTTCTTTGGAGAGCATCAGGACATTTGGTTTCATTTTAGGGAGAAGATAAAGAGCAGCCCCAAGGCCACAGTGTTTCCCAGATCTGCCTGCTGTTTTCTTGCTTCATTGTCGAAATTACTTTGCTATCAGATTTTATCAGTGGTGTGGGCAGTTATGTCTTCACATGTAAGCCGAAATATTACAGACTTATTTTCTCCCTTTATACTGTGTGCTGGGAGAACTGAAGGCAGGGAGAGCTGTGGATGATGTAGGTTTAACTTCTGTTGTCTCTGGCTGATGGGTGTCATTCAAGGAGTCAAAGTTTTGTGTTTGTTTTGAAGTGAGCACGACGGGATATTTTTCATGACTGAAGGTTTCCATGTTAGGGAAAATTTCAGAATTTTGGATGAGATACTCTTCTTTGACAATACCAATGACAATTAAAAACAATGAAATCATAGCCATTCTTTCTTGCGTGTCTACCAAATTTTAGGACCTGTGCCATTTCTTTACATATACTATTCCTATACCTCACGCCAATCCGATGTGGTAGATGGTTGTTTTTTCTTTCTAAGTGCAGAAGTTGTTGCCTGTGGACACTAAATAGCTTGTTTAGGTCTAAGAGTGAGTTCATTGCTTTGGGCATCAGTCTCACATCTAAAGTCAAAGATAAGTTTTAAAATTTTGTTTTTTGGGGTTTTTCTGTTTTGTTTTACTACCAGAAGCAGTTTCTTCAAAAGAATATCCCATTATGTTATTTGGCATCTAATTTTGATAAAGCCAAGGAAAAAGAGAGAGGGAAGAAAAAGAAATGGAAGCATATCACACTCTGAGTTCAGAAAATGGAATCATGAAAACAGAGTTTATATTGGAGGAATCAATCTCAGGTAGATTTAGTCCGTCTTGGCCACTCACCTCCTGGCTTAGTCTGATAATAGTCTTCAAGTTTGAAGGTGCTTTTTCCTTCATAGTCCCCTGGGAGCTCTTTCTAGGCACATAGGGGAAAAGAGTCTCAATAAGGCTTCCAGGTATGGAATTGCTAAGGCATAAAATATGATTTCATGAGTATAAAATGTATATATGTTGGAACATTTTTGTTGAATATGAAAGCACTATGTGTTGTTAAAATATTATTTGACCTTCTTCTGTTTCCTGTTGTGGTATCTATTCCCTTCCTCTACAAAACAATTGCTATGACTTAACATTAACCTCTGCATTGAGGACATAAAACAAAAGGCCAAAGGAGCTAGTTATTCTGAGGGATGAACCATCAGTGGATTAATTCTGTTCCTGTTTACGTGTCCACTGTCAATTCTAACTATTTGTTTGTATGTCCCAAGTCTCCGAGAATCATTAGTGTCTATTGGTAAATGATAATACAAGCTAATTTTTTACAATTAATTGAAATTTCACACTCTTACATTTCAATATCAGTCAATATTTTTACATACTGACACTTTTAATCAAGGATTATCTTTCACAAGGGAGCAACAACCGGGCCCTAATTAATTAAAGTGATAACTGTTCTTCTCCCTCACAGTTACATAACACATTCTTCAAGAAATTCACATCCTTAGCATTCCTCTTTAAACTTCTCTTATTTAAAAGGAGATTCCTTGGCTTCTGTCTCTGTAAGAATTTACTAAAAATTTACATGACTTTTATTTTCAAGGAGTGATATAGAAAAGAGGTCATATTTATTCTCCAGCAAGTTTCCATATTCAAACAAAATAAAATGACATCTTTCTATCACATAAGTGTTCAGACTGAATCCCAGGAGTCATTTTCCTGGAAGAAACAGGTTGGCAAACGTCTCCCCTTTGATGTTCACTAGCTTATTTTAGCTTCTTTATCGCAATGCGAGTTCCCATGATCCGTTCCTCTTGGATCTTTCTTCGGTTTCTCAATCCTCAGCTACATAATTGCTCCTGCCTCTCTGCAGCTTTTTCAGTGCACAAGGTTTGTTATATTTTTCCCTCTGATTTAGTCCCATTATTTTAGTAGATACTGAATCTAGAGTTCAGGCTATAATTGGTAGCCCTGGTCTCTTCTCCTTTAATAGGTACTGCTCCAAATCCTATATTTTGGCACCTCTTGGCGTGAGATGCACTTTTAGAAAAAATTGATGGTGACTGTAGATCCATTAGCTGATTTCCCTAATACTTAGGAATTGCAGATCATTGAAATCACTGTGCCATATACCGGTCAGATTTTCTAAACGTCGTTATCCCTGTTTGCTTCATTTAATTAAATCAGTGTGACTTATTCATTCCACTTGCAGCAAATATTTGACTACTTTTAAAAATTATTTTTTTCTCCCAAACTCCCATATGCTCTTATTTTAATATTTCAGTATAATTGAATATGAAATGATATCAATAGATCAGTTATCTAAAATTCAAACTGATTTTTTATTACTCTGTATAATAAAAAGATTACTTGCTGCTCTAGGTTTGTTTGTTTTTTGTTTTTGTTTTTTAAGAGCAGTTTTAGGTTCACAGCAAAACTGAGTAGAAAGTACGGTGAATTCCCATATACCCCCTGCCCCATACACTGACAGCTTCCCTCACAATCAACATCAGGCACTAGAGAGGTACATTTGTTATAATGAATGCACTGACATTGACACATCATAGTTACCTGAAGTTCCTAGTTTACAGTAGGGTTCACTCTTGCTATTGTATGTTCTAAGGGTTTTGACAAATGTATAATAACATGTATCTACCATTATAGTGTCATAAAGAGTAGTTTCATTGCCCTAAAAAATCCACTGTGTTCCCCCTATTTATACCGCTCTCCCTCCTAATCTTTGGCAACCACTGATCCTTTTACTGTCTCCATAGTTTTGCCTTTTCCAGAATGTCATTTAGTTGGAGTCATATAGTGTGTAGCCTCTTCAGATTGGCTTCTTTAACTTAGTAGTATGCATTTAAGTTTCCTTCATGTCTTTTCTTAGTTTGATGGCTCATTTCTTTTTAGGGCTGAATAACATTCCATTGCATTAGCTTTGCTTTGGTATTTTCATTAAATCAGTAAATGTTTTCTCTTGTTCCTTGAAGATAAATTTTAGCTATGCATTAGAGAAAATTTTTTTTCATTTCATTATATATATTATATTGTTTTACTCTTGTATTTGATTTTTCCTAATCTTACATTTCCATGTTTTAAAATTCTTGGATTTTTCAATAATAGCCACAGAACTCATGCTCTGAATATCTTAATTCTATCTTCTTCTTCTTCCTTTAACCCATCCAATCTCTATTTCAGAACTTAGGGAGAAAAGAGCATCATTACTTGCCATCTTGTGGTTTTTATTTAACTATTTTTATTCCCCACTGTTATATTTTTCACAAGGTTTTTTTTGTAATTCAGGCAACAAAAATCTTTCACCTCTCTGTTGAAAGACTTAAATGGTTTGTTTATCCAGTGTAGGCAACTCTTCGGCTCCTTTGAGTCTGTAAATATGAGAAGAGGGAAGAAAGGACATCACAGAGCTGTTTATTTTCCATTTCTCTTTCCCAGTTGATCTTCTAAGCCTCAGCAGTCTCGCTCATGAAGAAGCTAAGAAAAAAACCCGAGAACTTACCCAAGATACTTTTACTGACCCTTAATGGAGCATAAACTTGATTTCTTTTACCAGTAGCAGTCAGCGCATTCTTAATTTATTTGAAAAGTAAGACAAGTCCTAAGAGGCCTTTTAAATTTGACTTTTAATATCTTTGCTTGGGAACACTCTTTGACTTGAACATGTACCTTCTATTCAACTCCTTTACACAATGAATGAAGTTGTCATTGATATTCTCTGGTTTCATTAGAAGAGACAGCCTCCATAAAGGCAGGATTTGTATTTTGTTGTTTTTAAAGTTTTTCTTCTCATGACTGAATCTTATGACTGGCTCTGTGCTTGGCACATAGCAGAACTTAATCAATATATATATATATATATTTTTTGCAGTACGCGGGCCTCTCACTGTTGTGGCCTCCCCCATTGCGGAGCACAGGCTCCAGACGTGCAGCCTCAGTGGCCATGGCTCACGGGCCCAGCCACTCCGCGGCATGTGAGATCTTCCCGGACTGGGGCACGAACCCGTGTCCCCTGCATCAGCAGGCGTCCTCAACCACTGTGCCACCAGGGAAGCCCAATCAGTATTTTTAATGATGATTTTATGCCATTAGTCTACTAAACATCCAAACTTTCTTACTACCCTAATCTTCCAAAACTATGTTGAATAATAGTGGTGAGAGTGGGCAACCTTGTCTTGTTCCTGATCTTAGTGGAAATAATTTCAGTTTTTCACCATTGAGAACAATGGTGGCTGTGGGTGTGTCATATATGGCCTTTATTATGTTGAGGTAAGTTCCCTCTGTGCCTACTTTATGGAGGATTTTTATCATAAAAGGTTTTTGCTTTTGTTTGTTGGAAGATTTTTAATCACAATTTCAATTTCAGTGCTTGTGATTGGTCTGTTTATATTTTCTATGTCTTCCTGGTTCAGTCTCAGAAGGTTGTGCTTTCTTAAGAATTTGTCCATTTCTTCCAGGTTGTCCATTTTACTGGCATATAGTTGCTTGTAGTAATCTCTCATGATCCTTTGTATTTCTGCAGTGTCAGTTGTTACTTCTCTTTTTTCATTTCTAATTCTGTTGATCTGAGTCTTCTCCCTTCTTTTCTGGATGAGTCTGGCTAATGGTTTATCAATTTTATTTATCTTCTCAAAGAACCAGCTTTCAGTTTTATTGATCTTTGCTATCATTTCCTTCATTTCTTTTTCACTTATTTCTGATCTGATCTTTATGATTTCTTTCCTTCTGCTAACTTTGGGTTTTTTTTTTATTCTTCTTTCTCTAATTGCTTTAGGTGTAAGGTTAGGTTGTATATTTTAGATGTTTCTTCTTTCTTGAGGTAAGATTGTATTGCTATAAACTTCCCTCTTAGAACTGCTTTTGCTGCATCCTATAGGTTTTGGGTCATCGTGTTTTCAGTGTCACTTGTTTCTAGGTATTTTTTGATTTCCTCTTTGATTTCTTCAGTGATCTCTTGGTTATCAAGTACTGTATTGTTTAGCCTCCATGTATTTGTATTTTTTACAGATTTTTTCCTGTAATTGATATCTGGTCTTATATCTAGTCTTTTTCTGTAATTGATACCTAGTCCTATATCTACTCTTTTTCTTATCGGAAAAGATACTTGATATGATTTCAATTTTCTTAAATTTACCAAGGCTTCATTTGTGACCCAAGATATGATCTATCCTGGGGAATGTTCCATGGGCACTTGAGAAGAAAGTGTATTGTTGTTTTTGGATGGAATGTCCTATAAATATCAATTAAGTCCATCTTGTTTAATGTATCATTGAAAGCTTGTGTTTCCTTATTTACTTTCATTTTGGATGCTCTGTCCATTGGTGAAAGTGGGGTGTTAAAGTCCCCTACTATGATTGTGTTACTGTCGATTTCCCCTTTTATAGCTGCTAGCATTTGCCTTATGTATTGAGGTGCTCCTATATTGGGGGCATAAATATTTACAATTGTTATATCTTCTTCTTGGATTGATCCCTTGAACATTATGTAGTGTCCTTCTCTGTCTCCTGTAATAGTCTTTATTTTAAAGTCTATTTTGTCTGATATGAGAATTGCTACTCCAGCATTCTTTTGATTTCCATTTGCGTAGAATATCTTTTTCCATCCCCTCACTTTCAGTCTGTATGTGCCCCTAGGTCTGAAGGGGGTCTCTTGTAGACAGCATATATACAGATCTTGTTTTTGTATCCATTCAGCCAGTCTGTGTCTTTTGGTTGGAGCATTTAATCCATTTACATTTAAGGTAATTATCGATATGTATGTTCCTATTACCATTTTCTTAATTGTTTTGCATTTGGTATTGTAGGTCTTTTCCTTCTCTGTGTTTCCTGCCTAGAGAAGTTCCTTTAGCATTTGTTGTAGAGCTGGTTTTGTGGTGCTGTATTCTCTTAGATTTTGTTTGTCCGTAAAGGTTTTAATTTCTCTGTCGAATCTGAATGAGATACTTGCTGGGTAGCGTAAACTTGGTTGTAGGTTTTTCCTTTTCATCACTTTAAATTTGTCCTGCCACTCCCTTCTGGCTTGCAGAGTTTCTGCTGAAAGATCAGCTGTTAACCTTATGGGGATTTCCTTGTATGTTATTTGTTGTTTTTCCCTTGCTGCTTTTAATATATTTCTTTGTATTTAAGTTTTGTTAGTTTGATTAATATGTGTCTTGGCGTGTTTCTCCTTGGATTTATCCTGTATGGGACTCTCTGTGCTTCCTGGACTTGAGAGACTATATCCTTTCCTATATTAGGGAAGTTTTCAACTATAATCTTGTCAAGTGTTTTCTCAGTCCCTTTCTTTTTCTCTTCTTCTTCTGGGACCCCTATAATTTGAATGTTGGTGCATTTAATGTTGTCCCAGAGGTCTCTGAGACTGTCCTCAATTCTTTTCATTCTTTTTTCTTTATTCTGCTCTCAGTAGTTCTTTCCACTATTTTATCTTACAGGTCACTTATCCATTCTTCTGCCTCAGTTATTCTGGTCTTGATTCCTGCTAAAGAATATTTAATTTCATTCATTGTGTTGTTCATCATTGTTTGTTTGCTCTTTAGTTCTTCTAGGTCCTTGTTCAATGTTTCTTGTATTTTCTCCATTCTATTTCCAAGATTTTGGATCATCTTTACTCTCATTACGCTGAATTCTTTTTCAGGTAGACTGTCTATTTCCTCTTCTGGTGGGTTTTTACCTTGCTCCTGCATCTGCTGTGTGTTTCTCTGTCTTCTCATTTTGCTTAACTTACTGTGTTTTGGGTTTCCTTTTTGCAGGCTGCAGGTTCATAGTTCCCATTGTTTTTGGTGCCTGCCCCCAGTGCCTAAGGTTGGTTCAGTGGGTTGTGTAGGCTTCCTGGTGGTGGGGACTAGTGCCTGTGTTCTGGGGGATGAGGCTGGATCTTGATCTTTCTGGTGGGCAGAACCACGTCTGGGTGTGTGTTTTGGGGTGTCTGTGATCTTATTACGATTTTAGGCAGCCTCTCTGCTAATGGGTGGGGTTGTATTCCTGTCTTGCTAGTTGTTTGGCATAGGGTGTCCAGCACTGTGGCTTGCTGGTCGTTGAGTGGAGCTGGGTCTTAGTGTCGAGATGGAGATCTCTGGGAGAGCTTTCGCTGTTTGATATTATGTGGAGCTGGGAGGTCTCTGGTGGACCAATGTCCTGAACTTGGCTCTCCAACCTCAGAGGCACGGGCCTGACACCCGGACGGAGTACCAAGACCCTGTCAGCCACATGGCTCAGAAGAAAATGGAGAAAAAAAGAAAGAAAGGAAGAAAAAAATTAAATAAGGTAAAATAAAATAACATAACAAAATTATTAAAATAAAAAAATTATTAAAAATAAAATACATTAAGAAATAATTAAAAAATGAAAGAAAGAAAGAAGAGGGTAACCAAACTGAAAAACAAATCCACTAATTGTAACAAGTGCTAAAAACTATACTAAAAAAAAAATGGATAGACAGAACCTTAGGACAAATGGTAAAAGCTAAGCTATACAGGCAAAATCACACAAAGAAGCATACACATACACACTCACAAATGAGAAAAAGGAAAAAAATATATATATCCAGGTATATTGGAAGTTTCTTGCCTTTTGGGAAGTCTGAGGTCTTCTTCCAGCATTCAGTAGGTGTTCTGTAGGAGCTGTTCCACATGTGGATATATTTCTGATATATTTGTGGGGAGGAAGGTGATCTCCACATCTTACTCCTCCACCATCTTGAAGGTCTCCTTTTGCCTTATATGCCAAGCATCCTGCTGAGTATTAAACATGTGTTATGTCTTCTTTCATATAATCAGCCCAACTGCCAGAATCCTCCTTTACACTTAATCATCTGTCCCTCCAAGTATGGCACAGCATGGCAACTCTCTGCCCCATTGGGAGGACGAGTCAACAGCGGGTGTATGGGAAAAGTGACACAATTAGGCCGACCCCCTCCCCACCAGCCACCCACACAGCCCAGGGCTGGCCGGGCCCTCTCATTGGTGTGGGCTGGGGCTGGGGCCACAGTCTCCCTGGCACGTGCGCACGCACACACCTGTCACGCCTATGGCCGGGTGGCCCACGGACAGGGCATGAGCACTTTTCAGCAGCGCGGTGGCTGCGCAGTTGCTGGGCCTCCTTCTAAGGCTGCTGCTGCCATCCACACCCACCCCGCCCCCCGAGCTGGATGATGGAGTCTTGAAAAAAGCTACGTGAACTTTTAAAGGGACCCATCTTGATTGTTATTATGTGTAGAGTATGTTGAAACAAATTTTAGCTAGCACAGATCACATATGATTTAAATACACCATTTTTTTCCACACTAGGATGGACTTACAGTACCAATGACTCTTTTTGCTTGACTCCATGTACAAGATATATGACCAAAGATGGAGAATCATTTACATCATGAAATGGAGTACCATTCTGCATACCTTGCCATACTGTATAGCCTTGGTCTTATGCATAGAATTGGAGTATGCATTTATTTGTTCTTTTATTCATTTATTCAACAAATAATTACTTAACATGTACTTTGTGCAAATCACATTGCTTATGCCCCCACTATCCCTTCTACCCGACCCCTCTCTATCATCACACAGGAATACTGCTAGGGGAAGGTACTACACTCACACACCCGCTTTTACCCCGTGCCTTCCTCAAGCTTAGCATTCTCCCATAGCAACACTGCTGCAGCCTCAGCAGTTATAGTGGAACTGTGCTCCCTGGCAGCCTGAAACTTCCACTGGCCTTCACCACCAACTAGAGAGCTTAGTAAGAAAAGGCTTGGACGTCTTTCCCTGACTTGATGTTCCAGTGTCCCCCAAAAGGCATACTCCACTGTCAGGCAGTATAAAGTAGTGGTTAAGAATATTCATTTTGGAGACCATTGTACTGTTGCTCGTTTGCCTTTAGTTCCTTCAAATTCATAGAGTCAAGAGTTTGGTGAAGTGTTCAACATTATCTAATCTTTTACCTTTATTTTACAGTTAAGGAGACTGTGAGCAAGAAACAGTAGTGGGTTGTCCTGTGGGTGACAATGATTTAAGGTGACAGAGCCAGGATTTGGGGCCTGAACATCTTGATACCCAATCCATTTTCAATTTCATTACCCCATCATGACTACCCCTGTGAAATGTTCCATGTGATTATTTTTAATCCTTGAGTTTAATTCTTTCTAAGAAAGATCTGAGCTATATAATCCCCTTGATAGTCTTTCTCATTTGTGTGGGACTTCTGATTCTTTTTCCATCTCCCCTCTTCTGCTTCTCTGATGTTTTGCAAAGGGGGGGTGTCTCATGATTTAGTGGTAAGATTTTGTTGGAAATGCTGAGGTTTAAACAAGAGTGAATGTCAAAACTTTAATGACAGGTATGATACGGGGGCCAACCTGTCATAATAAGGACTGACCATTATGTCATTCTTCTGGGTTCTTGCTGAGGATCAACCCTGGTTCAATGAGCTACTTCAATCTTGAAAGTATCTACTTTCTTGCTTTCCAGAAGCTTTGGAGATCTCATCTATTCATTTGTGCTACTGAGCTGCATGTAAATAGAGTTTTCATTACTCCTTGCAGTTATCTATTTGGACCAATATTTTTTAAAATAATGTTGATGCTCATCAAAAGATATCAACTCAATCTTTTAACTTTACATAATAAAACATACTTGAAAACAAATTACACAATGCATTTTTTCCCTGGAGAGGTATGACAAATTTTTAAAAGCAGATGGAAATATGATAGATGAAGCCTTTTAGAAATGACATCGAAATCCACCTCTTTATTCTGTTTCTCCATTTTGTGAGGTCATTAGGAAACTCAATTGTCACTGTACTGCCAAATTGGCAAAAATTGTTCATGCAGTATCTTTAGTGCAAGAAAAAGGGACAAATTGGAAAGCTGTAGTTTGATGTCATCTCTCTTAATTCTGTCCATGTACTTTTTTCCCCAAATAGCAGATTACTTCATCCTGAAGTCTTGATAACCATAAATGTAATCAGCTTTGCCACAAATATTTTCAAAATGAAATGCCCATTGTTTTGGTTGTCTTTTTGCTTTGTTTTATGTCAGTGGAAAATGGAGAGGAGAAGCAATTGGAGATGAGTTAAGAATTGGTGTTGTCTGGGACACCGGGTATTTCATGGTCCAGAGAAATTCACAATGAGGTGACAGAATGCTCTCTCAGACCACTGTCACTTACACTGGAATGTGATGTGCTCCTGGGGAATGTTGGGAAGGCACTTGCAAAGCTATTTTAAGAGGTGTTTGAAACTGAGAGGACAAGAAAGTTATAGGAGAACATGTCAGAGCCTTGTTTGTAAATACTGTATTCTCTTTAGGGGTTACTGAGTGGCAAAATCAAAGGTTTTTTTGCCAAGAAATAAAGCTGCTTGTCTTGCCTCACTAGAAGAGAATTCCACACAAATGAAGACCTGAAATTTAAATGAAACATTTCAACAAAAATCTCAAGAAATCATTTTGTTTGTTTGTTTTATTTTTCTCCAATGTGAGCTCCCAAACTTATCAACAAGCTGGTGCCATTAGCTGGTACCAGTAAGTAATGCATCAGAAGGCAAATGAGACTTTGTTTTCAGTGAAACTGTATTTGAGGAGACTGAAAGCTAATTTGCCTCCACCTTTTTAGAAAATGTTTCATCTTCATATAAGTTCGGAGAAAAAAGATTTGGATAGGGATGGCAATCCTTTGGCAGATTGCACCTCCTTAACGATGGAGGAAAGGGAGAATCAATCAGACCCCAACGTTTTCTACCTTCTCTGTCTGTGGAACACCTGTGGATTTCAGAGAGGGCTGGACGGAATACAGCTTGCTCAAAAAGATGAGCCGATGAGCAGGACTAGGAATTCCCTTCGACTCCACCCCTCCCAGAAAAAAGCTCAAATTCCAGAGATTTTATATATATACACATATATATATATGTATGTGTATATATATATATACATACATATATATACATACATATATATATATATGTATTCATATAAAGAGGATATTATCCGTATTTAAAACAGAGAAAAACAATCCATCACTCATGTCAGTATCATTCTCATTCTGTATTTAAAGCTTACTTTTCTATCTCCCTTCAATATTATCAGTTATTGTATAGAAAGCACATGTAAGTGCTTTGTAAGGGAGAGGTATTGATACAGTGGAAATACTTGTTTATTCATTTATTGTTCAACATTTACTGCAAAATTAGGCACATCCAGGTACTCTGTTGGACATCTAGGATACAAAGATGAATAACCAGCCCTTACAAACTATCCTTGGAGATGAGGTGAGGAATAAACAATCATACACAATATATGGGTACTATAATAGAGGTATTAGGACTCCTGCAATAGTAGAGGAGAAAGGTGAGACTAACCCAACTGAAGCTTCATTTAATAGGGCATTTAAAGAGTGAGATGCTTTTACTGGATTAATGGGGAATGCCTTAGTCAGCTTGGGCTCCTGTAACAAATATATATCATAGACTAGATGGCTTCAACAATGAACATTATAATTGAGTACTTAGTGTATATAAGGTATTTTGAAGGTATATATTTATATAAAATGATTATAAATATGTATATATAAAGTATGAAGAGAATAGCTGTACTTTACTATAACTTATCAAGCAATGGCTATCACAACAGAGTAAAGAAAAAGTATCAAAATATGTAGAGTACACATTGGGAGGTCAGAAAAAGAATAGTGTGGATTTGAGCAGATAACCCTTTATATTTGCATATCTTTAGAGTTCCCAAAGCTCATCATTGCATTGTTTTAGAGCAGCCTCTGTTTCTGTACTGCCTCTAGCCAAGAATGGTTTCTGCATTGTTAAAGAGTTGTTAAAAAAAAAAAAAAGAAACATGAGCAACAGAAACCAAATGCAGCTTTCCATGTCTATAATACTTACTGTCTGGCACTTTACAAAAAAGTTTTCTGACCCTTCTTTTAGAAGGAGCTTCACAGATACTTGTATTGCTTCTCAAAGTGTAACTACTTCTACTTAGTTAGAACTAAGGCAAAATGGGTGAAGCATAATAGCCTAACATCATGTAGTTTGGGTTATAAGGAAACTTGATTTGTTGTAGTGGTTCTAATTGATAAATTCTGTATTCTGTTGTCCCATGGATATACACCTAGTAGATCAGGTGTTTCAGTTTGGGTTTCAGAACATATGTCCATCTCTTCATCTTTGTTCTTGATTCCTACTCTCTTGAAGTCATATTAGTGGGTTATTACATGATAGTTTAAAATAAACAATACTATGTTTAAAAAAACACTTTTCAATTTTACAATGAATTATTAGATCCATTGCCTCATTTCATTTTCATAAAAACTTTAAAAGGGGGATAATAACTAATTGAGGAAATTCAGAATCAGCAATCTTAGGTGATTTGTCCAGGGCGATACTGCTTGGATGAGAATTCAGAAAGCCCAACTCTTATCCGGTTGTGTTTTCCTTCCTTCCTCACAGAAAAGCCACTATGTCATTGCCCAAAATGCCCTTGAGTGTGCAACAGAAGTCAACTGGGAACTCGTTGGTGATAAATCTTCTAGATGGGTTACAGAAATGTAAATTAAGAATGATGGATCCAAACTTTTCTCTTGAATTAACTCACCCTCAAAAAACAGGGAATTCATTATGGAACTCAAAACCCCACTAACCCTGCCTCATAGGAATAATTCTGTCTACCTCCTCAGGAAACCAAGTGTCCACTCAGGGAAGATGAGGAAGAAGTCTCTGATGCTTGATCTCTGTGAAGCAGCTCCCCTTTGTGAGATACCCTGGATATATATGTTTTACATTTTACCTGGAAATATCTCATTATCTGACTGTGGCTCCACGTTACATTTGAAGAAATAGATATAGAGAGGAAAAGTTCTTTGTCCTGGGAGGTGCTCTGATGGCCTCCCTTGATTCACAGAGACAACCCCAGCTGGAGAATCTTTGGAAAGGCAGATTTGAAGTAAAGCTACCTATAGGATTTTTGAATCCTCTGGGTGAAACATAAGGCTTCCCCCTGGAAGCCCTAAGGAGTGCTCTCTGGGACTCACTGATATACTGCAATTACCTCAGCAACAGATTAACAATTCTAGCCCTCTTCTTCTTCCTTACCCTGGCTCTGCTGGATGTGTTGCTTTGCCCTGCTGTATTTAAACAATTGAATGTTACCTGTGCACTGTTATTACCCACAAGACTAGAGTATCAAATCACAGCTTAGTCCATGGGCTCCTAATGGTGAAACTTAAGGAGGGCCTTACTGTCTTAAAATGGACAGGAGCAAAATCCCCCCTTCCCGTGACATCTGATAAATGTATACATTCATGCCCATGTCTGCACTGGGGAGAGGAGAGATGTGAGAACCTCTGAGAACCTTCCTGGCTTAATCCTTGCTTCAGCCTAAAGTGAACAGTTGACCTATGCTGTTGGAAGCTATGGGAATTCAGTGAGAAATATTTTAGCAGGTTTTCAGAAAGAAATTACCTAGATGACTAAGAGTAACATTTTTCAAGTCACACCAGTTATCAGCCCTCAGTCCTCAGGGCAAAAGTTCTCTCTGCTAGGGAATGAATTTTGAGAAATGAGGGATTAGCATTTCCTTCTCAGACTGTCTGTTGATGAGCCCCTTGCCTCACAGTTTTCCTTAGTTTAACTTGGGGCTAGGATCTGTTTTATTTCCCCCAATGGGAAAATCATAAGAATCATTATTCTTGTTAATAAAGTGACTTGGGAGCTTCAAAGAAATGTCAGTGTGATTATTTCAGTTAAAACTGGTCACCTCTTCAAAAAAGAACTTTTCTGTCTCATGGCCCTATGTGTCTGTCCTCATTTCCTTCAGAAGTATTTATCTTGAATATTGTTACAGTGTTCAGTGCTGATGCGTAGATGTGTTCTGAGAAGACTAGCTGGTGGTGTGAGATTGAATGCCCAGCCATAATCGAATGCTAGCCCTTTGCAGGTAGCTTTGAGTGCACAGGGGAGCCCCTCCTTCTTATGCAGAGGTGATTTGACTTTGGAGCATGCCTAGCTCTTCTTGAGCTAAGGAAGAGAATAACTGTTACATGCCTGTTTAACACTTACTGCCTTCACATTTTTTTTTGCTTCTATTGCTACATTTATAATCCTGTGAGGTAGTGCTAATTATTCATTTCCAGGTGAGGAATATGAGTGTTTAAGAGTTTGCCCAATCTCAACTTTAAGTATATGGCAGAACCAGGAAACAAATCAGTTTTTCCAACCCAAGTACAATGTATCTTTTTCCAAAAAAGTGACTCTCAGGACATCATCCAATTCTGCAGCTTCTTCATTTCTATAATGGATATTACCAATAACCATACTTCTGACTTCATAAGATTATTCAAGAATCAAAATAAATAAATTTGGAAGCCTTTTATAACCACTTAAAATGCTATACAAATGAAGTATACTAAAATTATTATTGTTATTTACAACACTTTGAGATTCAGATAAAATCTCCAACTGCATTTATTTAGTTTATCTGTATAGTACTGTTACCGGGATGCTATTTTTCCTATATTGAACATACTTTTAAATTATGTTTCTTGTATTGTTAGACCGACTTAACTTATTCCTTTTGGACCCAGAGTTATTTCACAAACATAACGCAGATGTGAGACCTTGGATATTTTCTCAATTGACTAGGATTACCCAGTGAAGAATATAAAGAATTCTCCCTGCCCTAGCATACCTTATCATAGCCAGCTGTTCCTCATTGTTTTCCATCAAAGTTCAGCATGAACCTCACAATTAATTGTCCTGTAGGTCTTTTTTTTTTCTTTTAACCTGGAAGTCATGGGTTAAAGTTATTGCCAGATTTTCAAAGAAATTCCTTCAGAACTGAAATAATATATTCCTTACCTTGGGGAGAGTTAAGAAATGTCTAGTTTGCACTTAAATATGATTTCTAGAAGTGCTGACTTGTATCCTGCTGAGGTAGATTGGGAAGGAGGTGACTGACATGTAATCTAAGGAAAGGTGTGGTCACATGGAATCAGAACCGTGATATCAGCTCAGCGGTGTTCCATGTAGTATAAGGCAGTGTAGGCCTGTGACTGCATAGCTAAGAATAACCGATGATATTGATCGTATATTCTGAGAAAAAAAGAGAAGGTTCTGAACAGAGTATTTTTTTATGATCATTGGCTATGTTTCAAATTAAGTAGATTTCTTTTGCAGAATCCCAAAAGGGTGTCAGTACTCAATAGGAAATTGCCATGTTCTGCAGTAGTGCGAGCTTGTGACTCAGAGGCAGAAAGATCATGAATAGAAACAGTCTGTTTATCAGGGTTGTTCTAGGGAGAAGCCCCAGAGGACTGCCTTCATCCTGATAGCCAGAAACCATGGGTTCTGCTCTAGTGAGATATAGATCCTTCCAGCCTGAAGAGAGTGCAGGGTTTGCCACTCTGGCTGTGCCCACTTGAAGGAGACTATGACAGATGTCTCTCTTCAAATATACTGTCTATATTAAAGCTGCCCTTTATTGAGTACATCTTACGATCCAATTGCTGTATATGTGTGTGTGTGTGTGTGTGTATATATATATATATATAAAACCTTACTCAGTCTGCACCAAACTTAAAGATAAATTTTATCTCCATTTTAAAGGTAAGGAAAAAGAGGTTTAGAAAGGTTGAATAACACAAACAAGGCCATAGTGCCGGTAGGAGCTAGAGCTAGGATTCAAATGCAAGCCAGTGTCTTTGTCTCTAGGTCACATTATCATCCTTAGAAGTGGTCCTACAGGGGCCAACAGTGTTTAAAGAAAAGAGGTTCTGGGAAGGACACATATAAGAAGATGAAGCAACTCAAAGTTACCATCTCAGAGACACTCTCCTTGACCTTCCACCTAGAATAGGCTTCCCTCTCAAACGTCATCATTCTTTACAGCACTTTTAGTGTGTACTTTGGTGTTCTTTATTACATTTGTAATACAGAAAGGGGTAATGAAATAAGTACTTGTGTTCCTGCACCCAGAGTAATTTTACTTTTTTTTAATTGCAGCAAAATATACATAATATAAAACTTAACATTTTAACCATTTTAAAGTGCACAGTTCAGTGACATAAAGTATATTGTCATTGTTATGCAACCATTACCATTATCCATCTCCAGAAATTTTTCACCATCCCTGACTGAAACTCTGTATCCATTATTCTGTACCCTCAGCCAGCTCCTGGAAACCACTATTCTGCTTTCTCATTTATTCTTTAGGTGTCATCTAGATATCCATTCCCACTTGCCTGGCATCTCTCTTTGGATGTTTCACTAACATCTCCAAATTAAGGTGCTTCAAAATAAAAATGTTGCTACCTCCTAAAATGTGTTTTCCCTTCCCCCTACATTTATCGACTCTGTCTCCTTATCTTTCTCATTTCAGGAAATGGCACTACTATCAACTAATTTGCTAAGTCTAGAAACTCAGGACTCACTGTTTTTAAAATAAACTTTTTAAATTTTAGCATAGTTTCAGAGGAGCTAATAGAGAAGTTACAAAAATGGTATAGGAATCCTCTTACACCCCTCACCTAGTTTTCCCTGTTAAGATTTTACATAGTATGATACATTTGACACAAGTGAACCAATATTGATACATTATTACTAACTAAAGTCCATACTTTGATACTGTTTCCCTAATTTTACACAATATCCTTTTTATGTTCTGAGATCCCTTCCAGATAACAGTATATTTAGTTGTCATGTCTATCACCTTAGACTCCTTGACTCTGTAACAATTTCAGGTTTTCCTTGTTTTTGATGACCTTGAAAGCTTTGGGGAGTCCTGGTTATGGATTATGTAGAATGTCCTTCAATTTTGGTTTGTCTGGTGTTTTTCTTATGGTTAGATTAAAGCTGTGGTTTTCTGGGGAGAAAGATCAAAGAAGACCAAGGGTATCTGCTATCAACATGACTTATTATTGATGATGCTAAGCCTGATTACCTGGCTGAGGGAGTGTTTGTGATGCTTTATTTTTGATTCTTCCCTCCCTCCCCTCATCACACTCCTTATCATGATCTTCAGTGCATGCTCTAGAACTTCGCACCTCTCCAGACTCATCTTGGGCTGCTGTCTCTGTTTCCATGAGGTTTTAGCCACACTGGTTTGTCTTTCAGTTTCTTGAACATGATATGCCCGTTTCTGCTTGAAGGTTTCTGCTTAGAGTTTACACCATTTACTGTTCCCTTCATATGAACCTTCTCATGCTTAGCATGGAAAGCATCTTCTCATTATTCAGTCTGATTGTCTGCCACTCCTCGGAAAGCCTTTCCCTGTGAATCAGTCTAAAATAATGGCTTGGTTTATAAGCAATCTTAGCACCTTGTCTAGTTCCTTCCTAGAATTTTTTTTTTTTTTTTTTTTTTTTGCTGTACGCGGGCCTCTCACGTGCAGGCTCAGGGGCCAAGTCTCACGGGCCCAGCCGCTCCGCGGCATGTGGGATCTTCCCGGACCGGGTCACAAACCCGTGTCCCCTGCATCGGCAGGCGGACTCTCAACCACTGCGCCACCAGGGAAGCCCCCTTCCTAGAATTTAATGCAGTTGTTTATGTAACTTTTAGTTTATGTCTTTAATATCCCACTAGAAGGTAGGGGCAAGAACTCTAATGTACCACTGAACCATCAGGGCCTAAAATAGTATCTGGTATATAGTAGATATTAATACTGGTTGAATGAATGAATGAATGATATCATCTTAGATAAATGCCAAGTTTGACTTTGAAAGATGAGGGGAAAAGCACATGCATTGGGTAATTCTGATGATAATTTATATTCAAAGAAATCCTTTTTTCTTAAATTATTGATAGTTGGTGAATTGTGTTTCATTTGATTTATTTAATGTCAATTATAGTCCTTGCTTTGACACATGAATTGAGAATATACTTTAAGAAGATTGGAAGAACAAGATTTACTTTCTATGACAAAGGAAAATTGTTGTCTCGCTCTTCAGTGAGATGATATTGGTCTTGTGAGACCCTAGCTGTGTTATCATGCTTGATGGTCCCTGAATACCAAGAATGTGCAAACCAGTAAACAAAGATCAAGGGCAGGGGAAAGATCCATGGCATGAGCAGAATGGAGAATTAAGGCCTAAGCTTAAAAACAAATAAGCAAACAGACAAATCAGTGTCAGTGAGTTCATTTGGGTGTAAATATGTTAAGGCTTAAGCACCAAGATGGAGAAAATTTGTATGTATTTGAAGATGTCTAAGAGTGATGCCAAGGAAGGAAAAATAATAAGGAATTCTAACCAAAGTTTTTTACAATGAAATTAGATTAAGTGTTCCTACCTCTTCTATCCTCCATCCTATGAAACAAACAAAAGTCCCTCTATTTTCCTCTTCTCTCTTCTCAAAGATGCCATTCCATTGACTTCCTTGAAATTATCATCAGACTTCTGGGAATGGTCCTCTTCTCTGCTCGTCACCCTCTTACAATCTGCCCTCTGTCCTCCCCCACTTCACTGACAATGGCACCCACATCTTCCTTAATCCTGTTGTCTTTCTAGGGCTGATCCTTTTAGACTGGGGACAGTGTTGCAAAGACTGCTCCAAAGACTTTTCTGAGAAGGCAGGAAGCAAATGCCTTCCTTCCATTATGCCCCAGGGCTTCTGAAACAATCACTTACCTCAATTAAAATAATACTATTGGTTGATCATAATGACATAGATAATGGTGCAAATCTTTCTCTCCTTCTACCAGTGGGTCATCATTTAGGCCATGGACTTACCAGTTAGGACAAGGTTCCCAGGGCTAACTTCCCCCTTCCTCGGTTGCTCCCTGATAAGGTTTAACTTCATCAAGAGGTTGTGCCTCACAGTCAAGCTCATTGGGACCACTGAATATTATGGTTCCTGGATCCAACCTTGAAGCCAAGTGGGTGGATCTCTCCTATCCTGCAGTCTTTCATAGGATGAGTTATGGACATTTCAAAGAAGCCTTTTACTTGATAATAGAACCACCTCAGCTTAATTTCCAAACTGTGCTTCTGCTGTTAGACTACCTTTCTACCCAAGGCAAATAGGGAATGGGCTGAGGGGTTGCATTGACCTGGAAGCTCCATCCTTCCTAAAAAGAAGGAAGATGGTAGATAAGGAGGAAAGGAACTCTTGGTAGTTGAAGTGATTGTAATTGATTACTGGTCTGGAACACTCTTCTCCATAAATACTCCTATTTCATTCTGTACTTCTTTTTTATTTCTATTCCTCAATTTTTCTTTTTTTTCTGGCTATACACTCCCTCTGCTCTTGACTCTTGACTAATTCATTCTATCTTTTTTCTCACCCTAAAGCCATAGTCTTCCCCATCAAAAAGCCCTCTTGGCTCTTCTTGGTTCTGTCGTCATCGAACTATGCTTAGCTTGGAGGTGACACCCCTTCATGTGACTCATTATGCAAAACCATAGGAGATTACAAAGTATTTATATCATAAAACAAAAGTATCTGATCTCAAAATATCCTCTCTGACCACTCTGTATATAGGATGATACCAGTGATAACATGATTATCATAATAGATATATAAAGGGTAACATATAAATAAAAACAATCCCAAAAGACATACAGAAAACATAATATTGGTTATCTCTCAGAACAAAACATAGTGGACTTTCACTTTATGTTTTTTGGAGTTCTATTTTAACTTGTACAATGTGTATGCATTTATTTTTCAATTGGAAAAATGTTCTTAATATTCTTAAACTATAAACCATATGTAAGCTATTAATACGTTCCATAATCATCCAACACTTAGCTATGGCCATCCATCAATCCCCAAGAATTCTTCAGAAAGGACAAGTATTTCTTCACCTGATGGTCATTGTTGTCAAGTAGGGACATGATAAAATTAACAAACTGAAGGCTGTTGTTGAATGGGCTTTACATTTGTACTGCAGCTTATTTTAAATGTTTTTTCCCCCTAAGTCAGTATTCCATAACTCACAGAGCTTTGGAATATCTAGGCATCTCTTCTTATCCTAGACTGGGAAGTTTTTTCTAGGGTAAGCAAAGGAAATTAGGGCAGAATATTTTATCTTTATGGATTCAAATATTCCTGGAAATAATATTTTCAAAATGTTATAAAATTATACAAAATATTTTCACAACATTGTTCTCATTTGATTTTCACAGCAGGCCTGTGGGTAGAAATATAAAACTGTGTGCTTAAAATAGGTCTCATTTTTCCAGTTTGATATAATTTATATGTGTCCTATAATACATACTTTTGAACATGTATAATGAGAATCTAAGCCCTGAAAACATTGTAGAACCCTCTTAAAATAAAATGTAATTTGAAATCCTCCAGTTTTTAGCAATTCAATCCCCCAATTTTTCTTCCTGGTGTACACTTGTAACTGCAGCCTTTTTTTCCTCATTCCATTCCCATCTCTCCATTAGTCCAGAGTTGTATTTAAAATGCAGAATTGATAGGCAGGTTCTATGAACATTTTCTGATGTTTCTGCTCTTCTAGCCATACTGTTTCTATCTATGCTTCAGTTTACACTTCTTAGTATGGATTCTCTGAAATTAAATATAACTCTGTTAGTAAACAATTGGAGTTTCTGTCTTAATTTGCCAATTCCCCTCTATCTCTGTTGGTTGCACTAGCAAGATTCACTCAGTTGAAACTTCCCTACTACTATACCCTCCTCACCCTGCCCATAGCCCCTAAAATGATATTCCTTTGGTAAATCACTTTTTCCTTTTTTATGGCAAAGGGCTCAGATGCCAAATTGTGTTTGATGGATTAATATGCCGTTTCACTGACGCATACTGTTATTGCAGTGATTCTGTCTTGACACACTTTGCTTGGTTTAATAAAACACACTTATAAACCTCTTTCACACCTTTAAAAAGTAAAGAATCCAGTGAGATATTCAAGCACCTGTAAACAATTTTTTCAATATATTTGATGTCCAAATAAAGAATTTAATGAGGAAAAACAGCATAGTCACTATCATATAAACATGGATTGGATTCTAGTAGTTTTAGGAATATAAACTCTGCTTCTGGCCATGCAAGTCATGAAGCTGTAGACCATCAGTGAAATCAATTAATTTGATACACGTGTCAGGGAGCTGGGGGAATGTGTGATTTGTGACAGGTTGGAGGGACTTCTTGGGTGGGCTGTCTTGAATATAAAATTTCTGTTACCTGTTCCATGCTTCATATAGTCTAGGGTGTCAATGGTATAATAAAGACTTATCTTTCTACTTCTTCACAGATAATGCAAGAGGGAAATGAAAACATATGAGCAGTGGGAAAATTACCTCTAAATCTTTCTAAAGGAAAAAAAAAATCAACAGTAGTAGTAGAACTATTGAGAGAGAGGGTCACATTCATTTGGGCTTCAGTCTCCTCATTTGAAAGTGAAAGCACTGAAGTAGGTGACCTCTGGAAGATCTGAGATGATATTCATCAGAGACATTTGGAAAGTCAGTCTCAGTTTTCTATTACAAAGAGAGACCCTGCCCCACAATTCTCTGAGAGATGGGACATGATTTCTCAATGGTTATAAGAGGTTAGAGCAAGTCTTGCTTTTCTCAAGTCTCATGACTTCTCTGAATTCCCTAGTCTAGTCCAATATTATGATGAAATCTTCCAGTGTATCTAAAGGCAACATTAATTTTCTTACTAGGAAGGATTATTTTTCTAGTTAGAACGTGGTACTCTCCAGTCTGGAAGATTATTCACTAAGTTGTAAGCAGGTACAACCCAGAGAGCTATAAGGCCCCAGTGCTTTTAGAGTTGGTAATTCTGCCTTCATATGTGTGCGTGTGTGTGTGTGTCTGTGTGTGTGTGTTCATGTGTGCACTCACATCCATGTATCCAGAGTGGTTCTAGCTAAAAATGAAAAGTACACAAGAACATATTTAGGGTTATGGAACCTCAGATGAAGTTGAAGAATCACCAGAGGACAGAAAATGATGTGTTTATTAAAGTAGTCCAGAACGACTAGACTAAAGAGTGATGGGGGGTGAGTGGTGGAAATGTGGCTGCATAGGTTGGCAATGACACACTGTCAAGAGTCTTTAATATTTGCCTTACCGAGGCATCATTAAAGGGTTGATCAAGGGAGAGAAATGATTGATTGGTCTCTAAGAAAAATGACTGTGATCGAAGAATGCAAAGTGATTTAGACAGAAGAAAGACTGAAAAGAGGGAGGACAAATAAGTCACCATGGTAAGAAAGGGCCATGGCCCCCAAACCAAGTCAATACAAAGAGGGGATGGATTGGAAAAATACTAAAAAGAAAGGATAGGTTGGCCTGGGTGATTGGGTGAGTGGTGGTGGTGATAGTGGTAGGTTGGACAAAATAATGAGGCCTGAAGAGCAGTTAGGTTTGTAGGGTAGGCGATGGGGCTGATAGAGCTGGGGCCAGACTCAATAAGAAGGATGATTATTTTAGTTTGGACATTTGTGTTTGAGAAAAGCAATACATACTTAGAGGAGTGTTAGGATAAGCTAATGGATATACAAGTCTTAGTAGAGAGATCTGAACTGAAGGTATACATTTAGTTATTTACTGGCATATTCATGGCAAACTGCTATTGTGTATGTATATTCATATATTCAGTTTATTTTCAACTCACATTTGTTCCCAAACTCAAAAACTCTCACACTATATCCCTTTAAGAAGTAAAATTGCCAAGTGGTGACAAACAAAGGCAGATTTACAATAAATGAGCTCCTGAACTGGAAAGCAGTTTTAGGTCATTTTTCTTAATTGAAAGCAGTTTATCTTTTATTAATATCTCTGCTTTTTGTTTTCTGTGTTTGCCTTCTGAATACCTAGGTGTAACTCAGAGTATAATTAAAGGGTCATGGCTGCACCACTGTTAGAGCCATTTATAGCAAGCATTAAAAGTAGTCATAAGAAGTGAAAACAGACATGGCTTTTGTGGTATTTCACAGGAGAGAGCTCATATTTGCATATCTGCATGTTTTCATTTTTACTTTCATATAAACCTAATCACTATTTCTCCCCACTTTTATCCTTCATTTATTTATCCCCTCAATGTGTTTTTTATCAGGATTTTTTAGAAATAAGAATGCTGGCCAAAAGAAAATAAAATTCTAAATGTCATCTCTGTCTAAAATCAACATCCTTTCTAATTTTGCGGCCCGTTTCTGTAGTGGAATCACAAAAGATGGCTTATGCTAGGATATACATTCCTGTCTTAGGTACTTAGGGATTGCTACTGATGTCATCAGTGGCCACACAGCAAAGGCAATAAATAAATTCTAAGTGATCTTATTTCTGGTCATTAGACATTTTACCTGAAGAGTTGATAATGAATTTAACAGAAGAACAGAATGTTAGAATTAACATTGAAGATTATGAAATCTTTTTCTCAAGGTTTATGTATTTCTCTTAGTCCATAGAGATGGTTTTTTGGAATGCTTGTCTGATAAGCTCATGTTAGCATCATGTGCTTATAGAAATGAAAACAAAAATTTATCAGTTGTTAACTGTTTTCAGTGCAATGTTAAATCTAGATAATACTCTTAATCTGATGACGTGCTATCTCCAATGACAAATATTAAATACAACTAGTAGAAGAGATTGTTAGGTCATATCAATAACCAATTTTTTGATACATTGATTTTATCATTCATGCAGTTAATTCTTTCACATTGTTAAATCTATAAGACAGTTAAATTGAGTATTCAGTTGTGTGTGTGTGTGTGTGTGTGTTAATTAATAGATTATGTGGAGACCTTCCTGTGACCCTGTTGGAGAAAGGATGAGACTGTTCCAGTGACTAATTCACTTTCAAGGTTAGAGAAAGAAGGAGCTGATCAGAAAGGATGAGACATATTTTGACACATAGTAAATAGAAAGGACATTAAGGATTTATTCAATATATATTGAGTGAAGTAGATTCGAAGGTAGAGAAAGTGATGCTATGATATGTCTATACAAAGCAGTAAATTAAAAGGCTAAAATGAATACTATTTGTTTTTATTTGTTAAAGAAACCTAACACTGTTAATTATAAAGATGGACACAATAGTAAAAGGTTTCAAAGAGCTTCAAATCTGGTTGCTAACATAAGAACTGACATAAAACAGTTACAAAAGAGTAGAAAATTCTTTTAATTTATATGTTGAGCATCCTTTATGTGCTGCAGTTTCAATTGGATGATTTATGGTTCATGGTGAGTTTGTTGTGCTATATCAAAATATCACAGTTTTTATTCTCAGGACGCTTACCACTAAGGAATAGTATGCAATTCTGAATTTCCATATCTTGAATATATATTTAGTAATCTCTCAAACTTTACAATCTGTATAATTTTAGCACTAGGCTAGTGGGCATAGACTATTGCTCTCAAAAATGAACACTTTTATTTTAGGGGGTTCTTATACACATGATGCTCTTATTCCTTAGTTTAAAAGAAAAGCTGATTTGGTACTGAAATTCCATCATTTGGCAAACTGAAAATGACCCCACAATTGGATACCTGAGAGAACTTTTTGTTACAGCATAGACCACAAATGACTACTTATTAACTTTTTTATGCCATTAATTGGCTGCACCCCAAGAAGAACCTAAGCTACTGATTCTAGACTCAATGGATTTTTGTAGTGAGGATGTCAGTTATTAACCTGCCTGATCTCCATCTACTACCCAAGTGAGATAAACAATATGAACATTTTTCTAAGGTATGTTACATCTTTGCATATTTGTTGATTAAGAAATGTGACTTTTTTAACATCTTTTTTGGAGTATAATTGCTTTACAAGGGTGTGTTAGTTTCTGCTGTACAACAAAGTGAATCAGCTATACGTATACATATATCCCCATATCCCCTCCCTCTTGCGTCTCCCTCGCACCCTCCCTATCCCACCCCTCTAAGGGGACACAAAGCACCCAGCTGATCTCCCTGTGCTATGCGACTGCTTCCCACTAGCTATATATTTTACATTTGGTAGTGTATATATGTCCATGCCACTCTCTCACTTCATCCCAGCTTACCCTTCCCCCTCCCCGTGTCCTCAAGTCCATTCTCTACGTCTGCGTCTTTATTGTTGTCCTGCCCCTAGGTTCATCAGAACCTCTTTTTTTTTTATTCCATATGTATGTGTTAGCATACAGTATTTCTTTTTCTCTTTCTGACTTACTTCACCCTGTATGACAGACTCTAGGTACATCCACGTCACTACAGATAACTCAATTTTGTTTCTTTTTATGGCTGAGTAATATTCCATCGTATATGTGTGCCACATCTTCTTTATCCATTCATCTGTCGATGGACACTTAGGTTGCTTCCATGTCCTGGCTATTGTAAATAGTGCTGCAATGAACATTGTGGTACATGACTCTTTTTGAATTATGGTTTTCTCAGGGTATATGCCCAGTAGTGGGATTGCTGGGTCATGTGGTAGTTCTATTTTTAGTTTTTTAAGGAACCTCCATACTGTCCTCCATAGTGGCTGTATCAATTTACATTCCCACCAACAGTACAAGAAGGGTCCCTTTTCTCCACACCCTCTCCAGCATTTATTGTTTGTAGATTTTTTGATGATGGCCATTCTGACCGGTGTGAGATGATACCTCATTGTAGTTTTGATTGCATTTCTCTAGTGATTAGTGATATTGAGCATCCTTTCATGTGTTTCTTGGCAATCTGTATATCTTCTTTGGAGAAATGTCTATTTAGGTCTTCTGCCCATTTTTGGATTGGGTTGCTTGTTTTTTTGATATTGAGCTGCATGAGCTGCTTGTAAATTTTAGAGATTAATCCTTTGTCATTTGCAAATATTTTCTCCCATTCTGAGGGTTGTCTTTTCGTCTTGTTTATGGTTTCCTTTGCTGTGCAAAAGCTTTTAAGTTTCATAAAGTGTTTTGCCTATGTTTTCCTGTAAGAGTTTTATAGTGTCTGGCCTTACATTTAGGTCTTTAATCCATTTTGAGTTTATTTTTGTGTATGGTGTTAGGGAGTGTTCTAATGTCATTCTTTTACGTGTAGCTGTCCATTTTTCTGAGCACCACTTATTGAAGAGGCTGTCTTCTCTCCATTGTATACTCTTGCCTCCTTTATCAAAGATAAGGTGACCATATGTGCGTGGGTTTATCGCTGGGATTTCTATCCTGTTCCACTGATCTGTATTTCTGTTTTTGTGCCAGTACCATACTGTCTTGATTACTGTAGCTTTGTAGTATATATAGTCTGAAGTCTGGGAGCCTGATTCCTCCTGCTCCATTTTCCTTTCTCAAGATAAGTTTGGCTATTCAGGGTCTTTTGTGTTTCCATACAAATTGTGAAATTTTTTGTTCTAGTTCTGTGGAAAATGCCATTGGAAGTTTGATAGAGATTACACTGAATCTGTAGATTGCTTTGTGTAGTATAGTCATTTTCACAATGTTGATTCTTCCAATCCAAGAACATGGTATATCTCTCCATCTGTTTGTGTCATCTTTAATTTCTTTCATCAGTGTCATAGTTTTCTGCATACAGGTCTTTAGTCTCCTTAGGTAGGTTTATTCCTAAGTATTTTATTCTTTTTGTTGCAATGGTAAATGGGAGTGTTTCCTTAATTTCTCTTGCAGATTTTTCATCATTAGTGTATAGGAATGCAAGAGATTTCTGTGTATTAATTTTTTATCATGCTACTTTACCAAATTCATTGATTAGCTGTAGTAGTTCTCTGGTAGCATCTTTAGGATTCTTTTTTTTTTTTTTTTTTTTTTTTTTTTTTTTTTTTTTTGCGGTACGCGGGCCTCTCACTGTTGTGGTCTCTCCCGTTGCGGAGCACAGGCTCCGGACGTGCAGGCTCAGCGGCCATGGCTCACGGGCCCAGCAGCTCCGCGGCATGTGGGATCTTCCCGGACCGGGGCACGAACCCGTGTCCCCTGCATCGGCAGGCGGACTCGCTACCACTGCGCCACCAGGGAAGCCCAGGATTCTTTATGTATAGTAACATGTCATCTGCAAACAGTGACAGTTTTACTTCTTCTTTTCTGATTTGAATTCCTTTTATTTCTTTTTCTTCTCTGATTGCTGTGGCTGAAACTTCCAAAACTACATTGAATAATAGTGAGAGTGGGCAACCTTGTCTTTTTCCTGATCTTAGAGGAAATGGTTTCAGTTTTTCACCATTGAGAACGATGTTGGCTGTGGGTTTGTCATTATGGCCTTTATTATGTTGAGGTAAGTTCCCTCTGTGCCTACTTTCTGGAGGGTTTTTATCATAAATGGCTGTTGAATTTTGTTGAAAGCTTTTTCTGCCCCTATTGAGATGATCATATGGTTTTTCTCCTTCAGTTTGTTAATATGGTGTATCACATTGATTGATTTGCGTATATTGAAGAATCCTTGCATTCCTGGGATAAACCCCACTTGATCATGGTGTATGATCCTTTTAATGTGATGTTAGATTCTGTTTGCTAGTATTTTGTTGAGGATTTTTGCATCTATGTTCATCAGTGATACTGGCCTGTAATTTTCTTTTTTTATGACATCTTTGTCTGGTTTTGGGATCAGGGTTCTGGTGGCCTCGTAGAATGAGTTTGGGAGTGTTCCTTCCTCTCCTATATTTTGGAAGAGTTTGAGAAGGATAGGTCTTAGCTCTTCTCTAAATGTTTGATAGAATTTACCTGTGAAGCCCTCTGGTCCTGGGCTTTTGTTTGTTGGAAGACTTTTAATCACAGTCTCAATTTCAGTGCTTGTGATTGGTCTGTTTATATTTTCTATTTCTTCCTGGTTCAGTCTCAGAAGGTTGTGCTTTTTAAAGAATTTTTCCATAAGAAATGTGACATTTAAGCATGTAATTCATTTCACTGAAAGTCAGAATACATGTCACTCACTCTAATTGAGAAATTAAGCAGGCATTAATATTAGATGCTTGAGAAGTATCCCACTACTCCCTTTAGAAAAAATGCAGCAGACGTATATGCAGAATATTAAATTCTGCATTCTCCTCTCCAGTGTGCTTATGTACATTGTAAAATATAAAATGTAGTAATCCACTCTTGTTTTACAGTTCCTTGAACTCAAAGAACTGTTTATGAGAACTGCAAAATCTTCAGAGTTAAAATTTAGAAGGAAAGTTACATAGAGAGTATTATGGATTAGGTGAGAAACAGTAGATATGGGTACAGTTCATAGTTTAAAAAAGCATGTTTTCATGCAAACATCTAGCAAATTACCAAGGGAAGATAAGTACTGAAAAGTATCTGATCAAGAAGGATAATCTCCTCTAAACAGGAGTGCTTAGTTTTTATTGTTGTCATCATGTTTCCTTTTGTTTTTGAGGAGGTATTAAAATCTGTTTAAATAAATAAAAACAAACACAGAAACCCAGTTATCCATGATTTTGTTTGCATGAATTAGTAAGAGAAAAGTAATTACCCAAAAATAAAAGCAGGGTTATTTCTGACACTATCATAGCCCAAGTGCGGTATCTCTTCTGTCTCTATCTCACTGAAAATCTGAGAGCAGCCCAGTGTGGACATTGGAGATACTAGTGAAAGGAAAGAGGGACCCTTAAACAAGTCTTAAGACTACCTAAATGTTTTGAAGTCCCCACCCCCAACTTTTTTTGGTATTATACCACTTTTCAACTGTATTGCACCATAGAGAGAAGTAAAACAGGACAGATTTTGCTCTGTCAGTGATTGTGAGCAGATTGCCTTGAACAATCAATAAGATGGTGCCATGGTTTGGAGCACTAGCTTCTGAATGATTTCGAACAAACACCTGCTTTGGCTTTGGTTCTCCCAGAAACAAGACCCTACTTCTGGTTGGGAAGTAAGTGCAAGGGAAGAGGGAATGTGAAACAGGGAAGGAGAAGCAGCCAATAAAGAGTTTTCCATTAAGCTGGGCACCCAAGAGCGTGACTGGAGCTTGAATATATGGGAAATTATATGAAATGGTGCAAAATTACCAGCCTCATACTTATCTTGCCTGAGGATTGAGGGAGCTGGGATATTTATATACCAGTGGCTGAAGTAATCATTAGTTGAAGGCTACAACTAGGATCTAAAAATTCCTGGGGCATTGCCAGCTTACCACAAGGGGTGGGTAGAGCAGACATCCTAGGCTCCTGTAAAAGCTCTTGGACACAGAGAAGCAGATACAGGTATTCAGAAGTCAGCAGGAGTACACTGAAAGATGTGTGATACCGGTAGGGACTGAGAACATCAGCTACATACATCTAATCACAGCAATATTTTGAGTCCTGATCAATATATAAGTATTTATTTATTTATAAATTATATAGAAAGATGGGTTATCACTCTCTTATGTATATTATTGTATATATGCACAATTTTTTAAAAGGCTGGGATAAAAATAAATTTTTCCTGCAAGCCAGTGGATTGTCTTGCACAGCTCCTGGAGTGTAGGCACTCCTATATGGTGACCACTTTGCTGGGAGAGAGAAAACGTCCTTTCAGGATCCAAACAATTATGAATTGCACAAAATTAAGGACACTGGGTGGTGACCCCTGGTTTTGGAAAAACAGGAAGGTACAGTGGGTTTGCATCTGTGTTCAGGATGGAAATGGATTGAGGCAATTCAGATGCACAGGTTTTGCCATCTAGGTAGATTTGAAAACAGACACACTAAATACTGACCAAAAGGGAAGAAAGCATGTATTTCTTCATCCAACAGATATTTATGTAGCATCTGTTTTGGGCTGGGCCCAGTGGCAGAGTGAATCAAACAGATCAGCATCTGCTCACAGGAGCCTCTAATATAGTATCAGGAATTTCAGTGATCTTTGGATCTTGATGGCCATTCTCTTCTATCATTTTTCCTCCTTCTTACCATTACTATTATTAGAAACATACAGGTGATGTTTGATCCCATTTGTTGTAAGGGCCAAGCCTTTTACCATCTTGATCTGTTGCATTTACTAAAATAACAATATTAAAAATTTCTTAAATGCGTAAGCTTTACAACTTACAAAGAACTTGCACATATATTATCTTATTCATATCTCACATAAACTCCTGTTATTATTTCCAAATAATACATGGAGAAGCATGGAATCAGGAGTAAGTGACTTGCTAAGATGCTGCTGGTTATAAATTGTCAGAGCCCTGAGCTGAGACTGAAATCCAGGTTTTATGACACAGAAGTGTGTACATATGTCTGATTTTAGTAATCCATTACATAGCCAGATGATAGGAAGAATTGTTGGTAAGTTCGATCGTTCTCTCCTCCTGTAATGAAATGATATTCTTAGTTAGACTTGATTAGATGAATGAAGAGCTGTCTATAATACTTCAGCCTCCCCTTACCAGATCATTGCTCTTGTCATGGCTTTCAACAGGCTCCAGAGTCCTCTCTGTGCCATCCAAGCCTACTCTTAGATCAAAATATGAAAATAATCTTTTACTACTAACATTCATACTATGATCTTTCTTTTAAACTCATCTTCCTATCTATCTATCTATGTATCCACCTACCTTTCTATCCATCTATTTTGTAGCCAGTTGCCAGTAATTAAGATAATTAGAATCATTTTTAGAAATAATAATTCTATAAATTTCGGAAGAGATTGGATTTAGATACTACTTCATAAGAAGTGAGAGTTTAACCTACAGTGTCTTCAGAGGGTATGTGCATTTTAATTTTTATCTCTCTAATGGCATGTAACAGACATAACCTCAGTTAAATGCCTCTAAATATTGGAAGCAGATGGCATACATGTATTTAAACACAGTCCTTCCATGGTCCTATGAACTCATGTCATACATGCAAGCACTTTCTTTTCCTACACCTTAGTCCAGCCTAGGGACAATGGCTATGTTTGGAGAAGATGTAACTGCAGGGCTCTGGAACAGCTGGTATGCCCATCTGTGAGGAGCCGAGCAGCACAGCACAAGTGAGCAGGGCAGAAGAGGACTTCAAGGATCCGATGAAATGCAGCCCCAGGGGCACTAGAAGCAGATTACAGGGAGAATGGAGCATCTTAGATTGAGGGGGACTTAGGACAACACTGAATGTGAAAGGACAAATCATAAACAACTAGGCCCTTAAAAGTCAGTTGCAGTTCCAACCCCATGTCAGACTTTACACATGACTATTAACTGGACATCCTTTCTCTGCTGTGTTAAGTATAGATGACAGTCACAATCAGAAACATTGTTGAACTTTGAAATTCCACAGCAAGATGTATATATATATATTTGGCCACCAAGTACACTGTAATATGTTTGTTATACAGCAACCAAAATTTTGTACTCTCTGGACCCTTTTGATAAGGTAGATACAACCTGCAATCTTTTGCTAGTTTCCTTGTTCATTTTTATTTATCAAAAGCAAATGTCCAAGCCCAGGATTAATCTGGAGTCTGGAAGGTATACATCATGGGCAGGAGCTTAAAAATGGGCCAGAAATGGAAAATGGATGGAGTAAATTCTGACATAGAAGACAAAGGACAGAAACTAATTTGGGCTAGTGTAGATGTAGGTTGTGTGTTCTCCAACCAACGGTGGTGAAGAAGAGCTCCCTTCACTCTTTGGAGACCTTGCTGGTTTGGAAAGTTCATTGTTCGACACCATGGATCTCCAGGTGGGTCATGTTTAGAGATACACCAACCTGGAGGACTCCATGCTGTTGAGCTGTTCACAAGCAGCGGACACTTCTAACCCCATCTTCTCGGGAATTAAATTGGTGTCTTCCATAATGTACATGCAAATCTGCTTTAAAAAGACATCTTACTCTTCCCTTTTTCACCAATGGGAATAAACTTCCCACCTCTGCATTGAAATACATGTTATTTTTGTGGATATTATTAAAGCTGTGGTGTCACAATGTACTCTATTAGGATGGAAATAAGCATAAAAGATATATTTTTATAAAAGCTAATTAAAAATAACAGGGGTATAAGTCAAATATTTATTTGTGGATTTTAATTATGTATATAAGGAATTTTAGTAATAGGTCAATCTAGCATATAGAACAATGCATTTTTTTCTAAAATTTGAATTTATTGGACTTAATTGGTATTTAAGTATATTATTCATAAATAATAAAAAATGTTCCTCACTTTGCAATAAATATATATATTGTATTTATTTTGAATTGGGTAGATGTTTTATATTAATGTTATAAAACTGCCAACATAACTGTATTATTATAACACAATAACAATGTTGAAATATTCATTCTTATTTTATTTTAATAAGAATTCTATAAGTCTTTTACCAGTAATATGATATTGGGGTTTGATTTAAGGAAGGTGTTATATATAAAAAATTAAGGAATTTACGTTTGTCAAATATTTTGTTTTTAATGCATTGGTATTTATATGTATATATAAATATAGTTTTATTGGGACTACTATGTGATGTATCAAATTTTAGTTTTCCTAATATTAATATATTTCCAAATTCAATGGCTTTAATTGTCATGATATGTTACTCTTTTAATGTACTATTGAATTACATTTGCTACTATTTTACTAAAGATTTGTGCATTTACACTTATAACTGAGATTGATTTAAAGTTTTAAAAACTCTTTTTTAGTTGTATTTGGCTCATATTTATATTAGAGTCACACTGATTATATCAAATTAATTTGTAGCTTCCCCTTTTCTCTTATGCCAGTGAAGAATTTATAGAGCATGAAGATTATCAATTCTTCATATGTTCAAATGGCCCACTTGTAAAACTTTTAGTATAAAGTCCAAATTATTTTTTACAAAAATTAAAAATATTGATTATAACATTTTTCAAAGGTGTTTGCCTATTTATATTTTATATATCTTCATTAATTAATTTTGGTAAATTATGGATTCCCTATTGATTATCTATTTAATGAAAATACATACAATTTTTATCAAATAATTGTCATATGATTCTTTCTCTTTTTAGTTTTATTTTTCTCAGGTTTTTTGTTAAGGTTTTCTAGAGTTTTGTGAATTTTAATTTTCTTAATTCTATTGGTTTTGATTTTACAATTTATTTCTTATATTATTTTGTTCTAATACCATAAGGATTTTTGTTTCCCTTCTTTTTATAACTTTTTGACTTTGAACACTTAGTTTCCTTCTTTTAAAAAATCCTTCTTGTTTAGTATTGAGATCATTTATAACTACGGATTTGTGTCTAATAATTGCTTTGGTCTCATCTAAAAGTTTAAAATATAGTCTAGTTAATAAGAACATGAGCCTAGAAGGAGGCAGGCTTAGGTTTGATTTCTGCACATATTGTGAAAGGAACTTTAACTCACTAAGTGTCTTCAGTTGTAATTTATAGTGAAAATACTTACCTTATCGTGCTTAGCAAGATTAAATAAGATAATATATTTGTAAGTGTGTAGTACAATGACAGCAAAATCAAATGTTCAACACAAATAGTAGTATTTGTTGAAAATTGTGCTTTGGTTTTTTTTTTTAACTCAATAATCACTTTAATTTTTAACATCTAAAGTGTTGAGTATTTGTTGCTTTTGTTGTTCTTATTTAAAATTTTCTTTACCCACTTCTAATTTTAATGAATTTTGGTCAGAAATGTGGCCTTATAATATCTATTTTCTGAAATTTTCTCAGTTTTTCAGTTTTGAACTACTTGAATAATTGAAAAGGAAATTTTATTCTTTATTGAAGAGGGCCAGTTATACACACACACATATAAACACATGTTTTATTTATATCCATTCCCCATATTCATTATATTATTCATTTCTTTCTGTTCTTGCTTTAAAAAAATTTTACCTGATTTGTATTTGTATTTGCATTCCTTACACCTATTTATTTTGGTTAAATTCTAATAGGTTTTTTAATACATATTTGAACTTTATACATAATTATTACTACTTTGTTCTGTTTAAAACATTTTACTTGTAATTCTAATTTATATGAAACTAATATTGCTACCCATTTCTTTTACTTTGAGAAACTTTTGTCATACTTTTTAAATTCTCTGTACCATTTTGCTCAGGTCAGTTTTTAAAATAACATATAATTAGATTTTATTTATTTTTTGATCCTTGAATATTTGCTTTTAAATTGGTAGTTTAATCGTTTCATATTTTTTCTTCTCTCATTTTTTTTTCTGCTTTCATTTTATACCTCCTTTATGTTTCATTCCGTCTCTGTCTTTTGCTTTCTGAAATCTCTCACTCAACATAGTGATTTAAAGAGTATTTATCTGTTTTCAAAATTTAATTTGTTCTTAGTTTTACTTTGAAAAACTATATTTTATCATTATTTTTATGGTAATTATCAAAGCCAAGGATAAAACGTAATATATTTTGAATTAACATGCTTATTTCACACTCAGTTTCAGATCTTTTGTGATATAATGTGAAGATTTAGAGTGAAATTATTGCTATTAAACTTTTGAATTTTTATTATTTATGCATATACATCTATACATGTTTTATTTTATTCCAATATTTTCAATCAGTTGCCTTGTACTGTATAACCACTACTTTACTACTCCTTGTTTCACTGGTTTCTATTGATTATAAGTCCTTGTATAGCAAGATCTCTCTATTTCTAAATTGTTTGTTCTGATTCAATCTCTTGAAAAATGTTAAATACTTAGTTTTGTTTTAATGAACTTAATATTTCTTGAGCCAATACATATCTATGTATATATCTTTCTGCTGCCTCACACATGAATATCTTAGATACCTATAAAAATCTCAAATCCAAAACTTTCTATCCCTCAAGATTGAAAGTGCTTCTTAACCAGTCCATAATGTGAAGGCAGAACCAACAGCTGAGTCACTTCTCTGGGAGATAAATGGGATGCTTTGCCTTCGTAGAACCTGAGAACCTATCACTATCACTTCACTGGATGGATGTTTGTGTGAAATATTCTAAGCTCCTCACTTTGTTTGATATTCCAATTATTAAGAAACACAAAATCAGGGATGTTCTAGCACATTCTAGTTATATTTAGAGTCCTACTTTTCATCCTAAATCCTGAATTTTTTCATGTCCAGAAAAGAGTACTTTTTTTCATATTCTTTTCCATTATGATTTGTTACAGGATATTGAATATAGTTCTGTGCTGTACAGTAGGACCTTGTTGTTTATCTATTTTATATATAGTAATTTGTATCTACTAATCCAAACTCTTAATTTATCCCTCCCAACCCCCTTTCCCCTTTGGTAACCATAAGTTTGTTTTCTATGTCTGTGAGTCTGTTTCTGTTTTGTAAATAAGTTCATTTGTATCAGTTTTTAGATTCCACATATGTGATAGCATATGGTATTTGTCTTTCTCTTTCTGACTTACTTCACTTAGTATGATAATCTCTAGGTCTATCCATGTTGCTACAAATGGCATTATTTCATTCTTTTTTATGGTTGAGTAGTGTTCCATCGTACATATGTACCACATCTTTTTTATCCATTCATTTATCGATGGACATTTAGGTTGCTTCCATGCCTTGGCTATTGTAAATAGTGCTGTTATGAACATGGGGTACATGTATCTTTTGGAATTAGAGTTTTCTCCAGATATATGCCAAGGAGTGGAATTACTGGATCATATGGCAAAGGAGTACATTTTAAAAATGAAATGAAAAGTGCCCTGTTGTGCCTCTTCCTTGAGCCTCAAACCAGCCTTGTTACACGCTTGTGTTTTGTACTCCGTCTCAGCCAAAAGTACCTACAAAATAGGCATTACCAGGAAAAGAATAAGAGAGGGGAAGATCCAAAATTTCCAAGGAAAATATCTTAGTCCTACACTTTTTCAAGTTTGTAAACCCCTTGTTTTCCATTCCAAAAGTTTCATCTCCTCAGACTATGAAGGTACCATCAGGGATTCAGGAAAGACAAAAAAGAGCTCACTAGGCAAGATAGAATCCCTCCCTTACCCAGTTTTTCTTGTTTCTTCTACCAATATCATTCTGCCTTTCCATAGTGTTGCTTCCCTATTTCTCCACAAGGAAAAATCTGCTTGACTTGCTCGGAGATGTCACAAAGGATTTACAAAGGAATCACTTGGGTTTACCTTTGAAGTATGAATAACAGTTTCCTACTTGGGAAATAGGAAAAGAGCATTTTAGGCATAGAGAATAGGAAAAATTATAGCTACTAAAAGCCTGAGGACTTAATATATGCCTGAAATGCTAAGTTCTTTCTACTCATTATCTCATTTAATTCTCAGAACAATGGTATGAAATTCCAGTTTTAATCATCATCCTTCTTTTAGGGGACAGGATAACTGAGCCTTTAGTAATCTGCTCATGATCAAACATCTAGGAGATGAAAGGGCACCATTACACGGTGCTTATTCTTTAGTATGGTGCGACACTTCTTCAATGCTTTAGCACTTTTGAACTAAAGACAAAGTAAGATGGGGCATAAAAATGGTATTTATTTATCTGAAAATAAATGTATTTTCAGATTGTATTATGATAGCCTTTATAAATTGTTTTTTTTTGTTTGTTTGTTTCAGGAATAGGATTTAATTTTCTCAGTTCTAATTATGAAGATAAAAGATACCTTAGAACAAGAGCATCATGTGCTTAGAGCTTGGGGAGGGGGGTCATCAGTTTAAAAAGCAGCTGTTTTCGGCCATCTTTAAGCTGTAAGGCAACACTTCTATTTTAGTCTTCCTTCTTTTTTTTTTCTTTTATCTAGAAAATTGCCAAATTTTATTTATTTATTTTTAACATCTTTATTGGAGTATAATTGCTTTACAATGTTGTGTTAGTTTCTGCTGTATAACAAAGTGAACCAGCTATACATATCCACATATCCCCATATCCCCTCCCTCTTGAGTGTCCCTCCCACCCTCCCTATCCCACCCCTCTAGGTGGTCACAAAGCACCGAGCTGGTCTCCCTGTGCTATGCAGCTTCTTCCCACTAGCTATCTGTTTTACATTTGGTAGCGTATATATGTCCGTGCCACTCTCTCACTTCGTCCCAGCTTACCCTTTCCTCTCCCCGTATCCTCAAGTCCATTCTCTACGTCTGCGTCTTTATTCCTGTCCTGCGCCTAGTTTCTTCAGAACCATTGTTTTATTACTCAGCCATAAAAAGAAATGAAATTGAGTTATTTGTAGTGAGGCGAATGGACCTAGAGTCTGTCATACAGAGTGAAGTAAGTCAGAAGGAGAAAAATACCGTATGCTAACACATGTACATGGAATCTATAAATTGTTTTTTTAAAACAATTGGTGGTAAAGATTTTACAGACCTGTAAATTGGAAAACTGAAGCAGTTGACTAGCAGAGGTGAGGCCCTTTACCCTGATACATTAGGTAGAATAGAGCATTCTGACTAATTAACAGTAAATGAAGAATTTTCATCTCTTTTCTTCTCTTTGACCATAGCAATTATACTTATGTGTATTGACTAAATTTTGAATGATCAATTTTTTTTTCAAAATGAACAAGCCCATCCTGATCTTCAACGTGGAATTTTTGACAGAATCAGTGTTTATCTGCAAATCTAAGTTGTTTTGTTGATACATATCCTGTGAAAACACAAGCAGAGAATCTATTTTCACTATCTACAAATCTTCGTATGTCAGTGAAAGGAAGAGGCAAAACAGATATGAGAGTAGACTGGGAGGATAAAAGATAAGTCTGCACCTCTAATACGTAGGTGAGATTGCCTTAATATACATAGAATTTGAAATGCTAGAGCCACTTATACTAGTATTGAACAACAGGGAAGTTTTTTAATTATTTTGAATTATGGGTTTTCAAGTTTGCTTTCTCAAAGAGTTAAGTCTTTGCCTAGATATTCCACTTTATTTTTGTGTGTGCTCATTGTGCTAATACATTTAATATGCTGATCAGCCAGGGACACATATGATCCTCACTTAACTTTCATCTCATTGACTCAGGGATTACCCTGGGCTCAATAATTGCTTCCAACTATTCTTACCACTATTACTTTATTCTAATGATGGGGAAGGTGTCAACACTTATGAGGGTGGGGGAAAGGTGAAAATAATAAATGCACACAAGGCATAGCCAGTGTTATTCTCTGACACATACATGGCAAGCACATTTATATTTATCAGAGCATGTGTTCTTTGGGGAGGGGAGGAGATAATAAAAGACAATTTTTACTGATTACAATGTGCCAGGGCTAAGACTTTTAAAAGATTACTTTACTTAATCCTCATTACAACTCCAGGAGGTAGGTAAAATTTTATGCCCACTTTGTAGATGAGGAAACCAAGGCAAAGAGAGTTCAAATAACTTACTCAAGGTTACACAGCTTATAAGTCTTGGTCCTGGGATTTGAATGCAAAGAAATTCATCTGCAGAGTTCAGGTTGATAAGTATGCTAAATTGCATCCCAAGATCTTCTCCATGTATATCTATGCAAGCACAACACATATGTACACATATACATACACATGCAGAACAAACACATTCTTGAAACTCACACTCTTGAAGCACGTCTACCAAGAGTCTCATACACAAACTTACTCGAGTGTATACTTTTAGAGGCACTTTCTTCTTTAATTCATGCACACATTTATACCTATTTCTCATGTAACTGACACAAATCTATACAAATATGCATGGATAAACAACCATTTTTGTTAGAGAAATGCTGACTTTAAGGTACTGAAATCATCTTGTTCTAGATCATTTGCAGAGTATAACCAACAATATAGGTGAAAGAAGTGTTATTTGATGAATAAATTTCCCCTTCAAGATAAAATGACACACACACACACACACACACTCCAAGAGTACTTGGGTGAGTAATGGTGTGTGCCAAATTGAGGGGTTGGGTTGGGGCTAGGGCTAGGGGAGTATGTAAGTAGGAAAGAGCAAAGACAACATTGCATTCAGAATATCTAGGTAATTCAAGCAAAGGGCTCCCCCTCTAATCATTTTGTTCATATTTAAAGTATTGTCCAGTTCTGCGTATAGTATCATGGCTCAATAAATACTCAGTAAATATTAATTAGCTATGATTTTGATTAGCATAATAAACATATACATATTGATTCTTTTAGTACATTCTAGGTCCACATGACCTTAACACTTGCTTATTTTCTGAGAGTTTGAATTGAAGCCAAGTAGTTATATCAAAATCAGACAGAATTTTGAATCATCTTTCAGAACTTTAAGGTCCTTATATGAAAGCACCAAATGCCTTATTGGCTCAGTTTATTACACCTGTCACCTTTGTAAGAAACGAAGACTGCGAATCTCTTTTCATCACTGAAATTCCCAGAATAAAGCCTTTCGTGTTTACTAAAGGAGGACAAAGAAAGGAACATGACTGGAGGTGTGTGGGTACTGAGGCACCACTGAACCTACCTGCGGTCGCTCTCTCCTCTCACCTTTCAACGGCATGTTCCCATCTTTGAAAACCTGAACCTGGCTCTTTTATTATTGTTACTATTTTTCTGTGCTACTGATGTTTTGTGGTGATGAGGAGTTCCTAACTCCTGACTGACTTAGGTTTTGGTGTGGTTAATTAAAGTTAAGTGGTGTGTGTGTGTGTGTGTGTGTATGGGAATGAGAGAGAGGATGCCAAGTGAAATCATTCAAATTATTGTCACTCAGTTGTCATTCGGATTGATGCGTTTTTAATTTAGTTTTTTCTTAATAATTTAGTTGTTTCAATATACAAATTCTATTCCTGAGTAGTGGAGCTGACATTTCAAGATTTCTGTCACTTCCAGATAAAACATTAGTTATTTCTGATCGATCCCATCCAAATAGCCTTAGTTTAAGTGTAAGTAACAGAACCAACAACCTTACTACACAATGATGCTAAATTATTCATTTGGGAAGTGAGTTGTTTTTATTCAGCAAATGAAATGTTGGGTTTTAGCAGTGGTATGGATTAAAAATTAATGTTTTGTCACTTCACATAACTAACATCATACTTGAACATATAATACCTAATAATATATCTAATATAATATCTTAGATTGATAGTTTCTTAAACACAATAGCAGCAAAATCAACAACAAAAATGCAGAGCTAACATTTAGTACATGAAAAGTATGTAATGTTATGATTCAGTTTAATTTGTTTTTGTTTTTCTCCTCTATACAGATTATGGTATTCTAATCAATATAGATTAGAAAAAGTCTTAAGGCAGCTTTTTATATATTCTGTGGACAAAGGGGTCTGCTCTTTCAATAGAGCCCCCTGAATTTTCAATGGCTACCCATTAAATTCTTCCATTTCATTCTTACATATTGAATATCTATCCCTAGAGACAGTGTTTTCAAAAAATAAAATAATAGACTAATGGTGATTTTTCATTTTCTTTGGAATAATTTCTTTGTTACAATTTGTGCACTAAAAATGTGATTAAAACACAGATTCTAATTTTTATTCTTTTCTATGAGATGCTCTTTATAGGAAAAAACATTTTTTAATATCAGAAAAAGATAATTAAATGATTCTGACCCTCTTCTCCCTTAGTAACATTGTGGTTTTCTTTATGGTTTAAATATTTACTTCTTTAATATTGAATGCTGTCAAAGAATTAAATAGTTATTGCTTGACTTATTCCCTCCTTCTAAATATATTCAATTCAACAAATATTTATTGAGCACATACCACAAGTAGCTTAGATTCTCTATTGTGTTTCCATCAATTTTTGACATGTTTTCCCAGTAATTTATGGACAATGATATTTAAAGAACAAAAATCTGAAGGGTTTCCTTTTTAAATAAATGACAGTAGATCTATCTTTAACCTTAGTCACTTGCAGTGTTGTGTACTCAAGTGAGAAAAAGAAGTGGAATTACATTTATTGCTTGTTAATTTCCCAGTATGCTCAAGGAAATGGCCCTTTACTGACCCATGTGTACCAAAGCAGTGAACAAATATTGCTCTTAGAGATACACAGAAAATAAATCCTGCTCCCTCTCCTGAAGGAACTCAACCCCCATGCCCTCTTCCCGTCGTCCTTTCAGTGTACTCTCTTCACCACACTCAACAGTACTGTCACTCTACATTGGTGGGAACAACTACCAAGTACATGTAGGTCTCCTCTTTCTCATCAAGAGGTAGCGAAGCTAAAACCTGAACCCAGGACGTCTGACTCTTGACATAGCTTATTGGTTGGTAAAACCTTTACCAACTAAAGTATTGTTATTTTTAATGAGAAATAAGACCAGAGTCTAAGTTATCCCATGGAAATACCATATTAATTTTGAGAAGATAACTGAAACAGATAAATATTTGCCATTACCACCACAAAGCTTCTAATTGACTTTAAATAAATTTAATACCAACATACATAACATTAATTTATCTTTGCCTTAGTTTCATCCTTTGTGAAATGGGATAATATAAGGATACCTATCTCACAGGGTTGCTGTGGAGGATAAGTGAGATGATCTGCCAAAGAGCTTGCTGTGATGCCTGGCACATGATAAGCCTCAGTAAGTTATTATAGTATTGTTACTATAATTTTATTTAGTTCATTACTATTAGGTAGAAATAAAAGAGGAAAAAAACACAGAAAGCAATTGGAAATTGATTTTTATATATTAATTTATAATAAATAAATTGTTAATATATTTTAATACATTAAACTCCTTACAAAATGTCTAACTTAATGAGTATTCAATATCTATCCAAATACTTTCATAATATAAAAGACTATTCTATTAATTTATATGATAAATATTTTTTAAGAACCTTCTTTGTGGCTGGCATCTTTCTGAATGAAAGATTTAGGATAAAAATAAGTTATGTTTTAGCCCATTTATTATTCACGTGACAGAATATCAGTTTTCTGTTTCTGCAAGAAGAAGTTGTTTAAAGGAATAATTTTCCAAGGCAAAAAAAAGTCTTTGGAAATCTTGCTGAAGTCATCTCTCAGTTTCTGGAGGAGGTCTCGAGAGCACATTTGTCTATTTTTGAGGAGATATTCCTTCTCAGCTGATGCTCACAGCAAATAGAGCTGAACTGTCTCTGCCTTCCAAGACTGGAAACCTGTAACATAATGTAACTTTGCTGAAGACTAATAACCAACTACCATTTCTATGTGTGTATTAAGTGCTTATAACTTTAGTGACATTTAATTTTCAAAACAGTGCTATGAAGTGGGTGTTATTTTTTAAAGATAATGAAGCTGAAGAGAAATGACAAAATGTGTGGATATCAGATCTGGGAATCTGACTGCAAATGCTTTTCTTTTTCCAATATAGTCTACTGCCCACTTTAGGCTTATTTCCCAAAACTCATGTCAAAATACAGAAACTATTTCTATCTGGATTGGTAGTACAACGTGCCAAGAACAAGGCCTACTGTTCATTCATTATCTGGTCCTTCATTAAATGCCATATGACATTTTGAATGAAAAGTGTCGACATTATGGCAAAAGATCACACAAACAATACAAGTGAAACTTGACTTGAACTTCTTTCCTCTCATGCCTAAATTTCTTATCTTGCATCAGGATTCCAAAAATACACTTGCAATTGCTTACCTCTACTTCCTTTTATCTCATTTCATTATTGTTCCAATTGTCAGTCTCATTCCTGGTTCATGCACTTTTTCTCAACTGATTATGAAATCACTGAAGTGGCAACCTCAGACTTATCTACCTTCCAGTTGATTGTAAAGGAGTCATAAAACACACCTAAGGAAGGGTTATATTTGGAGGAAAAACAATTACAGCTTTCATTTGTTACTGCATATTATAGTGGTTAGTAAAAGAATAAACACTGTCAGTCTGCTTATTTCAGAAAGGCAGAGCAGGGCTCTTTGGAGGGTGCTAGAAGGCTTTCACATTGGGTCCCCACCTGGGAATGACTTCACCTCTTCCTTGTCTGAAAGTAGGATCATGTAGGATCATCATGACCTGCACCTGGAGCAGCTCCTGAAAGGAATCAGAACAGACTCCAGTAAAATACAGAAAGAAAAAGAGGCAGAATTATACAGGAGAAGGAACATGGTGCTTGCTGATTCAAGCACTCCCTTGGTGGTGTGTTGGATGGCTTTAATAAGCAGTGGGTTTTTGAGCCTCAGTTTCCTCATTTGTGAAATAGAAATATTAAGCATAGCTACCTTATCTCCCATACAGAACTATTGTAGGGGAACAAAAGAGATAATGCAAATGACAGGTTTTGGTAAACTATAAGTTACTGCCAAACATTTGTTATTATAATGAAGTAGACTGCTGAGTGAATGGCAAATTAAGTCCTTGGGTACATTCAGTTCTTTTTAGATAATTGGCCGATTTCTTTTCAGAACAGAATTAAGCTCCTATGTGATACCCTAGTGGACTAGAGGGAGGGGTTGGTTAATACACCCGCCAAAATGTCCATACTAAATCCAGAGCATGACTTATAGACCTTTTAAGAGTTAGCATCATTAATGAACTTACAGACTTCTACTACAATGCTCACATCATTCCTCTAAGAAATGCACTTGGGGAGAAAAGAGTTATATTTGGGAAGAGAGATGTATAGCAATTGCAAGGCTCCTTTTTACAGTTTAGGGAAAGTAGAATACAAGGAGAAATGCCTTAGTAAAGTTATGTTACTTGAGTAAAGTGACAGAGTACATTCATGCATTATCAATCTTAGGTTCAATGGGATTAATTAATAAAGGCTATGCATGCACACCATAAGATTAGTTTACTGAATAATTCACTGAGAAAAGTCTGTTCAATTTTCAAGCGCTGAGACTATAATGAATCATTGACGTGACTAATTTACCTTCCCTGAATAGACTGATAGGTTTTAAATTGAAGTGATCAGTAATTTGGGCAGATTGATCACACTTCATGTCACGTATGTATATTTTTAAGAAACCCAAAGACTTTTGAAGGACTGGAACATGTTTTTCTTTACAGGGAGATTGAGGAATCTCATAACGGTTCCATTGGAATTTCTTCTTTAGATCCACATATGTCAACAAGTTCCAAATGCTGGTCACAACTGATAAATTGAAAGAGAGAATCATGTTGGTAGTGATATGCAAAATTCTCGGGAGCTCAGGTAGGAAGGCTGACAGAGAAATGCCTACTATTATTCTTTGTGACAGAATTCTCATCCACATTGCCAATGACTAGCCTCAGTGAATTCAGTACAGCATGGCACCAAACAGTAGAAAATGTGGCAAGCACAACTATGTTTTCCAAATCACGAGACATTTTGGCAAGAAGAAACTTTTTTTTTTGGTCCCCTGAGATAGTCTAAAATGTGTATTGGAGAATCACATTTTGTTACTTAGAAATAGAAGCCAGGAATAGTTACCTGTATTCTAATGACTGTGTCGTATTCATCTGTGTATGAGTTCTGTCCATCTCCAAGTCTGGCCCGTGTAGGTGCTTTTATATAGGTGCTGAATTGAGTAATGATCTTAAAAAAATAGGGTAGTGGATGATGTAATCAGTGAGGTATAGGTCCTATTTACAGGAACCATTGCTGTATTCTTTTCACTATTTCATCTGCATTAGGTACCTCTTATTAGGAAAAATGTTGTTCCAACTTTCCTCTTAGACCATCTCTATAATTGCCATCTTAGTTTTCATATCAGAATTATTATTATTGGGAGTGGTGTCAGCACATAAATTCAATCTAATTTGCCTTCTTTAGCATCGCAATTTGAGAAACAGCTGCATCACTTTGAAATGAAATTTTATCTTAGAAAGAAGAATAAATGAAAATAAGAACACATTTTACTAGCCTTGCTTATAGTTCTTCATCTGTTTTCTAATCCTCATTTTATTTTATTTATTTATTTATTAACATCTTTATTGGAGTATAACTGCTTCACAATGGTGTGCTAGTTTCTGCTGTATAACAAAGTGAATCAGCTATAAGTATACATATATCCCCATATCTCCTCCCTCTTGTGTCTCCCTCCCACCCTCCCTATCCCACCCCTCTAGGTGGTCACAAAGCACCGATCAGCTCGGTGCTTTCTAATCCTCATTTTAGACACCCTATGATTCTCTGTGGAGAAGCATTCACTCTATAATGGGTCTGTCCAGGACTTCATTGAAAAAAAAAGAATTTTTCAAATATTTAAAGTGTCTCATCTAAAATGTGCCCTCATGATATGGATTCTGGGGACCATAATACTTAGTTCAGTTGAAGGTTTAATTTCTGGCTATTCCCTTTCTGTCCTTTTCTTTGAGTGGGTATTGCAACATTTTAAGTTCTCACAATATTTTCTTATTTTTTTTTCTTCTGTATGTACATTCCACTTTAAAGTTTATCTTTTCCTCACCTTTTTCCCTTTTATTTATCTATCTACTTTCTCCTTAGCGGTTCATTTTAAAAATTTTCCTCACTTTTAATATTATAGCATATAATGTACCTGTGTTTTTATAAACAACCCCTGAAAAATGCTATTTACTATATTATTATATTTATTATATTATGTAAGGATCTTCATATAAAGACACAAAAAGTAAGTTCCTATTGCAATCCAAGATTAAGAGAAATTAACATTTCATTGTATTTTCCCTCCCGCCGCAACCAGTAAATGCGTGCGTATATGTGTGTAGTTTCTTTAGCTCTCAGAAAGCTGAAGTTGAGAGCCATGTTTTGATTTCCATTTTAGAAGTTTTCTTTATTACAGATTTCCTATGTACCACTTATGCCTCCTTTTTCATGACTCCTATTCCTTTGACCCTGTTATTGATGGCTCTATAATATGTCTTTATTTATTTATTTATGTATCTATCTATCTATCTATTTATTTATTTATTGACTTTGCCCTGCGGGCTCTTTTTTAAAATTTTTATTTTATTTTATTTTACTTTATTTTTAACATCTTTGATTGGAGTATTATTGCTTTAAAATGTGCGTTAGTTTCTGCTTTATAACAAAGTGAATCAGCTACATATACATATGTTCCCATATCTCCTCCCTCTTCCGGTTCCCTCCCACCCTCCCTATCCCACCCCTCTAGGGGGACACAAAGCACCCAGCTGATCTCCCTGTGCTATGTGGCTGCTTCTGACTAGCTATATATTTTACCTTTGGTAGTGTATATATGCCCATGCCACTCTCTCGCTTCGTCCCAGCTTACCCTTCCCCCTCCCCATATCCTCAAATCCATTCTCTACGTCTGCATCTTTATTCCTGTCCTGCCCCTAGTTTCTTCATAATCATTTTTTATTTTTTTTTACATTCCATATATATGTGTTAGCATATGGTATATGTTTTTCTCTTTCTGACTTACTTCACTCTGTATGACAGACTCTAGGTCCATCCACCTCACTACAAATAACTCAGTTTCAATTCTTTTTATGGCTGAGTAATACTCCATTCTATAAATGTGCCACATCTTCTTTATCCATTCATCTGTCAGTGGACACTTAGGTTGCTTCCATGTTCTGGCTATTGTAAATAATGCTGCAATGAACATTGTGATGCATGACTTTTTGAATTATGGTTTTCTCAGGGTATATGCCCAGTAGTGGGATTGCTGGGTTGTATGGTACTTCTATTTTTAGTTGTTTTTTTGTTTGTTTGTTTGTTTGTTTTTAGTTTTTTAAGGAACCTCCATACTGTTCTCCATAGTGGCTGTGTCAATTTACATTCCCACCAACAATGCAAGAGGGTTCCCTTTTCTCCATACCCTCTCCAGCATTTACTGTTGTACATTTTTTGATGATGGCCATTCTGACTGGTGTGAGGTGATACCTCATTGTAGTTTTGATTTGCATTTCTCTATGATTAGTGATGTTGAGCATCCTTTCATGTGTTTGTTGGCAATATGTATATCTTCTTAGGAGAAATGTCTGTTTACGTCTTCTGCCCATTTTTGATTGGGCTGTTTCTTTTTTTGATACTGAGCTGCATGAGCTACTTGTATATTTTGGAGATTAATCCTGTGTCAGTTGCTTCATTAGCAAATATTTTCTCCCATTCCGAGGGTTGTCTTTTTGTCTTGTTTATCGTTTCCTTTGCTGTGCAAAGGCTTTGAAGTTTCATTAGGTCCCATTTTTTAATTTTTGGTTTTATTTCCATTTCTCTAGGAGGTGGGTCAAAAAGGATCTTGCTGTGATTTATGTCATAGAGTGTTCTGCCAGTGTTTTCCTGTAAGAGTTTGATAGTGTCTGGCCTTACATTTAGGTCTTTAATCCATTTTGAGTCTATTTTTGTGGATGGTGTTAGCGACTGTTCTAATTTCATTCTTTTACATGTAGCTGTCCAGTTTTCCCAACACCACTTATTGAAGAGGCTGTCTTTTCTTCATTGTATACTCTTGCCTCCTTTATCAAAAATAAGGTGACCATATGCGTGTGGGTTTATCTCTGGACTTTCTATCCTGTTCCATTGACCTATATTTCTGTTTTTGTCCTAGTACCATACTTTCTTAATTACTGTAGCTTTGTAGTATACTCAGAAGACTGGGAGCCTGATTCCTCCTGCTCCATTTTTCTTTCTCAAGATAGGTTTGGCTATTCGGGGTCTTTTGTGTTTACACACAAATTGTGAAATTTTTTGTTCTAGTTCTGTGAAAAATGCCATTGGTAGTTTGATAGGGATTTCATTGAATCTGTAGATTGCTTTGGGTAGTATAGTCATTTTCACAATGTTGATTCTTCCAATCCAAGAACATAGTGTATATCTCCATCTGTTTATATCATCTTTAATTTCTTTCATCAGTGCCTTATACTTTTCTGCATACAGGTCTTTTGTCTCCCCAGGTAGATTTATTCCTAGGTATTTCATTCTTTTTGTTGCAGTGGTGAATAGGAGTGTCTCCTTAATTTCTCTTTCAGATTTTTCATCATTAGTGTATAGGAATGCAAGAGATTTCTGTGTATTAATTTTGTATCCTACTACTTTACCAAATTCATTGATTAGCTCTAGTAGTTTTCTGTTTGCAACTTTAGGATTCTCTCTGTATAGTATCATGTCATCTGCAAACAGTGACAGCTTTAACTCTTCTTTTCCGATTTGGATTCCTTTTATTTCTTTCTCTTCTCTGATTGCTGTGGCTAAAACTTCCAAAACTACATTGAATAATAGTGGTGAGAGTGGGCAACCTTGTCTTGTTCCTGATGTTAGAGGAAATGGTTTCAGTTTTTCACCATTGAGGATGATGTTGGCAGTGGGTTTGTCATATGTGGCCTTTATTATGCTGAGGTAAGTTCCCCTATGCCTACTTTCTGCAGGGTTTTTACCATAAATGGGTGTTGAATTTTCTTGAAAGCTTTTTCTGCATCTATTGAGACGGTCATATGGTTTTTCTCCTTCAATTTGTTAATATGGTGTATCACATTGATTGGTTTGCGTATATTGAAGAATCCTTGCATTCCTGGAATAAACCCCACTTGATCATGGTGTATGATCCTTTTAATGTGCTGCTGGATTCTGTTTGCTAGTATTTTGTTGAGATTTTTGCAACTATGTTCATCAGTGATATTGGCCGATAGTTTTCTTTCTTTGTGACATCTTTGCCTAGTTTTGGTATCAGGGTGATGGTGGCCTCATAGAATGAGTTTGGGTGTGTTCCTCCCTCTGCTATATTTTGGAACAGTTTGAGAAGTACAGGTGTTAGCTCTTCTCTAAATGTTTGGTAGAATTGGCCTGTGAAGCCATCTGGTCCTGGGTTTTTGTTTGTTGGAAGATTTTTTTTATCACAGTTCCAATTTCAGTGCTTGTGATTGGTCTGTTTATATTTTCTGTGTCTTCCTGGTTCAGTCTTGGAAGGTTATGCTTTCCTAAGAATTTGTCCATTTCTTCCAGATTGTCCATTTTATTGGCATAGAATTGCTTATAGTAATCTCTCATGATCCTTTGTATTTCTGCAGCGTCAGTTATTACTTCTCCTTTTTCATTTCTAATTCTATTGATTTGAGTCTTCTCCCTTTTTTTCTTGATGAGTCTGCCTAATGTTTTATCAGTTTTGTTTACCTTCTCAAAGCACCCGCTTTTAGTTTTATTGATCTTTGCTATTGTTTCCTTTATTTCCTTTTCATTTATTTCTGATCTGATCTTTATGATTTCTTTCCTTCTGCTAACTTTGGGGGTTTTTTTGTTCCTCTCTCTCTGATTGCTTTAGGGTGTAAGGTTAGGTTGTTTATTTGAGACTTTTCTTGTTTCTTGAGGTAAGATTGTATTGCTATAAACTTCCCTCTTAGAACTGCTTTTGCTGCGTCCCATAGGTTTTGGCTCGTTGTGTTTTCACTGTCATTCCTTTCTAGGTATTTTTTAATTGACTCTTTGATTTATTCAGTGGTCTCTCAGTTACTAACTAGTGTATTGTTTAGCCTCCATTTGTTTGTACTTCTACAGAATTTTTCCTGTAATTGATATCTAGTCTCAAAACCTTGTGGTTGGAAAAGATACTTGATATGACTTCAATTTTCTTAAATTTACCAAGGCTTCATTTGTGACCCAAGGTATGATCTACCCTGAAGAATGTTCCATGAGCACTTGAGAAGAAAGTGTATTTTGTTGCTTTTGAATGGAATGTCCTATAAATATCAGTTAGTCCATCTTGTTTAATGTGTAAATGAAAGCTTGTATTTCCTTATTTATTTTCATTTTGGATGATCTGTCCATTGGTGAAAGTGGGGTGTTAAAGTCCCCTACTATGATTGTGTTACTGTCGATTTCCCGTTTTATGGCTGTTAGCTTTTGCCTTATGTATTGAGGTGCTTCTATGTTGGGTGAATAAATATTTACAATTGTTATATCTGCTTCTTGGATTGATCCCTGGATCACTATGTAGCATTCTTCTTGTCTCTTTTAATAGTCTTTATTTTAAAGTCTATTTTGTCTGATATGAGAATTACTACTCCAGCTTTCTTTTGATTTCCATTTGCATGGAATACCTTTTTCCATCCCCTCACTTTCAGTCTGTATGTTCCCCTAGGTCTGAAGTGGATCTCTTATAGACCACATATATACGGATCTTGTTTTGTAACCATTCAGCCATTCTCTGTCTTTTGGTTGGAGCATTTAATCCATTTACATTTAAGGTTATTATCGATATGTATGTTCCCATTACCATTTTCTTAATTGTTTTGGGTCTGTTATTGTAGGTGTTTTCCTTCTCTTGTGTTTCCTGCCTAGAAAAATTCCTTTGGCGTTTGTTGTAAAGGTGGTTTGGTGGTGCTGAATTCTCTTAGCTTTTGCTTGTCTGTAAAGGTTGTAATTTCTCCGTCGAATCTGAATGAGATCCTTGCTGGGGTAGAGTAATCTTGGTTGTAGGTTTTTCCCTTTCATCACTTTAAATATGTCCTGCCACTCCCTTCTGGTTTGCAGAGTTTCTGCTGAAAGATCAGCTGTTAACCTTATGGGGATTCTCTTGTATATTATTTGTTGTTTTTCCCATGGTGCTTTTAATATTTTTTCTTTGTATTTAATTTTTGATAGTTTGATTAATATGTGTCTTGGCGTGTTTCTCCTTGGATTTATCCTGTATGGGACTCTCTGTGCTTCCTGGACTTGAGTGACTATTTCCTTCCCCATGTTAGGGAAGTTTTCAACTATAATCTCTTCAAATATTTTCTCAGTCCCTTTCTTTTTCTCTTCTTCTGGGATCCCTATAATTTGAATGTTGGTGCATTTAATGTTGTTCCAGAGGTCTCTGAGACTGTCCTCAATTCTTTTCATTCCTTTTTCTTTATTCTGCTCTGCAGTAGTTATTTCCACTATTTTATCTTCCAGGTCACTTATCTGTTTTTCTGCCTCAGTTATTCTGCTATTGATTCATTCTAGAGAATTTTTAATTTCATTTATTGTGTTGTTCTCCATTGTTTGTTTGCTCTTTAGTTCTTCTAGGTCCTTGTAAAAGGTTTTTTGTATTTTCTCCATTCTATTTCCAAGATTTTGGATCATCTTTACTACCATTACTCTGAATTCCTTTTCCAGTAGACTGCCTATTTCTCTTCATTTGTTTGGTCTGGTGGGTTTTTACCTTGCTCCTTCATGTTCTGTGTGTTTCTCTATCTTCTCATTTTGCCTAACTTACTGGGTTTGTGGTCTCCTTTTCGCAGGCTGCAAGTTCTTAGTTCCAGTTGTTTTTGGTGTCTGTCCCCAGTGGCTAAGGTTGGTTCTGTGGGTTGTGTAAGCTTCCTGGTTGAGGGGACTGGTGTCTGTGTTCTGGTGGATGAGCCTGGATCTTGTCTTTCTGGTGGGCAGGACTGCGTCCAGGTGTGTGTTTTGGGGTGTCTGTTACCTTATTATGATTTTAGGCAGCCTCTCTGCTAATGGGTGGGGTTGTGTTCCTGTCTTACTAGTTGTTTGGCATGGTGTGTCCAGCACTGGAGCTTACTGGTCGTTGAGTGGAGCTGGGTCTTAGCACTGAGATGGAGTTCTCTGGAAGAGCTTTCGCCGTTTGGTATTACGTGGAGCTGGGAGGTCTCTGGTGGACCAATGTCCTGAACTAGGCTCTCCCACCTCAGAGACACAGGCCTGAAACACGGCCGGAGCACCAAGACCCTGTCAGCCACACAGCTCAGAACAAAAGGGAGAAAAGAAAGAAAGAAAGGGAGGGAGGGAAGGAAGGAAGGAAGGAAGGAAGGGATAAAATATAAAAAAATAATTATTAATAATTTTTAAAAATTAAAATGTAATTTAAAAAAAGAAAGAAGAGAGACACCAAACCAGAAAACAAATCCACCAATGATAACAAGTGCTAAAAACAATACTAAAAAAATAATAATAATAAAACAGCAGACAGAGGGAACCCTAAGACAAATGGTAAAAGCAAAGCTATACAGACAAAAGCACACAAAGAAGCATACAGATGCACACTCACAAAAGGAGAAAAAGGAAAAAAAAATATATATATATTATTGCTCCCAAAGTCCACTGCCTCAATTTTGGGATGATTCGTTGTCTATTCAGGTATTCCACAGATGCAGGGTACGTCAAGTTGATTGTGGAGACTGAATCCGCTGCTGCTCCTGCGGCTGCTGGGAGAGATTTCCCTTTCTCTTCTTTGTTCGAACAGCTCCCGGGGCTCAGCTTTGGATTTGGCACCGCCTCTGCGTTTAGGTTGCCTGAGGGTGTCTGTTCTTCGCTCAGACAGGACGGGGTTAAAGGAGCAGCCTATTCAGGGACTCTGGCTCACTCAGGCCGGGGGGAGGGAGGGGTACGGATGCGGGGCGAGCCTACAGCGGCAGAGGCCGGCGTGATGTTGCACCAGCCTGAGGCGCGCCGTGCGTTCTCCCGGGGAAGTTGTCCCTGGATCCTGGGAACCTGGCAGTGGCGGACTGCACAGGCTCCCGGGAGGGGAGGTGGGGACAGTGACCTGTGCTTGCACACAGGCTTCTTGGTGGCGACAGCAGCAGCCTTAGCGTCCTATGCCCGTCGCTGAGGTCCACGCTGATAGCCGCGGCTCGCGCCCGTCTCTGGAGCTCCTTTAGACGGTGCTCTGAATTCCCTCTCCTCGCGCGCCTGAGACAAGGGTCTCTTGCCTCTTCGGCAGCTCCAGACTTTTTCCCGGACTCCCTCCCGGCCAGCCGTGGAGCACTAGCCCCCTTCAGGCTGTGTTCACGCCGCCAACCCCAGTCCTCTCCGTGGGATCAGACCGAAGCCCGAGCCTCAGCTCCCAGCCCCCGCCCGCCCCGGCGGGTGAGCAGACAAGCCTCTCGGGCTGGTGAGTGCTGGTCGGCACCGATCCTCTGTGCAGGAATCTCTCTGCTTTGCCCTCCGCACCCCTGTTGCTGCGCTCTCCTCCATGGCTCCGAAGCTCCCCCCTCCACCACCCGCAGTCTCCGCCCGCCAAGGGGCTTCTAGTGTGTGGAAACCTTTCTTCCTTCACAGCTCCCTCCCATGGGTCCCATCCCTATCCTTTTGTCTGTTTTTTCTTTTTTCTTTTGTCCTACCCAGGTATGTGGGGAGTTTCTTGCCTTTGGGAAGTCTGAGGTCTTCTGCCAGCGTTCAGTGGGTGTTCTGTAGGAGGTGTTCCACATGTAGACGTATTTCTGATGTATTTGTGGAGAGGAAGGTGATCTCCACGTCTTACTCCTCCACGATCTTGAACGTCTCTCCTGCCTTTAGTTTATTATAAAACCTCACAACGTCCTTTTCAGAACGAAGTGTATTATGAATTTTAAAAGAATACACGATAACTTCTACATACAACTATATCACATTCACTATTTTTAACTTTCCTCATTTTTCTTTGCTTCCTTTTGTACTTTTTTAGGTTTGTCCACTTATTGTCTGCTTGTCTTCCTCTTTTCTTACATCCCTTTTCTCCCTTTTTCCTGACTTGAGTGTTCAAATCTTCTCTCTGTTCAACATTAGTCACCAGATTCCTAATTTCCTTATCTTTTCCTATGACCTGATATGGAGAAATAATGTGTGAATAATCAACTTTATGTATCTCTTCACCTCCTATGGGTTCCTAATAATGTGAGAACATACTAGTGCTTAACCCATTGAAAGGAGAGGCTGTCTGCTGGCTGTCCACAGTCTCAGAGTTATAAAGGGGCCCTGGGAGATTAGTTGGTTGTGTCCTCTATGGTTCCACTCTGCATTACCAAATCCTCAGAGCTATTTTGCACAGTTTACCACCTTTCACAAGGAGAGAGTGAGGTAAACAAGCATGGGTGGTAGATTGCTGATAGCTTACACCGTAGCTAAAGTACAGTCTTAAGCATAAATGCCAATTGTGAATCAATGTCACCATCTTCCTAGAAAACACAGGAAGAGCCTAGGAAAAGCTGTGATACAGGATTAAAAATTTTTTTTCCATCTCATTTTCCCATTTAGAACCTTTCTCCCTTCATAATAGCTAAGTTAGCCAGTAAGATCAGGGTTGTTAGCCTTAGGGAGTAGGTGAGATCCAGCCTAAAAGAGGCAAGTGGAGCCATATTGGATATGGACGTTTTGGTTTCTTCTCCTGGAGTCTTAAACATGTGCATAGTCTACCTAGTGGATAACGCATCATAGAAAAGAGGCAATCAACTTGAAAATTCACTAGAAGTGGGCATATAACATATAAGGCCTTTGTTTTAGAGTAACTGTGATTTATGCTGAGAAAGTAGAAGAGAAAGCTTTTAAGAAATGGGGGAAATGAATGAAGGAAACAAGAAACAGAAAGATCCAACATGTGCTTGGGGAATAAAGTGCCTTGTCTTTCCAGTCAAATTATAAACCACCGAAGCTGGGCACTGTTCACTTTAAAGCTTTATGCCCTTCAGTTTCTTGGAAGAGTTTATGAATTAAATTACTAACACCTCAGGAGAGACAGAAAGTTGAAATTCACTACTTCCGCTCATGCATTATGCCCTCTATGTAACATATAGATATTTGATACAATTTTGACCTAAAAATTACTAGCTACTAATTTCTTCATTGTTTCATTCTTTTTAAGAGTAAAAAGCAATAAAATGTTAGGTTATCAAATTTTAAGATTATACTGAAATTCTAAGATTTATATATTGCCTTTTAGAATTTATACCCCCATGTTCATCCATCTCAATGCTGTTATCTTTAAACTTTCATGCTCATAAAGTGGAGCTTGTAATCATGTGATGAATATCTTCCCCTGAAGTGAGTTTTGACGTTGTCAGCAAGAAGGTTGACTCTCAAGGCTGGTGTTGTAGAGAAATTTCCAGCAGTCCAGTAATATATCTTTCTGTGGGAGCTTCATGACCCTGTCCTTCACTCCTGGTCAGTAGGAAACTGACAATTTAAATCAGATACCATGGGAAAGGTATCTTAGCAACACTCACAGCCCACTTCATTGCTGCTGCTTCTTCAGGTAGGGATAGTTTTCATTGGTGGTAGTTCCCCTTAGGGAGAGCCACACACTGAGGTCCCCTAATGTCATTGCATAATTAGATATGAATATGAAAAAATCAAGCTTAATGGTTTCTTACAAAATGGAAATCTGGGTGTATCTAGAGAAATAGCTATTACCAATGGTCCAAATACTTTTCCCAAGCAATGAACATTTATAACTTTTGTGCAGCTAGCTATTTCTGAAGTGCAATGTGGCAGAAAGAAGTTGGCCATTTCCTCTATATTATGCTGAATGGATAACCTTTTGAAGACCCCTAGGACATGTCATAACATTTTATTTTGCCTGTTTTCAGTTCGAAGCACTGTATAAAATCAATCATTTGTCCAGCATTACTGGGGGAAAAAGTTGTTTCTGTAGGTGAATTTCCAAACAATGGGAGTATACTCCGTTAAATTTAAAATTTTGAAATAGGATCATTATAGGAACAAGATGCTTTTATTAAAACTTTCAATTGGGTAGAAATACTTCTTTAAATGTTATACATTCCCCTATATTTTAAGGGTCTAATGAACATGGTTTATCTAAATTAAAAATCCTTATTAGAAAGACCAGTTAGTATTAATAATTTCAAGTCTCACATTCATATCCAAAATGAAGTTATTGTGCTCTTTCTAACTTGCAAATCCCATCAAGTCATCTTCTTGCATAGAATCATTCAATAATCTCCATTACCTGTAGGATAAGACCATTTTCTAATAAGGTCTTAAAAATTATGTATCTTCTTACCAGTCCAGTTTGTTCTCTCTCTCTCTCCTCACCCATAAATTCTGTAACCCTATGAAACAATGTACAGTTTCCCCAATGGACCACAGGGTTGCCATTGATGCTCCACTTTTTCAGAAAGTCAGCTTCCTTCTCCCTTCAGTGGCTTAAATCCACAACCTGTCACTTCAATACTCTGTTATTACTTCAAATCACTTTCCCCACTGCCTCCTAGACTAGGACACACTCCCATCATACCCTAAACTTTCTCCCATTCAGAAAATTCCTTTTTCTAGTAAAAGGAAGTCTGCCTTCTCTGATGCTATACTTTGCCCTCCAAGTTGTGTCTTGGAAATGTCCCCTCCATGAATATTGGGGCCACTAAAAGCCATGACCTCCAGCCTCCACTGGGCCCTCAGAGATACTCACAGGTCTTGTTTCCAGATCAGCGCTATCTGTTCTATACTCTCCTAAACTTCATTTGCTCAAGCAGCAACTTTGATGTCTCTGCTTTCTTTCCTGCAGCACATCTCATCAATCAGAAATCTATGATTTCTACCTCACAAACAATTTTCTCAAATCTGTCTGCATGTGGCAAGGCCACTACCTTAGTTCAGTGCCACATCATATTTCCTCTTGATTATTGTAAGAACATTTTTTTAACCAGGCTACCTCTCTGACCCTGCTCTTCTTCACATGCTAGCTAGTGTGACCACTTGACAATGCAAATCTGTCCACTGGTTTAAAGATGTTCTTCTTGTACTTCTTAGTAAAAAGCCAAAGCTTCTTTATGTAACATTCAGTATCCTGTGGGATCTTCTGCCATGGCTTATTATCCCGGTTTATGTCTTTCCACCCTCTCTCCAGCTACACACTCTCCCTGTACAGCTCCTTCATATTCCTGCCCTCCCTGAACTCTACAGCCATCATGATCTGGACTCTCTCTGTATCCTGCCTACCCCTCCCCACCCCGGTTACTCCCTCTGACAGGTTTGGGTAATGGCAATTTATCTTTCAATTGTTGATTTTGATGTCATTCCTCTGGGATGCAATCCTTGACTCCCTCTTCAGCAACTGAGAGCAATTAGAGTTTTACTGGCACTCTATTCTCATTACCAAAGGCCCTGTATGTTGAGTTGTTTCTTCTTTCCTTACATTTATGCTGAGGTTTATAGCTTGACAGAAGACCGTTTGGGGATTGTTTGTTTGTTTGTTTGATTTTTTTTAAAAAAATACACTTTAAAAAGGGATGAGAGAAAGTGATTTCTCAAATACTTGCCAAATCCTCTGAGCCTCAACTTACTTATCTGTTGAATGGAGATTATAATAAGATGTGTGCAGAAGGAGAATTGTATGACCAAGTGACTAATGTCATATATTAAATGCCTGGAAAATATTAACCCTTAAATACATTTTAATCACAATATCATTTTGTAAATTTAGTAGAGGAGAGGGTTTTTAGGTCATTATTGCAAATCTGATCCAGATTTTATGTAAGATGTTTCCTTTAAGTGATCTACCCACCCATCTGGCAACCACAGGGAAAATAACGAATGCTTCTAACAAAAACAGAGGTCGTAAATGATGTAAAAAGACACTCAAGCAAGTTACCATTTTTTTCTACCATGAGCAGTAAAGATGTGAAGTATCCAAGCCAGAATCTGAGTTATTGTGATCACAGTGGTCCTGACATAGACTGTAAGCTCTTCACCTTGTCTCAAGCATGTGCTCCTCGCTATGTCTACACAAACTGATTGGATGAGTCGGGTGAAAATACCTCGTCAGTCAAGCAATTGATGAGTTGTTTTAATCTAATCTGTTGTTTACCTTCTTTTAGCCAAAGTTAAGCACTGAGGGATGAGTGGCTTCTTAGAAAGAACTGGTCATGAATATAGACTCAACACAAAGAGATTTGCATTGCATTAATGAACCCCCAAAGCTACATGGTACAACCTATGTGCCAGTATCTCAGTGAGCACGTGCATATACCATGTTTCCTAATGATATTTTCACTAGTGTTGCAGATGGCTCTCTAATGTTTTTACTAAAAAATGCTTTCATAATTTAAGAAACAAAATAAAAGGAATTGCTTTTTTTTTTTTTTTTTTTTGGTATTCTCTTCTCCTGCAAATAAGTAGGTTACAAGTAATTTCCCACCTGGTAACCTGAATACAAGGTTCCTAAGGGAAAACTGTGTGGGTGTGTGGTGTGTATACACATTATTTCTAAGATCTTTTTGAATTCTGCCCCACTGACACTCTGGGAAAAGTCTAGGTTGGCAATTACTTTACATGTTGGGATAAGTTATCATAACATCATAGATTTATTAATGGAATAAACCCAAACATTTATGTCGGCAGACTCCCTACATGATGTGGACATCCCCTCAGCCACCTCTGACCTGGTCACTCACGCCATGCTTGATGCTTCCAATGCAGTTTCACTTCTACCCATGTTCTGCTCCAGACAACTCTAATTGTCATGAAGCCTCTTTTTACGGAAAGCCGATATTTTTCATAGATTCCATCTTTCTGCTGTGGTTCCACCTTCTGGAGTAACACAGAGTATTTGAGAAAAAGTATTAATATTTCACTTATTCTTCTCCAAAACCAGCTTCTGTAATTGTACCAGCTCTGTCACAGTTTTATAACCACTTGTTCACTCATCCATTCAGCCACCATTGATCAAGCTTTTATTAAATATAGGGTATTGTGTGTGAAACTATAAGGGATATAAAGATATATAAGACATGATCCCTTCCTTCAAGTAACTAATACACAGCTATTTGTTAATGTTCATCTTAAAATGTGGTGGGCTGTATGGAACATAAGTCTCCAGAAGTAAGTGTTCTGAAAAATGAAGACTACAATGAGACCACTATTTCTCATGATCTGAACTCCATACTTTTTTTTTTTTTTTTTTCTTTGTGGTACGCGGGCCTCTCACTGCTGTGGCCTCTCCCGTTGTGGAGCACAGGCTCCGGACATGCAGGCTCAGCGGCCATGTCTCACGGACCCAGCCGCCCCACGGCATGTGGGATCCTCCCGGACCGGGGCATGAACCCGTGTCCCCTGCATCGGCAGGTGGACTCTCAACCACTGCACCACCAGGGGAGCCCTGAACTCCATACTTTTATTAATGCAGTCTGTGTTTGTGTTGGCCTTATCATAGCTGTGTCATATTGGGTTTCTGGTCAAATAAAAACTCAAGTCTCTATCTCAGCTGAGCTAGGTGCTATTTATAAATTATGTCTAACTCCTCAGGTATTATTAGCCCCATGTTACATAGAGGAATTTAAGACTCAGTAAAGTTATATATCAGTCCTCAAGGTCACAGACCAATTAAGTGATGAGTAAATGAAGGTTTAACTTCCCAGTGAGTATATTAATTGATGACTCTTATTTTTCTCCCCAAAAGTGGAACAATCTGAAAGCATAAACAGCTTCAAAAAAGTTAAAAGTTAGTAGATCCATGACAGGTAATAGGAGTGTTTTGAGATATAGTCTTTTATGACTCTCCAAAATCTCCTAAGTATGGCAGGCTTCCTCCATCGACTGGGTATTAGGAAGCTAATCACTGGCATTTCCTGTAGCTGCAAAAATATTCAGGGCTTTTTATCTAAGGCAGCTCTTGCTTCGCTTGCAGGACTCCTTGTCTTTGGCTCATTGCATCCCCTTTCCTCTCTTGATTACATGCCTGACATTGAATATTTCCTTATCGTGACTTAAAACCTTTTCTGACTTCCTCCATACTGCTGCTTGCCAGATGTGGTTACACCTTCTATTCGCCTCTTGGGAGGAAATTGTCTACAATTTTTAAATTCCGATTCTAGGCTTTGATCTGGTTCTTCTAGCCCCTACTTACAATTCAACTCTAATTTATTCAATGCATTTTTTCCACATCTTTATTGGAGTATAATTGCTTTACAACGTTGTGTTAGTTTCTGCTGTACAACAGAGTGAATCAGCTATATGTATACATATATCCCCACATCCCCTCCCTCCCACCCTCCCTATCCCATCCCTCTAAGTCATCACAAAGCATCGTGTTCAACGAGTATTTTTGAGCACCTACGAAGTGTCAGGCAGGAGTAGACCTCTGCTCATGGACAGGTAAAGTCATATATATTTTGGTGCCAGTATCTGAGATGGGGTGCTGTGCAGTAGCTGTGTCAGTGTGAAAATTCATGCTTTCTATCCCATCACATAAATCTATCTTTATAACTGTCAGATCTTGGACTTTACACATTTGAGTTTTTCTAACTAGATGTTAAGGTAAATAAGGAGCCCCATTATTCCAAGTCTCTTAGCTGAGACAGTGAAGTTCAAATTGCTTATGAAAGTTGTAACATGAAACATTTCAAAGGAAGTGATGGGAATGGATGGTATGAAAGAAATTAGCTCTTTGTGGGAAAGAATTGAGTCCCAGGAGTCTGTTGTACCTGCCTCCATTCCTCTGCAGACTTTAGTTTGTACTCTGCTGAGAGCGTCCAGGAACAAGGCAGTTCGAGCGTTTGCAATGCCTCCTGATGGTGTTCCTGCTGCAGCTGTCAGATGTATGGAGACATAATTGATGAAATTCTATTTATACCCAGGGATAAACTTAGAAAACCAAGCCATGCTTCCTAAACTAGCAGGTTTAGTGGATCCCCTTGCCGCTGCAGTCTCGACCATCCAAGTGAAAACAATACACATTTTCTGTTTGCCTTAAAGTCACTAATTGGTTCACACCTTTGAATATGTTAATAGTGTAACAAGAGGGCAGCTTCTGATGTCAGAAAGTGTGAGTTCAAATTTTGGCTCACGTATTAAGGAATATAATCTTTAATCTCGAGCAAGTTTATCAACTCGAGTAGTTTCTCAACTACTTCATTATTAAAATGAGAATAATAAACAGTGCCCACTTTATGGTGTTGGTAGTGAGGATTAAATAAACCACATTGTATCAAGCTCTTAAAACAGTGACTACATACACAGTAAGCACTCAAAATTAGTTGTTATTTTTATTCTCATTATTATTATTTTACCTCTAATTCAGACAGAGGAATGGGTGGTGCAACAGAAAGTGCTCTGGACCAGGAGCTAAAACACCTGGGTTATAATCTCAGGTGTGCTACTAGCAAACTATGTGACTATATGACCTCAGACAAGTCATTGAACTTCTCCAAGCCTCAGTTTCCTCGTGTGCAAAATGGGTGTATGTGGGGGGGAATGTTACAATGTTTTAAATGCTAAGGTTTCTTTTAGAACCAAAAGTGATCATCATCACCGTGTGTTGATGGGCCCTTAGATAATACAGCTTAAAGAATGAAGACAAATATTATTGAGGAAATTATATTCTTAAAGACTCCCCAGGGAGCATGAAGGCCTTTAGGAAATACTTATGTCAGAATATACAAATTATAGAATAAGTAACGCTGTAATGCCTCACCTATGGACAGCATTTCCAAAGTAATGTTTTCACTGAAGTAACAAACTATTTGAAGTCAGTGTGGAAACAAGATCAATAGAGTTGTGTTTCTCAGGGGAGTCAGGTACACCCTCATTGTCATTCTCATCACTACTAGAAAATTTAAATACAAGAATAAGAGTGGAAATTCTTAAATTCTGTGCAGAGAATTTCATCATGTCACAGGATCTTACTTTAAGTTGGTTAATCCTAGAAAGTAGGCTCATGATATAGACCCTGAAAATAGAATTATAAATATTGGGGTATTTCTCCGATATGCTGCAGTGCCTGTGGTATGAGGATTCCTTATTCGTCTGAGTAGAAATCAGTCTTTACGTAATATACCCCAGGTCTTTTTCCAGAAACGAAACTGTTTCTTTTTCTATGGTGTTGGTAGACAGAACCTTATACCACAGCACAGATCAAGAAAGGGAGAAACAAATGTGTGAGAATAAGAAAACATTAGCCAAGGAAGAAGAAGGAAAAGGAGAAAGAAAACATTGCTGTTAGTTGCTATAATTGTTGATAAACTTGGGGTCAAATCCCAGTTTGCTGGCTGTGTGACCTTGGGTAATTTATTTACTCTCTTTGAGCTTTATGGTTCCAAAGAGTAGGTTGAGGGTAATAATATCTCTGTTGGATTTTAAAGTCAAGGAAATATGGAAAGTATCTAGCATAGAGACTGGAAAGTAGTAGATGTTCAATAGCTCGTAGTGATTATTTTCTGAATGTTGAGGGGGGTTGCACATCCCAAACTGTGTTGATCCTGGAGCATGGTCACATGCTTCTTAATTCTTCAAAACATAAGAGGAAACAATGTTCCTAATATGCACACACTTTACTTGTATTCATTGCAAATAATGGAAATGATTGACTGAGTTAGCAGTGAGGCTCTTCCAGCTGCTATTTCTTTCTAAATGAGATTATTTAGTAAATATTCTTCAGAGAAGAATTCACTCATGATCAGGACGGTATAGCAAAGGAGCTGCAGCTATAGCATTGTTGACAATGTTATATATTGGGAAGAGCCCGTAACTTTGACTCAGATATTTTGTTTGAATGCCAGCTAAACCACGTATTGGCTTCTGTTTCAGGGGTAAAACATTTAACCTCTGAAAATAAGATTATGTAACTCGAGATGGGAATGGAAACAAGAATAGCGCCTATCTCAGAGGGCTTCTTTGAGGATGGAATACAGATGTATGTGGATATATTTCTTGAGGGAGTAAAGCACTGTAAACACTGATGTTGATTCTCAGCTATGTCTGATCTAGGACCACAAGGAAAGGAACTCCCCCTCTCCTTAGATTCTGTTGTTTCCTGGTATACAAGATGAGGTGAAGGACACCTCTTTCTTCTTTATGAACTGTTTTTTCTCCTAACACGTGACACCAAATGTTTGTGGGTTTTTTTTTGCCATACCAACTAATTCTCCAACTCTCCAGATACTGAATGGGTGTCCTGCAAGTCAAGTCAATTCTGACACTAACTACCCGGAGTTAGTGTAGACCCCACAGGTTAAGGGCTTAGTCTCACAAGACTTCTCTCCCTTAAGATGCCAATCTCAAGTCCTGGGCCTCCTGTACTTCTGAGCTGGCTGTAAATCAGAGTTCCCATGACCCTCTCCTCAGGTTCAGTAATTTGCTGTAGTAACTCAGAACTTAGGGAGAGACTTTACCTACTATTACTGGCTTATTATAAAGTATATAATAAAGGATACAAATGAACAGCCACATGAAGAGGTACATAGGGTGAGGTCAAGAAGGATCCCAAGCACAGAAGCTTCTGTTCCTGTGGAGTTGAAGTAGGCCACCCTCCTAGCATGTGAATGCATTCATCAACCCAGAAGCTCCTCATACTCTGTCGTTTAGAGTTTTTTAAGGATGGTTTCATCACATAGGCATGATTGAATATTAACTCAATTTCCAGTCCCTCTCCTGTCTCTAAACGTTGGGGCTGGGGCTTCTAATTATTTTGTCTTTCTGGGTACCAACCCCCGGCCTGAAGCTATCTAGGCACCCACCAAGTGTTGCCTCTTTGGAACAAAAGATGCTTCTATCACCTATATCACTTAGAAAATTCCATGGTTTTTAGAATTCTTGTGCTAGGAACCAGAGCAAAGACCAACACTGTATTTCTATTATATCACAGTATATCATTTTCCATGATCAATAGAAGTATAGAGCCTTTAGTAATTTTACCTTTTTTCCCTACCAACTTGTTCTGTGCAAGCAGCTTCAAATTTGCTAATTGAATAAAGCCAAACTTGTTAATTTTTTCAGCCTTATTGAGATGAAAATCAAAACCACAGTGAGCTATCACCTCACACCTGTTAGAATAGCTACTGTGAAAAAGACAAGAGATAAATATTTGGTGAGGATGTGGAGGGAAGGAAACCCTTGTTTCCTTGTGCCCTGTTGGTGGGAATGTAAATTGGTGCAGCCACTATGGAAAACAGTATGAAGCCTCCAAACTTCCTTGCCTCTCCATGGCATGTGGGATCTTCCCGGACCGGGGCACAAACCCATGTCCCCTGCATCGGCAGGCGGACTCTCAACCACTGCACCACCAGGGAAGCCCCAAACTTCTTAATTTTGAACCAAATTAAAACCATTAGAACTCTCTCTTTGCCTCCAAAAGCACAATAGTTTTTCTGAATAGAGCATGAAGAAATGTATATTTTGCCTCTTAATTTTTGACATAGCTATTTACCGGAGAAGGAATTTATTTGTTCTGCCTCAGCCCACCCATGTTTTCACTGCTAATTCAAGAAAGCTGGAAGAAATAAAGATATATAGTAGCCACCTCCTTACCTCTACCAGGTTCCAGGGTTCTCACCTCTATCAGGTTCCAAGTTCCTTCAGGAAATTCAGGCCCTGGAAAGAAGAGGGAGCCCCACTTTTGACCACTCCTTTATTTCCTCTCTCCTTCTTGCCACTTTCAGACTTATCTCTCTCAGACCAGCGCTTCCATGTGGATGGGAGATGATAACCTATGAGTTAATTGAACAATGAAACCCTGAATCATAGAGGGGAAAAGGTACTCATGGAGAAGGTAAATAATTGTGGAACTGAAGAACAGAGCAAGTTGGGGGAGGAGTGGAATACTTGGTATTCTGTTTTCAAATAGTGGAAATATATGTGTCTGCTTATTGAGATAAAAAGATTACTAACTAGAGAGAAGTAATGAAACTCCAAGTTAACAAAGACAAAAATAGAGTGAATAAAATATCCATTAAGTCAGCAAAAAGAAAGAAGATAAAGAAGAAACCACATAGGAGAATAAATAATAATCATATTAAATGGAAGAATTAATAGCAAGTCTGTTAGTCATTACACTAAATATGAATGGACTGAATATTCCATTAAATGACAGAGATTGTCAAATAATATTTTAAAAGAAAGCTCAATATATGCTACATGTAAGAAACAATTAGAACAAAGAAATAAAGAATGGTTGATGGTAGAGAATGGGCACCTGTGGTAGTAGTGATAATCTAGCTGAATTTTAATTTCTTAAGAGTTATTTCTGTTCATATACCGTAGATTTAAAGGAATACAACCATACTATCTGGTTTGTAGATTTTTCTAAACTATATGTTTCATATGTTGCATTAATTTATTTATTCTTTTATTCAACCAATAAATAGTGACTTCTGCTATTCAGTGACAAAACTGCATATTGTGGCTAATCAAGGACTTTATTTTGTCAGTATAGAAGATACTTGTGATTGGTCAGGTTCTCAAATCACTGCAACTTTTCCTCCTTGTCTGCTACTCTGGCTGATAGGTGGAGCTGCAATCTATTTGTTTCAGTTCATGTGAATTTTTATGCGGCATTCCCATTGCCTATTCTTTTTTGCACTAGCCATCCTAGAAAATTTTATGTTAAACGTAAGTTAAGAGTCTGAAATGCATTTTGAATGAGAAGGGGCATTATTAATTCAGTAGTTAAAATTCTAGATTATTTGCTAGTTGCTTTCTTTATATCATTTTTAACTTTAGGACTATAAGTTCCTTTGGGTATTATTTAGCCATTGTTCTTTGCTGAATTGCCATATGGGTGTGCCAGCAGTAAAGTTTCCAAAACGATCTTATTGTGCTTCAACTTCGTCTGGGGTCTAGTTGGAAATGCAGATGCTTAGGCCCCAAAACTTCTGAATCACAACCTGCATTTTAATTGGATTCTCAGCTGATTTGTTCACACATTAAATTTGAGAGACACTTTTCTAGGAGAATTTTTTTTGGCTGATACATTAATTCTTCAACTAAAATTATCATTTGTTACACAATAAATAATGCGCAGAAATTTCTTTATTCAATATTCCCACTTTATTTTATCTGTAGGAGTCTTGAGATTTAATAGCGTGTTCAGTCACAAGAATTGTCTTATCCTAAATTTTCTGGTACAATTATCTCTTTATTTACATTACTAAAGTTATTTTAATTTTTTCTCGGTTTCAATGGCTTAGATATGTGCATAGTTAATGCTTATAAACATCTTCAGAACCTTTTTGGAAGTTGGCATAAATAACAAATAGGAAATTCAAAAATGTGTCTTTTCTGATAAGAGAATTTAAAAGTATGTTGGGAAGTGACAATACTTCAGCTTTCAATTCAGTTGAACTACTTTGGGCACAAAGACAGAAAGGAATTTTTGTTCCAGCAAATGCACAGCAGGAACAGCTGAAACCTAGAGAGAGATAATGCACTAAGTATAGCAGTTAAGTGATAAAGACTTTGATTCCTAAAGTGGCAAGCTCTAAGCCTCAAAGCTGTGGGAGCAGCTTAAGGCAGAAACTAGAAATGGCATGGATCTCCTGGAGTTATGAAGATGCCTTTGGGTACCATCAGAGAGGAGGCCGAGTGAGGTATATCCTAAAGGGACAGATAATTATGATTGGTGACAGTTGATTGTAAATCATGCAAAGTACCATAGTGTACTAAGATACTAAATCCAAAGATCTTTTTGAAATTACTTCCTGTTTCCCATAATGTTGTGCATTCCTGGATGCTCCTGTTTTTTTCCATTTTACTTTGCAGACCTCACTCACATGGTCCAGACTTGCCTCCTTGAGCTGATCTTTTGAAGACTGCATATTTTTCCTTAACTACTTAAATGTCTTGCTTCAATTTTCACTTCCAGAGAAGTGACTGAAAAATACATTTCAAGTCCAGACATCCAGATCCCAAAACAAGAATATCCTGGCTACACCTAAAATTCAAACAAAAAACAAACAAACATAATGCTTAGCCCTACATACAAGACTTTTAACTTGTGTTCTGTAGGGTAATCTGGTTCTTTTAGGGTTGCCTCAGGAGCCCCCAGAGAGGACAAGGGTATCGAGCTGCTGAGATTTTTGGAGGAGCTCTCTCATCAATTTTATATATTGGTGTTTTATGTAGGTTTCATTTGATAAAATAATAGTAATAATAACCATAAGAATAATAAGCTGCTTTAAAATTTACATTACTGATGTTACAGAAATAAAAATGACTATAAAAGAATACAATGAACAATTTTATGTTAACAAGTGAGTTAACATAGGTAAAAAGACAAAATCCTAGAAACACACAAACTAATGAAAATGACTCAAGAAGAAATAGAAGATTGAATTCGTAAATTTAAAACTCCCCACAGAGAAAAGCCAGGCCCAGATGATCTCACTGGTGAATTCTACCAAATGTTTAAAAGGAGAATTAACACCAATTCTTTACCAACTCAGAAAAAAACAGAAATGGAGAGAACACTGTCCAACCCTTTCTATGAGGTCAATATTATCCTGACACCAAAACCAGACAAAGGCATAACAAGAAAACTATGGACTGATACCTATTATGAATATAGACACAAAAATTCTCCACAAAATACTAGCAGCTGAATCCAAAAACATATAAAAATGATCACATATCATGACCGAGTGAGATTTGTCTCAGATTTGCAAGATTCGTTTAACATCTAAAAAATCAGCTAATGTAGTACACCTTATCAAAACAATGAACCACACAAAGTACACATGATTATCTCAATAAACACAGAAAATACATTTGACTAAGTCCAACATCCCTTCAGGATAAACACTTAACAAATTAGGAATACAAAGGAAAGCCCTCAACCTGATAAAGGGTATCTACGAAATAACACATGTAACATTAAGCTTAATGGTGAAAAACTAAATGTTTTCTCCCTAAGATCAGGAACAAAACAAGGATGTCCACTTCTATTCAACACTGTATGAGAAATTCTGGCAAGGACAATTCGGCAAGAAAAAAAGATATCCAATTGTAAAGGAAGAATTATCACTGTTTAGAGCTGACATGATCTTTATATAGAAAATCATAAGCAAAGCTATTATATCTAATAAGTGAGTTAAGCAAGGTTGCAGGACATGAGGCCAATACACACCAAAAATTGTATTTCTGTGCACTCACAATGAAAAATCTGAGATGAAATTAGGAAAACAATCCATTTACAATAAGATCAAAAATAACAAAACACTCAGAAACAAATTTAACAAAAGTGCAAAATTTGTACTATGAAAACTACAAAACATAGTTGAAATAAATGAAGGAAGACCTAAATAATTGGGAAGATAGCCCATGGTCATGTATCAGAAGACTTAATATTGTTAAGATGGCAATACTCTCCAAATTGATCTACTGCTTCAAAATAATCTCTATCAAAATTCCAGATGTCTTTTTGAAGAAACTTCTTTTTGCAGAAGTTAACAAGGTAATCTTAAAATTCATATGGAATTTCAAGGGGACCCAGAATAGCCAAAACAATATTGGAAAAGGAAAGCGTATTTGAAGGACTCATTCTTTCCTATTTCAAGATGTACTAGAAAACTAAAGTAGTCAAGACAATAAACAAATGAAGATAAACAAATAGATTAATGGGAGTACATTTTTGTGACCTTGGGTTAGGCAAGAGTTTCTAGATATGACACACACAAATCCATTTCTACTATTTTCTCAAGGCCCAAGTCTTCATTTCTTATCTCTATCATCCTGTTGGCACATACGCTGTATAGTCTAGAGTTGGGAAATGTCTTAACGTTTATATGCCAGACTCCTTAACTCAGTGGTTCTCATCCTTGAACATTGGAATCATTGAGAAACTTCAAAAAAATACTCCTTACGTCTCACACTGAGAGCATCTGGTTTCATCAGTATGGGGTACACACTGGGCCTCAAAATATTCTAAAAGTTCTCCAGGTGATTTTAATATGCAGGCAAGTTTGAGAAACTTACCCTAAGTGAATAGAAAATTCCTTATGACTAAGGCTTGCTTTATGATTCATCACATCCCCAGCACTTAGTACAATACCTAAAATGAAAAAGATGCTTAGTTAATCATTGCTGAGCAAGAATTCTTTTATTACAATTCTTTATCCTATGTTATTCCTACATTTATTTCTCAAAGAAATAAAAATGATCAGATTTAAAGTTTTGAAAAAAAATTATGTTGACATAAAATTAGGTCAGATATTTTGGCCTTGTATTACTTTCCTGAATCCATTAATAGGAAGAACTGAACAGCCACAGTTCTGTCCGCACTGGAGGTCCCACTGGACATTGGTTACATGATCCAGATTGGAGACATCATCATTGCTACTGGACATGGCTGGCTTAGAGGTCATGCCTGACTCTGTAACCACCCCCCCCCACCATGCTATGCAATATAGAAATAGGAACACACAGAAATAACACTTGTCTTTGAAGAGCTTGCAGTCTAGTAAAAGAGATAGAACTCAATGAGCCGGCTATCTGGTGCCATTCCATTTCAGAAATGATATACTTAACACTAGAAATGTTTTTAAATATCAGGAATGAAAACAGATGCCCACTATCATTACAGTTGCTTTGCCAATAAATGGAGGTCGTGACCAGCATATTGAACAAGAAAACAGAAATTAGAAGAATAAAGTTTAGAAAGGAGTAACTAAAACTGTCATTATTTACAAATGATGTGACAAAATACGTAGAAAACCAAGACAGTCTCCAAGTAAATTATTAGAAATAATAGACCTGTTTATTAATATGCAAAAAGGAAATTGCCTTACTATGCCCTAGCCACAAATAATCAGAAAATATAACTGTACAAAGGACATTATTTACTATAGTATCAGAGATTGTCAATAGCCTTGAAATAAATATAAAAAATAGTTTCACTTGAACAGGTAAATCATTAAAACTGTAAGAGGCATTAATGATCTAAATAAACAGAGATTAGATTTATATTCAAAGTTAGGGAGACAGAATTTTAAAGATATCAATTCTCCCTTAATTGTGCTTTAGATTCAGTGAAATTCTAATTAAAATCTCTAATAGGAATTTTCATGGAATTTTATAAGCAAATTCTAAAATTTCCATGGAGGAATAAAGAGCCAGGGAAACTGAAGATTTTTGTTCTACCAAATATTAAGACTTATGAATTTATATTAATTAAAGCCCTGTACCTCTATGCAAGGATAAACAAATTGGCCCAAAGAATAAAATAGAGGCCTCAGAAACAGACCTGTATATAGATAAATAGATAGATGATAGATAGATAGATAGACAGATAGATGGAAAACTATTTTCTTCCGTAAAGCATACAGCATCAATTACAAAATGAGGGCTTAAATGAGGTACTCAGTGGAGTAAGTGCATAGTAGCCCTGATGTGAAACAGTAGATTAGATAACTTGAAATTAAATGGGATTTGATTAAATAGTAGGTAGTATCAGGCAACTGAAAATGGTTAGGTTTAAACAAGCATAAAGAAAATCAACTACAGGGGCTGAGATTTACACATTGACTTTGTATTGAACTCTGAATTGTCCTTTCAGAGAGCAGCTGTTCCCATTGAGTCTGAAGTCTTTTGGGGGGCTGTTCCAGAGTGTTCTGTTTTCTTAGGTGACCCCACTCTGCAATTCTCTTTTACTTTTATCAGGTTAAATTAAACTGAAGACAGGGAGCCATCTTCAAGCTCATAACATCTATTGTTATTTTAACCAAAAAGGAACACTACTGCTTTAAGATTTGCTCATGTATCCATGGAAGCTCAGAGAATACGGTGGATTTAGCTAGATTTGGACAGGGAACAGCTCATTTCCTCTTCACTTAAACACCAGTCCTCTGGAAACTTTGTCTTCCCAGAGAAGGCAGAATGGATCTAACTCAAAGTCAGAGCCTCCACCATTAACCCTCAGTGACATTTACATTAAAAAATATTTACCCTACAACTGTCATTGCCTTAGCACCCCTACTCTTCCACTAGGAGGCTCTCTTATTTGTAACTCTTGACAAAAAAACTTGTTTTCAAGATTCAAATCCATATTTGGGTAGGGTGAGGATTTTCCATCATCAGTCTAGCCCATGAAACTAATTACTGTCTAATACATCAACATATATAAAATATCCCTTTCCAAAGCCATGTACTCTCCTAATATCAAGTAAGTAGCTAACTACTATTGCTGATGGTCTGAATGGTGTCTATGCCTATGAAATACTTTAGATTAAGATATGTATGTACTCAGATGTAGACAACTAGAGAAAAGGGAATATTTTAAATGTCACTTAGTCTTAAATTTCCCATAATCAGGAACAAAGGTGGAAACTACAAATGTCACAACACATTGTACTATAATTGGTTGTAATAAGTGATTACTATGCACTTACTAAGAGTTTAGTTGAATATTAATATAAAAATTGCCTTTAAATGAACAACATAATTCAAAATTCATAAACCAGTCATCACAGATACAAATCAATCATAGCTAAATGCTTTAAGATCCTCATGTCTGTGTGTGTGTGTATGTCTGAATTTTTTGTATACATAAAAATGAAGAATGAAGTAATATGGGCCTTAAGTACAACTATCATTTTGATTTGCTTCTCTGCATTTTCTAATTTTTCAATAATTACTTTGTGCTACCTTGTAGTCAGAGATCAAATCAATTATAATTTTCAAATATCTGCAACATTTTTAATAGTACATTTGGCATTTTCTTCCATATTACCTCTTTATGTCTCTACTTGCTTTCTTTATATGTTGAAAAGGCTCTATATTGAGGTGTCTGGATATAGCTGGAGACTTTGTATTACTGCTCTCCTGTAATGTGCTCTATTTCAAACAGATCAAGATCATACATGCCTTCAAGTCCCAAGATCAAACCATTTCTATCAAACTAGTCAACATGAATAGAGTTTCTTACAAGCCCAGTGATTTAAACTAGGAGTACATTGCACTCCATTACATTCTGAATACTAATATACTTTGGCTTTTCTTATTCTCTCTTGGCCCAAAAACAGAGGTTTTGACTAGGATGAAAAGAGGTAGATTTTGATAATTTCTTTCTGATTTATTCAACGCTCTATAGAGAGAATGATCATAGTTCTCAATGGCTACATAAAGGAAGTTATCATCCTCATTGATTCAAACATACAGGCTCAAGACAGAATAACTTTAGAGTTAGGGAGAATCTGGGCTTTTTACAAAATTTCTTTTTTCTCACTTTAATTCTATATATGAATAAGAAGCCAAACTGAATGTATTAATTTAATAAGAATTAATTTAAGAATTTAGTGAAACTATTTTCTTTCTCAAATATTTTTTTTGGATAGTAATGATTTTGTTATGATCTATCTTGCATGTAGATTCACTTTATTACAGTACATTCACCACTTGGTCACTCTTTTTATTTAACAAGCTAAAAATAAGAGACGAGGCAATGATTGTGATTGCATTGAATTCCAGCTCCCTGGGTAGAGACTAAGCAGTTTGAATTGACATTTGTGTCACTGTCAAAAGCCAACTGCTTGCCACATCCATTGGTGTTAAACACAACATCTGGTTCAGTATAATTAGGTTTTCAAGTAAGTTGATGAGAAAATGAGCCGTATGCACTTATCCAAATGGAGAAGCATGAAGAATTTTCTTTTGATTGACATAGATATATGAGATGGGTTTGAAAAGATAGTGATTCAGGTCTTGAAGTCACACTTGACATCAAACATGACCATTGGGTTTAGGAAGGGGAATAGATCCCATTTTCTTTCATTACCAAACACATGGTTGATGATGACATTTCTTGTATGAAGTGCAATGGGAGGAGATCTCCTGTGGTTGTTCTCTAATTGAGAGTTTGTCCCAGAAATAAAGAGGAATTGAGCCTGATGGTTTCATGATGGTGAGTGCAAAAGCATCGACATTGTCATGGGCAGGGCTGTAGATGTAACTGGATCACTGGATTTTGCTCTGTGAAAGAGTGGAAGTCATTTCTGGAGTTGGGAGATTTCAAGCCAGCTGGGTGGAATGGAGTTAGGTGACCTGGCCCTTGCTTCTGCTTCTTGTCAGGATCTGAATACTATCTCTACACACTACACTGGAATAATCTGTTGCTGGGAAGGTTGCTTGTCCCTCAGAGTAGCCGTATTATTGGGCCTTTGGCTAATGGCTTCAGAAGCTTTTAAAAGAAGAGCGCTGGAAGAGTGAGGAAGTTTAACATTTAAATAATTCCAATTTTAAGAACAGGATCACTAGAGACAATGATTTTAGCTTAGGGAAACCTTGGCTGGTCTTGTTTTACAAATTCAGCTCCTAATTTTGGCTTCACTTAGCCATCACAGACATCAACCTACTTGTCCCCATGAAGAAGAAGTAGCAGAGAATCTGTCACACAGGTCCTCTTAAAAGACAAGACAAACCCCATGACTCTAAAAGAAGTAGTTATGTTTTCTTTTAGAAAGAATGGCTATTTTATCTCTTCTTTTATAGGCTTACAAAGATGTGGAGCCTATTTAACTTGTAGTTTTATTCAGGGCTTTACCGGTTTTAAAAACAATAATATGTACTTGAGTTAAACAGACCTAATCTCAAGTTCTAGTTGTGCCCCTTTCGAGTTATGTGGATTTGGGAAATTAGCTTCTTCAGTTTTAATGTGTCTGTATCTGTAAACCAAGGATAATAGTATTTCTTCTACCCAGCTAATGGTTGTCGTGAAGACTGAATGAGAAAAGAATACACAAAAGGACTTTTTATATGTTAGCATTCCATGTAAATGTTACTACTCTTTAAAATCAAATTATGGGTGTGAAATATCAAGTAAATAATATTAGATATTCTTTAATTTGACTAGCAAAAAAAATGAGCAAAATAAGTATAGTGGGACTTACCATCCATGTTTTTCAAGTGAGGAGATAGAGCTTCATTTAAATTAAATGAATTAAGGAAAGGTCACACAACTGGTACCATGGAAAGAATAAAACTCACATTTTAGTATAATTTAAATTGGCATTTGATGAAGTCTTACAGGAGAATCTATACTGAAAATTAAGTATCATGAAACATAAGGCAATTTATCTACGTGACTTCATAGCCAAGTATAAAATTCTATCCAATTAATGTTGTTTGCATATCAGTATTAGTTTCAGAACAAGTCCCTAGTTGTGTTTTGTTCTGTACTTGGTTCTTATGCTTTGGACTACATTTATTAGTGGTTCAGATAAAGCCCAGCAAAAAACGTGAAACACTGGAGAATAATAGCTGAACAGAATAGTTTTAAGATTTAGAATCAGAAGTCTCAGCATCATCAGTAGGTTTAAATAATGAGCCCAAACTGATTAGATGATATTTAAGAGAGGGACTTCTCTGGTGGCACAGTGGTTCAGAATCCGCCTGCCAATGCAAGGGACACGGGTTCGATCCCTGGTCTGGGAAGATCCCACATGCTGCGGAGCAACTATGCCCGTGCGCCACAACTACTGAGCCTGTGCTCTAGAGCCTGCGAGCCACAACTACTGAGCCCACATGCCGTAACTTCTGAAGCCCGTGTGCCTAGAGCCCACGCTCTGCAACAAGAGAAGCCACGGCAATGAGAAGCCCGCACACCACAACAAAGAGTAGCTTCCACTCGCCACAACTAGAGAAAGCCCACACGTAGCAATGAAGACCCAACACAGCCAAAAATAAATACATAAATAAATTTATTTATTTTTTTAAAAGATGATATTTAAGAGAATAAGTATACTATTACACTCTAAAATTTGAAAAATAAACCAAATAGGAAGAAGATAGAGCAGTTTTTATGAAAGAGTCACTTAATTTGATGATGAAATCAATACATCAGTGGTGTGATTCAGATGCTATAACGCCTTGAATACAATCTGAGGTAGCGACTGAACAGGACGCAGTTAAGGGTACCACTCTCTCTGGCAGACCCGTCCTGGAGAGGAAACCTTATGTAGTGGTTAAGGACATAGACTCTAGAATCAGACTGCCTGGCTAAACCCTGGCTGTGTGGCTGCCTGGCTAAACCCTGGCTGTGTGACTGGTTGTGTGACTTTGGGAAAGTTACTTAATTGTCTTGTACCTTAGATTCCTCAACTGTAAGATGGAGTTAACAATAGTACGTGGCTTAGGGAGTTATTATGAGATTTAATAGCCCAGGTGCTCAAAATGGGGCCTGGCACAAAGTCAGTTAACCATTATGATTATCCCTGTTAACTCTGAATCACGAACTAAGAAAGGCACTTACAATCTGGAATGTTTCCAGGGGAGGGAAGTAGGAGGTAGTATTTATTGAACATATATTAAACTTTCAACCATGAGCTAATGCATTTCTATTTAATTTTTTCAAAAACCCTGGGAATTAGATACTGTTGTTTTTGTAATGTATATGCAAACAATATAACTCACAGCAAAAACTGTGAGTTAGAAAGGTTACATAATACCACTGATAAGTGGTAGATGTTTGCTTGACTTTGAAATAACTTTACCCGTGAAGTAATGCTCATTTGAGGATCAGCTGACACAACTGAGGAAGTTTAACCTGGCCCAGCAGGGACCAAGTAGAAGCATATTGTCCCCTAACATTTGAAGGACTATCAAGTAGAACAGGGATTTTACCCTGCCCAGCTAATAATATAGTCCTACATAAAGATTCCAGGACAGGGCTCTAGTATGCCTCCTTATCTGCTCAGGCCTGGGTTTACTGCATTAACCTCTTATCTGAACTTCATACCACTAAGCTTTTCTTAGTACAATTCATCCTGCATCCTGTTATGAGATTAATCTTCCAAAAATACTACCACTGTTACATCAGCCTCCAACTGAAAACCCTTCAGTGCTTCCTCCATGGTAGGCAGGATAAAATCCAGATACCTTAACTTGGCATTCAGAAGATTTTATGACCTGCTTGCAACCAATATCTAGAATCATTAACTTGTAGCACCAAAAGGGGCCTCAGACATAATGTCGTCTTGTCCCTTCATCATCAAGTGAGGAAAATTAAGCTCTAAACAGGTACATGATCTATCAAGAACTACAGCTAGTTAAGAGAAGAGGGTGAGTGAATATCCAGGTCTGTATACTACTATTGCAAATAAGACATTCAAAATGACAATGACTGAAGCAAAGGAAACCACCTTGTCCTGGACAGTATGGTAGGTTTTCCACATACATTTCTTCCATGCAGCCGAGAGAGGTTTTTCTTCGACCTCCCCCCACCCCCAATTTTGAAAACTTTTATCTTTTATAGCAGTTTTAGGTTCTCAGTAAAATTGAGAGGAAGATACAGAGATTCCCCATATGTTCCCTGCTCCCTCACATGCATAGTTTCCCTTATTACCAACATCCCTCTCAGGAGTCTTACACTAGTTGCAGTTGATGAACCTACACTGACTCATCATAACCACTGAAAGTCTGTAGTTTGTATTAGTATATTAGGGTTCACACTGGTACATTTTATAGGTTTGGACAAGCAAATAATGACATGGATATATCATTATAGTATCTTACAGAGTATTTTCACTGCTCAAAATATCCTCTGAGCTCTAACTATCCATCCCTCCACTCCCACCCCTGGAAACCACTGATCTTTTTACTGTCTCCATAGCTTTGCCTTCTCTAGAATGTCATATGGTTGGAATCACATAGCATATAGTCTCTTCAGATTAGCTTCTTTCACTGAGTAATAGGCATTTAAGTTTCCTCTGTGTTTTTTCATGGCTTGAAATGTTTGTCTTTTTACAACCTGTCAGTGTCTTCCTCTAGTTTTCTTTGACTGATTTGATGAAAACATATAATGTGACTCCAGGAAAAGTCAAGTGAAATGCCATGCTATAGTCACTGAGATTTTTGTGCTTTTATTTTGTTTTTATTTTTCATTTGTTGTTGATAATTATGAGCCCAGTGTAAGGCATCCTAGTAGTAATGAATGCTTCTGCATAGTCACCAAAGTACATTCCTGCAGGTTCTGGAGTCAGATAGTCCAGGCTTAACACCGTGGCTCAGTCCATTTCTAGCTGTGTGTCTTTGGGCTAATAAGTACACCTTTCTAAGCCTCTATTTCCTAGGCCTAACAGAGACCAGTTTATCTTACTTTTTGATACTTGTGAGGTTTTATTGAAATAATGAATTGAAAATACTTGTTCAGCCTTTAGAGTTTGAGCTGAAACTCTGGGCGGGGCAGGTATAAGGAGTCTCAGTCTTTCAGACATCTAGTATAGCTCTTCACACATTAACCTAGCAGGACAAAGACGTTAAGCATGCAGTATATACGGTCTGCTGCATTTCGCTCATTGGGAATGAGTGTCATCTCACTAAAGGTCCCCAACTTCTGATGGAGCTGGATCCTTTCACAAGAAGGCCCCCATCCAAGCAAACCACAGCCAGTGTTTTCTTCACTTCTGATTTGTGCAATGGGAAAAGCAGGCTTTTGTGTCCTGGCAACTTCCAGAAGCTCATGCTTCTCCATCCCTTAGGAAGCGCTTCTGGCCACCGTCCTGGAGGACCAGCGTCAGTCCTGTTGCTAACACCCAATGACAGACAGGGCCCCCCTGCAGGACTCAGTTTTCAAGGTGCCTATTTTGAAAGATAAAACACATTTTTTTTTTTCTGGGAAGCCCAAAGTGCAGCTCTCTCATTCTCTCAGCACTCGCCTCCTTTTTCTGTGATGTCTGGCATTTTTGGTTCTCTTGTCCCTTTACCCTTTCATCTAACACATCACTCCTTGACAGAGGCTCACCTTCACTGTCGAGGAAGAATAACCCCAGGGCAGGACTTTGCTTGTCATCCTCCATGGTGAAGAGGAATGCAGAGAAATATTTTAGTTTTTCCCAAATCTCTTTATCCTCTTTGATTTTTCTCATGCTTTGCTGCTTTGCAGGCACTCACCGGGGCGGCCACAGACAATGCATTGGAGAATTTTTTTCATTTGGTTCTTTTCTTCTCCTTTTTTCTCTTTGTCCTTCACATCATTGACTAATCTCTTACTGTCAGAGTCTTCATTCCGTACTAGGAAATGCAGTGTATTCACATTTCCATTTTAATCACAGCCTCTGAGGGTTGGAAGGGAACTTGGAGGTCACCAAGCCCAGCTCACATAGGAGCTCTGTCTTCAGCTCCTGTGACAGACAGCCTTTTAGCCTTTCTGTGGACACTTGCAGTAGAGGGAAGTGCCCTGTTTTGCAGTGCAGCCCATCCCATTACAGGAGCACACCTGACATCAGGGATCTTTCTTACTTTTAACGGTCATCTGTCTCCTAGTGACACTCAGCCATTACTGAGGTTGTCTCTAGTGCTGTGCAGAATAAATCTGTTACATGTTAGACATTTTATCTCTTCTCTTGTCCTCCTTTTATTCTATCTATGCCTTTGATTATTCCTGATACAGTGTTTTCTTCCTCATTTGTTTCTTTAGTTTTTGGTGGAAACAATTTAGCTTACAACTGCTGTTTGCTCCCCAAAATTGAAAACAAAAACACATTAGGAACATAACTTTCTGTCACCAGAATATTTAGTCCCTTTTTATTAAATTATATATATATATATAGAGAGAGAGAGTTACTTTGCATAATTCTCTAATTATGCTAATTTATGCATCTATGATGCATACTGTTCCTATTAGGCTGGTAATAGATGCCAAACTAATATTTCATTGACCAAAAATCTGTCCCTGAATTGGTGATTCCTTAACTTGGTATTATCTCCTGGGAACATTTTAGGGCAAGATAAAAAGAGGTTCTTGCAAACACCAAAAAAAACAGACAGGAACCAACAAGCTTTTCAAGGTAGGATCATGTTTTAAATTGATATAGTGTCAGGTGTTCTCATAGGAGCTCAGCAGGAGAATGGAACAGAAATTAAGATGGTCTGTAAGCCCACTTATGGAAAATACAAAGTATCTCAAACTAAACATCACAAAAGGAGAGAATGTGCATACTTATAAATACAAACAAACACATGGGCTAATAGACAGCACCTTCCTATGTATCCAAAAGGGGATATCTGGACACATTCAAACATAAGGACAGAACCAAACTGAAAATCATGCACAGCTCTGTGGCAGGTAGCAGCACTCTCAGCTATGGAGTATGCACTTATCAACCACAGCCACAGTAATAGGACTGACATGACCCTCCAAATTGGTTTTCTGCATGGAAACACAGGTGTCTCTGTCAGCAAGGAATGAAAGACACTGGGAGAGAAGCAGCCTCACCTGCCAGGCCCCTGGGAGTTACCTATAGGCCTGGATATACAGGTGTAGATAAGCACAAAGAGAAAAGCTTTAAGATGCATGAGGTGGAAAGTGCCAAAAATGGTGCATGAGTGGCTAGGGAGGGCTGGGTGAGAAAGAGGTCAACTAGAAAAAAGAGGAATCATATTAGGAAAAAAAATGAAATCCTCCGTTTTATGTTAATCAAATTGTTTTAGTTTCTCATCCCCAGTTATAAACTGGATCAAACCATCATGGTCTCAGAGACAGAGGAAGGATTTGGCCAGTCTTATGTCTAAGGCCAGCAAGCACTTGGAACACCATGAAATTATCAACTATAACAACAGTTTAGAATGATTGTTTTCAGATGTACAGGTGGCTGAGAAAGGAAAAAATAAAAAGAGACATTAAATCTAGAAAAAAGTGTGTCTCTTTTTAAAAATTCTTCCATTTTCTTAATATCTAGGGATGGAAGGAGTATTAGAAGGATAGAAATAATGTTACAGATAGAACGTGAAGTTGAGGTAAAAACAATACAGTAATTCAGGTATTTGGGGGGGTTCTACTTTGATAATAACAAAGGTCAGTGTAGACATGCAGTAAAGTGATTTTTATGGATTTTTATCAACTTAAGTAACAACACAGTCTTCTCCATGGAAAATTTATTATAGCTGTTTCATCATTGCTGGTCTGGCTATCTGCCCAGGAGGCTTCTTCAGTTATGTCATGTACCTCTTAACCTGATAGGGATTCTTCCTATCTGGGATCGCTGCTAAGAAGCTCTTCTTTTATTATTATTTCCCCCAATAATATTATTATCCTTTACAGTTTAAAGATCAAGGAACAGAGAGATTAAGGACCTTGAGGAGGTTGGAGTTGACAGGATCTGGTGGTGGGGTTAAATGCAGCTAAGGGAGGTTGCCCTCCACCGTGTCGGGAGAAAAGATTAGGAACAACTGGAGAGAAGTCAGCAGGTGGCAAGGGAGGATGATTAATGCTTTCTCTCTTGATTGCTGCAGTTCCTGATAATGTAGGAGACAAGACAATTGTGAGTTGGGAAAACTTGAGAAGAGTAGTGAAGATTTGAAATAGCTGTTGAGGGAGTTTGGACGAAGAGATGACTAAGGAGGACACTGGTGAGATTGGGATCTTGTCTTCATCGTGGTTCCAGTCCTCATGGCTGGGTGACTTTTTGCAGCAGCAGACAATAGTTCACTCTGCTGCTGGAGCATCTGGAATAACATAGTTCACAAGAAGGATTCTGCAGAACAGCAAGGAGCAAGGGATGCAGGTATACCAAGTAGTAAAACAAGGGACTGTGGTTTGTTGTCTAAGTGGGGTGTAAATGAGAAGATGAGGTTAGGATTAAAGTTATTAACTGGAAGAAAAGTAGAGGACTTAATAGGAGATATTTCTACAGTTAAGAAGATAGTATATTGGAAGTAAGAAAAGTAGTGAGCAATAATACTAAGTTGTAGTCAGAGAGTAAAATATTTAAGATTTCAGAGATGGAATAATTCTGCTACAACAAAGTCACACTTGTGCCAATGGGAAAGGATCACTGAAATGGAGTGGAAGTGAGGGCAAACAGAGTTGAAGATGTCAAGGAAATGTTAGTCTGAGACATTCAGTGGATTAATGGTGTGGATATTTAAATCACCCAAGCAGTTAGTGGGATCAGAAATGCAGAGAAATACCATGAGTCAAGAGCCAAAATCTTCTGAAAAAATGATTGGGTGAGCATGGACTTGGCTAAGTGGCAGAGGAGGTAGGATTAAATTGCAGGAATGTCAAATTGTTTTTATTTGGTGAAGAGGAAAGGGTTTGAACAGTAAAAGGAAGTAAGAACATCCTCCCCCCACAGGCCCTGTGGTGCCCAGAGAGTGAGAAAATGAGCAGTTTCCCATGGATAATCTAGGGAGGCGGCATCCTTGGGGATGGGAAGTAGAGGCACGTCAGTTCACAGTTGCTCCACAGAGGTTCAGAGCAGGAAGCAACCAAGGTGGAATGAAAGAAGGCAGTAACCAGAGGGCCTGGGATTTGGAACAGGATAGCATTAGCCAATTGAAACAATGATTTAAAGATGTGTCTGTGCTCATTCACACAGAGGCACTGGGTGAAGCAAGATGGCATTTGTTGTCTGTGGCTCATTGCAAAGAAGCCCTATTACAGAAGGTAGAGAAGTCAGAAATGAATATTTATTGCACTGTAGATAAATTATCTCATTTAGTCTTCATAAAAACTCCAGAATGTAGGCATAATTATCCTCATTTTTTAATAGATGAAGACATAGAAACTCAGAGAGGTGAAATACTTCTTCTAAGGTTAGTAATGCCAGCAAGGGCTTAGTACAGAAATCCAAACCCAGGCTTGTCTGAACTTTCGTTCTCTTGTACCAGTTTAGTAGAATTGACATCTAACTCTGGATCCACACTTTCTCTAGTGAGTCAATTAATTTCTAAGTCTGATTCTTTATCTCAAAAATATAGCCATAATGGGGCTTCTCTGGTGGCGCAGTGGTTGAGAGTCAGCCTGCCGATGCAGGGGACATGGGTTCATGCCCCGGTCCGGGAAGATCCCACATGCCGCGGAGCGGCTGGGCCCGTGAGCCATGGCCGCTGAGCCTGCACATCCGGAGCCTGTGCTCCGCAATGGGAAAGGCCACAACAGTGAGAGGTCCGCGTATCGCAAAAAAAAAAAAAATATATATATATATATATATAGCCATAATGTCAACTTTGCCTAACACTGACTTTTTAAATGATCAAGTTAGATGTTTGTAGAAACAGTCTGAAATAATCATATAAAATTCTACATACATATATCAATCCATTCATTTATGAATCTACCCTTTTTTGTACCCTTAAATCCAGGTAAGTATACAGGTAAAAATACAGAAAAATAAATTATCATTTATTCAGACTTTAAGTGTAATCTTGTTTCTATAACATAATACTATACTATGAGGAATGACTAGATACAGAAAGTAGAAATATTTAACTTTAAGATAAGACTGAACTGTTTTCTAGAAGAGAAAGTTTCTCCAGCAGTGTAGAAGGGATCATGTTCATTCACATTGTTTTCACCACTTGGTATTATAATATTTCTTTGTCGTTGCCCATATCTACTGGGAGAAAAGTGGTATCTCATGGTGGTCTTCACTTGAATTACTCTGATTACTAATGAGGCTGAGCATCTCTTCATTTATTGATCATGAATGTTTTCCTATTCTGTGAAATGTCTGTTAATACTTTTTGTTCATTTTTCTATTGTGGTTATTGCCCTTTTCTATTAAGATACTCCCATTTTAGAAATGTTGAGTTTGCATCAAGAAGAGGAAGTAAGGTGTACGAAACCCACAGTAACTTGGTAGAAGAGCCTGAACTAGGACTGAACTAACCCAGTATTTTATGTCATGGCTTCCTTTCCACTGAGATTCCTCCTCTTCAAACAGAGGGGCACCTGGGTGAGGCCATTTGCATGGGATTGTGTGGAATATCCAGCTAGGATGGTTCTTGTTACCTCAGCTTTATTTTTCCAACAGAAATGTAGCAAAATGTGCCAGACACATCAATTACAAGGGAACCCTGTCAATTCTGATGATACATGGAATTTGTTGTAAAGCAACCACTAGCACAGAACTCCCAGTCTGGAGAAAGATGGTGGTGGTGGGGGATCAATGTAGATATGATTTGAAACCTTGCCTAAGATATATGATAGGCATTAGAGGAATGACAATTGGAGCAGAAAATAATAAAATGTGACTTGCTGGAGAGGCTGGCTGGCTGATCAGATTTAGATTTTATTACTACAGCTTCCTTCGCCTTTGTTTCATGGTATTTATAACACACTTGATAACTCGTCACTCTTCCACCTTTGATTGCATATGAGAAAAGAGGGAGTAGGGGATTGGCATGTGAGAAGACAGGGGGAAGTGATTTTCTGTCATTTCTAGTGATATCCTCAAATAATAACTTGAGATCTGGAAGGGAAGAATACTGCACAAGGGCAATATTTTAGTGAGTTCACTCATTCATCAATTCATTCATTCCTCCCTCCTTCCCACCCCCATTATTCATCATTTTAAGCACTGAATCATTTTCCTTGAACAATGTGCTGAGATGAACTAGAGGGAAATCGTATTTTTCTACTGAGTGGCATCCTGTGGTCTATATGCATTCTTTGTCTCTTTTCCTGCTGTCACTTCTCCAGGTTCTGCCACCCTATCTTGCCTTCTTGCTCTTTTCTTTCTCCTCCTTCAGTGGCTCTCAGATTGAGGAGAAAATAGTGTTTATGAAGCCGTTGTATGCAACTCAAATTGCTCCCCTATCCGATGCACAGGATCTGGCTTCCTAACCCCTTAAATATTGCAATGAAACCACAGATCTTCAAGGTGGGTGGGAGCAGAATGTGTCCCATTGGTCAGTCCCACTGCATTCTGTGAGATGAACCCTATGGATAGTGGGCTGGTTGTCAGAAAGACGTAAGTAGATGGATGGGCTTGTGGGGGTGTGGGAAGAGAAGAGACCTTTGAAGACACCAACCATCTCTTTCCAATATTTGGTACAGGACAAATAGTTGTTTCTTTCCAATAGGACAATATAAAATATAATATTTATAATTACACTATGTTCTATCATTACAGAGTGCAAAACATTCTTTTCAAAGCAATATTTTAAATTAATTTCTCTCTTTCCTCCCTTGATTTTTCTCCTCCTTACTTCTTTTACTGTTATTCCCGTATTTACTTTATTGATTTATAGAATTAATTAAGCTATTATTGAAGACCTTATAATCCAAACATACTGTTTTACAGAAGAGGAACTGAGGTCCAGGGACATCGTTCAGCGTGCTTAAATTCTTAAATCCTTAAACTCTGGTCTTCTGACTTCTAGACCAGTATCTTCTACTCTTTATGGCCAAAATGTATACTCTAGGAAACTCCCTCTTGGATATCTTCTGACATAGCCTTATAGACTATCTCCTTTTTTCTTTTCTTTTTTTTAAAAAATATTCAGAGACTGAATATCTAGGTGCTCCACTTTTCCCTAGGTTAGCTGTCAGTATCAATAACACTGACTCCCTGGTATTGATAAATAGATTTTGCAGATGCTTCATGGGGTCATCTTCTATTTCAGCTTTACCAAAATGCAATTCAGTATGGAGATAGTTTTTCTGATGCACTTTTTTTCTGGGATTCTCCAAGATCACAAATATCTTGGTTATAGGAGTGGTTTAATTTATTTTACCTGTCCTTAGGAACCCGTATTTAGTAAAATCTCACATAAAATGTGACAGTTATGCCACATGCATGGTAATTCAATCAACAAGTGTTCACTGAATACCTGATTTATGCATTCACCTGACAGGCAGTGAAAATATACAGGATAGGTATGATCCTTGCCCTCAGGGAGCTCATAGGCAGCGGCAGAAACAGACATGGGAACAAACATTTTTAGTTCTATGCTAGATCAGGCATTGTATGCCCTGAAAAATGAGCCAGTTTTTTCAGGCTGACAAAGCAAGTCAGGGGAAGGCACGGCAGCCTCAATATGGTGGTGCCTGTGGGCTCAGGGTGGTACCCTTACATCCACCTCAGCTTGGAACCATCAGTGATGCAGCATAGAGTGGAGGCAGGAGAACTTGTCTACGCAGCAGGATAGTGCCCCAAAGAGGCACCTGCATTCTTCCTACCAGTGTGCCTCCATCCTCTGACCATGATGATGAGAGGGGAGCTTGGGCCAAAGATGAACTACTCACATATGTAACAAGGCATCAATCCTGGTGAAGAAATGGCTTTTTAAACATGGGAGGAAGCCTTCAGAGCTCAGCTACTTATGCCAGTCAAAACTTTGTGTTCTGGTAACACAGACTGTGAGTGGCATCTTGATAAGCTACCAGAATGGAGGAGGAAGTGGTCCAAGGTCAACCAATCTGTCTCTCCTGTTCTCTACTCTATTATACACACGTATGCATATTTTCCCCCACAAGATCGTTGTTCACAGTTGGTGACCTGTTTGAGCAAATAAACTAGGTATACATGTTTAGCTTTATGTGGAATCTCCAACTTTCACCACTCTTTCTTTTGCTTGTTGTTCATCTTACTTCTAGAATCAAAAGAAGGTAAATCCTTCCACAATTCTGCCAGCTTCTTCCTCCACATTACCTGTCTTTCCATAAAATCCCATGGACTTTCATCTTATCATCTATGTTTATTAATTCAGTTTATTTGGTTCCTTTTGGCTAACCCTCTTGTGTTTTCCTTTTCACATTCAATGGATTCCTATCTGAATCCCCTTTCTGATTATTTCTCCCAAGTACAATGAGTTCATGGAACTACAAACAACATAGGAAGATCAGAACATAGGAAAAATATGAAAGGCTTTTTATTTTTTTATTTCTTTCTACTTTGTGACTTTTTAAAACATCTTTATTGGAGTATAACTGCTTTACAATGTTGTGTTAGTTTCTACTGTATAAAAAGTGAATCAGCTATATGTATACATATATCCTCATATCCCCTCCCTCTTGCATCTCCCTCCCACCTCCCACCCTCCCTATCCCGCCCCTCTAGGTGCTCACAAAGCATGGAGATGATCTCCCTGTGTTATATGGCTGTTTCCCACTAGCTATCTATTTCACATTTGGTAGTGTATATATGTCAATGCCACTCTCTCACCTCGTCCCAGCTTACACTTCCCCCTCCCTGTGTCCTCAAGTCCATTCTCTGAGTTTGCGTCTTTATTCCTGTCCTGCCCCTAGGATCCTCAGAACCATTTTTCTTTTTTACAGATTCCATATATATGTGTTAGCATACGGTATTTGTTTTTCTCTTTCTGGCTTACTTCACTCTGTATGACAGACTCTAGGTCCATCCACCTCACTACAAATATCTCAATTTCGTTTCTTTTTATGGCTGAGTAATATTCCATTGTAGATATGTGCCACATCTTCATTATCCATTCATCTGATGATGGGCACTTGGGTTGCTTCCATGTCCTGGCTATTGTGAATAGAGCTACAATGAACATTTTGGTACATGACTCTTTTGAATTATGGTTTTCTCAGGGTATATGCCCAGTAGTGGGATTGCTGGGTCATATGGTAGTTCTATTTTTAGTTTTTTAAGAAATCTCCATACTGTTCTCCATAGTGGCTGTATCAATTTACATTCCCACCAACAGTGCAAGAGGGTTCCCTTTTCTCCATACCCCCTCCAGCATTTACTGTTTGTAGATTTCTTGATGATGGCCATTCTGACTGCTGTGAGGTGATACCTCGTTGTAGTTTTGATTTGCATTTCTCTAATGGTTAGTGATGTTGAGCATCCTTTCATGTGTTTGTTGGCAATCTGTATACCTTCACTGGTGAAATGTCTATTTAGGTCTTCTACCCATTTTTGGATTGGGTTGCTTGTTTTTCTGAAATTGAGCTGCATGAGCTGCCTGTAAATTTTGGAGATTAATCCTTCGTCAGTTGCTTCATTTGCAAATATTTTCTCCCATTCTGAGGGCTGTCTTTTCATCTTGTTTATGGTTTCCTTTGCTGTGCAAAAGCTAAAAGTTTCATTAGGTCCCATTTGTTTATTTTTGTTTTTATTTCCATTTCTCTAGGAGGTGGGTCAAAAAGGATCTTGCTGTAATTTATGTCATAGAGTGTTCTGCCTATGTTTTCCTCTAAGAGTTTTATAGCGTCTGGCCTTACATTTAGATCTTTAATCCATTTTGAGTTTATTTTTGTGTATTGTGTTAGGGAGTGTTCCAGTTTCATTCTTTTACATGTACCTGTCCAGTTTTCCCAGCACCACTTATTGCAGAGGCTGTCTTTTCTCCATTGTATACTCTTGCCTCCTTTATCAAAGATAAGGTGACCATATGTGCGTGGGTTTATCGCTGGGCTTTCCATCCTGTTCCACTGATCTGTATTTGTGCCAGTACTATACTGCCGTGATTACTGTAGCTTTGTAGTATAGTCTGAAGTCTGGGAGCCTGATTCCTCCTGCTCCGTTTTTCTTTCTCAAGATAGGTTTTACTATTCGGGGTCTTTTGTGTTTCCATACAAATTGTGAAATTTTTGTTCTAGTTCTGTGAAAAATGCCATTGGCAGTTTGATAGGGGTTACACTGAATCTGTAGATTGCTTTGGGTAGTATTGTCACTTTCACAATGTTGATTCTTCCAATCCAAGAACATGGTATATCTCTCCATCTGTTTGTATCATCTTTAATTTCTTTCATCAGTGTCATAGTTTTCTGCATACAGGTCTTTTGTCTCCTTAGGTAGGTTTATTTCTAGGTATTTTATTCTTTTTGTTGCATTGGTAAAAGAGAGTGTTTCCTTAATTTCTCTTTCAGATTTTTCATCATTAGTGTATAGGAATGCAAGATATTGCTGTGTACTAATTTTTTATCGTGCAACTTTACCAATTTCATTGATTAGCTCTAGTAGTTTTCTGGTAGCTTCTTTAGGATTCTTTATGTATAGTATCATGTCATCTGCAAACAGTGACAGCTTTACTTCTTCTTTTCCAATTTGGATTCCTTTTATTTCTTTTTCTTCTCTGATTGCTGTGGCTGAAACTTCCAAAACTATGTTGAATAATAGTGGTGAGAGTGGGCAACCTTCTCTTGTTCCTAATCTTAGAGGAAATGGTTTCAGTTTTTCACCATTGAGAATGATGTTGGCCGTTGGTTTGTCATATGTGGCCTTTATTATGCTGAGCTAAGTTCCCCTATGCCTACTTTCTGCAGGGTTTTTATCATAAATGGGTGTTGAATTTTGTTGAAAGCTTTTTCTACACCTCTTGAGATGATCAGACGGTTTATATCCTTCAATTTATTAATATGGTGTATCACATTGATTTGCATATATTGCAGAATCCTTGCATTCCTGGGATAAACCCCACTTGATCATGGTGTATGATCCTTTTAATGTGCTGTTGGAGTCTGTTTGCTAGTATTTAGTGGAGGAGTTTTGCATCTGTGTTCATCAGTGATATTGGCCTGTAGTTTTCTTTTTTTGTGACATCTTTGTTTGGTTTTGGTATCAGGGTGATGGTGGCCTCGAAGAATGAGTTTGGGAATGTTCCTCCCTCTGCTCTATTTTGGAAGAGTTTGAGAAGGATAGGTGTTAGCTCTTTTTTAAATGTCTGATTGAATTGGCCTGTGAAGCCATCTGGTCCTGGGCTTTTGTTTGTGGAGGATGTTTAATCACAGTTTCAATTTCAGTGCTTGTGATTGGTCTGTTCATATTTTCTATTTCTTCCTGGTTCAGTCTCAGAAGGTTGTGCTTTCCTTAGAATTTGTCCATTTCTTTCAGGTTGTCCATTTTACTGGCATATAGTTGCTTGTAGTAATCTCTCATGATCCTTTGTATTTCTGCAGTGTCAGTTGTTACTTCTCCTTTTTCATTTCTAATTCTGTTGATTTGAGTCTTCTTCCTTTTTTTCTTGATGTGTCTGGCTAATGGTTTATCAACTCTGTTTATCTTCTCAAAGAACCAGCTTTTAGTTTTATTGATCTTTGCTATTGTTTCCTTCATTTCTTTTTCATTTATTTCTGATCTGATTTTTATGATTTCTTTCCTTCTGCTAACTTTGGGGGTTTTTTATTCTTCTTTCTCTAATTGCTTTAGGTGTAAGGTTAGGTTGTTAATTTGAGATGTTTCTTGTTTCTTGAGGTAGGATTGTATTGCTATAAAATTCCCTCTTAGAACTGCTTTTGCTGCATCCCATAGGTTTTGGCTCATTGTGTTTTCATTGCCATTTGTTTGTAGTTATTTTTTTATTTCCTGTTTGATTTCTTCAGTGATCTCTTAGTTATTTAGTAGTGTATTGTTTAGCCTTCATGTGTTTGTGTTTTTTACAGTTTTTTTCCTGTTATTGATATCTAGTCTCATAGCATTATAGTCGGAAAAGATACTTGATATGATTTCAATTTTCTTAAATTTACCGAGGCTTTATTTGTGACCTAAAGTATGATCTATCCTAGAGAATGTTCCATGAGCACTTGAGAAGAAAGTGTAATGAAAGAGTTTTTAGAAGGTAGGTGTGCTGGATATATTTCATTCTCCACTCTTTTATCATGCTTAGTGTCTCAGGAAGCTGACCCATATAGTCTCCATCCATGAGTTCTCTTGCCCTTTAGCTGCCAATTGGGTTCAACCAATGAGAGGCACTAGAACATCATAAAACAAGAGGATAGTTAGCTAATGGTATTTATTAACTTATCTGCCCTTCTTCCAGGTCACTCTAGATTGCTTTGTCCCTCTACTGAAGACTGGAGTACCTGTCAGGCAGTCCTCCCCACATAGTTACACCCTGGTTTCAGAAATCTCTTTCTTCTCTTCCCTCTGCCTAAGGATATTAATGACCCCTGCTGGTACTGCACTTTGCTTTCTTGGTTCCTTTAGGATCTGTGTTGTAGGTAGTAGGATATATGAGCCTGGGCTCAGAATAGAAGTTCTAGGATAAAAGTATAGATTGCTAGTTAAAGTTGGGGATGGTGTGCAGAACAAGAAAGGAAAATGGCCAAGAGAAGCTTAGCAAGTGCTCATAGGCACCCTAAGGGAGTTTTTCCTTGGTGTTTTTGTCATATTATCCTCTTCACTTCTCCTTACCCATGAATATTTCCTCCTTTCAAAAATACATGATAGCTAAAGTATAGCCGTGAAAAGAAATAGAGTGATACTTTAATGGGCAAAAACATAAGCAAAAAAATCTTTTAATTTTGATATATAACAAAGTCATGACATATTTGAATCTGTGTAATGAGTTTTATTGTAAATTCTTTGACATGTGCTATGTGTTACAGAAAGAAATGCTTTAGTTAGACTCCATTTTCACTAATAACATTTCTCACTGGCTGCTTCAATTGATTTCTCCTCTTCAGGGCACATTAATTTAAATGGAGCAGGTCTTGATCTCTATGGTAATTTTCATTTAGTTGGATGTTAATTATTTTCACAGGTAGAGGAACTGCAGGATAAACCACTTCCCACAGTTTCCCTATTGCTGCAGTAGTTGTAAATTCCATTTAGCCATAAAAGAGTTTTAAACATTTGTATTTTCTTTAATACTATTTGTATTAAACATTTGTGTCCTCTTTACTCCTTTTTGAGAAAAGCATTCACCTTTCCTGTCAATTTCTCATGACTAAATTCTAAAATATGTCCTGACTGCATCCTTCACTAGCCAAGATATCTTATATTCCATTCATTTCAGTGCATTAATTCAATTCTTATAAATTATGCTGCTGATCTAAATAATAATAATAATGTGAGTGAAAATGGCACTTGCAGTAACTATTCCTTTGATGTTTCAACTTGATACATGTTTATTTCCTTGGAATATTCCTGCCTTCAGTCTCTCCTACTTGACTCATTACTTCCTCAATGGCAAAGTCTCAATTTCAATATCAGAGTAAACTGAGATACATTCTACTACATGCATTATCAGCATATTATTCATCAAGTACCAACCATGAGCTGTATATCCACAGTCATGATGGAACATGGCTTAGTTTACCATTTCATTCCCATGAGGAGTGTCATGGCCTTTTTCTTTTCAAGTTCTTTTCTTAAAGAGACACATTTGGTCCTGTCAGTCTGTTGGAGTCCTAGAAAGCATTGGTTGGAGCAGTTTGTCACAATTTTGGATTAACTACTCACACATAGAAGTGTGGGGAGTTCTTTATGCCATTTGGTGCTAGTTTTTATTTATTTATTCATTCATTCATTCATTCATTCATTTATTTATTTATATGTATGTATGTATGTATGTATGTATGGCTGTGCTGTGCAGCTTGCGGGATGTTAGTTCCCCAACCAGGGATTGAACCCATGCCCTCAGCAGTGAAAGCACGGAGTCCTAACCACTGGACCTCCAGGGAATTCCCAGTGCTAGTTCTTTTTTAAAATACTATCATAAAACTAAGTTGATAACAATGAGGACTGAATGAGGACTTGTTCTCTTGATGCTTGAATTTCAACTTGGCACATTCAACATATGTTATGTACGCAAAGTGTTATAAATCACCGTATGAACACTAACTACACTTGTTGTCTGCATATATAATGAGTTTTTATTTGAATTTATTTGCTATATATTTTACGTTACTTGAGTAAATGGGGATAATGCATCAACTGATATTTACTCAGTGCCTTTTCTCATCCTTGTACCACTCTTGGTGTTAGAAATAACTCAAAGGGAAAAATGTTTAGATTCTCAGTCTACCCTGATGTAGATTTTTGGTGGGAACAGGAAAGTCATCATAGTGAGTAGGATTTAAAAAGAATTTGAACAAGGAGGGTGATCTTGTGAAAGGATGGATCCAGTCTATTTCAAAATTCTGGAATGGCATAGAATAGCATATGGCCTTCACTAGACAAAAAAGAGAAAGGATTGTTAGTGGCTTTTTTGTTTTAATTCTTCCTTGGTTTTTATGCTTTCTTTTTTATGTACTGTTTCTTTTCAGTTTGAACTCTTTTCTAGATGATCCTTAATATAAATATACTGTTTAAGGAGAAATGCCAATACTTAGTCATCTAGAAAAGCTGCTTCACTCTGATCTAAGATTAATGGGTATAGATAGAAACAGGAAGCCCAGACTGGAAATAGATCAGGTTTCAAAATTCTCCATTATGGAACACTAATATATATAAAAAAGATATAAGTGGAGCTTATTAGTTGCAAAACGAGATGGGAAGCCTCTGCCCACATTCCCACTCCCCCTCTGCCCAGAGGGTTTGAAAATTACTATCAATAGTATACTTCTTTTCTATTGTTAGAGCATCCTCATGTTATCCTTTGTTATTAAATTAATGGGGACTGCTGACACAGGAGCCTCCCTTTGCCTGTGGCTATATAGTCAGTTGCCAAGAGGGTTGTTTAATGTAAACTAAAGTGAAAAAATCAATATAGGCAGGGAACAGAGAGAAGGATGGGACCATAGCAAGTTTTTTTTTTTTTTTTTTTGGCTTTTGCTTTTATTGTTATTATACCCCTTGTACCACAGGATGTATGCAAACAGTAGAATGATGACCCCTCTTCCCACTGACGCCTCAGCAAACACTGGCCTTGTACTACTCGGAGGCTACATTTGAGGTGCTGTGCAGTTAGCCCTGGGACCCACTGCTCGAGAAAACTGGGGAGACTCTTCCTCCTTCATGTCTCCTCAGGAATGCCTAATGGAAAAAGTAGGTATTTGGGCCTGGGTTGACAACCATCTTGGCTAGCTCTGTAGACCTGCCAAAACCCCACTTCAGTTTATGCTGGATAGGCAGCAAAATAAGTCAGGAGCTCACCCAGGGCAGGAAGCCAGGGTTTTGAATGGCCATTTCTGTGCTTTGTCCAGCACATCTGTTGGAGGCAGCCCCCTCCTATCAACACAAAAATTGTAAACTGGTGTTTTTCTCTAAAATAGCTCTATTAAGTAAAGAAACAGGTAGTTTCACTATTGGCAAAGTATTCAGTGGGTTCTGATGTCAAGGTTGTTGACTTATTACTGGTCTACTGAGTTGATGCTCCTGCAAATGAACCAGAATTATTAAACAAGCTGAAAAACACATAAGTCAGAGAAATGACACCCTTAACATTATAAAAAGATTGGATTATCTTTGAACTACTGCTTAGTGACACCTGAGAAATGAGTTACAATCTATGACAAGTGGCAAATATATATGGAAAGATATATATACATCTGAGAAAACCACAAGGCATAGACCAAGACTGTGTCTCTATATTATATTGAACTTTTAGTGTCTAGTCACCTCTCAGTCAGATGAAAAGTTTTCTTTACTGAATATGAGATGTTTTGTAGAATTCTGGAACCAATTTTAAAATGTTATGACCTCTCAATGACTTTGGTTACTGCATAAGAAATTTTCATATCTAAACTAAAATATAAAGATTTTATTGAAACCACATCTCTAATTACTTATAACATTTTATCAATTCAGGAAAAATTTTTTATCCATTCACTAAGAAAATCAAATTAATTTTTGATACAAGCTAGAAGTTTAATAACTAAATATTTGCAATTTGATCACCTGATTTGGAAAAGTAACAATCACTCCCTGTGACTGCTTGATATTATGCAGTTTGTTCGATTTGGAGACACATTTTGAACCTGCCTACACTGGTATCATTTTAAATAATTCTTTTAATTTTCTAACACAAATTTGGTAAATTATTAGTTAAGGCACATTTGTATGCTGATGGGAATAGCCAGGTGAGAGGGGAGGGGAAAGTTAGTAGAGAGACATCTTGGAGTAGATGAGAGAAAATGAAACCTATTGAACAAGGTGGATGTTGTCCCTAGCTGAGAGGCAGAGACTTCACCCTTGATAGTGGCAGCTTGGGCAGAGTACTTGGCCCTGGCTATGTCAATGGCCTAGTGGGAACAAGTGGACATTTTCTTTAATTCACTTCTGGTTTTTTACTGTAAGAAGAGGAACAAGGTCATCTGCTGAGACTGAGAAGGGTAAGGAAGTGCAGGGGTTTGGAAGAGACATAAATACATGAAATAGTCCTACAATGGAGATTGGAAGAAAAAGGGCCACCAGCTGTGTCCTTAATACCTCTTCAGTTGACAGTAAATTATTATTCCAGAGTTTTAAGAATGTGACTGTATGCCTCTCAGTATAGTTTGTCTGAGGCCCACCAGCTGTTCCCTTGCCTTTGAAAATGTCTGGAAAAAGAGGCTGAGAGACTGTCTTTTTACTTGTGTCCTGGAGACCCTGAACCTCTTCTGATGTCATGTGAAAAACGGTGACCTGAGTCATCCTCTTCACCTGTTGACGCTTCATCTCTTTCCTCTCCTCTTTCCTCCACATATGACTGACTGGTTCTTCCTCTCCCCTGAGGTTCTTTCCTCTTCCTTCTCTTCATATTCTCTTCCTTCTGTCTTCTTCTTATCATCTGTTCCCAGACTCCTTTCCTTGCCTCTTACCTCTACTAGTGTTTTCTATAGGCATCGTTTAGCTTAAAAAAGAAATTGAGAATTTATCCACCAATAAATTTATATAAATAAATGAATAAATATGTATCTAAAACCAAACTAATTTTTACATTGAAATATATCCCAGTGTATACATTTAAAGGGAGCTGTGCCCTTTTGCCCAAGATAAATGATTCAGGTGACGGAGTAACAAGAAATTTGTTTATTAAGATAAGGATGCCTGAGACATGTGGATACTGACATCTGGTTCTAAGATTGCCAATCCAGCAGGCCTATACTGAGCTCTGTCAGAGTGGACATGTGCACACTGGTGAGAGAGCTGTTAGGGGAGCTTCACAGTGTCCCCAGAATATGGAAGATGTGCTTAGGCAGAAACCAGCACCCACATTTTTCTGTTCTGGAGATTTTTGAAGTGGGTGATAAAAGACTAGAGCATACGTTGAGGATAAAATTAAGGGTGGTGGACTATCCCACCCCAGTTTCTGGCAGCCTCATGTAGTACAGATACTACCCCAGTGGTTCCTAAGGCTCCAGATGAAGGAGAACAGAAAGCAGAGGAAGGGCAGGAGCTCAGTGGTTGTCCCAGAACCAGGCCACCAAGAAGCTTTGCCCCAACCTGAGAGAGGGTTGAAGGAGTGAGATATTGCCAGTGGCCTAAGATGGACAAAACTGCTTCTCTGTGTGTTAGGAGATGGAAAGGGCTGGAATAAAGCTGCTCACTGCCCTAGAACACCACCTAGGTCAGCCACGTGGAGACTGCCACATTGACAGAAGTTGCCAGAAGCCCAGGGAATGAACCTGAACTTAGGACTACCTCTACATAGCACAGGTGTAAAAGCTGTGCAAGAGGAGCTTCTCCTTCCCTCTTCCTTTTTCCTGACTCCCAAAACCAGAGGAGCTAGGTCGTGGGCACAGGTGTAAACAATGTCCCAGGGCCAGAACACCCCACTCACTCATTCCAAAGTGCTCAAGTAGGGGGAGGAGTCAAATAGATCACTATCCAGCCCCACTCAGCAACCAGAGAATTAGTCCCTGGTGACAGAAGATGTCTTAAAGTAGAGTGGACTAAATTGTAGTTAGTAAAAATGGCTGGGATCACCTTCAGATAACCTTAAAGAGTGATTTGACCAAGTATGGTTGAGCCAGTGCTTAATAAAATATTTACAATTTCATGTTTATAGCTCACTGTGTTAGACTCAATAAACCACTCTCATAAGTATAGAAATAAACTGAACTTAGAAGGAAACCTTTAAATTAGTGTATTCTAAAATGTTACCCCAAGATAACTTTAAGATGATGTGTCTTCAACCAAATTATCCTCACTAAAGATATTTCTAATTGTACATTTTTAATGAAAGAAAAAGTTACCATTCAAATAATAAATTAAAAAGTAGTATTTTAAGATATTGTTTCTTTTTTTTCTCATTCTTTAAAATTTATACTCTGGGGTATATTTTAATGTAAGCATTAAGACAGGAGTAGATTTATATTTATTCATTTATTTATAAATTATGTAAATTTATTGGTGAGTAAATTCTCAAATTTTTCTTTCTAACTGAAAGAGGTGTTTAGATAAATTTTGTTAGAGAAAAGAGGTAAGGAAAGGGGTCCAGAAATGGAAAGCTGAGAGGAAGGTAGAAGGGGAGGAATATGAAGAGAAGGAAGGGGAAAGGAACCCACAGGAGAAGAGCTGGCCATTTGTATGTGGAGAAAAGAGGAAGGGGATGAGGGGAAAACAGGCATGAAGACTTGGTCACCACTGTGCACCAGACACCAGTACCAGGCCCAGAAGCGGTTCAGGGTCCAGCTTCTCAGCCACTTTTTCCAAACATCTGTAAAAGGTAATGGAACAGCTGGAGGTTCTCAGATGGACTACACTGAGGGGCATATTGACAAATTTTTAAAACTCTGTAGTAACAATATTATGGTGAACTGAATGTGTGGTAGGGGGTGGAGTGGTGGTAGAGAGGGGCGTGGAGGAGAAAATTAGGTAAACTCTAAATAAGAGCCGAAAGCCATGCCCTGGTCCCTGAGGTCATCTGTTAGACCGTTCACATTCAAATGTGAAAACATCTTTTCAATTCAAAGTTAATGGAGGAATAAAATTTTTGAAAAGAGTATGTATTTCATTTACTTAGAATCAGCTTCGAAAAAAAAAGAAAAACAGTACACACTAAAAAGATATGCTTTACCTGCTAGAGAATGGCCTTGTATTAGGAATAAACAACAGCATCTCTGTTACAAGAGACAGCAGAGGCCTAATGAAAATATAAATGTATTCAAAATACTTTCTGTACTACCAAAAAATGCCTCAAAGTGACTCAGAGTTCACTCACAGAAAAATAATTAAACCCCTGAAAGTTAGCCAGTAATAAGGGCTTAAAATATGCTCTATCTTGTAGTAGGAATGATGGTGAATATAACGTAGAATGCTTGCTTTCAAAGAACTTACCCACTTGTAGGTAAACTGAAGATAGAAATTGTAGTGCAGGCTTAACACGGTTATGATTAAGCACTTATGTTAGTATATACAGAGTGAATGTGAGCCAAACTTCGTAGAACTGGATTTGTAATATTACATGGAAGAGTGAGAGAAGGGAGCAGAAGTGTGTGTTGGAGGAAAGAGAATTATCTTTGAGTCAAAATATTGTCCAAGAGTTCAAGAAGAGCAAAACAAGAAAGAAATAGAAGGGAAGAGAGCACAAAGTTTAGACCAGAAGAAAAGGAATAAAAGATAAAGGGAGGATAGCCAGAGTAATGGTGACCCCAGTGCCGGAATGCTTGCCCATTCCCTTTATATTTTGCATTAATTAATGCATTTATTGAACAAGTATTTATCTCATAAGCACCATGCATAGTAATGAGCAAATAAGAAACAGAGTTAAAGAACACATGATCCCTATCCTGGAAGAATTTACAATTTATGGGGAACATTGGTTACATTGCAGTGGGGGTGATGGATCCTTCACCAGAAAAATGTGTTCATGGAAGCTCAAGAGGAAGTTAATTTACTGCTGATCTAGGATATTTTGTTTTCAAGGATGAAAATAGAAGGAAAAATATGCTGAAATTAATATATGACATTGATTTTTCTTTGTACAAGATATATTTTCCCACTAATCTAGTTCAGATGTATCAGCTGTGGTTCATCTGTTCCCACCTAGAGTCATGGTTTCCCTAACCAGGGATCTTAGCCCTGATTTCACATTAGAATCACCTAATACTAATGCCTGGGATCCCATGCTGGAACAGTTAAATCAAAACCACTTGGGTGGAACCTGGGCAAAACCATTAATTTAAAAAATTTTCCATATGATTCTAATGTGCTTCTGGAATTGAGAACCACCAGCCTATATATATATACATATATATGTGTGTATATATGTATATATATATGTATATATAGACTTGGACAGACTTTCTATAGCAGAAGTTTATTGAAGATTTCTGATTGGTTCCAAATGTTAGAAACAGCGCTTCTTTTGGTGGCACTTATGTCCTTTCATTTTACTTCCCACTTGTATACTGCACTGTTTGGTTGAGTCCATATGACATTTGGTCATTGAAATAGATTTTATTTGTGGAATATTCTTATTTTGAATGTTTGACTATTTGCTGCTGGGCCACACATGTTGGCCAAAATGTAGCTAACCAAATAATTCTTTCCCAGGTGTATATAGTGAAAAAAAGTAAACTCTGACAGTATTTTCTTGAGACTATAATCTTCAAATAATTTATAAGTATCAGTTAATTGCAATGTTTAAGAAATGGGTAAATATAGCTATACATCAATATATATCTTAAAGAGAATTAGAAACAAATTAAGAAACTTTACATAAAATACAGTTATATATTATTGCTATTTAGCAGAAAACTTCTGCTTCAGCTTTTTCTAATGCAAGTTTAACTCTTACTCTCCTATAGGTTTTGTAGGCAATGAAGCCTAACCCAAATCTTGACATTCTATGACCTCTGTATGCCTATAGAAGGCTGCTTGGACCTTTGTATTATGGTCCTTAGTTGGCCTTGGCAGTTTACAGGCAAAACAATTTTCAACTGTCTGCCTGCAAAAAATATTAGAAAATATTACGAGACTAGTGAGCATGGTCAAAATGCTTTCTTCTTTCTTTGTTCAGTCTCCTGTAGGAAATAGTGGATTTCTACCACATTTTCCTTTGCAGTTAGAAAAAAAATGTGCTGAAAGGTCCATTAAGATAGAGTTGCCCCTACCTTCATAGCGTATATTCAGAGCATACTGTCCATAGGGGTCTGTAGTACAGGCAGCAATGCCCCTAGTCTGTCTTCTCTCTGTGACATCTATTCAGTTATCATACTTCTCCTTTCTGATCAATGGAACAACTACATGTAATAAAATAATTGATTACACTTTACTAAACGTAACCAAAACTAACCACAACTCTCTACTTACCTTGAAAGGAATTAAGCTCCTTTCTTTTCTGAAACTTTTAAAAAATAATTTGAAGAAATTATTTTCTGGGTATTATATATTATTACAGATATTGGAAAGCTTAAGTAGGACTCACGGCTGATGCAATGCCACAGAAGTTATACTCTGTTTAAAGAAAACAAATGTAATATAAATGGTGGAATTTGTATATCAAGAATTATATTAAAATGCATACAAATATCTAATCATTATGTTATACAACCAAAACTAATATAACATTATATGTCAATTATATCTTCAAGAAAAGCATTACATTAAAGTATAGAAATCTATAAATTAATATAGAGAAGCATTGTGATGAGCTTTTAAATTATGACAAATTAATAGAGAAACAGAAGCAGTGGTGTTTAGGGTGATTTATACAGACTGCCTCATCAAAATGCTTTCTTAGTCCAGGTATCCAAACTAATACAGAAACAACATATATTAACGGTGAGGGAATTCAAATATCTACATATTGGTTAGGAGTCAATTTTTGCTAAATAGAAATAATCTAAAAGGAAATATCTTGTTTTACTGTCAATTCCATAACTCAAAATTGAAAAAGTAGTAATGGTGGAATTGCTAGTATGGATTTAATTCTCATTGACAAAAGCAAATTGATAGGTGAAATAAAAGCAAAAAGAAATAGAGAGCATGGCCATGCCATTTCACTGTACATAATAATGATTACATTTTGCAAAGGAAGCTTCAAAAGAGAAGAGGAGGTATAAGTAAAATTTTATGTCCAGAGCCCGATACTCTAAAAGAAAAAAAAAATAGCTCAAAAATAAATGAAGGGTCCAAAAAATAAAGTGAGAACAATATGTATAATTAAAACAGTCATGATGGAGAAAGAGAAGCTCCTATAGACGGAAAAATGAATTAGAAAAGAGGTTTCATCTCAGTTGATAGCACAGTTTCCTAAATCAGCCTCCCAGTGGTCAGCTACAGAATCCATAATTATGATGAGTTTATGTATTAAAGGGGTACGTATACAAATTGGGATGTGAAGCATATAGACAAAAATAAATACAAAAGAATAACATGCTGGAATGTAGGAATAATATTTGGAGGAAAAATACCTAAAGAGCTAAGATATGTTATTTAAAAAGAGAGAGAGAGAGAGAGAGGCTGAAGTGCATGGCAAAAATAACCACAAACCTTCATTTGGAGAAAGAGCTCTAAGAAAAGCGGGATCCCCTGCTTTATAGAATACAGTATAATTTTAGCAGACTACGGAAAGGAAATGGAACTCAGAAAATATTGTTCTGCTTCTGCATTTTTCTCAGGAGGAGAATATACTGTAAACTAGAAAGGGCAGAATAATAATTGATGCCAAAAAAGGAAAAGTTAGCGTAGAAGAGTCTCGGTGGTTTGAATCACTGGCTCTTAAATGTTTGTCTTCTGCAAAATTAAAAAAAAAATGGTAATAAAAACAATTTAGTTGAATTTTTAATAAAACTCTAATTTTCAAGTGTCCTTTATTCTGATATTTTCCTCATTTGTCTTTGCAGTTTTCACATATTTTTGGGTTTGTTTTTTTTGATGAAATGATGGTGATGGTAGATGTGAGTTGTAGTGTCTTTATAGAATGAAATAAAAAGCAAAGTATATGTGGTTACTATGTCATATAAAGTAAGTTAGCTGTAATGTTTTTATACAATGAAGTTAAAAGTTAGCAATGTTATGTTAGTTCCTATTTTTAAGTCTTATTGGTTCTTAGAATTCCAAAACCTGGAAGTTGCTTGGTTTTTTTTTTCAATTTTTAAAATTCCTTTGAGTAAAGAATAGATGCACATGATAGAAATCGATGTGGTACATATAGTCACGTACTATTTTTCCTGCTTGCAGCCTCCAGATTCTTGTCCTCTCAGTTTCCTCCCAGAAAGCCAACGAATGGAATGAATTTTGTGCATAATTCTCCACAAATTCTGGAATTTGCATAAAAATTACCCTTGCTTTTTACACAAATGGCAGCATACACAACTGATCTATACCTTGCTGTTTTCACGTAGACACGGGAACCACTATTTTAATTGTATTTTAAGTAGAAACTAAATTTAGATATTAAAATGATTTGTTGATGTGCTTGTGGAATCAGTGTCAAAAGTTCTTTAAAATGCTGTAGGATGAAAGAAGTGTCATAACACAGGAAGGATGAAATGTTGACTTGATATTTCACAAAGCAGAAAAAGGATAATTTAAGAACCTACATACTGGTGAACTTGACGTCATGAGCAAGCTGTACGTTTTGGCTGATGGCTTAGGCACAGATTGAAAATTAGGATCTGTTGATGCAGGGAACAATCCTGGATTCATAACACTGTGTAAATAGAAACTTCATTGCGTTTTCTGAACTGACATAACAGAAGAATATTATATATTTGTACATTTTTAGTATAGCTAGCCATTTAACAATATTTTTCAGGATCTGTGTTTGGGCTAGAATACAGCAAGAGGATAAAGTACAGCTCAAAACCGATTGATCGGTTTTATCCAGAAAAGATTAATTAATTATTTCTTGAAAGGACCATAAAAGCTAACTTACCCAATTAGAGTGTTGCTTGGTCTGGCTTATTAGCATTTTATGAATGCATTGGTGAGAAAGTGGGTGTGATTAGCAAAGTTATGAATAATGCAAATATGGGAGGGAAAATGAATGGGTATCATATTGGAGTCAGAATTCAGAAATATGTTGACTTTATGGAACAATAAAAAAATTAAACCAAAATTAAATTTTAAAGGGGTTCAAAATATCAACTATCCAAGTACAGGGAAGTAGATCTGGCTAATAATTCATATAAAGAAAATCTGGACATTTTATAAGTTAACTGCAAATATATCCTCAGCACACATTAGGCCCTTCCAACTTGAAGACTGGAACTTTACTTAGATCTAGAAATCTTCCTTTCTTTTATTATTTCCTCCCTTATGTTATTTCTGTTCTCTCTTTCTGTAATTTCTGTTAGATTTTCCCTTTCTGTTCCTTACTCCCTTTTCACTCTCTGGGTCCATGCTGTAAGTTTAGAGTTCTAAGCTTTAGAAACTACACAGCTACACTTATGCTCTGAATAGTCTTAACCTGTGATTTCCTTTCTTTCATAATATGATCCCAAATGTTTCTATCTTTTAAGAATTTTGTAAAATGCTGAAACTATTTATAGCTTTATAGCTCTGTTGTGGATTTGCTTCACATCCCTACACACACATTCATGGCACATAATGGGAGTTTGAGAGGTAAGATGGGTAAACATTGTATTCACTGCTCTGTCTTGATCCAATATTAACATACATTAACATAAACCGGTAACACCAAATATGTTCTATGATCATATGAACATTAATGGAAATATTGTGCTCAAGGAAAGACCAGTAATAATTTCACTCACCAGAGCCTATTTGAATATTGTATTCAGTTCTATATAATATTGAAACAATGTTATATGATGAATGTTTGAAGGAAATAGATATATTTTGCTTAGAAAGAGGCAGGGATAGTCATCTTCAATTATTTGAGGGGATGTTATGTAGAAATTAAACATATTTTAAAATATCTGCAGAAAATAGACATAGAATCAAGTTTTTTGTTTGTTTTTTTTTTAGGAGAAGGTGGTGGACTTCATTTTAGAATAAAGAATAGCTTCTGAATAATTAGATCTGTACAAAAGTAGAATGAGCTACTTTCATAGTTGGAAGTTTTCCAGCATTGCAATTGTTTAAACAAAGACTGAGGGATGACTTATAAATATTTTAAAGAATAAAACATTTATTGACCTAATAGTACCTCCTAAATATCTAATCCCAAGTTGTCTATTTTTTTTTTTTTTTTGCTTCCATATATTCTATCTAGCCTTAGATTAAGATTTGTTTCTCTTACCCGGATTCATCTGATTCCTAATTATCTGCCTGGTTACTACCTTACCTTGCACTCTGATTTCCATGTGCCTCCAAATTCTTGACCCACTGCCTTGCTCACCTCCAGACCCTGAAAGTATCCCACTTCAGATTTTCCACTTAACTCCAAAAACCTCATCCCCAAACCATCTACCAGGTTTTATGTATCACTTTGAGTAAACTTTGCTCCAATGCTTATCCTCTGCCCAGTGTTTTCTTTCATGTCCTTGTTCCCACAAATATTACATCATTGCATTTCATTATTATAAGAGTCTTCTCACTGGGCACTACCACCAATCTATCTTCCTTCTCTTTGACGCCTCCTAATCTCCCATATACTAACATGCACCCTTCCAGCGCATTAATCTTTCAAGATGCTACTTTAATTATTGCTTATCTTCCCAAAACTACTGTCTCAAAACCAGTGTTTCCCAGTAGCTATTATATAAAGTGTACATTATTCAACTCGGCTGCCATATCAAAATACCATTGACTGGGTAGCTTAAACAATATAATTTTTTTTCTCACAATTCTGGAGGCTGGGAAGTCCAAGATCAAGGTGCTGACCCATACGGTTGCTAACAGAAGCGTTCTCATTGTGTCCTTACATGGCAGAGAGAGAGAGAGAGAGAGAGGGCTCTCTGTTATCTCTTCTTTTAAGAGCACTAGTCCCATCATGAGTGTCTCACTTTCATGACCTAATCTAACCCTCATTACCTCCCAAAGGCCCCATCACAATACCATCTCTTTGGGGCCAGGGCTTCAGTGCATAAATCTTGGGGGGAGGCATACAAACATTCATTCCATAACAAAGAGTGTCTTTATGGTTTGGTTCCAAACCATATTTCTAGCTTTATTTCTTTGTACTCCTTTATATACCTCCTCTTCTTCAACTAAATCTGTTTATTCACGCTTTCTTCATGACACTTTCTGCTTTCATGACTCCCTTACAAAATATACCCCTCCGCTCTTCTTCAAACCCTACCCATCTTTAGCTTATTATATTTCTTCTATTATTATTATAAACTGTTTCAATTCTATATTTTATTTAACTTGCACATGACTACACAGGGCTGGGAGCACATAATTCTTCCAAACTATATTGTAATTCTACTTTAATGCAGAGACCATGTCATAGACTTCTTTGTACTGAGCACATAGGTCTCAGAAAATAATTCTTGGCTTGATTTGCCTTCAGTTCTTCATTCATTCAACAGCATTTAATGACCACCTACTTTGTGCTAGCAGGCTAAATATAATTCTCCACCATGTGATCTGGTTCTCAAAACTTTTTACCCCTCTAAAAATGTCCATGTCAATATGTGGAGGAAAAAGAGCATTTCTCTTTTCACCTTTTTCTTTATAACTTGACACAGTTAGACTGTCTCACTCACCTGCCTCACTAATGACTCTCAGAGATTTTGCTTGTGCCATAAGCCTAAGATCACCATTGTTTCTTCAGGTTTCATTGTAAAACAGAGAAGGTGAATATAATGTTCTTTTAACTTCCTCAAATTTCAAAACATCTGAGAAAAATAATTGGAAAAATTGGGCAAAATAAATTAATTCATTCTTCTCCATCCTGTTGATTAATATTAAATTTAGCCCAGTGTCTGGCAATTATAAGCACTGAAAAAATAGGTTGAATGTTGAATGAAATAATTCTCAAGACAGTTGCTGGAATCTGCCAGCCTAGAAACCGGAAACATTAAAATTAGGACCGAATCTCAGAGATCATCTAGATAAACTTGTTCATCTTCTAGATGATGGACCAGAAGTCCACAGAAGCTAAAATGTTTGCCTCTAAGTCACACAGAGAGTAGCCAACATAGATTAGGACTCAGATTCACTCTACCATCTTCCCATACTCTTTTAACTACATCCCATAGTTTAGACCACACTACTTTGGTGAGTTTAGATGGATAAGTTAAAGATACATTAAGGAAGTTTTGGGAAAATATGACAGAAAACGATAGTCATAAAAAGAGCCAGGAAGAAAAACATATGAAAGGAAAGAGAATAGATTTACTTTTTACAAAAGCAATTGGTGATTGCTATCTTTCTTTTACAAGTTTGGTAAAGTTCTGCATTAGAAACAAAGGACAAACTAAAAGAGTCTTGTGTTCCTTACAAGCTTCAGGATCTTTCTTTTTTACTTTTTGTCTTTGAATCCTCTACTTGCATCTGTATTTTTGGTGTTAATCTCTAAAGGGCGGAAAGAGTGATTAAAAACTCTGAACTCTATGATTAACTATTTGAAAACTGCTGCTTTGTTTACATGATTCTAGAAAGGGCAAAATGGTTTGACTGTCTTGTGTCTGATTGATCTGATATTTGGACATTATGCATACTAAGCCTTGGAGGAATAGAAATGCAGCTGTTTGGGGGAATGTCTGTATGACTCTTTTTTACCCTGGCTTCTCTCCTAAAGTTCATTAAAGGCCATCTTTCAAAAACACATAAATCCACTTACAGTTAAAACAAAACCAAAGGATTATTTTTTTTTATGTGAGAGTAAAAATCCTTATTCTTAAATGCCTCTTCTACCTTCTGCCTTGGGGGAAGTTTCTGGTATCTGTGTTCATTTTAAGCCTGTCTCATCTGTCCTCCTTCTTTGAATCTCTGCCTTGTTTTGTCCAACCTAGAGGATAACAGCGTCTAATACTTGATATATCTTGTTTCCAGAAACAATAGATTGTGGCGCTTCCATTATTTATCCTCTCTCCTTCTGTCAGTGACATAATGGTCTGCCGCTTGCCAAGAACTCTGCTTTTCCAGGCCAGTGATTCCATTCCCTCTAGCATTTTCTCAGATTTAATTTCTTGAGAAAGAAAAAAGAAAAAAAATTATGGCTGATACTTCTGCCAAATGGAGTTCAGCTTTGAATGAATTAGGCTGGAATTTAACATATGCTTGTGGCCAGTATTTTAAATGTTGATGAAGGTGTAGTGGTGGTTGTGATGGTGGTAGTAATGATGGTGATGGTGGTGGTGGTGGTGATGGTTGTGGTGATGGTGGTGGCGATGGTGGTGGTGGTGGTGGTGGTGGTGGTGGTGGTGGTGATGGTGATGGTGCTGATGGTGCTGATGGTGGTGGTGGTGATGGTGGTGGGGATGACAGTGGTAGGTAATGATGGTGGTGGTGGTGGTGGTGATGGGGGTGGGGATGATAGTGGTAATAGTGATGATTTTAGTAATGATGGTGGTGTTGGCAGTGTTGATAATGGTTGTGATGGTGGTGGTGATGATGATCGTATCCATTTGTTGGTCTGTCTTTCTAAAGAGCCAAGTAGTTCTTGGGATGATTTGATCCCATTATGGAATAACAGAGAAAAAATATAAAAATAGTCTAATAGTCTAACATGATAGCAAATAATTTCTAGTCAGTATACTATTTGTCTGATTCTCAAGAATGGAAAATAGTTAAATTACTTTTCTTGAAAATAAAACATTTTGTTATATTGTCACTCTAATGCCTGCTGCAATCTCATATTTTTGTTAATTTTTAATGGACAATTCCTTGATAAACATAAGAAATAAAATTGGAGAGTATCTTATGTTTATGTTATCTGAATAAATCAGTCTGTTTATCAGAATGTACTTAATAAGCTTCTTCCAAACACTCAATGCTGATTTTGTCACTGAGAGGATTATTCTGATCTTTGTTTTCAGGTCAATATATTTTAAGTCTAAAGATAAGATATTCATTTATTCTATAAATATATATTGAAAACTTTCTATGTCCTAGACACTGTGCTAAGAAGAGAAGATTCACTGCTTATCCCTAAGCTCTAATTGAGAACATGGAATTGCAAACACCATTGCATAACAAGAAATTTGTTAGAATGAAAACACATAAATTGTACTGGAAATCATAAGGAAAAAAATTTAAGTTTTACTGGAGTGGTCATGGAAGACTTTATTTGATGCGGGAACATTTTAGCCAAGATTTGGAGGGAAAATTTAAGCAGTGAGGCATTCAACTAGAAGGAACAGAATGCATGAAAATACACTGGCTTGAGTACATCTGTCTTATTACAATCACTGCAGCTAACTTAGTGTTGCTATTGTATATTATTCTGCTAAGTGTGTAGTGTGGGAGAATATAGTACTGGCTTGAGACAAGGCTTGGCAATCAGGCAGAAGCCATTTCATGAAAGGTCTTGTAAGCCATTTCATGTTGGGATTTTATTCTCTGTAGAGTAATTTACAACAGCAAATTGGCATAGTTAAGTTTGTAAATTAGAAAGATTATTGAGAGCCGGAGTAGAGGATATATTTGAATGAGTAAGACTGAAAGCAGGATACCAGTTGGGTGACCTTGGAGGGTGAGATCTGGTGAGACTCTGATCTAATACAGTGATGGTAATAATACAAAAGTGGTGACTAATAAACAGAATATAAAGGAGATAGTATCCTAAGGAGTTTTAAAAAAATTTAATGTGGGGAGATTTAAGGATGATTTCCAGGTTTCTGGCTTGTTCACAGACTGAACAATGCAAGACAGCATATACTTAGTTGCTAAACTATGCAGTTTCAAAAATAAGTGCTTTAAAGCTTATAGGAATGAGCAATAATTGAAGAAGACTCCTTGCAGAAGGTGTCAGGATGTAAGCTGGTATCAGAGAAGTGGTACATATAGCACTCTATAGGAAAAGTAATTTTCCTAAGTGACTTAGGACTCACTTTCTTGTTTCCTGCTTGTGTTCTGGAGAGGCACACGACTCCCACAGAAGAAACTCTCCCCCTTCTCCTTACTCTGAAAAAGTAGGGTAAATGGGTGTAATCATGGTCCATAGCCCTTTCCCAAATAAAATTATATTTATAATTAGAGAAATACATACATTCTCAATCACAGATCCCATAGAGAAGGACAGAGCAGGAGGAAAGGAAGGAGAAAGGAGCTAATTAGTAGTTATTTTCACAAAAGGTGGGGAAGGAGGTAGAGAGTAAAGTTTTACTTTTTAGGTTGGGAAAAACTAATCTGCAGTGCCCCCAATAAAACAAAATAAAATTCAACAATAAAATAATCGCATTGGCATTCTCAAATATTAAAATGTTATCTTTTACTGCCTTCAAACAAAGTCTATAATATCAAGGAGCAGATATTTGCTACTTTATTAGGAGTGCTAAAATATTTCTTTTTGTTTTATCTCTTCCTATTGGCCTCATTTTTGCAAGTTGGTGCAGTGTTTGGAAAAAAAAAATTTGATTAGTGCCCATAATACAAGAGCCAACTGACAGAAACAAAACAAGAAAATAGAGTAGGGTGATTTATCACCTTTTCCAACCACACTGTGGGTAGATCAGGAAATTCCAATACACTTAAGAATAATGGTATTCTTGTTTGTATTTTCAAGATGAGTGTATTAAGATATGTCTATGTGAAATACACATCAGTACCCGTGTGTGACACAATGTTGTTTGTTTGGTTCAGAAGATAAAGTATCATGATTATAGAGGTGGGAGAATGATCTTTCCAATCAAGTTCCATTGGAACTAGACCTGGAAGAATGGTTAGATATTGACTAATCAGAGAGAAGAAAATATATATTATGAAAAAGGAACCGTATGTACAAAACCTGAAGGTTAGACTAAGGGCTAAGCATGTTAGAGGTATACTTAGGAAATCTCTAGGCTGAGCTTTAGACTGAATAACAAGAAATAGTGGAATATTGAAGTATTGTATGAGATAGCCTATTTTCAACGTTAGGTGTTTAGATTTGGGAATATCTTAGAAGATTTTGAATAAGAGAGGGAGTGAGTGACATTGCCACTTTATGAATGATAAATTATTATTATTAAGCATTATTAATACAAATGAAATTAATAATAGCTAACACTTAGTAAGTGCTTATTACTATAAGCGCCAGACACCTAATAACGAATTTAATCCTGATCATACCCAATAATGTAGATGATATTATTATCATCCCTACTTTCTAGATTTGTGAACTGAGAAAGTAGCCAGGGAACTTGCACAAGTGACACAGTAATGTATGAGAGAGCAGGTTTGTGAACTGGGCACAGTCTGGCATAAGGTTTGTTATTTGAAGACAAAATAAAAGGAAAAGAAAAGCTGAGGAGTCTATTGTCTGAGACTTTGAGGTACTGAACATTTGTGACTATAGAGGAGAGCCCCTACATGAGCCTTCGGTTTTATAGGGTTGGCCAAAAAGTTCATTCGGGTTTTTCCATAAGATGGTATGAAAAATGAGAACAAACGTTTTAGCCAACCCAATACTTTTACTCAGAGCACGATGTTCATTCAGGTCAAATTTAAGCTTATTTAAAGAGACAGACTCTTGTTTCCTGTTGCAGAGATGGATCTCACAACTAGGCCTGAATCAACTTGGTCCCTGGAACAACACCCCTAATTCTATAACTGGGTCCACTAGCGATAGTTTCTTTCCCTCAAGGACAGTCATTTTCTTAATTCCTGGAAATGTTGCAGTCTATTGACTATGAAAATAGTGTAGTTGTTCCTCCATGCAAATGCATAAAATTCCTATTGTACTATGTGTACTACTATTGGCTCTTAAGGAAAAAAAAAACATAAGTAGCTCGGCAACATTGTTGGAGACAGAACATCTGTTTGTTTTGGAATCCAAGAGAAGCTCCCCGCATGGCTGCCCTCTAAAGCAGATTGGTAAGCAACTTTGGAAAAAATTATCCCAAGGGCTTTCTTGTCCACATGACTAAGAGTTTAATGTCCGCTAGACTGATTCTATCATTTTAATGGTTACGTGATATCCATTTGCTCTGGGATAAATTTCTAAAGTTAAAGGGAAGCTGTGGTTTCCTCTGATTCCCTGAACCTCTCTCCTTAAGATCTTATTACATCTCTTCCTGATCAGCCAAACCTGTCTGAGGATATGGTTCTCTGATTTTTGTTTTTCCCACTCATCTATTTATCAAATGTTAGTTTATCATTTCCCACATACAGGGTCTTTAGAGAGGTAGAGAACAAGCCACAGTCAATTCCTTCAAATAAAAGGAGTAGAAAGAGTTGTAAATGCTAATATAGAGCTAGTTCACAGTATTAGGAAAGATCAGAGAAGGGACACCCCATGTAGTCTTGAAGTATCAGGAAAGACTTCCCACAGGAAATTACTTTTAAGCTGGGACTTGAAAGGTCTCATGCAATATATGGACAGGGCAGGGGAGTAGGTGGATTACTAATGACAGACGGTCATTCTAGGGAGAAGGAACAGTATGTACTAATGCAAAGAGGTAAAATATTCATTGGAATATCCAGGAAACTTCAACTATTTCAATTCAATGCCCATCAGTTTATTGATTCATTTGGCATAGTGCTCCCAAACCATGTTCTATGGCATATATATATATATATATATATATATATATATACACACACACACACAAACACACATACATATACACACACATATATATACACACACATATATATACAAACACACATACACACACATATATATACACATACACACATACACATATATGCACACATATACACACACATACACATATACACACACATATATACATACACATATACACACATACACACATATACACACACATACACACACATACATGTATATACACATACATACACACACACATATATATATACACACACATATATATACATACACACACACACATATATATATATATTTATCTTGTTAGAAGATATTCTGGTCAAATAATTTTGAGAAATATTGAAATAAGCTAAGTTAATGTTTTCTTGACTGCAGCATTTTTAATAAAGCAGTGTAAATAGTGACTCACCAAAAGAAGAATTGAGGGTGTGACTTTTCCCAAATTTATTTCACAATGAAATGAATGGTTATTCTAAAGAATATCTTTTAACAGCTCATGGAACAAGTGTTCTATAGAACAAACTTTGTACATGCTGCTCTAGCATCATGTAAGGTGTTGGAAACCCTGATTCCAAATCTTCAACTCACAGTGTTGAGGTGAAATCTGCAGGTGAATATGTGCATTTTAACCATATAGTTTTTGACCAGCTACTAGGATTTTAGAGATTGTTAGAATTCAGTTTGAAAGCCGCCTCTAATATCTGCAATATCCTGAGTCATGGTATTGAAGAAACCAGTGAAGTTTGTACCAATCTAAGACAGCATTACATTTCCGTCTCCTGGGAATGTCTGCAAGAAAGAACCTGAATCAGCATTTTAGAGATAGTTCCAATGTAGCCTAACTTGTTTATCTTATATTCAGGAAATATTTTAATGTGAGCATTTCTGTAAGTTCCTTATGTAGTATTACACCAGAGATAGCCAATATTAAGGTAGATTTGCTGAGTTAAATGGGACTCAATTACTTTACAAACCTCTTTGGATGAAGAACATGTAAGATTACATCAATATTTTCCATATTCATTTGGCGAAGGCCAGCTTTCCTTTGAGGTAATTTTTTAACCAGTGAGTGAGGCAAACAAAATCTAATAGCTTCTCCTTAGCACAAAGGGTTAGAAGGGAAGAGATCTTGAGAATGGATGATGCCTCGTATTTCTTCTCTTTGATATAAAGGATCCTCAACAACTACATCAAGTGGCCCATCCCTCCACCATTTTAAAAATAGATGGAAGTACAGTCAGCTGATTTATGACTCATTTAGGCAGTGATGGAAATGAAGATGATCACCCTTTTCAGCAGGCCCTGAACCCACTCCATAAGTATTTCTTAAGTTGAACCAATGTCTATGGAAGTACCAAAGCACTTCCTTATCTGGGCAGTTTTAAAAAAGTAATAAGTATAAAGTATCCTACTCTACTTCTCTAGGTACTCCATTTTTTTCTCTGAGACTAAATTATTTATATTAATACTTTCCTGCTCTGTCATTCATTCTCCAAAAATGTCTAAGCAGTGTGTGTATGGACTCAATCCTATTATCAATAGAGTCTAAGCTACAGGCTCTCATTGCGGTAAAAGAGCAGAGTGTATATACTGGTTCTGCAAGGTCCTGAAAATAGGTTAGTTCAATTCATAGTAAACTGCGCAACTGTCTGCCAGACACAGACTTCCTTACTTCTCACGTCTTTGGTTCATCCATTAAGATATATTTGGCCAATTAGGATCAGCTATGTTTGCCCTTCCATGATTTGCTTGATTGTAATTTTGACAGTGTTTATCTTATTAAAAATTTGGTGTGAATGTGCAAAGACATACAGCTAAGAAAATGTCAAATAATTCTTCCCTCAATCCCTGGAGCAGGTCCATTCTTGATCAGGTTCAATCAGCAGAACCTGCATAATATACACCTTATCTGGGCCTCCTTTATCTATAGGGACCCTTTCCAATTGTAGTGTAATTAGAGGTTTTATGTTGTTCAAAATCCCTCTGATTGTATATGAGATACACACATCCTATATTGGATTTATTTGTTTATTGGGACATTCATTCATTCTTTCTTCCTTTTGTTCATTTATTAACTTAAATTCTACCTGTAAACCTATGCAAAATGTCCCATACCCTTCCTTGTATTAAGTTAAACCAAAACAAACAGGTAAAACCAGAACAAACCGAACAAAAATGGTTTGCTCTTCTACTTGAGTAAATGTACCTCCAGTGTCCTTGATACAGTTTCTTACTGCCTTCAGATATTTTTTCTTTTTTAAAATTTCTCTTTCTTTTTCCTCTTCTCCTTTCTCCTTTTCTCATTTCCCTGAATTCCAGGTTCACACCTGCCTTTCCTCTGTGGCCCTGCTCCAGAGTAGCATCAGGGCGACTGTTAGAGCAGCAGCAGCCGACATTCAGAACTTTCTTTTGCTCCAGACAGCGATTCAGAGGGTTCCCTCTCTTGCTTCAGACTCATCCCCAGCTCTGTGATCCCTAGGCTTCTGCTTCTTTCTGCACCTGATGGGGGCTGTCTCATAGTTTACCCATTGTGTCCTGCATTTGTGCATTCTGAAGCCAGAGACTCCTCCCTTGCCATGCAGAATTAGAGGTCAAAATATGGGTCTGGAGAAAATTTCTCTCAAAGCTATGCCCAGGTTTTCTTCTAGTTATTAAATTAACCAGACACCATTTATTGCACACCCAATGTTTACTTAGCATGGTCCTAGCAGTACAGACCTCAGAGCCTCTCAAATAGGTACATTTACCCCTGCGCTGCACAGTGACTACAGCTGTGCCAACGGACTGAGGTAGGGCAAATGAATAAACTGTACACAGGCAAGGGTGCATCAATTTGGGCTACCAATGACTATTTCCAGGAGATCAGCCTCTAAATTTGCATCCCACCTCTTTCAGTCATAACCAAATTGCCCTCAACTATGTCCTGAAGCCATTGCTTGCCTGAGAAGACGAGCAAAAAAAGAAATAAAGAAACCAGATATGTATGTATTTTTATATATATATGATTGAATATTATCACATATTATATGTGATTAAACTATAAATCATTCCCATTTTTGTCTTTCAAAATGGTTTAATATTAGCAATTTCGGGCTTCCCTGGTGGCGCAGTGGTTGAGAGTCCGCCTGCCGATGCAGGGGATGCGGGTTCGTGCCCCGGTTTGGGAAGATCCCACATGCCGCGGAGCGGCTAGGCCCGTGAGCCGTGGCCGCTGAGCCTGCGCGTCCGGAGCCTGTGCTCCTCAATGGGAGAGGCCACAACAGTGAGAGGCCCGCATACTGCAAAAAAAAAAAAAAAAAAAAAAAAATATTAGCAATTTCATATGGTACAGCCAAATAAATGTCTATATATGTATGTGCGTATTTTATATATATACACACATACATGTATGTTATAGACAAGTCTATATATTCATAACAATAATTAACACTTATTCAGTGCATATTAAGTTTAAAGAAACATTCAACATGCTTTATATTTATCCTTTCACATAGTCTTCCTATCAAACCTATTAGCTGGGTACCATTTTTCCCATTTTATAAAAGAGGAGATTAACACATGGAGACACTATGTAACATTGAAAGCCACGTGGTTAGGAAATGATATAGCCAGGATCCTAGTCCTCATTACTCTAATTTTAGAAATCATCCTCTTGACCACAATGCTACATTGACTTCATATTTTACATATTTATTTCTATACATGTTACTGGAAAATCCATCCTGGAGTAAATTATGTAGGACTCAATAATGTTTACCTATATGGTTTTTACTTTTTGCATCTTGCCTTTGTATATCTCCTCCCATTTAATAGATCTTCTTTATTTGTATTTAATATTTTAAAACATGAAGGTTAAAGTAGTTACTTAACTTATTCAAGGTCACACAATAATTAATGATTGAAGTAGAATTCAAATTTAGGTCATCAGGACCTAAGGGCTTTTACTCAGTGTGATACATGGTAAATGCAAACCTATTCAAAACCAGATGCTTAATCGAGAAGTGTTTTACAGGATGAGAATAAAATCCACCTTGTCTTGCAAGCTCACTTCTAAAGATACACATCAGTGATCTCCACAGTAGTTTCATTAGCCTTTTGTAAGGGGTTCAAGTCCCTCTGCTATTTCAAGTTCACACTAATGATAGAAACGTGTATATTATCTTTGACTCCTCCTTCATCCTCTACATTAAATCACACATTTTAAAACCTAGCATCTCTTTTCCATCCCTACCATTTCTGCCCTAGGTCTGTTCTTTGTTATGGATCATTGCTGTGGCCTAGGTACTGTTCTCCCTGCTAGTGATCTTGTCCCTTCAAATCCATCCCCTGCACAATGGTTTCATAGATCTGCTTAAAATACAAATTTATTCATTGTATAGAACCTCTCATCAGGTCTCCAACCACTATAACATAAAGTCTGAGTTTCTTTAGCAGGACACAGGAATGTTCCATAATTTCATTTCTTTCTCTCAGCCACCTCCTTTCACCTTTCCCAGACTCAATTTTGCGCTTCCAGCACCACGAGCCTTATATGCACTGCAATTTCTTGCCTCTCTAAATATCCTCAGACTTCTCCCTACCACATTATCATGGTCCTATTTAGTTCCTACAGCAAATTGTTGAGATGGGTACCATAATTATTCTATTTCAGGACATTGCCAGGCTTGGGTTAGCTTTCCATTCCTACAATCTAGAGGTCTGGAGGGGATACAATTTTTCCAAGATATTTACACAGATTATCAGTGTTCTCCTGGTTTTCTTTCTCTGTGATGGAAACTGTTCCTCTGCCATGTATGCCTGATAGAATTATGTGCATAATCAATTTTGAACGATGCCATGTGAGGGGGACTTGGCGAATACACTTCATCATGAAAGCAAACCATGGTTGCTATAATTAACACATTTTATAGACACAATTTTAAGTTATATAAAGTCACAATAATCCTTTGGAAAGGTAGATATGTCAGGTCAAATTGAACATCAGACACTATTATGATTTTAAAAATTGAAATTAATCTAGGTTGCCATGTTAGGATATTTTATTAACTGCAGCCTAAAGAGACTAAGCACAGGCCAAAGACAAGCTATTCATTAAGATGTATCTGCTGTTCCAAATCAAGCTGATTCAACTTATCAGGAAGAGGACCCATACACGGTTTTAATCACATTGCTTAATATGACAGAATTTTCTGAATTTGGATATTCGTCCTGATATCAAACAAACCTCCATTCTGGTTAGTACATAGGCTCTTGACCCTTATCTGTTGACTACTAAAGAGATAAACTTCATCCCAGTACTAAAGAAAAGGGAATTGTGAGGTAAGAGGAAACCAGAGGACCATGTAGCAGAGACTATCACATTCATAAGGAGAAATAAAGAGGAGGGAATAAAGAGGAGGGTGAGGACTAACACTGAGAATATATCATTTCAAAATTCTATTGTTTGGTTACAAAAGTTGTAGATCACATATATATTAACAGTATACATATGTTTAAGTTCTAATTTATATATAATAATAATACATGTTCAACCACACATGTAAAGCACCAAAAAACCCTTTCAGTCAGTGAATTCTTATCTCACATGTGATACTCATGGTTGGTAACAGAACTAAGGGGAATGAATGAAGCAACACAGATCAGTTTATCAGTATGTGTAGTGTCCATAGGTGTAAGTGGATTCAGTATACTCAATGATAACAGGCAGCCTAACAATCGAGGTTTTGAATTTGCACCTAACAAATAATTTGAAATGTTTTCCCCATATGATAGGTTGAAGTATAAATACAGGCTTAATCTCTCTCTGTATGTCCTTAATTCAGGTGCACATTTGCAAATTATCTGATTAAGTCTAATAAGTTCTACTGTTAAATTGGGCATAATATTAATATTTTTCACAAGGCTCTGGTTTCATTTTCTACACTCAGTTATTCATAATTAATATAAATGTCACTTTATTTGAGGTTATGTTGATGTCATCATTGTATCAATGTTCTCCAAAAAAACAGAACCAACAGGATATGTGTGTGTGTGTATATATCTATATATATACACAGTTGATATTCATTATGAATGGATTCCTTATTCTTGAATTCACTACTTGCTAAAATTCCTTTGTAACCCTCAAATCAACACTTGTGGTGCTTTTATGGTGATTTCCAGACACACATAAAGAAGTGAAAAATCTGAGTTACCTGACATCCATGTTCCCAGCTGAGGTCAAAGGTGATACTGTGTCTTCTTGTGTCCTTTTCTTGGTCCATTTAGTGTCACATTTTTCTCATTTTTGTGTTTTTTCTTGGTGATTTTGCTGTTTGAAATGATCGTCAAGCATAGTGCTGCAGTGCTGTCTAAGATTCCTAAGCACAAGAAAGCTGTGATGTGCCTTATGGAGAAAAGATATGTGTTAGATAAGCATCGTTCAGACATAAATTATAGTGCTGTTGGCTATGAGTTTATTGTTAATGAATCAACAATATATGTTAAATAAGATGTCTTTAAACAGTAACATACACATACATAAAACAAGGTTATATATTGATTAAATGACAAAATGTTGTGACCAGAGGCTTGCAGGAACCTAACCCTATATTTCCCCTAGGAGCAATTGTTTGGGATTCACTAATTTAGTATCCAAGTGGGTTTATAGAGTATAACTACCAAGAATAACAAAGATGTACTCTAGCTAGCTAGCTAGCTAACTAGATTCATTTTAATGCAGTTTAGTGCAGTTAATGGGGATCAGCAAGACTGAAATCTGTAGAGCAGGCCAGCAAGGCTGGAAACTCAGACAGGAATTGATGCAGCAGTTTTGAGGCATAATTTCTTCTCCAAAACCCTCAGTTATTGCTCTTAAGACTTCAGCTGATTGGATGAGGCCTGCTTGTATTATTGAAGGCAATCTCCTTTGCTTCAATTCAACTGATTGTAGACATTATAACCACATCTACAAAATACCTTCAGAGCAGCATCTAGATTTGTGTTTGGTGAAATAAATGGACACTATGGCCTAGCCACATTGAAGCATAAAATTAGTCATAATAGATTTGGTAGATATTGATGAGTTTATAATGAGTCCAGTTCACTGAGTGGTGTTTTTATTTATAGAGACGAGTTACAACTATCTTCACACACACACAAACACACACACAGAGAAAGAGAGAGAGAGAGAAATAGCATGTTTCTGCTCTGACAAGTGAGAAGTTTACCTGATCATGAGCAAAAAGTTTTGCTATCAGACCCCCTTGGCTTCAGGCCTGAGCACCACCACTAGCTGGCATTGGAAAACTTACTTACTTTTATGTTCCTTAGTTTTCTTAAACCTAAAAGGCTAACAATAGTACGACCCTTGACATCAGGCCTATTCTTTTTAGATATTCAAAAAATGTCAGCTCTTTTCAGTACTAGCTTCCTAGGGAATGTGAAGAGAGACATAAGGCTGTGGACATGCACAAACTCCCTCGAAGGTGAAGCCACAGCCTCTTGGCAGGTGTGTGGAGAAGTGTTTGGGGTGGCAGTTGATGGGAAAGCAACCAACTCTAGCCCAGCACCTTTCTGCTTGTCACCAAAATAAGCCCAGGCTAAGAAGAGCATGGAAATGGGGTAGGTGCAAGGTTTTGACCTTATTTCATTAATAAAGAAAAGCTTTCACATACATTAGCCATCAAATTCTTATTCCAGAAGTCTACGATCAAGGAAATAGAACCCAAAAGCAGAGGAAGTAAGCAAGATGGGGAAAAATACAGACCCCCAAATGCTTTCTATAGTTGTTTTTTGTTTTTTTTTTCAAAAGAAGAAAGAGCTCACAAAATCAGTCCACATACAAGTCACAGCCACCAACTGAAAAGTGAAAAATTCAGTCAATTAGCTCATAAACACAATGCTAAAAAACAGGTGTGATCATCTTTCCACTCTTTGGTTTAAAGGCTGTTTGCTTCTGTGATTGTGGCGATGCCATGTAAATGCAGAGGACTCTAATGAAAGGCGAAATCAGGACCTTGCTGTTCCAAATGCTCTCTCTGCCTCTTTGAGTGTACCTGCTGCCGGGCTCCAACCCTTTCCCTGACCTCCCTATCACAATGTGACAGACCTCAGGGAGAATGAGGGGACATTCTAAAACAAAAATAAACCTGTCATTTTTATAGTCAAAAGTGTCAGAGCTCAAACATCAATGGTAATTCAGAAGAGTCAGTAATGTATTTTGTGTCTGCATTTACTGACATTTAGTGGTTATTCCATATGAAATTTATTTTCGAGGTACTCTTGCATTGCAAGTTAATCAGTATTATATCTTTCCTTAAAAAAATACTATTACAACCTTGCTGGGCCACAACACATAAGCCACATCAATTCCTTATTTAATACAGAGGTATTTATGTCATTATACAATACAATACAATACAAAAGGCACTTTCCAAAGTGCCTTCTGCTCCTTTCCAACACAGAGGCACATTTAGCTTTACCATCTTTACTCAAAGAATTGTCATCATTATTAGGTTATTTTTCAAGTTATATGTGGTTAAGGCAAATATATTAAATATTTTGGATAAGAATGTTTATAAGTATCTTAAATTATTTGAGAAAAACTAACTGATAAATGGTACTAGATTTTATACAATCTCAGTTAATTATAGAGTGAAATAGTTGATTTAATTGGGAAGAGGGGCTGTGCAGATTTATGTGCTGTATTCATCATTTTGGAAAACTTTTAGTTTTATACAGAATAAATTTGGTGGCAAGAGAATAGCCACCAAGTTATTTCAGTAATCCTCATTCAAAGATGATAAGTCTGTGGAATAATATGAACTTTAATAAATATATAAGCACGATTTTTAATTGATATATCAATTATTTGTACATGGAAAGAGGCCAGATGCAAAATAATAGCTTTCCCATATGAATATATCCTATATACATTATATAGAAGTGGCCAAATACAAAATAATTTTATTTTATGAACATATCCCTTATAGTCTATATGAATTGTGTGCATATGCATACATCACAATTAGAAATATAGTGACAAAAAATTATATTTATTGTACAACTATAAATAAGTTGTCTTTGCAAGATATATACAAATATGCTTCATGTTAAATATATATGAAGAAAACTACAAGACATCACAGAGGGACAAAGGAGAAAACAAATGAATGGTAAAACATTGCTGGATGAAAAGATTTAATACTACATAGTCATTGTTTTTCCCAAATTCATTTATAACAGTCCAGTAAAAATTCCATAATGAAAAGGAGTTCACAAAATACTCTAAAGTTTATATAAAAAGAATGAAAATATAGTAAACAATTAAAAACAGTGCACTAATAAATGAGATTTATAATTAGAGCTTCTAAATATATAATAAAATTAAATACTGGTACAAGGATAAAATGGATAAAATAATGGGAATAGAATAGAAAGCCCAGAAATAGATCTAAGTTTATAGAAATATTTACTAGATGGTAGAATTAGCTTTTCAAATTTGTGGAGAAACTGTAAGTTATTTAATAAATGTTCCTGGAGTGACATTTAAACTATTTGGGGGAAAAAATCAATATTACATATCTTCATACCTTATTCTAAAATATAATCCATATAAATTACAATTTCAAGTATAAAATACGTGAAACACCTAAAGGAAATTATCTTAAATATTTACTTATTTGGACTGGAGAAAGTCTGAATGTTTGAATGATACCAATAAATTTAAACATTAATAGATATAACACATGTCCAAAAATTCCCATGTAAAAAGGGCAATAAAAAATGTCAATGGTCAGTAACATGAAAAATATAAAACTTCACAAGTCAATAAAATGATAGCTAAAACTTCAAACTGATAGGATATTTTATTCATCTGATTTGCAAATTTATTTTAATGATAATTCTTATTTTTGTTAGCTGTAGGAAAATAACATAATCATCAGTTGATGGTGGGAATTTACTATCAAAAACAGCAAGTGTAGATCATTTTGGCTAATGATCCAACTTTTAGGAGTTTATCCTAAGAAAGCAATTAGTGATCTATAAAAGAAAAAAAATATACATGAAAGTTCAGCGCACCATTGTGTATTAGAGTGTAAAACTGAAAAGGACCTAAGTGTCACAAATAAAGGATTGTTTAATAAATAATGATATGACCGCAAAACTAAATATCATGTACCCACTAAAATGATGCATTAGAAGATTATCTAAAGTCTGTTATTATCTTTATTTGAAAATGTTATCAGCCAGTAAATGTCAAAGGTCATAAAGTAGGGGCCTAGAGGCCAAATCTGTACACACACAGACTTGTTTTCCTTGCTTGTCAGTATTTTATAACATTGAGCAAAGATTTATACATTGGGAGAATACACATAGGAACCCGGATTTCCAGTGTACCTTTACAATTCTGAACATCTGACAACTTTGTGACTACATTCCCACCCTCAGCTGGGGCTGGACTGTGGAGGTTCTCTGCCTCTCCTTCTCTCCCAGGCCGACCAGCCATGCACCTTGCTTTTCTCACTCTTCCAGTCCCCTACCTGGCCCCACTGAGACAGTGAATTGATGTCTACCATGTGATCTGAGACTTTTAAAGTTATAGGTGTATATAGGTGATTGTATTCATTGCATGCTCACGTGCATGTATATAGGAAGATATACAACAAAATTTCAATAGAAATAAAAGTTCACAGGTGCCTCCGATGATTGTGTAAGGTCTTTGACAACAGGAAACAAGTCAGTATTATTCACTATTTTATCCCCTGAATTTAGGTGGAAGAAAATTATTTGTTGAATGGTCAAGTAAGGAGGATAATAGCTCTTATGAGTCAAGTATGAATAATTCAAAATCTTTTTATTTTGGTTTACTTTTCTAATGTACTAATTTAAAAATGAGAAAAAATCATGATAATTTTTACTTTTTGATGTCAAGGGCAGAGGGAAATCTGTAAGCAGAGCAAAAATATATCATAAATAAATCTCATGTACTTTTTAAGTGAAAAAGAAAAACACACCATTCTTAGTTGAGACAATGCAGAAATACTTGGCACTAAATTCTGCTCTATAACACAAAACATAATACAAGAGCCAATTGATTCTTGTCTGATTTTGTACTTTTGTTTAGATTTCCAGCCTCCAATTGAAATTGTCAAAATACCCTTTGCAAAGTGTTGCATATCTCAAACACACCCTCTCCAGAAGCCTTCCTTTCGCTTTCCTCCTTTGTTGCAGGAATATTTAGGCAGCGATTACAGTGATAACTATAAAACCAACATGTAAGTCACTGGACGACTATTTCTAATCTGTTCACTAAATAAGTCCAGGATGAAATCACCAGCCCAGAGGTGTCAGTTAATTGAGGAATCAAACAGCCAGAGAGACCAGACTGGGTGAGAAAACACTCTTATCCCAAGGACAAACCTTTGCTCTGACTTTGGAGAGAATACACAAATGAACTTGCCAAGTAAATTGCTTTCCTTCCCTAATACATGATCTCTTGCTCCAGTGCTAAAGCTGCTTTTTAATGAGTTGATAAATAAATATGGAGCTAGATTGAGAGAATTAGCTCATGCTTGTACTTTTTCAATATGGAGAGTGAAATGAAGATACAGATAGCAATTTGAATCTAATTTTCAAGCTTGCATGGATAAAAGGTCACAGAGGGAAGCTGAGATGTACCAGAATGTTGGGGGTGAGAGGCAGGGTGATAGTGCCAAAGAAAACCAGCTGACACAGAGCAGAGGTCTCTTCAGTAAGTACAGCAAAGCCCAAGTAGTGTAAACTCAAGACAGAGCTGTTTCCTCTCTATAGGTGCATGCGGTACAGTAGTTAGGAAAATACAGATCTAAGGCCGAAGTCACTGATGGTCATTTCTGACCTCCCAGTCAGCATTATATGGATCCTAAGAGAATTAAAGTAAAATTAGAATCCTACAATGCATTTAAGCTGAAAGAGACAATGGAGTTGAACATCCTCACTGCCACAAAGGACAAAAATCAAACTCAGGTAGGTAAACACCATCTCCTGATTGAGGCTGCAGGTATTTTAACATCACAGACCCCTGCTCTTTGAATGAGTTTAGACCAATTTAGTGCTGTTTAAAAACAAACAGAGATCAGTGTGAGAAATGGAGTGTGTGGAGTGGTTATGTGTCTACTGTCAGTTGGCTTGAATTCCTAAAGAAGACGCCATCTTGCATAGTGGAAAATTTTTCTTTTGAGATGAAACAGATTCAAAATAAAATCCCCTCCCAGATAGCACCCTCAAGTTCCTAAATTAAAAAAGAAAACACACACACACACACACACACACACACACACAGAGGCTCAGAAGGACAAGACAGTAGGACCAGCCACTAGCCAGCAAAAAGAGAGCAAAATAGGTGGTTTCTTGGTGTAAAAGTTAGGGCAGCAGGGAAGTTTCCTCAGAGTCATTCAGCTGCCAGTATTGGACAATATCAAATTTTAAAATTAGAGGAGAACCCTCACTCAGATAAATTGATCATTTTGAGCCGAGGCTTATTTCACATGGTTGGTTTGTTTAATTTGGTCATTAAACTGCCCCATTCACACTATTTAATATTTATATCCTTCTTTTCTTTTTCATGTATTTATTTTTCATCATATAGCATAAAAATGGAAAGCATTTGAGTCATTATTAATAAAGCCATTTACTATTATCCTTCAAAAATGTATTAATATTATAGTTAAATGCTAGTCATACATAACACATGGTACCTTTTTGCTTTGTATATTCATAATCTGGTGCCATTTGCTCTACATAACAGGATAGGTAAAAAGAAAACATAGCACATACTGCCTTCCCAATATGTACACTGCTACTATACGGCAACTTAGAATCAGTTTCTGATTCATGTTGGTGAACAGGAAACAATTATTAGCAAATTTACTTATTACAAATTTGTAGAATTCAGTAATGGTGATTATTTGAGAGAGGTTGTGACTTCATGAAAATTGTCATCATATGGGATAAGTAGAGGGAATCTATGCAATTCATGGAAATTCAAGAATATACTTTCTAAATAACAGAAAGTAGTTAAGCAACAGTTCCAGCAGACCTATTGTACAGTTGACAATTTTACAAACTGTGAAAGTAATTCTCTTTTCACCTCTCCTCCCAACCTAGCCAGAGCCAACTTTAAGCTTTTACTTATACCTGTGGATAAATGTTGAGGAGCCAGGACTAGGAGGCTTGGTTTGAATTCCTTTATGTTATCTCATTTAATTCTTGAAATGGATCTGCTGAGCCAGTGTTTTCACTGCATAAGCAATGAGAAAACTTATTCTTGGAGAATTTAGAAACTTTGGAGTGTGCTTATATGCCCTGACTTGAGTTTGGGGTTGTCAAAGGGAAGGTACTCAACTCATGGTCAGAAGGTTAGGTCTAGCTAGGGCTATAGACAGACAGTGACTCAGGTGATGAGATAGATCGATTTGAAATTGAAATCCAGTTAGAGATCCTGGTCAATGAGATCTCATGATCCCAGCTTGATCAATGTCATCAATAGTTTATTATATCTTACTTAAGTGGTCTTCACTGCCATGGAGTCTCCATACTCCTTAGGCCCTCTGCCATACCCCACCTTTCTCATACTCAATAGAGAGCCTTTAGGAAGTTTCCTAAACACCCTATTCCTTGACATCTCCAAAACTAATGGAATCTACTCTCATCCTTAACCCTTTCCCTCCTATTTGCAAGATTAACCCTGGGGCCATTCTCTTTCCATGTCCAGTGTATGCCATTCTTTTCTGCTTTCTTAAGCTCATGCCTCACCAATGGTACCAATTGTTCTTAATTGTTTAGACCCACAATCACCAGGGTTTTCTTCTTTTCAGCTTTGTCATCCTTTTTTTTTTTTTTAAAGCAACTAAACAAAATATTCTCAAAGGCTTCCCTAATCTATCTTTCTTTCAAATCATCTTTTTTTCACTTTGCTTTACCCTCGAGTTACAAAATAAGGGTCTTTCTACCTTGTTGCTCTTATCCATCCAAACCCTGACCATGTACAAAACTACATTTCATGATTTCTTATTCTCTGGCTTTTATACTCAAGGAATTTCCATTTTCTTGAAAGTAATTCTTATTTTTTTAATTCATTTAACCTCAACATATGAAAATATTGTTTGCATTCTGTAAATCCATTGAGTCTTTTAAAGTGACCATTTAAAGATTTGTTTTTGGTTGAGTAAGAATGTGTAGTTCATAGTAAGAATAAAGGAGCTAGCTATAGGTCTGCTGTTAAAAACTTGGTTATAAAACTTGGAATTATATGTTAATAGAAATTAAACTTTATTCAAGTGGCTCCCAATCTTTATTTTAAAACACAGTTTGGAAATCTGAGGATGTACCGGGAATTGTGCCAAAAATAATGAAAATTCACCCCACCCAGTTTCACAGTCCCGACCCCCTCAACATGCCTGTTTTGGGTATTTCTGTAGTTTGGATACTTTCTCTTCCCTGTCTTAGACAGGGCTATACCACTGTGACTTTCTGCTTTGTGTACATAGTAATTTGTTGTTTTAATAACAATAACAAAAAAAGAAAAAGAAAAAGAAAGCACGTAGCAAAGTGGGTCAAACTGTCACCTTCCATCCTTACAGTGGGCTTTGAAAGCAACCAAACAAGGGAAGAGCCAGAGGCAGGCTGCTCACAAGTTACATTCCTAAATGCAGACACAAAACTGAGGATGTTTTATTATGAAGAACAGAGACTAAGAGGCTGCCTACAAATGAGTCTTTCCTTGGAACACTTGGACTAAATGTTCCCTGATAGCCAAGCGTGAACCAGAGTGGAGACTGACTGAGAGACGCATAGACCTCATACACAGGCTAAGGATGTGAAGTGTGCCATGGCACACTGGAGGGGCCCTGCTCAGCAGGTTGGGGTGGGCCTTCTGATCCCCAAAAGACCAGCAGTACTGTAGGTCCTGATCCCTCATCTTGCAGTTGGAGGTCAGCGCCAACCTCGTCGTGACCTCTGGATTTTAAGATGATGAGGCTATGTCTGCTGTTTGTGGAATAGTATTTCTAGATAAATGTTTTGTAGTAACCATAACATAAATAATGTTTCTTATTTCTAGCCAGTCATGGCAGAGGAGTAACATCATTAGAGATTGGGAAATCGGCCCCTTGTGGTGGTCCCTCAGACAACCTGTGCTGTCTCTTACATGCCACACTCGCTGAAGTTAGGATGGATGAGGGGCAGAGTGAATAAACATGTAGCAGATAAGTATTTGGATAAAGATTTTGAAGAAGTCACAAGAAATAGCATGGGTAAACAAGAAAAGGCCTGGAAAAACTCACCCAAGAGAGCTAGCGTTTGACAGAATGAATATTTTTGTTTTGTTGTTGTTATAAAGTATTCACTTTAAATTAGCAGAACTGCTAAAATGAAATTTTAACAATAGTTTTTCTAAACAGCATTTAGAGACTATGGTAAATGTAAGTCACAGGTTCATTTTATGCATATTCACAAATCATGTGACCTTGTTGCTCTAAGCTTTTAAGTCCATACAGCTAGAAACTAGCAGAGATCGGTTTCAGTCTCAGGTTTAATTCCAAAGCTTTATCTCCTGCATCCAGAAACCCATTATGCTTATCTGTGTATAAAGGCTACAGAAAGAAAAGTTAGACCACCCTTTTGGAGCAAGGAGGCCAGCCCTTCTGCTGGCACATCACCTAGAAGGATAGCTAGGTCCGGTGGGTCTTTGCTGCTCTCTCCCTCAAGAGGAAGTGATACTTTATGAGAAATTTTCCTTAGACTACTGTCATTTTAAGAGCAGAGACATTCTTTCTTTCTTTTCTTCTTCAAGGGGTTAGAATCCCTTCTTCTTCAGCAGCTAACACACTGACAGCTGGCTCACACTTGCACACACAGTGGTTAGGTGAAGGAATCCAGGGCAACTTCTCTTAGCTTCCTATTTCCTTTCATTTTACATTGTTTCAGAGATTAATTACTTACAGGATCCTCTTCTAACATGCTCTGTTAGAGGTCCAGCTAGATATAATCCTATCCCAGCAGATAGCACAAACTAAAACTGCTTAGCTGATGGTATAATTGTGCTTGACGGACTGAGCATCCTGTCTAGCAGACGTGTGCGTGAGTCTCAATTCATTTACAGTCTATTTGACAATCTTCCCTTCTCATGCATTATTTAGGTCCAGACGTTGTATTTCAATACCTTTATAATGTGGACTGCTCAAAGTTTAGCTGCTTTTTTACTAGATGACATGGTGGGGATGAAGGCATATAAATTGTGTTGGGGGTAATGATTAGCTAAGATGGTATAGCTTGAGAAAGGAAGTGTCATTTTTGTCATGGCCTCATACTGGGCTTGGTCAACATGGAACCTGCCTCCTGGGGAAAAGTAAAGGTTAAGGCCTATAATTCTAGCTCAGTCTGAATGAGAATCTGATTTTTCAAAGTGTTTGGAGAGTCTGAAAGTGAGGAGGAGTTGAGATATTTAAATATTTAGTTGGGCTTGAACTTGTGGTGTTGGGAGAAGAAAGGGAATGGGATTGGGGGAAGGGAGGGTTAGAGCAGCATGTGATGACCTATGTGACACATGTATCACATATCGTAAATTATGTCATGATTTCGCCTGTGGTTATCACCAAGAAAGTGGCTTTAGTTCAAGCAGGTAGGAGAGTTGACTGTCCTGATTTACCACATGAAGTTCTTCATTCTCTCTGACCAACTTGCTTTATTTTAACTCTAAATTAGAGCTTTGGATACAAAAATCTTTGCTGAGTTGATGTAGCTTTTTATGTTGCCTCATCTCAATTGCCATTAGATCATTTAGTAAAGACTTTAATCTTCTCCATGCTCTCATTTCTCACATTTTAGTGGGATAACACTGTGGTCATTTTGCTCCGTTCTAGAAATAGGCTGCAATCAGACTCTGAGGAAACAATCATTTTGTATTTCAGTTGGAAACAATAAAAATAGTTGCTGCCCATTACTCTTTACACTTTGTTACTACTTTATTTTTATAGCTTCATTGAATCTGGTATGAATCATAAGTATAAGAAGCCTGTGTCATTTCTGTCATTGAAAAGTTAAAGGACCCAAGATTCAACCTTATGGAGTCTTTTGTGCCTTTGGACTCTATGCCTATTTCTAGGCTTTACTACCAGAGGAATGATGATGTCTGTTAAACTTACACACATGGGTGCATTTTTTTTCAGAGGTTATAAGCAAGAAAATTATGCCTATAAAACACAATCCACTTACCTTTACCTTTCATATGTGGGTTTTTATGAAAAAAGCAACACATGCATTGATTAACTTTTTTTTCTTTCCATACGCAAGGCAACTTTAAGCGGAGACATGCTTAAAATAAATACTAGATTCCTAAGTACAACTAAATGTCCTTTTCTCTACTTACCTGTTATAAATGTCTTATCTAAATTTGTATTTTCTTTATAGTCAGAAGAAATTTCACTTCTTCCTGTACCTCCTAATCTTTACACAACTTCTGATCCCATTTATTCTTTAAAATTCCAGTCTACTCTTGAAAGGAAACTATTAACTTACTTTTAAACTTCTCTCTGAGCCTAAACTAATTTTCATTCCTCTCTTCAAAGCTGTCCTTGAGCTACTATCCAAAACTCCATGTTGCCTTGTGCTTGTGCTCAGTCTCAGCTTTCAACAGAAGGCATGTGCACCATTGAAAAGAATCTGTAAAGGGATGCATTGTTTGGAATTCCTCAGCTTCTCTAGAACAACAGTTTTCAATCTAGAATTTTCTATCAGTGTCATAACAAGCCTCAATCCCTCTGCAAATTTGATTCACATGTTTAATTCAAGCAATGAATTAACTAATTTCAAGTTATTAAACCAGCAGCCTGCCTATTTTAGGAAAAAACAAAACAGAATACAGAAAGCCGAATATACAAATTTCCAACTTCTCAAGATGGTAAGAAAGACACAGGCATCAATTCAAATACAGCTGCCTAATCATATACAACTTTCAGTAGCTCTTCGATGATTGCTCCCACTTTCCTTTCACTCCTCTTCCTTGTGAGGACATAAAAACCTTTAGACAGAGGGCTTTCTCCACTTTAGCTGCTGTCTGGTCTAGAATGCACTATTTTGTCAGCCCCATTTACTAGATGATGTTGATTATCTGTATTGGAGTTCAGTCAAATTCCTGGTACAGAAAAGAAAGGGTGCTGCAGTGCTTATTCAGGTAGAATTTCATTTTGAAAAGTCAAAAGAGTGATTTATTCCAGATCATGCTTTGTTTATAACTGTCCAGACCACTTTTCCCTTTTGGCAGGAGGTGGGTTGTGTTAAAAAAATAACTAAAAGGAGCCACAGACATAGAGACAAGGACAAGGGTACTAGTTAAATCATTGTTAGGTCTCTTTCCCTCTTAGTCATGACATTTTTCTAGAGTAAGTGCTGTTTAAGATGTGTTTTGAAGAAGGCAGGAGATAGCTTGGCAAACATGGAGTGGAAGTTTGTCCCAGCATCACAAAGAATAGTATTATTTTTGACAGACAGCCAAAACTGCAAACATGTTTACATTGTAATAAGGGCTTGGAAATTCTTTAAGGTTTTCATGCTGGAAAAATTCATGAATTCTCTTGTATTTGTACTAATGTGCGGATCAAATTGCTGTTTCAGCTACTTTCATGCCTATTTACCATTTGCTTTTTAATTTTTTTCTTTTTTATGAAAGTGCAACTTACATCCAGCCAAGTGCACAAAACGTAAGGCTTAATAAATGCAATGTTATAAGTGAGGCTTTCTTTTTTCAAATATTTTATGTAATGCATACCCAGTAAAGTCTGCAATACTTGGCTGCAATTTTCTAAATGAGAAAAACTCTACACATTGCTTTCAGAATACTTTCAACACATCTTTTCAGATATAATTAAAAGGTCAGTGTAGGTGAGTCAACGGCTGTTTTATTTTGTGTTTCTGAACCTGCAGGTGGTCAGCCCCAATGCACTGGGGTGGATATCCACCAAAGTACATTGCACTTTCCTGAAAGATATATAATGCGCAATCTTGAGAACAGAGTAAAGAAAAATGTCACACAAAGCAAATGGTGAAGGGAAGGAAAAAAGAGAAAGAGAAGGGAGATAGAAATAATAGGAAAGGTTTCCAGGAAGCCTTCTATATTTTTTTCACCCCAATCTGACCAGCCTTTCTTAGCCCTGGCACTTGTCATTGTATTCATCCAGAGTTGTTTTAGGTAGCTGGATATTTCGTTAGCAGTTTGTGTGTCCCCTAGATTATAAACTCTTTGTGGATGAGAATGTGTTCTATTTTTTGTTTGGTCACTCATTACTCCTTCACTTTGATCCTCCACAGCCCTTGAAGGCAAAGGAAGATCTGTTCATAACGGAAATTCAATAAGCTGTTTTAGAATGAAGAAAGAAACAGAGAAAGCTCTGGTTTCCTAGCAGGGCTGCCATTGCTCTCTGCGGCCACCACCCCCAGCATAGCTGCTCATGTAGTGAGATTCAGGAGCTCATTTTTCAGGAGATCGAAAAAGCTCTCGATATGTGTATTGACTCCTAATGTGTCACTTGAAAGAAAACCTGATTAAAGAAAAAAAAAAGTGGAAATTTACTCCATTTCTGTCTGATGCTGAAAAAGTACCAGAGTGTGGAATGTCAATATTATCAGCTATCAGAGCTGCACTGTCTCCTGGGCCCCGGGAACAGAACTCTTCTTTTCCTTTAAGTAAAATTGAAAGACATTCAAGATTTGTAAGGGTCATCACAATATAAGCAAATTATATCATCTACTACATCAGTATCAAAACTTTGTACATTGAAAGCTCTCTTTAGAGAAAAGGGACTTTGCTTCCCAAGACTTCCTTAAAAAGTCTCTCCCCAAATCTCTTTTCTTTATTTTTCTCTCCAACACCATTGATGGCAGAAATGATCGATCATTGATGTAGGAATAATCTCAAGCCTATTAAATTCCCATATCAAAGGTTTTAAAAATGAGTGGGACTGATTGAATGTGTAGAAGATCTAAAACAGAGTATAGACTATATACCTCAGTGGTCACCCTTCCACGTCAGGGAAATTACACAGTTAGAGTTTAGTTTATCAGATCATTATACAATATAGTATATTAATTTAGAAATATATACTACAAAATTAAAAATAAATAAGCTTCGTTTGCTTGCTAATTGATGATAACATGGTGTAAAAGTACCATTTCATTCTTAAGGCAGAGAAGAGGTATGGGTAAGTCTCCTAGACTGTCTGCTAGCTCCTTGTTCCTGGTATAGTCTTGTTTCTAATGACAGTCTGATATTTTATTCTATCATCCTTATATTTTTTCATGTTTTTTATAATAGTTGTTATTTTGTACTGAAAGCTAGATATCTAAGCATAATATTGTTGAAGTCAACTTTTAATTAGCTCAGGACAGACTGTGGTGTTTAGCCCTTATATATGCAATTTAAAAAGCTAAAATGGGCCTTATTACTCTATCAGTTGAGGGAATTTCAGGCAACACTGGCGAGGCTGATGATTTTATCCCTAGTGTTTGCTCAATGATTAGGCTGCTTCTTAGAGACCAGTGTCTGAAAGAGAGGGATGAACAAACCCCAGAAAACTTTGCCATTTTTAGTAATGTATTTAAATAGCAGCAGAAGTTAGAAATCTATAGAAAGCATATAGATTAAGATTACATTTTTAAAACAAACTTTAAATATAAACAATCATAAATTCAGGTTTATGTGAATTCCTCTTGACTGTTTGTTCTGAAAATTTTTTATGCAACCACATATCTTCTTTCCCTGGAGTCCACTTGTTGTCAACCATGGGCTCCTTTTTTCCTGATTTTTAAAATTCTTCTAGAAAGCTTTTTTTTTTTAATTTTTATTTATTTATTTTTGGCTGCATTGGGTCTTTGTTGCTGTGCACGGGCTTTCTCTAGTTGTGGCGAGCAGGGCCTACTCTTCATTGCGGTGCACGGGCTTCTTGTTGCGGTGGCTTCTCTTGTTGCGGAGCACGGGCTCTAGGCACGTGGGCTTCTAGTTGCGGCTCGTGGGCTCTAGAGCACAGGCTCAGTAGTTGTAGCACACAGGCTTTGTTGCTCCGTGGCATGTGGGATCTTTCCAGACCAGGGCTCAAACCCATGTCCCCTGCATTGGCAGGCGGATTCTTAACCACTTTGCCACCAGGGAAACTCTAGAAAGCTTTTTTAATAAATCAGCTTTTGTTTCCTGGTCTGACGTAGTAGAAAGAATGTGACCATAGGAGTCGGATACCTAAATTTGGACCATAACCCTAGTATTTGCCAGCTGTCTGATCACAGTCATCTGTAAAGCTGGAAAAGATGATTATTGTTTTCAGAGTATTGTGAGAATTAAATAAAATAATGTGCAGAAAATTCTAGCATTTAGGTTACACATGTATTAATAAATTTATTATTAGCTTATTATGTTGTGGATGCACCTGTGAAAATGATCATTATATATCAGGCATCTTGCCTGACTTGGGCAGAGTGTGGAGAAAACCCCATTTATTTTATCAAATTTTCGCTGTGTATTCAAATATACATTAGAATTTTTTTTTTTTTTGGCCGTGCCGAACGGCATGCGGGAGCTTAGTTCCCCTACCAGGGATTGAACCTGTGCCACCTGCATTGGTAGTACCAAGTCTTAACCACTGGACCGCCAGGGAAGTCCCCCATGAAATTTTTTTAAAATCATTTAGGTTAGCATTTTCTCTGTAACAGTTCCAAAAGATCAGTTACTGTCAACGTTAGAACTTCTATGTAGTTGACGTGAAAATTTTGTGAGAAGTTACATATCAGTTTACCTGGTGATATGTTTTTATGATGATTGCTTTTAGAAAAATGTTTTAATCTTAAATGTCACATATTTTCATGTGCAGAACCTCACTTACTAACTCTTTGTCTCATTGTGAACATCTCCTGTCCAAAGTCACAGTATTGGCCCAGACCTCATGATCCTCTGTTGTCTAATCCAAAGACCCAACTTGAACTTGGATTAGTCATAAATAAATTATGATAAATTTGGGGGGCTCACACTGGCTGCTAGGTAAAACTGTTCCTCAGATAAACAATGAATATAAATACTGAGTCTGGAGCCAAGTAATTTGGGTTTGAATCTCAATTTGATTCTTAATTATTTGATCTTTAGTTCAATATTTATAAAAAGGTGTATAATAATAATCATCACCTCAGGAGTTGCTGTGAAGAGTAATCATGCTCAACATTTATTGTATTATTATCAATATTATTATTATCATTGATTATTTAATATTATTAATAACTTAATATCATTGATAATGATAACTTAGTATTACCAGTACCACTACACCCCACATTTCCTCGCTCTTAATCTATTTCATACACACACACACACACACACACACACACAATTTTCTGTACTATTAGGAAAGGTGATTAATTTATACTCATTTAACAATAGTAAATATTAATAGTATTTATTTAATACTTAACATTTATAGATCAGAGTTCTGAGACATTATCTCACTTGATCTTACCACAACTCTAGATGAAAAATAGGGTTGCTATTATTCTTATTTGAGAAGAAAAAAACATAGCTAATCATTAAGAGCAGAGATTAGCACCCACAGCTTTGCCAGGATAATATTAAACCGCTACATTCCTCACTGCTACATATAGGGACACAAGTAGTGAAGAAGCTAAGGACACAATTTTCTTTCCTCTTAAGTTTCTGTAGTATTTTCAGGACTTAGTCATAAACTAGCAGTAAAATAACAAATGGATTATTATGCGTTTGCCATATTAAGATATTGAGTCCTTTAAAGGTCATCTTCATTGTTTACTTTGTTGTGATTATGTTATTTCATCAATGATGTAACAATTATTGCTTTAATAAAATCCTATGATGCCACATCAGAGGTAAAAACTTTTACAGAACTGTAAACAGCAGAGGTGCCTAGAGCTTTATGAAAGAAAGCTGTTTTCTTTAATAGAAGAGGAACAGTCCTTACGTAGGCCTGTGTATCACGTGAGGAGAAAGGAATGCCATTCTTCAAATACTTGTGCTTGCTTCTAAATGAATGTTTTCCATTTTCACATATAGCATTAGTATAAACAAGTAAATATTATAACTCTAAAATTTTAGAGGGTACGATAGCAACTAAGTATGTTAACACTGTATAAATTTACTATGTTTGACTTGAATAAGCATTCCAAGACCCCAGAATGGAATCTGTCTTAGCTAGCAACCTCTGTTGGGTAGAGGATAGTCCTCAAGTGGGGAGAGAAATAGAGAGAGTATCTAACCGAAGGGTAAAGACATTGATTTGGGTTGCAGACATTTACTCACTGGCCTTGAAACCAAGGCAATTCACTTAATCTCTTCATATAGGCTGAGCTTACTTCTTAAGATAAAGGGGATGATAGGACCTGTTCTGTATATTTTATAGAGTTGTTAATATTAAGTGAGATAACATATGTTTAGAGTCCTAAGATTATTTTTTCTTTCAATTATTTTTTTAATTGAAAGTGTAAAGCATGCTCATAAGCATAAGAATCATGAAGCTTTATGTTATTGTAAAGTTTTAGAATAATAATATTGTTTTTAGCAGAAGTTATGGCAAGAACCAAATCCCTTACTCGTTCTTACAGTTTCTTATTTCCATAAAATAAGAGATCAAGCTAGTTTATTTATTTATTTATTTATTTATTTTGGTACGCGGGCCTCTCACTGCTGTGGACTCTCCCGCTGCGGAGCACAGGCTCCAGACGCGCAGGCTCAGCAGCCATGGCTCACGGGCCCAGCCGCTCCGCGGCATGTGGGATCCTCCCGGACCAGGGCACAAACCCACGTCCCCTGCATCGGCAGGCGGACTCTCAACCACTGCGCCACCAGGGAAGCCCCAAGCTAGTTTATTTTTTAACTTAAATGTTTTATATATATATATAAAATTCTCCAGAGGAAGTCACCAAAAATATTTTTAAATAAAATAAATATTGCTCTATGTTTTATTAAAATGAGTGTGAAGAATAAATTAAAGTGTCAAAAAGGATACTGGGAAAATTAATATTTGGTACTTTTCAATCAAAATATTAAAATGAACATTTTGAAACATACATATAACTCAATTCTAAAAATATCCATGAACTTTTCTAATGAATAGACAAAAGCAAGCTTATAAGGAAGTCAGAATTCTGAACTTACTGTTATATTAGCTAACAAGGAATCATTAGAATAATGATTGGATTAGTGAAATTATTTTGTTCAAATAAATTACATGAATAAACAATTGTATAAGTAATGACCAAAAGCAGTGGTATTGAAACAATTACACTGATTAGGTAAATAGGGGTTGAATTAATAATATTAATTGTTGATCCTGTATTGATTCAACAAACATTTTTGAACACCAGTTATATTCGAGGCAGTGAGCTGGATGGTAGAGCTACAAAGACTCAGAGGTCAAAATTCACAGTTTTGTTAGTGACAAAGAAAACTACATAGAGAGTGTATCAATCAGTGTCCTATGGGTCAAAGGTCTAAACAGGGGATCTACAAAAACTGAAACCTGAAAGGCTACTAACTGTAGGAAACAAAGTGCTCAGCCTCTCTAGTAATCAGAGAAATAGAAATTAAGACAAAAAGCTGCATGTTGTCTCTCTGGGATTGGAAAATATTACGAAGTTGCATAATAACAATTGTTTAAAGGTTATTAAGAAACAGGACTTACCTGGTCAGAGTAGGATCCTCTGCAGCTATCCAAGAGAATAATATGACTGTAGTCAGAAGAAGGCTTATACCCATGCCTTCATCCAGTGCCTTGGTCCCTATCTTGGGATATATGATAGGGAAATTTGTAACTCAAGTCCATGACACAATAGGAAAATTTTAATTTCAGCACCATTTCAAGCAGTTTGAGGCAAACTGCATGTCCATCACTAGAGAAATGTATCAGAAAAGATGCTATGATTTACTCACTATGGAATTATCAATAGAAGCAATACATTTGAAATAGCTGGAGCAATATAAAAACATAATATGGAGTGAAAAATAAAAAGAAACAGAACAACATCTAAGACACAGTACCATTTAGTAAATTAAGATCATAAGGGAAAAAATGTATATTTTCCAGAGTTGCATATCTAGCCAAAGAAATAGTACAAGCAACTTGAACAAGTTCTAAAGGAGAGAAGGGGTAATGGGATGTGAGAAATAACAATGAAAAGAAGGAAAACATTGATGAAATAAAAATAAGAGGACCATGCAGAGACTGATGAGGATGTTGGGTATAGTCTGAGGAATATAATTTACTCAGCTTTCCACTTGATATTCAAATAACTCTAGACAAACAGGCAAATAAGAGCAACAGAACAGAATAAAATGATATGAGGCATGCTATGGAAAAAACAGCGAGGCTAAAAGCTATCAAAAGGGTTTCATAGAGTTGATGATGCCTGAAGGCTGAATAGGAGGCAGACAGGTGAGAAATGTGAGGATGTAAGGATGAGGGGAGGCGGGGGAGGTTCTTTTAAGATACAAGACAAGGATGGAAAATGGCATGAAGTAACATACAGTGTTGTGTTTGGATAACTGCATGTAATTGCCTTTAATGTGGGATATTTAGGGAAGTTCTGAGATACTTCTGGAAAGATGCAAGGGGGGCAAGATTATAAATTTTATCAAGAGTCTAATTATGTCAATGATACAAGTAAGTAGGGCCTAACATAAGGAAATGGGAGTGAAAATGGGAACAAGGTATAACTTCAGAAGATACTTAAAAGGTAGAGTTGACAGGTCATGGTTGCAGGAAGTGTGGGAGAGGCAGGAAGCCAGGAGATGGCTAAGAATTTTAACTTGATGGTAATAGGATTCACAGAGATGGGTAAAACAGAATATGGAGAATTTTGAAACAAAATATGGTAAATTCCATTCCATCAAAACTACTTTCCTAATTAAACTCTTCAAAGTTTCTCCATGACTTAGAGATTAAATTCAAATTCCTTATGTTTTCCTTAAGAAATTTATGATGAGACCTCTGTCAATGAATTGTTTTAATGTTTCTAGGTGGTTTTTTTTTTGCTGTAATATTTCTGAACGGACGTCCTTGAGTAGACCTCTTGCACATTTTTCTAACTATAGCTGAAATATAAATTCCTATATGTAGTATTCCTGAGACAAGTGTTTCTTCAATGTTAAATTTTTATAAATGTATTTACATTTTTAGAGATATAGATATGGTTCCCTGCAAGGAAATTACCCCAATAACTCCAACCAATAATGTCCAATAATTTTAACAACTGTGGATGAAGAAATGGTTTCCACTGTTTGTGTCTGCATTTTCTTTTCTCACTCTATATTACAGTTGTCTTTGGGTGACTTGGATTTGGGTGTCTTTGCCTTTTAGGGTGCTTAGAATGATGAGTTAGGGTCAGGATAGTAGGTCATGGAATGACTAAACCACCTCTTATATCCCAACTAATGACAACATATTTGCATTTTTAAATTGTGAGGTTGAATATCTTTTCATATGATTAAAATTTAACATTTAATTTGTCTTTCATCTAGCAAGTATATCAATGTTTTAGATTGTTAGTCTTCTCATCTTTCCTTATTTCATTTCAAAACATTTTATATTAAGGACATTAGGTAACTTTTTATCACGTGCTTTTACAAATATTGTTTCCCAATTTTTATTTTTACTTTTTTTATGCAAAAATTTCAAATAATTATGTAGTGCTCACATATATTTTTCTTATGGCTTCTGAGTTTTGGGTCTTGTTTATTAAGGCCAAATTCCTCCTAAGTTCTTGTTTTTTAAAAATATACTTGACGATAACTTGCTTTCCAAGAAGAATAATCCATTTCGTTTAAATGCTATTTGTACTATGAAATAATTTTCTACATGAATTTCAAGGGAAAACCACTGACCCGTCTGTATTTCTTTGTAATTAGGGGGACCTGAATGAATAGAGATTTCTCAATTTCAAAATGCCAACAAATAACTTCTCAACAATGCTTACTTTCTGATACACACAACTCATTGATTTTGTCAACTTGGGCCACTTCCTTCAGAGGTTGTGTCCCCAGAAATATGTCATAGCTCATTTGATAAACTCAACTTTCTTTCCAGTGTCCCTTATGAAAGATTGCTCAATTGTCTCCAGACTTTGATGATATTATCTGAAAATGGTGAACATGTGTTTACTTAAACACAACAGGGTTGGGCAGCAGAAAGTGCACTCCAGTTTAATAATTGCTCCTTTACCAACGCATCACTGCCACCAGAGCGTATGCCTCTCACAGGCAAGGACCTTGTCTTAATTATCAGGGAATACCCAGAGTATATCATAATGCTTAATCCTGAGTTACTTAATAGGTATGTGAGGACAAAGTGAATGAGTGAATGATTGAACAAACTAAGGTTCATAGTCTTATCTCTATCATTCACTTGATGTGTGACCTTATATAAATTAGTTAATCTTTCTGGGCTTCAGCTCCCTGTTCTGCTGAACAAATATAATTTCTAGCTTGACTGTACCAAAGATTTGTCTGGAAGAACAATAAGATAATAGACTTGGTAGTGATTTGAAAAAAAATCAGAAAATTCGTATAATCATATCAATATACATTTGATAAATAATTTCTTTTGCAGGATATGGAATATTGCTAACTACATAGAATATGCTATGTGGCACTAACTACAAGTGTAAAATGGAGATCAGAAAAAAATAATACCCACTGGGGGGAATGTATTGGCTAAAAGGAGTATCATTATTATCTTTATTATTATCATTATCAGTATTATTATGAAAAACACTTAGAGAAACCTGGTGGAAAAAATCACACACAATATTATATGTTTTATGCTTCCCCCATAATTTAGTCCTCCTATTGGTTTATTAATTTTTATGTCTATACCAGAAATCTCCTGATGCTTTGGAAAGTGTTTTGTATAATTTTGGCTTATTTAGTTCAATTCATCAATATTATGCTCAGTTAAACTGACTGATGACAGATAGATAGATAGATAGATAGATAGATAGATAGATATTCAGTTCTAGATATGAACATATTTAGAATGTCATCAGACTACATTGCCAGCCTGAAAGGATCTTTTGAATCCTTCATTTAAAGTCTTTGCTTTTCATAGGGGGAATTGAGGCAGGTAGTCACAATAAACTTGTAGGAGAAAGAAGGAAGATTTTGGAGTAAATATGTAGTTCAAAAGAGAGAAATCTGATATATTTTCAAGCAATGTTTATATTATGTATTTGTTAATTTTATTCTATTTCCCTGCAGGTTTAAATGTGTATTTGGCTACTTGGCTACTGATTAGAGAACACAAAATGAATAACTCAACAAACTCCTCTAACAATGGCCTGGCTCTGACCAGTCCTTATAAGACATTTGAAGTGGTTTTTATTGTCCTTGTGGCTGGGTCCCTCAGTTTGGTGACCATTATTGGGAATATCCTGGTCATGGTCTCCATTAAAGTCAACCGCCACCTCCAGACCGTCAACAATTACTTTTTGTTCAGCTTGGCCTGTGCTGACCTCATCATTGGTGTTTTCTCCATGAACTTGTACACCCTTTACACTGTGATTGGCTACTGGCCTTTGGGACCTGTGGTGTGTGACCTTTGGCTAGCCCTGGACTACGTGGTCAGCAATGCCTCCGTAATGAATTTGCTCATCATCAGCTTTGACAGATATTTCTGTGTCACAAAACCACTCACCTATCCAGTCAAGCGGACCACAAAAATGGCAGGTATGATGATTGCAGCTGCCTGGGTCCTCTCCTTTATCCTCTGGGCTCCGGCCATTCTCTTCTGGCAGTTCATTGTAGGGGTGAGAACTGTGGAGGATGGGGAATGCTACATTCAGTTTTTTTCCAATGCTGCTGTCACCTTTGGCACGGCCATTGCAGCTTTCTATTTGCCTGTGATCATCATGACTGTGTTATACTGGCACATATCCCGAGCCAGTAAGAGCAGGATAAAGAAGGACAAAAAGGAGCCTGTGGCCAACCAAGATCCAGTTTCTCCAAGTCTGGTACAAGGAAGGATAGTGAAGCCAAACAACAACAACATGCCTGGCAGTGATGATGGCCTGGAGCACAACAAAATCCAGAACGGCAAAGCTCCCAGAGATGCTGTGACTGAAAACTGTGTCCAGGGGGAGGAAAAGGAAAGCTCCAATGATTCCACCTCAGTCAGTGCTGTCGCCTCTAATATGAGAGATGATGAAATAACCCAGGATGAAAACACAGTTTCCACTTCCCTGGGCCACTCCAAAGATGAGAACTCAAAGCAAACATGCATCAAAATTGTCACCAAGACCCAAAAAGGTGACTCATGTACCCCAGCTAATACCACCGTGGAGGTAGTTGGTTCTTCAGGTCAGAATGGAAATGAAAAACAGAACATTGTTGCTCGCAAGATTGTAAAGATGACCAAGCAGCCTGCAAAAAAGAAGCCTCCTCCTTCCCGGGAAAAGAAAGTGACCAGGACGATCTTGGCCATTCTGTTGGCTTTCATCATCACTTGGGCCCCATACAATGTCATGGTGCTCATTAACACCTTCTGTGCACCCTGCATCCCCAACACAGTGTGGACGATTGGTTATTGGCTCTGTTACATCAACAGCACTATCAACCCTGCCTGCTATGCACTTTGTAATGCCACCTTCAAGAAGACCTTTAAACACCTTCTCATGTGTCATTATAAGAACATAGGCGCCACAAGGTAAAACATCTTTGTAAAGAAAGAAGGTAGTCAAGGGGAGCTTGGCGAAAAGAAACAGAATAAAAGAGCTCCTAGTTTTCAAATCTCTGCCATTGCACTTTATAGTCTTATCATGGAATGTGCAATTAAGGAGCCCAACAGTGACACTCTTATGGTGCCTATGCTCCAGTTTGAAACTTGCACCTTATAAACCCTGTCAGTTTAGGAGCAAGGAGACCATTAAGGAGACATGTTGGAACTGTGGATTTAAGAAATGATCTATGCTTTCTCATACTCTCTTGAAGAAGGGCTTCTGAATCTATAATTTTATCTCTGCACAAAAAAGAATAATAACCTCACTCCTGTTTTTCATTTTTTTGTTCCCAAGTGTCCATATGAGGATGAAATGCCACAGTTACAAACTAACCTGGAGAGTTAAACATAAAGAAAGCCATTATACAATGGCGAAGTGAACAAAGAAGATCAAAAAAGGATGTAGAAATGGCCTCCGGAGTGTTTAACGTATATTATTCTCTTGTTATGGTTTTATGTGGAGAATTGCAACATAATAAATGCTTATCTTTTTTTGCCTTTCCCACCATCAAAAGAGAGCAAACAAAAACAAACAAGAAGCTTAATTACATCATTATTTTTCTCATATGGCATTGGTTTTTATACTTCCCTGTTTTACATTGTGTAAGGGCAAAATCTGCAGGACTTTCACTAAATACAGAGACAGCCATGAAAAAGGGTATTTCACCCCTGTCTACTGTGTCTTTTGCATTCTTTGGGGGTATAAAACCCTATGAGAATTTAGTTCACTTATGATTCTTCATGTGAAATATTTTCACCAATCTGGTTTTCTACTAAACTAGCTTCTTATTTTAATAGAATAGCCTACTTAATATATAAACATGCTTGAGAAACCACAGTCATTTTTTAAATTGAGGTTTCATCAAATTGAACAATGGTCATTCTTGTTGGAGAAAGTTTACTGAGGTCAGGTGAATTTTGAGGTAAGAAAATAGAAGGTTGAAAGGGCATCCTGTTTCAACCTGATCTGCCTAACCTATGTATGACATGCTAACTTGTAAACATGAACTCCTGGCCTTTGTCAGCAGGAAGATGCTGCTTTATTCATCTGGAATCTTAAATAGGATTAACTTATTCATGTGGCACCAATGACTTTTGGGTCAGTCCCAAGAGAATAAAACCTTCTCCTCAATGCTTGCTAAAGGATGATACTCAACTTACAGATAAGTGAGGTTTATAACCATCCTATGACCTATGGAGGGAAAGAAAAATAGAGTAATTAAAAAACATATACTGAAACCACCTTTTTTTCCCCTCAAATCATCAGTTCTCCCTAAAATTTTTTAACTTCAAACTTCTGTCAATAGGAGTAGTAATCTTTATGGCAGAAATGTTATGGATACCTAAACAGGCCAAGTGAGCTCAGCAAAATCTTAAAGAACACAAGTGGCTGCACCTGTGCCACTTCTCACCATTTTTTAAAATTCTAGACCATAGAAAAGTCATATCAGAAATGATTACCCAACGGCGGCTTTATATAAATCTTGTCTATGTAAGACTTTTTATTGGTACCCCAAATAAATATACAATTATATTGACTCACACTTAGTTATTTTTACCCCTCAACTTTTTTTCCTTACTATATTTGCTATAGTCTTCCAGTCAGATTTTTTAAAGATGGCCCAATCAATAGAAATCAAATTTATAAAACCCTTTTCAAATTTCACATTTTGCATTTTAGATTTATGGGCTTTATGATAACTTGACCAGTAATATCCATGTGAGTTGCATGATGAATTTGTCAGTATTAGACTTTAGCACTTCAATTAGAGTTATTTTGTGTGACTTGCCTCACTGATGGCATCTCAAAAATGTTGAGAGCTGAAAAAAAAGCACAAGGCAAATAACAACAAAAAAGAACAATTAGTAAGAAGCAAATTGCCAATAATTTTTGTATATAACTTATCCTTTATAAAAATAACTTCTTGTTTCAACAACTTCAGTCATTCTTCCCCAACTAAATCTTCTATTTATAAACATATAGCATCAGTTCATACAGATATCTTTATTCTACCTTAATGTAAACTTTTACATTTAAAATCCATATTTATTTTTATTTTGTTTCTTCAAGTCAACGTATCATTTTAGTTGGGATGAACTCTTTGGATTCAAGGATTGAGGATTCAGGATTTGGGTCCTTTTTTGCCTTCTCTAGCAATCTAACTCATCGTGAATCAAGCTGCCTCTTACTCTCCATTGCCATTACATGCTTTCCTTTCTTCCTTCTATTCTTGATCTTCACCGTATCTACCACAACCTTATTGAAAGAGAAACAATCAAAAATTAAAGAAAGGAATTGAATATAGACTGACACATCATGGAAGCTTTGTAAACCGGAATCAGAAAAATGGAAAGAATACTGAAAATAGTAGATGATTAGAAAGTTATGGAGACTGCATCCAAAAGCTTGCATTAACTATTGCTGGATTTGTCTATTTCAGTGGCTCCCAACTAGGGGCCATTTTTCCTCCCAGGGGCCATTTAACAATGTGTGGAGACATTGTTGGTTGTCACAACTTGAGGGAGGGCTATTGGCATCTAGTGAATATAGGGGCCAGGGATGCTGCTAAACAGCTTACAATGCACAGGATAGACCCCACAACTAAGAATTTTTTGGCTCAAAATGTCAGCAGTGCCAAAGTTGAGAAACCCTGGCCTATTTTAAGGGATTCGAGAGCTTGCTTTATATAAGTGGGAAAATAATCCTGTTTCACTCTTAGAATATCAATGCAAATTGTTCATCTGTTTGAAAAAGGTAATGTTCACCAATCATGTATCAGACGCACTGTCATCCATTGAGTCTGGTGTATTTGTAATTCACAGACTGGGAACGCAGGACACATCTATATAGCCAAAATCACCAGACCATGCACATAGCACATTGTTTCCAACATCTTAATGTCCACTTATGATTGCCACAGTGTCCAGTCAATTGAAGTTGAAGTAGTTGGCTATTAAAATGGTTGCAGTTGATATGTTCACTTTCTATTGGAGCTGCTATTTTTCCTGTGAAAAACCTTAACAGCCTCTTTCAGAAACAATATGATTCATCTCCTTTATCTTCACTGGAAAGGTAAATATCTGTCAAGAACTTCTTCTTTCCTCATAGCAATAATGTAAATATCCCAGAGCAGTCTTATAAGAAGAGGAATTTAAGAATGTGAAAAAGCTAGTTCATTTCTTGAAAAAAGAAATGATTGCCTTTTTACCAGTTCATCATTAATTTAATGTCAGCTCCCAAGTGGTAGGACAAAGTCATCAGTATAATAAGCCACATAGGATAAGCTTTCTGGTTTGAATATCAAAGCTGGAGGTCCCACATACTCCTGCTCTTTGTCCATTCACCACTTTTTTGACCCTAAACATCTGACATTGGGAGAGACGGGAGTTCAAAACGATGGCAACATATACCTAGAAATGCAATCTACTTTTATTTTCTCCTACTTAGTTCACTGGTAGTTGCCTTTTCCCCAGTTTGATAGTATCCCTTTCAACAATCACAGCACTGGCGTTGCAAATAGATTAGGGAAGCACCCAAAGCTGGATGAATTGTGCAAAATGTATGTTCAGCATGTATATATAATACCATGCCTCTTAAATATGCTTCTCTTAAAAGGGTGCACGCTACAGCATGAACTGTGTGCATATTTGATGTATCTTCCTGGAATATGCTGTATGCTTAATATACATATTCTATAAATAGAGTAATAAAATGTATAATAGAAATACATATTTCTGTATGCAAATAAATATATTATACACAAAGTCTGAGTATGTAATATGATATATGTTGCTTCAGAGTAACAAAAGTAGATTTTATACACCCAATTTTGAAAGAAAGTAGTATTTGCTTTTGAAGGAAGACATTAAAGAACATCCAAAACCCTACCCATATTACTATTACACTGTGTCATAATCTTTGGAAACATAGCACTTATTTTAAATATCTCTTGGAGGAATATATTAATAAATCTTCGGTGTCACCCCACGTGACAACAATGCTTTTTGCCTCTGTGTTCCTGACAGTCCTCTAGAATCGTCCTGGCTGTTTCTGTTCCAACAGCTGTGTTGATCTCACGTCTGATTGCCTGATGAGATTGCAACCAATTCATTGACATACAGCTTCGCTCTCCTCCAAATTAACTGATTTTTGTGAAATAAAAAATAATCATACTGGGAGGAAGGGATGACCTTCAGAATGTTTTACACTTTTAAAAACAAGGAAAAATTGTACAACCACTGTATGTTATGAACCACTCTTTTCAGTTTGGGGCCAGTACAGCACCCCATACATTAAAGGCCAAAAATTTTTATTGTAGTATGATATTGAAAGTTTCTCCAAGAAATTACAAAATATATAGTTTGTTTCTAAGTGTCCTACATTTTCTCCATAGCAATTATCATCCTTTCCTTGTCCACTCAACTACCCACATTCCTCAGAACATTTTCTTTGGTCCATTAGCACAAGTCCTTACTTAGCAAACATTGTCATGATGTTAGCTGATAGTGGGCATGCAATGCCAAGAGATGCTTGCATTTTAATAGAAAAAGCGTAAACACTGAACATTTGAAAGATTCCTATTGGAATCTTTAGATTAAAGATTTCCTTTAGATTAATCTAAAGATAATCTTTAGATAATCTTTAGATACCAATGCATGAAATGGGAGAGACTCTTTTCAGTGAACTCTAGTTTTCTTTGAATTTTATGACATTCTTGGAAGGCCACCCACTTCCGAAATTTTCCCTTTTATACCATAGTCCACCCTTGTGAATTACTGTTCCTTATGTAAACCAAAATCATTTCTAGAAAAAAAATTGGATTTTCTGTCAATTCTCATAGTTTATTATTGTTCCAGTGAAACGTTCTCAATTCATTTTTTAGAATTTGAATTGAATACTGTATTGATGTATTGTCAAATGCTATTCCTGACTAGGTGGTTGGAAATACTGAGAGGAGGAAAACATCTTGCCATCATAATGGAAGAAGTTTCCACTTTATAATATATGTCAGTCTTTTTCATCCAAAAATGGAGGAAGCACAATGTGGTAAGTTGTGGAATATAGATAGATATTTATTAAGTAGTGACATTCTAGAATATCTATACTTTGGCTTCTTAAACACACACACACACACACACACACACACACACACACACAGTGAGTCATGGGAAACTGTGAAGGAAAAAAGGCACCCATCTTCTGTACTTGCATTTACCCAGCAGCTCATCTGAATCCTTAAACTATACATTTACTGAAAATGTGGATATGTTTGGAAGTAATATTGAAGGATTTTTTAAAATGAATATTGTTTTCAAGTTATTATTATAAGATAAGGGATGGTGTTAGTGAATATCTCATCCCCCCCCCTTTTTTTTTCTCTTGGCCACAACCTGCAGCATGCAGGATCTTAGTTCCCTGACCAGGTATCAAACCCATGCCCCCTGCATTGGAAGCTTGGACCACCAGGGAAGTCTGGTGTTAGTGAATAAATTGTGTCTATGTCCAGAAAGAATTACAATGGATTGCAGAGGTGGATAATTTAAATCTGCATAATTGTTGGACTATTTGTATATAAAAATGTTATAATTCACTTTATCCTTAATTATCTTCAACAAAGTAAGTCTTACTCTCCTTACTGCCCTTGTATGTAAGGTGGGTACTTAACATTTGTGACAGTATGAGTATCTTTACTAGGGCCATATTATATTATGCCTTACGTCAGAAGTTCTCAAAAACTTTAGCCCACAATAGAATCACCTGCAAGTTGTTGGGCCCTATTAGCAGATCTGAGGTGTGATCTGAGAATCTGTTTCAAATAAATACCCAAGTGATCCTGATGTGGACCACAATTTTAGAACAACTGATTTTTTTTAACATCTTTATTGGAGTATAATTGTTTTACAATGGTGTGTTAGTTTCTGCTTTATAACAAAGTGAATCAGCTATGCATATACATATATCCCCATATCGCCTCCCTCTTGCATCTCCCTCCCACCCTCCCTATCCCACCCCTCTAGGTGGTCACAAACCACCGAGCTGATCTCCCTGTGCCATGCGGCTGCTTCCCACTAGCTATCCATTTTACATTTGGTAGTGTATATATAAATCCATGCCACTCTCTCACTTCGTCCCAGCTTACCCTTCCCCCTCCCTGTATCCTCAGGTCCATTCTCTACGTCTGCGTCTTTATTCCTGTCCTGCAACGTAGGTTCTTCAGAACCTTTTTTTTTTTTTAGAGTCCATATATATGTGTTAGGATATGGTATTTGTTTTTCTCTTTCTTACTTCACTCTGTATTACAGACTATAGGTCTATCCACCTCACTACAAATAACTCAGTTTCGTTTCTTTTTATGGCTGAGTAATATTCTATTGTATATATGTGCCACATCTTCTTTATCCATTCATCTGTCGATGGACACTTAGTTTGCTTCCATGTTCTGGCTATTGTAAATAGTGCTGCAATGAACATTGTGGTACATGACTTTTTTTTGAATTATGGTATTCTTAGTGTATATGCCCAGTAGTGGGATAGCTGGGTCATATGGTAGTTCTATTTTTAGTTTTTTAAGGAGCCTCCATACTGTTCTCCATAGAACAACTGATTTTTATAGTCTAATGAAAACTTTTACCAAAGCATTATGATAATTAACAAGGCATCTATTATTTATGGTAAAAACATGTACATTTAAAATGCTATCCACAGGAAAGTTTTTCTTAGACATAAAGTCTATTGCTTACTTATAAATAGGGTCTTCATATTTTTTCTCTTGGGAAACTTTGAGTGCCATGATTTTAAGATCAGAGTTTAAAAACAACCATACTGATACATTTATGTAAAGATAAATTAGCATATTAAAATTTAAAGATAAACACAGCAGATGCTTGAATTCTATGATATCTCCAATAAAAGCTACTTTAGACATACGCTTTACATGATGTCCATCATATGTTTTTGCACAGATCATGTATGCAAACACATTCTCCTCATATGGGTATTCAGAGTAAATCATTCCATTATTTCATCATTTAGAATTAGTGGTAATTAATTGGCAATTTAGAAGTAATTCTTCAACCTCCTCTTAATACACATATGCAGTCACACATACTCAGGCATATAAACACACATGCACACTGATACACAGATGCACATACAAATACACATATGCATACAAACACACAAGATTCACCATGTATATCTTGACAGTGCCCAGAGGCATAACTTTTCTACTACTTCCAAAAACATATGGAACTCTACTAGAGAAGGTATTGAACCCTCAGGTCAGCCAAATGATATTGAAGAAAAAATTCATCTGTCTCCTCTGTGCTATGGCCAGTAAACTGCAGAATTTTCTCATAGCCTTTAGGATCATATAAGTCTTAGCTTTGTGTCTGCCACCAATACATCCCAGTCATCTGAAAGCCATGTCTTCGGTGCATGCCAGTGGTTACATGGGATTGTGGTGAGAAAAGATGCCTGAAATACATTATAACACCTAGAAGACATCTACAAATGCATATCATCATGATGGGTGCCACCAAACAGTCTACACTGTACAATATGATGCTTTTAATACCAATGTGACTATCTAGAGAGCTGAGTATAAGAAAAAAATGATAATTTCTCAGCATATTCCTTCCAAAAATCCCTCTCAGGCATTCTTTTTAGGTTTATATCTCTTTATACCTCTGAATGGTATAAAAACTTAGGAGTGACATTTACTTCAAATATGCAACAGATGGTCAAATAGTCAAAATGTCTGGTATCCTGAAAAACAAATAAGACTGGAATGCAAGTCTCATCTTACAGAAAAAGTAAAATTATCAACCAGATTATTTTTACTTTTCTTGGGATTCTCACTATTCTGTTTATGAATAAAGGAGTACAGGAGGTCATTTAAAGACCAGATATTAAATGGCTGAATAAAAGCATTTTACTTTTTCTCAACCCTACACAGAAGCAATAATCTAAAAAGTTTTTTACTTAAGCAGAAAAAAATAACCATAAGGAATAAAATTAAGAATGAACCAGGTGGGGCTTCCCTGGTGGCGCAGTGGTTGAGAGTCCGCCTGCCGATGCAGGGGACATGGGTTCGTGCCCCGTTCTGGGAAGATCCCACATGCCACAGAGCGGCTGAGCCCGTGAACCATGGCCGCTGAGCCTGCGGGTCCAGAGCCTGTGCTCCGCAACGGGAGAGGCCACAGCAGTGAGAGGCCCGCATACCACAAAAAAAAAAAAAAGAATGAACCAGGAGCAATAAAAATAAATCCCAATGAGGGAAAAAAAAGTCTTGCCCCTAAGCTCTCTCAAAGGAATAACAATACCTATTTAATAGAAATTCTTTTCTTTTTCCAAATTCTTTGTATTTTTTTTGTATGTGTATTTCCTTCATCTCTTTTTAATATTTTTGGTAAAGTCTCTACTAACATTTCTTTAAAAGTAATTTTTATAAATGTTTTGAGAGGCAAACACAAAAATTACTGTTTCCCTGGAGCTCGTTTTTGATTTTTGCTGTGGTTGACATTGCTACTCCAGAAAGCAAAAAAAGAATTTTTGAAAAACTGCTGATAATGACACATATGCTTTAAATATCAAAACGAAACAACATAGCAAAAATATGGACGAAGGGCAAAAGCTTAGCTGTAAATGAAATAAATGCTGTGTAGAGGATGGTTTCCATTTGTAATGATTTCTGAACAACATAGCATCGATTCTCTCTGTGGTCTTTTGGGCCCTCCCTGTTCACGAGGTGGTGGACACCAGCCCTCAGTCACCCTGTGAGGAGATCTGGACATACTGATGTGCTGTTTTAAACCAGCTGTTTTAAGCGAGGCCCTGTGGGGACATGAGCGGGCACCACCATCAGCTGGGAATTTGTCATGATTAAGTATTGGACCCAAATCTGGAAGACAAAGCCTGACAAGCCTTTTGTTGAAGACGGTGTGTGAGAAGCTCTGCATGATCACAAACTTGGGAGGACAAAGGAAGAACAAAATTATTGGACATTTCAGACATGATGAAAAAGGGAGCTGAAGTTTATGCTCAGTGTGCACATGTCTATGAGGAATCCAGTTTTAACCAATAGTCTTCCATGGCCATGTACAGGTTAGTTTATGTAACAGGCAAACTAGGATTATAAGGTTACATTAGCTTTAATGATTCCTGAAAACCTGTCATGACAAAGGAACCTGGTATCATTCTTGTCTCCACTGTTTTGCTTTTTTATTTAAGAGTGAGAAATACAACATTCATTAGAAAGAAACACACACGTGGTGTAAAGTCTTAGTCTTTTAAAAAATCTTATATTAAACTACAGTTACTTAAATGTATGTGAATTCCAAATCCCATAGTGAGGTTGTTTAATAAAGGCAATGAAAACACTAAAATAGCTGAAGACTGTATATTCTTAAAGAAAACATATGTTTTAGTCTATAAATTAAGTGTAATTCTGATAGGGTTTTAGTCATATATATATATATAGTATACACTATACATATATATATTGCATTGCTATAAATTACATATATTTATATAGGTCTGTATAATCATGTATATATTACGCATTTTATTTATAAAAGGAAAAGAGATGGTAGTAGGAATTTAATGGAAAGTGATTCACAAATACAAGGAGTGAGGCATGAAGCAATGGAAAATATTCAACGTACTGAAGGAGTGTTGGCTTAAGTGTCGATGAGGCATGTGTACAAAGACATTTCAATTTCCAAATTCAGTGCTGAGGAAACAGTGGTGCCAAATCCCAGAAATACTTAGAAAATGATAACAATTACATGCTATGTCCTTGGATGTGTTTTGGCCAAGCTGTATTCTTAAATGGAGCATTATACGAGTCAGAAAACTCAACAATAAAATATTTTTCTCATATGATTGATCATGTTTAGAATACACTTGTGAACATTTTGGAAGTCAGATTCTAGGTACTCCTTGGTATTCTTTAAGAAAGTATACCAACTAGGACAAGTTCCTCACTTGATAAAGTGCTAATTTCAATACAAATTAGCGTGATGTCTATCTAGCTCTACCCTCAAATATTTTCATTTCACTTTCTCTACCACATGAAAACTGCTCCAGAGCACTTTTTCTATCCACTACTTTCCATTTCTCAAATATCTAAAATATTGCATAGAGGGGCTCCAGGTGTGCTCAGGTTTCTAGAAATACTTGGTGGGCCAAGTATGTAGGGAAGCTTTCCTGTTTTTTGCGCTTTCCCCAAATGATTGACTTTGAGACATTGACCTGGAATTCCTCTCCTCTTTCCAAATAAGGAGAAGCAAGTCAAATCCCACTCAAACTACTGCAGAATGTTGTCAGGTATATATAAGAAGTACCACAGTAAATGGGCTTAGAGATGACTATGTCCTTGCCAAAGAGGTGTTGCTGACTCTAGCCCCAGGAAAGGATCCATTCAGACATTTTCCTACTCAAGTTTTTGATAAACTTAGATTCTCCATTTCTCAGGGTTGGTCAGAATGTCTTTTGCCACCTTTTCTCACCTCCATCTAGAAAAAGGAATTCTCTATAGCCTCCCTGATGGTCATTAAGTATTAGCTTCAGCTTTCCCAGCAATGGTCAGTTCAAGTTCCTCAACTACGTACTTGACTCTCTCTTATCTCATTATTCTCTCCAAACACAATCTCATCTGTAACTCCAGCTTTTATTATCCCCTTAAATGTGGTAAGACCTAAATATTATCTCCATCCCGTTCGTCTCCAGTGAACACCAAACTTGCATATCCTATTGTCTATCTACTTCAGAACCCCTCTTGGATATCTCAGACTTACCTCAAACTCACCAGATCCAAACTTTCATTCAGGAGTTCACCCACAGAAGTAGCCCTATTGTGCTGTTTCTTAACCCATCATCTACTTAGTGCACAAAAATGGAAACCAAGCCATCATTCTTGATTTTCACCCAAGCATGCTTCAAATCCTCCCAATTTTACCTCATAAATATCAAATCTATCAAATTATCCATAAGTTTCTCCCATTTCCATTAATGCTACTACATAGTGCAAGTGGCCTAACTGACCCTGCCACGTCAACTCTGACACAATCCCATGCGCCTTGTACCCTGCAGCCAGAGTGATCTGTTCAGAAGGCAAATCTGAACTCCCCTGCTTAAAACCTGTTAGTGAGTTCTTCTTTGGACAATGTCCAGATTCCTTTCTCCAAGCCCTTCATGGGCTGGCCCCTTCCTCCTCTCCATCCTGACCTTTCACCACATTCCCACGCGATTTCATTGCTCTTGCCACATTGCACATGTCACAATTACCCTCATCATTCCCTCTCCTGCCAAAGGACCTTTGCACATGCACTTGGTATGACTTTCTGAAAAGCTCTCCTCACCCTTCACTACCTAGTTAACTCGTAATAATCCTTTAAATCTCAAATCAGGTATGACATTTTCAGAAATGTCTCCCCTGATTTTCTAACTCCATCAAATCCTTCCACATTTTTCACAATTGCAATATTATTTATGTTTGTAGAATATGTGAATAAATTTTTGTCTCTGCCTGTAGACTTTATAATACAAATACCATGTTTGCATTTGTCTACTTGAGACAGTGCCTGATACATGGTCACTGTTCTCTCTCTCTCTTCACTCACTAGTTATTTGACCTTGAGAAAGGCATTTAATTTCTTCGCATATAAAGATTATCCATATTTATATGTATGCAGTAATGCAATAAATTACATATATTTATATAAGCAATATTTTGAGGATTAGAGGTAACTATGTAGAGTTTGAAAAGTTCCTAGCAGACTGCCCCAAAAAGAAGAACATTCAATAAAAGCTATATATTTATAACACTTATTAAACTGGAAATCTGTAATAGAGACTAAAGATTTAAGGACTTTTCGGACTGTACTTTGCAGAGCACTAAGTATCTCATCAACCCACAGGTGCTTTTCTAAAACAAGTGACACCTCTGGACCCTCAGGATCACTTCTTCAGAACAGAGAATTAACTTTGAAACATCCAGAATGCAATTATCATTTCCTTCTGGATATGGTCAAGTTCTTTAATTTAGTTTTTTGCTTGAATAATCATACATATCACAGTAATACAATTATTGGTATCTTACACAGATATAACTCATTTTATATGCCACATATTTTATTACTTAGATCTGGCCATAATTAAATGAGAGGTTATTATACCCATTTTATAGGTAGGGAATTGGAGGCTCTGTGAGACCATGTAATTGCCCAAGGTCACAGCTGGTATGTGGTACAGCCAGGACTCAAATCCTACAAATGGTTTATCACAAGCTGGAAGCACATAGAAGCCACTTGACGTGGTTTCCTAGGTCAAGAACTGGTTTACATCAGCTGGCATGATGTAATTAATTATGCCTCTTGTACCTCCACCCTCAAAAGTGCTGGTTTGGATAATATGTTATATGGTCATCCTTTATTTTGGTGAAGTGGAGGAACACGAGGGCAGCTGCTGGAGAATGGTTTCTGGTCCTGATGATACCATTTTCCAGCTGTACTACCTCAGGAAATCTCATTGGTTTAGTCAAAATATTACATTATTCTAAGCACTTTAAAGATTAAACAAATCACCATCAGAAATATTTTACAGAAGATTAGAATTGACACTAGGGGTTGAAAGTTGATATCTGTGGTCTATGATGCTTTAAGCAACTGCCAAGAGCTCATGTGATTTGAGGATTTGAGATTGATCTGTGTGTGTCTGGGATTAGAGTGGGCACACCACTAGGTAGGTGTTCCAGAGAATTCATGCTATGTGGAGTCTTATTTTGTGTATTAAGTTGAAAGATACATTTAGGAAATTAAATAGAATGCCCCTCAGTAAATTCATTCATCTATCTTTTCTACCTAAAAATACGATACAGGCAAAAATCTAAATCTCAAAAATTATCAAGAAAAGCATGAGTGTTTCAACTAAACGAACAAAAGAGGATGAGGAATGAATATAAACTTGTTTTACACTATAAACAAGGAAAAGAAAAGCACCATCTCTTATTTTAACCAAGATGTGATTTCCATATCTTAGTTGTACTTAGCAGTAAAAGATAAGCACTTTATGACCAAACTGCATATTGTGGCAGAGTAAATCTGTTTTCAGGAATCTTGTATTTCATTATCAAAAATGTAGATAAATTCTACAGGACAGAAAAAAGAAAAAATATAATATTCCTACATTGGTATCCCCTTATTCCTTTCCAGGGAAGATATATGTGTGTGTATATATATATATATATAACACACACACACACACATATATATATATATATATTTCTGTATTGACACCCCACTAGTGTTGTGGTGTTGTATGACAGTAGTGCAGCTCTTAGGAGTTTGAGGCTTTTGATAAGGCAGAACAGCTTTTTTTCACCTTAAAGCTTCCCAAGTTTTTTACAGTTATTGGCATTTTTAGAACTTTTGATAAGATTGTCAGATACTCTGACATTAGTCTTCAAACAGAAGAGTCCCTGCTTACCTCAAACAAAACAGTGAAACCATCATTAGTGAAACAAACACCCCTTCATAACATGTCTAGTGACTTTTTCAGTGAACTGTATTTTACCCCAAACTACTCCTTATACCTAACTCTTAGCAGTACTCATTATTATCCCCCTTTTCAAATGAAGAATATGTGACTTATGAAGTTAAATGATTTGGCCTACACCAATGTGATCACCTGTAAATAAGGAAACAGACTGCTCTTTCACATTTAAAAGAGCACACTCAGGCAGTAGGAAATTAATAGACAATAGGTAGATTTCATATGTGCTTACAGTAGAGGATATTGTATTCCCCTTCCCTAATAAGTTCAAGTTTGTAAGGAAAGTCTTTTAAGAGGTACTGTCAGGTATGAATCAAGAATTTCAGAATATTTTTTTTACTTTATTTATTTTAGCTATAGATTTGTTTTTAACATTTTTTATTGGAGTATAATTGCTTTACAATGGTACGTTAGTTTCTGCTTTATAACAAAGTGAATCAGTTATACATATACATATATCCCCATATCCCTTCCCTCTTGCGTCTCCCCCCCCCACCCTCCCTATCCCACCCTTCTAGGTGATCACAAAGCACTGAGCTGATCTCCCCGTGCAATGCAGCTGCTTCCCACTAGCTATCTATTTTACATTTGATAGTGTATATAAGTCAATGCTACTCTCTCAGTTCGTCCCAGCTTACCCTTCCTCCTCCCCATGTCCTCAAGTCCAAAGAATTTCAGAATATTGTCACAAGATAAGCAAATGCTACTTGAGGTCTTGTCAGTGCAGACCAGTCCCCAAATGGTGTTGGTAGGGCCAGCTATAGATTCCAATGATTAAATTTTAAAATTTATTTCAAAATAATATACGCATTCAAGTGACTACTATATTTGCTTTTCAAGGTAGTTCAGGAACCACCAAGATCTGTTATGTATTTTCCTAGCTAGAATCCAACTTGCTAAAATTAAAATCTTCCCTTTTTAAATTTTTTTTTTTTAATTTTTTGGTGAGGAGAAGAGGATGAAAAAAATCATAGCCATCTTTAGAAATATTCGGGATAAATTCTTATGAAGCTCCTTGAGGTTTTCAAGTTAAATTATTGAATATGAAAACTGAGACTTTAGTTTTTTATTTCCCTTATTCATTCCTAAGAGTTCTAATCATATTTCTTACACCAGTTGCCTCAAGAGTTGGAAATAATTTTTCAATTCAAAGTAGTTATACCTGCAAAGAAGAGTCAGACTGAAGAGATAGATTGGAGCTAAGAACTGTGGCAGACTATCCAGGGTCTTGCACTACTCTTTGTTGGATTTCCTAAACGCTGTCAACACCTTTGTACATAGTACCCTTATTAACCTTTCCTCAAAGCACCTATTTTTAATGGACCATCTGTTACCTACTGCATCCCTAAGTGATAAACAAGGGATATTCATTAAAGCAGAAGCAGAGTGAATGTCTTTAATTTCCATGGAATCCTTTAAAAAGTAATTTAAGACTCCAGTTCAAAAGGATGGATTCAAAAGGCAGAATATCAGGACAGGGACTAGGAATAAGAGAACCATTTGGCATCCAATTTTTTAGAACTATGGTCTAATTTAATGGGCTGGCCAAACAAGTCAGGAGTCAAATATTATTTATTCTTCCATCTGTTCATAAAATCAGTTATTCAGCAAATATTTATTGAGTGGAAATTCTATGCCTGGCTCTGCACTAGGTGCAGTACTACACAAGGAATAGACAAATAGGTCTCTCCATGGAAATAGTGTGGCTGAAGATGAGTGAGTAGGTGGAATTCTCGGAAATGGTCTATGGAGGCACTAGTCTATGGAGACATTGGTCAGGCCATATTGAAGATTTTCATCTTTATCCCAAGCTGTTAATGGGTTATGAAGAGGGATGGCATATGGTCAAATTTGATATTTTAAAATCTCACTCTTGTAGTGGTATAGACAATGGGTGGTGGTGTGCACAGAGAGATCAGTGAGGGAATTTCTGCCTTAAACAGGGCAGTGTTTGAAAGTACTATTTGCTGACATCATTAATGTTCTTTCTTGTGACTGATTTTCACAGAAACATCTAAAATTTAATCATGAGCCATGGTGACTTCAACCATCTCTGGCTTGTGCCAGAAATGTTTTACCTAAAAGAAATGAAATGTTTCCTGTGAACCATCTTTAAGGAAATATATAGACAAAGAAAATTTCAAACAAAAGTTTTAGTGATTACTTATGAGACTACTTGTAAATATTCATTCACCATTATAGTGTGAAATCACGTAAGATTAACGGATCTCCCCTAAAACAGAATATAAAGAATATATTAGCTCTATATAAACAATAACAATAAATAGATGAAAGAACAAATGAACCATCATTCAAATCTTCTTCTACTGGTGATATAAAAATTATATTATCAGCTGTTTTGATTGGAATTTGAACAGTTCAATGAAAACCATTAGAAGAAACCACTGGGAAATTCATATATTGAGAATTTGGAGTCATTGTATTATATAGGCAACAGGACTGGTTCTTACACTAGGCAGGGGTATGGTTACTCTCTTTAGCTGGAGGCAGAGATGATAATATTTTAGGGCATTTGGAAGTATTTCCCTAAGTTTGGGGAAGTCTGTTACATTATTTAGATGCTAAATATCCCATGAGACAATCTTAAGTATTCTGACCTCCTTGTCAGGGCTTAAAAAAAAAAAAAAAAAAAAAAGTGTCAATTTTAGCATGTTACTCTCTGAATCAAAAATAATAATATGTTTGATTTATTTTTTTATCTTACTCCATTTGGTTGTAAATGCTTAAAGGTTAGAAGATAAAAACACATTATAATGCCCATTTATCTCAAGAAAAGATGAAGTTCTTTATAGACACTGTCAATTATAGAATACCCTGTGAAATTAGTGGCTGTTATTAGCTGCCCCCTTTTTCATCTTACGTATCTGAGAAAGATGCTTTAGAAACTTAGGGCTTTGATACCCAAAGCAGAAATCCCAAAGAAAAAGATTTTCATATTTGTCTTGAAAAATTAAAACAAAAATATCTATGCTACAAAAATCTCCCTTCAACAAAGCTTTAAAACAAACTAGGAATTGTTTATATATATATATAAACAATATATGTATATATAACAGAAAAAAATTAATGCCCTTATTATATAAATAGCTTTGGAAATCAATAGTAAAAAGATGAGCCTCACAGAAGATTGGCAAAGTAATGAAAAGGCAACCCCTAAAAAATAGAAATATAAATTAAAGACTTTTAAATGTATAAATGTTTTTATCTTCATCATTAATAAAAATACAAATTAAAACAATAAAGAGATGCCATTTTATAGAGAATATTATCAATTTTTTAAAAAAAAGACATCTAATCTCAAGAAAAGCATTAGTTATTTCCCGACTACTGGTAAACTTGTTAGTAAATTTTTGTTTTCATGAGAAATTTGACAATTTGCAATAAAACCCCCAAAAAGAGCATTTACCTCCCCCAAAATAGAAAAACTAATGAAACAAAGAGCTGGTTGTTTGATTAACAGAATTGATAAATATTTAGCAAAATGGACAATGGGAAAATAGAGAAAAGATACAAATTACTAATAAGGAGTTAAGCAGTATGTATCACTACAGATCTGCAGACATCCAAAGGATAATTAGGGAATGCTGCAAAAAACTCTACATATATAAATTTAGTAACCTAGATTAAGTAGACCATCTCCTTGAAAAACCCAACTACAACTCACCCAATATGAAAATAGATCATTTAAGTAACCCTATAACTATTAAGGTAATTAAATTCATAAGTTTAAATTATTAAAAGGAGGAAAGAAAGAAGCAAAGAAATCTCCAGGTTACAGATGGTTTCACTCAAAAATTCTACCAAACATTTAAAAAAGAATTAACACCAGTTATATACAATCTCTACCTGAAAAAAAGAAGAGATGGGAAAACTTCCCAACTCATTCTGTGAAGTTAGTACTACAAAAACTAGACAAAGCACACACAAAAAAAGACTTCAGACCAACACCAATCATGAATATAGATGTATGATGATAAATTGTGCTTTATTCTAAGAATGCAAGATACTTATTCAACATTTGAAAAATCATTCAATGTAATCCACCATGCTGACAAGCTGAAGAGTAAAAATCATATAATTATGTGATGCAGAAAAGCACTTGACAAAATTCAACATCTATTCATGATTTAAAAATACTCTCAGAAAAAGAGGGGAATTTCTCAACTTGATAAGTGGCATCTTCAAAAACCTATTTGTTAGCATTATACTCAATGACAAAAGACTGAATACTTTCCCCATAAGATCAAGAACAATACAAGAATATCCCATCTTACCCACTCATATTACATAATGCTGGAAGTACTCTCCAGTGCAATAAGGTAAGAAAAGGAAAGAAAAAGCATACAGATCCTAAAAGAAGGAAAAAAAAGCCCCTATTTGCAGGTGACATGATTGGCTATGTAGAAAATCCAAGGGAATGTACCAAAAAAACCTCTTAGAATGAGTCCAGCAGGGTCACACGATACAAGATAAACATACAAAAATCAACTATATTTCTGCATAATAACAATGAACATGAAGACCACTAAATTTTAAAAATATACAGTACCTTTTACAACTACTCAAAAAATCATATACTTAGGTGTAAATCTAAGAAAACATGTACAAAATATAAGATGAAAACTAAACAATGCTGATGAAAGAAATGTTTAAAAAAGATCTAAATTAATATAGATGCATACTATGTTCATGGATTAGAAAACCAAGCAAACTAAGTAAAGATGTCAATTCTCTCAAGTTATATATAGATTTAACATAATTCCTGTCAACATCTCAGCAAGATTTTATTTTAGATATAGAGGAGATTATTCTAAAAATATGAGGAATGGCAAAGGAACTAGAATAACTAAAATAGTTTTTCAAAAGGAAAATAAACTGAAAGGAATCAATCTACTTGATTTCAGGACTTACATAGCCATAGTTATCAAGCTGTGTGGCATTGGCAGAGGGATAGACACATAGATCAATGGAACAAAATAGAGAACCCAGAAATATGCCTATACAAATAAACACAACTGATTCTGACAAAAGTGCAAAAGCAATTCAAAGAAGAAAAATAGCCTTTCTACCAAATCATGCTGGAGCAACTGGACATCTACAAACAAAACAAACAAACAAAGCCTCACACTAAATCTTATACCTTATACAAAATTTAATGAAATTGCATCACAAACTGAAACATAAAACATAAAATTTCAAAACTTAAAAAAACACACAGAAGAAATATCCTTCGTTCTAGAGCTTGGCAAAATGTTCTTAGATTTGACACCAAAAGCATGAGCCATAAAAGGAAAATTTGATAAATTGGACTTCATCAGGATTAAAAACTTTTACTCTGTGAAGGACTCTGTGAAAATGAAAAGGAAAGCTACAGTCTAGGAGAAAATATTTGCAAGCCACATACCTAACAAAGGAATAGTACATAGAATATATGAAGTTTTCAAAACTCAACATTAAAAATTGAACAATCCAATTAGAAAATGAGCGTAGTACATGAACAGACATTTCACTGAAGAGGATATTCAGATGGCAAATAAGCCCATGAAAAGTGTTAGCATCATTAGCTATTAGGTAAATGTAAATTAAAACCACAATTAAATATCACTATACACTTATAAGAATGGCTATAATGAGATATATACATATATATGTGTATAGAGAGATTAAACTCATAAGTTTTCTTCTCTCAGAAAGAGGAAAATCAGTGTTAAGCATCTAAGCATCTCCTCCAGAGTTTGTCATATTGACCATCTGATCACCAAATATCCATTTCACTTTCCCTTCCTCCCTTAAAATTCATCAACTTCTTCCTCAAGGAGGACAGCCATCCTTTCAGTACAACCAGCTCAGCAACAAAAATCTCTTGTGTGATAGGTAGTCCTTCTTTTGTCTGGCAACCTATGAACTAAGAAAAAAATCAAGTTACTTGCACCCACACTACTTTACTCCCCATGTCTGCCACACACATCACAAGTGCAATGGTGAAATAGGAACAGGAATAGCAGAAACATTGGGAGGCACACAGTACAGCAAGGCTGCAGGCCCCTTGGGCAGCATAAAGCCTCCCTATTCTGGGAGAGAGGGAAATGCCTAGATTCTGTTCTAAGGGAAAAATTCCTCTGGACATTGTTTTACAAGGCTACTGATTCCATCTTCAGAGATGTGTATCCTTCTCTATTATTTGGTTGGCCTCGTAAAATGTAGATCAGCCTGTATCCTGCCAATATAGGGAGCTTATATTTTTGTGTGTGTTTGTTTTTGTATGTTGCTCTGAACAAAGAATTTTTGGTGAAAATTGTTAAAAATCTAAGTATCTAATAACAGGGAAGGCAAAATTTTTTAAGTATGAAATGCTATGCAAGTATTTAAAGAAATGAACTAAATAAACATATGTGAGAAAAGGAAGTTGTAATAGGCACACAAAATAAATTTTGTATTTACAAGCATAAGTTAACACAGACACACAGATAAAATGATATTTTACATGTATGTGTAAATAAATGTATGGGAAACATTTTGGAAGATTACACAACAAACTAAAAAAGACCTCATTCCAATAACTGAAAAATCAGAATTGAGAGTGTTTGTCACAGGAAATTAACCTTCCTGGTAATGTTTTAATTTTTAAACAGAGTAAAAATATTACTTGAGGGATTTAAAAAATTGAAACAAGTAATAAAAATAATAACAATTGGAGTGAAAATAAACCAACATGTTAGTAATGGACATTAGTGATCAAAATGTGATTGCATTTTTTCTTTGCTCCATTTAGTATTTCTCTTGTGTTTCTTAGGAACATATCTTCATATTAAAAATTTTAAATCATATAAAACATTCTAATGAAAATCAATTATGATACATTCATAAAAGCAGATACTATCCTATTAAAACCTAGATGGGCTTCCTTGACATGGAAAGTTATTCACACTGTCTGGTTAACTAAGGACAGGTTTCAGAGTAGAACATTATCTTTAAAGTTATAAATTGTCATTGAAAATAATCAATAATCTATAATAAGAATAGAAGAGAGTTTTATTCTAGTCAAACTACGGACTATAGCCTGGGAGACAGTCTCTCAAATAGCTCTGAGGAACTTTTCCAAATAAGCATGGTTTTCAGCACAGTTTTATGTCTTGTCAGACCAAAGAACATCAAAAATGACAGGGTACATTTCTTCAAAGTTTCAATAAAAAGACAGATCAACACATACAGTGACTCAGTATGGCCTTGGCACCAGGAAAGGGAGCCTTATCATCAAAGGAGTACTAGTATTGACATCCCAGGAAGGGAAGCATTTATCTCTACCTTGAAAATGGAATTCTTTACTCCTGGACATTGTACCTTCTGTTTCTGGTTAAAGCAGACGGGCAATGTATGTGTGATAGGCCACAAACCAATCTGTTCTAGTTAGTATCAATCAAGTTTATTATATAATCTTAACTAGTATAAGCCAGAATGACTTCCCCAAACCTCAATATATGATATTTCTTCCATCAGGATTATCATTTGTTTTCAAGAAACAGAAACCCCCACAAGCTAGCTTATGGAGAATTTATTATAAGGACTCATATCTCACAGATATATGCAAGAATAAGAGGCACGTCTTATGGAGACAGAGGTGAGCACCATAAAGTTTACAAAGAAGCTATAAATGAAGGGTCAAAGCTGCCATTCCCTGTGAGGTACAGTTTCCCTCAAAAGCATTTACCACATGAACTACTCCACAGCACAGGCAGCCTAGAATTTAAGTTTTGAATTGAGATATTGTACCTAGTTGCCTTCTTCCTTGATTTCTTTCTTTTCTGGCTAAAAGTGTGGGTGGTCAGTATGCCATACCAAGGACATTTAGGAGTCATCATCTGCATGCCAATGTCTAACTGCCCAGAGATACTCAGCTGCATTTTCAGGTGTTTCACTGCTTCATGGCTCTCGAGGCTGTTGTCCCATCAATTAATTTTATCACTTCAGCTAGGTAGAACCCACCATTTTCAGTGATGTTGCTGAGCTTAGCAACTGGAAAGATATATCATTCATGTCAGTATCTTCTCTACCACTTTTGTAAAGAATACAGCATATAATTTTATCCAAATAACCTCAAACTCTCAGTCTTCAGTGATAATTCAGAAGCAAAATCTCCTGAAAAGAAAATTCCATAATTAAACATAAAAACTTCAATTATATTTGGATTTAATTATAAATAAGCCTCAACACCTTTTGAGCAGATTTGCTTCTCAAAGCCACTATGTCTTTAATCTAAGAAGTTTACTTCAAACAGAAAAGTAGCAAGTACTATTAAATGCTTCCTTCAAAATTTTACTATGAAATATGGAATTAATACAAAATATCTAATTCCTTCTTTCCTCCACATTCTAATGTATCTTCTGAAAGTGGTTCTGAGTCTGCATAATCTGTAAAGGAAAGCTCCTTTTCCTACAGATTTCAGTGTTCTCTGGATGAACATTCGGCTCAAGTGTTTCAAATAAATGCCCTCAGCTATAATGGGATAACCCTGCATTTTAAGCATTTTATTTAACATCTGATAGTAAACTCTTCAACGAAAATTAATTTTAAATGGCTGTACTTTTTAAGGAACAAAACCAGGACAATGATGCTGTAATTTTAAATTAGGCTAAATGCCTGCTTCCCTTTACTTCTCCACGAAAGGCCAAAGACACTGTTCCTTATCTTTAAATTCTGGAAAAAACCAGTCATTAAAATTGTAGCTTCTTTTTTTTTTTTTTTTTTTTTTTTTTTTTGCGGTACACGGGCTTCTCACCGCTGTGGCCTCTCCCTTTGCGGAGCACAGGCTCCGCGGCCACGGCTCTCGGGCCTAGCCGCTTCGCGGCATGTGGGATCTTCCTGGACCGGGGCACGAACCCGTGTCCCCTGCATCGGCAGGCGGACTCTCAACCACTGCGCCACCAGGGAAGCCCATGTAGCTTCTTATAGCACAGAGCTTTTCATATTTCCTTTCTGAACATGCACGTAAGAAATGTTAATTTCAACCCAGATTAAAGATGATTTTTTCAATGAAATCTCAAGAAAAATAACAATGACAACAACAAATAAAACATATCAATGTATTTTTAGACTCATAAAACTATAAATAATTTGTTTTAAATTCCCACTAAAACAATCTCAATGATTTTTATCATTCACAAGATTTGGGAGAAATCCTCGGAGGGGTATTTGGAATTACTACTGCAGAAAAAATAATATAATTGGAGGGAAATATAAGTGCCCATCGGGGAGATGTCCCCCCCCAAATTTTAAATAAACAAGAAACAATTAGCTAAGGCAAGAAGCCCAAGAGATCAGGAGCCTGCTTTCATATTTGTTAACCCAGTATATAGCAAATATTCAATCTCTTAGAATTTATTCAACATCTCATAATATACAGGGCATTGTGACAAGCACTGGATAGAAAGAAAAATATAGCATACTCGAGGCTCTCACAAAGCTTTCATTCCTCTGGAAGAAGGTATGGAAATATTTGATGAACACAAGTTATCCATGAAGGAATGAATAAATAAATGAATGAGTAAATTGACAAATATTCCTCTATGAGAAAAACTTTATACAGAAAGAGATCATTTAAACAAGTATCCTTCAACAAAAAAATTAGACAATACCTATAAAATTACTGATAACCATTGTGTGAATTGAATGTTCCAGTTTGATTTGTTTATAAATGTAAACATCTGGTTATCAGACCTGCTATAACAATTTGTCTGTTCAGCACATTGCTGAACCCACAGACTTAGAATAGGGTCTTGCATGTAGCTGCTGCTCGGGAGATATTTGTTGGATAGCTATAAAATGCACGTAATACAGTAAATCAAAATACATTTTAAAAAACACCCCAGGATCATCAAGCTCTAGGATCAAGTCATCGAGTCAATGGTAGAAACCAAAGTACTTTTTGAGCTATAAGGATTTCCAATCCCTGTTAACTGAATAAATTTGGAATTTTAAAATATAAGGAAAGCAAAGTTGCCTTCCTATTAAAAAATTCAATAAAGCTGACATATGAGTTCATGAATAAGGAATGTTACATATGAGATTTCTGTTCCACTCAACGCGTCCCCCACCAGAAATCAAACCATTTCTATCTATCTATCTATCTATCTATCTATCTATCTATCTATCTATCATGTAACTGTCTATCTATCTGTCATCTATCTATCTGTCATCTATCTATCATCTATCTATCTGTCATCTATCTGTCTATCTATCTATCTGTCATCTATCTCTATCTCTATCTCCCTCCCTTGTCCTTGATATTCAGAGGCACCATGAAGTCGGCTGGAAATGGTAAAAACTCAAGTCCAAATTCTTTCTCACATTACCACTTTTCCATCACTCTATATTAGTATGCACAGTAGATAATATGCTATGAAAGTCACCTACCAATAACAGGGCAATCTTTGCATACTAATATGAGTGGGCAACAGCCATAAAGAACAGATTACTACTCGTATTGGATGAAGCTAATAAGGGAGCCTTGGGCTAAATAAGTGACAGATCCTCATTTTTATGCATCTATTCTACCCTCCTTTGACGCACCTCTCTGCTTTCATTATATTGCACTCAAAGTAGAAAAATCAGCATCAATTTATGAAAACAATTTGACATCTATTCCTGATATTCCTGCTAGTTCCCATATCTACTCTGCAATTGTTATATATGAATAATTATTCTATTAGTAGAACAATCATATTTGGCTTTTTTTGTCCTTGAAATTAACCAATGGCTTTTTTGGGGATTTAAGGTAAAATATATTCATCTTTCTGGAAAGCCAATTCTTAAATGCCTCAATAAATTAGATATAGTGGGTCTCGAAACTAACTACATAATAAATTCCCCTATGAAGATCTTAAAATAATACCAATACCTTGGTGTCACCTCAGAACAATGGAATCTGAACCTCTGAGAATGTGACTCCAGCCTTTATATTCTTTTAAGCACACTAGGTACTTGATAAACAGTAAGAGTTGAGAACCATTAGCTGTGTTTATTCGTTCAACTCTGAAGAACCAAGTTTACATTTATGAACATTTTTAAGACCATAAACACCAAGCATGTCTTTGGAATACATGTATTCCAGCATGTAAGGAGAACAGGAATAAAAGTTTCTGGGTGGAGCAAATACTTTCCCACTTTATAGGGAAAGCACTTATTCTAATATAGACACCAAAAATGTAATCTGTATAAGGATACTATCTTAAGTTTTGAGTGGTTTTTTTTTTTGCTTTTTATTTTGGAATAATTTTAGATTAACAGAAAGTTACAAAGATAGTACAGAGAATTCCCATATACCCTTCACCCAGCTTCCCCTAATGTTAACATCTTACTTAACCATAACATAGTTTTCAAAACTCAGATCTTAGCATTGTCCCAATGCTATCACTTAAATTACAAGTCTTAATTTGGGCTTCTCCAACTTTTCCACTAGTTTCCCTCTTCTGTTCCAGAATAGAGTCCAGGATACCCATTTGCGTTTAGCCAGCATATCTCCTCTGTGAGAGTTTCTGTCTTTTCTTGATTTGTATGACTTTGACACTTTCGAAGAGTATTTGTGAAATATTTGCTAGAATATCCCCAATTTTGACTTGCTTAATGCTCTCGCATAATTAGACTAGTATTATGGATTTGGGGGGAAAAGCCACAGAGCTGAGGTGTCCTCTCATTGCATCAAATTAGAGGGTGTATGATAATATGACTGGTTACTGGCTATGTTATCTTGATCGCTTTGTTATGGTGGTGTCTGTCAAGCTTCTCCACTATAAAATTACTACTTTTTTCCTTTCTATATGCTATTTCTTGGAAGTGAGTCACTAAGTCCAGTCCATACTTAAGAGGAGGGAATTAACTATTATTTGGAGTTCTTCTGTAAGGATCATTTGTTCCTTCTCCACCATTTATTTATTTCTTCAAGTGTTTATCAGTATGGACTCATGAGTATTTATTTTATACTTTGTGATATAATACAATACTATCATTACTTATTTTGTTGCTCAAATTGTTTCAACTAGGAACACTTTGGAAACACTTTGAAGTTGGCTCCTGTGTCAATTTGATAAACCCCATTTTTATTTGTTTGGTTTGGTTTGAGCATTTTTTTACTTTCTGGCATTAACAACGATCTCTATGCTCATCTTGTGTTTTCCATTCCCCAGTCCTAGAATCATCCATTTCTGCAAGGAGCTCTGTTTTCTTTTATTGGAATATGGTCTTTAGAAGCTAAGATCTGAATACTATATGTGCTCTTTATAATTGGAGTGTCACTGTGGTGAGTTTTTAAAAGCTGTTTTCTTTTTCACTCAGCATTCATGCCTAAATCCTGCCTTATGAATAAATATAAAAATTCTCAGAATCTACACATTCAGGTGGAAATACGATTCACTGTAATTTTGAGACAAAAATTCTGTTTCTTACACTGGTGCTAGGTACCTGGAAATTTTTATTATCTTGGCTTTCTACTTCTAGACATTTTTTTTGTTAGTCTCTGCTTTATAACAAAATGAATCAGTTATACATATACATATGTTCCCATATCCCCTCCCTCCTGCGTCTCCCTCCCACCCTCCCTATCACACCCTGCCAGGCGGTCACAAAGCACTGAGCTGATCTCCCTGTGCTATGCGGCTGCTTCCCACTAGCTATCTACCTTATGTTTGGTAGTGTATATATGTCCATGCCTCTCTTTCGCTTTGTCACAGCCTACCCTTCCCCCTCCCCATATCCTCAAGTCCATTCTCTAGTAGGTCTGTGTCTTTATTCCTGTCTTACCCCTAGGTTCTTCATGACATTTTTTTTCTTCTTAAATTCCATATATATGTGTTAGCATGCAGTATTTGTCTTTCTCTTTCTTTTTTTTTCTTTTTTTATTAGTCTCTGCTTTACAACAAAGTGAATCAGTCATACATATACATCTGTTCCCACATCCCCTCCCTCCTGCGTCTCCCTCCCTCCCACCCTCCCCATCCCACCCCTCCAGGCAGCCACAAAGCACCGAGCCGATCCCCCCGCGCCACGCGGCCACCCCCCACCATCCATCCACCCCACGCCCGGCAGTGTATACACGTCCATGCCTCTCCCCCACCCCGTCACAGCCCGCCCGCCTCCCCATATCCCCAAGCCCACCCCCAGCAGGTCTGTGTCTCTATTCCTGTTTTACCCCTAAGTTCTTCATGACATTTTTTTTCTTAAATTCCATATATATGTGTTAGCATATGGTATTTGTCTTTCTCTTTCTGACTTACTTCACTCTGTATAACAGACTCTAGGTCTATCCACCTCATTACAAATAGCTCAATTTCATTTCTTTTTATGGCTGAGTAATATTCCATTGTATATATGTGCCACATCTTCTTTATCTGTTCATCCGATGATGGACACTTAGGTTGTTTCCATCTCCGGGCTATTGTAAATAGGGCTGCTATGAACATTTTGCTACATGACTCTTTTTGAATTATAGTTTTCTCAGGGTATATGCCCAGTAATGGGATTGCTGGGTCATATGGTAGCTCTATTTGTAGTTTTTTAAGGAACCTCCATACTGTTCTCCATAGTGGCTGGACCAATTCACATTCCCACCAGCAGTGCAAGAGTGTTCCCTTTTTTCCACACCCTCCCCAGCATTTATTGTTTCTAGATTTTTTGTTGATGGCCGTTCTGACTGGTGTGAGATGATATCTCATTGTAGTTTTGATTTGCATTTCTCTAATGATTAAAGATGTTGAGCATGCTTTCATGTGTTTGTTGGCAGTCTGTATATCTTCTTTGGAAAAATGTCTATTTAGGTCTTCTGCCCATTTTTGGATTGGGTTGTTTGTTTTTTTGTTATTGAGCTGCATGAGCTGCTTATAAATTTTGGAGATTAATCCTTTGTCAGTTGCTTCATTTGCAAATATTTTCTCCCATTCGGAGGGTTGTCTTTTGATCTTGTTTATGGTTTCCTTTGCTGTGCAAAAGCTTTTAAGTTTCATTAGGTCCCATGTGTTTATTTTTGTCTTTATTTCCATTTCTCTAGGAGGTGGGTCAAAAAGGATCTTGCTGTGATTTATGTCATAGAGGGTTCTGCCTATGTTTTCCTCTAAGAGTTTGATAGTTTCTGCCCTTACATTTAGGTCTTTAATCCATTTTGAGCTTATTTTTGTGTATGGTGTTAGGGAATGATTTAATCTCATACTTTTACATGTCCCTGTCCAGTTTTCCCAGCACCACTTATTGAAGAGGCTGTCCTTTCTCCACTGTACATTCCTGCCTCCTTTATCAAAGATAAGGTGACCATATGTGCGTGGGTTTATCTCTGGGCTTTCTATCCTGTTCCATTGATCTATATTTCTGTTTTTGTGCCAGTACCATACTGTCTTGATTACTGTAGCTTTGTAGTATAGTCTGAAGTCAGGGAGCCTGATTCCTCCAGCTCCATTTTTCTTTCGCAAGATTGCTTTGGCTATTCGGGGTCTTTTGTGTTTCCATACAAATTGTGAAATTTTTTGTTCTAGTTCTGTGAAAAATGCCAGTGGTAGTTTGATAGGGATTGCATTGAATCTGCAGATTGCTTTGTGTAGTAGAGTCATTTTCACAATGTTGATTCTTCCAATCCAAGAACATGGTATATCTCTCCATCTATTTGTACCATCTTTAATTTCTTTCATCAGTGTCTTATAATTTTCTGCATACAGGTCTTTTGTCTCCTTAGGTTTATTCCTAGATATTTTATTCTTTTTGTTGCAATGGTAAATGGGAGTGTTTCCTTGATTTCACTTTCAGATTTTTCATCATTAGTGTATAGGAATGCCACAGATTTCTGTGCATTAATTTTGTATCCTCTGCTTTACCAAATTCATTGATTAGCTCTAGTAGTCTTCTGGTAACATCTTTAGGATTCTCTATGTATAGAATCATATCATCTGCAAACAGTGACAGCTTTACTTCTTCTTTTCCGATTTCGATTCCTTTTATTTCCTTTTCTTCTCTGATTGCTGTGGCTAAAACTTCCAAAACTAAGTTGAATAAGAGTGGTGAGAGTGGGCAACCTTGTCTTGTTCCTGATCTTAGTGGAAATGCTTTCAGTTTTTCACCATTGAGGACGATGTTGGCTGTGGGTTTGTCACATACGGCCTTTATTATGTTGAGGAAATTTCCCTCTATGCCTACTTTCTGCAGGGTTTTTATCATAAATGGGTGTTGAATTTTGTCAAAAGCTTTCTCTGCATCTATTGAGATGATCATATGGTTTTTCTCCTCCAATTTGTTAATATGGTGTATCACGTTGATTGATTTGTGTATATTGAAGAATCCTTGCATTCCTGGAATAAACCCCACTTGATCATGGTGTATGATCCTTTTAATGTGCTGTTGGATTCTGTTTGCTAGTATTTTGTTGAGGATTTTTGCATCTGTGTTCATCAGTGATATTGGCCTGTAGTTTTCTTTCTTTGTGACATCCTTGTCTGGTTTTGGTATCAAGGTGATGGTGGCCTCGTAGAATGAGTTTGGGAGTGTTCCTCCCTCTGCTATATTTTGGAAGAGTTTGAGAAGGATAGGTGTTAGCTCTTCTCTAAATGTTTGATAGAATTCTCCTGTGAAGCTGTCTGGTCCTGGGCTTTTGTTTGTTGGAAGATTTTTAATCACAGTTTCAACTTCAGTGCTTGTGATTGGTCTGTTCATATTTTCCAGTTCTTCCTGATTCAGTCTTGTCAGGTTGTGCATTTCTAAGAGGTTGTCCATTTCTTCCGGGTTGTCCACTTTATTGGCATAGAGTTGCTTGTAGTAATCTCTCATGATCTTTTGTATTTCTGCAGTGTCAGTTGTTACTTCTCCTTCTTCATTTCTAATTATGTTGATTTGAGTCTTCTTCCTTTTTTTCTTGATGAGTCTGGCTAATGGTTTATCAATTTTGTTTATCTTCTCAAAGAACTAGCTTTTAGTTTTATTGATCTTTGCTATCGTTTCCTTCATTTCTTTTTCATTTATTTCTGATCTGATCTTTATGATTTCTTTCCTTCTGCTAACTTCAGGGTGTTTTTGTTCTTCTTTCTCTAATTTCTTTAGGTGCAAGGTTAGGTTGTTTATTCGAGATGTCTCCTGTTTCTTAAGGTGGGATTGTATTGCTATAAACTCCCCTCTTAGAACTGCTTTTGCTGCATCCCATAGGTTTTGGGTCGTCGTGTCTCCATTGTCATTTGTTTCTAGCTATTTTTTAATTTCCTCTTTGATTTCTTCAGTGATCACTTCGTTATTAAGTAGTGTATTGTTTAGCCTCCATGTGTTTGTATTTTTTACAGATCTTTTCCTGTAATTGATATCTAGTGTCATAGCATTGTGGTCAGAAAAGATACTTGATACAATTTCAATTTTCTTAAATTTACCAAGGCTTGATTTGTGACCCAAGATATGATCTATCCTGGAGGATGTTCCATGAGCACTTGAGAAAAATGTGTATTCTGTTGTTTTTGGATGGAATGTCCAATAAATATCAATTAAGGCCATCTTGTTTATTGTATCATTTAAAGCTTGTGTTTCCTTATTTATTTTCATTTTGGATGATCTGTCCATTGGTGAAAGTGGGGTGTTAAAGTCCCCTACTATGAATGTGTTACTGTTGATTTCCCATTTTATGGCTGTTAGTATTTGCCTTATGTATTGAGGTGCTCCTATGTTGGGTGCATAAATATTTACAATTGTTATATCTTCTTCTTGGATCGACCCCTTGATCATTATGTAGTGTCCTTCTTTGTCTCTTCTAGTAATCTTTATTTTAAAGTCTATTTTGTCTGATATGAGAATTGCTACTCCAGCTTCCTTTTGGTTTCCATTTGCATGGAATATCTTTTTCCATCCCCTTACTTTCAGTCTGTATGTGTCTCTAGGTCTGAAGTGGGTCTCTTGTAGACAGCATATATATGGGTCTTGTTTTTGTATCCATTCAGCCAATCTGTGTCTTTTGGTGGGAGCATTTAGTCCATTTACATTTAAGGTAATTATCGATATGTATGTTCCTATTCCCATTTTCTTAATTGTTTGGGTTCGTTATTGTAGGTCTTTTCCTTGTGTTGTGTTTCTTGCCTAGGGAGGTTCCTTTAGCATTTGTTGTAAAGCTGGTTTGGTGGTGCTGAACTCTCTCAGCTTTTGCTTGTCTGTAAACGTTTTAATTTCTCCATCAAATCTGAATGAGATCCTTGCTGGGTAGAGTAATCTTGGTTGCAGGTTTTTCTCCTTCCTCACTTTAATTATGTCCTGCCACTCCCTTCTGGCTTGTAGAGTTGCTGCTGAGAGATCAGCTGTTATCCTGATGGGGATTCCCTTGTGTGTTATTTGTTGTTTTTCCCTTGCTGCTTTTAATATGTTTTCTTTATATTTAATTTTTGACAGTTTGATTAATATGTGTCTTGGCGTATTTCTCCTTGGATTTATTCTGTATGGGACTCTCTGTGCCTCCTGGACTTGATTAACTATTTCCTTTCCCATATTAGGGAAGTTTTCAACTATAATCTCTTCAAATATTTTCTCAGTCCCTTTCTTCTTGTCTTCTTCTTCTGGAACCCCTATAATTCGAATGTTGGTGTGTTTAATGTTGTCCGAGAGGTCTCTGAGACTGTCCTCAGTTCTTTTCATTCTTTTGTCTTTCTTCTGCTCTGCAGTAGTTATTTCCACTATTTTATCTTCCACGTCACTTATCCGTTCTTCTGCCTCAGTTATTCTGCTATTGATCCCATCTAGAGTATTTTTAATTTCATTTATTGTGTTTCTAATCGTTGCTTGATTCATCTTTAGTTCTTCTAGGTCCTTGTTAACTGTTTCTTGCATTTTGTCTATTCTATTTCCAAGATTTTGGATCATCTTTACTATCATTATTCTGAATTCTTTTTCAGGTAGACTGCCTATTTCCTCTTCATTGGTTAGGTCTGGTGGGTTTTTATGTTGCTCCTTCTCCTGCTGTGTGTTTTTCTGTCTTCTCATTTTGCTTATCTTACTGTGTTTAGGGTCTCCTTTTCGCAGGCTGCAGGTTCGTAGTTCCCGTTGTTTTTGGTGTCTGTCCCCAGTGGCTAAGGTTGGTTCAGTGGGTTGTGTAGGCTTCCTAGTGGAGGGGACTAGTGCCTGTGTTCTGGTGGATGAGGCTGGATCTTGTCTTTCTGGTGGGCAGGTCCACGTCTGGTGGTGTGTTTTGGGGTGTCTGTGGACTTCTTACGATTTTAGGCTGCCTCTCTGCTAATGGGTGGCGTTGTGTTCCTGTCTTGCTAGTTGTTTGGCATAGGGTGTCCAGCACTGTAGCTTGCTGGTCGTTGAGTGAAGCTGGGTGCTGGTGTTGAGATGGAGATCTCTGGGAGATTTTCGCTGTTTGATATTATGTGGAGCTGGGAGGTCTCTTGCGGACCAGTGTCCTGAAGTTGGCTCTCCCACCTCAGAGGCACAGCACTGACTCCTCAATTTGGGATGATTCGTTGTCTATTCATGTATTCCACAGATGCAGGGTACATCAAGTTGATTGTGGAGCTTTAATCCGCTGCTTCTGAGGCTGCTGGGAGAGGTTTCCCTTTCTCTTCTTTGTTCTCACAGCTCCCAGGTCTCAGCTTTGGATTTGGCCCCGCCTCTGCGTGTAGGTTGCCGGAGGGCGTCTGTTCTTCGCTCAGACAGGATAGGGTTAAAGGAGCAGTGGCTTCACGGACTCCGGCTCACTCAGGCCGGGGGTGGGGGAGGGAGGGGCACGGAGTGCGGCGCGAGCCTGCGCGGCAGAGGCCGGCATGACGTTGCACCAGCCCGAGGCGCGCCGTGCGTTCTCCCGGGGAAGCCGGCGGCAGCAGCAGCCCCAGCGTCCCACGCCCGTCTCTGGGGTCCGCGCTTTCATCCGCGGCTTGCGCCCGTCTCTGGAGCTCCTTTAAGCAGCGCTCTTAATCCCCTCTCCTCGTGCACCAGAAAACAAAGAGGGAAGAAAAAGTCTCTTGCCTCTTCGGCAGCTCCAGACTTTTTCCCGGACTCCCTCCCAGCTAGCTGTGGCGCATTAGCGCCTTCAGGCTGTGTTCACGCCGCCAGCCCCAGTCCTCTCCCTGCGCTCTGACCGAAGCCCAAGCCTCAGCTCCCAGCCCCACCCGCCCCGGCGGGCGAGCAGAGAAGCCTCTCGGGCTGGTGAGTGCCGGTCGGCACTGATCCTCTGTGCGGGAATCTCTCCGCTTTGCCCTACCCAGGTACGTGGGGAGTTTCTTGCCTTTTGGGAGGTCTGAGGTCTTCTGCCAGCGTTCAGTAGGTGATCTGTAGGAGTTGTTCCACGTGTAGGTGTATTTCTGGTGTATCTCCAAGGAGTTTAAATGGTTAGTTCCTAGACATTTTTATTATTGATTTAATATATATTATAGTCTTTGGGTTTTGCCAGACACATAATGGGTTCTGCTGGCTATCTTTGTTTGAAAATGATACTCAGTCATATACCCCCAGAAAGATACTGTATATGTGTATGACCTTCTTTGGCTCTTTCAGTGGTTCTCAAAGTTGACAGACATTATCAAATTTCTGGAGCACCTAATAGCTGGCAGCTGAGTTATTTACCCCACCTCTTACATCAGCTCTCAAGGGCACCACATTTTAGGCTATTAGGTTTTTTAAAATCCCCCTTTTTTTTTTATCCCTTTTTTGTTTGCTTGTATCAAAAGCCTAAAGTGCTCAACAAACAGCAGCTGCTTCTAGTTAAGGCTTTCACTGAGTCTTGGCAGCCTGGGGTATGGGTTAGGTTTAGTCACAGCAGCATTTGGAGCTTATATTCCAACAATGAGTAGAACCCAATATCAGAAATTGGTATAAAATCTTGATCATTAAATCCCAACATCGTAATAATGGAATCACTTCAGAGAAAAGGGAAATAAAATAAAGGTGAGCCTTGTAAAGGATTCGGGTCCAGTGCAATTGTGCAATCAGGGAAACTCAGTAAATAACCATAGCAATTCAAAGGTAATAATCACACAAAGTAGGAGTTATTTTTTTCTTGCTTTAGAGCCACTGTGCCCACTTGCCCTCTTCCAAAGCACATCACATGGAAAATAGATGGAATAGGAATGTGATATACCAGCTCTTAGGGAAGACAAGATGTGTGAAGATAAAATGCCATTTTCTTGGTGTGTGACAAATAGCAACTGTGATGTACAGATTGTTATTTGGTAATCTTTGTTCAGTTGTTTCATTTGTCCAGGGAAAACCAAACTGGTACAATATGATGTGAAATGCTCTGTTGAAAGCATTTACACAGATCTGTGTAACTGTGAGATGGAGGTGCATAAGGTTGCCCAGAAAATTCAAAAAAGCTTGCAAGCAACAAAACTGAGTCTTCAAGAGTGAATGGACATGCAAAAAGTGCAGAGAAAATGAATGGGATAGAATTTGAATGCTTAATCATTTCCCACAGGAAGATAATTGTAACCTTGGACATATAAAACTCTGAAAGCAAGGAAGAATTTTTTTAAATATCAGATTTTTTCATTCAACTTGGTCTACAGTGAGTCTCTAGGTGTTCTAGAAATCCTTGTTCCCTGAAGGGCAAACACAGGCACTTTCTAATTATTTACTGGAATTGCTTCTAGGACTTTATCTATAGTTTTAAAGTGTTTACTGTGGCATAACAACCAAGACCAGTTTACACACACACACACACACACACACACCCTTATGAAAGTGATTCATCTCATGCTGAGAAGACAGTGTCATGAAGAATCCTTTAGTCCAGAATCAAAATGCCCTCAGTGAAAACAAAACAAGAAGAAAATCTCTAATCTCATTATGCTGTTACCAGAAAGAGTAATCCATTTCTAGTCCTTCTTTAGTTTTTTCTCTGTTTATTTCCTTTCTGCTGCACTGAAAAGATAGGCTTTGCTTTAACAAAATTTGGATAAATGAGAATGCAAAATAATCAAAATAAAACAGAGGGGTTATTACATTTCATAAGGATTTCCCAAGAGCCTCCCTTACCAAGTTGAATTTCCTAGTGCCCTTGGAATAGACTTTGATGCTTCAAATTAATTGACAGGAACATTTTCATTTAAAAAACGATTTTCTTGAATCTTAAACCTTTCTAGTCCTATGGTTCCCACTGCCTGATCTTCTTTCTCTTAATGAAACCACTTATAATACTAGATTAATTGTAATGCTTTGACAGGTAATCAATATTGCTGTTATTTTTCTACTCTGTTCTCTGAAAGAAGTAAAAAGTGGAAGCTCTAGTTCCATATTTAAGAATGCCCCAGACCAATTGGGGATACCGAGCACTTGGTACACATCAGCATGAAAGAAAAATGCAGCTCATAAGTTATAACAGGATAAAACAGAAAAAGAGGAATGATTAAACTTCATTCTCGCAGAGAAACCAGCAAAAGTTTTCTTGAAGGTGAGATTAGTATCCAGTAGTTCTCAGTACAGCTAATATCTTCTTTTTTTCTTTGTGAGTCACAGGTGTAATTCATAATGACACCATAAAGCACAGAAAAATCCACCTCAGTAGACTAGACACCTGGCATTTAATGGCAGCCCTCCCAGAAGACACTACAAGGAGAAGAGCAGTGAAACCCACAACTATGCAAATTAGGAGAAAACACTAAAAGACACATCTTAGAATCATATTATTTTAGAAAATGGGTTTCCAAATACTGGAAACGTTTGAACAGAAGGGGACTTCTGAAATTAGATCAAGATACACTAAACATTATCAGTATTTTCCTTCAAATGCCTAAGGCCATTTCCCAAGAGGTACAGAATTCTACATTTTAAAAAGGTTTCCCTAGATGATTCTATTGAACCATTCATTACCTAGGGTAAAGAGAAGCTCTTAGGGACCAAGGGGGCTTGGAGGGCACTTAACTCTGATCATTCCAGCACAACTTTGATTTGTTTTAAATATTAGAATTCAAAGTAAGATTCCCTTTGAAAATACTTGTCTTGCCACTTAAAAATAAGCGCAAACATCAATGAACATTTTGATTTTAATTCTGTTTTCAACTCAACAGACTCTCTTCCTATACTAAGACTAGAATTGCCAGGACCTTCTCTAACAAGGATTTCAACTGTCCTGTTCAATGTCATGTATAGCACTAGAGCACTTAGCAGTTTTTCATTTTTATAGTTTTTTAGACATGTTTATCCAGGAACATTTTAACAAAAGATGTCTATGATTTACAAAACAGCAACATTTTAGATATTTTGATAGCAAAATATTTATCTCATAAAGAAATAAAGGTCCATTTGCTTATATATTTTGTCAAGAAATTGTTTTCTTTTGAGGAATTTTTTTCCTTAATTTTATTTATTTTTGGCTGCGTTAAGTCTTCATTGCTGCACGCTGGCTTTCTCTAGTTGCAGGCGAGCGGGGGCTACTCTTCGTTGTGGTGTGTGTGCTTCTTCTCTCGGTGGCTTCTCTTGTTGCAGAACATGGATTCTAGGTGCATGGGCTTCAGTAGTTGTGGCTCACAGGCTCTAGAGCATAGGCTCAGTAGTTGTGGTGCATGGGCTTAGTTGATCCACGGCATGTGGGATCTTCCCGGACCAGGGATCGAACCCGTGTCCCCTGCATCGGCAGGCAAATTCTTATCCACTGTGCCACCAGGGAAGTCCTCTTTTGAGTATTTTTAAATACTGCTTAAATAGTTGCAATTTTTTTCAGTGATGGGAGTAAGGGCCTGAGTTTTTAAGGGTCTTAGTACAAAAAACTCTGGCTCAAACCTTTGATAATCTTTTCCCACATGATTTGACTGGAACAGCATAAATTTTGAAAACTTCTGTTTGATGAAAATGTACCATAATTAATAACTGTGCTTTTGTTCATGTTTCCACAGATTTCTAGTTTATGACCACAGAGCATGAACTTAGACATGCATTTCCTAAACTATTTTCTATTCAATATTAGAGTTCTGAAACATACTCATGGGTTTTAATGTGAAAATTAGTCTTATGGCAAAGCATTTGGAAAGGAGCTTAAAGGTGATACAAGTTTGTTTACTGATGGCTTCTTAGAGTGTGTTTGTATGCACTGTGACTCCCAAGAGGAAAACAAAGTAAATTGCTTAGGGAACTCTTTTTTTCAAGGATTATCTCCTAGGATTGCTACTCTGCAAAACACTTTTAGAGAGTCACTTACGTGTAGACATTTCTTCCATTTTAAAAGTTTAACTGTATTGAACACACATGCATACACTGCAGGAAGTGCTGATGGGATACATTCAGAAAAATTCTTTGGTTGATTTACTGAAAAATTTAATTTTTTTCAAGACTGATAAATTATTAATTGCCTAAAGACCCTGTATTGTTTTAGTTTGACCATTTAAAAGTAACCTGTTTTGCAGGCAAAATCCATTGATTCCTACGATTCTTAAATTGAGTATCTTTCAAAAAAGAAGAGATTTTTATCTTCCTAAAATGGTACAAGTATGGATCTTCCCAAAAGTTGTAGGATGGAAAAAAAAATGTATCTCTGATAATACATTTCAGGTTTGAGAGTTCAAGGTCTTTAACACTCCAATTCTTCTGTTATCTGAGAGTCTAGAAAAACTTCCCAGCTTTGCCCATAATTTAAGTATTCCCTGACTATCTTAGTCTTTTCAGGCTACTATAGCAAAATACCACAGACTTGGTGGCTTATAAACAACAGAAATTTATTTCTTACAATTCTGGAGGCTAAAAGACCAAGATCAGGCTAGGCTACCAGCCTGGTCTAGTTCTGGGGAAGGCTCTCTTCTAAGCTGCAGACTGCAGACTTCTCATTGTGTCCGCATGGTCGAAGGGGCAAGGGAGCTTTCTTGGGCCTCTTTTATAAGGGCATTAATCCCATTTATGAGAGCTCTACCTTCATGATCTAATCACCTCCCAAAGGCCTCACCTCCTAATACCATCACACTGGGCAATAGGATTCCATTATGTGAATTTGGACAGGGTGGGGGTGGGGCATGAACATTCAGACCATAACCCTGATTATTATTATTATGAGTCTGAAGTCAAGAAAATCTCTTATGGACTTATGGACCAATAAATATGGATTAGAGGATGGTGGGGTGGAGTGGAAAGAGCAGCATCTCCATTGGAGAGCGCATGATCAGTGTTCATGGCCTCATTCTTGAACATGAATGGACTAATCAAGGAATGCCAGATGTTAAAGTAAAGGCAGAAACATGGAAGAGAAAAACTAAGCTAAGTAAATAAGGGAAAAAATACTTGGAAGAATCAGAAATAATATAGGGAACAAAGGAAAACTAAAAAACACACATTTAATTCCTTCCTTCCAAGTGATTCAAGAAGATATTACTTCCCTATGTTATGAGGAATGCTGTATCCAAATCTAATTTATGGGTTACAAATCTCAGTTTCTTTGCATGTCTAGTAATTTTTGTTTGAAAATGAGTTAATTGTATATAATATACTGTTTTATTTTTCTGAGGGTTATTTTTTTGGTCATTGTACTAATAGAAATTGCCTTTATTCAATCTGTGAAATTTGTCTCATGTGCAGTGTGCAGCTACCTACCTATCTATCTCTCTATCTTCTATAATTTTAAATTTGGTTCCTATGAACCAAATTTAGATCAGATGTTTGTAGATCAGATGTTTGTAGATCAGATGTTTGAAGCTATTAAAATATTGACTGGATAAGGAATAGATTCAAAGACATAGAAAATTTGTACAATTCCCTAGACTTTCAGGGTTTTGTTCAGGCTCCATGGGATCGCCTATGTGAGCACGTAGTTTATCAGTCAGCAAAAAATATGGAGTATTTGCTATCTCAGCTTACAAAATCTCCTCCCTTACATTAACAGCTCCAGTACCATCTGTCATGAACTAAGTCTACCACCTTCAGCTCAAGCTGGGGGCGAAGAGAATACCCCAAGACAAGGAAGTAACAAATCGCATTTTTACCTAATACAGAGTAGTTTGTTGACTTTTTTAAATGAGTAAACATTTCTCATACTTTTGCCTGTCTTTGACCATTTTCCAGTGTTTTTTCAATTATTTTTAGTAATATTTTTTGGTGTATGCTTTTCTCTGCAGAAAAGTATCTCACAGCTTTATCAAGCTGTCAGAAGTAGGGTCACTTCTTATATTTTTATTTCCCTCACTATTATAAATTTGAGCATCTTGTTTTTATATTGACATTGTATCTTATGACCTAAATGCATTTAAAATTTTCTGCATAGACAAATCAAACAAATAAAAAATAGGAGACCTAAAAATCATAGCCATAATACTACTACTAATAATATTAAATGTAAAGGACCTAAATAGTCTAATCAAAAGACAGATTGTTCAACTGAATAAAAATTCAAGAACCAACTATATACTATCTATAAGAGATGTACTTAAAATCAAGGACAGTATAGGTTGAAAATAAGAGGATTAAAAAATATCATAAGAACAGTAAGCATAAGAGATCCAGTTAGATATAGCAATATAGAAAATAGACATTAAGAAAAGGCATACTGGGCCTTCCTTGGTGGCGCAGTGGTTGAGAGTCCGCCTGCCGATGCAGGGGACACGGGTTCGTGCCCTGGTCTGGGAAGATCCCACATGCCGCGGAGCGGCTGGGCCCGTGAGCCATGGCCGTTGAGCCTGTGCGTCCGGAGCCTGTGCTCCACAACGGGAAAGGCCCCAACAGTGAGAGGCCCACATACCGCAAAAAAAAAAAAAAAAAAAAAAAGGGCATACTGGGCTTCCCTGGTGGCGCAGTGGTTGAGAGTCCGCCTGCCGATGCAGGGGACACGGGTTCGTGCCCCAGTCCGGGAAGATCCCACATGCCGCGGAGCGGCTGGGCCCGTGAGCCATGGCCTCTGAGCCTGCGCGTCCGGAGCCTGTGCTCCGCAACGAGAGAGGCCACAACAGGGAGAGGCCCTTGTACCACAAAAAAAAAAAAAAAAAAAAAAAAGAAAAGGCATACTATTAGTGACAAAGAAGGACATTTCGTAATGATACAAGAGTCAAGACAGCAGGATGACATAACAATTATACATGCATCTAATAAAAAGTTCAAAAACATGAAACAAAAAATAATGAAAGTGAAAAAAAAATCAGTGGAGATTTCAGTCTTCCTCCCACTGTAACAGACACATCAAGAAGATAGAAAACAAGTAAGGATATAGATGCCTTGAACAGTGCAATCAATCAATTTATTCTAAATTATATCTATCAAACACCCAATAACAGTAAAATACATTCATTTTCAATTGCACACAGAATATTAACTAAACCAAATGCTATGCCAGAGAAGATAACTTAATAAATTAAAAGAGATTAAATTCATATGGAGTATATTCTGGAAATCAACAGAATTAAATTAGAAATCAATTTAAAAAAAGAAATCTGGAAAATCTACAAATATGCAGAATGTTTAAAATATCAAGCACATTTTCTAAATAGCCCAGAGGTTGAAGAAGAATTCACAAGGGAAATTAGAAAATATCTTGAATGAAATAAAAAATGCAAATACAGCATATCAAATTTGTGAAATGCAGCTAAGACAGTGTTTATGTGGACATTTAAAGCTATAAATGCTTATATCAGAAGAAAAAACAAAAAAACAAAGATCTAAGCATCTACATTACGAAGTTATAAAAAATCAAAGCTAAAGTAGTTTAGTAGAAGAAATAATAAATATCATAAAGGGAATCAATACAATGGAAATGGACAAACAGTAGGGGAAATGAATAAAATTAAAAGCCAGACACAAAAGAATATACACTATATGGTTCCATTTTTATGAAATTCTAGAAAAGAAAAAACTACAAGGACAAAAAGTAGAGCTGTGGTTGCCTGGTGCCAGGGATTAGTTGAAAGGGAATAAGGGAACTTTTTGGACGTGATGGAGCAGGGCCAGTTCATGGTGTGAAATGTGCAGTCTCACAGGGCCTCAAGCTCAGAAGGGTGCTACCTCTGGTTTAATGCTCAGTTGTCACTATTTTGAAATTTTTAATTATATTTGAACAAACACACCCACGTTTTTGTTTTACTCTGGGACCCACAAATTATGTAGTCAGTGCCAGATGGAACTCTTTTTTGTGTGTTGATTGCTTGACTCTATACATTTACCAAACTCACTGAACTGTACTGTTAAATGAGTGGCTTTATTGTTTTAAATTATAAACAACAGAATAAAGCTTTAAAATACAAAAGAAATAGGAAGAACAATACAATTTTACTTTGCACATGATGCTAGCAAAACATTTACATACAAATCTATAAGACATATTGCCAGGAAGTATGTGTATATGTAATTTGATTTGTTGATGAAAGAAATGAGTCTGCTGCTTATTTTGAAGACTACTTGGAAATATCTATTGACATCAGTAACACCTAGGTATTTTGATCCAACAATTCCACTCTTGTGAATCTATTTTCTAAAAAGAAAAGAAATAATTATCTATATTTGATGATAATTATAGCAGCATTGTTCATAGTAGTCAAGAACTGACAAAAAGTAAAAGCCCATCAATAGAGGAATGGTTTGATATATGTTGGCACATTTATGTATGAAATATTTTGTGGCAATTAAAAATGACATACTTATGGGACTTACCTGGTGGTGCAGTGGTTAAGACTCCATGCCCCCAATGCAGGGGGCCCGGGTTCGACCCCTGGTCAGGGAACTAGATCCCACATGCATGCTGCAACTCAGAGTTCACATGTCACAACTAAGGAGCCCACGTGCTGCAAGTAAGTAGCCCGTGTGCTGCAACTAAGACCCAGCGCAACCAAATAAATAAATAAATAAATAAATAAATATTTTTTTAGAAAAAGAAATATCTAGGGAGCTCACTAAATAAAATTTCAGTTTAAAAAAACAGTGACATACTTACATTACATGATTTGGAGTGACTTCTATATGGTTGTTGAGAAAAGCAAGATACATAAAATAATCTATGATATCTTTCCATTTTGGTAAAACAAGCATTCACACAACAAAAATCTGTATATCTATCTTGATATCTGTACAGGGATAAATTAGTACAGAGAAAACTATGTAAGGACTCTAAGGAATTGGAATGGGCATGGTATAGACATGGGTAAGAAAATTAGAATGTGGCTTTTTTGGAAAGGTCTTCTGAACAATTTATTTTATTTACCATTAGATCTCTGATACACTTTTATAAATCAGTAATTTTAGTAAAAAATCATCAAAATATCTGGCTTTGTAGGCAAATAGATTTAACTTCATATCTGATCACCATGTTCTAGATGTACTCATTTTTTAAGTGATTCAACCTCTTTTTAAATTCACTACTTATTTTGCAGGTTTATGATGAAAATTAGTATAATGTCTGTAACGTTCTTGACACCTGGAAAGATATTAATAAGTGCAATGATTATTTATTTTATCATGGTAAATATTTGATAATACTTCCTTACTAATGTGTCCATTTTGGTTTTATACTTATAGAATACTTCAGTACCCAGAAAAATGCTTTAAACATAGAATGATCACAAATATATGTTGAAAGAAGCATTAAGCCTTAAGTAATACATCAACAACTATCTATCAATCATAATAGTTAATTAATCAAAATCTTCCAGACTGGATAATAAAGGCAGATCTCAGCTTCTGATTTACTCTAGTAATGAAATGTTCCTGTTCTTAAAGCATCGCAAGACTAGTCATTCATCTGAGTTGCAATTCAGTAATTAAAGACAAAGCCTTTGGATGTTTACATGGAGAAATAAAAATAAGGTTCTCTAACAAGTGTGATCATATAATTTATCATCCAAACCAGGATATTTTAAGACTGAAGGTAAATGGGCAGAATAGGAGAAGGGAGTAAGGTGTATGGTTAACCCACAAGATGTTGAGAAGATAAGTGTTTGCTCCAAGTGAATTAGGACTGTGTATTCCTGATTCTTGCATAAGGACAAGCTGTGGGGAATAGCTCATCTGGAAACTTAAGTTGAGGTCTCAAGAATCTGCACAGAGTACTTCTCCAATATGTTCAGCTTGTGGCCTGAATCCTACTCCAAATTTGAGAGAGATTAGATACAGTCTATAAAAACCACCTTCTAGGAGCTGAGTTATTTAAAAACCTATAATCAAGAAAAGTCCAAGTGCAGGAAGAATTGCTCCATATTATTTGCAGTAAGGAAAAAGATGCTTACTTTGTCTCTTCTGAGTTTATCTATGAGGATTTACATGAAATGTACAAGAACTAAGTCCCTGGACTTGAGAAATTTGTTGGCAGAGAGTGTCACTTTTAACGTTGGTTCAGTAAGCAATACAGCCAGAGGATTACATTCAGAGAAGACAGCTAAAAGAGAATAACAGGTAGATGGTATAAAGTGAGACCTCCAGAGTATAAGCAAATGGTATCCTGGATTGGGAACCACAGTAGGAGAATGGAAACCAAAAGATCAGTAACCTCACAGAAAATGTGGGCCAAGAAGTGGTCAGGTACTTGTTAAGAGGCTTCAGCAGAAAGTACAGGGCATCAATAGAAAGAATGGAAATTGATGCTAAGCCAAAAAATCTGTGAGTCAGAATTGTCTCCCACATTTGAGATTAGATCATCTAAAAGTGGACATCCAGAAGGACATCTGACCTTAACTCTGAAGGGCCACAGGGTAGAAAGCAAAGTAGGTCTTGACACAGTTCTACACAATCTAGATTCCTGGCTATCTGAAAGCTCAGTTTCCTGGCACCTTTTCCTCTAGGAAATTTACAGTTCACTGAGTGTCATATCATTATCAGATTTTGATGTAGACTTGAAATAATGAAATACAGTAGTAAATTCTTGAAACTGCAGTTCCTATCTGCCTGTCTCTGCTCAGGAGAGAGGGCAAATGAAAATGACTTTGCAGCCTCCTGGGACTGGCCTCTTGCTGGCAGACAATCAGACAGCAGAACTTGGTGCCATCAAGTCCTCTGAAAGCTTTTCAATAAAGGACCCATGGTTTCCTTCCTCCTTCCAAGTGTGTTGCTGAATTCATTATGGATGGAAATATATTCAAAATCAGATTTATCTATGCCTGATGGCCTTAAGCTGACACTGCTTTCGTCTCATCTACCTGGAAGCCATAGTTTGGAAGCTCTAGTTTGCATAAGACAAAAAGCTCATTGCCCATTAAAGAAGGGACAGTGAGCTAGGCTTCCTAGTTAGACTAGACCTTCAGATTGTTGTCATGGTGGGGATGGCAATTCATTCTTAGAATAGAGTTATGGAGGATTTTTAGTTCTCTTTTTGCAAGCATACCATACCTTCCCAAGCAAGGAAGGGACTTGGCATTTAATAATAGCATATTAATAATTAAAGTTTGGAACATTATTAGAAATTATATGACCTCTATTTCATATTCTTGGTAAGTTTTTTAAATTCTGGCATTCTGGTTATCTAAATAGGAAATCAATTAAAAATGTGGGTTATTTGCTGATTTTTATCATGTAGCTTCTACCTGTGGTTTTCATTTTTAAAAATTATTATTTATCACTATAAAAAATAACAATAGAAACAAACAAGAGAAATAAAATAAAAACTAACCTGAAGTCCAACTTCAGCAATTTTTATCAGTATGATTTTGATATATGTTTTTTCAACACTCTTTCTATGCATATATAAGTTAGCCGTATAAAATTGGGATTATTGAATACTAGCTTTTAAAAATAAAAAGATATGTTGTTTTTCAAAGCAACATATATTCAATATATTGCTTATTCAATAAGCAATATCCCTTGCTTATTCCCATCTTATTCCACTAAGATGGAAAGTGAAGGGATTTTTTTTTAAAGCCACCAGGAATCTACAAGAACAAAAATAGCTGAAAAGAGGCAAATGCAGCCAACTTTTGGAAGTGGAGACAGATGGGTGGGTGGTAACTGATTTAGCAAATACAAGAAAGCAGAATCCTACGTTGGCAATGGGGAATCCCAGACAGGCATAGGAATTGACAATGCCAACTACCTCTGAATAGAAGTGAAGGTGAAATTAAAGTGAGAAGCTCATGTCAGAGTCTGTTATATCCCCTCAGCTACTTCCTACCGTACTTAAGCAGATTTTGAACTCTTCCTTACTTGAGATTTATGCTCTGAAGGGGATAACTGAAGGGTCTCTTGTCTGCAGTTGAGAGATAGGGAGACAGGTAGTTGGGGTATCTGCCAAAGTGAAAATGGAAAAATAAGTGTAGGTTTATATCATGAAGGATGAGATTCCTGGCTTTTGTTTGTTTGTTTGTTTTCCTACTAGCACCCAGGCACCCAGGACTAAACACTCTAGAAAGGAGATTGAAAAACTCTTTTCTAGAGAATCTGACAAGCCATGAGGAAATATATAACAACATTTACGGTAGGGTTATCCAAACACACACACAAAACAGCCCAGACAGATAACACAACCATGAAACCAGAGTAAACAAGCCCCACCTACATTTGTAGTTTAAGATCAGCATTTTAATCTTCTAATCTTAAACATGAGCAGACAACCAAGGATTACCTGCCATTTGACGAAATTCTCAAAACATGAGAGACAAAAAAAAAAAAGATAACTTAGAAGAAACAGACGCTGAAGGAAAAGAACACCTTTCCTCAACATTTATCTCGAAAATTGTCAAACATTAAGAAAAGCGGAACAGATAGTGCAATGAGTATTTTACCATGTCTGTGCTTGATATCTCTCTCTTTCTCTCCCCTCACCCTTCTCAAATGCTGAATTTCACTGCAAATTAATTCATCATATATCTCCTAAAAATAAGTGCTTTCACTATGTAGTGTCACTTTCACATCTAAGGAAGTTGATAATAATTCTATATTATTTATCTACCATATTATCCCACAAGTGGTTTTTATTGGTGCTTCATTTTTATTCCATTTCATGAACTGCATTTTGTGTGTGTCTCTTAAACTCTTTACCATAGAACAGTTCCTCTGTCTTTTGTTTTTCGTGACATTTAATATTTTGAGGAGTTCAGTTGTCTTGCAGATAGAACATCCTACATTCTAGATTTGATTATTTCATCATGATCTCATTTAACTTATTTCCCTGTTTCTTGTATTTCCTGAAAATAGGTCTACTCTATAGATGATGTTATTTTATGCTTTTATTATATCATGTTAGAAGAGCATATAAATTTAGATTGGACCACCAATAAGAATAATTAATGAGACTAAATTCAATCACTTGGTTACAGTGGTTAACCAGATCTAAGAAGAGAAATCTGAAGGAAAGGAGCTATAACTGACATCATAAGAAAGGCAAAGTAAGATTTTGCAACTATGAGATAAGAGAAGGTTTTACAAGCATCAAAGAGTACTGAAAAATTCTTTAGAAATAAATGCATAATGGCAAATATGCAAAAGTCAATAGAAGGTATGGAAGATAAAGTTGAGATGATCGTCTAGAAAGTGGGGCAGAGGTGGAGGGAGGCTAAGAGAGATAATATAAGAAAGTCAGAGGAAGAGTCCAGGAGACCCAACATATGACTAACAGCACCTCCAACTGAGTAGAAAAAAAGTGAAGGTGATAAAATTATTAACAAGATAATTCAAAAAAATTGCCCTGAGTTGAAAGATGTGCTCCTAGATGGAAAGCATCACTAAGGCATAATACACAGTGTTTTTTTCCTCCATATTTGCTCCATTAACCTGTCTTCTCTTACACCATAAGATTTTATTTATTGTAGCAAATATGTCAATGCTTGGTAGGGTATGTCCCTCTTCATTCTTTTTGTTCAAAATTAAAAAAAAATTTTTTTAATGTCGGTTCATTGGTTTGTTTATTTATTTATTTTTGGCTGTGTTGGGTCTTCGTTTCTATGCGAGGGCTTTCTCCAGTTGCGGCAAGTGGCGGCCACTCTTCATCGCAGTGTGTGGGCCTCTCACTATCGTGGCCTCTCTTGTTGCGGAGCACAGGCTCCAGACGTGCAGGTTCAGTAGTTGTGGCTCACGGGCCTAGTTGCTCCGCGGCATGTGGGAATCTTCCCAGACCGGGGCTCGAACCCGTGTCCCCTGCATCGGCAGGCAGATTCTCAACCACTGCGCCACCAGGGAAGCCCAGAATATTTTTATTCATGTCAATTTCATCATGATATTTAATCTCATTTTGCAAAAAACGTCCTTCCTCAAAGCCTATGTAAGTTTTGATTAAGATTGCATAAGTGTGTATATGTATCTGAGTTTAAGTTTTATCTTTACAATGGTAAGGTTTCCCATTCAAAGTTATTTATTATATACAATCAAGTCATCTTTTATATCCTCTGCTGTCTTTGATTGACTGATTCGTCAATAAATTCCACAGTTTTTTGCTAAGTTAATTCCTAGGCACTTTGTAAATTTTTTATTTCTATAAATGGTATCTGTTTGCCATTACATTTTCTGTATTTATACCTTAGACGTAGATTTAAAAGAAAAACAGAGGAGGCCAGCATGGGAAAAGCTGTAAGCAGCCCTGTTGGGTGAGTGCTTTCTGAGCAAACTAGCATTAAATTTGCACTGCTCAAACCAGAGCCCACATCTGGTCTGGACTGGTATTAAGGTCCCAGGTGGCTACAGACTGGGTTACTCCTACAGGAGTGTCCAGGCAGAGATGATTTAGTAGCCTAGTTGTGATAATGTCAAGCATTTCATGATTGGTTTAGAGGTTGAATTGCAAAAGTAGCAACTGAGATAAGACTTTTTTCCTATTAAAGGACAATTGAAGGATGTCCTGGGCTTCTTTACAATGTGCATTCACTTAGCTTAACATAGAAAATTATTGATCTACAAATCCAAGTCCTCTGTTTTGACATCCTTCTATGCAACCCTTTAAAGCAAAGCGGTGTAGTATGTCCAAAGGAAACTGCTAATTTGCAAATGTGCAAAATCATCTTAAAATGTGTTTCTTTTTTTTAAAATTTTTTATTTTTTGCTTTATCACAAATTTAATCAGTTATATGTATACATATGTTCCCATATCCCCTCCCTTTTGCGTCTCCCTCCCACCCTCCCTATCCCACCCCTCCAGGCGGTCACAAAGCACCGAGCTGATCTCCCTGTGCTATGCAGCTGCTTCCCACTAGCTATCTACCTTACGTTTGGTAGTGTATATATGTCCATGCCGCTCTTTCACTTTGTCACAGCTTACCCTTCCCCCTCCCCATATCCTCAAGTCCATTCTCTAGTAGGTCTGTGTCTTTATTCCTGTCTTACCCCTATGTTCTTCATGACATTTTTTTTTCTTAAATTCCATATATATGTGTCAGCATACAGTATTTGTCTTTCTCTTTCTGACTTACTTCACTCTGTATGACAGACTCTAGGTCCATCCACCTCATTACAAATAGTTCAATTTCATTTCTTTTTATGGCTGAGTAATATTCCATTGTATATATGTGCCACATCTTCTTTACCCATTCATCCGATGATGGACACTTAGGTTGTTTCCATCTCTGGGCTATTGTAAATAGGGCTGCTATGAACATTTTGGTACATGTCTCTTTTTTTTTTTTGCATTTGGAAAGTGAAAACCTTTATTAATTAATCAAATAGCACTGTTCAAACAAAATTTTACAACAAAAGCTAATTTGGGATTTTTTTTTTTTTTTGCACGCGTTCTATATTTTTATTTTTTTCTGTGAGACGACCCATTGTTTGAATTATCCTCGCTGGCGCCAGCGGGAGCGTTAGCTCCTCAGCGGGGTGATGTGATCCTGCTACTGAGCTCAAAGCACAAGGGACGAGCAGGAAGGCACAGGCATCTGTTACGGACGAGTCCATCATTTCTTGGAGGATCTGACATTTTCACTTTACTCTTCAATGAAATACACATATGTATTTACTTCTGGGTTTTTCTGTTAGTCCATTTTTTTCTATTCTTTCGTTATGCCACATATTTTTATTTTTGTAGTTTTATTGCTTATCACCCTTCCCCTATTTTCATCATTTTCTTATCTATACTCAAATTATTATCTTTTAGATGAACTCCAGAACCATTTCACCAATTAAAACAATACCATATTGGATTTTAAATGTAACTAACAAATATTTATAAATTACTTTTGGAATATACATTATTGAGTGTTCTCAATTAAGGGTATTTCCTTATTTGAACCTTGCTTAACTTCCCATAAATGTTTGCAGTTTTCAGTGTATGGATATCATATTTTCAACCTGGTTATTTCTGGCATATATAGGAAAATTATTTGGTATCTGTGTAAATTGGAGGGGTGGAAACACTGCCTATGCAATTCCCTTTTTTTTTTAATTTTTTTTTTATTTTTTATTTTTTTTTTATATTTTTATTTTTTTTTATTAGTTTCTGCTTTTCATACATATACATCTGTTCCCACATCCCCTCCCTCATGCATCTCCCTCCCTCCCACCCTCCCCATCCCACCCCTCCAGGCGGTCACAAAGCACCGAGCTGATCTCCCTGTGCTATGCGGCTGCTTCCCACTATCTATCTACCTTACGTTTGGTAGTATATATATGTCCATGCCTCTCTTTCCCTTTGTCACAGCTTACCCTTCCCCTTCCCCATATCCTCAAGTCCATTCTCAAGTAGGTCTGTGTCTTTATTCCCGTTTTACCCCTAGGTTCTTCATGACATTTTTTTTTTAATTCCATATATATGTGTTAGCATACGGTATTTGTCTTTCTCTTTCTGACTTACTTCACTCTGTATGACAGACTCTAGGTCTATCCACCTCATTACAAATAGCTCAGTTTCGTTTCTTTTTATGGCTGAGTAATATTCCATTGTATATATGTGCCACATCTTCTTTATCCATTCATCCGATGATGGACACTTAGGTTGTTTCCAGCTCCGGGCTATTGTGAATAGAGCTGCAATGAACATTTTGGTACATGTCTCTTTTTGAATTATGGTTTTCTCAGGGTATATGCCTAGTAGTGGGATTGCTGGGTCATATGGTAGTTCTATTTTTAGTTTTTTAAGGAACCTCCATACTGTTCTCCATAGTGGCTGTACCAATTCACATTCCCACCAGCAGTGCAAGAGTGTTCCCTTTTCCCCACACCCTCTCCAGCATTTATTGTTTCTAGATTTCTTGATGATGGCCGTTCTGACTGGTGTGAGATGATATCTCATTGTAGTTTTGATTTGCATTTCTCTAATAAGTAAAGATGTTGAGCATCCTTTCATGTGTTTGTTGGCAGTCTGTATATCTTCTGTGGAGAAATGTCTATTTAGGTCTTCTGCCCATTTTTGGATTGGGTTGTTTGTTTTTTTGTTATTGAGCTGCATGAGCTGCTTATAAATTTTGGAGATTAATCCTTTGTCAGTTGCTTCATTTGCAAATATTTTCTCCCATTCGGAGGGTTGTCTTTTGGTCTTGTTTATGGTTTCCTTTGCTGTGCAAAAGCTTTTAAGTTTCATTAGGTCCCATGTGTTTATTTTTGTCTTTATTTCCATTTCTCTAGGAGGTGGGTCAAAAAGGATCTTGCTGTGATTTATGTCATAGAGTGTTCTGCCTATGTTTTCCTCTAAGAGTTTGATAGTGTCTGGCCTTACATTTAGGTCTTTAATCCATTTTGAGCTTATTTTTGTGTATGGTGTTAGGGAGTGATCTAATCTCATACTTTTACATGTCCCTGTCCAGTTTTCCCAGCACCACTTATTGAAGAGACTGTCCTTTCTCCACTGTACATTCCTGCCTCCTTTATCAAAGATAAGGTGACCATATGTCCGTGGGTTTATCTCTGGGCTTTCTATCCTGTTCCATTGATCTATCTTTCTGTTTTTGTGCCAGTACCATACTGTCTTGATTACTGTAGCTTTGTAGTATAGTCTGAAGTCAGGGAGCCTGATTCCTCCAGCTCCATTTTTCGTTCTCAAGATTGCTTTGGCTATTCGGGGTCTTTTGTTTTTCCAAACGAATTTTGAAATTTTTTGTTCTAGTTCTGTGAAAAATGCCAGTGGTAGTTTGATAGGGATTGCATTGAATCTGTAGATTGCTTTGGGTAGTAGAGTCATTTTCACAATGTTGATTCTTCCAATCCAAGAACATGGTACATCTCTCCATCTATTTGTATCATCTTTAATTTCTTTCATCAGTGTCTTATAATTTTCTGCATACAGGTCTTTTGTCTCCTTAGGTAGGTTTATTCCTAGATATTTTATTCTTTTTGTTGCAATGGTAAATGGGAGTGTTTCCTTGATTTCACTTTCAGATTTTTCATCATTAGTATATAGGAATGCCACAGATTTCTGTGCATTAATTTTGTATCCTCTGCTTTACCAAATTCATTGATTAGCTCTAGTAGTTTTCTGGTAGCATCTTTAGGATTCTCTATGTATAGTATCATGTCATCTGCAAACAGTGACAGCTTTACTTCTTCTTTTCCGATTTGGATTCCTTTTATTTCCTTTTCTTCTCTGATTGCTGTGGCTAAAACTTCCAAAACTATGTTGAATAAGAGTGGTGAGAGTGGGCAACCTTGTCTTGTTCCTGATCTTAGTGGAAATGGTTTCAGTTTTTCACCATTGAGGACGATGCTGGCTGTGGGTTTGTCATATATGGCCTTTATTATGTTGAGGAAAGTTCCCTCTATGCCTACTTTCTGCAGGGTTTTTATCATAAATGGGTGTTGAATTTTGTCGAAAGCTTTCTCTGCATCTATTGAGATGATCATATGGTTTTTCTCCTTCAATTTGTTAATATGGTGTTTCACGTTGATTGATTTCCGTATATTGAAGAATCCTTGCATTCCTGGGATAAACCCCACTTGATCATGGTGTATGATCCTTTTAATGTGCTGTTGGATTCTGTTTGCCAGTATTTTGTTGAGGATTTTTGCATCTATGTTCATCAGTGATATTGGCCTGTAGTTTTCTTTCTTTGTGACATCCTTGTCTGGTTTTGGTATCAAGGTGATGGTGGCCTCGTAGAATGAGTTTGGGAGTGTTCCTCCCTCTGCTATATTTTGGAAGAGTTTGAGAAGGATAGGTGTTAGCTCTTCTCTAAATGCTTGATAGAATTCGCCTGTGAAGCCATCTGGTCCTGGGCTTTTGTTTGTTGGAAGATTTTTTATCACAGTTTCAATTTCAGTGCTTGTGATTGGTCTGTTCATATGTTCTATTTCTTCCTGATTCAGTGTTGGCAGGTTGTGCATTTCTAAGAATTTGTCCATTTCTTCCAGGTTGTCCATTTTATTGGCATAGAGTTGCTTATAGTAATCTCTCATGATCTTTTGTATTTCTGCAGTGTCAGTTGTTATTTCTCCTTTTTCATTTCTAATTCTATTGATTTGAGTCTTCTCCCTTTTTTTCTTGATGAGTCTGGCTAATGGTTTATCAATTTTGTTTATCTTCTCAAAGAACCAACTTTTAGTTTTATTGATCTTTGCTATTGTTTCCTTAATTTCTTTTTCATTTATTTCTGATCTGATTTTTATGATTTCTTTCCTTCTGCTAACTTTGGGATGTTTTTGTTCTTCTTTCTCTAATTGCTTTAGGTGCAAGGTTAGGTTGTTTAGTCGAGATATTTCCTGTTTCTTAAGGTGGGATTGTATTGCTATAAACTTCCCTCTTAGAACTGCTTTTGCTGCATCCCATAGGTTTTGGGTCGTCGTGTCTCCATTGTCATTTGTTTCTAGCTATTTTTTAATTTCCTCTTTGATTTCTTCAGTGATCACTTCGTTATTAAGTAATGTATTGTTTAGCCTCCATGTGTTTGTATTTTTTATAGCTCTTTTCCTGTAATGGATATCTAGTTTCATAGCATTGTGGTCAGAAAAGATACTTGATACAATTTCAATTTTCTTAAATTTACCAAGGCTTGATTTGTGACCCAAGATATGATCTATCCTGTAGAATGTTCCATGAGCACTTGAGAAAAATGTGTATTCTGTTGTTTTTGGATGGAATGTCCTATAAATATCAATTAAGTCCATCTTGTTTAATGTATCATTTAAAGCTTGTGTTTCCTTATGTATTTTCATTTTGGATGATCTGTCCATTGGTGATAGTGGGATGTTAAAGTCCCCTACTATGATTGTGTTACTGTCGATTTCTCCTTTTATGGCTGTTAATGTTTGCCTTATGTATTGAGGTGCTCCTATGTTGGGTGCATAAATATTTACAATTGTTATATCTTCTTCTTGGATCGACCCCTTGATCATTATGTAGTGTCCTTCTTTGTCTCTTCTAGTAGTATTTATTTTAAAGTCTATTTGGTCTGATATGAGAATTGCTACTCCAGCTTTCTTTTGGTTTCCATTTGCATGGAATATCTTTTTCCATCCCCTTACTTTCAGTCTGTATGTGTCTCTAGGTCTGAAGTGGGTCTCTTGTAGACAGCATATATATGGGTCTTGTTTTTGTATCCATTCAGCCAATCTGTGTCTTTTGGTGGGAGCATTTAGTCCATTTACATTTAAGGTAATTATCGATATGTATGTTCCTATTCCCATTTTCTTAATTGTTTTGGCTTCGTTATTGTAGGTCTTTTCCTTCTGTTGTGTTTCTTGCCTAGAGAAGTTCCTTTAGCATTTGTTGTAAAGCTGGTTTGGTGGTGCTGAACTCTCTCAGCTTTTGCTTGTCTGTAAACGTTTTAATTTCTCCATCAAATCTGAATGAGATCCTTGCTGGGTAGAGTAATCTTGGTTGCAGGTTTTTCTCCTTCATCACTTTAATTATGTCCTGCCACTCCCTTCTGGCTTGTAGAGTTGCTGCTGAGAGATCAGCTGTTATCCTGATGGGGATTCCCTTGTGTGTTATTTGTTGTTTTTCCCTTGCTGCTTTTAATATGATTTCTTTGTGTTTAATTTTTGACAGTTTGATTAATATGTGTCTTGGCGTATTTCTCCTTGGATTTATTCTGTATGGGACTCTCTGTGCCTCCTGGACTTGATTAACTATTTCCTTTCCCATATTAGGGAAGTTTTCAACTATAATCTCTTCAAATATTTTCTCAGTCCCTTTCTTTTTCTCTTCTTCTTCTGGAACCCCTATAATTCGAATGTTGGTGCGTTTAATGTTGTCCCAGAGGTCTCTGAGACTGTCCTCTGTTCTTTTCATTCTTTTTTCTTTATTTTGCTCTGCATTAGTTATTTCCACTATTTTATCTTCCACGTCACTTATCCGTTCTTCTGCCTCAGTTATTCTGCTATTGATCCCATCTAGAGTATTTTTCCTTTCATTTATTGTGTTTTTAATCGATGCTTGATTCATCTTTAGTTCTTCTAGGTCCTTGTTTACTGTTTCTTGCATTTTGTCTATTCTATTTCCAAGATTTTGGATCTGGGAAATAGAATCTTGGATCATCTTTACTATCATTATTCTGAATTCTTTTTCAGGTAGACTGCCTATTACCTCTTCATTTGTTAGGTCTGGTGGGTTTTTATCTTGCTCCTTCTCCTGCTGTGTGTTTTTCTGTCTTCTCATTTTGCTTATGTTACTGTGTTTGGGGTCTCCTTTTTGCAGGCTGCAGGTTCGTAGTTCCTGTTGTTTTTGGTGTCTGTCCCCAGTGGCTAAGGTTGGTTTAGTGGGTTGTGTAGGCTTCCTGGTCGAGGGGACTAGTGCCTGTGTTCTGGTGGATGAGGCTGGATCTTGTCTTTCTGGTGGGCAGGTCCACGTCTGGTGGTGTGTTTCGGGGTTTCTGCGGACTTTTTATGATTTTAGGCCACCTCTCTGCTAATGGGTGGCGTTGTGTTCCTGTCTTGCTAGTTGCTTGGCATAGGGTGTCCAGCACTGTAGCTTGCTGGTCGTTGAGTGAAGCTGGGTGCTGGTATTGAGATGGAGATCTCTGGAAGATTTTCGCCGTTTGATATTATGTGGAGCTGGGAGGTGTCTTGTGGACCAGTGTCCTGAAGTTGGCTCTCCCACCTCAGAGGCACAGCACTGACTCCTGGCTCCTCAATTTGGGATGATTTGTTGTCTATTCATGTATTCCACAGATGCAGGGTACATCAAGTTGATTGTGGAGCTTTAATCCGCTGCTTCTGAGGCTGCTGGGAGAGGTTCCCTTTCTCTTCTTTGTTCTCACAGCTCCCGGGTCTCAGCTTTGGATTTGGCCCCGCCTCTGCGTGTAGGTCGCCGGAGGGCGACTGTTCTTCGCTCAGACAGGAAAGGGTTAAAGGAGCAGCCTCTTCCGGGACTCTGGCTCACTCAGGCCGGGCGGGAGGGAGGGGCACGGAGTGCGGGGCGAGCCTGCAGCGGCGGAGGTCGGCGTGACGTTGCACCAGCCCGAGGTGCGCCGTGCGTTCTGCCCCTGAATCCCGAGACCCCGGCAGTGGCGGGCTGCACAGGCTCCCGGAAGGGCGGTGTGGACAGTGACCTGCGCTCGCACACAGGCTTCTTGGCGGCGGCAGCAGCAGCCCCAGCGTCCCACGCCCGTCACTGGGCTCCGCGCTTTCAGTCGCGACTCGCGCCCGTCTGTGGAGTCCCTTTAAGCAGCGCTCTTAATCCCCTCTCCTCGCTCACCAGGAAACCAAGAGGGCAGAAAAAGTCTCTTGCCTCTTCGGCAGCTCCAGAGTTTTCCCGGACTCCCTCCCGGCTAGCTGTGGCACATTAGCCCCCTTCAGGCTGAGTTCTCGCCGCCAGCCCCTGTCCTCTCCCTGCGCTCTGACCGAAGCCCGAGCCTCAGCTTCCAGCGCCGCCCGCCCCGGCGGGCGAGCAGACAAGGCTCTCGGGCTGGTGAGTGCCGCTCGGCACCGATCCTCTGTGCGGGAATCTCTCCGCTTTGCCCTACCCAGTTATGTGGGGAGTTTCTTGCCTTTTGGGAGGTCTGGGGTCTTCTGCCAGCGTTCAGTAGGTGTTCTGTAGGAGTTGTTCCACGTGTAGCTGTATTTCTGGTGTATCCGTGGGGAGGAAGGTGATCTCCACGTCTTACTCTTCCGCCATCTTACCCGGAAGTCTAAAATGTGTTTCTTAATATTTATTTTAAAAATTGAATTTAATATTACTTAGCTTAAAAAACAAAAATATATAGAAAAAGCTCTTAGATAAAACAACACCAAGGAACAATTTCTTACTAATTCCAAAGTGTAAATACTCCTAGCTTTTTCTTTTTCCTTGAAAATTCCAGGAAGGTAAACACTTAGCTTCTTTTCTTTCTTTCTTTTTTCTTTTTTTTTTTTTTTTTTTTTTGCATTACGCGGGCCTCTCACTGTTGTGGCCTCTCCCGTTGTGGAGCACAGGCTCTGGATTCGCAGGCTCAGCGGCCATGGCTCATGGGCCCAGCCACTCTGCAGCATGTGGGATCCTCCCGGACCGGGGCACAAACCCGTGTCCCCTGCATCGGCAGGCAAACTCTCTACCACTGCACCACCAGGGAAGTCCTTAGCTTATTTTCTTGATTTTTTTACTCTTTATTTGAATATCTCTGTGGCTAATACACACAGAAGGATATCAAGTTTCTGAAGTCCTAGGTGTTCCATTTCAAAGAGCCTCATTGTACATCAGCATTGAGCTTTATTGTAGCATGATTCTGTGCAAATAATTTTCACTTGCTATAATCAGGAGATAGTTCTGGCAGGGAGTCTATCTGGTGTGGATAGTCTAATAGTAATCTCCTTTCCAATCTCGTATATGAAATTCATCTATTTAAGCTTCCTGTTTCTACCTGGGTCAATTTTGCTAAATGACAACTTACTAGGAAAGCATTTCCTTTAAGTTTTCATACATGTTACACTAGAGTTGCTTATAATATTTTCATGTACAACTAAATTTATAACTTCTGCATCTGTGGCTGTCTCCTTTCTTATCTAATAGTCAGTATTTTGGGTCTTCTCTCCTTACTGTTCATTAGATTTGTTAGGGTCTAAACAGAGAAGGGCTCTTGCCAGAGAAACAATACCAGAGAGCTCTGAGTGAGAATCATATCTTCCCTCTATAGCACTAGGTGTCACAGAAGAATGAGGTGGAGTCTACAGACTTTTCAGAATTCTCTTTCCCCGCCAAGTTGTTATTCATATGGCACAGCCCAGTAAGATGTTCACAGATACGCTCTCCTATATTCTGATCTTTGGGAAATGAGGCAGCAAGAAGGAAGCACACAGCCTATCAAATATTGAATGAAAATAAATAATAATGGAATGAGGAATTCACTGTGTAGAAAGGTAGGCTGTAACTATTCAAAAATACAATTGAATCAACATTTTTATTAGAGAAAATACTTTATGCTCATATATGGTCTTGAAAATTAAGCAAAATAAAATCAATATGAATAATGTGGAGCTAGATAGACTATGTCTGTAATTTTGAGCATGCGCCCTAGGTCCATAAGCATTGAAAACCAATGTGTTCAACTGCACACAATCCTACATGCTTCTGTGCTTTATCCCTATGATTGCCCGTAGACAAGTGCTAGGAGGAAAAACTGATCCCCAGTCTCCTTGACACCCAGACAGATCTCTTTCTAAATCACTGTCATTATCCAGATCCAGAAAAGCTGAATGAGGAGAGAGAGGAAGGAGATGGAGAAAGAGAGAGAGAGAGAACAAAAATACTCAAGACTGGGTATGAGAATGGAGACCAACATGAAGTATGAAAAAAATAAACAATTGTAAAAGAATACACATACAACTTGTTGGAACACCAATAGTATTCTTTGAAAGACTGGGGGAATTCTAGAACAAAAAAGTCTTAATCTGGATTCTGAGAATACAGAAAAGGAGGCTGAAGGGAATAGAGCTGCCCTGAATCTACCAAGAAGCATGAGATGTAGAGTGAAGACTGTAAGATGACTTACCTTAGGAAATTCTTTTGATTTCCCCAAAACCAGTATGAGGTTCAGAGTGTAAAAGAGAGTCCTTCCTTATATTTTGAGTTTTGGAACACATTCAAAACCATGGAATCATTAATAACTTACATTTCTTTAAAAAAAATGCAATGAGACATTCTTATGATCAATTTGAATTAAAACAGGGAAAGAGGAAGATTTGGCTGGTTTTTATTTCCCTGGGATTAGTAAGAAGAATTAACTGATGAGGATGGAAAGATATCTATCTTACAGGTAGGAGAACTGTACTCAGAAAACTATAAGACACTGATGAAAGAAACTGAAAATGACACAAACAGATGGAAATATATATGATGTTCATGGTTTGGAAGAATTAATACTGTTAAAATGACCACACTACCCAAGGCAATCCACAGATTCAGTGCAATCCCTATCAGAATACCAATGGCATTTTTCACAGACCTAGTACAAATAATTATAAAATTTGTATGGAAACAAAAGAGACCCTGAATAGCCAAAAGAAACTTAAGGAGGAGAAAAAAATAGGAGGTATCACACTCCCTGGTTTCAAACCATACTCTAAAGCTACAGGAATCAAAACAGTATCGTACTGGCACACAAACAGACACATAGATCAATGGAACTGAATAGAGAGTCCCTCAGGCTGAGGCTTACCCAGCGCTCATGGGAGGGAAGGAGATGATATTTAAGAAGGAGCGTTTTAAACAGAATGTAAATTAATTGAAAATGACAGGAAAGTTATGGAACTTGCCAATGAAGTTGTCAAATACAGGAAAGAGGGGTATTTGTTAGAGCAACTTTAAAAAACAATAATGCAGAAAAAGAAAAAGTAAACTTCTTTGGATTATTATCTCTGCTCGACATCCTGTTACATGCATACTATAGGTACGGACAACTGTTGCTACCATGTGTGAATAAGCTACTAGTTCCGGATTCCCCAGTTACATACAAATATTTAGGGCACACCAAGATAATTCAAAATAAGACACATATACAAAACTTGGAAAATTAACCTATAGTTCAAAATCAAGGAAAAATTTTATTAGATTTAGCATGAAATCGTCCCATCAACTATTTGGTAAACAATCATTATAATAGGCTAAAAATATATCTATAGGGAAAATCTGACACATTTTAGAGAGCTTTTGTAACTCTAATTCCCACAAAAGCAGATGATGTTGACGAAACTATTAAAAAGCAAGGCAGTCTTGCCGCAGAACAGAATAAAGAAAAAAGAATGAAAAGAAGTGAAGACAGCCTAAGAGACCTCTGGGAAAACATCAAATGCAACAAAATACTTGAAGAGATTATAGTCGAAAACTTCCCTAACATGGGAAAGGAAATAGCCACCCAAGTCCAGGAAATGCAGAGAGTCCCTGGCAGGATAAACACAAGGAGAAACATGCCGAGACACATAGTAATCAAATTGACAAAAATTAAAAACAGAAAAATTATTGAAAGCAACAAGGGAAAAACGACAAACAACATACAAGAGAACTCCCATAAGGTTAACAGCTGATTTCTCAGCAGAAACTCTACAAGCCAGAAGGGAGTGGCACGATATATTTAAAGTGATGAAAGGGAAGAAACTACAAGCAAGATTACTCTACTGGGCAAGGATCTCATTCAGATTCAATGGAGGAATCAAAAGCATTACAGACAAGCAAAAGCTAAGAGAATTCAGCACCACCAAACCAGCTCTACAACAAATGCTAAAGAACTTCTCTAAGTGGGAAACACAGAGAAGAAAAGGACCTATAAAAACAAACCCAAAACAATTAAGAAAATGGTAATAGGAACATACATATCGATAATTACCTGAAACGTGAATGGATTAAATGCTCCAACCAAAAGTCACAGGCTCACTGAATGGATACAAAAATAAGACCCATATATATGCTGTCTACAAGAGACCCACTTCAGACATAGAGACACAGGCAGACTGAAAGTGAGGGGATGGAAAAAGATACTCCATACAAATGGAAATCAAAAGAAAGCTGAAGTAGCAATACTCATATCAGATAAAATAGAGAATGTTACAAGAGACAAGGAAGGACACTACATAATGATTAAGGGATCAATCCAAGAAGAAGATATAACAATTATAAATATATATGCACCCAACATAGGAACACCTCAATACATAAGGCAACTTCATGCTCATATATGTTCTGCTAACAGCTATAAAAGGGGAACTTGACAGTAACACAACAATAATAGGGGACTTTAACACCTCACTTACACCAACGGACAGATCATCCAACAGAAAATTAATAAGGAAACACAAGCTTTAAGTGACACAATAGACCAGGTAGATTTAATTGATATTTATAGGACATTCCATCCAAAATCAGCAGATTACACTTTCTTCTCAAGTGCACATGGAACATTCTCCAGGGTAGATCACATCTTGGGTAACAAATCAAGCCTCAGTAAATTTAAGAAAATTGAAATCATATCAAGCATCTTTTCTGACCAAAACGCTATTAGATTAGAAATCAATTACAGGGGGAAAAATGTAAAAAACACAAACACATGGAGGCTAAACAATACATTACTAAATAACCAAGAGATCACTGAAGAAATCAAAGAGGAAATCAAAAAATACCTAGAGGCAAATTACAAAAACACAATGATCCAAAGCCTATGGGATGCAGGAAAAGCAGTTCTAAGATGGAAGTTTATAGCAATACAAGCCTACCTCAAGAAACATGAAAAATCTCAAAAGAACAATCTAACCTTACACCTAAAGAACTAGAGAAAGAAGAAAAAACAAAACCCCAAGTTAGTAGAAGGAAAGAAATCATAAAGATCAGAGCAGAAATAAATGAAATAGAAACAAAACAGTAGCAATGTTCAATAAAACTAAAAGCTGGTTCTTTGAGAAGTTAAACAAAATTGATAAACCATTAGCCAGACTCATCAAGAAAAAGAGGGAGAAGACTCAAATCAATAAAATTAGAAATGAAAAAGGGAAAGTTACAACAGACACCACAGAAATACAAAGCATCCTAAGAGACTACTACAAGCAACTCTATGCCAATAAAATGGACAACCTGGAAGAAATGAACAAATTCTTAGAAAGGTATAACCTTCCAAGACTGAACCAGGAAGAAACAGAAAATATGAACAGAACAATCACAAGCACTGAAATTGAAACTGTGATTAAAAATCTTACAAGAAACAAAAGTCCAGGACCAGATGGCTTCACAGGTGAACTCTATCAAACATTTAGAGAAGAGCTAACACCCATCCTTCTCAAACTCTTCCAAAAATTGCAGAGGAATGAACACTCCCAAATTCATTCTATGAGGCCACCATCACGCTGATACCAAAACCAGACAAAGATACTACAAAAAAAGAAAATTACAGACCAATATCACTGATGAATATCGATGCAAAAATCCTCAACAAAATACTAGCAAACAGAATCCAACAACACATTAACAGTATCATACACCATGATCAAGTGGGATTTATCCCAGAGATGCAAGGATTCTTCAATATATGCAAATCAATCAATGTGATACACCATATTAACAGATTGAAGAATGAAAACCATATGATCATCTCAATAGATGCAGAAAAAGCTTTTGACAAAATTCAACACCCATTTATGATAAAAACTCTTCAGAAAGTGGGCCTAGAGGAAACCTAACTCAACATAATAAAGGCCATATATGACAAACCCACAGCAAACATTATTCTCAATGGCGAAAGACTGAAAGCATTTCCTCTGAGATCAGGAACAAGACAATGATATCCACTCGCGTCACTATTATTCAACATAGTTCTGGAAGTCCTAGCCACAGCAATCAGAGAAGAAACAGAAATAAAAGGAATATAAATTGGAAAAGAAGAAGTAAAACTGTCACTGTTTGCAGATGACATGATACTATACATAGAGAATCCTAAAGATGCTACCAGAAAACTATTAGAGCTAATGAATGAATTTGGTAAAGTTGCAGGATACAAAATTAATGCACATAAATCTCTTGCATTCCTATACACTAATGATGAAAAATCTGAAAGAGAAATTAAGAAAACACTCCCATTTATCATTGCAACAAAAAGAATAAAATACCTACAAATAAACCTACCTAGGGAGACAAAAGACCTGTAGGCAGAAAACTATAAGACACTGATGAAAGAAAATAAAGATGATACCAACAGATGGAGAGATATGCCATGTTCTTGGATTGGAAGAATCAATATTGTGAAAATGACTATACTACCCAAAGCAATCTACAGATTCAGTGCAATCCCTATCAAATTACCAATGGCATTTTTTACAGAACTGGAACAAAAAATCTTAAAATTTTTCTGGAGACACAAAAGACCCCGAATAGCCAAAGAAGTCTTGAGGGGGAAAAAACAGAGCTGGAGGAATCAGACTCCCTGACTTCAGACTATACTACAAAGCTACAGTAAAAGCTACATATTTTCTTTTACCAAGAAAATATGGTACTGGCACAAACAGAAATATAGATCAATGGAACAAGATAGAAAGCCCAGAGATAAACCCACACACCTATAGTCAACTAATCTATGACAAAGGAGGCAAGGATATACAATGGGGAAAAGACAGTTTCTTCAATAAGTGATGCTGGGAAAACTGGACAGCTACATGTAAAAGAATGAAATTAGAACACTACCTAACACCATACACAAAAATAAACTCAAAATATATTAGAGACCTAAATGTCAGACTGGACACTATAAAACTCTTAGAGGAATACCACTCTTTGACATAAATCACAGCAAGATCTTTTTTGATCCACCTCCTAGAGTAATGGAAATAAAAACAAAAATAAACAAATGGGACCTAATGAAACTTAAAAGCTTTTGCAAAGCAAAGGAAACTATAAACAAGATGAAAAGACAACCCTCAGAATGGGAGAAAATATTTACAAGCAAATCAACAGATAAAGGATTAATCTCCAAAATATATAAACAGCTCATGCAGCTCAATATTAAAAAAACAAACAGCCCCATCAACAAATGAGCAGAAGACCTAAATAGATGTTTCTCCAAAAAAGACATACAGATGGCCAAGAAGCACATGAAAAGCTGCTCAACATCACTAATTATTAGAGAAATGCAAATCAAAACTATAATGAGGTATCACCTCACACCAGTTAGAATGGGCATCATCAGAAAATCTACCAACAACAAATGCTGGAGAGGGTGCGGAGAAAAGGGAACCCTCTTGCACTGTTTGTGGGAATGTAAATTGATACAGCCACTATGGAGAACAGTATGGAGTTTCCTTAAAAAAACTAAAAATAGAATTACCAGATGACCCAGCAATTCCAGTACTGGGCATATACCCAGAGAAAACCATAGTTCAAAAAGACACGTGCACCCCAATGTTCATTGCAGCACTATTTACAATAGCCAGGTCATGGAAGCAACCTAAATGCCCATCGACAGATGAATGGATAAAGAAGATGTGGTACATATATACAATGGAATATTACTCAGCCATAGAAAGGAACGAAATTGGGTCATTTGTACATACGTGGCTGGATCTAGAGACTGTCATACAGAGTGAAGTAAGTCAGAAAGAGAAAAACAAATACCGTATATTAACGCATATATGTGGAACCTAGAAAAATGGTACAGATGAACCGGTTTGCAGGGCAGAAATAGAGACACAGATGTAGAGAACAAACATATGGACACCAAGGGGGGAAAGTAGTGGGGGTGGGGGGGTGGGATGATTTGGGAGATTGGGATTGACATGTATACACTGATGTGCATAAAATAGATCACTAATAAGAACCTGCTGTATAAAAAAATAAAATTCAAAAATAAAAAAGCAAGGTAATCTTAGGCCAAGACAATAGAAACATTGTGTAACTTAATGACAGGAAGTCATAGTCCCAATGAAGCCTGAACTGATCCATCCCCACCTGGAGAATTACATTTTAGGGAAATATGAACAGGTTGATTCTCTTCAGAGAAGAATGACCAGACTGATGAAAGTTGTAGAAACCACACCACATGTAGAAAGATAGAAACACATGGGTTTATCTTAGGATCATTATAAAACAGTTGTTAAATCTCTTCCATTTATTCAAAGGGTTGTCCTATAGCAGAAAGAATATGCCAGTCCTAGGATACTCCAAAGAGCAAGAACATATGGAATTGACAAGGTAAAAACTTGTATACATGTAAACAATAGGTTATTGATGTTAGTGTAGGGGAGAAGCAGCCTCCTTCCTCCTACTGGTGGTGCTCATGGGGTGTGCTGAGTCTCTCACGGCTGGGGTTTCCCAGTGGATGCCCAATGACCTGACCACGTGTGAGAGATGCAGCAGGGGGACTTTCTGCCTCGGATGAGAAGATGCAGTAAGTAATCCCAAAGTGTCCTTTCAGCTCTAAACTCTATGTTTCTAATTGGGCCATATACATGTGGCCTCACTTCATCTTTCTCTTCCAGAAATATGAAAATAAATCTTTTTGAAAAATAAAGAGGTAGAATTTTTCCTAAGTTAAAACAGAAAGTAAAACTAGAACACAGAATAATTCTTGTGATCCAATCTATGTTGGCATTTTTCACATGATGGTTCAGGCTCCTCCACAGACTTTTCTCCTCCCTTTCTTTCTTTCTTTCTTATAAAGAAGAAAACTGATCTGGAAATTTTCAGGCTTCTATAATTACATCCACAGATATCACATTTTAGTATAACTATAAAATAGTGTCACTATCTTTGTACACAGATATTCAGAGCAGAATTAGTACAACAGCATGCTTTGACTTTTGAGTGATATGCATCTGCTCTTAAGGACAGGTGTAGACCACTTCCCAAACCTAGAATCTAGAATTTCTCAGTGTAACAAGTCTGGTTGAATAAACTTCAAATCAGCTTTATAAACGTATGTTTTTTCTATTTAGTATGTAAAAATCTACAGATGCCTCAAAACATTTCATTCATGCCTAAATTGGCAGGAATTTTCTCCTTCCTTTTGGCAAATATTCTTCTCACTGGGGTTTGTGCAGAACTAATGCCAAACTTACTTACTGTGGTTAGCTTGTGTTTGTGAAACAAGCTTATCATCCACAATGAACACATGGCTTTTAGACATAGGAATTAATCAGTGCTGGAGAGACAGGCTCCTGGCTTAGATTCTGGGCTGCCTGCTTGCATAAGCCTACTTTTGGGATCTATTACACAAAGCAGAATCCAGGGCTGCAGCGCACAGAATCCCACGCACAGTTCTCTGTCAGCCTTAAGCTTTGCAGAAAATGTCTGTTTGGGGGGAAGATAGTGAAAAACATGGATGGATAGATAAAATTAGGTTAGTAATATGGCTACTTCACAGGGTTGATATGAAAAGCAAATAGAAAATTATATGTGAAAACACTTTAGTAACGTATGTCCTGCCTTATTTAAAAAGGAGTTGAAGGAGTTTATAGTGACACATACAATATGGCAGTATATCATAAATTTGAAATAGATGAGAAAAAAAGCACAGAGCCATGTAAGGTAACGAAGAATGAAGCTAATATAAGCTCCAAGTCCTTGCTATTGGTTTTCAACAAAATCGGATTTAATCATTTTATCTGTTAACACATAGAAGGTTATATGATCAATACTGCAGTGCACAATATCCATATGATTAAATTGATTAAGAGAAGCACAGTTATTTCCTAGATTATGGTAGTAAGAATTTTCTTCTCTGGGTCTTCCAAAATAGAACACTCTTGGCTACAGTGAACAACACACCCTTCTTAACAACTTCCAACATTTTCATAGCCTGACTGTGCCACATTGTGACACATCCAAGCCATTCTGCAAGGGCCAATGGTACACACAAATTTTGCAGGTCCGTGCTGGTTTGTCTCCATCCAGACTGGAAATACCAGGAGAAAATGAATTTATTGCTGTTAATGTGTAACTTGCAAAGCAGCATGTAAATGCAAGGTATAATAATATTCACTGACATTATAACTTTGCAAGCCAGGTAGTGAATTTGAGACTCAATGCAATAGCAATAAGAAATCTACAATATTGTTAACAAGGAAGGCTATAGTATATCTTATTTTCCTTTTGTTTCTCTTTTCCTGGGAAAAAATTTTCCTCACAAATAGGTATGACTCTTTCACAGAAGTATCCAAGTTAGGACAGCAATCACTGATTTACAAACGAGCTCTAAGGTAATGACTCAGAACTTCTGGATTTCTTGCCTATCAGGGACAGACAGTTTCTCACAGTAAGGAGAGATAATTTATTTGTGCAACAAAAGCAGGAAGTGGAAAATCTAAAATACTGAATACTTTAGAATGCTATCTGCATATTTGAATGTAGGTATATGTGATATTTCAGAAAACACTGGTAATGCAAATCAAATATAGATTTTGTGCTGTAATGACCTCTGCCACCAGGGATCCTTGTTACAATTTTTTGTGAGAATAGTCTCTGTAACATTGACATTAATGCAAGATACATCTATTTAACTTGCAGGTCTTCTCTCTCTAAAGATAATGCCCATTTTACTCTTACATTTACTAGGATCAGAAGGGAAGGGTTTCATATATTTAATTTTTTGCTTTTAGTTTTTTTAAATTTAAGATGACTTTTTCTTGGTTACTGAATAGGAAGAGACAAAAAGAAATGTTTCGTATGTATTTACTAAATATTTTTAAGCCTTTGCTATGAACCAGGCACTAGGTCTAAAACACAATTCCCGTCATCCTGGAAAATAATAATAGCAAAAATAGTGAAATCATTTTGAGCCATTTAATCACCCAAGCACTGTGCTAAGTTCTTTATATGCATTACCTCATTTTAGCATCATGGAAAGCCTATGAACAGGTTATCATTTCCATTTAACAGATGAGAAAATGATGCACAGAGAGGTTAACTAACTTTTCAAAAGTCACAGAGCTAGTGAGCTCCAAAAATGACTATACAGTTTTATTTTGACTCTGAAGTTTAAGCTTTTAACTATGATGCTATAGAGGCATTATGAGTTCTCAGTAGAAATTCAGAAATAGAAAGACCAAGTGGTAGGATATGAAGAAACTTCGGGGCTATGGCATTTTGAGAGAGGACAATTCCAGTATCATAAAAAGATTTTGTGGAGAAGATTTAAGCTGAGTCCCAAAGAACATTCAAGATTAAATCTGGTGAAAGAGTAGTGGGGAAAGAGGACAGGGTATTCCAGATAAAGCAAACGGCATATCTCTGCCATGACTATGAACTAGATCTAAATTTAGGATAAGATACAGTGGAGAAAGCAGTAATGTAAAAAAAGAAATAAGCTAAACAATCACTGTCTGTAAAGAAAAGCAATGCATTGTCAAGGCAATCATTGAAAACAAAACAGAAGTCCATTAGTGAGAAAAATAAGATGACATTTGATTATACTGAGATCTAGAGATATAAATTATATTTAATTCTTCTTCTCCTCTATGATGCATATTATACATTTATTCATTCCCGATAGAGCTTAAAGTGCCTTGAAGGACTTTCTTACCTCCAACAGCTTATCCTTCTGCTTTATTTAGTAGTCTTATCCACTGACACTTGAAATATTGTTCTAATTAAATTATTGGCACTTTAGGGGTGCTGTGAAATTTCTCCTCGTAAAGGACCCTCTTGTCTTTCTCATTATGAAACCAGGAAAAAGTTTAGGGACTCATCAAGTTTCAAATCTTTTTAAAGCCTCTAGCAATTCATACTGTAATCTTTCCCATGAATGACTGTCAGATCTGGGGTTAGAAATCATCATGGTAGACCTAAAGGTTAGCTTTTTCAGCATTTTTATGCTTTTCAAATTTTCCATAAGACGATAAATGCTGAAGGATCAGTAAGCTCAACAGCTTGGACACCCACTGCTGCCACACAGGCGTGTGAAATGCCTCCATCTGACTCAGAATTAGAGATGTAAAATTGTCATCTAGCTCAGGATTAGAGCTTGGCATTAAATGTATTTATAATTTGTGTTAGCAGAAACTGTGGGCTTGGAAAATCATTGCTGGAAAACTGTAATTCTTCAAAGAAATTCCAACAAGCAAAAAACGTCCTGGTCAGAATATGTAAATATGGAGGAAAGAGTCTATCTGCTGAATATCTTCAAATTTCCTATATATAACAACAGCTATTTTAGTCAAAAGTCAACAACCTTGCATCCTTATTTACATAGGGAAATAATCCTGTGGTTTTATCTCTTTCTACTTTCCACTGCTGAATCTCCATCCTTACTTTTCCTCTAATCAGTTGTCTAGCTTGTGTATTGACACTTACCACATATTCATTTATTCATTTAAGAAATATTTGTGATATGCCTATTTTAAAAGAGACAAACTGCTAGAAAAGTGAGTATATAATTTTGATCAAAATATATGGTTCAAGCAAACTGAAGGGCACTGTGAAGCCCCTGCACTGGGACAGATCCTAGTATATTCAAGAATATGAAAGGAAACCCATGCCTTTGTTGCTTCATGAAGATGGTAAAGACTGACATGAAATAAGGCTGGTGAAGAGGCAGAGCCAGACTGCAACAGCTGGATTTCTGTGTGGCTCTCCCCACCTGCCACACCTATAACTAGTGAGACAAAACACTACTAGTTAATCAAGATAGAAACTTTAACAGAAATTATTAAGCTAAAAAATGAGGTGTCCTCCAATTCCTGGTTGTTCTATACATGCCTTTCTAATCAATTACATTTCAGACTTTGATTTATATTTAGGATTAATTTGTGTAGTTTTGGAAAGAAATACAGTTAGCTCTGAAATGTAATATACTGGGAGAGATGGCTCTTTCTGTCATAGTGAGAAAGATCAATTGTCACCAGGGTTTTGAATTCGATATTTGAAAAACGATATATGATGTTTATTTTTCTCTTTTGACAGTTGGATTTTTATTGGGCCAAATAAGGTCATTTCAGATAAAACAACCAGAAACTACTTCTGTCATTTCATAAAATGAAGGAAAATTTTATGACAAAAATTAAGAAAAGTATTTCAGAATATTTAAGTTAGATAAATTTAATTTTATGGCAAATTAATTAAATGTCCTTATTTGTCTCATTTCCCTTCAAACCCAGGATATCTTCTCCATTGACCAAGGGGCCAGCATTTAGTAGCCATTAACATACATGGTATTCCATAAGGATTCAGGCAACAAACTTATGAGATACATATCCTAAATTCTGACATATAACTCTCAGTATAAAGAGTTCACATAAAATTCTAATAGTCAGTTTCTGAAGTAGACTTATCACATTCTCTGAGAATTGGAAGAGAGCTGGTTCACTGGGCATTGTGATGGGGCTCCAATTAGCCTTTAGGAGGAAACAAATTGGGAAGTTAGCATGAAAAATGCCACTTAATAAGGATGTGCTTCAAGAACACCAGAAACAAAACTAGGTGCTTGCTGTAAAATGCATGGAATTAAGCAGATAACAGGAATCCTAAGACATGCTGAGGCTCGTGAAGAGCAGTTGGTTCATAAGAATGTAATACTAAGATCAAGAACAAAGATTTAGCAGAAAGGGTCCTACGTGGCTTATACAAGGAAGCTTGCATAGCTCTCAGCTGGAGACTTGTCCAGAGTTTTCTCTATTTTTGTGTTTAATTGCTGTAGCCTAGTACTTTGTGGTTGGAACCATCCATACTATGACTGACATTTAAACTGTCTTCGTTATAATGGTGTCTTTCTTCTTGAAGGGAGGTATCCATAGTAGAAGAGCATGTCTTCTGACCTAATGGAGAAGCTGACAAAAGATACGGCTCTTATGACTTTATGAGGTTAGACTAATTGGAAATATATAATATATATATATTTAATATAATTTCTCAGGTTTCTTATACTCAAAGCTCCTTGACTTTGCAGAAGAATTGAGGCCTTGAACGTCAGTGCAGTCAATTGTTCCTCTTCTCTGTAGACCAAAACTTTACTTCTCCTGATTTTCTCTGTTCTCTCCCTCTTGAAATCCAATTATTTAGTTATCTTAGCTTGATCCTATAAGTATTTTCTTCTCTCCCATTTTTCTTTGCTTTGTCTTATTGTTCCATTCCAGTGGAGAATTTTACATCTAAAATTTATAAATATAATATTGAATTATAAAAATCTGCCATAATATTTTTATTTTTCTAAAGTTTTTAAAAATAAATACTGTAATTTTTTACAACCGTATCTTTTATTTCATGGATCCAAGGTTTTTTGGTTTTTTTTTTTTTTTTTTTTTTGGTCTCTGAGAATCTGTGGTCATCCACTTAATCTAATTTGGAACTAGTTTTCCCAGAATTCCCTTTCCTCTCTTGTCCTTGGTTAGAGTTGCCAACTCACCAAGTGCAGCTCACAAATGTCCCTGATCTGTTGACTACTCTTGGCAGCCAGGCCATAGACTCTCTAATTTCTGCCAGATCTCTTTCTTCAAACTCTCTAAGTCCTGGGCTAGGACTGTTCAGTTCATGGCAAAAAGTACAAGTACAGTTCATGGCAAAAAGTACCAGCTTTTCTGCAGGGGATAGGTCATTGAGTCTGGAGGCGATTAGTCAGGTTACACTTTTCCCTCTTGGGTCCTAGTTTGCCCTTGCTGCCTTCTGCTTCTCATTCAGCTTTTCTTCCCAACTGCTAGCCCTTCTGACCTACATGACTTCAGCACCACCAGAGATGCCGAGGCAACAGCCTTCCAGAGACACCTTCACCTGCTCTTGTAATTGTATAAGAACTAATCTCTATAACAAAGGGCTATTCTACATCACTAGTTGAAGTTCTGCTGCCCTGCATGAACTCTGTGTCCTTTTGGAAGATGGAAAGGAAAAATAAAAAAGATCTAAGACTGGAAACTGACCAGAGAAACTGAAAGCTATTTTTTACTCAAATATAAATAGCAAATATTGATTTAACCAAGGGGTCTGTTAACTATATTCTGAAGATAGGAAACAGGCTTCTAAATTCTCATTTTTCATATTAGGATATTAAGAGATAATATCTAAACCTGAAAAATAGGAATATATTGGTATAAATGTTGGATATAATTGGTAAGTTGGTAAAAATGACCAAAAAACAAAGGAAAAGGGAAAGATTTGCCCATACACACAAAGCAAAGACAGTGAAAAAGTATATAGGACAATTTAAAACCTACTTGGTGTCTATAGGACATCACAGAAGATAAATATGTGGTTCTCTGTATCATTTGGATTGTTGAAGTATAATTTGGCTTACACAAGCTTGGAAGAAAACCAGTTAGCACACCAAAAAAAAAAAAAAAAAAAGAAAAATCAAATGAAATCGATATGGTAGTATAAGAAGGGGAATTAATGAACCTAATTTAGTCATGAATGTGGATAGGATCATGAGGCTATTCAGGTACTAGTGAAAATTAAAGGGGAGTCAATATAAGGTCTAATGGAAAAAAGGAGAGCTTTTTGTTTTTGCTGCTGTTGTTTTTAGTAAAGATGGAACTGCAAGCATGCAAATGTGATTATTTCTAGCATGCTCCAGTCTGTTGTTTCCCTAGCTCAGTTCCTTGGGTGTTTAAATAAATCAGTGTAGGCATATTTGTGTTACTTTGCCTCTTCTATTTCTCCACCAACTAATATCTATGTAGAAGCTGTTTTTTTAATTAGGAGTCACTGATGTTCACTATCTTGGCAAGTCCTGACAGGGTTCCAGTGATTGTAGCAGTCTTAAATGGACTGTTTTCCCTAGTCCTCATGTACACAAAAGAAGCCTGAGACCCCAAACCCACCCCAGTAGGGAATGTTTTTATAAATACCCAAAGAAACAACAAAAATAATTGAAAGTAGTTGACTGTGGAGAAGAGGATCTGGGTAGGTGGGGCAGGAATGGAGTAGGGGAATATTCTTTTTTTTGTTATGAGACTCCTAAAAGTGTATATTTGATTATGCACAGATAGTGCTTTATTAAAAATAAAAATGGAATTCAAAGGATAATAAAAAATATAAAAATACAAAATAAACATGCCAATTGACCACGGATGACAACAAATAGTAAGTACATGTCTTAAACACTCTGTGAGAAACCTACTTTCAATCTAGATTTCTATACCTAATCAAACTACTAATCAAGTGTGAGGACAGAATAAAGATATTTTAAAACACTTAGGTATTTATAAAATTATCTTCCCATCAGTCTTTCCTTAGGAAGATATTGGAGGACGCATCTACCAAGCCAGAAGAGGCAGAGAAATGGGGTGCAGGAAAGAATGAATCCAATTCATTCATTGGATTCAGCCAGAGATGGCTGAAGATGGCAGCTATACAATGGACCTAGAGAAAAACCAGTCTAGATAGGATGGGAAAATAATTGTGAATATTGACAAAATGCAGACCATAGATGCTTTAAATTAAACACTAGAGAAACTCACCCATAAATTTCCAGCAACAGTACACATGGCATAATAAAAGCCTAGACCTGCCCTGGAGAAGTTTGGTACCATTAAACAGCATCTACATTATTGATCAGCCCCAGAAATGTCATTTGGAAAGCAAAACAAATTTACCTGGCTGTCTGCCCATGCTGTATCTACACAATGAAACATTTTTATGTGGCCATTAAAAAGAATGAGGTATGTCTATATTTACTGATATGAAATAATAACTTTGATAAACTAGGAATAACAACAATAATAAACAGACCTGGGAAAACCTAATTTGGTTGTAACTTGATTGGCTATTACCTATTGGCTTCCAGCCAGCCCACATGTGGGTGGACTAAAGTCTTTATCTTGGGAAGAGAGATGTGAGAAGAGAGTAAGGACTCGTAGAAAAATGACTGGCAACCCCAATTTGGGAAGCAGAAGTCAGGTACCTATGGCACCTAACTTTGCTTGGCCAAACCCCACCTGACCAGTTTGGCAAAATAGGAGCCAAAGAGATTGCTGGAATTCCTGCCACTTTACTGAATACTTTATCCAGCAACAGGGGCAAGGGTTTAAATTGGATATTTAAGTGGAAACAGAAAATGGCCACCAGGGCAAGGGCAATTTCAACTGAGACCAAGAAAGATTAAGCCCTTGAAGACTCCCTGAAGGCTAATCTGTATAGTCTCACCCTAGTCATTTTATTAACCCCACTATTAATGCAATCCTGAATCTTATTGGATTGAATTTTGTATTCTACTCACCATGCTGAGGGTTTTCATATATTTTTAAGTGAAAAATCAAGATGCCAAACGTTATATATAGAATGCTATAATTTGTGTTATAAAGAGAATATTTGTATTCTCTCTCTGACTCACACACACACACACACACAGACACACATCCAGGTACATATATGTTCCCAGCTCTTTGGGGGAGGATAAAAAACTAACAGCAGGTAGAACTGAAGAACAAAGACGGGAAGCAGACTTACATATATTGCATACATTTTAGTCCTGAGTGAATTTTAATTATTTACCAATTACCTATAATACTTGTTAAATACAATTTACTTTAAAAAGAAAAAAGAAAAAAACAAAAGGACAAGGCATGCAGATCATCCAAAATGAAAATAAATAAGGAAACACAAGCTTTAAATGATACATTAAAAAAGATGGGCTTAATTGATATTTATGGGATATTCCATCCAAAAACAACAGAATACACTTTCTTCTCAAGTGCTCATGGAACATACTCCAGGATAGATCATATCTTGGGTCACAAATCAAGCCTTGGTAAATTTAAGAAAATTGAAATCGTATCAAATATTTTTTCTGACCACAATGCTATGAGACTAGATAGATATCAATTACAGGAAAAAATCAGTAAAACTTACAAACACATGGAGGCTAAACAATACACTACTTAATAACCAAGAGATCACTGAAGAAATCAAAGAAGAAAAAAAAATACCTAGAAACAAATGACAATGAAAACACAACGAACCAAAACCTATAGGATGCAGCAAAACCAGTTCTAAGAGGGAAGTTTATAACAATACAATTCTACCTTAAGAAACAAGAAACATCTCAAATAAACAAACTAACGTTACACCTAAAGCAATTAGAGGAAGAAGAACCAAAAAATCCCAAAGTTAGCAGAAGGAAAGAAATCATAAAGATCAGATCAGAAATAAATGAAAAAGAAATGAAGGAAACAATAGCAAAGATCAATAAAATTAAAAGCTGGCTCTTTGAGAAGATAAACAAAATTGATAAACCATTTGGCAAACTCATCAAGAAAAAAGGAGAAGGCTCAAATTAATAGAAATAAAATGAAAAAGGAGAAGTAACAACTGACACTGCAGAAATACAAAGGATCATGAGAGATTACTACAAAAAATTCTATGCCAATAAAATGGACATCCTGGAAGAAATGGATGAATTCTTAGAAATGCACAACCTTCTGAGACTGAACCAGGAAGAAATAGAAAATATGAACAGACCAATCACAAGCACTGAAATTGAAACTGTGATTAAAAATCTTCCAACAAACAAAGCCCAGGACCAGATGGCTTCACAGGTGAATTCTATCAAACATTTAGAGAAGAGCTAACACCCATCCTTCTCAAACTCTTCCAATATATAGCAGAGGGAGGAACACTCCCAAACTCATTCTACGAGGCCACCATCACCCTGATACCAAAACCAGACAAAGATGTCACAGAGAAAGAAAACTACAGGCCAATATTACTGATGAGCATAGATGCAAAAATCCTCAACAAAATACTAGTAAACAGAATCCAACAGCACATTAAAATGATCATACACCATGATCAAGTGGGATTTATCCCAGGAATGCAAGCATTCTTCAATATATGCAAATCAATCAATGTGATACACCATATTAACAAATTGAAGGATAAAAACCATATGATCGGTTTTCCCTGGTGGCGCAGTGGTTGAGAGTCTGCCTGCCAATGCGTGGGACACAGGATCATGCCCTGGTCCGGGAAGATCCCACATGCCGCAGAGCGGCTAGGCCCGTGAGCCATGACCGCTGAGCCTGCGTGTCCGGAGCCTGTGCTCCACCATGGGAGAGGCCACAACAGTGAGAAGCCGTGTACCACAAAAAAAAAAAAAAAAAAAAAAAACCATATGGTCATTTCAATAGATGCAGAAAAAGCTTTTGACAAAATTCAACACTGATTTATAATAAAAACCCTCCAGAAAGTAGGCACAGAGGGAACTTACCTCAACATAATAAAGGCCATATATGACAAACCCACAGCCAACATCGTCCTCAATGGTGAAAAACTGAAACCATTTCCACTAAGATCAAGAACAAGACAAGGTTGCCCACTCTCACCACTATTATTCAACATAGTTTTGGAAGTTTTAGCCACAGCAGTTAGAGAAGAAAAAGGAATCCAAATCGGAAAAGAAGAAGTAAAACTGTCACTGTTTGCAGATGGCATGATACTATACGTAGAGAATCCTAAAGATGCTACCAGAAAACTACTAGAGCTAATCAATGAATTTGGTAAAGTAGCGGGATACAAAATTAATGCACAGAAATCTCTAGCATTCCTATACACTAATGATGAAAAATCTGAAAGAGAACTTAAGAAAACACTCCCATTTAACATTGCAACAAAAAGAATAAAATATCTAGGAATAAACCTACCTAAGGAGACAAAAGACCTGTATGCAGAAAATTATAAGACACTGATGAAAGAAATTAAAGATGGTACAAATAGATGGAGAGATATACCATGTTCTTGGATTGGAAGAATCAACATTGAGAAAACGACTCTACTACCCAAAGCAATCTACAGATTCAATGCAATCTCTATCAAACTACCACTGGCATTTTTTACAGAACTAGAATAAAAAAATTCACAATTTATATGGAAATACAAAAGACCCTGAGGGCTTCCCTGGTGGCGCAGTGGTTGAGAGTCCGCCTGCTGATGCGGGGGAAACGGGTTCATGCCCTGGTCCGGGAAGATCCCACATGCTGTGGAGCGGCTAGGCCCGTGAGCCATGGCTGTTGAGCCTGCGTGTCCGGAGCCTGTGCTCTGCAATGGGAGAGGCCACAACAGTGAGAGGCCCACATACCACACACACACACACACACACACACACACACACACACAAAGACTCCGAATAGCCAAAGCAGTCTTGAGAAAGAAAAACGAAGCTGGAGGAATCAGGCTTCCTGACTTCTGACTATACTACAAAGCTACAGTAATCAAGACAGTATGGTACTGGCACAAAAACAGAAATATAGATCAATGGAACTGGATAGAAAGCCCAGAGATAAACCCACGCACATATGATCACCTTATCTTTGATAAAAGAGGCAAGAATATACAGTGGAGAAAAGACAGCCTCTTCAATAAATGGTGCTGAGAAAACTGGACAGCTGCACGTAAAAGAATGAAATTAGAACACTCCCTAACACCATACTCAAAAATAAACTCAAAATGGATTACAGACCTAAATGTAAGGCCAGACACTATCAAACTCTTAGAGGAAAACATAGGCAGAACACTCTATGACATAAATCACAGCAAGATCCTTTTTGACCCACCTCCTAGAGAAATGAAAATAAAAACAAAAATAAACAAATGGGCCCTAATGAAACTTAAAAGCTTTTGCACAGCAAAAGAAACCATAAACAAGTCGAAAAGACCACCCTCAGAATGGGAGAAAATATTTGCAAATGAAGCAACTGACAAAGGATTAATCGCCAAAATTTACAAGCAGCTCATGCAGCTCAATATCAAAAAATCAAACAACCCAATCCAAAAATGGGCAGAAGACCTAAATAGACATTTCTCCAAAGAACATATACAGATTGCCAACAAACACATGAAAGAATGCTCAACATCATTAATCATTAGAGAAATGCAAATCAAAACTACAATGAGATATCATCTCACACCGGTCAGAATGGCCATCATCAAAAACCCTAGAAACAATAAATGCTGGAGAGGGTGTGGAGAAAAGGGAGCACTCTTGCACTGTTGGTGGGAATGTAAATTGATACAGTCACTATGGAGAACAGTATGGCAGTTCCTTAAAAAACTAAAAATAGAATTACCGTACGACCAAACAATCCCTCTACTGGGCATATACCCTGAGAAAACCATAATTCAAAAAGAGGCATGTACCAAAATGTTCATTGCAGCTCTATTTACAATAACCAGGACATGGAAGCAACCTAAGTGTCCATTGACAGATGAATGGATAAAGAAGATGTGGCACATTTATACAATGGAATATTACTCAGCCATAAAAGGAAACGAAATTGAGTTATTTGTAGTGAGGTGGATGGACCTAGAGTCTGTCATACAGAGTGAAGTAATTTGGAAAGAGAAAAACAAATACCGTATGCTAACACATATATATGGAATGTAAAAAAGAAAAAAAAAGGTCAGGAAGAACCTAGGGTCAAGACAGGAATAAAGACTCAGACCTACTAGAGAATGGACTTGAGGATACGGGGAGGGGGAAGGGTAAGCTGTGACAAAGTGAGAGAGTGGCATGGACATATATACACTACCAAACTTAAAATAGATAGCTAGTGGGAAGCAGCCACGTAACATAGGGAGATCAGCTCGGTGCTTTGTGACTACCTAGAGGGGTGGAATAGGGAGGGTGGGAGGGAGGGAGACGCAAGAAGGAAGAGATGTGGCGACATATGTATATGTATAACTGATTTACTTTGTTATAAAGCAGAAACTAACACACCATTGTAAAGCAATTATACTCTAACAAAGATGTTTAAAAAAAAAGAAAAAAGGACAAGTCATGATACTACAGAATGTATTAAAAGAGTCAGTATAAAGGTGGGGGGGGGAGGAAAGTTGATTCCGGATGACTGTAGACTGCTACAAAAAAGGAGGGTTTCAGAATAATGACTAGATAAAGAAAGCTGCAGGAGTTGAAGGGGATGAAGCCAAGAGGAAATTCTTACCATAAGAATGAAAACATTATGAATAGTGAAATTTGCATTATTTATATATTTTGGATTTAAAATATTGTGAATAGTGAAATTTGCATAATATATATTTGGGTTTTTTAAAAATAACAACTGAAATCAACCTACCTAGGGAAAATACAGATTTCACAGTATAATTCAGGATAAAGAAAACAAACTTTTACTTGGATTAAAAAAAAAACTTTTCTTGATTTGTTAGAGAAATTATTTTCTTCAATCCTACCATATTTCTATAGTGAGCCTGCTTTTCAACTTTGTAAGATTCATTTTTTAAATCATATTTCTTCCTACATTCCACTCATGGAATTCACCTCATAACACAACCTTCAGGTGACAACTCTGTCCTATATTCATTGATTAAATACAACTTAGTAGGGAAAAAAATGGCTCTCATCTTGAACCCCAGCTGTATCTCCACTCATCTTCTCTGTGCCCCAGCTAAACTCTCAAGCCTTCCTAAAGAATCCACAAAGAACTCAAGTGGCTTCCTTTGATGACCCCCATCAGACTGCTCAAGTGCATCCTTACGCATTCGGCCTCTTTGCTAGCTGCCAATGTATGAAAACAGAACTCACTCTTCCCAGACTTTCCTTCCCCTCTTTCTTCTTTTCCTTATATATCTGCTTTTGCCTTTGTTGATTGACAACAGCCTGACATTCTCATCCATATATGTAAGTAAATTATTAGCATGCATGTAACTAACTCAATATCTCTGAGCTGTCCTTTGACAGTTTATTTCTGGAGTTTCTAGTGAAGCATTATTGACCTGAATTCTAACATTGTAGCCAGTAACATTGTGTACCCTAAGATCTAAATTGTGCCCCTTAAGGGGCCCGGTTTCTCTTGGCTCCTCTGGTAAGTCTCATGTGCAGTGATTCAGTACTTCAGATCTACTGTGCTAAGTAAATGTCTTGGTATAGTTTGTTTCTGGTTATAACTTTGATTATTTGTTTCCATTGTTGACAAAAGTAATGTGGTCTTTGACCCTACAGTCTGACCAACTGGAGATTTCTGTCAGGTGGCAGGTAACATTCTGATACTGTGGACATTTGGAAACAGGAGTGAGAAGTCATTAGTATTTTGTCCTTCCATTCATACGTAAAATCTACATTTGTTTCTGTTGTTTATACCAATATGGATGGCGTCCTCTAATTAAAAAAAAAAAATTTCCTCCGCAAACTCAAGCCTTTTTTAATGTTTCCGCATTACGGCCACAATAGTTGTCAATATCCATAAACGTGGAAGTTCAACATCAAAGATGATATTTCTTTTAGGAACTTTTGATTTTGGTAAAGTGTTATAAATGGAGACTTAGAATGGAAATGAAAGATAACCTCTGAAATAAAAAGAAATCAGTTTTCTTTGATTGGCTAGAAGTCTTTAAATAATGAAATAATTCCAAATTAAGGTCCCTTCAGACATCTTTTAATAAGGCTATATGAAGAACATAAAAATTCATGTCACTGGAAACTAGTCAATTAAGTTGAAAAATTAGGACTTTTAATAGCCATATAAATAACCATTTTTAACTGCCTTTATTAAGGTATAATTGACATATAAGAAACTGAACATATTTAAAGTTTACAGCTTAATGTCTTGACAGTGAATATATCCATCACCCCCAAAAGTTTCCTCATGCCACTTTTATTAAATTCAGTCTGGAGTGAAGTGGGGCTATTTACAGTGGCAATCCCACTACTGACCAGCCTGGGAGTTTTAACATGCTGTGTTTCTGACCTGGGCCAGTATACCCCTCAGGCAATCTGGTCCCCCACCACCACATTTCAGGGAGGTACCATGTTGATGGCAAAGTTAGTGTGGCACCCAGTGGGCATAGACCCCTCACAAAAGCCAGAACTCCTGGGCTCAATCAATCCTCCTGACCCAGACACCTAAGGCCAACCATGACAGTCCTTGGCAGATGATCTTGTGTATTGTAACTGGCATCATAATCAGACAGAACATCAAGAACTTTAGAATACAATGTCAATCCAAGATTTCTTAAGCTTTCTATGATGGGTACCTTTGTCATCTTTCTGAAATACTAATTTTCTCGGTTCTTTGTTCTCCTTTTCTAGTCGTTCCAAGATTCTCTGTACTTCTTGAAGTTCTTCCTGAATTTGATCAATTTTCTCTTTGTCTGGCCTTGCGCTTCTGCCGAGCATAGCTCATGCTATATTGGCCAGAGGCTCTGCACACTTCCTCTTCATGTTCTTGAATTTGCTGTTGTTAGAGAATGAGCTCACCAAACAGACCCTTTTTACAATGCTTGTCACTTTCAAATCCATGATCTGTTGTTCTAAATGCCATTTTTCCAGGTGAAACTGTGGTGATAAAGTCCTTCAATAATCTATACTTTCAACAATCTTGTCAAAGCTGGATGCCATCTTTGTAAGGTCCTCTATTAGGAAGAGCTTTTCTGATTTTCTCTAACAATATAACCATCAATCTTCTACACAATATCAGGTTCAATCCATTTATAGTCACTAAGGTCACAGATCATATATTTCCACTGATCAAAAAAGTCTTTTGGGCTGTACAGCCACTCCCAGCAGCAGATGCTAGTGTGAGACATGGAAGTTTTAAATACCTTGTAGCTAATCTTCCTGGCCAAAAATTCTCACGGGGCTAGTATCCATATTTAATTGGAGAAAGTTTCAGTTGGCGACCAGGAGTGCTGAAATGATATCCTGAATTGGGGTCTTTGAAGCTTTTAAGATATTATGATGTGGATGGTAAATACTTCATAAAAGCTGATGAAGTTTTTTTTAGTGCTAAGCCTCCTTTTATTCCAGAGCTATGTTTCTCCAAGTTTTGGCAGACCTCACAGGCCAGGGCAGTCCTGCATAGTCACCACATCCCACATCCCACCGGCCAGCAGTTCACACAGGCTCCAAGAGGGCCGCACGGGAGCCCGGTGTCCGCCCTAGTCTGGCTCCTGCTCCAGGAGTGACCCAGGAAGAGGCCCTCAAACACCAAGGGCACAGAGAAGCCATGTGGCCAAACCATTGGTGCAGGGACTTCTGCAGGTCCCTGCCTAGCACCTGTATTTAGTCCATCAGGCAAACAACCCCCTCACCCTTCCCAGGGGTCAGCACAAAGGGCCTGAGGAGAACTAACATGAGCACCTAGAGCCTGTCCTCATGGCAGTTTTTAATCCCTCCCTCCCATACCTCCTGTCCCTCTCCCCCTGCTGCCCCGCTCTGGCAGCCACTGATCTGTTTTCTGTCCTTGTCTATTTAATTGCATTTTCTAGATTTTATATAAACCAGAACAGTTTATTTTTGTCAAGCTTCTTTCACTCTTCATAATTATCTTAACATTCATCCATCATGTCATGTATATCAGTAGTTCATTTTTATTGCTGGGTATATTCCACTGAATGGATGGACATATAGTTTGTTTATGCATTCATGTGTTGATGAATATGTGTGTTGTTTCCAGTATTATCTGGTTCAAATAAAGCTGCTAAGAACATTCATTTTCAAATCTTTCTGTATGGAGTGTATATTTTTATTTCATTTGTCCAAAGTGGTTGTGCCATCTCATATTCCAAAAGCAGTGTGTGAGAGTTCTGGGTTCTCTAATTCCATATTTGGCCAACAAATTCTCTTTTTAGCCAACATTTGGTATGATCAGTTTTTAATCTTAGGTATTTTTATTTGTAACATTTCCATTTAATGTTCCTTTATATCTTCTGTTTCTTTGTTGAGACGTTCTTTTTTTAAAAATTTGTTTCAAACATGTTTATAATTGATTGTTGAAACACTCTTATGATGGCTGCTTTAAAATTCTTATTAACATCTAACATCTAACATCTCTGTCATCTCAGTGTCTTTTCTCATTCAGTTTGAGATCATTTGGTTCTTGATATAACAAATGATTTTCAATTGCTACCTGGACATTTTGTATTCTATGTTAAGACTGGATTTTATTGAAATTTTCTGTTTTAACATGCTTCCTCTAACACTGCTGCTGTGGTTGAAGGGGGCACCACAGCACCTTATTACTGTCAGGTGTGGATGGAAGTCCAGTTTTTCCCCTCAGCTTCTGTTGACACCTGAGGTAGAGGGACTTCTTATTGCTGGGTGAGGGTGGGAATTCAGGCTCCACCCTAGGCTCCCACTGATACCAATCTGCCTAGGAGGGGATGCTTGTTACTACTAAGAAAAGAAAGGGAGGAGATGGCTTGTTACTACTAAGTACAGGCGTAACTCCCAACATGGTCATCACTAACACAGTGGGGTTGCAGTATTTCAAATTAAGTTCCCCTTTTTAATATCGGAATAATTATTTTGTGTCTTCTGTCATAAATATAGTGATTTAGAATGTTCTGACCCTGATCATTCTTTGCCAATATTATATGCCTTCTTATGTGTTGTTTAACATTTCATAGTAGTATTTATTATTTGTATACGTTGGTGTACCTGAAATTTAAGGTAGTCTCTCCTGAATGTTATCACGTTATAGCTTCTGCCATTAGTAATTTTTCCAAAAAGTTGTTAAGAATATCTTTTAGCCTGTTTCATCTTTTCATAAAATAAATTTATATACTAAGTTTTATACTCACCACTTTTTTCCCTAAGATTCTCAACCCCAGCCATTTACAAATGCTTGATCATAAATTCTGTGCCAGCATAGATGTTTAAGGAGATCATAAGGTTAAGTAAGTTAATTATAACTCAAATTGCATGTACTGTATCTCCTAAGGTTTTAATACTCAGATCCTATAGATGATAATACTGAATTCACAGGGAAATAAAAATCGCAATGCTTAATATTTAGTATTTGCTCAATAAATATTAATTCACTCTCCTTAATTTCTAAATTTTATAGACTTTAAAAATTTCAAGGTATGAGAAAGGGCTGAAAATTCATGTTTAATTTGGAAGTATATAAATTGGTGGTTTAAACTCTGTATTCAGCCAGCAGGCTCTTTTTATGTTTCCAGTTATTCTGTTGAGGAAGTGCTTAATGAGCATGTTTTAGATATCACAGAAGTAAAACTCACTAAGACAATAAGCCCTTACTCCAATACAATTCAACAAATATGCTTTGAGTGCCCATTAAGTCTAAGGCACTGGACAAAGTACTGAGGAGGCTACACATATGAATAAGACCCAGTTTCTGCCCTCTAACATGGCAAGAATGAATCACTGACAAGGGCAAGAATGGAAAAGAAGTCTATTACAGAGCTGTTGCAAAGCACTGTAATTTCATGAAAGTGCACTGAAGGAATGGAGAGACAGAGCAGCATAGAGAAAAGGGAAATGTGGCAAGATGCTGGGAATCTTGCACAAGGGGTTTTCTAGGTTTCCATGGAAACAGTTAGACTTGAATGCATGGGTGCATAAGGCAGTCTTACCAGGTGCCTGTTGTTTGTTTGGAGGAGGGAAAAAATTACATTTCCATGACAGTTACAGATTAGCTGAGCAAGTGGCTTTCCAAAGTGATATACTTGCAGAAAAACAGATAAACACTGTCCACAGTGAAAATGTTTGTATTCTCTAGCGCCAGCTGGGTAATTAGATCTCCTCTTAGAAAGGACGAGGTGGCAGTTTGTACTTTCTGACCATTTTATCCAAGATAGCAAGATCTTCTACACAGAAGCAATTTTCTGGGGGATAAAAATCTTGTAATATATAGGTAGACAGTAGGAAAGAAAATTGAAAATGGGAGAAAAATTGCCCCAGAGAGAACCATGCAGACATTTTAGAGGTTACTAAAATAAGACAAGGAGTAAGAGCTTGTGTCCACATAGGAAGTTATGAAATATTTATAATGACATTGAGACATTGAGGCATTTGACAGTGTAGTGAAGCAGTACCTTCTGTTGTGAATTGGGATTTAAGAACGCAACACCCAACCATCCATCATAGATCAAGAGGTGACAAAGAAAAAATGAAAATTAGTGTTGCAAAAAGAATCTAACTATATGGGTATAGTCTGAGTTTAGCAAAATATACAGTTTAATTTCACACATTTCAGGGACACAGAAGACAAAATGTTATACTTGCTTCTTCCAAACATGATAGATAGGTTAGGTAGGTAAGTAGGTAGGTAGGTAGATAGATAGATGCTGTTTATGCAATAATTGACTTGTTTATTGAATCCTAATAGCATAAATATTAGGGATGAAAGTCACAACAAACCCTCAAAGAACATGAAAACAATGACATCACATGCAAATTCTGTCAAAAAGTTATAGCATAAATTAAGGATTATTTCTTAAATCCTGTGTCATGCAGAATAAAGTATTCAGAAGGGACATGTTCATTGGAAAAATCTGTCATATACTATCTTTCCTTCCATTTAAATATTTTCAATGTTCTTCAGCAAAGTTTTATAATTTTAACATTCACAACTTGAACATCATTTGTTGGATTTATTCACAGACAGTTTATAGTTTTTATTGCTATTTTATTTTATTTTGTTTTTTGGGGTTTTGGTTTTTAGTTTTTTTTTATATAGCAGGTTCTTATTAGTCATCAGTTTTATACACATCAGTGTATACATGTCAATCCCAATAGCCCAATTCATCACACCACCACCACCAACTCCCCACTGCTTTCCCCACTTGGTGTCCATATGTTTGTTCTCTACATCTGTGTCTCAATTTCTGCCCTGCAAACCAGTTCATCAGTACCATTTTTCTAGGTTCCACATATATGTGTTAAATACGATATTTGTTTTCTCTTTTTGACTTACTTCACTCTGTATGACAGTCTCTAGATCCATCCACGTCTCAACAAATGACCCAATTTCGTTCCTTTTCATGGCTGAGCAATATTCCATTGTATATATGTACCACATCTTCTTTATCCATTCATCTGTCAATGGGCATTTAGGTTGCTTCCATGACCTGGCAATTGTAAATAGTGCTGCAGTGAACATTGGAGTGCATGTGTCTTTCTGAACTATGGTGTTCTCTGGGTATATGCCCAGTAGTGGGATTGCTGGATCATATGGTAATTCTATTTTTAGTTTTTTAAGGAACCTACATACTGTTCTCCATAGTGGTGTATCATACATTGCCACCAACAGTGCAAGAGGGTTCCCTTTTCTCCACACCCTCTCCAGTATTTGTTGTTTGTAGATTTTCTGATGATGCCCATTCTAACTGGTGTGAAATGATACCTCATTGTAGTTTTCATTTTCATTTCTCTAATAATTAGTGATGTTGAGCAGCTTTTCATGTGCTTCGTGGCCATCAGTATGTCTTCTTTGGAGCAATGTCTATTCAGGTCTTCTGCCCATTTTTGGATTGGGTTGTTTGTTTTTTTAATGTTGAGCTGCATGAGCTATTTATATATTTAGGAGATTAACCCTTTGTCCGTTGATTCGTTTGCAAATATTTTCTCCCATTCTGAGGGTTGTCTTTTCGTCTTGTTTATGGTTTCCTTTGCTGTGTAAAAGCTTTTAAGTTTCACTAGATCCCATTTGTTTATTGTTGTTTTTATTTCCATTACTCTCGGAGGTGTATCAAAAAATCTCTTGCTGTGATTTATGTCAAAGAGTGTTCTTCCTATGTTTTCCTCTAAGAGTTTTATAGTGTCCGGTCTGACATTTAGGTCTCTAATCCACTTTGAGTTTATTTTTGAGTATGGTGTTAGGGAGCGTTCTAATTTCATTCTTTTACATGTAGCTGTCCAGTTTTCCCAGCACCACTCATTGAAGAGACTGTCTTTTCTCCATTGTATATCTTTTCCTCCTTTGTCATAGATTAGTTGACCATAGGTGCGTGGGTTTCTCTGGACTTTCTGTCTTGTTCCATTGATCTATGTTTCTGTTTTTGTGCCAATACCATACTGTCTTGATTACTGTAGCTTTGTAGTATAGTCTGAAATCAGGGAGTCTGCCTCTTCCAGCACCGGTTTTTTCCCTCAAGACTGCTTTGGCTATTCGGGGTCTTTTGTGTCTCCATAAAAATTTTAAGATGTTTTGTTCTAGTTCTGTAAAAAATGCCATTGATAATTTGATAGGGATTGCATTGAACCTGTACATTGCTTTGGGTAGTATAGTCATTTTCCAATATTGATTCTTCCAATCGAAGAACATGGCATATCTCTCCATCTCTTGGTATCATCTTTAATTTCTTTCATCACTGTCTTATAGTTTTCTGCATACAGGTCTTTTGTCTCCCTAGGTAAGTTTATTCCTAGGTATTTTATTCTTTTTGTTGCAATGGTAAATGGGAGTGTTTCCATAATTTCTCTTTCAGATTTTTCATCATTAGTGTATAGGAACGCAAGAGATTTCTGTGCATTAATTTTGTATCCTGCAACTTTACCAAATTCATTGATTAGCTCTAGTAGTTTTCTGGTAGCATCTTTAGGATTTTCTATGTATAGTATCATGTCATCTGCAAACAGTGACAGTTTTACTTCTTCTTTTCCAATCTGTATTCCTTTTACTTCTTTTTCTTCTCTGATTGCCATTGCTACGACTTCCAAAACTATGTTGAATAATAGTGGTGAGAGTGGACATCCTTGTCTTGTTCGTGATGTTAGAGGAAATGCTTTCAGGTTTTCACAATTGAGAATGATGCTTGCTGTGGGTTTGTCGTATATGGCCTTTACTATGTTGAAGTAGGTTTCCTCTAGGCCCACTTTCTGGAGAGTTTTTAACATAAATGGGTGTTGAATTTTGTCAAAAGCTTTTTCTACATCTAATGAGATGATCATTGGTTTTTATCCTTCAGTTTGTTAATATGGTGTATCACATTGATTGATTTGCATATATTGTAGAATCCTTGCATTCCTGGGATAAACCCCACTTGATCATGGTGTACGATCCTTTTAATCTGCTGCTGGATTCTGTGTGCTAGTATTTTGTTTAGGATTTTTGCATCTATGTTCATCAGTGATATTGGCCTGTAGTTTCCTTTTTTTGTAACATCTTTGTCTGGTTTTGGTATCAGGTCGATGGTGGCTTTGTAGAATGAGTTTGGGAGTGTTCCTCCCTCTGGTATATTTTGGAAGAGTTTGAGAAGGATGAGTGTTTGCTCTTCTCTAAATTTTTGATAGAATTCACCTGTGGAGCCATCTGGTCCTGGACTTTTGTTTGTTGGAAGACTTTTAATCACAGTTTCAATTTCATTACTCGTGATTGGTCTGTTCATGTTTTCTGTTTCTTCCTGGTTCAGTCTTGGAAGGTTATACCTTTCTAAGAATTTGTCCGTTTGTTCCAGGTTGTCCATTTTATTGGCATAGAGTTGCTTGTAGTAGTCTCTTAGGATGCTTTGTATTTCTGCGGTGTCTGTTGTAACTTCTCCTTTTTCATTTCTAATTTTATTGATTTGAGTCCTCTTCCTCTTTTTCTCGATGAGTCTGGCTAATGGTTTATCAATTTTGTTTATCTTCTCAAAGAACCAGCTTTTAGTTTTATTGATCTTTGCTATTGTTTTCTTTGTTTCTATTTCATTTATTTCTGCTCTGATCTTTGACTTCTTTCCTTCTGCTAACTTTGGGTTTTGTTTGTTCTTCTTTCTCTAGTTTCTTTAGGTGTAAGTTTAGATTGTTTATTTGAGATTTTTCTTGTTTCTTGAGGTAGGCTTGTATAGCTATAAACTTCCCTCTTAGAACTGCTTTTCCTGCATCCCATAGGTTTTGGATCATCGTGTTTTCATTGTCATTTGTCTCTAGGTATTTTTTGATTGCTTCAGTGATCTCTTGGTTATTTAGTACCGTATTGTTTAGCCTCCATGTATTTGTGTTTTTTACGTTTTTTTCCCTGTATTTCATTTCTAATCTCACAGTGTTGTGGTCAGAAAAGATGTTTGATACGATTTCAATTTTCTTAAATTTACTGAGGCTTGATTTGTGACCCAAGATGTGATCTATCCTGGAGAATGTTCTGTGTGCACTTGAGAAGAAAGTGTAATCTGCTGTTTTGGGATGGAATGTCCTATAAATATCAATTAAATCTATATGGTCTATTGTGTCATTTAAAGCTTCTGTTTCCTTATTTATTTTCATTTTGGATGATCTGTCCATTGGTGTAAGTGAGGTGTTAAAGTCCCCCACTGTTATTGTGTTACTGTCGATTTCCTCTTTTATAGCTGTTAGCAGTTGCCTTATGTATTGAGGTGCTCCTATGTTGGGTGCATATATATTTATAGTTGTTATATCTTCTTCTTGGATTGATTCCTTGATCATTATGTAGTGTCCTTCCTTGTCTCTTATAGCATTCTTTATTTTAAAGTCTATTTTATCTGATATGAGTATTGCTACTCCAGCTTTCTTTTGATTCCCATTTGCATGGAATATCTTTTTCCATCCCCTCACTTTCAGTCTGTATGTGTCCCTAGATCTGAAGTGGGTCTCTTGTAGACGGCATGTATATGCAGCGTATATATGGCTCTTGTTTTTGTATCCATTCAGCAAGCCTGTGTCTTTTGGTTAGAGCTTTTAATCCTTTCATGTTTAAGGTAATTATCGATATGTATGCTCCTTTGACCATTTTCTTAATTGTTTTGGGTTTGTTTTTGTAGGTCCTTTCTTCTCTTGTTTTTCCCACTTAGAGATGTTCCTTTAGCATTTGTTGTAGAGATGGTTTGGTGGTGCTGAATTCTCTTAGCTTTTGCTTGTCTTTTTTTTTTAACAAGCGCGAGCCTCAAGGCTGTCATGCTTTTATTTTATTTTTTTAATATATTTATTTATTTATTTATTTATTGGCTGTGTTGGGTCTTCATTTCTGTGCGAGGGCTTTCTCCAGTTGCGGTGAGCAGGGCCCACTCTTCATCGCCGTGCGCGGGCCTCTCACTGTTGCGGCCTCTCCCGTTGCGGAGCACAGGCTCCAGACGCGCAGGCTCAGTAGTTGTGGCTCACGGGCTTAGCCGCTCCGCGGCATGTGGGATTTTCCCAGACCAGGGCTCGAACCCGTGTCCCCTGCATTGGCAGGCAGATTCTTAACCACTGAGCCACCAGGGAAGCCCCTTGCTTGTCTTTAAAGCTTTTGATTTCTCCATCGAATCTGAATGAGATCCTTGCTGGGTAGGGTAATCTTGGTTGTAGCTTCTTCCCTTTCATCACTTTAAGTGTATCATTCCACTTCCTTCTGGCTTGTAGAGTTTCTGCTGAGAAATCAGCTGTTAACCTTATGGGAGTTCCCTTGTATGTTATTTGTTGTTTTTTCCTTGCTGCTTTCAATAATTTTTCTTTGTCTTTAATTTTTGCCAATTTGATTACTATGTGTCTCGGCATGTTTCTCCTTGGGTTTATCCTGTATGGGACTCTCTGCACTTCCTGGACTTGGGTGGCTATTTCCTTTCCCATGTTAAGGAAGTTTTTGACTATAATCTCTTCAAGTATTTTCTCAGATCCTTTCTCTCTCTCTTCTCCTTCTGGGACCCCTATAATGCAAATGTTTTTGCGTTTAATATTGTCCCAGAGGTCTCTTAGGCTGTCTTCTTTCTTTTCATCCTTTTTTCTTTATTCTGTTCTGCAGCAGTGAATTCCACCATTTTGTCTTCCAGGTCACTTATCCGTTCTTCTGCATCAGTTATTCTGCTATTGATTCCTTCTAGTGTATTTTTCATTTCAGTTACTGTATTGTTCATCTGTGTTTGTTTGTTCTTTAATTCTTTTAGGTCTTTGTTAAACATTGCTTGCATCTTCTCGATCTTTGCCTCCATTCTTTTTCCAAGGTCCTGGATCATCTTCACTATCATTATTCTGAATTCTTTTTCTGGAAGGTTGCCTATCCCCACTTCATTTAGTTGTTTTTCTTTGGTTTTATCTTGTTCCTTCATCTGGTGCATAGCCCTCTGCCTTTTCATCTTGTCTATCTTTCTGTGAATGTGGCTTTTGTTCCACAGGCTGCAGGATTGTAGTTCTTCTTGCTTCTCCTGTCTGCCCTCTGGTGGATGAGGCTATCTAAGAGGCTTGAGCAAGTTTCCTGATGGGAGGGACTGGTGGTTGGTAGAGCTGGATGTTGCTCTGGTGGGCAGAGCTCAGTAAAACTTTAATCTGCTTGTTTGCTGTTGGGTTGGGCTGGGTTCCCTCCCTGTTGGTTGTTTGGCCTGAGGCAACCCAACTCTGGAGCCTACCTGGCTCTTTGGTGGAGCTAATGGCAGACTCTGGGAGGGCTCACGCCAAGGAGTACTTCCCAGAACTTCTGCTGCTAGTGTCCTTGTCCTCACGGTGAGCCACAGCCACCCCCTGCCTCTGCAGGAGGCCCTCCAACACTAGCAGGTAGGTCTGGTTCAGTGTCCCCTGGGGTCACTGATCCTTCCCCTGGGTCCCGAGGCTCACACTAGTTTGTGTGTGCCCTCCAAGAGTGGAGTCTCTGTTTCCCCCAGTCCTGTCAGAGTCCTGAAATCAAATCCCACTAGGCTTCAAAGTCTGATTCTCTAGGAATTTCTCCTCCCATTGCTGGACCCCCAGGTTGGGAAGCCTGACGTGGGGCTCAGAACCTTCACTCCAGTGGGTGGACTTCTGTGGTATAAGTGTTCTCCAGTTTGTGAGTCACCCACCCAGCAGTTATGGGATTTGATTTTATTGTGATTGTGCCCCTCCTACAGCCTCATTGTGGCTTCTCCTTTGTCTTTGGATGTGGGGTATCTTTTTTGCTAAGTTCTAGTGTCTTCCTGTCGATGGTTGTTCAGCAGTTAGTTGTGATTCTGGTGTTCTCGCAAGAGGGAGTGAGAGCACGTACTTCTACTCTGCCATCTTAGTTTGTGGGCTATTCCTATTTTAAATGGTGGTATCTTTTCTATTTGTTAAGTTATGCTTTCTAGTTGTTCTTTGCCGGTGACTAGATCTGAATTGATACTTGTGTGTTTAATCTCACTTCCAGCAATATTGCTCTAGTTCTGTTGATTGTCTCTAGATACTTTAAAATTTCCTATGAAAACAATAACAAATCCAATAAGACTATTATTTATTCATTTCCAATCTTTACACCTTAATTTACTTTCCATATTTTATTCCGGTTTTGTGCTTCTACTATAGTGTTAAATAGAAGTAGTAAAAGTGGCAATCCCTGTCTTGTTCTTAAATCTAAAGGGAACAATTCCAACATTTACCCATTTGTGATTGTACATATTGTAGGGGGTATTTTGGTTATCTTATATCAAGTTAAGTTAGTTTCCTTTTATTTTAGCTTATTAAATTGGTCTTGAATTTTATTAAGAATTTTTTATGTATCTACTGGGGTGAGCATATGGGGTTTTTTTCTATAATCTATTAATGCAGTGAATTAAATGTATACACTTTCTATTGAAAATATCATTGCATTCCTGGGATGTACCCAACTTGTTTATGGTGCATTTTTTGAGAGTACTGAGTTTCCTTTGCTAATATTTTGTTTAGGACTCATGCAATCATGAGGAAAATAGGCTCTAATATTTATTTTAATTGATCTGGTTTTGGGTTGTATCAGTCAGAATGAATTACACTGCACCACAGTAAAAACACTTCCAAAATTTTAGTGGCTAAAACATTATACTTTTATTTATTGCTCATGCTACATGCTCATCTCACTTCAGTCACACAGAGACTCGGGATGACAGAGCTTTCACCATCTGGAACATCACCAATCACCAGGGAGAGAAGGACATAACAAAACATACACTGACTATTAAGGACTTTTTCTGGAAGTTACACAAATCATAGCTACTTACATTTCCTTAAGCAAAGCCAGGTCACATGGCCATGGCTCTCATCGAAGAATTAGGCAATTGTAATTGTAGGTTTGTCAGAAGGGGAATAACTAAAAGATTGATAAATAGCTCTAAAGACTGCCATAGTCCACACTTCTGGTAAGAAAACGTTTAGTTTTCTATCCTACTCGCATACAAAATATATCCCCCTCCACTCAAAGGAATTAATACAAAAGTCCTTTCTAATCATGACATCAATTCCACAACCCAAGATATTTAAGGAATATAGTGACTTTGTGCAGTGTCTTGGTATTAGGTCTGGATGTGGCTCTTCTTGACTTGAAGGCCTATAAACTCCTCCAAAATACAATATGCAGTAATGGAACCAGGACTGATTACTGCAGTAATCATTCTGACAGAGGAAGAATTGGAGCCACAGAGCAAACACTGATCCCAGAAAATAGAGATTTGTCTGTAGCAATTCTGAAAAATTTCCAAAAGACATATTGAGGATTTCCCCTCAAAGTTGGTGGGGAGTGATTCTTGAATAAGCACTGGTTCTCCTCCTTAGGACAGCTAACTTGTCCAATTTTCTCCCTGGATAATTTTTCTTTTTCTTCTCCCCCCTCCCCCTTTTTTATTACATTATTCTCCTTGGCTGTATCGGAATTGGACATCAGCAAGATGTTCTTCTTGGAACCTGAGCAACTCTCTCAGCTGACTTCTTACCTATAGATAGTTGGGAGCCCCAGGATCTTTTTAAGTATCAAACAGTTATGGTCTACTTTAGTCCAAGCTGTTGATTCTTTTGACAGCACAATTTTCTAAAACATAGTTTTGGCTTCTCTATTTTACTGCAGTCAGTTCTGTGAACAATGACCACACCTAAGTTTCTTTTGAATCACGGTTCTCACTTTGAATATTTCTTTGCTGTCTCTTCCCCTTGCCTCTCTCTCTCTTTCTCCACTTAGCTATGTATATCTAAAGCTTGTATGAATGCCTCCGTTACTGCAGTTGTTGCTTTTACCAAGTATTTAGCCACTACATAATAAAGACTCTCACTCTTCTAGTCTATGGTATACCACATAGTTAGTGTTGTTTGATAGCACTCTGTATATCAAGGTACCAGTATCTGTCAGCATAAGCCTGATTTTGCCATGTATGATATTATGATTTATAATAAGAAGTATAGATCCAGTCTTTGTCCACCGTTCTTGGAACAGAACTCTTAAAACCCTTGGAATTTCCTTTGAGGAGAGTGATAAATGTGTCCTTGTTATGTGAATGAGCTGATTTTGGACTAGCTGGTTGCCAGAGCCCTGTGATTAGATGGAGACTTAAAGCCCACCCCCTCCACTCTACCCCCCACACACCCCCTGACCTCCAAGGAGGAAAGAAGTGTTGAAGATTGAGTTTAGTTGTCAATGGCCAATGATTTAATCAATTATACCTATGTATTGGAGCCTCCCATAAAAAACCAAAAAGAGAGGGATCAGAGAGCTTCCCAGTTGGTGAACATGTGGAGATTTGGAGAGAGTAGCATACCTGGAAAAGGCATGGAAGCTCCATGCCCTTTTCCTATACTTTGCTCTATGCACTTCTTCCATCTGGATGTTCCTGAGTTATATTCTCTTTTAGTAAACCAGTAATCTCGTAAGTAAAATGTTTCTCTGATTTCTGTGAGCCACTCTAGCAAATTAATCAAAACTAAGGAGGGGGTCTTGGGAACCTCCAATCTATAGCCGGTTGGTCAGAAGCATAGGTGATAGCCTGGGCTTGTGACTAGTGTCTTTACTGGGGGAGGTGGGGGGCCTTATGGGACTGAGCCCTTAACCTGTGGATTCTGATGCTATCTCCAGGTAGATAGTGGCAGAACTGTGTTAAAATATAGGACGTTCAGCTGGATCCAGAGGAATGCTTGTTGGTGGTGTGAGGGGAAACACACACACACACACACACACACACACACACACACACTGGAATTGGATCCAGGAACCCAAAATACTATGGCAGCAAACAATACCCAAATCTTAGGGGCTTAAAAATAACAAAGTTTTACAACATTCTTATGATTTGGGGTCGGTTGAGGCTCCTCCAAGTCATCCTCACTTGGAAGAACAGGATGATGAAGTCCTCACTTATCACCCTGGCAGGGTAAAGAGAATGTTGCAAACCACATGCTGGCTCTCAATGACTTCCAAACTAATCGGCCAAAGCAAATGATGTGCTGGTGTCTACATGCAACAGGATGGGAAGATGCAGTATTACCACATGCCTGGAAGAAGGAAGAAAAGAATATGAGAAATTATTATGGTATTTACTCTATGTATCAAATTAATTTTTTTTCAGCTGAAGAACTATGGGTAAAAGAAAATTCGATGCAAATGTTGGCTGTGATTGTTTCAGCTCTGACCATGCTGGAACCCTCAAGCTAATATGAGCATTGGGTCTTTCTGATAGATGGGGTCCTATTATAATGATGGAAGCATCAAGCCATTAGGCCTGATACCACTAAACATTCTCAACATTGTACTAACTCATGTTATTCCGACTCATGCTCACCAAATTATCTTCTAATAAATTATCTTTCTATGATAGCTTGCTCTCAAGGAAAAAAAAACACACTAGGGAGATGTGAACAGTCTGTCCCTTTATGGTCATAATTCCCAGTGAAATTTAGTAAATCAGCATTATGCTTTTATATCTTGTGTGAGATTTGTAGCATGAGTTGGCATCACCAAATCTGATAATCTCTGCTACACTGACATGATCAAACTCAGAAAAGTGGTCAATTCCGTGGAAAAGTGCTGCTTGAAAATCTGGAGGCAGGGGGAATCAACCAGACATTTTTTTCCTTTGACTGAGGATCACATGAAACTGCACTTCTAAAAAATCAAAAACAAACAACAAATCAAAAATCTTGCATTTCTTCCTTTCTTCAAAAGATGTAAGGTAAAAAAATGTAAGACAAGGAGGTGTGGAAGGAAGAGGCCTCAAATTGTGTTTAGATCAGAATCAGCTGGAGGCTGATTTTCCCCTAGCTACTTCTAGGGGAAAATCTGGGCACTAGATCAGAGACTACAGCTTAAAACAAGTCAAGCAGAAAACAGACACGAGTATAAAGCACAGTGAGGCATTGCTGAGCATGGTGAAAATCAGCCCTAGCTGATGGAAGGAGCCGAGAGCGGACTCAGAACAGGCTCAGCAGATCTCCACTTGGTTCAGAACACCCTCCATCATCCCTGTCCCACTGGCCTTTTTGCTGGTCCTTATACACAACAAGCTCAATGGATTTTGAATTGGTTGTTACCCCTGCCTGAAATGCGTTCTCACCAAATTGTTCACCATGAGTACAAACATGGGCAAGAGGGTAGGTGGCCTAAAGCATGTTCTGGCTGTGTTGGCAAGTTCTTGTGCCCTTTTTGAACCATAATAGTGATAATAAATGCTTAACAAATGCTTAACGAATAAATATGAGAGCAGTAGATGGCAAATTCATTTATTCCTTTCTTAGAAGAGAAGGCCAGTCGTGGAGCCCTTGTTGACACAGCATATTGACAAAGGAGGCAGAGGAACAAAGAGAAACCTGCAGCTATGACATGTTCACAGATTAATCCTAAGTAGGACTAATCTTCGTAGGCTTATACTGTGGTAAAACACAGGACGATAAATGAGAGTCAGGAAGTTCTGAGTTTGGTGATCTTGCTCAATAGATGGTAAATCAAACCTAAGTTATTGCACAGAATATCTGTTATATGAGTGGCTTCACCACAAGCCAGAAAGAATTCTTGTTAGCCTGGAGTAGGGCACCCATCTCTAAGATGGTCACGTCTCCCTGTTTTCTACCACTAAACTTCTATATCAATCCCTCATAAAGAACAATCTCCATTTAGAGGTGAGTAAAAATAAAAAATGGGTTATCTTGTGCCCATCAGACTCAGGTTAAAAGGAAAGACTGAAATATGACCTCCCTCCCCAACAAAAATGAAGTATACTACTAGACATCAGAAAAGTACTGACCAAAAGTTTTTCACAAATTAAAATAATTTGCTGAAGATATGAAATTAAAAAAATTAAGAACTAAAGAAATCGTCACTCAAAAAAAATAGCTCAAGTAAAACAGGCCAGCTCTCAAATCAGAGATGAAAAAAAGGAAATAAAAATATAGCTTTCAAAACTCCAGGAAAAACAATTTCCATCAATAAGGGTATACTTAAATATATTTTAGAATTTTAGAAAATTGGTGAAGGGGTATAGGAAACACAAAAAGAAGTCCAGAAGATATATAGATATAGATATGAAAAAAAATAATACTGGAATAAAATTAAATTACTTTTGAATATAATAAATTATTTTTGAATAAATTCAAAACTGTCTCATCTTACAGGGGGAAAATGTATAACCTTTAGATTTATCTTCTTTTCTGGAGAAAATCATTTACATCTAATTAGTTTCCTACAAATTAACATCCAACTTTAAAGAGTTATAAAATGTCTGCTGCTAATCAATGGTAAATCAAACAAAGGCTTATGTCTCTCCAGTCAGTAGATTCTTAGGCGGGTTTATCCACACAGCATGACAATGAAGGTCATGCTGTCATCCTTCTGCCTTGTGTCTATTTAGGATAATCTTTCTTAGCAACTCTACCTTGTGATAAAAGTAATCGCCAAATAGTATTTAATTTACATAAATGATACTAGAATATGAATCTGTGAATTCATTTATTTTTCTCTTTCTCTTTTTTGTATTAGAGAGAGAGTGAGATTTTGTTGTTTTTTTTACTAATGCGTGGTATTCCATTAGTGTGCTTTCATAAGGTGCAGAGCTATATTCAGGGAACAATAAAGAGTTTGATGTGACTGGAACATAAGGTCCACAGAGAGAAATCTAGAAGATAAGGCTGGTAAGGTCAACTAAGGGCAATTTGTAAAGATCACATGTGTTATGTAATGGCATTTTATTGGTGTTGTAGCTGATGATAATGATGTAATACTAAGTTACTGTCCTTAGAAATTCATCCATTTATTCATTAGTTACCCCATTCACCAAATATTTTTAAAGGGTGATATATGAAAAAACAACAGCAATGTAATAGGCACAAAACAAAATGTGTCATGTAAGGAGACAGGTTTTATTTTCCATTCATCAAAGTGAAAAACATTACAAAGGTGATTCATTCCTTAGGTATATACTTCCTTCACCTTTTTACCTATAAATGCCCCTTCTCATTCTTAGGACCTACTGTAGATGCTACATCTTTTGAGTTCTCTCTGATTATCCCAAGCTGGGTTAGGCATACAACTACAGTCTTTGGTAGATACTTCCATTATTGCAGTATTGTATTATTACCATGCATTATTATCACTAGTCTATTTATTTTGTTCCCCATTGAATTTTGTATTGCATCTATTATATTGACTATTTTTGGTAGACACATAACCCTTTATAAATGTTGGGTGAACTGAAAAGTCAGTGAATAAATAGATGAATTCTCTAGGACAGTAACAACAACTGTTACTAGTGTAACAACACTAGTGTAACAACAACAACAACAACAAAAAGCCATTATCATTTTTATACCCTTTTGATTGTACAAAGGACAGGAAGCCCTGGAAACTAATCTTAAGGAAAATAAATGACATGAAGTTATTCATTGTAATGTTATGTTGTAATAGCAAAAATTTGAAAAACAAGTCAATACCAAATACTGGCAGATAACCATGTAAATAATGGTATATCAACTGGTTGATACATTATTCATTAAAATTACACTACAAACAGTTGCAACAGTATATAACAGTATGGAAAATACTTAAAACATAATTATAAATTCAAAAGCCCAAAAAGTTTATATTCTCAAGAATTTTAATTACATAAATATCTACAAATGTAACAGTCAAATCAGGTGCTGATAAGATGAAAGATATTTAACTCTGTTTTTCTATTTATGTTATATAATACTTTGAATATATATGCTTAAGAATTTCATTGAAATAGCCCACAATTACCTGAAGAATAGAAGGTGCTAAAGAAAATTTTGAAGTGCAAATTATTGGAAATAAATCATGTTTTAACTGGACATTGTCTATTGGCATCATTAATAGAAATAAAAATGATTATTAATCATATTTCAAGTAAAGTGCAATTTATATTATCTTAGAATTATAGCAAACTAAGATATTTAGGCTACTGGATAATTAAACATCAGGTTTATCACTTCTATTCATCGTACCCCAAATTTAGAACTGAGGAAGCTAAGCATCCCCTTTCTCTCAAATTAAGGGATTTTCAAAAGATGAACATATTAGAAATCAAGTATATTGCTTCTTTATTCTGTGCTGTTACCTCCTTGGAAATATCCTGATGCCTTTTCTTATCAGGATAAGAATTTTTTTTCCATATTCAAATTCTAAGTCATGTTTGTGATTCCTTCTGTGTGAAAAATAAAGCCAATAAATGCTTAATTAAAATATTTACACATCAGAAAAACACCTCTGGAGTTTTGTTTATTTGTGACATCATATCATTTATCTCTCTATCTCTTATCCTTGTGTTGAGCAGGCAGAACTAAGAGTCCAGGGAGAGTCTGCAGGACAGAGTAGCAGAGAAAAGAGAGGTGCACGGAGGGAGATCTCTGAAGACCTACAGAGGGCCTCCCTTGAGTATTCAACTGATCAGCACATCATGCCAGGGAACTAACTGAGACCAGGGAAAGAATCACTCATCACCACTTAAAAGGATAAGAGGTAAGACTATTCAGTGCTCATACAGGGCAGGGAACAGTGCTTGTTTCCCTGGAGATTCTGATGATTTATGAGCCATTGTATAGAATATACAGAGGCTCTTTTCTCATTAATGAGGATTTAATTAGACTGAGCAGTGCTCTGGTCTCACCTAACAAATCTTAAAAGCTGCAATCAATAGGATCAAACTATCTTCAAGTAACTTAACTGCATTCCAGAACAAAACTAAATGCTATCTATAGAAACACAAAAATAATTAGCATCCAATAAGGTAAAATTCACAGTGTTTAATTCAATCAAAAATTACTAGGCATGCAAACAAACAAGGAAATAAGACCCATAACAAGTATATAAATCAGTTAATTGAAACCTGCCCAGAACTGAAACAGATGTTAGAATTAGCAGACAAGTACATTATAACAGTTATTATCACTACAACAAACTAGAGTTAACAGACTACTAGAGATGAAAATGCAATGTGTTCAAAAAACTTAAGTAGAGGCATAGAAGATGGCAACAAGACCCAAATCAAACTACTAGAAATGAAAACTACAATATGTGAGGTGAAAATACACTGGATAAAATCAAAAGAAGATTAGACCTTGTAAAACAAAATATTAATGAATTTGAAGGCATAGCAATAGAAGCTATGCAAGGAAAACAAAGACATAAAAGAGAATGAGGGAAAATGAACAGAGTCTCAGTGAACTGGCCTGTAAGACAACTTTAGGAGACCTAATATACCTGTAAATAATGTCCATAAAATGATTAAACTAAATATAACTGCTCTAACTATGCCAATTAATAGGCAGTGATTGTCAGAATGGATAAAAAAGCAAGATCCAACTATTTGCTGCCTACAAGAAATGCACTTCAAATAAAAAGACAAAATAAGTTATAAGTAAATGGATGTGAAAGCTATACCATGCTACTTTCAAGTGAAGTTAGAGTGACCATATAAATATCAGATCAAATATATTTCAGATCAAAGAATATTATTAGCAAAAAAGTTATTATATAATATTAAAAGGGTAATTTCATCAACTGGACACAATAGTCCCAAACATTTATACACTAATAACACAGTTTTGAATATATGAAGCAAAACTTATAGAGCTGCAAGGAGAAATAGTGAAATCCACAATTATAGTCAGAGATTTCAATATCTCCCTCTATATAATTGACAGGAGATGCATACAAAATTATTAAGGATATAGAAGATTTGAACACAATCAACAAACAACCTAACTGATAGTTTTAAAACACACTACCCAGCAATGGCAGAATACACACTTTTTTCAAGCACACACAGGATGTTTATAAAAATAGACCATATTTTACTCCATAAAACATGTCAGAATAAATTTTAAAAGATTCAATTCATACAATGTGGAATTCTGATTCGGGAAGTTGTATAGAGTTCAGAAAAGCTGAGAAAACCCAGAGAATCACTGAGTTCTTTATTCCCCGCCCCCCCGCCTTACTCTGTGACGTAACCAAAACTTACCTTAACATGCTATCATTCATTGTTCTTATTAATATGTTTTCTATTTTGTTATTTTTATGAATCTGTTCACACTTAAACCTATTACAAGACCACTGGTTATCAGTGGTAATTTAATGGGACATTTCCTTGCAGGTATGTTCTTAATTGAGGTCATTGTCAGCAGCTCAAGTTTAGTGGCCCTGATCACTAGGGAGCATTCTGTTGGTCTTTGCATGGGATTGTGCCTATTAGGTCTGTTTCTAGAGCTGTAGATCACCCACCAACTGCAGCCACTGTATCTAAGTAATGTGCTTCCTCATTAGATAAAATATATTATTTCTTGGTCTCCCCACACCCAAAACATACTCCATTTTCATAAAGACTCTGTAAGACAATGTTTGGAGAATACAGAAGGCATGGATGAGGTATGATACTGAGGCTGTAATAAATACACAAAGTGATTTATGGAGAGTCAGTCACCAGGCACTCTGCCTCCTCTCTGAGGAATTTTTTGTAGTTTTACTCATAAAAATGAAAAATACATGCAGTGGATAGTGAACTGGAAAATGTATTTAAAGGAATAATTTGTTTTATATCAAAGGGCAAAAAAAAAACAGCCAAGAGGCCACTGTACTGTTCCTGCCTTTTAATTCCAAAGTGGAATGAGGCTATCAGACAGTAAATCTGTTTTAAAGTGATTTTTTTTAAGGGAGAAGCTAGGAGAGACACACAGAGAGGGATATTTTAACCTTAGGAGAGTAAAGGAAAATACTTGCAGTAATCTAAAATTGTTATTCTATTTATGTCTAAAATAAATGCATTGCTGGACAATCTCACTGAGTAATGCTCTGTTCTGGAGCCGTATTGCTGTCGTAAAGCCCAAAGCTACTGCCTTGCTTCCCTATTCCATTTCTAGAAGTTGTGCTGTTACGATGCCGCAGAGCTCACAGATGGTACCAGGCAGTATGGTGGGGGTTATTCGAGTCTCACTCCTGCCTCGTACACCCCTGAGAGTGACTGTAGAATGGAGGCCATGATTAGAGGGTGGAATCCAGCGACCATTATCCCTGCTTATGTTATTAATTAGGAGCCCTCTGCACATAAGCAAGATGTGCAGAGGAGCCTGTTATTAATGTAACAAAGAGATCTTTTCAGTATCTGCAATTCACACACACATTAGTTCCCAGGCATTCCCAGAAACTGTTAGTTCCGGTAAAATCAAGTTGTTTAGAGCACATGGTCAGATTTTTCTCATTTCCCCTCCTCTGGGCAAGGCATGCTGAAATGAGTTATTGAGGGAGAATTTGGAATAGTGATACTATTAATTCATACATGTGTAGCGTTCTTAGTTTACAAAACACATACATACACGTTACCTCATTAATCTTCACAACCATATGAGACAGATTACTAACATTATTGCCATTTTTTTACAAATAAGAGAAATGAAGTCTCTCAAGCATGAGAAACTTACCAAGACCCCACGGCTTTCAAACAGTGGAGCTGGAGTTACAGTATGTATTTTTTTAAGTGCAAGTTCAGGGGGACCATCTATACCAAATTAAAAGTAACCAACTAGCCCCCAAACTGGATAATACCCATCTATTATTAGGCATAGCCCTATCTGATCACAAAGTGATCTTTGCTGAACACTAGACGTCCATTCTGGGCATAGAAGCAAGGGACATTCTGAGCATTTGATATCTTTTAGAGCAGCGCCCCTCAGATCGTGGTTCCCTTACTGCTGCTTGTCTGCTGTTTGTAACTTGTGTGCAGTGTGATAAACACCGAAGTTAAGAGCAAGCATTTGGAACATTTCATGGCAATTTGGCAGAGTCATTTTATGGCTGTTGAATAATTAAAAAATTGAGGCCTGTATGTTATATGTCCTTTTAAAAATGTTTTATCTTCCTATTAATTTATGTTTATTGTATTTTACAAAAGGATCAGGCCATAACAGAATGGGAGGAATAGTGATCCCTCTCCCAATTTTGCACAGGAAGTACTGCTGTGTCCTGCCAGATAGCATGCCTGGGTTCAAGTTCATCAGGGCGTCCTAGGGAGGCTCTGTTCTACTCTATTGAAACACTTAATATGGGTTCTCCCTGAGGGCCCCTTTCTCTTTGTTTTCTGAAGATCTGCATTTGCAATAAGCATGTCCTTCATGGTCTTTAATGCCCACTTCTGAAGAGTGGTTGTGTCAGTTCTGCTGCATAACGAATTACCACAAATTCAGTGACTGAACACCACCCGTTTATTATCTCCCGGATTCTGTAGGTCAGAAGGCTGAGCATGACAGGACTGGATTCTCTGTTCAGGGCCTCACAAGGCTGGCACCATGGTGCTGGCAGGGCTGCAGGCTCATCTGAGGTGCTCTTCCAAGCTTATTCAGGTTGTTGGCAGAACCCAGTTTCTTGCAGGACTGAAGGCTCTGTTCCTTGCTGGCTGTCAGCGGTGCTCATTCTAGAGGCTGCTCTCAGGTCTCAGCCACGTGGCCCTCCTCCAAGGCAGCTTGCAACATGTTTACTTGCCTTCTTCCAAAACAGTAGGAGAGGGATTCCAACATTTGACCCTCTTTTTACCTTTTCACCTGATTCAATCAGGTCCATCCAGGATAATCTCCTTTCTGATTAACTCAAAGTCGACTGATTCGTGACCCAATCACTGGAATGATATCCTGTCATGGTCCCTGGTCCCAACCATACTAAAGGGGAGAGAATTATACAGGGTATGTACACCAGGGGTGAAAATTTGGGGGACATCTGCCAACCACAGTGGTCAACATGTGATTAAAAAAGCACACAAAGAAAATATATTGCTTTGTGAACTTGTCTTAACTACTCTCTTTGAAGAGTTTATGTAAAAATATTATTAATTAAAATGTGTAACTTTCCATTCATGTTGAATTACACTAATTCCATGCCTGCGTGTGCCCTCCATTTCACAACAGGAGGAATCATCTGTCCCAAGAGGCATTTTGATCTTCAAATACCAAAATAACAGAGGTCACTAATGCCTTCATGCAGCAAATCCAGACTCCTCAATGTTTTCTACTGTGGCACTGCCAGGTTGCTGGAATTATACTCATTATAGCCAGTAGTTATCAGATTATGGGACTATAAGTGGAATAGAGCATATAATCTTAGGATGAGGTCAGGAAAAGTCAGGCTCTGAAACTAACAAAACTGCACACAGTACAACCATGCATGACAGCATCTGTAATTCATCCTGCAGTGGGTTTTTTGAGAGAGTTTACTTCTGGGACTAAGGCACCAAAAATCAAAAACACAGAAAATAAAAATAACAAAATAGTCTGCAGTCATGGAAATCACAATAGTTCTATTTGGACACTGATAAAAATTGCTGAAGTCATCGAAAACTAGCAATTTTCCTTGTGCCTATAGTACTACCTAAAGATAGTGAAGCTCTAAATTATTACCTTAAAAAATCAATACCTTTGGTAGTTTCATCCCCAGTAGAAAGGAGTATCACCAGAGCGTTAGTAAGTATTCTCTTAATACCATTTAATTCCATTCAGTGGCAATAGGCACTAATAGTTTATGATACTTTTGAAAGGAATATTTTATTATTTCATGGACATACTTTTATTTACTGTAACCTTAAGGTCTCAAAACAACCTTCTCATTATGGTTTGTTTTGACAAGTTGATTGTCCTAATTAAAAAAGAAAAGTTTTCTTTCCTAATAATTAGAACTCTTTTGTGCAAGTAACAGAAATTACTAACTAAAATAAGCAAAAAATTGGGGGCAGTTATTAAGAGGATGGCAAAAGATAATTCTTAAAAAGGTATATATGCATGGCTCTTACACAGAGGTAGAATAAACACAGGTCAAAGATTTTGTTTAAGTCATTAATTAATGAGGGAAACAATAGATGTTACATCTTGTTCAAAAGAGAACTCAAAGAACCAGACATTTATAGTCATGTAAGGAGTGCTGAGACAAATACAAATGTGTGGAAGTTACTCTTAGAAGAATAAATTGAATTTTTGAGCTGAGCAACAAAACCTGAACTTCTCTGGACTCTACCAAAGTATAACCAATAATGAGACCCATCCAGAAAGAAGCAAGTGAATTATTTAGCATTAACATTAATGTAGACCGTCACATAATCAAATCAGCCATATCAATGGGCTGCAGCTAAGGATAGAATTACAAAACTAAACTCTCTTTCTCAGTCCAGCTTTGCCAGTCCAGTGATCTTATATAGATTAAGGCTTGGATTTATCTGCTTATTGTTTGGTATGAAAATTAGACTTAAAACTTCTTTAAACTTTCTAAGTTATCCTATTGTAGGCACAAACCAATGCATCTTTTTACTCAACCTTCCCTTCCCTAAAGACTGCCTTCCTGGTCCAGATTTGCTAACAGAAGGGGACACTGCAGGAACATCTTGACAATTGAGACATCGTTAGTCTAATTACTTCTATCACACTCCTGCTTCACCTTCGCCCTCCCCCATTTCTTGGAGAAGCATCTGCTAAATGTCAGTAGTTAAGATGTGTCAGACAGAATCCAGAACTGCATAGCTTAGTTTGTTGGGAGGCAGCCAGAGAGGAGAAGAGGAAGAAAAATATTTCTTTCAAATTCTCTTTTTCAGTTGCCATCTGATTATTTTACAAAGAGAGAGGAGTCCAACAAAAATGGAAAGAGAGGTTATTTGTGTACCTGTATGAGTATGTGTGAGCATAGTGTGTGTGTGTGTGTGTGTGTGTGTGAAACAGAGATTTTCCAATCAGCCAAGGGTACGGGTATACACATATCCGGGAAAAAGCATGACATCATTGGCAAGATTTATATGCCTGTTAATGAGCTAATGTTTTAATGGTTTTTTAAATAGGGTGGAGAATGGAACACACATAAAACTCAGCATGCCACTTGTATCCATCCCTGATGGATCAGACGTTAAAATTTAGCTACTGAACTAGATGCCAGTTATCTATGTCTATTTGGGGATGATATCTGTTACTAGCTGGTGATGATCAAAATTACATATACTATCTATTCAATGCAAAAGTGGTATAAAAGCCAAAATTTCTCTCATCTACAATTAACGTTTCCCACCGTCTCTTTACATGTGTAATAGGGCTATCACCAACAGTAAAACAGGAATTCTTTCCTCAGTCTCTCATAGGAATGGCTACTTCACTGAAGCAATCAACATTTTAGTATCTGTGGAGAAGTCATTTAGGGAAGAAAGATCTGTTTCTTCAAATGCCACCACTTTACTTTGTAAATACTGATGTCATCTTCAGTCCCTAGTATGCATGTTCCTAGTATGCATGTTAAGTCCCATAGAATAGTGGTTCTCAACTTGGGGTGCCCAGAGGACAAGCCCATTTTTAAAACCCCATAGCTGATTCTCATCTATACCAGGCTTCAGGAACCACCTTAGAGACTTTTGCTCCCTTTGAGCTGCCATACATGTAATACCAGTAGTCACTGCTGGCAAGTGGAACATATACACTACAGAATGGGTACAGACAAAGGGGAGAAAATATTTTTTGTAAAAACAAGTAATAATTAAATACAAATTATTTAATAACTTCATCAGTGGATAAAAACAAAAACGAGGAAAAGAATAAAAACAAGTAACTACACATTAATTCCCTGTACCTAAACTTATCATTAATTTTGACCGCTACTGACCCCTATTTCTCCTCATCAGACTGAACACACAGCACTCTATAATCTCAGCGAGGGCATGGACTTTGTCATACTCTGCTGTAATTTTCGTGGTTTAGAACAATCTCAAGCATAGAGTATTTACTTAATAAGTATTTGTTGAATGAAAGAATTGTGTTCTCAAAGTCAAATCATCTGGGGAGGCAACTGCTCTGACTTAGACACAATCCTCGGGTTTTTACATCTTGGAGATTTTTTTCCCCCATGTAAAAGCTTCACTACTCTAATCAATGATTATATCACAAATACCTTCCAAACCTTGCCTTCCTCACTCCCAGTAATCAGGGCCATATGTGAGCTATTCTATCCCATAATGTCCATTCCTCTGCCTCTCACATCCACATCCCTCTGTGCTCCCTAATGCAAGAAACTTTCCATCAAACTTATTTTCTGCTCCAAGATCTGAATTCTGTTTTCCGGGGCCAATAACAAAGATAAAAAATAAACGAAAGTGGTTAAATGTACTTTGTTTCCACTACCCTCCCCCAGGCACTCTTCTTTAAAATATTTTTTTCCCAATAGAAGGAGGTTACTTTTGGCTATGAAATCACTCGCTTCCCTCTTCCAGCTGTAGCAGACATTAACAAAATAGAGCTTTCGCTTACTTCTCTGGTTTCTATAATTTACCGTTTGGCTCAGGCTTTTGGTTGAAATGGCTCTGAATTATTCAAGGGAACTATGTGTTTTCCTTTCTCTGAATGGTTTACAACATTTAATAAAACAACTTAGTCATTCACTTAAAGATATTTATTGGACACCTACTATGCTCCAGGCACTGGGGATATAAGTTGGATAAGGCACAAACAGTCTCTGGATTCTTTCTAGAGAAAGAGGCATACAAGTAAATGAATGTGAAAACTACTCTGGTGGAAATATAGATTTAGTCCATGGCAGCATAGAAGAGGGATCTCAAAATGTGACAAGACTCTAAAGAAAGACAGCTTAGAGGAAGGAGTATTTGAATTGAGGTTTTGAAGACATGAAAGAGCTACATGATAAGTATGTGTGTGTTGGAGGATGTAAGAAGCTCTTAACGTAAATAGAATGACAGTATTAGGTATGAAAGTGTGAAATGTAGGAAGACTTCCTTGGGAAACTATAGTCTGGTACAGCTGGAAAGTACATCAAAGTGTGAAAGGGGGTTGGATGAGTAAAAGCAGTAGAATGAGATGAAGAATATATGGCAATTAAACAGAAATAGATAAACTGATCAGTAGTGAGTCCAGAGATCAGTTTAAATATAATTTACTATATGACAAAATTACTATTTCAAGTCTGAAAAAAAATTGATTATTCAATAGCGGCTTGGCCAACTGGCTAGTCATTTCGGAAAAAAAATCAAACTATAGTTCTAGCTCACTTCTAGTAGCAAATGAAATTCCAGGTAACTCAAAATGCAAAAATCAGACCATAAAGTCTTTTGATTATTTTACTAGAGATTGCAAATAATCCTTTCTAGGACATGATACCAAAAGTAAGAAAATTGTTGAACATTTTGATGATTTTTAAAAGAAGAACAAGAAATTTTGCATGTCATGATACTATACATAGAGAATCCTAAAGATGCTACCGAAAAACTACTAGAGCTAATCAATGAATTTGGTAAAGTAGCAGGATACAAAATTAATGCACAGAAATCTCTGGCATTCCTGTACACTAATGATGAAAAATCTGAAAATGAAATCAAGAAAACACTCCCATTTACCATTGCAACAAAAAGAATAAAATATCTAGGAATAAACCTACCTAAGGAGACAAAAGACCTGTATGCAGAAAATTATAAGACACTGATGAAAGAAATTAAAGATGATACAAATAGATGGAGAGATATACCATGCTCCTGGATTGGAAGAATCAATATTGTGAAAATGACTCTACTACCCAAAGCAATCTACAGATTCAATGCAATCCCTATCAAACTACCACTGGCATTTTTCACAGAACTAGAACAAAAAATTTCAAAATTTGTTTGGAAAAACAAAAGACCCCGAATAGCCAAAGCAATCTTGAGAACGAAAAACGGAGCTGGAGGAATCAGGCTCCCTGACTTCAGACTATACTACAAAGCTACAGTAATTAAGACAGTGTGGTACTGGCATAAAAACAGAAAGATAGATCAGTGGATCAGGATAGAAAGCCCAGAGATAAACCCACGCACATATGGCCAACTTATCTTTGATAAAGGAGGCAGGAATATACAGTGGAGAAAGGACAGCCTCTTCAGTAAGTGGTGCTGGGAAAACTGGACAGGGACATGTAAAAGTATGAGATTAGATCATTCCCTAACACCATACACAAAAATAAGCTCAAAATGGATTAAAGACCTAAATGTAAGGCCAGAAACTATCAAACTCTTAGAGGAAAACATAGGTAGAACACTCTATGACATAAATCACAGCAAGATCCTTTTGGACCCACCTCCTAGAGAAATGGAACTAAAAACAAAGATAAACAAATGGGACCTAATGAAACTTCAAAGCTTTTGCACAGCAAAGGAAACCATAAACAAGACCAAAAGACAACCCTCAGAATGGGAGAAAATATTTGCAAATGAAGCAACTGACAAAGGATTAATCTCCAAAATTTATAAACAGCTCATGCAGCTCAATAGCAAAAAAACAAACAACCCAATCCAAAAATGGGCAGAAGACTTAAATAGGCATTTCTCCAAAGAAGATATACAGACTGCCAACAAACACATGAAAGAATGCTCAACATCATTAATCATTAGAGAAATGCAAATCAAAAGTACAATGAGATATCAACTCACACCAGTCAGAATGGCCATCATCAAGAAATCTAGAAACAATAAATGCTGGAGAGGGTGTGGAGAAAAGGGAACACTCTTGCACTGCTGGTGGGAATGTGAATTGGTACAGCCACTATGGAGAACGGTATGGAGGTTCCTTAAAAAACTAAAAATAGAACTACCATATGACCCAGCAATACCACTACTAGGCATATACCCTGGGAAAACCATAATTCAAAAAGAGACATGTACCAAAATGTTCATTGCAGCTCTATTCACAATAGCCCGGAGCTGGAAACAACCTAAGTGTCCATCATCAGATGAATGGATAAAGAAGATGTGGCACATATATACAATGGAATATTACTCAGCCATAAAAAGGAATGAAACTGAGCTATTTGTAATGAGGTGGATAGACCTAGAGTCTGTCATACAGAGTGAAGTAAGTCAGAAAGAGAAAGACAAATACCGTATGCTAACACGTATATATGGAATTAAAAAAAAAAAATGTCATGAAGAACCTAGGGGTAAAACGGGAATAAAGACACAGACCTACTTGAGAACGGACTTGAGGATATGGGGAGGGTGAAGGGTAAGCTGTGACAAAGCGAAAGAGAGGCATGGACATATATACACTACCAAACGTAAGGTAGATAGATAGTGGGAAGCAGCCGCAGAGCACAGGGAGATCAGCTCGGTGCTTTGTGACCGCCTGGAGGGGTGGGATAGGGAGGGTGGGAGGGAGGGAGACGCAATAGGGAAGGGATGTGGGAACAGATGTGTATGTATGACTGATTCACTTTGTTATAAAGCAGAAACTAATAAAAAATAAATTAAAAAAAAAAGAAATTTTGCATGTCATAAAACAGCTTAAGAAAGTTAAGGTACACCTGGTAAAATGGAAATATGTATCTGCAACATATTTTAATAGTAATAATATGGGTAGCTGTTATTTTATTAAGTGCCGGACCATCTTTCAGCATTTATATACATCGTTTAATATTTGCAACAACTCTATACTCTTATTTTACAAATAAAGGAATCGTGAAGCGGAGTGATCTTGCTATAAGTCTCAGAGCTAGTAATTCTAGGAACTGGAGTTCACACTAAGCTTGCATTGATTCCAAAGTTTGTGTGCTTAACAACTATAATACTGATTTGTAAGAGGTTAACTACCTATTTATACAAAATTCATACAGATCAATGAGGACCAAAAAAAAAAAAGAATGTACCAAAGAAAAATGGGTAAAATATAAGAACAAAGGAAACTTCTCTCTCCTTCTCTCCCACCCTGACGTCTTTATCACTCATATGTTGTCATATATATACAAATTGGCACTAAATAGTAAAAAAAAAAAAAAAAAAAAAAAAAATCTAAAACTAAAATTGAAAACGTTGGGAAAAAGGTATTACTTTTTACCCATCAGACTGACAAAGATTAAGAAGACTAACTATCTATTTTGAAGAAAATGTGAAGGGAATATGCTCACTGTTTATTTTTAGTGAAAGTGTAAATATGTATAAACTTCTGGAGAGTATTTTGGAGACACTTATCAAAGTTTTAGTTGTACATATACTTTGACTCAGCAGTCACATCCAGGAATATTTCCTAAATTTATGACTGGATAAGCATGACAATATACAAGATAATATACAATGAATTCATCACAATGTTATTTATACTATTACAAAGACTGGAAACAATTGAATGTCCCCTCTTATGAGATTGACTAAATATAACGTGGCCATATATCCTGTTTCCTTTTAACCAATGCACTTCTCTATTGCCATTGAAAATGATATTAACATCTGACATTTAATGTCATATGTAACATAGTAATTAGTATAAAAGACAATATAAAAAACAGGTTATGAAATACAACTACTTTACTTACTTAAATACTTATTTGTATGCATACTCATCTATCTACCTATACCTAATTACCTATCTACAAATACAATAAATTAACAACTTGTTGTTGCATAAAACTCCTAGAAGAAAACACAAGAAGTACACTCTTTGACATGGATCATAGCAATATCTTTCTAGATATGTCTACTCAGGCAAAGGAAACAAAAGCAAAAATAATCAAATTGGATTACATAAAACTAAAAAGCTTATCCACAGCAAAGGAAGCCATCAATAAAATGAAAAGACAACCTACAGAATGGGAGAAGATGTTTGCAAATGATATAGTTGATAAAAGGTTAATATCAAAAATTCATAAAGAACTCATGAAATTCAACAAAAAAATACAAAGTGATATAAAAGCCAGCAGAGGAGTTGAATAGGCATTTTTCCAAAGAAGACATAGAGATGGTCAATGGGCACATGAAAAGATGTTCAGCATCACTAATTATTCGGGAAGTGCAAATCAAAACCACAATTAGACATCACCTCACACCTGTTAAAATGGCTACTATCAAAAAGACAAAAAATAACAAGTACTGGAAAGGACATGGAGAAAAGGGAACCCTCTCACACTTTTGGTGAGAATGTAAATTGGTGCCCCCACTATGGAAAAGTGTATGGAGATTCCTCAGAAATTTAAGAATAGAACTACCATATGATCCAGCTATCTCATTTCTGGGTATTTATCCAAAGACTACAAAAAACACTATTTCAAAAACACATGCACCCCCTATGTTTATCGCAGCATTATTTACAGTAGCCAAGATATGGAAACCACCTGTCTCCATCAAGGAATGAATGTATATATACATATATATCTCAATTGAATAATACTCAGTCATAAAAAGATGGAATCTAGCCATTTGCAACAACATGGATAGACCTTGAAGATATTATGCTAAGTGAAATAAGTCAGACAGAAAGAGACAAACACTGTATGATTTCACTCGTATGTGGAATATAAAAAACTAATAAACAAACAAGCAAACAAAACCAAAGCACATGAACAAACCAAACTAAAACAAACGGTAGATACAGAGAACAGAGTAGTGGTTACTAGAGGCTGAGGGTTGAGAGGGAGGAAAAAATAGGTAAAGGGGACCAACTATATGGTGGTGGATTAAAACTAAATTTTTGGTAGTAAGCACACTGTAGAGCATACAGAAGCAGAAATATAATTTGTACACATGAAACTTATATAATGTTACAAATCAATGTTACCTGAATTAAATAAATAAATAAGTAAATAAATCTGATGAACGTTAAAAAATTTTTAAAAATCATGCCCAATTAGAGCATGAAAGAAAAATAACTGGTTGTTGGATTTCAGACACATTTTATTTTATTTTTTTATATTTTTATAGTTTGAACTTTTACAACAAACATGTATTATAATTTAAAAATGAAGCTGTTTTTGTTTGAGAAGAAAAGGTCATGAACATGTAGATATCTGGTAAATAAAATCATATACAAGAAAATAATATTAACCAAGTTGCTTTGTGCTCATTAGATATTAAAGTAAACTTTGCAGGTTAAAATATATTCAGTATTAATATCAAAAATCTATATTCTATAAAAATATACAAAGGCTTATAAAATTCAATAAATGTTAGTCTTATTACTAAAATTTAATAAAGAGATATACGATAGGTAGATAGACAGATAGATAGATAGATAGATAGATAGTTAGATAATGGTTCAAGAACCAAAGTTACCGAGAATTTCATCAAGAAACAATTTGGTCATTTTATTGGTGCTTTATTTAATCTTTGGCCAGTTCATAGGCCAGTCTTAGGCCAATTACTAAATACCAACTGCTACTAGATCAACTAAACTTGCTTTGAAGTATCACTGACTTCTGCCATTTTGCTACAAATAGTTGAGAATGGCAGTAACCTTAATGGAAAAGGATAGTGAAACAACAAAAACTTTTTTCAGATCTGTCTGAACCGCCACGTCCTTTTGTCCTGAACTTAATGTCAGTTCTTTGAAAATGGTGACAAGAAGGAATTTCTTTAATGGAGAGAAACAAAGATGAGGTTAAATTTCCTTTTAGTGTGGAATGCCTAAATGCTACTTTTTCTGTTTTTCTCTCTCTCTGCATACTAGATTTTTTTTCACTTTTTTTTTTTTTTTTTTTTTTTTTCCGGTATGTGGGCCTCTCACTGTTGTGGCCTCTCCCATTGCGGAGCACAGGCTCCGGACGTGCAGGCTCAGCGGCCATGGCTCATGGGCCTAGCCGCTCCGCGGCATGTAGGATCTTCCCGGACCAGGGCACGAACCTGTGTCCCCTGCATCGGCAGGCAGACTCTCAACCACTGCGCCACCAGGGAAGCCCCTATTTCTCCCTTTGATGCAAGTATGTAATGTTCTGATCTTTCACTTAAACTGAATTCAAAAACCTTAGTAAGGCAGTCATATGCCATTTTTAATAACCATACTCACTCTAAAATTTTATGATTCTATGACTCTATTACAAAATAATCCTATTGCTACATATGGTCCTTTGCTCAGTGCAAAGGGGAAAGTATGTTTGCACAGTAATATTTACCCTCTACCCTGGTGAGTGCAAATCTTATAATATGGTAGATACACAAATGTTTGTCTATGATGTTTCTGGCTGCAAGATAAGTGAGCAACCATCATGGATGTGGCATGGTTTACTTAACCAGAAGCATCAAAAGCTGAGAAGCAGAAGACTGACATCAGCTTCCACAATGGAAAAGCATAATCATTAAACCAATATTTGTCAGCTTGTTAATTTTTAATATGTTGTGGTTTCCTTTCCCTTTCTAAATAAATATTCATTTTTATGCCTAATTGGTAATTATCTTAGTTAATTCAGGATGTTATAACAAAAATAGAATAGACTAGGTGGCTTAGATAATATTCATTTCTCACGGTTCTGAAGGTGGAAAGCCCAAGACTGAGGCACCAATAGATTCTGCTCTTGGTGAGGGCCCTCTTTGCTCTGTGCTCCAATGGTGGAAGGGACAAGACAGCTCTCTGGGGTCTCTTTTATAAGGGCACTAATCCCATTCAGGAGGGCTCCACCCTCTTTACCTAATCACCTCCCAAACAGTCCACTCCAAATACTACCACAATGGAGGCTAGGATGTCAACATGTGAAATCTGGGGAAACACAAACACCCAGCCATTACAATATTAAAAATTTATTATTGGAAAAGGAAAGTTTTAATTGATTCTTAAGATTGCAAAAGTTCCAGGTCCCATAAAACCTGGATCCTTCCCTGTGAACAGTGATTGACTTCCTTTCCACTAATATGTCTATGAGATCACAAGAACAGTATACAAGTTCACAGCACAATAAAACTGAAACAGAAAAATTTTCCCACTGTTTTTGTAGTTAATGAAAAATATAATTTGTGACAAACTGCCACTAAATTACTAGAAAGAATACAAGACTTCCTGACTAAACTCTGCCACCTTGTTTATCCCTGTGAAAGTTAATCAGAAATTTCCTTATTACATGAGGGCTTGGCTTTTATGCTGCTGGAATGCTGTTCCCACATTATCCCCCCAAGATCTATCTTTCAGCTAATGGACACAATTTCTGGAAAACAATTAAGCAGGATGTCAAGGGACGGTGGACAACATATTTTCAATGACCATCAAGAATGTAAGGAGCAGCCCTGGCGTTGGAATGTTCCAGAGATAGCATACTTTGTATTTGATCAGTTTGGGGCAGGGACACTAAACCTAGAGGGTACAGAGAAAAAACAAAACAACAACAACAAAAACACAGAAAAAGAGCATAAGCTAGTTCAAAGACAAAACAAGGTACAATGTATTAGAGATGGGCGGGTTAAGAAATAATTAGATGGAAACTAAAAATACAACCTAAGAGAAGAATATCAATCTTCTTTGACAGCAATAATGAGCAGAACTGGCACTGTAGAAAATTAAATTGGTGATATACCAGACAAACTTGAGAAGTTTTCCATAATGCAGAAAGAAAGGATAAGACAAAAAACAATGAAGACTACAATAGATAATAAGAAGAAATAATGAAGATACAAACTAAGAGTAACAGTTGCTCCTGAATGAGCAACAGAATAATTAGATCTAAAACAATAACAGGAGGACCTTCAAGATGGCGGAGGAGTAAGACATGGAGACCATCTTCCTCCCCACAAATACATCAAAAAATAAAACTACATGTGCAAAAACTCCTACAGAACACCTACTGAACACTGACAGAAGACCTCAGACTTCCCAAAAGGCAAGAAACTGCCCACGTGACTGGCTGTGTGGTTGACAGGGTCTTGGTGCTCCAGCCGGGTGTCAGGCATGAGCCTCTGAGGTGGGACAACTAAGTTCAGGACATTGGACCACCAGAGACCTCCTGGCCCAACATAATATCAATTGGCAAGAGCTCTCCCAGAGATCTCCATCTCAATGCTAAGACCCTGCTCCACTCAATGATGAGCAGGCTCCAGTGCTGGAAACACTATGGTAAACAACTAGCAAGACAGGAACACAACCCCACCCATTAACAGAGAGGCTGCCTAAAATCATACTAAGTTCACAGACACCCCAAAACACACCACCGGATGTGGTCCTGCCCACCAGAAAAACAAGATCCAGCCTCATCCACCAGAACACAGGCACCAGTCCCCTCCACCAGGAAGCCTACACAACCCACTGAACCAACCTTACATGCTGGGGGCAGAAACCAAAAACAACAGGAACTACGAACCTGCACCCTGTGAAAAGGAGACCCCAAACACAGTAAGATAAGCAAAATGAGAAGACAGAGAAATATGCAACAGATAAAGGAGCAAGATAAAAACCCACCAGACCAAACAAATGAAGAGGAAATAGGCAGTCTACCTGAAAAAGAATTCCGAGTAATGATAGTAAAGCTGATCCAAAATCTTGGAAATAGAATGGAGAAAATGCAAGAAACATTTAACAAGGACCTAGAAGATCTAAAGAGCAAACAAACAATAATGAACAGCACAATAAATGAAATTAAAAATTCTCTAGAAGGAATCAATAGCAGAATAACTGAGGCAGAAGAACGGATAACTGACATGGAAGATAAAATAGTGGAAATAACTACTGCAGAGCAGAATAAGGAAAAAAGAATGAAAGGAATTGAGGACAGTCTCAGAGACCTCTGGGACATTAAAGGCACCAAGATTCGAATTATAGGGATCCCAGAAGAAGAAGAGAAAAAAAAGGGACTGAGAAAATATTTGAAGAGATTATAGTTGAAAACTTCCGTAATATGGGAAAGGAAATAGTCAAGTCCAGGAAGCGCAGAGAGCCCCATACAGGATAAACCCAAGGAGAACCACGCCAAGAAACATATTAATCAAACTATCAAAAATTAAATACAAAGAAAAAATATTAAGAGAAGCCAGGGAAAAACAACAAATAACATACAAGGGAATCCCCATGAGGTTAACAGCTGATCTTTCAGTAGAAACTCTGCAAGCCAGAAGGGAGTGGCAGGACATATTTAAAGTGATGAAAGGGAAAAACCTACAATAAAGATTACCCAGCAAGGATCTCATTCAGATTTAATGGAGAAATTAAAACCTTTACAGACAAGCAAAAGCAAAGGGAATTCAGCATCACCAAACCAGCTTTACAACAAATGCTAAAGGAATTTCTCTAGGCAGGAAACACAAGAGAAGGAAAAGACCTACAATAACAAACCCAGAACAGTTAAGAAAATGGTAATAGAAACATACATATCAATAATTAACTGAAATGTGAATGGGATAAATGCTTCAACTAAAGGACACAGGCTCGCTGAATGGATACAAAAACAAGACCAATATATATGCTGTCTATAAGAGACCCACTTCAGACCTAGGGACACATACAGACTGAAAGTGAGGGGATGGAAAAAGATATTCCATGCAAATGGAAATCAAAAGAAAGCTGGAGCAGTGATTCTCATATCAGACAAAATAGACTTTAAAATAAAGACTATTGGGCCTCCCTGGTGGCGCAGTGGTTGAGAGTCCGCCTGCCGATGCAGGGGATACGGGTTCGTGCCCCGGTCTGGGAGGATCCCATATGCCGCGGAGCGGCTGGGCCCGTGAGCCATGGCTGCTGAGCCTGTGCATCCGGAGCCTGTGCTCCGCAACGGGAGAGGCCACAACAGTGAGAGGCCCGCGTACCACAAAAAAAAAAAAAAAAAAAAAAAAAAAAAAAAAAATAAAGACTATTACAAGAGACAAAGAAGGACACTACATAATGATCAAGAGATCAATCCAAAAAGAAGATATAACAATTGTAAATATTTATGCACCCTACATAAGAGCACCTCAATTTTTAAGGCAAATGCTAACATCCACAAAGGGAAAATCGACAGTAATACAATCATAGTAGAGGACTTTAACACCGCACTTTCACCAATGGACCAATCAACCAAAATGAAAAGAAATAAGGAAACACAAGCTTTAAATGACACATTAAACAAGATGGACTTAACTGTTATTTATAGGACATTCCATCCGAAAACAACAGAATACATTTTCTTCTCAAGTGCTCATGGAACATTCTCCAGGATAGATCATATCTTGGGTCACAAATCAAGCCTTGGTAAATTTAAGAAAATTGAAATTGTATCAAGTATCTTTTCTGACCACAACGCTATGAAACTAGATATCCATTACAGGAAAAGATCTGTAAAAAATACAAACACTTGGAGGCTAAACAATATTCTACTATATAATGAAGAGATCACTGGAGAAATCAAAGAGGAAATCCAAAAATACCTAGAAACAAATGACAATGAAAACATGACTACACAAAACCTATGGGATTCAGCAAAAAGCTGGTCTATGAGGGAAGTTTATAGCAATATAATCCTACCTCAAGAAACAAGAAAAATCTCAAATAAACAACCTAACTTTACACCTAAAACAATTACAGAAAGAAGAACAAAAAAAAACCCCCCAAAATTAGCAGAAGGAAAGAAATCATAAAGATCAGATCAGAAATAAATTAAAAAGAAATGAAGGAAACAGTAGCAAAGATCAATAAAACTAAAAGCTGGTTCTTTGAGAAGATAAACAAAATTGATAAACCATTAGCCAGACTCATCAAGAAAAAAAGGGAGAAGACTCAAATCAACAGAATTAGAAATGAAAAAGGAGAAGTAACAACTGACACTGCAGAAATACAAAAGATTATGAGAGATTACTACAAGCAACCCTATGCCAATAAAATGGGCAACCTGGAAGAAATGGACATATTCTTAGAAATGCACAACCTGCCGAGACTGAATCAGGAAGAAATGGAAAATATGAACAGACCAATCACAAGCACTGAAATTGAAACTGTGATAAAAAAATCTTCCAACAAACAAAAGCCCAGGACCAGATGGTTTCACAGTTGAATTCTATCGAACATTTAGAGAAGAGCTAACACCTATCCTTCTCAAACTCTTCCAAAATATATCGGAGGGAGGAACACACCCAAACTCATTCTACGAAGCCACCATCACCCTGATACCAAAACCAGACAAAGATGTTACAAAAAAAGAAAACTACAGGCCAATATCACTGATGAACATAGATGCAAAAATCCTCAACAAAATACTAGCAAACAGAATCCAACAGCACATTAAAAGGATTATACACCATGATCAAGTGGGGTTTATCCCAGGAATGCAAGGATTCTTCAATATACGCAAATCAATCAATGTGATACACCATATCAACAAGTTGAAAGATCAAAACCTATGATCATCTCAATAGATGCAGAAAAAGCTTTTGACAAAATTCAACACCGATTTATGATAAAAACCCTCCAGAAAGTAGGCATAGAGGGAACTTACCTCAACACAAGGGCCATATATGACAAACCCACAGCCAACATCATTCTCAATGGTGAAAAACTGAGACCATTTCAACTAAGATCAAGAGCAAGGCAAAGCTGCTCCCTCTCACCACTATTATTCAGCATAGTTTTGGAAGTTTTAGCCACAGCAATCAGAGAAGAAAAGGAAATAAAAGGAATCCAAATCGGAAAAGAAGAAGTAAAACTGTCACTGTTTGCAGATGACATGATACTATACATAGAGAATCCTAAAGATGCTACCAGAAAACTATAAGACACTGATGAAAGAAATTAAAGATGATTCAAATAGATGGAGAGATATACCATGTTCTTGGATTGGAGGAATCAATGTGAAAATGACTATACTACCCAAAGCAATCTACAGATTCAATGAAATCCCTATCAAACTACCAATGGCTTTTTTCACAGAACTAGAACAAAAAATTTCACAATTTGTATGGAAACACAAAAGACCCTGAATAGCCAAAACCATCTTGAGAAAGAAGAACGGAGCTGGAGAAATCAGGCTCCCTGACTTCAGACTATACTGTAAAGCTACAGTAATCAAGACAGTATGGTACTGGCACAAAAACAGAAATATAGATCAATAGAACAGGATAGAAAGCCCAGAGATAAACCCACGCATATGTGGTCACCTTATCTTTGATAAAGTAGACAAGAGTATACAATGGAGAAGAGACAGCCTCTTCAATAAATGGAACTGGGAAGACTGGACAGGTACATGTAAAAGTATGAAATTAGAACACTCCCTAACACCATACACAAAAATAAACTCAAAATGGATTAAAGACCTAAATGTAAGGCCAGACACTATCAAACTCTTAGAGGAAAACATAGGCAGAACACTCTATGACATAAATCACAACAAGATGCTTTTTGACCTACGTCCTATAGAAATGGAAATAAAAACAAAAATAAACAAATGGGACCTAATGAAACTTAAAAGCTTTTGCACAGCAAAGGTAACCATAAACAAGATGAAAAGACAACCCTCAGAATGGGACAAAGTATTTGCAAATGAATCAACAGACAAAGGATTAATCTCCAAAATATATAAACAGGTCATGCAACTCAATATTAAAAAAACAAACAACCCAATCCAAAAATGGGCAGAAGACCTAAATAGACATTTCACCAATGAAGGTATACAGATTGCCAACAAACACCTGAAAGGATGCTCAACATCACTGATCATTAGAGAAATGCAAATCAAAACTACAATGAGGTATCACCTCACACTGGTCAGAATGGCCATCATCAAGAAATCTACAAACAGTAAATGCTGAAGAGGGTGTGGAGAAAAGGGAACCCTTTTGCACTGTTGGTGGGAATGTAAATTGATACAGCCACTATGGAGAACAGTATGGAGGTTCCTTAAAAAACTAAAAACAGAACTACCCTATAACCCAGCAATCCCACTACTGGGTATATACCCTGAGAAAACCATAATTCAAAAAGAGTCATGTACTACAACATTCATTGCAGCACTATTAACAACAGCCAAGACATGGAAGCGACCTAAGTGTCCATCAGCAGATGAATGGATAAAGAAGATGTGGCACATATATACAATGGAATATTACTCTGCCATAAAAAAGGAAATTGAGTTATTTGTAGCGAGGTGGATGGACCTAGAGTCTGTCATACAGAGTGAAGTAAGTCAGAAAGAGAAAAACAAATACCATACACTAATACATATATATGGAATCTTAAAAAAAAATGGTTCTGAAGAACCTAGGGGCAAAACAGGAATAAAGACACAGAGGTAGAGAATGGACTTGAGGACACGGTGAGGGGGAAAGGTAAGCTGGGACAAGGTGAGAGAGTGGCATGGACATATATGCACTACCAAATGTAAAATAGCTAGCTAGTGGGAAGCAGCCGCATAGCACAGGGGGATCAGCTTGGTGCTTTGTGACCACCTAGAGGGGTGGAATAGGGAAGGTGAGAGGGAGATGCAAGAGGGAAGGGATATGGGGATATATGTATATGTATAGCTGATTCACTTTCTTATACAGCAGCAACTAACACAACAATGTAAAGCAATTATACTCCAATAAAGTTGTAAAAAAATAAAAAATACATCATAGAAGTTACATAATTAGCATATAAGGACTTTAAAACAGTTATAAATTTACTTAAAAACTGAAAATATGAACTTTAAGAGAATAAAAAGAAAACAGTAATGGAAAACATAATGAAAATGTCCTTAGCTGAAAATCAAACAATTAGAAAAACATGAGCATGAAGGTAGAATTGGATCCATCACGTGCCAGAGAATTCAATGAAAATAAATCCACACTGAAATCCACACAACTTTTTCCTTGCTATTACAAGGGCAAAAAAGAAATATCTGTAGGTATTCAGGATTAAAAAAAAAAACAACTAAAACCAAAATGTTAAAAATAGAAAAGCTGGTTATGTTCAAAAGAACAAAAATCTGCCTGTACTTAGACCATCTTCTGCAAGAATGAGGTCAAAAACCAGAAAACAAACTCAGTAGCTGTTTGAAGATGGTAAAATTGTGTATCTAGAAAACCCAGGTAATTTAACAGAAAATCTATTAAGAAGGAAAACCAAGACAAAACAGAATTCAGGAAGTGAAAGGGCTACAGGATGGCCACCCCAGGTTTATGCTGGTTTTATCCTGGTTAATATGCCTATAGAATTACTGAAAATTGGCCGTGGTTTTTGTTTTAGCCATGGTTTGAATTATCCAGTATCTCTTCTCACTATTCATTCCCTTTAGTCATATTATATACTGAAAATTAAAGTACAGTCTCATTTAAGAGTTCCTGGTATGTTGACAAAGACTGATCATACACTTTTCCGCCAAAAAAAAAGCCTCAGTAAATTTCAAAGAGCAGGAATTATCATATAAGCTTTGATAAGTAGATAAAATGAGAAAACAAGATTTGAACAACAACAACAACAAAAACAAAACACTTAGAAATTAAATTTCTGCTAAGTAACTCCTGCAAAACTTAAAGGATTCAAACATGACATGCCTGAGGAGAGAAATATCCTAAAATGTCTCATTCTCAAGAGAACTGTTTCTCTCTGGCCAGCCCACCAACCTCAGCACATCCTCTCTTTTCAGGGATCAGATGCCTCTGGCTAGGATGCCTTCCTTATCTTTCTGCCAGGCCTGTGATCGACTATACATCTTCATTACCTAATCAATTCGTGCACTGAATGTGGAATGGATTCAGTAGTCAGGGGAGGAAGTGGAAAAACAAGGCTACAATGATTTGGGATGTGATATGACTTAGGTAAAAGCTGTGTTTTAAGTCCACAGTGATCCGATTTGGCTCTCCAACCGGTTGTGCTTCTCTTCCTTCAAATTTGATGCAGGATGTTCGAACCCTAGAAACAGATATTTTTCCTCTATCCTTTTCAAAATAGGATGACTTTGTGCAGCCCACTTTACTGAAAGCCAAGGTAGGTGGCAGTCTGAGGGAAAGGATAGGGCCAGATGTCCATACAGCATGGGAATAAACTTAGAAAACTATGATGTTGTGTTTTTCCAAAGAACCGAAACAATTGGAGGACGCTCTGGTCCAGTCAAAATGCAGGCTGTTTTAATAATTGGAAGAAATGGTTGTCAGTAGAAATGATTGGGACCTCAGTCACAGGTCTGTAATGATTATTCCCCAGTCCTCAGCGAATGGTAAGATTTGGTCTATTTAAAAAAAAAACAAAAAAACATAAAGTCTGTGAGAGGAGGAAAACAAGATGGGAAGAAGCATACTGTGTTGTCACCTCTACTTCCCTAGAAAGATGAGATGAAAAAACTTCCAGAGAGGAGTCCAGGAAGGTTTAGGGCAGAAAGAAATATATAGAAAGCCAGGATAGGATTTTGGAGAAGAGAATTTGTTGCAGCTCAGTAAAAAATGTTAAGTTATTCTGGTGTTTTCATTCTAAAGGGTGGCATTTCAAATAAGAACAAAGATGGGCAATGGGACTAAAGAAATCTTACCAGACAGGTGAATATGTTGATCTTAGGTCCCCCCCCCTTTTTTGTACTTTACTTCTCCACGCTTGCCCCTTAACCCCACTGTAATGTGATTGTTTGAGCATGTGTGCCTGTTTCCATTAGACTCAGAGACTCAGAGGCAGGCTACCTGCCTGTCTCTTGGTTGTGCAGTGCCTGACAATAATAACTGCTTGTTGAAAGAGTAAATGGCATGGTTATATAGATGAAAATTAGTGGTCATACATATAGTCAAACCTCCAACTGACAGCAGGCATCCCCTGAGAGCTGGTAATTTGGAATTTTTGGAATAGCTTCAAGAACAAAGAGCTCATTGCTTGTAAAGGCAATTTGGGTAATTTAAATTATTGGGTAATGTAATTGGTCATTTAATGAACAAATTTAGATTATTAGAATATATTAAATCAAAATTCTCTTTCTTTTGTGGATTTCACCTTACAAAGCTAGGTGGAATATGTCTTCTTCTGTGTATCCCCCCTTTAAAATCTAACTTCTGCAGCACCTATTCTTTTTCATTACTATCATAAACAATTTACATATACAGAGACTCAAATAAACTAGATAACTTATCCAAAGTCAGAATGCCGGGGTTAATGGCTACTATGGGACTTGAACTCAGTTTTCTTTGACTCCATAATCTGTGAGCTTAACCACTCTGCCGTACTGAAAATAACTACAGTTCTTTAAAATGAACCTTTTTAAGTGGCTTCTGCAGCACTTACCATCTCAAAATCTTTTCCATATACCATTTACTTTGTCTGTATCTCTCTCAAAATGCAGCACAAAAATAAGCACAATGTGTCAGATATTATCTGACTAGGACAGAGTGTGGTAGGACTATTACCGAGTTTGATTTGGGCCCGACAGTTCCATTTCAGTAAAATAAATTTGTGTGGGTCTTACCAAATCTATACTTATTTTTTAGTAAACAAAATTTCTAGATCATTTTTATACAGATTATTCCAAAGAAAGGTCTTCCCTATCCAGTTGTAAAATTTACTGTTTTAACTAAAATACGAGATCATTTATCTTTGTTAAATTTCATCGTTTTGGATTAGACCTGCCGTAATCATTTTAAAACTTGATTCTGACATCTATCATATTAGCCAGCCTCCAAACATGATGGCATCTGCACATTTGGTAACCATATTTTCTAAGCATTTACTCATGTCATTGCTAAAATATTAAAAGGACAAGATAAACATTTATCAGTATTCCATTAGAAATGCCCCTAAATAGAGAAAAAACTAAACATCTCTGGAGAAATTGCTCAGTGGTTTGCAGGACAATAATCCAGATATATTTCACTATATTATTAACCAGGATATAAGAGTAGCTTTGTTTAAATGCCATGTAAGTGCCATTATACCCTACAGGTCAACCTTACCAAAACAGACTAATTGGTTCTGACATACTCTAAGTGAATCCATATCGGCTCCTGGTAATCACATAATCTTTTCTACCAGCTCAGAAAGCATAAGGTTAATAGTATGTCCTGGAATTTTCCAGGGAGCAAATATCTATATGCTTGGGAGTTCTTCTTTCTGAGAAAAGAAAACATGTGTCTTTCAGTGGAAGGTAATGGTGCAAACACAAGATGATATTATTTGCAGTACCAAGTTTTTGTATATAACACAATTGCCTCCCATTTTCTTCAACACACATCCTGGTCATTTCATTAACTTAACAGTTACATGAGCCTACATCTTATGTATTTGAATATTTTGAAACTCTCTTATAATATATATACAACATTACAGTGTTTTGAAACTAGAAGATAGACTATGTATAGAATCATATTATAAATAGGCTAAGTTCCTTAATATTGTCAAAGCAATTTGCCAATTGGAAGAAAACGTCTTGTCATTTCAGTCTTCCTGATGAGTGACTATACTGGCTTGAATACTCTTCAAAAAGAATTACTCATCATCTCACAGCCCTTATTTTATTTAAAATCTATATCTCCTCTTATAGAAGATATAAGAACTTGACCCAGTTATTATACTTCAAACTTTGCCATGTGAACCCTGGTTTCAGCCGGCATAGGTTTGTCTAAGGCTCCATTTTATGTTTCATGATTTCATTGATTCTTATCACATACCTAGTTACTTCAGTCTGTCTTTTATTTCTTTTGAAATAGTAACTGGTCTTCACCGAACCTTCTCTGGATCTTCTCCAGGTTTCTCAGACATTTCTCAGGTATGTTGAGCAGGTGGGATGCACTGATGTCTTGGTCATTTGAGTCTCCCCACTGCAATGGGGACGTGAATATCACTGCAGTTCCGTCAGGTTCCACATGATGGTGGCCTTGTCTCCGCAAACCGGACTTCAGGTCTCTCTATGTGCTAGAAGTTTATTGGCCTCAGTTTCAAGCTCCCTAAATAAAGCAGCTGTCAACTTGCCAAGCCCCTGTCAAAAGGCCGAGGTTTTCAGCTTGGGCTCCACACCTGTGGGCAGGGATTGCGAGCTGTATGACACTTGCAGGAGAGCAGCTGGAATAGCTGAACACTTTCAAATGCTTCTTATGGACACTACTGTGTTTTGGTTTTGATTTTCATTTTTCTTTGGAATATTTTTCTAGCATAAAATTCAAATTTGAGGATGGAGGATGAAGATGCATAATAAAAACTTAAATAATGCCACAGTCAGATTTGAGATCTGCAGAAAATATCACACACACAAGATTTCAAAGATTTAATATGAAAAAATAACAAAAATTATTTATACTTATTTTATATGAAAATGATCATAATTGGGGGTATAGAGTTAAATAGAGTATATTAATAAAAGTAATTTCACTTGTTACTTGTTACTTTTTTAAATGTGGCTACTATTTTAAAATTTAAAATTACACATTACTTGCATTTGTGGCCGCATTGTATTTATATTGGACTGAGCTTGTCTAGAAGGAGGTGGGTGATGTTTACTAATCACTGAGTGTTCTTATATTCCTCAGGAAATCTCTGACTTCAGCACAGTTGTCAGATTGACCCCAGAATCTGAATTCTCAGGAAGTGTTGGAGGCCTCCATATGGCTATGGCATAGAGCAGTTCCAAAGAAGAGCTTCTGGGTCAGAATTGATTATCAGAATTATGTGGTAACAATTTTCTAATTGACTTTTGAACCCTTCTACAGATATATTGATTCAATGCATATGGATTGATTGTTTTACTCTCCTCTATTCGTTTTCTTTCTTTTTCCCTCCTCTCCAATTCCTTTACCTATAAGGAAGGCGTGACCTCCATATAGGAGAATACTGTACTGTCTGAAAAAACAGATGTGAAAGAGACGTGACGATTGGAGAGCTGCAGAGAGAGCATGAGTTGAACAGGGGTGGACTGAGGGTTCCCACTGTCAGTGACACTCCAGAGTAGGTATTTCAAATTAGGGCATATTCAATTGTATAATCAGAACATGGGCATAACTGGAAAACCAGCCAGTTGACCCTAAAGTCTGAGGTTGATTTACAACTATCAAAATTATACACAATTTCTGCTCACTATTCTGTTATCCTGAAAGTGATTATAAAATTGCATACATTAGACGTACTTTAGATTGGAGAGCCGTCAGCCCTTCCCTCCATTACTTAAATACAACTTTCCTACATTTTGAAGCAAACAGAGCTTTGCTTGAGCTACATATGCTTTCTTAGGAGGAAGCTAAAGTCTCTAAAAAAGTAAAATGCATTAATTTGAAACAGCCTGAAGAATTGTGTTGGGTAGTTGGTGTACATTTGACGATTTACTAGTTTCACAGCAACTTTTTGACTAGATTCTGTTATAGTCTCCCAGTGAGGTGATTTGTTTTTTCTTGCTTTGTTTTGTTTTTAACTTTAGCAGCCAACTAACTTTAACTGACAACCCTTGGGTGGCATCTGATAGTGCAATATAATTCTTTGATTTTTTTTTGGTGGGCTGCTTTGAGTCTGCCTGATATACATATGACCTAAGTGTCAGCCAGAGATTTGGGCAGAGATTTCCACAAAGCTTGGGATTCCCTCTCTCTGGTTCTCTCCTCTCTAAAACTCCTCCCTCATTATCCATTGTCTGTGGTTTCTCTGAACTCACTAGATGAAAATGAATGTAGGTTTCCTAGCAGAGATTTTGCCATTCTGCAACGGTGAAGACTGTGACCTGCCCTAAGGCTGAAAACCATGATAAATGGGAAGCTTACCCTCTGCCTTTCCCTTCTTTCAAGAGTTGGCTCCCCTCCCAAATCTCTGTGCTTACACTCCCTGTCAAGTGCTTTCAAATAATTATATTTTATGCTTTGACAAGGCCTTATAGTTGTTGCCTGACGAAGGACTGGTGCCATACAAGCTCATTCAGACATCATGGAAGTGGATTTTCTCCCCTTTGTCATTTCTTATTTTGTAAATTTGTGCTTTCTCCATTTTTAAGTTTGATTACTTGCTAGTGATTTGTCTATGTTCTTTTCCGCCTTCCAGGATTTTGATTTAAAGTTTTTCTGTTCTCTACTCATTTTTTATCTTCAATTTTTCCTTCTTTGTGCTTTCTTTTGGTTTATTTTATTGTTATTTTCTACTTTCTTGTATCAATGATTTAAATCATATATATTTTCCATGCTTTTTATTTATGTATTTATTTATTATAATTATACAAACAATAACATTAATGTAGTCTAACTGTGAAATCTTAATCAATACATTTTCAGAACAAAAGAGTTTTTGCTCTTCTTTTCCCTCATGGGTACGTGTCCTTGATTTTTTAAATTAATTTATAAACTTTATTAGAAACAAATAAACAAACAATGACTGATACACTGTTCCTTTTATGGGACCAATCAATTTAATCAAGTAACATCATTTGTTAGTCCTGGAAGAGTTTGAAAATGGCAGTAAATAATTTATTTTTAATTTTTTACTTTTATTGCTATAATTTTCAATGCTATGCATTTTGCTTTGAGTATTGCTTTAAAAGTACTCCATATATTCTGATATGTTCATTATCTGATTTTCATTACCATTATTTTTCAAAAAAATTTAATTAGTAATATCTTTATCCTTTTATTCAAGAGTTGTTTAATAAAAAATTCTTGAATTTCTAGATTGTACTTGGTCACAGGAGAAATGGGTGCAAATTTAGAAGGTGGAAAAGAAGAAGCAGCCATTCTTATGCTCTGATGGTGGATATAGAACTTGAGGTGATGTGTCACCCATGTGTGTAGTCACTCGTCTGCTAACTCAGTTGTTGGCATGGGGCAGCATCTAACCCAGCCCCTCCAACTCCCATCAGATCTTCTCGTTTGGTTTCTCAAGTCCTGGCCTAGGTACATACGCAACTTCATTGTAAAAGATACCAGCTTCCCTGCAGGCCTTCAGCATCATCCAGGTAGGTCAGAAACAGACTCTGGTTCCAGTTTGTCTTTTTGGATTCTGTTTATTTCCACAAGTTACAGCTTTCTCTGCTCTCTGGCTTCATAAAGACTTCAAGCACAATCCAGCTTCAATGGCAAGAGTTTTCATAGATTTGTCCACAGGTCCCACGATTGGGAAGGGCCTAATATTTATAATAAATCTCTTGTTCTATGTCACTTATGAGAGTGGCTTCTCTGATAAAAACCTGACTTCAGAAATTGGTGATGGAAGTGGTTCTAGAGGAACAGAATCTTAAGGAGGGGTTCTCTGAATTGATTCTGTGTTATCTGTACTTGTTACTATGTTGTTGTTGATATTCTGCTCAGAGAGACATTGATAGTCCACGATAGCACAATAGTTCCTTAAATTATCACCTGTAGACATCTGTAACAAAGTGCCTGCCTAAAAAGAGGCACAAATTTGGTAGGTCAAGCAGTTGCTACCATAGAACATGTTAGAAAAAAATAACTATAATGAGGTGAGTGGTTAGTTGGTTGTTTTTTAGTTGGAGAATTTGGGGAAAGAAAATGTCCAGTCCAAGATTCTAGTTAGAACCAGAGTAATTTTATTATTTACCCTTTAAAAAATTGGAATGGGGACATATGGACAGATTCTGATAAAGCTGGGGACCTTTTTCTATTTTCTGCCAAGTATCCTTGACTCATAAAAGCAGCTCTTTACGTCCTGTCAAGGGAGTTAGTCTCCTCTTGCCTGAAGACTATGTAATGGGCTTCTCTGATATAATTTCAGAATAATTTCATAATTTTATAAGTTTAGGGAACTGCTGATTCTCCTTAGGAACTGCCCTCACCACTTCTCATTGTTTCTAGTCCTATAAACATACTCAAGTAATAACAGTCCCCAGAGTGTAAAGTACAAAGTATAACATTTGAGGAGGTGTAATACACACACAAAGAATTGCAAAAATTTGCCAACTTATATCAATAGAAATCTTGGAAATATGCATAGGAATGCGTCCTAAGGTATTTGATGAGGAGTGTAAGGAATGGGCCTAGCCATTGCTATTGGTGAATTAAGACACAATTCTGTACTTAAAATATTGGCAAAGGTGGCTGGAGGTGCCCTAACAGTTTGCTTGCTTGGTTGACTAAAACCTGGACACAAAAGTGATCTGCATAAAATGAAGATGAGATACTTGCTAGACCTTCCAACAAAGGTATCCAAAGGTTTAGGAAGACTGGAACGCTAGAGTCGTGTAAGACTTGCTCACTCACTCCCTAAATACATCCCCTGGAAAGCCCAGAGGATACTTACTTCACAAGGGGTGTGCAAAATACATTAGTGAAAGGAACTCTGACGTCTTATGGTGGCTATTCTCTTAGGCCAATTTTGGTGGTGGGAACTGCTGCTATCAAATTGGCTTGCCTGATTTTAATGATGATGGAATTCCCGGGTGTCATGGGCCACGTGGTGGCACTAAATTACCAAAGACAAGAAACGTATGAATACTGAAATGAGAGGTAGAGCTCAAACCTGTAATAGGGATGGTCTCACTGGCAGAAATAAATCTTTGGTATTAGCTAGAATGTGGACTGTGGTTTCCCTAGAACTGATATGAACAGACAGCCTTCTCAAATTTTACTTAGTTTGTTTAATTAGAAAGCTCTAGGTTTGTGAAACAGAGGACTGACTGAAATCACTGTGATTACCAAATGGAACAGAGGGTTTAACTGAACCAGGACCATGGAACAGAGGGTTTCATAGCTGGCTACCTCAGGTTAGAAGTACCTCTCCTAGTAATGGTTTCACAGAGTCCAGAACAACCTGCCATTGAAATTAAAAAGCAATTGCAGCAGAGAGATATCAGTGATAAAGCAAAACCCCACCCTGGTGGAATAGCTCTTTAATCAGTGGATAAATCATGTCCCCAGGTTATGATTTGGGGCTGCATGCTGACCCTGTGAGCTCAGTAATCTCTTGGGTACTTTAGACCTTTTGGAGGTCCTGCTGATGTGATCGTGAGCAACGTAAACAGAATAATGAGCAACATGGAAGATATTAGGTTAAATAGAAGAGACTGTATATAGTCAGACTATATATGACTTCACATTCATTGTGGAGCAGCAGAGTTCCATGACCGGCTGCTTTTGAGGTTTTCAAAACTGCTAGTAGAGGAACATTTTCCAGCTGTAGTCTTGGTGAGGTCCAAATCTACTGAGATTTCCCTATGTCCTGATAAATCTTTTGTTTTTTTTTCATATCTAATTAAAGCTATTAGTAGAATAATTCTTTATTTCTATAACTTCTTTCATATAACTACATGAGTATTGATTTCAAACTCATCAGAGATGTCCTTGAGATTTTTCTCAGTATTCAGTATGTATGAAGGACCTGATGTCTCATCAGGATTGCTCTGTGATGCTTTAAGGTAATACAAAAGCTATCAAATATGTACTTACCACTAGGCAGAGATTAATCTACAGCAGCTGTTACAGACTGCATGTTTGTGTCCCCCTAAAATGTATGTTGGAAGCCTAACCTCCAATGGAATTAGGGGGTAATTAGGCCTTTGGGAGGTAATTAGGTTCAGATGAGCTCATGAGAGTGGAGCTCCCATGATGATGGGATTAGTGTCCTGATAAGAAGAGACTCTAGTCTCTCTCTCTTTCTCCCTCCCTGCCATGTGAGGATATAGCAAGAAGATGGCCATCTGCAAACCAGGAAAAGTACCCTCACCAGACACTAAATCCCCTGGCACCTTGATCTTTGATACCAGCCTGCAGAACTGTAAGAAAGTGTTGTCTAAGCCACTCAGTCTTTGTCATAGTAGCCCAAGCTAACTAATACAGCAACACGGGTCCTGCTTTGTTCTTTGAGGCAGCCAAATGCAGGGTGTGTGGGGGAAGGGCGCAGTGTATGCACATACACATTCATTTGGCAACATGTCTGAGTATTTATTTAAAAAAAAACAATAACTTAAATAAATACATTTAAGATAGGACAGTTGAGTTCCTGGATGTGAAAGATTTTGCTGGAAAACCCAGAGGGAAAACTCACTTTGTTGTGGAGTCTATCCAATTAATCAAGATAGTGATAGACCACACCTCTCATATATTTTCCACATTGCCAAAATATTTTATACCTTAATAATACTGTGCTTAGTGTATATTGGAGTATCATTAAAAATGAGCTCATCATGTAACAGGATGACAGAAAGAAAATAAATCTCCCTTTGCTGCATGTTATTCATCTCTGTCCTATTAAATTTTTCTTCTCAAATTGGCTTTTTTAGCTAGCCAGAACATGACCAGACACTTTGATAATGACACAGTCTACACACACATTTTCTATGAGCCTTTATGCAGCTTATATAAATTCTGTAAGAAGTGTCGTTCCAGTCTTGAAGATTTTTCTTGATATATAAGAAGTCTCTTCTCTCTGTATCATCTTGAAGTCTCTCTTTTCTCCACTCTCATAAAATGTGAGAAGAGACTTCTTTCAGAAGGTTATTAAGTTTGTTTTGCAGTCCACTGGTTGGGAACGTGATTTCCTGGTAATTAAATTTTGATGTGTTTCCTAACTTGGGTTTAATTCTATTCATCCCAATAGATACCAGAGTAAAGAAGTACATATTACTATTGTAATATTGTATTTTATTACTAAGAAGTATAATTATTTTAAATAATTTAATATAGAACACTTTCTACTCTGGCAATTTTAATGACTTATATCAACAGTAGAAATTTCAAAAACAGTTACATGAAATGGAAGTATCACTTGGAAAAGGCAAGCTGCACACTAGAAATTATCCCACAGAGCAGCATTACATTGAGTAGTATTTCATGGTTCAAGGACTGACCCCAACTGACTCAAAGATTGAATTATCAGCATACTAACATTGGACACACATGGCAGAGGAGACTCCCATTAACCATGTTATAGAGCTGAAATATAAAATCATAATCTCCATGTATTAATTTATAGTGATGAAAATACCTCTATCTTAGGCTGCAATACTCATTTTGACATGGCGTTGATTTTCTTCCTATGTGTAGACATAAATGGGGCACAGATATTTGCTCAGTGAGATCAGTTCCGTTAAGGCAGTAGTTTTGGATATGATAGGGTGTCTTGGCTTAAGTTTTTCCCTCCTCTGAGCATGCTCATAATGGCACTGCAACATGGGCTACTGCAACGCCCCTTTCCCTGTGCTGACCATCCTTTCTTATCTCTCCCCACCACCTCCAGACTCCTAATTCTGATTGACACATCCTTTTTTGATAACTCTGTGACGTCAGTCTTGCACCACTCAATTCCTTGATCTAATAGCCATAGTTTTTAAATTTTCTTTGCATGTGACCTAGTAAACATTGATTTCTTAGATTCACTTTCAGAAGATAATCCATTTGTTTTTAAAATATATTTTCAAGTTCTTGGAGACTTCCTCTAAGTAGACTCCAACTACTGATAATCAGCAAAAATAATTTTACATAATTGATTAGAACTTGAAATATGGTAAATGAAAAACAATTCTGAAAAGAGAAACATAATTAGGAATTATAAAGCAGAGTTCATGGCAGAACTCTGATGAGTCCATTGAAGAAGCTGAGTTTAAGGCACATGTTAGAAAAAACATCTTTATGACTCTTGGAAATAATGTGACTTCCTTTTAAGAACTACACATTTATTACCATCACTAAACAAAAGACAGAGTATAAAAAGTGAGAGACCCATATAATAAACAATTTCCCCATCCTAGTATTAATTTATAATGAGAAAAATAATGGCATCTCAGGCCAGAATAATCACTTTGACATGGAATTAACTTAATGCCTATTTTTTCAGCCTAAACTAACCTTATCACATTGAAATCTAATCTGGACAGAGATGTAACATTCCTTTTTTGTCGCACTTAAAAACTGTTGGTTGAATTAAAGAATAAATCAATGAGTTCAAGAATAATGAGTAAACAGGAAGCTAGGTAAGAATTGGGGGAGGAGACTGTGGTGACGCTGTGCAAGGAGAGCTAGCATTGCAAACGGGGAAATAACGGGAACAAAGAGGAAAGAAGAGGTGTGTTTGGGGCTTGACCGGAAGGGCAGCCTAGTGTTTAGGAGGACGGGCAGTTCCCAGTCAGATAAAATAGTGAATGGGGCCACTAAGGATCACAGTACAACACTCTTTTCTTGCCTGTGACCATGATTTCCATTGGAATAATGTTCTTTTTTTTTTTAATGAGTTTTTTTTCCTTAATTTATTTATTTTTTGGTTGTGTTGGGTCTTCGTTGCTGCGCGTGGGCTTTCTCTAGTTGTGGAGAGTGGGGGCTACTCTTCTTTGCGATGCGTGGGCTTCTCATTGTGGTGGCTTCTCTTGTTGTGGAGCACGGGCTCTAGGTGCTCGGGCTTCAGTAGTTGTGGCACAAGGGCTCACCAGTGCCTGAAGTAAATGTGGGGGTTCAGGACTTAAATAAGAAAACAAATCATGTTTATTTTCACTCATCTCTAACCAAACTAAAATTTAACATTTTCTTCCATTGCAAATATGGGCAACAAACCACAAGAGTATAAGCAGGATTTCTGACTTTGTCATGAATAGGAATCACAGTCTCATATGACAGTTGTCACAGATAGCTACAAATATCATGTATATTACCACTGTCTTCAGTAGTTATTAGACTAAACTCTAGATCTTCTTATTTAATGGCTAGTGAAACACAAATATTTCTGCATCAAAAATTTTTGTTAGTATAGTGACAACTGCATTTCAATATAATTGGAATGATTTATAATCCAATATAATTTATATTATGCATTTAAAAACACTATTCTGTGAAGGGATCCATAGGCTTCTCCAGACTGCCAAAGGAGCTCATGGAACAAAAAACATTAAGAACCCCTACATTAGAATTAGTGTTTTGGTTTTAGCATTCCTCACCCCTTTCTCTATCAAATTAGTTCTCCAGCAGTCTCCAGGTAAACAATTCCATCTATTAGCTCTCTCTAGAATTCTTATGTAATTGATATCTAGGACAGTCCCTATTAGTGTATGTGTGGGTAAGATAAAGAATTTTTACGTCACCCTTTCATATTGTCTTCTTTACTCTCTCTTTTGTCCATTTCTCTTCCATTTAAATGAATTCCCTATTTCAGCATATACCTGGAGATGAAGGGGATAACTTCAAGCAGGTAGGGAGATTCAGAAGGGCTTAAATATAAAAGCAGAGCTCCCCACACATGAATGGGAGCTGCTGAAAGGATGGAAAGGAAAAGAAGGTGATGGGGCAGGAGACAAAGTTGCAGCTGGTAGGAGGAAAGTCCAACCCAGCAGACAGAATCCAGCACTCAGCATCCAGAAGACAGAGAGGTAGGCCACAGCATCAGAGAAGTCCAGAAAAAAGTTAAATGTTTGCTGAAATGTAGCCCGGGGAACATGGCAACAAGTACTCTAAGATCAATCAAAATATGAATATATACCCTGGCCTGGAAATTTGATTTGCATCAGATGAGTCTGTCAGGATGTGGAAGAGGTTCAGAAAAGGACTGTACCTGGGATGGTGGTCGTGTGGTTAGGGCAGGGGATTGAGAGAGGAAAACAGAGCCCAGTCTTATAAGGGTAAGAATACTGGGTTGACTACAAGGAATTTAATTAAGGACATGGTAGAAAAGGGTAATAAAGTGGAAGTTTCTTACACCTGGACACAAGTTGAGCACAAGAAAACAAGATTGGCTTGACGACGGATTTCTTATTATTGAATCAGATCAACTTAAATAACTAAGGAGAGGAGGGTTCACAAAGCCTATATTGGGACTAAGTCTGCCGGTCAAGGTGACCTGATTTATGCTAATAGAAATGGAGGGCTTTGAAGGCAGAGAACCAGGAAGTTTATGACAACTGGTCAGCTCTCTAAATTGGCTTTACTTTCTGAGATATCTACTCTGTGTGGCATTAGGCTCCCAAAGCATGAAGCAGAATATGTTATTAAGTCAGATCTCCTTGGATCACAAAGAAAATAATAAGGCAACAGTGATAGAAGAGAAAAAGAAACAATCCAGAGAAAAAAATGACTGGGTCGCCAGAGGCAAAATGTATGACAGATCCAAATGGCATTCATTATTTCTCAGTTGGAAAATTCCAACAACTTCCTAAATTGTCTCCCCATCTTAAGTGCTTCACTACTCAAATTTATCTTATAAACCACTTCCAGGCAACACACTAAAATTCTTCAAGTGTAGACACCGTTTCTCACTTCAGTCTTCTACTAAAAAGTACCAACAACACTTTGTCACCTAACAAGACCCTTTTCTTTGCATTCAAATTTCCGTGCAATATGGTTCCAACCCATGTCAATGCTTATTTCCTAGTATTTTTTATTTTTAATATTAAACATCATTAAAATAAATGATTAAAATATTTATTATTTGAATGCTTCATTTTTAATATCTCCTTTTTATTTCTGACAAGTATGCCCTTCTTTGAAGACTTTCTCTACTTCATTTCCATGTGATTCTGGTAGGCTACCAATCAGAAGACAGTGGACTTCTGACAAGAGGAGTACCACATGGCCCAAGTTAGGCCACCCAGAGTTTCCTTCCCAGGAGGCGTGTCCCAAGAATGCAAGGACAGAGAGGGACCAAAAATGATTGGAACTGAGGCCTAAGAGAAATTGTTGGGTATTTGTGTCTTTATCTTAATGTTCCTCTGATCCTCTCTCCTTCCCTAAATTCTTCCACTCAATTCTTTGAGCTACTCAATATCCTTTCAGGAAATTCCCTTGCACACACACATGCACAGACGCTTCAGTTTAAGAATAGTAGTTTCTATTGCTTGTAACCAAAGACCACTAAACGATGCAGAAATGAGCACAAAAGCATAGGGGAGATTGTTAGGTGTGGAATAGGGCACAGCTCCCCCCATCCCCGCCCAGAGATGATTGGTGTATGTGGAATTAATTATCAAGCTAAAATGTCATAAAAAGCAATGGGGCTGACATTAAAATTCTAAGATGGGAAATTAAAAGTTCATGACATATAGTGGAAAGCTAGGAAATAAGGTCATTCACTGGGCTGCCTGGAACACTGTGGGTGAAACTTCTAGGAACTGTTGGCTTTTGCAATAGACCTGGATAAATGAAACTGAGGGAATTGTGAGCTCAAATGTTAAAATTTTCACTTTGAGGCATGGACTAAAATCCAGAGTCTTCTTGTCACCATGCCCCAAGCATCTCTTTTTACTAGTTGTCATGGGACTGAGATTGAAGAAAACCAAACTCAGAGATGGATCATCCAGCTTGTTATGTTAGATCGGGGCAATTCAGAACGTTGCCACGTATCTTGCATAAATCTTGAGGGAGAAAATGGGATATGAGCTGTTCACCAGTTATATTAGTAAACCTTTGATCCTGAAGAAACCTGAGCCACCAAAGGGCTTGCCAACATTCCCGGTCTGCCCAACCCCCGCCCCGCCCCGCCTAGTGATTGAGGAAGCGGTGTCTCCCGCCGGAGAAATAAAATGATTCCTCTGGCACCAAAGCTCCTTGGTGCTGACCTCGTCTCCCCTTACCCTCCTGATCTCTTACTCCTTTATCCTTTGCTTACTTCATTCACAGCCTCCCTGCTCTGCCTCGGATGTGCAGGGAGCTCCCGTCTCAGGGCTTTGCACTCACTGCCCTTACTGCTGTCTCTGCCTGTAGCTCCCTCCCTCCCGATGACAATAGCCGCCTGACTTGCTCCCTTGCCTCCTTCAAACTTTCGCTGGCTTGAATGTCACCTTCTCCTGGAGGCTTCCTCTGACCACTGTATTCGAAATTGCAGCACTTGCCCAATATTCTGTTGCCCTTTGGTATTTTATTTTTCTCTCTTGCACTTACCCCACATCTACTATATATTTTACTTTTTGTGTGCTTTGTCCCGAGACACGGCCCCCAGTGAACCCTGCCTCTTGGGATTCACTCCCTCGGGTAGTCCCCCTCCGCTAGAATCTGGGGCGGCTCTGTGACTCATCTGACACAAGAGAATGTGGCAGAAACGGTGCTAAGCCAGTTCCAGGCTTAAGCCTTAACAGAGAGTGGCAGCTTCCAACTTTGTACTTTGGAGAGCTCTGTGCTGCCCTGTGAAAAGGCTGGTTATTCTGCTGGGCAGACTCTGTAGAAAGAGACAATGCTGTGTGGAAAGAGTGAGTCCTTGGACTACACGGAGAAACTGAGAGGCTCAGCTAGGAGAATGGAATCCCACTTTGGATATGGTCAAATTTCTTGATAAGGATGCATTCACTAGAAAGTCTGAATTCAATTTTCCAGCACTGGTTAAGTTGCCTAACTTAATTAATACAAACCTAAACCAGACGCTGCCAATAGAAAACTACATTAGATGGCCAAATATTGTTTAGCTTAACACAGAGGGAGGGAATTCAGAGATTCCAGAAATTCTTGATCAAAGCAGTTATACACAACTTGCCCACTTTCCTCCTGACCACATCCCAGAATAGATCACTAATAACTCTCCCTTCCTCCTTGCCAAGAGATAGCAGGTTGGCATATCTCTAAATAAATTGGTAAAAAGTTTTATTATTAGCTATGACTACCTTAAAAGCATACAAGTATGGACTTAGGAGTCTAAAACTTATATAATTTATTGCAAACATCTCAATCTGTTGGTCATTTATAATAATTGAGGTATTCATGTAATTCTCCAAGAATCTCAGAAACTGAGATACTTGATGATTTCTTTCTCCTATATTTGATGGATTTGACAATCAAAAGACAGAGGGAAAAATGATTCTCTGTGATTAGTGCATTTTATGTAACATTTGTATCTCCACTAAGAGCAAGTTTAGTATATGGACTCAATCACTATATCTGTATACACTGTAAGGCATCCCTCCATTCCCAGGGAGGATATAATGTCAGGATTTTCCATGTTGTCATTCTCTAATGTAAATTGTATGGCTTCCATTCACATTTCCAAAGAACAAAAGAAAATATGTGGCAATAACCTAGATATATAAACTCCTTAGCCAACCCCATGAATAACTTAATATAGTAGTTGTAATAGATATATACATAAATATATCAAAAAATGTTCTGCTGGTTAAGGTTTTGTCCTTTAAAAAATTACATTACAGAAATTAGACATTGAAAGCTAATTGTTCTTTATTTCTCTTTTTACATTCAAAAAAGAAACACATGTCAGTTTGCATTCCTTTGTGTTGAAATATTCTTGAATTACATGATTTTACTTGTGACCCAAACAGGGCTGAACATTTACTTTACTTTTGGTGCCTTATTTGGAAAATTGAAAGATTGGGAAGATGAGAAACAGTGCGGGAGGGAGTAGATTTCTAAGATCATGGTATGTTTTTCTCTGATTAAAATGTTCCATATCTTTTATTTCTAGGGGAATTAGAGTCCACATAAGTTTGAGGTAGGTATTACTTGTTGAATGCTCAAAATAACATTATGCACCTTACCCCTTGTGTAAATATATTCCAAGACTCTATATCTTCTTTGAAAAGTATTTGAAAATGCATCTATTTGACAAACCTGGAGCAGTTACTCTATGCTGCTTAAATTTCCAGTTACAAGGGAAAAAGTGTCCTCTGGCAGCCCAGATTGAATAGGGGAATACAGGAGAAAAACATGGTAAGATAGGGAGAAACATGGAGAGAATCTTTGTAACTCAGAAATAAACTTGTAGACAGTGAAGAGTCTGTTTTACTCCAAAGGAGAATCTAAAATTTGAATTTACATGAGAGAGACTGGGACATTATTCTCTGAGCTCTCACTTTCTGATTGATTCCACTTTTAAAAGCTTAAGGGTTTCAACTAATTAAATTAAAAGCAAGCCAGAAAAAAAAAAGAGAGAGAGAGAGATTGAATGCTTTGATATTCCATATCCAAGGATGCTGATCTGCTTTATTATTTTTGGGAGAAGATTAATGGGAAGAAAGCCCTTTGCTTCACTCCATTAAAAAAATCCCATGACTAAAGGTTGATAAAATTTGAATTTTTATGTTTGGAAACTATTTTAAAATAATTTAATTTGTGAAAGACAGTATTTTATATTGCCTCATCCAGTGAATCCTAAGGCATATTTACCTTTGTTTTTCATTTAAAGAAGTTGTGAAACAACTTAAGACTTTCAGAAATATGGAACTAAGTATTACATATTATGGAAGGAAGTATGTATCTCTTATTCCTAAAGAAATATCTGTTTTCTCAGTGGGGAAAGGACTGTAACTTTTCTTTCCTCAAATAAGGCTTCTTATGGTCAAGGACCCACAAATGAAATTTATTTAGTTTTTTTTTTTTTATATACTCACACAGTTTAGTAGAATTTGATAACTATTCAGAGCATTCGTTAAATTCTATTTGGAGTTCTGGTCCTACAAAGTTAACAAGACTTTATGATGTCACTCTAGGAATATTGTGTGATAGGATTCATACAATCAGGATAAATCAGATAGTCTACCTGAGTCCAGGTGTGGAGGCTGCAGTCACTGAATTGAATAAGGACATGTCTGGTAACTGAAGGATTGTTCTTGATGATTGGAAGGAAACCTTGTCTTCAGTCTAAGGTTGTTTAAGGAAACGCAGCTGATTTGTTTCCATTTCCTTTTCCTTCCTCCAGGCTTAAAGAACACTAGGGTAAATAAGTTTCTAAAACTCAGATCGACTGGGCAGAGAGAGTTGGTGGAGCACTCTGTGAAATACTGAAGATGATCTTTTTTTTCCTATTTGTGAGAGTCAGTGATTTTTGGAGTCTATGCTTTGTATTTATGTTTTCAAGACTTCAGTGAGATTTAGCAAGATGTTTAAAGCTGGGGCTGGGGTAGAATAATTCTTGAGAATTTAAGTTTAATTTCATACCCTATACAGTGGAGATTAGCATTCCAAGCCTTGCTTTCACAGAGAATCAGGGAGTTATTATGTGATATATTAGGGATCATCCTCCACACAGCAGAGAACCCCTGGCTTCCTGCCATGTCCTGAAAAAAGGGGGAATGCCACAGTTATTTACAGGACCATTTTTTCCTTTGGGAGGTTTTGTTCTAGTTCACCTTAGCTCATTACTGATTCATGGGCTGCTATTTTGGCTGAATGATGATGGAGGAGCAATATTAGGTGAGAGGCTAACCAAATATGCTGTAGGCTTTTCCACCATCCCTATCCTTATAGGGTCTTTGCTGTCAAAAAAATCCCAGTCAAGATAATGCCTTCCTTTCATCTCCTCCATCCATCCCCATGAATACTTTTCTCCTATTAAGGTTCACTTGTAAAAGAACTGCATTCACTATTAATGTGTCTGCATTTGCACTTTACAAGGTACTCTGCTTTTATTAAGCACCAGTCTATAAACTGTTTCATGTATGTGCCCAGAAGCCCATCCCTTTTTCTGCTCCCCACTGGCAGTTGGCTTTGACTTAGTGGGGAGATATGGACCCTTCCAACATGCCTAGCTCAAGTGGAGTCTTCGACCAGATGGCAAAAATACTACAGCTTTGAAGACACTTTGGCTGCATCATTAGACCAGTTTGTAATTATTTTATGGTTAGCCCAAGGTATTGAAACCACCATTTCTGAAAGTGGACTTAGAGTTATCTTGGCAGATAAGTGTTTGTTTATTGAGTCTTATTGCTTTAAAATTAGAGGCGACTTTTTCAAGAGAAATACTTTGAGGCTAATCCCAGCTGACTTCTGAGAGGTTATTCCTCTGAATAATAGAAACATAGACTTATAATATTTACTTAAAAACTGTGTTCAGGGCTCAGCAGATAAGGGAGTTAGTTGTACAGACAGTCCGTGGCACTTATATAGTAGATAATAGAGTAAGAATTATTGGCTTATAGAAACCAAGTACAGGCTACCATTTTGCCTGGTGTTACTGATTTGGACTATGCAAGCCCAAACTTATTCAATAGAAGAAGAGCATTTTTCTGTTCTTCCAAACACTACACTACTTTGGAACTTTTGTTTCATTCAGTAGCACCAGTCTAACCTACTATATACTGATAGAAAGTTAGAATATATATATAGTTATAGAGCTACATCTACAGCTACATATATATAACATTTGTGCCCAAGAGTGATTTAATTAGCTTGTATGATCAATTCTCACTGCTAACAGGTCAGATGGGTGAGTGTAGGTGACAAAGGGAGAAGGGTTACAATATCAAATTATTGCACACAAAAGCATCTTTTTTTCAGCATCACCTTGATTTATTTTCCTAGTCTTTTTTTTTCCTCAGATGGAAAAATAATTTCATCAAGAAAACAAATATTTCTGCCAAAGCAAAATAATTTCATGTTTTAATGCTTTTCTTTTTAAACAAGTCAACATTGAACTAGGACATGCTCTGACCCCACTCCCCTCATTTTGCTGACTAAATTTTTTTTTAAATCCATTGGCAGAAAAAAAGATATTTTCCTCAAATAGGATGATCATATTTTATTGCTGCTTTGTTTAGTAGACATTTTTCTCAATTGGGAAAAAAAAGTCTAGGTGAAAAATTACCTAACAAGAGAAGTAGTTTACATGGTCATAACATTTAAATTGCTGCCAAAAGAAAAAAAATGTAAAAAAAGATTTTAAATGTAAAATATCACATAACTTCAAAAAACTTACCTCAGTTTTCTATCACTTATCATGTACTATAAGTCAACTTTCTAAATAGGATTATAGTCCTTTATTATAAGCCCCTAGTTGAACTATGGTATACATTTAAAAGAATGCTACTACAAAATTTTTCTTTTCTTTTTGTTTCTGCCTATTGTGTACTTAAGCTATAGATAATTTTTGAATAAAAAGCCTACGGTAGATATAAATGCAATAGTTAACTGATCCTGTTTGCTGATGTCCTTTTCGTGGTCCACGGAAGGTGGCGTCTTTTAGTCCAGCATCTTCTCCTGTTTCTTGCCTTCCTTTTTCTTCTTCTTAGATTCTGCTGTGATTAAAAATAAAAGAAAGAGAAGAAGAAGCATTGCATTAGTAAGCTATGAGGGAGGGAGCCACTTGTCTTATAAATGGCCAGGAATGAAATGATTAGATACATAGAAAAAGTACGTGTGTATTGGGGTTGGGGGGCTCTGCTTTTGTGCTTTTGTCAGGAGAATGCCTATGAGAATAGGCAGGAGTAATACAGCTTACCTCCCTGTGTGAGCGCATATAAATGCCTGTTATCTTACTGGTTGCCCCCATTTGATAAACAACATACTGTCTGGGGTTCCTACTTAGAAAATACAAACACAGCCAGAATCTCTGAGAGAATAAGCCAGGTCACTGCTCAATGGAGAGCTACAAATGCTTTCTTAGCCCTTCATTTCCCACATTCCCTTTCCATGGAGAGTTGATAAGCATTCTTTACTGACAAACATTTTCAAAGTGCTTCCACTCCTGATTTGCCCTCTGTTTATACATTTAGGCAGCTATTCATATACGAAGGACCACCTTTGAACCTACCAGACATGGAGCTTTGACTCTACAGAGACTCCTAGCCTTGGATGAAGCAAGTGGAATGTACCAACCTGGGCTAAACCAGGTGAGTAAAACTATGAGGATTTAAATCAAAAGACTTTATCCTTTTCCATTCAATCATCTGCCATCTCCCTTTTCCTAAGCATAGGAGAATGCTGTATAGAATAGGACATGTCAGCTTTGGCTCCAAAGATAAGAATGGTCAGCATCACCAGGCTAGTGAGTAAAAGGATATTGCTAAATGTTGCTAAAATACTTCCCCCATTTGGTCCACAATAGTGGCAGAAATGTATGGATTTGGGGCTGGAGCCAGACTGCTGGAGTTTAAATTCTGGCTCCATCACTAGTTACTATAAGACTGAGAAAGTTAATTTGTGTATCTGTGTCTCAGATTCCTCACTTGTGAACGGGCATATGAATAGTACCACTTTGTAAGGTTCATATCCAAATTCAATGAGTTGTATAAAATCCACTGAGAACAGAACATGGCACAATGACATGTGCAAATAAAGGTAAGCAGTCATCATTAGTGTGATAATAGACTAAGAACAAGAGGTAATTTCTCTGTAAGATTAATACTCTTTGTCATCACCAAGACATGTGCACTGAGCAGGTTATTGAATGTGCTAAGCAACAGAGGAATATCAGGACACAAACAATGGCCAGTAGGGATTAGGCCTTTGTTCATCAGATCATAGGACATGTGTCCAAGAGGGTCAAAAGGCTTATGATGAGAGGGGACATGACACCAACCACAAATGGTGTACAAAACCCAGCTTATACTTAAATAGAGCTTGAGCTTTCTGCATTCTTACCAGCTCTTCAGATAAGTTCCAAAGTCCATTATATATTAGATGAAGTATTATTTCTGTACAAAGTAATTGTCCTAAACTTCCTTTACTCAAGCTTCAAGGGTGCAACATACACAATTAGGTCAGGAGTTGCTAAAATTTTGCTAAAGTGCTGCTCACAAGCATTCATTTTGTTCATGTGTATCCTCAAATTTTCCCCTCTCCATACTGAAGTAACAATTTTTTATTCTTTCTATTTTTACTTGTCATTATAAAAGTCTCCCTTTTTTTAACCTATTAAAGGTGAGATGACCAGAACTTCCAAGTTTAAAGATACCTCTAAGCTCAAAGAAGGTTTTCTGTTCAATTTCTGGACAAGTAATGTCTGAACATTTAATAATTCCCGCTCTTTGGTTGACATTTGAAGTAAGAGCTGTATATTAAAATGGTATCATCAGGGAATAATCTAAGATGACAACTGAAATATAACTTTGATTTCCCTTGTCTGATTTTCTCCAAATCCCTTACTGGGGAAGCCTTAGTAATTTATAATCCTCTAGCTCTCCAGTAGAGTGGATGTTTGGGGCAATAATTTGCATATTTTGGCTAGCATGTCCCTATTTCATATGTAAGTAAATGGATCCCATACCAATCAGGTGTTTGGAAAATTTTATTTCATAACACTTAAAGTTATTCTGAATATTGAACACTATTTGATCTGACTAATGTAGGTTGTTCATTTCAGGGAACACTTTGGGAATGGGAATCTCTCCTCAGTTCTCCTTGGTAAAGGCAAGAGCACATCCTCTCTCTGTTACCTGAGCCTGACATTTATTTTATATTCATCAATTAACAACTGGCTAAATACCAAGAAATCAACCAATTGCCATGTAATCTGCATAACATCAATCAATTTATTTTTTTGATGCAACTGACAAGTCATCATGGCATTCCTTTGACACACTGCACACCTTAAGTCCACTCTGGGTTCAATATAAATAGGAAAATGAGGAGCCTCAGTAAAAGGTAGTGGGAAGAAGGAAGAGTTTGTATTTGCATAAGGTCAATTTGATTTCTCACATTGTGACTTTTACGTACATTTTACTGACAAAATGAACTTTGTCACTACTTGTCTCTGTGGTCTCAAAAACTTGCGAACATCCTCTCAAGCTTTATCCTGTCTACATGAGGGTTTTTAAATAGTATCATGGAATCTATGATCAAGAAAGAACTTAATCCAACTCTCCTGTGTAATTGGTGCAGAAAGAGAAGCCAAAAGAGTGTCAGTGATTCCTCAAGGTCTACAATGATCCAGCAGTAGAATCAGATGAGGTGCCATTCCCTGACTCTTGGACCTCTTTGCCCAGCACAGCACCACATCCATTAATCATCACATCTGTAGTAAATGCCCATTGGTCTTATTTTGTACTTATATGTTGCCCATTGTTCAGATCACCTCCCTTTACTTGAATCTCTACACTTAACGCTTATTTCAATTCCCCCAAGCACATCATTCCTTTTTCTCTCTCAGTCTTTGGCCTTCAAACCCACTCTTTATTCCATCAACTCCACACTTCCATGACCACCTCCATCTTGTTAATGCCTCCCATCCTTCAGGAACCACTTTTGACACCACTTCTAGTTTGTTAAGCTCTTGATCTGAGTTAGAAGCCTATTATCTTTATTTCCCCAGCAGAGCACTTATCTCTAGTACTGTAGTTGTCACCAAAGTATAAGCTGTGAGAGGGCAGAATCTCTACTACTGTTAACCCCGTAGCCCACAGCATGGTACCTAGTGCATTATAGCTGACTAGTAAATCTTCAGTGAACTAAATAAGTCTGCAGCACGGCAAGAACACATGCCTCATTGGCTTACCATTTTCCTTATGTACTCATTTTCCTTATGGAGGTTCCCTGAATTTTCCTTGGTTATTTCCACCTCAGTCTTTACATATTATGTTCTTTTTACCTGAATGTTTTTATTCCTACTATCCTAGCTTTGCTTGGCCAACATCAACTCATCCTTAAGATCTTCAGTTTCACTTCTTCAAGGATGCCCTTCCCAAACTCCCAAGCTAAGCATATTTCACCCATGGTTAGACACTTCCATTGTGCCTCTCATTGCTAGTAATATTGTATTGAATTATTTAACATGCATTTTCCCTTCCTACGAGGGTAGAGACTATGTTTGCCTTTTGCATCTGTGTCTTCAGTGCCTGGTACATGATAAGCCTGGTACATGAAATGCAAAAAAATATTTGTTGCATGCAGAGTGAAGAAATAAACACTTGAAGGGGAAGTAAAAAGAGTCAACTCATTAGTACATAGAAAAGTAGTATTTCTCGAGGAAAGTAAAAAAGTATAAATTCAATCAGAATCTTGTAATATTTCAGTGAAATATTTAAAGTTCTTCTTTAAATATTCTTTGAAGAATTTTTTACAAAGAATAATTTACAAACATATATACATGAAATTTATCCAAGATTCTCAACATTTTTCTTGTCTTTAAAGTCCTGAATTAACTCTGTGAGTAAAAGTAGTGTCCGATTTTAGTAGTCTTTCAAGGTTATGGTGAAAGAACCCTTTCCTCTAAGCATGAGGGTCACAAATTGGCCTAGAGCAGGGGTCTAACTGGGTAAAACAAAGTGCTTTGTAATAAAGTCATACAGTGGCTACTCTCAAAGGTTTTAAGAGCCCATGTGATCATTGTCCTGACTTGAAATAGTAGGGCACCTTAATTCACACTGAAAAGAGCCAAGTCCAGGGAAAGCAGCACACACTCAGCATACCTCAAATAACACCCCAGGCTACTATCACTCTTCCCTACCTGGACTGAAGTTGTGAAGCAGAAACGGATGCAAACAGGAAATGAGCCATTGTCAAAACGTGAGAGCGAAGGGCTTGTTCTGTTCCCTTGAATGATCACTCCCGAGACATTGCTGCACTGGAAACTCACAGTGGTGCCCTTGGTGTGCTTTAACTTCCTGGGTTTCCAAACTTTCATCCTTTCTTTGGCCAGTTTTTGAGTTGATGGAGGAAAGTGCTTATCTCTCTCTCATGGTATATATGTAAAACTTTGTATTATTTGAATAGAAGCAGGATTTTTTGTTTGAGATATATTTGAAAGTGTTCAGAAAGCACTAAGACTTTCCTAAAAATGAACACTCTAAACAATTCGGGAACTTCATGTTGCTATGAATGACAGCACCTGGAGTGCCATCTTTGCCATATTCTATGTAGAAAACTCAAAATCTAGCCAGGAAAATTCTTTCAATGCATAGCAACTACTGATCGTAAAGAATAGAGGCAGTGAGAAGAATAAGAATAATATGAGCTATGCTAGAATAAATTCTGAGCTCATATATATACTTTAAAATCTGAATAGAAGACAAAATCTTGATGGACTCTGAAGAAATAAGTGGCACAGAGGCCATGTGTTTAGTCAGGCAATGAGGCTACAAATTCTGTTAGGAACGTCCTGAGAACCAAGTCTTCACCGAGAGGATTGGTTCAGACTGATGTCTTCCATCTACCAGCTCTGTGATCTTGGGCAAATCAATCGTTCTGCATCTGTTTCTGTAAACTGAGGATAATAAAACCTGGTATATCCTCCTCATAGGGCCATCGTGAATATCATATGAGATGATGACCTCTAAGATCCCATTTTACTACTACTAAACAAAAAAATTCATATAGCAAATATTTACTCTATATCGACTACCTATCTGGTGCTGTTCTAGATGCTGGGATATAATAGCAAACAAGATAAAATTCTGCTCTCACAGAGCTTACATTACAAGTACTGTTCTCAAGGTTGCTTTATGTGAGGGTCTTTCAAAATTGTACTCTGAAAGTGTATATTTATATTAAAGATCACAGCACCTATTTTTATGGCTTCACTCCGTATTTCTCTTGGTACACCACAGATGCATGTGATGTAAGAGAATTAATTAGTAGGGAGAAAAAGTATGTCTATAGTAGATTTGGCCTGAGGGGGGAGAGAGTTCCTCTTCTCTGAGTTATTTCATTCTTCTTAAAAAATATTAGTTAGCTTTTCAGTTTTAAAAGTAATACCAGGGCTTCCCTGGTGGCGCAGTGGTTGAGAGTCTGCCTGCCGATGCAGGGGACACGGGTTTGTGCCCCGATCCGGGAAGATCCCACATGCCGCGGAGCGGCTGGGCCCGTGAGCCATGGCCGCTGAGCCTGCACGTCCGGAGCCTGTGCTCCACAACGGGAGAGGCCACAACAGTGAGAGGCCCGTGTACCGCAAAAAAAAAAAAAAAAAAAAAAAAAAGTAATACCAGCTTATATAGAAAATAAAGAAACATATGGTAAAGAAATTACCCATGGTTTCACAATATAAAGATAACACTTTTAGCAACAGGTTCTATTTATGTTTCCTTTCTATAAATATATGTAATATATACATTAAACTAGGAACATATTGACAGTTGATAAAGTATATTATACTAAAAGTTCTATTGTATTCGTTTTCATGCCACTGCATATACTCTGAAACATGACCAAGTAGTATTCCTTTATGACATGCCCACCCTTATTTTTTGTAACCTTTCTTCTTTTGCTGCTCAGTTGGCGTGTTCCCACTTTCTGTTATTATGAATAATGGTGCAATGTGTGTTTTTACAGACAAATCATTGTATGTTAAAATTCTGCCTTAGTATAAATTATTAGAAGAGGATCTACTTGATCAAAGGACAGAGTGTTTTTAAAGCTCTAGGTATATACTGGCATAGTTCTTTCTTGAAAGGAAGTACCAATTTAAATTTTTATCAGCAACCTATATGAGTCTATCACAGCAAACTCGTTCTCAAAAGGCAAATAATCAAACAGGATGCATCATCTCTTTTCCATCTATTCACAGGCCCTTTTAGAAATGGGATTGCCATGTGGATGGTACAAGTAAACACCCACTTCCGTATCCAATATTAGGGAAATATGGAAGAAATAAGGTTGTGAGTAAGCATTGAAAGACATCAGTTTAAAGATTTTTTGAACACCTTGAGAGGAAATGCTATTCTGTGAAGCAGAAGAGTTGAAAATTCTGGGATAAGCTAATCTCATTTTCTGAGCAAAATGTCTTGGTTTGATTTCTCTCTTTCACATGACGTATGGGGTAGACAGAAAACATAAAAAGAAAATTAAGAGATGACAAGATTTGAGAGGCGCTTGAATTTTAACTGAGTCAACCTCTCTTTGCCACTGATTCAAATAAAATGGCTTTGGGTCATTAAATCGATGGGAGGAACTATTGATTAGACTAGGAAGAAGAGATTTGTACCTTCTAAGAGGTAGAATTCCTATATGAGGAAGCTATGAACACTCAGAAATGGACACTGGAGATTCAGAGGTCAAGATTACCAGCAGACAGGGACAGCGGGAGGCGTGCCATAGAAAGCCCTAAAGCTAACCTGTGGAGACTCATTCAATAAATCATGAAAACTGAGTGAAGGAAAGGGATCAGATTACTGACAAACAGTAACATCGCAATGTAAGTAAGTCCAAAATCTGGATACCACCAACACCCTTTTAATGCTTCATGAACCTATTTAAAGGAACTCACCTGTATTTAAGAATTAGCTGCCTAGTCACCTGGAAATATCTAATTCCTTGCACCATGCCAGCTGCGTCTCAGAACTGATAACAAGGCTTGCTGAATTGTAAATGTACAGCTCAGTGATCCACCAGGGATCCAGGTACTAGTTGGCTTGGCTTCCTGGCATGGCACCATTCATTAAACTTCCCAATATTAAGTGGCACAATACAGGAAGAAATTTCTATATATTTAAAAATCAAAAGTATAATCTGTTAGATTTTTGTTCTTAAGATATTATTCACAGATATGGTTCGGTCCAACATCTGTGTAATGATTTGTTGTTTCCTCTTCGATTTCTTATTTTGTAATGTCACTCGCTTCATTTCCTCTTTTAGGGACTCAGTGCATTTACTTCTAGGATTATGTATGGAATACATACCTACCTCTATACATACATATCCACCTGCCTACGGCTGCTACTCAGTGCTGCCCATGTGCTGACAGCTGTTCCTTCCCTCACTGTCCACCTTCCTTTTTGCTCATCAATTCTATTTCATAACAATACCTACAACTTCCTCCCAATTATCTGCCCTTCTACACGTTTGCTTTCTGACATCAAGTAGATGTGCATAAAAGATAGTATACATCTGTGTCTAGACACAAACAAAATATGTCTGGACCCTCTGAGGAACCTCTGTTCTGCCCCCATTTACTTTGAGAGGTGACTCGGCACTTAACTGCACAGCCTCCAAATAGCAAGTTCAGCCATCAGAGCAGCAGTGAGTAATGTGGACCTAACAGAAGATTTAGTGGAGGTGAGGAAATTATTTCATCAGCCACCCAAAGCAAGCTTACTAAAAGTCCCTAAGCATGTCAGTTATTTTCCAAAGCAACTCCCACTGGATCAGTAGATGAAGCCCTTCTCCCTTCACCCAGAGACTCCTCTTTTCAGCCTCTTTTCCCGCTTGTCTCTCCGTTTCCTTTTCTTTGAAGGAAAATGTTGAGATAACTATTGGCTTCTCCAACCCATCTAGAAAGGAATCCTCTCTAGGATGCGCTTCCTTTATACAGTAGACATGAGTGTGATGGGGTCACTCCTATGTGCATGTGTGTACCAGGTAGAGAGTCACCAAGTCAAACCCCTCTTTTTAGCTCAGCACATTCACATTGTCCTTATGTATCAGCTACACCTATTCATGTGTTTGAAAATGTAAAAACAACTGAAAATTTTTGTGGATATTTCCTCTGAATTCACAAGAGAGAAGATAAGTGAAGAAAGGAATCAGAGTTGTTTCATCTGTACATCCTTTAATCCAGGGCTTTCTCACTTGTAGATAGTTACAGAAGGAAAACAAAAAGCTCTGTGCATGTGTGTGTGTGTGTGCGCGAATGCCTGTGTGTGTGTGTTTTTGTCTTTTTCAGCTTTGGCCAAAAAAAAGGTTTTTAAGTGTTAAATAACATTGAAGAGAGGCAAATATAGCTAAAGCAAGTGAAACTCTTCAAAGAATGTGTGATTTTACATAGGTAGCTTTGAGAATGTAGGTTATGATTATGCCCGTATATTTGCGGGTACAATAGCATGCAAATCTGATACCTGTGTTAGAGACTCGGGGTATGTATGTGTTTGGTTTGGCAGTCACTATATGCTGTCATGCTTGGTGATACTGCTGGCCCTAACTCCGTCCCACGCCTCCCAGCTACTTTGCAGAACTCTAGAAGCTAGAACAGAGTGATATAATTAAATCCACGTGTCTCTCTCTCCCTCTCTCTCCCTCTCTCTCTCTCTCACACACACACACACACAGCCTTACAAGGGGGAATGAACATGTAGGTTTCTTCTGTTCAGCAAAGCATCTGCCCCTTCTTCAGTCCTAGGCCACTCTCATCACCTTACACTTCTTGACAGTGACTTCCCCACACACAGATTAACTGCCTTCTTCTACATCAAAAGCAGAAAAGAAGAACGCTTATTTCTAATATGATATTTAAATGTTTAAAAGCTTGTTTCTGCAATAATGAAGGCATAGGTAGAAAATTTACCTTATTATAAAAATATTAAAATTTATATTATAGCCCAAGTCAGAAATGAAATGTATCATTATAAACAATAAGTAATTCCCACTTAGCACATCATTATTTTTCTATTACCATATCTGATGTTTAATATTATAGGACTGGTGTTACTGTAAACTCAAATTATGATTTATGAAAAAGGAGAAAAGCTTGAACTCTAGAATATTTAAAAGCTCAGTAAGTACAGCTCAATAAATCATTTTTTATTCACTCTCAAATGAAATTTTTAGGTATGTGTGTATATATATATATATGTATATATAAGAATCAGTTGTTTTATATATAATATATATATATATTTTATATATATAAATTATATATATATTTTATATATATATAAATTATATATATATTATATATATATTATATATTTATATATATATATTATATATATATGAATCAGTCGTTATGGGCTGAATTATGTCCCCCTCAAAAATTCATGTTAAATTCCTAACCCCGATACTTCAGAGTGTGAACATATTTGAGACAGGGTCTTTACAGAGGTAATTCAGTTAAAATGAGATCATTGGAGTGGGCCCTAATCCAATATGACTGGTGCCCTTATAAGAAGAGGAAATTTGGACACAGATATGCACAGAGGGAAAATGATGTGAAGGCACAGGGAGAGGACAGCCATCTATGAGCCAAGAAAAGAGGCCTGGAATAGACCCTCCCCTCATGGCATTCAGATGGAATCAACCCTCCTGAAACCTTGATCTCAGACTTCTAGCCCCCAGAATTGTGAAAAAATTAATTTCTGTTGTTTATGGTATTTTGTTACAGCAGTGCTACCAAGCTAATACAGCAGTGAACTAGACTTCACACTAGTTTTCATTTTTGTATATCCTTCAGATCACCCTCATTAGTTGTAGAGATGCAAAATATACGTGTTTATTCTTATGTTTTAAAAAAATCTGTTCCCCACATTTTAAATAACATCATTTGAATATGTGACTTTGGTACTGCATACTCTAGGACTTTATGCTCATTAATGGTTTCACAATGCTCTCTGCATTAATCCACTTACCTGTCTCCACCCTTGTCCTCCAGATTTCCAGCAGGTGAGCTACATTTCCCCATTACTTGATTCCTTCCACCCCCATCCACCCATCGCCCTGTCTACAGCAGCAGCAAAAGTTAGATCTGAGGAGATTCCTGTCGACTTCACATTTTTTTAGACAGCAGCCTTCACAGCAGCTTAATTTATTACTCTTGTGCATCTGGGCGAAGACCTGAAAATAAAGTTGTCCTTTTTTCTGTAGAATGAGAATAATTCCTGAAATTATCTTTGCCTTGGGAAAGCGAGTGCTGTGAATGTGTGAACCTGCGGCAAAGAGCTCTGGGCCTTGCCCCCTGTGTGACCCAGAAGGAGGACACCAGAAAAATGTTTACCTGCTTCTTGCTCTTTGGATTTCTGATGAGCTCTCTATAAATACTGTTCTTTCCTCCTGAAAAAGTCTTTTTTTCTCTTCCCTGTCTGTGCGCTGAGCAACAGCCAGCCCGCTTTGATTTCCCTGTAGGCTCCTGAAGGCTTTGCATCAGGGCCAAGCTGGCTGGAGTCACGGAGAGTGTGCAAAGTATCTCTGCTAGCAGCACTTGTTACCAGGACACTGGTGCCTTGGATCCTGGGGAAGCACCAACATCTCTACGAATCTCACAGTGGAGAGAAGGTAGCCCTGAATCCAGCCCTGGGTTGAGCCTTGGAGGCCACTGAGTGTAACAGGGTGCATTGCACTGCTGTGTCTTACTCTGGAGGAACTCAACCCCTTTAGAGGACCCCATCTTGAGAACTGCAGCACTAAAAGTTATCATTTGCTCCCATCCAATTATTACACAAAGACAAGCTTGAGACAAAAATTATCTGACATGACTCAATCGTAAATGACCCCAAACATGCTTATACCAATGTTTTAGAATTATCATTAAAACAGAAACCAAAACTATTCATTTATTTTACAATACCCAAAGAGATCCCATAGGAAGCGCTCAGTTTAGGAAGAACTGGTGTAATAGAAAAGAACTCTGGACACAGTCCTGACTTCAAGTTCAAGCCTGACCCCTCACTGGCTAGTGACCTTGTGCAAGTTGCAACCTTAGTGTCCTCCTTTGTAAAATGTGAACCAAACTCCTTGGGGCTTTGGTGGGGACCAAGTGAGACAATGCATGCTAAGGGCTTAGTATAGTGCCTGTCACGTTGGTGGGATGGGGAGGGTGGGAGGGAGGGAGATGCATGAGGGAAGGGATGTGGGAACAGATGTATATGTATGACTGATTCACTTTGTTATAAAGCAGAAACTAATAAAAAAAAAAAAGAAAAAAAAAGACTATAAATAGCAACTGCTTTTGTGATGCTCAAGAAATGCTGATGATAATAGCTAAAACCTAAAACACAAAGCAAAAGTTAGAAAGGAGAAATGCAGAAGCTTCAGGGGGAAATAAAAAGAAGGTCTCTCAACCCAGTATCTAATTAGTGCAAACATTGTTCTATTATGCAGCCTTCCTTGATACTAATTATTATATAGCTGTTTTGTGTGTGCACAGCTAATGAGCCTCTGAGCACGGAATTTACCAAGGGAGATGGAAGAAGACACACAGCATGAAGTAAACTCTACAAATATTTATAGTTCCTAGTCCTCACATCTGTTCCAGCATAGAAACAAAAATTCTTCAATAAGAATGGGAGTAAAACACCCAGGTGACTCTTCTTCCAGGTGAGTGTCTTGTGCTTTAACTGTGATTTCTGTATACATTTTTTGGCAGCCAGTGAATGAATGATGTGCTCTAGTAAGCCAGACCAGGACAGTTTAGTTGGATACATCATTCATTCATTAAGTCGGTACTATATGTTGAGCTCCTCTCAGGGACTAGGGACATGAGATGTAGTAACTTGCAAAGGGGAATGGGCTGTGGCTCCCGACCTCAAGAGGTTCAGGGTGGGGCAAGGCAGACATGCACTCATGGCAGAGACAGGGATGAATGTCTTATCAGAGGAGCCAGCCCTCGGAGAAAAGGCAGCAACTCAAGGCTCGGGAAGGGAAGTCTGGCAAGTTCTCATATTGATCTCTTTTCTAATCCTTGAACAAAACAAGCTCTTTTTGGCCTCAGGACTTTGAACTTCCCCTTGTTTCATTTAGAACATTAGTATGGCTAGCTGCTCTATGTCTTCAAGTCCAAGTTCAAAAGTTGCCTCTCAAAGGAGCTTTCCCCAGTTACTGTATCTAACTTAGCCCCCTTCCCTTTTGGTCACTCTGACACTTGGCTCTTTAGATTTTAAGACCACTTACTCTAATATGTAGTTCTAATTTTAATTACTAGTTATTTATTTTGGTCACTGTTATCTACCCACCACCACCACTAGAACATAGCAGTAAGAGGGAAGGAAACTTGTTTAATATCAGCAGCACCTAACATACAACCTTTACCACTGTAGGCTCTTAATAGATTTTATAAATAAATGAATAAATTGGAAACAATGCCCAAGGACAGCATGCTGCTCTCTTTCATAGCCTTTGTACTCTGAGCGGTACATTGGGATTTATCCTCCTGTTTTTCCTATTGCACTATAGGTCCATATAGGTCATTGATTTGTCCCTGGTGCTAACTCTAGCCTATAGAACCCACTCCATAAATACTTGATCAATGAACGAGCTGGGTTTTACAGAATGAAATGTATGAAGTATAGAAGAAGGAGAACAAGTTCCAGGTTTCTACAATCATAGGTGCAGAGAAATGGACATATAAGAGTTCATGGCCCGTTCGGCCATCTCTGGGAGTTTGATGTGGCTGAGGCAGAGTATACGGGCAATGCCAGGAACAAGGATCCGGCAAGAGCCAAACTGGATGATCACGTCCTGCTCACGAGCCAGGATCTGATTCTGTTGCTGGTGGAAGTGATGATAAAAGAGGGATTTTAGGAAGAATAAGTGGGTCTGAAATTCATTACCTTTCTCAGATAAGAAACTGAGATGCCCATGTTGAATAGATACAGGGGTAGGAGCTGTACATAATGCAGGAGATCTAGAGTCAGGCTGCCTTGTACTTAAGTCCTGGCTCCTCTGCCTATTAGCTGTATCACCTTACACTAGGCGTCTCACTTCTCTAAGCCATAGTTTCCTTATACATAAAATTGGGGATGATCATAGTAACTATTTCACAGAGTTTTTGTGAATATTCAATGACACAATGTATGAGCAATGTACCCAGCTATAATCAAAACCTACTAGGCTCTCATGAAATATTAACTATTACTATCGTTGTAATCACCATAATTCTTTTGCCTGAAAAGGTGCTGAGGGAAACGCCCACCTCAGGAAATCCATTTGGAAGGAAGGAAACAGTCTGAAAAACACTGCACATTTATCAGGTATTTTTACATAAATTACTTCATCTTTACAATAGTGCTATGAGATATTCATTGAAGACTTTAGTTTACAGAAGACAAAACAGATATTCTAATAAGAAAGTTGCAGAATTAGATTTTCTCACTTCAAGAACAGTATCATGGATGGGAAATAAAATAGACATTCAAAGATTTCCACAAGCAGAATAAAAAAGAAATGAAAACCTTAAGGCCAAACTGAATAAGAGTGTTTCCCTCTGATCAAAAAGAACAAAATCCCCATAAGATGCCCCAGGCTGCCTCTTTCTGGTCAAATGCAAGGGCAGCAGCCATCAACCCCATCAGGGGTCTTAGAGGGGAGGGAGCCCATTCCAGGCTGGCCTACAGTGGGATTCTGTGCATTCACCTCTCTCAACACAGTTAAAAGTCTCTCAGCCTAGCAAAGCTCATCCACAGAGGGCTGCATGCTCATTCCCAAGGGATGTCAGAGCCCAGAAAATAGAAAGAAATGTTGGGGAGCATCTTTTATCTTTAAAAGAACTAACAAAAGAATCTACTTAGCGGGAGAGAATCGAGAATGCTGGCAATACCACTTTACTGACTCCCTTTCCCATTTAATGATCAGTTGCTAAACGCTGTGTCCTGCACACAGCTGAATCTCACACTTAAATGGTTGCTGTCCTTTTGATTTTTAAAGATGAATTGCCAAACCTGAGAGGGCTAGGAAATCATCCAAAAAGAGAGAGCAGCGACATGGCAAAACTTTTAGAAATAGCTGGGAAGAACTAAAAGGAATTAGGGTTATCGATAGCAGGGAAGTTTAACAAGGGCTTGGTACGAGCAGAGCATGAATTGGTGGACAGGACAGCAAGAGGGATTAACACTGTTTCCTGGACCACCTGTGACACAGACATCCATCCATGTGCTTCTCCCTCTGCCTACCCCAGAAACCATTTGTGAATACCCTTCTGTCAGGCAAACTTGGAAGCAGATATATGCCAAGCTGGCCTGTCAGTATCAAAAGGAGTTTCGCAATACTTCACAATATTTATGTATCTTGTTTATAAAGCAACTAATAATTTCCAGGTCAATGATAACTCAAGATTCTAGAACGATCCAAGATGATCATTAGGCTATATCATTTATGGCACCTAGGAAAATCTCAGTTCATCTAGGTGCCTTCCACACAAGCCCCCACCTTGGCCTCATCTTTGACTCTGCATTCTGGTGATAGCTACCAGCAGCCCGCTCCCCTGGGCTGTACCTGCTCCCACAGACAGCACTGCCTGGAGGACCACAGCTTCCCCACAGAAGGGCCCTTCCTGAGTCCCATTCAGCTCGGCCATCTTCTAATTCTACAGTGAGTCCATCTTCCAAGGGGACCACTGAGAAACACTTGTGGCTTGGAGAACAGTTATTTGCCCCCCCTGTGAAGGGTTCTCTGCTCTGATCTTTGATATAGCGCTGTCAGCCCAGGCTGGCCACAGCTCAATTATTCCTGTGCATTATTTTCAAACTGAAAAGGCTGAAATGACTCAACAAAGAATGACTGGTGGTTCCAATAAGGAAAGACCTAACTCTCTCTACAGTTGGGTACTCAACTGGCCCAATATGATTACTCCGGGCAGCTTTCTCTCCAAGAAATGTCATCAGTGCCTCTTCTAGCCCGACAGGAGAGAGGGGTAGGTCTGATGATATACTCCAACACATACTCCCTGAAGGATCACTCACTAAAGAGCAATTCAAATCCCTTTCAGCTTCTCTTCTCATATTTACAGGCAGAGTTTGGAAAGTTATAGACATTTCCCAGACCCTCTTACAACATAATTTTATATGTGACCTACTTTCTACCATGCAGGCACTCTTAAATGAGTCTTAGAGGGAGAAGTGAACAAGTAGAAAATAAGGCCAAATTTGGGGATATTGGACATTTTGGCAAGAAAGGAGGTGGACGTGTCTGGTTTTAGGGGTACAGGGAAGGTGAAGTTTCCAGTGTCCAATTCTTAGTATTATATGTGCTGGCAGTGGGTAATTTCAGCAAGAGGGTGTCTGCTATATCAGTCACGTATGGTGTGATTAGACATTTCTCTTGAATCTCTTGCCTTCTCTGCAATATTGATGGATCCAAGTCAAATCCTCTGGCCCTTGTAGAGATTCTGTGAGCTATATAATACTCTCCAATCAACCCCTTTCTGCTTCACTAGCTAGAATAGATGTTGCTGCGGCTAAAAACTCTGACAGATATGGGATTTTCTTAATGAAAAATTTTAATTAATACTCTCAATCTCTTTTCCTAAGAAATTAAAATCTCAAGTGCCCACACAATTGCTCACCAATTTCTCCCTGCCAGATTCTGGCAGCAATTAAGCAAATTCCAGTTATAACCTTTCAGTCAATCATTGACCTTCCCCAGAGCAATCTGTCCCCATCCCCAGGAAAGCTACATTCCAATTTTGCATCTTTCAATTCTTATGCCTACATTAGAATATCAATAGTCTCCCTTCTTCTGTATACATAATATAGAAGTGAATGACTAAAACCTCTCTTCAGATTAAGTGGGATTCCAACACAAGAGAACCTTTAGATAAGGATTTCCAACCTGATACCTGGTATTACTGAAAGTGTGGACCAAGGCTAGAGAATAGAGTTTGTACAATATTGACACAGCCATAGGAAGGACCACTTCTTTACCTTCAAAAGCTAATGCTGTTAGAATGGAGTGTAATGAAGTTTAAGGCAATTTTTAACCAAAGCAAGTGGGATATTTAGTAATTTAGTAATTTCCCAAAGTTTAGATGGCAATTCTAGATATTAAGTGCCTCCTCTCCCCAAGCACGTCTTTTTTTTTTCCAGTACTTTATTTTATTTTATTTTAATTGGAGTATAATTGTTTTACAATGTTGTGTTAGTTTCTGCTGTACAATGAAATGAATCAGCTCTATGTATACATATCTCCCCTCCCTCTTGGACCTCCCTCCCATTCCCCACCCCCGACCATCCCATCCATATAGGTCATCACAGAGCACCGAGCTGAGCTCCCTGTGCTATACTGCAGGTTCCCACTAGCTGTCTGTTTTACACATGGTGGTGTGTTTATGTCAAACCTAATCTCCCAATCCATCCCACCCTCCCCCTCTCCTCCTGTGTCCATGCGTCCGTTCTCTCCTCTCCCCAAGCAAGTCTTTTAATCTTTTACCCTTGTTAATAATCAAGTCACAACCATCATCCCACAAGGGGTATGTTTTCCTATCTCTCCTCAATTTCATGGTGGGTTGTCACAGCCTTACCAACATCTTTATGTTCCATTCTAAAATTTAAAGAGCATGTTTTTCACACTGAAAATCATGCAGTTTGCGTATTGATCCACTACCATTTCCCAAAACAAGAGGCCAGTAACCAAGCAAAAGAGTTTTCTAAAACAGACAAAAAAATCCCAGAACTGATGATGTGTTTCATGAGAAGGATAATGATGTGTGGGGAAAAAAAGGTACATTCTAGCTATAAGTTCAGTGACTGGGTTTAAAAAGGCAGAATAATGATGTCAAAAGAGAACAAAGCCTGGAGCTGATTCTGCTACTCAACAATAGGGGGACTTGGATGAATCACTGATTTTTTTTGTCCTCATTTGTTACATGAGGGTCCCATCAATCACAGGCAAGGTCCCCAGAAGCTCTACCATGTAATGAGTCTAGGAATTGAGATTTATCTAATACTACCAGAGTTTCATGGGTTTGTAAAACCTAGTGGCAGCACGGTGCGATTGAAAAGGCAGTGGGTCTTCTGAGTCAGTCTGACTTTGAATTTGAATCCTCGTTTCAACACTTACAAGCTGTGAAACCTCGGGCAAGTTGCTTAACCTCTCTGAGCCTGTGTTTTCTTATATATAGAGTAGGATAAATAAAATGCAGTACATAGTGTTGCTTTGAAGCTTCAATTAAGCTTCAAGTTAAATTAAATGATGAGGTAAAAAGGAACGAAATTGGGTCATTTGTAGAGACGTGGATGGACCTCGAGACTGGCCTTCAGAGTGAAGTAAGTCAGAAAGAGAAAAACAAATATTGTATATTAACGCATATATGTGGAATCTAGAAAAATGGTACAGATGAACTGGTCTGCAAGGAAGAAATAGAGACAGAAGTAAAGAACAAACGTATGGACACAAAGGGGGGAAGGGGCGTGGGATGAATTGGGAGATTGGGATTGACATATATGCACTAAGATGTATAAAATAGATACCTAATGAGAACCTGCTGTATAGCACAGACAACTCCACTTCGCTGTACAGTAGAAACTAACACATCATTGTAAAACAACTATATCCTAATAAAAAAAATAATAAAATAAAATAAATTAAATGATGAGGAGTGCCTATGACAGTGCCCGAGTCAAAATTAGTGGGTCCCCTACTTCCCTCTGTCTTTTTCATGTCCTGAGCTAAAATAGGAGACAGCATTGATGACTTATTCTTTCCTGAATAAAGGAAGAAACTAAGTTATTATTGTATAACTTTGAGAAAAATTTGCTTAAATGACTTCCTTACTACAGCTTCCACCAGTCTTTGGTGGATCTAGTGTACAAAACCTTTTTCTCCTCTTTTAGCATTTATTTATTTTACAAATATTTATTCAGCACTTAACTACGTGCTGCTCCATGTTCTAAGCAAAAGGGATACAGTGGAGAACAAAATAGACCAGGTCCCCATCCTCCTGAAACTTATGTTCTGGGAGATGTCTTCTTTCATAACAGTTTTAGAAATAATGTTCTAGAAATTGTCTTCTTCCATTTGGTCGTCATCCCACACATCAATATTGGGCTTTACAAACCTCACCTTCTCCTATTTCAAAGGAAAATAAACTCATGGAGGTTACCTTATACTCATATGAGATTAAGTGAGAAATCCACAGGGTATAAAAGAGAACATGAATTTAGAGTCAACCAAATGTGGACTCTGTCATTTATTAGAGATGTGACCCTGGGCAAATATTGAATAAATTAACCAGGGTTCCTCAGTTTCCTTCATACCACTATTTACCTGCAAGGATATATGGAATTTTTATGAGATAATATATGTTAAACACTAAGCAAGGCGTGAGATTAGAAACAGAACAATACTAATCATAATAGAGATTCCATCTTATTACTTATTTTTCCATTGATCAGAAATAAAGGAGCTATCTTAAGTGCAGAAGTTCACACAGGGAAAGCTGTAATACCCATTCATGATTATTTGAGAAAAATGGTATAAATATATGTGAAACCCACACATGCCACTTGTTACATTTTACTTAAACCAGGAAACATATGTCATGAAAAGTGTGAGTGAATCCCATTAAGAAAATCTTCTATCTGACATGTCTCCCTAGCTCAACTCGTAGGATAAGATGATTCTTTGTGCAGAGTTCCTGGTGCCAAAACAGGATTCATAGAACCCTCCATTGTTGAGAGGGAAAAGATTACTTTTAACAAAGGTATGTTAGGCACAAAAAGAAGATTACATTTTAATGACCTACGAAATGCATAACTGGTAATGTTGTGAAATACAGACCTTAGGGTAATTCCATTTTCAATTAATTATCTACCTTAATTTTTGACATAAAAAATTACAGACTGTCTACACACTTGAAATATTTTTACCACTATTTTTCAAGTCTGAATCAGACTTTTAACCTTCATTACATATCACTAAATGGGAAATGTAAAAAGGTGAACTATTCACCAGTCCAATTAAAAAGGAGCCTCACTTAACGTATTTATCAAATATCCTGAGGAGTCTTTTTTAATCATGTTCCCATTTTGTCCGATATATTCCAAACTTTTCAACATTCTCCATATTCACCCAGCCCCACCATCATCCACCACCTACTTAATCACGATCCCATTTTTTTCCTCCCCATCCATTAAGCTGCAGTTTCTCTCACCACAGGAGAGAACAAGGATGGCATGTGTGCTTCTGTGTGTGTGTGTGTGTCTATGAATTTCACACTAGAGCAGTAAGTCTCAATTTTAGTTGATACTGAAATCTCCCAAAGAACATTTTAATTTTCAAAATGACTGATTCTGACTTAGTTGGTCTGGGTTATACTTGGGTACTGGGACTTTTATAAGTTCCCATAGAAAATTGTGTGTGCAGCCCAGGTTGAGAACCACTGGACTGGAATATAGAGATGTCTTCAATCCCTTTTCTTTTCCCACTCTATATTTATGCTGAAGATTTTGGTTCTCTGACTAGGTTAAAAATCAATTACTTTGAAAACTGTATCTGTTAGTTCTTCCAGTTTGGGGACTATCTCACTGAATAGATGAGGCCACCAATTTCCATTAGATCTGGGTAGTTGTCTCCAGGTGAGTGACATTTGTACAGTTGGCACACGAACTCAGTGCACTGACCCTAGCCCCACGTCATGCCTTCCAAATATGCACTACAACCAGCAGAGGCTTCCATGCTCTGGAAAGAGCAGCCTGAATCCTAGACATTCACCTGCAGGTCTACCCTGCTTCTAACCATCCTGAAGTTGGAGGTAACCATTTCTATGGACCACCTCATCAGAGGCTAAAAGAGTGAGGCCTGTGAAAGGGGTCCTTCCTGACCATCAGCGGCAAGTCAGCCAATCCTTCCCAGTTTCTGGGGATATTCTTGTATTCATTTATTATGGATTTCATGTTAATTTTTCTGAGTTTCTCCTTATAATTAATCTAGCCAGTATGAATTTTCAGGTCCATTTTAGAATCAAAAATGAGCAAAGGCCAAGGAGATATTTTAATGCAGAGTTCACTGAGGCCCACTGTATTCATTTGCTAGGGCTGCCATACACCGAACCAAAGAGTACATGGCTTAAATAATAGAAATTGATTTTCTCACAGTTCTGGAGGCTAGAAGTCCAAAATCGAGATGTCAGCAGGGCTGATTTCTTCTGAGGCCTTGCTCACTGGCTTGTAGGTGGCTGTCTTCTCCCTGTGTCTTCACATGGTCTTCCTTGTATGTCTGCCTGTGTCCTAATCTCCTCTTATATGCCAGTCATATTGGAATAGGCCCACCCATATATGACTTCATTTAACTCCAATCTCCTCTTCAAAGGCTCTATCTCCACATACAGTCATACTCTGAGGTGCTGTGGGTTAGGACTTCAACATTTGAATTTTGGGGGAAATAACTCAGCCCATACAACAATGAAATAAAAGAGTTTAACACCTCTTTGTCTTCCCTCCGCTGGGATTCTATTTGTATGAAACCATGGCCGTGATATTTGGTTTGGTTTACTTTCTCCAGCATGAGAGCAGAGTCTGACTTTCTGGGAATGGATAGAAAGATAGCTCTACGTAATTCTGAAATTCCAAGATAAATGTAATTGGTAAGCTAACCTAACTAAACAAATATAAAGGCTCTAAAAAAATATTAAAAGTACAGAACCTATCAAGTTATGTGGTAAAAAAGGAAAAATATAAAATAATTTAACTGATTTCATGAAAACTATATATGTTGATAATCTAGGAGAGACTTGATTTTTAATTTTCAGCCTCTTGATCTTTCTAAGTTTGTCCATACTTGTCAGGATGTAGTCCTGATTTAGGGCTTGAAATATATAGTCACCATGCAGCTGTCTTAATTGGCCTGTTTTGCTAAGTTGTTTATTTGTGCAAGGAGACTGTTCCTATCCCCCCATCTGTGCAGAGGACTTCAATTTGAATTCATCAATTGCCTGCTGAAAAGTACTTGTATGATGCTCAATATATGAGCTTTTTTCAATCCCTTTCTAAAGGTAATTCACCCAAGTTTTCCTTCTGGAAAATTTGAGTGTGCACATCTGAAGATCCTGCCTGAGTCCGTCAATCCACTCAGATTAAAATTATGGTTCAAAGGCAGGAACCTACCTTGAGGTTTGGTCTTAGTCAGTTTGCCACAGGGCTTGGAGATGGTGACTGTCTTCTGACAGTCAGCGTTGTGGAGGGCTCGCTTCAGGCTTCCAGTTCTGGTCTTCAAGGCAGTATTCAGGTCACATTCTCCCCAGGCCTGGAACTGGTATTTGCACTCCGCTAGAGGCAGGGTAGGACCAAACAGAAATCTGTGAGTTCCTCTTGGAGTGCCATGAAAATAGACACTTTTGTTAACTTTTTGTAGTGAGGTAATTGTAGGTTCACATGCAAGAAATAATACAGAGAGATCCCATATACCCTGCACCCAGTTTCCCTCAGTGGTGATATCCTGCATAGCTATAGTCCAATAGCACCACCAGGAAATTGATGTGGACACAGTCCATAGACGTTATTTAGGTTTCCCCAGTTTCACCTGCACTCATTTGTGTATATGTACGTGTGCACATTTAATCCTCTGTGACTTTATCACATATGTAGGTAAGAGTGAGTACCCCCACCGTTAGTATTCAAACAACTTCTAACACAAGGGTCCCTCGGGTTATCCTTTTACAGTCAGAACTTAGCTTCCTTCTTCCTTTCCTACCTCCTTAACCCTTGGCAATTACTAATCTGTTCTCCACCTCTGTAATTGTGTCATTTTACGAATGTTATATAAATGGAATCATACAGTATGTAATCTTTTGAGGCTGGCTTGTTTTGCTCAGCAAAATTTCCTGAAGGTCCATCCAAGTTGTATTAATCAATAGTCTGTTCCATTCATTGTTGAGGAATCCTCCATGGTATGGATATACCCCAATTTGTTTAACCATTCACCAGTTGAAAGATATCTGGGTCATTCCCAACTTTTGGTAACCGCTAAAGCTGCTATATACATTCATGTATAGGTTTTTATAAGAACATAAATTTCCATTTCTCTAGGATAAATGCCTAAGAGTGAAACCACTGCATTGTATAGTAAACACAAGTTCAGTTTTGTGAAAAACTGCCATACTTTTTTCCAGTGTGGCTCTACTATTCTGTCTTCCCATCACCAATGTATGAGTGATCTAGTTTCTCTGCAACCTCGCTAGCAATTGATGTTATTTCTAATTTTAGCCATTCTGATAGGTGTGTAGTATATAGTGATGTCTCTTGGTTTTCATTTTTATTTTCCTAATGGAGAAAAGATGTTGAACAGCTTTTCAGGTGTTTATTTGCCACCTATATATCCTCTTCAGTAAAATGTTTGTTTATGTCTTTTGCCCACTTTCTAATTGGATTTTTAGTTTTGAGAGCTCTTTATATATTCTAGGTATAAGACCTTTAAGACACACTTTTTAGGGCATTTTGCATGTAGTTCTTTAGGGTACCCATATACAATTTAAGATCAAATGTATCTGAATTTCACCATGCCTTTATAGAATTAACCTCCATTCATAAAAAGTTATAACCCCAAAGGTTATAGAGAATGAAAAAGATATAGTGTGTATATTCATTATCCTTCTCCATTGAGCAATAGGCCAAAGCACATTTCTGTAAACCAGTGAGAGTATTTGGGGCATTGTGTCCCACTATGGCTGAGAAAGACAAAGAATCTAGAATGTGAAAAAACAGGCAATTTGGGTGTTCAGTGGTGGGTTTAAAGTTGGAAGTGTGAAAGATTCCTTCTCAAATAAGGAGATGAGGTCAGCATGAAACTGGTAATAGTCAGTGAGAGAAAATCTGTGAAAAGTGGCTCATAGCAACCCTGCTGGATCTGATAAGTAAATCTATGAAACAGTGTGGAGAGTGGGGAGGGAACAAAAGAGAGAGAGGGACTGGAAGTAACAGGAAGAGATCTGGAGGAGGAGGAGAATAAGTAAGAAAAGAGGAAGGGAAGATCAAAGGAATCTAGAAATAGAAGAAGGAAAGAGAGCACTGCTAGGAGAGCTCAAGGGCATATTTTCTGTCCATTTTGGTAAGATAGTGGCCTCAGTCAGGGACTATGCTGACACGCCCACCGAAAGGAAACATGTAGCAGTATCTGGAGATATTTTCAGTTGGTGAGGTGGGGAGTGCCACAAGAAACTAGTGGGCAGAAGTCAGAGATGCAGTTATTATCCTACAATGCACAGGACAGCCCTCCCTCCAGGACAAAAAACTGTCTGGCCCCAAATTCTGGTAGAACTGAAAATGAGGGACCTGGGGTTAGGCAAGATGCTTGGTTATTTTTCATCTGATAAAATAAACTTGTTAAAATAATAAATAGAGTCAACCTCAAAAAGATGCTTGATGGGAGAATGACAGAATTATCTCAGGGTAGAAAATTAAATCAATAGGACAGAAGGGGTGGGATTTACCTCCAAATTGCTTTTTCCAGTTGCAGGGGATCTTACATCTCTGGGTCTTCATGGTTTGTTTACACTCAGCTCCGGTCCGGGTGCCCTCCCGGGTGCCCAGCCCACAGTCCCCACTGGTGGGCACACACACACTCCACTGCCATTCTCCACAGTCGGACTTCTTCACTTTCTTTTCTGAAAGGGAGGAAGGAAAAACAATCAACGTCCAGAAAACTCTTTAACTGCTAGATATAACCAAGTTAATTCCTGAGCTCCATAATTGCATGGTTGTGCTTTTAACCTCTATCTTCAGAGTCCAGTAAAGAGTAGGAACTCAATAGGTGTTAGCTGAATGGTTGAATCAACCAATGACCAAGAGAATGGAGAAAGAAACCAAAGGAGCTAGAACTAATATTCATTTAGCTCTTACTATGTGCCAGGGACTGTGCTAAGTGATTTACTGACATCTCCTTTTAGAAGCAAACATTTCTGAAAAAGAGAAGATGATCAAAGTCAGTTAAACCTAAAAAATGAGAAAATATTCTTTGAGAAGTAACAGCTGTCAGATTAGCCATTTCAATGCATGTCAATGTTCCTTTCTCTGTCTTATAGATGGAATAGCATAAATTAAATGTGGTGGACCACAGATGTAATAGACTCTCAGCTCCACAGCCTCCTTATGACATTGGGAGTGACACAGAAAAGGTGCTTTATCCTCTCTATGCTTCAGTTTCCTCCTTTGTAAATATGAGATAAAACAAAACTTGCTTGCAGGACTCTTTTTGAGGAAGAGTGTCAACATAAGTAAAACACTTGATTGCTGGTCAGTTTCTGTATGTTGTAGCTGTTAATATGATTATTATTATTTCAGTCAGTAGTTAATGATCACCACCTATACTTCAGGACTTAGAGTGGGGGGTGGAATCAGAGGGGATGTCACTTAGGCTCCTCTAAATACTTGGAAGGAAGGAAGGTGGGAAGAAAGGAAGAAAGAAAAGGAGGGAGGGAGGGAAGGAGGGAGGGAAGGAGAAAAGACAAAAATCAGGTAGTTGGATTAGATGGACGTTAATCAATGAAGAGTTTGGTGTTCATAACTGTCTTGCTTACCTGGTTTCTCTTTCTTTCCTGCTTCAGCAGTATCCACAGCTGCTAAAATGAAAATAAATGCCAGGAAGGCAGCTGCAAATTTTCGACGCTGCTGCAGGTACTGTTGAGTCTGCATTCTAGGAATAAACAGAGAAACAGAAGAAGGTGGTGTCAACCTAAGTAACTATAGTCATCCTTATAACTCCTGACAATTCCCAAAAACAGCCACGGTGTTGTAGCCCATGTGGATAATCTGAATGGACACAACGAATGGATTACCTGTGCAAGTATATGTTTGCTGTTATCTTCAGATGCATCAGTAATGACCAACATCTCAGATTTTTTTTTACCGTTTCCATCATCATGATTATCTTATCATCATAATTCTATTATTCATTGGTCCACTGAAGAGTAAAGCCCAAAACAGAAGAAGAGCTAGCACACCTTCGATCTATAGCAAAAACACTTCTAAACTCACATGTGCTGAAAATCCACTAAATTCTAGGATGGAATGAAGAGTTTACACTTACTCATAATTTGAAATTCTCCACATTTGATATGAATAAAAATCCCAGGATAACATTATGAAGACTCCCTTAGAACTTAAAGTCATTTGCGACAGCCTAGTGTCAGTATGACTGCCTTGCTAAGCAAATTTGGGAAGTCTCAGTTCAAGCCCCAGGACAGCCCACTTCTTGAAGCTACACCAAGTCATTGGCTGCAGCAAATCACCTGGCAGTCATTTATCTCTATCTGGTATGTTCATGGTGTTTTATACTTCATATAAAAATGACAGTAATAACATATGGTCATTAACTCTGAGAATTTTTCTTCCAGAAGTATAGATTGTTTAGATAATTTTACATTCTCATGAGTGTAAACAATAAAACGTCACACATATAAGGGATTGAGATCACTCTATTCTGCAATTTGCTTTTCCTCATTCAAACACATCTACGAAATGATGTCCTTGTCCGTGAATTTTTCCCCTTTCTGTGACATTGGAAATGCTATCCCTTATTAGTGTTTTTTAAATTCATGACTCTAGATTCCATTGTATGGATGAAGCATATTCCATCTATCAGTTAAAGTTAGTATTTTGGTCATTTGGTCCTTTCAATGAATCTTACATCCTAAATAGCTACTCAGCGTCTCCATTACTTTCTAAAATCTAAAATTAGGTGTTTTGTTCTTCCTCTTAATGCTAAATTTTTATAACTATACTTCACTGATGGTCAGACAGAAGAGTTCCTACTGTTGCTGAGACTTTTCCTATGACTCTCATTGGACATGAACTATATGAGAAGCCAGTCTGGGTGTACTGGTTGGCAAGTCTTCTCAGAGTGCATCTACACTACTATACATATGTCACTTAGCCATGCGTCATTTACAATTATTAGGTGTAATATGAACCAAGGTGAAGGTTGTCTGTTGTTCTCTCCAAAGGCTGTCCAAGAACATACTCTCAGTGACAAACCACTTTGGAGGCGGAAACTTTTCATTTGAACTTTCTTAAAGGGTAAGTTAACTTTTAAATTCAGAACTTTAAAATTTTAACGTATTTCTTTCCAAGTTGGAATACACCTTTATGTTTCACAATTACCTTTGAATACCTAAAATATTTAGATTGTGAATTAGATGAGAAATCAGAAATTTCCATCATGAAAGCACAGCTCTTGAGAGAACTTTCTGATCAAGCAATGGAGAGATGCTTGCACAGCCTTGTAAAGAAATGTCACTCAGGAAACATGGCCACTTGGCAGAAACAGAAAGAACTCTTCCATAAATAACACACACACACAGAGTTATTAATAGAAAGGTGCTATTGCTGGCTATTTTAACCTCAGCATTTCTAGTTTGACATTGCTAAGTTCTTACTTTTATAATTATTTTCAAAAAGCTTTCTCTCAATCAAGTTAAATTCACTTAATTTCAAGAAAAAAAAATCCCACATGGGCCAGAATTTCCTGACCAAAAATTTCTTGTGAGTCATAGAATGGTCTGTTAAACAAGTGATCTTAACTATCGTGGGAACAGAGAGGAAGGAAGGAGAGAGGAATTGGGGTGAGGGTTGAAGAGTTGGTAGAACGGAAGTGCACTCTAGTCTGTTATTTCTCCTATTGATTCAGAAAAATTCGGAATCTTAATTAGTGGGCAAACGGTTAACTTCAGCTTTTAGATGTTCTAAAGAAAAATGCATGCAACTCCATGTGCACAGGGAAAATATGTAAAGTATGTGATCAGCAATAGGTGTGAGTTGGAGAATCTTCTCAACCTCTTTTCCCTTCCCTCCTGTTTTGCCTACCATTCTGCTTAAGCCTCTATTTTGATAGCTTAAGATTTTTGGGGGTAGAGCAAATGAAAAAAATGGTTATTTAAAAGAAGAGAGTAAGGGAGTTTAGAAAAGAGATGACTCAAATTATCCAAAAGCCCAAGTAGTATGCTGGTGCCTTGGTACCGTGGTAAAAACTTGGGTAATTAAACATGTGTAGATAACAGTTTCCCTTGCTTGTGGTATTTGCATAGTTGTTTATTTGTCCTTAGCATCAAACAAAGGCAAAAGCATCTGTATATAGTTTAACCCTGCCTGCTATCCAACAGACGATAGATGAGCACGGAGGCAAGAACATTGACCTTAAGGAAGTGGTCAGGATCATGACTTACTTTTCACACGGAGGGAAATAAAACAGTGGCAAAATAAGCCTTGCTAAGTCAGCTCAGTTCTTTTGAATAATTTACTTATTTTCACCCCCTCCTACTGCCATCTTGTGTTGTACTTGCTCTGACAGATTTAATTTCATAGGGTTTAATGGTTAAGTTGAAGACTACCCTAGATGTCTGTTGTCTGGAAATTATTGTTGAGTTATCTCAATCACTAATAAGTATGAAGTTCAAAGTTTCCCCTGGGTTGGTTTCTGAAACCAACTCAGGGGAAAAGTGTTAATTTATTAAATCCTGGTCACTTCTATAGAGAAATCTCTGATGAAAAGGAAAAGAGAGCTTTACTTTCCTTTAGCATTTTAATAGGATCTAGAATAGGATAGGATCTAGAATTTTTTAAGATGATTAACATCTCGTGTAAACAAAAAACAAGAATGCTGGAATCTGTCTCTTAGTGATCTGTTTGGAATGACTAATATAGGATTTGAAGGCAGAAGCTTTGGCTTAAACTTCAGCTCCACCATATAATTTTTGGAATGTGCTTGGCAAATCACAACCATTTGAATCGCTGTTTTGACATCTACAAAGTGGTTTTGATTATAACAACAACTTGAGAGGTTTATTGTGAAAATGCAAGATGTAGACACAGAGCTAACCCAGAATATCAAGAAATATATTATTAGTTGTTGAATAAAGTTAATTCACCCCTACACTCGTATTACTTACTAAAAGGAAGTACTTCTTTTTATTAAGACATAACAAGCATGACACTTTAAGCCATCTAATATCTAAAATCAAAAGATAAAAATTTTAAAAAACAAAAAAAGAGACAGATATTATTTAATGCCAACTAAAGATTTGTTCAGCTTTCTAAGGATACAAATTTGTTCAGCCTTTTGACTTCTTAAAAAGTTAAAATAAACTCAAGGACCTTCATCCCCAGTATTTCTTTGGAGTTTGCTGAAGTAAAGAGACTCCATGTTGAGAATTAGGAAAACTGTTGAAGTAATTTAACATGTATGAAATGAAAAAAAATCTAACTTTGCAACTGCATGTTATGCCTCTTGTGTGGTGAAACTATTCTACTGCCCTCTTTATTTCAAGTACCTAGGATAGGGCCCCAGCACTTAGTTGCCACTCAGTAAAATTTTTGCCAGCAAAAATTACCACCAAAACATGGTATCAAAGAGAGGAATTAATATTCATGCTAAAATGATGTCTCAGCCCTTTGTCTATACCATGGGATGTAAAATTCACTGAAGAAATTGGGCTGGAAACAAACAGAATCTAAAGCAGTTTCATACATACAGGAATAATCAGTGAATGATTTGCAATGCTTCTGCATCATATATTACACATCATCAGACTTTTCTAGCTATTTTGTGATCTACCTGCCTAAATCTCTGTGAAAAAGTAATTTTTTTCCTTTTTATAGGTCACTTTTCTTTATTTTCACCAACTCTTCTTCAAGTCGTAATCCTCATATTGATTTATTTTCAAATGGTTTAGTCATTGCCTTAGATTCCTAAAGTCTCATATAAATAGCCATTATGTTTACAATGGAATCTTTTGCTATATCAGACCTTCACTTTGACCTTGTTAAGCTTATTTAAACACTAAGCCTTGAAAAGAATGTGTCCCAAGCACGTGTGTGCATGATGACCTCAGGTACACTCTACTCACACCCCAGAAATGAGTTCAACAGTGTTCCATCTTTGATTTTAACTAAGTTTGATTTTAACTAAGTGCATTATCAATTAGATGGATAAAGAAGGAATTCGCTTAATTTTGTATGACTCAAAAAAAACAGGCAACTTTAAGGCTGAAATATTTTCATGGCATGGTGGCACCTGCTGGAAAAATGTGATATTTTAAGACATCTTCTTTAGACATCTATTCACCGATTTTTAGAGCACCTACTAAGGGCCAGGTGTATGCTGGGCATGGGAACATGATAAAAGAATATGATTCAGCCCTCCCCCTAAAAGAGTTCTGTCTAACTGGGAGAAAAGGGAGAGAAATGATTCACTATGGTAAATATCATGAAAAGTTTATACACATAGTGCTAGCTCAGTACATAGGCTCAAGTGATAATTTTGCTTAGCAAGATTGAGTGAGGTAGAGGGCTGGGTATATTTTATCTTTTTTTTTTTTTTAATAGTTGAAGTCTTCTAAATAAAGAAAAGAGGGAAGGAAGGGAAATTCAGGCAGAAAGGACCAAATAAGTGAATATGTGGAGATGATGTTTATAATACATTCAGTGACAGAATGTGATTAGAATAGAGTGTACAGTAGTAAGTAACAGTGGGTGAACCTCAAAAGGAGAAAGATAAAATGAGTTAATCCTGGGAGCTGTGAGGGAGGAAGGTAGAGTTATTAACTGGTCTGGAGAAGTGAAGCAACGGAAGGTCAGGGAGGGAGGAAAAGGCTGCATGTTGTATAAATGTGACTAAAACCCTAAATTACCACCAAAGGGGCAGCCACCATACTCAACAGTTCATCCAGATATCTTTAATATAGTACATTTTTAACCCTTTTGGCTTTGTTTTTATTTTTGTTTATCAGTTTTGTGGCTGTTCTATGTACTTTGATTCATTTTGGGGTGTTTATTACCAAAGTACTATAATTGGAGTCAAGAATGAGCTCCAAGACTCAAAAACTTCATACTCAAAAAAAAAAGTTCATACACACATTTAAAAATCCCTTCTGATTTTCATTAGAAAAATAAAGTTGGGGGCTTCCCTGGTGGCGCAGTGGTTGCGAGTCCGCCTGCCGATGCAGGGAACGCGGGTTCGTGCCGCGGTCTGGGGGGATCCCACATGCCGCGGAGCGGCTGGGCCCGTGAGCCATGGCCGCTGAGCCTGCGCGTCCGGAGCCTGTGCTCCGCAACGGGAGAGGCCACAGCAGTGAGAAGCCCGCGTACCGCAAAAAACAAAAACAAAAAACAAAACAAAAAAATAAATAAATAAATAAATAAATAAAGTTGGGCTAAAGCAGTGATTTTTAGAGCACCAGTGTTTCCAGGAAGAGGTCAAAGGCTGCTGCCAGGCGTTAAAGGATCCCGAAAATGTGTGTTGAAAGCCACCCTTCTGTGCCCATAGCTCCCACCCTTATCTCAGCTTCAGCTGGAGCAGCTCCTCTTTAACTACTTTCCTTAGTGGCTTCCTTGTAAGTTTTCATTTGTCAAGAAAGAAAAATGTATTTAAAAGTCACTGGTCTGGCCAATATCAAGATCTACCCAGTAGGGGGTATGATGGTACAAAACAGTATTTTTTCAAAAGGTAGAAATGGAAAAATGTCTCAAGTAGCTGATGTAAATATGAAATATATTTGAGTATGCAAAATGCCTTGCTTGTGGTAGCAAAAATAGGAATTTTACAAGTGTGTATTTTAACTACTCCATACCTTACAGTAAAGTTGGACATGATTATATCCTCTTATCAAAGATCAAACACACAGTATAACAAGTATGATTACAAATATGAGGAAAATATGTCAGAAAATCATAAGGCATTAAAAGCAAAATTTTTAAATCTGTGGGAAGAGGACCTTTGGAGTCAGCCAGATTTCTTCCATATAAGCTTCGTCACTTATTATATCTATGATGTGGACAAAGCAGTCACTCCCTTTTACTCTCAGTATCCTCCTGTAAGAAAATTTAGAGTTTTATCGTGCAGCCTCGTTGTTTGTTTAAAGATCACAATGAGAGGAGACCTTCAAGATGGCGGAAGAGTAAGAGGCGGAGATCACCTTCCTCCCCACAAATACATCAGAAATACATCTACATGTGGAACAACTCCTACAGAACACCTACTGAACGCTGGCAGAAGACCTCAGACCTCCCAAAAGGCAAGAAATTCCCCACGTACCTGGGTTGGGCAAAAGAAAAAACAGAGACAAAAGACTAGGGACGGGACCTGCACCTCTAGGAGGGAACGTGAAGGAGGAAAAGCTTCCACACACTAGGAAGCCCTTTCACTGGCAGAGACGGGTGGGGGGAAAGCTTCGGTGCCATGGAGGGGAGCGCATTAACAGGGGTGCGGAGGGCAAAGCGGACAGATTTCCGCACAGAGGATCCGTGCCGACCGGCACTTACCCGCCCGAGAGGCTTGTCTGCTCACCCGCCGGGGCGGGCGGGGCTGGGAGCCGAGGCTCGGGCTTCGGTCGGAGTGCAGGGAGAGGACTGGGGCTGGCGGCTTGAAGGGGTTAGTGCACCACGGCTAGCCGGGAGGGAGTCCGGGAAAACGTCTGGAGCTGCCAAAGAGGCAAGAGACTTTTTCTTCCCTCTTTGTTTCCTGGTGCGGGAGGAGAGGGGATTCAGAGTTCTGCTTAAAGGAGCTCCAGAGACGGGCGTGAGCCGCGGCTAAAAGCGCGGACCCCAGAGACGGGCATGAGACGCTAAGGCCCCTGCTGCCGCCACCAAGAAGCCTATGTGTGAGCACAGGTCACTGTCCACACCTCCCCTCCCGGGAGCCTGTGCAGCCCGCCACTGCCAGGGTCCCGTGATCCAGGGACAACTTCCCCGGGAGAACACACGGTGCACCTCAGGCTGGTGCAACATCACGCTGGCCTCTGCCGCCGCAGGCTCGCCCCGCACTCCATACCCTTCCCTCCCACCGGCCTGAGCGAGCCAGAGTCCCCGAAGCAGCTGCTCCTTTAACCCTGTCCTGTCTGAGCGGGAACAGACGCCCCCCAGCGACCTACACGCAGAGGCGGGGCCAAATCCAAAGCTGAACCTCGGGAGCTGTGCGAACAAAGAAGAGAAAGGGAAATCTCTCCCAGCAGCCTCAGAAGCAGCGGATTAAATCTCCACAATCAACTTGATGTACCCTGCATCTGTGGAATGCCTGAATAGACAACGAATCATCCCAAATTGAGGAGGTGGACTTTGGGAGCAACGATATATATATTTTTTCCTTTTTATCTTTTTGTGAGTGTGTATGTGTATGCTTCTGAGTGTGATTTTGTCTGTATAGCTTTGCTTTTACCATTTGGCCTAGGGTTCTTTCTGTCCCTTTTTTTTTTTTTTAGTATAGTTTTTAGCACTTGTTATCATTGGTGGATTTACTTTTTGATTTGCTTGCTCTCTTTCTTTTTTCTTTATTACTTTTTAATTTATTTTTAGTAATTTTTATTCTAATAACTTTATTTTACTTATTTTATTTTTTTCTTTCTTTTTTTCTCCCTTTTACTCTGAACCGTGTGTCTGACAGGGTCTTGGTGCTCCAGCTGGGTGTCAGGCCTGTGCCTCTGAGGTGGGAGAGGCGAGTTCAGCATATTGGTCCACCAGAGACCTCCCACCTCCACATAATATCAAACGGCAAAAACTCTTCCACAGATCTCCATCTCAGTGCTAAGACCCAGCTCCACTCAACGACCAGCAAGCTCCAGTGCTGGACACCCCATGCCAAACAACTAGCAAGACAGGAACACAACCCCACCCATTAGCAGAGAGGCTGCCTAAAATCATACTAAGTTCACAGACACCCCAAAACACACAACCGGACACGGTCCTGCCCACCAGAAAGACAAGATCCAACCTCATCCACCAGAACAAAGGCACTACTCCCCTCCACCAGGAAGCCTACACAACCCACTGAACCAACCTTAGCTGCTGGGGGCAGACACCAAAAATAAATGGGAACTATGAACGTGCACACTGCAAAAAAGAGACCCCAAACACAGTAAGTTAAGCAAAATGAGAAGACAGAGAAATACACAGCAGATGAAGGAACAAGGTAAAAACCCACCAGAACAAACAAATGAAGAGGAAATAGGCAGTCTACCTGAAAAAGAATTCAGAGTAATGATAGTAAAGATGATCCAAAATGTTGGAAATAGAACGGAGGAAATACAAGAAACATTTAACAAGGACCTAGAAGAACTAAACAGCAAACAAACAATGATGAACAACACAATAAATGAAATTAAAAATTCTCTAGAAAGAATCAATAGCAGAATAACTGAGGCAGAAGAACAGCTAACTGACCTGGAAGATAAAATAGTGGAAATAACTACTGCAGAACAGAATAAAGAAAAAAGAATGAAAAGAATTGAAGACAGTCTCAGAGACCTCTGGAACAACATTAAATGCACCAACATTCGAATTATAGGGATCCCAGAAGAAGAAGAGGAAAAAAAAAAGGGACTGAGAAAATATTTGAAGAGATTATAGTTGAAAACTTCCCTAATATGGGAAAGGAAATAGTGAATCAAGTCCAGGAAGCACAAAGAGTCCCATACAGGGTAAATCCAAGGAGAAACATGCCAAGACACATATTAATCAAATGATCAAAAAATAAATACAAAGAAAAAAATATTAAAAGCAGCAAGGGAAAAACAACCAATAATATACAAGGGAATACCCATAAGGTTAACAGCTGATCTTTCAGCAGAAACTCTGCAAGCCAGAAGGGAGTGGCAGGACATATTTAAAGCGATGAAAGGGAAAAACCTACAACCAAGATTACTTTACCCAGCAAGGATCTCATTCAGATTCCAAAGAAGAATTAAAACCTTTACTCAAACCAGCTTTACAACAAATACTAAAAGAACTTCTCTGGCAGGAAACACAAGAGAAGGAAAAGACCTACAATAACAAACCCAAACAATTATGAAAATGGTAATATGAACATACATATCTATAATTACCTTAAGTGTAAATGGATTAAATGCTCCAACCAGAAGACATAGACTGGCTGAATGGATACAAAAATGAGACTCATATATATGCTGTCTACAAGAGACCCACTTCAGACCTAGGGACACATACAGACTGAAAGTGAGTGGATGGAAAAATATATTCCATGCAAATGGAATTCAAAAGAAAGCTGAAGTAACAATTCTCATATCAGACAAAATAGACTTTAAAATAATGACTATTATAAGAGACAAAGAAGGACACTATGTACTAATCAAGGGATTGATCCAAGAAGAAGATAGAACAATTGTAAATATTTATGCACCCGACATAGGAGCACATCAATACATAAGGCAATGCTAACAGCCATAAAAGGGGAAATCGACAGTAACACAATCATAGTAGGGGACTTTAACACCCCATTTTCACCAAAGGACAGATCATCCAAAATGAACATAAATAAGGAAACACAAGATTTCAATGATACATTAAGCAAGATGGACTTAATTGATATTTATAGGACATTCCATCCAAAAACAACAGAATACACTTTCTTCTCGAGTGCTCATGGAACATTCTCCAGGATAGTTCATATCTTGGGTCTCAAACCAAGCCTTGGTAAATATAAGAAAATTGAAATGGTATCAAGTATCATTTACGACCCCAACACTATGAGACTAGATATCAATTACAGGAAAAAATCTGTAAAAAATACAAACACATGGAGGCTAAACAATACACTACTTAATAACCAAGAGGTCACTGCAGATATCAAAGAGGAAATAAAAAAATACCTAGAAACAAGTGACAAGGAAAACATGACGACCCAAAACCTATGGGATGCATCAAAAGCAGTTCTAAGAGGGAAGTTTTTAGCAATACAATCCTACCTCAAGAAACAAGAAACATCTCAAATAAACAACCTAACCTTACACCTAAAGCAATTACAGAAGGAAGGACAAAAAGACCCCAAAGTTAGCAGAAGGAAAGAAATCATAAAGATCAGATCAGAATTAATTAGAAAAAAGTGAAGAAAACAATGGCAAAAATCAATAAAACTAAAAGCTGGTTCTTTGAGAATACAAACAAAATTGACAAACCATTAGCTAGATTCATCAAGAAAAAAAGGGAGAAGACTCAAATCAATAGAATTAGAAATGAAAAAGGAGAAGTAACAATTGACATTGCAGAAATACAAAGGATCATGAGAGATTACTATAAGCAACTATATGCCACTAAAATGGACAACCTGGAAAAACTGGACAAATTCTTAGAAAAGCACAAGCTTCCAAGACTAAACCAGGAAGAAATAGAAAATATAAACAGACCAACCACAAGCATTGAAATTGAAACTGTGATTTAAAATCTTCCAACAAACAAAAGCCCAGGGCCAGATGGATTCACAGGTGAATTCTATCAAACATTTAGAGAAGAGAAAACACCCATCCTTCGCAAACTCTTCCAAAATATAGCAGAGGGAGGAACACTCCGAAACTCATTCTACGAAGCCACCATCACCCTGATACCAAAACCAGACAAAGATGTTACAAAAAATGAAAACTACAGGCCAATATCACTGATGAACACAGATGCAAAAATCCTTAACAAAATACTAGCAAACAGAATCCAGCAGCACATTAAAAGGATCATACACCGTGATCAAGTGGGGTTTATCCCAGAAATGCAAGGATTCTACAATATATGCAAATCAATCTATGTGATACACCATATCAACAAATTGAAGAATCAAAACCATATGATCATCTCAATAGATGCAGAGAAAGCTTTTGACAAAATTCAACACCCATTTATGATAAAAACCCTCCAGAAAGTAGGCATAGAGGGAACTTACCTCAACATAATAAAGGCTATATATGACAAACCCACAGCCAACATTGTTCTCAATGTTGAAAAACTGAAACCATTTTTACTAACATCAGAAACAAGACAAGCTTGCACACTCTCACCACTGTTATTCAATATAGTTTTGGAAGTTTTAGCCACAGCAATCAGAGAAGAAAAGGAAATAAAATGAATCCAAATCAGAAAAGAAGAAGTAACACTGTTACTGTTTGCAGATGCCATGATGCTATACGTAGAGAATCCTAAAGATGCTACCAGAAAACTACTAGAGCTAATCAATGAATTTTGTAAAGTAGCAGGATACAAAATTAATGCACAGAAATCTCTTGCATTCCTATACACTAATGATGAAAAATCTGAAAGAGAAATTAAGGAAACACTCCCATTTACCATTGCAACAAAAAGAATAAAATACCTACAAATAAACCTACCTAAGGAGACTAAAGAACTGTATGCAGAAAACTATGACACTGATGAAAGAAATTAAAGATGACACAAACAGATGGAGGGATATACCATGTTCTTGGATTGGAAGAATCAACATTGTGAAAATGACAATACTACCCAAAGCAATCTACAGATTCAATGCAATCCCTATCAAACTACCAATGGCATTTTCCACAGAACTAGAACAAAAAATTTCACAATTTTTATGGAAACACAAAAGACCCCAAATAGCCAAAGCAATCTTCAGAAAGAAAAATGGAGCTGGAGGAATCAGACTCCCTGACTTCATAGTATACTACAAAGCTACAGTAATCAAGACACTATGGTACTGTCACAAAAACAGAAATATAGATCAATGGAACAGGATAGAAAGCCCACAGATAAACCCGCGCACATATGGTCACCTTATTTTTGATAAAGGCAAGAATTTTATTGTTTTAAGGATTTTTTACATAAAGTGGTGTAATGTTCATTTTGGATAGGAAGTTATATGTCAAAGATACATATGTCAATTCCTAGAGCAACCATTAAAAGAAATAGTTCAGAGTTACAACTTAAAAGAGTAGAAAAATTAAAGTAGGAAACTTAAAATAAGGTTTGATTAACCTAAAATAATCAGAAAAGGAGGGACAAAGGAACAAGGAACAAATGGGATAAAAAGAGATAGCAAGAAAGTATGTGTAAACCTACACATATGAATGATTGCATTAAATACAAATAGATGAAATGTATTAATCAAAAAACACAGATTGTCAAACTAAAGAAACAAGCAATACTGAACTGCATGCTATCTACAAAAGACACACTTTAAATATATATATATGTATATATATATATATTTTTTTAAGTTAAAAGTTAAAGGATGGGAAAAGTTATTCCACAAAACCAGTCATCATAAAAAAGCTAGTGTGGCTATAGTAGTAATAGTCAATGTAGACTTCAAGTCAGGAAGAATTAACAGAGACATTTCATAATTAGGAAAAGTATCTATTAATCTAGAAGGCATAATACCAAATGGATTTATATATAATAAAATTTCAAAAGACATGAATTACTCACTGACAGAACTGAAAAAAGAAACAGACTAATCCAGAATCATAATCTAAGGTTTTAACCACTCTAATTGGTATAAGTGAAAAAAATTCAGTATGAATGAACTTGACTTGATACCAAACCCTAACAAGGACATTTCAAGAAACTATAGACCAACACTCCTCATGAACATAAACATAAAAATCTTTAAAAAATATTAGTAAATCAAATCCAGTAAATGTTAAAAAAAGCTAATAAATCATAACTGTGATGATGTTTATTCCAGGATGCAAGGCTGTTTTAACAGCTGAATGCCAATGTATTTCATTGCATTAGCAGAATTACCAGAATAATGGAAAAAAATCATGGGATTATTTCAACAGATGCCATAAAAAACCTGAATCAAATCCAACACTATTTCATGATAAAATAATGATGCACTAAAATTAGAAAATCGCTGTAATAGTTTTGTTCTTCTTCTTCTTCTTTTTAACGGGCATAAAAAAGTTACCTAAGCATGTTCAGAGTCTTTAAGGAAAGCTTCCAGAGGGGACTAATTTTGAGTTTAATCTCAAATAACAGATTAGTTTAGAGAAAGAAGAACATGCAGGCAAAGGCCTGCAGGTTTGAGTAACTGTGATATATTCCAGGAATCAATGATTAGTTAAAAATTGCTCAAGCATCAGTGAGAAAAGTTGAGAAATAGAAAAGAAACTAAGAGATGGAAGAGACTAATCTTGATGTTTCTTGCTTGTCATATATAAGGCTCACGTGAGAAATGCAATTATGTTTTACTTTAGGAAATACGGAGCTATGAAGAATTTTGAGAGAAGGAGGACCAAGACCAGCTGTGAATATGAGAGAGCACTCAGCAATCGGTAAGCAGAGTGAATGGAGGATGTGAGCCTAGACTCAGGGAGGCTTAGACAAGGGCAGTTGACATAATCCAGGTGAGACACTGAGAAGACTTACACTGTGACACTGGAAAAGGGATAGAGAGAAGACCAAAAAAGTTATTTAAGGGATAAAATTTATTGGACTTATCACATTAATTGAATGTACTGTGGAAGGAGAATCTAAGACATCTCCCAGATTCTAATCTTCAATCTGGAGGTAGGTGCCAACATAAACAATATGGTTTTAAACAGATTCATAAGTAATACACACTCAGATCTGTCCTAAGGACAGTATTCTCAGCAACCGACATATATTAAATCTCAGAATTTGTATAATAGATATTTATATATAATATAGTTAATATAATATCTATTAATATATTAATTCTCAGACATCTGGTTATTTAGGTTCTTTCACTAGCCTGACTTTTCAGATCAGTAAAAAAAAAAAGAAAAGCTTAAAGATGTTAAATGACTAAGGTTAAGTAAGGAAAGGTAGCAAAGATCTATTTGGACACACTGAGTTTGAGGTACCAATAGGATATCTGAATTGAAAGAGATAGTAGTTATCGATCTAAGAGACCACAGAGTAAGAAGACACAGAGTAAGAACTGAAGACATACACAAGACGTGAGAATTCTAATTCTTACATAAGTGAATTGGGGGTAGCAACAGAGCAGTAAGAGGCAAGCAAAGGAAGTTGAATCATGGAAACCAAGCAAACAGGAAGTTTCGAGAAGTAAGAAATGATGAACAGGGTCAAATTCTAGAGATAGGTGCCTATGGGAACTAGCAACAAGGAATCACTGGTAACATTGAGGTATATTTTAGCAAAATTGTGAAGTTAAATAAAAGCACATAGCTGCTTCTGAAATAATCATTAAGTTAACATTAGTTTAGAGACTGTTTCTTGGCCAGTGGGTATCTGTGTGACTCGGCCGAGTTATTATGTTAGAAGAGCCTAATAAATATTCAATGTGACATAATGAAAGGCCCTGAGAACTGCCGCAGTGTAATGGAAAAGACTCTGTCCAAGAGTCAAGGGACCAAGGGTCTGCTCAGGGAACTGCTATGACTCAAAAGGACGGCAAAGACAATGACTTGTGTCAGAAATAGAATCCCATGGGACTCTTTCAGGTAATTTGGATTAAAGAAAGGAATCTTTTACTCATAAAAGAATAAGAGAAATAAGACACCATCTCACTGCTCTTGGTTGCGAGTCAAAGTGTGCTAGGCACTGGATACTTTGTGTTTTTATAAAGCTCTAAGCCGCTCTTCTGAACCCCTTGCTCCACAAAGCACTCCTCTAAGGACAGCAGCATCAGCATCACCTGGGAGCTTGTTAGAAATGCAGACTGTCAAGTCCCACCCCAGACCTTCTGAACTAGAATACTCATTCTAACAAGGTCAAGATCCCCAGGTGATATTGAAAATTTGAAAACACTTCTTCTAAACCATAATTTCTTTAGGAATAAAAAACTTAAATATTTGATTACTATTTGATTACTTATTTAATTTATTTATGGTCCAATTTCTTCCAATAATTTTAAGGTACCTTTAAAAATATATACATTCTAGAAAGATGAAATAATAAAAGTAAAGAAAAAGGCAAAGGGAAAATAAGAGTAGGGAAAGATAATAGCCATCATGGATTAAAGGCTTTGCTCTGTGCTAAAAGCTTCCTCTTTTATCCTCTCAACAACATTAGAAAAGAGTCAATATTATTTCAGCTTTACAGGTGAGTAAAACATAAGTTAAAGAATCTAGGTAACTTGCCCAAGATCACAAAGTGTTAGAAGCAGAGTTTGTAAGTCAACTATATTTCAATTAAAAAAAAAAATAGAATTTGAACCTAGACTAGTTAAAACCAAATTAGGTCTGTGCTCTTAATCACAAAGTTGAATAGAGAGGTTAAAATACAAAATGCCCATGATGTACTCTTTTATACTTACTAATAATTTACCAACATTTGGTTCTATGCTTTCTAGAAGCTGATGTGGAGAGAGAATACAAGAACCACATCCGTATTTAATTCTCTGCCCATCACAATGCTATTTGTGCAGTAGAGGAGAGAGCTATCACTACTTTTTTGAGGAGCTATACATCCTTGTAAAAATGTGAATTATGTAAAATCTCTAGATTACATTTTCCACTTTGCAGGAATTCTTGAATATACTTAGTGACAGTCTAAAAATGAATGACTTGAGGGCAAGTCATTCATTGACATTGAGGGCAAGACAAAGAGATCAAAATGGTTCCTTCATGCCAAATAAAATTTCTAAAAGCAAAATTACAAATAATTTTACCCCCCAAAATATATGCATATGGAAATAGATAGATGTAGATGTAGATACATAACTCCTGCAAAGATATTAGAAATCCTTGTCCTTAGTATAGGTACCAAAGTGGATGGAGCTGCCTGACTTCAGAGCTCCTAGTTTTCTCCTCTGTCTGTAGTTTAGGGCCTATACTAGGTTAGGATGGAACAGGAAAGATGAAAGAGCCTGAAGGTTATCCTCTCTACACACCCACTGCGAACCCATGAGTGATTTAAAATCCCTTCCTACACAGTTCCCACACTGCTAGGAAGTGTCCAGATGGGTACTAAGACACCTGAAGGTAAAGATGTGATGTATGTTTTCTTGGTTTAGCTTGCAAAGTCTGGGTTATTAATGCCTGGTTCCATACTAGGAACAAAGCACTAGAATAATGAAACAATTGCCCAGGAAGCCATTTGGATTGAAGTTAGCCTCTCCTTCAAGAACGGAAGAGCTGAAACTTGCCAGCTTTGATTTGCACGCCTTTCAGCTACTATTTCCAGCCAATTCAGTTCATACAGCTCCAGCTTTCATTTAGAGCTGAGCTCATTGACTAAAAAAATAAAGAAGAATGGAAAAAAAAAAAACAAGAAAAGAAATCAAGGAAAGACTTAATTGATTATGCAGAGTGTTGCTTTGGGAAAGAGGAAAATCTTGTTAGAAGCCTAGCAAACTCACTTCATTAGGGACCTAGTGACATCTTCCAAAACCAGAACATTACATCAGGTTAGTTTAAAACATCAAGTGACATTGTAGTTTGGTAGAGATACCTCACCCCCATTCATTCTGTCTGCCTCATTCTTTGCATTCTTCATCATATTTTATCAACGGTGAAAAGTCTGCTACTAAAAAACATGCTGAAAGAGATGTAACACTGGAAACTAGAAACATTAAAATCAGGCGTTGTGATTCTGCTCACTCGCCTTGTCCTCTAAAAGCCCACTTTCTGTTTCTGCTTACATGGTTATTTTCACCTCGTTTCCACATCCTCTACTCTCATACACAGAGTTCCTTCCACTCATTCTTCTTTCATCTAATGATTCACTGAATGCACTGTTGGTAAAGGAATGTGGACATGAGTATCACATCTCATGATGGTTCGTGAGAATCAATTGCTTCTTGTTCCTTCAGAGATCCTGTGAAGTCCTTCTGCATGGTTTCCATGTCAAAAAAGGAGGTTGTTGATTTTTTTTTCCTTTTTTTGGAAGCATCAAATGCCCCACTTACTGAACTCCATCCTTTCTAGAAATAATTAGCCTGAGGGCTAAAACTACCATTGAAATTTATAAAAGAGTGACAAAGAGATAAAAATGGTTCCTTCATGCCAAATAAAACTTATTTAGTTGTGTGAGAAGGTGGCTAATAATAGTGATCTTAGGGCCATAGAGTATCTGGGTTTCAGGAAATTTTGACACATTCTGAAAACATACCTCTTGAGTAAGACAGCGAAGTTCCAGTCAGGCAATAACTCTGTGAGGTGGGTACACTGTGATATAACTACCCATTCCACCAGAGAGTGCTTATATTGAAAGGGAAAAAAATCTAAAATCAGTAATTTAATCTTCCATCTCAAAAATCTAGGAAAAAATTCAAATCCAAATTAAATACAGGTAGGGACTTCCCTGGTGGCACAGTGGGTAAGAATCCACCTGCCAATGCAGGGGACATGGGTTTGATCCCTGGTCCAGGATGATCCCACATGCCGCAGAGCAACTAGGCCCGTGCATGGCACTGCTGAGCCTGTGCTCTAGAGCCCGCAAGCCACAACTACTGAAGCCCGCGTGCCACAACTGTTGAAGCCCGCACACCTAGAGCCCACGCTCCGCAACAAGAGAAGCCACCGCAGTGAGAAGCCCATGCACCGCAATGAAGAGTAGCCACCACTCGCCGCAACTAGAGAAAGCCCATGCGCAGCAACGAAGACCCAACGCAGCCAAAAATAAATAAATAAATAAATAAATTTATAAATTAAATACAGGTAAGAAATAATCAGGATCAGAATAGAAACTGACAAATAGAAAAGAGAAAAATAATAGAGGAAGTCAACGAGATGTCCACAAGAAATTCACAGAAGTTTCTCTCTTTAACTCTGTTCTGTAAAAATCTGTGCAAATACTTGGAATGAAAACATGAACAGGATTGCAGTTAATGTGCAGGCCACTTGAAACTGGGGGAACTATCAAATTACACTGATGGTAAATTCAAGATTAATTCTATTCTTAATGGACTACAATGTTGACTTGAAATAAATGAATTAAAAATTAATAATGATAACTGGAAAGTCCTGCATTTGAATGTATTTAAATCAATAACTTAAGCAAACAGCAATAACTTGCTTCACAGGATACAGTGAAGTGTTTATTGGACCACAAGCTTAATATATACAAATGGTAAATATGGGTGGAAAAATGAAGCTAATGAGCAATCAGTACATTCTATTTTTAAGAAGCTCAAACAGAAAATTCTTCTTTATATGAGCTGGAATCTCTCCACCATAAATTTCATTTAATTTTTCTCAGAGGTAAATGAGGTGAATTCCTGGCAACTCTTAAATAGACAATAGGATACAAAATTAACTCTGATTATAATATGTCTAACATGACAATGACATCAGGGAACAACACTCAAATAGGTTAGAGATTATTACCTTGCAGCTGCAAATTTTAACTAGATTTAAAGTAGTTGCTAACCTAGATCATATTATTTCTTTTAAACCATAAAATAATATCTTGTTCTACTAGCAAATAAATCCAGAAATTTTATATATCTATAAAACTGTGTTCTATACATCTTTCAATCTCCATACTTAGTAACTACCTAGGTACTCAGCAAATATTTACTGAATGAATAAATGAATAATGTTTAAAAGACTGACCATCCCAACCCAATGAAACAGCATCACATTGTTGATGCCCTTAGGATATTGATCATTATCTTTTGAATTTCATATATAATTCTACAGGTTTGGCTATTTCGTTTTCAGGTCTGTAGTAAATTACAAGGAAGAAAATAAATGCTATCACCAAGTACATCAGTATCCGCATAAAGATAAAAGAAAATATGGGAAAATTATTTTTAAAAACTCATATGCACATATGAGTCATTTAGGATAGAGTCAAATAGCCCCCAACAACTCAGTTTTCCCTGATTGGAGCACCCAGATGTCACAGTATTGTTATCTGCAAGACAGCTAATATCATCAATGTACACCGATGTTTCTTATATGTGATCAGCAACATAGAAAAGTATGCACAGTAGCTTTACAAGGCTACATCTGCAAAGCTAATGAGCTGAAAGAATTAGTACATAAAGGCATAAACTCTCAGCTCTCTAAAAAACACTCTAAACTCCACTATTCATAGTTAGTTGCTTCCTATGGGAGGCTGACAGCCTCAGTCTCATCACAGTTTTAGAAAACCCCCATAGCAACTTAAGTTACTAGCTTCCAGCGATTCTTATTTTCACCTCAATTATCATAACACATCAGAGCTGTAGAATGAGGACATTAACTCCAATTTATGGACATGTAAGCCAAATGAACACGAAAGTGAATCAGGAGAAACTGAGACCAGTCTACTCTTTAAAGGTAAAGATGTTGTTTTCCACTCAATCATTCACTTAGACTGAATAAATTGATGGTGTGAATGTGTACAACACACCAGGCACCAGGTCAAGTGATGCAAATGTAGAGGTAAGGCAACTCTCTTCAGAAAACAGACACATAAACAAATTTGGAGGAGTATTTTCAGAATGAGTTAAAAATTGAAAGGTCTGATATGTTTAAAATACTATATATATATGGTATTAAATTTTTTCCTTTAAAGTGCTTTTCATTTTTAATCACTAATTAGACTAAATAACTACTAACTACTTTTCAACCCCAAAATGGTGTGATTCTATCTTGTTCAATTCTGCAAAACCACTGTGGGATAAACAATGGCAGGCACTGTTAATCTGCAGTTAATACACTATGAGATTGAAGATTTAATAGATTGCATAACTTACCTCAAACCACACAGCTAGTTAGTAGTGAAGCCAGATAAGAAGTTAACTTGATTTGAATCCTAATTAATTATTCAATATACTATATAATATGTTTCTTCCATGTTTTATGACAGGAAATCATCAGCTATCCCATCTCATAGCTTGAAATCTCATTCTAGTCATATGTTTACAAAGGAGCATACTGAATAAACAAGACTTGTTCCCCATATGGTATAATAGCTGCTGTTCTGCTAGTAAAGTTTTTCTCTCTCCTCTCTTGACATTCCACAGTCACAATTTGTGAATGAATTCACTGGTAATCTCTACTTGCAGTGCTTCTTTTAAATAAATGCTGTTTCCAGAGGACTTATAAAAAGGAATTTATGAATTACCAAATGTAAAGCTTGTCAGCTATTTTTGGGTCGACATGGAGTTTCTTTCTGTTTAGGATGTGATCTAAGTACAAACAAAATGTACCTTTTTTCAGAGAATTTTAGAAAGAGGAGTGACCTTAAATTGATCCTTCAGCTCCTAATCCATCAACTAGAATTTATGTAGTGTTGTTATGTACAAGACTCTGTGGACATAAATAAATAAGTAAGTAAGTAAGTAACATGTGACCCTTATCCATAAAGAAAGTAAACTAAAACTTGAAGGTTTTCATGAAAATGTAAATGTAGCTCCTTTGCTCAATATGACAAAGTATCCCACGGAATTAAAAGCCTTATGCTGTATATGCTTCTCAAAATGCTTACAATGTGGTCCATTCTGAAGCCAGGGAGACCTATTTACTGGATGATTTCTTTTCTTTAATACATTTTTCCAAATTATAAAAGGTGCATATGATAATTATTATCACCTGTGGACTCTCCCCACAGAAGACCAAACAGAAAAATCTATTAACTAAGCAAAGCTAATTTTAAACCTACTACAGTAAGGAAGATATAACCTTGACCACATCTCACTGTCTCAGAAGGAGTGGATTCGGGAGGATATTTATAGATTTGGGGGATCTGGTCTCAAGTAGTTGAAGTCGAATCTTTGAAGGCAATGGATTGACTAGGACTGAATAAAGTTCATAATATAAAGGTTTAGTGAAGCAAAGGTCATAAAGTGAATCTTGATAAGTGAACTGTTGTTTAATATGCAAACTCTTTAACCAGGTAAGAAATCTATTGCTGGGGCTTCCCTGGTGGCGCAGTGGTTGAGAGTCCGCCTGCCGATGCAGGGGACATGGGTTCGTGCCCCGGTCCGGGAGGATCCCGCGTGCCGCGGAGTGGCTGGGCCCGTGAGCCATGGCCGCTGAGCCTGCGCGTCCGGAGCCTGTGCTCCGCAGCGGGAGAGGCCACAGTGGTGAGAGGACCGCATACCGCAAAAAAAAAAAAAAAAAAAAAAAAAGAAATCTATTGCTCTAATGGGAGAAAAATTTGCCCAGAAAAGTAAACTATGTATTTGGATATACTGGCTTTCAGGAATTTTATGAAGCATCAAAGTTATGACTTGGTTTTATAGCCCTATCTTCCTGGCGAAATATTTCCCAGAAATACGGGAGTTAATCAGAAGCTCTGCCTGGCTTCGTTCTCAGTGTTGCTCCTCACTTCCCAGTTCACTTATATGTGAAGTATGATTTGTGATTATTTTTTATACTTTAGAGGTTATTTGGCCACATTCTAGGGGCCTCCAATGAAAATCAGTATACTTAATTTGGTGTGGTGACCTAAAAATCAGGAATAAGTATTTGCAGAGATGGAAAGAAACATTTATTTGAGGAAAACAAAATTTTCATTTGCAATTTGGAAAATTTAGACATATCATCTCTCAAGAAAACTAAAAATGCATATAAATTTATTTGTTTTATTTATTTATTTTTGGCTGCATTTGGGTCTTCATTGCTGCACGTGGGCTCTCTCTAGTTTCAGCGAGCGGGGCCTACTCTTCGTTGCGGTGCGCGGGCTTCTCATTGCGGTGGCTTCTCTTGTTGCAGAGCCCGGGCTCTAGGCGCACGGGCTTCAGTAGTGGTGGCACACGGACTCAGTAGTTGTGGCTCGCAGGCTCTAGAGCGCAGGTTCAGTAGTTGTGGCGCACGGGCTCAGTTGCTCTGCGGCATGTGGGATCTTCCCAGACCAGGGCTTGAACCTGTGTCCCCTGTGTTGGCAGGCGGATTCTTAACCACTGTGCCACCAAGGAAGCCCCAAAATGCATACAATATATTCATTAATACTGATATTATTACAGGATATCATTTTCAGTAACAGCACAAAAACAGCAGAATCAGCCCTTCTGCTGGTGGATTTAATTTAAAAGAAAAGAAAATAATATAAATCTGCACTTTCTTTTGCTTTCCTCCCCACTGAAACAAGTTGAGATGACTATTTATTTTGCACTTAAATGCAGGTGCTATACTAAAGCTTTGTATACACATATTCTTACTTAATAGTCACAATGATCTTGCAAAACAGGTAGTATCATCACCATTTTACAGGTAGAAAAAACAGAATCAAAGAGGTTAAGCATCTTGCCCAATTCATATAGGTCTTGGTAGAAACATGAACTTTGTATATCAGATTTCTAGGCCTGTTCTCATAGGACTGGTAAGAGTAGGTTAACATGACTGTCATTGTGAAATTAGAACCTCAGTAATGAAATGGGATCTCCTAGCTTTCTATCAATAGAACTCGGATCTACTAATGACTTCCACACTGGAGGGTCTGTTTTTACAGAAAGAACAGTCCTCTGAATCATTGGAAAAGAAGAACCTCGGCTTTCGGGGGTATGGCAAGCAGAATTCTAAGATGTCCCCAAGATTCCCGGGCCCTGCTGTAACATACCTTCTCCTAATTACTCAAGCAAACACTAAGTGTTGCTGTAAAGGGATTTCACATATGCAGTTAGATCCCAAATCAATGACCTCAACATAGGGAGATTATCTAGGTGGGCCTGACCTAATCACCTGAGGCCACTAAATTAGGATCATGCAGTCAGAGACAGGGGACATGTGAGGGGGATTTGGCACAAGGAACATTCTCCTGCTGGCTTTGAGATGGACAGGTCACCTGGCAAGGAGAGTGGATGGCATCTAGGAAGCCAGTGGCCTCCAGCTGAGAGCCAGCAAGGAAACAGGACCTTCAGTCCTACAACTACAAGGAACTGAAAATGACTAATAACCTGATTGAGCGTGGAAGCAAATTCTTCCTCAAATCCTCCAGAAAGAAACACAGCCCAGCCAACCCTTGATTTCAGTCTCAAGACCCTGAGCAGAGAACCCAACCACCATGCCCAAACTTCTAACCTACAGAACTGTGAGCCAGTAAATAGGTGTTGTTTTAAGTTTACAGTACTTTGTTACATGGCAACAGAAAACAAAAACAAGGGGCTAAACACTTTCATAAAACAAGTGCTAACCTTTGATTAGGACTTCAATGGATACTTCAGTTGGCTTGAAAATGAGCTTATCTATTAATAGTCTAATCAATTTTCTACAAACTCATAAGTAAATTGCAGGACCTTCAAATTCCTCTGGTCCTCTAATCATGTGGACTTATAAATAATAATAATAATAGTAATAACAAGTAAATACTGCTTTAGGGTTCAATGTACTTCCACATTCATTATATCATTTGAGCCTAACCCAGTGGAGTATACAAATGGTAATTATTAGTATCCTTTCTTACAGTACAAGAACTGAATATGTAGAAAAGGTAAGTTACCAACTGAAGGTTAATCACAAAAATTTGGGGGTGCAAAGGGGTGGCCAAAAGGTGACAAAGTCTTCTGATTTCGCTCAAAACAACTTTTTTTCTCTGGGCTGACTTAAAATATTTTGGCAAAACAACGGAGTTATGTCCCCCTCTCCAACTCTCTTCCTATTTCAAGAAATAAAAGAATAATAATTTTATATTTGAAATAATTGCTTTGCTTCCCACATCAGATTTTCCTACTCTTCACACAATGTGAGCCTTTAAAACATTTATTTTTATGTTTTTAAGAACACTTTAAAAACATGCAAACTGATTTTGTAAAAACTTGAACTAAGCTGCAAAATAACATGCATGATAATGGAAAATTGTCAATACTCAATATGGATTCACTAACTACATCTATAAAATGGAATTCTATGTAGCCATTCAAATGTGATCTATCGCTATGCACATGAAAAGTTGTAATATATATTTATTTACCTTAGAAGTGGCTGATTCCATTTATACAATCCCATTTAATAAAAAAATATATACATATACACACACACATATAATATACCAAATTTTTCACTGAGGTCCTGTGGTATGTAAGACATTTTAATTTGCTTTTAATGCTTGCTAAATTTTCTGCAGTCCTTATAAATACTGTATATTATAGTGTATTTTTGCCATCCAAAAAATACACTAAAGTCATTTTCATTTTACAAAATAATTTGATCCACACTCTCAGCCTAGCCATATCAAAGCAACGTAGTTACTATTAAATATCCAGAGTCTATATGAAGGTTGAGAATTAAATATGGAGCGAGGCTCTCATCTTTAAGAGATTACACCTCGTTCCCATTAGTGTAGCTGGGCACGCACCTCTACTTCACAGGCTCAGCATCTGTAGCTTCATGACCAATGCCTACAAATCCCTGACTGTTCCTGACCACCAGTTTGGGCTTAAGTCACAAGTGCCAGTTAACGCTTCCAATAGCATCCTAAACCTGGCCAGGTACTCTGAGCAAACAAACAGGCCTTGACTCTTCTTCAAGGCTCCAACTAAAGTAAGTTGAAGGGAATTTTCTTCCTTCACTTTCTCTTTCATGGGCTGTGAAAATGTCAGACTCTTTAAATGGAGCTTCCAATCAGAGTTGCTGAAACCTATAAATTTCCAGACAAAGGCAGTGGATAAAAATGACTGTGAGTTCTTTTGACAAACTTGAAAAGTAGGTGTAACTTGGCCAGGGTTTCAACCGCCCACTCTTATTGGGATTACATCCTTTGACTTCCTCCTCTAGAGACCTAATGTCATTCACTCCCTGTGTCCCTTTGTGTCTAAGGAATAAAACTAGGATTCTAATAAAGCATGAAGACCCTTGGATCTTTGGCTGGCTCTGAACCAAAGAAAAGGCACATGAATTTTGTAGTTTTCCACTGCCACCACTGGAAAATATTCCATGTAGGGTCAAGTGGGTAACTTTTGGCAGGGTCATCTTCAAAAAGGGAAAAATAAATAACCAAAATGTGGAATAAAACAATATTTTGACAATTAAAAAGAAAAAAACTGAATCCTTAGTCCTAACACCCTAGCAAAATTGTTTTAATTTTTAATTACCTTTAATACTTTCCTCACCTTCATATTTATTTTTACATAGTCACTTATGATACTCACAATTTTGGTTGTTATTCTCAAAATTTAACAAGTCATAGGCTTTTTTTTAATAGTTCTTTGTTATGTCTTAACTTCTATTTTTAATGGCTGCATAATTCCTACCAAGTAGATGTGCCACAGTTTGTTTTTTCCCTTTTTGCCAATTCCCAAAAATGAAGATTCATACCTAAATGTTAGGCAAAAATATGCAAGTAGCAAAGCTCCATCCTGCAGCCCACTTGCCTCAGACTAGCTCTTCCACATGTCATCCTCCAGGGAACTTTCCTTTTCTGGAGCTATTCCTGATTCTATAAACGGGTTAACGTAAACTGGGTCTCGTGAGGAGCTCAACAACAGAGTTTGTTTAGGCCGTTTTTGCTTCACACCCAAGTCAAAAGATAAGAGAGAAAAAGAAGAATCCATAAATAGATGGCGAGGAACCAGCTCCTACTTTCTGACTCATGGGACTAGAAATAAGTAATTGAAAGTGGTTTGTGCTGATATGGGACAGGCATTTTTTCATCTCCCAAGCAGTATAACTACTTACTGGGGAAAAAGCAATATGCCAGCAGACCTAAATACCTTTACAAGCCATGCTTCATACAATCGATTAAGTTTATGGGCCAGCATACTAGAAATGCTAGTAATTAAGGGTGGAATTAGTTGTGTGGGGTGCTGAGGGAAGATAGAAATATGTTATCTTGGGAAGTGGAGCTTTGCATGATTCTACAATGCACAGCACCATGAAGGCGGCAACTGACGTCCTGACCTTACTTTTTCTACTGAATGATTTATTATAGAAATAGAGATGATGTTAAGAAAGGGAAAACAGTGAATCTTAAATGTTATTTTTATTAGATGCGATAACAGTATTGTGGCTATAATTTTTAAAGAGCTTTAATCTTGGCATTTCAGATGAAATAATAAAATGTCTAGGATGTGCTTTAAAATACTTAAGGAAAAGAGAAGTTTTGGCATACCACCCAAGGAAAAAGAGTTCACAGAGCATTGCAAGTATATCTCAATTCTGTTCTTATGTATGTACTCAGTTTTGTCGCTTTTTGTTTCCTTTTATTTTATTTCCTAGAAAGAAATAATACTCATATTTAGTCCAGTTTTGGGTATGTAAAGTCTTCCACATTTTAGGATTTATCTGCAAACTGATTTTTTTTTTTTTTGTCGTTGTTGTTGTTACTTTTTTATAGCTTAGCCAAAGGGAGTTCTTCCTTCCAACCGTAGTTTGAGTGCTGACTATGGCCGCTTAAGTCTTAAAGTGGGCTGCTGATGGCCAATAAAGTGTCCTGGTACAAAACTTAACAATGCTTCTCTCCCTGCAGCTGAACGCAAGCCCCCAGCAGGGCACAATTGGTGTGCATTTTACTACTCACTCTCCCCCTGGGACGGGCACCCCTGTGCAGGGCACAATTTTGCATTATGTTGAATTACGTGCAACAGTCTTGGTCCTGAACATTTATGTTCTTTTTGTAAAAAATTTTAATCTCTGACTTCTTTGCTTGACAGTCAAGTATCTAGTCAGAAGCCAAATGAGGATCACTTGCTCCCCACCAGGACATCTCTTGCACCACCAAGAGAGTTTGGCCGGTTGGTAAGTTTCTCTGCCATCTGCCCCAGTCTCCAGAAAACAGGCCAAGCTGCAGTTACTGAAAAGCCCATTTTCTATTGTGTCGTTAATTTCTCCTCAGTGTTTCTAGTTATGTGTCCTTGTGGTATTTGTACACCTTGGGGAGGGTGAGGAGGCAAATAAAAATGTATCCCATTTCCATTCACCAAACTGCTTGGATTGCTCATGAAGGTAATAGTAATTGTTTTGGTCAAGTAGGGGTAGGATTAGATGTGAATGTCATATATCTTGGCTATTGTTTCCTCTATTATAAGGCAATTCATAATTCTAAATTGGAACTCATGCTTCCAGAGAGTTTGGCAAACAAAAAACAGAAATAAATTAACTTTCTGTAGGTCATACATCTGGTGATTGATGTTGGTGACTGAGTCAGTGGTATATCCCAACAATCTATACCTATCCTGTCTGATACAATAGCCACTAGCCATGCACGGCTACTGAGCACACAAAATGTGAATGGTCTGAATTGAGATGTGCAATAAATGTATAATATACATCAGACTTTGAAGACTTAGTATGAACAAAATGGAATGTAAAAATATCTCAAATATAGTTTTCTCATTCATTCTATCAGTAATTCATTTATTCAAGAGTTGGGCAAGTGGACTAGTCATTAAAAATAGAGCAATGAATAAGACAAGCTCAGTCCTGGCCCTCATGGGGCTTAAAGTCTAGTAGATGTTATTTAAAATTGTCTTCCTTTATTGGTTGGCCTTTTGCATGAATACTCTGACTGTACTTCTGATATTCTCAAAACAGACATGACTGTAGTGCTGCTGCAATGTCAAGGACAGGGATATGTGCTAAGGGAACATCTCAACTGCCAACTGGCAAAGGTGCCATTTCTCAATGCTCTAGAGCCTCACTGTTCAATAAAATAGCCACTCATCCCAGATGAATGTTTGAAATGTGACTAGTCTGAATTACAATGGGCTGCTAAGTGTAAAATACACACTGAATTTCAAAAACACTATGAAAAAATGAATAAAAACTATCTCATTCATATTTTATATTGAGTATATGGTAAAATGGTAATATTTTGTATATAGGTTTAATAAAATCTATTATTAAAATTAATTTCACCTTTTTCTCTTAACTTTTTAATGTGGTTACAAGAAAAATTAAGATTACATATTGGCTCTCATATTATTTGTATTGGCCAGCACTTCTCTGTACTGCTGTTTTCCATTCCACCAGTGCAAATAGCCACACCAGATGCCCTGCAGAAACCTGTGGAATAGCTGATGGAGGAACTTGAACCAAACTAGGGCACTAATAAGCTGCCTCAGCTTCTTTCTCTTTTCTTTTCTGTTTGAGGATAACTTGTACCTTGAGTGATTAGTGGACACAATTCAAATGTCTAAGCAGCGTGATGCAATGGAAAGGCAGTAGCTGTTAATCAGAAAACCTTATTTCTGCTGGTCTCAGAGTTCTTATTCACTTAATGAAAAATCAAGAGTAAATCATGAGATGTTGCAGAATCTCCATCTCTTTAGGTATAAACTTAAAAATAATCTGTTCTCAACAAATACTTAGAAAAGCACAACCTTCCAAGACTGAACCAGGAAGAAATAGAAAATATAAACAGACCAATCACAAGCACTGAAATTGAGACTGTGATTAAAAATCTTTCAACAAACAAAAGCCCAGGACCTTCACAGGCGAATTCTATCAAACATTTAGAGAAGAGCTAACACCTATCCTTCTCAAACTCTTCCAAAATACAGCAGAGGGAGGAACATTCCCAAACTCATTCTACGAGGCCACAATCACCCTGATACCAAAACCAGACAAAGATGTCACAAAGAAGAAAACTACAGGCCAGTATCACTGATGAACATAGATACAAAAATCCTCAACAAAATACTAGCAAACAGAATCCAACAGCACATTAAAAGGATCATACACCATGATCAAGTGGGGTTTATTCCAGGAATGCAAGGATTCTTCAATATAGGCAAATCAATCAATATGATACACCATATTAACAAATTGAAGGATCAAAACCATATGATCATCTCAATAGATGCAGAAAAAGCTTTTGACAAAATTCAACACCCATTTATGATAAAAACCCTGCAGAAAGTAGGCATAGAGGGAACTTACCTCAGCATAATAAAGGCCATATGTGACAAACCCACAGCCAACATCGTTCTCAATGATGAAAAGTTGAAACCATTTCCTTTAAGATCAGGAACAAGACAAGATTGCCCACTCTCCCCACTATTACTCAATATAGTTTTGCAAGTTTTAGCCACAGCAATCAGAGAAGAAAAAGAAATAAAAGGAAGCCAAATGGGAAAAGAAGAAGTAAAGCTGTCACTGTTTGCAGATGACATGATACTATACATAGAGAATCCTAAAGATACTACCAGAAAACTACTAGAGCTAATCAATGAATTTGGTAAAGTAGCAAGATACAAAAGTAATGCACAGAAATCTCTTGCATTCCTATACACTAATGATGAAAAATCTGAAAGAGAAATTAAGGAAACACTCCCATTTACCATTGCAACAAAAAGAATAAAATATCTAGGAATAAACCTACCTAAGGAGACTAAAGACCTGTATGCAGAGAACTATAAGACACTGATGAAAGAAATTAAAGATGATACAAACAGATGGAGAGATATACCATGTTCTTGGATTGGAAGAATCAACATTGTGAAAATTACTATACTACCCAAAGCAATCTACAGATTCAGTGCAACCCCTATCAAACTACCAATGGCATTTTTCACAGAACGAGAGCAAAAAATTTCACAATTTGTATGGAAACAAAAAAGATCCTGAATAGCCAAAGCAATCTTTTTTTTTTTTTTTTTTTTTTGTGGTACGCAGGTCTCTCACTGTTGTGGCCTCTCCCATTGCGGAGCACAGGCTCTGGACGCACAGGCTCAGCGGCCATGGCTCACGGGCCCAGCCGCTCCGCGGCATGTGGGATCTTCCCGGACCGGGGCACGAACCCGTGTCCCCTGCATCGGCAGGCGGACTCTCAACCACTGCACCACCAGGGAAGCCCCAGCCAAAGCAATCTTGAGAAAGAAAAATGGAGCTGGAGGAATCAGGCTCCCAGACTTCAGACTATACTACAAAGTTACAGTAATCAAAACAGTATGGTACAGGCACAAAAACAGAAATATAGATCAATAGAACAGGATAGAAAGCCCAGCGATAAACCCACACACATATGGTCACCTTATTTTGATAAAGGAGGCAAGAGTATACAGTGGAGAAAGGACAGCCTCTTCAATAAGTGGTGCTGAGAAAACTGGACAGCTACATGGAAAAGAATGAAATTAGAACACTCCCTAACACCATACACAAAAATAAACTCAAAATGGATTAATGACCTAAATGTAAGGTCAAACACTATCAAACTCTTAGAGGAAAACATAGGCAGAACACTCTATGACATAAATCACAGCAAGATCCTTTTTGACCCACCTCCTAGAGAAATGGAAATAAAAACAAAAATAAACTAATGGGCCCTAATGAAACTTGAAAGCTTTTGCACAGCAAAGGAAACCAGAAACAAGATGAAAAGACAACCCTCGGAATGGGAGAAAATATTTGCAAATGAGCAACTGACAAAGGATTAATCTCCAAAATTTACAAGCAGCTCATGCAGCTCAATATCAAGGAAACAAACACCCCAATCCAAAAATGGACAGAAGACCTAAATAGACATTTCTCCAAGGAAGATATACAGATTGCCAACAAACACATGAAAGGATTCTCAACATCACTAATCATTAGAGAAATGCAAATCAAAATACAATGAGGTATCACCTCACACGGGTCAGAATGGCCATCATCAAAAAATTTACAAACAATAAATGCTGAAGAGGGTGTGGAGAAAAGGGAACCCTTTTGCACTGTTGGTGGGAATGTAAATTGATACAGCCACTATGGAGGATAGTATGGGAGTTCCTTAAAAAACTAAAAATAGAACTACCATATGACCCAGCAATCCCACTACTGGGCATATACCCTGAGAAAACCATAATTCAAAAAGAGTCATGTACCACAATGTTCATTGTAGCTCTATTTACAATAGCCAGGACCTGGAAGCAACCTAAGTGTCCATCAGCAGATGAATGGATAAAGAAGACGTGGCACATATATACAATGGAATATTACTCAGCCATAAAAAGAAACATTATTTGTAGTGTTATTTGTAGTGAGGTGGATGGACCTAGAGTCTGTCATACAGAGTGAAATAAGTCAGAAAGAGACAAAGAAATTCTGTATGCTAACACATATATATGGAATCTAAAAAAAATAATAATAATGGTTATGAAGAACGTAGGGGCAGGACAGGATAAAGACGCAGATGTAGAGAATGGACTTGAGGACATGGGGAGGGGGAAGGGTAAACTGGGATGAAGTGAGAGAGTGGCATGGATATATATACACTACCAAACGTAAAATAGATAGCTAGTGGGAAACAGCCACATCGCACAGGGAGATCAGCTTGGTGCTTTGTGACCACCTAGAGCAGTGGGATAGGGAGGGTGAGAGGGAGATGTAGGAGGGAGGAGATATGGGGATATATGTATATGTATAGCTGATTCACTTTGTTATAAAGCAGAAACTGATACACCACTATAAAGCAATTATACTCCAATAAAGATGTTAAAAAAAATCTGTTTTCTCTAGTTCAGATAGAATTGTACTAAGTGAGATAAATATATGCATACAAAGCCACCTGATAAACTGTAAGCCATTTTGTCATTATCATCATTTATAATAATGATCATAATAAAATTCTTCCATAAGCAATCAAGAAAACTTTTGAGATGTAGAAGATTAAAATACCCTAATTCTGGGGAAATTCCAAAAGCAGCAAAAATTCAAATAGAAATATTAAAACACAAATGTTTAAATAGTAAAATTGGCAAAGGAAGATGTGAGTTACAGGAGTAGAGACTCCTAGTGGAGGCACATATTATAGAAGGGTAGGGGCAATTTGGTTTTGGAGCTCACATCTAAATCAATTGCCTGATGCCAAGAGATCACTTTGATATTACTTGTTTTTCCAAAGAACATTTTCTTATACATGCTACTGATTCAAAACAGCAACAGCAAACTCACCCTATGTATATTGTAGCCAATCATTTGAGTATTTCTGCAGTAGCAAAAGGTGGGTGGTAGGTTTCTGATTTCACGCTGCCTAAGTTGAAGACTGTTGAAACAGAGGGCACTTTGTACAACTTCTGGCTTAGCAACACCAGGCACCACACCACTTAGCCCATAATTGCACACCAGTGAGACACAGAGACACGATTATTTTTCTAGGTATGTGAGCTGGTCCCAACATTCCTGGTCTCCATCAGACCCTGAAAATCAAGGCAGATCCGATGGCCTCAGAAGTCCTAGTTTGGTTGTGCTTGCTGTAGTCTGGGAAGCTTGTCACAGTGTGGATATGGAGCTCTTTCATGCTTACTTGACTGCACAAACAATTCAAAAAGTAGCCCAAGTCCGAGCTAATTTTAACCAGTAAATGCATCTTCCAGTGTGCATGACAAAGAGGCTGACATCATGGGGAAATGTATAGAACTGAAGGAAATGAGCTTTGCCCAAAGAAGCTTCCTTAAGACAGGGCTAGATAATAGTGTTGAATAATATTTTTTTAATAAGGCATTGTGGTAAAATAATACATGATCTTTTTTTTCCAGAGAATCTGTACCACCACTTTCCTCTGGAGCAGCTAGTCAGGTGAGCATGGTTAAGTTTGGCTTAAGTCTGATTTTGTGGTACGAAGGGACGTGGGCCTTCACCCACATGGAGGTGGAAAAGCCACAGAAGATGTTTAAGATACAGTGAGCAAACCCGTCTGAATGGAACGGAGGTTTCATGTAGTGGCACAGAGAGGGGCCTCACAGAAAGCAGATGGCACACTCACCGTGCATTCCCTGAGGAGAGTGTAATGACTGCGTTATTTACAATGATGTGAGAGGAGTTAAGTGAAACCAAGGGAAGGTGTTGAAACCTCCTGAGGTGAGCAACAAGAAGGTGCCTCCCCCTTTCCATCTGAGGTGGAAAGTGGAAGGAATCATTGTCAGAACCTCAAGAAAGCTCAAACTGTAGGAGACCACAGCCGAAGAGGACCAACCTCTGCAAACTCAGGAAACAGCCGAGACCCCTTTTTTCCTCCTCTCTGATCTCCTGACTGTGCCTTCACTGAGCAAACCCAACCAAAAACCAGACGGCAAAGGAATCTGCTGATGTTTCCTAGAAAGTTCAGCCTGCTGGTATTCGGAGCAGAATAGAAAATACTGGAGAGGGGAATTGAAGGGACGAATAGAACATATCCCAAAGAGCTGATAAGTTAGATCAAAAGGATACTGGGTGACTAGAAGCTTTCCTCTGGTGGGCTGGGCTGGGGAAGTGTCTATGTTTCCTGTCCATCCCGCTTATCCTGTCACAAGTTTGCTCTGAATCTATTTCCCATTGTCCACATGACAGGTAGCTTACACTGCAGGCCGCAAAGAACTGTGACAAGCAGCTATTCTACAGACGTTCAACAAGAAATACCTAAATCAAGGATTAAGGAGCAAGAATGAACAAGAAATAGGCCCATGGGCAACCTGAAAAGTTCAAAAAAATAATTCTTAGGTATAAAAACATTATTGTTTCTAATCTTGAGTTTTTGAAAATCTTGAGATTTGTGTTAATCCAAATTTTGATTAAATTTTTATTGAACTAATACCAAACTCTGTATTCATTAGCTGAGTAAATATGCTTTAGATTTTCTTTTTCCTGACTCAGCCAGATATTGATCTGAACTATCCAAAAGCTTTCTGAGTCTGAGCAGACATGAGACAGAGAAAAGTATCCTAGTCATTTAATATGGTAGATTCTTTAATGTGAATTTTTTTTTCAAATTTTCTGCTCCTTCTGTAGGTTTTAACATAAGAATGTTGCTAATTAAAGAGCTATCAACCTCTTATTATAATTCATGTTAATAAATACATGGCCACTGGGTGGCTGGCCACTGAGACACAGTGAGACCCAGTCAAGATTCTGTGCACATTCTTGGTGGCTCAGCATACCGTGTTGAGAACAGCTTGTTTTCGTAGAATCCCTGCTTTATTCCTGGCCCTGTTGCCCATAATTATTGTAAATCAGGACTATTTCCTGCCTTCCTGCCCAAAATAGCAGGAAGCATCCAACTCTTTCAACCCACTTTGCTCATGGGCACCACCTCTCTGCAGGGGTTAGGGTTCACTGCCAGGAATTTCAAAAGAGCTGACTCTGTTTTGGTTTCTTATCCAGAACGTAGATTGTGAGCAAAGAAATGAAGCAAGATCTGTAATACATCCAGGGATTTAGAGAAATGGCACAGCTTCAGGCCTGGTTAATAGCCGCGAGCCACTGGCAATATAGAGCTCTTGCTCTTTTCCAGATTCATTGTGGGATCATTTCCAGGTGAGACTTTGTGAGCCTGTGACTAATGGGAAACAATTGGAGAATTCTGGAGTGTGTCTTATGAAGTCCTAAGAGCAAAGAGAATGTTCACTGCCCCTTGGCATTTAATACAAAATTGCACCGAGCCTTCCTATATGCCTCCTCTATGGGTCCATGCTACTTGATGGGGGCATTCACAGCCAGAATACTATTCATGCACAATATGTCTAGCTTCACGTCCAGCCTTTGATAGCCCCTGGGGGTCACTTTATTAAGGAATCCCAGTGCCTAGAATGGACTACTTCTACCTATAATAGTTAACACTAACTGTTATTTATTGTTATTGTTGTTGTTGTTTTTCTTTTTTTTTTTTTGGTTCTGGGCACAATACTAAATGCTTTGTATGCTTTTATCTCAATTACTCTTCACTATAAGCCCACTAGCCATCCCTGTTAACCCCACTGTACAAATGAGAATACTGAGTTTTAAAAAGATCAAGTCAAAGAGCTAGGGTGCTAACTAGGAGGTGCTGTACCAGGAGTGCAAAGTGCATCTTGGCCTGCACCTTGGAGAGGACTCTGAGGGACACAGAATAGCACCATGCATGACAAATAGAAGCATCCCGACCAGACCACCAAATATGGTGGGCAGTCATCTCCAAAGAGGAGGCAGACATTAATATAACTCAAAATCATGCTCTGGTATGAAAAACACACTCCCATCAAATGTACAACCTTTGACCTTGGACAGGGAATCTGCCCTGACTCCTCATCCCTGTTTCCGCCCTTGTGAGAGGGATAGATACCAAGAAACAACCCTTCTAATTCTAACTTCTCTGCTTGAGAATCAGCCTTAAAGAACTAAACTTCTGACTCTTCTGCCAGAGACCCTGTCCTGACCCTAAAATCATAGGGGACCCCAAGTAAAAGGTACTGTTTACTTAAAAGGCCAGAGAAGCCCCAAATTCTACCATAGGAGCCAAAGCCTCACAAATCCCCTTCATCGAGGTTAATCCTTTCATGGAGCACCCATGCCCTTTTACCCTAAACCTTGTAGTGGAGGCAAAGTGTGGACCAAAGGCCTTAAGTGAGATGACTGTCCCCCTCTGAGGTAGCAATGTCACCTCTTCTCTCTTTAAAATTTGAATCTTCTTTCTTTCTTGATAGATGATAGATAGATAGATAGATAGGACATTAGTATTGCATTAAAATTCACTATTTAAACACTTTTATATCTTTTATGCCATTTGACTTAGAACTTTGTGACCATCAGGGTGGCCATAGGACCTAAGGCAGAGGTGGTTGATCCCAGCAGGATAATTTGAGAAACGTAAAAATGCATCAGCTATGTTAAATGTGCTCAACAATTTTTTCCTTATGTCTTCATGCATTTATTTTCATTAATATTTATTAAGCATTTTGTAGGTATTGGCTATGGTGCTAGAGAACAGAGACTGAAAGCAAAACACAGCATGGTACCTGCCCTCAAGGAGACCACAACCTGATAGAAGAAACTGACAAATAAGCCAGCAATGATAGAGAAGATATCAGAGCATTATGGAAACAGACAAGCAAGGATCTCACTCTTCTTGGGAGCTGGGGTAAGTTAGGGAAGGTGTTACGGAGACAGTAAAGCCTGGTGGACCCTGGAAGGGATGAGCAGGCATCAGCATTAGATGCTCTGATGGCAGAGACAAGGAGACACTAGGGCCTGGCAGGCCTGCTCACCACAGTGGGTCTCCTGACTAATAAAGAAGGACTATGGGGCTTTGGAGAAGGGTGCTGCAGTAAAAGCATGAAGGCAGACCTTCTCTGTGTCTCAGATTATCTTCACAGGGCTTTCATTTTTTCCTGAATTCATCAGTTCAACCCCAAGGGATCATAACTCCAATTCCTGGGCACTACTTTGCCCAGCTAAAGGTTCCATTTCCAAAATCCTACTCTGAATATAGTACAAAGTTTGTCTAACCTATTCCTGCCATGTTGTTAGGGATTAGCCCTTTTATAATTTAATCCTTCCACCTGTACCTTAAACTGAATTCTCACTCGTTCCCCATTTTTAATGTTGTGGAAATAGGCTCTTCAAGGATGTTTTGGATATTTGCAAAGGAGACAGGCTGAGGTTCTAGAGAGAAAAAATGTAAAAGCTCTTGTACTGTATATGCTAAAAACGTGGCTTCTGCAATCAACACCCTTATATAACTAGAGTTTCCTAAACAATACCCTAAAGATTTGCAAAATGCGTCAGAGAGAGAAATGAACCACGGCAATTTGGGGAATAGAGTTGACATGTGAAAGTAAAGCACTCCTGCCATTAAAGACTGACATGGTAAAGAAAGCAGGAAGGGGAGAGCCCTAAGTTACAGTGAGGAACCCATGGGTGGTATAAAAAATACTGAAGACGGGGGGATGCGGCAGGCTGTTTACAGGACCTGCACTATAAATGTCCAGTAACCCACCAGGAGAGAGAGCAGTGAGGGTTGTCACAGTACTGGAGGTGAACCAGCTCACATACGATTGGACTGGATGCCTAAAAAGAGGGAGGAAGAGTGAGCCTCTTGGTCAATTCACATAAGTAATAAAGAGAAGGGTCCCGAGTTTCTCTGAAGGAGGCCAAGAATTGGCCGAGGCTTATGTATATAAAGTCAACAGAAATGTATAACACGCCTACTCAGTGCAGAACACCATGTGTAACAGAAGTTTACATTTTGGATTCTCATGGAGAAGTACCAATGAGCTCCCTGACAGGTGCAGAATAAGCAGAATTCTGGGAACTCAGATTAAAGCAAGCAAACATGAAAACTACTTTTTCTTTGAATGCTACATGTTTTTTACTTTATATTGTAATTTTAAAATATATCTTAACATTTGAAGATCAAGACCTAACAAAGTAGAGGTAACCCAGAATGCTTTACTCTTGGTCGTCAAAAATCCAGGATAAGAATCATAACGTTAATATATGTCCCTTAAAAGTTCTAGTAATTTCTTGTTTTTGTTATTTCTTGGGTTTTCAAATAACACATCTTAAAGGCATTCTTTTTAGAAGTAAATGTTATAAAAATTATTTTTGTGTAAAATAAAAATTATACAGAGATTTAAGAGAAGTCAATACAGGGACTTCCCTGGTGGTCCGGCGGTTAAGACTCCGCGCTTCCACTGCAGGGGGTTCGGGTTCCATCCCTGGTCAGGGAACTAATATCCCACATGCTGTGCAGTGCAGCCAAAAAATTAAAAAACTAAAAAAAAAAAAAAACTTTTTTAAGAGAAGTCAATATAATAAGAAAGTAAAGCCTAAAAGGTCCCTACATTTATTCAGTAATTTATAATTTACTTAGAATATTGTGCAGATTTTCTTATTTGATCCCAACCATTTTGTGAAGCAAGCGGGGCAATCTGTATTATCCCCATACTCCAGAGGTGAAACCTAGTTCTCACAGAAGCTAAATGCCATGAAGAAGTTTGACACAGCTAGTAAGAAACAAAGCAGAGGCCACATACCATGTCTGCCGGCCCTTAGTTACCGAACAGCCCAAATGTTGTTGGTATTGTAACACAATATTTAACTAATGGTAAAAAGAAGAATTTGGTTGCTTTTTTTTTTTTTTAATAGATTTATTTATTTATTTATTTATTTATTTTTGGCTGTGTTGGGTCTTCGTTTCTGTGTGAGAGCTTTCTCCAGTTGCGGCGAGCGTGGACCACTCTTCATCGCAGTGCACGGGCCTCTCACTGTCACGGCCTCTCCTGTTGCGGAGTACAGGCTCCAGACGCGCAGGCTCAGTAGTTGTGGCTCACAGGCTTAGCTGCTCCGCGGCACGTGGGATCTTCCCGGACCAGGGCACGAACCCGTGTCCCCTGCACTGGCAGGTAGATTCTCAACCACTGTGCCACCAGGGAAGCCCCGAATTTGGTTGCTTTTAAAATGAAAATAGACAGTTCTGGCCATCAGGTGAAATTCAGTGAAAAAAAAATTCAGAATAGACTAGATAAAGAATAGACTTCAGACTAGATTCAGACTAGATTCAGAATAGACTAGATAAAGCAAAATTCAGAATAGACTAGGAAATCAAAAATGGAAAAGGAAGTTGAATTTACCAGCAACAATGCCAAATATCACAAGGAGTTTTATGGACCATCAGCACACTCTCCCTCCAATCACTTCTGGGTGTGAGCTCCAGGTTAACGTTTTTGATAAGGAATTTCACAAGGTATTCAATATTGTGGTTGCTGTCCTTGACATGAAATTTTGTTAGGCAGAATGTAATAGTGGACTCCACCTTACACTTACTTGGTGCTTTTATAATTTTAAGCCATTTCCACTTGAATTATCTCATTTTATTTTCTTGATAGGTGGTTGGAGTATATAGCATGTGCTATTTAATGGTAGGGCACAGATGCATAAATATCTCAAAATAACTCAAAAAGTATATCAGTTCTGCTCTGCTCTCCCCACTCTCAATATAAACTGTACGCAATTTAGTTCCTTCATGAAACAATAGCTATTACTTATATGGCTTCAGAGAGAAAGCACTTGATGTTCATGTTTATTCATTGTATAGTATTTATTGTAATCATATCAATAAGGCACTGTTTCTATGGGCCAGCTGCATGAGACATGGAAATAGCTTTGTTTCATAACACTCTCTTTGTATTTTTTTGTTGTTTTTATAATGGAATTTTGTTGTATATGGCTCTGAATTCTACTAAGTGCTTCAGATTGAAGAGTTTATTTGCACAACTTATTCCTTCTTTACTTTCCCTGCACTATGATAGTAGTTTATGAAACAAGTCGCACACCAGAATCATTAGTTATAAAGCCAAGGAAGAATTTTAAAGTTTCCCAAGTGATTCTGATGAGTTGCCAGACTTTAAAATGACTGTGCTATGGACATCCTTTTATTTTACCGTAGACTCAGGTTGAATGGTTATATTTTGAGGATTCCATCTGATTATTATTGTATTATTAGAATGAAAGCCTTTCCCCAGACCAAAGTAAAGCCTAATCGCATGAAAACTTCTCTTAGGCTGACTCCCAATGTGTATTCGGATCATTTGATATAAACCAAGTAATAGCCTAGCATGTAAAAAGTACTTAAGATGACAAAAAATTCTTAAATTCCCCTTGTTTAACATCCATTCTTTCCATACACAATTAGTGAATACTGCTGAGGTTAGTACTATGTGCATAAAGATGAAATGAATAGAATGGAGACCCAGCCCTTAAAAATGCAGTGGGAAAATTACAATTTCATCCTGTTGTTAATCCATTCCTCATCACAACTATATTTGGGGATGTTAAAACAGCACATATGAGTGAAAAACCAAGCAAATATCACTCACTGATCTACATCTATAGAATTTCTTGCAGTTCACCCAGGAGGCAGTCACTAAGAAACTAAAACAGATAAACTTAAGGGCATATATGATGCCCAATAGGGCCAGCAAAGGGCCTGTTGAATGCAAAGTCTTGCAAAGTCTCTAGGAAGCAAGAGTAAATTTAACATGGAGCAGTACCCCTCTCCCACCAAAAAAGCTTTGATGTTGCACAATAGTTTGCCACCTAGTTAAATAGTTTTAAATAAAGCTGTCTACAAGGTAGGAAGGCTGTAATCTGTATACAGGCTGCACAATATATTCCAGGTCCACCCCTTGAGAACGTACAGAGAATGATACAAAGCATAATGGCCCTTGCATGGAGTCACGAAACACGATCTCAAAAAACACTGCACATCATGTTAACTGACCCCAGGGTTTGCATTCCTCCCCTTCTCTCTGATCTTTCCCCCCTTTTTTCTCCTCTCTCCCTTTGCTTTGAGCCTTCTGACAGTCAAGTACTTGCACAGTTACTTTGGGCGACAATATGTTATCCGCAGTGGAAATCAGAAGCTTTAATTCAAAAGGTGACCACTCTTGACCTCTGACCCTGGTGCCTCCTACCCTGCTGCTCCCCTCCATTTTCTGTCTCCATGGAACTGAGTAGTCAAGTGGAAAAATGGGAGCAGGCAAAACCTATAGCTATTCATAGACCACCCCACTCCCCTTCGCTGCCCCCCCAAAAAGAGAGAGAAAGATGAATGAAAGTCATTCATCAATAAGCAGGAGACGAAGAAGAAAGCCCTACTGGCTGAGAAGCAAGCTAAGAAGCAGAGAGGGCAAAAGAGGAGGACTGCCAGGAAAGAAAAGGGGAGGAGTAAGGAGCTGGTATGGAGGGCAAGTTGTGAGTTCACGAAAATATAAACCCAGGGGCTGAAAAGCAGCACTGCACATTTCCCTAATCGAGTTAGCTGAAAGGGGCCAACTGTTTCAAAAATGAATGCCTAGGGCCTTCCCTGGTGGTGCAGTGGTTAGGAATCCACCTGCCAATGCAGGGGACACAGGTTCGAGCCCTGGTCCAGGAAGATCCCGCATGCCACGAACAACTAAGCCCGTGCGCCACAACTACTGAGTCTGCGCTCTAGAGCCCGCGAGCCACAACTGCTGAGCCCATGTGCCACAACTACTGAAGCCTGTGCGCCTAGAGCCCATGCTCTGCAACAAGAGAAGCCACCACAGTGAGAAGCCCACACACCGCAACGAAGAGTAGCCCCCGCTTGCCACAGCTAGAGAAAGCCCACGCACAGCAACAAAGACCCAACGCAGCCAAAAATAAATAAATAAATTTATTTAAAAAAAAAAAAAGAACACCTTTTACTTGCGTCACACCTTCGTAAAATAAGAATGCAGCTAAAGGAGAACCAAAGGGAGAAGGCCTGAGCCTCTGGGATTGTTCTTTAAACATCTTGATGGCACCATTGGGAGCCAGGAGATACAGCAGCTGGGACACCTGCTCACAGAGTTGAGAACTGAGACCCTAAAATCTACACTCATCCAGAGGAAATGTTTTTATGTGTCAGAAAGCAAGTGACAGCAGATATATTATTTGTTACACATAGAGTCAATCTTTATTTCAACTATCTTGGCTGAGCAATCTGACGTCCCCAAGATCAAACTGCAACCTAAGAAAGTGGCCCAACTCTGACTGGCCAATGGCCTCACAGTCAACCAACGTGGTAACAGCACAGAGGCTAGAGAACAGAGTATTTCCTCTCAATCTAAGAATGTTAGGTGTGAAGGAAAAACAGCATTAAATTCAGATCAAAACTAGATAGAGTTCAGTGATTCTGCAGCATTCACCATATTTCCTCCTCCCTCACAAGATGTAAACATTTAATAACTTATTAATCATCTATCTGAACACCTGTTTGTTTTTTTCCATGAGTGCCGTCTCTGAGATTAGCACTCCAAAGTAAAAAGTTTTCATTTTATGTGAATCCAAGGCGACGCCACATGCATCCAGATAAAAAAAAGTTAGGGCAAGAAAATGTTTCTGCCACCTGTGATCCATTTCTCTCCCACCAATGGGACATCACCTGCACCCATGTAGCTTGATAAGAACTGTATTTGCGGGAAGCAAAGTCCCCTACTTGCTGACATATTCCAGCTACTTTCAAATAGAAATCTAAAACCATTTTCCCAGAAAATTTGGCATTAGTCCTAAATAACTGTTGCATGTTCCCTAGTTTTTCCATCTGTCAATGATACTTTTCTGACCATCTACGTTTTCTAGCACTTAGGTTTTGAGCATAAGAATACGATTGAAGGAGGTGATGTATTGTGATTGGGGAAAAAAAAAGATGAGGCCGATAGTAACACTGGCAAATTCACACGAGCTCGAGTGGAAATCTCATGAACTTCAAACATACATACTTACCACTGTCAAGGGCAAGGCCCTTGAACATCTCACACAAAATAAGACTAGAGATGAGTGTGGAAGAATCTCTCATAGAAGAAACAATCAGAGGCTCTATTGTCAGTGTTCTAAGCAAGACAGAGACTAACCTGCAGCTAATACTCTTGTGAAGACCCCCTCCCTGCATGGCTCCCTTACCTCCTCCTTTACAATTCTACAGCTTCTCATGAAAAGCCCTGAAATGGGGACTAGAATGCAGAGGCAGAGTGGATTCAGCTCCTTTTGGGCCTCTGCCAGATTCTCATTAGGTCCTGGACATGTGAGCCAATGCTGATTTCCATGGCTGATCTACCCTAAATCTGCCCTTCCTGAAACACTAGGCTTTGTCCTTCCAGTCACCGTCTCTAAATGGGGATTTGGGTGAGAGCAATACCAAGGGGACCATCATTATACACTCATTATTATGAAATTGACGGCTTCTAAGTCTTTCTGGCTGAAAGCTCTGATGGGGTGAGATCAATGGATTGTAGAATCATTGCTTTCCCTGGTAATTCGGGTTACAAATGAGTACTAGAATGGGAGGGAGGGTAAGGAGGAGGATAAAGGAAGAGTGTTTTTCCTCAAATTCACCTCACTTCATGCTGGAGTGAGAGGCCATCTATACTCACGAAAGGCTAATTATATAAATCAGATGCCCTGGCTGAGTTTCCAACCCCCTGGGAGCAGGGAGAGCTAGGAATAAATGAGGTCTTCTGCAAAATGAAAGAAACCCTTTGAAAAAATGCCAAAACCAATGGTTATACAGCTTAACTCACAATTTTTTTATAGAAACAGAAAAATCTGGACCAAGGATAACAAAAATAGCTGAGTTTTCATCTTCCAGCAGATTTGGAAATGTACTCTGAATTTATTTACCTCCTTGCTAGTATGTACTTTACTTTGCATCGCTAAATGTGACAACTCCTGAGATGCTCAGATATCTAAATTCATCCTCAAAATAATAGCTGACTTTTGTTTTAGGAAGATCACATTTGTGTTAGGATGCCATGATAAAAAGCCATTGTTCAAGTAGCAGAGCTAAATAAGGTGGGAAAAATCATAGCAGTAAGAAAAAGGGATCTAGACGTTTAGTTCTGGCTTTACCACTTGCGAACATGCAATCTTGGACAATCACTTCACTTTTCAAGGCTTCAGACTCCCCATATGAAAATAACTGGATTGGTGTACACTAGCACCATTTGGTCTATGATGTCGCACATGCCACAAGTAGTCAACACTCAGAGGAGCAGCTAAAATTCACCAGCTATCAATGGTGGACATGTCAGTTACTTTGAACATAAGAGTTAAAGTTTGGGCTTTGGTGGATGTTGACATTTCCGTATGGTTAGTCTTAGCTTCCATGAAAGTTCATTCCTTTTCCTGTCCCAACTCACTGATACTGCATCCTGCTGGATCCACTGAAGTACAGCATCTGAGAGCTATTTAATTCCTGACAATGTAAATTCCTTTTTAGGGCAGGACAGGAAAGGTACCAGGATTCCCAAACCTGGTACCTGGAAATTACTCAATATATGTCTGTTAGAATAAATCATTACATAAATGTATGAATGGAAAGGCCACTTAAATATTTTAAAGAATGCTTCTAACTGGATGGAGAGCTGACTTGCTCATACTGATTTTTCTTTTCAAACAATCCATTTTTTATAATTTTTATTTCTGACCAGACCAATGCATTAAAATTCACGCTTGCCTGATTAAGAACTCAGACTAAACATACAGGCGTAAATTTTCAAAATCATAGTTATCCAGAGATGAAACATATTATTGAGGCCATCTGGTCTTTCTCCTTTTAGTTTTCAGAGGTAAGAGGCTAAGAGAGATGAGATGAAATGTCTTGCTCAAAATCATGTAATCATAGTAGGACTGTGGTGGAGCTGAAACCAGGACCCATATTTTAGGATACCTAAGCCAATGGTCTTTCTATCATGTCATATCCTGATTCTACTAAAAGTTTCTCTTATTTGAATACAAACAAACACAATATAAAATGTATACATACTTAATATATGTGTATATGTAAGATTTGCTCTGTTCTTCATAAGTGAGAAACAGCTTCACCTGTTCATGGAACCTCTAAACTATCTAGGATTATGTTTCCTGTCCTCTTTTCCCAAAGGGAAGAGTTACAAAATCCCTACTGAGGACATGCTTAGATCTTAGCAATCCTACTCCCTCTGACTTGCTTTTCTTACAGGCTGTAAAATCTTTTGTCCAGGGGGAGGAAAAACCATCCCTTACTGAACCAATTCATTGTTTGTCATTATAACCTTTATCCCCTGAGTCCTGCATGGCTTTGGAGGCCCCAAAATTGATTACTATTCAAAAGTCATAAATTTTGTTCTCTTTTCCTATCATCTGCTATATGTGTTCTCTCTTGAGGGTTGCATTATGGTTTTGTCTAGCAACTCAAATGAAGAAGGGATATAGGGAAACTGGATTTACCAGTAGGAAAAAAAAATCAGCACAGAACTATTTCTTCTATTTCACATCATTACTTCATAGAAATACATGCATTCTTAGGTACAGTCCTACATCCTACCAGTGGTGATCAGATTCTCAAATCAGTTGACCAAAACCTGTTGAAACCACTAGAAGGATTAACCATCTGCTTTCTTTCCTTTTCATGGTAGGTTATGCCAAACTGCTGATGAGTTTGGGGTTCAGAGCTTGGTAAGGCAAATTTTTGTTGAAGATATCACAAAAGGGACTTCACTGGGGTGATCTGGTCATGATCACAGTTTATATCCTAAGATAAGAGAAGATTAAAATCTTTGCAGAAAACAGAATGACCAAGGATAAGATGCTCCTGACCCAAACTCCATCTCGCCATCTCTCTCTAGGACATTCCCCAGGTTCCATGGAACTGAGACACTATTCTAGGAACTATAGAGATTAGGGAAGAACAAGAAGGTTTGAATCAACTGGCTAACTCGAGATTTACTGGATTACCCTGAATTGTCTGAGATGGATATTTTGCTCCCTAACAGGCTCAAGTGGAAATTGTTACCTCTAAACCTGAGAGGATGACTTTTTCTGTTAATTCAAATGGCCCAACGAAGTTGGGACTGAAAGATAAAGAGGATGGGATCTAACATAGACATTGAAATGGATCTGAAAGCAAAGAGGGTAAGTTGGGTACAATTTCTCTGTGAACTGGGTGGTCGGGATGCCCGAGGAAATGGGTTTATATCATCCATTAGCCATGTCATACAAAGATAGATAGACCTGATTTTAAGATACAGGTGGCAATTCTGAAGCTCTAAGAAATCTATTAAAACTATCAGACATTGGCAACATGGGAGAAGTGTGATGTTTTCTGGTTTGAAGGACAGGATATTAATTATTGTCTATTTTGGTGCCAGTAGTTTTCAAAGCCAATTTTAAAATTATACAGTTTTAATCATTCTACAGTGAAAAATGAATATAAATTAGGGTGTGCAGCAATGAGGCAGACAAATAAATCCATCCATTTCTCTTTGAGGAGTCTCTGCAGTGTACATTTCTTAGGACAGTTTTACTTGCTTTTCTACCAATGAAAGAGAGAAGGGTAAATGGGACAGGAAACCAGGCAGTGCAATGCCTACTAAAATGAGAAATGGAAGATGCTTGAAGATAAACTTGTCTGGCTTGACATCTTGTCTGGGTGGTTTGTTCTGCCCATTTGCTTTTTTTGCCTGATGCTAAGCTGAAATCTCTACAGTTTCTGAGACATACTCTTTATCTCAGCTTTCAAATTCAGTTTAAATACCTACCTTTTGAAAGATTGTTGCTATTTATTTTTTTAACTACTTCCCCATCCCTCCCTCATATTTAATGAAAAATAGAAGCTGTTAACACAGGGGAGATTTTAAAAATCTGGTCCAAGGGCAGACAAAAACGTAAGGTAAAAAGAGAGCTAGAAAATTATATTTGTTTTTTAATAAAAATTTTAAAATATTGAATTTTAAGTAGAGTCATACTGTAACTTACTGTAAAACAAATGTGTAAAACATAAATTATGGAGTAAAGGAATTAGTTGATATTAAAACTAATTCACTTACTTTTTACCTACCTCACAAGGTTGTTCTGAGAATCAAATGAAAAATCAAAGATTGAGCATAATAAAAATGCTGAGATAATTTTATACTGTGGTACATGTTATTTATACTATGATATTGTTACAAAATGCTTCTAGGTATTTTACCACAGGTATTTTAGTAACACTCTCTCTTTTTCTCCCTTTTGGTTACCCATCCCTCACTCATCCTGCTGAAGCCAATAATCCTCCTGGTCACCCTCACTCCCCACTTAGGTCTCCAAACAGACTTCTTCAAGAGTCATCTGACTTGTCTATCTCCCAGTCCACATCACATGTTGTCTTGTTCCACACCCACCCCAACCCTCTTCCAAGAAGCAGAAAATGAAAAGCAAAAAGCAGAAAGAGTAACAAAACCAAACAATTTTTTTGAAGAAAATTATATTTCCCAGCCCATCTTAGAGCTGTTTTGCAAGTGGTTTAGGGAATTGCCAGTCCAATGCACTCATAAGAGACTTTGGGAATTAAGTCATGAGGGGACAAAGGTAAAGGGTGTGGTATCTGGTTTGTGGGTGAGGATTATGACAGGACAACTTGATTCTGGAGACAGTAGCTCTGTTATTTGCCTAGTGGTTTAGCCAGAAATCCTGATTCCCTTCCTTCCTGTTTGTGACAGAAATGGTGTGATTCCTGAGTAGCAGCTTCCTGAATCTTAGTTTTTTGATTATGACAAAGGCAGCAACTCCTATAGTGACCCAGCTATGCAGTGTGTTTTTAAGAGTCATTCCCAGGAGTTCAACCTAGAATCTATTTCTTCAGCTCTCTCAATAATTGTGGGAACTATCTCTACCCCTTAATCAATCTCTCACTGCTTAAACTACCCAGATGGGATTTTGTTGTTTGCAACTAAAAAAAGATTTTTTTTAAACTGACCTAAACTCACTCTTTCCCTTGTCAAATTCTGCTCTCAGCCAACCCTTCCATAACTGTCAAAGGATGAAATAAACTGTCACTAAGATTTTTTATTTCAATTCACACACAAGAACTATTCTGAAAATTTACAAGCAAGTATAAATCTTGCCTCTATCTCCAAAAAGATTGAAATCTAGTATACCTCAGATATCCTCTTTGTTTGGATTGAGAAGCTTCATTTAATCCACTTAGGAACCCAACAAGAACCCATATCCTCTTGGAACATAACCTCTTCTTAGCATTGGATGCTCATCATGCGTGGTCTTACTGGACTGGCATAGATGTAGGTTTATTATTCAGCCTCTTTCATTTAGCTGCTGAGAAATCACATTAGGAAGGCAGAAGAAAGTATCTATTTTGGAGTCATTTAAGCAGAGCATTAAGCTATACAACAGAGCCAAAAATTTCAGAAGGCTATATGATACCCTAAAGATAGAATCCCAAGACAGGCCCACTCTCTAGAATAGGGTCTACTTTGAGTACTCTATTAATTAAAGCAGGTTCAGCATTATCATGACTTTTTATTCTCTTCTATATTTATTGACCTACTTTGTTCCATGTCTTAGGGCATATAGCAGAGATGAGAGTCACCATTGAGGAATCTATTGTGAACAGAAGACAAACATGTATAGAGATATTAGTAGCACAATGAAAAGATGGCATTGTAGAAGTAAGTAAAAAGTGCTATAAGAATACAGACTCAGTCTCAGGAGATTTGATAGGCTTAGAAGTCAAGGAAAATTATATATACATGAATGTGCAGTATACATTATACCTATTTTTATGTTCTCTTAGGTCCAAACCCATCCTTCTATATGCTGCTTTGGGATACTTCATGATTCCTTAGTGTTTTGTTTGCAGTTACCTAGTTAATAACTTTATATATAGTTAACCAATATTTATATTCATTCTCTCTTAAAATAATGTGTGGTTTTTCTCATGGCTGGTCCTGATTGATACAGAAATTGACAGGTATGAAACAGGGAATCAGAGCCTCATAGATGGTATTTAGGAATTGGTTTGGTTGTGTCCTTAGGTTTGAACACAGTGATGGGCTCCATGCCAACGGAAAATAGGATGCTAATAATTATGCAATGCAACGGCATCACAGTTAATCAAATGAACACCTGTGGTTGATTGTGATAAAGTGCCTACTGAAGAAAGTGCCTTGAGAGCCCAGATGGCTGATGTTCTTGACCACTGTGGCAGCCATGATAACTGTGAGGACCGTGGTGTGGGCTGGATTCTTCTGAGTACTCTGCAGTGATTAGAGAAAGAAGTGGCAAGCTCAAGTCTAAATTCTTATCAATCACAAATCACAAAAGAGAAGTTATGTGGCATCCCTAAAAGAATCTCTTATCTCTTGTAACCTCTGGGCTGACATCTCTGAAAATCAAACACAACATTTAATGGTGTGTGTTACAGAATTACAAACTATGTTGAAGTCACAGCTTCACCAGGCATCTAATGTTCAAGTCAGGACATTGGGAAGTAGAGTTCCTGATATTTGAAAAGGAGAGATCTAGCTGGACTCAGACAAAACCCAGACACTTAAACCCCTGAGTTACTCTGAATTTCCCTCTAATACTCATTACTGACAGCCTAACCTGGAGCCAACTAGCAAAACAGAAATGTGTCTGCAGGGTCGCGACTCCAGCACCACAGGGTAGACTGTAGAAGGGTAGGTTTGGAGCTGAGAGACAAGAGTCTGGAACAAATGTGCAGCTCAACTGTATAGTGTGAGAGGTAGCATGACGTACCAGAAAGACCTAGTTATGACGTTCTGTGATCTTAAGTAAGTCTCTGCCTTTGTTTCTGCATTTGCATATTGAAAAGAAAACATTGGACTAGATTGGTAGTTTAGTTCCACTTTTGTTTTGAGTAGCAAAAACCTCTTATCAAGTAAAACCATGTATAAAACTCTACTATATAAAACATATAAAAATAAGCTGCTCTGATTATATTTTGTACCCAACTGGGGGACCTCCTCTTGCCCACTGCATCCACCCTGAGGTACCTCTTCAGGGCCCTAAGGCTCTACTGAATACAGTCAGTAAACCTCTCAACAGGATAATCTCTCAAGATCCTTCTTATTCTAAAGGTACCTGATTCTGAGATTCTTCATGTCTAACGTACCTTGTTCTTAAACTGCAGTCTCTGACCAGCAGCATCATATCACTGGAGACTTGGCAGAAATGAAAATTGTCAAGGCGCTGAACTCAGACTGCCTGGGTTCACATCTCAGTCTCCCCACTCACCACTCTGCACCCTGGGAGCAAGGAGCTTACCCTCTGCTTTCATTTCCACCCCTGGAATTTCCATCCGGAGAGCCCTTCGTAGGAAGGAGGGAACTCAAATAACATAAGAAAATCCCTTGGGAGGACAAACAAGTCAGGTTCCTGAGAAATTCAGAGTGAGGCACTTCCATAACTACATATGTCAGGTGACCGCATGGAAGAAACCTTTATAACGACAGGCCAAGGTCACCTCACGTTAATAAGAGAGGTCTCACGTCTTTCAAACAGGAGGGAGCTGATTTCCAAAATGACCAATGGCAGATACCAAAGGATCAAGAGGGCCCAAAAGAGAATGGAAAGCACTTTGCTGTAGACACTGGCTGGCAATTCATCAAGAGCAATAAGCAGGGGCACTAAAGCCCTAGGGGGGGACATGGGGTCTCAGAGGGGGTTCCCAAAGCATCACCTTTCCTACAAATTAGCCAGCTGCCAGATTTGGTAAATGTCGTAAATCTCTAAGAACACGGCTGCACTCATGAGGTAACCCAGGTGTGTGGCCACGGAGGATGTTGGAATATGCAAGGCCAGCACTGCCTGTGTGCCAAATGGGTCACAGCCGCCCCTCTGTGCACAAGTTTCCCAGGCCCCTTAGTGGAACTGCTTACAATTAACTGCTTTGTCTGTCCCCAAGCCCGCCTCTCTGTTGGACATGGGGTTCCTCTCAGGTTGGTGGTCTCTCTCTCTCTCTCTGTCTCCCTCTCTCTCTTTATTTCCACACATGCATGGCAATCTTAATCAGAAATCACATCAGTCCCCTAGAGCTTTTCTGAGACTATGTTAGCGAATCCATCACTTAGGATGTCAGGCTTGATGAAAAGAAGCCCTGGGTGAGTGGGGAGGGACCAGAGGGCTGGGAATGTGGACGCAGGCTCTGGGTGCTCTCCTCGCACTGGCCTTCGGGTCTGAAGTGCTTTCACCATCCTGGCCTCTGGTATCCTCAGCTCAGGGATCAGAATGTGATTTTTAGATTTTTTCCCATGTGGTTATGGAGAATATCATAAAGGTTTGAATATCAAAAATTTTATAAACGTCGAAGTACCTCCAGCATCATACTTTCTTCTTTAAACTTCCTAACAGAGCAGTGGGTGTGAAAATGTGGGTAAAGAGTACGAGAGGAGTCCCAGAGGTCCCCAGTGTGGCAATCGCGGTGGCCCAAAACTCCTGACCACATATGCGGGAGTCTCAACTTTGGGAAATCCTGTAGGCCTTGAAACTTCACTGACTTTCTTTCCATCCACCAGAAACTTCAAACTGTTCCTGTCCCACACCAACAAATGCAGTAACAGATAACCATGTGTGTCTTTTCTTTCTGTCTCTGGATTTTATAGGGCCTTACTGAAAGAATACCTTAATTAAATACAGTACAATAATTATATGTAGAACAGTGATGGCTTGCAGGGTACTGTGCTATATTTAAAAAGATAGGCAGAGTCCCTTCCTGTCTTTGCAGAGAAAAGATGCATCAACACACACTGAGTGGTATAGGACCTGCGAATAAGGGCTGACATGAGTAAGTACCCTAGTAGCTCAAGGAGTGGATGTTGAGCTTGGCCAGAAGGTTTAAAGAAGATTTCCTGGATAAAATGGACTTGAGCCTTTCTTCACAAGAAGCAGTCTAGTGCAGAGAGCCCACTGGAGATGAAGGTATGAAATAGACCAAGAATTTCAGCACCTCACATTTCCCATGCTGGCCCTGCTAGTAATTCCAGCAATTCCAGAGGCTTTAAAGCATAGAAATGAGTTCTTTTTTTTTTTTTAACATCTTTATTGGAGTATAATTGCTTTACAATGGTGTGTTAGTTTCTGTTGTATAACAAAGTGAATCTGCTATACATATACATACATCACCGTATCTCCTCCCTCTTGCGTCTCCCTCCCACCCTCCCTATCCCACCCGTCTACGTGGTCACAAAGCACCGAGCTGGTCTCCCTGTGCTATGTGGCTGCTTCCCACTAGCTACCTATTTGACATTTGGTTCCTTTATACAGCATTTTACCACATGTGGCTCCACATTAAATATTAACTTTTATATATTTTACATCTATTTTTATGTTTTTTGGTATAAAAATATATTTTATACTTATATTTTATGTTACATGTATTTTAATATAACATATTTTGTGTAACATACATTTTATATTTTGGGCTCATGATAACATAATTTTTAGACAACAAATGGTAAGCTCTAAGTTTCATTTAACCTTGTGTTCCATTTCAGAGACCTGACTCACAGATGTGTGTGCTATGACTGAATGAACACATGAGTGAGCAGCATCCACAGACATCTCTGAGTGGAATGCTTCCTCTCCTTTATCTTTCAGGGCGTTCATTTCATTCACTGTGAGTTTATAAACGGCATGGATTTTGGAGTCAGACAACCAGAGTTCAAATCCAGCCTTTGCTCATCACCTGGCTGATGACTTTCAGAAATCTACTTAACCTTCCTAAGACCTCGGTTTCCTTATTTGCAAAATGGGATAATAACCCTTCAAGTGAAATAAGGTATTTGAAAGCAGTAAGCATAGCCCTCAATACATAGAATTAACTTCCCCTCCATCAGCACCCAAGTTTCTTTGTTCTCTGGCATTTTAGGGACTAGTGTCATTGTCTTTCCCTTTTACCTAACTAAAGGGAGAAGCTTCTAATCCCCCTATCTACCCACCTATCTATTTCTCTATATATCCGTCCCCCCCACTAATATCTAAGCTATGTGAGTTCTGGAGTAACACACACACTAGCTTTCAGATCTCGCCTACTAACCCAAAGACCTTGTGCTTTACTTAGCAACAATTGTACTTAACAACTCTCAGCCTCAGTGTTCTCATCTGTAAAATGGGATTCATTAGTTTCCATTCTTTATAGAATTATTGTAAGGATTAATTGAAGTCATTTACATAAAGGATTTATCAGAGATCCCAGCTCAAAAAATGTTAGCTATTGCAAAGGTTAGCTTTTTCTCCCTTCCATTTCCTCTCAGGAAGCTTAAGTCTCTAGAGGGCATGAGCTGAATACCCATAACCTGAGAGTTCTTTCTTGAGTATTTCCTTAAAACTTGACATTGAAGCAAAGCACTCCCAGGGACTGAAAAAAAAAAACATCTCTGTCATTTCACTGAGACAGCCACTCTCCTCACAGAGCTCACAGTTCCTTTTTTGGCTGTTCAGCTTCCTCTGTAATCACCGAAAGCTCAGGATTTCTCCCCTATAGGGTTTTGTTTTCCATTTTATCAGAATCTGACTGAGATCTCAGACTGTTTCTGGGCATCCACAAATGGTATTCAAACCTGCCCAGAAGAGGAGAAGGACAAACTGCCAAGATCTCAGGACTCAGAGGCTGGGCGCAAGGCCTGAGTTATCTTGCTGATGTGGGCAGTGCCTGCTCCGTGGTCTCCAGCCTCTCACAGCTTTGCTAGGACTCACTGACTCTATATTTTTCTACATTGAGGTTAGGGTTTAAGTGACATCAAAGGGTCAGAGGGAATGTTAAGATGGCCTAGGTCACTGTTTCAATCCATACTCAATACTACTGCCCTCTTTGATACCCCCCGGATACATAGTCCACTAATTAAGAATCTGCATGGACGAGTTCCCGTGACATTCTAAAAGGCAGAAAACAAATCCCTCCCTTTTTCCAGCTCTGAAATTCCCTTGCACACATGTATACATATGCTCGACATGTGCTTGGAAAATACAAACACATGCATTCATATCTAAATGACAACCACTGAGCATCCTCAATTTTATTTTATTATTATTATTTTATGCCATGGGTGAATAAGATAGTCTTATTATTTCTTTTCCTATTCACCTTTCATCATAATTCACCCACACACTCACACACAGCCCTTTCCCATGCTCACACTCACTCCTCACTCACCTGATAGAAAAAATAAAAGCCATACGTGGGGTCTAAAATCTCTTTTTAAAGCAGAACATTTTAGTGTCCAATTTAAAATGCAAACTGTATTTTCTAACTATTCTGTTCTGCTGTTTTCCTCTTAGAGTTTAATATCTGGCCCTTGCATTAATAAATATATATTTATTATAAGATTATGAACACTTTTACTCCATATACAACTTAAAGCTATGGCTGGGAGAGATTTTTAAAAAAAGGAAAAAACTTCTGGAATGTGTTTAGATAGGAGAAAGAGAGCTAAAACAGGAATCAGGAGTACTGTAGAAAAAAAAATATGACGCTGGACACTGAATAGAGAAAAGTAAGTAAACTTTATAACATCGTGGGGTTTTCCCCAAGTTTGCATCATCCATTTTCTCTTGATTTTCTGACATTAGCTTGTCAATTGAATTTCATTCCTAACAGCAGTAGCCTTACACAAACCAGCACTCTGGCCTCTCTGGGGCCCTGCAGCTCATTGTCAACCTACCCCACAGGAGACCTTGTTATTCCTCTTTAGAGGTCTGAGTGTGATGGTTATTCATTTCGCAGAGCAAGCTGGGATTGGGGGAACCCTCTGTGTTAGAACTTCTGGCTTGATTTTCTGCAGACTCAAAGTCAGCTCTGAGGTGAACTGTATGCGCTGTGGCTCTGTAATGAGCATTCAACAATGTGCTTTGTGTCCACAGGTGTCCCATTCAGAGCATCCAAGCTAATGGACAGTTAAGGAAATGACCCAACAGCTGGCAGGCCTCCCCTGCTGTTGCCAATATTGTTTTCATGCTCCAGGCGGTGCTGAATTATAACACACGCGCAGCAAAACTAGCACAGAAGGCCCACGCCCACCAAACTCTAAGGTTAATACCACATATCAAACTGGCTTCGGGCAGCCTTCTACCTGCTCACAGCTTGACTAAGAATCAAAGAAATGTTTGCTTGGCAAGAAGATAATCCTCTAAACCAAATTTGGCTTGAAGTTGTTTGGCTTTAAAATAGTTTTTAAACTATTCTCTCTCTCTCTCTCTCTCTCTCTCTCTCTCCATATATATATATATATATATATATATATATATATATATATATATGTATATGCATATATATATACACATATACATGTATATATACACATATATATTTTATTCCTACTCATATATTATGAATATATGAATAAGAATGAAATGAATATATATTCACAGTTTCATATTTCACCACCTAAAAAGATAACCCCATGTCTTTGTTTATGCCCATGTGCTAACTACAAAATTCCTATGGCAGTAATGGCAGTATTTCTCTTGTCATTAATAGTGCTTATCACTGATGCCAAGTTCTTACATGATGGATGATAAAAAATGTTTTACATGTGGATTTGTAATTTCTCTATAGCAATAGTATTTTTGCTAGGTATTTACTAAAGCTTGAGCAACTTTTTTAATGAACATTAGCATATGGTTCCCTCTCCTTGTCTAAACCCTATTTAATATTCATTTCTCAGTTGAGATACAGCCACAGCCTTTGGAATTCAAACATATGATCCCAGATTTAAATACATGTAATCAGTAAACATAAAATATTGTTTAATGCTTAAGTCTTGAGTTAAGGTTCTATTCATAAATTTATTATTAGAGTTTTTATTTGTTTTTTTTAAAACAGACCATACGGGACTAAGTAAAACAGTATGTTTAACATTAATAACTGTTTAATTTTCATAAATATATTGTACTTCAAGTTACAGAATAAGAACTTTAGACTTAGTTATTGAAATTGTATGAGATAACATTTTAACAGTTGTTTTTATCCCTGCCCAGGAACAGAAAAGAATTTGGTGGAAACTCAGTAGGCCTTTCCTGATACTCTCCTCCCTAAACCATCCCTCCTTCCCTTGACAAGCACAATCATTCTCCATCTAACTACCCTGTTTTATTTTCCTCATAACTTACCATTAACTGAAATTGTGTCTACTTATTTGGGTCTTCATTCATCAAGAATAAAAGCATGTACCCTCTACATTTTCACCCTTGTGTTGCCGTGTAGTATAGTATGTGGGCATCCTATAAATATTTGATGAGTGAATAAATGGGTAGATGTTTTCATATATACTCTATTTTAAAAATACAAAATATATAATCTCATATCATTATTTCTCAAAAGTGATTTATAGACAGATATATACAGGCAGTCACTGCTTTACACAGAAGTGTGAGACAATAAAAATGGTCACGTAAAGTGAAACCATGGAAAGCAACCTTAATAATCATTGGGAATAGTTATGATTGTTCCTTGAGCTTCAAAAATCTTTTGCCAAATCATTAAAAAATCTTACTATCAGAGGTAAATGTATAGGGAAATAAAGAAATATAGCAAAGCTCATACTTATTTAGTATACGGTAACTTACAACATTAGAAATGTTAAGATTTAAAGTGTTTCGTTTTTTTTGTAAAATACTGATCAAGACTACTTTGAACAGCTTGCTTTCTTTTTCTCACTGTGTAAATTACAATACAGAGTGAGCATCTTTTCTATGCCTTGGCCAATTGTCATATGCCTTTCTAGGTCTGGATTGGCCTCTGACGTTTTATTCTTCATGCTTTCAACATCTTAAAATATACTTGAGAATTCCATTAAAGTGAGTTTCTTGCCAGCATCAGTCCCTTTGGGACATGTTCATCCTCTTTGTTTTCTCTGCCTTCCTCATTTATACAGACAAGCGTGGCTCCACTAAGTGTCTTAGGATGCGTAATGCAGAGCCTCTCAACTGGCAGCAGTGTCAACGTTCCCACCTACAGGTATTTCTTTGCTAACTCCATTTATGTTTCATTTGAATTTCACTTCCAGTGTTAAATCACCTCTCATTTCTTGCCTGCACATTCATTTCTGTTGGCCAATTTCTTCTTTAAATTGTCTGTTTTTGAAAAATGTCATTGGGTTTATACTGGGAGACAACGAGGCAACAATACTCCATGCTTCACTGTCTGTGCATAAAGTGAATAACAGATGCAGAGGGACCAATGATGGGCAAAGGATGAAGGAAGTGATGTGACTGGTCACTGATTAGAAAGCAAATCTGTTAATTATGGAGTGATTTGTGGACTGAGGAGCTAGCAGTTTAATTTGTACTTTATGCAATTATTTATAGTTAATATACTCAAATTTGAACCATGCTGCTGGGGAAGAGGTGCTAATTAACTAAACCGTAGTAACAAAAATTCATGCACATTGGAACCGTGCAAAGCAAAAACTGCCTGTAATTGAAAGTACCATTGCTCTCCCAAACTTTCATATGACTTCTATTTCTATGTATGAGAGAAGCTACTTTAGAACCGTGCAAAATCGGGTTTTTACCCTCAGAAGTCATGTATTAAAAACAGAGGGATCATACTTTCCTTATTGCCTTTCCCTGAGGAATAGAGAGCTGTAGATTTTTGGTTATTGCGTAGGTCAAAGAAAACAAGATGTTGTAATTGTACTACTACATATTTGCATGTATTAGCCAGGATCAGAAATGCATAAATCAGTGGTTTTCAGACTTCATCATGTGTTAGAATCACCTAGATGGATTATTAAAACACAGATTGCTGACCCCACCCTCAGAGTTTCTGATTTAATAGGTTTGGAGTGGTACCTGGGAATCTGCCTTTCTAATGAGTTCCTAGGTGAAAGTGATGCTGCAGATCAGGAACCACATTTTAAGAACCACTGACTTAAGCACATTCAGAATCATGAAGAGAAAGAAAAGAATCGGGAGACTGAAATCTGGCAAGAGCACAGAAGCTAAATCAAAGTGCTTTGGGTATCTTAGACATCCTTTATTTTAGGCTTCTAGTTTTACAATTAAGGAAGTGGAAGCCTGCAAAATTCAAATTATTTAATTCAAATACAAAATTAACCAGACTTAGAGTCTGGTCTAAAACCTAGAATCTATAACCAATACTTTCTGGAAGATAGCTAGCACCATAAGAGACCCTATTCTTAATAGCTATAAGGTGAAACTATGACACACACACACACACACACACACACACACAAAGAGTTTCTCAAACTTTGCTGCATATGAAATGGCCTGGTTAAAAATAAATATTCTGATTAATTAAGGTTCTGATTTCAAATGGAGGATGCAACTCCATGAGATCCAAATGCATGTGAACTGTTCTTTAAGAAACTGCTTTAGAATTGTGTAAGCCAATGTTTTAAAGCACAGAATCTATACACAGGAGAGAACAGAATGCCAACTTTTTTTGGAATTAATTTTACAAAACACTTTTACAGACTATGAAAACTCCCCAAACTATCCTATGAGGTAGATGAGGCACCTTCTTGGAGAAACCTTGGTCAAGCCTCCTCCATTCTAGAAGCTTCCTTTTCCTCATCTGTATAGAGGTAAAATTATTAAAACTGATCTCATACAATTGTTCTGAGGATTAAATGAGATAAAATATATGAAGGCTATTTGTGAAGGGAAAAATATTACATGGGTGTTAGTTGTTAGCTTCATTATAGAGAAGCCTAAACAGGATATGATTTTTTTTAATATCAAGTGGAGAATCTGCAGAAAAAAGATTCTGAATTGTATTACAATAGGCTCATCCTGGCAGAAGCTTACTTATTGGTCAAAGGAACCAGAAGAGGTAAAACCTCTGTAAAATCACAAGACATCACCCTTCACAGGCCCCAAATTACCTGGAACAGGACTTGGAGACTAAATCCTAATCTGGAACAATAAAAAATATAATATATCCTAGGCTCAATGGTTTTCTTAGAAAACATCTTGTCTAATCTCTGTCCCCAAGACATTTCCTGCCTCTTCTGACTCTCCAATGAACTGGGGATTGGAAACCAGACAGTTTTGACTTCCCAAGCTTTCTTTTCTTTTAGCAAAGCTGAAAGAATAATTTTTAAGGAAGGAAAATGAAAATGATCCATTTACCTCAACTCTGCCCTCACTATGAAGGAAGATCCTGGAACTGGAGAAAGAAAATATCAGAGAGGGAGAAAGAGTCTGCCTTCCCGCAGAGTGTTGAACATAAGACACTTTCTCCCTTTGAGGGCCCATCACTTGTTTTTCTCCACATATTTTAATCAATATTCGTTGAGCCATAACAATCTGGCTTCCACGGTCACTCTGGTGTTGAGTTTCATGAGTAACTACTTTTTCCACTGGCTGCAGAAGTAATGAGTCTGTACATGCTGGCAGAAGATCATTCCCTTGAGCAAAGCAAAATCAGCAGTTTCAAGGGAAGTGCGGGCATCTCAGTGTGGTGATCAGCCCACATCTAAAATGTAAACAAAGTACAGAAAGCAACTCACAGGCCAACTGATCTCTTTTGGAAGGTGTGGCTTCAAACCATTCCATGCGCATGTGAAATGCCTAGACCTCATTACAGAGTTTTCCTGAAAGCTGATGCATCCAAGGAAACCTTAAATTAAGGAGCAAAGTAATAACATATATTCCCCAGAAAACTGTTAACACAGCCTTGCCTCATTCTAGCAAAAGTATGTCGCAAGATCTCTTGAGGAGGAAGGTATAGTACTGAGCTCGGGGATTTGAGTTAGATGGGAGCCTGGTCACCACCATCCACCACATGCCTGAGGCTCCTTCTCATGAAAAGGTCTCCTAGACGTTGAGGGTGCCCATGAAGGTCAGAGACCTGAGAAGCCTGAGTCCGGCTCACACTGCGTTCTGAGGATAATCCAGTCTCTCCACAATTCCTTCTAGCCCAGAACACTCCCCTCTTCCCCCCATATCAGCTCTTTTCTCTAGATTTCTTCCATCAGTGGCACTGGAATTCTTTCAAATTGATCAACATCTCATTTTTCACTACCCTTTCATGCCCCTACCTTCCATCCTAACATCTAGACTTCCATCCTAATGTCAGATAGCTTTTATTTTCCTTTGTAGTGTCTCCAGAAAGAATTCCTCCTAAGTACCTACTTATGTCAAGGCATCAGAAATCCATCCATCCATTCATTTATTCATTCTTTCAGACATTTGGTATCATGCAAAGCATTGGGCTAGTTAAGTAGGGGAGAGACGGTCATTTAAAATAACTGCTATATGATAAGAATGAAGTCAGGATTCACACTCTTGTCTCTACCAAGAACTCCCACTCTCCCTTATCTTTTTCAGTCTTTAAACACAAGTCAGGAGACACTTCTTCCTGGAAGCCTGCCCTGAATCCACCCCCAGCTGAATTAGGTGTCTCTCTTATGGGCTTTCAAAAGTGCCTGTCTAGATCATTGCACTGATATTGCATCCATTTGCTGTTGATGTGCCTGGCCCCCAACTAGACTGTGCGCTTTAAAGACAGAGACTGTGTTGTATTCATCTCTGCATTCCTAGTACTTAACATAGAGCCCAGTAGACTGTGCTCATTGCATATTTTTGAATGAATGAATGAATGAATGAATGGATAAAAACTATGAAAGAAAAATCATAGAAAGTTGTGAAACAGAATAAGGAATAAGTATTCATTTTTAACTAGAGGAATGAAGACAATTTTCATGGAGGAGATGGTATTTAAGCAAAGCACTGAAGCGTGAACAGGATTTCCAGAATTTGGAAAGATCAAGGGCTTGGGGGGAGGGGTGGTACACAGAGGATTACTTTTTAAAACCTAACGGATTCTCTCCACCTCTAATATGTTACTTCTCTGAAAATAATCTTTCTTATACCCTAGCAAAGTTTTGTTTTTTCCTTCCTTGCTTGTGGAGAACCTTCAGTGATGCCTTACTATCTATCAGGATAGAATCCGAGCAGATCAGCTTGCCCTTCAAGGGTCTTGCTATTGTTACCCAAAACTTTTTTCTAATCCTAACTTTCACTCCTTGGCCACCCACTGTCTGCACAAATCAGGCCCTTCTGCTCTTTGTCCCCTGGTATCTTGCTTTTTATCATCTCTTTGGCATTCCTCTTTCTCCATCCCTCACCTACAATGCCTCCCCCGTGCCTTCTTGCCATAGACAATACCACTCTGTCTTTGAAAACCCTACCCCCTTCATGCAGCCTCCCTTTCCACTCCAGATTGGAATACCTTCTTCTTCTAGACAATTTGATAACCACTCATTTACCATTTAATCATTGTATGGTTTTCTAACTATAAGCCTGCTTTGTCCCTCTTACGAGGACCGAAATAAGGTACCTACAAGCTAGGATAATGGATGGTGGCTTTTTGTAACATGCACAGTGTTCCAGACAAATATTCTATTGATGAAAAATTCTTGATAACTTAACGCACTCCTCTAAGGATGTATGAGGAGTCTTTCCTTTAGGCAGACATCTTATTATTCAGCTACCAGCAGATGGGGGTGCGTACCCTAGATATCATATTTAATTTAATGAGAAGAAATAAATTATCTATTATCAGTGTGTCTACGTTATGAAATCACTAACTTTGCCTATGTTATGATATACAAACTTGCTACTTTCCTCCTTCATTGATAGAATTATAGTTATTTTTACCTCTTCCATGCAGCCAAAGTAATGGCATTTTTTAAACTGTGTGACTAGCCCTTTAAGATAGGTGCATCTTTTTCACTGTTTTTACCCTTGCCCTTGTCAAGGGCTTCTTCATGCCTTTCAGCCTTCCAGGCTTTGCCCCTCGTCAAACCACATCAATACCAGTCTCAAACCTTAATCGTAAACAGGCTCAATACTTCACGTAAAGGAGCGACTTCATCACACACAACAGGCTGCAGGGCATGGAGAATCCATCACCTAACCTTTCCCAGCCTCTATCCATCTGTGCCCCACTGTTGGATATCCAAGCTTGACAGTGAATGCTTTCCAATGGGAAACTGTAGCAGGATTTTTTTCCCATCCTTTGGTCCCTATTGTATGTTCAGCTGCACTGAAGCTAGCTGCTAATCAAAGCCAGAGACTCTCATACACAAACAAACAAGGCATTGTGGCCTCCCCTGGGGCTGGAACACAGCAATCCAACAAACAATTTGGTCAGGTGATAGCAGCCTGGAGGAACAGACAGAGCATTGCCCAGACATCCTCCTGTCTTCACTCCCCACCTCCCCTTCCTCAGCACGAGCCAGTCGAACCACCAGGTCAGGCAAACCGATGCTTGAGAAAGCAATGGAGAATAAAACAATATGCACTAATATGCAGTCAAAAAGATCTGGTCTGACAACAGGATTTTTTGTCCAAGAGAGTGTATTCTCTAGATCATAGTGAGGTAGAAATAAAATACATAGCATGAGAGCATATTCCTGGACACAGGAAAGAGGAAGAAGGAAGGGATTGGACCAAAATATCTTCAGATGCTCACTGGGCCCTTGTCATAGGCCAGTGGCGTGGCCGTGGAAGAGTGTGATTTAGGAGCTTTGTGGTTAGATATATTTGATCTACAATCTCAGTTCTACCTCTTACTACCTCGTGACCTTGGACAAGTTACTTAACCATTCAGAGACTCGGTTGCCATTGTTAGTAATGTTGGGGAATTGTGCTCAGAAAGGAAAAAGGAGGGAAATGCTAAGAAAAGAAAGCAAGGTCTTCAGCTTCCAGAAGTAGCTAGTGATAGAGGATGACGGCTCCTCCCTGGCCCTGGAAGTTCCTAGGAACACAGCCTCAGAGGCACTGGTAGCTTCTGAACTTTGACATACTGCCATGTGTCCCCAGAGCACATCAGGGAAACTAGGGATGCCCACGGCCAGCATGAAGCCTGGATCATGTCTTCATACAACAGCAGGAGCTGGGACTCTGGGTGCCTGCACATTGATAATGGAAACATCCCTCAGTTTGAAAGACGGAGCAGAAAAGCTAGAGATGCCAAAGAAAACGATTGCTCACATCACAGTTTTTGGTTAGGGCAGCCAGTTAATGTTAAATCTTGCCAGGGTTGGTGGAGATTGCAGGAGAGAGGGGAAATTGAGTAGGAACTAGGTGAAAGGTTATCTTAATTCTATGCAATGATAAACATGAACTGAGTACCTACTATGTGCCATTTGTTATTTGGGTAGTGGTAACGTGAAAGAACTAGAAACAACTGTCTAGCAGTACAGTATAGAACAGAGAGGTTCAGTGAGAAGATGCAGGACCACTGAAACTCAGAATTAATATCGTGACTTCCTTTAAATACAAAGGGGAGACAACCCAAAATGATTTAATAATTGAAGCATCTTCATATGGAGACCTACAAATGGAAATAAAATCAGTTAGATGCTATCTTGAGGAATCTATTATAAGATCTGCAGATTTACTTCAGGAAACACCAGTCAATATTTCCATGTCTTATCCTTTCTAGGATGTACCTTAAATGTCCCTCAATTGCACATGGCACTCCTCATTGGGTATGTCCACATCCTCATTTCAGTAAAAGTCAAATTTATCAGATAAGCCACAGTCTCATAGTTTCTCCATTTCCACCTTCTGGGAGAGAATTTTTTTACTTGCTCCTTAAAACTTTACTAACTGTCCTACACTCAACTGTCACATTTCTCACCTCTTCCAATTCAGAGGTTCCTGGCCTCCCCACAGGAACTCCAATCTCACTGCAGCATTAGGAGTCACAGTAGATACAAATATTTGAAGATTCTCAAGGGACAATGTGTGATTTTGCTTAAATTCCACCAAGAATAGAGATAAGCAATCCCATGTCGCATTAGATGAGTAGTGAAATCTATTCCCTTTTGAGGAAAACAGCCCCTAATACTTAGGCTGATCTTCCTCACCAAAGAAACATTAAAATCACCTTAAGAAGAGTGGTCACACCTTCCTCTGTTCTGTACTTATTTTCAATAGTTGCTCAAGTTCCAATAGATGATGATAAATCTGGCTATACCTTGGTATGGACTTGGAAGTTAGACAAGGAAAGGGGTCAATTTGAGATGGGAAGGAGGCAAGGAAATAATATTTGTTCTTCAAAATAAAATTAAACAATTTTTAATAGAAATGCCCAAGTTTAAACTTTTTTCTGATTTCAACAAGATATTTAATGTTACACATTAGAGGTGGCAAATGGAAGTCAGGGTAGAAAACTAACCCAGGAAGCTAACTAGTGTGTGTGTAGCTAAGCCCTGGGCCTGGAGGGATCCTATTGTGCCCATGAAAGGGAGCCTCTGGGTCTTTTCCTTGGTCTCCTTTCATGATCCCCCCGCAAGAGTGGGGGAGATATGAATGGAAACAATGGGGTGGAGAGTGTAAACTTTATGGATGAGTTGACTCCAGTGACCAGGTTGTCTAAGTCATGGCCCTGCATCCAAGATTGCTCAAGTCCTATTTGAGGCAGCAACTCTTCACTAGAACAACTGATTCTGTTTTGCCTTCAAATACTTCCTCTGCGAGGAACGAGGAGGGGACAGGCTGGTTCCTGTCCTGGAATGACTTCTTGGCATTTTTATACTAAGAGGCATGTAGAGCTTAAGAGATTTAGAAAGCAAACAAGACAAATCCACTGGAGAGAAATCTCCTAACGAACCCCACCAGAGCCGGATGGGCCAAAAGGGCCCAAAGAGAGTTGCCGAGCCGTTCATCCGGAGTGGAGGAAACCTCAGCACTATCTAGTAGAGTTTCCTCTGAGGTCTGAAGCTCCTCTCCCCAAGCTCATGCTTGGCTTCTGTCTATCAGATTTTTGGATGTTTTCCCTAAGGTCTCAGTTCAAGTCCACTTCTCTTTCTTTTGTCTTCTTGGTTCTGCTGCCTTTGAAGTTAACTGCTCTCATTTTAACCTCTTGCAAGAGAACATCACTGGATGAGATGTTGGAAACCCACAGTTAGCTTGCTTTTAGGAAATGTGGATCTAGTTAGAGAGAAGTTGGTAGAAATCCACCTCTACCCACTTATTCCTGCTAAATTGCTTTTGATCTGTTTCTCCAAACCACATTCATTTATGACAGCCTTGAAGTGCATCTTCAAATCCCCAGATATCATATATCAGAGGGCAAACTCTGTGATCCCTAACCATCAGACTCAAACCACTGTTTTAAAAGGCTAGAAATCATTTCAGGCTCCAGTTGGTGGGAATCCCAATACTGGCATGGACAGTAAAAGCCTTCCACCCCTCCTCTACAAACAAGAGTGCGGTTGACAAACCCAAATTTGATCTGACTCACTTTAAACTAGAGCCAATCTGTACACTATTCATTCCAAATAATAATAGAGCAAATAAATAATTCCCCAAAGGGTGCCAAGCCCTGGAGTGACGTGCATCAAAGAGGTTTGCTGCCCCTGCAGGTTTCATTAGGCCCTCTCTTCTTAGCCCAGAGCAGCTCAGAAGTTCCCCAGGTTCCTGGGACCTGCTAAGGGGGTGAGATTGGACCTGGGTGGGATCAGGCAGCTGTGACTTCCCTGGGGAGACTTTTACCCCTGGATATGCATCTGGAAGGGTCCTCAAGGTTAAGAATGGAAGATAATATTTACTCAGCTTGACCTTTAATTTGTACACACTAAGGTCCACAAGATTATCTGTTCCATCTAAACAGCGCATCCTTTGCTGGGAGATTTTTTGTTTGCTTCATGGGATTATGTTTGTTTGTTTGCATTTTTCTATTTCCAACTTTTTAATGAGAGTTCATCAGATTAATTTACTAAGCTTTTTTTAATGATTCATATTTACCCATGTCAAGCTAAATAAATTGAATTTCCATCTTAATTGGCCCACTTAGCAGAAACAAATGCACATGTTAATGTGTGAAAGCTATAAACATATAGCATACATCGATTACTATGTTGATCTAAAAAGCAGGACACACAATTATTTGTACAACTATTTTCAAAGGTCAAATCAGAAAAACTATAAAAGTGTATCAGAGTGTTAACAGTGGTGTCCATTTTGAGCAGGATTATAAGCCAATTTTTTCCTTCTTCATAACTTAAAAAATTTTAATCTCTTGTAGCATGGACATTTTTCTAGAATGAGAAAAAATAATGTGTTTCTCCAGGTATATATTTGTGTTTTCCTAATAACAAACATAATAATGAAAAAACCCTATTGTTTTTCACATCATTAAAATTAATCAAACTTTTCACAAGTCTGAAATGAATTGAGCTGTATGTAAGATTCTGCGTTTTGCCAGAGGCATTGAATTTAACAGTTAACTATATATTGTAATCAAGAAAAGAGGATGAGAAGAAAGGCTTTATATTATTGTTTCAAAACTTAAGTACCTCCACCAGTTAAAATAACGTAATAAACTCCCTGCTTTCTTTCCTATAGCAGCTTCAGGCTTCCTCATTTGATCACCTTGGACCATATCTAAAGAAATATACTGTACCCAGAAGGCAACGTTATTCTATAGAAAATATTTTTTGAAGAACTAAATTTGCCCTTGCATAAGATTCTCCAAAGCTGCAGGATATTTTTTTAAGCCAAAGATCCAACTTCTGACTTAACATGGACACCCCATCTGGCCAACTGGAAGATGCTCAGTGGAAGCCTTCGGATGTTCTAATGCTCGGAAATGAAGGTCACTATGTGTTACAACTTTAGCGATGATTCTCTGCTATGGGGAGCAATAATCCCATGGGCAGGTTTAGAACAGGCCATATTATTAGCAAATAAGGAAGGCCATTATGAAAACATTATTTTAAAGTTTTACATGGTCTCCATTTGTTTTATCCTGAGTGGAGACTTTCTCTGTCACCTAAGATTGTTACTGAGATATGTTCCTTATTGATTGAATTTGAACTCCGAGGCAAGAGCCCTTGGCTCCTTCCTTAGGCAGCCCAGCATCTCCCAGGAAGCCACACAGATGGATGGTCCCTGCTTTACTTCCCTTATGGTGTGGAAGGGCACATCCAAGGGAAAAACAGATGTTCAAACCTTAACTAAGAGAATACTCTAGCATTCAGAAAGCGTATTACATTACATCCTTCTCATCGTAAGAATGAAGTTTCCTAAACACTATTACGAAGGCAGTATTTGGCTCACTTACACCCTCGCAGGGGAAGGCTCCACAAGAAGCACAGGTAAGAGGCCTGAGATCACACCTGACAGAGGGCCTTGTATTCTTAAGGGGCTCAGTCAAGTCAATAGCAATTTGGATGGTGACTGCAAATTTCTTTTATAAATAATCCAACATTGTAAATATGACTTGCACATGAAGATACAGGAGTGATCAGCTTTTGCACATAGTAGGAAGTGTTATTGTCAATGACCTTCGTTGTGTGTTTCAAGCTATGCATCTCATGATTAGAGAGTTCTGATTTCTTGCCTGCTCTCCCAATTTATGGAAATAAACACTAGTGACTGGTCACTCAAAGTGAGGTCCCCAGGCCAGCAGCTGCTATCGCCAGGGAGCCTGTTAGAAAGGCAGACCCTGAGAGTCCACCAGAGACCTACTGAATCAGAATTGCATTTTAGCAAGATCTCTAGGTGACTGACACGCACATTGAAGTGTGAGAAGCACGGCTATAGTGTAAACAAAGTGCTGCTAATGAATTGTAAAAACCTAAATTTAGTGAGAATAACCGATTGAAATTTTTGGTATGCATCCTTTACAACTCTTAGGAAGCCCTATAACATAATATTTAGTAAAACAATTCATAACCATTTTAGTTTAACCTTTTTTAGAATTGTCTACTCACTTTTTTTTTTTCACTCTGACTCCGATTTCCTTTTCTTCACACCTGTCACACATCTTTCCTCCTACTCACTTCATCTGGTCAAACTTACCTTTCAGCATCTTAGGCAATCTCTAGGGGTCCTGAGAAAATGATAATGACAAGCAGCAGAGCTGGGGAAAGAGACAGGCAGTACTGGCTCTGCTGATTTTATTAACAGTAGCTTATGTTTAGTGTAGCAGTTTACAGTTTATAAACAGTGCATTGTTACGATCTACCTTTACCACCAGCCCATGAGGCAGGCAAAGCATCTATCATCACCATCGTCATCAACACCATCATCATGAACATCATCACCAGCTTACAGATGAAAACCCTGAGGTTCCAGGAGATACAGGGACATACTCAGCATCCGGCAGAACTGCAATGAGAAAAATGCAGGCTCCCGAATCCAAACCTGAACTCTTCTTTCCTCTGAGCTGACGGCTCCATAATGGCAGCAGGGCCAGAGCACATGGCTATGGATGTCACCAACATCAGCAATGAGATGGCTGCACCTTGGCTTGGGAGTGCCCGGTAGGCAAAGTGCTCTCCTAGACACTATAGGAAAGGCCAAGGTCAACAGTCTTATTTGGGGACCTTACATGTCAAATTCCCTGGGGCCTGGAGCACGATCACATGTTCCGTGTGTTTCTTTTCAGAATGGGTTTTGGATCTGCATTTAGAGAGAACAGTCTGAGAGTATAGAGGGCAGAAGCATTTCAAGAAGAAGAAGGTCTCAGCTAGGTTTCTGTTTGTTTTCTCATGCCAGCTGGACATGAGAAATAGAGCAGTGGGGGAGGAAAAGCAAGGGTGGACTTTCATGGGGGGGGCAGGGCTGCATCCCCATAATCAGCATTTCCATTATCCTCATCAGACACTCCGTAGCAGTCAGACTCTGGGTTCTGTCCTTCACACTCGTTTTCTAGATTAATATTCATGTCAATCCTAGGAGGTATTAGTGCTGTCATCTTAGGGATAAGGAAATTGAAGCAAGAAAGACCACGGTATTTGCTAATGGTCACACAGCTAGTAAGAAGCGTAGCTGTGGTTTACCTTGACTTCTTTAAACTTAGAGCTCAAATATTGGAGCCTTACAGCTAATGTTTCTAATACATCACCTGCATCCAGGTGCCCTGTCACATGTCCATCTTCCTTGACTCCACCTCTTAAATCAGAATCTCTGGGGATGGGCTCCAGGCATCTGGACGCTAAGACATGACTCCAGTGATTCTGATAAACACCGAAGAAAGGAAACCACAACGCTGGGTGATTTGGCCGCTTACTGTACATACACTGGAGTTTAGGTTTGACATGAGAGGCAACTGAGAAAGAAAATTAATTAGTCAGGGGAAGATATGGCATTATACCATAGAGGGGAAAAAATATCCAAACTAGGAATTTTAAGATCTTTTAAGATCGTCAAGATTCTTGTATTAAATAATGGGGTCATCTTAACCTCTTTAAATTTGTATCCTTATAGTTAAAAAAAATCCTGTTCAGCCTACCTAAGTAGAATTGTTATGAAAATATGATGAGAAAATAAATGTTATTAGTTCTGAAAAGCAAAGGCCTATAACCACAGTGAAGTTATGATGAAAATAATGTCCCAAGTGCTCAGTCTTAAGGCTTTGAGTAACACAGTTTGTTAAAGAAGAGGTAAGGTTTCCTTCTCCTTTACGCAGGTGAGTCAGAGACCATGCAAGGTCGAGAGCCTTAAAATGAACAAGGTGAAATATGATTAGGAAGACACTCCAGAGAACTGGCAGACCTATATGATGTTTGCAATTAAGGAGGTAGAGGAAAAGACAGGAGAGCCTTCTTCTAGAGGTTCAAGGTTGAGAATGGGGTGCTTGGGTTTAAACAGGAAATTGGTACCAGGTGATGTATAGAGGGATTGAGTATAGAAGGCAGTCAAGGTCCTTGGAACATGAGGAAGAGCAGAGAAAATGGTATTCAGAGTCATTTACTTATTTTTTCACTCATTCATCAGATATTCATTGAGCATTTCAATGGTCTCACTCTAGATATGCTAGGGTTCTGAGAGGAATGAGAGAGTCCCTGCCTTCTAGGGGTGCATGGTCTGGGTGGGGTGGAGCTGGTGGTAAAAGTGAGTAATTCCAAGAGGTAAATGATGTGCTTTTCCAGTGTTGGCGCTGCTGGGAAAGGAGGAACTGAAGTCGCCGGAAGGGTGGGTGGAGGGGAGAAATAAAGCGCCACTAGAGGGAGGATTTGCCTGGGAAAACCCTCCCTTGGCGCCGTTAATCTCAGACTCATTCAGTTTCACCTAAATTCCACAGCTGAAGGTAGAAGACTGGCTATCGTTCCCTCCATGTCTGTGATTTCATTGAAGGACAGTCATCTCATATCTCAGTATAAAAAGTGGAAGAAGTGGGAATAAAAGGTGAGAGATACAGAATGCTATTTGTGCCTTACAATGATGTTTTGGTTTTTAATGAGCACAATTCTTAGAATTAAGAGCCCAAGTGTCAGTTACTATGACTTACTTCATTCAAGATTAATATGTAACAATAGATTTTTTTCACTAACTATGAAGTTTCAGAATCTAAGAACTCTGCTTTTAGGAAACTCATTATGATGATGTTTTTATTTGAAATATCACTTTATCTAAACCTACTATGAAGAAATGGCTCCAAAACAAAACCCAGTAGAAAAAATTAAATTATTTCTCAAAATATCTTAAGCATGAACTATTCACTGTATTCCCTGTTACTTTGAAGAAATAGGGATTTGTGGTGAATGTGATCTACATAATCAAATCTGCAATATTACCATAATCATAATGCCCTCTGATATGTTACATTATAGTTATCCTTCTAAACCACAGAAATCTTAACTTGTCATTTACCAAATACTAAAATAGGGAGGAACAAAAGGCTTGTTATATTTGACAATCTAGAAAGATCGTATGACATCTATGCCATGTGGAAATCTATTCCACATACAAGACTGGCAAGAAGTGCATGGAAAAATGGCCCAGTGGATAGAAAATTGAATGGACCATAAACGTCAAGAATGGAGAACTTTCCAAAGTGAGGCTGTGGCCCAAATTCCACTCAAGCCAATTGACTCTGGAAGGAAAAAAGCTGGCTCAGCTTGTAAAGAGAAGCTCCATATCTGAATATTATTTTACCCCAGGGCAATGACATGGTTTTGTGTCAAAAGGAAACAAAAGTTCTCTGATTATTCATTAGAACTGCAGCCAAAAGAGACAACATTCATCACCCTTAGAGAAGCTCCACTCAGTATCCAAACAAGGGCTGTTGGGAGGCCTGACTCACCTGATGCTTAAAGATGAGCATCTCTTTAAACGGGACTGACCTGCACGCAGGTGTAAACCAGCTTGCACCCTGATCACCCTGGGAGGTCTCAGTTTGGGCATTACCTTTAGGAGGGAAGTCAAGGACAGCCATCCTATTCACTATGTCACCATATTAAAAAGTGTAAGTGTTGGGAGAACTGGAATTTAGAATCTGAATTCTAACTACTGGCCCTCAACCCACCATTAACTCATACACCATTTCAAACAAGCCACCCAAACTCAGTCTCCTGAGAAAATTTTGAATAGTAATAAAATACCACATGGCAAATAAGAATATGATCAGAATTCACATGAGAATGTCATTTAAATAAGAAAGCAAGAGTATCTTCAAAAGGAAAAAAATAGTTAAGCCCCAAATACTTAATTTCTAAGATTGATTTTATTGATAAAGGTGATTAAATTATTTGGGGACCTTATTTCTCTCAAGTTATTTCCAATAATCAGGTTCTGTGAAAATTCAAACCAGGCCACTAGCTTTTCTAGAGTAAAAACATCAAAAATGTTCATTAAAAAATGTGGGTTCTGCCACATGTTGCTATATGTGAAGACTAAATAGGTACATGGAATTTTTCAATAAATCAGTAAATTTATTATACCCAATACCATGAAAAGAGGTCTAGGAAACCACAAAATAATGTATTATAAACATAATATATTGTACTATAAGTATTTTAAATATATGTTATCATCCTCATTCTATATAATACTGCATCAAAAAGTCAGATAATAAAAAGTCACATATTAACTGTAGTTTCTTTCCTCTCACACTCTAGCTTTGAAAATATAATACATTTGTACCGACAAGCAAGCATCTGGAACACAGCACCTAATGCGTTAAGGATGGCTTCAGGTGGGTGTTCCTTATAGAGGCCTTTCCCTAAATGATAAAAAAAAAAAAAAATGTCTTAAAAGAGGGCTGGGAACAGGAGGAGAGGAAAGATGAACTTCTACAGATTTAAAATACGATTAGAGAATAAAAAGCACCAAAGTTTCTTACAGCACAAAATAATGGTATTAGAGGTTTTTTTCACAACATTATTTTTCAAAAGCCCATCCTCTAATTTAAATGAGAAAGTACAAATATTGCCACTCTAAAATAACTCATTTCCCAAAGGGAGGAAAAAAGAAAATATCCAATTTTCTTTGAATTTAACTGAACTATAAAATTTTTTTAAATGATTTCGTCTTTAGAATGCATAATTTACTTAAAAAGGAACATAATGAAGATGGAAAATAGAAGCTTTATTTTCTACGCTGGGAGACACCTCTTTTGTTTCACTCCCATTACCTTTCAATATTTCAAATATCAGTTCATCCCCAGATGATCAAGGGGCTAAAAAGGGCTTTGCTGTTTCGTCAACTCCACATTTGCCTGAGATCATGAAATGGCTTCGTTATATCATTAGTTTGAAATCTCCTCTTGATAGTTCCTGGACCTCCTCCCAGGCCCTTCCCTCCAACACACACCCGTAGGTCACCTTTCTCAAGTTGTTAAAGCAAAATGCCTAAATAACCCTCCAGATGAAAGCAAAAGATGCCAAAAGACTGGAACTTTGATTTCTCTCGAATTGTTCATTCTCTCCAGCCATCACCTCCCCCCACCACATGCCACTCCTACTTTTTCAATGTATCCCCCAGACTTACAGAGCAGCTGTTACCAGAGGTAGGGGTGAGTTAACAGGAGTGTAGATAAACTCAGTGTGTGTTCTGGTGTTCCTGCGTGTTCTGTTAAAGAAAAAGGTGTGTGTGTGTGTGTGTGTGTGTGTGTGTGTGTGTTGAAGAGGGAGCAAGTATTATGTTCTGTGTGTTAAGTAGAGAAGGGAAGGAGTTGAATACATTCCTCCCTTTTAAAATATTTTAACTTATTAGAAACATCAACTCAGAAACTAAGAATCTAGCAGATTGGTAATTAATATACCCTAGCTTTATGTGGGTGAAATAAAAAGTTCAAGTGTCTCTGTACAGGGCAGTTCTTAAAATTATTCAAATGAGAAATGGGATTCAAGGTGTGTCTTTTAAACTTTGGACGTAACCATTTCTAGAACCATTCCTGGGCTGGCAGGCAGGACAAGGAGTGCCCGGATGCTCTGCGAGGGACCCGCAAGGTCAGCTGGCGCTGGGAGGCACAAGCCCCCACTTGGTACCTAGAAATGCCAGCTAAGACGCATCAGCTGGCAAGCCCTGGGGCAATCCAGGAGGCAGGGGAAGGATGGGAAAATGAGCCCCGCTTGCTCAGGCTGCCTGATTGTCTCTCTCTTCTCTACCCAGCCACAGTCACACCTACTAACTCAGGTTTTACAAAGAGCAAAGCCCCTGCATGTTCTCCATTCCGCTGGAAGCAGGAACACAGTCCAAATGCGCACATAACATCACAAAAGCTTCTTTCCTTCCACCCATCTATAGGCACCCTGACCATCCTGACCAGACGTCCCCAAAATATGCCTCTGGAGCAAATCAGTTTTGAAAGCAGCCGCACCAGCAAAGACACCAGCAGCCCCTCTCCCACTCCTACCACGGTCATCCGCGGGCACCCAGAAAAGTGGCGGAGGACGAAGGGGAAGTCGATCGGAGAGCCCTCGGAGGAACCGCGCATTCCCTTCCACTTACTCGGAGTTGCAAACGTGCCGCGTGCGCTCAGGCTGCCTTTGTTGGTCGGGGCGAGGTTTTCTGCCCGGAGTCCAGGTACCCGAGTCACTGCTGCTCGCGGCCGCGCCTCTCCCTGCCGCCGGCACGCACGGCGGCTCACTGGTCTCTTTCTTCCCCTCTCCCCACTTTGGCTTTTCCTCTGCTCTGCGGCTCCCTTGGCGGGATTTTCGGACGGGAAGGCGGGGAACCAGACGGATCCTGCCTCGGAGTGGAGCACGCCCTGCCGGGGAGGGGACGGAAGGGAAATGGAGAATGGGAGGGAGGAGAGGAGCTGGCAGGGAGAATGCGAGGGCTGGGCGAGGGTGGGGGGGCGCGCCTTTCCCTCGAGAGCTGATTGGGAAACTTATTAAAAGCAGGGTTCACCAGGGGCAGTATCTCCCCACCCGCGCCGGCACGCGGATTTGAACCCAGAGGCCAGAGGATGAAGCCCTGTTTCGTTTTTAGCAGAGACAGATGCAATATCTCTTTCCCAAACTTTGTGCATGACCTCTCCTTTAGGTGGGTGCGTACCCCAGTTTATCAAGTAGCGCATCTTAAATGGACGGTTGATGGCATCTTAAACTACAGTTTGGGCCCCCGGCGATTCTTTTTAAATGATACTCAGGGTGGAAAAGCAGTCTTCAAGACCAGGCTCTCATTTGCCCCCACGCCTATCGCCCGCCCCCCGCGCAGCTTGTCACTTCAGCTGTCAGTCCCATCCCACCTGCGCGTCACCACATGTGCAAAGGACTTTTTGCGCTTGTCACAGAGTGACAGATGTCTGAAAGTTCCCAATTAAATGCCACGTTCCTTTAGGGGGCTCTTTCCTTTTCTGGCTTCCTTGGTACATTTAGTGACCTATTTAGTGACATGCCTTTGACACCCAAGAATTTAGGGGATTAACGAACGTAGCTCGAACTCCGAGTTTTGTAAAACTCAGAGGCTGGGCTTCCGTGTCTTTCTGGAATTACATTTTTCTTCGAATGAGGAAAGAAGCTAAGGTAATATACCTAGGATTGTTTAAGTAACACACAGATGAGTATCTGTGATATAAATGAAAGTATTGCGCAAACATGATTAAGTATAAAACAAATTTACCCAAACATTCTCAAAAAGGAAATTTTGAGGTTCTCCTCCGCTCATCCGTTTTTTCCTGCTTTTCGTCTTGCTCCTTTTACTTCCTTTCAGCTTATCATTTGATGGCGCCCACCCCAAATGTGGTTGCAAAATATACTTCCATTTCCTATAGTTCTGAGGTAACATCCTTTTAATTCAGTTTGATAAATATCTATTAAGTGCCTTACATAACTCTTTTTTTATTAATTTTTATTGGAGTATATATAGTTGCTTTACAATGTTGCATTAGTTTCTGCTGCACAGCAAAGTGAATTAGATATATATATATAGATACATAGATAGGTAGATAGATAGATAGATATAACCCCCCTCTTTTTTAGATTTCCTTCCCATTTAGGTCACCACAGAGCATTGAGCAGAGTTCTCTGTGCTATACAGTAGGTTCTCATTAGTTATCTACTTTATACATAGTAGTGTATACATGTCAATCCCCATCTCCCAATTCATTCCACCCCCCTCCCTGCTTGGTTTCCATAAGTTTGTTCTCTACATCTGTGTCTCTATTTCTGCTTTGCAAATAAGTTCATCTGTACCATTTTTCTAGATTCCACATATAAGCGATAGTATACCATATTTGTTTTCCTCTTCCTGACTTACTTCACTCTGTATGACAGTCTCTAGGTCTATCCATGTCTCTGCAAATGGCACTATTTCGTTCCTTTTTATTGCCGAGTAATATTCCATTGTATATATATAACACATCTTCTTTATCCACTTCTCTGTTGATGGACATTTAGGTTGCTTCCATGTCCTGGCTATTGTAAATAGTGCTGCAATGAACACTGAGATGCATGTATCTTTTTGGATTATGGTTTTCTTTGGGCATTTGCCCAGGAGTGGGATTGCACGGTCATAAAGTAGTTCTATTTTTAGTTTTTTGAGGAACCTCCATACTGTTCTCCGTAGTGGCTGCACCAATTTACATTCCCACCAACAGTGTAGGAGCGTTCCCTTTTCTCCACACCTTCTCCAGCATTTATTGTTTGTAGATTTTTTGATGATGGCCTAAGTGCCTTATATAACTCTTAAAATTTACATGTACTTTGAACTCAACCTAAACCCCAAAATAAGAAACATTGTTTTGTGGGAAGTAGTTCTTAGGGACTTAGGGACTCTGAGGGCTATGTAGACAAGTGTACCATGGAGGAGCTGGGTGGGGACGAAGAGCTGTCTCTACAAGCAGTGCTTTGAATCAGTCAATCAATCCATCCATTTTTTCAAAAGCAGAGGCATCAGAAATTCACTTACACACCTCTAGTCTGTCCCCATAACCAAACTCTCCATACACCTGCCACACACCATCCTCAAATGAAATAAATGACTAAGGAACTATCTTCCTTCTACACACAGACTTCCTGTTGCCTGTTTCCCTTTTGTGATCCCATTTACCCAATGAAATACAGCAATGTTTGTTTTAATCTGATTTTACCTGTATAAATTGTGGAGGAATGGACATTATCACTTTTTATTATTATTTTTCCCAGACCCTTTACTGAAAGAGACTTTCCATATTCACTCTCACTCCATAGGGGTGAAATTTCCAGGCTATTAAACAAGGAGTTATCCATTTTCTCTGCCTTCTTAAACATTATCTTAACATCTACAAATGTAACATGTTGCTGCCAGTATGGTGTTTATCTATAGGGTTGATAAAGTAAGCATGAGATCCCCACGATTTCCACTCCATTACATGTTATATCAAAAATATAACCCTTTATTCAAATAGTAACATGTGAAAATTATTTACATGAGTGGTTCTCAACCAGGAGCAATTTTGCCTTCAAGTGAACATTTGGCAATGACTGGAGACATTTTTGGTTGTCACAGCTTAGGGGAGGGGTTGTTACTGGTATGTAGTGAGTAGAGGCCAGGGATGCTGCTAAACATCCTACAATGCACAGGACAGCTCCCACAGCAAAGAATTATTTGGCCTGAAATGTTAATAGAGCTGACATTGAGAAACCCTGACAAACATTCTTAACCATTGCATTTTTTTAATTTAAAATTTTTTAATTTATTTTTACTTTTTATTGTGGTAAAATATACAATGATTTTTAAGTGTACAGCTCTCTGGCATTATGTACACTCACATTGTTCCATGATCATCACCACCATGCTTCCCAGGCTCTTAATTAGAGATGATAATGGCTGGAAGGAGCCATAATTACCATTTTTAACCACTGTATTTTAAAAATATAAAGGAAGATTAAAGAGAGTTTCTTTTTAAGAAATAGAAGTCTATGAGATTGATATTAGCCCAGCACGTACACCAAAGTTTAAGAGAAGATGTTTTCTAATGCACTCTAAAATGTGCAACTTCAAATCCAAGCTTCTTCCTGTGTCACAGTCATGGGTCTGTTGATCTAAGATTTCAAGTCATTTCATTTATTTAGCTGACATTCCCTGGGCACTTAAGTTTTTGAGTGAATAGAGCCATGGACAGAAACAGATGAAAAGCCCTACTCTCATACAGCTTACATTTTTGTTTATATAAATAAACAGGCAAATGAAATTAATTAAGGAATTAAATTTTTTTAAGGATGTGATAAGTGCCATGGAAAAAAAGACCGTGAAGGAAGATGAAATCATCAATTTGGGGGAGGAAAAACTTTCTGGTGCAAAATGTGAGTGAAGACTTAAAAGAGGTGAGGGAGCTGACTAAGCAAATATTGGGGAGAAGGACCTCCAGACAAAGGTCAGCAAATTCGAAGGTCTGACTTTTCTGGTTGTGATAGAGGACCCATGGGGAGGTCACTGGGGCAGGAACGTAGTGCATGGAGATGAGGAAGGTAACAGGCCAGATCATGCAAGGCCTGTGTCCACCGCAAGGACACAGGAATTCCACTTTTATTCTGAATGAGGTGGGAAGCCGTGAAGAGTGGCAGAACGGGACTCTGATCCAACAGGGTCTCTCTGCTGTGTTGAATGGACCACATGAGGGCAAAGGTGGAAGCAGAGATCCCAGTTAGGAGGCTACAGCAGTAATCCACTGTCCAGACTTCTTCCGCGTGTCCCTGTTTCTCGTGAAGAATAACTAATCCGAAATTTACCCTTTCATACTTTCTCTGCCCCCAAAAGCGCCTGTCAGCAGTCACCTTGGTTTGCCCATGCCAGTTCCCAGCCTCTCCAGGGGTAATTAATGAGCCCCCTGCATGGGTGTTACCAGGCTAAAATATAACTAAATGCAAGATGATTTGAAGTCATAGAAATCAAAACATGTCCTAAGGGTGTTTTGAAAATGAGGCCGCTGATTCTGCAGTGACAACTTCAAGGAGAAGTGTGATCAGCATGAAGTTAAAAAATGTGAAGGAACCTGCTGAAAAATTGGCCAGCAAGTCCCCTGGATTGCCTGCTTGGCAGGATGTTTAGATTCTTGATTACCACCCCGAGTTCTTCAATATGGCTAGAAGGCAAAAGGACAATTCATCATGCCCTCAGTTTGACAGAAGTCTCATTAATACATTTCTCATCCTCTCTCTGGAATAGTTGAAAGGTAATTTTTTAAAAAAACTTTTATTTTTTGTTCCCTGCAACTAGATTACAAAACTTACTTCAATTTCAGGTAATTTTTTAAATGATTTTGCTGTTTTTTGATAAGAAAACAGAAAACTCAACTAAGAAGGGCTTAAGTAATTCAGGAATTTATCTCACAAACAACACAGGTTAGTAGACAGTGTTTTAAAGTCTTTAAGGACCCAGGTCTTTCCATCTTTTGTTTGTTTTATTTATTTGTTTGTTTTGCAGTACGCGGGCCTCTCACTGTTGTGGCCTCTCCCATTGCGGAGCACAGGCTTCGGACGCGCAGGCTCAGCGGCCATGGCTCAGGGGCCCAGCCGCTCCGCGGCATGTGGGATCTTCCCGGACCGGGGCACAAACCCATGTCCCCTGCATCGGCAGGCGGACTCTCAACCACTGCGCCACCAGGTTAGCCCTCTTTCCATCTTTTGACTATGCATCTCCAATTTGTGAACCACTTCTCTTCAATATGGGGTCAGGGAGCTTCAGGCATATGTGGCTTAAAATAAAGAAAGCCCAAACCCCAGTGGAGAATAGACCCCTAGCCACACAGCCATAGACTCTGCCAGCAAAAGGAAAAGGTGGAAAGGATTTGGGAAGCAACCCACAATGCCTGCTAGAATTTCTCCCTGAAATTTTTTAAATGTGCACTTTATCACTCAGTCTCTTATGAATCTAAGTAGCTTGACTCAAGCCCCTCAATCTTGTCTTTCTTGTCAAGAACTGCTAAAAATCAAGGTTCTAAACTGGCAAAGCTGAGGAGCAGGACTTGGGCAGTGGCCTCCCCCAGACTCATCCAGAAAATCCAGCCTGGAACACACAACGGAGCTTGATCACACGTTACAAGAAAATAAAATCTACAGACCAATATCCATCATGAGCATGGATGCAGAAGTCCTTAACGAATATCATCAAATCAATACTAGTAATGTAGAAAAAAATATAATACTGTACATAAATTGGATGATTATCCCTGGAATGCAAGTTTGGTTTTACATGTGAAAATCAAACAATAGAATTCGGGCCTCCCTGGTGGCGCAGTGGTTGAGAGTCCGCCTGCCGATGCAGGGGATGCGGGTTCATGCCCCGGACCGGGAAGATCCCACGTGCCACAGAGCGGCTAGGCCCATGAGCCATGGCCGCTGAGCCTGCGCGTCAGGAGGCTGTGCCCCGCAATGGGAGAGGCCATAACAGTGAGAGGCCCGCGTACCACAAAAAACAAAAACAATAGAATTCCCCATTTTAACAGATTAACTAGAGAAACAAAAGGAACACATTAAATATACAGGAAAAGCATTTGAAAAAATTCAACACCCATTCATGATAACAATTCTCAGCAACTTCAGAATATAAATGAATATCGTTGTTCTGATAAGACATATCTGCAGAAAGCCTCCAGCTAATGTGATACTTAATAGTGAAAGTGAATGCTTTCCATCTAAGATTAGGAACAAGGCAGGAATGACCACTCTTACCACTTTTATTCGATACTGTATTGGAGACTTCAATCAGTAAAATAAAGCCAGAAAATGAAAGAAAAATAATGAAAAGGAAGAAGTACAATTGCCTTTATTCTCATATGACATGAGTATGTACATAGAAAATTGTCAGGGATGCACAGAAAAGCTTCTAGAACTAAAAAGTGTCTTTAGCTGGATACAAATTATAAAAATCAATTTTATGTCTATATTCTCACAATGAACAATTGGAAAATGAAATATTAAAAAGTACATATCAAAAGCATGAACTACTTTGTGGGATAAATTTAACAAAACATGTCAAAGGCTTATACACTGCAAAACAACAAACATTTCTGATAAAAGTTATAGAACACCTAAAAAAATGGGAGAGATTCGTTATGTTCATTGATTTGAAAATTTTAAATTGTTAGGATGAAATTCTCCATACTTATTTATAGATTAAATGCCATCCAAACCCAATCCCAAGAGGCTTTTTTATAGAAATTGACAAAGTGATACCAAAATTCCTATGGCAGTGCAAAGGATCTCAAATAGGCAAAACATTTAAAAAATATTTTTAATTAAAAAACCTTTTTTCCTTGAAGTATAGTTGATTTATGATATTATATTATTTTCAGGTGTACAACATACTGATTCAGTATTTTTAAAGATTATACTCCTTTTAAAGTTATTATAAAATAATAGCTAGGGCTTCCCTGGTGGTGCAGTGGTTGAGAGTCCACCTGCCGATGCAGGGGACACGGGTTCTTGCCCTGGTCCGGGAAGATCCCACGTGCCGCAGAGCGGCTGGGCCCGTGAGCCATGGCCGCTGAGCCTGCGCGTCCGGAGCCTGTGCTCCGCAACGGGAGAGGCCACGACAGTGAGAGGCCCGCGTACCGCAAAAAAAAAAAAAAAAAAAAAAGCTAAATTTCCCCATGCTGTACAATATGTCCTTGTTGCTTATTTATTTTATACATAGTAATTTGTATCTCTTAATCCCATACTCCTATCTCATCCCTCCCTCGCTCACTCTCTCCACTGGTAACCACTAGTTTGCTCTCTATATCTGTGAGTCTGTTTCTGTTTTGTTATATACATTCTTTTGTTTTATTTTTTTGATTCCATATATGTGATAATATGAAGTATTTGTCTTTCTCTGTCCTAGTTCAATAAGCATAGGTCCACATACATTGTTCCAAAGAGCAGAACTTCATTCTTTTTTATGACTGAGTAGTATTCCAGTGTGTGTGTGTGTGTGTGTGTGTGTGTGTGTGTGTGTGTGTGTGTGTATGCCACATCTTCTTTATCCATTCATCTGCTAATGGGCTCTTAAGTTCCTTCCATATCTTGTAAATAATGCTGCTGTGAAAATTGTGGTGCATGTATCTTTTCAAATTAGTGTTTTCATTTTCTTTGGATATATACCCAGCAGTGGAATTGCTGGATCATATGATAGTTCTATTTTTAGTTTTTTGAGGAACCTCCATACTGTTCTCCACAGTGGCTGCACCAATTTACAATCCCACCAACAGTGTACTGGGGGTCCCTTTTCTCCATATCCTCACCAACATTTGTTATTTGTAGCCTTTTTGATGACAGCCGTTTTGACAAGTGTGAGGTGATATCTCATTGTGGTTTTGATTTGCATTTATCTGATAATTAGCGATGTTGAGCATTTCTTCATGTGCCTCTGGGCCATCTGTATATCTTCTTTGGAAAAATGTCTATCAAATAGGCAAAACATTTTTAGAAATAAAGAACAAATTTGGAAGACACACTGCTTGGTATCAAGTCTTACTGTAGAGTAAAAATAATCAAAATTATTGTTTAGTACTGGCAGAAATATAGACTTATGGGTCAATGAAGAACAAAATCATCAATTCACAAATAAACTCAAATGTATTTTAGTGGAGAAAAGATGATCTTTCCAACAAATGGTCCTGAAAGAACTGGATATCCACATGGAAAGAATAAGCTTTGACACCACAGAGAAAAATTAACTCCAAATAGACCTAAATGTAAAAGCAAATACTATAGAATGTCTAGATAAATAGTAGGAGAAAATCTTCGTTACTCTGGAGTAGGCAAAGGTTTCATAGATTGGACATAAATAGCACGAACTATTATTAAAACATTGAGAAATTGCACTTCATCAAAATTAAAATTTTGCTCTTTGAAAGCCATCATAAAAATAATGATGCAATCCTGACAATGAAAATAAATACAATTTTCCCTCAACATTTGCCGGAGAGATTTGTTCTATGACCCTCATGATACTAAAACCTACCCATGCTCAAGTCCCTTATATAAAGAAGCATAGTGCAGTTGGCCCTCTGTATGCATGGGTTCCACATCCTCGGATACAGGAGGGCCAGCTGTCTTCTCAAAATATGTGTCTGACAAAGATCATGATCCAGGATATTAAAGATTCCATATAACTCAATAATCAGGTGTCAGCCATCCTAATAAAAAATTGCCAAAAGATCTCAACAGACACATCACAAAATGAAATATGTAAATGCCAATAAGCATAGAAAGAAATGCTTAACATTGTTTGCCCTGTCAAGGAAATGCAAACTCAAACCCCAATAAGATACTACTACCTACCTACTCAAAGAGCTAAAATTAAAAATATTGACAATCCTAAGCATTGGTGGTAATATAAAAAGATGCAACCAGTTTGGAAAACAGTTTGGCAGCTGTTAATAAATTTAATAAATTAAAAATACATCTATCATATGATCTAGACTTTTCACTCTTAGGTATTTACTCAAGTTAAATAAAAATATGTATCCCACACAAAATTTTGTATATAAATGTTCATAGCATTTTTATTCTTAATAGCCCCAAATTGAAAATCCATCAGTTGTTGAATGTGTTAATAAAATGTAGTAGATCCATTCAATGAGATATTACTCAGCATTAAGAGAATAAACTACTGCTACATGGCGACAACATGGATTAACTTCAAAAACATTACACCAAGAAAAACAAGCCAGACACTTGTGAGCATATACTGTATGATTATATTATATAAAATTCTAGAAAACCTAGCCTAATCGACATTGACAAAAAACAGATCAGTGTTGCCTGCAACTGCAGTTCAGGTTGGGAGAGGTTGATAGAACCACCAAATAATCTATTGATGTGGTGATTGCATGGAAATATACATTTATTAAAAATCTTCAAACTGTACACTTAACATGAGTGCATTTGATTGTATATAACTAAAATTCTTAAATGGACCTCAAGAAAATTTTTTACAAAATCAAATAATGAGGTAGCTAGCTGTAGTGGTTAACGACATTGACTCTAGTCAGACTTCCTGGTTTCAAAGGCTGGGACTTTCACTTACTGGCTGTGTGATCTTTGGTAAGTTATTTAACCCCCCGTGCCTTGGTTTACCATTTGAAAAATAAGGATAATAACAGTGCCTGCCTCTCAAGTTTGCAAAGAAAACTAAGCTTTTAAAATGTCTAGAACACTGCTTGGTTATTAATAAACACGATATCATCATTCGCTAAACTAATAAAGAACCTTTAAAATTACTACGTAAAAATCTAGGGCAGACACTGCATTATATTGAGACTAGATCCATGTGTAAAGGAGATAATATGAAGTAACAAGTCCTTTAAGTATGTACTTTCCCTTAAATAAAAGCTGTATCCTAAGACTCTCAAACGTAAACCACTTTAAGAAATCAGTTTTTCTTTGCTCATTTCCCAAATTAGATTGCTAACCCCTATTATTAACAGATATTTTGTTGATAGTCAACAAAGAAGGATGTCTGCAGTGTGTAGGTGCCTGACTAGTCAACCCTCAGGTTCTGCTTCAACACCAGCTCATCTAGGCAGCACTTATGCTGGGGATACACAAAGACAAAGCAACATGTGAAGACATGTGCCCTGTCCTCAAAGAGATTACACATATGGCATTACTGACAAATGTGTATGAGTTTATAATGAAGGGTTGTTTCCTCAGTTCAGAGGAAAAAGCATCCACAGCAAAAGTCAGGAAAAATTAAAGAACACTTAATAGAAATGGAAAATTTTTTACTGGTTTTGAAGAATGGGTTTTATGAGTCAAGTCAGAGATGGCAATTATTCTAGCCAGGGAAGCCCATGAAGTCCAGAAAAAATGCTGGGTATGGTTTGTGGGCAATTTTGGCTGAAGCAGAGGCCAGACCTGGGAGCAAACTTGAATTGGAGTGAAGGTCACTTTGGGGCAGATCTTGAGTCTGCCTTTATTGTTAACCCTGCAGAGACGTGGCGGTGTCTGAAACAGACTGACACGGTGCAAGCAGTATTTAGGAAGATTAATCTGACAGATGTATAAAGCATGGAGACAGACTAAAAGAAAATCCTTTAAGAACTTGTCACCTTGTCAGTCTTTGATTCAATAATTCAAACTTTTACAGTGCAAGTAAAATGTATTTGAATGACATCATCTAAAGTTTGGCCATTAATAATGTGCTTCATTTCTCATCGTCTCCAATATCCATTTCTACTGTAGCCAGGTAGCTCTCCCCAGCAGCCTCTGTACATAGCATGCTTCTTTACGCCTCATAGTTTCTTGCTATTTTTCTGGACTGATAAGGTCTTCCCTGCTCTACTGCATTTACCCAAACCCTATTCTTCAGTCAAGTTCCTCCTGCACCATGAAGACTTTCCAGGTTTACACAGTGGCAATGAACTGCTCCATCACCTCCAACACCTCTCTCAGAGCTCATTGTTTAGAAAAAACAAAAACAGAAACAGTGAGTTGTCATTTGGAAGGAATGCAGACTCAAGAATACTGGGTTAAAAATGAGCAGAATCAGATTCCTGTGATCTGTTGCTAGTTAGTTTTCTGACGTTGGTTAAACCACCAATGGCTCTTGACCTTCATATTCTTCTCTTTACAATATAGTAGAACAAGTAATCTAAGATCCTGCTATTCTGAGTATGGGATTGGATATTTTATTATATTATTATATAATTGGATATTTATTATTATAATTTTAGGAATTTGGAAGTCCATAGTTAACGCATCTTTTTTCTGAACAAAATCCATCTTTTCATTTTCTTTCTTAAATATTGCCATCTTCAAGTGCTACAGCAACTCCACTTTCTTTAAATACTGTAAGTTTTACAAAGTCTTTCACATATATTTTCTCATTTGATGCATAACAGGAACCCATAAGGATAGATATCATATTACTCTGTCAGAGCTGAGGAAGCAGAAGTTTTATCCTCTGATGAAGATGGTGACAACTTTTCACAGAGGCATTTCTATCTTGTCTAGGGTTCTTTCCCCACTCCCTGCCCCGCTTCTGTCTGCCTGTCTGTCTGTCTCTCACTGACTCCCTCTACCACTTCCAGAAAATGTACATATTTTATACTTGAGATGAACAAATTTCTCACTAATGGCAGTTCTGCAATATACTGAAAAGGAGCAAGGTTATGCCCATGCGCTCAGCTGAGACCCTCCTTCAGACATTAGTATTTCCTTTCTTGTATCAGAAGATTTTTTTAGGGGAATCAGGCAAAGGGATGTGAGCCTGAGTCATCCTGTTCAGATATGTTGGGGCTCTGTGGTTTATTTTAAGATCAGTTGTTATTTAGTAATTCATGGCCCTAGTTTTATTTTGGAAATGACTTTCACTTCCATTGGGCATGAATATTTAAGCCAAGATTATTATTATTTGAGACCAAAGTTTAGCCTATGGAAGTCAGCAAAATATTTTCCAAGACTCAAGGAGAAAGTGGCTCTAGGACATATTAGTACAGATGGTCTGCAAAGCATCTACCACACACCTACACACAAATACACAATCACACACACACGTAAGGAAGGAATCAAAGGAAGCCTGTCAACAAATGATATATTACATATGACCTTTTGGCAAAGGGTACACACACACACACATCTAGAAATGAAAGGAAATGTGCCCACAAATTATGTTTACCAAAATTGCTCCTTGAGATGAAATTTCAGAATAGTCATTTGTTCATTAGAGAGAAAGAGAAGGAGCGGGGAAGGGAGAGAGAGAAGCAAAAGAAGCCTGGAGATACTGAGTACCTTGTTTGTCCAAGGCTAACTTGCAGTAACTTATGCATATAAAGCAATTTTTCTTTCAAGGATACACCAAACTATCCATTTCCTGCTAAATGTGCATAAAGAAATAGATGCAGATGTTGGATAATTGAGTTGGAAATGGAAATGTTCTTCTTATTCCTGGGGTACAAGAGCTCAGAGTTTGCAGCATTTCTGCTTCTGCTCTCTCCCCCCACCCCCGCACGGGTTTGGGTTGTGCATGAAAAGGGAGATTCTGTGACTAATATCAATGAGACAAAGAAATGAAAGCTCTCTAATCCCTGGGCCAGGCGCCAGCCGTCCCACTGTACGGGGCCACTGGCCAGAAATCCCACTGTATGCTGGGCCCCAAGCCAACCACGATTGGATACAATGAGTTTCACAGCCACTTTTTCAGAGCTGACAGCAAATGTCGGGGCACCAACAGCCTTTGATAAGAGCTCCAACTTTCTCTCTAACACTTCTACCCAATAATACTAAAGCTTTTTTTTTATTTATAAAGCGGTACTCTCTTGAAGATTGCTTAGTGCTTTTAGAGACACAAACTCATTCATCTCAATGCTTATAGTGAGAAGGGGTGGGGCTGGTGGCCAAGACTGGGAAATCAATATTCTCTTCCTGTTGAGAGAGAGAGGGGGAGAGAGAAAGAGAGAGAGAGAGAGAGAGAGAGAGAGAGAGAGAGAGAAATAGGCATATTACTTTGTGCAACAGTTCCTTCTGTTATTGAAATTTCTAGACAATATCTCACATGAATATTCTTCCTTAAATTGAATGTGTGTATCATGAGCTAACTAATACTTGCTCTGTGATTCCTAATGAGTTGTTTACTTAAAATGTCTTCTCTCTTCTTAAGACTGGGGGCTTTTGAAAGGCCAAACACATACACAAACCAGTTAATACAGGCACCTCTCATTGAACTTTCTGGCTGTTTCAGATTTAAATATTGATTTCTTTCTTTTGCTCTCTCCATCTCTTCACAATGGCAGCAGCTGTCAGGAAGTTGGGAACTTCATGCCAAGAAAGCACCCAAGAGAATATGAACACCATTAAAATCTTTTTTACCTTTTACTTTATTGTTCTCAAAAGCTCTTGAGTAGCTAGCTGAGTATTGGGTGACCAAGAAGGGCTGCTCCTCCACCGAGGAAACGTTGGATCTGATTTCCATTAGAGATTCTGAATTATTTAGTGGGAATTGAGTGCCCCAATCAGCTGCTTTCTGAGTGGTTGCCTTTAGGCATCCATTCACATTCACTGTGCCTTGAGGTCTTCTTCTCTTGAAAGCAGAGTATGCACAATTTGAAACGTGTTCATTTTTATCTAGAATGGTTGGGGGAAAACTTACTTTCCAAGAAGTAGGTTGAATATAGTATGCAAAGTGAGGCCTAGTACATTGAAAGTTAACAGAAATGTGAGGATCTCATTTAATCACAACCTGCTGTCATTTCAGACTCTTATCATAATGGATTCCGGCATGTAATTTTCAGATTTTTCATTCTTTCAAACTGTAAACGGATGGTAATTGCTGTAAGAAGTTAAATTCCTAGCACTCGTTACCCTGCTGACTTACTGGTATATATTTAGTGGATTGACATTTTTGATTGACACTAGTGGAAATTTCAGTGGAAATCTAGACAAGAAAATAAAAGGTTGGGTTGAAGGAAGAAGCCAGTATATAAATACCTATATATCCCTTTCTATCTCTGTGTACATGTGAAAGACTCATCAAAACTGGAACAATAATACCAATGACTTATTATAGGTTTGCCATTTTTTCATTACATAGCATGCTTAGAAAGATATTATAGGGGATGAATTTGAAGAGATGAACAGGGGTCAGATTTATGGATAACCTTGCCAACATTCTTAAGGAAGCTAGACTTTATTTTATTGTTATAGGCCTTCCTTGATTCGTTTTAAGCCATAGAGTGCCATATATCAGACTTCCCCTTTAAAGATCTTACTGCATTGGGTAGGTAGAATAGAAAGAGTGGAGATGAAGCAAGGACACCAGCTGAGATGATCTAGGTGGGTAACCACGTGCTTGAATAAATAAACCAGCAATGGTGATGGAGGAACAAGAGATTCGAGAGAAAATCATTGTCAAGAAGCAGTGGCTGATTGGCTATAAATGGTGAAAGGAAAAAATTATCAAAAATAACCCCTAGGATTCCACGTTTGTGGATGATGATGCCAACTTTTGAGACAGGGGACAGGATTGGACAACTAGAGATGAGTCCACCTTTAGAAATGTTGAGTTCTGAGGTTTATGCGAGATTCAAGTAGAGAGTGTATTATTTGAGCAAAATTTAGAAGTATATACCACTGTACAAACCGACAATTTAAAATTCCCCTTTTATGCATTTTAAAAGAATGATTCAAAACTATGGGCCCCTTGCTTTAATTAGTCCATTTATAATACTTCCTTAAATCAGTTTGTGCAAGAAGCTCTCAACCCTACAATAAAAATCTTTTCAAGCTAGAGTTTGCCCTTTTAAAAGGGGTGTTTGATTTATCTTTCTGATGCTTCTATGTCCAAAGTAAAAAAGGAGAAACTTAGCTAATGACGAATTCTTTCATTTCTCCCAGATTTGGAGGTAATCATATTTTGGTAGTTCCCCATATCAAAGTGGCTGGAGGAAAGGGAAATCATGCCTTTTAAAGAAAAATCTGGTTATCTGCTACTTAAATGACAAAATTGGTAGCTTAACTAAGTCTTCTTTCCCATCTCATTCCATCCCCCCATGTCCCTTCTCTTATCCATTAAAACAATCATACTAATGACTCTTTAGTAAACTTGCAAGGAGATTTTTGCTATTACCCAAAGCTTACAATTTCAGTGTCTTAGGTTCTGCTTGCTTTTTGTTTTGTTGCGTACATGTTTGTGAATATTCTTTCTTGTTTTTTCATTATTTTGTTCTGTTTTGGCTTTCTGTATGTATGCATGAGAGCATCAGTGCCACCTTAAGGTCAGCACTATTTCCCTATCCCAGCTGGGTGAAATTTCCCTGACATTGATTTTACATGTGTTGGGCTGGGTACTTGTCTCCGGTTATTTTGACATTCCCATGCTCTTCCCTTCCCCCGCGTTCCCTTGCACTACACTGATTTTGGCCTCATCCTAGTTAGGTGAATGAGGGAGAGAGCTGGTGAGAGGAGTACAGTGTTTGCTTTGTGCATGGAAGCTAAAGGATTGGAATAACTACTGAGAAAAAAACTTTGGCACCAATGAGAATTTTGTCAAAAAGGAAAACTGAGTATATTTGAGAAGTAATCATAGAATAAATATTTCCCAAAAAGCTGGGAAAGTGTAAGGTGATATCAAAAAGATGACTATAAAAATTGAACATTTATTTTGCAAATTAATTCAGGAGTATATAATAAAAACAGGCTATAATCATCTTCATCTTCCAGGCACTGGGGTAAGCAACTTACAAATATCACATGTAATTCTCACAAAAACTCTGTGAGGTAAATGACTCATCCTATTTTTTGGATGAGATCACACAGTTAGAGGGGGTCAAGTTGAGGTCTGAGCCAGTCCTGACCAAGAATATACTCTGGTCTTTTTCAGTCTTCATCTTCCCAAATTTTTCATTACATTTTTGCCACATCCTATAACATTTTGATCTCTGGGAAATGAATTATTATGATTACTCATGTTTTGAAACTGTAAATTGCTAGAGAAAAATCATGATGGAATTCAGATAAGGAGATTACTATCTAAAGTGTGGCCTCCATCTTTAGGGATAATTAGGAATGCTTGCAGCTTCAAATAATAGAAAACCTGACTGACAGTATCTTGCATAACAAGACTTCTAGAAATAGGTGGTTGCTGGCATTGATTCAGTGTCTCAAAGATTTGGGTTCAGTCTGGTGTCTCTGCCATACTGCTGTCCTGCACTTATGTCTACAAGATGGCTATGTCTCAGGGATGGTTCTGGACAGAGGGTTTCTCCTTGAGTATCTCTTTCTCATGGGGAAAGGATAAATCCTTCCAAAGGCCCCCAGAAGACCCCTTACACATTATTAGCCGTGACAGTGTCATAAGTGATTGACATGGAAGGAAGATCAGTAAGTTGAAGATGATAGGATTTTTTTTTCAGCCTCTATATGGTAGGAAGGCAAAGGAAATGGAGGTTGCAGAAGGCTATGGGGTAGCCAACAAACACATCTGCTACAACTATTACATGAGATGCATAGATTGTTCCCCCTATGATATGACAAACAAATTGTAATTACATGATCTCTTCCCCAAAGACCAAACATAGTTACTTGCACCTCCCTGGGTTTTGGGTTTTGGGTTTTGTTTTTTGTTTGTAATGCTGAATTTCAGCATCTGTACTGAGTTTTAGGAACATTCTTTAATTTCCTTTAACTAGCTCACTATTAATAAAGAGCTGTTGCAATGGAAAATAGTTATTTTACTCTGAATTTCCATCAGATCACATACTTCTGCCTGTGCCAACATTCTATTCTCTCCCTTATACCTTTTATTTTCTACTTCAATCTCTTCCTTTAGAGTTTTTGGTTGCTCTCACCTTATAAACTCAGGATTCCTTAGCAAGATCTATTGATAACTAATTTGTGTACATTGAAACTGACTATGTATTTTAGACATTAACATTTTGTGTCTCTGGATCAAGGAGGAAAAGGTCAAATTAACAGCTGAGAAATACACTGCTTCAAACATTTTTTCTATCATATTAGTTAGAATAAGAAAACACTAACAGCATAAGATATATTTTCAGTAAGTCACACTAATGCCTTATTCAGCCAAATATTTCATCTCTAACAGTGGCACAAAAGATGTGTAGTGTGGCCAAATGTTATTAAAGGAGGGATGTGTGTTCAGGAAGATGAATTTTTCCTGATTAGCCAATTATATATTTCTTGTTGATGAGTTTTCTAAACCCCAATTGTTCCCCTTCATATTTCTTTTCCACTTCAAGGTGGGGAGCTTTGAGGGAACCACATGCAATGTCATCCTTTGGGCTGTGTCACTCTAAAACCCAGTAATAGGAAGACTACTTGTCCTTCCATATGAGCCACATGTCCAGTATCAGATTTATCAGTAATAAAGGCAATATTTGGGGCTCTCATTTGCTTTGTCCCTTTTCTTTTTTTTTTTTTTTTTTTCGGTACGCGGGCCTCTCACTGTTGTGGCCTCTCCCGTTGTGGAGCACAGGCTCCAGACGCGCAGGCTCAGCGGCCATGGCTCACGGGCCCAGACGCTCCGCAGCATGTGGGATCCTTCCGGACCGGGGCACGAACCCGTGTCCCCTGCATCGGCAGGCGGACTCTCAACCACTGCGCCACCAGGGAAGCCCAGTCCCTTTTCATTTTTATTTATTTTTCTGAATAGGCTCAGAACTTGAGCTGCCATGTAGTGTGTCATTTACTGGGTTCTTCTTGAACCCCATCAATAAACAACTTACAAACATAATTCCTTCTCTTTCACTCAATAGCTATCTGACTTTATATAAGCCCTTTATCTCACCCTTTTTCTTCTTAAACAGTTGATTATCACCATATCCTATGTGCTCTGATATGGATATATATGATATAGATGATACTATATCAGAGGACATAGTAAGGATCTGGAGGCTTTAGATTAACATTAGCAGAAAAAGTGTGATAATGAAAAAATTAATGCACATTAACATAGCATTTACTATGTTCTGGATGTTGTTAACAGTGGTCCACTTCCTTGAAAGTGTTGAAGATCACTGTAGTCAACGTGGTACAGATACTGAAAGAATCACAAGACTTGGATTCTATTCCCAGCTTAACGTTTCTGGACTCCATTTTTTTTTAAATTCTCAAAATGAAGAGTTTGAAAATATGCTTTTTGAGGACTCTCCAACTCCCTAATTCTATGATTCTATAGTGTAGTTTGGGCCACTCCAATACCACAAATTCAATTACTGATTGGGCCAAAAAAATTATGTAACAGTCCCTCCTCCTGTCCCCTCTCACGTAAGGGAATGGATCGCAAATGATCAAGCCAATTGGGTTGTCTCTTTTTAGAAAGCGAGGTTCTGATTCAATTATCTATTGCTATGTTGTAATAGGGCAGAACCTTTGTATTCAATTACAAGTTAATCACCAAAGGAATGTTGCCTCTAAGCTTAAATTATACATAATTGCCCATCTCTGGGAACCCTGCCTCCCAGGTAATGAGCATTAAGCTAAAATATCTTTGTGTAGCTCACAGGGCCCACCTGTGAATGCCTGCAGGGCGGAGGAAATTAACACATCTCCTCCGGGGGCTGACGGGAATCAGGAAATGTTTGGCTTTACTCCCTCCCCTTTCAGTAAAAAGGAGCGTGAACCTAACTCAGGCAAGATGTTTCTTTGGGAGACAGGTCCGCCATCTTCTTGGTTTGCTGGCTTTCCGCATAAAGTCGCTATTTCTTGCCCCAGCAAGTCGTCTCTCAATTTATTGGCCTGTCATGCTGCAAGCAGTAGGACCTTGGACTTGGTAAACAAATTTTGGTGCAACCAGCCAGGAGCCTTGCTGGTAAGGCCCTAGCAGCTGCCGGGACCACTTGCCCTGAGCCTGAGGATCTCCCCTTCCAATTCCCCAAAGCGGCACAGGCTGCCCAGCATTGGCAGTTGGAGCAAAAGCCCGTGACAGTAAGGTAAGTCACTCCGGTGTGTACACCCGGGAATGTTATTTCTCTCCGTTTGGGGCTTTTTCTCTGGAATAAGCCGATTTGTTTTCTATTTGAGTGGGGTACCCTGTTGGACAGAGGAAAGAGTTGCATTTCCTCTCTGTTTGGAGCTTTTTCTCCGGAATAAGCTGATTCGTTCTGTAGTTGAGTGTGGTATCCTGTTGGAGAGAGGAAAGAGTTGTGGGACTTTTACTCAATTTGTGAACTGGTTCATTTGTTTCTTTGAATGCTAGCATTTGTGTGTGCAGGTTGTATTTTGTTTTTCTTGAGTTTGTCTTTAAAAATGGGTAATATTTCGGGCTTTCCTGGTGGCGCAGTGATTGAGAGTCCGCCTGCCGATGCAGGGGACACAGGTTCGTGCCCCGGTCCGGGAGGATCCCACATGCCGCGGAGCGGCTAGGCCCGTGAGCCATGGCCGCTGAGCCTGCGCGTCCGGAGCCTGTGCTCCGCAACGGGAGAGACCACAGCAGTGAGAGGCCCGCGTGCCGCAAAAAAAAAAAAAAAAAAAAAAAAGGTAATGTTTCCTAAAGAAAATCCTCTGAGGCCCATTTTGAATAAGTGATCTGATTACAACTATGAACCCATGGGTGAGAGGAAGATATTTATTGAAACAATGTGTAGCCACAGTACCTGTTAGGATCTCCACAAGGGGTTTAGGCAGGGTTATCTTGAGACCCTGTATACTAAGTACTGCTACCCTTACAGTGTTAATTATGTTGTTTATGGTCTCCTGTGTCGTTGGTATACGTAAAACCCCAAGACCAAACTTGAGCGTTTATTTAGGATTTTCTGTTTGTTCTTTGGGTTTTTCATTTTATTTTGTTTGGTACTGTTTCTTCATTTACAGCCAAATCCGTTTTGTGATATTTGAAACTTTTACTGATGTCAAATGGAGGAAAGAATTGGGAAAAAAAAAACAAACCTGTCTGTTCTTGCCCAAGAGTGGGACATTCCCAGGAAGAGGAGACAGGTTCCACTCGGTTCCTAAAATCAGAAAAAGCTACAGATGGAAATAGAAGTGTCTTTTCCATAAATATTAGTAAAAAAGGGTTAGCCATCTAGACAGGTGACCTTGATTTGTCCCATCTGCCAGAAACCCAGTTTGAATCCAACGTTTTTTTGTAACTGATGGGTTTTACATTGTTGTACCTGATTCATGGCTGAAATTTTGGAATGGGAACCGTGAGGTCTGTATGTTTGTTTGTGTGTTTTTACACGTGTTATAGATGTGTGGCATTGCCATAATTAATTTGTAAAAGAGCTCTATGTAATTGACTTAAAGGAAAGTAAGCACTTACATAAATACTCAAATATAAAAAACTGGCCAGAATGTATTTTGGATTCACATGATCTAGGAAATATTCAGTATTGAATTAATATTTAGTACTAAAGTTAGATTAAGCTTGTTGGTTTGATTAATACAGACATGTCTTTACAGTCATTTACATTAAGTATAGTACTTTTATTGTACCTAGATTTACTAGAAATCAAGTAAGATCTTATTATTCCTGTTAGAAATGTTGTCAGCAGGAAAAATAACATTATGACAAGATTTTAAGTAAATGAGGTAAGAGTTTTAGATGAACTCTATAGGAATGATTATGTTTTGGGAATGTCTATTTAAGATAGTCTCTGGATTTTCATAACTTGCAACTAAACTAAGTTAAATGGAGAGAATTCATTGAATACCTGGGTCCTTTCACACAGGATGAAATATTAGAACATTAATTGCTGGGCAGGTCTAAATTTACATACCTTTAGGAGAGGAAGACTAAAGCCTAAGTTTGTCAATCAGGAAATGCTGGAACAACCATCTACAAAGACTTGCCTCTTGGTTTTCATTAGAGGTTAAGGTTTTAAGGTTAAGAATTATAAGGGAAACATTTCAGTATACAAAAATAGAAGATGTGTGTTTTCAGCAAAGAAGGTATGAGGAGTGAAAATGCATTTTGTTAAAGGGGGAAAGGTGACTTTGTTCTAAGCTGGTTGTTTCTGAATGGAAAAAAAAAAGTGAGGGACAGATTGATATGGAAACAGAAAGTTGTGGAAGGTTATTGGAGGAGGAACACTGAGTTTTGTGCATGGTCAGGATTGGCTAAGATTGAACCTAATTAAGAAAATGAATTTTTAAGGTAAAGTGGTACAAAACCTGAATTTGGTTCTCTAAAAGGACAAAATCTTCTTGAAATATTGAACTACTTTTGGTAATAGATTGTGAGTTTCTTTAAGTGATCTGTATTTGCCACTGAGATCTTTTATTATCACTGGTTAAAACTTTTCCATATTTTTGTCAAATTTCCTGAAGTTCAAATTCTAAATGAAGTTCATTTGACTTCTAGCTAACTTTGAGTTTTTCCAAAGGGTCCCTGGAAAACCTCTAATTATTTGTTTTCTCTCCATCTCAGAGAGGGGACTATTAAACTAATTAGGCTTATTTGGTATGGTAAATTACATAGGAAGCATTGTCAAATAAGTGGTGATAAAACTTCTTAGATTGTACCATATGGGTAAACGTTATTAATATACACACTCTAGAATTATATGGAGCTCCTAAAATTCTGGTACATCCTGGAAAATGGTATCAGTTATAATTTTAGTAGTTATCTTAAATTTTTGTATGTCACAGCAGCAACCAAGTTTCTCTTCAATTGCATTGTAATCCCAGTTGGTTGCTGCCAAAGCAAAAAGGCATCCTTTGGGCTTCCCTGGTGGCGCAGTGGTTGAGAGTCCGCCTGCTGATGGTGGCGCAGTGGTTGGGAGTCCACCTGCCGTTGCAGGGGACACGGGTTCGTGCCCCGGTCTGGGAAGATCCCACATGCCGCGGAGCGGCTGGGCCCATGAGCCATGGCCGCTGAGCCTGCACATGCGCAACGGGAGAGGCTGCAACAGTGAGAGGCCCGCGTACCAAAAAAAAAAAAAAAAAGCCTCCTTTTAATGGTTAGAGATGATCAATTGCTATTTATGGTTTTACAGTGGCTTTTTAAAAATTGAAGTGTAATTGATTTATAATATTGTATTAGTTTCAGGTGTACAGCAAAGTGATTCAGTTTTATATATATATTCTGTTTCAGATTCTTTTCCCTTATAGGTTGTTGAGGTTATTTATAGGTTACAAAATATTGCGTAGAGTTCCCTGTGCTATACAATAGGTCCTTGTTGGTTATCTATTTTATATATAGTAGTGTGTATGTGTTAATCCCAAACTCCTATTTTATCCCTCTCCCCACACCTTTCCCCTTTGGTAACCGTAAGTATTTTTTCTCAGTCTATGAGTCTATTTCTGTTTTGTATATAAGTTCACTGCATCATTTTTTTTTAGATTCTACATATAAGCAATATCATATGATATTTGTCTTTCTCTGTCTCACCTCACCTAGTATGATAATCTCTAGGTCCATCCATGTTGCTGCAAATGGCATTACTTCATCCTTTTTTATGGCTGAGTAATAGTCCATTATCTACATATATACTGCATTATCTATATGTAGTCCATTATCTATATGTAGATAGTCCATTATCTACATATATACCACATCGTCTTTATCCATTCATCTGTCAGTGGCCTTTTAGTCACTTCCATATCTTGACTATTGTAAATAGCGCTGCAGTGAATATTGGGGTGATGGATCTTTTCCAATTATAGTTTTCTCTGGATATCTGCCCAGGAGTGGGGTTGCAGGATCACATGGTAACTTCCATAAAGTCTTACGGAAAAACCCAAATGAACTTTTTGGCCAACCCAATAGGTTTTTTAAGGAAACTCCATACTATTCTCCATACTGGTTGTACCAGTTTACATTCCCACCAACAGTGTAGGAGGGTTCCCTCATCTCCACACCTTCTCCATCATTTGTTGATATTATTTGTAGACTTTTATGATGGCCATTCTGACCGGTGTAAGGTGATACCTTATTGAAGTTTTGATTTGCATTTCTCTAATAATTAGCGATGTTGAGCATCTTTTCATGTGCCTTTTGGCCATCTATGTCTTCTTTAGAGAAATGTCTATTTTAATCTTCTGCCCATTTCTTTACTGGGTTGTTTGCTTTTTTGATATTGAGCTGTATGAGCTGTTTGTATATTTTGGAAATTAATCTCTTGTTGGTCACATCATTTGCAAATATTTTCTCCCATTCTGTAGGTTGTCTTTTCATTTTGGTGATGGCTCCCTTATCTGTGCAGAAGCTTTTAAGTTTAATTAGGTCCCATTTATTTATTTCTGTTTTTATTTCCATGACCCTAGGAGATGGATCCAAAAAGATATTCCTGTAATTTATGTCAAAGAATGTTCTGCTTGCTTTCCTCTAGGAGTTTCATAGTATCTGGTCTTACATTAAGGTCTTTAATGCATTTTGAGTTTATTTTTCTGTATGAAGATAGAAAATATTCTAATTTCATTCTTTTTAATGTAGCTGTCCAGTTTTCCCAGCACTACTTATTGAAGAGACTGTTTTTTCTCCATTGTATATTCTTGTCTCCTCTGTCATAGATTAATTGACCAAAGGTGCATGGGTTTACTTCTGGGCTTTCTATCCTGTTCCATTGATCTATATGTCTATTTTTGTGCCAGTACCATACTGTGTTTTTAAATATTTTAATTTTATTGGAGTATAGTTGATTTACAGTGTTGTATTATTTTCAAGTATACAGCAAAGTGATTCAGTTATACATATACATATATTCACTCTTTTTTAGATTCTTTTCTCATACAGATTATCACGGAACATTGAGTAGATTTCTCTGTGCTACACAGTAGGTCCTTGTTGGTTGTCTATCTTATATATAGTAGTGTGTGTATGTTCATCCCAAGCTCCTGATTTATCCCTTCCCCACCTCCATTTTTCCCATTTGGTAACCATAAGTTTGTTTTTTGATATCTGTTAAGTCTGTTTCTGTTTTGTAAATGAGTTCATTTGTATCTGTTTAAAATTAGATTCCAGGGCTTCCCTGGTGGTGCAGTGGTTAGGAGTCCACCTGCTGATGCAGGGGACGCGGGTTCGTGCCCTGGTCTGGGAAGATCCCTCATGCTGCGGAGCGGCTGGGCCCGTGGGTTGCTGAGCCTGCGCGTCCGGAGCCTGTGCTCCGCAATGGGAGAGGCCACAACAGTGAGAGGCCCGCGTACTGAAAAAAAAAAAAAAAATTAGATTCCACATATGGGTGAAATCATATGATATTTTTTTTTTCTTTATCTGACTTACTTCACTTAGTATGATAATCTCTAGGTCCATCCATGTTGCTGCAAATGGCATTATTTCATTCTTTTTTTATGGCTGAGTAATATTGCATTGTATATATGTACTACATCTTTATTCATTCCTCTGTCGATGGACATTGAGGTTGCTTCCATGTCCTGGGTATTGTAAACAGTGCTGCAATGAATATTGGGGTGCATGTATCCTCTCAGATTATGGTTATCTCTGGATATATGCCCAGGAGTGGGATTGCAGGATCATATGGTGGTTCTATTTTATGTTTTTAAAGGAGCCTCCATACTGTTCTCCATAGTGTTTGTACCAATTTACATTCTAACCAACAGTGTAGGAGAATTCCCTTTACTCCACACCCTTTCCAGCATTTATTGTTTGTAGACTATTTGATGATGGCCATTCTCACTGGTGTGAAGTGATACCTCACTGCAGTTTTGATTTTAATTTCTCTGATAATTAGTGACGTTGAGGATCTCTTCATGTGCTTTTTGGCCATCTGTATGTCTTCTTTGAAGAAATGTCTATTTAGAACTGCCCATTTTTTGCTGGGGTTGTTTGCTGGGGTTGTATTTTTGATATAGAGCTGTGTGAGCTGTTTATATATTTTGGAGATTAATCCCTTGTTGGTCTCTTCATTTGCAAGAGTTTTCTCCCATTCTAAGGGTTGTCTTTTCATTTTGTTGATGGTTTCCTTTGCTGTACAGAAGTTTTTAAGTTTAATTAGTTCCCAGTTGTTTACTTTTGTTTTTATTTTTGTTATTCTAGGAGGTGAATCAAAAAAGATATTACTGTGATTTATGTCAAAGAGTGTTCTGCCTGTGTTTTCCTCTAAGAGTTTTACAGTGTCCGGCCTTATGTTTAGGTCTTTGATCCATTTCGAGTTTATTTTTGTGTATTATGTTAGAGAATGTTCTAATTCTAATTTCATTCTTTTACATGTAGCTGTCCAGTTTTCCCAGCATCACTTATTGAAGAGACTGTCTTTTCTCCATTGTATATTCTTGGCTCCCTCATTGTAGATTAATTGCCCATAGGTGCTTCAGTTTATTTCTGGGCTTTCTATCCTGTTTCATTGATCTATATGTCTGTTTTGTGTCAGTACCACACTGTTTTTGATTACTGTAGCTTTGTAGTATAGTCTGAAGTCAGGGAGCCTGATTCCTCCAGCTCCATTGTTCTTTCTCAAGATTATTTTGGCTATTTGGGGTCTTTTGTGTTTCCATACAAATTGTAAAAATTTTTGCTCTAGTTCTGTGGAAAATGCCATTGGTAATTTGATAGGGATTGCATTGAATCTGTAGATTGCCTTGGGTAGTATAGTCATTTTGACAATATCAATTCTTCCAGTCCAAGAATATGGTATATCCTTCCATCTGTTTGTGTCATCTCCAATTTCTTTCATCAGTTTCTTATAGTTTTCAGAGTAGAAGTCTTTTGTCTCCATAGGTAGGTTTATTCCTAGGTATTTTGTTCTTTTTGATGCAGTGGTAAATGGGATTGTTTCCTTAATTTCTCTTTCTGATCTTTCATTGTTAGTGTATAAGAATGCAAGAGATTTCTATGTATTAATTTTGTATCCTGCAACTTTGCCAGATTCATTGATGAGCTCTAGTAGTTTTCTGGTAATGTCTTTAGTATATTGTATGTATAGTATCATGTCATCTGCAAACAGTGACAGTTTTACTTCTTTTCTAATTTGTATCCCTTTTATTTCTTTTTCTTCTCTGATTGCCATGGCATAAAAGTGGTGACAATGGACATCCTTGCCTTGTTCCTGATCTTAGAGAGTGCTTTAAGCTTTTCACTGTTGAGAATGATGTTAGCTGTGGGTTTTTCATATATGGCTTTTATTATGTTGAGGTCAGTTTCCTCTTTTCCCACTTTCTGGAGAGCTTTTATCCTAAATGGGTGTTGAATTTTGTCAGATGTTTTTCTGCGTCTATTGAGGTGATCATATGGTTTTTATTTTTCTGTTTGTTAATATGATGTATCACACTGATTTCTGGATATTGAAAAATCCTTTCATGCCTGGGTTAAACACCACTTGATCATGGTGTATGAACCTTTTAATGTATTGTTAGATTTGGATTGCTGGTATTGAGTATTTTTTCATTTATATTTATCAGTGATATTGGCCTGTAATTTTCTTTTTTGTGGTATCTTAGTCTGGTTTTGATATCAGGGTGATCGTGGCCTCATAGAATGAGTTGGGAGTGTTTATTCCTCTAAAAGTTTTTGGAAGATTTTCAGAAGTATAGGTGCTAACACTTCTCTAAGTGTTTGGTAGAGTTTGCCTGTGAAGCCATCTGGTCCTGGACTTTTGTTTGTTGGGAGTTTTAAAATCACAGTTTCAATTTCAGTACTTGGGATTGGTCTGTTCATATTTTCTATTTCTTCCTGGTTCAGTCTTTGAAGATTGTACCTTTCTAAGAATTTGTCCCTTTCTTCTAGGTTGTTCATTTTAGTGGCATATAGTTGCTTGGAGTAGTCTCTTGTGATCTTTTATATTTCTGTGGTGTTAATTGTAACTTCTTTTTCATTTCTTATTTTATTGATTTGAGTCTTCTCCCTTTTTATCTTGATGAGTCTGGCTAAAATTTTATCAATTTTGTTTATCTTCTCAAAGAACCAGCTTTTAGTTTCATTGATCTTTTCTATTGTTAGTCTCTATTTCATTTATTTCTGCTCTGATCTTTACGATTTTTTTCCTTCTACTAACTTTGGGTTTTGTTTGTTCTTCTTTCTCTAGTTACTTTAGGTGTAAGTTTATGTTGTTTATTTGAGATTTTTCTTGTTTCACGAGGTAAGCTTGTGTCACTATAAACTGTCTCAGAACTGTTTTTGCTGCCTCCCATAGGTTTTGGATAGGCATATTTTAATTTATTTGTCTCTAGGTATTTTTTGATTTCCTCTTTAATTTCCTCAGTGATCCATTGATTGTTTAGTAGCATATTGTTTGTCCTCCACGTGTTTGTGTTTTTTGCAGTTTTTTTTTCTTGTAGTTGATTTCTAATCTCATAGATTTGTGGTCAGAAAAGATGCTTGATATCATATCAATTTTCTTAAATTTACCAAGACTTGTTTTGTAGCCCAGCATGTGATCTATCCTGGAGAATGTTCCATGTGCACTTGAAAAGAATGTGTATTCTGCTGCTTTCGGATGGAATGCGCTACAAATATCAGGCCCATCTGTCTAATGTGTCATTTAAGGCCTGTATTTCCTTATTGATTTTCTCTCTGGATGATCTGTCCATTGATATAAGTGGGGTGTTCCCCACTATTATTTTGTTACTGTTGATTTCTTCTTTTGTGTCCGTTAATATTTGCCTCATATATTGAGGTGCTCCCATGTTGGGTGCACATTAATTTACAATGGTTATATCTTCTTCTTGGATTGATCCCTGATCATTACTTAGTGTCCTGCTTTGTCTTTTGTAACAGACTTTATTTTAAAATCTATTTTGTCTGACAGAAGTATTGCTACTCCAGCTTTCTTTTGATTTCCGTTTGCATGGAATACCTTTTTCTATCCCCTCACTTTCAGTCTGTATGTGTCTCTAGGTCTGAAGTGGGTCTCTTGTAGACAGAATACATACAGGTGTTGTTTTTGTATCCATTCAGCCAGTTTATATCTTTTGGTTGGAGCATTTAATCCGTTTACATTTAAGGTAATTATTGATATGTTTGTTCTTATTTCCACTTTGTTACTTGTTTTTGTAGGTATTTTTTCTTCCTTTCCTCTTCTGTTCTCTTCTCTTGTGATTTGATGACTATCTTTAGTGTTGTGTTTGGATTCCAATTTCTTTTGTGTGTGTATACCTATTATAGATTTTTGTTTTGCAGTTACCATGAGGTTTTCATATAGCACTCTATATATACATGATTGTTTTAAATTGCTGATCCCTTAATTTCAAATGCATTCCAAATATCCTGCATTTGTACTCTCCTCCTCTCACAATTACTGGTTTTGAGATCATATTTGTGTGTGGATGATTTTCTACCTTTACTGTATGTTTGCCTTTACCACTGAGTTTTCCCATTTCATAATTTTCTTGTTTCTAGTTGTGGCCTTTTCTGCCTAGAAAAGTTCCTTTAGCATTTGTTGTAAAGCTGGTTTGGTGGTACTGAATTCTTTTATCTTTTGCTTGTCTGTAAAGCTTTTGACTGCTCTGTGAAATCTGAATGAGAGTCTTGGTGGGTGGAGTTATCAGTTGATAACTTTATGGGGGTTCACTTGTATATTGTTGCTTTTAATGTTTTCTCTGTCTTTAATTTTTGTCATTTTGATTACTGTGTTTCTCAGCATTTTCCTCCTTGAGTTCATCCTGTATGGGACTCTGAGCTTCCTGGACTTTAGTGACTGTTTCCTCTCCCATATTAGAGAAGTTTTTAGCTATTATCTCTTCAAATATTTTCTCAGGGCCTTTCTCTCTCTCTTCTCCTTCTAGGACCCCTATAATGAAAACGTTGGTGTGCTTGATGTTGTCCTACTAGTCTCTTAAACTGTCCTCATTTCTTTTTATTTTTTCTTTATTCTGTTCAACGGCAGTGGTTTCCGCCATTCTGTCTTCCAGCTCACCTGTTTCTCTGCCTCATTTATTCTGCTATCAGTTCCTTCTACTGTATTTTTCATTTTAGTTATTGTATTCTTCACCTCTGGTTCTTTATATTTTCTAACTCTGTGTTATAGACTTCTTTTAACTTCTCACTCTGTGATCCATTCTTTTCCCAAGTTCCTGGTTCATCTTTATGATCATTACTCTGAACTCTTTCTTGGGCAGATTGCCTATCTCCACTTCAGTTAGTTGTTCTTCTGGGGCTTTATTTTGTTCCTTCATCTGGAACATATTCCTCTGCTGTCTCATTTTCTCTAAATTTCTGTGTTTGCAGACTCATTTCCACCGGCTGCTGTATTGTCATTTTCTTGATTCTGGTGTCTGCCCCCTGGTGGTTGAGGATAGTCTAGAGGCTTATGCAGGCTTCTTGGTGGGAGTGGCTGGTGCCTGCCCACTGGTGGGTGGACCTGTGTCTTGGCCCTCTGGTGGGCAGTGGTTTGTCATGGGGTTTGTCTAGAGGAGTCTGTGGGCTCAGGAAATCTTTAGGCAGCCTGTCTGATGATGGGTGGGGCTGTGTTCCAGCCCTGTTGTTTGCTTGGCCTGAGGAATTCCAGCACTGGAACCTACAGGCTGTTGAATGGGACAAGGTCTTGGTGCCAAAATGTCAGCCTCCAGGAGAGCTCACACCAATGAATACTTGCTGTTTCATCTGCCACCAGTGTCCTTGTCCTCATAGTGAGCCCCAGCTTCCCCCAATCTCCCCAGGAGACCCTCCAAGACCAGTAGGTAGGTCTGGCCAGGTTCCTATGGAGTTGCTGCTTTTGCCCTGGGTCCCAGTGTGCATGAGACCTTGTGTGTGCCTGCCAAAAGTGAAGTCTCTATTTCCTGCAGTCCTGTGGCCTTCAAAGTCAAGTGCTCTGGGGGCTCCTCCTCGTGATGCCGGACTCCCAGGCTGGGGAGCCTAATGTGGGGCTTAGAACTCTCTCTCCTATTGGAGAACTTTTGCAATATAATTATTCTCCAGTCTGTGGGTCAGCCACCTGGGTGGGGGGTGGGAGCATGGAATTTGATTATATCATGAGTTTGCCCCTCCTAACATCTTGTGGTGGTTTATTCTTCATGTCTTTGGATGTAGAATATCTTTTTTGGTAGGTTTCAGTCTTTTCTAATCAATGGCTTTTCAGCAGTTAGTTGTGATTTTGGTGTGCTTGTGAGAGGAGGTGAGCTCAAAGTCTTTCTACTCTGCTGTCTGGTCCAGGAACTCCAGCCACTTTAAAAAATCTACAGTGGCTTTTGAAGGACTCTATAGCTATTTTGTGAAGAAGTGGGGAAGAATGGTGAAATCCTTTATGTACAAGCATTTGTGCTATTACCTCAGGGAAAATAAGAAAAGAAAGGGCATGAGAGTGAGGATATGTTTCTTCAAACTTGAACTCCTCCAGCTGAGCTAGCTGTCCCAGCCATTTTGGCTGTCATGCCAGTATATCCACCCCTTCTACCACCTTCCATTCCTTTCCAGCCCCAATTCCTGACATGGGGCCTCAGGACTTTCCCTGCTTATAGGAATCAACTAGAAAATCTTCTGTTAGTTTCTGGGGCATAGGGACTTGGTCTGGTATCACCATCTAAGACCAGACAGGGCACCCAATTTGGGCCTGGAGCCACTCCCAGGGCAAGGCAATTTCCATCACTGTTATCTCATATAGGGGACTAAATGCAAATAACCAGCCAGTTGGGTATCTCAGACTTTAATTGGAAAGAATACAACCCTGCTTTATAGGGAGGATCCTCTACACCTGAAGCCTGCTTTGCAGTACCCACAGCTGAACCAAATTGGAACCCCAATGAGGGAAGAATACCCTTACTAAAGCACCCCTTATTAGTGCATCTTGGCAGAGCTTTGAAAAGAGGAACCAAAGCAAAAGACTTTGAACACAATTCAAGAAACACAGAAAAAAAAATTCAAATGAAGACTTTCTTAATTTTTCAAAAAGATTTATCAGGCCTACAGATGTCATACTAATGCAGATCCCAAGGCCCTTGAAAATAATATTAGAATGGTAAATTTGACATTTTTGGGGGCAGAGTGCCTCAGATGTCAAGAGAAAGTTGCAAAATTTAGATGGTGCATTTGGAATGAACCCTTCTCAATTGTAGATGTTGCTTTTAAAGTGTTAAACAGGGAACAATAACAGAAGAAAGAAGATGCAAAAGGAAATGCCACTTTTTTGGCAACAAACAGGGAACAGTAACAGAAGAAAGAAGATGCAAAAGGAGATGCTACTTTTTTGGCAACAATATTGGGTTTCCCAGAAGGCAAGTAACCCGAAGAGAGGTAAGCCCCTATTGGGGAAGGAACAATGTGCTTACTGTAAGGAAGAAGAACATTGGAAAAGAGATTGCCCTAGGTTAAAATATAAGGAAAACAATAAAAGACAAGAGCCTGTCATATGGTAGAAAGAGAGGAACACTCAGATGAATGTAGAGGTCCAGGAACTCCCTTGGACTAGAGACATCTAATTTCCCACAGTAGCCCTGGGTAAAATTGACAGTGGGGAATGAGCTGATTAACTTTCTGGTAGACCTCACCCTGAACTTTTTCACCAGAACAGCTTGACATCAGAGTCCACCAGAACATGATGTCAGCCAACAGATAGCACTCTTGAAAACCCCAGGAAAGGAGACAGAGCTCTTTCCCCCTCCCTCCACATCTACAGAAATGTAAGACCATAAGTGTGTACTAGCGGCATTCCAGGGAAGCTCAAAAACACACGGCCAATATGAATCCCATTAAGAAGGTATTCTAGAATGCAAACCTCTTAGTCAACCTAAATAATAATTTTAAAATATGTAAAGTAAAATGAGATTTTTTTTAGTAACCAGTTAGATTAGCAAAGTTTAACAATTATTTTTAATTCCAACATGTTATGGAAAAAATAGTTTAGATTTAAAATTTTTTAATAGACTTTATTTTTTAGAACAGTTTTCGGTTCACAAAATAAAAGGGTTGGGGGGTGTTGCTGGGACACCTAACCTAAAACAATATCTTCTGAGGCAAGAGGATTACTTCTCCCACAGATTGACTTGTCAAAATACCAGCCAGTGTATTCAGAAAAGGACAAAGAGAGGGCCAAACTGTGAAGATTTACTTGGATCACACCTTGGACACTGTGCTGTAGCACATTCGTAATAGTACCCATTACAGGAGAAATGCCACCTTATGGTGGATTCAAAAATATAGATAATGGGGCCTAACCTACAAAAGACCATCCAGCCACTCACTCAGAATTGCATGATTTAAATGACCCAAAGACTGCTCTCAGACATCCCTAGATGGGGAATCAACACAGAGGAACCTGCCCCACTGAGGACTGGAAAATAGACTTCACTTAAATGCCTCAAGCTGCAAGAAATTTCAAATAACCTGCTAGTGTTTGTGGATACTTTTGAGGATGGGTGGAAGCATATCCCACCTGGAGAGAAAGTCTCTGAAGTGATTAGAGCCCTTCTTAGGGAAATTATCCCTTGATCTGAATTAAGGCATTGAAACTACACTCATCCTATAGACCACAACAGGAAAAAAACAAGAAAATGAATCATACGCTAAAAAGGAACATCACTAAAATATGTCAAGAGACTAATTTAACTTGGTATAAGTCCTTGCCAGTTGCCCTGCTACAGATCATTGGCTCCCAGAAGCAGGCTTAAATTAAGCTCCTTTAAAATATTGCATTGTAGGCCATTCCAGGTGTCAGCTCAGGCAGGAGAATCTATAAATGCTCTAAAAGACCTAGCAGTTTCTGGTTAGGCTAAAACTTTGTGGACTATACTAACCTCTGTGCATGAGTTTGCCTCCAACAGGTCTATCCAGTTGAAGTAGATGGTAATTTCATTGCAGCTGGAGAAGTGTCAACCAGTTTGTTTAATTTTGTCCAAATAAATAGCACAGGAATGTAGTATGTTTATTGGGAACTAGAACAAAAACCCCAAGTTCAATTACAAATTAGACAACAAAGTGCTAAGGGGTTTCATCAGGTTCAAATAGTTGTAGATAAAAAATGACTGACTAAAGAGTCTAAGGAACATTCGTTGCCTCTGCAGGAAGTAGCCAGAACAGTCTTCATCTCTTTCCCACAAGATTGTAGAATGGACATTGACAGTGGGGAGTTGTAATAGGGAAAAAACTTTGTATTCTACTGCAAATTAATCACCAAAGGGACGATGCCTGTAAGCTTAAATTATACATAATGGCCCATCTCTGGGAACCCTGTCTCCAAGGTAATGAGCATTAAGCTCAAATCCCTTTGTTTAGCTCACTGGAAACATCCTGACCAGGCCCACCTGTGAATGACTGCAGGGAGGAAGAAATTAACATATCCCCCCCGGAGGCTGACCTGAACTAGGAAATGTTTGACTTTACTCCCTCCCCTTTTAGTATAAAAGAACCCTGAATTCTAGCTCAGGCAAGATGGTTCTTTGGGACACGAATCCACCATCTTCTGAGTCTGTTGACTTTCCAAAAGAGTCGCTATTCCCTGTGCCAAGAACTCATCTCTTGATTTATTGGCCTGTCTTGTGGCAAGCAGTATGATCTTGGACTTGGTAACAGTGTTACAAACCACCCAAAACTCAGACATTTACATTCTCATGATTTTGCAGTTTGGACTGGGCTTGTCAGGCCAGTTCTACTCTGAGTCATGCTGGGACTAGAACATCCAAGAAGTCTCCTTCAATCATGTAACTGATGGATGCCTCAGCTGCAGTGGCTGTACATCTCTCCCTTTCTGCACACTTCCCCATGTGGCTAACTTGGGATTTGTCATAGTGGTGCCGGGTTTCCAGAAGGAGCATACCAAAGGGACAAACCCAATGTGCAAGTGCCTATCAAACCACCACTTAGTTCACACCAGCAAATGTCCCATTAGCAAAAGGGTCAAATCCAAAGCTAATGCTGGAGGGGACTATACAGGACGTTAATAGCAGGAGACAGGGTTCATTGGGACCATAAAAAACAATCAACCCAAGACACCAATATGGGATTTCTGGTTCAAAAAATTGATACCAATGAGTACACTAGACCAGCTTCTGACCCAGGCTCCTACAATTGATGAACAAAATCTATGTTTTGTTCTTTGAAAATAAAAATCACAACAGAACTAATCTCTGAGAAGTTCATTTTTCTTGAGTGGACCTACTAAATCAAATGACTAGTTTGTTATTCTACTACAAACTATGTGGATGACATTTAGCATTTGTTGCTCAGCTAACTTTTACTCCCTAGTTCTTTTTAGACAAGATAAATAGAATGGAAAATATGATCTGGTTTGAGTTAGAGCTAGAAAATTCCATTCCTTCAGTATCAGCCTTTCTCTTGACAACCTAAATGGCTATTTCAAATTTGGTGATTAAGAATGTACTTTTACCAGAGGCTATTGCTAATGGAGTTCAGACTCCGGCTCCTGATTGCACCTGTGGAGGAATGAGTGTGTCGTTGGCAGAGCAGCTGTAACCTCTTCCTGCAATAATCCGGCAGCTCACTGACCCAGCACCAACTGCCGCCATTGATTTTTCTATACAGATAATTGAAAACAGCTCGTATGCCTGTATTTCATACCCATCATCAGTGACATTGAAAAGGCCTTAATTCCTGTGAATATATCATGGTCCTTGTTGCAAACTTTAGGTTTGAGCTGAAGAAGCATTTTTCTTTCTGTGGAAGTACCAAAGGAAAAAAAACCCAAAAAACAAACAAACAAAAAAACACCTAAATTCAGAGGAGCCAGGCCAAACATAATTTCAGAACTGAGATGAAAAGTTATGGATAGTGAAAATTTAAAGAGGCTTCAAGCAATGGGACTAAACACAGAAACTGAAACTGAACCTTTGCAGTATGTGGAGTACATACAGAATATCACTACAACTTAAATATTGTCAGAGGTTTTAATGTTATGAAAGAGTCTTCAAAAAATTTGGTTCTATAGCATCCGAGTTAAGAACTTTGGTGGTTTTCAGAATGAAGATAGTTTAAAAACAGGTAAATTTAAAATGAGAAGACTAATCCAAAGACTTTTAAACAAATTGTTAATACACATTGAGCGTGTATGCATGCATTTCCAAAAGGACAGCACAGTGGTTTCCTCTTAAGTTGTCAATACCCACTGACTGACATACTATGAAACCAGACCTTAGGTCAAACTGATGGAATTTTTTTCCATTTTCATTTCAATTTTTTTTAACTTTAAATTGAAGTATAGTTGATTTACAATATTGTGTTAGTTTCAGGTGTACAGCACACTGATTTCAGTGTGTGTGTGTGTGTGTGTGTGTGTGTGTGTGTGTGTATATATATATATATATATACCTTTTTCAGATTCTTTCCCTTATAAGTTATTACAAAATATTAAATATATTTCCCTGTGCTATACAGTCGGTCCTTGTTGGTTATCTGTTTTATATATAGTAGTGTGAATGTTAATCCCAACCTCCTAATTTATCCCCTTTACTTTCAGCTTTGGTAACCATGAGTTTGTTTCCTATGTCTGTGGGTCTCTATCTGTTTTGTAAATAAGTTCATTCGTATCATTTTTTTTAGATTCCACATATAAGTGATATCATATGATATTTGTCTGTCTGGCTTACTTCACTTTGTATGATAATCTCTAAATTCATCCAAGTTGCTGCAAATGGCATAATTTCTTTTTTTTGTGGCTGAGTAATATTCTATTGTGTATATACCACATCTTCTTTATCCATTCATCTATTGATAGACATTTAGATTGCTTCCATGTCTTGGCTAATGCAAATAGTGCTGCTGTGAACATTGGGGTGTGTGTATCTTTTTGAATTACAGTTTTCTCTGGATATATGTCCAGGAGTGGGATTGCAGGATCATATGGTAGCTCTGTTTTGGTTTAAGTAACCTCCATACTGTTCTCCATAGTGGCTGTACCAATTTACATTCCCACCAATGGTGCAAGAGGGTTCCCTTTTCTCCACACCCTCTCCAGCATTTATTATGTGTAAACTGTTTTATGGTAGCCATTCTGACCGGTGTGAGGTGATACCTCATTTTAGTTTTGATTTGCATTTCTCTAAATAATTAGCCATGTTGAGCATCTTTTTATGTGCCTGCTGGCCATCTGTACACCTTTTTTTGAGAAATATCTATTTAGATCTTCTGCCCATTTTTTGATTGGGCTGTTTTGTTTGTTTGATATTGAGCTGTATGAGATGTTCATATATTTTGGAAATTAATCCCTTGTCAGTTGCATCATTTAGAAATATTTTCTCTCATTCTGTAGGTTGTTTTCTCGTTTTGTTTATAGTTTACTTTGCTATGCAAATGCTTTTAGGTTTTAATTAGGTCCAATTTGTTTATTTTTGCTTTTATTTTCATTACTCTAGGAGGTGGATCCAAAAAGATATTGCTGTGATTTTTGTCAAAGAGTGTTCTGCCTATGTTATTCTCTAGGAGTTTTATAGTATTTGTTCTTACATTTAGGTCTTTGATCCATTTTGAGTTTATTTTTATGTATGGTGTGAGGGAGTGTTCTGATTTCATTCTTTTACATGTAGCTGTCTAGTTTTCCCAGCACCACTTATTGAGGAGACTGTCTTTTCTCCATTGTAAATTCTTGCCTCCTTTGTCATAGATTAATTGACCATAGGTGCGTGGGTTTATTTCTGGGTTTTCTATCCTGTTGTATTGAACTATATGTCCATTTTTGTGCCAGTAACATACTGTTTTGATTACTGTACCTTTGTAATATAGTCTGAAGTGAGGGAGCCTGATTCCTCCAGCTTCCTTTTTCTTAAGATTGCTTTGGCTATTCAGGATCTTTTGTGTTTCCATACAAACTTAAAAATTTTTTGTTCTAGTTCTGTGAAAAATGCCATTGGTAATTTGATAAGGATTATATTGAATCTGTAGATTGCCTTGGGTAATATGGTCATTTTAACAATCTTGATACTTCCAATCCAAGAACACAGTATATCTTTCCATCTGTTTGTGTCATTTTCGATTCCTTTCATCAGCAACTTTTAATTTTCCGAGTACAGGTGTTTTGCCTCCTGTACAGGTATGTTTATTGCTAGGTATTTTATTCTTGTTGATGAGATGGTAAATGGGATTGTTTCTGTAATTTCTCTTTCTGATCTTTTGTTGTTAGTGTATAGAAATGCAAAAGATTTCTGTGTATTAATTTTGTATCCTGCAACTTTACTGAATTCATTGATGAGCTCTGTAGTTTTCTGGTAGCATCTTTAGGATTTTCTATGTATAATATCATGTTATTTGCAAACAGTGACAGTTTTACTTCTTCTTTTCCAGTTTGGATTCCTTTTATTTCTTTTTCTTCTCTGAATGCCATGGCTAGAACTTCCAAAGCTAGGTTGAATGAACGTGGTGAGAGTGGGCACCCTTGTCTTGTTCCTGATCTTAGAGGAAATGCTTTCAGTTTTTCAGCATTGAGAATTATGTTAGCTGCGGGTTTGTCATATATGGCCTTTATAATGTTGAGGTATGTTCCCTCTATGCCCACTTTCTGGAGAGTTTTTATCATGAATGGATGTTGAATTTTATCAAAAGATTTTTCTGCATCTATTGAGATAATCATATGGTTTTTATTCTTCAATTTGTTAATGTGAAAAATCCTTGCATCCCTGGGATATCATGATCATGGTGTATGATCCTTTTAATGTATTGTTTGATTCAGTTTGCTAGTACTTTGTTGAGGATTTTTGTGTCTATGTTCATTGATGATATTAGCCTGTAACTTCCTTTATTTGTGATGTCTTTGGTTTTGGTATCAGGGTGATGGCAGCATCATAGAATGAGATTGGCAGTATTCCTTCCTCTGCAAATTTCAGAATAGTTTCAGAAGTACAGGTGCTAACACTTCTCTAAATGTTTGGTAGAATTTGCCTGTGAAGCCATCTGGTTTTCTTTTTGTTGGGAGTTTTTAAATCACAGATTCAATTTCAGTACTTGTAGTTGGTGTGTTCATATTTTTTGTTTATCCCTAGTTCAGGCTTCGGAGATGGTAACTTTCTAAGAATTTGTCCATTTCTTCTAGGTTGTCCATTTTATTGGTGTATAGTTGCTTGTAGCAGTCTCTTGTGATCTTTTGTATTTCTGTGGTGTCGGTTGCAACTTTTCCTTTTTCATTTCTAGTATTGATTTGGGCCCTCTCCTTTCTTTCTTGAGGAGTCCAGCTAAAGTTTTATCAATTTTGTTTATTTTTTCAAGGAACCAACTTCTAGTTTCATATTTTCTATTGTTTTATTAGTCTCTTTCATTTATTTCTGCTCTGACCTTTATGATTTCTTTCCTTCTGCTAACTTTGGGTTTTGTTTGTTCTTCTTTCTCTAGTTGATTTAGGTGTAAGGTTAGGTTGTTTGAGATTGTTCTTGTTTCCTGAGGTAAACTTGTATCCGGATAGACTTACCTTTTAGAACTGCTTTTGCTGTGTCCCATAGGCTTTGTGTTTTCATTTTCATTTTTCTTTCAGTATTTTCGATTTCCTCTTTGATTTCTTCAGTGATCTATTGGTTATTTAGTAACATATTTTTTAACCTCCACATATTTATGTTTTTTACAGTTTTTTTTCCTGTAATTGATTTCTAATCTCATAACGTTGTCATTGGAAAAGATGCTTGATAAGTTTTCAATTTTCTTAAATTTACCAAGGCTTGATTTGTGACCCAAGATGTGATCTATCCTGGAGAAGGTTCCGTGTGCACTTGAGAAGAAAGTGTATTCTGCTGCTTTTGGATGGAATGTCCTATAAATATCAATTAAATCTATCTGGTCTAATGTGTCATTTAAGGCTTGTGTTTCCTTATTGATTTCCTGTCTGGATGATCTGTCCATTGGTGTAAGTGGGGTGTTAAAGTCCCCCACTATTAATGTATTACTGTCGATTTCTCACTTTATGTCTGATAACATTTGCCTTATGTATTGAGGTGCTCCTAGGTTGGGTGCATATATATTTACAATGGTTATATCTTCTTCTTGGATTGATCCCTTGATCGTTACTTAGTGTCCTTCTTTGTCTCTTGTAACAGTCTTTATTTTAAACTCCATTTTTCTGATAAAACTATTGCCACTCCAGCTTTCTTCTGCTTTCCATTTGCATGGAATACCTTTTTCTATCCCCTCACTTTCAGTCTGTATGTGTCTCTAGATCTGAAGTGGGTCTCTTGTAAAAAGCATATATATGGGGTTTTGTCTCTATTCAGCCAACCTGTCTTTTGATTGGAGCATTTAATTCGTTTACATTTCAGGTAATTATCAATAGGTAGGTGTTCACGACTATTTTTGTTAATTGTTTTGGATTTATTTTTGTAGGTGTTTTTACCCGTTTCCCTTTTGTTCCCTTCTCTTGTGGTTTGTTGTGTTTGAATTCCTATTTCTTTTTTGTGTGCATATCTATTATAGATTTTTGATTTGTGGTTAACATGAGATTTGATATAACAGTCTATCAATGCATGATTTAACTTGCTGATCTCTTAATTTCAAATGCATTTCTTTTTTTATAATTAATTTTTATTGGAGTGTAGTTGCTTTACAATGTTGTGTTAGTTTCTACTGTACAGCAAAGTGAATAAGCTATACGTATACATATATCCCCTCATTTTTGGATTTCCTTCCCATTTAGGTCACCACAGAGCACTGAGTAGAGTTCCATGAGCTCTACAGCAGGTTCTCATTAGTATCTATTTTATACACAGTATCAGTGGTATATATATGTCAATCCAAATCTCCCAATTCATCCCACCCCCTTCCCTTTCCCCCCTTGGTGTCCATACGTTTGTTCTCTACAACTGTATCTCTATTTCTGTTTTGCAAATAAGATCATCTATACCATTTTTCTAGATTCCACATATATGCATTAATATACAATATTTGTTTTTCTGTCTGACTTATTTCACTCTTTATGGTCCATCCACATCTCTACAAATGACCCAATTTCATTCCTTTTTACAACTGAGTAATATTCCATTGTACATATGTACCACATCTTCTTTATTCATTCCTCTACTGATGGACATTTAGGTTGCTTCCATGTCATGTCTATTGTAAATTGTGCCTCAATGTACATTGGGGTGCATGTGTCTTATTTAGGCTGTGCCAGGTCTTCGTTGTAGCACGCTGGATCTTTAGTTGTGGCGTGCGTACGTCTTAGTTGCAGTATGCAGACTTCGTAGTTGCAGCATGCAGACTTCTCAGTTGCAGCATGCAGACTCTTAGTTGTGGCATGTGGACTATTACGACATGCATGTGAGATCGAGTTCCCCAACCAGGGATTGAACCTGGGCCCCCTGCATTGGGAGCATGGAGTCTTACCCACTGGACCACCAGGGAAGTCCCACATGTGTCTCTTTGACTTATGGTTTTCTCTAGGTATATGCCTAGTAGTGGGATTGCTGGGTCATATGGTAGTTCTATTTTTAGTTTTTTAAGGAACCTCCATACTGTTTTCCACAGTGGCTGTATCGCTTTACATTCCCCCCAACAGTGTAAGAGGGTTCCCTTTTCTCCACACTCTCTCCAGCATTTATTGTTTGTAGATTTTTTGATGATGGCCGTTCTGACCAGTGTGAGGTAATACCTCATTGGGGTTTTGATTTGCATTTCTCTGATAATTAGCGATGTTGAGTATCTTTTTGCGTGCCTGTTGGCCATCTGTATGTCTTCTTTGGAGAAATGTTTATTTAGTTCTTCCACCTATTGTTTGATTGGATTGTTTGTTTTTTTGATATTGAACTTCATGAGCTGTTTGTATATTTTAGAGATTAATCCTTTGTTGCTTCATTTGCAAATATTTTCTCCCATTCTGAGGGTCATCTTTTGGTCTTGTTTATGGTTTCCTTTGCTATGCAAAAGCATTTAAGTTTAATTAGGTCCCTTTTGTTAATTTTTGTTTTTATTTTCATTACTTTAGGAGCTGGATCAAAAAAGATCCTGTTGTGATTTATGTCAGAGTATTCAGCCTATGTGTTCCTCTAAGAGTTTTATAGTGTCTGGCCTTACATTCAGGTCTTTAATCCATTTTGAGTTTATTTTTGTTTATGGTGTTAGGGAGTTCTAATTTCATTCTTTTACATATAGCTGAGAGAGTTCTAATTTCATTCTTTTACATATAGCTGTCCAGCTTTCCCATCACCACTTATTGAAGAGGCTGTCTTTTCTCCATTGTATATTCTTGCTTTCTTTGTCATAGATTAGGTGACCATATGTGTGTTGGTTTAACTCTGGGCTTTCTATCCTGTTCCATTGATCTATATTTCTGTTTTAGTGCCAGAACCATATTGTCTTGATTACTGTAGCTTTGTAGTATAGTCTGAAGTCTGGGAGCCTGATTCCTCCAGCTCCATTTGTCTTTCTCAAGATTGCTTTGGCTATTCGGGGTCATTTGTGTTTCCATACAAATTGTAAAATTTTCTGTTCTGGTTCTGTGAAAAATGCTATTGGTAATTTGATAGGGATTGCATTGAATCTGTAGATTGCTTTGGGTAGTAAAGTCAATTTCACAATATTGATTCTTCCAATCCAAGAACATGGTATATCTCTCCATCTGTTTATGTCATCATTGATTTCTTTCATCAGTGTTTTATAGTTTTCTAAGTACAGGTCTTTTGCCTCCTTGGGTAGGTTTATTCCTAGGTATTTTATTCTTTTTGTTGCAATGGTAAATGGGAGTGTTTCCTTAATTTCTGTTTCTGATCTTTCGTTGTTAGTGTAGAGGAATGCAAGAGATTTATGTGCATTAATTTTGTATCCTGGGACTTTACTAAATTCATTGATTAGCTCTAGAAGTTTTCTGGTTGCATCTTTAGTATTTTGTATGTATAGTATCATGTCATCTGCAAACAGTGATAGTTTTAGTTCTTCTTTTCCAATTTGGATTCCTTTTATTTCTTTTACTTCTCTGATTGCTGTGGCTAGGACTTCCAATACTGTGTTGAATAATAGTGATGAGAGTGGACACCCTTGTCTTGTTCCTTATCTTAGAGGAAATGCTTTCAGTTTTTCACCATTGAGAATAATGTTTGCTGTGGGTTTGTCATATATGGCCTTTATTATGTTGAGGTACATTCCCTCTATGCCCACTTTCTGGAGTTTTTATCATAAACAGTGTTGAATTTTGTCGAAAGCTTTTTCTACATCCATTGAGATGATCATGTGGTTTTTATTCTTCTATTTGTTAATATGGTGTATCACATTGATTTGCATATATTGAAGAATATTTGCATCCTTGGGATAAATCCCACTTGATCATGGTGTATAATTCTTTTAATGTGTTGTTGGAATCAGCTTGCTAGTATTTCGTTGAGTATTTTTGCTTCTATGTTCATCAGTGATATTGGCCTGTAATTTTCTTTTTTGTTTGATATCTTTGTCTTCTTTTGGTGTTAGCGTGATGGTGGCTTCATAGAATGAATTTGGAAGTGTTTTTCCCTCTGCAATTGTTTGGAAGAGTTTAAGAAGTATAGGTGTTAGCTCTTCTCTAAATGTTCGATAGAATTCTCCTGTGAAGCCATCTGGTCCTGGACTTTTGTTTGTTGAACGATTTTTAGTCACAGTTACAATTTCATTGCTTGTGATTGGTCTGTTCATATTTTCTGTTATTTCCTGGATCAGCCTTGGGAGGTTGTACTTTTCTAAGACTTTGTCCATTACTTCCAGGTTGTCAATTTTATTGGCATATAGTTGCTTGTAGTAATCTCTTGTGATCTTTTGTACTTCTGTAGTGTTAGTTGTAACTTCTTTTTCATTTCTAATTTTGTTAATTTGAATCCTCTCCCTTTTGATGAGTCTGGCTAAAGTTTTATCAATTTTGTTTATCTTCTCAAAGAACCAACTTTTAGTTTTATTGGTCTTTGCTATTGTTTTCTTCATTTCTGTTTCATTTATTTCTCCTGATTGTTATGATTTCTTTCCTTCTACTAACTTTAGTGTTATTTTTTGTTGTTGTTGTTGTTCTTCTTCCTCTAGTTGCTTTAGGTGTAAGTTTAAGTGGTTTTTTTTTTTTTGAGATTTTTCTTGTTTCTTGAGGTAGGATTGTATTCCTATAAACTTCCCTCTTAGAACTGCTTTTGATGCATCCCATAGGTTTGGGGTCATCATATTTTCGTTGTCATTTGTTACTAGGTATTTTTGATTTCCTCTTTGATTTCTTCAGTGATCTCTTGGTTATTTAGTAGTATATTGTTTAGGCTCCATGTGTTTGTGGTTTTCACAGTTTTCTTCCTGTAATTGATTTCTTTTCTCATAGCTTTGTCATTGGAAAAGATGCTTCATAAATTTTCAATTCTCTTAAATTCACTGAGGCTTGATTTGTGACCCAAGATGTGATTTATCCTGGAGAAGGTTCTGTGTGCACTTGAGAAGAAAGTGTATTCTGCTGCTTTTGGATGGAATGTCCTATAAATACCAATTAAATCTATCTGGTCTGATGTGTCATTTAAGGCTGGTATTTCCTTATTAATTTTTTGTCTGAATGATCTGTCCATTGCTGTAAGTGGGGTGTTAAAGTCCCCCACTATTATTGTGTTACTGTTGATTTCCCCTTTTATGGCTGTTAGCATTTGCCTTACGTATTGAGGTGCTCCTATGTTGGGTGCATGAATATTTACAACTATTATATTTTCTTATTGGATTTATCACTTGATCATTATGTAGTGTCCTTCTTTGTCTCTTGTAACAGTCTTTATTTTAAAGTCTATCTTGTCTGAGTATTGCTACTCAGCAAAGTACTCTTCTAGGTGCCTTTTACAGTCTTACAGGGAATTGAAATTTTTTCTATTAAGATAATTTTTTAAAGACCTAAATAAATGGAAATCTGAAGGTGCAATGTCTAATGAATACGGTGGGTAAATCAGAACTTCCCAGCCAAGCTGTAACAGTTTTTGCCTGGTCATCAAAGAAACATGCGGTCTTGCATTATCCTGATGGAAGATTATGCATTTTCTGTTGACTAATTCTGGATGCTTTTTGTCGAGTATTGCTTTCAGTTGGTCTAATTGGGAGCAATACTTGTTGGAATTAATTGTTTGGTTTTTTGGAAGGAGCACATAATAGAGGGCTGTCTTCTAATCTCACCATATACACAACATCACCTTCTTTGGATGAAGACTGGCCTTTGGAGTGGTTGGTGGTGGTTCATTTCGCTTGTCCCACGATCTCTTCCATTCCACATTATTGTGCAGTACCACTTTTCATTGCCCGTCACAATTTGTTTTAAAAACAAAACATTTTCATTACGTTTGAGTAGAGAATTGCATGAGGAAATATGGTTAAGATGGTTTTTTTCGCTTAACTTATTTGGGACTCAAACATCAGAGTGATTAACATAACAAAGCTGGTGCAAATGATTTTCAGTGCTTGATTTGGATATTTTGAGTATGTTCATTATCTCCTGTGTGGTATATCATTGATTGATCTCAATTAATGTCTTGATTTTATCACTGTCAACTTCAACTGGTCTACCCAACAGTGGAGCATCGTCCAGCGAGAAACCTCCAGCATGAAACTTTGCAAACCACTGTTGACATGTTTGATCAATCACAGGAACAACATACACTGCACAAATCTTTTTTTTTTGCATTTTGGTTGTGTTTTCCCCTTTCTTGAAATAATAAAACATAATATGATGAAAATGTTGCATATTTCTTCCATCTTCAATATTAAAATGGTTACACAAAAATTCACCAATTTTGAAGTCTTTTTTAAACACACACTGATGACAGCTGTCACTTACAATCTAACAATTGTTTTGAATGAAGTTAAAGATAACTAAGTGCTACTAGAGCCACCTTATGGAAAAAACTGTAGGAAACTTTTGGCCAACCCAATATTTCTGAGATTTTGGATCATCTTTACTATCATTACTCTGAATTCTTTTTCAGATAGATTCCCTATTTCCTCTTCATTTATTTCATCTTGTGGATTTTTACCTTGCTCCTTTGTCTGCAACATATTTCTCTGTCTTCTTATTTTGTCTAAGTTACTATGTTTGAGATCTCCTTTCCTCAGACTGCAGGGTCATTGACACTCTTGCTTCTGGTGTCTGCCTCGGATGGGTGAGGTTGGTCCAGTGTCTTGTGTAGGCTTCCTGGTGGGAGGGACTGGTGCCTGTGCTCTGTGGGTAGAGCTGGATATTGTCCTTCTGATTGGGCAGGGGCATGTCAGGTGGTGTGTTTTGGGGTGTCTGTGAGCTTAATATGACTTTAGGCAGCCTGTCTGCTGATGGGTGGGTTTGTGTTCCTGTCTTCATTGTTGTTTGGCATGAGGCATCTAGCACTGGAGCCTGCAGGCAGTTGGGTGGGGCTTGGACTTGGAGTCAAGATGGAGACTTCCTGGGGAGCTCTTGCCAATTAATATTCCCTGGGGCCAGGAACTCTCTGGTGGTCCAGCATCCTTAACTCAGTGCTTCCACCCCAGAAACTCAGGCCTTACCCCCAGTTGGGGAAGCAAGACCCTGAAAGCTGCATGGTGAGGAAAAACAAAGGTGGGGGTGAGAGAAGAAAACAGACAGACTAACAAAGCCCAAGACAAATAGCAAAGACAAAATCAAACAGTGAACAACGACAGTTAAACAAAGAAAAAAGAGGGCTTCCCTGGTGGTGCAGTTGTTAAGAATCCGCCTGCCAATACAGGGGACATGCGTTTGAGCCCTGGTACGGGAAGATCCCACATGCCACAGAACAAATAAGCCCATGCGTCACAACTACTGAGCCTGTGCTCTAGAGCCCATGAGCCACAATTACTGAAGCCTGTGAACCTAGAGGCTGTGCTCTGCAACGAAAGAAGCTAACGCGATGAGAAGCCTGTGCACCGCAACAAAGAGTAGCCCTACTCACCGCAACTGAAGAAAGCCCACGCATAGCAATGAAGACCCAATGCAGCCAAAAATAAATACATAAATTTATTTAAAAAAAAGAAAACAAACAGATAAATAAAACCCAAGACAAATGTAAAAGCAAAACCACACAAACAAAAACTAACAAAGAAACATACACACATACCAAAAAAAAAAAAGAAAAAACAAAGAAAGCGAAAAACAAGAGAATAGGGCTTCCCTGGTGGTGCAGTGGTTGAGAGTCCACCTGCCGATGCAGGGGACACAGGTTCATGCCCTGGTCCAAGAGGATCCTACATGCCGTGGAGCGGTTAGGCCTGTGAGCCATGGCCGCTGAGCCTGTGCGTCCAGAGCCTGTGCTCTGCAACGGGAGAGGCCACAACAGTGAGAGACCCGCGTACTGCAAAAAAAAAAAACACACAAAAAAACGAGAATAAACAGACATATAAAAGATCCCAAAAAGGAAATCAAACAATTAAAAACAAAACTAACAAAAACAAAAGACAAGAAACTATAGAAAAGCAGAATGCAAACTAAAAAAAGGCAAAGAAAACATAAAATAAACACACAAAAACAATAAAGAAAGATTAAAAGCAAAACATAAAAAAGCAAGAAAAAGACTCAAAACACTGAAAAGGGAAAGGAAAAAATAAAACATATTTAAAAATTTTTTAACATCTTTATTGGAGTATAATTGCTTTACAATGGTGTGTTAATTTCTGCTTTATAAAAAAGTGAATCAGTTATACATATACATATGTTCCCATATCTCTTCCCTCTTGCATCTCCCTCCCTCCCACCCCTCTAGGTGGTCAAGCACTGAGCTGAGCTCCCTGTTCTATGCGGCTGCTACCCACTATCTACTTTACGTTTGGTAGTATATATATGTCCATGCCACTCTCTCACTTTGTCACAGCTTACCCTTCCCCCTCCCCATATCCTCAAGCCAATTCTCTAGTAGGTCTGTGTCTTTGTTCCCATCTTACCCCTAGGTTCTTCATGACATTTCTTTTTTTCCTTAGAGTCCATATATATGTGTTAGCATATGGTATTTGTCTTTCTCTTTCTGACTGACTTCACTGTGCATGACAGATTCGAGGTCCATCCACCTCACTACAAATAACTCAATTTCGTTTCTTTTTATGACTAAGTAATATTCCATTGTATATATGTGCCACATCTTCTTTATCCACTCATCCAATGCTGGACACTTAGGTTGCTTCCATCTCTTGGCTATTGTAAATAGAGCTGCAATGAACATTTTGGTACATGTCTCTTTTTGAATTATGGTTTTCTTAGGGTATATGCCCAGTAGTGGGATTGCTGGGTCATATGGTAGTTCTACTTGTAGTTTTTTAAGGAACCACCATACTGTTCTCCATAGTGACTGTACCAATTCACATTCCCACCAGCAGTGCAAGAGTGTTCCCTTTTCTCCACACCCTAGCCAACATTTATTGTTTTCTAGATTTTTTGATGATGGCCATACTGACTGGTGTGAGATGATATCTCATTGTAGTTTTGATTTGCATTTCTCTAATGATTAATGATGTTGAGCATTCTTTCATGTGTTTGTTGGCACTCTGTATATCTTCTTTGGGGAAATGTCTATTTAGATCTTCTGCCCATTTTTGGATTCGGTTATTTGGTTTTCTGTTATTGAGCCATTGTAAATTTTGGAGATTAATCCTTTGTCAGTTGCTTCATTTGCAAATATTTTCTCCCATTCTGAGCATTGTCTTTTGGTCTTATGTATGGTTTCCTTTGCTGCGCAAAAGCTTTTAAGTTTCATTAGGTCCCATTTGTTTATTTTTGTTTTTATTTCCATTCCTCTAGGAGGTGGGTCAAAAAGGATCTTGCTGTGATTTATGTCATAGAGGGTTCTGCCTATGTTTTCCTCTAAGAGTTTGATAGTGTCTGGCCTTACATTTAGGTCTTTAATCCATTTTGAGCTTATTTTTGTGTATGGTTTTAGGGAGTGTTCTAATCTCATACTTTTACATGTACCTGTCCCGTTTTTCCAGCACCACTTATTGAAGAGGCTGTCCTTTCCCCACTGTACATTCCTGCCTCCTTTATCAAAGATAAGGTGACCATACGTGCATGGGTTTATCTCTGGGCTTTCTATCCTGTTCCATTGATCTATCTTTCTGTTTTTGTGCCAGTACCATTCTGTCTTGATTACTGTAGCTTTGTAGTATACTCTGAAGTCAGGGAGCCTGATTCCTCCAGCTCCGTTTTTCATTCTCAAGATTGCTTTGGCTATTCGGGGTCTTATGTGTTTCCATACAAATTGTGAAATTTTTTGTTCTACCTCTGTGAAAAATGCCAGTGGTAGTTTGATAGGGATTGCATTGAATCTGTAGATTGCTTTGGGTAGTAGAGTCATTTTCACAATGTTGATTCTTCCAATCTAAGAACATGGTATATCTCTCCATCTATTTGTATCATCTTTAATTTCTTTCATCAGTGTCTTATAATTTTCTGCATACAGGTCTTTTGTCTCCTTAGGTAGGTTTATTCCTAGATATTTTATTCTTTTTGTTGCAGTGGTAAATGGGAGTGTTTTCTTGATTTCACTTTCAGATTTTTCATCATTAGTGTATAGGAATGCCAGAGATTTCTGTGCATTAATTTTGTATCCTGCTACTTTACCAAATTCATTGATTAGCTCTAGTAGTTTTCTGGGAGCATCTTTAGGATTCTCTATGTATAGTATCATGTCATCTGCAAACAGTGACAGCTTTACTTCTTCTCTTCCAATTTGGATTCCTTTTATTTCCTTTTCTTCTCTGATTGCTGTGGCTAAAACTTCCAAGACTATGTTGAATAAGAGCGGTGAGAGTGGGCAACCTTGTCTTTTTCCTGATCTTAGTAGAAATGGTTTCAGTTTTTCACCATTGAGGATGATGTTCGCTGTGGGTTTGTCATATACGGCCTTTATTATGTTGAGGAAAGTTCCCTCTATGCCTACTTTCTGCAGGGTTTTTATCAGAAATGGGTGTTGAATTTTGTCGAAAGCTTTCTCTGCATCTATTGAGATGATCATATGGTTTTTCTCCTTCAGTTTGTTAATATGGTGTATCACGTTGATTGATTTGCGTATATTGAAGAATCCTTGCATTCCTGGAATAAACCCCACTTGCTCATGGTGTATGATCTTTTTAATGTGCTGTTAGATTCTGTTTGTTAGTATTTTGTTGAGGATGTTTGCATCTGTGTTCATCAGTGATATTGGCCTATAGTTTTCTTTCTTTGTGACATCTTTATCTGGTCTTGGTATCAGGGTGTTGTTGGCCTCGTAGAATGAGTTTGTGAGTGTCTCTCCCTCTGCTATATTTTGGAAGAGTTTGAGAAGGATAGGTGTTAGCTTTTCTCTAAATGTTTGATAGAATTCGCCTGTGAATCCATCTGGTCCTGGGCTTTTGTTTGTTGGAAGATTTTTAATCACAGTTTCAATTTCAGTGCTTGTGAACGGCCTGTTCATATTTTCAATTTCTTCCTGATTCAGTCTTGGCAGGTTGTGTATTTCTAAGAATTTGTCCATTTCTTCAGTGTTGTCTATTTTATTGGCATACAGTTGCTTGTAGTAATCTCTCATGATCTTTTGTATTTCTGCAGTGTCAGTTGTTACTTATCCTTTTTCATTTCTAATTCTATTGATTTGAGTCTTCTCCCTTTTTTTCTTGATGAGTCTGGCTAATGGTTTATCAATTTTGTTTATCTTCTCAAAGAACCAGCTTTTAGTTTTATTGATCTTTGCTATCGTTTCTTTCATTTCTTTTTCATTTATTTCTGATCTGATCTTTATGATTTCTTTCCTTCTGCTAACTTTCGGGTTTTTTTGTTCTTCTTTCTCTAATTGCTTTAGGTGCAAGGTTAGGTTGTTTATTCGAGATGTTTTCTGTTTCTTAAGGTAGGATTGTATTGCTATAAACTTTCCTCTCATAATTGCTTTTGCTGCATCCCATAGGTTTTGGGTCTTCATGTCTCCATTGTCATTTGTTTCTAGGTATTTTTTTGTTTCCTCTTTGATTTCTTCAGTGATCATTTCGTTATTAAGTAGTGTATTGTTTAGCCTCCATGTGTTTGTATTTCTTACAGATCTTTTCCTGTAATTGATATCTAGTCTCAAAGCGTTGTGGTCGGAAAACATACTTGATATGATTCCAATTTTCTTAAATTTACCAAGGCTTGATTTGTGACCCAAGATATGATCTATCATGTCATCTTCCATGAGCACTTGAGAAAAATGTGTATTCTGTTGTTTTTGGATGGAATGTCCTATAAATATCAATTAAGTCCATCTTGTTTAATGTATCATTTAAAGCTTGTGTTTCCTTATGTATTGTCATTTTGGATGATCTGTCCATTGGTGAAAGTGGGGTGTTAAAGTCCCCGACTATGATTGTGTTACTGTCGATTTCCCCTTTTATGACTGTTAGCATTTGCCTTATGTATTGAGGTGCTCCTATGTTGGGTGCATAAATATTTACAATTGTTATATCTTCTTCTTGGATCGATCCCTTGATCATTATGTAGTGTCCTTCTTTGTCTCTTGTAATAGTCTTTATTTTAAAGTCTATTTTGTCTGATATGAGAATTGCTACTCCAGCTTTCTTTTGATTTCCAATTGCATGGAATATCTTTTTCCATCCCCTCACTTTCAGTCTGTATGTGTCCCTAGGTCTGAAGTGGGTCTCTTGTAGACAGCATATATATAGGTCTTGTTTTTGTATCCATTCAGGCAGTCTGTGTCTTTTGGTGGGAGCATTTAATCCATTTACATTTAAGGTAATTATCGATATGTATGTTCCTATTCCCATTTTCTTAATTGTTTTGGGTTTGTTATTGTAGGTCTTTTCCTTCTCTTGTGTTTCTTGCCTAGAGAAGTTCCTTTAGCTTTTATTGTAAAGCTGGTTTGGTGGTGCTGAACTCTCTCAGCTTGTGCTTGTCTGTAAAGATTTTAATTTCTCCATCAAATCTGAATGAGATCCTTGCTGGGTAGAGTAATTTTGGTTGTAGGTTTTTCTCCTTCATCACTTTAAATATGTCCTGCCAGTCCCTTCTGGCTTGCAGAGTTTCTGCTGAAACATCAGCTGTTATCCTGATGGGGATTCCCTTGTGTGTTATTTGTTGTTTTTCCCTTGCTGCTTTTAATATGTTGTCTTTGTATTTAATTTTTGATAGTTTGATTAATATGTGTCTTGGCGTGTTTCTCCTTGGATTTATCCTGTACAGGACTCTCTGCCCTTCCTGGACTTGATTAACTATTTCCTTTCCCGTATTAGGGAAGTTTTCAAGTATAATCTCTTCAAATATTTTCTCAGTCCCTTTCTTTTTCTCTTCTTCTTCTGGGACCTCTATAATTTGAATGTTGGTGCGTTTAATGTTGTCCCAGAGGTCTCTGAGACTGTCCTCAGTTCTTTTCATTCTTTTTTCTTTATTCTGCTCTGCAGTAGTTATTTCCACTATTTTATCTTCCAGGTCAGTTATCCGGTCTTCTGCCTCAGTTATTCTGCTATTGATCCCTTCTAGAGTATTTTTAATTTCATTTATTGTGTTGTTCATCGTTGCTTGTTTCCTCTTTAGTTCTTCTAGGTCCTTGTTAAATGTTTCTTGCATTTTCTCTATTCTATTTCCACGATTTTGGATCATCTTTACTATCATTATTCTGAATTGTTTTTCAGGTAGACTACCTATTTCCTCTTCATTTGTTAAGTGTGGTGGGTTTTTATCTTGCTCCTTCATCTGCTGTGTGTTTTTCTGTCTTCTCATTTTGCTTAGCTTACTGTGTTTGGGGTCTCCTTTTTGCAGGCTGCAGGTTCTTACTTCCCATTGTTTTTGGCGTCTGCCCTCAGTGGCTACAGTTGGTTCAGTGGGTTGTCTAGGCTTCCTGGTGGAGGGGACTAGTGCCTGTGTTCTGGTGGATGAGGCTGGATCTTGTCTTTCTGGTGGGCAGGTCCACGTCTGGTGGTGTTTTTTTGGGGTGTCTGTGACCTTATTATGATTTTAGGCAGCCTCTCTGCTAATGGGTGGCGTTGTGTTCCTGTCTTGCTAGTTGTTTGGCATAGGGTGTCCAGCACTGTAGCTTGCTGGTCGCTGAGTGAAGCTGGGTGTTGGTGTTGAGATGGAGATCTCTGGGAGATTTTTGCCGTTTGATATTACATGGAGCTGGGAGGTCTCTTGTGGACCAGTGTCCTGAAGTTGGCTCTCCCACCTCAGAGGCACAGCACTGACTCCTGGCTGCAGCACCAAGAGCCTTTCATCCACATGGCTCAGAATAAAACGGAGAATCAGTAGAAAGAAAGAAGATAAAATAAAATAAAATAAAGATAAAATTAAGTTATTAAAATAAAAAATAATTATTAAGAAAAAAAATTTTTGTAAAGTAAAAAACAAAAATATGTACGGACAGAACCCTAGGACAAATGGTGAAAGCAAAGCTATACAGACAAAATCTCACACAGAAGCATACACATACACACTCAAAAAAAGCGGAAAAGTGGAAAAAATAATATATCTTGCTCCTGAAGTCCACCTCCTCAATTTGGGATGATTGTTTGTCTATTCAGGTATTCCACAGATGCAGGGTACATCAAGTTGATTGTGGAGATTTAATCCGCTGCTCCTGAGGTCCCTGGGAGAAATTTCCCTTTCTCTTCTTTGTTCGCACAGCTCCCGGGGTTCAGCTTTGGATTTGGCTCTGCCTCTGCATGTAGGTCGCTGGAGAGCGTCTGTTCTTCATTCCGACAGGACAGGGTTAAAGGAGCAGCTGATTCGGGGGCTCTGGCTCACTCAGGCCGGGGGGAGGGAGGGGTACGCATGTGGCGCAAGGCTGCGGCGGTAGAGACCGGTGTGACATTGCACCAGCCTGAGGCGCGCCGTGCGTTCTCCCGGGGACGTTGTCCCTGGATCCCGGGCAGTGGCGGGATGCACAGGCTCCCAGGAGAGGAGGTGTGGATAGTGACCTGTGCTCGCACGTAGGCTTCTTGATGGCGGTAGCAGTGGCCTTAGCGTCTCATGCCCGTCTCTGGGGTGTGCGCTGATAGCCGCGGCTCACGCCTGTCTCTGGAGCTCCTTTAGCAGCGCTCTGAATCCCCTCTCCTCGCGCACCAGGAATCAAAGAGGGAAGAAAAAGTCTCTTGCCTCTTCGGCAGCTCCAGAGTTTTCCCCGACTCCCTCCCGGCTAGCCGTGGTGCACTAGCCCCCTTCAGGCTGTGTTCACACAGCCAACCCCAGTCCTCTCCTTGGGATCCGACCTCCGGAGCCCGAGCCTCAGCTCCCAGCCCTGCCCGCCCCGGTGGGTGAGCAGACAAGCCTCTCGGGCTGGTGAGTGCTGGTCAGCACCGATCCTCTGTGCGGGAATCTCTCTCCTTTGCCCTCCGCACCCCTGTGGCTGCGCTCTCCTCCACGGCTCCGAAGCTTCCCCCCTCCGCCACCCGCAGTCTCTGCCCGCGAAGGGGCTCCTAATGTGTGGAAACCTTTCCTCTTTCACAGCTCCCTCCCACCGGTGCAGGTCCCGTCCCTATTCTTTTGTCTCTGTTTTTTCTTTTTTCTTTTGCCCTACCCAGGTACGTGGGGGAGTTTCTTGCCTTTTGGGAAGTCTGAGGTCTTCTGCCAGTGTTCACTAGGTGTTTTGTAGGAGCTGTTACACATGTAGATGTATTTCTGATGTATCTGTGGGGAGGAAGGTGATCTCTGCATCTTACTCTTCCGCCATCTTCCCCCCTCTTCCCCCAAAAGAATTTTTAATAAAAAAATTTTTTTAAACAATTAAAAAACAACAGATCAAAACAAAACATTAAAAAAATAGTAATAATAATAATTTCCTGGGGTCTCAGCTGTCAATATCCTTGCCCCCACTGTGAGTCACAGCCAACCTCTGCCTCCCCAGGAGGCCCTCCAGCACTGCTAGGTAGGTGTCTGGACCTGCTGTGGGTGCAGCTCTTACTCTGACCTGGCCCAGCTCTCACATGTCCTTGCCTCCATAGACTGGTCTCAGTTGTGGGAACACTCATTGTCCATTCAGATATTCCATATATGCAGGGTTTACCAAGCTGATCACAGGGATTTAATCTGCGGCATGTGCAGCTGCATGGAAAGATTTTTGTTCTTCTTCCTTAGTCACCTCACCCCTGGGGCTCAGCTGTGGTTTTAGCCCCAAGTCTGTATTTTGGCCACCCACAGCGGTCTGCTCCTGAGGCTACCTTGGAGCACTTGGGTCTGCCCCGGTGAAGACAGGACATGGAGGTGGCATGGCTGCTGGGATCACAGGAGCCCCAGGGGTGACAGGTGAGTGGGAGGGTAGCCAGTGGCCATGAGATATCCAGTCCCACTAGTGAGGACGTGTGCTGGGCAGCTGACGGCCATAGGAGTGAGCCTTTCCTAGTGCCTGGTGGCCATTATGAGAGGATCAGCCTTGGTGGAGGCCTTTCCTAGTTCCTGGCAGCAGGCATGAGAAGGCCAGCCCTGGTAGGGGCTTTTCCTAGTGCCTGGTGGCAGACGTGTGTCTCAATGCATTTCAGATATCCTCTGTTTGTACTCTCCTCCTCTCAAGATTACTGGTTTTGATACCATATTTGTGTGTGAATGATTTCCTACCTTTACTGTATGTTTGCCTTTACTGGTGAGCTTTCCCATTTCATAATTTTCTTGTATCTAGTTGTGGCCTTTTCTTTTCTGCCTAGGAAAGTTCCTTTGGCATTTGTTGTAAAGCTGGTTTGGTGGTGCTGAATTCTTTTAGTTTTTGCTTTTCTGTAAAGCTTTTGATTTATTTGTCAAATCTGAGAGCCTTGCTAGGTAGAGTTTTCTTGGTTGTAGGTTTTTCCCTTTCATCTCTTTAAATATATCATGCCACTCCCTTCTGGCCTGCAGAGTTTCTGCTGAAAAATCAGCTGATAGTCTTATGGGGGTTCCCTTGTATGTTATTTTTTGCCTTTCTCTTGTTTCTTTAAATATTTTCTCTTTGTCTTTAATTTTTATCAATTTGATTATTATGTGTCTTGGTGTGTTCCTCCTTGTGTTCATCCTGTATGGGACTCTGTGCTTCCTGGACTTTGGTGACTGTTTCTTTTCCCATGTTGGGAAATTTTTCAGCTATTATCTCTTCAAATATTTTTTCAGGCTCTTTTCTCTCCCTCTTCTCTTTCTGGGACCCCTATAATGCAAATGTTGGTGCATTTGACATCCCAGAGGTCTCTTAAACTGTCCTCACTTTTTTTCATTCTTTTTTCTTTATTCTGTTCCATGGCAGTGATTTCCACCACTCTGTCTTCCAGCTCACTTATCCATTCTTCTGCCTCATTTATTCTACTATTGATTCCTTCTAGTGTATTTTTCCATTTCAGTTATTGTATTCTCCAACTCTTTTTTGTTCTTTATATATTCTCTTTGCTAAAAATTTCTTGTAACTTGTCAGTCTGTGCATCCATTCCTTTCCCAAGTTCCTGGTTCATCTTTATGATCATTACTCTGAACTCTTTCTTGGGTAGAGTGTCTGTGTCCACTTCACTTAGTTGTTCTTCTGGGTTTTTATTTTGTTCCTTCACCTGGAACATATTCCTTTGCACTCTCATTTTGTTTAAAACTCTATTTGCATTTTTATGTATACAGTGGGTTAGTTATGTTTATTGACCTTGGAGAAGTCACCCTCTGTAGGGGATGTCCTATGTGCCCCAGCAGTACACTCTCCTCTTATCATCTAGGGCCAGGGACCAGCTAGTTCCACTGTAGGTGCTGACCTGTGTTTGCAGACTCAGTTCCACAGGCTGCCAGATCATGCTTTTCTTGCTTCTGGTGTCTGCCCCCTGGTGGGTGAGGTTGGTCTAGAGGCTTGTGCAGGCTTCTTGGTGGAGGGGCTGGTGCCTGTCCACTGGTGGGTGGTGGAGCTGGGTCTTGGCCCTCTGGTGGGCAGGGCTGTGTCAATGGGTGTGTCTAGAGGTAGCCGTGGGCTCAAGAATTCTTTAAGGCAGCCTGTCTGCTGATGACTGGGGCTGTATTCCACCCTGTCGGTTGTTTGGCCTGAGGTGTCCCAGCACTGGAGCCAGGAGGCTGTTGGGTGGGGCCAGGTCTCCATGCCAATGGCCCAAGATGGCTGCATGCAGCCAGAGTTAATGTAGGTAAACACTCCCTGCCATGTCCACTGCCAGCTTTTATGATACCAGCGAGAGCCACGGCCATCCCCTGTCTCCACAGGAGACCCTCTGACACCAGCAGGTAGGTCTGGCTCAGGCTCCTATAAAGTCACTGCTCCCCCAAGCCTGTGGAGCTCCTACAATCAAAACCCCGCTGACACTGGGGGCTTCTGCTCCCAGTGCCAGACTCCTGGGCTGGGGAGCCTGGCATGGGGTTCAGAGCTCTCACTGCTGTGGGAGAACTTCTGCAATATCATTCTCCCATTTGTGGGTCACCCATCCAGGTAGTATGGGATTTGATTATATTGCAGATGTGCCCCTCCTACCGTTTTGTTGTGGTTTCTTCTTTGTGTCTTTGGATGTAGAATGCCTTTTTTTTTTTTGGTGGATTCAGTCTTTTTTATTGATGGTTGCTCAGCCTTCAGTTGTGATTTTGGTGTGCTCGTGAGACGAGGATTGCTCAAGGTCCTTGTACTCCACCATCTTGTCTCTCTCCTCTCCATTTCAAACTTTTGGGTGTATTTCTTGCACATTTTTTTCTCAATCTAAGTTTTCAGAGTTGTACCTTATTTATCACTGTCAAAATTTTATATCTTTAATTTTAAAGACATGCTTACAAGCTACAGGGAATAAAAAGGATTGAGGCAAACTTAATGTTAGGACTTCAATGTCAGACCAACTGGATTTAATGAATTAACTGCTCCAAGGTGAGAGCATTTTACCTGTCCCCTGCCCCACAGTGCAAAGAACAGTGCTAGAAATATGATAATATGCATTTTATCAATGTAATCATCCCCAGCATATTTTCATAGGTGTAACTTACTGAGTTCTTACTATGTGCTAGGCATTGTTCTAAATATTTTTCTAGCAATATCTCATTTAATGTCCATAACAATTCCATTTGGTTGTTGATGGTGTTTTCTATATTTCTTTTTTTTTTTTTTTTTTTTTTTTTGCGGTACGTGGGCCTCTCACTGTTGTGGCCTTTCCTGTTGCGGAGCACAGGCTCCGGACATGCAGGCTCAGTGGCCATGGCTCACGGGCCCAGCTGCTCCGCGGCATGTGGGATCTTCCCAGACCGGGGCACGAACCCGTGTCCCCTGCATCGGCAGGCAGACTCTTAACCCCTGCACCACCAGGGAAGTCCCTATATTTCTTTTTTTTTAACATCTTTATTGGAGTATAATTGCTTTACAATGGTGTGTTAGTTTCTGCTTTACAACAAAGTGAATCAGTTATACATATACATATGTTCCCATATCTCTTCCCTCTTGAGTCTCCCTCCCTCCCACCCTCCCTATCCCACCCCTCTAGGTGGGCACAAAGCACCGAGCTGATCTCCCTGTGCCATACGGCTGCTTCCCACTAGCTATCTATTTTACGTTTGGTAGTGTATATATGTCCATGCCTCTCTCTTGCTTTGTCACAGCTTACACTTCCCCCTCCCCGTATCCTCAAGTCCATTCTCAAGTAGGTCTGTGTCTTTATTCCTGTCTTACCCCTAGGTTCTTCATGACATTTTTTTCCCTTAAATTCCATATATATGTGTTAGCATACGGTATTTGTCTTTCTCTTTCTGACTTACTTCACTCTGTATGACAGAGTCTAGGTCTATCCACCTCATTACAAATAGCTCAATTTCATTTCTTTTTATGGCTGAGTAATATTCCATTGTATATATGTGCCACATCTTCTTTATCCATTCATCTGATGATGGACACTTAGGTTGTTTCCATCTCTGGGCTATTGTAAACAGAGCTGCAGTGAACATTTTGGTACATGACTCTCTTTGAATTATGGTTTTCTCAGGGTATATGCCCAGTAGTGGGATTGCTGGGTCATATGGTAGTTCTATTTGTAGTTTTTCAAGGAACCTCCATACTGTTCTCCATAGTGGCTGTACCAATTCACATTCCCACCAGCAGTGCAAGAGTGTTCCCTTTTCTCCACACCCTCTCCAGCATTTATTGTTTCTAGATTTTTTGATGATGGCCATACTGACTGGTGTGAGATGATATCTCATTGTAGTTTTGATTTGCATTTCTCTAATGAATAATGATGTTGAGCATTCTTTCATATGTTTGTTGGCAATCTGTATATCTTCTTTGGAGAAATGTCTATTTAGGTCTTCTGCCCATTTTTGGATTGGGTTGTTTGGTTTTTTGTTATTGAGCTGCATGAGCTGCTTATAAATTTTGGAGATTAATCCTTTGTCAGTTGCTTCATTAGCAAATATTTTCTCCCATTCTGAGGGTTGTCTTTTGGTCTTGTTTATGGTTTCCTTTGCTGTGCAAAAGCTTTTAAGTTTCATTAGGTCCCATGTGTTTATTTTTGTTTTTATTTCCATTTCTCTAGGAGGTGGGTCAGAAAGGATCTTGCTGTGATTTATGTCATAGAGTGTTCTGCCTATGTTTTCCTCTAAGAGTTTGATAGTTTCTGGCTTTACATTTAGGTCTTTAATCCATTTTGAGCTTATTTTTGTGTATGGTGTTAGGGAATGATCTAATCTCATACTTTTACATGTCCCTGTCCAGTTTTCCCAGCACCACTTATTGAAGAGGCTGCCCTTTCTCCACTGTACATTCCTGCCTCCTTTATCAAAGATAAGGTGACCATATGTACGTGGGTTTATCTCTGGACTTTCTATGTCCCATTGATCTATATTTCTGTTTTTGTGCCAGTACCATTCTGTCTTGATTACTGTAGCTTTCTAGTATAGTCTGAAGTCAGGGAGCCTGATTCCTCCAGCTCTGTTTTTCGTTCTCAAGATTGCTTTGGCTATTCGGGGTCTTTTGTGTTTCCATACAAGTTGTGAAATTTTTTGTTCTAGTTCTGTGAAACATGCCAGTGGAAGTTTGATAGGGATTGCATTGAATCTGTAGATTGCTTTGGGTAGTAGAGTCATTTCCACAATATCGATTCTTCCAATCCAAGAACATGGTATATCTCTCCATCTATTTGTATCATCTTTAATTTCTTTCATCAGTGTCTTATAATTTTCTGCATACAGGTCTTTTGTCTCCTTAGGTAGGTTTATTCCTAGATATTTTATTCTTTTTGTTGCAGTGGTAAATGGGAGTGTTTTCTTGATTTCACTTTCAGATTTTTCATCATTAGTGTATAGGAATGCCAGAGATTTCTGTGCATTAATTTTGTATCCTGCTACTTTACCAAATTCATTGATTAGCCCTAGTAGTTTTCTGGTAGCATCTTTAGGATCCTCTATGTATAATATCATGTCATCTGCAAACAGTGACAGCTTTACTTCTTCTTTTCCGATTTGGATTCCTTTTATTTCCTTTTCTTCTCTGATTGCTGTGGCTAAAACTTCAAAAACTATGTTGAATAAGAGTGGTGAGAGTGGGCAACCTTGTCGTGTTCCTGATCTTAGTGGAAATGCTTTCAGTTTTTCACCATTGAGGATGATATTGGCTGTGGGTTTGTCATATATGGCCTTTATTATGTTGAGGAAAGTTCCCTCTATGCCTACTTTCTGCAGGATTTTTATCATAAATGGGTGTTGAATTTTGTCAAAAGCTTTCTCTGCATCTATTGAGATGATCATATGGTTTTTCTCCTTCAGTTTGTTAATATGGTGTATCACGTTGATTGATTTGCGTATATTGAAGAATCCTTGCATTCCTGGAATAAACCCCACTTGCTCATGGTGTATGATCCTTTTAATGTGCTGTTGGATTCTGTTTGCTAGTAGTTTGTTGAGGATTTTTGCATCTATGTTCATCAGTGATATTGGCCTGTAGTTTTCTTTCTTTGTGAGATGTTTGTCTGGCTTTGGTATCAGGGTGATGGTGGCCTCACAGAATGAGTTGGGGAGTGTTCCTCCCTCTGCTATATTTTGGAAGAGTTTGAGAAGGATAGGTGCTAGCTCTTCTCTAAATGTTTGATAGAATTCGCCTGTGAAGCCATCTGGTCCTGGGCTTTTGTTTGTTGGAAGATTTTTAATCACAGTTTCAATTTCAGTGCTTGTGAACGGTCTGTTCATATTTTCGATTTCTTCCTGATTCAGCCTTTGCAGGTTGTGCATTTCTAAGAATTTGTCCATTTCTTCCAGGTTGTCCATTTTATTGGCATAGAATTGCTTGTAGTAATCTCTCATGATCTTTTGTATTTCTGCAGTGTCAGTTGTTACTTCTTTTTCACTTCTAATTCTGTTGATTTGAGTCTTCTCCCTTTTTTTCTTGATGAGTCTGGCTAATGGTTTATCAATGTTGTTTATCTTCTCAAAGAACCAGCTTTTAGTTTTATTGACATTTGCTATCGTTTCCTTCATTTCTTTTTCATTTATTTCTGATCTGATTTTTATGATTTCTTTCCTTCTGCTAACTTTGTGTTTTCTATATTTCTGATGAGAAAACTGAGGTTCAGAAAGAGAGAGCTATGTGAACAAGTTCACCCAGTTTCTAACCAGCAACATAGGTGCCAAATCCATGACCTCCACACTGATTCAGAAAATGCCAAGCAGAAAAGAAATCCACCATGACCTAATTAGATTGAGCAGTGAAGGAGAAACATTCTTCCTTGTTATCAAGACCATATCCTCCATGTAGTTGTAACACATAATGGATATTAAGCATCCGTCCTCTGTGTAAGTTCTGGTCCTTTCCATCTGTATGAAACTGAGCTAATTATCTTTACACCTTTGAAGTGATAGCCTGTAGATTTGAGGAGCTAGCAACCCGTGGCTTGCTGTATCAATCTCTGGGAATAAACACACACAGAAAATTCCAAGGATTGAATCCTACAACAGGTGTGGGGTTGAAGCCATGGATGTTTTATAAAAAGACATTTTAGATTTTTCTTTTTTAAAACATCTTTATTGGAGTATAATCGCTTTACAATGGTGTGTTAGTTTCTGCTTTATAACAAAGTGAATCAGTTATACATATACACATGTTCCCATATCTCTTCCCTCTTGCATCTCCCACCGTCCCTATCCCTCCCCTCTAGGTGGTCACAAACCACCGAGCTGATCTCCCTGTGCTATGCGGCTGGGGCAAAAACTACTCAAATGGTAAAATTTGGGGGAGGCTTTAGCAGTTTCCAAAGTGAGGGCTTTGAACAGTGATCATTTTGACATTTTTTCATCTTTATAATGAATCTTCTATAAAAAAGATTCCCATCAGCGAATCCCACCACTTGAGAGAATAAAGAGGCCCAGAGACCATCAGTTGTACAGTCTTGTTTACAGATTAGGAAACTCGGGCCCAGGGAAAGCAAGAAACATACCTGGCTCCTCTGGAGCAGAGGTGGGGCTGGAATCCAGTGTATTCTCTTCTACCACGAGTATCTGTTTCATCCTCATAGCCCCTTCAGCTGGAATCTAAAGCATTTGAACATTGCATGTGACACATGTTGCAGATGAGAAGTCCCTGAGCTTTGGTGAACTCTCTCTGTCACTAGTTAGCTATGTGATCTTGGGCAGTGTTTTAATCTCTTGGAACCACAGTTTTCTCCTCTGCACAGTGCAGTTGATGGATTTGCTATCTGGAATCATTTTACTACCGTAACATGTGACTCTGTGATTTTAATCTATTCGTGAATGAACTTCTACTTTTCACAAAGCACATGATCTTCTTTTTCCTCATTAAGATTCTCTGCATTTCTAATGAAAAATGACTTTGGAACCAGAATTCCAAAGACAGACAAGCTCTAAGTAAAAGATAAGATAGACATTTTCAGATATGCAGGAACTCAAAAATTTATTTCCCTAGTTCCTAGTTTTAATAAGCGATTTGTGGCTATACTTCATCACACCAAGAAAGTAAGATACATGAGGGCATCAAGAAGTGACAAGACAAATGCAGAAGCCCAGAAGAAGAATATCCTAAGGAGATAATTGGTCAGTTCATCAGAATTAGAACAGGAAGCCAGTGGACTCTGAGAAGGATGCCTTCACGAGAAAGAATGGACTGGATTCTAAGAAATATCAGGGAGCTAGATGATACTAGGGACATATTTTTTAAAAAGTACGTGTGTATGTGTGTGTTTTATCTTTCAGCAAGAGCAAAGAAAAATAATGGACACCAAGAGAAAGAAACTTATAAAAACTAAATCGAAGAGTCTAAATATGAAGGCAGAGCGATCCAAAAAAAGTCAGAAAAGTGAAATTCTTTGATCCAGATGAAGGAACATTGACTTTCACTGGCATTGGGGCCATGGTCTTGAGTGGTTTCAGGAAACAGTGTGATTGTCACACATTATGACCCTCTGCAGTGCATACTAACATGCCAGGCTAATGAAGTTCTATGCCCCTGCTTTCAACTCTTAGAATAAAATTGGACAACACATAGAACTTCTAATACTGGTACCAGACAGGGTATAAAAGTTTACATCTGTAACAGGGAATATAGTTAACAGAGGTTGAGAAGGGGAAGAAAGGAGAAAAGATGGGAATGTGCTAAGATTCACACAAAATCTTATTGGTTGCCTCTGTGACCAGAGAGTGGCAGGAAATGGAACTGAAGTGGGACAACACAGGAGACTGTAATGTTTTGTTAAGAAATAAAAGCTGGGTAGACAGTAACAGGCATTATTCCCATCCTCGTGTGAGCTGGTTATTGTTCCTCCTCATCATTTTGGGTGGTTCTTTCTCCAGTCTCAGGTAGTTTCCTCACTAGCATACACTGATGAGTATTTTACTGACTAATTGAGTGTGTGTGGGGGGGTCTTTGCAGATCTCTGTGGTTATCTCTCTGTTCAGATCTCTCTTCTCTAATACTTGGCTCTATGAGCTCTAGCTGCCTTGGTCTCCCAAGCTCTCAGCTCTGTCTCCCCAACTTAGGAAATCTGCCAGGCTCTCCCTCAATTTCCCTTCCCTGAGCTACTGCCAGGAAACTCTCTGAAGTCTGTAAAATGGAGAAATCATAGAGCTTATCTTATTTGATTCTCATCAATCAGGGATTATTGTCTTTTTTTGCCTGAGTTCAGTGTCTTAACAATTGTTTTATATACAGAATTTTTTTTATTCAGTTGGGAGAGTAAATCTGGCCTCTGTTAGTCCATCTTAAAAGCAGAAGTCATTTAAAAAAAAATTTCTGCTTTATCGGAGATCTCTTTTAGTCTCTTCCTTCCCAGACAGCCAACTCTTCACTTACCTCCCAATTTTGAAAATCTAATTTAACCCCCTTAAAGATACTACTCACACCAACTCCATGTAACAGCCAGTAACCAAAGAAAAGAAACTAATTGTAGTTCTAATTTTTATTCTATACATTTCCACACAATTCACAATACAGAAAAAGTGTCCAAAAAGTAACTGTAACTAGTCATTTCTTTTTCAGAGATTAGTTCAGTCTCCCAAATAATTCCATTGAAAATCTCTGTAGAGCAACACAGTGATCAAGATACTTTGTATAAATAGGAAATGCAAGAAAATTAGGGAAAAATACTTTATGACTTTGTTACAAAAAAACTCCATTCTTCCCCACCCCACCCTTCCCACCCACCCTCCCTCCATTTCATATTATCTGGATCCTACTTTACCTGGAAATAAACCTTCATCATCCTACTGCCACAGATGCTACTCTTTTTTGGATTCCACCTGCCAGCTGGCAGCTTTGCAAAAGCATGGCTCTGGGTTGTGATAGGGCAGAATCAGAAATCATGAAAGAGCCCTTTATAATGTGACTGCAACTCTTCCTACAGATATAGCCTTTGAGAGTGGATTACCCACAGTCAAGGGCACTCTGGATGCCCAGAAACTTTTTCCCACTCAGGAATCAAATTAAATGAAATATATTCATTCTTATGGAACTGAGATTGGAATCCTCTATTTCTTTACAGGAATGGTTTTCCTCATTTTCAATCAGCTGTAGTCCATATAATATGCAGATTCATGGCTGTCAACTTAATTATTGGTAATTAAAAAACAAACAAACAGCCTAGCTAACTTTTAACTGAGGCTAATGTGGACCCTAACTTATCAAAGATGTGTTTTGCAAAATACTCTATTGTGCTAGAATATTTTGTCTATAAAATTTCCAAATCTCACTCCCCAGGATGGCAAGAACCCCACACTTCCCAGCCCACAATCAGGATGTTAGCAAGCATCAATCTAGGTTCCAGTTGCACTGGAAATTATACATGTCATCAAAGCCTCAGTCCAACCAATGGAGGAGGGGGGCAGGGAATGCAAGATGTTACTGTTAATAAAACCCAAAAGGTTGGGAACCATTTGGTTCATTACACAAGGCGCAGTAAATATCAAAGCTAAACTCTATCTTAAAAGTTGATAAATCTCACTAACCTATTTGAGAGAAATTACCCATAAATTTAAAACAAAATATAGGATAAAGCAATTTAGGGCTGTCATCTGTTTATTTTTACAATTTGTAAACATCTCCTATCTCTGTAATTCTTAAGAGGAAAGGTTATATAGTCTCAGAATTTGTAAGGATTATGAAAAACTTCCTAAGTTGTCCTTATTTTTCTCAAATTTTATCATAGATCTGCATCAGTCTGTGGTCTAACTTCCAAATGAACACTTAGAGAAACTCCTTCAAAATCAAGCCAGTCCTTTGGAAAGCTCTACTAGAAAGTTCTTTCTATTAGCAGAGTCCTGTTTTCCCCTAAATTCCAGACATAATCTAATTCTTCTAAGCAGCATATGTTGAAAATTTCACAACTGATACTCCTTGAAGCCACTCTAAACAAGTTCACTTTTTTTCTATATCTTCTGAATTTGCTTTTCATGAGGATCAAAGTTTGCTGAGGGGACATATTATTTATTTGTGGGTCACCATGGCAATTTAAGACTAAGAACCTTATTATTGTACTACACTTGAGAATTTTTTCCCCCATTACTGTTTTTTCTCACCTTCCCGAGATAGAGGCAGGAGGGGCGGGGGACGAGGTGGAGTGGAGCAGCTCCCTGAGCAAGACTCCAGATATGGGCCCACTTTTCAAGGCGATCTCAAGCATGACTCCCACCCCCATCCAGCCAACCTGAAATCTAGGAGCTCATGGAAGTAAGGGAAGGATGGCGATTAAAACTAGTTCACAGGCAGAAACATCACAGGACATTAGTCTAGGGATATGAGGTTGAGCCCTAATTCATGACAGTATGTTATAAAAATTGCCTCCATGTTTTTTGTACCAGAAAATACAGGGATCTTCTGCCCCCCTTCTCCAAGCCCCAGTCCCAACTGCACACCCCAAAGAAAAAATGGTTAGAAAGTAGGAAACTGAACACTAGATCCTTTGTTTTCACTTCAGTTCCTGAACTTGTGACTGTTATGCCTTTGTAGAAACATATCTTATTCAGGAGATTTGGGAACTGGCAAACAGTGGTGGGTGTATGTGTGTGTAAGCAAAGCACATTTCTTTTAGGGTCATGAAATACCGGCTTCTAAATGATCTGGGATATATTTACAATGTCTGCTGTTTTTTACAAAAACGCTTTCATTGCATCTATACGGCAGGAACCTGAGAAAAGGGGCTCTGACTGAGTTCTGCCGCAGTCCAAAATCATAGAAATCGAAACCTGGAAAACATCACAGATGTATTTTAGTCCAAGCAATTGCTTTAACATGATCCCTGATCTGGTTGTTCAGTTTTCACTTACATACTAGAAGAAACCCTCGCTGCGATAAGTTCACTGTTTTTGGAAAGCCCAATCCACTTTTCTGGATGTAATGTTTAGGGAAAATGAAACCCTTACATAAGAAGTAAAGCGCCTCCTCTCCATGTCTGTTGTGGTCTCGTCTGTCCTTGTTTTATTCTGCAAACTGTCCGCCCTACAGAACTTGAACCTCACAGTCCTAGTTAAGCCATCTCCTCCAAACGTTCCTATTCCTAATCCAAATTTGGCTGCTTCCCAGATCAAACACCCCTCTTCTATGTATTCATCAAACTGCTCACAGAGGTGCCTTGTAAATACAAGATTCAGAACAGAAGGATATCTCAGGCCTGTCCGTTCTTTCTACCTCAAGTGTGGCATCTTCCCGTAGGTGCATTAGACCTCTACGTATGTGACTGTGTATGATGGATGTAGCCTTGTATACCCACCCCAAACTTCAAGCAATGGAATCTTGAATGGCAAGACCATTTCAACACTTTCTGGTGCAGCATTCTGAAATAATATTATTCCAATAGTGGCTTCCAAGGAGAGAAAATAATACCAACATTTTTAAATGCTGAGAATCACAAAGTAGAGAAGCCAGGAAGTCCCCTTCAGTGTTATTTCGTGAAATCCATCCTGGTACCAAAATATTTGCCTTTTTTTTCCCCTTGAAATATTTCCAAGCTGATAAGCCTCTGAGAGCAAAAATCCTACATTTTTAACATCATATTCTCCCTCAGTCCTAACCAACCCACGCCGTGGAATCTTAGGTCAATATTTTTTCAAGGATTCACCTTCTAAATGATGGAAAACTGAATGATGGATGTAAAATAGCATTGCAAGCAATGGTGGAAAATCACTTAGAAAACATCTGTTGTAGACACGTTAGTCGGTAATATCTGAAGATCTTAGCTGTGCTATAGTTCTACCACTTACTACATGAATCTGTGTTAGTTGAATTCATTGCTCTAAGATTCCATTTATTCATTTAAAATGCACTATCTGCATTATCCACCTCAGGGCTTTGTACTGAAGCTCAAAAGTGTCAAAAATGCATCAAAATGCTAAAGCAGTAACAGTCTAAAATTACCGAAATTGTTACTAATAAATTGTACAGATTTGAGTTGTTGAAATTATTTTTATTGAAGCCTATATGCACTAAATGATTGAGAAACAAGAGTTTCAGTTGTTCCCATCACTAAAGTCTCCCATGTCAGATGCCATTTGGCTCAAAATACTGAAACTATGGAAAATGGGTAAAAACCAGAATCATCGCTTTCTTATTTCCATGGGTAAACCCTCCCTTGTAATTATCATGCCAGTAGCAGAAGCCAAGGCACTTTCCATGATTGCCTTTCATGTACATTTACTTGGACCCCAAATATATTTTAGGCAGAATTTTCTTCTGTGGTTATACCAGATTACATTTAATTCTAAGAATATCAAATCACAGCACTTTTTTATATTGAATGGACAGTAAAACAGATTTGTAATAGGACTTAAGAATGTCTAAGAATATTCATTAAAATCCATAATGCTTCCAGAAGTATTTTGGAGTAACTTATACCTCTTAGTATGCTTTCTTTTCATTAGCTCTTAAATTCATGCTTAGTTTTCAGATTTTTAGATGATAACTAAATGTCATTCTCTTTAAAGACTCTGTTCCAACGTGATGTTTTAAAAGATTAAAAGTCAAGATTTTTGTAAAATTTTAAAATGAAATCCTGCCATTCAACAAAGTCATTTTAAAAGAACGTTTAAAAAACTCCCAGAATCTAATCCAGCCCCCTCAGATTCATGTCCCGAGTCACAACACCCCTCCATGATCCAGGTGGTCATGTAGCCTCTGCTTAAATACTCCCCATGACTCAAAGTTTCTAATTCTGGGTCCTCTCTGCTGTTTGACAATATTTATGCTTCACCTTTATATTCGGTCAAAATCCACCGCAAGTTTGGCCTCTTGTTCCTAGTTCTGTCCTTGAGAAATAGGATAAACGTTTTGGCTCTCATTTTAGTCGTGTTTCTAAGTCTCATCTTAAAGTCTTGGTTTCAAATCCATTTTTTTAAGAACAGTGCCAAGACCCTAAGGAAACGCAAATGCGAACTATTTCTTCTTTCATGTTCTCATTTCATAGAACTAAAATATGGCTAGCTAAAGAAAGATGGCCCAACAAAAGCCGACCTGCAGGGCATATGCTCCCCTAGTACCGTGGGCTTCTCCTGTACAGAACTTATCAGATTGGAATTTGCATGTTCTCCTAGACTGAGCTCCATGAGGTCAAGAGTTTTGTCTCTTGCGTTCATTCTTATATCCTTGGTATGGTGCCTGCCTCAGAGTAAATGACAAACATATTTAAAAATAGATGATTAAATACATAATTGTATGATCAATTTTCTGAACAGATGATTGCAGGTAAAATAACTGAATGCATGTATAACGAGACTCTAGAATCTGTCCACCATGACGATACCATCCAATATTCAAATCTCTACTTTAAAATGTAATGCTTCAACAGCCTAAGAATTATTTTTTCTGCTTTTTTTGGGGGGGATCAGTTCAGTAACTCTTGGTGTCCTGGGCAAGCACATTGTCAGGAGCACTATTCCTTGCTTAGTTCCTATTTTTAGGTTTCTTACTAAACTGTGGGGAGATGGTCTAAAATCCACAGACGGCCAGGAGGGGTATAACGTGCATATAATCCAGTCACCCAGGTGACTTCGTGGAGTGCACTGTTTACATCGCTGGGTGTGGAAGCAGCTGCTACGATTGGGTACTTTTGTGGTGTGACTATGACAGAAATTTGCTAAATCGATCTGGGAGATTACTTCTCAGAATAAGGCCTATTGTAAATATACAAGATGATCAAGGTCAGTGGAAGTCTATTTGTCCTGCAGGAAAAAGGGATACTTGTCCCAGAGAGTAATTTCATTTTGATCCATTTTGAGCATAACATCTGGGGGAGACGGGCAACTGTATTTCAGAATCATTGAAGGTAGTGGCAGAAAGTCCAGGAGCAGGACAATTGCCATGGCCAATCAGAGGGACTAGCTACGGGGTGATGACCAGGACACAGAAAAGGGCTGGAGCCAAAGTCAGTCTGAGAGGCTGGGCAGAGAAAAAACCATAGGACTTATAAAAATCAGCTGAATATGGCATTTAGAGAATAAGAAAGTTGAGATATTCAGAGATGGTTCTTCTAAGACCTGGGCAGAAGCTATTTTATACTAAATAAAAACTCTCTAATGGATGTTCTACTTTTTCCCCCTAAAATGAAAATAATCCATTTAAGTAGAGCAATTAATTAGTAGTTTTATTGGATGGTTATGACAAGCCAGTTTAACAACCATCTATTTTATTTTTAAATAGCATAATTGCATAAAATATCATGCTGTTCTCAGTGATTTCATTAGCTACTCCTACTAGAAGGAAGCCTAGCTACTCAGACTGCACCCATATCCAAGTTACTATGCCTTTTTGCGGTAGCTTACCAGAATTAGATCTCATTAGGCAGCCTACTGAGTGAATCCTGTAACTCAGCCTTGTAAAGGGGTATAAGCATCACAGAGGAAGAAACTCTCCACTTGAGATCCACAAATAGCATAAACAAGTCTCTGGGCTCAGGTAGGTTTCATGCTTCATGGAAGGTAACAAAAACAATTACAAGACCTCTTGGCCATAGATTTTATGACACAGGCAAGAGCAAATGCCATGTGCAATTGGAATGTTCCAGTAATAGAACTAAGCTTAGTAATAGTAAAAATAACAAAGAATAAATGAAAAATTTCTGCTACCTTATCTTTGCCTGTTGGTGTTAACTACACAGGCACAGATGACTAGCATGCTTCTAAAATGTTTTTTTAAACCTATGCAATATGTGTGTGTATAGGACATATACACATATATGTATACAAATAAATGCATTCCTATATGTGTATTGGGGCTTGTATATGCACAGAGTATTTCTGACATAACATACAAGCAACAGTGTTTATCAATATTCCCGCTGTTTATCTCTGGGGGGCGGGACAGAGGACACTACACCAGCAGAGAGGAACAGCTTGACTTTGCATGTGATACTCTTCTGTGGTATTAGAACTTCTTATAAAAAGCACGTTCTACTTTTATAATTTAAAAATTAAGCATTTAAAATAAAATTGACATGTAAAAAAATAAAACTGCTGCACCCACATTTTCTAAGACATGGATATTGTGAGGAGTCTAGTCAATAAATTCCAGAAATCCTTTAGGCAAAGAAACTGTTACTAGGTCTAAATGAAAACTACCTACTCGTTGAGTATCTCTCAATGCAAATGGCTCTGCCTACGCACTAAGGCCAGCTAGGATGGAAGGATGGGGAACAACGGGTAACGTGAGGCTTTCCAGCATCTGTCACTAGTTTCATGGCTGTGTACTTGCCAGCTAAATTCTGTTTCAGAAATTGCATTCATTTTAGGTCATAACCTCTGTAGAGGTAACCAAAACTCTCCAAGTGAAATTCCCGGCTGTGGTGTTTATTTCATTCTTGGCTTCTGTTCTTTATCAAGTCCTTGAATGTGATAAAGCATAGCTCAACTGGGTTCTTTTTCATTAAATGTGTAATACTGGAATATATGGCTTCACAAATGACCGCCTTTAAGGTTATATAATGTTGGCTTTTAATAACTCTCCATTTCTCATGCCTTTATCAGTCTAATCTAAAAATGGAATCCCAGAGCAGACAGTGCCACGACATGAAAGGCTCTTCTGAGCCAAACACAGAGGAATGGCAGCTAAGCTAGCTACTCTTGGCAGTACCATCTCAGTTGGTTTTGTAGAAAATTGTATGTCTATAGGTATATAGTTTTATGTCTTTTAAAGTAATGTGGATTTTCAGACCAGGGCCAGACTATTGTTTCTATACTTCCTGATGGCCCATTAGAGGGGATACTACCTACCCTAAGCTGAGTTGGAAACTCCTGAGCACATTCTCTTTGCTCTTTCTAAAGCCCAGGACTGTCACATGCAGTGGCCAATTTTTTAAAAAAGCTACAGGAGGTAGATTTAATGTTGAAGCCATTAAATAGGTCACTGTTCTGATCATTTTTGATGCTTTTTTTTTTTTTTTTTTGTAAAACCTAAGTTCTCTGGGTGTTTGCTTTTTCAGAGATATTTGCCTTGGTCCTATGTCATTCCCCATCAATAATGTAGGACATTAATGTCTTTCTTTTTTTGCTTTGGAACAATTTCCAAATGCACCAGGACCCCTACAGTAGTCATTACCTCATCTATTTCCATATCAAGGATTTATGTGTGACTTCAGTTGGAGCTATTTGAATTGGCCCATGGCCACCTGTACCCTCAATTTTCTCTGGGCCGCTTTGAAGCATCACAGAGAAATATGAGATGGTAGTTGGTGAAAGCAGAGTCCTTCATCCCAGCAATGGCAGCTGGTAACTGGCTGCATAGCCAAATGCTTGGCTCCATCTAGGGAATGGAAGGCACCATTCAAAGCCAGATTCCAGTCTGTCATAAGAATTATATTTCTGTCATCACAACATCTCCTTGACAGTCTCACCAACTGGAAAACTCCCAGCAGAAGCCCAGTGATCAAATTCTCCTGGAGCTTTTTTTCCTCCTAGCTTCTGGAAATAATCTACTCCAGTCCCTTTTGCCCTCACCAGAAAACCCAAAACATAGTTCCATTTCTAAGACTGATGTATGGAAATAGATGACTCACAACCAACCCATTCTCCCACAGCTGGAAATAATGCCAACAATTTGATTTTGAAACAACTAAGGACAGGCTTAGTCCCCATCCACTGAGAGGCTATTCCAACCTAATACAGTATATATCATCTTTGTACTTTCAAAATGATACGTGACCAAAAGCAGTTCAGATAAGCAAGGCATCACCACTGGAGCTTTAAATTAAATGTAGAGAGACAGTCAGTCATTTTTGTTTACATGCAGAAACACTAGGGAAATACTTTGTCTATGTCTAAGAACTAAATGGAAGAAAGCTCAGAAGACATCGGTTTAGTTTAAAGCAAAAAGGTCACCCACTTTTGCCTTATACCCAAGTCAAGTAGATATTTTCAGTGAAAGAAGACTTTTTCTCCTGATACTTTAGTTATCATAGAGTCCTTAATAGAGGTGCCTGTAAGGACCAATGATCCGTGGCAGGATTAGAAGCTGTAATTCTACTGCCAGCAAGATGTTCCTGGCTAGACTCTCACAGTAGTCTGCACTAAGAACATTCTGGTAGGGGAAACAGAAAAAAGAATGTATTTGACCACCCTGTACATGAAATATGGGGCTATAGTGCTATCAGGTATGACCTTGGAACCTGACAAGTAGTGGGTGAGGCATCCATCAGAAAGATCCAGGCATCTCGGAAATCTGGCAGTGGAGCTCATAAAACAAGGCTTTTGCCCTTGGGACAAGGCTTACTTGGGGTAATGAAAACCAAAACCTTAGAAGGAAAACCTAAAATGGGCCCCCTCTCACCACTGTACCTGAATCTTTTAGCCTCTGTGCAACATTCCAGCGACTGTTTTCTTGCTTAAGTGAGTTATTTTGACATATGTTGCTACTTTTGCTTTTGCTGTTTTATTTCCAGTCGATTAGCCTGCTTTCTATTATCAGTCAAAAAAGCCTAGAAGTAAACGCTGTCGTAGTGCTCCATTTCCTGTAACCACAGTTCCCACACATGGTTTTCTGCTCTGCAATTTCAGCAGCACTTAAAATTGAGTGGTTCTGCAAACTAGCTCTGGGCCTTTGTTGAATCCATTGCTCATCTCTATTGCAGCAAAAGGCAAAGATGGCTACATGTAGGCAGTACGGAGCTGGACCAACAGCCCAAGCTGAACCGGTCCTCCGTGGCTATCGGCAACAGCCCAGCCACCTGGGTTGACCCCTGGGTCCCCTCTCTGAGGTACCTCTGAGCCCAGACAACTCCCATGCCACCTTGCCACGCCTCAGAGATATTGCACACAAGCTGACATTATTTCTGTGGCACTCCCCAGCTCCTGTATAACGAAAAGGGATTAAGGAGGGAGAGGAGACATGCAAAGGTCACTAAGTAGTCTCGGTATGTTTAGTCTTGGAAATGGAAGCGGTCTGACGGTTATATTTTTGCAGGACAGCCAGAGGGCTTGAAAAGACCTTCAGAGTCTTCTGGTCTCCAAAGGCTGAATGTAAAGAGAACCGATCATATCATATTTTTTAAATGGATGGGTCATTACAGGAGAATTGTGGGGTACAGGGGAAAGGTGAATGCATAGGGGGCGGAGGGAGCAGTGCCATTTATACAAACATCCTTGAATCTTTAAAATAAATTATACAGGTGAACACAGAAGTTCATGCTACTTGCTGGAAGCAATAGGATTGAATTTTGTGGAATTTGTATTCCACAAACCTCCAGGCATCCTGCCTCGTCCTCAGCGGGCTATCATGTTCTGTTGTACATCTTGGTAGCCCTTAAAACTGGTGGCATGGTCTCAGATAGATTCTTGCAGGAGAGAGACAGATTTATAGATTCCATCAGCTTCTTCCAGGGGAGCTGCCCAATCACCAGGAGGGCACAGGTGATATGCTCGTTCAGATTCTCTCAGCCTGTCTACCAGGGTCAAACAGCAGTTTCCAGGTCCTCATGGCCAATGATCTTATAGTTCTGGCGGCTTTCTAGGTAGGCTGCCAAATCCGGGTCCCCGGCCTGCTGTGCTCTCTCTTGAGGTGTCTTACCCTGTAGGTAACAGTGAAAAGGAAAGAGACACAAACACTTCGGATAAGATTTTTAAAAAAAAAAATTCATAGAAACAGAGCTACTCAAAGATGACTTGCTAAAAAGGATCTTTCCATGTTTGCTGTTTTAGAATTGATGAGACACTTTCAGATCTATTATTTGATAGGTGCATCTCATCAAACATGTGAGATATGCAAGTTCAAGAGAGATGATCACTTTTCAGAGGTGGGGTTCCATCAAAGGAAACGGAGGCTCACAGGGTAACTAGGTACACAGCAGCGAACTGTGTGGCACAGTGAGTTTGGGAACCCAGATCCTTTCCAGAAGGGGGACAGAAATCACTGAACAGAAAAGCAGGGAAACGGACATTCTGATTTCTAGTTTGGAACTCTTTCTGTTATACTAAACCCTGGGAAGTAACAAGCAGAAACAAAGAGGAAGGGATGGTCAGAAACAATCTAAAGGGGTTTCTTTGTTGGTTTCAAAGTCTTCAGTTAGGTTCTCCCCAATTTAGAACTGTCTTATCTCTCCAAAAAGTAAGTTAATTTCTGGCAATAAAAGTGATGGGTGTTGATTAAAGCAAGAGGGATGAGATATGGGGATATATGTATAGCTGATTCACTTTGTTATAAAGAAGAAACTAACACACCATTGTAAAGCAATTATACTCCAATAAAGATGTTAAAAAAAAAAGTACCAGAAAAAAAAAAATCTTGGGAAAGTAGAAAAGCATAAGAAATAAAAATCACCAGTAATTCCACTATATTAAGATAACTGCTGTTAACCTTCCATAGAGTAACTATTTTATCTTTTTTCTATAGCTCTACACATAATTATTTTTACGAAAATAAAACCATACTTTGTTTATATACTGTTAGGTAATGTGCTTTTGCACTTAATAATATATCAAACCTTTCTACGTCATGAAATGTTCTTCTGCATCATTTTAAATGATTGTATAACTTTTTGCAGTCTTATGTTATATGTATATTTATATACACACAATATTTTTGAAATGAGGCCAATGAACAGCAGTCAGCAGTAAAAGGAGGAAAGGTCTCCATTCTTTTGAATGTTTACAGACATTACTTAACACTCCTTGATGCTTCTAATTTTTGTTCAATGATATCTATTTTAAAATATTAAGTTTTTTTAAATTAATTTTTATTGGAGTATAGTTGATTTACAATGTGTTAGTTTCTGCTGTACAGCAAAGTGTATCGGTTATATGTATACATATATCCACTCTTTTTTAGATTCTATTCCCATACAGGTTACTACAGAGTACTGAGTAGAATTCCCTGTGCTATACAGTAGGTCCTGATTAGTTATCTATTTTATACCTAGTAGTGTGTGTATGTCAATCCCAATCTCCCAATTTATCCCTCCCTTTTCTCCTTGGTAACCATAAGTTTGTTTTTTACATCTGTGACTCTATTTCTGTTTTGTAAATAGGTTCATTTGTACCATTTTTTTTAGATTCCACATATAGACGATATCATATGATAGTTGTCTTTCTGCATCTGACTTGCTTCACTCAGTATGACAATCCCCAGGTCGATCCATGTTGCTGCAAATGGCATTATCTCGTTCTTTTTTATGTCTGGGTAATATTCCATTGTATATATGTACAAAATGATATTGAGTTCCAAGGAAAGGGTAGAGGCATGATCATTGCACCAAAGTAATAGCTCCATGTATAAAAATGCACACAAGCATTACAAAAATTATCAAACACTTCTCAGCCTCCATCTCATCTATTGCAGTGGGTGGTGTCAAACTCAATTAAGGCTGATCCTCGTAGCCTACAAGGGGATATGGAGTAGAAGATAGAAGGGAAGTAACAATGGCTCTAGACTCTTCCTAAAATTTTACTTATTTAGTTGGGATTTAATATTTAACTATAGCTTCAAGTCCCTATAATAATTTTATCCAACTTGGTTACAGTATTTGTAGATTATCTTGTCTTCAATGCTAATGAGGTTGGGATTCCAAATTTCCAAATATTCAGAGAGAGGGGCTGGGGTGGGCCTCTGAGTTGATTTTTAAGGAGTCATTCCCTATTAAGAGAAATTCTCAAAATATTGCTTCTCTTCAAAAATTTCCAGAAGAAGAATCAGCATAATTATCATATTCAACTTTCACCTAGCAAAAAATTATGGAATGGAAAAATTATAGGATCCCTGAAAAGGATGAAGCTCTATTACTTCATAAGGTAAGATCTATAAAACAAAATGTTGGGTGAAAGTTTATACAATAGCATGTACAGTATGACTTTACCTACTTGAAGAAAAATGAGAAAAGTAGACATACCCACATGTGGGGAGAAATCATTAAAGTTTTAATGGTATATAGGTCTAGATTGTGGGATTTCTAGTAATTTTTACTTAAAAATTTTTTTTTGCATTGCTAGAGTTTTCTATGTGAGAATGCGCTATATTTATAATAAAAGTAATAAAATTTTTTGCATTTGGAAAAGAGCACATACATATGTAACACAAAATAGAAAGGAATCTCAAGGAACATTGAGCCCATTTATTTGATTCAGAAACTTAGATTAAAAAAGAGCCATCTGCTCTGGGGCCGGGTTTCCTGTCCAGTCTTTTATTCATCCCTCTATTTCATCTTGCTCCTCCCTTCTCTTTTATCACCTGAGTTGAGACCAGTCTCTGTGTGGTAAACAGGCAATGGCCCTGCTGTGTCTGAGCGGCCCCAGCAAGGAAGGCCAAGTCCACCTCGGATCATGGCCTCAGCTGGTCCTACCTCCATGGGTTGTGTTTCTCAATCAGGTTACACATCAAAGCACCTAAGTGCAAATATCATCTGGGAAGAATATCACCGTGAATAATTATCTGCCATTTGGAATCCTACACCCAATTAGCTAACCAGATAGGTAACAGACCAGCTAGAAACCAGGACCCAGCTTAACGAATTTGATAGCCTAGTGCTATCAGAATTAAGGCAGCCAGGGACCTCAGTCAGAGAGCAAGGATCTGGAGGGTCGCAAGGAAAGTGGAGAATCGAGCAATGCGCCTGGCTCAGAACTGGCTCAGAAAGGAAAGAAAGGTCCACATCAGGAAGAAAGTTATGTCACAATGTACACTGCAGTTGGAGGAGACCCCAGGGTGAAGACTGCATATAAGTAGGGGCTCATCACTTAAATGAATCTAATGGGGCTGAAGTCATCAGTAGGCTTCTAAGTAATTTGTCTATGTTTCTTAGCTACATTCACTGACCCCAAACTTAGGTTATTTAGTACCCACTTAATGAAATCCTCATCTCTATATTAAAATTCTTCTTTGTAACCTTCTACAGTTAAGTGGCTTGTCCTTTCTTGGAGCCTACCCAGGGTGCTTTAAAACTCTCAGAGCTGACCATGATCATGACCTCAGATCATCACAGAGAATTTCTCTATGGAGTTGATCTTCTGTATGAACTCTTCTCTCTGCCCATCTCTTTCCCATGGGCTGCAGTTCTCGGTCAACAGCACTAAGCTTCAGCTCCTCCTTTACTCCAGCTTTAACCCTTTCCTTGGGAGCTCTCTGTAAACCGGAACAATTCATGGTGCAGCCTGATCTCCCATCCTGGGAGTGCTTGGTCATCACTTTGGCACCCATATATGGGGCCCCATAAATCATGAGTTTTAAGCTATTCTGGATTAAGTAGCTGAAGGAGAAATTCCAAAGGGGCTTCTCGGTAGCCAGGCCAATATCTTTTGCACTTGGTCCCGACCCTTCTAGTGCTTTGCACCTCACCCTCTCCACACTTGGCTGCTGGCCGTCAGCAGAAGGAGAAGCCCAAAGTCCAAAGGCCAACGCGTTCAGAGGTCTATAAGTCCCTTAGGCAAGCACACACCCTCCCTTTGTGCTTATACATTTAAACTGCAGTTTCTCTAAATGAAACACTTCATTTTTTCATCCTTTTTCCGAAGCCCCAGGCACTTCCATAAGTACAGAAAGGATGCCTTTGCTATGGGCACAAGTGAAGGCAATGGTGCCAGAGATCTTGCCCCGTGGGAGGATGCTTGCACTCACTCATCAAGTTACCTTGGAGTCCGTCTTTCTCAGAGATGCTCCTGCGTCCACCAGAAGCTGGCACACAGCCCGGTTCCGCTGGCAAGCTGCCTTGTGCAGTGCGGTCTCACCCCTAAATCAAAGATGAAATGAGAAAAGGGTTGGAGGCGGGAGTGGGAGTAGGGTAGAGGCAGCAGGGAGGGAAGTGAGGGTAGCATCCTCCCCCTGCTGCTGATGTTCTGTGCCCCTCGGCCGCTTTCCCTATCATCTGTGGGTGAGACCACGGCTGCAGGGCATGGCCAGGGGAGGTAGGTGAGGGGCTTAGTCATCCACTAACCCTAATGTCTGACTCCAGCCTCTTTTTCAGTGTTTGCTGGTCAAGTAGGCTGAGTGATTTTGTTTTAAGCGACTACTGTCTGATTGAAGTAATACCCAATGGCCCTATGAAATAGACTGATGGGTGTAGATGTGTCTGAACAGTGTGGAGCCATTCTTTCTGTGTAGACATGTGGGCAGGGCAGGAGCAACCTAGATGATGCACACACAGGAGCAGCAATGGAGGACCACAGCACAGTGCCTGGTAGACCATCTGGCCCCGGGAGGAGTATCTCCTGGGAACCCAACTTCAAAGACCCAGGAGATTCCCACTCTGCTCTACCTGCTGATTCCTGGTGAGTGGCAGGAGGGGGACAGCCACAGAAGATACCTGGGAGGGATGGTAAGACTCTGGGAGGGTTCTGCAACCAGAGCTGCCCCACTGGGCAGCAGGTCAGCCATCAGTATGGGGAACAGCCAAGGCAAAGTGGCTATTTCCCCCACCCCCACAGGCAGTACAGGGAGGAGGACATTCCCATTCTGAGTCTGAAATTGAAAAGACACTTAATGCCAAAGTGTTTATGGAAAATCAAATGCAGTCCTTAGAGAGGCAAACTGGGGTGAGTGATAACCTTGCCAATGGGATTTGCGGTATGTGGACAAACTCTATGTAGCAATGGACAGTTTCTCCCTTGTCAGTAACTCCTGGTTAAATCCTTCCTAATTGTCCTCCTCCATCTCTCCTTAGCCCCTCCCCACACTCCACCCTGCCCATTCTTTATCCCTTTTCAAATTTCACTGACGTTCTTTAGAGGCTCAACATGGCTTCCAGGGTTAAATGCTTAGCTTTCCTTTGTTTCTGTTTGGGGAATAGTAGCTATTTTGCCGCCTGGGAATGAGAAAGTTGAAAACAAGCATTATCAGTCTGGCAACCATCCACAGAGCTGGTGACTTTCTCAACCAGGGTTTCTCTTCTGAAGCACAAAACATGGAAATGGTTGGAGGTACTATGTTCTTGGTTCTCCAGTGGTTGTATAACTTGTCCCATTCTAGACTCAGCACAGAGAAATTGTTTCACTATACAAAAAGGATGCCTTAGGGCATTAGGGCTTAATTTTCTTATAAACCTCAGTTGAGGAAGAGTAAATGTGATGGGTAATTAAGAGGTAAGTGCATTAATTTAGATTTCTCTGTAGTTCAAGGTGCATCAAAGCAGAAGTACCTCACTTGAAGGAAGTTCTAAATGATGACCAGCAACAGCTACATGTGCAATCATCATGACGGGTGCCATCTATTTTTATTGTGTATTCTTTGATTTAGAAGATTAGCCCTGCATAGTTATAAATACAACTGAAAGTAGACACTTTTTATCACTGACATTACAATGATCAATTGTACGCCCTAGAGGCTGCATTCTTTTCCTAGATATGTTCTCAAGAAGATAATCTAGACCACATAATGTAAGGCAACACTCACGTTTCGCTGTCTGCCATATCCAATAACTCAGAGGGTCCTAAAGAAGAGGAAAGCAAGATGTCCATCAAAAATAGTTCAAAAACTAACCATTAACAAAAAATTATAGTCACAGAATTAAAATGCCTTGGGAAGCTGAATAAGAAAGAGTATTTGGCGACAGGGATAATAAGACCACCTCCCCTCCCCAAGAGAAAGGATCCCTCTACCTCCCTCTCCCTCATCAATCATCACCAGGCAATATGTACAGAATGGGAGATAAAAAAGAATGATATGGCCTCTGCCTTCAAGAAGCTTTCAAACAAGTTGAAGAATAGAACAAATGAAAAATGATTAAGTGGCTACCTAGGGGGGAAAAGGGAGAATCAGATGGACTTTAAAGACCATTTTTCATTCTCCAGCAGCAGGTTGTTTGGGATGTAATCTTATGTAGTATAGCATGAAAGCTATGAGAGACCATATTATTAAGTGTCCCTTTCTCTGACATAACACAGCAAATTACACTAAATCAAGATATTATCCAGTCCAATCTCTTTATTTTAAAAATGGGGTAAAATTCTATTTTTCATGAGATTTCCCTTCCAAAATCTGGAAGAAATGTTATATGTAAACATCAAATGATTATAGATGCTTCATCAGGAATTAAAATGTTCTGTGCTTGCACATTCACAATTTCTCATTTGTTCACTAATTTATTCATTCAACCTGCAAACACTGCTTGGAATGTTCACCTTTTCCCCCAACGCTTCACACAATTCCTTACCTGCAGGTATCAGCTGACATACATTTTCTCCACAAAGCCTTCTATCTCCCCACTCCTAATACTGCATTAAATGTCATTCCTTTGTGTTACCTCACTTTGTGTACTAACCCCATTTCCTAAAATGGTGGGGGTAATAATAATTAATCATCCAAATTGAGACTATCTCTGACAAGTAGGTATATATGATCACCTTACCGATCATGACACTTGTCAAGCCATGTTAAAATCACCTGCTGACTTGTCTCGTCTCTCTCCACAACTAGACTCAGGAAAATCCCTTGAAGTTGTGGCCAATGTCTTGTCCACCGTGTCCTTCCTTGGTGACTGGCATGGAGCCTGGTGCCAAGCAGAGGCTTAAATGTTTGGTTGAATTAATGAATAAATGTGTTTGGAAGGGTCAAACACAGCTCTAGGTATTGAGCACTGTAAACTTTAGAAGTATGATCCTGGTGATTTGCTCTCCATATTGGCAGATATCATTATCATTGAGCATTTATTTATACAACTACTTACTACATAATTAGAAGAAAGAAAGTCCTAACCTCATCTTCCCTAACTCTGAAAGTCAGTGGTCAGACACTGATGAAAGAAACTGAAGATGACACGAACAGATGGAAAGATACACCATGTTCTTGGATTGGAAGAATCAATATTGTTAAAATGACTATACTACTCAAGGCAATCTACAGATTCAATGCAATCCCTATCAAATTACCAATGGCATTTTTCACAGAACTAGAACAAAAATTTTACAGTTTGTATAGAAATCAAAAAGACTCCGAATAGCCAAAGCAATTTTTAGAAAGAAGAACAGAGCTGGAGGAATCAGGCTCTCTGACTTCAGACTGTACTACCAAGCTACAGTAATCAAAACAGTTTAGTACTGGCACAAAAACAGACATATAGATTAATGGCACAGGATAGAAAGCCCAGAAATAAACCCACGCACCTATGGTCAATTAATCTACGACAAAGGAGGCAAGAATATACAATGGAGAAAAGAATCTCTTCAATAAGAGGTGCTGGGAAAACTGGACAGCTGCATGTAAAAGCTTGAAATTAGAACAGTCTCTAATACCATATACAAAAATAAACTAAAAATGGATCAAAGACCTAAATGTAAGAACAGATACTATAAAACTCCTAAAGGGAAACATAGGCAGAACACTCTTTGACATAAATTACAGCAATATCTTTTTGGATCTGTCTCCTAGAGTAATGGAAATAAAAACAAAAACAAATGGGCCCTAATTAAACTTAAAAGCTTTTGCACAGCAAAGGAAACCATAAACCAAATGAAAAGACAACCTCCAGAATGGGAGAAAATATTTGCAAACAATGAGACCGACAGGGGAATAATTTCCAAAATATACAAATAACTCATACAGCTCAATATCAAAAAACAACCCAATCAAACAATTGGCAGAAGATATAAACAAACATTTCTCCAAAGATGACATACAAATGGCCAAAAAGCACATGAAAAAATGTTCAGCATCGCTAATTATTAGAAAAATGCAAATCAAAACTACAGTGAGGTATCACCTCACACAGGTCAGAATTTCCATCATTAAAAAGTCTACAAATAAATGCTGAAGAGGGTGTGGAGTAAAAGGAACCCTCTTGCACTGTTAGTGGGAATGTAAATTGGTACAGCCACTGTGGAGAACAGTATGGAGGTTCCTTAAAAAACTAAAAATAGAGCTACCATGTGATCCTGCAACCCCACTCCTGGGCATGTATCCAGAGAAAACCGTAATTTGAAAAAATACATGCACCCCAGTATTGTACTATTTACAATAACCAAGACATGGAAGCAACCTAAATGTCCATCGAGAGATGAATGGATAAAGAAGATATGGTACATATATACAATGGAATGCTACTCAGCCATACAAAAGGATGAAATAATGCCATTGGCAGCAACGTGGATGGACCTAGTGATTAAGTGAAGTCAGACAGAGAAAGACAAATATCATATGATATCACTTATATGTGTAATCTAAAATAAAAAATACAAATGAACTTATTTATAAAACAGAAACAGACTCATAGATATAGAAAACAAGCTTATGGTTACCAAAGGGGAACGGGGGTGGGAGGGATAAATTAGGAATTTGGGAGTAACCTATACATGCTGCTGTATATAAAATAGGTAAACAACAAGGACCTACTGTATAGCACAGGGAACTACACTCAGTATTTTGTAATAACCTATATGGAAAAAGAATCTGAAAAAGAATAGACATATATATATATATATATATATATATATGTATGTATAACTGAATCACTTTGCTGTACACCTGAAACTAGCACAAAGTTGTAAATTAACTAAATTTTAATAAAAAATAAAAAGAAAATGTTCTGTGTACTGAACATCAAAAAAAAAAGAATGAAATAATGTCATTTGCAGCAACATGAATGGACGTAGAGATGATTATACTAAGTGAAGTAAGTCAGAGAAAGACTAACATGATATTGCTTATACATGGAATCTAAAAAAAAAATAGATATAAATGAACTTATTTACAAAACAGAAATAGACCCACAGACATAGAAAACAAACTTACGGTTACCAAAGGAGAAAGGGGGCAGGGAGGGATAAATTAGGAGTTTGGTATTAACATATATACACTACTATATATAAAAGAGATAACAAACAAGGACCTACTGTATAGCACAAGGAACTCTACTCAATATTTTGTAATATTGAAAAAGAACATATATAGATATATAGATATATATCTGAATCACTGTGCTATATACCTAAAACTAACACACTATTGTAAATCAACTATACTTCAATTTTAAAAAAATGTCATTGGGTCAAGGAGAAAGGGGACTTTCACAATCCTCCTGGTCATCCAGGAGCTAAATCACCAACTTCACCTCCTCTCTTTCCCATCTACTGGTCATCTAGGCTGGGTGAATCTTCTCTTGCAATGTCTGTCCTATCTGTTGCTCCTACTTGGCCTATTTGACAAATAAACTTCCTAAAAGGTCTCTGTCAGGAACATATTAGCATGCAGGACTGTTACTAAGAAAACATAAAAAAGATCTTGCAACATCCAGATTTCCAGGTTTTAAATTCATCATATGTCCTGTGTCTCCCCAGGTATTTCAACATTTAAGTTCACAGTCTTTCACTTGGAACTACCCTTCCTCAATTTGTTCTCAAGGCTCCATTTTTTTTGCATAAGCTAAAGTGGTAGCTGCACAATCACCCAAATATTTCTCAGGCTCTCCCAGCTCTGAGAGCTTGCTCTCTCCAATCTTGCTACCCAGAGAGGGATTTTCTACCCACACACCTAAATCTTACACATTCTTTAAAGACCAGTCTGTGACAAGGTCCTCTGAAAAGGCCACCTTTAACAGATGGAATCAACCTGTCTTCTCTTTGACAGAAGGAATCAATCAACAGAAGAACTCCCATAATACTTATTGGAGTCTACCCTTGTACTATGTATTTGCTTTTCAAATGTATGCCTTATCTCCTTAAATAAATTATGCTACATCTTTTAAATGTAAGAACACTTGGATTATTTTTCATATCCTTCTAGCGTGTTCCCTATTCTACAGGTTCAACAAGGATTCAATTCATTCATTTTTGTTCCTCAGTCCTGTGGTTCTAAGGAAACATGAATGATAATCCACCCCCTCCCTGCCCTTTACCCCCTGAAGTGCCAAGCAGTCCAGCACAGTGATTAAGAGTGAGGGTTCTGGAGCTGAGCCTCCTTGGTTTCAAATCCCAGATGTATCTTCCACTCACTAGATCTTGGGCAAGTTCATTTCATTTCTCAGCCCCTTGATTGTCACACATGTAAATCAGGATTAATAATAATATTTATCTCGCAGGTTTGTTATGAGGTTTCATAAGTTAATACAAAAAAATGTGCTTAAAACAGTAGCTGGGACACTACATGAAATGCCTACAGTTTAGGTATAATTAAGTGTCCTACTCTCTGACATAACACAGCAGGTTACACTAAGTCAAGATACTGGAATATCAATGGGGGAAGGAGATATAAAAGGGCGCCTTGGCTCCCGCTTACATTTGAAGTAAGTATTGACTCCAATTCTGTGTCCTGAGAACCAGTCCTCCAGGCCTATTCAATCGCTGATGAGGCATCCTCCGCAAGGTCAGGAGCAAGAAGGCCTACAGTGCCCAATGGTCCTTTTAGAAAGCTCCTTCAGCAAAGCCATTCATTTTGAAAGGAATTCCATGAACAGGAGCAGCCTGGCCTCACCAGTGTCTGTTCCCATTGTTACTTATAATTGTGTAACTGAGCGGGACCTTCCCGGGACAGATCCCTCCCCCATGTCCTCTGCTGTAGCTCCTCTCTGGAGTACCTAGACAATAGTATCTGATGCACACTTCCTGAGTTGTTTTACAGATGCTAAAACCACCACCAAATAGAAAAAGTTAACTACTTGTTGATCATGAGCCCCCAGACCTACTGGCACCTAAGGATTGATAATGTTAACCCCTGGGACACTGCCCTGTTAACGTCACCATCAACCAATCAGAGAATTGTGCATAAGCTGATCACATACCCTGTAATGCCCCTCCCTCGCCTTGCCTTTAAAAATACTTTGCTGAAACCCTTTGACGAGTCCAGGGTTTTGGGGCACGAGCCACCCGTTCTCCTTGCTTGGCCCTGCAATAAGCCTTTCTCTGCTCCAAACTCCAATGTTTCGGTTTGTTTGGCCTCACTGTGCATCGGGCACACACGAACGTGTGTTTGGTAACAACTGCACAAATTTTTAGGCAACAGGGGCCTTGTCTCAGTTCCTCCTTTCCTCAGCACTGTCACTTGGTGCTCTCAGAGCTGCACCCACAGTGGGTCCATGGACTCTGGGGTCCACGCCTCCATGCAGTGAGAGGATGCTGAAGCAGTTTAATCTGTGCTAAAATGGCAAGGATTTGACACTCTGAAAGTGGGACAAGGAAGAGAAAGCAGCTTGTTCCTCAACTTTCTGACAAGAATCACTATAAATGGAGCCAACCCAGAAGGATTCCAGGGCTGGTCATCTAATCTGCGAGTCAGGCACGCCTGGAGCTGTTTAGTGTCTCCCCCTCCCCTTTTAATCCTCTGCAGCTGACAGAGATGAGAAAAAGAGCTGCTGATACTAAAACAAGATCCTTTTGCTCTTAATATCCAAAGAAACTTCGGTTAAAGGTTTCAGGAACAGCTCTGGAAAGATGGACTTAATTAACTGATAACAAGAAGGGGCTGCAGAAGAGAAAAGGAGAGGAGGAGAGTGCCAGGTGGAGCCGGAGACAAAGCTGCGGTTTCCCTCCCTATTTGTGTCTTCAGTGACCTACAGGGAGCTACTCTTACTAGTACAGCATGCTGTCTAATAGTGCACTGTGTGGGTTAGTAGCATTGGTGTAAGATTTGGAGGTGGAGGCGTAGCCAGAGAAATAAAAACAATCAACAAAGACCATAAAAATTTTCCCTTGAAGAAAAAATACATGTGAAAAAATAGCAACTATGGTTTTTGGAAAAGTTAATTTTAGTCTCACTCATAAGGGAGAGAACAGGAGAAAGAGAAGACATAGAGATGATGGAATTCCTTCAATGTATACCAATGGGGAACATCTGGGTTTGGGCTTAGTTTGTATTTCATGAATACATATATCCTGATTGTGGATACCATGCATTTCCCCTAAGGAGTTTGAAGGAATGCAATTAAATTGTCAGCAGAGAATTCCCGATTGTTCCCTGAATATAAAGGGAAGTCTTGGCTCTCTGTCCCTCCCAGGATTTACTAAAATTTCCACACTCCATTCCATAGCTAACCTGCACCAGAAGATGACTGTTGAATCTCTACTGAGGGGATACGGGTACTAATTTCTCCATGAGATTTTCATTGCCCTTCTGCAGCCCTGTACCAGTTGTCACTGGAACGCTGCATATGATACTCATTTCAAACTACCCTGTGCTCTGGTTATTTATCCATGTTTCATTTCCCTCGCTGGGTTGTAGGAATATGGAAGGCAGAAACCAATCTCATATTATGGATGAATTCTGGCAAGTCACCTAACTTTACTACCCTTCAGTTTTTACCACCTGTCAAATAGAGATAAGAGAACTTACCTTGTAGGATTGTTGCAAGAATTAAATGTATGAATACATGTAAAGCATTCAGAACAGTGAAGATGAGCAGTGATTATTACTATAACATTTTTCTTCAAAAGTGCATGGGACTGGGCTTCCCTGGTGGCGCAGTGGATAAGAATCCGCCTGCCAATGCAGGGGACACAGGTTCGAGCCCTGGTCTGGGAAGATCCCACATGCTGCGGAGCAACTAAGCCTGTGCACCACAACTACTGAGCCTGTGCTCTAGAGCCCGTGAGCCACAACTACTGAAGCCCGCGTGCCTAGAACCCGTGCTCTGCAACAAGAGAAGCCACCGCAATAAGCCCACGCACTGCAACAAAGAGTAGCCACCATTCTCCACAACTAGAGAAAGCCCGCACACAGCAACGAAGACCCAATGCAGCCAAAAATAAATAAATAAAAATTAAAAAAAAAAAAAAGTGCATGGGACAGAATTTTTGAATGAATGAATGAAACATTTAAAAATCCACTTGGACCCTGGCCAATATATTTTTTCTCAGAAAGAGATCCATAAATGGAACATGGATTTAAAAAAAGCTATGCTATATGAGAAATGGTCTGAAAAATAAGGGAAAGAAAAATACATTGTGGGGAATACACATCAGTATTCCCTGGTGAAGGCCAGGGAAGCTTTTTTTGCTTCGAAAAGAAGCAAAACTTCACCAACCTCCCAATATGAAAAAGTGAGCAGCATGGTAAGTAGTCAAACCTTCCAAATTTCAAGTTTGCTGCCCAGTCAGTGCTCATCCCATAGGTTCTTCCACTCAACTGATGCAATTTTATCATCGATACTGCACTTGTATCATACGTGATGTGTCTTTTGTCACACGCATCCTTTAATTTGCTTCCCACACCGAGGCATCCAAATCCCCTTTGCTGTTCCTACCAACTCCCCGTGGCCTCTCTCTCTCTCTCTGGACCTCATTTCCCATTAGTCTCCCTGACGCTGCCAGCAGACCATTCCAAATCCTCCTCTGCCCCAGGACAAAAGCTGCACAGATGTGGGGAGAGCTGGCACTGGGAACTCTTTAACAGCACCATCATCCTGTCCCAGCAGGATGGTGGTCGCTTCTCTCGGGGACCAGAGGCAGAAAAAGGGAGGGGGGTGAAAAAAAGAAAAGAAAGACTGAAGGCAGGAAAAGAGGGAAGACAAAATAAGCCATTGAAATCAGAAAGGAAATGCATGAGTGAGATTTCTATCAGGAAACGCAGTAGGGGGCAGGGGGGTGGGAGGTGGGAGAATAAAAACAAAAGAGCAGAATGTGCCGGGGTGGGGGGCGGGGGTAAAAGACTAAAACACCATAAAAGTCTCTCGAAGGGCTAACGCTAGGGAGGAGGGAGTGGGCAAAAGTATGGCTGAAAGGAGCTGAAAAGCAGGAACCGCCGGGGGTGGGGCGGGGGTCTCTCAGCTGGAATCCCTCCACAACCTCCTCTCTCCACCCTGTCCCTGTGGAATTCTTAAGCCCTCTCCCACCTCCGTTCTCTTTTCAACCCTCCCAATGCCCAAATTCCAGTTTTTCATAAAGGAAAGCAGCATGTCGTGTATTTGAGAGTAGAAGTCCCAAAGAAGATGCGGGAAGAGAAAAATTCAAGCCTCCTGGGGCTTTTCAGAAATAACCACAGGTCCCGCGCCCCCCAGCCCCTCAGCCTGGATTTAAAAGAGCTCTGAGAAGAGGACTTGGTTGCTGAATGTGGTGTCTGGGAGAATGACTAATCTCTCACGACTCCCGTTCAGAGGGCGGCGTCCTCCTGATTGCGGACCCCACTGCTCAGCGTCAATAAACGGTGAAGAAGAGGGCAAAGCAGAGGGGAGGGAGGGGCTCCCTGGAGTAAGGATGCAGAAAGCGAAGAAGCCGTATCGGTCATGAGCCTTGAAAAAGGCCCACTGTTTCTGAGGACCCTTGTCATTAAAGGCATCTTTACAGGCGGGTCTTTGAACAGTTTTTAGGATTTATATAATATGAAGACATACAATTTTAAAAACTAAAACTTCAAGAGGTTTGCAGCAACTGAGATTATTGGGAGTGGCATCTCTTGATCTTTGGCACAGTGGAAAATTTGTATTCATTTATTTTTTTATTTCCGTGAATTCAAACTGATCAGACCCACCCACTCTGCAAATCTAATGCCAATTTACAGACAACGATGCCAGTCTGGCAGAAATCCCCGAATCCCAGCCTCACAGAGGCATATTCGCAAAGGATATTTTCCATCAGATCAGGGGAATTTCAGAGTCATCATCATTATTAAATTAGGCAAGACTATTCACTGAGCAGAGATCACATTAAGAAGATGATTACAGAGAAAGGGTCGTGTTTTCTGTGTACGTGTCCCCGACTTCAAGAACACGATAATTTAAGAGTTTCTGCAATTGAAATGAGATGAATAGTTCTGCAAAGATAGTTTCCAATTCTAAATGCACAGGTTTATAAAATTATATCAGCAACTAAAGATATTAAAACAAATGACAACAGAAATGGTTGAGCCAAAGTTCTTAGCCCTTAAGGAACATGGAGAATTAGGCTGACGACGTCAAAAGATTTTACATCCATGTTCCTGAATAACTAGAGATAATGAGGTTGATGTTAAGAATGAAATTGACCGTGCCTATCAGGTTGATAAATACTAATTTTAGTAAAAATCAACTGCAATTCAGTTTCTATTATTTGACTGTAGTACTGAAAGTTTAAAAATTGCCACCCATCAATATACAGTGATCCTTGGCATGTAGATCATAGTAAGATTTTATTTTCAAACAGAAGAGATGGATTTTGCTTCATGATCTCCAGTCTTTCCCCCCATGTATCTACTGGCCAGTTGTAGACCCTGGTGAGGCAGACACAGTGACCATGAGAACTGTTTGCCTGTGAGTGAAGTTGAGGTGATTACAAAAACCTCAAGTGTTTTCTCATTAGTATAAATATTAAACCAACTAATTTACAAAAGCTAACTAAAAAAATTAGAAAAATAAGCTTCCCCCTACCCCAAGTTACTAACAAATTCCTTGTGTCCTTCAGTTTTGACACAGAGAGCTGTATCACATTATTCATTCTTTGCAAAAGACACCTGGGATCGAAAAGAAACTAGTTTAGTATTGGAATGTCAGGCTTTGATCAGAGCACTAAGAGATTTGCCAGCTGGATTTCATGCCAGAAAGAGTGTGTGTGTACTGATCTATGGCTGAGGTTAGAAAACAAGTCTCATGAGCTTGAGTTACAGGGGCTTTTAAAGACCGTCTTAAGGGAGTAGAAAGAGAAGTTGGGGGGGGGTGTGAAAATCCATGGTGTTAGAGCAATATCATCTCAGGCCTCATCATTCAAGGCCCTGGGGAGACCCAGCTGAGAGGAGGATTTTTGGATTTGTTTTTAGTGTAATTATGTCCCAAATATTGCAGGGGACATACTTAATGCTTAAAAAAAAAAGTTACTGTTGTCTTGTATTTTTATTTGCTAAATATTGCAGCCTTGGCTTAGGACCCTGAACCAAAGGAAAATATTAAAGCAGAGCTCCAGGGAATTCCAAGTGAGTCAGTAGTTCAGGATATTGAGAAGGGAGGGTCATCATTTTCAACTGAAGAAGACAGAGTAAGGGAGGGGGGTAGATTAAATACGGCCATTAATTATAAAGCAGAGGGGTCTATTTCCCCACCCCTTGAGTTGGGGCTGGCTCTGTGACTTGTTTTAGCTGGCAGAATGCCACAGAGATGAGGCAGACTTCCCCAGCCTGACCTCAGAAGGTCTGGAAGCTTCCATCCTCACCCTCCAGGAACCCGAGGACCATGACGCCATGCAGAAGCCTGGGATGAAGGTCCAGGTGTAGAGAAAGGCTCAGGTGTTCCAGCCATCTCAGCTGAGAGCCCCAAACATGTGAGAGTCCATCTTAAATACAGACTCAGTCAAAACGGCAGCTCCCTGCAGCCTCCTAGGTAAGACCAAGTGAGATACCAGCAGATCACTGATGCAGAGCGGATTGCAGAACCAGAGAAGGGAATGCTTGTTCTTCAGGAGAGGTAGAGAGGGGAGGAGAGAGAATTCCTAAGTTGCCTCATCACTCAAATAGACAGCCAGTGTCTCACCTAACTCTAGAGTGGTATGTGGGTACTGAGCAGCAGTGGTATGTGGGTATGCGTGCAAACACTCAATCTCATCGGGTAAAGGGCAAACTAGGAGGGAAGGATTGAGAATGATCAAGACGACAGCCACCAGGAGTACTTGAACTGAGTTAGAGGCAAACAAAGTGACAGCATATATCTAAACTTCACCTGAACTTTGTACAGTGGAAATCCTGAGATCTTTTCTATTAAGAGAAAAATAACCATGGAAGCTTTGTGACCTTTATGCACTGTCTTTGGGGCTGGGTTCTAATATCTGGTTCTGCCTGTCACAAGCTTTTGGAAGAGTCACTATAAGAAAGAGAGAACACCTATGATGTGTGTTGTTGGGGGCGGGGGGGTGGTGGGAGAGACAAGCAGAATCGACGCCACCAATGCTTTCGTAAGTCTTGCCCAAAGAGGAATGCTGTAATTGCTGGGGACAGAATGGTCAGGTGAGTAGGAGGCAGAATATGCACACCCCAGACACAGCACCGGAAATATATCTAGGCTTTCCCGGGCAGACAGGCTTGGGATTATCCAACCTAGCCTACCAGGGGGAAAGAAAGCCCCTAATGGCGACTATCCTACTTTAACTCCCTTTCCTCTTCCTAAACCACTCTTTTTTTGTTTGTTTGTTTGTTTGCGGTACGCGGGCCTCTCACTGTTGTGGCCTCTCCTGTTGCGGAGCACAGGCTCCAGACGCGCAGGCTCAGCGGCCGTGGCTCACGGGCCTAGCCGCTCCGCGGCATGTGGGATCCTCCCGGACCGGGGCACGAACCCGCGTCCCCTGCATTGGCAGGTGGACTCTCAACCACTGCACCACCAGGGAAGCCCCTAAACCACTCTTTCCACCATAATTCAGGCCAAGGGTTCAAGCAAACTCTCCATGGTGAGAAGGTACTGAAGACAAAGCAAGGTGAGTCTAATGTGACTGACAGTCTAATACTTACCTTACCAGGTCCTTGTAAAGATTAAATGATAGCATATGCTTAGTATAAGCACATGGCATATAACCCGTGCTTGAGAAATGGTAGCTATGTTATCTATTTGTGGCTTTACAATAGGACTTAAGGCATCTACATACAACTGCTTTAAATTTTATGATGCATGTGCTTATATACTTTTTTAGCCTGCAATTGCTTGATAACAGTGACTGTATTTTGTTTTTGTGTGTGTGCTGGTCTATAACAGGTAGTTCCTGTGAAGTACTCCACAAATATTTGATGAATGAATGAATGAATGGAATAAGACATGTTTGCTGAATTGCATAAAAGGAGGAATAAAAAGGAATGTGAATCAGACACAGAAAACAAACTTATGGTTACCAAAGGGGGAAGGGCAGGGGAGGGGTCAACTGGGAGTTTGGGATTAACCGACACACACGACTGTATATAAAATAGATAAACGATAAGGACCTGCTGTACAGCACAGGGAACTATACTCAATATCTTGTAATAACCTGTAACAGAAAAGAATCTTAAAAAGACTAGATATATGTTTATATGTATAAATGAATCACTTTGCTGTACACCTGAAACTAACACATTGTAAATCAACTATACTTCAATTTAAAAACAGGGAATGTGAATGTGTACTAATATGCTTACTGTTTACAACCTAAATATGATACAGTGAGGGTAGGGTACTAATATGCTTACTGTTTACAACCTAAATATGATATAATGAGGGTAGGGTACTAATATGCTTACTGTTTACAACCTAAATATGATACAATGAGGGTAGGCCACAGGCTCAGTGCTAGGGCTCACAGAAAATCTTCCAGGATCTCTGTGTACCTGTATCTAGCAGAGCTAGAGACCCCTCAAAAACAGCCAAGCCAGGGAGATGTTTCCTCCTTCTCTCCTATTTTTCAGTCCTAGAAACACTATAAACGTGGGAAGCTGAAAGTATGGTCAATGTTTGATATTTCTCTCATGTGTTTGTGCCTCTAAAGGACTATCAGAAGTACATGCTAAAGTACATGATCTAACACCAAATTACAGACCCAGTTAGGACACCGTCCAGGAGGTGAACATGGCTGGCCACAGAGGACACAAGAGTACCAGATGTTTTCAAAGAGAATAAAGTGTGACTTGAGTTGAAAAGATGAATGAGACTCAAAACAGAAAAAAAAAGGGGGGGGACTAGAAAGATGGAAAAACAATATGCTCATTACTCCTCAGAATGATCAGCTATAAATATGGATTAGGTACCTGGTCCCAACTAGTTAGCTTCCCAAAAACATAAAAGCTCTTCCCAAAACAGTAAAGCATGCTATGCCAAGGCCACATTTGGTTTGTCTTCTAGTTTTTCATTAATCAGCCCCCAAATACCCTGCAAAGGCCTTGATATGAAAATTATTTCTGTTAATGGCTTGGTTAAGGTGACCTACATGTGTAAGGGATCTGGAATCCCAGCTCCCTCAAATAAGCAAGGAGAGTCAGCTAAAGTTGGAGAAGATTTCCACCATTCTAAGGACAGCCTGGATGAAAATCAACTTAGAAAACTCAGTCTATTTCACAGATAAGTAATTCCTGGTTCTCTGTGCCTACTCACCGTGGTCAAGGATATATTTCACAATCTCCCCGTTGCCGGTTTTAGCTGCGTAGTGAAGGAGTGAACAGTGGTCTGGTCCCTGAATTAGCAGGCTGCCTCCATTTTTATAGCTTTCTATTAGCTGAAAAAGAAACATAGGAAAAGCAGCTCAGGCACAGTCCAGAACAAGGGAAACAGCTAACCGGTGATAAAATAAAACTAACGTAACAAACCACAAATGTCTCCATCCTCAGAGGACACAGAGAAAAGTCAAGGAGATGAAGTAACCATTCCTGGGTTGTGTTATCACTCAAATAGGTGGCCAGTGTCTCAGCTAACTCCAGAGAGGCTATGTGGGTACTGAACAGCCTAAGGAAATGGAAACATGCTAAATTACTTGTTCCTTTTCTGTTTTTTGTCTTTAACTTTTCTGGGCACTGGTCTCTGTCTCAAGGGAGTAAAGGGTGGAGAGGAGAATAAAAGATTCCCTATGTTGGCTCAGCATTCTCTTGAGCGAAAGAACAATTAAGTCTATAGGCAGGAATAGCTTGATGTCTGGTAGCTAAGCTTCTTCCCCGTCCTTTAGTTTTTTCTCCAATCTCTAATGAGCCTAGCTACCGAGTACAGAAGCCGCTTCCCATTTTCCAGCATGCGCTCACAACACATATGCACACGGCAGACACATGCACACCCATGTATGTCTCCTTCCTTCATCCAGATCTGCAGCCCAGCCTGCATGCCTTCTGTTAACTGTCCAACATATACCCAACAAGGCTTGAGGTGATCCATGGGATAAGAACCATAAGGGTTCAGAGAATGTAGTAGTAGAAACCTAAAAGACTTCAAACATGAGAACAGCCTGGAAAAATCAGATACTGCAGCCTGGAAATTAGGTGGCTAAGTGAGGACACATTCGAAGTTTATGAAATACTGAACATTATAGAAAGTGTGACTGGATCTCCGTTCTCTAAACTGCAGTATATCAGAACAAGAAGAGCCTTTCTGGAGCTTCTAGAAGGTAGTTTCAGGATAAATAAGAATCAAATAACTCAGCAGGGTATAAGCAAAAGGAATGTGTCTTCCACCAAGAAGTTAGATGGCACAGCATTATAAAAAATCAAACAACTCACAAGGTTCAAGAGAGTAAACTCACAGTTCACGCGTTCACTCAACATCATAGAACCACCATGTGCCAGATGCCAATGAAACAAAGATGAATACAACTTGGCCACTGGCCTCCAAGACCTTGCCCTCCATGGGGGAGACAGATGTGTACAGAATTGCACAGAGACAGAGAAGAACACGAGGAGGGTAGCACAGGGCACTAGTAGGGGATGGAAAAACGTCAGGAAAGACTTCCTAGGAAATTGATCAAAAAGGAGTCGTTGAATGGAAGTGAGGAATATATGGGGTTTTCATGCCTAAACTGTGAAGCAAAGGAACAGGAAGAAGTAGCTAATTATCTTCCACAAAAATCTAAGAGAATCCTGTTCTGTTCAACTGTCTTGTCTCCCAATGACACTTCCATTCCTTGTGGGCAGAGCCACAGAGGATTTGGGCTCAACAGAATAGCAGAGACCCAACCCATCAGCTGCCCTGATTCTGCCTTTCTGTGGTGTTTACAGACACTGTGAATGTTAAGTTAGTCCACGGGCATTTTATGCAGCCCAGTGTACAGGAGCCACTCATGACAACCTTCACACTGGGATGATCCTGGGCTTTCTGTTCTCGGCTCACTGGTGCACTGCCACCCCCCGCTCCCCACCCAACCTCTCTCTCTCTCTCTCTCTATCGCTCTCCATCCCTTACACACACACACACACAGTTTAATATTTAATATTTATTGTACTTTCTACATGGGATAGAAAAATGAAAGGAGATAGAGAAGAAAAAAGAAAAGGGGGAAAAAGTACTTGGGAAGGAAAAGACAGAAAGAAAAGAATGAAAGAGAAAAACCCTCAGCCTTTATATTTTACCTCTCAGTAAATAAGGTGTTATTAAGTCATTTCTTAGTCATTTAGGAAATAATTACAACAGAGAATGAAATAAGACAACCGGCTGAATATACTGATTTCCCATCTCTCAAATAATTCTCTACTAAGTACCAAAAAAAAGTGTGGTAATACACCCAGGGACCTGGAAAATCTGTTGCCTAGACTAAAAGTATATACAAAGTAAAATGAAACGGTCTCAAATGTACAACGGTTTGCAAAATTTTCTGGTTTAGAAGCTCTGCAAGGGCAGGAATCAGGTCTTAACTCATGCCTGTCTTTCCCACAGAATCCACTATAAGGCCCTACAGGGAGTATAGGATAGTATTGGTTTAATCCACTGCTGGGAAATGGCACTGAACGCATAGGCACCCAGACTGCTTAGAGAGCACTTTCCTCTTGTGGGTAACAATTCCTAGTAACACTATGATCTGGACAGTGGCACAGGCACCATTCCCAGGATTATGTGTCTAAAGATGGCAGTTTATCAAGATGCTGGCAACCTTCTCACCATTTGTCTTCTGCTAGTAACCTGTTAAAAATGTAGCACAGAGATTTTGCAGTTTATTCAACAGATGTGCTTCAGAAGAACTTGTATACAAGGGCAGTGCTTCTCAGCTTTCTTTTAAGGCTTCTGGTTTCTCAATATGCAATGGTGCCATACTCCATGAGTAAGGCAGAGTCTCTGCCCAGGGGCAGCTGTCGATATTACAGAACAGATCAATGCCAGTGTGGGTTATACAGGGATATATGGGCAGTCTAAGTCCTGATGCCTGAAAATGACTTGGGGCCAAATACAGCTTTTAGGGTATTCATAGATTATGTTTTATAACAAATATTTGCCTCCCCACTATGTTTAGCTACTAAAGAGACACAGATTAACACTATATTAATAAAACAGCTATCATTTTAGAGTCCCTTCTGTGTAATAGGAACAGTCTTAAGAGCTTTACATGAATTTTACATTCAATCCTCACAATAAAGCAAAGAGAGGGGCAATGTGATTCCATTTTACAGATGAAGAAACTGAGGCACAGAGAGAGTTAGGTAATTACACAAAGTCACATATACAGTGAATGGCAGAGCCAAGATCTGGACCCACGCAGTCTGACTTCGGAATTCGCATTCACTCTAGAGGCAGGCAGTGACCACCTCCTTCCCTCTGAACTAAATTTGCCAGAAAACATGAGCACAAATCAAAATATTCGAGGCAGATCAGAGTATCTTCTTCTGATTCACTGTGATCCCCAAAGTTCAAAACTGTAATAATGTCGCAAGATGTAGGCTCTTGCCTAGAGGATGTATTTCTGGGTATTGTCCACGTTATTCCTACAGATGCATTCATTTAAAGACCTATCTAAAAAGAAATCTTTAAACTTCAAATTTCAGAGAGGAGGAAATCCGAGCACTGTGAGCACTGCCTCCTGGGGACATGCATCGGTTGTATCTAGTCAAGGCAAATAGCACAATGCCTTTCCACAGACCCTTTGCTATTAGGACATGTAGAGATGCTGTGAAGACCCCTCTCATCCTCTCTTCTCAGCCCTCAAAAAGAGCATCCTTCCTCCTTCTAACCAGCTAGTACCGGGGGGATGAGAAACGATATACGGGATCATGAAAATTTGGTGAGAAATGATATTGATTTAAAGTTCTTAAAGAATCACCAAAAGTTCTGGTAGGAAGATATCTTACCTTCATAAGATCACCAGCTATTACTGCCTGCAAAATTGCTGTGGAAGACAAAAGAGAGATGTCCCATTAGTAGAAGACCCTCTCATTAAAATATTATAAAGGGCTGGATTTTGGAGACACAGTCTACATTTGGGGCAGGAACCAGGGGAGGACAAACATGCCAAAGGGTGAATCTGGGAACAGACTAAGGCCTTCCCTTTAGCCCTTCCCTACCTGGGCACTCATCTCATACATCATTCTAGAGCCTACCTGAGCCCCCTCCAGCCCAGGGACAGTAAAGAGAACATGAAATTTAGAGTCACACATATTGGATTCAAATCTTAGCCCTGACCCTTACAGGCTGTGGAATACTGGGCGAGTTATTTAACCCCTCTGAGCCTCAGTTTCCACATCTGTAAAACAGCAAGTCTCAATTGTATAGGATCCCTGAAAGGATTAATTCAATCATCTAAATGTTCTTAACTCATCCACTGATGCAAAGTAGGTGCCTAATCATGATTGTTTCTGGTCCCTTCTTTCTAGTTCCCTCTACTTTGTCCTTTTGGGGTTCAAAAATCACTAGTAATTTTGGTTGTGTGTTTTACAATTATAAATAAATACCTACTGCTATGGAAAGAAGGACAAGAGACAGTAAAGAAGAAACACATATTTTGATTATGTTCTGAAGAAAATAACCATATATTTAGCATAAAATTCATTGGTGATTCTTACAGAAAGAACTCTAGAAGTCCTAGGTAACCTAAACTAATTGTAAGACTATGTAGCCGAGGGGAAAAAAATATAAGTACCTGTGCCTGTCATGTGGGGTGTAGAAGAGGAATGAGAAAATATAACTGATAAAAAATATAACTGAACACATGAGTGTCTAATGACAGTTATGGTTCCTAAAGGCAACATGTGTATTAGGTCAAAAATGGTCCCTTTAGAAGAATAATACTTAGATTCTAAAACTGCTCAAAAAAAAAAAAGATTATTTTAAGGCTTTAAAGTCACCAAAAAAATTAGAAGATTTAAAATTTATTTTTCAAAGTGTCATTTTACTCTTCTTGTTTCAGAGTCTCTCATATAGAGTTAGCCAAAAATGTAGTATCAGGTATCAAAGTACATGGAGCCCTTGACCGTCACTGAACAAAGCCCTTGAAGCATTTATGATGAGCAGTTATGAGCCCTGGGTGACCAGAGGCAAAGGACCACAGGCATGTTAAACAATGGCCCAGGGCTGAGTGCCTTCCCTCAGACCAAAACAGTGGAAATGATGAGGGTTCCTTGAGCATATAGGAGGAAGAAGAATGCAGGAAGAATAGAGAAAAAGGAAAAACAGGAAAGAGAGGGAAGAATGTTCTTTTCCATAACAAGCTGTAAGCAATCTGCTTTTTTCACCTCCCTTTGGCTCCCAGCACAATGCTCTTTGTACACTATCAATGCACACCAATCAGTTGTTGAACTGATTGAAAAGAGAGCAAGGAGAAAAGGAGTGAGAAGGCAACGGAGATAAAAATAACAGCAAGAGAATTAATAAAACGTTATGCATCCAAAGAACCCAAGAAACGTGTCTCACTCCTCCTAGTATAGATGCAACACTGGGGTTCAGAGTGCAGTGACTCTCTCGGGGCACAGAGCCAATGGTGGCCCCATCAGCACCATAGTGCAGGTCCCTGTGACCAGTCCCAGCCTCTGTCCAGTGCCCTCTAGGAGGTCACCCTGTAGAAGCTCTACTAGGCTCTGTGAGGCTTACGGAAAATGGAAGAAAATAGTCTAAAGGTTATCAAGCTTATAGTGTTGTGGAAAAGGCACTGGATTGGAGTCTAATTCCAATCTCTATAATTTACTAGCTATGTACATTTAAGAAGTCATTCAAACTTTGTGAACCGATTTTCTTATGTAAACTAAGGTTGACAGCTGCCCTGCTTACCTCTCTGTAGTAAAGATGAAACCAAAAAAGAGCTTTATAAATAGGCTAAGTTATATTGACAGAAGGGGTAGGCTACTTTGTGACTATACAGAAGTACATGAAAGAGACATACAGACACTTCAGAAGGAGCCCAGCCATGAGGGGAGACTGGTGGTGGACTCGAGCAGACATCTCTCTGTTCATAGGCCCCATCAGAAGTGAGGCCTGGATGAAGGAGCCCGTGGGATGTTTGGGGCTTCACCCCAAGAGGTCAACTGTACCTCAGAGGACAGGGAGGGAGAGACGGGAAAGTATGAGCAATTGCAGGTCTGGGAGAGCGACTCAGTTGGGCTTTTATACTGTAGGATGTTCTCCTGACTGAGGTAGAGTATCCATTTAGGAAAGAAATAAGGTTAGGGAAATTGCCTGAGAAGGCAGCTAAGGAAGAGCCTTGAAACTTACGTGCAGAAGGTCCTAACAATGTAGAACCTGCGTTTTCAAGACCATATTGGAACATTTCTCAAGTTTAAAAGAAATAGAAAAAAGAAAGAATAAAGGGGAGAGAAAAGAAAAGTGAATTCGCTAATTTAAAGCACCAGTGAATAAAATTTGGTGCATATAAGCAATAAATCAGGATGATAACAAACATTCCCCAGGATAATACTATTGAAAGAGCCCTGAAAATAAATGAGTGAATGAACAAATGAATGAATGAATGAGAAGCTGGAGGAAAACTTATGCTAGCTGCGGAGTTCAAAGGATTGTTGGAGGAGGTGAAATTTAAGGTGACTCTTCCACAATAAGTGGATTTAATTAGCAAAGAAGATTTGGAAAATCCTTAAAACATGAAGGGAAGATATGAACAAGGACTTGGAAGTTAAGAGTCATGTTGTCTGAGGGGCCCCGGGAAGAGTTCTGCATTATCACATCTGAGGCTGGGTTGTCTTAGGTCATAACTGTAGAGTTCCTAAGGGACTGCTCCAGGGAGCACTCTATGTCAAGAGAAGGAACCTGGATTTTCATCCCAAGAGGAGTGAGAAGCTATGGCGGCACTAAACGTAAATCGAGGGTCGTATAAATGTCCTGACACAGGCCAGTTGGATTCCGCCCCTTCCCTCCTGCAAACAGAGTTACAACCTGCTCTCAGCTCAATTGCTCCTGATCACCCCCATTATGGCGGCTTTCCATTGCTAGCTCAGACTCACTCAAAAGCATTTTTATTTATGTCTTTTGGTTTCCTACAGCCTCCCAATTTAAAGCCCCCATGAACAGATAGAAGAGCATATAAAAGAATCATAACCACAAATAATTTCCAATTGTACTGGAGACAGAAAACATGAATATTTATTTTTAAGTCAAGCAATATGCTCAAGGGTAGCTATTATGCAAACATTATTAGGCACAAGGCCCTCTTCTCTCCTGATTAATGTCCTTCCCTCCTGAACACTGTTGTTTAAGATTTGCTCTGCATAAACAGAGCCTGAATCCATTAGTATTCAACGCCAGATAATAACCTTCTGAAAGAGCAAGCTTAAAAACAAATAATGAGTTGTTATGATTACAGTATTCTTCTTTATTATTTCTTCAGCTCTGAGCCTGCCTTCTTGCCTTTTCCAAAACTCCTTCATACTGAGGCAACAACGCTCCCAAATTCAAAAGAACAAGGGAAGTCAAATGGCCAATGGGACACAAGGGTTATTGAGTAGGTGGATACTAAGTTTCCCAGACAGTTAAATCACATAAACTTAAGACAGTCAGACAGGAAAGTAAGGGGGTAGAGAACTGAAAAGTTTGTCAGTTTTAGAGTTTAGAAGTTGAATCATTAGTTCACAAGAAATGGTTTCTTTTTCCTTCAGCACTGTGCCTTCCAATCAATTGCTAAACAGTAAACATCCTGAGAGAGAAAGCTGGAACTGAAAAGTCAGGACTACCAGGAAGGAATCACTGTCTTCCTTCTCACAGCCTCTCTCCTAGGCCTGGACTCCCCAAAGCCTGGACATCCTTAGCCATCGGTGCACAGAAGGGAAAAAAGGACTCCTATCCCCTGGAATCACGACGGGGAGAAAACAGTCCAAGGGCCCACTGGCTGGCTCACCTGCTTCTGCCATGCCAGGCCCTGTTCAAGGCTGACCGTACAAAATATACTCCATCCTCTCAGAGAGCTGATGTTTTGGCAAGAAATCCAAATTAGGAAGGAATCTATTTTAATGGAGTCTAGAATCATACTGCCTGAGTTAAGTCTTGTGAGTACCATTAACTAGCTATAACGTTGGGCAATTAACCAAGCTGCAGCTCTCTCATTAGGAAAATGAAGATAAAATCAGTTCTTTTGAGACTCTGCCTTGCAAGTAAGCTCAAGAAACAGCAACTCTGACCACTGTGGTCTTCTGTGTAGAACACCATGGAATACTGATGTTTTTAACACCATTACACAGAAATGAATCACTTCCTTCTATGAAATGAGAAGTTTAGACTAAGGTCAACTATAGCTCTAGAACATGCCGTATGACTACTTCCAAAGGGATAGTTTAAGGTTGTGAAGTTTGCTTTGCAGACAAAAATATTTGTAAATAAAAAGTATACAGAACTTGGCAAAGCCACATGTATGTTTATAAATCTCAATAAATCAACCAAAATAACTACGCTGTATATAAAGAGTCACAAGCCTGAGCATTTATGTCTATTTAAAATTTTTAATCTTTCATGTTCAGTTATTTTTCAGTTTTAAAATTAATATTCTGTTGCTGAATTGTTTGTCACTTGCTAATGATAGCAGTCATGTAAATCTTTTTTTTTCAGTTGTGGAAGAAAAAATTAAATGTAACAACAAAAACTGTTGAACAAAGAATGGCTTGTGGAGGCCTAGGCGGTAAAAATCAGTTGATTCATTGAGAATCATAAATATAAGTCTGGCTTTGCCAAGTTCCGCGTACTTTTTACTCCTAAATATTTGCATCTGCAAAGCAAGAATCACAACATAAAACTAATGCTTCAGAAGCCATATTCCACATTGCAGAGCTCTATTTGGCCTTAGTTAGTCTAACCCTCTCATTTCATAGATAAGGAAAATGGGGCTTGAGAAGTAAATTGACTTTTCCAAGGTCACACAGATAGTTAGCAATCCAGCTGAGAGACAGAAGGGCGCTTGTCTCGTTTATTTTTATTATTTCTTTTATATTTTCTTTTATTATTTCTTTTATATTTTCTTTTATTATTTCTGACTCCTAGGTCAGAGTTCCTTCCACCATGCTGTTTCTTCTTTAACTTGGAGCAAGGTGGGCAAAAATTAAAACAACCCCAAATAAAAGGTTCATGAATGCATCACATAGAAAATGAAGTCAATTTATGGCTTTAGGCTGAAACTCTTTTTATGCCAAAGCAGACACTGAAAAACAAGCATCCCTACGGCGAATGTCATGTTCACAATTCCCTTGATCTGATCACGACAGGTGTCTTCATACTTTTCCTTAATTACTTATTGCTCAGCCGCCAGAGAGTCTGCACTGTCAGACGCCCAAGAGCTTACTTCTCTGAGATACATATTTCTGCATAGCTTTTCCTGCATTTACCTTATCAGCAGCATTCTGTCCAATTTTTCTACTTTGTGAGCAGCAAGCCCTGGTACATGAGCAACAAACTGTGAAGGCTTAGCTCCCAAAATGGAATTTAATATAATCTTGAACCACAGTTACGTGAATCAATTACACAAAGGTAATCTAACACACATTTAATGGTAATGGATAACTATCGTGAATTATGCTAATTAGGCATACAGGAGGAAGCAGCTCATGAAAATGACTGATAATTGATATTACTTTACATAGTCATACTGAACCTAAGATGAGGTGAAAGAAAGGAGGAATTAGATATCTCTAAAGACCTCTGCATTTTAATCTAGGCCTCAAGGAAGTTTTGACAATTGATAATAAGATACATGCCAACTTCTTTGCTAATAATAGCTAGAATACTAAGGGTTCTTAATAATATATTAGAACAAACTCAAGATTATTCTTATGATGACACATAAACCTGTATCAGTTCCCTATTACTGCATAGCAAACCATCCCAACATGCAGCGGCTCTAACATGGCAATTATTTATTTTGTTCAAAAGCTGATATTTGGGCTGGGTTAAGCAGAAATATCTGCTCTATGTGGCATCAGCTGGGGCAGCTTCACTGAAAGCTCCAAGCGCCACTTTTCAGAAGATCACAAGCACAACTGGTAACTGGGAGCTCTGCTCGTGCGGGCTTCCTCGGGTTGCTTGGGCTTCCTCCTGAAATGCTGACTGTTTCAAAAGCAACCATTCCAAGGGAGCCCAGTGGAAGTCACCTTGCCTTGGAAATTACACAGCGTCACGTCCGCTCTGCCGCAGGCTTGAGTTCACCCATATTCAAGGAAAGGAGGCACATACCTCACAGCTCGATGAAAAGAACATCAAAGTCCTGCTGCAAGAAGAATATGTGGGATGGGAGATACCGCTGTGGCTGTTTTTGGAAAACACAAGCTGTCACATCCCACACTTGCATCGTGATGTGCGTGGAGTCAGTGGGTTGGTGCTGACTTTCAGTTAGGGTTGGGAACTGACCAAGAATGGTAGCTTCTGTCACCTGTGTGATCTATGGGAGTGTATCTGCACACAGTGTCATCTGTTTTACATCATGAGTATCTCAGCAGATAAATAAGAAAAGGTGGAAGACTACTTATCAGAACGACCAGCTTTTTGGAGCAGGAAGTGGAAGGCAAGTAGAAGACTCTGCAGACAACAAATGCTGGTTGAACTGAATTCGGAATTCTGTATAAGGTGTGCTCTCTTTAATCATCAGATGTGAGAAGAGGCTGCCCCTCCCCTGTTTCTTCTCCAGTCAGGCAAACACTCACAGAACTCTAGTCCTATATTCCTCACGCTCTGCCCACTGGCGTCTCCTCCACTGGTGAAATATGGAATGGAGGGTTACAGAGCACACACCTCACATAGTTTGTCATCTTATCATCTCATCGTCATTTGGATTAACCCATCAGTGGCATCTAAGGGCCACGAAATGATACAGTGGTCTAATACTCAAATACCACCTGTGCCAAATCCCTCTTAGCATGTGCACCCAGAGATGGAAGACATAAATAGGTTTTGTGTCTCTCTAATGACAGAGCTAATCCTCTAATTCAATTAGTCCCTGCTAATTGAATTCATGAATGTATATGGGTTCTTTCCATCTGCTACAGTGATCTTTTTGAAGCTGCTATTAGCATGGAAGAGGTTTCCTGTTTGGAGAAAAAATAAACAGCCCCCATCCAGTGTTCCCTCCTGGCAGAAAACGTGCACCTTGCTGCCAGAGGACCAGGACGTGCTCCCTTCAGAAACAGTCAGTTCCATTTCTCTTATACAGCACTGGAATGATCTATAAACAGTGCAGGAACCAGATGTCTCTCCCAAACATCCCACTTGTTTATCTCTTGTTGTGAAATTGTTCTCTGGTTGTTTTACATGTTTAAGTCCCATCTCTGCAATTAAGCCACAAGCACAGGGACTGTGTTTTTAAATTTTTTCCTCTTTGTTTTATCCATACTCCACCTTTCAATGAAAACTCTATAGTACAGGAAATATATGAAGTGCTTACTAACTACCTGGTGGATACTTATGGTCTGGTGATTCAGCTGGCTATCATTTCAATATTCTTCAAACTCTGGGTCAAGGAAGACGTTCTAAGGAATAGAAGAAAGTCTACTTTACTGGCCCCTGCTACACCTGGCAGTAAACTTTGGAGCTGAAAATAGTTCCGTATCTTTTTAAGGTATATAGTGGTGTTTATTAGAGGCAGTGACACACCATGGGTCAAATGAGAGCCTTACACTAAGCAACGATGCCTGTTACTTCCTAGGACATTGGTAGTAAGCCTTGGCTCACTGTTAAAACAAATGTCATAGGTTAATTAATTAATCTGCCTTGGGCATTGGGTTAGAGAAGACAAGTTCACAAGTTAAGGGGCCAATTGGGTTCATACTCTTCCACAGTCACAACATGTTACCTTCCACCAACTGTGAAAACATGTGCTAACACTAGTCACTGGGGGACCAGAGAAGTTCTTGAAAATACCTTCTTGACAGTCTATACAGCTCAAAATTAATGTTTTCTCTAGTGATGACAGATTAATATTATCATTTTTGGATGAAGTGGTTTGACACACTTTTTTATGTAGTACCATCTTCTAAAGGAATATCCAGTTATTCCCATAAAACTAGAAAAATATAAATTCATTTTTAGCATCAATATTATAGAATCCTATCAACTATTTTTGTTCAATAAACATTACGCTTCCATCCACAGGGAGGTTTTTTCCTATTTGTAAAGGGTTTCAATCTGATTACAACTTACTAACTTCATGAACCCTAAATAATTACAGTACAGAATAACACTCTTTCTCCTTACGAATAAAGTCATACGTACTAAAATGCTTAGCGCACTGTAAACTGCTTTAGCAACGTAAGAGATTAAAAAAAAAAAAAGTTCCAGTATTCTCCAAAAGTCCTTCATCCCTAGAATGTTGAGAGAATTTAATTTAGATTGACACACTTTGTTTATTTTTGCTTTCCTGGCATTTGGATGATAAAGCATAATCCTGAGAGGGTAAGAGAAACGGAAGAACTAATAGATAAGGTCCTCGTGAGCCTCACAGATGAGAGGACGGTGCCAAGAAGAGGAGCTGCTGCCGGCCTCAGGTCCTAATGACATTTGCTGAGGACCTTCACGAGAGCATCAGGGATTCGGCATCATCCCTTCCCTCAACGTCAGGCTGGCGTTCCTCCTGTGATGGGTCTCCTTGAACTCATGTGATGTATTTTAGCAGTGTCCTTCAGGACCTCTAAGAGGAACTTAGGTTGAAGAAGTGCACCCACATTTCATTCAGTGATAGCTGCAAGCAGATCAGACAGGGCCTGAAAGTGATGGATGGTTATCGGTTTTAACCAAATATCAAGACTGCATGGGAAATGGTGTTTAAGACCAAGATCCAAGTACAAATGAGTGTGCTCTTGAGCTCAAAAAGATGATAGGTTTATAGGTCATCCAGTCATCGGGATGTCCTTAAGTACCTTATCATCTCCTAGCAGCACACTGACCGCTCTGTCAGGTAAAGACCTTTGGACTGAGAAGAAGACTAGCTTTAACCAAAACACTCCTCCCTGGAACGAAATAAAGCCAAGGAGGAGGTGACACAGCAAAAGTCACTTTCAGGGACATACCAGCAAAATGCACATACAGCAAAAGTGTACCTTTTTCTAAAAAGGTAAAATTTCTAGAGTTTGTCCTTACTTGTAAGTGTGAAGACAGACAAGACCATTTGCATCTGCAATGAAGTTATAAGAAAAACACTAATTTAGGCTCTTTCCCATATCAACATATGACAGATATTGATTGGAAGCACAGAAAAATTAAGCATTTTACTTCAGAGAAATGAAAAATTAAGTTTTAACTTTCACTTCAATATTATGCTAAGTTAGGACTAAGCAACATCACACCTTAGAAGCAAGAATTATAAAGCAAATGGTTAGTTCTGAAGCTTGCTCAAAGGATAAGATACAAAGTAGAAAAGACTTCAGTATATGAGTTGAACTTCAAACAGATTTATTAAAGATCCGATTTTACTGTTCAGTTGCTAAGAGAGAAAAAAATAAAACTAAACCTTCATTCTTCTTAGGGATTCATATACTCTAAAGACAGAAAGGTGAGGGCATCTATAAAGTAACGTGTGTACACTTACACAACCACATGTAGCTCTGCTTGCTAAAGAAGTAGGGTGATGTATGGGATGATTTCCTAGGGACTTTGTTAGAAATTGTTTAAAAAGGGAAGATTTGCATTGGCAAAAAGATGGCAGGAGCGTTCTCTATAGAGAAGACCGGCAGCGTAGAGCCATGGAGGACAAAGTGATAAGCAGTTTCACTTGATAAAGAAGCAGAGCTGAAATGGGAGCACGGAGAAGTGAGTCGAGAGTAAACAGAGGGTGCTTCCAAGACTCAGAGAGCAATGTGAGGTCAAACACTTTTTTAAAAAATGTCAGTGAAAATCACTCAGCAACTCCATTTTCCAAATATAACCTTGGTCATGCCTGTCACTCTTTTCCTTGAAGATAAAAAGAGCTTAAATATAGAGAAGAGGAAAAAAGGAAAGTTCGCTGGGAAATCAATACCAGAAGAAGAACGTCTTTGGGTGGGTCATGCTTTCCAAGAAAGAGAAGAAGCCCTCAGGGTTAGTTAGGGAAGATTCGAGAACCAGAGAGATGCATGGTCAGAGAAACAGAGCCAACTGCTGCAGAAACGGTATGGTTTAAACGACTTTTTTGCTATCTTGTAAAACACCACTCTCATTTTTTCGCAGAGGCTGAAATAACTGCCTTCACTTCCTAGAGTGAAAAGGGGATGGGAATGTCACCAGACTGAGCAAAATTCAGTGGATTCTGGCTGCTTACAAATCCCTTTTTCAATAAGCCATGGGGCTTTGCTTTGTCAGGAGAGAAGCTGGAAGCTGCATAATTAAATAGTAATGTATTTTGTTACCTTGATAAAGAAAGCTGCCAGTGTGGAAGCTGCCTGCAGCATTTATGTGCTTTGCAAAGTTTGGTTTCCATCTTTTTGAAAAATGGGTACGTGGTGAGGTGTGAAAATAGCAGTGCTGTTTGTCATCACAAGCAGAAGTAACAGACTGGCACTCAGCTGCAGGAATCCATACACTAGCAGGGCAGAGGTGTCTCTACAATACCTTTCCAAAATGGCAGATGACATTTTTGGTTTTGCCTCATGTGTTTCATTGTGCAGTATTCCTTCCTAGCTTCGATGCCTCAGTCTACTGAACAGAAGGAGCCTTAGATGTCAGCCAGCTCAGGGTGCTCAGTGAAGACACCAAGGCGTGAGAGCAGTGCTCTGCCTGAGGTTACCCAACCTGCAAAAGGCAGAGCCAAGGCGATGCCTGGTCCTTCCCATGCCAAGAACAAGTCTCTTGTCTTTGCCTGATGCTACCATCCACGTTCAAGTGACCACTGCCCAGAATGACACAAGTCTTTCTCTGTCCATTGGGCTCCCTCAAGGAGATGTTTAGTTCCAGTAAATTTATAAAACAATAGGCTTAAATAAAGTCATAAGTCCACGCAAATAGATCTATCGGGTCTATTTATAGAAAAGTATATTCCCGTTTTCGTTACTTGTCATTGATAGCTTTTCTCGCTCTCGCATTTTTACACGCCTGCTCTGTCCCTTTCTTTTGTTAATATCTGCAAGCAAACTGTGTGCTAGGCAGAGAGCTAAATGCTTTCCCCATATTATCCAATTTATTCCTCACAGTAAGTCGACTAGATATGTAGTATTATTGTTATCACCCCATTTGAAGGATGAAGAAACTGAGGCTTACTGGGGTTGACAGTTGCTCAAAGGCTACTGTCTAACAGAGCCAGGCTGTCAGCCCAGCATGTGAAAGGCTGACGAGGGAGCCTTTTCTCCCCAGCAGGGGACCACACTGCCCCCCCTTATGTGGCTGTACAGACTGTCAGATAGCACTATGGTGTCGCTAGGTGATGAAACGAGGTCCTCTCTTCCCAACGTTTCCCTGGTCAGCCACGAGGGAGCAGGTTTAGTTGTCTCCATGCCCCATACTTTTCTAGCTCTGATGAGGGAAGGTGCAGAAAATAAAGCTGCAGCACCGGGGAAAGGAAATGCTGTGGTAATGAACTACTCATAGGTATTGTGTGGAGTTACACTGACTGGAAGAAGGGATGTTGCATGAAGCTAAGAAAGTCATACCCTAAAATTCAGAGCATCCGGGAAAAGAGAATTGACACAGAAAGCCGGCAAAATGAGGAAGGAAGCATTTAGTTAACTTCATTATTTTGAAAAAGAGGGGCTGGACTGATGACTATTTTCCCAGCTCTATCCAGGACAGCACGGGCCTAAGGAGCTATAATGGGCATCATGGGCAAGCAAAAACACACACAGGAAAAATGCTTCCAAGATCCTGGAATGTACAGGTTGAAGTAACACATCCAGGATTAACTTCTAGGAACCACCCTAAAATAGGAACAAGGTATTCTAATATTTTGCAACTGGTACTCGTGACAAGAGAGGCTTAGTCTAAGACCGTGATTCAGTTGCCAGCACCCACCCAGTTCTTTGCAAGAGAAAGCCATCAAAATAAAAAACAAGCTTTAGGTAGAGCAGATTGGGTGAAAAGTTTTCATTGGCTATTAGAGTTTCTAGTTAAGTAGAACACAGACAAATGGAGTAACAATAACAATGATCCTTATATAAAGACCGTACTACAATAACTGCCAATGTACCTGCTAGCCCCTTGGTTATATGGGTAACCCAGATAATATCATTCTACAGAGTAAAGAGCTTAAATAAACAGTAAAATTTATAAAGCAAGCGCAGTTCTTCATCTCTGCTCTCACAGATGATGACACGCGGACCAAGCCAGTCATTTCCCACTCCCTTTTTAAACACTTACCTGTAGGACAGGTGATGTATCTGTAGGAATGAGATCTATGAAAGCTTCATTTGTTGCTGGAGGATCCACGACACAATGGTATTTGATGACCTCTTCCCACCCATCCACTTAAAAGCAACCACGAGATTAGCCTTCATCCCTTCCTCTCTCCTTTTTTTCTATTACCTTCTTATTTTGCAGTGTTTTAAATACTTTAACTTAAATATTCTCTGAGGCCAAAGGCAATGTAAAGCAAAATTGTATGTAAATCTTAGTAAAGAATACTCCCCCCTCAACACACAGACATCTATAATAAGGCTTCAAAAGCTAATTAGGTACTGATCACCAACACCACATTCCAAAGAACCCAAAAGGATCAAAGGATTATACAGTTACAGTCGATAGATTTAATAAGGGGGAATGAGAAAGACTAGTAAGGTCAGGAAAGAGCTAAAGTAATACAACCTGATTTTGGAAAGCCCCGGGGGGGGGGTTGTTTTGTTTGCTTGTTCTGTTTTATTTTGTTTTTAATCAGCAGTGATTGTCTGTTTTCCTAGGAAATGTGAAAGACTAGCCAAGGAAAAGCATACTGTCATCTTTTTTTTTTTTCTTTTTTTCATGCTGTCATTTTTGTTCCTTTCCTTTCACACAGCCTTTGGGGAGTGCCCAGTGAGACCACCATAAAAGGCCATCTTTTCAGCACATTAGTAACTGAATTTCTTTGGAAAAGGACCAGCACTAACCTATCCTCTACAAGAGGGAACAATGTTAATGAGGCTACAATGGAACTCAAAGATTTGTACTGGAAGGTGCTGTTTGCCAACACCACATACTGCAGCAAATGTTACAGTGAGACTTGTATAGAGGGAATCAGGTCTGTGCCAGGGCACGGCATAGAATGGGGCAACATTTCTATTCATTGAGTATAGAGTTAAATAAGAAGGGCAACACCACCCATGGAGAAAAAATTTGGAATACACTCAAAAAACCAGTCAGCGAATAGGGAAGGATAAATCACGGGCATTTGAGTTGTTAGAAAAATTCATCATTGTTTGTCCTTAGACTCGATGGAGGTGGTTCGAAAACACAGAATTAATGAGCACAGGGGAGGGGCTGGAATGAAGGACAATGGAGATGGCTTGCCAGAGAGATGGTAGGAGGGTACGTAAGCCATATGGCTGTGTGAATACAAGGGAGATGGGATCTGGAGAGGGGCCCCCAAGCAGGAAGTAGAAATAATTCATTCAAGCAAGTAAACAAAACCAGGGTGAGGAAGAACCTCAAAAGGGAGCACTAAAAAGTTTGAATCTAAATACAAAAGCCAGTAGGAATCCACAGTCATAAACTGAATTGGGGGCAAAAAAACAAAAACAAAAAAACCCTCTAACAACTCTGCATTAGCTAGCCCAAGGTCATTGCGAAGTGGCATACTGCGATGGCCAATATTGGAAACTCTTCCTAGCAAGGCAATTAAAGATCTGTAGATGTTTCCATCTGTATCATTAGCCAAGCTTACTTATCACATTTTACTAAAAAATAGCTTATAGAAAATAAAAAGGAAAAACATCTAACTTTCTTAATCCACTCTACTCTTCTGGTCATAAAATAATTGTCTTTCTATGTGATATTTTCTTAAGGAAATAGCTACCTTTCAAGAATTCTACCTTTTTAAGATTGAGTGCTACTGACCGGAAATTAGATCCCTGTTTCCTTGCTTATGGAAGTATGGAGGTAAAATAAGTGGACAAGAATATAGCTTTAAATTGTTTTTCTGTGTCAAGGGTACTGCTCACTGATACAAGAAGAAAAAAATGAAATCTCTTTTCTAATGACCAATTCCAACCCAATAATTATGAGGTCTCCTTTCAACAAAAAGAATCAAGATTTCCTATAACATTAGCTCAAAACTTAGCCATGCTATTGAGAGACTATATAGACGGGGGCTAAAAATGGGATCTGGATCTAGAGTATGAGTTTGGATCCTAGTTCTACACATGTGACCTTGAACAAGTCACCTAATAGGTTTGTGCCTTAGTTTCCTCATCTGTAACACGGGAATAATAGTAGTACTATGATTGTTGTGAAAGTTAAATATATATAAAACATTTAGAGCAGTTGGTTCAGTATATAATAGTTTGGTGTGACCTTAAAGTTACTTAACCTCTCTAAACCTCAGCAGAACATCCCTTAAGCCACTGCCTGGAACTTATTAAGTTTTAATAAAAACTGACCTTGTTTTTCAGTTTTAAGTACACATAAGAGTATATTATGCCAAAGAATTTCAAAGGAGTAGTTGAACTTACTTTTGCTAAAACACAAGGACCCAAACCATTAATCCCTCCAACCTTAGTTTCTCAAAAATCAATTATTCTTTAAAAAATTTTTTTAATTTCAGGAGGTATCGTAGATATTTAAAAATATATATAACTCTCAAGATATGTAACTTTTATTCGAATAAAAAAGAATATAGGTTTCTCTTTTTGATAATAAGGGGAATGAGCTACTTCCTTAACAATTTAAGCTAAAATCCTAGATTAAAAAAATCAGGAAATGTGGGAAGATGGTGGTAATAGTTGCAGCAGACTATTTGAATATTCCTGAGTCTCCACATACAGAGAGACAGAGGAACCAGAAGAACCAAAAACACATGGTCAACATTTAAGACAAAGTAACAAGATACCCTTATAAACCTCAAAATTACGAGTGGCTGGAGAGAAGACACCGAGAGTCAAATGACCTGCATTCTATCAACGTCTGTGCTGGAAAGCACAGGGAAGCAGCAGGCAGCTGATGGACCTGAGAACAGGAAGCCTCAAAACAGCCAACAGGTGTTCACTGAACAGTACAGTGGGCCAAGGTGAGAACACCTACGGAAACTGTCAGAAGCTTTTCCCATTCCCACAGCACATGAGTGCAAGGGCCCCCAGTAAGGACTAAAAGTACCTGGAGCACTGCAGCCCCTGTAAACTCTTAAAACTGACCATCCAGGGCTCCCCTTCAAGATAGGACCCAAAGTGAGGGTAATCTTCTAAGTGGAGTACACACTGAGCAGAACAGGGACAACAGGAGTAAAGGAAAGAGGTCTGGATAAAAGCGAGGCTAGGGGTCAAAGCCAGGAAGTCTGAGAAAGCAAGCTACCACATTAACAATACACAAAACCAACACAAGAAAGAGCTCTCTGAAGTTAGAACAGCTAACAAGTGTTTTTCTTTCTAAATTTCAGAAAAACTAATTTCATATAAAGTTTCAAAAAAAAGCATGTAAAATCTCACATGAAGGAAAAAAACAAGAATAAGGAACAGAATAACATTCCCACAGATAATGGAAGTGAATCACAAATACTTGCTATAAAAAAAAAAGTAGTAACGTACTGTTTCAAATGAGCTTAAAGACACATGATACAAAGAAATATCATGTATCAGAATTAGAATAACTCAGAAATGAGGTGATATTAATTCAACAAAACACTAAAAATAAAAGAATAAAACATTTTGCAAATTAAACTAGAAAGAACACAAGAACAAATAAATTCAACCAATAAAGCCTTAAGTAGAAGAAACAAATAAAGAACTTTTAAAAATCAAAAAGAAAAGGATGTGAGAGAAAATGGCAAAGGTTGAAGATAAGCAAAGAAGATAAAACACATACAAAATGAACTTCCGAAGAAAACCAAAGCAAAAAAACAGAACAAACACTTAATTCAAGAACACAGTTCTGAAGTTTAAAAAATAATAAACTTTATATTTAAATAGTGTCATGTCTCAAAATGATCTACATCCAGGCATATTTTCATAAAAATACTGAACATTAAAAGAAAATAAAATATCCTTTGGGTATTAAGACCAAAAAAAGTGACTTTTTTTTTTTTTCTTTCTTTCTTTTTTTTTTTTTTTTTTGGCAGTACGCGGGACTCTCACGGCTGTGGCCTCTCCTGCTGCGGAGCCCAGGCTCCAGACGCGCAGGCTCAGCAGCCATAGCTCATCGGCCCAGCCGCTCCGCGGCATGTGGGATCCTCCCGCACTGGGGCACAAACCCGTGTCCCCTGCATCGGCAGGCGGACTCTCAACCACTGCGCCACCAGCGAAGCCCAAAAAGTGACTTTTATAAGGAGAATATTATCATTAGACTTTAATAGCAAATGCTTTATGACAGGAGAAAAATGTAATATTTAAAATGTCAAGGAAAGAACATGTGCCCCAGTGAGTTTGTATGCAGCACAACTAATTTTCAAGGGTGAAAGACTCAGACCAACTGCTATTGTATGAAAAAACTGGTTTCCTAAGGAATCTACCAGAGAATGTGGTTCAGACAACTAAAATAACTAGAGAGACTTAGACATAATGACTGGTGATGAACATTAACTAGTTACTGTCATTATCTGAATACGATACACTCTGAATTAATGTCTCTGTGTTTCCTATGCATTCTAAACAAGAACCAAACAAGCATCCACACACACAAACTCACAAATGGAGAATTTAATTTATATTAATCAAGTTTGGTAGTTTTCTCTGGTGACTGGAAAACCTCTCTGAAGGACTTAAAGAATTCTCGTGCATAAAGGCCCAAGGAAATGAGCAGCTCACCTAGAATAATCTTAAATGGACATGAATAAAAATCAGTAAAAATGAACGAGAAAACAACTTTCAAGAAATTATCTGGGATGCATTCCAGAGAAACAAAGAGATATAAAATAGGGAATAGAGGGTAAAACATATATAGGATAGCATGAAAATATCTAACATGCATCTAAATGGAATTCCAGAAGGAGATATATAGGGAAGAGAAAGCATTCAGGTAATGTTTGTATTTAAATGTCTGTGTTAGAAAAAAAGTAGAAAAGGAATAAAAATAACCCAAATGATTAGAAGGAAGGAAACTATAAACATAAGAAACTAATGAAACAGAAGACAAATACATAATACAGAGGACCAATGAAGGTAAAAAATGGTTTCTTGAAAAACCAGTAATATAAAGGGCTCTAAGCCTCTGGTGAGAGGGAGAGAGAGGTGGAGGGGAGACACACACACACACACACACACACACACACACACACACACACACACAGCAAGCACAAACAATATTAAAAATGAAAAGGTAGATGTAACCTCAGATCTCATAGAAGTTACACAGACAGTAAGATCGTACTTAAAAATGTACGATCCAAATGCCAAAAAATGAAAAATAACTTTAATAAAATGGATGAATTCCTTTAAAAATAGTTACCAATACTGATTCAAGAAGAAATAGAAAATCTATCTCCTCCAACATTAAAAAATACAAATCTGTCATTGAAATTTTCCCCACAAAGGGAATGCCAGCCCCAGACAACTTTACTGATGGGATCTTCTAAGATATTCCAGAAATAGAAAACTCAAGTGTTACACAAAGTCTTCCAGATGTTAGGAAATGAGGAGATGCTTTCCAATTCATTTTATGAAGCTATGAACATCATACATGCACCATACTATAAAAAAGAAAAAAGCCAATCACACTCACGAATATGGAAGTAAAAATTCTAAGTAGAATATTAGTAAGCTGAACCCAGCAATATATAAAGGAGATAAATGTAATAACCAATTTGAACTCATCTCATGCATATAATAGTGGTTTCTACTAAAAAATCAATGAAGTGCACCATAGTAAAAGATCCAATGAGAAAAAGCATATTATCATCTCAAAAGATGAAAAAAAATTCAGTAAAATTCAATACCTGTTGAACTTAACAAATTTGAATGAAGGAGAAAATCCTTAAAAGTCTATCCACAGAACAACCACACCATCAACACCACGACTACCTGCCAGTGACCTTCACAAGTAATGGTGACTTGTGGATGGCACTGACTTGGAGGTCAGGAACAAGGCAATACTGCTATCTCTACGTGTATTTGATACGATACTGAGTGTTCTAATTGTCACAGAAAGAATGAGAAAGTACTCATACAGAGCACAATGACTGGAAAAGATGAAACAAAGTTCTCAGGAAAATACTTTCCTCACAAAAGGACCCTTTAGATAAAGTTTATGAATATAAAAGATTAGCAGGAATCCTGATTCAAGATTTTGAAACAAGATTCTAAGTCAATTGCCTTTTAATACACCAACAATGTTCACTTAGAAAATACAATTTTAAAAATATAAAATATCACTAAAATGTTAAGTACTTAGGAATATATTTAACAAAAGATGGCCAAAACCTTCATGAAAAAAAATCATAAAACTCTGTTGATAGGCACTTTAAAAGGTTAATTAGTTAAAAATAATTAAGTGTAAAGAGATGTGGTTTGAGATGAAAAGACTCATTATCATAAAAATATCAATTCTCTTTATACTCATGTATAGATTCATGCAATTGCTGTGAAAATTGCAACACAAAACTTGATAAACTGATTCTAAAATTTACATGAAGAAGCAAAAGTACACATACAATCAAGACACTCTTGAGGAACAACAAATTTTAGGTATCTCCCAGATATCAAGATTTCTACCAAAGTTACAGCAATTAAAACAACATGGTATTGTACAGACATAGACATATGGATAAATAAAACAGAAAAGGGAATCTGGAAACCCACAAATACGGGGAGACAGAACAGGCTTTGCAAGTCAGTGAAGGAAAGTCCCTGTTTGAAAAGATAAACCACAAACTGGAGAAAATTTGCAACACATATAGTCTACACAAAGTTTTTACCTAGAATACATTAAAATGTTTATGAATCACTGAGAAAAAACAGCTCACTGGGGAAAAATGGGCAAAGGAAATAAAGAATTACGTAGAAAAGTAAACACAAATGACCTACAAATATATGAAAAATGCTCAATCTGATATGTAATTATTTAATGCAAATTAAAATCACAAGATACCGTTTGACATTCCCACCAAACTGGCTAAAAATTTTAATCAGTTAATATCAAGTGTTGACAAAGGTGGATTATTAGGAACTCTTACTGCAGTTGGGAGTATAAAATTAGAATGATCACTTTGGAAAACAGTTTGTCATTATGTGATCAGTTAAATATGTGTATAACCTACCACCTAACTCTGCCATTGCCAGGTTTAAACCCTAGAGAAATTCTTGCAAATGGACACCAGGAGGAGTTATGAAAAAGAATGTTCATAATATTGTTTGCAATAGCAAAAAGAACAAAAACAAACAAAGAAAGAAACCCTGGAGCCTACCTAAACATTCATCAGCAGAATTTGGGTATATAAATTGTTATATAGTCATACAACAGAACACTATACAACATGAAAAATTAATGAAATGAATATGATGCTCATCAACAAGGATGAGTTACAAAAGCATTATTCTGTACCAAGGAAGCAAATCACAGAAGAGTTTGCAAAAGAATTCAATTTATAAAAGTTCAAAATAAGCAAAACTATACACATATACACACATATATGGAATACATATATAAAATATATATTTATACACACACATATATCCATAGGGGAAATATGCATACATAGTAGTAAAATGATGAAAAGAAGGAAATTTTTAACAAAAAAAGCAGAATAGTAGCTATCCCCATAGGAGAGGGAAGAGAATGTAATCAGAAAGGCAATCACGAAGCTTCCAGATGACTACAAATATTTTATCGTTTAGACTGGGGGCTGGGTACACAGTAGTTCCTTTGGTTATAATTTAAACTGAGCAGATAAATTTTATACATTTTTATGAATATTTCTATTTCAGTAAATGTATATATACATATATATTTATACTAGAGAGAAATATGAATCTATGGTATTTGAGCCAGAGACAGCCACTGATGTATTAAAGAGCTTTAGGCCACTCTGCAATGCGTTTCCCTGCACAACCCACTGCAAAGTAAAACTGCCTCGAATCCTGACAGTGGCTCGTCCTTGGGGACTTAACACTGGTGATTATGGCTGTTACAGTTTTTATCTGCAGATAGCCTCCACTCCCATTCTTGTTCATTGTGTTACTGTTGCAACAGAAGAACTACCATATAAAGTGAGAAAGAACCATTTTTACCAACAACAGTTCTGGGGGCTAGGACAGGAGAGGGATACCTGCTTCAGACATGCCAGGGGGAATCAGATTGTTGGCATTTCCTCTCAATGTCTTTTACTTTGTAAGTGAACAGACATTGGTTGGAAGCTGACCCTCTGTCAGTGCCCCAGCACAGAGGCGTTCTGAGAGGCCGTAAAGCAAGCAAGCTAAGAGGACAAGACAGAATCTGAGAGCTCAGAGCAGGCAAGCAGCCTGGGAACCCACCAGAGGTGGCTCCAGGGGCAATAGGCACTAAATGCAGACGAAACTTGTAGGACAGGGCAATTCATCACCATCAAGCTTATCTTCTGACAAGGAGTAGGACTCTGGCTTCCAGCTGTAACATTAAAATGTAACGTTCCCCCTGGGACTTAGCATGGCAGGCTTCCCTGAAGCTTCAGTTTCACTCAGTTAACTAATTATGAGAGAATGTGACATTGGTATTTACTTTTTCTACTGGGACAAATCATTCCCAGCAGGAGGGAGAAGTTGTTATTTTTGGTCTGTTTTGTTTTGTCATTAAAAGGAAATTACACAGTAGTAAATAACCTCTTGTTAGAGGGAAATTTTTTTCTTTCTATAATTCTATCAATTCACCTGAATGCTGACAATCACTTCTTTTGTTTTCTTGGGACATGGTGGGTAAATGAGCAAGAGTGGAGTGTTAGAACTGGGTTTGAAAATTAACTCTACCACTAACTAGCTGTGTGATCTTCAGCAAGTTATGTAAGTACTGTGAGTTTCCCCTACTAAAAACTGAGAACACATTTACTGGGTAGTGTGCTTTGTTAAAGATGAAATGATGTAGCTGAAACACTTTAGCACAGTGTCTCTGCACAACAAGCACTCAGTAAATTTTAGCCTTTATTCTTAATGACTCTGATACTCTATGATAAAAATAGAAACATTCTACATTTCACTTATGCCTTATATCATCAATTTCCCATATCTAATGACCCCGTATCTAATCAGAAACTGTCGCTTTACTTTGTCACTGCAGGCTAAATTGTGTATTAACCATTTTACTCCTCCTCACGCAGATATAAAAAGGCTTCCAATAAAATTTAATATTTAATGATAATGTTGAAAGAAACATTTTTCACACCCCTTCTCCTCCCCAACACATCTTTTAACTTGTCAAAGGCAGTATGTAATGCTGAGCAAGCATCATAATAAACACATACTTCCTCATCCACTGCTGACATCAACAGCATTATGTTCGGGGGTGCTTTTAACATATTGGAAAGTGATTTCACAGATGATTTCACAATTGAACTCATAACAGTCCCATGAGGTAGGCAGGGTAGATAGGAATAGCCTCACTTTACAGGTGAGGAAACTGAAACTAAGAGGGAAAATAACAAAGCCATGATATCCAAGCACATTTTCCATGAAAGGATAATCTGAGGGGATCGAGAAGGTCAGGGTTATTGGACTTTGGAAAATTCGATTTTCTCAAGAATGAAGACTGTTCTGGGGATAGCCAAAGTGACCAGTCAGAGAGAGGAATAGGATCACTGGTGGAAAGCAAACAAAATAGAAAGTCAAGAGGCACAGAGCTTTCTTTTCCAATTTCACAACCCATTTGCCCAATGTGCCTCGATTTTTCTACCCATAACTTTGAGAAAGCAAAAATGCTACTTCTTACCTCTCTTACAAGTACACTGCAATGTCATTATTGTACACAAACACAAGCTTGATGACATGATACTCAAGGTTTTATGCTAACCACAGCAAACATGAACACTTTAAAATGTATAAACATAAGAAAACACATTTTAAGTACTAATAGAAAACCTTGGTGATAAAGAAAAGGAAAAGAATATTTTTCTAAGGATACATGGGCTAGAAGATATGAAAATTAGGTAAGATTAGATCAATCAGCATTATAATTTTACATTACATATTTAAATCATTTTTGGAAGTTGCAGAATCAACATTTTGAAGCCATGAAAATGTAAAAGCCTTCTAATTTGGATAATGTTTCTTTAACTAATCACATATACCCACTAAGTGCTGTTAATACTGAACAAGTCTTCCGGGTAGTTGTCACCGTTCAGGACTCCCCAGGACATTGACACTGCTTGCTGATAGCCCATAACTCTTAAGAATCCCTAGCGAACTACAGAATTGTAATTCAGAAGCCCATCCCCCTTTATTCTGGAATGGGAGATTAAGTTCTTACAGACAGGAAGGCAAATGCAAACAAAGGTCATTAAAGGAAACCCTAGTTCAAAACAAAAACCAAACACAAGTTTCTGGTTTATCATTTGAACCGGAAAATCCAAGGACCTCTAAATATGCAATAAAAAACCTAGTCAATACCAACATCGATGAGCAAAATAGCATATAACAGTAGGTCATCATTAGGTGGGTGATGCCTAATTCTGACTTAATAGGCCTGAACATAATTTCCCCTATGATTTTTCACAGAACATGATACAACTTCATTCCAACACTGGGAGAGACTTTATGATACGGCAGCAGAACAGGCCTACTTAAAAACTCCACCTCTCTCTAAGTATTCAACTAATGAACATCTTTTGAACGTTTGCTATTTGTTGGGATCTATATCAAAGAACTCACAGTCTAGCAGGGGAGACAGGTAAACCAAGCAACAAATTTTCAAGTTAAATTCTAGAATGAAGGAAAATATGCGATGCAATGTTAAGTAGGGCAGAAAGCTCTCATGGATGATGAGATGATTAACCACACCTCAGATGGTAAGTATAAATTGTCTATGGCAAAAAGGAGGAGTGACTTCTGTCAGAACAGCCTGTCTAAAAGCAGGGAAACATGATAAATGTGCTGAGTTTCAGAAATTAGATGTAGTGCCGCATGGCTAGAGCACAGAGAGAAGAGGAAAGATGCCCAAAGAAGCACTGAGCAGTAGAGGAAGACAGAGTCCATCACTTAGGACTTTCTATTCCATGTTTAAGTTCAATATTGGAAAGATGAATACAATTATTGGTCTATTGAAAAGATTTCATCCTACAGGCAATGGGAGTAGATTTTTACCATAATCAGTTTGGTGATATGTAGGTATACAGTGAAATAAAAAAGAAGGAATTCTAGAGGTATGGCTATCAGTTAGAAGACAATTTTAAAAGTCCAAGATATGGAGTGGCCCTAAATGAAAGGAATGGGGATGGAAAAGAAAACAGAGGTAAAAGAAGTATAAAAAACAGAGTTGATAGAATTTAGTGGCCAGGTAGCAATGGGAGGGTGAAGAGGAAAGCTTAAAACAGCTGTCTTTTTTTTTTTTTTAAACTTGTTTGGCTAAATAGATAATGGTGCCTTAGCTGAATTAGGGACAGCATGAAGTGGAATGTCAGTGGTACTCTTAGAGTCCTAGCTTATCCCTCTTTTATAAAAGATTAATCGAATTTCACTTCGTATTGCAGTACGTATGTGTCATTTCACTGCCCCCTTCCCCAAAAGGGGACCAATCAAGCTCCTTGAGGGAAAAAGTTCTGTGTCACACATCACATTGTCCCTGCACATAGCTCCATATAGCATATTTGTATAACATGATTATATAACATAACTGACCCATTGTAAACACTTAATAAAACATTTCTGAATGACTGATTGAATAAATGTACAACTCCAAACCTTAGATGTGACAAAACTACACATTTTATCCTTTGAATAAAATAGTCATCTCTTAAAATGCAAATAACTCACCTCAACTGCATAACAACTCAGACTACTACCAATTTCAGACTCATAACATTCTCTGCAAATCTCAATGTCCACTCTGGAAGGGACTTTTGGAAATATCTACTACAAATCCCCACTTTAAAGGTGAAATCTGTGACTCAGAGAAGTTACATGACCAGCCAAAAGTCACACAGAGTACAGCTGACGCTTGAACAACACGAGTTTGAACTGGCAGGTCCACTTATATGAGGAATATTTTTTCAATAGTAAAAACTACAGCACTACAGGAACTGCAGTTGGTTGAATCTGCCAATATGGAGGAACTGCAGATATGAAGGGCCAACTCTAAGTTACACACAAATTTTTGACTGCATGGAGGGTGCCCCCAGCCCCTGCATTGTTCCAGGGTTAACTGTATCTGGAGATGGGACAGAAATCAGAATACATTAAGCTTTGAAATATTGGTCAACCAAAATAGTTGTAACAGATTTGAAGATAATACAAGACATCAGATTTAGCTAGAATGCATTAAGTTTTTAAAAGCACTTCAGGGCTTCCCTGGTGGTGCAGTGGTTGAGAGTCCGCCTGCCGATGCAGGGGACATGGGTTCGTGCCCCAGTCCGGGAGGATCCCACATGCCATGGAGCAGCTGGGCCCGTGAGCCATGGCCGCTGAGCCTGCGCGTCCGGAGCCTGTGCTCCGCAACGGGAGAGGCCACAACAGTGAGAGGCCCGCGTACCGCAAAAAAAAAAAAAAAAAAAAAAAAAAAGCACTTCATATTGTGCACTAAAAAAACACAAGGCGAACATCTTAAAGACATTTTCTTACATAATTCTTCCCTCTGACAACGAAATGCAAGGACCATAGCTCAACTTTTAGTTCTGAATTAGTATAAGTAAGACAGATTCTTACCGTGATCTTCTGAAGAGACTGGTGACCTAAAATGAGATAATAAGCATGATAAATCTTTTGTAAGTGACACAGATAATTATAGGTACAACAATGATCAAGAATAAGCTCATAGAAATTACACCCCCAAAATTCAGTTAAATAGAAATTCAGTATAGTAGTAGATGGTGCAATTGATGTGTTGGTTGTATGGTATATTCCAATTAATAACTCCCAAAGCTTACCTGGATTGGTTGAGTGGTAGATGTTATTAAAATAGTCTGTTAGCATGGTGTCATAAGACTGAAACAAACTTAAACTCTCTGGATTTATCACACCCAATAAAAGAACTCACAGAAATGTGGTGATGGATGAAATCCTGTGAGGTCACTAGTGCTGAAGGCCAGGCCTCCATAGAAAATACCAGGGATGTAAATAAGCACTAGATTAAGTGTCTGTACGTAAAAAAGAAATCTACTTGGACAATAAAAAATGAGACAGAAGTAAGAGAAATGGCATGTGCCCTTATCAATACTGCTTTTCGCTTCCACTCACTGTGGAATTTAATGTTTCAGTGAGTATGACGTAGACCCTCTACGTGTTGGCCTTATGTCTCTAAACCTGTGAGAGTCAGGATGAGGCAGGAGGGCAGCCATTGGGATCCCACAGAACTTCTACAAAGTGATAACTTCTGCATATCATTTGAGGCTCAGGTCTAATTACAATATTAAGATACCAATGGATCATCATATCAACCCCTTTCACAATAATGACCTTCTTTTCTTTCTCGGCTATTAACTGAGTTACTTTGAGCTATTCAGACACAACTTTGTTGATGAATTCCCCTCAAGTTTGAAAGATACAGTCTTGACTACTGACTCATGCTTTTCTTGGGAGAAAGAGATGCATAATACTGCATTCAGAGGTGTTAGAATTTTGAAGGGAGAGGCAAGAAACCAGGAGGGAGGGGTCCTCTCCTCTAAATGATGGGCCTGCTGGAGCCCATAGCAGAGAGATGACCAAAGGCAAATGCATGAGTTTGGTAGTAAAGCTACCAAACTTTATATAACTAATATTCATACGTAGTCATAATATAACTAATATTTATGTGACACGATGACAAACGTTGGGGCAAGAATGATTCAGTGGGTGCAGGGTGGTTGAAGGATGATTCTAGCTACTTTGGGATGCCCGATACCACTTTACTTTATCTACTGATCAGAAATATTTTTGTCCATTATGTGAACAAACAGTACAGTATAAAGACACAGGAATAATGGTGAGACAGCCTTGAACTTCCATTGGGTGGCGAAGTGAAATCATTTCAACCTTATAGGTCTCTTCAAGTAGACTTCTGTGTGTGAAAACTACAGAGTGTCCCCAGATCTGGTGGAGAGAAAACTGGCATCTGAGTGGTGGACACAGGAGCAGAGGGAGAGAACCTGACATAATACTAAGTCATCACTGAGGTGTTGGCTGCTTGAGAAACACTGCTGGGCCTCCTCAGGTGGAGCTGATCTATCCTCTCCCTGGAGTCCCCCTATTTCACACTTTCACACACCAGCCTTCCCAATAGGTTGTGAGCTTCTTGGAAACTAGGACCATGTCTTACTTAGAACATAGTGGGTCCCGGATTAAAATGTATTAAATTGCATTAATTTCAGCACCACACACTAGAGTTCGGACTCAGACACACTCTGGAGCTCCTCAGAAATCACCACGTCACCTTAAAACCACCTTTGAGTTTGCCAGCATCTAGGTCAGCTGTGAGGGAAGGGTCTAGGGAATGACCTGAAGCTCCAAATTAGTGACAGCGTGGGCACTCTCAGAGCCAAAAGACATCCTGTGCCCCCTGCAACAGAGATGACCACCATCAAACAAAGGGGCAGAGGGAGCTGAACAGAGGTGCAATGGGATTGACATACACACACGACTACATTTAAGATAGATAACCAACAAGGACCTACTGTACAGCACAGGGAACTCAATATTCTGTAATAACCTAAATGGGAAAAGAATTTGAAAAGAACAGACACATGTATAGGTATAAATGGATCACTTTGCCGGACACCTGAAACTAAGACAACATTGTTTATCAACTCTACTCAAATATAAAAGAAAAAAAAGAAATTAGAGAATTTTTTAAGTTGCAGAGGGCATGAAAAAAGAGTCAGCAACAAGGAAACATCGTCACTCCTGGTGTTTTCTGACAGGACGGAAGCAAAGCATGTCTTGGATGTTTTGCAATTAATTTCTCACAGAGCTATAGGAATAAAGGAAAATCCATACCAATGGACCACTAAATGTCTCAGGTGGAAGGCCAGTGAGGGTTTTTGCTGCCTCTCTGTAAAAGCAAAGCACTAATATTAAATCTGAAAAATTCCAGATGGCTCTTGAGAGCCCCAAGGGGATGCCTTCTGCAGTATGTCCAGGCAGTGGGGAAGAACTATTGATTTCAGACTGTTTTCTAAGGATTAGTCATGTTGAGTTTCTGTGCTGAATGTCTCCCACACGCCTGGGTTTGTGGAATTTTAAGACATATGGAGTATTTCAATCCTCACTCAGTATTTCACCTTTCACTGGAGCGAGTCACTAAATTATTCCACTGAGACATGCACATCATCCATTATTGCTGGCAATGGGCATAAAAAGTTTTCTGGAACTTAGCTCAGGAGAGAAGAAATATCATGAAATCAGCAGTATAAGTTATTTTTACAACAGAGAGGTTGAATCCCTGGAAGAGATAATGTTCCTTAACCTGACAACAAAGGAAGGAAAGAAAGCTCACTGCTTATTCCTCCCACTGCACCTGAAAGACTTGTGGCTTTGTCCCAGCCTGTTCATTTCTCCTCCACATACACTTTATCTTGGAGAACCTATCTGCTCTCACAATGCAGACTATTACTTCACTAGCGCTCAAATAGCTCCAGGATTTAGAGTTTTCCTCCTCACTTCTTTCCTCATCCCTAGTCTTTTATTATGGGCTACAGGATATTTATACTTGATTTTGCTTTGTTTTATTGATTTTGGTATTGTTTTACATTTTTATTTACATTCATTCAAATTCAGCAAAGACACGAAAACAAAAACTCAAGACCCGCATTTAAAAATCTATCTCCTATTTTATTGACCCTGAATAATTATTATTCAGATTTGAATCTTTCCCTTTATGTTGATTCAAACCTGAATAATAATTATTACTTGAGACCCTTTTAAGTACCAGGCACCGTGCCAAGTGATGTGGATCAAAAAACAAACAAGATATCAATTTCAAGGAACTCATAATCTAGTGAATGAGGAAAATATGTAAACAAGTGATTATAGTATAATGAAAAAATGCAATAATCAAAACGTGTATGAGTAAAGGGGTAGCACAGAAGAGAGGGAGACCAATTCTCTTCCAAAAAAAGTAAAAGGTGGCTTCAAAAAGCAAGAACCATCTGAGCTGGGCTTTGAAGGATAAGTAGAAGCCTATTAAGTATGAAAAAAGAACTCCAGGTGGTGGTAACAGGCACATGAAATAGGGGTAGAGATAGGAAATTTCATAACATGTTATCAGATATACAAGCAACTCAGTGTTGCTCAAATGTAAAGGAGTCATAAACATCAGGACCAAAGAAAGAGGCGGGAGGGGCATTTCATGTAGGAGCTGAAGGACCAGTTTGAAGTGCTTGTTATTTACCTTCTAAGCTACACAGAGCAAAGTTCTGAAGCAGAGAAGTCACACATTCTCACCTGTGCTTTTGCTCGGGCAGCTGTAGCGAGCAGACTACAAAACAGCAAGAATAAAGGCAGAAGACAAGCTACAGACCAGTATCGCAAAACTGCCCCGTTAGTATCTCCGCTCTTCAATCCTTTTTGAAATTCATGGAAAATAACAGGGAGAATAAGAAACAGAAAAGGAAGTATCATCTTTGGCTAAACTAGAAGATGTCCCTAAACTGAAATTATTATATATGAAGAAGAGCAGCGAAAGTATAGTAAAATTGGACCAAGTTTCAGGGAGACAGAGTGTTTCAACCTTAACTGAGGAGACATGAGCTACATCACGGACCACAAAACCTATGGCAGAAAGCCCTCCGCTCTGAGCCATTCAGTAGCAGAATCAAACCCTGGAGGAGAGAGCTGCTAAGAAAGAGTCTGAAGACAAAAGATTCAAAGTCAAGCTTCCGGAAGCACACCAACCCACTATCCCTAATTATCCATCCAAACTAGCAGTTCCAAAAAGAACTCACCCAATACAAATATGAGTAATGAACAAAAAGGAACCATCATGACATCTACACAAAAACACCCAGAGAAGAGAGCAGGACAAGGGTCTTCCGAAAAACAAAACTCAGGCTGAGAACATCCTAAAAAGATGATGGCACAAAGCAGGTAAAAACTGTTAACAGGGGGCTTCCCTGGTGGCGCAGTGGTTGAGAGTCCGCCTGCCGATGCAGGGGATGTGGGTTCGTGCCCCGGTCCGGGAAGATCCCACATGCCGCGGAGCGGCTGGGCCTGTGAGCCATGGCCGCTGAGCCTGCGCGTGCGGAGCCTGTGCTCCACAAGGGGAGAGGCCACGACAGTGAGAGGCCCGTGTACCACAAAAAACAAAACAAAACAAAACTGTTAACAAATCTCCATGAAATGGATAAATGGAATAAGGAAAGGAAGGGAGGAAGGAAGAAAACAAGGGAGGGAAACAGAGTCTCTGTGAACAGAAACTTAAAGAAGAAACACAACGGTCAAAAAAATAGCTAAAAGACTACAGCGGAGGAAAACAGCAAAGGTTTGCCCAGATCTCTGAACTATTAAGTTATAGAAAAAGCCGCGGGCTTTCCCACAGTGTCACCACTGCAGTGGGAAAAAAGGGATTAAGGGGAAGTGAGTAACAATTAAAACTATATTAAGTAAGAATCCATTCACTTATTCATCACTTCAAATATCTGCTTTGTGGAAGTGTTTTGCTTTTTAACCACTTTGATTTACTTTTCCATAATTTTAATTGGAACACTTGCTAGTGAAAGTCCCCTTCCCAATGTTAACCCTGCTTAATTGAATATCCATACTTTTCTTTCCTTTTAAATGAAGGCAAGACTTCCCCAGCTAGGGTACACATGGGAACTGGAAAATAAGGGAAGCCTCAGGAAAATAAGACACCATTTTTAGATGGGGAATTATAAAATTTAACTGGTAAAATATTATTTTTATGCTGAAACAGGCACAGCCATATTATGGATCCCAAAGCAAAAGTTGCTTGAATTCTTAAAGCAATAAAGTTAAAAAAAAAAAAAATCTGTGTTTGAGACAGTCAGCTTCAGGAATGTCTCCAAGGTCCCCAAGGGGATGAGTTTGTTCTCCTCTGTTGCCAAGGAAAAGACAAGAAAATACGAAATTATCCACTTAAATACAGCTATAACATCCTGGAATGAATTATTTTATAAGATTAATGTACGCAGATATCAAGAATCTGAGGGAATGAGACATAGAGTACATATCAGCTGTGGCTGCTGTACTGGACAGCACTGCTTCTAGACCCTGTCATCACTAAGACACAAGGAATGTCTAAGAAACACAAAAACGGTTGTGTAGATTGCCTTCCATCAGCATGTTTCCCTTCAAACCCTCTAATCTTTCCAGTAGATCAATCACAAGGCTGAAGGACACTGAAAAATGTGCCCAGTGTTCTACCAGCAATGTCATAACAATAAGATCACAAGAGTGTCCTAGTTAGGATAGTGAAAGTCTTTAAGAAATATTGCACTACTTGCGATGTTTTACTGTTTTCAATCAATAAACCTAGAACGGAGATGATGGGCATCATGACTAGTTCAGCCTTTATGAGGTGGAGAAATGCTTTGCAATACATTTTAGATACGGGCGTTTTCTTGGCAGCCTCCATGAAGTCTCCAAGCTCTTCCCAACACAATACCTTCTTTAAAAAAATTAATTTTTATTGGAGTACAATGTTGTGTTAGTTTTTACTGTAGAGCACATTGAATCAGCTATACGTATACATATATCCCCTCTTTTTTGGATTTCCTTCACATTGAGGTCACCACAGAGCACTGAGTAGAGTTCCCTGAGCTCTACAGTAGGTTCTCATTAGTATCTATTTTATACATAGTATCAATAGTGTATCTATGTCAATCCCCGTCTCCCAATTCATCCCACCCACCCCTTTCCCCCGTGGTGTCCATACATTTGTTCTCTACATCTGTGTCTCTATTTCTCTATTTCTGTCTTGCAAACCAGTTCATCTGTACCATTTTTCTAGATTCCACATACATGCGTTAATATACGATATTTGTTTTTCTCCCTCTGACTTACTTCACTCTGTATGACAGTCTCTAGGTCCATCCACATCTCTCTTTTTTTATTTGAGTAATACTGTCCTGACTCCACTTTTCTTAAGCCTCTATAAAATATATATATATTTTTTCATCTCATGGCTTTAATTCAATAGCATCCATGGCTTTCCTACTTGGCCCTTCCTTGGACTATCTGTATAATTCCCTCCCTTGGAGAGAGAGAGGTCAATAGACTATCCATTTTACATATTCTTTCCTAAAAATAGATTAGATGAATACTGGGGACCCACCTATATGGGTCTGTTACTTTTTGGAGAGAATCACCCACAAATGAATGTTAATCTCTTTCCCCAGTGTCCCCAACACATATACCCTCCACTGAGATTTTCTAAACCACCTCCTGGTGGGGAGTTGGCAACCAAAGGGGCCACCACATAGAAGTGAGCTTGGAATAAAAATATAGGACAGGTGTAAGAGGCATCTGAATAGGCACAAAAGCAGAGATTCATATTCTGAAAATACTTAGCCACGGATTATTTCTATAAGACTGTGGATGGGGGAGGGAGCTCGGAGATATTCATACCAACCCACAGGCCTGGCTGGAGGAACCAAGGCCCTTCATTTCCTGGTTAATATCATGCAATTAAAAGAGAAAACGCAGGAGGAATGGCAGGGTGGTCTAGAAGCTGTGCTACCTCTAGACTCCGCCCGGCACACTGCAAATAAACCATCCTCAGCTGCGCAGTCCTCGTGAACAAGGCAGTCCATAACCACACACTGAAAGCAACTCTCTCTACATATATATCACCAATTTTCCTTGTCATGCCTAACATTCCTCTTTACCCTCTAGTTGTTTTTCTTGTTTGTTTGGCTTTTTTGTGGTACGCAGGCCTCTCACTGTTGTGGCCTCTCCCGTTGTGGAGCACAGGCTCTGGATGCACAGGCTCAGTGGCCATGGCTCACGGGCCCAGCCGCTCCACAGCATGTGGGATCCTCCCGGACCGGGGCACGAACCCGTGTCCCCTGCATCGGCAGGCGGACTCTCAACCACTGCGCCACCAGGGAAGCCCTACCCTCTAGTTTTTAGGATGAGGACCACATCAAAAACACTACTTTCTATAAGCACAGGGTGGATCATCCAACGTACTCAGGAAGAGAAAGAGAAGTATCTGGTTTCTAGCTTTATATCAACTCTGAATGTTGTTTCCCTCTCTCCTTTGTCATTCTACTTTCATTTCTTCTTCCCTCTCCTGACCACAGCCCTGAAAGTTCCCTGGGCTCATCTCATCCACCCTTCTTACACTTTGGTGAAAGCCAGTATCTCTGTACACACAGCCTCCCATCATGTGCTGATGCACCTGCTCCTACTGAAGAAAATCAAGAACATTCAGGCCTGGGCAAAGTTCCCCAGGTTGGACTCTGTTTCCTGCCTGGACCATTATTTCTAGTTGTCTGTTAACAAACTCTTGAGTGATGTCTCAACTGGAAACTGATTTCCCAGCTGGACATCCCTTCCAGGCACATTTCAAGGGTCCACACACCACTGCTGAAGAAACACCATCTTTGTTTTGCTTCTGTTTTACCTTGAACGGATGAAGCTACAGAAATTCAATTTATGTCCTGAAACTGCTGATGGACAAAGAACTTTCATTTAAGTCAAGCCAGCCAAGGGATGATTTAACATGGTCTCAAAGCATGGCTGTAGGTAATCATCTCTGGGCAACAGGCTTCTCCCTTGAGCTTCCCTCGAGGATATGCATTGCCTAAGGACTGCTATGCCCAACCTATGACATCATTTTGAGGGCTTGAGGGAGCAACAGTGAGATCATAGATCTAGCTGACATCTTCACCACCATCATCACTCCAGGCCCTAAGCATCTCTAACTAGATAAAACAGAACCAGAAATCCCTTAGCACTGAGAACCTCCATCAACTATACAATCCTCTCTGTTTGCTTTTCCTCCCTCTATTATGAATATTGCTATTAAGACAACAAACAAAGCACATACAGTAAGAGAGCAGGCGAGAATGAGAGCAAAAGAGATGAAAGGTACAGCAACCACACAAAGTGGCATTGAAATGAGAGAAAGACAAACACATTCTCTATTCAAGTGGTCACAAACCCATTCAGGGATTGCCAAACAGCCTCAAAGGTAACATTCACCACCAACAGAAGGGAGGGTTGTGGAAAGAGGAAAGAGAGACATGGGCATTTGTATGGAGGTAGGGAAATAAGTTCCAGAACTCAAATAATAGAGGCTGCTTGGGGAGTTCTTCATTTGATGTAAATTTCCTCTAATTCTGTTCATGCTCATAATTTCCTATTAAGACTCTCCTATCCAAATATACACCCGATGATCCCAACGTGAGCTGTACTTGAAATATCCTTTTTAATAAGTTCCTGTGTTTAGTTATATTTGGTGTTTTGCAGACAGCACTGTTTTACCACTAGCCTGTACGATCCAATTTCTTCTGTACACCCTCCTTAATCAGTCTGCGGAGTGAGGAAGAAACTCCTAACGCCCTTTGAGCTTGAAATTTTACTGCCACCTACTATTCATCCCTAAGAACTGCAACAAAATGAGGGGAAGGAGTTTCTTTGAAATGCATGGTTAGAGATGAGGAGAAACGGACAAAAGTGGGAGTCGGCTACAAGAAGAAAGAGATTTTTTAAAAAGATAGATGACCTGGAAGAACCTAATACAGACCAAGTTCATTAAACATGAAAAACTGACCATCACACTTTTTATTATGTAAAATATGAACACTCCGGGGAAATATTTTAACCGTTTGAAGATGTAAAAACAACAAAAAAAATTGTGCATCAGACATTGTACAATCATGCAGAAAAGACACAGATGTGATAGTTCATATTACAAATCGGTCTTTGCAATATAGTTGCCTGCCTAATTTCTAAAAAGGGATTAAAGGAATAGAAAAGGCATGTTATTCTAAAATCTGATCAAGGAAGATATACCTGCAGAGACCTGGTGGGGAGTATCAGCAGGGAATATCTTTTAGAAAGGGCTGCCGGCTTTAGGCTAATGACTCTGGGAGCACTGGCCAACAACTGCCGTTGAGACGCAATCCATCTGGAGTTTTGTAAGTGTGGACTTTTTTTTTTAAAGCATAAGTTGAAACAGGAAGCTCTAAATTGTGAGGGCAAATCACATGAGTGCCACGTTCGGTATTAACACAAGAAACTTATACAAAATACCATCTCACATATCACATGATTCAGGATAGGCAATATCTACCTTGTGGAGCCAAGGCAACTGAGCAAGGGCTTACCTGCAGTTAATTACTTTTATGAAATGCAATACGGATTTTTGAATCCAGCATTGGAAAATGGAAGAAAAAACAGGCGGATGTGGGAGCTGCTTTGGCACTTCTCCTGAAGATAACTAAAATATATTCCAGAGGTTTTCCTATCAAAATCTCCTCCCACCTAACCCACTTCTCAGAAGAGGGAATTCATGTTCAAAACACTGGCATGGGAAACAAAATCTCAAAAAAAGTCTCTCTCTCTGCCCAACTCTTCTGTGTCCAAGGAAGGTGCAGTTTCTAAGTGATATATTATAAACAACCCAAAACAGGAAAGGAGCTCTAAGAGAAAACGGTCAATTGATGCAAATAAGTCTGGTCCAAGAAGTGAAAATGGGCTCCACAGACTCCTTGAGAACAACTCAGTTAATCCAATGTTTGAATATTAAGCACCCCTACACGCTTAACCTGTGGCTGATACTGAACTTAGAACATTCGCACTTAGAAATCTCCCACTTTCAAGGAGATTCCAAGGGGGCTATTGGGTGAGGCTACCATTAAAGAGAGCACTGGAGAAAGTCGTAAAGTAATGTCTGTTGTTGTAGTTGCTCTTATGCTTGGTGATCAGCTCAAGAGCCAGAAAAGTTAGGAAAAGGGAAAACGTGGTCCCCATTTCCCTGAATTCCAAGCGAGTAGCTTCTCTACATTGTAGAGCTATTCCTTACCCTAGTCTCTTCGGGGTTGTGGGCTCACAGGTCCCCAGAGGTTTCCGAGAGAAGTTCCACTCTGTACAACCTCCCATTTCCAAGAGCGATAAATGCACCCCCTTCACCTCCCTGACCCCACTCCTGAGCACACCAGGCGATAACTGGTCAATATCTCTCCAACCTGAGACTCACAGGCAAATACTTTTGGAAGGATTTCACATAATTATCCTTCACCCTTTAAATCAATTTAATCAAATGATTCACACTGAGACCGACACACTGAGAAAACAAGAGGTTTGGTGGGAGTTTGAGAAAGAAGCAAAAGGATGGACGGGTTATTTTGGAGGTGAGTGGTTAGAGAGGCTGTCAGGAGACAGCTGACACCTTGAAACAGACCTCCGAACACTGAATGCACTGGGCTCTGAGGAAGTGGGGCGAATGGGACGAGGAACAGAGGGGCAGGACACAGAGGCTCACTTGCTGTCCCCAGCGCTGTCTCACTGGTGTTCCCTGAAGGCCCGGTCCTCTCTGCAGAGGTCGGGAGGTGGGAAAGACGGAGCCAGGAGCGAGCTGATTTCTCAGTGACCTTCCGAGGAGATGAGGGCAGCCTTTGAAGGGTTAGTCCCAGGACCAGTGTTGGAGAGAGGACTGACATGCAGAAATATTTCATGTCACAGGTAGATGCACCAAAGTCATATTTAGGAGAAACTACAGCCTCTTCTCTGATTGTTAGAGCGAGAAACAAATATTTAGCTCAGATCCTGACGGGCACCCTTATAAAATGGCAATCTGTGGGAAAGAGAAGTTGCCTCCCACCTTCCCTTCCATTGCCAAAACCTGCCGTGGAAGCCCAGTGATGGGGCATGTGTCGAGGACCATGGTCCACAGGGTGGCATCCTCTAAAAGTGACATGACAGGACACTTAACTTTGCATATTTGCCCCCTCTTGGAAAGGAAGGAGAATCATTGTTGGAGCCCTCAGAAGCTGTGGGCACTTTCCTGATGGCAGGGACATTTGCCAGCATTCCCAGGGGATGGTTCTTATCACTCTTGAAATTTTAATCCTGTTGTTTAAAAAAACTGGGCCCTTAAGGAGAGGCGTGGCCTCATTTTGTAGAACTAACATTCCCTGCATCTACGCCAACATTTTCTAGCTTGAATCCCGTCCAACATACCCTACAACCCTATTTTCCAAACTGATGAGATTTCAATGTCAAGTCCTCAAGGAAGATCCAGCCACTGTTTCAAGGAAGAGAGGACTGACCGTGCAAAAATGGGTTGTACTGTGACCCTGCAGCAGCACAGGGCTGCTCCCAGGGGACACAAGACAGAGGAATAAGAGGGGCTCTCTTGTGTGTCCAAGCCTCCACTTGTAGCACAGCCACTGAAAACAAAACAAAAAAATTCCCGTTCCTATACTGGCATAACAATATTCACTCTAACTTCCCCAGTGCAGAGGGAGATGGAGTTATTTTCCCCATTTTAGAATGGTGCTTAAGTGATTTTGTTACAAAAGACTCCTGTTACTTCTGACCTGCTTTCCTTAATGCTCTAAGGCAGAGCGTGTTGTTGGAAGGAAATAGAAATCTCTTCTGTTTTGTTTTTAAAGAAGACTCAATAATTTCCTAAGAGGCCCTTTCCACTGCTCTCTACCTATTAGGAAACTCAGGAAAAGTGCTTTTCTACACAAATTGCCTCCATACTTCCTAATGCTCTGGCTTTGCCTTGTCTCCTTTAGTTGGAAATCTGAGAATTCTGTTCCATCCACAAAATTTTGATGGTTTATGGTTCCCCACATACCAAGTTTCTTCCCCTCCATCCAAAGAACATCCAAAACCTCTTCAAGAACTAAACTTCACTAACACAATCAAAATAATCCAGAGATACATGGGAGACACGCTAACATCTCACTGCATAGGCTTCTAGAAACAATTTTTCCTCCCTCCTCCCCTCCCCCCACCACTGTGCTCATCAACAGGGCACCTACAACTGCTAATACCCACCAGAGTTACCTTTTACTTGCTCACTTGTAAAATAGCAAGGGTTCCCTGAGTCAGGGATTCAGTGCAGCTTTATTATTTTAATATGTTAATTCCCTGGATCAAATTGAAGAGCAATTATAGAAAGAACAGAGCAAAATTTCTTATTAATTATTTTGCCCACGTAAAGGGACATAGTATCATTATGTGCTTGGCTAGAGAGGACAATGACTGGAGGTAAGTTAGGGAAAAAAAGAAGAAAGGAAGATACATGTCAGCTAAATGGCAGTTTTTCCAGCTTGAGTGATTAGCCAGGGAGAGCAAGGTCCCTTCAGTCATGCAAGGGACCGTCTCTATCCTGAGAGCACTGATTTCATCTCTACGATATATTCCAGCAAAACCTGTTTCCCACTAAGAGGATTAATTTTCTCCGTCTTATCTGATTGTGATGCTCGAAGGATATTTCCACAACCAAAATCACGGCCCAATAGTCTGTCTTCCTGTTGAGAACCTGGAGCTTCGACAATAAGCGCAATTAACCTTTTTTTTTTTAGAGTCAGGCCATCACCTAACGTTCCAAGAAGAAGCTGGGCGAAGGAAATAGCTGGAGACAAGAGAGGCATGAAGCTATTACTCCTATGTTCAGTCCAGAACTTCTGAGTTTTGGGAAGAGGTGAATTTCAGGGCTATCTTCTTGACAGGATGGTTCAGAATTATAGATTACACTAAAAAAGGCCAATTTTTCAGTTTAAAATATTGTTAGGTGTTTTGAATATCCCTAAGTAACTTGCCAGGTTGTACAAACATCCTTAAATACACATTAGGTAGAGTGATGTGCAACTGTCATGGAGTATTGAATTATTTGAGAGGTATTTCTGGTGATATAATGATGAAAAGCAGATACCTGTTCATGGGCAAAAGTTGAAGAAAATAAGCATAGAGCCCTTAAAAAGCCTCTTTTTTTCTTAGTGGCTTGTGTTTTCATTAATTCTTTAAATATTCATCCTTTTCATATAAAAATAAAAAAGTAAAATCTGGAGAAAGCAGCAAATTCTCTTTCCTCTTGTTTCCAGAACACTCTATGCATATATCCATTATAGCACTTATCAGAGGGAACTATAATAATTGGTTTATTATTTCCCCTCTGAATATAAGTTCTTCAAAGACAGTAATTTCTCATTTAGTTTTACATCGTCAATGCCTAGGTATATGTATTGCTTCTACCTAGAAGGTGCGGAATACATATTTTCTCAATAAATTAATGACTAAATGAATGGCTCAACCCATTTCTTAGATTCTAGTGAAGTCATAAATCAGACCAGATACATTATAGTTCAATTCTTTTATAACTCTGTCTCTTGTTAGAGAGAGAAATGCTCCACTGATCATAAAAATCCATCAACCCTGCTTAAGCTAAGCAGGTAACAGATATCTGAGTATACAGGTGTCTGGATTGAATGTCTGCCTTTGGTGGTTCCCTACACTGTCTCCCCAGTGTCTTAATTCAGTGGCAAGATCTTTTATTTTTACCTGTGTGACCTTCACCTTAGCTCTTCTAGGCTCAGGACTTGGAGATACTAAGAACATGTGCATTTTTTCCTTTTCTTTTTCTTCTGGGGGTTTTGCACAAACCACAAAACACAAGAACTAGAAAAGATTATTTTTATTCATAAACTAAACAATACCTTGCAGTCCCTTTACCTGTTTTCCCTTAACCCAGAGGTTCAGAGGTAAGTCTGTCCTTTCCTCAAAGAGGACTTGAAAAGAATATACTAGAGTTTTCACTCAGTGCCTATTTTTTTTTTTATCTCATAGATCATGAAGTTGGGAAAACTCTTCCTTTGGAATCAGATTCTGTCTGCTAAAATTTTAGTTAATTACTTCCTTATGAATCTCCTGCCCAAATGAAATATAGTCCTGTTATGAATTGTGATGGTTCAATTAATGATGAGAGCGAATGTGTTTCCAGAAACATGTTATTTTAGTAGCACTTTCTTAGACACTGAAAACCTTTAAAGACAAATTCCTTATGGTCCTAGCAGTAACAGTGTGAGTCAACTACTTCTCTCCAATTTATTTCAAAATTTTTTTTTTTTTTTTTTTTTTTTTTTTTTTTTTTTTTTTTTTTTTGTGGTATGCGGGCCTCTCACTGTTGTGGCCTCTCCCGTTGCGGAGCACAGGCTCCGGATGCGCAGGCTCAGCAGCCATGGCTCACGGGCCCAGCCGCTCCGCGGCATATGGGATCCTCCCAGACCGGGGCACGAACCCGTATCCCCTGCATCGGCAGGCGGACTCTCAACCACTGCGCCACCAGGGAGGCCCCAAAATTTTTTCTTAAAGATTGTTTCTGGGGCTTCCCTGGTGGCACAGTGGTTAAGAATCTGCCTGCCAATGCAGGGCACATGGGTTCAAGCCCTGGTCCGGGAAGATCCCACATGCCGCGGAGCATCTAAGCCCATGTGCCACAACTACTGAGCCTGCGCTCTAGAGCCTCCGAGCCACAACTGCTGAGCTTGCATGCCACAACTACTGAAGCCCATGTGCCTAGAGCCTGTGCTCTGCAACAAGAGAAGCCACTGCAATGAGAAGCCCCTGCACTACAACGAAGAATAGCCCCGCTCACCGCAACTAGAGAAAGCCCGTGCGCAGCAACAAAGACCCAATGCAGTCAAAAATAAATAAATAAATTTATTTAAAAAAAATATTGTTTTTATTGTGTTCATAGGATTTGAAGATCCTATATGTGTTGTATATCCTTCTTTGGAATTGTAGTCTCCCCTAGAGGACCTGTGTATAAGTAGACAGTACACACAGACACATACACACACACAGACATGGAATAGCTACATATATTAGAATCAGGCCATCACCTAAAGTTCCAAAAAAGAAACTGGGTAAAGGAAATAGGTGAAGACAAGGGAAAAATGAAGCTATTACAGATACATACATAATATATATATATATATTATACATATGTATGTATGTATCCATGAGTTCCAAATCCTGAGTCAACCAATCACGGATCGTGTACTAAGTTTATGATCCACAGTTGGTTGAATTTGCAGATGTGGATCTGCTAATACAAAGGTCTGACTATGGGACTCGAGCATCCATTGATTTTGGTCCTGGAACCGATTCCCCACAGATACCAAGGGATGACTCTATAAATCTTTCTTTAAAACTTGTAACGTATCTAAATGGAATTTTAATGTAAATGTAACCAGTGCCAGTAATAACAGAAATCTACTTCATTCTGTTTGTTCATTCTGTCTGCTCTCCCTGAAGTAGGAGGGAGGCTGATGAATCTTAGAAGCTGAAGTTAAAACTATGAGAAAACCCTGAGGAGCCCTGCTGCCCTCTCCGGGGGACTGGGGGGGTAGGTTGGGTCAGCTAGAGTTTAGAGGGGAAAGGTCTCTTGAGCAGATGCTGACTGGGTGCCATGGAGGAAGAATGAGCTGGGAAAGCACTGGAGTTGCATTCCTTTCTATCTCCTGTATTTTAAAATTAACCTTCTCAGAATTGTCTCTTATTTACCTTTTGAAAGAACCAATTTTAAAAAATTTTATTCTCGGTTAATCATTTATTTTGTCTGTTTTATTCCCCTTGTCATTGATTTCTATCTTTATTATTTCTCTTCACTCTTGTTTCTTTGTTCTCTACTCTGAGTCTTTTTCCAGTTTATCAAATTGAATGCTTTATTTGTATGGAATCATTTTTCTCTTGATAAATGATTTAGAGTCATAAATCATTCTGTGAATACCACTTCTGTTATTTCCTGCAAATTCTGATAAACAGTATTTTCAGTTCTAAGAATTTAAAATTTCCCTTTTGATTTTTTTATAGAATTATTTAGCCTGGTGAACAAGATGTTAAAATTGAACTTTTACTATCTCCAAGTTGCCTGGGGCTTTAAGGCTGAAAGCAATAGATGCCAGTTGTACCTAGAATATTACAATAATTCTTCAGGTCCCTTCACATACTGATTCTTAAATATTCCTAATGGGAAAGTAAATTGTGCAACATGGACCAAAGTTGAAACTGTATAGGAACTTCCCTGGTGGTCTGGTGGTAAAGAATCCACCTTCTTGGGACTTCCCATTGGCAGTGGTTAAGAATCCACCTGCCAGTGCAGGGGACACGGGTTCGAGCCCTGGTCCAGGAAGATCCTACATGCCCCAGAGCAACTAAGCCCGTGAGCCACAACTACTGAGCCTGCGCTCTAGAGCCCACGAGACACAACTACTGAGCCCTTGCACCACAACTACTGAAGCCCGCGTGCCTAGAGCCCATGCTCCGCAACAAGAGAAGCCACCACAATGAGAAGCCTGCACACCAAAATGAAGAGTAGCCCCTGTTCGCTGCAATTAGAGAAAGCCCACGCACAGCAACGAAGACCCAATGCAGCCAAACATAAATAAATAAATAAATTTATTAAAAAAAAAAAAAGATTCCACCTTCCAATGCAGAGGACATGGGTTGGATCCCTGGTTGGGGAACTAAGATCCCACATGCCACAGGGCAACTGAGCCCGCACCACAACCACTGAGCTTGTGTGCCTCAACTAGAGCCCACGTGCCACAAAACTACAAAGCACATGTGCTCTGAAACCCATGCACCACAACTACAGAGAGAGAAAACCCACATGCCACAACTAGAGAGAAGCCTGCATGCCACAACTACAGGGCCCACGCGCCCTGGAGCCCGCGGCGCCACAACTAGAGAGAAGCCCATGCACCTCAATGAAGAACCCGGGCACAGCAACAAAAATAGATCCCACGACCTCAACGAAGATCCTGCAGCCGCAACTAGGACCCGACGCAGCCAAAAATAAATAAATAAATAAAAATTTAAAAGAAATGTTGAAACTGTATATACACCCTACGATACAGGTGGACACACGGAAAATGTTCACTGTGTTTTTAAATAATAAAATATTAGAAATCAATATCTAAATGGAGGAATAAGTCATGGCATATTTGTATAACACAATATTCTATACCAAATTAAATGACTTAAAATCTACATATATCAGTGTAACCGAGGAGGACTCTATGAGGCCGTCCCAGGACAGACCCCTCCCCCACATCTTCTGCTGTAGCTTCCTCTCTGAAGTACCTAGATAATAGTATCTGATGCATATTTCCAGACTTTTTCAGATGTTAAAACCACCACCAAATGGAAGAAACTAACTACTTGATGATCATGAGCTAGTAGCCCCACAGACTTTCTGGTGCCTAAGAATTGGTCACCATCAACCAATCAGAGATTGTGCACAAGCTGATCACATACCCTGAGACCCTCTCTCCTCCTTGCCTTGAAAAATGCTTTGCTGAAACCCTTCGGGGAGTTTGGGTCTTTTGGGCATAAGCCACCAATTCTCCTTGCTTGGCCCTGCAATAAACTTTTCTCTGCTCCAAACTCTTATGTTTCAGTTGTTTGGCCTTACTGTGCATTGGGCACACAAACTTGCATTCCGTAACATCGATATGAATGAATTTTAAACATTTGATGTTGCATGAAGTGGCAAGTTCTAAAAGTGTTGCACTGTTCAATACAGGTGATGAAAAGTAAAAAGATAACACAAAACAAAAAACCCCATAAAACAATATATATTTTTATGCTACTGTATGTTGCTATGGATAGAAAGATTTAATGCAAGTAATAACATAAAACAATAACATGATATTTCAGTGTTGTTGGCACATAAGCATTTTTCATATAAAGTTTGAGCTTATTTAGATTGGGGCATATTAACACATATTTAATAATGTTTAAATAAAAGCCTATCTTTATTTTTTGTTTCAATCTCTTTTTTTTTAAAGAAAAAAATGCTTTCAATTAGTTCTCAACCATATTTACTTGTGGGTAAATTTGCAGCTGTACATATTTAATGTGCATATGTAGTCTTCCTATATTGTAGAACTTTTCACCTTACAAATGCTTATAAAGATAGATATCAAAGTAAATCTTTCTTGGGCCCTGGGACTCTGGGCACCCTGCCTTTGCACTGGCCCTTCAGGAAAACAGTGCAGTATGGTAGAGTCAGAAGTCAAGCAGACCTCACTCAAACCCCACTTCACATACTTGTTATCTTGGGTGACCTAAGATGAATATTTTAAACTCTATGAGCTTCAGTTCATTCATCTGTTAAGCAATGTGAGATTTAAAAGTTGTTGAAAGAATTAAGGATAATTTAACCACAGTGCAAAGCACGTAGCAAGTATCAATACTAGCTATTACTGACCTTATTATACATTACATATCTGTATAAAATATATATTATTACATAATTCCATTGTTCTATAACTGCAATTATACTTATGTGTATCAAAGATGCTCTCTGAAGTAATAAATAAAGAGATGTTCTTCCTAAAGGAATTAATGAACACACATACACAAAAATTTTCAGAATTAATAGACAAATTGGGTAAGGTAAAGTATGTAAATGATTTAAAGCAACCATTTTATTTTGTTCGTACATTCTGTGAGTCAAAGGTTCAAACAGAGCCCAGTGGGGACAACTTGTCTCTGTTACACGATATCTGGAGGTTCAGCTGGAAAGACTCAAAGCTAGAAGTGAATGTTTGTTTTCTAAGTTACTTGACAAAAAAATGTTTTAAAAAGGAGTCAGCTGCTCTAGTGCATTTAAGGCATAAGGTAGTATAAATATCCAGGAAAACTAGTATCTGCCAATTGAAGATCAATAAAATATGAAGAGAAATTCCTAAAAGGATAATATAACCCGAATAAAAAATGAGTTGATTTTGATAAAGGGTTTTAAGAACTTGACTGTTATATAAAATGCACATTCATTTGTGATTCTTGGAAAGAAGAGTTACTGTCTTAGAAACAATTTCACATATCATGATATATATATTAACGTACTATACACAGAAAAATCAGGGCATAGGAAACTAGATTGAGCTCATGTGCCTGAGCTTTTGTTTCCACTTTTGGAAACAGCCTGTATATAAGAATAACTGAAACACTCGTCTGGTTTGTCTAGTCTTAATTTCTATTTCTATGGCTAATTAAAACCCTAATTTTCAAATAAATCTGCCCAAAGCTAGATGGTCACTTTTTTAACTGTCAGTGGGTGGCTGACTCAGCCTGGTTCACAAGCCTCAATTCCATATACAAAAGAAATGAAAAAAATATCCTGAATTGTAAGCAATCAAATTGCCATCAGAAACTAACAACGCGGTTTAATCAAAAAGGAAAATCCATAGTAATTCATTTTTTCTTTTCCACTCTTCATACAACAGAATAAGAGGTAGTATAGAGAAGCAATTAAAACAAAATCACCTTTTGCCCTTGGGGTGTCTGAGTAGAACCTTTACCATCAAAATAATTAGCTTGAGATTTCTCATTTTCCTCCCCTTTGTCACACCGAAATTGCTTCCGATCTTAGAAACAATGCATTGCCCTGCCTCTTCTGTTAACCCTAGGCTTCTAAGAATCTCAGTCATCTTGTTATTTTGTAAAACTGGTAAGACTGCATAGGTACAAGGCCACTGTCCCTATTCGATTAGGACCTTGAATCAGACTGGAAACCAGCCTGATCTCATGAATTACAACGAATTTATACAACCTCTGAGATGGGGTGACTGGACTGGAGTCAAACAGTGGGTGCAAATGACTGTGTCCATGACCACAGGGTGCACCTTGAACCTGCTCCTGCAAGGAGGGATGACAGGAGGGAGGATTCTCGGGACACGAGTGTGCCAACACTGTTGCAAAACTCAGTACCCATCCCTCAGATGAAAGCACACTCATTCTCCTGACCTTTGAACAAATGCTGCATCATTTACCCAGAGACTACAAGCACTGTACCTCAGCCATCAAAACCACCTGGCAAGGGGCTTCCCTGGTGGCGCGGTGGTTGAGAGTCCGCCTGCCGATGCAGGGGACACGGGTTCGTGCCCCGGTCCAGGAAGATCCCACATGCTGCGGAGCGGCTGGGCCCGTGAGCCATGGCCGCTGAGCCTGTGTGTCCGGAGCCTGTGCTCCGCAACGGGAGAGGCCACAACAGTGAGAGGCCCGCGAACCGCAAAAAAAAAAACCCCAAAAACAAACAACAACAACAACAAAAAAACCACCTGGTAATATTACACATCACAGCCAGAGGCTCAGAACTGGAGACTCATGAAACTGACCTGTCACAGCACATCACAATTTTCACACAAATAAAACACTCTACGTCACTTCCAAACTACTCATGTCACTCTCATGCATGTCCTCACAATATGGCAAACACAGGGGCATCGGTAAACTCTGGGTTCCAGTAAAGCAAACTCTGGTGAGGTTCAAAGTAGTTGTAAGTCCATATGCAAGGTCTCACTGAGGCTCGGGAACAAGAGAAATGGAAAGCGAGGCTCCACTGGGGGCTTCGGGGTGAGTAAGAGGGAGCAAGGTGAACAGGGTGACACCATCAGGAGACAGCTGGAGCACCACTGAGAATCCTTCCCATTGGCTAGGACCCCACAGAATCCTCTCCCAGCAACCCCAGTGGTACACAGGACAAGAGACAGAAAGAGCTCTTACTGTAGCCCTCGGGAGTGGCTGAAATCTTTCAGATCTGAGTCTTCGTCGTAATACGGAGTGATCATTCCCAGCCCGCTGTCACTCAGCATGCGTTTCCGGAGGGCAGGATTCCACCAGTCTGTCATTCTGGGAGGGAGAAGAAGAGTGCCAGACATTCGAGGTCAGCCACAGGACTTAGTCTGCTCTTTCTCAGGATGATTCTTGTCTCCAAATGTGAGGACGGGAATTAATCTTTATTGGGTATTTACGAGGTATTTCACCCATATTAGTCCGGTTAATTTTCTCAACCATCAGTAACTCTTTGTATGCTGCTGCCCTCTTTATAGATGAGAAAACTGAATTTCAAGATTAAGTAATTTTAGGGCTTCCCCGGTGGCGCAGCGGTTGAGAGTCCGCCTGCCGATGCAGGGGACACGGGTTCGTGCCCCGGTCCAGGAAGATCCCACATGCCGCGGAGCGGCTGGGCCCGTGAGCCATGGCCGCTGAGCCTGCGCGTCCGGAGCCTATGCTCCGCAACGGGAGAGGCCACAACAGTGAGAGGCCCGCGTGCCGCAAAAAAAATAAATAAATAAATAAGATTAAGTAATTTTAAATATGACAGAGATAAGAAGCAATGGCGCCTGATGTAGAAAGACAGGTTAGAAAATAACAAAGCCTAGATTTGCTCTTTCACAGCTTCCCAGTTCTCAGTTTATTTCCAGAGGGGGCAATGGGAAAGAAATAAGGAACTGATTCAAGTTCTCGTGGATTTGCAGGCTACTTTATCTCTGGAGCTAGAGCTGCTAGAGAACGACTGAGAGGGCAAAGCCCAGGGCGAGCTTGGCAAAATGGGCTCACCCTTCACAAGATCAAACACTACGGCCCCGACCAGGTGGGGTGGGAGGACACCTAGACTCCAGTACCTACCGCTTCTACAGCGGGACACAGCATCACACTTGCTTTCCCCACAACTGGCAGCCTTGACTTATCGTATGTGGTTTCCCACTACCTTCGGGACCCCCGGGGTTTTTTATCAGGTCACCCTCCGTGCCTGTCGGCTTTCCCTTCATGCCAGGACAGCTCCGGTATCAGTAGTTCTGGCTCCTAAACACAGCTGTATATCTGTTCCAGCCGCCACTTCTGTTTTCTCTTGGCTCCGCACAGTCTTAGGGACGTACCACTGCTATCAGCTGGCCTGGCGGAGTGGGATGCTCAGAAATAGCAGCCATGGTCAAATTAGTGGACAGGGGTGAAGAGGCATGAGCCTTACCTCAAGTGAATATGTCTGTTAATATTGTATAAGTATGTGCACACATTTGCATATGCCGTTTGAGTGCACGTGTGTGTGCTCTCCGGGGAAATCCTTATTTTAACTCTTTAGCGTCTATGTACCAGTAAACTACAAAAGTTCATTAAACTTCACAAGGGCAAAGGTTTCTGTATTTTTACTTTTGCACTGTTGTTTCCCAAGTGCTTATAGTAGTACCTGGCACATAAAAAAGCTCCCTAAATAAACATTTCTGAATTTACGAAATAATCTAGAAATGTTAATATGTTTTGGTGGTTCAATGTGGTGGTTAAAATACACATGGGCTCTAGCATGGAATAAATCTCAATTTTTCCCCTTTATTTTTTGTGCAATACTGGTCGAGTTACAAAAACTCTCTAAACCTCAATTTTGTTATCTATGGATTTAAAATAATAACAGTACCAAATCTGCAGGGTCATTGTGAAATGATGATGATGATGATGATTTCAATAACATAATTTTTAACGAGTGTCTACCAAGTGCCACCAACTGCCCTAATTTTACATGTATCAACTCATTTAATTTTAAAACAATTGTATGAGTAGGTATTATCACGTCCGTTTTACAGATGAGGAAATAAGCATAGAGCACTTAAGACGATTAAGTCACTATGAAGTAATAGTAGGGATATAAGAAAGGCATTTAGCACAGTATGTGACTCATAATTATAAGTGCTTGATATCTACATGTATCAGGCTGCCTTAATATAGGAGAAAAAGAGAATGATGAGGAAGAGGAGGAGAGGAAGAAGAGAAAGGATGTGGAGGAAAAAAATAATTGTCAAACCACCTGTGTCATTTTTTTGTTTGTTTTTTTTTGTTTGCAGTACGTGGACCTCTCACTGTTGTGGCTCTCCCGTTGCGGAGCACAGGCTCCGGACGTGCAGGCTCAATGGCCATAGCTCATGGGCCCAGATGCTCCGCGGCATGTGGGATCCTCCCGGACCGGGGCACGAACCCGTGTCCCCTGCATCGGCAAGCGGACTCAACCACTGCACCACCAGGGAAGCCCCACCTGTGTCAGTTTTTAATGTGATAATACAGGCATTACAGATGTATATGCACAGACGCAAATACTAGTGTTTTCTAGTTTGGTAGGAAATGCAGGTGTGGTGGGTAAAGAAGGCTCAGACATGATACAGATCTGAGTGGAAACAGTAATTCTACCCAGACATTCATAAGACAGACTTAGAATGGAGCCAGCTGTACTACACTCTAAGGAAACACAAGAAAACCTGTATTTCAAAATAGTTTGATTTCATTAGAAATGTCAAGTGCAAGGCCAAACCAGACACGATGTCACCCTGCGGCCAGCCTCACCACCACACCACCAAGGAAGAAGCCCACTCACCCGGAGGCTTGCTCCACCACCAGATCGGGCATTCCTGGGGGTGTCCCTGCCTGCTGTGACAACACCATATCTGGGTCCAGAATAAAAATCTCATCTTGAGAAATCTCCATCACAAAGTGCAAATGTTCCTAAGGAAGAAAAAGGAGTCTGTCAGATGACTGATAAGGTGTTCAAATCCATCATCTGAAGAATAACAAAACAAAGCATTCTCGGTCTTGAAGAATAATGAAATTTTATGACATAGCAAATGACCACAGTGTATTTGTAGAGGCCTGACCAGTGGGCATCCCTCCCAGAAACAACGTGGTAGCAAGAGGCTGAGGAAGGGGAGTGGAATCCTTCTTGATTTGGGACTCTGGCCAGGATACTGTTAGGTATAACCAGAGATGGTCTTGCCTCTTTTTCTTCCCAAATACTATCAAAGAAGTGACACCCTACATGCAACTTGGTCCAGTGTGCATGTACGATGACCTGGACTTCCAGGATCCAGTCAAAGCTCAGTGGCATGGCTAACAACTGGTTTTATCAACAGATTCCATTCTGTACCTTCTTTTCCAGTGGGAGCACTAGCTATCATTGGGCATAAGCACTTTTTTTTCTCATTACTGAACTCTGGGAAGTGGTGAGTTGAAACCAAGCAACATAGATATACACTTGAGGTCTCAAATTTGCTAATCAGAAATAAAGTTAAAAAGGCATAAAATTTGGCTACGAAGCAGTAAAAGTAGCAGTGTGAATGAAAACTTGGAGTGCAGGCTGGTGACAACATCTATAAGCCTACTTATCTTCTGGATTCATCTTCAAGGTCAAACCATATCACCTCGAGTCCACAAATCACAAAACATGTGAAGACAAATAACAAGCTCATAGCTGAGACTATGAATACCATTCCAGAATTTGTACACATTTCAGTGCTTTTGTTGAAAAAAAAAGTAAAAGATTAGTATAGTTACTGGGGAGTTTTTCACTTTCACAAATAGGCTCAAGAACACTTACCTGAGATCTGTCTATTCGATAAAAGCGATCAGCAGAAGTAGCTAGGGAAACAAAATGTATACGGCATTCAGAGAGGCCTGTGTTCTGGCACCAAATTTACAACCTTCTCACCTACGATGACAATCAAAAACCTTACATCCCAGTCATGCTGGACTACTGGCCAGTCCCTAAATCTACTTAGAAAAACTCAGGACTTCACACCTCTGCTGTTGCTATTCCACTGCTTAGGAAGCCCTTCCCCATTACACATGCCTACCTAAACCATGTCTTAACCCATAGAAAACAAACTTATGGTTACCAAAGGGGAAAGGGAGGGAGGGATAAATTAGGAGTTTGGGATTAAAATATAAACACTACTGTATGTAAAACAGATAACCAACAAGGACCTACTACTGTGTAGCACAGGGAACTATACTCAGTATCTTGTAATAATGTATAATGGAAAAGAATTTGAAAAAGAACATATACACATAGGGTTGGCCAAAAAAGTTCATTCGATTAATGAATACGTTGTTCAATAAAGTTCTTGGTGAAAATGAAAAGTGTCTTATTTTTACTGAAAACCAAACAAACTTTTTGGCCAGCCCAATATATGTATCTGAATTACTTTGCTGTACACCTGAATCTAACACAACATTGTAAATCAACTATATTTCAATAAACTGTTTTTAATAATACATCATGTCTTAAGGACCAACTCCAATGCCACCTCTTCTGTGAAACCTTCCTCAGCCCCATCCTCCTTGCCCCAGGTACAATTTGTTGCTCCTACATCTATATGCACATTTGCATTTTGTGCATGGTTTACAAAAACTATCTTCACAGAGAACGCTGAGACTAAGATATCTGCCTCTTTAAAGATATGTGTTTCATTTCTTGTTTTATGTCTCAAGATATCAGCACAGAAGCCTCAACAGAGCTGGGACTCAATATGTATTTATCAAGTAAATAAAGCTAGGAAAAACAAAAAAAACTGTAGGTAGCCTGACTTCCTGAGGAAGTGATTCTCATTTTGGAAAACAGTTTGAAGCTGCAGAGCTCGGGACCACATGTGGTATTAAAAGCATCATTTCACTTTAAAACTGAGTCCCTAAGCCATGTCTGAAGAAAGCCAAAACAGAAAAAAAAAATTATTTAAGCATCCCTATAAGGGACTTGCCTGCATCTGTAGTTTGAGGGGAAAAAAAACCCCCAACAACTTAATGACAAACTTTGGGCTTCTAGAAATTAATCTGATTATTCTGAATATTCAAAATAATTATGTTCCTCCTCATTTAAATCTATCTAACACAGTCCAATATTATAAACAGATTTTCTACAAAGTACATGGTACTAGAGGGAAAAACTCAAAATGCAAATAATCATTCAAAAATCATAGATATTTAATGAGTAGCTTCTCTCCAAAGGAAATGAGCTGAGAAATAAGACAATCATGGTTCTTGCCCTCTTACTCAGGCAACAGAGTAAAATTTGCCTGAGAAAGACTTAGTCTACTTTGTTCTTTTAACCATGACTGCAATCACCTGTTAAATGTTTTTAACAAAACCATTTCTAGGGTAAAACTAATAGCTAGACCATTAACCACACTTGTAATTTTATCTAAGACTGTATATAAAATAGACTATGTAGAACAATTCATATACATTTTTGTAATTTTCTTAAATATAAGTTGTTCCTCTGTGGATTCAGGAAAAACAAATGATTGTGCTTCTCAGCACTAGGGAATAAAGGACCTGGAAGAAAAGCAGTAAAGATTATCTTCAGAGACAGCTGACAAGCCATTAATGAAAATTGATGTCATGATTTACATGGATTAGATTTGATATAGATACAGGTGCTCATCTTCAAAAAGTATTCACACCCTCACACATCCTGTCATTCTCTTATCCACATTTATATCCTTTCAGATGCACACAAAGCTAAACAAAAGAAAGGCCTACAGTGAAAGCTAAATGTCCACACAGACAAGAGAGATACCAGGTAGTAGATACACTGGGAGTATCTAAGCAGGAATGTACTGTAAAATGGGTAATTGGATAGAAAAGTGGGATTAGGCAGCATTTAGGGAGAGAGAGATGGAAAATGGGCTCATGAACCAATCAGAAGACGACCGACCTATTATACATTCAATAATAGCAGAGCAGATGTGAACACAACTGAAAATGCCTACCCTTTCACAAAAATTTATACCTCATCCTGAAATGATGGTTTACTGAAAATAATATGGACGTTTCATAATATGCAAACGACATACCAATTAGTACCCGTCCTCGTGCTTTATGGAATCAATCTACTGGCCTGAAGACAAGCACTCAACACGTTTTTGGAAAAGGGGCATGAAAGGGAAATATCACCTTGAGCAATTTGATGCTGAGAAGTTCGGCCAGATTAACCAACTTGCTTTGAGGGAGATAACTTCAGGAAAGTGTGTTGCAACATCAGCAACTTCACATCGTTTGAGATGCAAATACCAATCACGTGGAGCCACGTGAAGGGTCTCTGAATAGTCTTTTGGAAAACTAGAGTCCACTCTATCCATCCATACCTTGCCCTGTGGCTTCCCCAATCCCCACCCCTCCAGGAAATACAGAAACACTCACCATCTAGAAAGCACCACCGTGGGGAGAGTCTCTGAGCTGAGAGCGCCCTGGGGAAGGAGGTTTCGTGGTCCTGGAAAGAGACATACACATCCTGGTGGCTCCATCTGAATGACCTGAGGGGCGTCCCTCACTCCACATTCTGCCCCATCACCTATTTCTAAGAGTGAGCATCCTTTACCACACAAAGCGCTGGTGAGAGATGGAAGCATACTTTTCACTGCAAGGACACACGGGGACTCTGCTTTGAAATGAATTATTTCACATAACAACTCCCATATAAAGTTTCCAGGAGACTTACAATTATTCCATTAAACATTCATAAATTTTACAACTTGGGACATGTACTTCCTTTGGAGACTCTCTTTCCCTTTATGAAGCTGAGGAACTAGTGGCAGCTGGCTGTCATTTGTATTTCGGTTCTCCACATAGGTATAAAAATGTCCCCTACTAAAAGAATCTCTGCCGTTAATAATTTTTAAAAACGTGAAATGCACATGATTTGGAGCATTCTGGCCCTGGCTCATAGTGAAACTGAGATCACTGACAGAAATGGAACAAATGACGAGGGAGGCCAGGTCTCTGCGAGAAGACACTGGGAGTTTGACCCTTATGAGAGATTTGAGATCTTCAAATAGAAGGAGCATCCTTGGAGTGAGGCTGGGTGTGCATGATCTTGTGTGTACAGAGGGGGACAGGGGAAGGAAATGGGAAGAACACAGAAGAGATAAGAAGAGAGCGAATCAGGGGTTGCACTGATTTCTCTGGAAGTCTAATCTGCCCCACGTGATCCTCAGGCAAAGCTTCTGCTTAAATCAGTGGTTCTCAAAAGTATGAACACCGGACCAGCAGCATCAGCTGGGAGGTTGTTAGAAACGCTAGTTCCCAGGTGCCACGCCAGATCTACAGAAACCCTGGGGGTGACACTCAGCAATCTTTGAGGTGAGTCTGATGTATGCTAAAGTTTTAGAACCATTGGCCTAAAGTTATGGGGACAAAGAGGTCCATTATTAGAAATCTTGGGTAGATGGAGTTTTTATATGAATGGATTCTGCCAATTAAATAATTAATAGAGGAAAAGTTGGTCTTACTCAGGACTGGTACCAAGATTTATATGTAGAGATACAGAAGTGAGATAGCTATGGATACAGAGATAAATAAATATATAGTCCTCTTTTTTTGAACCAGCTTTGGGCTAAATGAAATCATGACATGTACCTATTTATATGAGAATTGCGTTTAACATTTTGAGAATTATATTTTGACACATGTGATATCTTGTTTTTAAAGGAACTTAGGGTTCTTAATGTATTTTCATAAAACATCTAAAGCTACTAACATGTCTCAGTTTAGTGAGAACTGTAATTATAAATCAAGAAATTCAAAAATGATCTGAAACATTTAGTGGCAACTGTGAGGGCTAATAAACAAAGATGTCAAACAGAAATGTGACTTCCTTCTATAAGAGTAAAGGGACATAAACACCAAGGATACTTTCTGAATTTTGATGTCGAATGTGCTACAGAGACCGCCGTGAAAAATATCAGAATTTCCCTAACTAAAAATTGACTCTGAAAGAATACAGAAATGTTTGATTTTTTAATTTTTAAAACCTAAAGATTGATAATGTTATTGCTAGAATATTCAAATTCAGGAATGCTGGCTATTATTTAGTTTAATAAAATGCAGGTTGATATATTGCCTCAGCCACATAACCAGCTTACCACAGGCTGTTAACATCATATTGATATAATTGCATACCTTTTCACGTGTGAGTGTCTGTGTATCTGGAGAGTTTTATGTATGTACCTGACTTATTTTGCTTATTTTCTGTTCGTTTATTTACTCTGTACCTTGATGCACAAAGCATTTGATATAACTCAATTTCCTTAAAGGGGTTTTGCTTAAAGAGAATGTTATGTTTGCTCTGTGAAAACATTTTTTAAAGCCATAGAGCTCTTTAAAACACTTCAAATAGGTTCAACAATTCTTGAACTCCCTGCAATTTCCTGTAAATTTGGTGTGTCTATATGTATGTGTATTTTCCACTGCTTTCCATAGATTATCAAAGTGATCTGAGATCCCCAAAAGGTTAAAAAGCTACTAATTTAAATAATCAAAGTTTATATCAGAGGGGATTCAACAAAATAAGAAGATTCTAATCATTGAAATGCCTTAATGATATCCAGACTTACAAAAATAGGAATGACTATTTCAAAGGTACTGAAATACCTTTAGAGTATCAAACACCTGAAGCTCTCTGAGCAGCTGGCTTTTCTCCTACCACCTACTCTACTCTTCTTCCTGAACCTCTTTTCTGGGACCTAAAAGCAAGCCGCAAATGAAGAATTGCAGCTTTGAGAATTTAAGTAAACTCACAGAAGTATCCAGATATTAAGTGGTAGAGTTATAATTCAAATACAGGCCTCTCTTACCACAGAAGCCATAATCTTAAATCCAGGTTTATGGCTTCTAAAGGAATTACTATCATTTGGGGTTTTGAAGGATGGATGGGGTTTGTATAGGTCAAGTTTGAGAGAAGTTTTTTTTTTTTTTTTTTTAAACTCAACTCAAGCAAAAACATGAGGAAAGCAAAAGAAAGGATGACCTTCATGGTTATGAAGACCTTCTTTTGACTCTGGTGTTGAAGAATTTTCCATCGCTTCAGCTTTTGTTAACTGTTAAACTAATCTTCAGTATTTCTTAACCAGCAGGTCACTGCCTGGTAACTCAGAATTTTTCCTTCCTCAAATTCTCCAGCCATGTTACTACCTACTCTCCACCCCCAGGTACCCATCTGCTTAAGAATCCCCTAGAAATATGGTAATCAATGGGGACAACAGAGACCCAGAGTCCAGAGACAAGGAACTGAGACTACATTCATGTAAAGAAAATTCTGATTATAGAGTTTAGATAGCTTCACTGTATGTGTTATGTGACTGCAATTCGAAACTCTATACAAGTATGGTGAATATTAACAGTGGTTTAGCATGTGATACAGTTACATTTCTGCCACAACTTTATATTCAAATCTGCACAGTGATGCTTATTGCAACATTGTTTTTTCAGGCAGAAACTGTATACAACATATATGTCTATCCACAGAGATACGGTTAAATCTATATCATGAAACGGAGGAGCAGTTTTAAAAGACTGAGTTATAGCTTCATGTATTAGCAAGACAATGTCCATGGTCTATTACTGTTAAAAATAAATTGTGGTATAATATGTATAGTGAGTGCATAAGAAATGTAAATCCATTTTTATTTTCAAAAACCAACAAAACCCCATATGTGTATGATGTACATCTATGTGTGTAACTTTGTATCAATGTGGAGAAAGGTACAAAAGGGTACACGCCAGAAAGGTACTGTCATAAGGTCTACTTTGGGTGGGCAGTTAAAAACCAAGCAGAAGTCTAGAATTATGGGCAACCGGAAAACTAAGATAAGCCAGGATTATAAAACCTGGCAGACTTCATGACACAATCAAGAGAAATACCTTGAGAAATGTCTCTAAGAGGCATATGAAAAGATGCTCAAAATCACTAATTATTAGAGAAATGCAAATCAAAACTACAATGAGATATCACCTCACACCAGTCAGAATGGCCATCATTAAAAAATCTGCAGACAATAAATGCTGGAGAGGGTGTGGAGAAAAGGGAACCCTCCTACACTGTTGGTGAGAATGTAAATTGGTACGGCCACTATGGAGAACAGTACGGAGGTTCCTTAAAAAACTAAAAACAGAGCTACCATATGACCCAGCAATCCCACTCGTGAGCATACATCCAGAGAAAAACATGGTTTGAAAGGGTACATGCACCCCAATGATCACTGCAGCACTGTTTACAATATCCAAGACATGGAAGCAACCTAAATGTCCATTGACAGATGAATGGATAAAGATGTGTTATGTATATACAATGGAATATTACTCAGCCATTAAAAAGAATGAAATAATGCCATTTGCAGCAACACAGATGGACCTGGAGATTATCACACTAAGTGAAGTAAATCAGACAGAGAAAGACAAGTATCATATGATATTGCTTATATGTGGAATCTAAAAAAAAAAAGTTACAAATGAACCTATTTACAAAACAGAAATAGACTCATAGACTTAGAGAACAAACATGGTTACCAGGTGGGAAGGGTGGGGGGAGGGATAGACTGGGAGTTTGGGACTGACATGGGATTGACACACTGCTCTATTTAAAATAAAATGCCTTTCCATGAAAAAAAAAAAAGAGAAATATCTTGAGGACCTTAATATCAAAGATGAATGTATACTGGGTGGATTAAAAGTAGAGCAGGAATAAAGAGAAGCAGATTGTTAAAAAGGAATTCACAATAACCCAAAGCCAAGATCTGTAAACTTCTTTATACTCTGATGGTACCAACTAATGACAACTGCAGAGGTGATGAGAGTCTTCTGTACTCATGTAACTCCTGCAGCTTATCTACCTATACCCGTTTCTCCTACTCAAAAAAGAGAATCAGAATACACGCGAGCGGTTGTGATGTTAGTATAGAGGTTAAGAAAAAACTTGCTGTGGTGTTGTCTTAGCTCACATTGCTAACGCACTGTAGGTATTACATCAGGTAACCTGTGTCCTCACAGAGGGCCTGGCACACAGGTAGAGTGGGTGACCCTGGCATTAAGAAATCCTGGATTCAGGGGCAGCATGAGGGTGACCAGCAGCACAGTGCAGACCAGGAGTCAGACTTGAGCAGGAAAAGGGGATATAAGGAAACAAAATAGCCCCTAGCAGGAGGTCAAGGCTGGCCCCCAGGATTTCATGCAACCATGGATCCATAGCCTCATGGACCCACTACGATGGACATGGCAACATCCTTGCCAGTGACAGTGAAAAGAATGGTCAGACATATGTTTGCTTTGTGAATGCTGCACATTAAAGTCAATGTACAAAGACAATTTCTGATGGAGCCAGAACACAATCTAAAAAATATGCACCTTTCAACAGTATCTGACTGTAGACACTTAAGAAATGTGATTGTGTGAAACAGCTACATTTCAGGAGACAGTCACATAATCCCCTGAGCTGTGCCACTAGCAATCACATCAACAGCCTTCAGTACTAGTTTAGGGCTTCTCGTCTCCTCAGTCCGCTCAAACTGCATAATCAAATCAATGATTCATTAAAGAGATAAGATACTTGACTTGCTCATTTTGTGATCTGTTATTTTTCTTCGTATAAATGGTATGATTTAGATGAACGCAACTGTCATTGCTCTATAGTGTAGGCAGAATGATATCACCTTGGACATAACCGTGCTCTTTTTATCTTCTAAAATTGCATGCTCTTTAAATAAATAATATTAACAAAACTACTCATTTCAAAGATCCCTGATACGTGCATTTTCTCTTTTGATGTATGCTAATGGAAAATCTGTTTCTCATGCTAAAAATATAGCATGCACAAAAGCAAACCTGATATTTCTTATATATATTTTTGAAAGTCAACTGGCATGAATTATATGTAATTGATAGGGAAATTATGTGAACCACGTTTGCCAAACTTGCCCTTAATTTACATTCAATTACTCAGAGCTGATGCACACATAATTTAATGATTGCACAGCAGCCCCATTATACACTCCAGTAGGTTATCCAATTAAGCAATATTCACCTAGCATTTAACTACACCTTTACTGCGAATGAAATTCTTTTTCTTTCATAAAATTTAGGGAAGATGTATGCAGAGGCAAAATAGAAGTTCCTTTGAATTGGGAATCTCTGCTTCATTGAACAATGTCTACTCAATAATCACTACTTTTAAATTTCTTATGTATAGATCCAAATTTCTTATGTATCCATCCAAACTTCTCCTCTGCCTGCCTTGATATTTCCTGCACTCAACCCATCTATTCATTCATTTTTTTCTCTCTTTCCATCACCAAGTTATATATCAATATCTCTTCATTCTTAGTGAACAGACCATCAGGGATGATTAGAAATGTGCACTTATGCATCTGTGTCCAACTACAATCCCACTAATGGACTTGCTACTGTTTTGTTTTGTCTTTCAAAACTCTCACTCTTCAAACCTACTCCTTTACCACCCACAACTGCAGCAGAAGAATGTGCAGAAATGGAATAGCCATGTCCAACCCAGCTTTGAAAGATGAAGAAACAGGGATGGTGTGGTACAAGATGGAAATGAGAGAGATTCCAACATTTTCAAGAGCCCTTTTCTGGTGAGAAAGTCTTCCATTAACAACGACAGCTCTGTGTGTGTGTGTGTTAGCTGTCTTGCCTTCACTTGTAACAGCAAACAGACCTGGCCCCAGGCAAGTCTTACTTTAATTCTCCATTTGAGCCGTTTCTGACAGTTTTGATCTAGCCCCCCCCCAAAAAAAACAACATTCACCAAATTTCCTAGCTAACTCCTGTCCTTCCCTAAGACAAGATAGAGTAATTCCCAGGAGGACTCCCTTGAACTTGTTTCCACCCATCCATTCAGACTCTTCTAGAATCCAGAAAACAAATTAAGGAGGAAGAGATTTCAGATAATGGAGAGAGATGAATAAGGGCAGCCAGTATGAAGGGAAGGAGAATAAATCAAACGTTTGTGGGCACATGCTGTTTGCCTAGGACTAGACAGAGCTCTGATGGACAACACGGACCTATCCTCCAGGAGAAGAGCACGTATGCAGGAAAGAAAAAGAAAAGAGATGAGAGGGTGAACAAATGGCTGTAGACTCAGATCTGATCAAGAGTGTTTTCTTATGAAAGTGAAAGATAGCTGTAAAGGCTCTAAAGGAAGAAAGGACTTTTTGAAACTGTTATATCTACTGTGAAACATTCCAACCATTCTAGTGTTATTCTAAGTAAATGAATTCTTAAAGAGGAGGAATCACCTGAATAGATCCATTTTCACCTATTATTGAGTCCTACTGTATTTAGTATTAGCTCATTCTGTGTGCCAACTACATTGTACCCCATAGAAATGGGGAAACCCTGAGTGTCTACAACACCCTGAATTGTTCCTGGTCCCATTGCTCCACCATATCCACAGATACCTCTTTCTACTTCCTTTACTACTTTTATTCCTCCTGCTCCTCTTCCCACTTTCTTTCTTCATCTAGCACTTTCATCTGCCTGGTCCCCAGTCATGCCCTGAGAGCCATCAGAATGACTCAGGATTTCTTAAACCCATCACGACTGACATTTGGGGGGCTAGATAACTCTTTGTTGTAGGGGACTGTCCTGTGCATTGTGACATGCTTAGCAGCATCCCTGACCTCTACTCAATAGATTCCAGTAGTACCATGTCCCCTAGTCATGACAAACAAAAATGTCCAAATTGCCCAATGTCCCATATGAGGGGCAAATCTCTCCCAGTTGACAATCACTAGAATGGTTGAATCTGCCTCTATTCCTTAGTAACTTTATGACTTGGAGTTAAGAAGAGACATAAAGAAGTCCAGGGAGGGAGGAGAGAAGGAATAATTTCATAGTAGGTGGCTTCAGGAAGCATCTTCATTAAATAGGTATGCAGAGTCCAACTTCCCCATGAATTCTAGTTTATTTGCCAAGCTCAAGAGTATCCCGAATCTGCAAGCACAGTGCATTTTGCTTGTCAAGTTATAACTTATCAGTTACAGGTTACATGAGATGCATTAGGATGGAGGGGCCTTAGTGTTTTGACCTCAGAGATGGCGTAGGCAGGAATATTCAGCAGGCTATAAATATCCAGCATATTCTTGTATAACCTATTATGCCTTGTTAGGTTAATACAAGGTGTCATTTTTGAGACCTAGTACTTTGTTGGCAATTCACTATGAATTTGGGAGAGGAAGAAACCAAAGCAAAGAAATGCTTAAATGCCTAGGAAATGCCATATGGCTCACTAATAAGGTGTCTTGGGCACTTGTACACCTTTCCAAATGCTGATTTTCTTTTGAGTTTCTTCTAGTCTTAGAAAACCATCAGCTAAAATCCCAACGGCAAATTAGTGAGCCCACTGGAATTTCTCAAGTTTTTAAACTTACTGGTGTTTATTCATTCCATCACAGTTAATTCTCAAGTATGTTTAGCTCCATTGCATACACAAGAAAGGTCATTAAAAAGCATTTAAGGCTTTTTGTTGTCCATGTTTCTTACAGGTCTTTCTCCTAATCACCTTCTAACTCTCACTGACGAGACTAGAGATGCTGATATTACCAGTTTCTGCATTAGGAAACAAAACATCTAGGGCTAAGTTTCCTGCCAGTTGGTTTTGTCACTTTCTACATAAAACTAATACACCTCCCCCATGTATTTTATACGTACCCTCGGGAAAATATAGAAATCAGTCTATGTCATCTCAGCTTCTCCACACCATGTGACACATTTAATTACTTCTTCCTTTTTTGAAACACATTTCAATTTTGGTTTTCACGATACCACCTTCTCCTTGATTTCCAGCTGCCCATCTGTTTCCATGACCCTTTTTCACGGATTGTTCTCTTAAACTTGTGCTCTTCTTCACCATTCAGTAGACAGATATGACAATGGGCCCTTTTCTTTATGCAAACTCTCCCTGAGTGATCTCCAGCCTCATAGTTTCAATTAAATACCATTCATTTGCTAATGACCCTCAGATTTCTATGTCGAGGCCTGAATTTTTTCAATAAGCTTTGAAAGTCATACATCCAATTTTCTACTCACCAAAACCTCTTGCATCTAATAGGAATATTAAAATTGCTATAGCCAAAAAAGAACTCTTTATTCACCATCCCTCCAACTCATTCCTTGTCCTGTCTGCCCAAGATCCCAGCCAAATGGGAAAGTTTATACCCCCTCACTCCTTACCTCAACCAGCTCTCTGTTGCTCTGCTTAGGAAATTTCCTCACCACCCTCTCCCTATTCTCAGGCCATGTTAATTCAAACACCGTCTCCCTCAGTTAAACTTCCTGCTTAATGCACAGTTCTGGGGTGTCCCTAGACCTCTTATTCCAACCTTCTCTTAATACCCAAAAGGCTCCTGCTTGTTATAATTCTTCAAGGAGGGGTGTGGGGCGAAGTAACACTCCTGAAACTCATCTTTGATCGCTGCATTGGTTATCCTATGTGGTCAGTGCACAAACCTTTTGTGCACTGACCACATACGATAAATGTCACTTTTGAAGTGACATTTATAATGCAGCAGTTTTGACACCAGGGTTTGACCTTACTGCAAATAAACAAAAAACAGAAAGATTTTGATATGGATAAGTATGATTAATCCTTCTGCATGTTTTTATTAACAAATAATCAATAAAATAAATATTCTTATCATATTCTAGTCTCAACCATCCCCTGATATCTGTGGATATGTACAAACATGGCATAAAGGAAACATGGTATAAAATATCCATATATCAAAACTTATGCCAAAATGACTACATTGAATAAGCCACGATAATAAATAAATGGATCAGTTTCATAAAACTAATCAGAATAAATGTTTTAGATACTTCGGTTTAACTGCAAAGGTTTAAAATGTCCATGTGTAAAAATTAAAAATTCTAAAAAAGAAGACTCTTAAAATCTTATAGCTACCAGTGCCAATCCTTAAAGGGTGGAAATCAGCTCTGACTTTAAAAATACTATACTTTAAAAAATAAAATGACACCTAGATAGTGACTCCAGGTAAATATACAAATAATGGATACAAGAAATGTTGTGTTCTATCCAAAAAATAAAGTAGAAATTTGTCTTCTAATGGTTGGTAGAAAAACAGTCCGAGAAGTAGACCTTATTTTCTCATTGTAAACACACCCTAAGTGAATTATCATCCTTTCTATTGCAGCCAGATGGAAGACAGGACTCTGGAATAGTGGGGTACTTTGAGCAATAAACATACAAACAAGAACACCAAGGCCATTTTTGTCATCCAGCCTCAGGATAATTAGGCTGCTTTGACTGAGGGTACAGGCTATCTCCTGGCAGGGGAAGAAAGTCACCTAGAGGCTACAAGGCACAGAGGTTTTTTTTTAATAGTTGTTTTTTTGCTGTTTTGGCAAAAGGATGCTTAACTAGGAGTTTCAGGTGTAGTGTAATAGACACCAAAACCCAAAGTGAGGTGCTACCAGATTTAGACATTTTAAGTCCTTCCCCCACATGGAGGGAGGTATAGAGGGTCTAGGGGAAGATTTATTTGGAGGGTGTCATTAGCATGCTGTGACTCCCACACACCCCTCCTAGCCAGCAAGGGTACTGGGCTTCTCAGAGAGAAGGGCTTTTATGGGACAACTCAGACAGCTTTGCATGCGCCCCTTACAGTTTGGGGTGATGCTGTGCATTGGTATCTAAATCATGCCTGGGAAATCTAATGGGAAGAGGATGGCTGGAGAGGTTTGTACTGCACAGTAAGAGTGGGAAAGTGGGGAAGAGACTGCACTCCCAAAGAGTGTTGGGGCAAAGGGTAACTGAGCGTTCTGCCAGGAACCGGATGTGGGTTATTAGAGAGAGGCCGGCTGGGTTTATTGGATCCTGTCCAAGAGATCAGGTTGGGACAAATAGATTGCATTTTAGAAAGTTGGTTTCATGGTTGCAGAAGCAGGGAATTTACTTTCCTGGATGTGAATGAGAAACACACAGCCCCGGTTGCTACTGGCAGCCATCTTGGACCAGGAAAACATCTTGTGCAGAGGTGAAATGTGACAAAAAGAGGAGAACAGAGCAGAAAAAACAACAAAAGAATGGACTATGAACCGTGGCCAAATGGTACACAAAATCCACCCTGCATCTGAACTTTGTGCTGATGTGAACCAACAGACTCCCTGTCAAGCTAGTTGGAGTTGAGTTTTCTAGTATTTGGCACTGAAAGCACTTCATTTTATAATCTTTTCTCAATGATCTGGGAGAACAGCCACAGCCCAAGTTTGCACTAGACTAGGACCGTCCATTTTGCAGGAAAATGCAAAATAATCAGAATGCCAACTTCATCGTGGTTCTTGGAGTGAACTCCATCCCTAGGGAGGATGTGGACTCTAATCCAAATGAGACATTAATTGAAAGATGGACTTCTTTTGGATGGAATGTAAGAAACAAGGAGAGTCAATTATATGTTACCTGGTAATGAACTCTCTGGGAGCCAGAAGAAACTGACTGCAGGTCCTAATGAGAAAATAGAAAAAACAAAAAACAAAAAACCATACACCTTAAGATTAGTTTGAACAAGCTGCCTCAACTCCATCAACTAAACGCCCAATTTTATATTATTAAGCCCATCTGGAAAGCATCTTACTCTCCCCAGTCCCCCAAGGTTAAACAAAGAAGATAATGCCAAAAATAATAAAAGCACACCCAGTTGGACTAAGAGAAGAAAGGCTATTTAGCTATTGAAACTTATAAATCCTAAATAGCATTTAGAGGTAAGTGATATAATTTCAAGGATAGAGAAGACCAAAAGTAAAAGACAGGCAATTTTGTTGTAATAAATGGGGGTCCTATTTAACTTGCACCTGGACTTTTGGTTTGTGCAGTAAGCTACTTAAGTCCCCGTAGGCACTAAGGAAGAATTTATTTATCTAAGACCAAAACCATACTGTCATGATAATTGTGTTTATACTGATAAGTTGCTTGGCAAACACAGGATTTCACAGACTGAAAAGAAAAAATCACTGTCCACCTCTGCATTATCACGAAGTGCAAATTAACAGGGTTGAAATTAATGAGGCTTTACTGGAAGATTCTGAGAGCCAGGCTCCCTTTATAAAGTTTTATAACTAAATTGTCACCACTGTCATGTCCTGCAGGCTTCCTTGTTAACGAGCATAGTGATGCTATTTATAGATGTCAGCAATCCTGGCTACCTGGGTACCTGCTTCCCACAGGCTTTATCAACTTACTCTCTGAGCCCAAGTTTAAAACTTTTCCTCTTTATTTGTGCTTGCTCTTTCCTTTTTTTTTTTTTTTTTTTAAGAATCCTACTTTTAGTTGTTGAATATCGGTGTGATAAGCAAAACAGTAAGTTAATTTTCAACAAAATCAATTCATCAGTCATATATTTTGCTACTGTGGAATCTTAAATTACCCAAGTGTTTAAAAAAAAAAAAAGCTTGGTATCAGTTATGAGTCACTTTTTTTATTTCAGGTTTTTTTTGAGGGAAGTTCCACAATAAAAGACCAACACTATTTTGAAAAAATGAGTTACTATATGTTCTAGGATTGATTTGAACCTGAGTCACATATTAAAAAGTTCACAAATTTTAACACATTAAATTTATCTTCAGTAAAAATAGCCAAATGAAGCCACAAGTATAAACTTTGTTGACTTTTCTTCTCTCACCCTTATTAGTATTCACAGTTTGGCAACTATCTCAAAATATTCTACATTCCCAGTTCCATCTCTATCCTTCACAATGCTGAAGAGAAAAATTAGTAATTTTTACATTCCTTTATGCCTCCTACCTGAGTTTATTTCCACCAAGAGAAACAGACTCTAATGTTCAAAGCTAAGCAGCTACAATTTGAAGGGATTTTAAACACTATATATCTTCTTTATTTGTGATATTTACTTATGTTTAATGTGTTGTCTGGAAGAGAGTTGCTCATCTTGGGGTATTTATCAAAATCACGCAACAGCTTTAAAAATATAAACGTCTAGACCACATCCCAGAAAAGTGATTCTAATGTGCATCTTTCACCAAGAAACAAAGACAAAGAAGTGGCTGTTTATGCTTTTTGCCATTTGTAGAACAAGACACTGAATACTCTCCCTTGAAATTTTGCAAAAACAACCCATGACCACTGCAGTGATGGATCTGGGTTCTCCTGGCTTTGCTGGTGCAGTTCAAGTTCATGGGAATGTCACATATGAGACCTCCTCCTTTCTCTTTCTCTATGGTAAGACCAGATTGAGAAAAAAAAAAAATAGATTATTCCTTTGTGTTCTGACACAAATTCTTCTGAAATATAGGTTTTTCTTTCTTGTAGAAGTTACATTTAAAAACAAATCTAGCTGTCTCTGACAGAAGTCTGTACTAGATGCAAAACATTAAGTAATGCCAAATCTGTTTTCCTTTATTATTTATCACTGCCCTTTGAAATTCTGTATAGTTCAAAAAACACAGGTGAGCTGTCTGGCAAGACAAGGAGTTCCAGGCTATAGTTATGGATCACACTGGAGCAACATGGTGCTGTACTTAACCCAATCAACCTTTCCCACTCCAACCACCCAAGGAGGAAAAACAGCAGTGGGGATGGGGAGGGAGAAGATGCAGTGTATGCTTAAGAGACAAGAAAGACAAGGCCACCCTATTTCCATTTCCTCCCGAAATGCATCATCTTAGAAGTAAATATAGATGGCTGGTAATTACTGACAAAAATGGAAAACTGAGCAGAATAAATTATTGGCTAAAGAAACTCACCTCCTGCAGGCGATCTATGTACATACGGCAAGTCTCCAAATCACAGTCTCCGCGCACAACTAGAATACCCAGAGGGATGGCTAAGGGTGAAGGAAAGAGAAAAGTCTAAAATAACATATTTTTCTATTTTGGTATAAATGCATTTTTTGTGGTTAAAAAAGACCTCTCATAAATATAATTGGTTTTTTTTTTGATATTTCACTATCTCCCGGCACCTCTTCTATGAGCTCAGTCTCTTTACTTATGCAGTTTTCATATTCTTTCCTTGCATGATCCATGTTGCCCCTTGCCACCTGGCCAGCCTTCATTTCATTTTGTCTTAGTGGCCCTGATAAGAGGTATAATGTCATGGAAACAGTAGACTGACAGGGCCAGAGGCTGTTCACAGCCAGCTGCTAATTTATGCCTGCATTTGCAAGAGCCAAAGTACCAGAGAGGAATTTAAAAATCATGATTCTGGACACTTACCCCTTTTCCTCTTAAATGCATGGGGCTTAATCTTTATGTCACTTTGCAACAGTTCCCTATTTAAGAGACTCAAGCTACTCAAGGCACTGTTGTTACCTGGTGGCCAACGCCAGAATGAAATAGGCAAGAAACATTAAAAAAAAAAAACAAACTTCTAGAAGGTTCATAGCTTAAAAATCCAACTGATTTTAAAGACGGTCGGTGTAAATGTGGTAGCAGCAGGGCTTCAGAAAACAATGAGGAGAAGCTGTTACATGCCTTAAATACCTTTTTTAGGTGGTGGTAAATGTCATACAATGGTTTTAGTGGATAGAAACTCCTACTTCAGATATAACCACGAGATTCCTGAAAGACTGAAAATAGTCTCCTTCCCAAAACTTCAAAAAAGAATATATGTGTACATTTCTCATTTTAAAAATTCAGTTATACTATTAAACCCATGATTTAAAAAATATTTCAAAATCTTGAAGCAACCAACTAGAGATTAACAAGGAGATAACAGGACAGTTGTGTCCACTAAAGATTTTAAAAAATCTTTCATTCATTGAATTTTTAAAGCCTCATCATCAATAAATAGGTCTGAAAATGCAAAGTGCTAGGGCTTTAAAAATGAATTATACAGAGAATAAAATAGATTTAAATGCATGGGAAAATCACCAAGTTGTAGAAAAGACACACATATAAAAAATAATAAATGGAACATAGGCTATGGTAAATGTATGAACTTAATCACTTGAAAACTATAGGAGAGAGGGACTAAGTCTTGCCTGGAGGGTAGATTTTAGGCTCTCTGAAGGATATGGAGCCCCACTGGTCTCTTAGAGAAGCAAGAGTTGTCTAGAGAAAAAGATATAGAGTTTGCTTCTCAACATTACCTCCTAGATTGGTTCCACTAGGGAGATCAATACCACTACCTCATACCTTTAGGTTCCCAAAGTGCTTCAAACATAAGCTGGAAGGCATCCATCATCTTTCAGAACTACGTAAGCCTATGAATCAGTATGGACTCTCTCACCACAGGAATAAGACTTATTTCCTTTTACAACCCCAGTGTCTGGTAGATATTCAATAAAAGTTTGTTTAAAAAAAAAAGGTGGGGAGTGGGGAGGAGGAAGACAGGCTTAGGGCCTGTTCAAGTGAGAAAGAGAAAGTGTGTCTTTAAGAGCTAAGTCTACTTTCCAGGATAGACAAAGAAGAAGGGTTTGGAGCAGGAGTAGAGAGTGTGCATTGGGTTGGAGCTTGCCTTTGCCTATTCTTCCAGAAGCTAAGCAAGAGAACAGCAAGCAAAAGGGTGAGGAACCATGTAAGTATCACATGTTTGGGTGAATAATAATCTGGAAAAATATTTTTTCTCCTTTTTTGAATATATACAGAAATATCCAAAAGGTCTTCAGTATGGTAATCATGCATCTTTGAAAGGAATGAAAGGGAAATTCAATAAAGAGATCCCTAACAGTAGTGACTAAAGTAATCATCCTCAGCTAGACTATTAAATAGGTCCAAATAAGGTGACCTACTTAGGTAAGAGAAGAATAAGGATTTCTAATACTTGAGGAATGATGAGGAAAACCTAGAATTTTAGCCTAGAAAGTAAATCAAAGGTTGTGGAAATAGAATACAGCTATAATTATCATGAGAATCCATGTTAGAATCTTTCTCTTAATTTCAAATGTGCAAATGTAGAGAAATAAAATTTCATTAATATTTACCTATTTACTTAAATGAGGAGACACATTATATGGAAATGCAGGAATTTGGTCAACACCTCTGACTATCAATGCTTGAAGTTAGTCTGGCCATAAATCCAATATACTTGGTAGCAGATATTTTAAACTACAATTAGAGATTGGATATTCCAGACCTAAAATAATGAATGTCTAGGAAAAAGTTTTCAAAGATGTGTCATTAATTTCTACTAAGGGTATAAAATCAGCAACTTTGCTTATTCCTCAAGAAGCTGATTAAGAGAAATGGTGTATTTGATTGATATTAGCTATTCAGTTGGGGTAAAAAAAAATGGCATCCTATACCACAATTTCATAGCATGATTACTGACAACTGTTGTCAAATTTATCCTATGAAGGTACAGAAAGAATTTACAGTCATTTTCTCTTGGATTCAAATCCCAGTGCGGCTTTGGTCTTACAGATTACTCATGTTTGCTGTTTGGTCTTGCAACTTCCTCAATTCCTTTGATCCTTGGATTGAAGGCTATAGTATTTAGAATAGGTATCTTCTAGGATTTTGTGAAGATTAAATACAATACTATATTTAAAAATGAATAACCAGAACATCAATGTTAGTTTTCCCTCACTCCCTTTACTAACTTTTGAGCATCTTGAGCTAGAAAATGGATATATCCAATCATCTATCTTTCAATTTATCATACTATAAGGATTAGCTGGTAGTAGTTCCATAAGTTATATCCTGTTTACTTAAAATTAACATCTACTCTTTCTTCGAGGGTAAAGATAACTGTAGTACAAAAATATTGTAATATGACACTTCCATTTGAGACTTTACATGGTGAAGAGAAACCAGAAACTTGTGGAAAATTACCACCTTCCTTTTACACTGCTGACGACCAACTGCCAAACCTCACTGCAGTTTCCTTAATCTTAATTGGGAGCAGTGAGACTACTTATCACCCAAGCATTAGCATTACTATTCCTGATCTTGATGATTCATCTGATTTTAGCCTTAGAGATTTTATTTGACTCAAATAAGCATCAGCCAATACTCAACCTATAGTACATAATGGAACTTTTATTGCAGGGGTCAAACGGAGTTCACAAATTCTAACTAAGCCATAAAGAACAAGCTGGTTTCTAGATTAAGAAGGCAGATTTAACACATACTTACTTCTCTTGCACCAGAAATGCTACTAAATTACAGCACATGAATTTTAAAAAGACATAAACCAACAAAAAAAGAGGAGAAACAGTGAGGAGAAAATGGTAATGAATAAAGCATATGAAAAAGTGGTAACTGACTCAGAGCCCCTATAGAGTCTAATCCTAGACTATGGGTGGGGATGGATAAGAACTAATTTACACTTCAAAACCCTCGGAAGATGTGCAAACTGGCAACATCAGTTGCAGCTAAAATAAGAAGCACTGGATATTAAATCACTAGATTCCACCACCCACTCTTGGTAGGTGGAGTTACTTCACAAAAAATGGGGATTAACTGATCATCTACAGAATGCAGAGATCCCCAACTTTCTTCTCTCACTAGACTCTCCAAAAGCTGGCAGCCAGAACCCTACCTTCTTAGAAAGAGATCTGAAGACTCTTCTCTGGGGAATCCTCAGAGTTAAGAGAAAATATTCCATCCATGAAATATAAACATGATTGTATTAAAAGATGAAGAATATGAAAAAGAAAAAGGGAAAGAAGCATCATTCAGAGAACAAACAAGTCCTTGAAATTTGATAGAATAGAGTTTAATAGAAAGGTTAGAAGATGAAGTTGAGGAAATCTCCACAAAAGAAGAGCAAAAATAAAAAGAGGCATAAAATAGGAGGGAAAAGGTAAGAACAATAGGACTGGTCCAGTGGTCCAACATTCCAATAACAGGAGTTCTAAAAACCAGAGAAAAATAGAGAGGAGTAATTATCAGAAACAAACAAAAAATCAAGACTATTTCTTAGAACTGAAGAACATCAGTTTCCCACTTGAAATAGCCCAACAAGTACAATAACAAAAGAACAATAGGAAGACATTTTATTTTGAAGTTTAAGAATATTGGGAACAAAGAGAAGAGTCTACAATTTTCCAAATAGGAAAAACTAGATGGCAAAGAAAGGATCAGGGATTAGACTGTTTTAAACTTCTCAAAGGCAACTGTACAGTCAGAGAACCAATGAAACAATGCGTTCAGAATTATAAGACTTTTACAAATAATCCAAACTATCAAATTAGTCCAAGGATTGAATAAAGGACACACCCTCTACTAAAAAGTTACTGCAGAATATGCACCAACAAAAGTTGAGTTTGCAACAAGAATGAGGAATGCAGGGGATATAACAAATGGGGAATCCAACAAAGAAAAGATTTTTTTAAAAAACCCTCTAAGGGGATTGGGCTAGAAGAGTCTAGGGTGACAGATATATTGGGGCACTCTGACTCAATAGGCAGAGATGTAGAGAGCTGTCAACATTGAGTCTCATCAACACTGGAGAGTTATTTTTCAACCAAAGGATAGAATGTCTGAGTCTGAACCAGTTTCTTACAATCACCCCCAGATGTGCTCTGCCTTAACCTGTTCTTGAGAGAAAGAGTTAGGTCATGGTGAGGCAGAAAAATTCAAAGAAGTCCATCCCCTCTAACCATAATTCCACTTGATAGCTAGAACCTACCTTAACACCCTGCCAAATGCTTTCTAGAAAGCAGTCATGACCTTGCCCACTAAATCCTCATGGAATGGGCTCATGGGCACTCTCAGGGAAGCCAAAGCCAGACAGTAATCCTGAGACTCTTTTCAGCTCTCTCGAAAGCCTTCAACTAAAAGTGAAAGCATCGTCGCTTCCTTGCAGAGGGAGGTTTAGTACTGCTACTTGGTGTTTCAAAGCCACTCTATCTGAATTAGGGATGCATATATTGGTGACAAATATGTACCAATGAAGAGAATGGAAAGTACAAAAATCTGTATACTGGGGTTATCTTAGTAGGAGAGGGATAAGGGGAGATACTTGTTCTGTTTCTTAATCTGGGTGGGAGGTACATGAATGTCCATTTTACTACTAATCATTTTATATACATACATATGTGCATATATGTATGTGTGTATATATATATATAGGAGTATAGGTGTGTGTATATATATGTATGAACAACATTTATGAACAGAACATGTATGTGTGTGTTTATGTGTGTATGTATGTGTGTGTGTATATATACATATATATGTGTGTATATATATGTATAGTATTTCAGAATTGAAAATAAGAAATACAACCTATCTGTGGCAACTGATTTTAATGATAGTGGTGCTAAAGTTCACTGCATATTCTCTGATGTTCTCTGTGAATTAGACAAAAGTATAACTTAGCATCAAATAGGAAAGTGAGGGAAAACAGTAGAGAAGCCATCAAAAGCCCCCAAATGACACCTACTGCTGCGATCCATCTCAAGCAATGGACGCGGCATATTGAGCAGTCATAACCCTATGGCTTGTCATGGCATGTGTACTTGTTTGCATGTGTGTTTATATAACAAGCAGCAGGATGATCTCTCTGCCTTATCTGGGCCTCAGAAGTCTCTAGAGAAGCAATGTCCAACAGACCTTTCTGCATGTCCAATGCAGGAGCCACGAGCCACATGTCATATCGAGTACTTGAAATGTGGCCGGCGTGACTGAGCAACTGAGTTTTTATCTTATTTGATTAATTTAAAGTTTAAATAACCATATGTGGTTAGTGAGCATTAGAGTTTTGTTCTCTGTGGAACCAAAAAGCTGAATGTCCTTAGTACCAGATTCAATATATTTCAAAACCATCCATGTTTTAACCTTCCCATGAGTAGCACATACATCCAACAAACAAAACCACTTTTCTCTTTACCCCTACCTAGTTGGATTCAATGTGCTTCCTAATTCCTAGCGGTAGTACTCCTCAGTTGACTGAGGACAAATTTATTTCCTTTATTCTATATCCTACCTTTCTTATCTTAGCTTTCTTAATCACTTCTCTGACCCTCCTATCAAAACATACTCTCAGATCCTTCTTGGTACTTTGGTGTAAATGACTAATAATTAATTAAAGGGTTAACCCTCTAAAAAGCACTTGAGTTTCAACATGTTTGAAATTTGGGCTAACATGATTGTAATAGACTAAATGTTTGGGTGTCCCCCAAATTCATATGTTGAAGCCCTAATCCCCAATGTGATGGTATCTGGAGATGGGCCTTCTTCAGGAGGTAATTATGGTTAGATGGGGTCATGAGGGTGGGACCCTCATGATGGGATTAGTGTTCTTATAAGAAGAGACACCATAGAGCACTCTCAAGCTCACTCTCTCTCCCCCTTTGAGGACACAGTATGAACGCAGCAGTCTACAAGGCAGGAAGAGAGCTCTCACCAGAAACCAAATCAGCCGGCACCTTGATCATGGACTTTGCAGACTCCGGAACGGAGAGAAAATAGATCTCTATGGTTTAAGTCACCAGGCTATGGCATTTTATTACAGCAGCCCTAACAGACTAAGAAAATGAAAAGCTTTGACAAAATTAGGTAAAGAAATACAAAAGAAACTGAGGAGTTGACTGGCAATCCTCAGCCCTGAGGATTATACTACCAATTACTTCTTCCCAGCCGAAACATGAGCCCTGCCCTGGTTCCCCTCTCAGGCTTCACCCTGGCATCCATTAACCTCCTTTCCCTATTTCTGTTTGTTTAAATGCCTCATAATCCAGAATGCAATTAAATTAATTGGTTGAGATGAGGGTGGTGTGGGAAGATGCCGAGTTAGCATCTCCTCAAAACTAGGGTGCTTGCCGGCCACTGGTGGGGGATCCTGACACCCAAGGAGACAGGAGGAACCCCCAAGTGAACCAGCACCCCATGCAGCTTGTGGGATTTTGGTTCACGAGCCGGGGGTTGGGCCGAAGTTCCTGCGGTGGGAGCTCTGAGTCTGAACCACTGGACTAACAGAGAACCTCAGACCCCAGGGAATATTCATCAGAATGAGGTCTCACATAGTTCCTCATCTCAGCACCAAGACCCAGCTCTACCCAACAGCCTACAAACTCCAGTGTTGGAAGCCTCAAGCCAAAGAACCAGTAAGACAGGAACACAATCCCACTCATAAAAAAAAAAGAGAGAGATGGCAAAAAAATATGTCACAGATGAAGGAGCAAAGTAAAAAGCTATAAGACCAAATAAATGAAGAGGAAATAGGCAATCAACCTGAAAAAGAATTCAGAGTAATGATAGTAAAGATGATCCAGAATCTCAGTAACAGAATGGAGACATGGATTGAGAAAATATAAGAAATGTTTAACAAAGATCTAGAAGAACTAAAGAACAAACAAACAGAGATGAACAACACAATAACTGAAATGAAAAATACACTAGAAGAAATCAATAACAGAATAACTGAGGCAGAAGAACAAATAAGTAAGCTGGAAGACAAAATGGTGGAAATAACTGCCAAGGATCAGAATAAAGAAAAAAGAAAAAAGAATTGAGGACAGTCTCAGAGACCTCTGGGATAACACTAAACGCAACAACATTTGAATTATAGGGGTCCCAGAAGAAGAAGAGAAAAAGAAAGGGTCTGAGAAAATATTTGAAGAGATTATAGTTGAAAACTTCCTTAACGTGGGAAAGGAAATAGTCACCCAAGTCCAGGAAGCACAGAGAGTCCCATACAGGATAAACCCTAGGAAAAACACACCAAGACACATATTAATCAAACTAACAAAAATTAAATTCAAAGAAAAAATATTAAAAGCAGCAAGGGAAAAAAACAAATAACATACAAAGGAATCCCCATCAGGTTATGAGCTGATTTTTCAGCAGAAACTCTGCAGGGCAGAAGGGAGTGGCAGAATATACTTAACGTGATGAAAGAGAAAAACCTACAACCAAGATTACTCTACCCAGCAAGGATCTCATTCAGATTCAAAGGAGAAATCAAAAGCTTTTCAGACAAGCAAAAGCTAGGAAATTTAGCACCACCAAACCAGCTTTACAACAAATGCTAAAGAAACTTCTCTAGGCAGGAAACACAAGAGAAGAAAAAGACCCACAAAAACAAACCCAAAACAATTAAGGAAATGGTAACAGGAACATACATATATATGCTGTCTAAAAGGGACCCACTTCAGACCTAGGGACACATACAGACTGAAAGTGAAGGGACAGAAAAAGATATTCCATGCAAATGGAATTCAAAAGAAAGCTGGAGTAGCAATATTCATATCAGATAAAATAGACTTTAAATTTAAAACTATTAAAAGAGATAAGGAGGGGCACTACATAATGATCAAAGGATCAATCCAAGAAGAAACTGTAACAATTATAAATGTTTATGCACCCAACATAGGAGCACCTGAATACATAAGGCAAATGCTAACAACCATGAAAGGAGAAATTGACAGTAACACAATAATAGTAGGGGGCTTTAACACCCCACTTACACCAATGGACAGATCATCCAAACAGAAAATAAATAAGGAGACACAAGCTTTAAATGACACAACAGACCAGATAGATTTAATTGATATTTATAGAATATTCCACCCAAAAGTGGCAGAATACACTTTCTTCTCAAGTGCCCATGGAACATTCTCCAGGATAGATCACATCCTTGGTCACAAATCAAGCCTCAGAAAAGTTAAGAAAACTGAAATCATATCAAGCATCTTTTCTGACTACAACGCTATGAGACTGGAAATCAATTACAAGGAAAAAAAACTGTAAAAAACACGAATACAAGGAGGCTAAACGGTGTGCTACTAAGTAACCAAGAGATCACTGAAGAAATCAAAGAAGGAAAAAAAACTACATAGAAACAAATGACAACGAAAACATGATGACCCAAAACCTATGGGACACAGCAAAAGCAGTTCTAAGAGGGAAGTTTACAGCAATTCAGTTTCATCTCAAGAAACAAGAAAAATCTCAAATAAACAATCTAACCCTACACTTAAAACAACTACAGAAAGAAGAACAAAGAAAACCCAAAGTCAGTAGAAGGAAAGAAATCATAAAGATCAGAGCAGAAATAAATGAAATAGAAACAAAGAAAACAATAGCAAAGACCAATAAAACTAAAAGCTGTTTCTTTGAGAAGATAAACAAAATTGAAAAACCCTTAGCCAGACTCATCAAGAAAAAAAGGGAGAGGACACAAATCAATAAAATTAGAAATGAAAAAGGAGAAAGGAGAAATCACAACTGACACCGCAGAAATACAAAGGATTATAAGAGACTATTACAAACAGCTATATGCCAATAAAATGGACAACCACGAAGAAATGGACAAATTCTTGGAAAAGTACAATTTTTCAAGACTGAACCAGAAAGAATTAGAAAATATAAACAGACCTATCACAAGTAATGAAATTGAAACTGTAATTAAAAATCTTCCAACAAACAAAAGTCCAGGACCAGATGGCTTAACAGGCAAATTCTATCAAACATTTAGAGAAGAGCTAACACTGATCCTTCTCAAACTCTTCCAAAAAATTGCAGAGGGAGAAACACTCTCAAAAATCCATTCTACAAAGCCACCATCACCCTGCTACCAAAACCGGAAAACGATATCACAAAAAAATAAAATTATAGACCAGTATCACTGATGAACATAGATATAAAAATCCTGAACAAAATAGTAGCAAACAGAATCCAACAACACATGAAAAGGATCATACACCATGATCAAGTGGGATTTGCCCCAGGGATGCAAGGATTCTTCAATATACACAAATCAATCAATGTGATACACCATATTAACAAACTGAAGGATAAAAACCATACGATCATCTCAATAGATGCAGAAAAAGCTTTTGACAAAATTCAACACCCATTTATGATAAAAACTCCAGAAAATGGGCATAGAGGGAACCTACCTCAACATAATAAAGGCCATATATGACAAACCCACAGCAAGCATCATGCTCAATGGTGAAAAACTGAAAGCATTTCCACTAAGATCAGGAACAAGACAAGGATGTCTACTCTCACCACTCTTATTCAACATAGTTTGGAAGTCCTAGCCACAGCAATAAGAGAAGAAAAAGAAATAAAAGAATACAAATGGGAAAAGAAGTAAAACTGTCACTGTTTGCTGATGACATGATACTATACATAGAAAATCCTAAAGATGCCTTCAGAAAACTACTAGGACTAATCAATGAATTTGGGAAGGTTGCAGGACACAAAATTAATGCACAGAAATCTCTGGCATTCCTATACACCGACAACGAAAAATCAGAAAGAGAAATTAAGGAAATACTACCATTTACCACTGCAACAAAAAGAATAAAATACCTTGGAATAAACCTGCCTAAGGAGGCGAAAGACTTGTACTCAGAAAACTATAAAACACTGATGAAAGAAATCAAAGATGACATAAACAGATGGAGAAATATGCCATGTTCCTGGATTGGAAGAATCAAAATTGTGAAAATGACTATACTACCCAAGGCAATCTATAGATTCAGTGCATTCCCTATCAAACTATCAATGGCATTCTTCACAGAATTAGAACAAAAAATTTCACAAATTGTATGGAAAAACAAAAGACCCCAAATAGAAGAAGTAATCTTGAGAAAGAAAAATGGAGTTGGAGGAATCAGGCTCCCAGACCGCAAACTATACCAGAAAGCTACAGTAATCAAGACAGTATGGTACGGGCACAAAAACAGAAATATAGATCAATGGTACAGGATAGAAAGCCCAGAGATAAACCCACGCACATATGGTGACCTAATTTATGACAAAGCAGGCAAGAACATACAATGGAGAAAAGACAGCTTCTTCAATAAGTGGTGCTGGGAAAACTGGACAGCTACATGTAAAAGAATGAAATTATAACACTACCTAACACCATACACAAAAATAAACTCCAAATGGATTAAAGACCTAAATGTAAGACCAGACACTATAAAACTCTTATGGGAAAACAAAGGAAAAACACTCTTTGACATAAACCACAGCAAGATCTTTTTTGACCCACCTCCTAGAGTAACAGAAATAAAAACAAAAATAAACAAATAGGATTTAATTAAATTTAAAAGCTTTTGCACAGCAAAGGAAACCATAAACAAGATAAAGACAACCCTCGGAATGGGAGAAAACATTTGCAAATGAAACAACAGACAAAGGATTAATCTCCAAAATATACAAACATCTCATGAGCTCAATATCAAAAAACAAACAATCCACTTAAAAAATGGGCGGAAGACCTAAATAGACATTTCACCAAGGAAGACATACAGATGGCCAAGAGGCACATGAAAAGAGGCTCAGCATCACTAATTATTAGAGAAATGCAAGTCAAATCTACAATGAGGGGCTTCCCTGGTGGCGCAGTGGTTGGGAGTCTGCCTGCCGATGTAGGGGACATGGGTTCGTGCCCCAGTCCAGGAGGATCCCACATGCTGCGGAGCGGCTGGGCCCATGAGCCATGGCCGCTGAGCCTGCACGTCCGGAGCCTGTTGCTCCGCAACGGGAGAGGCCACAACAGTGAGAGGCCCGTGTACCGCAAAACAAACAAACAAACAAAACACTACAATGAGGTATCATCTCACGCTGGTCAGAATGGCCATTATCAAAAAATTTAGAAACAATAAATGCTGGAAAGGGTGTGGTGAAAAGGGAACCCTCTTGCACTGTTGGTGGAAATGTAAATTGATACAACCACTATGGAAAACAGTATGGAGGTTCCTTAAAAAACTAAAAATAGAATTACCGTATGACCCATCAATCCCACTACTGGGCATATACCCTGAGAAAACCGTAATTCAAAAAGAGACATGTATCACAATGTTCACTGCAGCACTATTTACAATAGCCAGGACATGGAACCAACCTAAATGTCCATCCACAGATGAATGGATAAAGAAGATGTGGCACATATATACAATGGAATATTACTCGCCATAAAAAGAAACAAAATTGAGTTATTTGTAGTGAGGTGGATGGACCTAGAGTCTGTCATACAGAGTGAAGTAAGTCAGAAAGAGAAAAACAAATACTGTATGCTAACACATATATATGGAATCTAAAAAACAAAAAATGGTACTGACAAACCTAGTGGCAGGGCAGGAATAAAGATGTAGACATAGAGTATGGACTTGAGGACTTGGGGTGGAGAGGGGGAAGCTGGGGCGAAGTGAGAGTGGCATGGACATATATACACTACCGAATGTAAAACAGTTAGCTAGTGGGAAGCAGCATATAGCACAGGGAGATCAGCTCGGTGCTCTGTGATGACCTAGAGGGGTGGGATAGAGAGGATGGGAGGGAGGCTCAAGAGGGAGGGGACATGGGGACATGTGTATGCATATGGCTGATTTGCCTTGGTGTACAACTGAAACTAACACAGTATTGTGAAGCAATTATACTCCAATAAAGATCTATTTTAAAAAAGTAATTGGTTGAGAAATCCATTATATATTTCACATTGCATGCTCTGGATTTTATGTCTGAAATAAAATGCCACGGGTCATACTAATTAATTTCGTTTTCTACAGTTGAAGTTAGGACTACTTGAAGTCATTATGCAAATTTATGCCAAATAGTGCATAAATTAACACCATTCGTCTTCAAAAAAATCTAAAATCTTCTAGCAACCAATCCACAAGTATACTCTTTCATCTATAAGAAACTTCTGAAGGATATATGCACTAAAATATATATATATATATATATATATATATATATATATATATATATATATATATAAAAATCATGGTTTCTAAAATATATATCTCACCACAAATGATAAGCAGAGTCAGGAAATAGACCAGGCTTAGATATCCTATATATGGAACTGAATTGCCCAAAACATTGAAAACCAAAGTTCTTAAAGGCTATTAAAGAGAAAATGCCTAGAGTTTTAAGAAAACCTGAAAAATGTTTTCCAAAGAGTCAGAGGTATGATGCAAAAGACAACCAAATAGTTTCCTCAAGACAATCAGTTACTTGATTGAAGAAAGACAAAAGATCCTGTGGACCAACTCTGAGATGAACACCCCTCCCCCCTGCCCCCTCCCCAAGATCTCTGAAGCAATTTTATTCTGGTACAACCATAGGAGTGTGAGTGAACTGTGTTGAGGCCAGTGAATTCCAGTGCATGGGAGTCTCAGGTAAACAAAAATGCAAACTTTGTGAGTTCTCAGATGCAAAACTATTTCCTGCTGGACTGAGTGAGTAGCCCTCATCCTGGCATAGCTGTCCTGAGCCTGATGGTTCAGAGAAGCGGCGATGAGAGGAAGAGGGGGGTGGCTGAAGCCATTCACTGTCTTCTATTAGTGAATCCTACCCTCCGCCTCTAGAAAAGCCAGCTATGCCCGAACAGACATTTTGCACATGTATATTCTGGTAGCATAATCTAAGTCATGTTATATTTAAAGACATATAATCTTGAGTTGTGTTACAAGGGTTTAGGCCTGGGTGGAATAAATCTGGGTGAAGAGGAAAATGATAATAATGATTTTGTGATAACTAGTTTTACCGTGTTTGTTAACCTTTGCCACAATCCGAAGAGGTGGATATGATTATTCCTACTTCTAAAATGAAGGAACTCAGTCTCAGGAAGATTACGTAATATGCCCTGAAATGTCACAGCTACGAAACGGAGCGCCCAGATTTCATCCCAGGCTTCTCTTACTCGAGAACCCGTCTCCTGCACTATTCCTCCTTCTCGTCAAACTTGGGCCACACAGAGGGTGGAGTCTCTCCTTTCAACACTGAGCTCAGAGAGGTGAAGCCAGAAACTGCTGACAGGCTGATCAAGGAGTGAGGGCGGAATTACAAGTCCCGTATCCAGAGCTACACAAGAATTGGGGAAAGGCTGTGATCCTCGGGAAGCAAAGCCAAGGTAAGCAATTTCAGGCCGGGACAAAGGAGCATGGCCCTGGGACTCAGAAACCATGAGTCAAGCCACACACATTTTCATAAACACACTTGGCAGGGGTGGGGTCACTTTTAAAGACCCACCATTCCCTTCCCTTCCCCTTCCAGTAGGCCAGCTTCCAAGGGCCTTACAGACTGTGGATCAAGCTTATCTAAACAGTTGACAAGCTCTAACCCTGTCTGTAATTTGAGTCACAGAATTAAACTGACTATTTCTTACTTCATAAAGAACTACATGCAACTATAAAATGGTGAGCAGGATACTCATCATTATGGGGGTAGTAGATATAGCAAGAGTACATCTGACCTTAATCAGAATTGTTATAGACAATCACATGACTTGTTTTGCTATTAAAATCGCTGCTTTGGAATTTCCCATATTGAGCTGAAGAGCTGATTGACAGTTAACATAAACTAAATGTAAAACCCACGTTCTCACTTGAGGTGGAAAAAGTTCATTATGTCAAATGCGCAAGATATTCAAAACATTCGATATCATTAATCTGGTATTTTTTTGCTAGTATAGGTATTTGCATACCATTCATTTTAACGTTTATTCTTGGTAGATAACTCTATTCAGGAAAATCCCAACGGCAGATGTTTTTGATCATTTTGATTACTCAATGAGCTTACCTTGCCCTTGATTCTTCTGCAATATAGTATGTGAGGTCTCCATGCAAAGATAGATAATCATGGTACCTACCTGTCTGGGTTATTGTGAAGATTAAAGAAGTCAGTGCCTGTAGAACACAATATCTGCAAATCCACCCTATATTCACTCCTATAAGCCTTATGAAATTCATGGATTTTCCCTAATTCTATATCAACATGCACCGGCCATTCATAAAGCCTCAAGCCATTTTCAGCAGACCAAATGTGGTGACTTTTATAGCAGATAATGTGTTCTACCAAAGCTTCTAAAGGCCAGAGCCTAAACCAAAGCATGTAAATAAAAGAACCAACCAAACCTGCAAGGAATCACAGCTGGCTGCTTTATGACACAAGCAAAGACCCTCAGAGCCAAAGCAAGAAAGAGCCACCTTTGCTATGAAATCCACATGAAACTGTTAATGGAATCTATAAAAAGGGAGAAAACTCACAGCAGCTAATTCATTCCCTGCAAGATACTGTGATGCATTCAACAAGGTATCACTGTGGAAAGAAAGGGCTGAAAGCTCAGCATTGAAAAAGAAAGAAAGGATTTAATTATCTGACACATGAGCAATTATAGTGCAATTCCTGTTCAAACAGAATTGCAACTAAATGGGGCTATTTACCTATTCAAATCACAAACAAAACTATCTTCAATAGGGTCATTAAAAGAAGGTGTGAGACCTTAGGGAAAAACTCCTCAGAAACTGCAAGGATTTACAAAGGTTGGATATTAGGCTCTAAATATATACATAAAAATTTTAGAATTGCAAAGTTTCTGTTAAGGCTAAATAAAAAGGTTGCCATTTTCTGAAAAGAACGATAAATGTAACAACAGGGTTAAAAATTCATAAAATAGAAATGAATTTTGAACAGTAGGGGAAACCATCAAAAATACAGATAATCTTAGAATGAATGTATTTTATGTTAACACTCTTCAGAGATACATTCTTAAAAACCTGACATTCCCTTAAGCATTAATTTTAGGTTTACTGACATAATCAAGACAGTTTTTCAAATATTCGCTATCTTTCTATCAATTCATATGCAGTCTTAAGAAACAAATAGTCTGAAAAAGAAACTGTTCCCTAGAAAATAACACAGGAGAAAAGCCAGGTAAGCTTGGGTTTGGCAATGACATTTTAGGTACAACATCAAAAGCATGATCCATGAAATAAAAAGCTGATGAGCTGGAATCAATTAAAATGAAAACTTCTGTTCTGTGAAAGACACTGTCAAGGAAATGAAAAGAAAAAACAGACTGGGAAAAAAATCTTGGCAAAACACATATCTGATAAAAGACCAGTATTTGAAATATGCAAAGAACTCTTAAAACTCAACAATAAGAGAGTCAATTAAAAAGTGGGCAGAAGATCTGAACTGACATCTTACCTAAGAAGATGTATAGATGGCAAATAACTGTATGAAAAATGTGCTCAATGTCATATGTCATTAGGGAATTACAAATTAAAACAACAATGTGATACTATTACATATCTACTAGGATAGCTAAAATTGAAAAAAACAGACAATGCCAAATGCTGGTGAGAACATGGAGCAACAGGAACTCTCATTCATTGCTGGTGGGAATGCAAAATGGTATAGCCCCTTTGGAAGAGAGCTTAGCAGTTTCTTACAAAACTATACAAACCCTTACCATGTGATACAGCAACTGCACTACTTGGTATTTACTGAAATGAGTTGAAAATTATGTCCCCACAAAAATTTGCCCATGAATGTTCATAGCATCTTTATTTATAATTGCCGGAACTTCAAAGCAACCAAGATGTCCTTTAATAGGTGAAAGGATAAACAAACTGGTTATCGCACTGTAGAATATTATTCAGCAACAAAGAGAAATGAGTTTTCAATCCATGAAATGGAGGAAACTTAAATGTATATTGTGAAGAAATAAGCCAGTTTCAAAAGGCCACATGTTGCATGATTCCAACTATATGGAATTCTGGAAAAGGCAAAACTATGGAGATAGTAAACAGATCAGTGGTTGCCAGGGGTTTGCGGGGAAGGACTGATGAATGGGTGAAGCACAGGGGGTACTTAGGGAAGTGAAGCTATTCTGTATGATACTGTCATGGTGGATACATGTAATACCTCTGTGAAAACCCATAAAACTGTAGAACACAAGAATGAATCCTAACGTAAAGTATGGATTTTAGTTAGTAAGAATATATTAATGTTGGTGCATCAGTTGTAACAATGTATCTCACTAATGCAAGATGTCAACAATAGGAGAAACTGTGCTGGAGGCTGGGGGGATAACAGGGAAGATATATGGAACTCTGTACTTTCACTTAATTTTTCTGTAAGTCTAAAACTTCTCTAAAAAATAATGTCTATTAATTTAAAAAAAAAAAAGCAGGAGAAAAGGGGAAAAAAAGAAACTGTTCCGAGTTTCCCTTAGACAGATATTTTGCTGATACCAGAGAATACTGACATACAGAAAAATAAACTTGCTTTCTTAGCTATAGTGTAACCACTATTCAGAAAGTCAACAGGATGATGGAATAAGGGACTGGAGGGAAACATCAAGGAGCAGACGTCGTGGACCAGAGAAAGGAAGGAAAGCCCTAAGGGAGGATGGCAGGGGACAAGTGGAGTCTTTCCATTTTACCTCGTTAATTCCAAATGTGTCAGGGTTATCAGGGCACTAAAATTCTAACTTGATGGCTGACGATAATTAAACAGAATGAGTTGGCAATATTTCAATCCAATTTTCCCCCTGTGTACCATAGGTTTATCATATGACAACCTGTCATTATTACCTGCTCACTGTTCACCTGGAACCAAGAGGAAAAATTAATGGGCATATTAGCATTCAAAAGGAAACATAACACCCTAAGAACTTTCTATCTCACCATGCCATGCCTGGGTCTGTCAAAGGTTTCACCACCCCTGGTGCCTGTGATTAAAAATGATCCTAGAGTTTGAACTTCATGACTTGAGCTGAACCGAGTCCCCTCCATGGTTAATTTAAAATGTCACCCATAAAATAAAAGTAACTGTGTAGTTTTCATTGCATTTGATTCGAGGATAATATTTTGAAGATGTGCTTTCCAGAAACTAGCAGGTTCTCTACAAATATGGGTTTCAAACTACACGTCAAATTCTGCTATTTATTTTGATGGTATACTACCTAAGAAGGCAACCCAAGGGACATACAAGTCATGTTTCTTTTTAATCCTCTTACATACTTAATAATAATCTTGAATAACAACTTGTGGTATGTATTTTCATTTAATTTGGCAAATGTGCATTGTATATACAAGGGATTGTGCCAAAATACTTTTCAGGTCAGCAAGTCATTCACTTAATTACACAGCAAACAAATTTTAAGGATTTTCTCGTGCCAGGGACAACTCCAGTGCCAGGAGTTGGGCATATAATACTAAGGAAGACACAGTACCTGCCCTCAAGGTGTCACAGGGGAGCGTGAAAAGGGGAGTGACATAAAAACATCCTACTGATTATACACATTGTACTAGGAAGGCTGATAGTCATAAACCAAGAGTGTTTAGGACTCAGGAGAGCTACACATTCCCCCAGAGCAGAATCCACTTTCATAAGAAGTTATTTCCCAAGTGAAGAAAACAATGACATTTGACAAGACACACAAGAGTTTTTCTAGACAAAGGGAATTCTCTAAGTCTTAGATCATCTTTAGACTCTAAGAAACCAAGGCATGAAAAGAAGCAAATGTTCAGGATTGAGAAAGGTAGGTAGGTGAAGAGTAAAAGGGGGTGAGGCCAAGGCCAGAGGCTTGTGGGTTTTGTTTTTTTTTTATGCTAAGGAGTTGGGGCTTTATTCTCAAAAAGATTGGCAGATGCTAAAAGGTTTGCAGCAGAAAATGGTTTCAAGATTTACATTGACCTAGGGGGGCTTAATGTTGCCCCTAACTCGACTAAACTTTAGACAGGTTTCTCCCTGACTATAGGCCCCTGACCTCCCTTTTCGTAGACTACTTACTTTAGAAGACTCTCATTTATAAATTCTTTCTCTGCCCCTTTGAGAGGTAAATCTTCTCCCAGCCTTCTGCCAGTTCTACAACCCTGGACATCTTTCCCAAAGACCCAGAACCCATCCCTTTGACATGTAATCGTTCACGGAAGATAGTGCTCCTGTTCCTAGTCTCTATAGGTAGCTAGTAAGTGACAATTTGCAAACACAGATAGCCTAATCAAATGGCTAAAGTCCTCTAGCACTTTTCCATTCGCTCACCCCAGTGATGAAAAAGTCTCCCGCCTTTTGTTACAGCAGAGTTCACTTTCTCTTCCCCATTGCCACCGTCTTGACCCCTATTGCAATAGTCTTGAATAAAGTCTTCCTTGCCTGTTTAACTTGTCCATGTGACTTTTCTTTGAAAACATGTTAGAAAAATCATTGGCAGAGATGTGGAAGGCAAATTAGTGGAAGACAAGGTGAGTGGCAGGAAGGTGAGTTGGGAAGCTATAGAAGTAAATGAGATGAGCAATGCTGGAGTCTGGACTAGAGGAAGACAGTAAAGATAAGGGAGAGACACATATGGGAGATGTTACGAATCAGCTCCATAATGAATTGGGTGGTGAGAGGGAAGAGGAACCAGGGTGATTCACAGCTGTTCAGAGTGGCCACGGCAGTTACAACCTTCTCACACACTTGCCTGACACCACAGTAGACGGTGGCCTGCTGAGCTGGAGAGAGGGAAGGAAAACCAAGAAGGCAGGAGAGAGGGAGGGTGGGAAGGGATAAGTGATGGAAATGATATAAAAGCAAGTGGCCCTTGGAAAGATGGTTGATAAGAAGCACTTACAAATGCCTCAAAGGCAACTGATAACACCTAAAATATCTGAAAGGGATTTCAGAGTTAGAATATTGTTACAGGCAGAATTGGGGAGAGAATATTCTCAAGCCTGGAGAATGAAGAGCAGGTGGAGGAAGGGGGAGGGAAGGGGGGACTGTAACTCCTTAGACATCCACCCAAGGCCCAGACCACATCATCTCAGGAACTAAGAGTAATCGATCCTTTTCTTTACCTTTCCAATCATCAGCATGTAGCACATGATGAATGGAAAAGCATAAATGAGAAAGAGAAATCCAGAAAAAAAAAGTTGAAGCCGTGTTCTGAACAAAGATGAAAGGAGTCAGAGGGAGAGTGCAACCCGATCACAGCTAATATGCTTAACATTGCATGAGTTTTCTTTTTTCCTACTTCGGATACATTTGGTTCATGCACTACCAGTAATAATAGAAGAAAGTAAAGGCAAAAGGTCCAATACTGTCTTCTAGTAAATAACAGAAACCAAAGGTCCAGGTCAAACAGTTCTAGAAAATGTCATCATCTTCCAACTTAATCTGAAGGTTTAGTAACAATGATGTAAAGTTCTATTTTTGATGAAGGGAACTCCATGTCAATGAGGATTCCTAATGTCACATACAATGGAATTCTAGAACAACAAAACGATTTATAAAATTCCTTGGAGTGCGCTCCCAGTGTTAAATGTGATAGAAGCAATTAACTTAAGGTTCTAGAAGGCACCTGACAATGGGCATTAGAAAACAATATAATTTTTGTCCAGGTACATTCATTAGGAAGGTAATACTCGCAAAATTCCGAGATACAGGGAAGAGCCACCACTGATAATTTACTGCCAGTGCTCTAGTATTTGGGAGGAAGATAACAAGCACTTAACAGTGACATGGAAATCTTGGCTACATGGGTTGGCCAGCCAAATACATGTGAAAGTCAAGGGGAAATACTGTGTCCAAAAGCAAAAAGATTCATAACCAGACCCAAAATTTAGTTAAATACTATACTCAAAATGATGTTTAGAGGGCTTCCCTGGTGGCGCAGTGGTTGAGAGTCTGCCTGCCGATGCAGGGGACACGGGTTCGTGCCCCGTTCCGGGAAGATCCCACATGCCGCGGAGCGGCTGGGCCCGTGAGCCATGGCCGCTGAGCCTGCATGTCCGGAGCCTGTGCTCCGCAACGGGAGAGGCCACAACAGTGAGAGGCCCGCGTACCGCAAAAAAAAAAAAAAAAAAATGATGTTTAGAGACCCTGGTTCAAGTCTCTTTCACAATTTTAACATCTTACTGTCAACTGCACATGACGGTAATGGGCACGGTCACCGACAGATATTGGAGAAACATTCCATCATGCAGGTCTGAATTTGAGCTGATTGGATCCATGTGAAGAATCATTACAGAAGATGTCCTAAAATCTGTTATAGGGGCCCAAGTCTCTTCGTGAAAGCAAAAAGAGTAAACCAGTTATATATAGACAACTGCCATGTAGAGATGTGAACTAGAGCAGTCTAAAGAAAACACAATTGTGGCATCTGATAACCAAGGGAATGCTTTAATTCTGCCTATCAGTGACTCCAGAAGAGGGGCAGTGGATCAGTGATTCGGGAAGCCCAGTAAGTATTAGGAAAGAGTGCTTTCCACCAGTATGAACTATGAAAGGCCTGAAGCTTTTATTCACATAACTAGCAAATACAATTGTGGTGCTAAATCATTCTGCAAAGAGGTTATTTTCAGACCAGCACATATTTCTGTCCTTCGTTCTGTTCAGTTCAGTATCTTTACCAATAAGTTGGATCAACATATAGAATAAGTATCCATCTTGTTGAGGATCAAACTCTGGTGTTATCTCTGACTACAATATTCGGTTAGAAATAGCCTGAAATTTATATTACCTTGCCTTTAGATTTCCAATTTCAATTACTCAAATTCCAAAAGGAGAATATTTGGCTTGATAGTAGTTCAGGGCAAACAGAACCTTTAAGAAAAGGTTAGCATTAACATTTTAGGTTTCCATTTTCCTTAGCTCATTCTGAGGCACCTAAAGAAAGTAATTAGCTTATATTCCAATTCCCTGAATTTGGAATAGCAGGGAGGTCAGGCCAAAAGATGCAAAGAGAGAAACTTGGAGGTCAGTGATACATAAGCCTAATTCCTAGTACCTAGAACAGTGCTTGGTACATAATAAGTGTTCAATAAATAGTTGTCACATGAAGAAGGGAATGAGTGGACTCAAAGATTTGGGTGTGTGGGTGGTTACATCCTGGCCTTTTAGTTCAAAAATCAGGTGCCGAGTTATGCAGACAAGATGGTGCTTTCAGAACAGATGTGCCCCCCGCAGATCCACGATGGGATGGAGGCCCTCATTCCCTCAGCCACTGAAAGTGCTGGCTCTGCTGACAGCTCACAGTTGAGCCTCTCTCTAAGAAGGACGCAACCTCACTCACAGTTTGCTTCCTCCCAGGGGACAGCCTGAACGATCTCCAATGACCCTTGCCTCAGTTGGGACAATTCTAAATGGCGATCCCAGATCCCAATGTCCCTGTGGGAGTGCTCTGCTGCAGTCGCATCACAGCTCAGTTTGTCCCTCTGCCCACTGCTACTCCTCGCTCTCCACATCCACTGTTCCCTCCTGGAGAATCTCCAGTAAACCTCCTAACACATCAAGCTCAGAAGTCTCAGAGTGTGTTTCCCAGGGAACACAAACAAGAACAAGAACTACGACCCCAAATTCTTTTTTAAAACACATTTCTGTAGCATAGACATATATATACTACCAAACGTAAAATAGATAGCTAGTGGGAAGCAGCTGCATAGCACAGGGAGATCAGATCGGTGCTTTGTGACCACCTAGAGGGGTGGGATAGGGAGGGTGGGAGGGAGGGAGGTGCAAGAGGGAGGAGATATGGGGATATATGTGTACATAGAGCTGATTCACCTTGTTATACAGCAGAAACTAACACACCATGGTAAAGCAAGTATAATCCAATAAAGATGTTTAAAAAAACCACATTTCTGTAAGTGCACAGCTATGTCTTTACAAAGCAGGAGGGTTGTGGTTAGAAAGTGTACTGGATTAGGAGAGAGGAGATGTAAATTCGTACTAAAATCCTGTCGCAGCTACGTGAGCCTGTGTGAAGCCACCTTTGTAAGTGTCCCTCTGCTGATGCCTGCGGCCAGTGTATGCGGCAGCCCTCTGTAAACTATGAGGCACCAGGCAGACGCTAAGTGTTATTATTTATTATTAAATATGATGTCGTGACTCTGCAGTGGCTAATGCCACACCAAACACACATTAACATAAAGAAAGAAAAAGTATCAAATCTATGCAAAGTTCTTAGAAGAAAGTCTTCAAAAAGAAACGTAACAACCATTTGAGTTCATATCCCAGAGCTGGCAAACTGGGAAGGTAACACCAAAACGGACTAGGGCAGTGAGAATTAGTCAGTGTGTGTGTGTGTGTGTGTGTGTGTGTGTGTGTGTGTGTGTGTGTGTGTGTGTGTGTGTGTGTGTGTGTGTGTGTGTGTGTGTGTGTGTGTGTGTGTGTGTGTGTGTGTGTGTGTGTGTGTGTGTGTGTGTGTGTGTGTGTGTGTTGTACACAGGATAAACCAACAAAAAGGAAAAATGTTCCTTTGGGCAAGACTTAAAATATACCTGCAAATGATGGTTCAAAATATACCTGCAAATGATGGTTCTCATTACCAAAGGCTAAGTTTTAACAAGGAAAGAAGAATACAATAACAGTATGAACACTTTAGGCTATTTCCTTGTCTGAGACCTAACTAACATCATTAGCATCTGATAAAGCACAGCTCTGGAATCACTTCTTTTTTTTTTTTTTTGCAGTACATGGGCCTCTCACTGTTGTGGCCTCTCCCGTTGCGGAGCACAGGCTCCGGACGCGCAGGCTCAGCGGCCATGGCTCACGGGCCCAGCCGCTCCGCGGCATGTGGGATCTTCCCGGACCGGGGCACGAACCCGTGTCCCCTGCGTTGGCAGGCGGACTCTCAACCACTGCGCCACCAGAGAAGCCCTGGAATCACTTCTTATTTCCCTGTATACAAAGCAAGGCTTTGGATCATAAACAGAATTAGATAATGAAGGGGATTATATTAAAAATAAGATCATTGTCCTTCAGCCTAATATTCCCCTGGTATCTGAGTCTTGGAAGTTAGCAAGACAAGGAATGCACTCATGTATAAGCCAAGAAGACCCCCAGGAACTGACAGGTCAGGGTCTCCATGCTTACGAAAAAATCAAGGAGTTCAAGGTTCCAGATCTAACGTGCTGCTCAGCGGTTCCTCCCAGGCCACTTACTCTCTCACTCTTCAAATGGCTCTTTCAAACTTTCCCTTTTCTTTCTCCCTGAACACTGATACACTTCCCTTCCCTACTGTTAGCTAGTACGCTTGCTCCTTGTGTCACTGAGAAAATAAAAGTAATCAGAATAGAACTTCTCCCTGGTACCAAATCCCCCAACCTACCTGCCTCTGTACCCACTCCTCTGCCTTCCCTCCCCGTACTCTGGGGACGGTCCCCACCCCTCCACTGTGCACTGGACCCCATCTCCACCTATCCAGAGGCATTGCTCCTGCAGCTGGCCCTCTCTCTCCTGAATCAAGTTCTCCCTTTCTAGTGGACTGGCCCATCGGCACACACACCACCTACACAGCTGAACTAGCTTACAAATTAAAAAAAACCCAACAACAAACCTCCCTTGATTCCACATCCAGCCCCCATTCCATTTCTCTTCTCTCCAGTTAAACATCTCAGAAGGGCAGTCTATGTGGAATCACTTCCTTTGGTCCCACTGGCACATGAACCTACTCTATTCACCTTCTTCCCTCTACAACCTCTTGTGAGGTTACTAATAACCACCCTCTACCCAAATCCAATGACCAGTTCTTAGCGTGCATCTCTCTCCACCTTCACAGAGCATTTGACCTAGTTGTCACTATTCTTTTATAAAATATTCTTCTTCTCTTGGCTTCTAACCAGCAAGCTCTCCTGTTTTTTGTTTTTTCCTAGCTCACTCTGTGCTGCTTGGTCACCCTTGGGTCCTCTACATCTGCCAACTCTATGCACCAAGTTGCTGAGCCCAAAACCTCAGAGGCATCCTTGAATCACCCTTTCCTCCTACACAGTGCAGCTAATCCATCATCTGATCCTACCAGCACTACCTCCAAAATAGATCCAAAGTCCAACTGTTTCTCCCCAACTCTGCTACTTTAACTCCCTCAACTTCCAGCACACATCTCACTTGGAATATCATGTTAGCCTTGTATCTGGTGCGCTGATTTTTACTTTCACAACCCAGCAGTCAATTCTCCACTCAGCAGCCAGAATTATTCAGAATAAATGCAGACATGTTATACTCCTTCTCAAATAATTCCTGGAACTTCTCATTACATTCTGAATAAAACTCAATGCCTCTCCATGGTCTACAAGCCCCCTCCATGTGCCAGCCCTTTCCTACAACTTCAAAATGACTTCATACCCTTCTCCACGCAACTAACCATGTTTCAGCCACATGAACTTCCCTGTTGTGCATTAAATAGTCCAAGGATGTTTGTACCACAGGGCCTTAGCACTAGCCACTCTCTCTGCCTAGGGACACTCTTCCCTCAGAAATCCAGGTGCATACTCAACCTTTACTTTTAGGTCTCTGCTTAAATATTACCTTTTTAGAAAGTCTCTCCCTGATCACCTTATCAAAAATAGGATCCTTTGTCACTCTTGCATTATTTCCCATTATACCACTTACTGCTATATCACTTATTCACTTGTCTATTTCTCCAAATGGAGTATAAGCTGTATGAGGGCAGGCACTTTTCAGTATCCCCATCAACTGAAGTAGTACTAGAAATATGGTAAGCAGTCAATAAATACATGGATTTATGAACAGATGATTTATTTGGGAGGTAGAGAAAGATCCAAAAACAGAAAATTGTCCAACAAACCAGCGTCTGGTAAATTAAGGTAAAGTCAGTTTAAATACAAAAAAGCATTTGAAATAGTATTGTGAAAGATTTAAAAACAAATATGCTATTAAAAATACTTTATAAAAGAAAATAACTACTACTTGGAAGAAATAGGGAGCATAGTGATTAAATAAGTATTCAGAATGTCAGGTCCTTAGAATTTTCCTTAAGTTTCTTGGGCCTCAGTTGCTCTCTATATAAAATGGGGATAACCATGCTACCTAGTACACAGAGATGTTGGGAGAATTAAATTATATGATATGTGTAGAAATATTAAGACATTTGCTAGCTCACAGTAATAGTACAATATGCATTAACTACAATTATTTTTATTTATCAGCATTACATTTTTATTAAGGATAAATACAAGATACAGACAAAAGATAGGGGAGAACAGTAAAGGAAACTAAACACAAATCTCTGAGTAAATGTCAACTCAGGAAATTAGAAATAAACATAAACACTTGAAAAGCAATGGACAGTGCCCTTCAGAGGACAGACTGACATCATTTAACTCCTCAGACAGATTTCAAATGGAACGCCTACCTCCACCAAATGGAGGCCTAATCTCTACTGAACGGCCCTGTTGTCAACTTGTTAAATGATGGGGAAAGATTCAATTTTAGATGAAGCAATCGATAGGGGGAAAAAAATCAGTGTTTTTAGCAAACTCATGAAGCAAAACGCACTTAACACGTTCTGATGCTTGCAATCATTACAATGAATGATGTTGGAGCTTTAAAAACTTTCCTAAGTAAACACATCAGGAGGAAAAATTTTAAGTCCTATGTCATTTCTACAGGGCTAAACGTTTATTACCATATAGTACACCCTGAGGAAATATAGAGTTTAACCACTGCATTTAGCAGATAAGGCAACTGAAGCCTGAAGAGGGTAAATGCATTGCCCAAGGTCATTCAACTAATTAGTGGTTATTAGATTGGCTTTTGTCATGCTTGCTTATATATTCCATCCCTTCCTTTAGTTATTTAAATGTTTACTAAGAAAATAGATACATAGTGTTTCCTTAGTTCTATCATAATCCTCATCAAATGAGAAAAAGCTCATTTGATGAGCTTTTTCAGGGATTATTCATGCTTTTCTTTTTCCACCACTGTTTGCTCAGAGTAAGCACTCAATAAATGTATATTGAATAAATGACACTGTAATGTTACATGTCCTGATTTCATCTTTCAATGTCTAGCATCTAGGGTGATATCCAACATATAACTGATACAAATGTACAGTTTTTGGAAGCATGGATTCATCCATGAGTGAATGGCTCCACCATTTTGGCATGTTTATCAAAGGCAATTGAGTCATACATAAAAACTGAAAACAAACAAACAAAAAAATCCAATGATCCACATCCCCCCATTCTGAAGATGAGTGAAACGTGGTGACTCACTTACAAAGAATAGCACAGGGAAAGTAAAAAGACAGGAACTTTACAGTGGAGAAACCCGGCAAATACAACCTTAACCAAGAGATCAGTTTACCATCACAAGCATGTCATGTGGGAAGCAGGTAACCCCTGATATGACGGGATGGGAAGGGTACTTCACCTCTGCAGTATTCTTTCTGAGAACCTACAACTCCAGTCTAATTATGAGTAAAACAACAGATGAAGCCATAATAGGGGATATTGTACAGGTCACTGGCCTGTACTCCTCAAGACAATCAAGGTCATGGGGGTGGGGGGTGGAGGAAAGACTGACAAACTGTCAGAGACCAGAGGAGACTGGCATTAGTTAACAGTAATGAAGCAATATCAGTTTCTGTGGCAAATGTACTATGGTAAAATAAAATGTTTAACAATGAGAAAAACTGGGTAAGAGGTATGTAGGAACTCCTAGTAGTATCCTTGCAACGTTTTTGCAAATGTAAAATTATTCCAAAATAAAGTTTATTTTTAAATATTCCATGATGGATAGCACATGATGCACTTAAGAAAATGTATAAGGACTTAAGAGAGGGAGTTTGCAGATATCTGACCAGATCACTAAATATGGGTTTCACAGGTGTAAATACCTTGCCATCGTAGCAGTCTCTTGTACTAGTTGACACAATAAAAGTAAATCAAATGATTACTCATATTTTCTTTCCGTAATCTTTAATCTATACTAGTGTTTTCAATTCTATTTCTGAAAGTGAGAAAGAGAGTTGGAGGGTGGCGATGGTGTGTGCAGTTTGGTGAGAGGATATATATGAAAAAAAGGGCAGCTGCTCTGAGCCTGGCTTGTGGAATTGCAGATTGAAGGGCAATGTCACAGCAGCGTCTTTTGGAATAGCAACTCCAACAATCATAGCTACCATTTTGGGAAAGCTTGCTAATGTTGCCAGACTGTGCAGCGGGGCTTTCATATACAATATTCCATTTAACCCTCAGCACCCTACGAGGCTGCAATTATATTCTCGTTTGAGAGATGAGAGATTTGGTCATCAGTAAAATTACTTTGTCAAGGTTGCAAGTGAGATTCAAACACAAATGTCTCTGACACTTCTACTGAGTCATTAAACAGAAGACAAGGAAATTCCATTAGGACAACTGCCTAAATATCTAATTAGCCACAATCATTAGTCTTAACCAGATAATAATATACTGAGATATTATCTACTATATAGAGATACTAAATTGTAAATGGCCGGATAATATCCATGGTACTGAGATACTGTATGTAAAAGGGTTGTTGAACACTGTATTTGATATACAACAAATGTTAGCAATGCCCCCCACCTTTATAGGCTACATCTGTTTTCAATTAGTTCCAAACTGGTTTTTACTTTTCTGCTTTAGGCCCTAGACTCATATGAATTATCATGGTCATTCAGAAGTGCAGAGTAAGCTGATGCCAGAAGTAAAGTTTAGCCAGTTTACCAGAGATAGAGTTACATCTTGGCCAGTATCAGGTTATTCCAAATATAAACATATATGTCATGTGTCAGTGAAACTCTTTTGTACTTAGAAATATAAGAAATTTAAAAAAACTGATTACCCTTTGCCTAGACTATATGATTATATGCTTTATTAAGAACTCATTTATATACTTCATTCTGATTATGGGAGTGAGTTTCTGCTATAATTATTATAGATTTACCTTAAGAATTGTTTTTTAATATGGCTACTTTCTCCTTATGTTCTATTTCAAGTTGAATAGACTTTCCTCTCTTGGACCACATAACCATTATCTTGAGGATTAATAATTCATAAATCCAGTGAAAAAACTATAACTGTTTTAAGCAAGTCTGAAATTTACCAATAAGAGCAGAAGGAGAGACTGGCAAAGACTAACCCTCTCTGTGTTATTATTTTAGAGGAAATGCCGCCAGGTGAGTTGGGGCTAAATGGAAGGGAGACCGGAAGCATTTAAAAGACTATAGCCATCTCTCTCTCTGCCTAAATAAGCATGGCGATGAAAAGGGCTGCCCTCCTGTAATTACCACGGAGTCCTGCCTTACAGACAGAAGCAGGGCTTTGTAGGACAACAAACATCTGAGCTTGTAATCTAATATGAATAATGATCCAGACACATGAGCAAGATTCTATTAAATGGTGAAGGAAAACAGCCACATGCTGCCTGGATGAGTCACTTGGTGTATCATCAAGAAAGGCAACTAGGGGCTTCCCTGGTGGCGCAGTGGTTGAGAGTCTGCCTGCCGATGGAGGGGACGCGGGTTCGTGCCCCGGTCTGGGAGGATCCCACGTGCCGCGGAGCGGCTGGGCCCGTGAGCCATGGCCGCTGGGCCTGCGTGTCCAGGGCCTGTGCTCCGCGGCGGGAGAGGCCACAGCAGTGAGAGGCCCGCGTACCACAAAAAAAAAAAAAAAAAAGGAAAGGCAACTAATTTTTTGAACCCAGTAATGCAGGACTGCTCTAGTTTGGACTCAGATGTTGACAATAAATGAATGACCGAAGAGGATTCACCCCCTTTGTTCTTCCAGGATGCAGGTCAGAGCACATTCCTAGAGTCCCTTTTATCTAGATGTGTTCTATTTCATTTCATTAATGCTTCAGAAATAACCTATTTTGGCATGCACTGCACATTTGGATTTGAACTGGTTTTTGCCTTTATACTCAGTTTGAGCTGTCGGCCTTCCCATGAATCTGTAGTCACTTGCAAGTTGGAGCCGGGGAAGAAAGGGTGAGTGTGAGTAAGTCCATAAACCCCCAAGGACACACTTTCCTGAGCAGCCACAGTTGAGAAGCATCATCTCCATATATTAAATGTAGAATGACTGAGTTGGCTGCTTTTCCTCCTAATTCATATGTTGTTTTCCTCAAATCTTTAGAATGAGATAATGCTTTGATTCCCTCTTTGAGAGTTTCTTTGTTCTTCTGGGTCCCAAAAGACATGGCTGAATTTATTGGACTTATATTTATATCAAACAGATAATGCCCCAGAAAAGATAGAAGAGGTCATTGAAATCCACAGATAAGCTTCAAATCTCATTGCAGCCAAAAATTTCAAAAGCTTCCCCACTCCTAACTGACCCTCCTCAAAGTTGACGGTAAGCTGCAAAATATTACTGGCTTGAGATCCGGTCTCTTTTTTAATTTTTCAAACTGGTAAGCTATTTGTTTAGAAGTTTGTAAGAAAAAGAACATAAAACACCATTCTTTATCATTAGTAGCCTCTAAAAGTCAGTTTAATTTACCCTGTAGCTACATCTCCCATTGCAAACATATAGGTCCACCACCTTATGGGTTAAATTAGAGTTTGTGCTAGTCTGGCCCGCATGATCTCATTTACATTAGAAAATATAATCTGCCATTGGCAGAAGGGGGAAATGCAGAAGCTCAGGGAATTGTTCCTCCTCCACCTCAAAGCATTCCTACCAAAGGGAAGAGGAATGAAGCATGGAGCGAGAAGGCTGGGGAGAAGCTGAAGGATATTGACGTTTACGGAAAAGGATGAAGAGGGTTGAGGAAGCTGAAGCAGTGAAAGCATGGAGAGAGAAATCCCATATAGGATGCCCTGGTAGGTTTAGTGCCTGAGTAACGGGGGAAGCGGATCCTTGCTCACTGTCACCTCCAGGTCTGAAAGTCCCTGCCCCACCCTGAGACTGTCCCTGGATTTCGGGACTTCCATCCAGTACACCCCACTACAGATCACAGGTTCAGGAATCAAAGCTCAGAAATGTGCCCCCTACTCCCCTCCTGCCAGTATTAACTATTGCATCTCCTACACCTTCAGGCAGGTCCACACTTGGAGCCAGTTTGGGTTTTAGTTCATAAACCTCTGGTTCTATACAACACTCCCTTCTCTCTGTTGGCATCCCTGCCTGTGCCCTTGGACACTGGCTCTCATCTTCTCTGCCTTTACTGCACTTGACTACTGGCCCCCACAATGAAGAAGGAACCCAGAACCCTAATATCCAACACACCTGTAGTCTTAACTGCTTCTGGCCGACGTTCCCCAGTTACCTCATCTATTTTCATGGTACAGACAAAGATCTAAAATAGTGACTAGAATGTAAAAAATGCCCAATAAATATGGAATATTGAGCAAGGTGAACTAACAGTTATATATATTTAAAGACGCATGTGGAACATTGAAAAGGAATTTGTATGTTGACTCAACTTAAGGTTTCAGAAGCACTGGCACCTCATCAATGACTCATTTTACCATGACATTTACTAGGCTGTGGGCCTTTCTTTGACGTCATACAATCACATAATAGCTAGAAGTGAAGGACGTGTCTTCCCAGATAACTCTGTCACACTGGCCTGAAGAATGAGGACAGTATTTGGTAATGCAGCCTCCAGGAAGAGACGTGTGCTGTCTCAAGAATTTTCTAGATGTTACTATACCATGTTGTATCACCATCATTCTGCTTTTCTCATTTTAGGTAAACCTGAGACTAAAATGGTTAATAAACCAAGACATCCTAACATGGCCTCAAGAGCAGAACTATTTTATTCTGATTTCCTTTTCTAGTTCCATCTTCTTCAGCCCATATAGCATCACTTGGGGTTCACATGTTACTACACTTCCCTTCATTTCTTTAATCATGACTTTCAGACACAAGGTGAATCTATCCATCAAACCAAGGAGGACCAAGAAGCTGAAAACAGGCTGATCCCATGATATCCATTATGCACTTCCAACTTACAAGCTTCCCGGAGTTTCTCTTTGTCATAGTGGAATCCTTCATAGTCTTGTAAACTGATTTTGTTCACCCGGATCCTCAGACGGTCTGGGACAGACTGGGGACTGTAAAACAAGAACCGAATGGTCAGATATCAAGGAGAGAATGGAATTGGGAGTCATATGCACCCGGACGGACTAAAGGCAATATCATCTCTTCTTATGAAGAAGAAAGAGTTCACATTCAAATCAGAATCATGGGATCTTGATCAGAATACAGCAGTTATCTGGAGAACACTTCTCTGGAACCCTCAAGTTTCTGGAATGGAGGTAAGAGCATGGGAATAAGCAGAAAAAGCTTCTGGAGCCCACTCATTTTTTTTTTTTTTTACTAACTTATTAAAAACTCCAATAAGATTCTGTGTTCAGTTCCACAATAAATTAGATGCAGCTAATCTGAAGTGCTGAGAAGTGGTGTAGAGCTGGAAAGAACTGCTTTAGCAAATATGCCCATAACAGCTTGGCTCTCAGACGAGACAGGAAAACATAAAAATCAAACCAAGAATCCAGAAAGCACAGGGCTGAGAATGAAATGGCTCCACACACCTCGAACTCCCTGGGGGCACTTCTCAGTCAAAGCAAATTACAATAAATGCTGCCTGTGATGGTGCCACTGAGGACCCCAAAATGGAGGAAAAGTGTTAAAACACGTACAACATGCATTCTTTAGGAAGAGAATGAAGTATTGAATTCATTTTAAAGGAATTCAAACTGGTTCAGGATAGATAGTGAACAATTAAAAGGGGTCGTACCAAACTTTCTGAAGCATCCTATTCACCCTCAGAATGTATTTTACCTGGATTCCTTGGATGTTTTTAACTAATATTTTCAAAATAGTTTAATCATGGGCATTAGTCGAGTGAAATAATTTGATCTTCATCATCACCACTATGGAACAGTATATTTATTCAATATATTAATATAACACAATCCCCATTTGTCTTTATTGCTTCTCCTGTCTTATATTATGGGGTAAAAGTCCCCATTGACTGAAGCAGAAAGAATAGCATTAGTCCTCAATTCACTTCAGGAAAAGAAAGAAAGGAAGGGAAGGAAGGAAGGAAAGAGAAGAGAGAGGGAAAGAGAGAAAGAGAAAAAGAAAAAATGAAGGAAAGACGAGAGAGGAGGAAGGGGCGGGAGAGAGAAGAAAGAGGAAAAGGATGGATGGAAGGACAGAGTGATACTTTAAAAATATTGTCAGAATACCTCTACCCCAACCTCCAGCACACATGCACTCACACACCCAATTTCACTGCAGCTCTGGAAGAGGGAGAAATCATTTTAATTTCATTCTCTTGTCTAAAAACTCATTTTAGGGCAAAGTATAACAACTCCTTCCATACATACTCCAACTTAACAGGCACTGGTGAATAAAACTGACATGAGTAAGTTGGGATGGGAGACATGGTTTAAAGCACATTTGTGAATGAGCAGAACAGACCTTTAATATCACACATACCCACACCGCCATTTACAGGTAGGGAACCTGAGGTTCAGAAAGGTAAAGTGATTTTAAGGTCACAGAGCTACTAAGTGACAGAGCTGGGAGCAGAGTCTTGGACTCTTCATTCATCCCTTTTATGCTCCTTCTATTATACGATGCCAAGAATCCCACAGATTGACAGCAAAACCAGAGAGCCTGGATTAGCAGAGTCGGACGATCCCTACGTGATGCTCAGACTCTTCGGTCAATGAACAATCGACAGGGGGCTGGTTAAGTAAACTGCTGGTACAAACAGAAGAACGCAGGGCAAATATTACAAATGAGTGTCTACCTTTAGAAGAAAGTCTGAGTACAATATGTTGTTAAGTGAAAAACAAAGTCATCGAAAATTACATATGGCATAATCTCCTTCATGTGAATTGTGGAATTCAGGAGTTTATAGAGAAGTGTCTGAAGAAAATGTTCAGTAAGCTGTTTGAGATGGTTACCTGTACATGGTGGGATTTGGGATTATTTTACACTGAGTATCATCATTTTTAGAAAAATAACGTAATTATTTGAAAGGTACATCAATAAGTAAATAAATGGTAACTCAGGGCAAGAGTAAAAGTAAGGATTATATCAGTGTTAGGTGTTAGATGTAAGTAGATAGGAAAGAATTGTTAACAGAGTAACCACACACCATTCACACCAAATGCTGATTTTGAAATTAAGAGGGGCCTGATCTTTTTTTTTTTTTTTTTTGGCTGCACCACACGGCATGTGGGAATCTTATTTCCCCGACCAGGGATCAAACCTGTGTCCCCTGCAGTGGAAGCGCGGAGTCCTAACCACTGGACCGCCAGGGAACTCCCAAGAGGTGCCTCATCTTTTTAATGTCAAGTTCACTCCAGTGAACTGCAAAGATTTTAATTAGCAAATACTCTCCTGCAAGCGTAGCAGATAAGAGGGAAGCTGGAAACATAGAACGCGGTGGCCCATCATACTCTGTAACAGGAGAAGAGAGAGGGCAGAGTCTGAAAGAGCTCCACCAAAACATTTTTTGAGGTAACAGCAGATCTAGTGGCAGTGAGCTCTGGTCCTCTCCAGTGAGCTGGAGTCCAGAGCTGGCTATGGCAGCAGCTGCCAAGTTTGAAATGGGATTCAGAGAGTGACTGCAGACCGGTCCCTGCACCCCTCCTCCAGGGGGCTCCTCCTGGGCTAACCAGCGTGAACCACCTTTCTCAAAATCCAACAAGTGTCTGCTCTCTGTCCACACACTTCTGCCTTCCAGGTTCTCATCTGAACCCACTGATTCCCACCACACACTACTGCCCCCTGAACCACAGCCTCCCACCAATCTTACAGAACTTTCCAGATCCCAAATGAATTCATATATTATCTCACTTCACCTCCAGAATGGAAAAGAGTGGAGACTCTCACTAACCAGCTGACACTCTGTTCCTTCCACTTCCTACACATTCACTCTTCTGCTCTCATCTCCTGTCTTCTCCCAACAACCTACAACACATCCCACTTTCCCACCAGTGGCAGCTTGCTTGAAACCAGCCTTCTGACTAGGGTACCTGGTATTTGGCCTGCTATCAAATGGTGCCCCAGATCAGGCCAATCAGGAAGGTTGTGGACATTCACCCAGAGGCTCCCTGGTGGATAATCCCTTTGAATTACTCTGGACCCTGGTATAAAGAGTAGGTACAGGAGGCAGCTCAGCAAAGTGGTTAAGAGCTCAGACTCTAGGTCAGATGGACTGGATTGGAAGTAAAGTTCTTCCAATTATTGGTTAATCAGGAAACTGTGCTTCAGCTTCCCCATAGGAAAGGTGGGGATAATAACAGTATTCACCTCGCGGGGATGTTAGGAGAATTAAGTGAGTCAACACAGGTCATGTGCTTAGTAGAATGTCTGGCACATTGTAAGTGCTCGATATTAGGTATTATTGGTATAATTATTATTCTGAAGCTTGTTCTTTCAGGTAAGTTTCTGCCTAATAAACACTAGCATCTGCTGCTACCAGGTATTGGAAGGAGATTAGGGCATATGCAGGAACTCCCTAGATACTTCTAACAAGCTGCTGGGCTTCCTCCGGGGGCAAACCGTCTAGCCTGGCTGGTGTCATGATTCTTCTGGATATTCTCTCACTTGGTATCTTACAGGCCAAGCGATAACATGAAAACAGACAACTAGAACATGGGGGAGAAAAGTGCACAGAGATGAAATGAAAGCCAAGTAATTCGATTGTGTCCCTTGATGGCAAAATATATTATTAGTGTCCCATTAATGGCTGACCGGAGGTGAAGGACGACAAAGCTATTCCTTGGACTCTGGGGAACAGCACTGCCATTAGTCTTCTAAAATTAAATTTTGCCAAGAAAGTTAGCAGCGCATAGAAGAGACTAACAACCTGGTAAAAATGGATTTGCCTTTGTGCCAACTTCTACCCCAAGCTACTCTATACTAATTTAAGCTCTGTATCAGGGGTTCTAAACCTGACTTCCATGGAACCCCTCAAGGTCCCTAAAAAGGACTCAGCAATCAGTGAACGTCCTTTAAAATCGGGACAATGGCCCCAACCTGTCGCCTTCTCATGAAGTTCCTCTGAAACATCAAGAATACATTCCTTGTGTAGAGTGGAAGTTGATGGCTCTGAACTTAACTCATAACATCATGACTTTCTCAAGAACCATAATAAAAGCACCTCTCGCTCAAGTCACTAACAGGGGCCTCAAAATCTCCAGACTGTACCTTCTCTCTCCACCTATGCACACCTGTTACCTTGAGATGCTGGAGGGGGCGGGGGGTAGGTGCACAGCCATCAAGACAACTCCCTGAACACAACTTAGATCTAATCCTCATCATTCTCTGCTACCCTTTCGTTCCTGCCAATAGATTTTTTTATTTGACTCTTCAAAGACTTTCAATCCATTAGTGTCAAATTCTTTCCTTATGCCTCCAACCTTCTTCATTCTTTCAGTCAATTTCTTTACTACACATTGTCTCTCACAGACTGCTAAAAGACTCCTCTCATCCCAGTCTCCTATGTACAGACACCCCTCATGGGTGGAAGGGATGAGTTGGGTGCTTTTGTTCCCACTTGCAGACAATTGACATCACGTAGTCCCTTCTTCTCACCGGAAACACAAATCACCTGGCAGTAACACCACTTAATGTTAAGACAATATAGCGCAGCCCATAAAGCAGGACGCAGAATCAGGAAAATCTTATTTCCAATCTGAACTCTATCAATTAACACACATTTGACATTCAGAGCTCTAAAGTTACCTTCTCTAAACCATTTTCCGATCTGAAAACGGGACTAATAGGAATATAGTGAGAACTGAATGAGAAGATGCATGTAAGGCAGTTAGCACACTCCTGTGAATAGTAAGTTTTCAAGTATAACGTATTGTTATTTTGTTACTATTATTAGCATCCTGATGCTTCTTCAATTTCCACAGGCCTTTTAAATAACTCAGTTCTGAATAGTAATATCACAGCAGAAGCCACAGTCATAGCTCTAAATAGGAGTTAGTGGATCTCAAACCTTAGCAGGATTTGAGTCTGCTGACATGGGTTGGGTGACAAGGTGCAGAGTTACGTAGCCGTCTATCGTCCATTGAATGAGAATGCAAGTGGGGACTATGAATGTTTGCAAGATATTCTACTTAAAGATATTAAGGATATAAATCCTAATTCACATTACAGAGGACATCCTTAAGGCTGTATAATTATTCTACATTTTGTACCTTGCAAAAGTCCTGTTTTAACATTTCTTAAATGGTTCCGTGTAAGACTCACCCCTAAACCGCTACGTAGACTCATCAGTTTTTATGTCAAACTGTAATTTAACTGGGCCTTTGTTACTCATATATAGAGTTTTCCTTTGCAAGGTGGAAAAGCATCACAAGTCTCTTGAGGCCTGATATAATAATAATAATAATGAGGAGGAGGAGGAAGAGGGGAAGGAGAAGAGGAGGAGGGAGGAGGGAGGAGGGAGGAGGGAGGGGAGGGGGAGGAGGAGGGGATGGAGGAGGGAGGGGGAGGAGGGAGGAGGGAGGGGGAGGAGGGAGGAGGGAGGAGGGAGGGGGAGGAGGAAGGAGGAGGGGATAGAGGAGGGAGGAGGGAGGAGGAGGGGATGGAGGGAGGAGGAGGGAGGAGGGAGGAGGGAGGAAGGAGGGGGAGGAGGGAGGGAGGAGGGAGGAAGGAGGGGAGGAGGGAGGAGGAGGGGATAGAGGAGGGAGGAGGGAGGAGGAGGGGATGGAGGGAGGAGGAGGGAGGAAGGAGGAGGAGGAGGGAGGAGGGAGGAGGGAGGAGAGAGGAGAAGAAGAAGGAGGGGGAGGAGGGGAGAGGGGAAGAAGAAGTAGTAATAGTTGTAGATTTAATTTCTTTCAAGAAATGTAAATGTGAGATTCTATTCAGTCATAACCTAGATATAATAAAGGATGTTTCTAACCAATCTTTAATAGAATTCATTTGAATTGGCTCTTGTTTTGTGAATGGAGTTTTGATTAAAATATTAATTTCTAGTGTGAATTCTTGGGATGAAAGACTATTTCCTCATCCTCCTTGCAGCTCCAGCACCTAAAATAGAGTCTGGTCTGTGTTGTTTACAATAACAAATAAATGAGTGAAATGCAAAAAAGTCAAATCCTTCTGGGACTCTCAGTGGCCCTGAGGCTTGAGCACAGTGTGGCATCAAGACCATCCATGAGATGCTCACTAGAGGCTTTTCTCTTTGGGAGCCCCAGGCAACCCCTGCTTTGGCTGTGCACTTCTGTCCTTTGTCCATCTGGCTCTCTAGATCTGGAGGTAAATCCATGCTGGATTATGCTCTCTCACCCCCTTGCATCTTATCTCTAGTGGGATCTGCACAAATAAAGAGGGAAGAACTTACCAAAAAAAGAGGATGTCCCTGCCCGAAAGGCACATAAACCATTTCAGGACTGCTTGTTCTTTAATTAAATAGTGGTGAACCAGAAACTTTTACTACCAATCCTTTCATCAGCTATCAAGCTGGGCCTTATTAAAATATAACTATGCTTAATGGCCTTCCCTTTAGCAACTTCCTAGAAATTGCGTACTTACCCTGGGACATTTCCAAACTATGACTGGTAATAACTTATCCAAGAACACATCCAAGTAGGCCCCTTTACATTGAGCAGTAAAACCAAATTGAATCAAGGCTTCTGAACAGAGATTAAAATGGACTTTTGACACCTACTGAGTTCAGAGAGAACTCTAATAATACAGTTGTCTCCTGCCTGGAGTAGAGAACAATAAGTCAGGACTGTGAAATAAATTGTAAAAGGGATTTTGAATTTGGAACCAAGGATAAACCCAAATCACATCAGCGGCGGTCAATCACGACCTCCTACTGTCCGACATATGTTTCTGAGAAAGTACCTTTAAAGGTTGTTAATTCTTTTTTGATAGACATTCACTAAGTTCTTGGCTCCTTAAGACATCCATTTGTGAGGTGGTTAATAGAATATGCCACAGCTTACAAATTATTTGAGAGAGCTAGCATGCCAGATCTCCAACAAGATAATGGAATTAAAGCATTATAGGGTTGGGAGAGATCTCAGATGTCACCTAATTCAATATTTGCTATTCCATCTGATGTCATATTCCCCTATTCCATCTGCAAATGGCTGCTCAGCCTCTGCCTGATTCTTGTCTACTTGTGAGGTACAGGATGGAAGTGCCCTATTCCTTGTTTAGATCGCTCTAAGCATTTGTAAATTTTTCCTAAAGACTCTAAATGGCTCTCTCTCTGTGGTTTCTGTTTATTGACTTTTATTCTACTATTTGGCTCGGAGTTGGGTTTTAAGTCACTGAGGTAATCAGCCACAGGCACTAATGGCAAAGCTACGTAAACTTTAAGCACTAAAGCTAGACATATATCAAAGAAATGTTTGCTGCCTTCATGGCTAATAAATTAAAAATAGGTTACAAGTAGCAAACATCAAAAAACTTTTATGCCATTGGTTGAAACAAAACTTCATCTTTAAAGTTTCTTGAGATCTTCAAATACACATTGAAATGCAGATTTTCATGCTTCCATCGAAAGTGGAATACATTTCTGTGCTTCTGAAATTGTAATAAATGAATACATGATAGAGTGAAATTAGCATTATTAGGTTCCTGGCATTTAAAGGAGAAGCAAAGAGGATGAACTAGTAGTGGCTTTACTTGGTGGCATCACAAAGCGGCTGGACCAGTACAGCAGTTTCATCATTTCTGCTATAAGGGAAAAGAAAAAGGCCAATAGCCTTGACCCATATTTCAGATTCTCCTTACCACCCATTGGCTTTTGTGGCAGTGACTGCCACAGCTGCTAAGGACTCGGTCATCCAACTTTGAGACTTTTATGTGGAACCCGCCCCACATACACTTAATGTTGCAACTTCCGGGTACCAGAGACACAGGTTTATTTTTTAAGTCATGGAAACTCAAACTCTCCTCTCCATAAGATCTCACAGTCTCTTCACTTTCTCCTTTCCCTTTATTCATGCATTTTAAATTTCCTTCCTAGTTTTCACCCTAATGCTCCCTTCAGCAGCATTTCACACGTGGTTAACTCTCTGCTCCTTGAAGCTCTTTTCTCTTGGATTTCAATCCAAAAAACTCTCCTGGTTTCCGAACTAAATTTCCGCCTGCTCCTTCTTTATCCTCCTCTAAATATCTTCCAAATATGGATGCTTCTCTACCCCCTCCACTAAAACCGCCATGGACCAAGACCAAACTACTATCATCTTGCACCTAAACTAACTGTGCCCCTGGCACCCATTAACACCCTCATCACACTGCAGATGCAGCAGTCGGTGTGAAATGTAAACGTGATCATGACATGATGATTTTGATACCTTCCCTTATACTCTGTACAAAATCAATAAGCTAAAAGGATATGTTGTACGGCACAGGGAATATAGCCAATAATTTATAATAACTACAAATGGAGTATAATCTAGAAAAATTCTGAATCACTACGTTGTACACCTGAAATGAATATAATATTGTAAATCTCAATTAAAGAAGTGAATGCCCAGCTATCTATATACACCTACCTTTACATCTCCCACAACGTGTATTAAATATGAGGCTTTCAACATCTTTAAGTTACTGCTCCCCATCTAGACTTGCTACTTCTGCAATGAGAAAAATGATTTTTCACGATAACTGACTACATGATGCGTTCCACCGAATCATGTGTTATACATATCGTTCATCATTGTCCAGAATGAGAACCACTCAACAGAATTTGGATCAAAGGAAAAATCAGTTCCCATTTCTAAAGCCAACAAACAGGGAATAATCTCAATGCTCACGTATCTTATCATTGCTGTGCTCTCCTCACGTATGGAGTTGATTCTCTGGCTTGCCTCTGGTTAATGTGAGTGGAGAATTTCTACCTGTGACTAGAGACCATCTACAGATTTAAGTCTTATGAAAGTGGAATCTCCTTCCCTGATATGTGCTGAATTGGTAACTAGGGATGACAACCTTTCAGGAAAAAAAAGAAGTCTTAGAATAGGAGTTTTACACCTTAAGTTCCCACTTATACTCTTTTTATACTATTTTATGCTTAAAAGTACAAAATTTGGAGTACATAAAGAGTATAAAAATATCATGATGAAAGGCAAGGAAAACAAATACCACAGGAAATAAAGAGGGATGGAAATCAGAGGAAGAGAGAATATGCATTTTTTTAGCAGAATTCTACAAAGTCAAATTGCTGAGATGAAGAACAGCTGGAATGGGAAAAGTAAAGAACTCAAGCCCTGTCTTTCATCACACCCAGCCAAAAAGCATTTCCACTTTATGAAGTAATTCCATGTAATGGAGGTTTCCTGTATTAAAAATGACTAAAGATTCTATCATAAAACGCTAATATGAGCTACTCTGAGTACTGTAGCCTGCAATAGCATAGAGAGTTATTTTGCTGTTCTGCTTGTAGAGGACCATTAATCACTATCTCCAATGAGAAGGAATCACTGGGCTTGAACCAATGAGACATAATAGGATAATATTACTCCTGAGCCATCTAAATGGTTTCAGATCTCATGTGCTCAGAAAGGAAAATATTTTTTACTTCAAGTTTCAATTTTGATATATCAAACAAAGGGAAAACCTTTTATGTATTTGCTACTTAAATTGTAAAAATCTTCCCTTGGGTTTTGCAGTCGTTAACTGTTGTAATATCCTGCTCTTATTTGCAACTGATAAAGAAATTGACTTTTCTTTGGGGGAAAAGAGCATGGAGCAAGTGATAGGACTTGAGTAGCTGCAAAAGTATTATTTCACAGAAGAAAAAACTTCTGGCCTTTCACATACATCCTGAAAGACACTGGAAGTAGGCTTAAAATCTAACTTATTTGCTCATCCTCTAGTAACTAAGCACTTTCATGAATCAAGTGGAGGTATTTGAGTGGGTGTCTATGTAACATTAAAACAGCATTTTTACAAAAAGAAAAAAAACCCTAGCATACATACAAGTTTTAGTATTTAACATTTATTTCACCTATAAACCTACAGAAAAAAACAAGAATTTAGAATTGTTTATAAATAAAAATAACCAAACAAAGCAGCAGCCAAAAATGCATAAAGCAGTAATGCAGTGAAAATAAATATAACTGTCTTTTGAGGTGGAGAAATGCTGTAACTCCAATCAGTTTGAGAAAGGATTGGATGCATGAGTTACAAGATGTGTTCTTATTGAAAAGTTATCGTGCAAACTGTGTGGAAGGAGCTCTGCATCCTTAGGAAACAGGCTCAGTAAGGAGAGGATTCCATGTTTTGTTCCATATCAAGAAAATAAAAACTAAGTAGTGGCCTGACAATAAATGGCATCACATAAGAAACATTTCCATAAATGATTTCAGCCTTCTACAGGCTGATAGAAAGACTGTTATAAAAAGACTCATATATTTTCCTAAAAACTGGATATCAGAGAAATAATATTTGCAAAGTTGTTTTTTCTTAATAGGTAGTATTTCACTGTGCTATGTTTTTTTTTTTTTTTTTTTTGCAGTACGCAGGTCTCTCACTGTTGTGGCCTCTCCCGTTGCAGAGCACAGGCTCTGGACGCGAAGGCTCAGCAGCCATGGCTCACGGGCCCAGCCGCTCCGCGGCATGTGGGATCCTCCCGGTCCGGGGCACGAACCCGTGTCCCCTGCATCGGCAGGCGGACTCTCAACCACTGCGCCACCAGGGAAGCCGTGCGCTATGTTTTGACTCACATTCCTCCCAGGTTGACAATGGCTCGCCAAGGTTTGGAATACTCAGTGGTGCTGCATTTAGCTCTGGAGAGAGATACAGTATCATTAACTCTCCTATCCATCAACCTACAGTTGGTGGAAAGCTAAGTCTCTCACTTGTAACACAGATGTGCCCCCATTACCCCATGTGTCCTTGTCAGAAATCCAAGAAAAAAGAATCAGAGAATCCTCTAAACCCGACTCTTCTTTCCAACTCAGCAAATTCAGCCAATTAGGGGGAAACTTTTCACCACCTTTCTCTAATTTCTGATCCAATGACTAAGGAATTTTATTTTTGGAACCATCCTTCTTGATAGCATAAGAATAGACAGACTAAAGACACATTGCTAGAACAGAACTTGTAAAAATCATAGAACAATTCTCTTACTACCACAATTACTCATCAACAAAAATAACTTTTGTAAGATTTGACAGTAAACTTGAGAAAAAAAGTTCCTTAGGATAAACTTTTAGTGGTAGACAAATTACTTGGATGACGATGAAGAAACACAAAATAACCAGCTGAAATATTAATTGGTTAATATTTTAGTGCTACCAATACTAAAAGGAAAATAGGAAAAGAGAGGAAAAAAGGTTTCTGTTGAAAATGTCACAACAGAATGTGAAAATAATTTGGGGTACTTTTGCTGGTCCCATTTGTTTCTATCCTCTCACTTATCACATTTAAGTAGATCAAGTCTCTACCAAAGGCAGTATCCTAACATACTCATAAACCAAGAACCTTTCTTCAAGGAAACATGTAATTGTTGTACTTCGCCTGTACAATAAAATACCATCAGACCAAAAGATTTATGTATGTCCCAACTAGAGGACATAAATCACTTTGAGAGCAGCAGAGCCTAAATGATTAAGGAAAATAATTATAGTTCTCTGTAATATAAAGCTGAAAAGCTTTGTCTTTTTTGTTCCATTTGTAATTCTTCCAATGCCATGTTCATTTTACTCAAATATCTTAGCTACAACTTTTGGAACTTGCTACATTCTTTTCAGAGTTCCATTTTCTGACACAAAATGTGATGATGAGTTCTGGGGATTAATTAAATCTAGCATCAAGTATTTTCTTTTTATGTCTTTTAAAATGTACTCTCTTTTCATTTCGTATAAGTGTTTCAGGGTATTATGACAGAGGAGGGAAACTCAATTGCATCGGTATAATTCAGCTGAAACTCTCCTATAAATGAAATGCACATTGCATTTCATTACCACCTCAGAAAAGCAATCTGAAATAAATACCCTCTTGGAACACTCAAAACAAAAGTCTAGATTTCTTTGTTATTGATAGTTCTTCATACTCTATGGCAGAATATGGTATCAGTTATCACTGCAGTACCAGAGTAAAAACTGAAATGCTTCTTTTTTTCTCTCTGAATGCAGCAATTCTATGACTAACATCACAGTTGTATCAGTTTATCTAAAGATATTAATAACTGTTTTCTAAAAGTATTTAGTTTTTTTCTGGGTGGAAAGTCCATTTGTAAGTAAATCTTTTATTCACAAAGACTAGCAAAATTACTCTTTTTCCTTGCCATTTATCATCTGTATTTTTATAGTTGTTTTATTATAATAATGTTTTAGGAATTCAGATCTGAACAAAAATTTAAAGTTCATACTGTAAACCACCTTATTTTACAGAAGATGAATTTTGGTCCATAGAGGTCACCAGTCTTATTGTACCCAGAGAGTTAATACTTAGAATCTACTATAAATAAAAGAGCAATGTCCTTTAGCCCCTTAGACAGTTTAATAAAAAAAGATTTTAAAGAATTAAACTATCAATACATGTATTGATAGTTGTGTGTATATACAACTCTATAGTTTGTCTATACACAAAGTTCAACCTTCACACAGTTGGTAACAGAAAAAAACCCTACAATTTATTCAAATTTATCTAGTATGATGCTGTTATGGGCTAGGTTGTGTGCCCCCCAAATTCATATGTTGAAGTCCTAACCCCCCAGTGCTGCAGAAGTGTGACCGTATTTGGAGATAAGGTCTTTAAAGATGAACTAAGTTAAAATGAGGTCATATGGATACCAATCTGACTGGTGTCCTTATAAGAAGAAGAGATTAGGAGACAGACAGGGATGAAAGACAACGTGAAGACACAGGGAGAAGATGGCCACGTCCAAGCCAAAGAGAGATGCCTCAGAAGAAACCAATCTTACCAACACCTCGATGTCAGACTTCCAGCCTCCAGACTGTGAGGAAATAAATTTATTTGTTTAAGCCACTGTGTCTGTGGTACTTTGTTACGGCATCCCTAGCAAAGTAATACAGATGCCTATTAAAAAGATGCACTAAGAGAACTAACACGCTTCATTTTAATCCTATAATTACTGTTGATAAAAAGATACATAATAGAGGAATGAGATGAATCTAAGTTTTTACTTTCCAAAATTTTAACCTCACTTGGAAAACTCTTCTGGCTCGATATCACTGTTAAGATTATCAGACCCTATTGGACTAATGTTACCTCTAAGGTCAGGCTTTTTAAATTTTAATTTTCTAAAATTTACTTTGATTAAACAAACGAAATTCATGAATTTCCCTCCCCTCTAGACTGCACCCCAAACTTCCTGCAAACCCTCCTCTTTACGCCCCGAAGCTCACTGTGCCCCATGCTCTGCAACAAGCCAACACCTGAGTGAGTATCGGCTTCACTTTTTTGTTGTTGTTTTTTCTTTTGAAGTGACCTTTCATTATACAAGAAGTGCTGACTCGCAGGACTTTTTCTACACCTACACAGACATGAATAATGCATCTCTAAAACTAAATTTTAAAAGCAACGAGATATAACTTTAAATGCTGAGGGAGTCCTAATACCCCTTTACATAACTGCACCAGATGCTCGAGCCATGCTCACCTTCTCCAAGAGAACACAGGCGCCATCCAACCCCCGAGGATGCGAGCAGGACCCTTCCCGATGAGCCTCTTTCACAGACCCAACACCGTTACTGACAAGCCCAAAAGACTCTCCCCCTTCTTTAGCTACACTAGAATTTATTTTTAACTGGGGTTTGTCATTCTGACATTTTTCATATAATAACACTTAAACTTCAAACCTGTACTACCAGAGATTCATGCATTTGAAACACTCAAATTGAATTCTAAAGTGTTAGTCACCTCTGGGGGGAGTTAGTCATCTCTTAAAAAGGGGAGAAGTTTACATAGTATGATTTGATTAAAACACGTAAGTTACATATATATTGATAAACACACAGGAAAATGACCAGAGGTTATATCAACTGCAGAATTCAGTGCCTTAAATGCCATCTTCAAAGAGCCCTGGGTGTTACCTTTATGACTTTATAGCATATGATCTTAGGCAAGTTTCCCAATATTTCTTATTCTCAGTCTTCTCATCTATGGGATGGCAATGATAGCAATTGCTACCACATACAGTTATCAGGATGCTAAATTTGATCACAACTCAATCTCAGGCCGATATTACCTCTTTGGCTAAATGAAAAAATCTGCCTGGGTTCTTGCTGAGAGCAAGGCAAAAGTGTACCAGGGCGGTACAGGGCCTGGCCTGCCTGATCAGTACTAAGGATAAAGAATGACCTTGTCACATCCCATGGCAAGTCTCAACTACTCCATGTCTTCGAGCCCTCAGGGGCAGATCTTCACAGAGTCTAGGATCATGCCGTGAATTTTACCATGACAGAACTTCAGAGCTGATAGAAATCCCAGAGATCAATCGCATTTCTTTTTAATATTGGAAAAACTGAAATGCAAAAAGGTTACTATATGGTCAATGTCACACGGACAAAAGCAGGGCTCCCATAGACACTTAAAACAGAGGATGTCTTCATGGGGTTTGGGGGCCTACAGAATAAGGAGGAAGACACTGCAGTTGGAGACCTGGGTCTGCTCCTGCAGCCCCCTGGTCTTTAAGTCACTAAACGCCCCCGCCCCGGGTACCTGCATGGGAATAGAAGCACAAGCAGAGTGAGGAACTCTCGTGGGAAACTCACAGAGCGTAAGGAAGGGAAAAAAACCAATGATCCGAGGTGCAGCCTGGATTCAAGTTTGGAAGTTGGTATGAGATGAATCTCAAGTAGCTCTTACTTTTCTTGGGAATTTTCAATTTGCTATATTGGTTTTATGGAACCGGCAGAGAGGGGTGGCATAGGAAGACAGGAAACAGGACAATTTGACATGATTAAAAGTCAAGGAACTGTGGACAGTGGGAAGTGAAATCACCAGAAATTCATAAAACATGGGAGTGGGAGTGAGAGAAAGGAGGAAAAAGATGAGTAAAGCTTAGCAGTTTCCTCTGCTCAGAGGATCAGAGAGCAAACAGCTTTTTTTCCCCAGAAAGCCTGAAGCTAACTCTTACGCTTTGCCATCTGACTCTGAGCTAGAATTGAAAGAAATATCATGTACTCAATCAGTGAGTTTAGCAATTCTCTCTGTTCTTTTAAAAATATAAACTTTATTCTTTGCTTTTGGTTTTATAGCTGCAGTCACTGGGGGAGAAAGAAGAATCTGTGCTTACCCACCTTACCCAGAACCAGAACTTCTCTACTGAGCTTTAAAGCAGAGACATTTTTATAAATGGCTATAATTTTTTTGCTTTCTTTCCCTTTATAGAAGTAATGTGTGCTCATTGAAATCAATCTAGAAAATAAAGAAAGCCAATAAAATTTAGCTAAAATTTGTCTATAATCCTACTACTCAGAGATAATCATCCAGGGACACAAAAATAACAACAGAAGCATTAACAACAAGTGTATTCACAGTATTTTTGAATGCTTAGGCCCTTTTGGTACCCTCACAATTGGTCCAGAAATTACGACTCAAAAGTAATCATGAATTAGAATCTGGACAGATTCCTGGCATGAAGCACTCTTCTTCAGGCATGAAGCACTCTTCTGAAGGTTCAACTGGCCCAGGAGTCCTGCTGAACCTGAGGTTCTAATAAAGCCACCAAGCTTAATTCATTTGCAGGCAAACCACATCTGGCGGGTCTTCTTAGCTACTTTAGAGGTAAACCCCATAGTTTACAAAGGCATGCATGTAAATTTCTACGTTGGCAATGTTTTTCCTACTCCCTGGTAGACTGCAGGGTGTGGGAGAGTGAAGTTCACTGAAAGAAGAATGGAAAAGAGAAAGGGTTTTGAAAAAAGCAGACCAAGTCTTATTTTCTAATTAAAGGGCCAGAACTGAATAAACAAAATAAATAGAACTTTTGTAGCATATTACACAAATTCAAAAAAATGGTAAAACAAAAGCTTTGATGTGACTAGTTGGAAAACAGAATTACCGAATTTTTAGAAAGCACTTAAAAGAAATTTCTAGTTTACTTCCTTGGCCAGAGGCATGCAAAGATTAAACCACCTATCACTAATTTATGTGTTTTTTTAAATCATGAAGATTAAAGATTCTTGGTTCTGTCTTGGTAGGTTCTCACTAATAAAATTCTTAAATTCATCCCAAAAGAAAAAAAATAGACATATCAAAAATATTTCTCAAAAAAAATATTTCACTTAGTAAAACTCCCTTTCTTCATAGAACAAAAATCAATTTGTTTTCATCCTTTACCAAGAAGGCTTCACTTATTGGAAGCAAGTTTAGAATGCTGAATCATATTCAGCTTGTTGTCAAAGATAATAATTTATACTTTTTTCATGGGTCTGTGTCTGACTCTGCCTTTCCCAAGATAACAAACAAATCCACACAATTTGGCACTGGGAAACATCTTGTTTATGTTTAAATTGTGACTGTTGTGCAACATAGCCTATTACATTTAACATTTGTTGGTTGCAGTTCAAAAACACCCTGGTTTCTCTGCAGAGCTCTTCTACTGAGTTTAGCTATGGCACTCTCTGAGTAACTGTAGCAGGTAAAAAGAGGGGACCGTGTGAAAACTCTCTGCTTTAAAAGGCAGTAGAGAAGTTCTGGCTCTGGCTAAGGAGGATAAGCACCCACTATTCTTTCTCCCCCAGTGAATGCAGCTATAAAACCTGCACAGAATGCCTAAAGCAGCTATTTGAGAACTCTGAAAAATAAATGATAGCAGCAGATGGGGGAAGAAGAGCAGAATTTAAAATACCGTCCAACTAACGCTGAGCTCTCTCCTCCTTTGACCTCTAATCAACCCTGGTCTGGACTCCAGGCAGCACAAAGCCTAAAATGGACAACACGTGCAGACAGAGAAAGCTCTGGGAAAGCCCTTGAACTCTGGCTTGAGGAGAGGAAAGGGACTCTGAATGATCAGAGAAATTTGGGGAAATCTTCCTCTTTTATACCTCCTCCATTTTCTCACAACCCAGCACTCAGGCAATTTTGCTGTGCTGGCAGCAGCAATGACAAAGGCCTTTTGGTGCTTAAAACTATAAGGAGAGGGAGATAAACAGCAAGGTCCCACTGTACAGCACAGGGAACTATATTCAATATCCTGGGATAAACCATAATGGAAAAGAATACGAAAAAGAATGTATGTACAGCTGAGTCACTTTGCTGTAGAGCAGAAATTAACACAACATTGTAAATCAACTATACTTCAATAAAATTCAAAAAAAAAATACTATAAGGAGAGGGAATCTTCTTCTCTGATAAGAGAAGCTGTGGTCCCAAGAGGATGGGACAAACCACCATTGCTTCTTTTTCTCTTTCAGTCATATCATTGCTTGGTCCTGGAGGTGAACGTGGTTTCAGGAGCTCTGCAGCAGCAATGAGGTAACTAAAGCCTTAGCTTTCCGGCTGAAGGATCCAAAAATGGAGCCCGGGAAATGGGAAAGTACTGAGGATGACAAGAGAGAGGGAGGAGCTCGGGAAGACAACTCCAGAAAGACGTCCATGAACTTGGGTTCATCTCTAGGCTGCAAATGTGTTAATCTGGCCCTAAACACAGTACCACAGACTTTAGGAACTGAACTACAGAGCAGACCCTCCCCTCAGATCCTGTCCTGCAACTTGGAGGGGTACACACCAGACAGATAGGAATAGCACTGCAAAGGCTCTGAAAACACAACTGACACTATAGCTACTATCCTCAGAAGATGAGTCAGAAATTGTGGCCTGAAAATTGAGTCAACTGCCTTCTAGAACAAAGAAATGATTAAGCAAAGCACATATCTAACAAAGGCTTGGATCCGGAATACATGACAAACTCAAAACTCAACAGGAAGAAAACAAACAGCGCAGTTTAAGAAATGGGCAAAAGACTTGAGAATGCTTCACCAGAGAATGTATAAAAGATGGCAAATAATCACATGAAAAGACACTCATATTAGAATGATTAAAATGTAAAAATATTGACATTACCAAGTGCTGACAGAGATGTGGAACACCAGGAACTCTCATACATTGCTGGTGCAAATGCAAAATGATACGACCACTCTGGAAAACAGTTTGTCAGTTTCTTATGAAGTTACCATATGACCCTGGATTCCCTCCTAGGTGTTTAACCTACAGAAATGAAAACTTATGTTCACACAAAACCTGTTCATCAAGGTTTATGCAGCTCTATTCAGAATCATCCAAAACTGGAAATAACCCAGATGTCCTTCTGGGTTATTAGGTAAATAAACAGAAACATCCATACAATGAAATACTATTCAGCAACAAAAAGGAAAGATAGATGCAGCAACTCTCATAAACATCAAAGATGTTATGTTCACTCAAAGAAACCAGTTTTAAGGGTTGTACATTGTATGATTCCATTTATAGGGCATTCTCTAAAATACAAAACTGTAGCAATCAGTGGTTGCCAGAGATTGAGATGAGAGATGCAGAGATTAGGGGGTAATAGATTACAAGGGCATAGATTACAAAGCAGGTTTTTTAGGGTGATAGAACCACTTTGTATCCTGATTATGGTGCTAGTTATACGAATCCATATGTCTTAAAAGTGAGAAATATATATCACAAAAGTCAATTTGAACCTATATTAATTTTAATTACTAAAAGACAAAAACAAATATAATAAAGAGTCAAAAAAAAGTTATTCACATGGAAGTACAACCAGAATTTCTATTTGGATGCTTGTCACACTGCGTTGTAATTGTACTGTAGGCAACACAAGTGGGTCTGGTTCCTGGTGTGTCCATTTCTCCAAGGCAGAAACCTTAGCTTTCTAATCTCTTATCTCCAGTATCCCACAGAGTATCTGATATCTAAAGCAGACACTGAATAATATTTTTGAAAGATGAAAAATGAATAAATTAGATGTAAACAGTTCACATTATTTCATTTTGGTAGGGGAAGAGCAGGAGGGAAAGAGAACTTAATGAAAAGCAATACTAAAAGTTGAAAGCGTTCCAGAGACTCATTTTACAGTTACACACCTTTTGGGGCTTTTTGAGCATGACCATTTGATGCGAATATTCATGATTTATGAGATACAGGGCATGTATGTAGTCTTCAATGAGGATTCTACTATGAAGTCACTTAATGATAATGAATTTATTAATTGAGGTGCTGGTCTAATAATTCTTTGAGCAACACTGGGGAGACAAGGGTGAAATGGGTGAAGGGGGTTAAAAGGTACTATATAATAATACCTTTATAAATACCATTATAAAATTATAAATATAAAATACTTATTATAATAATAAATATAAAATAATACCATTATAAAATAAATAAGTCTTGGGGATGTAATGTACAGCATGGTGACTATAGGTAATAACTATTTGAAAGTTGCTAAGAGAGATCTTAAAAGCTCTCATCACAAGAAAAAACTATTGTAACTACACGTGGTGATGGATATTAACTAACTTACTATGATGATCATTTCACAATATACACAAACACTGAATCATTATGTTTACACATGAAATTGATAGTTATATGTCAATTATATCTCAATAAAAAAGAAAAAAAGAAAGTAAGAATGGCCAGATTACAAATTATGTCATATGCCAAGTCTAGAAATTATAACTCTTCTCTGACGTCAAAATAAAAAAGCTATAGTACATAACATTTGTGGTGAAATATTCTATTTACTTTATTTTGTTCTATTGGATGAAGCCACTAAATCCCTTTGATTAAAATTTAGCATTCATATGTGGTCATATATGATCGAAATGAAAGTTTCAAGATTCTTCTTTGTGTAAAGCTGAAATTTCCCATGTACGCAGACGTTAATAGTATGTTGCCATTCCTAATAATTTATGCATTATGTTGTCAAGACCATGACCCCCTCCCTAATTAAAAAAGTCATTAGAAAGCTAGAGAGAAAGGATAATTTAAATTGCTTTAGAAAAGCAACTTTACTTTAGGAACAGCAGAAAGAGAGGCTTCTCCCAAAGGAAAGATCCTCTGAGAGAAAAAGAGTTGTTTTGAGCAGAGAATGGCTGATCCAAGAGTTAAAAGGAAAAAAAAAAAAGTCAGACAAAGTTTAGCTCAAGATACTGGAGTCCTGACTTTCGTGAGGACCAGAGCAAGGTTAATGTGATTCTTAAACACTTCCGCGATAGCAGCATGAGAGTAGGTCTAAGCTAAGTTGCCACTGTCATAAGATATAAATACAATACTCATTGTGCTTGGATTTTTCTCTGTGTTCCTTGCTCTATTTGACAGAGTTCTGTTATTGAATTTTTAAAATAATACTCTAATTTAATTTTTATTATATAAATCTTTCATCAGTTATATAGAGACATAAAATCTATAACATGCAGTAATTAATATAGCACATACAAATATAAAATATTTTAGATAAATATTCAAGTTTTAAGTGGCCACATCTAGGTGGACTGCCTGTTACATGCCATGAAAACAAACATGACAGTTCACCTTACTATAGCTTACACACCTGGAAAAAGAAAAAACGAACCTCATTCAAATTATATGATGAAAACTTAAACACAACTAAAACTTAAAAGGTGATAGAAATATGACAAATACCACCTGGACTCCTATTGTTGATACTCTCAATTCCTTGAACTCTATCAATAGAGCTGCTGAAAATAATGGTCACTGAGAGCCATTCTTTGGACTCAAATTTATTGAACAGGCCTTATGGGGTTTATGTAATATACCCCAGCAATAGCCTCCAAATTGGAAATTAAATGTTATTTTCTTACTGATTCTTTGACCGCTCAATTTTAAGTTCCATGAAGGTATAGAGCTGTTGTGCTCACCACTAAATACAAAGCAGAAAATAGTGTCTGACACAGAGCAAGTACAAAATAATATTTTTGGAAAAATATTTTGTCATAAATGAGTAAATAAACGTGTATCCACAAGACTAGGGTTGAAAGTAAAATGATACATAACTGAACTTTAGGAATTACTTTGCATATCCCTAGATGTTAGATATTGCCAACAAACACATGAAAGAATGCTCAACGTCATTAATCATTAGAGAAATGCAAATCAAAACTACAATGAGATGTCATTTCACACCAGTCAGAATGGCCATCATCAAAAAATCTAGAAACAATAAATGCTGGAGAGGGTGTGGAGAAAAGGGAACACTCTTGCACTGCTGGTGGGAATGTGAATTGGTATAGCCACTATGGAGCACAGTATGGAGGTTCCTTAAAAAACTACAAATACCCTGCAGAGTTCTATTTAGACATGCATTCTTTCATTCATTCATTCTACCAACCAACCAACAATTCTGTTTAGTTTCAGAATACTTTGTGTTAAGGTCTGTGATCAAGGCTGGGAACACAAAGGGTCATAAGAAGATACTGCAAATGATTTCAAGTGGCCTAAGTGTAGTGTGGGATGCACACAGATATACAGCTAGTATAATTAGCACCGATCGATTATACCTTGAGAACTATAATAAGTACAATAATAGTATAAATAGTGAACTCCAGTGAGGATGCAACTAGTTCTGCCAGCAAGAATCAAGGTACAATTCTTAGAAAAGGCAGTTATTCAGCTGGGCTCTGAGAAATACATAGGACACTGATAGATGAAAAGCAGCAGATTATAAATTGTTATGAGCATGAATTTTGAAACCAGGCTGCGGGAGTATGAATCCCAGTCTACCACTTATTAGCTGTGTGACCTTCATCAAATTACTCAACTTCTCTGTGCATCAGATTCCTCATGTATTAACACGGAGATAATAATACCACATATGGCAGTAAGGTGGTTGGGGGAGTAAGTTAGTTAACCTGTGTAAAGTACCTGTAACAGTACCTGAAACATAACAAAAGTATATGTAAGACAGAGAAAAGAAAGAAGGGCAAGACAGAGGCAACAGCATAAAAAAAGTCCTGAAGTGAAGCGCTAAAAAACATTTTCTTTCTGTTTTTCACCAGAAAAATATAAAAGCATAGAGTGTGTTAAGTACAAACTACTACGTACAAATTGCACTTTGCTAACTCATTAACAACTTTGGGTCATTGATCTTTTATTACAACTATGGATCCTCAACCCAGAAAAATCCACAGATGCACGTACCTACAATCAAAGCTCCACGCATAATTTCAGGGGTCCGTCCACAGAATCAAGTGCAGCGGGAGCTTCTTCAAGGTCATCCCTGAGCCATAGATAATGGAATGGTCTAATGGGTTTACAGACTTTCCATAGAAACCAATGCTTAGTATGGAATTTTATACAACCCCATGCAACTCTGGACCCTAAAGTACCTAATCAAAAAATTAAACTGTGAACTCAGAGGACTGAGACAGATAGAACACAAAGAATTTCACAGCTGCATCTCAAATCAAAGAAGGGCTAAAGCAGACAATTACAGTGAGTTGTTTCTCTGTCTTAAGAAGCAGACCTGTGAAGGGAGAGGGTGCAGGTAGTCTGGCCCTGAGGAGGAGATGAAGGTGAGAGACACAATGTAAAAACAGGACGGCTTTGTACTCACATGGTGAAGGAGCCTGGGGGTGCAGACACTCTCCGCAGGTCCGCAGCTTGCACCTGATGGATACTAGAGGCAGCAGGGAATGAGCAGCGAAGACAGTCAGCAAAACAGCGTGGACAGACAGGGGAACAAGCCAGGAGAGAGAAAGAGAGACACACAAAATTTAAACAGAAATTAAATGAGCGCATCAACAAACAGTAAATGAAAAGAAAAAGAAAATCAAGCCAGCCACGGAAATAATCAAAAAGCCAGTGATAGCGACGAAGCCAACAGGACACATGGCAGGGCCGGCTCTCAGGCAAGCCACAGACTGGAGCACGAGGCGGGGCGCCGGCAGATGCTGGAGGCGCGCGGATGCTGCATGGGGCTGCGGGGCAGAGGGTTACCACGGTCCTCTCCGGCTCTAGGTCTCACTGGGCATCCATCTGTGCGCGCGCATATACGCGCGTGCGTGCGCACACACACGCACACACACACTCACACACACACACACCGGTGGTAGGCTGGCACCGTCAACTCAGAGCAGAATCAAGGTAAACTGAATCCTTTAACACAGTCCTCATGATTCCGGGGCTTTGTTGGAAAATTCGTGTCAAAAGACAACCGTCTTTAAAAGAGCGACTCGACAAAATCTTTAACTTCCTTCAGTTAAACAGAGAAGGCTTTCTAAGAAATCCGAAGGTAATACCAAGAAAGCCTAATTTTATCACAGTGATGCTGTAATTCCACTCATATTCTTGGTAGAGGAGTGAAACCATAGACTTCTCTCTGCTCTCCCTTCTCTTATAAAGGAGAGGGTCTTCGATGGCTACCAGAAAAGACAAAATGTGGAACTGAAGAAACTAAACCCCAAATTTCCTGTCACTTTTACATCATTATTCTCTCCACTCTCTTAGACCATTTGAACGGTTCCACTATAACTGCAATAGACGTAGCCCCCCCACCCCGCCAGCCCTCTTTTCCACTGGGTACATAAGTTCTCATATAAAGCCACCCATGAATTAACTCCTTGTCATCCTCAAAGGGCTATCAGTTAGAACCAATGATACTTCTCAGCAGCCCAGGATGGTGGAAGTCGGTTGCCCAAAGTTTGCCAACTAGAAATCTTGCCCTTGGATAATACAATCACCCTTACCAATGCTGTCTTAATTGCTAGTGAACTCAGGCTGAGATCTTCCTATGCCACCTGAGTAATGTAGAATTTCTGATCTCCCTCAAAAGTGACTTTCAAATAGAGAACATTATCAAATTTATCTGGCTATCATGTTACTAGTACATGAATATGGACCTAAACAAATCTGCTCTATTACTTTTAGGGGGGAAGATATTTACTGGAGTCATATTTCAAGTAGATTCATAAGCCATAAATGACATATGCTCTGTACCAATGGGGTGGAGAGGGGAGGGGAGAGTGAACATAACAGGCCTAGCCTTTCAGTTTATATACAGTAATAGCAAATAGAATCATAAGCCAAGAAATTGTTTTAGAAAAATTTTTTTTCCTTTTCGCATACATGAAGATCCAGTGGCATCATGAAAGCTTCCTATTTAGCTGTTTCTCAAGGGAATCCTTCCAGCCATCCATGTGCACCAGATCTTGAAATTCTTAAGTATATATCTTCCACTTCTGCCATAAAATGTGACCAAGACATTTCCTATATTATTTTTATATTCACGAGGTTTTAGATTTGTTATTTTAGAAACAATTTCTGAGAAACGTAACAGATAGGACATTATAGAACCGATCCACGTGCGAGTCCCTTGTTCAACATGTAACCGTAAGTCTCAGACACACTAGCAGGCATGGGCGACCCTATGAGGAAAACCCCAGGGTCTCCCCACAGAGCAGGGGAGACAAGCAAACCAATCATTACACTGGTTTTGATCAATGGTGTGAGAGAAGTAACGAGAACACTATAGGAGCGCTGAGTGGTGTATTTAATGGCTAGAAGCAGATAGAAAAGGATTCTTAGGGAAAGTGATATTTCGATGGAGTTTGAGCTTGAGCAGGGGCTAGCGGATGAAAGCGGGTGAGGAGGACACCTCGAGAAGAGCAACTGGAGGGCAAAAAAATAATGATACACGAGACAGGCCGTACCACTCCAGAAATAGCAATATGCTCTGGAGCATAGGAAGGAGAGGACCAAGGCGATGATCAAAAAGGTCGGTAAAGCCAAGGAATATAGGTTTTACGTTTTTAGAAAGCTCATTCTAACCAGTCTATTGGAAAAGACACAGTGTGAAAGGCAGCAACACTGGAAACAAGGAAATGAACTGAGCCTATTTTAGCGATGCTGACGAGAGGTAATGAATACGGCTCCGCAACTGAGGCTGTGTTACTAGCACAGGGGAAAGATGGTGTGAGAGTTAAAGGTGTGGGAAATAAACAGAAGGAAGAGTTCAAACAACGCAGGGGACGTGTAAAAGTGGAGGTGACTATGAGATATGCAGATAAAGATGTCAACTAAGATATGTGGGTATGAGTCTTCAGTTTTTAGAAGAAAGCCTGGGCTGAAGACACAGATCTGAGACACACTAGCTTATCAGTCATAGAGGGAACTTGTGCTGCAGATGTGATTTCCCAGAGAAGGGGCAAATCTATGAGGAACACCAGCGTTTCAGCAGAAAGGGGGGCCACAGCCCTAAAATCTCAAATATTCATGTTAACATGCTATGTGAAAGGGGGATAAGTCCTTAAGATGAATTGAAAAGCTACCCCTTTCTGACTGAGAAACTCCCTTCCCCCTAACACAGATACACACAGGTTTTTAAACTAAAACAGCTCTCTTTCTTCAAAAAGAAGGCATGTAAATGATGAAGAAACAGTAAAAAGTAAGAAAGAGAGAAAGGAAAAAAAGGGAAAGAAGGATGTTAAAAATAAAGGAAGGAAACGGCTTCCCTGGTGGCGCAGTGGTTGGGAGTCCGCCTGACGATGCAGGGGACACGGGTTCGTGCCCCAGTCCGGGAAGAGCCCACATGCCGCGGAGCGGCTGGGCCCGTGAGCCATGGCCGCTGAGCCTGTGCGTCCGGAGCCTGTGCTCCGCAACGGGAGAGGCCACAACAGTGAGAGGCCCGCGTACTGCAAAAATAAATAAATAAATGAAGGAAGGAAGGAAGAAAGAATTATCTTTCAATACTCTCTTTCTGCCTTGGCTGCAATAGTGAACTTTGCACACTGTGGCCTAAACAGAGAAAAGCTTGGAGCGCTCAGAAGGTGGAAGAAAACTTCTAAGAAGATATTAGTGGCCAGGCCGCCCTTAAACTGGAAACTCCACTTGGAAATCCAGTGGAAGCAGTTAGATTTCCAAACAAAGATTTCTACTGAAATAGAAAGAAGCAATCTAATTACAGAGGGTGAAAAAGAGTAGTGGTGAGAGATTTTCTAAAAATGTGTTGAATGATAATTTTAATAATAAGTTGTAATAAAGATCTTGGCTAATCTTTAAGATTTATATGTGTCCTTTTAAGAAATGGACAGAATATTATTACTGCCTTTTCACTCAAGTCTTTCCTACAGCCTGAGGCTGCTTGGATGGAGACACCACTGCCCCCTGGTGGGAAATAACTGCATTTTTGAGTTGAGGCTGCTTCTTGAACACCCTCCTGGCTAAACCTATGAAGTCACATCATCTGTCATATGTGCCATGTGTACAAAAAGAAAACAACTCTTTCCATTTGTTTTTATACGAGAAGAAAGCCCAAATAAATTCTTAATACAGTTTCTGAGCAAATACAAATTCTTTCTCAAGGGCAAAAACTGTTTGAAACTAAACACCCAAAAACAATTTCATGTCTCATAAGGTTATTAAGCGTAGAAGCACCAGGCATGAAAATGGGAGCTGTTTGCCTGTAGATATTAAGAATTTTTAGCTCTGTTAACAAACGATCTATAAGTGATCCAAAACAACCTGGACTATCTCAGAGAGGGCTTTTCACTTAGTAGTTCAGAACTTTCTCTTAAACCAGTAGTTCATGGCTTAACTCTAATGTTTCAGGAGAGAATATGGTCAACCATACACTATTGCTGACACACTGCCTGAAACTCACAAAGTGTATATTCAACCTAATAGTGGTAAAGGCAGAGGATAGAGAAAGCAGCAGAAATGAGCTGAGTTTCCCTAGCTGCAAAATATAAAAAAAATGAAAAAGGCAACTAAACAAGTCCTCTGGATAATGATCTAGGAAAAGTGCTGGGGGAGCCCAGATTGACTCTGGAAAAGGAGGATGCAGAGGAGAGAAGATCCCTCACCCCAGCTTCAAGCTTAGAAGCAGACACTAAAAACTAAAACTCTTCACGAGCCCTGTCGAATGCTGTTCTTCAACATCTGCCATCTCAGAAAGAGAGGTGAAGCTTTGGCAGGGAGCGATGACACCTGTGTCATTGGTTCATTCTAGGCACTTCTGTACTTGTCACATTGACTCAATAAATACATGGCGAAGCATGCCCTTCCTTCACAGGCACTAGAGGAAGCCAGCCATTCAGTACAAATAGGTAACCATGCATCACAGGCCACAAATAGGAGGAGCACCTTGGAGGGACCCTCGCTGTGACAGAAGAATGGCCCAAGGCTGAACCCTAAAACGTCCTTACCTTGAGTCGGGTCAGCCATAGGTGCATGATATATAAAAGATACTCTAAAAGATACCCCAAATCCCCATCTTTCTCCATCTCTTTCTCCAACCCCAAAAAGACATTCCAATCGAAATTAGATTAAGGAACTCTATAAAATGCACTCAAAATATCTAGTCATTTATCACCTTGTCCTAATCAGTTTATCAAAACACCCAAGAAAGGAAAGGGTCCAGGAGGGATACGTTTTGTTTAGGCATTGAGTGGTGGGTCAAGTTTCATCTAGACAATAGGATGCCACCCAGAATGGCAAAATTGAGTTGAAGCATCAGAGTGCACAGGACCCCAAAATGGGAGCATTGGGGAAGGGCAGAAGGGGATACAACGTGGAGAGAGGGGAGCCAAAGCTAGCTCTGCCGACCTCCTGCACCTGGAGAAACCAACACTCTCCAAGTGACCAGGGAAAAGAGGAGGCCAACAGCCCGCCTTCTTAAACAAAACAGAACCCATTCAACAGGACACGTTTTACGACCCTGAATCACTCAGTGATTTTCTGCTGGTCCCAGTAAGTCTATGCTCAAGGGGTCAGTGAAAAAGCATCATCACTCTAACACATCATACAACAATAACTTCTGAAAGAAAGGTGTGGTCACCGTATAGTAAACATGAAGAAGAAATATGTGTGAGAGACCAAGGAGCTGCTGAGTTTCCCAGACTTGTCTCCTTTCCCAGCACAGGGAGGCCCCTGATCATGCACATGCTCAGTGCCCTCCTCTCCACGGTCTCCATGTTCACAAAGGTGGGCAAGGGTAGACTCACTCATTGAGTAAAGGCATGGATGTCCTTCTCTTGCTCTTCTGTACCATGTTGGCCTGATTCCTCAACGAGATCCGAATCATAGCCGGGGCCAACCTACAGGGCTCCCCATCCACTTGCATGGGGATGGATTTGTAAGTTAGCAGCATGACCTCCCGACACTGGTGCAGCCTTTCTCCGTGGCCCCCCACTTGCAGGGCAGCCTATAAAAACAAGAGGCAAAAGGAAGCAAGAGGTTAGTGCTGAAGAGTTGCTCAGGAAACCTAGAAACCCCAAGCCCACTGCCTATAATCAAAAGGCCTTTGGAAAATACTTACTGAAAGCTGTTAGCCATGAGTAAAGTGGGAAACCTTGGATAAATCATTAATACACATAAACTGAAATATCTAAATTTTGATGGCTTGATCACAAATCCTCATTGGTAGCCATTTTTTGCTTTTATGTATTTTCAGCCTTAATTTAATCATCAGTTTAATACAAAAGCTCTTTGTGTTATCTACTCCCATTAAATAACCAATGTACATAGAATAAAAAGAATATAAAAAAGATAAAATACATGGTTTAAGACAGCTTCCATGCTACACTTACTATATAAATATATTTATATATAATTATAATATATAGTTATATATTACATATTAAATATATTATATTTAAATATGCAACCCATCCTTAGAAAAATTTTCAAACTTCAGGCAAGCTTTTCCTTTTTACCTAAAACCTCCTCAAACTACTTCAAATCTGTGTAAGATCAATGAAATGCAAAATAATAATCCTCAATTGAAAACATTCTGAAGAGTAAAGCAGCTTTGAGGATCAAAATCAAACACAGTACAAGCTCAGTTCACTACAATAGCCACAAAATGAAAAGTCAACCCAACATTAAAATTCTGCAACAAAGTAGCATAATTTCTCTGCCTTAGTAAAAAAAAAAAAAAAAAAAAAAAAAAATTAATATATATTTTAGTATCACTTATCCTTTTAGGGATGAACTAAAATCAAACAATATGTTCGGTTATGCATACAGATAGTGCCCAAATTGTCTTATACAGTTTGATGGACATTTTTATACACATATGTAAATCTCCATCCAGATCAAGCTTCAGGCAGTTTATAGCAACCAGAAGGTTTCCATACGTCCCTGCCCAATCTATACTCCTCTCACCAACCAATTAGTAACTACTATTCTGACTTCTATACCATAGATTCAATTTGTTTGAACTTGAACTTCATATAAGATGAATCATACAATATGTACCCTTTTGTGTCTGACATTTTTTGCTCATCATTATTTTTGAGTAACAGAAAAGTGTATTTACCTACTCTTCTGCTGGTAAACATCTGGCTGTTTCCAGTTTGGGGCTATTAATGATATAAACTTTCTTGTGTCTATCTCTTGGTGGATACATACCCTCTTGTGGTACATAAGATGAGTACAATTGCTATGCTGTAAGTTTTTTTTAAACTTTAGTAGATACTGCTAACAGTTGTTCAGTAAGGCTTTATGATAATACATTTTGAGTATTAATTTTTAATGAAGTAAACAAACTTTTAAAAGAAGTTAATACTAACTCTAGCTCAAAATCTAAAAGATTGACTTAAAAAGAAAAAGGAAAACCTATATATTATCAGCTTGTTTCCATGTCTCCTCTCTATCTTATGAACGGGGAAAAAACTTGGTTAACTGAGATTTGTGAAGTCAATTTCCACTAATTTGGTTCCCAGATAGTTGTGTTTATCTGATACTTTGAACTACTTTTGCACTTGCATTAATCTGAACAACAGAAATCTGATTATGTATGAATGCAAAGAGAAAAGGAACACAAAGGGATAGAAAGGAGGAAAGAAAGTAGAATAAAAACTGAAAAGTAAAGAACATACTTCATTATTGAACACCTTTGATGTTAAAAAGCACTCAGTTGTGAATTTTACATACAATTTTATTCAATTAGTAGAACAAGGAGGCAGAGGAGAATGAGGTGAGAATTTACTAAAATTCTTTCCGGCCTATTACCCGATCCTCTGTTACTCAGCTTAAGGTTTTTCTGGCTGCACTTAAATGACTCATTTAAGTTAATCTATGGACTTGAGCCACTAACTCATCTCCCGAACTTTTCCAAAATATTTCCCTTGCCTTCAACAAGTACTTCTCAGGGCAATATTTATCTGACCATACTGTATCCCTTCATCCATAGAGGAAATACCATTTTCTTCTTCTTTTTTCTCCCAGTCTTGACTAGGCCTAATGACAAATAAAAGTGCAGAACCTGCTAAGCATGAACTTATTCCTCTGGGTTTGACAGGACTGAAAATTGCTTAAATACTTTCGAACACTTCGGTATCAGAAGGCTTCCACAGTACTGTAGAGAACATTTAAGCCATATTCTCAGCCTCGGTGATAGATTAACAGCAAAGACAATAAACAGAGGTAAATAGCTGTCAGTGGCAGTTCCACTGGCATTTCAGAATCAATCCAAGATCACTGAACAGGCACAAGAGGAATTATAGTAATTAGCTTTCCAGAATAAAGACAGTTCTATTATTGTTAGCACAAAAACACTTATTTTTGGAACAAGTTAAAGGTAATTTTTTAAATTCTTACTAGAAATAGTTATTTTTCATCATTCAGATTAATCTAGACTTAACATCCTATAAGGCACAGGCCCTAATAACCATAATCATCCCCAGCATTTGCTAGAATGAGTCATTTACTGATAAGAATACATTGGCGTACTAATGACAGATATTCAATTGTCTGTTCAACCTAGCATGTATTATACTCTTGTGAAAACTTCAAATATTGCCTTTCTGGTAGTATATGACTTAGGAGGAAAACAAAGACAGCCCCTGAACTAAGTGCATCCATTGCCATTTATTGTCCTAAAGTCATTATAATAACTTTCTTTCAGTCCACAGTTAAGGTGTGAGGTTTTCTTTCTTTATTTCTTTTTTTTTTTTTAAGATTTTTTTGATGTGGACCATTTTTTAAAAAGTTTTTATTGAATTTGTTACAATATTGCTTCTGTTTTATGTTTTGGTTTTTTGGCTGCAAGGCATGTGGGATCTTAGCTCCCTGACCAGGGATCGAACCCACACCCCCTGCACTGGAAGGCAAAGTTTTAACCACTGGACCACCAGAGAAGTCCCTGGCATGAGGTTTTCTGACTTTCTGCACTATGCTTCTCCCCAGAATACTATTCTCCATCTAAGTCTCATCCTCCTTCTTACTACTCAAGTCTTTATTCCACTTGCTGTCAGATGACAGGACAGACAACCCTGGGTTGGGAAATCAGAACAGAAATAAGAGCAAGTCTTCCAAACCCTCCTTTCTCCCAACTGCTGCAGGCCCCTGACTCCCAGTCCTAGTCCTAGTCCTGTAACAAAAGGCCCAAGGCAGCGATCAGTGACATGGACAGTAAATAATGGAGATAATCAACAATACGAAAATCTGGGTTTTGTTTTTTGTTTTTTTCTCAAGACGAACAAGGTGGTCTTGTAAAACCAAATAACAAAAAATGGAAAACTATTTTGTTTTATTAAAAAATAAAACAAGAGAGGATAAGATATAATAGAGTTTAAAAGGCATACAAGAATGTTATAAAGATCTATATGATAACAAACTGGAAAACCTAGATAAGAGAAATTTCTGGAAAAAATATAATTTGCAAAATTTGGTGTAATAAATACAGAAATTGGATAGATTAGACTGGTTTTAAAAATTGAAAGTTTTCAAAAATATTACTCATTCCACCCCCAACCCCAAAATGTGCCAAGTAGACTTAGATGTTTTACAAGTAATTCTACCCAAGTTTTATAGAAAGACAGTGTCTAATAAAACTTGTTTTAGAAAATGATGCTATGGCTTCTGAAATAACAAAACCAGATAAGGGCAGCAGCAGAAAACAAACTTTTAACCTAAATTATATTTATAATCACACATACCAAAATCATTAAAAAAATAGCTAATTGCTTTTACTGGTCTGTTACATAAAAACTAAATCGTGATACATTATGGGTTTTTGCAAGAATTAAGAATACTTCAACATCAGAAAATAACATAGAATGAAATAATTCCACTTACAACAACATGGATGGACCTACAGATTATCATATTAAGTGAAATAAGTCAGAGAAAGACAAATATCATATGATAGCACTTATTTGTGGCATCTTTAAAAAATGGTACAAAACGAATTTATTTACAAAACAGAAATAGACTCACAGACACAGAAAACAAACTTATGGTTACCAAAGGGATAGCGGAGGTGGGGGGCAGGGGAGGGGTGATAAATTAGGAGTTTGAGATTAACATATACCTACTACTATATATAAAACAGGTAAACAACAAGGACCTACTGTAGAGCACAATGAACTATACTCATTATCTTGTAATAACCTAAAATGGAAAAGAATCTGAAAAAGAATATATTTGTATATATATACATGTATAACTGAAACACTTTGCTGTACACTTGAAACTAACACAGCATTGTAAATTAACTATACCTCAATAAAAATAAAATAAAAAAGAAGACACATTATTATAATTTCACCATACTGTGGTTTAAGTGAGATAAACCACATTATCATCCCAAAAGATGCAGAAAAAATAATAAAGTTCAGTGCCTTTTAGGGTCAATTGTTAGAAAACTAGGAAGAGAACACAACTTACTTACCTGATAAAGGTCATCTATCAAAATCCTTAGAGAAAACATTATTTGGAATAAAGAAAATTCAAAGCATTCCTTTCAAGGGACAAGATGATCCACTAGTAACAAAAGTTTTCAACATAGTATTGGAGGTCTTGACCAACATAATAAGTCAAGGAAATAAAATTGGAGGAAAAAGCCATGGAAGAAAAAAAGCAAACCTTGTAATATTTCCACTAATATCATCCCATACATCAAAAGTCCAAGAAAATTCACAGGCCAAAAATTAAACCTTGTAAGAAAGGTACACTATCAACATAAAAAAAATCAAGTGCTCCCCATCTCTAGCAATAACTAAGTAAAAATATAATAAAAAATAGGATGTTATCTATAATATCATCAAAAACAATAAAGCAATAAGACTTTTATGCAGAAAAATTTTAAACTACTGGAGACATAAAAAAAAAAAACCTTAAAGAAATGGAGAACCACGCCATAGTCATGGATGGGACAATTTAATACTCTAATAATATGAATTTCCTCCAAATTAATACATAAATTCAATGTAATTCCAAGTGAATATGAGAAATACTATTTTGAAGAATCTTGTCAAACTAATTCTATAATTAATTTCAAAGAATAAAGGTTCACAAATGGCTGAGAATATTTTGAAAACATAAAGAACAATAGATTATCCTTATTGAATATTGAGTCATGTAATATTCAAAGATACAGTAATTCAAATAAAGGTGTTTGCATAAGAAAAGACATAAAGGTCAAAGGAAATGCATAGAGAGAGCAGAATAGACTCATATGTGTGAGGACAGAATATGTGGGATGTGGGATTATAAATTACTGGAGAAATGATGGATAATTTAGCAAATGGTGCTGGGAATATTTCTCACTAAAATAGAGAAAAATAGGGTTTCCCTGGTGGCACAGTGGTTGAGAGTCTGCCTGCCGATGCAGGGGACACGGGTTCGTGCCCCAGTCTGGGAAGATCCCACATGCCACGGAGTGGCTGGGCCCGTGAGCCATGGCCGCTGAGCCTGCGCGTCCAGAGCCTGTGCTCCGCAACGGGAGAGGCCACAATAGTGAGAGGCCCACATACCACAAAAAAAAAAAAATAATAATAATAATAAATAAAATAGAGAAAAATAAAATCAGTATTCTACCTCACATCATACACAAATATTAAACCCAGATGTATTAAAGGACTAGGAGCAAGAAACAAAAATATTAATATAAAAATCAGCCAGTAGAAAGAGAGGAGAGCGCAAGTATGTATGTTTCTCCTTAGCTCTCTTTTTTCAAGCAGTGTCTCTGGCAGTGGCTGATTCTCCTCTGTTTCCATTTCCCACTGGCAAGCACTCTTCCCAGGCCATCCCTGTCTCTACGGTTCCAGCACAGACAGGCAGCCCCAGCAGTGACCTCAACTCTTGTGGTCTGATTCCCTTCTCTGGAGTCCCAGCTCCTGCCCGATGACCCTCACTGCGCAGCCCATCAGCGGCCACTTGTCCAAGGTCCCACCACTGCTGAATGGCCCTGGCTGCTGAATGCTGATAACACCATCTTTTCCCTTTGTCCCTCCAGACCTGGAGGTGGCAGAGCATTTCTGCAATTGCTAATCCATGGATTGCTATCTATGGGTTACCTCTTTTCAGTTCTTCTAACATCCTGTAACTAGTCCCCTGTACTAAATTCCCTCAATTGAACTATCTCACATGGGATATTTTCCCTCTCTGACACCCTACCCTAGTCCCCAAAATGAGAAATTTTACTTAAGTAGTTTGCAGTGGCACCATCAGTCAATGCATATTTTTCTATACAAGTTTTTACAAGCTGTTTTACTGCCACGAAGCAATGCCATTAAGTTTTACTGCTTTTTTCCATTTTATCAAATATTAACATTTCTGGACATGGGTGTATTTTAAAATCCTACTGTACTACATGTTGTAAGCAGTCTAAATACCACCAGCAATAGTATTACTATTTACTTAATTATTGTCCATATGAGTAACATTTATGGCAAAAATAATTCCATAGATTCAGTTTCTCTATATGTTAACTGATGAGGTTTCGGTAGGCTGCTATGGTCTGTTTTAGCACTAGCATTTTAGGATTCTAGGTTGTACCTATAATTTCATGTCCTCAAATTCTACCACATGCCATCTAACTTTGAAAATATTAGCTGTATGCTAATGCACAGCCAGTATCTACAATGAAGCAGAGAACAGTAAAAAGGAAAGGCTTTATTTGAAAAACTTTCCTTCTGCTCATTAAAATTAATCCAGCAATTATTACTTACTATGAATAAGAACATTTTTTGAAAAAGTGAAAATTCTTATAATGAAGAAACCTAAGTACTCCTTCTCACTGGGGTTTATGGTATACTTATGTCTTTTTCCATTTTTGTTCAATAGAGGTAGATTCACTATTAAGGTGAGTTCATGGGAGGCAAAAAAGCCACAAAAGGGGTCTGTTCAGCTTTTCTGCCAACAGTGAGATGTAGCCTGGAATTTAGTGGTGCACATTGGGAAAAAATCATCTTCATGCTTTCAAGCTATTTCCATAAACAATCAATCCTCTGAAATCTGTAATATCATGACAGAGTTAATATAGTGTAGTCATATAATCAACAACATATCCTGGGATCAAATAAATTTGTATAAACCTGGAAAGAAACACATCCTATTGATGTTTTTTTTTTTACACTAGGCTAATAGCATCCATCCCTTATACTAGACTTGGTTTTGGATTCTGTGAAGCAAGAAGGGAACTGAATAGAATATAATGCTGAAACAGTATCAACTAGGTCACAATAAAAGAAAAGCCAGACTCCATACAATATATCATCTACCCAGCATATAGTCAATTGTATTAGACACGAAAAGAAGCAAGAAAATGATCCGTGAGGGAGAAAACATTTTTGAAATGATCACTGAATGGACTTAAGAGCAAACTAGACACTGCAAAAAGGGGTCAGTGAACATGAAAACAGCGTAATACAAATTACATAATCTGTAAAACAGAGACTAAAATGTTTTATTTTTTTCCCCAAGACCCATAAGGCAATAGCAAGCAATCTAAAGTACACATAATTGAATGCCAGAAGGAGCAGAAAAGGATGGAGCAGAAAATAAATGGATGAAAATAATCCAAATTTGTAGGAAAAAAATAAAAGGTCAACCTTCAGTTCCAAAAAGATCGATGAACCTAAAACAGGATAAACACAAAGAAAACCACGTGGAAGTTAGAATAATGCCCATTACAACAACCAGGAAAAATATGCCCACATTCTAATGCCCAGAAACTATGAAAACCGTACAAGGCAAAAGAGCCCTTTCTGGTATGATTACATTAAGGATGTTGACATAGGAGATTATTTTGGATTATCTGTGGGAGGGGGCCCTGATGTCATCACAAAGGTCTTTATAAGGGAAGAAGGGAGGCGGGAGAGTCAGAGAACAAGAGGTGAGTATAGAAGCAGAGGTCAGAGTGAGGTGGGGCCATGAGCCAGGAAAAGTAGGCCACCTCAACAAGCTGAAAAAGACAAGGACGTAGGTTCTTCCCCAGAGTCTCTGGAAGAAACACAGCCCAACCATCCATCTTAGACCTCTGATCTCCCAAACTGTATGATATTACATTTGTGTGGTCTTAAACCACTGCTTATGGTAATTTGCTTACAGAAGCGATAGAAAAGTAAAACAAACACATAGAGGCTTAAAACTAAAAGAAAGAAGTCTCAAAAACAGAGAAAAAAAGACATAAACAGGTGAATAATGATACAAATGGTACCTGACTGTTCATCCTTAAAACATGGAGGCCTGAAGAAAATGAAACAACATATTTAAAGTGCTGGAAGAAGCCAACAAACAAACCAGTCAATCCAGTATTCTATATTCATAAGAATATAGTTCAAAAAAATGAGGATAAAATAAAGACATTTCAGAAAAATTAAATTTGAAATTATTTACTGCCAAGAGAACTGTACTATAAGAAATGCTAAAGGAAATCTTTCAAACTCAAGCAAAATGATACCAGATGAAATCTTTGATCAACAGAAAGAAATGAAGAAAGTTGGAGATGGTGAATATGTGGGTATACATAAAAGACTATGAACTGTTCTTTCACCTCTTAATTTCTTCAAATAACAACTGACTGCTTAAAGCAAAAATATCAATATTGAAATGTGGGGTTTATATGTATGTCAAAGTGTAATACATGAAAAAAATAGCACAAAGTAGGGGAGAAAAAATGAAATTATAAGAGAAAAAGGTCTGTAACAAATTACTTGTATCAAGAATAAAGGAGGGGGGCTTCCCTGGTGGCGCAGTGGTTGAGAGTCCGCCTGCCGATGCAGGGGACACGGGTTCGTGCCCCAGTTCGGGAAGATCCCACATGCCGCGGAGTGGCTGGGCCCTTGAGCCATGGCCGCTGAGCTTGAGCGTCCGGAGCCTGTGCTCCGCAACGGGAGAGGCCACAACAGTGAGAGGCCTGCGTACCGCAAAAAAAAAAAAAAAAAAAAAAAGAATAAAGGAGGGGATTTTACAGACATTAAAAAAATAATAAGAGAACACTGTGAACAACTTTATGCTAATAGACTTAACAATTTCAATGAAGTGGACAAATTCCTTGAAAAATTCAACTTAGTAAAACTGACTGAAGAAGAAATAGAAAATGTGAATAATTCTATATCTATTCTTGCCTCAAATAAATCTCAAGCCCAGACAGTTCTTTAGGAAATTCTATGAAATACTTAAGGAAAAAAATAATACCAATCTTATAAAAATTCTTTCAGAAAGCAGACAATCCCTATCTCAATTTACGGGGCCAGCATAACCTTGATATCAAAACCCATAAAGGATATTTCAAGAAAATAAATGTATAGACCAGTATCTTTCATAATCAGTCACAAAAATGCTTAACAAAATATTAGTAAATTGAATCCAGCATATAAAAAATGATAATACATCAAGTGAGGCTTAACTTAGAAATGCAAACTGAGTAATTTTTTTAAAAAAAATCAATGGAATTTGTGATCTAAAGAAAATAAAGGAAAAAATCAGGTCACTTCCATATATTAAAAAAAAAGCATTTGATTAAATACATCACTCATTTGTGACTTAAAAAAACTCTCAGAAAACTGACATAGAATCATAATTACTTAATTACATAAAGGGCTTTTATAAAAACAACAACAACCAAACAGCATACCTCATGAGGAAATATGGAATGCTTCCTCCTATAATCAGGAAGAAGGCAAGCATGTTCATTCTTACCACAGTTATTCAACATATTGCCAGCTCATTCAATAAGGCAAGAAAAATAAAAGGTGTGTAAGGAAATAAAACTGTCCTATTCACAGACCACACAATTATGTAGACAAAAAAACCTAAGGTATATATCAAAAACTACTAGAACTAATGAGTGAATTTAGCAAAGCTGCAAGACAAAGTCAATAAATAAGTATCTACATGTGTGTGTACACAAAGACATCAGTTATTTCTATATATTAGCAATAATAATTACAGGTGAAATTTAAAATCATACTATTTAAAATACTTAGGAATGAATTTAACAAAAGGTATGCAAGGACCTGAAAAGTGCACTGAAACTATAAAAGACTGCTAAGAGAAATTAAAGAACACCGAAATAAATGGAGAAATATATCATGCTTATAGATTAGAACATTCAATAATGTTAATATGCCAATTCTCCTAAATTTACCTATAGATTCAATGCAATCCCAATTAAAATCCAAACAGTTTTATGTAGACACAAACTAATTCTAAAATCTATACACAAATTCAAAAGATGTAGAATAACCCTAACACCCTTAGAAAAGCAAAGTGAAATGATTCATATTACCAGGTTGAAGACTTACAATAAATCTATAGCAATCAACACAGTGTGGAAGTGGCATAAGGATAAACAAATCAATGAAACAATAGAGTTCAGAAAAAGACCCACATACAATCAAGAGGCAAAGGCACCAAGACAATTCTATAGAAAAGGGAAGTCTACTCAAAAAATAGTGCTGGAAAAAAACTGGATAAATGTATTTTTTAAAATCATGAATAAGATTCTTTTATTTCACCTCTCATGATGTTATTAAGAAACTTGCAAAGTTTTGGATAATTGTATCTTTAAAAATGAACCTTGAAGCTACTTTGCAGAATACACAACAGTTTGAGCTGAATCATATACTTATACATAAAAGCTAACACTATAAATCTTCAAGAAGAAGACAAAGGAGAATATCTTCCCAACCTTTCCTGGAGTAAGCAATGATTTAAGAAGGACACAAAAAGCTCAACCATGAAATATGCCTACATCCTAAAACTGGAATTCATAAGAATGTTTAAACTTCTGCTGATCAAAAGAAACATTAAAAAAGTAAAAAGAGGGCTTCCCTGGTGGCGCAGTGGTTGAGAGTCCGCCTGCCGATGCAGGGGACGCGGGTTCGTGCCCCGGTCTGGGACGGTCTGGGAGGATCCCACATGCCGCGGAGCGGCTGGGCCTGTGAGCCATGGCCACTGAGCCTGCGTGTCCGAAGCCTGTGCTCCGCGGCGAGAAAGGCCACAGCGGTGAGAGGCCCACATACCGCAAAAAAAAAAAAAAAAAGTAAAAAGATAAAAATAAACTGAGAACATATTTGCACTAAATATATCTGTCAAAAGACTTGTATTCAGAATATATAAACATAACCTGCAATTCAACAATAAAAGATAAACATCAAAATATGCAAAAAATACAGACATTTTTTAAAAAATCAAAAAGACATAAAAGGTAAAAATAAAGATAAACAACATGTCTTACTCTTTTTTGTTGGACATAATTGACTGTATAAAACATAATTTCTTTCTTTCTAGGGATTTAATTTTATCCTCTCATTCTGTTTCATCAAGTGTAATATTATAATAGCTTTTTGTCTCTATCCATGAACACATTTTCAGAACCTGTAGGGTATTAAATTCCTAACACTTCCCATCAGGTATTCTTAGACATTGCTGTTGGGCAAATTTCTAGAAAGCAGTTTTATAATTTTTATTAAGAGGCTTTAAAATGTTTATGCCATTGAATCAGTCATTTCTCTCCTGGGGATTTGACATAAGAAAATAATTTGAAATGTTAACTGTGGTTTATAGACATTAGGTTAATTACAGGAGCGTTTTATACCACCAAACATCGAGAAACCTAAAAGTTCCATAAAGGAAGCTTTTCATAAAGGAATAATTATTATATAAATTGAGACATAGTTACACAATGAAAGAGTAGGATATACTTATAATATGATTCCCTACATATTTAAAAACATGGAAATAAAGCAATTGAAAGGGAACACATCAAAATATAAATATAGTTAGTTATGGATCATGTGATTCTGTGTGATAGTTTTAGTTCTTATACTTACATGTGTTATCAAAATAAACATTTAATATTACTTTTTTCTAAAAAAAAAAAAAAAAAGATTATCTGGTATGTGTACAACTTCAACCCTAGGAGTTTCTCTATGTAACTTTTCTCACTGAATAACCTTTTGCTTTTCTAATTCATAAATATCAAACAGCCTACATATTTTAATTTCAATTAACAAAAAGAAAGCGGGCTATGCTTTCCTTAAAGTTCAGGAGACTGAAATCTTTGGATTACATACCACATAGCAAATTAGGCTCCCAATTCCTCCATCTGAATAATGCTTTGAACTGTCTTGAAAAGTTTTAGATTACTTAGAAACAGACTCAACATGAAAGGCTCTTTACAACGGTAATGGCAGAAAATTGTGGCAGAAGTAAATACAACTTACAGGGTCTGATTATGGTCTGTGTAGAATCCAAAAAGCTAATCAGGTTACCAAGCACCCAATGAAAAATCATCTTAATTAATAGGAATGCATTTCAACCAGTAAAATGAATTGAATACTTCTGCTTTGAAATGTGCAATTACAAGATAAAGTCTAAAAGAAACACTCTTTTCTCCCATTCTAGTAATTCTATTTCAACTCTCTCTTAAAGCACCACTCTGAATATTTTAAATACACAAAAATACATACACTTTTACCCAAATAACTACACTCTTCTGTTTATGTAATCATCTTACACAGATGTGTGAGTTTTCAAATAATTTACCTTCTTAGAAACATAATAGTTTGAAGGCATGTGAAATTTAAGGACTGAAAATAAAGTACTTTCACTATTGAGTAAAAAAAAAATACAAGTGTCTGCTATATGAATAGGAAGGTAAGATGTGTATGAATATGAAGCAATATTATTTAAAGAACATGGGATGTTCAAAATTGTGCAGTATAATCTACATTTAATAATTTTACTATTCCATTTTCTCTACACCAACTCCCATCTATTATTTTCCTCCTTTTCCTACTAATGATGGGATGGGAAAGAAAAGGATTTGATAGACCCCCCTAAATACTCTCTTCTGACCTAGAGGGATCTCCTGAGCTCTAAACATATATTTCAAACTGCACATTTCTATATCTTCTTAGATGTCTCACAGGGGTTTAAATTTTAACTTATATAAAACAGAGTTCATTTTTTGACACTATTACCTTTCTTTTATATTTTCTATCACATATAATATATTCACCCTTTGCCCATGCTGGCCACCTGGCAGTCACTGATACTCCTTTCTCACCCTGCACAATAAGTCCGTATCAATAACTCTTGAATTCACCAACCCCTCCTATCTTCATCACCACTGTCTTTCTTCAGGCTTTCGGATCTCCTCACCTCTTCACCTGGACTTTGGTACCAATGTCCTGATTTGTCCATCTGTCTCCAGAAGTTAAGATTCTGGTCACCTTTCACACTGACATCCAGATAACTTTTCTGAGCAACAAATCTGATCCTGTCTCATGCCATCTGCTGCAACCTCCCCATAACAGTTAAAACAACAAATTATAAAAACCCAACTCTTTCTGCCCTTTATTCACCATTTGTATCATCACTCTGAACCACCACTAGTAGCTCTCCTGGTTTCCATGCCCTCTTAGGCTGATCCCTCTAGGGGAGCAGCCACTTGGCCATCTCACCCATAGAGACTCCTGCCTCCTTTGTGAAATTTTTGCTGATCTCCCCAGTTTGTAAACACAGTCCTCCTTTCTATCATCACACATGCCTTTCTCCTAGAATTTGTCAGACTGTTATTGCTCATTTCTTTCTTCATCTCTCCCCACAACATGAACTGTGGGCATCCTGAGGACACAGCTTTTCTACTGGTTCATTTTGTAACCATTTTACCTAGCAGAATGTCATTTATGGATTCAATAAGTATTTGGGGATTCAACAACTATTCAATAAATATTCATGACCAACATTGAATGAATGAGAGCAGTGAGACATTTTAAATACGTATTACTTTGAATTTACAAAACTCCTATTAATTAGAGACCATCAATATTGCCCATATTTTCCATATGCTGCATGGCATTTAATGATCCAGCCTCAAAAGTTACGCAGCATCAATTCCACTGTACTCTATTTGCCAAGTATTTGTAAGCCCACCTAGATTCAAGGGGAGAGTATACAGACGCAAACTGTTCATGGGAGTAGTTCCCAAAATTGGATGCCACTTCCAAACCACAGTCACCATCAAAAGATGCTAGTGAACTAACTTATTATTTTGAAAATGTATATATAAAAGAACCATTTATCCTGCTTCTCTGAAACAAACTGTATAACTAAGTAACAAAACAGTAGGAATAGAAAACAATTTCTCTTTAGAGACATATTCCAGTTAATAAATGAAGAAGGATAGAAGTAGAATATCACAATTTTGCAACCACTGATGATTCCTGGATGCAGACATTGATCATCAAAGACTGTTAACGAGAGAGAGAGAAAGAGAGAGAGCGAGAGAGAGAGAGAGAGAGAGAACGAGACATTACATATCCTCTTTTGGAAGAATAAAACACTACTTACAAAAGAGATCTGGGAAAAATGTGTCTGATGAATCTATATCCAAATATCAACTTGGCGGAAACAGGGAAGAGAGAACACGTCATTGAGACTTTGGGGATGTTATCAGCACAGTACAGGCCAAATAGCCTGGTTTCTTTAATAAATAAATGAAGGGGAAAAAAAGAGAGAGAGAGACAGATGGGTGGGTGGGAACCTACAGAGACTTAAGTGTCATACCAACCAATCACAGTGAATGCATTTTATTTGAATCCTGAAGAAAACAAACAGAGCATAAGAAAACAAATGACATCTGCAAGACAATTAAAAATTTGAATACTGAGTATTTAGTGATATTCAGAAGTTATTATTTTAATTTTTGAGATAACATGTTGTGATTGTATCCATAAAAGAAAATCTTACTTTTTAAAAAACACATTCAGAAAATTTCATGGGTAAAATGATATAATGTCTGGGACTTACTTCAAAATAATATAAGAGAGGAGATCATAGCTGGGGACAAATAAAATTGTCCATGAACTGATCATTACAGAGGCTAAGGGATGGCACATGAGGGTCCAATATACTATCTGTTTTTACACTGAACTTTTCCCATAACAAGTATTTATTCTTAAACACACTTTAGGTGGAAGCACGTGCTCGGCTTCCCGAGGCACCCCTTTCCCCTTTGTGAGTAGAGCCTGGGTACAGAATGTCACCAACCTTTGCCTGATTTCATCAAACAAGCCTTCTGACAGGTCTCCCATCCTTTAGCTTTCTCCTGGCTTCACTCCATCTTCTCCAGGATGACCCAGCTGTGTGGCTGACAGGGTCTTGGTGCTCCAGCCAGGTGTCAGGCCTGAGCCTCAGAGGTGGGAGAGCCGAGTTCAGGACACTGGTCCACCAGAGACCTCCCAGCCCCTTGTAGTATCAGTTGGCAAGAGCTCTCCCAGAGATCTCCGTCTCAGTGCTAAGACCCAGCTCCACTCAACGAACAAGCTCCAGTGCTGGACACCCCATGCCAAACAACTAGCAAGACAGGAACACAACCACACCCATTAGCAGAGAGGTTGCCTAAAATCACAATAAGTTCACAGACACTGAAAAAAACACCACCGGATGCGGTCCTGCCCACCAGAAAGACAAGATCCAGCCTCATCCATCAGAACACAGGCACCAGTCCCCTCCACCAGGAAGCCTACACAACCCATTGAACCAACCTTACCCACTGGGGGCAGACACCAAAAACAACGGCAACTACAAACCTGCAGTCTGTGAAAATGAGACCCCAAACACAGTAAGTTAAGCAAAATGAGAAGACACAGAAATACACAGCAGATGAAGGAGAAAGGTAAAAACCCACCAGACCAAAAAAATGAAGACAAAATAGTCAGTCTACCTGAAAAAGAATTCCGAGTAATGATAGTAAAGATGATCCAAAATCTTGGAAATAGAATGGAGAAAATACAAGAAACATTTAACAAGGACCTAGAAGAACTATGGAGCAATCAAACAATGATGATCAACACAATAAATGAAATTTAAAATTCTCTAGAAGGAATCAATAGCAGAATAACTGAGATAGAAGAAAGGATAAGTGACCTAGAAGATAAAATAGTGCAAATAACTAACACAGAGCAGGAAAAAAAAATGCAAAGAATTGAGGACAGTCTCAGAGACCTGTGGGACAACATTAAATGCACCAACATTCAAATTATAGGGGTCCCAGAAGAAGAAAAAAATAAAGGGACTGCGAAAATATTTGAAGAGATTATAGTTGAAAACTTCCCTAATATGGGAAAGGAAATAGTCAATCAAGTCCAGGAAGCACAGAGAGTCCCATACAGGATAATTCAAAGGAGAAACACGCCAAGATATATATTAATCAAACCATCAAAAATTAAATACAAAGAAAAAATATTAAAAGCAGCAAGGGAAAACCAACAAATAACATACAAGGGAATCCCCATCAGGATAACAGCTGCTCTTTCAGCAGAAACTCTGAAACCCAGAAGGGTGTGGCAGGACATATTTAAAGTGATGAAAGGGTAAAAGCTACAATCAAGATTACTGTACCCAGCAAGGATCTCATTCAGATTCGCTGGAGAAATTAAAACCTTTACAGACAAGCAAAAGCTAAGAGAATTCATCACCATCAAACCAGCTTTTCAACAAATGCTAAAGGAACTTCTCTAGGCAGGAAACACAAGAGAAGGAAAAGACCTAAAAAGACAAACAAACCCAAAACAATTAAGAAAATGGTAATAGGAACATATGTATTGATAATGACCTTAAATGTAAATGGATTAAATGCTCCAACCAAAAGAAATAGACTGGCTGAATGGATACAAAAACAAGACCTGATTATATGCTGCCTACAAGAGACCCACTTCAGACCTAGGAATATGTACAGACTGAAAGTGAGGGGATGGAAAAAGATATTCCATACAAATTTAAATCAAATAAAGCTGGAGTAGCCATTATCATATCAGACAGAATAGACTTTAGAATAAAGCCTATTACAAGAGACAAAGAAGGACACTACATAATGATCAAGGGATCGATCCAAGAAGAAGATATAACAATTGTAAATATTTATGCACCCAACATAGGAGCACCTTAATACATAAGGCAAATGCTAACAGCCATAAAAGGGGAAATCTACAGTAGTACAATAATAGTAGGGGACTTTAACACCCCACTTTCCCCAATGGACAAGTCATCCAAAATGAAAATAAATAAGGAAACACAACCTATAAATGACACATTAAACAAGATGGACTTAACTGATATTTAGAGGACATTCCATCCAAAAACAACAGAATACACTTTCTTCTCAAGTGCTCATGGAACATTCTCTAGGATAGATCATATCTTGGGTCACAAATAAAGCCTTGGTAAATTTAAGAAAATTGAAATCATATCAAGTATCTTTTCTGGCCACAACACTATCAGACTAGATATCAATTACAGGAAAAAAATCTGTAAAAAATACAAACACATGAAGGCTAAACAATACACTACTAAATAACCAAAAGATAACTGAAGAAATCAAAGAGGAAATCAAAAAATATCTAGAAACAAATGGCAATGAAAACACGATGACCCAAAGCCTATGGGATGCAGCAAAAGCAGTTTTAAGAGGGAAGTTTATAGCAATACAATCCTACCTCAAGAAAAAAGAAAAATCTCACATAAACAACCTAACCTTAAACCTAAAGCAATTAGAGAAAGAAGAACAAAAACCCAAAGTCAGCAGAAGGAAAGAAATCATAAAGATCCAATCAGAAATAAATGAAAAAGAAATGAAGGAAATGATAGCAAAGATCAATAAAACTAAAAGCTGGTTCTTTGAGAAGATAAACAACATTGATAAACCATTAGCCAGACTCAAGAAGAAAAAAAGGGGAAAGACTCAAATCAATAGAATTAGAAATGAAAAAGGATAAGTAACAACTGACACTGCAGAAATACAAAGAATCATGAGAGATAACTACACGCAACTATATGCCAATAAAATGGACAACCTAGAAGAAATGGACAAATTCTTAGAAAAGCACAACCTTCCGAAACTGAACGAGGAAAAAATAGAAAATATAAACAGACCAATCACAAGCACTGAAATTGAAACTGTCATTAAAAATCTTCCAAAAAACAAAAGCCCAGGACCAGATGGCTTCACAGGCGAATTCTATCAAACATTTAGAGAAGAGCTAACACCCATCCTTCTCAAACTCTTCCAAAATATAGTAGAGGGAGGAACACTCCCAAACTCTTTCTACGAGGCCACCATCACCCTGATACCAAAACCAGACAAAGATGTCACAAAAAAAAAAAAACTACAGGCCAATATCACTGATGAACATAGATGCAAAAATCCTCAACAAAATATTAGCAAACAGAATCCAACAGCACATTAAAAGGATCATACACCATGATCAAGTGGAGTTTATCCCAGGAATGCAAGGATTCTTCAATGTACACAAATCAATCAATGTGATACACCATATTAACAAATTGAAGGATCAAGACCATATGATAATCTCAACAGATGCAGAAAACGCTTTTGACAAAATTCAACACCCATTTATGATAAAAATCCTCCAGAAAGTAGGCATAGAGGGAACTTACCTCAACATTAAAAAGGCCATATATGACAAACCCACAGCCAACATCACTCTCAATGGTGAAAAACTGAAACCATTTCCACTAAGATCAGGAACGAGACAAGGTTGCTCACTCTCACCACTACTATTCAATACAGTTCTGGAAGTTTTAGCCACAGCAATCATAGAAGAAAAAGTAATAAAAGGAATCCAATTTGGAAAAGAAGTAAAGCTGACACTGTTTGCCGATGACATGATACTATACATAGAGAATCCTAAAGATACTACCAGAAAACGACTAGAGCTAATTAATGAATCTGGTAAAGTATCAGGATGAAAAATTAATGCACAGAAATCTCTGGCATTTCTAAACACTAATGATGAAAAATCTGAAAGTGAAATTAAGGAAACACTCCCATTTACAACTGCAACAAAAAGAATAAAATACCTAGGAATAAACCTACCTGAGACAAAAGACCTGTATGCAGAAAACTATAAGACACTGATGAAAGAAATTAAAGATGATACAAATAGATGGAGAGATATACCACGTTGTTGGATTGGAAGAATAAACATTCTGAAAATGACTATACTACCCAAAGCAATTTACAGATTCAGTGCAATCTCTATCAAACTACCAATGGCATTTTTCACAGAACTACAACAAAAAATTTCACAATCTGTATGGAAACAAAAAAGACCCCAAATAGCCAAAGCAATCTTGAGAAAGAAAAATGAGCTGGAGGAATCAGGCTCCTGGACTTCAGACTACACTACAAAGCTACAGTAATCAAGACAGTATGGTACTGGCACAAAAACAGAAATACAGATCAATGGAACAGGATAGAAAGTTCACAGATAAACCCACACGCATATGGTCACCTTATCTTTGATAAAGGAGGCAAGAATATACAATGGTGAAAGGACAGCCTCTTCAATAAGTGGTGCTGGGAAAACTGGACAGCTACATGTAAAAGAATGAAATTAGGGCTTCCCTGGTGGCGCAGTGGTTGAGAGTCCGCCTGCCGATGCAGGGGACACGGGTTCGTGCCCCGGTCTGGGAGGATCCCACATGCCGCGGAGCGGCTTGGCCCATGAGCCATGGCCATTGAGCCTGCGTGTCCGGAGCCTGTGCTCCGCAACGGGAGAGGCCACAACAGTGAGAGGCCCACATACCGCAAAAAAAAAAAAAAAAAAAAAAAAAAAAAAAAGAATGAAATTAGAACACTCCGTAACACCATAAACAAAAATAAACTCAAAATGGATTAAAAGCCTAAATGTAAGGCCAGACACTATCAAACTCTTAGAGAAAAACATAGGCAGAACACTCTATGACATAAATCACAGCAAGATCCTTTGTGACCCACCTCCTAGAGAAATGGAAATAAAAACAAAAATAAATAAATGGGACCTAGTGAAACTTAAAAGCTTTTGTACCACAAAGGAAACCATAAACAAGACGAAAAGACAACCCTCAGAATGGGAGAAAATTGCAAACGTTGCAAACGGAGCAACTGACAAAGGATTAACCTCCAAAATATACAAGCAGCTCATGCAGGTCAATATCAAAAAAAAATAAACAACCCAATCCAAAAATGGGCAGATGACCTAAATAGACATTTCTCCAAAGAAGATATACAGATTGCCAACAGACACATGAAAGGATGCTCAGCATCACTAATCATTAGAAAAATGCAAATCAAAACTACAATGAGGTATCACCTCACACCAGTCAGAATGGCCATCATCAAAAAATCTACAAACAATAAATGATGGAGAGGATGTGGAGAAAAGCACTGTTGCACTGTTGGTGGGAATGTAAATTGATACAGCCACTATGGAGAACAATATGGAGGTTCCTTAAAAAACTAAAAGTCAGGGCCTCCCTGGTGGCGCAGTGGTTGAGAGTCCGCCTGCCGATGCAGGGGATACGGGTTCGTGCCCCGGTCTGGGAGGATCCCATATGCCGCGGAGCGGCTGGGTCCGTGAGCCATGGCTGCTCAGCCTGTGCATCCGGAGCCTGTGCTCCGCAACGGGAGAGGCCACAACAGTGAGAGGCCCGCGTACCACAAAAAAAAAAAACCAAAAAAACCCTAAAAGTCAAACTACTATATGATCCAGCAATCCCACTACTGGGCATATACCCTGAGAAAACCATAATTCAAAAAGGGTCATGTACCACAATGTTCATTGCAGCACTATTTACAATAGCCAGGACATGGAATCAACCTAAGTGTCCATCGACAGATGAATAGATAAAGAAGATGTGGCACATATATACAATGAAATATTACTCATCCATAAAAAATGAAATTGAGTTATTTGTAGTGAGACGGATGGACCTAGAGTCAGTCATACAAGTGCAGTCAGTCAGAAAGAGAAAAACAAGTATCATATGCTAACACATATATATGGACTCTAAAAAAACATATGGTTCTGATGAACCTAGGGGCAGGACAGTAATAAAAACGCAGACATAGAGAATGGACTTGAGGACATGGGGAGGGGGACGGGTAAGCTGGTATGAAGTGAGAGAGTGGCATGGACTTATATACACTACCAAATGTAAAATAGATAGCTAGTGGGAAGCAGCCGCATAGCACAGGGAGATCAGCTTGGTGCTTTGTTACCACCTAGAGGAGTGGGATAGGAAGATGTAAGAGGGAGGGGATATGGGGATATATGTATACATATAGCTGATTCACTTTTTGATACAGCAGAAACTAACACACCATTGTAAAGCAATTATACTCCAATAAAGACATTAAAAAAACTTTTTTAATTAAAAAAACACACTTTACTAATTCCTCAAAGTCAAAACTCCTAGATAAATTCTATAATGCACTTTGTGATCTCACCCCTGCCTGCCTCTCCAGCATCACCTACATCACTCTCACTTTTCACCTACCTTTATGCTACATAAGACTAACTGTAGTCTCCACAGAGGACTATGATCTCTAATACTACCAAGTGTATGTAAATTTCCCTTTTTCCAGCATGCCAAGTCCATTCTTCTTCTCCTGGCAAAATTCATTCATCCTGTCACATTTACTCATTGACAATTACAGGTATCAGGCTCACTGCTGTGTACCAGAGATATACTGGAGTGATGGATCCCGACCATCTGCCACTCCCACCCAGCACTCCACCCCTTCCCTGCGCTCCTTTTTTGTCCTGTGAAACTGACCCATTTAGACTGTATTAATGGCTCCCTTGTCCTCCGGCTTCTGTTAGACTTCTCCAGAGGGAGACAACGGCAGAAGATCTGGAGGGCAAGAATTGTATTGATGTCCCTGACCCTCTCCCTGCCAGGCTGGCACAGGACGGCTGCTTTCACTTAGCAATACTACTCCTAACAGGTGGTCTTTCCCAAATAGTTCTCTTTCTGGTACAACTGACTGCCTTTGCACCTTTAGCTCAGGAATACAACACCATCCGTTGCTGCTTCTCATAAACCTAGTGCACTATTTGTAAAGAGCCCCTCCATTAAATTCTCCTCTAATTACCCAGTTTCACTCTGCCATCTCCTTCTTGTTCAGACTTTAATTATATAATTGTAAGCAGAAACAACCCAAACCAAAAAAAAGACTATAAAGAGAACCTGACACACATACAGACTGAAAAGTTATAGAAGACGGAGGGGTAAAGAACATTTGAGAGAGAGGCAGCATATGCTGTGTCCCTGTGGTACAAAAGAAGCAAGGGATGTCCAAAGCTATACTTGACTTGACAGGCAACGAGCTAGAAAACAAAGAGGGCAGTGGGAAAGGATGGAGAATCAGAGAGAAACTCAATTTTGTGATAAAGATTTAGATTTTGATCTTGAGAGCAATGGGAAAGTGTCTTAATATTCTCCCTGCCCTCCCAAGCCTAGGTAAGGGATCATCTTCTCTGAGACATTCCCTTGACAGCCTTCTACCACACAGCCAGGACTAGGAAGCTCTCACACACGGTAAACATTCAAGACATGGTCACTGGATTAGTGAATAAATGAATGAGTAAAACACATGTGGCCAGGTTTGTCTTGGGCACCTCCAAGAATTCTGCCTGGCACATACCCTACCTGGACTTATTCCTATTTGCTCTTGGCTGAGTCTTTACCTATAGTTAGCATAAAGACCTTTGGAGAGAAAGAGCTATATATGAGCTACAACTCTGAAAATTAGATCAATCCTAGAGCAATCTTTTACACCTAATGGCCATTTCATTGTAGACATGGCACATGTAACAAGCAACATCACCATCTCAGGCGATGGACATTCTTGCCATAATCATAATAGGGTATTCTGTTAAATCTCACTAATTCGAGGTGATGGAGGAAAAGTCATTTGGAATTCACAAGGTGAGTGAAAAAGAGTTGTTTTGGGTTGTTCAGGACAAGAAATACAACCTTCTTGCTTTGAGGCATAGGTATGGCACAAACCAAGTGCTAGCCAAGTGCAAGTAGAAGCTTTATTTTAATTTGCTTTACAAACTGATAGTGTGGCCTGATTTACACCGGATAAAATGATAAGCAAACTTGGGCTTCCCTGGTGGCGCAGTGGTTAAGAATCCACCTGCCAATGCAGGGGACACGGGTTCAAGCCCTGGTCCGGGAAGACCCCACATGCCGCAGAGCAACTAAGCCCATGCGCCACAACTACTGAGCCCATGTCACAACTACGGAAGCCCGCGCGCCTAGAGCCCATGCTGCGCAACAAGAGAAGCCACTGCAATGAGAAGCCCGTGCACCGCAAGGAAGAGTAGCCCCTGCTCGACACAACTAGAGAAAAGCCTGTATGCAGCAACAAAGACCCAATGCAGCCAAAAATAATAAATAAAATCTAAAAAAATGATAAGCAAACTTTTTAATTGGTTTCCTCATCATTCAATAATAAGTTGAAACACATGGCTAAAGCCTGCTTGAAACTGACCTTATACTATACGTTTACTTTTTTAATGCCAGCAAACAAAATTAAAATGCAAGGTGATCTCGATACTGTGCAACTGAATATTCATGAATGTCACAACAATGATGTTCTTCTATATTCAGGTATTTTGTGATAAGGGAGATGCCCATCTTATGCTTAAGCAGGCAAGATGGGGATGAATGCAAATGATCACTTTCCTTTTTATCTAAGCACTCAAGTACTCAGCAAATCAAAAAAGTATCAAATGGCAAGGTTTCTGCATCAAGGATATGTCTGTGGCATAATGCTTGTTAATTAGCATGAAAACTTTCCACTTCATTCTGGTAGAAAATTCATCAGGATAATTAACACATAATATTCATTTATCTTTGAAGTTTAAACAAAAAATGTGCATCAATGTTTTTAGTGACATGAAGAATTACTTTTTGTTTTTGTCTTCCCTTAGCAACTCTACATTGCATAAAGTTTGTGAGTTGATAAGCCAGGAAAGAACATTATACCAAGGTCCTATAAAATGAATAGTAAAGTCTAACTCTGACTAAAGTACATTACACTTCAATAACATAGATGCATTGCCCACCAAAGAGGCCATGGTGAATCCAATGACTTCAATATAACCATCATCATGACGCTGAGGTTCAAAGTCATGGTGATCTCCTGGGTTCCCCCAAGGCATTGTGCCAGCACAATATCTGCAAGAGAAGAGTAAAAGCAGAATTAAATTTGTTCCAGTCTTCCCATGATTATCATTGGGGATTAATTTATAGTTCGATCCGATGTTTATTTCACACATCTTTCTACTCTTGGTTCACACCTCCCAATAAAAAAGAAAATGAATTTATCACCTCCAAGTATCAATTTATGAAAATGGAGCAAAATTTTACAACAAAAGCATCCCATGGAGCCCAACTTTCTCCTAATTATTTATCAACATGTCTCACTCTGTAATTCACAAATGCTTACTTTCTATCACATACCGTGAGTTATCAATAGGTGGTTTCAGAACTTGGTCTTGGAGGGAGACATATACATGCCAATAAGAAAGGGAAATGGAACTGAGGTGGGTAAGCATCAATAATATACACAGAACAAAGGCAATAAGTACCCCAGGACGAAGGAGAGGTAACTGAAGCGGACAGAAGGAGTGAAAAGCGGATGAGACAAAGAGGTGAGATTAGAAAGGGAAGGGGAAATCAAGGAAGTTGAAAAGTGGAGGGAGCAAAATCCAGAGGGGGGGATGGGGGAGGAGCAAGAAGAAAAAGAGAAGAGCATTGTTATTGCTAATAAACAATGTTTCCTGAGAATCTACTAGGCCTTCTACTTCGACAACTAAAATGAAAATACTTCCGGAATAGGATGTAAGGGGCTACATTGAGCACTGCCAAAAGTAATCAGGAGACTGTAATATATTTCCCTAGCCATAGATTTACACACAATTCTCATTTCAACTAAATTCAGTCTAAACAGAACTTGCTCATGGATTTTTGTGTCTGAGTTGTCTGGTTTGCAAATAACAAAGGGTCATAGATCCACCCCTTTCAAAATCTTGGCTTGGGAGCCTAGAATCTAATTTGATGCCACTGAGATACATGCTTATTTTGAGACTAGTTAATCTTAAATATCCCTTTCTCCTGAGGTATATAATAGCACCAAAGAGAGTTGACAACCTGGCTAGAAAATGCTACTCTAATTGATCCTATTTTTTCAAAGTAATCATCTGGCAATTATTTTGAATGAATTCCATGCTGAAATCAGGCTGGATGGTTGCCTAATAGCTTTTGGGAAACTGAGAACAGGGATTTGTTCAAGTCTATCATTCCTGGAGGGTGGGGGGATGGAAGGCGTCAGTAATTGAGAATTACATTAAAATGTTCCAATCCAGAGGGCTGCCTGGGCTTCTTAAGGGTGGGTAAGTATACACCATGCATGCCGTATCACATAAACACAAAAATACCACAGAGAACACTAAACACACCAAGTAGGAGAACAAAATTATCAGACTCGAAAACCCTTAATAAGCCATTAAGATAATTGTTTTTCATTGTTTGTGCCTGGAAATTTTCTATAATGAAAGCAGAAAACCTTAAGTCAAATGGAGTTCACATCAAACCAAGGAAACAATATGAACAGAGCTTACCTGGGTATATTTAAAAATACTATACACTGGAACTTCAGTTCCTGAATCTTTGGGGTGAGATCTGTTCCATCACACTGCAACAATCAAAGCAGAAAAAGCAAGGATTCTGAAGTAGGCTCAAGTCTAAAAGACAACTAGGGTGACAATAGCATGTACCATGGTCTTCCCCTTGTCCCTGTCTCTGCTGAAGTGGATGCCCATTATTACGATTGAAAATTTATTCTGATTATAACTTTCCCAGACCCAGGGTTCTGGGCTTGGATTTGTTTTGATTTAATGTAAAAACAAAGCTGCCATTTGACCAAAATGATTTTTCTCTGGTCTCACAATCAAAGGAACTATCATCATTCTTAACCTTGGATTATTATTGGATAGCATAAATTGGCTTGTAGTATCAACATTAGAAAATTTATGAATGTTTAAAAGAATAAAAAGGATGAATCCCCAAGTTGAGGCAGTAGCAATCTCTACCAAAGTCATCTGATTCAAACAATAGTCGTGAATGTGACCATTTATTTTATTTGCATTTTGAGATAATTTTTATTTTGAAAATATTCGACATGATATTTTGAACGCTGTTTAAAAGGAATATACCCTGCATGCTTTTTTAAAAGTATCTGTTATAAATTAGTATTAGCAATCACTAATTAGTGATTTGCTCTTATCAATTTAATCTCTTACAGACTGTGACTGGTCTTCTGAGATAAACCGCTTTATTGAAGCTGGCCGTGACCCTGGGTTTCAAGAGCCTCAGGGTGGCTTGGCCTCAATGCCTTTGTGTGTGGCTTCCCTCACCAGTTAGTACTTTCCTCAAGAGCATCATCTGACTAATCAAAGAAAGGGGTTACCTTTCCCACTGGTGACAAAAGCCAAAAGAGGAACACTCTAGTCATGACTGTAGGCGTCTCAATGTCAAAGGTATAAAGCTTGCTTTTATATTTGCTCTCCTCACACCCTCATCACAGAATTTCCCCCATTGTCTTCTCTGCTGAAGACAGGGTAAAGCATTCCTAAGCTCCCTGCTAATTTCTAAAGATGGCTTCAGAGGGAGTTTCAATCCAGGTAAAATGAATCTGCTAGTGGTCAAGGTTGTCTCATTCTCCTCCCAGCTGATCTTAACACAGCCTAATTTTTTTCATGAGCATTCTCAAAAATTGTTCCTGGGAAATCTTACAATCCTAAATAAACAAAGTATTTTCAAACGTTTTTTAGATAGGAATCAAATTCTGGACATTGATTGAAGGTGTTTTTACACCACTCTCAGATACTTAAATAAACATGAGGTCTCCCAAGTTAAGGACTTGAAATGAGGTGACAGATGGCTCTACCAGTGAAGAAAAAATGTAGACATCTTAAATGATCAAAATTGAGTGTTGAAAGCAACTGAACTTTTAAAAAAATAGCATGTGATACATTAAAAGCATGCAAAGCAGTATTGTTGCATTACAGAAAAAAATTATACTTAGTATTATTGTACTTAGAACAGAATTCATTTTCTAAAAAAATTTTCTACTTTTTCCTCCTGAAAAACTCATCAGCGATTCTGGAAACTCACTGAATTCTATGAGGATGGGCACCTTACAATATATTGAGTTTTACAAAAGTTTCTTATATATTATTGCATTTAAAGTTTACAACTCTATAGAGCGGCAGTTTTCAACTTTTTCCCTACTTCAAACACACAAAGGAAAATATGTGCATACAAAATATCTTCCTGTGTACAAGCTCACACATTGATACATCAAAACTAGAAGAACACATGTGAAGTAGAACAAAATAATGCTGTATGTAGGTTTTCATTACTGTCCTCTGGGTGTGTGTGTGTGTGTGTGTGTGTGTGTGTGTGTGTGTGTAGTATTCATGTGAGAGATTATTAACTATTACCTTGGAAACACTGACTTCACCCTGTGGCAAAGATAAGATGGTCTGCTGTTATGTGTACATCTAATTGCTCTAAACCCCCCCATCCTTTTCATCTCACACTCAGGAAACATACAATGATGTCGCTGTAGAAATATCCTTGTGTCCCTCTGTGTCACAGCACAATGGTCAGTAACTGTTGCTTCAAATGCATATGCTGTTATGCCTGCTTTACAGATGAGGAGAGTAAACTCTTCTGAAAGGTTGAATGCTTCCCCCAAAGTCATATACCTCATAAAGATAGACCTAGGACTGAATCAGAATTGTTCAGACTTAGTTTATATTGTTTTTTTTTCTCTTCATAAAAAAAGAGATGATTACATAGACCAATCCACCTGGAATATTACATGTACAGGCTGATATCAAACCTTTTCTAGTTATTTGACTGCCACTTTGGCCTCTCTACAAGCTTCTTTTAATCCCTGATATACAGCCAACCATGCCTGAGATATTTCTCATCAGGAGGACTGCCAGATGTGCATGGAGAAAAGCTTTCTAGTGGTGAGGTGGCATAGAGTTTAATTTCCATCCAGCTGAGTTAAACAGTGGACACCATTACCATTCAATATGGCCACTGCCCTCCGCTCACTGGCTCTCCCAGCAGGTGCTGCAATGTTCCTAATAATGTGAAAAATACGGCAAGAGGAGGGAAAGTTTATTTTTGGCTGGGCTGAAGGCAGCCAAAGAAGAAACAGGGGAAGTTTGAGGCAAGGTTGCTGCTACTTAACTAACCATCATTTTATCAAAATCAAGATCTTCACAGTTCAATGGACCATGTGTTTTTCTGGTATCTAGCTTTAAAAAGGCAATATTTCAGTTTTCAAAAGTCGCTACTGCTATAGGATACTTGCTTTTCGTTGGTATTTCATGAGAACTGAAACATCTGAAAATGATGCCAAGGGTGATTAGTGGTAAACTCTGTTTCAACTGATTTAGGAGATTCATGTCTCCTATAGGTTTTATTGGTGACAACAAATTTGAATTTGTATCCTCTCAGGCTCCTCTATATTCCTCTATAAATCCATTAGTTTAAGGTCATATATTTCTCTCTATTTGCATGTATACCTTTTGTCCTGTCCCCTCCTGTCACAAATGCTATTCTTTATCTATTCCACGATAAATTCAAGCATTACTATATTCCCATTCCTTCTTTCCCATCTATATATTTTTCTCTATCTTCCATGTTTCTCTTTCCTTATACAGGTATGTACAGCAAAGTCATGTTCATTCGCTCTTTTAATTTGTTTACTATAAGGAAACACTTTGTATTTCTTCATAATCAATGATATGTTATTTTTAAATACATCTCTTAGAGAAAAAATGACTTCCCATCTCCCTTGCCTCCAAGATGAGTGTCCCTAAAACCTGGGATAGAGACCCAGAAGGAAATAGCACCAAAAAAAAAGAAATCTCTTAAGTGGTGAAGGACCTTGACCAGGCTGGAGAGTGAATGACCACAAAATAATGAAATCAAAGTATTTTTCTAAGATGGAGACTCTTCAGATAGGCTGGGAATAAAGATACTTGTTTGGTGAGCATCTATTTCTACTTTAAGAGCCAGCTCAACTTCATTCCTTTGATGACTTCCCCGACTGCACCATGGGCAGTTTTCATTTCTCCCTTTGTGCCACCAGTATATTATATAAGTAATCCAATAACAACATTTATTATATTGTTCTGCCCAGAGTTATGTGCCCTTCCCCATGACTCAACTGTGAGTCTCTTCAGTGGTGAAGCCAGTCATCTTATTTAACTTCATCCTCAGCAACTAAGACAGCGCCTGACACATAACTAAATGCTCATAAATGTTGGTCGAACAAACTACACTCAATTCAGTTAAAGTTCTATGCAGCCCACTGATTAAGTATATAAACTGGTATTTGGGGTTCATGTTAGGGGGCATGCTTTTTACATTTAAATGAAATGAGTCAACACATTCAATACTTACGACAACTTTAACATGCTTGGATAAATCTCTAGAGCTTCTCTGTAGGAAATCAGAAAAAGCTGCCTATACAAGGAAAGAAAGAAAGAAAAAATCTTCATTGCATGGTTATGCCAAATCCTTACTTCTGTATGATAGACAGGTCCTAGTGATTCTAAGTTACGCAAAAATATAAGACAAGTTCTCCTTTTGCTGAATCTAAAGTAAACTAGTGCAGAGGCTAAGTTGAATTCTTTCTCTGTTTTCAAAATATAACCTATAGGGGCTTCCCTGGTGGCGCAGTGGTTGAGAGTTCACCTGACGATGCAGGGGACATGGGTTTGTGCCCCATTCTGGGAAGATCCCACATGCCACGGAGCAGCTGGGCCCGTGAGCCATGGCCGCTGAGCCTGCGCGTCCGGAGACTGTGCTCCCCAACAGGAGAGGCCACAACAGTGAGAGGCCCGCATACCGCAGAAAAAAAAAAAAAATGTAACCTATAATAAAATTTAAGATCACAGTAGCAGAGAGAAAATGTAGGTAATTTCAAGGGTCAGTTTGGAGATCTGACTACCTTTCCTAATCTTCCTATTTGTCCATTAGTTGCTGATACAATCTTTAACTTGCCACTGAGAATGTCTTATTTCACCCTGTTTTACTTCAATTCCCTCTATCCAGTGGTAAAATTTAAGCCACACTTTTTAAAATCAATATTTTAGAGGCCGCTTTTTCTTCTTTCCAGCCATTCACACCCAAGGATGTCCCTGAGTAGGAGGAGAAGGAAATAGAAGGGGGCCCCTTTAATCTCATCTATGCTTCCATGAAAACCTTCCCATATTCTGTCAATTTCTCATCCAAATGTCAGTTCATAGGTACCCCTATGAAAACTACATTCTAACCCCAGACATGCCATACATCTTTCAGTCTGCCTAACTTCCTCATTCTCTAGATTGGCTTTGATGTTTGCTTTTCACACCACTCCTTGAATACCATCCCCTCAGTACAACTTTCAGGGCTTTTAAGTTCAACGATGATGAACTCTCTGCCAACTAACTTAAGAAATACATACTTACTTTCATTCTTAAACCAAGACATGAAACATTAACCATCTATAGACACACATGTAAACATCTGAGATGTGTGTGTAATTATTAGCAGAGTAGAGTTAGCATCTTTATTACCATGAGTGAATTAGTATTAATAATACGTAATCATCAAAAAATGAAATATGTACTTACCCCTGCATAGAACATTTTATTTCGAAAACGACTGTTGAATTTCTCTGGATTTGCTTCTGTAAAAGGGAAAAGGTAGTTTTGTTATAGAGACTTGATCAAAGGTAGTGAGTTAGATTAGCACCGCTACTTCCTCCCTCTCCCTCCCCATCCCGAGGACCCAACAGCTTCATCATCATCGTTCCCTTAGCTACAGGCAGTTGGCATGGTTGTCCAGTGCTGCAAAGTGTAGCCCCAAACTGGCATCAGTGGCAGCATCAACTGGGAGACTGCTAGATACGCAAATTATTAGGCTCTACCCTGAACCTACTGAATTAGAACGTCTGGGGGCTGGGGCCTAGGCATCTGCTTTAACAAGCTCTCCAGGTAATTCACAGGCACACTAAGGGCTGAAACACTCTGGACTCTATTCAAAATAGAGAGGTGGCAGGGATGCAGTGCAGGGGTGATAGAAGAAAGAGGAAGGGGGAGGAGGCGGAGGGTCAATTATTTGCTGTGACCTCCATAGGACATGGCTCCCATAAACTATCTATGCAGTTTCAAATTTAATTAACTATGGGGAATTTGGATATAATTAATAGAGAATTTGCTTACATATTTTGCAAAAACTCCTAACTACCATCTGTACTGTTGTTTGTGACAGGCCTTGAAACATCATTTGATTTAGTGAAGTTATATAAATATCTATATAGATATAGATATAGATATAGATATATACAGATGACCTGCAGAATAGACCCAGGGCATAGGACAACAAAAGCTCTGACTGAAATGGTTTAATTTTGAGTTTGTTCCTGAATGTGATATAGGTTGAGGACCATAAAACGATTAGACGACAATTTGCATTGGAAAATGTTCACATGAATTCAATGGATTATAAAACCCCCAAATGAAATACTATTTCCTTACATTCTTTCTAATAAAACTCCAAGACATTCCAAAGGAACCCACTGTAAATATTTGCTTTCTGCTATTTTGTCCCATACGATCATTAATCCCTTCTTAGGGGTGGGTCTGTCTCCAAGTCATTTCTCATCAGACAGCTGGCTGACTAGCTGGAAGTCTCCAAGTCCCAAACCTATCTTTGAATGGCAAGCATGACACCAGATGGCAAAGGTCATGGAGACCAAAATTCTACCTACCATCGTCTACCTTCTGGACCCCATGATTCACATCCTTCACATATGAAAAACACATTCACTCCCTCCCAGGTCCCCAAAGGTCTCATCTCCATTACAGCATCAACTCAAAATCCAAAAATCTCATCTAAATCTCATTAGCTCATACTTCCTAAATCTCATCATCTAAATGATTTGGCTCTGTATGTAATCCATTTATAATAGTGATCAGACCCTGGGTATAATCCATTCCAATAGTTTAATATATTAATCCTATCTTTGTATACAACACAATAACGTATGTGCCATTAGAATGGAATCCTAAACCCTACTTTTTTCTGAAATTGGTCTTGCCTGTTAGGGAGTAAATATAAGTTCAACACTATGTTTATAAAAATCAGTAAGTGATTTGAATCTCACATAACACACATCTTCCAAATTCTCTGCATTGGATATCTACTCAATCTTAAGACGTCAGTTATGTATATATAAATGACTCTAAAATCTATGCCCACAGTAACAGTGCCACCTTCAATTCAAATTGTATATATTATAAAAATCTCTCCTTCCAATGTCATCTCCCATTAAGGACAAATATTTTTATCAACACTATCTTCATGTTTCTAACACCATTGCAAAAATCTTACACTATGTATTAGTTGGTCACCTAACCCATATCTTTATCACAGACTCATTTTCCTTCCTGTCTGAAATGACCTTGCCCACTTTACTTCTTGTCTATAACAAACTCCTTCTTTATTTCCCACTATACCCCCTCCTACCCTTTCTGGAAACTTTCCCCTGATACCTTTGTCCTGCCAACAGTCCCTACCAAACTCCTACATTATACACTGCCTGGACAACTAATCTTACCCTTACTTTATATTCCCTTCTACTTTTATTTATCTTTTTTTTTTTTTTTTTTTTTTTGCTGTACGCGGGCCTCTCACTGTTGTGGCCTCTCCCGTTGCGGGGCACAGGCTCCGGGCGCGCAGGCTCAGCGGTCATGGCTCACGGCATGTGGGATCCTCCCAGACCGGGGTATGAACCCATGTCCCCTGCATCGGCAGGTGGACTCTCAACCATTGTGCCACCAGGGAAGCCCTATTTATCTTTTATATACGGGCCCATCCTCCAATTAAACATTCCGTTCCTGTAACAAACATTGAGACAGCCACTGGACTTGGCACAAGGAATATAAAAGTAAATAAGACATAGTCTTTTGCCCTCATGTTGTTTAGAGTGGGGGAGACAGGTCTGAAAATGAAAAATAAAATGTCTTTTTGTATATGCCATAGAAAGATGTCTCTATAAGACAAAGTAGGAGTCACACATAAAGGGAATGATCATAAAAATGTTCCAGAGGCAAGTACACTTGAGTCTTGAATGATGATTAGATGCCATGTTGAGGTTCAAGATGGAAAAGAAGGTTACAGAGAACCTTGGACAGTGAGAGTTTCTCAAGGGCAAACTGTGCCTAAGTCTTACTACCTGGGCAAGAGCCTGGCAGTGTGTCCTTTGCAGTGACGGTGATGATCAAATTTGGCAAGCCACTGAAAATAACACCTTTTTAAAGAAATCTGTCAGTTCTCCATATGAATCATGAAACATTCATAATCCTTTGAAACATGCTGATCTGCATGTCTCTGTATATTCGGTGAAAATAGCAAATCCTAAATCAGATTTAAAAACTGCCTCGTCTAGAGTCATATTTGTATTTCCTTGACCTTGTAGCATAGGCTCAACTCCTCTGAATAAGAAGTAACTTCAATGAGGCAGTACAACTTTAGCATCCAATCTCAGACTAAAAGTTTGATGTGTTTAATATCCTTCATGTCCCCCCCAAAATGACAATCTAATTCACGCAGCTGGCAAAGTGAGACCTTGCTTTGCTACCTGATAACCATAATCATTGTTAACATGACTATGTTAATAGATTGGAATATTTTCAATGTACTTCCTCAAGCACTGTCATAATGCAGTAGTGATTAAAGCACTGGGCAAGACTCCAACTGACAATTAAATGACCAATCCTATTAAAACTCTCAATTCTGTTCCAAACAATTGCATGTTCTGAAATGCAACAGTTCAGCCACACATGGCTTAGCCACTATGAGAATAAAAAAGCTTTTGTTTTCCAATCAAATTAAGTATACCTTCTATCTGATGAAATTATTCATGTTTGAATTCTTTATATATAAAATGTTAAGTCAATCAAAATGTTAAGACTATCTTTACTCCTTGCTTGACTTTTTACTGGTAATTCTAAAGGCATTTACACAGTAATGCCACTAATAAACTGTCTCAAAATAAATGTCATTTTAATTGTCCCTTCGAAAGAAATACAATATAAGTATCAATAGTAAGGCAAAAGTCTGCATTTGTCCCATGTCAATTTGATGGGTTATTTCACATCTATGCCAAAAATTGTTTCTGCAATTAAATTTTTTAAGATTCTGCTTTAGTGAGACTTGTTTTTACTACCCATTGCATGTAAATGGATTAGCGTAATTCCCAATGTATTGTATTTTTGGACTAATAACTAATCAGTTATTCTATGCAGGCTCTTTTTTGTTTGTTTTTTGGTAATGGCTCTTATGGGGCTTTGAATCACTCTGCAAGTATTTGATGGCAAATGATACAAGTTTTGTCATGAACTCTCAGTCCCTGAGCAGCTGTATTTGAGAACAGTTTGAAGTCTCAACTATGGTTTGCGTGGCCTGAGAACATCCACTGACACAACCTACCAACAAAGTAAGTACTATGCCCCTACTGAAAATGCGGCCTGCTATCTTTCTCTTCTTTCTGCAGCTGAGCTTGAGATTTCTTGACTATCCAGGTAAAAATACGGGGAAAATCCAAATAAACGGAAAACAGTAAATAATAATAATAATAATAATAATAGCTTGAGTAATTATACCTTTCATCATAAATAATGATTTTTTTTTAACTTAACGCAAAAAGAATAGACTAACAGATACTAAGAAGTCCACACCTCTGGTCTAGGCATATCAACCAAATCTGGTTCCAATAGTTTGTGCATATTTATTGTGTACCATCTCAATATCCTCTCCATAAGTATGGTATGTGTTACCCTCAGTCAAGAGCAATCCTCCCTTATCCAGCTCTTCAGTGGCTGTTTTTCCTCAAGGGCCTTGGCTTACCTGCAGGGAAAATGTTTGCAATTCCTTTTCCGATTGCAGGAAAGCACTTACACTAAGCCTCGGCAATAAAGTTTTCAAAGTAAAGTATTAACTCTTGGCATCTTTCAACCAATTATTTTATAATCACACATATAAAATGATGTAGACATACATATACACCACAATTTGCATGTTCCTCTCTAAAATGAAATAGTTCCATAGTTTAAAAGAAAAGAAAAATATCACTTTCCCACAAGAATTCTTTCTAAGCCTGGTCTTTCCACTGTGAGGTCTCTCTTTGCTGCCCTCTCATTCTGAGGCACCAAAGTTTCACCACAGTACAAGGAAACATATCATTAGGATAACTTTCAGATTAATAAGACAAAATATTAGGCTCCCTTGAATGAGCTCTCTGTCCACCACTTACTCATTTAGGCCTCTTTTCATGGCAGGATGTCTAATTTGGAGGTTCATGCATTGGTGACAATTGTACTACTTTACAAGTACTGTTAAGAAATGTAAAGATTTTATTAGGAAGCCCAGATCCAGAGTCTCCCAAAGAATATGAGAAATAAATGGGGTAAGAAATGGAGAAAGAAATCTCCAGTTACTTCCCCAAATCTACTCTCCTTAAATTAGGAAAGGCAGCAGGTTATAAATGCCAGCCCTAACGTAGGACCCTCTGAACATCTAATCTCCGAGAACTGTCTAGAGCAGGGAGGTGCGGAGCGTGTCGGTGTTTCTGATTCGGGTATTTGATATTTATGGTTCTGTTGTCAACCAACCTTTCTATCTGTGATTTTCTGGTTAATCAGAGAAAACTATGACTCTTTCTTTAATCCGTATTGCTTCTATGTGGCTCAGCATTTAACCCTCAAAGCCTCATGAAACCAGGAATGCAAAGTCTAACAAAATTGCTGAATTCAGTAAGAGAATTACAGGTTTATACTCTACTTTTATTTTGTCTTCTAACGGCCTTAATCCTATAGCCCCATTCCTGATCTTTAGTATATAAAAGTGTTATCAGAATTTTCTCTGCATTATTACTGGAATCTGAACAGTTGAACTTTAGCCTTTTGTACTCTGCATTTCAAATTCTATGAGTTAAAAGCTTAGAGGCTCTTGCAGAATCTAGAGGAAAAGTAAAATAATCCTTCATTATGACTTTGATCTCACAAATTACTTATACCTGCAGCCAAGCATTATTTTGGTTACATGTTACCATATTCACAAGGGACTAGGTACAGGCAGAGACATAGACGTATTGTACAAGAGCGTTTAAGAGAGAGAAAGAGATTACGAGAGACCAAGAAAGCAAGAGATTGAGGCTTCAAAGCATAAGCCAAAATCCTAAACTTTCTCAGTTCTGAATGACATAAGAAAATTTTGATGAAATATTTAACTTGTCATTATTTCATCTTATTTCTCTTTCAAAAGTTATTTTGCTTCCCCAAATCTCGATTCCATCTCTTCTAGTACTTAAATGACCACCAGCCCTCATTCATACTACCTTGCCCAGTGGAGATTCCAAGCACCTTCCATGCCTAATCCAATCACCGTCAAGCCCTTTTCTTTCAACCTAAACCACCTATAGCCAGCCCCCGTACTGTTCTAAGGTGCCTGTTGTCTCTTTAGTGCACATAGGAAAGACTTTTACGTTTGGCTACAAGATTTCAATGACCTTGGTTATAAAGTCCTGAACTTTAATAATTGGTGGTTTGAGAAGCTGTAAGTATTCTAATGACTTTAGTGAAAGACTCTCTTTTTATCACTTCTTAGTAGTTCACTAGCTTCAAAGTTTCTAGTCAAACCTAAAGATTAGGAGGCCTGAGTCCCGGAGCAAACATCTGGTCCTGACCTTTACCATCTTTGAGACCCTAAACAATGAGGTCTCAAAGTAACATCTGTAGTAAGTTCCTATCTTGTCTAGCTCCCAGGGTCAACATGAAGGTTCAAATGGAACAGCATTAGACACACTGTCAACATTTAAGTGATATGCGAACAAAACAGAACATGCAAAACACCTGCTGGAAACTTCCTCCCTGGGAGATGGAAATGGGACGTTGTCCTCACCTCTGGATTCATGGAACTCCAGTGTGACGTGGGCATCAAATCCGAGGCTGAAGTAATTATTGAAAACATTCAGAGGAAGCTGCAATGATGAACAAAGGCAGAACTGAAGTTGTGTGTGACCAGGCAAAAAGAGGAAAATAAAACCTGAAGCCAGACACTTGTCTCTGGGGCAAGTCCCTGGGAGAACGATCAATTAAAACTCAAGGCAGGGGTGCCTATGTAGAAGGAACAAGGGATTTTTGAATTAATTCTTTAGTGAAAGCTCAACTCAAAGGATACTCCTAAGAATTTTAAATAGTTTAGGAAAAAAGGGATACAAATACAAATTATTCAATGAGAACCATTCTTGTGGATACTGTAATAAGAGAACCTCATAAGCTGAGGAATGCACATTTGTAATAGTTACAAAGGATGATTCAACAAGCAAACTTAGCAAGTAAATTCAATTGTAAGGATCGTGTCTAACCTTCTTAATCAGTGGATGCAAGTTTTTTCAAGAATTTATGTTCAGCATATTAATACTGCAACTTAAAATGAATAACATTTGTTTACCCTTCACTTATTTTCCAAAAAAAAATTTTTTTTGACAAAAGTCATGCAAGCAATAAGTCAGTGGGAGCCATTCAGCTATTCTCAACCTAGAGGAAAAATAAAAATAAAAATATATATGTGTGTGTGTATTTATCAGTATTCAGATTCCTATTTAGTCTATAAACTCTTATCTTTAACATGACTGTGAAATATGCAATGCAGACACATGGATACACATACAAGCCTTAGCTTTCCTTCCCAGAGTCCTCTGGGTCCCTGGCTGTTACTGCTACAAGCTGAGTAAAGGAAAGAACAAACTATGCAGCCTAAAGTCCTGCATTAAAACTACAAAGCTGATATGATTTGAAGGCTTCAGTTTAATGTTAGAACAGTTAGAAAAGCATGTGGAAAATGCTAGAAGGCAAATGGTGGTTCTTACACTTTTCCTTCTGCAACTCAGAATGAAAGATAAACGTTAAAAGTAAATGGAGAGGTAATTTTATCTCAGCCTAGATAATGTTTCCAGATAATTATCAGGTTTATCCTCCAGATAGAAATGCACTTCTCTTCTATTAGAAATAAGTGTTTGGCCTCAAGATTTCAAAAGTAAGTTTATTACAGGGTTTCATATGCCCCTTGATCAGTAAGATTTTCTGTTTGACTAGAGCAATAATCGTGTCCCGTTAAGAGAAAAATGAAATGAGAGGAAGAGTCAGAGGGAGAGCAAGAGAGATATTAATGCAGAAAGAGAGAAATTGAAATAAAGGATGGACCCTTCGATGGAACACCGAGTCAGAGCTTGTACTGATTCAGAGGTCAGATCAGCCCTTAGAAGTGATTACAACCGACTGGAGAATAGGGAGAGAAACTAAACACATAGAACATTGCCAAAACATGTCTCACTCTCCTGGCTTCAAATATGAGAATGTCCAGTTCCTGCACTGAAACAAAATACAAGTCCTTAGTAATGACAGCAAGGGTTGGCGATCCTGCCAAAAGCGCAGATATGTTCATTTCTACCATTTATGCTCTTTTGGCTACAATGCTAACCCATGTCTTAGCATCCACTGATAACTCAGGAGAACATCTGGTCACCATCTCCTAAATAACATCACAATTTAGTCTGTTATTAAGTTCTTATTCATATTTTCCAGGAAAAATTGCCCTGATTTCCTACACATCTCCTCAAAAATCCACTTTCAAAACCCTTTAATTATCTGGATTAATGTTCCCAGGCTGCACCAAGCAGTCTTTCCATTTCTTAAGCTATTGGGAAGAGAATTAAATAGAGATTGCTATTGATGTTCTAACCATTCCAAGTTGAGTGGGGATAGGTCCATAACATTTCCATATGGTACACTTCTTTGTACTTTAGCTGTTTTCTATCCAATTTCTGTAAGTCAAATACATTAGGAAGAAGTATTATATCCCAAGATGGCACTTGTTTAAACAACATCGTGATGTTATGAACTCAAGATCAACTGAGCAATCATGATATCTACTAAAAACCTTATAGTTTCTGGATCATAGTTTAGGTGAAAAAACCATGCAGGTAAGACAAAACATGTTTTAACCAATTTTAGCCAAATAAGTAACTTGAGCATCTATCACAATTGGTCAGGATCATGGTACTAATCAATAAAGGTGCATTGATTTGGTCTAAAATGATGTCGGATTTTAAGGCTGAAACCACCATGAAATCTTGGCCTCAATCAATGGCACAGTCCAATATAGCAGGGATGCTGTTTAAGTACAGATGCCTGGGCCTTCACCCTGCATGTACTTAATCAGAATCATTGGGAATAGGACCTTGTAATCTGCATTTTATAGGCATACCTGGATATTCTTACACAACAAAAATTTGAAAACACTGTTATAGAAGAAAAGTGGAAAGTAATAGAAAGCAAGTGTTTACTCAGAAACCTATCAAATTTATCTGAGATTGAGGGCAGAACTTAAAGCCAAATGTTCCCCTGAAGCTCTATAGTAGCATTTTTACAATTATGTCCCTTGGTTTGTCTTGGGTTGAGATACAAGTTCAATCACTGAAGGAAAAACACTAAGTCAAACATTTATTTAGGCATCTTGATGTCCCAATCAAGTGATGAAATTGAAATATTTGCTATCAGACCAGAAATCTCAGGCATTTATCTTTCTATTGAAAGACGCTGTGTCTAATGCTTCAGATCATACGATTTTTAAAAATTTCTCATAGGTTAAGAGTTTGCAATGAATTTGAAAGATTAGAAAACTGATATATTTCTTTCTGGTGTGGAATTTGAGGACAGAGAACAGCTCCCTGCGCTATGGAAGTAGGTAGGAAATCTTGGTCTTTAGAAGTCTACGGGGCAGAATCATCAGGAAGTGTTATACTCATAGCCCTAGGAGCCGTCAACTCAAACACCGTCCTGTCATCTCATAGGGAGGAATCAGCACATGACCCTCCAGCCAGGAACGTATTTCCTGTGACTCAGGCAGATACTCCAGGGTTAGCTTTCTGCTGAAGGGAAGAACTCTCTAACCTTACACACGCCATCTTCAAGTTCTTCTGGAGGCAAGTCTGGGTTTCTTTCCACATGGAGGTTCCAGCGATCTAGCTGTACAATTGTCCCATCTTCTACTTGGCAAAGGATCTTAGAAACAGGTTCATCAGTGTAGCCCTAAGGAATCAAAGAGCATACACATTGCTGTCTGGAGTAGGGAACAGTACAGCCAAAGGTATTTCATGCAAGGCAGAGTCCTTTTTCTACAGCTGTTTATTTTGCAATTAGCAAGGCTGGGAGAGTAAACTGTGTTCCTCGAGGTACTTAGAATTTAAGACAATAGGCATGGGTAATGTGCACAGAAATACTAACTCTAGCTCGTTTGAGCTGAGGAATGACTTTTGCCAGCACCAGGAACCAATAGCCACCGGCAGGCTTTTGAGATCCATGCTGGATGGCTGTTTTTATCAGAGTGAAAACAGGTCGCCCCAGGCCTCCTACTAGAGGAATTTGGAGGATACACAGAACAAGTGTATGTGGAAAAGTGGGAAAAGAATCAAGGTGACATCGGCTAGACAACTTCTTCCACTGACATTCCATTTCACTCACCTCTCCCTGACCTTGTACTAGGACACAATTCCTTCCAGGACCTAGGGCAAGTCTGACTGAGGAATAGCCCTGCTAGGGAGCTAGCTACTTAATTCTTGAGCACACATTACTGACAGGACGATTATTAAGGGCAGTCAAGTCATTGATTTGGATAAGAGGAATTAATACCAATAATACATTTAGCTGCTTCATGTAAATATATTTATTATTTATACTATGCTTACTTAAAAAAAAAAGACCGATGGGAGGTTAATTCATCCAAGGCCAAATAAATATCTGCTAATATCCGGACATAATTATCACCTGTGTGAGGTGAGTGCACCCAAAAGCCAGATTAACATCTGCTAATATCTGAAGATAATTTTCATGGAGCCCAGCCCAGGCAATGGTCTCATATGAGCATATAAAAAGCTGGTGGGGCAGCATACGTTAGCATATTGTACTTTCTTATTTTCTTAGTACTATAAAAATAATGACGATGATGATGATAAAATGGCTGGTTAGTGACAGGTAAACTACTTTCAACAAGCTTTCCTGAATTGGCTCCATGTTGAAGAGGACAGTTGGTTACCTGTATAACCAACAGTTGGTTACCTGTATAACCTGTATAAAATCATGACGACACTGACCAGAAAACTAAATGCTCAAACAAAGCCATAACTCTTCCAAAGTAAGGATTGTAAATCTGAACCAGACTCACTCTTCTGGAGAGGACTGGGGGTCAGGAGCAATTCAAGTCTCTGTGATTGTTTAACATGAGGATCTGAGGCCAACCCACCCTCTGTCTTTAGTGGGTACCTCAAAAAGCCTCAGGCCTGTGTACTAACTCCCATTTTTTTAAAATATAAAATGTTCCCTTCTTCTCTAGCTGACTATAAGTTTAAACTGAAGAAGTCACCAGATAAAACCATGGTTCATGGGGACCTTGATTCTCAACTCTAACTTGTTCCTTGAACAAGAGTAGCATAGGCCCCTTCCACTTGAGCATCTGTGGGTTTGGGGATCTGTTGCTGGATGACATGGGCAGCCCCTGAGGGCAGTTCTTACCCCTCCCCAGTTGAGAGTTCGAGCCAGGTCGTTCCCAGTCCCCAGAGGAAGGACCCCAACCGGAGGCTGAGGGGTCAGCTGCAGTTCATCCAGAATGGAAAGGATCCAGCCCACCTACAGACATTTTGGGGACCAGAAGAGATATAAGAAAGATAGATAAGTTACAAAGACGACAACCTGAGAACAGGAGCCTTTAAAAGGAGCAAATAGAATAGTCTACTTTTCTTTAAAACATGCATGGTTTTTTTTTTTTTCTTTTTTGCAGTACGCGGGCCTCTCACTGTTGCGGCCTCTCCCGTTGCGGAGCACAGGCTCCGGATGCGCAGGCTCAGCGGCCATGGCTCACGGGCCCAGCCGCTCCACGGCATGTGGGATCTTCCCGGACCGGGGCACGAACCCGTGTCCCCTGCATTAGCAGGCGGACTCTCAACCACTGCGCCACCACAGAAGCCCAAAACATGCATGATTTAATCCAGTGACCAGGGAACTGAAAGACCACTTATCTCAAGCAGTTTTCAAAATGGCAAGTCTCTTATAGGAAAAAGAACCATTTTGTATATGCTGTATCATATAAGCAAAACTAGACCTATTCATCTATATGTTAACTAGAGATATACTTTAAAATTCAGGAGAGTTCACAATTTAGGGAGGTATATACATAGGGCACTGCAGGAAATGTAAGACTCAGAATCAGATTAAATCTCAATTCTGGCTCATATTGGCTTTGTTATCTTGATTAAGTTATTTAACCTCACAGATTCATTTATCTGATTTTCAAAATGGAGATATAATGCCTACCTCACAAGACTGTTTATAGATTAAACTAAAACGTATATAAAACCCTCATTATGGTGCATGGCCCATGTAAGCACTTATTAACTGGTTACTCTCCATGTTATCTTAGAAATCAGTCGTGCTTTCCTAAATATCCCTACATTCCCCTTAATGAAACATTATGAAAGCATAATTATGGATGAACTTAGTACTTATTATAAGTTTAGGCAGAAAATAGATACTTATATACTAGAATCATATTCCTGTTTAATCTTCTTCTAAGATAAATAATACTTTGGGTTTAGTCTTATTATAACTATTTAGAAAAATTACCCCAAACTTGGAAATACCAAAAAGAAACTTGCATATCCTCACAATGTCATTCTAGAGTAGTGTCACAGGCTTATCTAAGAACTTTACGATTGTCGGTTAACTTGAGGATTTCTGTCCTGTAGAGATACAAATGTCAAGAAGAGATCACTTTAAAGGTTATGGTTCTATTCCCCCATAGGGCATCAACTAATTTTGTCTCAAATTTAGAAAAATTATTTTGGCATAAACTACATAATCATTTTTCTCTTCTTGTATTATCTTGCTGATTCCTTTATTAAAAAGCTAAATAAATTTTTAACATGTATTCATTCTAAATTTATATGAGAATTATTTTTTTTAATTTTTTAAAAATTGTACTTTGTGCATTTATTGAACACTACTGCATATAAAACATGGAACTAAGTAATTGAAATAAAAAGGTAAATGAACTACACTAAGATAGGTAAGGCAGAATGCCTGCTCTCAAGGAGTTTACAATTAACAAAAAGAAAAGCATACTGATTGCTTTCTATGTGCTAGTCCCTAAGCAAATTTTTCTACTGAATTATCTTATTAAGCTTCAAAACAACTCTCTACAATAGATATAATTTTTGTCTCCATTTTGTAGATAAGGAAACCAAGACTTGGAAGGTTTAGTGACCTCCTTAATCATTTGCGAGGTAGAGGTGACATTCAAAGCTAGGTTTGCCACACACCAAAGGCCAACCTCTTAGCCACTCTGGTGCAGGGGACCTTTCAGTAAAGAACTAAACCCAGCTCTAGATGTGGCCTGAACATCCCTGAGACCATGGCATGTACCTTGGGAACCTGTGGAACACTGGGGAAATCTTGGAAATTGCTTAGTCAAATTCAGTTAATTTGCAGATTTATTAACTGAGGTACACAGAGGTCATGTTATTTGCTCAAGACAAAATAATCAAAAGTGGCAGAGTTGGAGTCATGCCAGGTCGGTTGACTTGCATCTAAAATCCTTTCTCCTCCAAGATGAGTACTTCCCAGGATGTCAAACTTGCCCATCTGGCAAGAAATCTAAAACTGTCTTTACCTTCTAGAAAGGGATACCACTATGTTCATCCAAAGTGGTAAACTAAAAATCCAGATCGACACTAGTGTCCAAAATCCCCCCCTTTTCCCCAAACTGGGCGATTTGCTCCTAGACAAGTCCTTAGATTTCCAGCCAGCACTTCTTTAGCTCTTCCCTTACACACAATACTCACTAAACTTGCTAACTGAAGTAAAGGAAAAAAATGCCAGATGCTAAAGTAGTGCTGATGACTATGTTGGATATTGCTCCTGAGCTGCTAAAAGCACAAACTAGACACAGTAAAAGCAGATACTTCTAATAAGCTACAAGAAGGGGATTTAAAAGTCATTAAAAAGGATGTGAAAACTCAGAAATCCCAACAAACTGGGATCACTGGCTGCAGCTGTAGACAGCCCTGAGTAGAAACAGAGTCTCAGAAATGTGGTGGAACTTACTAGAAACCAATTCAATATCCCATACAGAGCAGGGAAAAGAAGGCAGTCTCTTTAACACTTCTGAGAGATGATCATACAGACCTCCCTTTATGATTTATACTCACAAGTCAGTCCATTTACCTTTAGGTAGATTTTTGTTATGTTTATTTGAAATAGGTCTATCTTTTCTGAGTAAAGATAATGCTATGAGTTCACACTTTCAACACCCCATTTCACTCTAGACACAAACATAGGAGGAAACAAAAAGTCTTCATGGGCCAGAAACAAATGAAGCACAAAATGACAAGCAGAGGAAACCAGGAGTTTGGCTTCTGTCTGATTAGGAGGAATAAAAGTTCACCCCTGGCTGGTAGGAGGCTGTGTATGAACCAGGCTCCCCACTGGTCAGCAGAAAAGAGGCCAAGAAGAGAGGGTGCCTCTCTTATCACTGCCTGAGACCATAACCCATAGAAAGTTGGGATGCCTTAAGGCTCGAGGCACACAGCCTCTCTCTAACAGTGCATCCAAATTCCCACGAGCTCAATGACACACCTGAAACACCCCTGACGTGGCCACAGGATGGGAGCCTTAGCCACTTAAAGAAAATCCGACTCTACTCTCAGGATCCTGGAAACCATTCAAACTACTAGAAAGGATTAGTAAAAGGAGGCAGAGAAAAAAAAGGAAAAATCATAAAAATAGAACTACCATACGACCCAGCAATCCCCCTACTGGGCATATACCCTGAGAAAACCATAATTCAAAAAGAGTCATGTACCACAATGTTCATTGCAGCACTATTTACAATAGCCAGGATGTGGAAGCAACCTAAATGCCCATCGACAGATGAATGGATAAAGAAGATGTGGCTTATATATACAATGAAATATTACTCAGCCATAAAAAGAAACAAAATTGAGTTATTTGTAGTGAGGTGGATGGACCTAGGATCGGTCATACAGAGTGAAGTAAGTCAGAAAGAGACAAATAAATACCATATCCTAACACATATATATGGAATCTAAAAAAAAAAAAAAAAGGTTCTGAAGAACCTAGGGGCAAGACAGGAATAAAGATGCAGAAGCAGAGAATGGACTTGAGGACACGGGGAGGGGGAAGGGTAAGCTGGGATGAAGTGAGAGAGTGGCATGGACATATATACACTACTAAATGTAAAATAGATAGCCAGTGGGAAGCAGCTGCATAGCACAGGGAGATCAGCTCGGTGCTGTGTGACCACCTAGAGGGGTGGGATAGGGAGGGTGGGAAGGAGACACAAGAGGGAGGAGATAAGGGGATATATGTATATGTATAGCTGATTCACTTTGTTATAAAGCAGAAACTAACACACCACTGTAAAGCAATTATACTCCAATGAAGATGTTAAAAAAAAAAAAAAGAAAAAGGAAAAATCATACACAGCAAAACAACTTCCTCTGAACACGAGCCTGCAGAGAGAAATTCTAAATCCCAGGAAGAACGCTAATAGTAAGATGGATGGAAAGGTTAGAGGAATAATTGACAGCCCATGAAACACAAATAATTTTCAAATAACTTTGAAATAAGTGTCCCATAACTTCCACGAATTGATAAGGTGTCTTCTAATAGTCCTTTGATCAGTATAATTGTCCTCATTCAAACCTTAAGCGCTGTTCCTGTTTCTGTTTTTGTTTTTGTTTTCTGAGAAGGTTGCCAAGAATCCACATGACTGTGGTGTGGTTCCACACAAAATGCCATGAGCCCTCTGGACCCTTTGATTTCCCCTTTCTTCTCAATTGATTTGATTTTAAAAAATGCATAAATAGATTCTATCTTCTTTTTCCAATAGCCAGTTAATCAACTATTTAATTTTCCCCTGAATACAAGCAGATAATCTTAGTATTTCATCATGACACAACGCTTGGAGTCATCAAATGTCTCCTGCCTTTCACAGCAGAGATTTTTTGTCTTGAAATTCCCTCATGTACAATCCATGTTAGGCTAACAGTTCTTTGGCTGAAGTGGGCCCGTATCTCCCCTTTGCACAACGCCTGAATAGCTGTTCTCATCCAAGAGCTACATCATCACTGCCCAACAACCAGCTTCCTCAGAAGGCAACATAACTTAGGCGTGCAGGGAAGGCACAGAGTTGGAAGGAGCCCAGCTGCATCTGAAGCCTGGCTCCATCACCTACTGAAAGTCACACAGCCAGTAAGTCACTTAATCTAAGTTCCCTCCTATGTAAAAAGGGATAACAGTACCTGCCTCATAGGGGTATTTTACCAACTAAATAACATGGAGACATTGCTTAGCATGTGCCTGACAAATAGGAAATGCTAAATTAACATTAACTGCTATGATTAAGTATATTTTTCTTCCTCTTTCTTTATTTCATCCATAAAGGTCCAGTTTCCTAGAAGCAAAATGCCCTCTTCCTGTCTCTCCACTTAAAGAAAAGTTGAGTCTCAAAGTTCACAAATCACTCCCACCTTTGACTGCCATCAAGTCACAAAAATCTCTCTTTCACAGACTATCACAAACAGTAAAAGCCAAGCTGCACTGCAGCATAAAAAGGAGGGAGGGAGGGAGGGAGGGGGAGGAAGGGAGGGAGGGAGGGAGGGAGGGGGAGGGAGGGGGAGGGAGGAAGGGAGGGAGGGGAGGGGAGGGAGGGAGGGAGAGAGGGGGAGGGAGGGAGAGAGGGAGGGAGGGAGGAAGGGAGGGAGGGGGAGGGAGGGAGGAAGGGAGGGAGGGAGAGAGGGGGAGGGAGGGAGGGAGAGAGGGGGAGGGAGGGAGAGAGGGGGAGGGAGGGAGGGAGGGAGGGAGGGAGAGAGGGGGAGGGAGGGAGAGAGGGGGGGGGAGGGAGGGAGGGAGGGGGAGGAAGGGAGAGAGAGAGGGGGAGGGAGGGAGGGAGGAAGGGAGGGGGAGGGAGGGAGGGGGAGGGAGGGGGAGGGAGGGAGGGAGGGAGAGAGGGGGAGGGAGGGAGAGAGGGGGAGGGAGGGAGGGAGGGAGGGGGAGGAAGGGAGAGAGAGAGGGGGAGGGAGGGAGGGAGGGAGGGAGGGGGAGGGAGGGAGGGAGGGAGGGGGAGGGAGGGAGAGGAAGGGAGGGAGGGAGGGAGGGAGGGGGAGGAAGGGAGGGAGGGAGGGGGAGGGAGGGAGAGGAAGGGAGGGAGGGAGGGAGGGAGGGGGAGGAAGGGAGGGAGGGAGGGGGAGGGAGGGAGGGAGGGAGAGGAAGGGAGGGAGGGAGGGAGGGGGAGGGAGGGAGGGAGGGGGAGGGAGGGAGAGAGAGAGGGGAGGGAGGGAGGGAGGGAGGGAGAGGAAGGGAGGGAGGGAGGGAGGGAGGGGGAGGAAGGGAGGGAGGGAGGGAGGGAGGGGGAGGAAGGGAGGGAGAGAATATGGAACAAATACACCTACAATAGCAGGAGACATAAAAGATCTTGAGTAATAATCCATGTACTTGCCCCTATGACAGCAAAACTATGCAAAAGTCTTAAGGTCCAAATCTGTTATCGGAGGCTCTCCCTTCCCAGGACCGTGCTCCTGCTGCAAGTCCAGACTGCAGGTTCGTGGGCAGCGACTGTGTTTGCTGGGGCTTTCGCATTACCCCAAATCCTCTCCACCAGCTTGACCAGCACCCCTTCAATTAAACTTAATTAATTGCAACACACACCGCTTTGCATCTTTCCCATCACAACTGAAGAAAACTATCTGGATTGGGCAAGATCATTTTCCAGGTGGCAGAGTTCCTTTCTGCCTTTGTGTTAGGAAATGCAGGGCTGACGAGGCTAGAACACCAGGGTGCTGGGCTTCGGCCCTGAGCAGAACAGCCCAGCCAGACCTGCAGCCGCAGCAGCTGCCTGATGCTGCCACCCCCTGGCCCTGTTCAGCTGTAACCATCACTGAATATTTCCCAAGTGCACATGGAACTTTTTCATTTGGCAATATGCTAACATTAGCGTTGGCTGAGGGGTGGAGAGGGCCGTGAATTGACATTTTCTCTGAACGAAGCAGATGCGCAGTTGCCTTTCCTCATATCATCTGCAGGCAGAAAAGTGAGGGATACCCACACGGAGAAATCAAAGGAGAATGAGGGCAACATTTCTGCGCCCAGAAAGATCATCAAAACGCAGCATTTGACAACTGGGTTCCCTTTCTTACATGTACACAATGATTCTTCCTTTCGATATTTTCATATTTGCACTCAACAGTTTACAAAGTCACTCTGTGTTAAAAGAAATGTTTAAAATCGAGATAATAGTCAAGGTATGAGCTTTTTTTGAAACAGAATGTAGATTTAGGCTATCCATCCTCTCATCGGCAAGGACCACTGAGGGTGTACCAAGCTCTTCTTCAATTCTTCAAGAGAGGCTGGGACGTCAGGGTGCTGAGGGAGAAGAGGCGTGTGGAACCACCTGCTGGCCCCGTCAATTAAAGGGGAATAACAATCCTTTCTTCCCTGCTCCGGCTGTAGTGAGTTGGGGCATGGGGGTGCCTACTGTGTAGGATGTATCCTCATCTAGGGAAGCCAGCGGAATCAGAAATAAGCATAAAGCGTGTGGCTCAAGTCCATTTAATCCCAGCCCTTTGGAAAGACGTTACCAGGGTTAAGGGTGGACCTTTGGATCCAGCCCAGTTCATCAAGGCCAAGGGTGAGTAAGGAGGGATCATGTTTCACCTTAAGGATCCATAATGAGGGGAAGGGACCTGTGACCCTACTGTCTCAGTTCACGCACTCCTCGATATTTAACCAAGGTGGCAGCCATGGGAAACTGGCTGGGTGGAGATGTGGCCGAGGAGAGGGCAGAATACAAATTTACCCCGTGACCAAAGAGAGGCTGTTTCTAGTTTAAAAACATGAAGGTTTGAGATCATTCTGAGTTAGTTTTCTCTCACCCTAGAGATCAAAGACGGGACCAGCCCATTTGAAACCTGCAACTATGTGACAATCTCAGGATTATGCAAACCACTTACAAAGAGACCACACCTGGGCCACCTTCCTCTACAGCCGTCACTGGCCTTGTGTGGTGACGGACTGCTTGAACATGGCTGATCTCAACCGGAGGTGCTGTAAATTTAAAATATATACTAGATTCTGAAGACAGTCCAAATTGAGCATAAAATATCCTACTGATGACTTTATACTAATTGCATGTTGAAATAATAATATCTTGGATATAGTGGGTTAAATAAAATATATTATAAAATTAATTTAACCCGCTTCTTCTTAGTTTTAAGTGCCTTCTAGAAAACTTAAAATGTAAAAATGCGGCTTGCATTATAGTTCTCTTGAACAACAATGGTCTATACTAACATAATGCTACAGCTGTGAAGACCCTTAGGGATCCAAACGTATCCCTTTTCAGATTTAGAATGTCTTAGAAGAAGTTAAGGAACCTTCCAAAGCACCTCTTCCTCCTCCAACTGCAGTATCTGCCTCCTTACACTTTTTACCCGGATAAAATTAAAGTAACTCATACTGAAACCAAATAACTTTTCTCCAAATTAATGCAACATGTCTATATATTTAATAAGACCTTGTACACACACTAATGTGATTGAGGGTTAACATATCCTCGTCCTAACCCACCAAAAATATTCCATATCTGATTCCTCCTGGAACCTTGTCACTGACAGAATTCTGACAGCCTCTACAGGGACAGATACACTCACTAAATAAAGGGTGAGCACCTTATGTCAAATATATACCCGACACTTCACTTGCCTCAAGCCAACAGCTTTTCTTCATGCATCCATCAGGATGCCTCTTCTTTATATAAACACTCAAAATTTAAAGTTTCATATTTGAAACTGATAAAAATGTCAATCACGTACCTTGATAAACATTTCATAAACCCCATATATCTTTTACAAAACATCTAACAAGGTAAAATAAAATAAAACCTGGTTTTACATAAGGTATAAGATATGCAAAGTTTTGATTCTGCATGACTGGACTACAGAGGTTACCACTGACAAAAATAATTAGTTCAAAAGTATGCATCAGTTCTAGGGGAAATACACTACTTTTCATGGCTGTTGTAAGGGACCCACGTATAAACGTCTAGTGCGGTTGTGAGTTATGTAGAAGGATGTGAAAATTGAAGTTAGGATCACGGATAAGGTACCAAAGAAGAAAAAGTGCTTATAATATAAATGAAAAGTTACATTTAGCCTTGTGGAATACCCGTTAATATGGTCTATTTAAAGTAGAGATGCTAGAAAAGCTGGGGAACAAGGTAGTCTGCATGTCAAGTAGTGACATTAATGGCATCAGAGAGTATAGAAATTCAACACTGTGATTTGATCTGGTCATTAGGACCCATTAGAGAGGTACCAAGTCTCTCTCATTCTGGTTTTGTCCCAGACACTCTCTTGAAACTATTTCTTGAAAACAACCAGTTACTTCCTAGTCTCCAAATCCACAGTAATTCCTCAGTCTCTTCTCAAGAATGTAATCACTGCCTCTGTCTTGAAACTCCTTTTGGTTTATTTATTTATTTTTTTTCTTGACAGAATAGACTACTGGTGGTCCTTCTGCTTCTATCTTTCCACTTTCCTTTTGAAATTCAGCTCTGACTCCTTAATTATAAATGTTTCACAGGTGTCTGGACTTGGCTCTCTTCTTTGTCCTTTATGCTTTGAATTCCCATGTTTCCAAACACTTTCCTAACTGCAGAGAATACCTCAATACCACATAACTTAGAACAGTGCTTCCTACACATATCTGCTGAGTAGAGGAAAGGAAGAAGAAAGCAGTGAGGCAGAGAGAGGTGATGGGAGGTGCAGTGGATAATGGGGAAGTTTGGAACGTGGAACAGCCAATCCAGGATGAAGCCCAAGATATGGAGATGGAACAGGCAACTGATGTGGATTTGAGGTAACAATCACTTAAAAGTCAAGAAAGAGGAAGGACTCTGAATTCAAGACACCAGGCATATCCCCGTAGTCAAATAATTTTGGAAAACACTGGGTTAAACAAAGTGAAATAGGTTTGGCTTCTTTAAGACTTTATGACGAATTTTATAAGCTAATCATGTGTATTAGAGTCTCCAAGAATAGTAAACATTACTTTCCCAACTGAAAAATGTTTTCCTCTCCGCAGAAAATCTTAAAGGACCAGTGCAATCACTGTTTCATTTTTTTCTGGTTGTGTTTATTAGTATATAATGTGTATCCAGTGCTGCATTAAGTGTTCACGTGCTGTGAGAGATAAAATTAGAAGATTCCGTGGCTGCCTTTGAGAATAAAACATTCTAATTAGGAAGATTAGAGAAAAGCCAAAGATAGTTCATCATAAAATCCTATGAGATCAGACTCCAAATACAGAAGAAAAGACACTGGACAGCAAAATCTAAATGTCACGATTCTCAATTATTTGCCTTTGCTAAATATAGCAACATAAGTAGAGGGCAAATTGAGAAACAGACGAGACAAACTGGGGAAAATACACCAGTGATATTAAACTTCAGCCCAACTCCATCTTTTCTCCAAAAATGACTACAAAGGGAACCAGTTGTGATCTTTAAGGCAAACCCATGTTAGTCAATATTCTAAGTTTTATTTCCACCAGTTAAAAAAAAAAGCCATAATTCAATTGTGTACGCATACTTCTCCATAGTTGTGACCAATTATTAAGAATATATGGAAATAGGTCAGTTTCTGTTTTAAAAATAATTTAGCCATCTACAATCCTCATTCTAGTGATGTGACCACATCCTTACTTTGTGGAACAGGAAAGGGTATAGCCTAGTGGAGAGAAGGAAATCTAATTTAGAAGATCAAGTATGAATCCTTGAGGGCAATAACCAAGTCCCTCCTAACCCTTAGGGGCTTGGATTCACGTGAGAGACAGAGGTTTGAGGGGATTGGAAAGACTGTGAGGTGGGAATGAAGAAAGAGAAATGTCTTAAGGAAAACAAAAGACAAATGGAAGAAACAAGGGAGAGAACTAGATTCTCTTTCAAGGACCTACCGTTCCATCCCCACCACAGGCCAGAATCCGCAGATTTGGTACTTTCCTATATAATTCAAGCCTGTAGAGGATACAGAAGGAGAAGTAAATAAAAGAGCATATCACTGGCCACAGCAGAGAGCATGATTCCAAAACACACCAAAACAAAGGGGGGCGTGGAGGGTGTCCACTAGAGAAAATGCATAACCGCGAGAATGGTAATACCTTCAAAACTAGTCACCGAGTAGTCACCAAGTACTGGTTCCAACAATCGGATTAGGGGCTGGCAGCAAACGTTACTGGAATGGGGTTTTAGGGTGTCCTAGTGTTTTATTTCCCATAATTCCTATTAATGTGTCAATGCACATTATTTTCTTCACTAGTGTCAAATTCCTTCTTTTTCTTTCCATTCTTCTCCCTCCTTTCTCAAAGAACATCAAATCTGATTAGCTTTTCCCAGACCTATTTATTTTTCAAACCTACACTTCCCACTCTTACTCCTAGAAAACCTTCTTCAGAGAGATAGGAAGGACACCCCACTAGCATTATTACTACCGCACCCACAATTCCATCTCCCTCTCAACTCACCTGCTGACACTCAAACCCCCATTTATACTCCTCAGCCCCAAAAGGGAAGATTTACTGAATTTTCTTTATTTTGAATTTGTCTGCTTGAAATTAGACCTTTCCTGTTGTCTCAAGAAAATGCAATGATACTGCCCCTGCTAAAGTGTTTGCTTAAGTGACAATTTCAATGGCTCTATTCCAGAAAACATCACCTATTTAAATCAAATCATATTTTTTTCTGAAAATAGTTCCTGTCCTGCCATGTTCTTTATGGTTATCTATGAAGTATCTACCTAAAGTCTAACTAAAAATGATAAAATCTTAAGAAAAGTAAATGTAAAAGGGCAAAAGTAAATGTAAAAGGGCAAAAGTAAATGTAAAAGGGCAAAAGCAGATTTGCCTTAATACACTTGAATGCAGAAAAAAATACAGAAGTCTTATAGCAAACTCTAGTGGCAAGGAAGTTCATAGATTAAGAGAATGACAACAGAAATTAATTTTCATAATTAATGTTCTCTCATAGGCTTAAAATATGTAATTTATCTATTTCTACAGGAATATTATTTTCTAGAAATTATCTGAGCTTGTGTTTCTTTGCCTCTGATATTATTATTTATAAGTAATTATAAAAATAATTAGTATCTCTTTAGCTCTAATGTTTACCAGATGACATCTGAAGTACCTTATTAGGTGGATTTTAAAAAGGGAACCAGACAACAGCAGAAATGTCTCTGCTCCTTCCCACCATGTACCCCTCCACGAAAGGGAAGATACAGGATACATGTCATCTACAGAGAGACTTTATTTTTCACCACTTCAAACAAAAAACAGAGAATGAAATTTCTGAGAGGCTCAGATGAAGGACTGAGCAGGAATTAGAATGTCTCTCCCACTCTGGTAGGGAATCCATAGGTATAATCAATTTATCAATCAAGCTCTCAAATGGACACAGATGCATACAATTTCTAATGCAAATAAATGAAAATATTCATAAACAGATATGGCCATTCTCCACAAAGATACACTTACATTCCCATTAACGTACATCTCCAAAGTGGTACATGCATAAGTAGAAAAAGGATGGATCCTTTCTCAATTCAGATTTGCTCATAATGTACAGTGACATGTGTCTAAGCAGCAAACACACTCAGAGTTAACTACTCAGAGGGTAAGTGTTGAAGGAAACTAACCCAATGAAGAGGGAAACATCAGATGAAGTTTTAAGGGGAGGACAGTGCAGGTGAGCAAGTAGATGAGAGACGGTCAGAAAAATACTTCATGAGGTGATCAAATAATAAAGCTTGACTCCAAAGCAGAAAGTCCTTCTCACTCGCCTAAAATAGTAAGAACCATGGCGGGTATTTCCAGACTTACGCGTCTTTTGGCCCTTCCTGAGAAAGATCAAAGACTTGCCGTGGATTCAGGTACCACATGAACATCTGGAGGACCTTGGTTCCCTGTAAGGAAAAAAAAATGACAATAATAGGAAGAAATTTCCAAATATTACCTGCTCATTTAAAGAATAAAAATAAATCCTGTTCTAAAAAATAATATTGAATTATAAACAGTATAGAGTAGTAGTTAAAATCATGGGCTTTGGCCATCGATATACATAGGTTGAATGCTTATATTAGGCTCTGTCTAACCTGTGTAACTCTGGGCAAGTTCTTTAATTTCACTAAGTTCAGCTCTCTTCTCTTTAATGCAGGAATAAAAATGCCTAGTTCACAGACTTGTTGTAAAGATTAAATGCAATAATGTCTGAGGAGAACATCAAAGTGGTTGGCATGCAACAAATGCTTAATGATTAGTATCTATTGGCTTTTACTATCATTATTTAACGTATGAAAATCCACATAGGGAAGTTATTAGTCAACTTATGTAATTTAACATTACTTTTTACTTTATTGTGCAGATTATTGTCTTTGCATAATATGAAATAAGGACAGTATTAGCTAAGTATGACTTTATTGAAATAAATGTTTTTAACCACAGCAAAAGTATCTCAGGCTCCCCATACTTAAAATATATAATTTCTCTAGTTAGTGCTATTGGCTCTTACTTTGACATTTTTCAATTTCCATGTATATATCTGTGTCTTTTTCTCTCTCTCATAACCATTTTTGGAGTGTCTTAAGTAACTGTGACATTTATAGAGATATCATGGCAAATACAAAGCAATTCTGGAGATCACTTCTTAAAGTGAATTGAGCAAAAATCAAATTAAAGAAGAATTTTTTTTTATTAAGCAGTATCAAAAGAGCTTTAAAATTGAGTAGGGTGCCTCATTTTAGGTCACTACCAACCATAGCAAATAATGTTTGATCGGTTGGGCAGCATCCGTTGCTTATAACTATCATCCCTTTATTAGCTATCATGATTGCGCTTTCTTGAAAATATTCCTAAGTTTGTATACCTATACACTGTATTTGAGAGTCATCCTAGTACAGTAGAAATAGCACAATATTTGAGTCAGAGCTAACTTGGGTGTTCTAACTGGGTGACTGTGAGAATTTATAATCTTGCAGAAATTCAGCATGTAAAATAGGGCAATGTCTACTTTCCAAGGTGATTATGAGAATGAAATGAATCAGTAATAGTTTTGTATCCAGCACAGTATGTGGCACAAAATAGGCCTTTGTAAATGTTAGTCCCTTTCTCTTTTGTTCCTTGTTAATCTATTCATTAAACTACACTTGAGCATGTGAGGGCTAAAGTGTAGTGTATAATTATCACATCGCTATGCCAGTTGTTAACAGAGGCCAGTGTAGGTCTTTTGTTCCACATTTCATCCAAACCTATAATTTAAAAGTTCTGCTTTATCATGTGCTTGCTATAAATTTAGGAATAACATTCTACCCTTAGTTATTACAACTAATGCTTCAGTTTCGCCAAATGACATACTTTGTTTCCTACAAAATTTAGACATAGATTTAGGTACATAATAATAACTAAACACTAAACCATTCTCTTCTTTCCACACCAGGCCTTGGTATCAAGCCAGTTGGGGATTATTTCAAGTAATCTTTTATGTTTCAAAGGTAACACCAGAGTCATTCTAATGACCAATCAGTTTATTAAAAATTTCCAACTGACTTGCTAGGAAATTAATTTTTCACTTTTAGATTCCTAGGGCAATGTGAATTGTGGATGTTAATTACTCCTTCGTTGTCACCTTTGGCTATGGTGTTCGTCTCAATTCCAGTTTCTCTTATACATACAATACTAGGTAATTAACACCTTTCAAAAAATAAAAATAAAAAGCTTGAGGGTTTTTTTTATTCAAATTTCTCTAAAAGGTTTGAATGTCCACACCATTTTGGGTTTTGCTCATTTTCAATTTGTGTTAGTTTGAATACCTAATTCTCTACATTTATCCTTTTGAGAAAGGGGTATTTTTTAAGGCTGACAAGTTTTGCACCCCACGCTTCTAGGAGGTGCCACTTAATGTTGCAGCCTACTGTAATAATGCTCTCTAGAATTGGACAGGGATGACTTTCATAAACATGCAAGGCTGCCCTATCAGAGTTTATATTCAGGCATGATACAATTTCTTATTTTAAAAGTAATCTTTCTAAAACACATTCATTAGCAAAAATGATAAGTGTCTGAATGGAAGTATTGCATTGTTTTAAATCAATCTTGGTGGGTAAAGAAAAGAGACCTAAAACATTTAAGTTAGTTCTACTTATTCTGCTGCTACCTCTAGGATAAGCTATGTAGTGCTTTAATAGAGATAATTTATTGAATAGAATTGAATGGGTTGACAAGTACTAATTCACCAGGAAAAGAGTAACTTATTTCTTTCTCACTGACAAGATTAAGTCTACTCCATCACTTACACAATTCACTAGCAAGTTTCAAATACTCTCATAGTCATCACATGCTATATGCCTTGTAAAAGCTGAACTTCTGTGCAAGAGCTTTTTTATTTTTCTCTAAATGAAAAAAAATAGCTTACACATCAATTCTAATACGCTCTGGAGAGTGTTCTTATACATATGGTTGTAGATGTAATACCTCAATGACCACAGAATTTTCTAAGGTATTTTGAGATTGGGTATTCCTATGGAATGATAAAACTTTGTTCTTTCCAGCTCCAGGTATCAGGGAACAGAGTGGGGCAGAATAAAACAACCTCCAAGAAAATAGGTAGATTGTTCCAGAAGGAAACGAACAGGATTCATCCATTCAACTACTATGTGCTAGGCACAGTTTTAAGTAAGGGAATCAGGAGATGGACAAGACAGAGAAGATCTTGTTCTCCAAAGGAAGTTCTCTGAATTATTCATTAAAAAAATATAATGGGGCTTCCCTGGTAGTGCAGTGGTTGAGATGGCGCAGTGGTTGAGAGTCCGCCTGCCGATGCAGGGGACACGGGTTCATGCCCCGGTCTGGGAAGATCCCACATGCCGCAGAGCAGCTGGGCCCATGAGCCATGGCCGCTGAGCCTGCGCGTCCGGAGCCTGTGCTCCGCAACGGGAGAGGCCACAACAGTGAGAGGCCCGCATGCCGCAAAAAAAAAAAAAAAAAAAAAAAAAAGATTTGGGGAGTATAGAGAATCAATTAAGAATGGGTCAGCTCAAATAGCAGCACATCAATTGTCATCAAAGCACTGTAACTCTCATGTAGGGCTCAGTACTCTATGTTACTAAGCAAGCCTTGGTTTATATCATGGAGGCATTATCTAGCTCATGAAAAGAACTGTCCAGACAATAAGAAAGACCTGAGGAAAATAACAGTGGGAGGAGGAGGTTAAGAAATCTCTTAACCCAAACAATCCCAAAGGAATACCTTATTGATTCAGTAAACCTGTATTAGGCTCCTACACTGTACCCATGTGCACACCCAGGAGCTCAGGAGACCAGCACAAAATAAATTAGTTCACTAAAGATGGTAAATGCTATGATGAAGATACCTACTGAGATGTATGAGTGGCTGGAGGAGATACTCTAAGTCCAACTATGGGGACTGGACAAAGGCTTCCTATGCATGATATTTGAACTGTGTCTTGAAGATGAGTAGAGTTAACTATTTCTTTTTTTTTTTTTTTTTTTTTTTTTGTGGTATGCGGGCCTCTCACTGTTGTGGCCTCTCCCGTTGCGGAGCACAGGCTCCGGATGCGCAGGCTCAGCAGCCATGGCTCACGGGCCCAGCCGCTCCGCGGCATATGGGATCCTCCCAGACCGGGGCACGAACCCGTATCCCCTGCATCGGCAGGCGGACTCTCAACCACTGCGCCACCAGGGAGGCCCAACTATTTCTTTTTACATGGAGTAGAGGAAGAAGTTTTAGGATAAAGGTACAAGACGTGTGAGACAGCAAGACATGTCATGGAAAAACTATATTCATTTCAGTCTTTGGACCATGAGGCAGGGGTGGTGGGAGATGAAACTGCCAAAGTGAGTTGTAGATTAAGTCATGTAGGCTATGGAGCTCAGGCTTTGTTTTGCAGGAAATGACAGTCACTGAAATGTCTTAATCAGAGGAATTGGACTTACATTTTGATACATCAGTCTGACTAGAGGCTAAGGAGCTAGACATCTAGGCCCTAGACCTATCAAAAGGGCTAGGTGGCTTGGTTTAGCCACTGCTGTACACTGATGTCTGCTCCTCCAAAATTCACCCTCAATGTGATGGTATTAGCAGGTGGGGCCTTTGGAATAGGCACACAAAAAGATGCCCAACATCACTAATTATTAGAGAAATACAAATCAAAGCCACAATGAGGTATCGCTTCACACGGGTCTGAATGGCCATCATCAAAAAGTCTACAAATAATAAATGCTGGAGAGGATGTAGAGAAAAGGGAACCCTCCTACACTGTTGGTGGGAGTGTAAACTGGTGCGGCCATTATAGAAAACAGTATGGAGATTCCTTAAAAAACTAAAAATAGAGTCACCACATGATCCAACAATCCCACTCCTGGGCATATATCCGGAGAAGACTGCAATTCAAAAAGATACATGCACCCCAATGTTCACTGCAGCACTATTTACAATAGCCAAGACTTGGAAGCAACCTAAGTGTCCATCGACAGTTAAGTGAATAAAGATGTTTATATATATATTTATATTATTTTAGATATATAATATAAATATACATTTATATATATACATATACATACACACACAATGGGATAGTACTCATCCATAAAAAAGAATGAAACAATGCCATTTGCAGCAACATGGATGGGCCCTGAGATTGTCATATCAAGTGAAGTAAGTCAGACAGAACAAGACAAATATCATATGATATCACTTACATGTGGAATCTAAAATATGACACAAATGAACTTACTTACAAAACAGAAACAAACTCACAGACATAGAAAACAAACTTATGGTTACCAAAGGGGAAAGGGCGGGGAGGGGGATAAATTAATAGTTTGGGATTAGCAAATATACACTACTATATATAAAACAGATAAACAACAAAGTCCTACTGTGCAGCACAGGGAACTATATTCAATATCCTATAATAAACCATAATGGGAAAGAATACACAGACACACACACACTAAATCACTTTGTTGTACACCAGAAATACAACATTGTAAATCAACTATAGTTCAATTAAAAAAATAAAATAAAAATAATAAAATAATGTTTTTTGATTTATCCCTAGGTTGAGCATCGTAGAAAATAACGTCTTCATTGAGGCTGTTTGTTCAGTATGTAGAAATAGTCTGGGGACTCAGATTGGAAGTTACTTCCTCTCTTTGTCTCCTCCTTCTCCCCACCTGGGTTGACCTTCCCTGGCCTGACTTAGGAAGGGCCGGCCCTGGTCTGGGGAAGCATGTCTATGAATGGTGTGTGAATTCGGTCAGTATGAGCCTGTCCACAGGCTGAACATCCCTCCCCGGTATAACCTGTTGACAAGCTCCCTGGCAACTCTGATCCAGGGGTCCAGCTCATGCCACACCTGTACCCTGGGATTTCACAATGAACAGCGTGAGCACCCAAGGCCTGGACCCTCGACTCTCAGGAATGGCTGGCCAGAATAATTCTAGTGGTCAGAACACCTGCTTACAGGGAAGAGAGCCAACATTTTATAAAAACTTTAAATGGAGTATAACCCATAAAAATATTGACTCACTATGTTGTACACCTGAAACTGATATAGTATCATTGATCAACTATAGCTCAATAAAAAAAGGACACTTGCCTAACCATGAATGTATAATCTAAGTCACTGAAAGATGAAATTCATGACTCATGAATTCTCCTTCATGAGTGTGAAGGAGACGCAGTGTGAAAGCAGGAAACATTGAGAGACATCAGAAGGGTCCATAAGTCTCAGGTACAAACATGTTAATGAGTCACGGGCATCCAAGAAAAATAATAAGTTTTGAAGTTAAAGCAGCGATAAGTGTAAGAGAGGGGTCTATTTCTCAAGCCCTCAGGTTTCCACACCGGGGAGGGCATCATGCGGGAAAAAAGTTTCTCTTTCCTGTACTACCTCTTTTCTGCAGGAGGAGACACTCAAAGTTGATATCATAGCCCCTAATTCTAGTGACTATTCCCTCAAATAATTCACATCCCACCAATAATAGCCATGCCACTAACCTCTAAAGCTTCGCAGAACACCCAGTACATGTCTACCTGAAGAGTGTTAGAAAAACAGAGACAATTATTCTGAAGCATGTTTAAAAGAGGGATTGTTTAAAAAAAGGACATAAAAGCAGTCCCTATAATGTGTGCAGCTCAGCATATTCCTGCCAAGTGCTGGAAAATTTTCGAACACATAAAATACTGAAGGAAAAAAAGCTATAGGCATTTTACTTGCCAGCAGATGGCGATATCGTCCAGTCATTTAAAGAACAGACGCCTAAGCAAGTTTTGTGCGTGTGCGTTTTAAGTTTGAAGTCTAAGCTTCAAAAACAGAAGAGGGGAGTGCTTTATATCTAGATACAGATGAGCAGAATAAATCAGTTCTTAAAAGGCAAAAATCAGGATTTAACAACAAGAACGACAAAGTATTTCTCTACTGATTGCTGTAAACTCTTGAGAATCAGTGTGGTCTCAGCTGTAGCAACAGTGGCACCAGGGAGCGTGTTAGAAAAGCACCTGCGACTCACTGAATCAGAATCTGCATTTTAACATGATCCCCAAGTGAATCATATGCACATTAAAGCCTAAGAAAAAAACCCCATGATTCTCAACACCAGCTAGACAAGAAAATCTACTAGGAACTTAGACCAGTTAAGGGGTCCTGTCCTCACAGGCTCTTAGCATGGGGTGCAGCAGACATCAGTCTTTAAAAGCTGCCGGGGTTATTCTGACATGAAGCGAGGGCTGAGAACCACTTCTCTGAGCTAAGAGATGAGCCTCCTTGAAGAAAGTAAGGACAAGCTGAGATGCTATTTTTCAAACAAAAAAATAAAACTTCATCTCAAATAAATTCTCACCCACTGTGCTCCTCACACAAAGCCCAGGTAATCTCAGAGACCCTGATATGACTCTTGATGTTTTCCTAAACGTGTTCCACAAAAGACCTACATCAGAATCATGGGAGATGCTTGCTAACCGGTAGCATTCCTGGGCCTCACCCCAGACCCACTGCATCAGATTTTATGGGGTGGAGCATTTCTAACAAGTGTCTTCATGGGTTTTATTTACAAACAGTTTGAAAGCCTCTGGACTATAAGAAGGGAGTAAGGGGCACATATTCAAATAGAATTTACCGGGACTGAACACTAGTGTCAGGTGGAAATTTCCTGAATTTTCCTGAAACTGAAAATTCCTAGATAAGAATTCTAATGAATGATATTTCAAAGGTTCTCATCACTGAGGATGTCAAACAAATACAGAGGTCATGTTACTAATCTCAACTTGTCTGTAAGGTAAATAAAAGTGAATGGTCTCCCTTCTCCAAACAGAACATCACACTATGTAAGGCTTGAACACAGAATGGTCCACAGCGAAAAACTCCAGGTAAGAAAGGGTATGCCCCCCACCCCATTTCTCCTTCCTTGGGTTCACTTGCTTTGTTTTCACTGCCACCCTCTGTTCCCCTTTGGCTCTTTGTCTCAACTATGGCTCATTTGGGTCCAAGAGAATAAAAGGAGGAGGGAAAAACTATGAGGAAACGAGATTCAAAGGAACTGAGGAATAAGAAACTCCTTCCTCGGATTGCGTTTTGCCAGATGGGATGGTTTGCTTCATCCTCTGACTCCCCATCCTATGGCTGAATGTGCCTTCATCTGCAATGTGAAGGTCATGTTATGGTCACAGCTCAGGAAAGGCTAGCCCTGACAGGGGAGTCAGATCAGCCCTGACCGTGACTCTGCCCTGCTCACCACAATCGGGGGATCAAAGCTGTACCATCCTAACACTGAAGAAGGAACCGTAAATATATGAAGCCGCTGGAGGTCAGTTTGAATGATTCTAATTGTAGATGGGTGTTCGGAGTTCTTTACAGCTTTCTCCACATTTCACACTGTGCTTAGAAACAATGCACAATGTTCTTCATATTTATTAGGCTTAGTAAAGAGTTCTACTTCAGAGAGGAACTATATAGAAATTTAAAGCTTTGTAATATTAATTTTGATTTGGTTAGTCACACTTTTGAGAGTCCTAGATATTCCGGAGGTAACTTCATTAGGGCAATGCATTCACAAGCCAAAGTGCATCAGATGACAGCAAAGTCATGAAGCCTTTTGCATCTAACAACTGGCCATTTAAAAAATTTGAATACCTCACTGTGATCTCAAATTCCTCAAACTCATTTCAACCTCTTTCCCAAAATAATTTTTCCCTTTCCTGAAAACCCATCAATAACAAAGCCACTTTCCAGATAATGAGCTGGAAAATCTTGAGGCTCTACTTCCTTTTATGTATCCTATTCATCCACGTGCCCATCTATCCATTCATCCATGATCCACCATTAGTCCATCTGTCCACCCATCCACTGATCAATCCATCCATCCATTGAGCTATCCCTCTATCTGATTTTCTAAATTTTAAAAAAATTTTATTGAAGCATAGTTGATTTACAATGTTGTGTTAATTTCTACTGTACAGCAAAGTGATTCAGTTATATATATATATATATATATATATATATATATATATATTCTTTTCCATTATGGTTTATCACAGGATGTTGACTATAGTTCCCTTTGCTATACAGTAGGACCTTGTTGAGGGAAGGATTAGGAGTTTGGGATTAGTAAATGCAAACTATTGATATTATATATAGGATGTATAAACAAGGTCCTCTACCCGATTTATGCTAAGTGAATAGACTCCTGACTTATATATATATATTCTCTATGTGTCTAATTAATCTTCCATCATATTGCTCCTTTGTTTAAAAAATATTTTTCAAAATGAAAAACACTTTAAATAGCAAAAAACAAGTTTTCACTATATAAATCCAAAATCCTCAGCCGGGTTTTAAGACACTGCTCCATAGGTTCATTCTAACCTCTAATCACTTTTCTAGTAACTTAATATGCATCCTCTACTCACCATACTGTACTCACAATGAATCATTTTCATCACAACATCCCATCTTCTACACATACTGCTTATTAAACAATTATTTGTTCACTGCTCTATGCCGTATATTAGACATCATAGGTTCAGAGGTGCGGCCCCCAGCATTATGGACACTGTATCGTTGCAGTAAAGGCACACATGGAGCACTTGGGCTGCAATTCACATAATACAGGTGTGTGCCATGGACTATAGGGGCATAGTGTACAGGGCGATTAATTTTGAGCAATAGATCAGAAAGGTGCTACAGTAAAGGGTGAACAGAAATGTGACAAGAGAGGAGGAAGAGGGCATGGCTCTAGTTTTCTCTCCTCTGCACAACTAAGTAGTACCCATCTTCCATTTCAGCCACTTCCCTGACACCATTTCCTTATCACTCCCAAGTCACCGCTCGCCTCTGAACTTCCACAGCACTTGCGGTCTGATCCACTCAATTTACAACTCACATATATTTAACATTGCTCAGATTCTTTTCCCCATTTGCCCCTTTTGTGTCATTAACAAACACGATGTCCTTATCACTTAAGCGTCCATGAACTGTTTTCTATTTAGTGAAAGCGGAAGCAAACTTAGATCATCTCTGAAGTCCCTGTCTTTAATAATTTATACAGAGACTGAAACAGGAAGAGGCTGTATCTTAACTGGACCATCCCCTCCTCAAAAGCAGAGATCACCTACAATTTTCTGAATGCCCTAGGGAAAAAGCTTATGATAATTTAACAAAGGCATTTTATATAAAGACTGTTGTGATAAAATATATCAGACATGAATTAGCATGTGGTGCTCAGGTGGCCAAAATCATGGAGTTAATTACATTAGCTTTGCTCTGTTCCTCGGTCCCCAACCACACCCCCAATCCTAGTTAGGCTACAGTGAGACCAGAGCTAGAGAGGGGGTAAGATTCAGGGCAAACTGAACCTCACTCCTGAGAAACTCCTCCAGTGGTCGTGTCAGGATCACCATCATTACAACATGAAGATAATCATTTAGCAACTCAAAAGAGCAGAATGTTCAAAATAGATTATTTCTCTGCTTACAACACGTTTCTTTTCCCTGTTCTCTACAATGTTAATACAGACTTTTAACACAAGAATTATTATTAAGAATTTTGAAGAAAGGAAGGAAAGGAGGGATAATAGTTTCTTTAAATTACAAGCTCCCATAAGAGAAGCTTTACTATAATTAACGCGACCTGGAAAAATGCCCATTAACTTTAGTAATAAGAACATCGTTTTGGATCAATCCTAATTCTACGACTCCCCTCCTTATATGGGGTGACTAGACAGTTTTAAATCTTTTAGTTGTTTAGCGTGATACTTCAGGGAATCTTGTCTCAAAATGTAAAATGTGCACTTATCTTCATGGACACAGGAAATATTTTATCATCCAGTCTCACATGAAAAGAACAGAAAATCAGAGCCCACAGAAGAGTATTGATAAGAAGCCTCAGAGAGTGGGAAGAAAACTAGATTCTAGAACAATTTCTATCCTTTAAAGAGCTGTGTACTTTAGATATGTCATTAAATTTAACTTTTCTAAGGCTATTTCTTTTTTTTTTTTTTGCGGTACACGGGCCTCTCACTGCTGTGGCCTCTCCCGTTGCGGAGCACAGGCTCCAGATGCACAGGCTCAGCGGCCATGGCTCACGGGCCCAGCCGCTCCGTGGCACGTGGGATCTTCCCGGACCGGGGCACGAACCCATGTCCTCTGCATCGGCAGGCAGATTCTCAACCACTGCGCCACCAGGGAAGCCCTCTAAGGCTATTTCTTTATCCTCAAATGAGGTTGATAACTAATGATTCTATAGGACTTGGGCAAAGACCAAATGAAACCTGTGAAACATAATATAGTTTTGCTAGCCTTGCTGGTATCTGTTGCTCATGTTTATCATGAATAATAAATCATTAATCTCTCTTTCCTCTGAAGAGAGGGAAAAAAGCAGTCGGGTCTAAATTACAATAGAAAGAAAGAAAGATAAGTTCATAAAGGGCTTCCTAACTATAGGAGTTGAGAAACCTGAAACATATTAACTAAGAGTTTATAGAATGACCTTTCTTGAAAATCTGTAAGGAAAATATCAGCAGTTAGGTTTTTGAGTACCTCTAGTAAAGCCTTATGTGGAAGTAGAGGGATAAGTCCTAGAACCTCTAGGCTTTGCCTAGCCCAGTCATGTGTGAGGCTGTCCCTTGCTGGAGAAACTGGTGGTCTTCCAATGCTAGGGGTCCTACGTGGTGCTATTTTACTTGGTGTTGGGAAATGTGTTTTCAAGAAGGCATCGAAGCCTCCAGGTGAAACTCATGAAAACTGACTTACCTGGTTGCCTCCACTCTTGGGGTTCACAAACACAAGCAAAGGTTTCATGAGAGGAGAAGAGATAGGTTTTATCACAAAAGGGCGACCTTTGTTTTCCTAATGAAGAAAGAAAGCAGAACTATTGAGACATACGTCTGTGACTTGAAAGGCAGCCCCAAAACAATGTGAGAAATTACTAGCACCACCGCTACCCCCCAAAAAAACCCCACGCCCCCCAAAAAAACTCTGCATCTTGTTTCACAGGACTAACTCAAAGTAAGTGAGACAGTATCTCAAGCTATAACTTGCCCCCAAGAATTAAGCCACACTTTTGTTTTTATTCTGTATACTCAAAGCATTCTAGAAACGTTCCAGCTCTTATCTTCATCTTTATAATCTTTGGGATAATACTTCTACAGACAAGTGCAAATGCTCTGATTCTGGAATGGCAGGAGGTTTCATATAAATATATATATATATATATATATATATTTTAAAGGAATTTATATATTTATTTATATACTTTTATATATATATATATATATATATATATATATATATATATATATATATATTTTAAGGAATAGGCAGAATCCCAGTGTGGTTAGAATAAGGTGAAGGAGAGAGTGGCAGGAGATAGATCAGAAAAACGCGCTTGGCCAGGTCAAGTCAGACAGAGGCGGCTATGGAGAGGAGGATGGATCTCACTGGACCATCACCCTCAAGCACTTACTTCAGTTCCTCTTTTACTGGCTTTTCTTTTAAAGCTTGTTCTCTTCTTCTTCCGATTTGAAGCCTTCAGCGAGTTCTGTAGGGAAAGAAGGGACCACCTGAGCTCGCAGGCAGACAGCCCACGAGCTTTCCCATGCAGAACCATCTAGAAGATGACGGCAGCACATGCTGTTCGACGGCATGCTTCTCATGCTTTGACACTTCCAAGCCACTGCTCATGGGTAAGCCACACACAGAACCCAGTCGCGTGCTTCAGAGTGAGCGACTGACTTCCCACCACATGGAGAGGCAGGGACTTAGAACACTGGAGGCTCTCATGGACTCACATAACAACACACGTTATACCTGCCAACCCTCCCAGTAAAAATGGAAGAATCCCAAATTCTCTGAGGGGCTCCAGTCTCCCGCCCAACCAGGTCCGTCTCCCGCCCAACCAAGTTCAAGTTCATCTCCTGGTATGGAGATCACCTATGTGGAAATGTAAAAAAGGAGGCCATTTTTCACGTTTTCCTTTTTGGTTTTTTGTTTTTTTCCTCTCTTTTTACTTTTTATAGGGAATGACCTGTTCATAAAATGACTCAACCCCACTGGAACTTTATGATCCAACTCCCCTATCAGCATTAATGGCTTGGTTTTACTATGCAAAGACTCGAGTTACTTATAATAATAGAGTGGGAGTCACTGTTCTTCCTTTCTCTGGCTAAAGACCCATTGGTTTAAAAAGTCCTCCCTCCCCTGGTAACACTGATTTTTTTTTTCTTCTCATAGAATTGCATCCAACTTGCTGAAACACAGTGACCCCAAATTTACATTCCCAGTCTTTCTCTTTCTAGGGATTTTATGGACCACAACTTTGTGATTATTACAGCTATTTATCCTTAGTATTTGATACATATGCTTTGAGAAGAACCTCTCTCAGGGGACAGTCACAGCTCACTGGCTGAAGACAAGGCAAAGCCAGATTTAATTAGTGAAAAGTCAATAGTCAATTCGATTGCCATCTTCATAAAGGCAAGCTATTACTACCATGTCATAGAGTTTTACAGAGTGTTGAAAGCCTGAAATACAAAATTCTTAACTTTAAAGCTTATATAAGTATATACATCTGCATTGTTTGAGCAATTAAATGTTTTCAAACAGCTTGAAGAAACTTAGGTATTTATTCTTCAACATTTTAGAGTATCTTTTCTTAGCATTCAAAATAAACCTTAGTCTAGAGTACATATAGTAAAACATCCAAATTACAAGACTAAAACTATTTAGCTTTTATTTTACTTTCATTTGGACCATGAAAAAAGTTGATCTGTGGCCTGTGCTCACCAAGGATGAAGAAAACTTTCTTGGACCAACATTTGTCCCAAGGTTTTCTTCTCCCATCAGATTGAAAGGGTCTTCAGGTTCTCTGAATCTCCCCAGAAAAGAAATCGGAAGTTCATGGGTGTTCGAGATTCCAGGTGATTTCTCATCACTCACTCTAGACTATACTTCTCCTGCAAACAGATCTCCAAATTTCCGAATTCCTCTTTAAATGGGTGTACTATCTATCGTGCCTCTCTTTGGGAAACTTTTGCATTCTTCGAGTATTTGCTATATTTTGACGACTTTCAGTTTTATTAAAAGGGAAGAAAAATTACTCGGAACCTTTAAACTTTTAATCAGCCAAATATTCCAAGAAGAATGCTGAAAACTATTAGACCGACAGAAGCAGTATCTACTTGATAGCACTCAGTGATGCTCTGAGTGCTGGTACTTGGGCCCCAACAAACATTCTTATTTAATTTGTTTGGGGTGAAGCCCAGGCAAAGATACTTTTTAAAAGCTCCCCAGAATAGAACAGAATAATCAAATAAATTGAAAGCTCCGCAGGGAATTCGAACGTATAGCCGGGGTTGAGAACCCCTGTTTGAAGTACAAAGGGCAGAGTGAATAGCCATATGTACTGTGGTAAAGCCAATCACTGCGGTGAGGAACGTGAGGTGTGGGATCTGCCAGGCTCAGTGTGAATTCTGAACCTCCCTGTCACTTAGCTCTGTGACCTTGGCCAAGTCAGTTAAACTTCTGAAATAACAGTTTCTTAATTTTAAAATGAAGTTGATAATACCTACCTCACAGGACAGTTGTGGAGTTTAAACAAGAAAAAGGATGTGAAGCAGTTAACTTGGTATCCATCCCATGAGAAGCGCTTCCATAAATGTCAGTTGCCTCATTCATAGCTCTATATCCCCAACACCCAGCACAAATGCCTGGCACACGGTATGAACTCAAATCATTGTGGAAATAATAAACCAATATTTTAGAGTTCACAACATTGAGTGAGCCTTTCCTGATTTTGAAAAGGATCCTTAGGAAGTGAGTGATTGTCTCCTAACTTCTTTGCTGTTTTCGTTCATTTAGTGCCAAGAGCAAGGCAGGACCCCAAGTGCTTGAAGGAACACACTGTCGGCCTTGGTTCTTGACAGGACTCAATAATTAAACTCCAAGAGATAGGTCGAATGGATCAAGCTGAGGTTGTTTCCTAAACTTGCCTGATCATAGAAATCATAGTCCTTCAGGTGATTCTGATGATCAAGTATGTTTGAGAAACAGAGGGTTAGAAAAACACATCAAAATAAGGCTTGATGTCTGAAAACAGGGCAGGCGGGGAACTCAACTCCAACAGGGAACAGACACACAAAACGGCCTTTGTTTTAGACATAGATACAAGTGCTTCTGAGCCTCACCGAGCCACACGCATCTGAGGCCATCATCCCACAGAACAAGGAGGGGGCAAAAATAAAGCACAGTGGTTGACTTACAGTACCTGGACGCTTCTATGTGAGCTCTGAGTAAGCTTACAGCCCTACGGATGGTCAAATAGCAAAAGATAAGCAGTATGGAACTTCACAGCACACATCCAAATTCCCCAGGCTTCCTTCTGTTCCCGTGTAAATATGTATCTCTGTCTCAATATATCACTTCTTTTAGAAGGCAGCGTAATTCAATGAGGAACAGATGGATGTGAAGGCAGATTCGGGTTGTGTTTTGGCCAAGACAAGTCTTCTAGCCTTGCTTATCCACACTATCACTTACCCTGCCTGGTCAGTATTGTGAGAGCTAAACAAAACAACATGCTTTCCAAGAATGTACAAATTATGCCAAGACATTATTGTCTAGAATTGTTGGTGATACAGTCAAGAAACCTTTAATACTTGTCCTGTGTCCTAAAACAAAGCAGCCCTCTTAACAAGAGTGGCTAACTCAGTGATACAAAGGGTTCACTTTGCAAGTTCAACACTTTCCAAACAGTGAAATACTGTGCTCTCATTTGGATTTTTACATTCTTCTGATTCCAACAGCATTCACCCCCTGTACATTCTGTGTCCACTCTTTTGTTAAAGTCCTAAGAAAAGATAAAGGCTTTTTGTTTTCTTGTACCAGGTATTGGGCAGAATTACCTTGCCACAAAAATAATCCTATCAACACAATCTTTATCCTAGTTAGGACTCCTTCCTGGGCTGTTACAAAATCTTATGGGTGAATCACTCAGCTGTGAATGAAGCCTAACGTACTACTCTTATTACTCTTCAGGGATTTCCTCAGGTGATGGGATCACAAAGGATCTAAATAATAACAGATCTAAAGAGAAGATATCTCACTTCATCATTCCAAATGGAGCCCTCCTCCATCATACACTGGACAAAACTTTGATGGATAATAAGAGGGCGATCCATGGACTTTGTCTATTAAAGAACGTTCTCACTTTGCCCTGCTTCAGCTATACCATTGCTGCAAAGGTTGTTGTGAGGACAGGTAAGCAGAAGAATCAATAAAACTCATTCCAAAGTTAAGGACAGGGTCTCCACAGCTTCTCAGGCATATTTGGCCAAATCACAGCAAGTATCGCTTGACCTTTAGAACTAATCAAAGGAAGTCACTTGGGCATTGAGGGAGATTGTTGGCCATTGCTATTACATAGCATGGGGTCCCCAGCATTTTAAGATCATCCAATCATAAGGAATAAGGACTAGCATGAAGAAAGGCAATGCAAGGCTAGGCAGGAGTTGATAGCGACATTTTTATAAGTAGACCATTAGAAAGAATATAAATATCCATTGGTAAGAAGTTGGCTTATATAAACTGTAAAATATCCAGTGTGGGATATATACAGTAGTTTTAAAAAAGAGTCAAATCTGTATGTATTAATATAGACTTTTCCCTATGATTTTTTTTTAACTGGGAAAGCCAAATTTTAAAGCATTAAGTGGAGAATGATGTTAGTTATTAAAAACGCACACCTTTAGTGTCCCCCCGCCAAAACTTGACCCACAAAAAGTTCATGTCACACAGGTCTTGCTCCACCAGCTCCAAGTGCTTACACTCGCATTTGAACATCTTTAACTCATTCATCCAGTCAAAATATCATCTGCTAACATTTTCAGTCCAGAGGACAAACACTGACATCTGTAACTTTAAATATAACGTTTACTTTATATCAACAGATTCAGGTTTGGTTGTTGAAATTTGGTTTTCTTGTCATTTTAATTCCTTCCAGTCATCTACCGTCCATCATCTTTTAACTTCTAGGTCTAAGTAATCTGGTGATGAAACCCAGCAAATCATCCAGGCAGCCCTCATTTCCCTTACCATCAAACTTTCATGCAGCTCCCAACTCCACAGCTGGTCACGGAGTAATTATCCACTCAGAACCAGCCATCTTTCAACAGAGAAGGAAAATATATGGTTTAATTCCACCTCTTTACAACCCACTTTTCCTGACCATTATACACTCCAGCAGATTTCCTTTACTCTTCTTCTCTCGAGTCATCTGTTTAGACACAAACATCACAAATAAAGCTGACTTTATTTGATGACCCATCTTCACTGCTGTTCTCAGTTATGTCCTATCAACTTGCATTGTCCTTCCTCATCCCTCCTCCCAGGGACGCCGCCCACATCCTTCAAAACCAAGCACAAACGACAGATTTTCCAGTGAGCCTAGGCTGCTCTCCATGACTGAAGCTGCTCAATTCTGCTTCATGTCTCCACTGTGTTTCTACATCTTAGGTGGCATTTACCTCTCTCCGCCTCAGATGTGTAGGCGTCTCACTGACCAGGGCTATTTCAACCAACCTGTCTGGCCCCTTCCTCTCACCACCATATATGTATCTCTCCCAAGAGATGAACACTGATCAAAAAGACAAACCTTCCCAGACATCTGAAAGCTACTCTTTTATTAAAGATTTACATGTGGCTGAATTCCTCTCCAGAATCCACAAATACCCTGACCAATGATTTAGATTGTTGTGTCTATTTTCCCCACTGGGGAGTACACTCTTTGTGGACATCAAATGAACATCTGATTCATCTTTGGACCTCTCACTGCATGTAACAGCATCTTTGAATGTGGTTAATTAAACATTTACTTAATTCAATTAAGCCTCTTCTTTATCATTTTTAAGCAGTATCATAGAGAAATATAGAAATATATAAAGGAAAGATATATAAATTCTAAAAGTTGAAAAAAACATTTTATCTGTTCTTTGTCTACTTTCCAAATTCTATTTTTTTGATCATTTCCCAATAACTCCAATAAATTCTCTAATCTTACTGCTTCCACACCATCACTAACAGGTTGCCACCCATACTCCACACTCTACAAACTATAGTTTTTATGGTCATCAATGCTCTGGTCCCCAACACAAGGACTTTTCTCAATCCTTGTTATTTTTTTCATGTCTACAGAATTTAACATTGATGATTGCCCTATTTTTCTTTTCATTTTTAATAATGAAACTTTAATGCAATCATAGCTCTCTATCTTGCAGGATTCTCTTCCTCCTCTCACTTTCTGGGTATGGATGTTCCCCCAGTCTTCTTCCATTCTTTTATTCAGTAAATGATCAGGTCTTGACTCTCTCTCATAGGATAGGCATTGTGCTAGTGAATACACAATCCCACTACAGTGTGAAATACAACAGTTACAGTAGTATTTCAAGGTGCACTTGGAAACAGAGTAGGTGCCAGGCTATGGCCCCTATTCTTGTCTATTTCTACCCTCTCCATTGGAAATCTTACCCTCTTTACATCCTCTTTCACAGTAATACAGACGGTTCAGGGATCAATAACTTCTGTCTTGATCCCCGTATGACTACCCACTGTTGCTATCTGCTGTTGTGCGGCTTCACCTGATACCCTGCACCCCTAAAAGTCAACAAGAAGGAAAATAACAAGAGCTAGCATTTGAGTGGTTACAATGAGCCAGGTGCTGTTCTGTGTGTTTTATTTTTTTCTTTTTTAGTTCATTAGTCCTCACGAAAGCCCTATGAGTTAGGTACTAGTATTATTTAACCTTTGCAGCTGAGAAACTGAAACAGAAGGGATTAAGTTGAGATTAACCAAGTTATTAAGTGGCAGAGCAAGGTTATGAATCAGGCAGCCTGGCTTGCAAGCCAGAGCTCTTCAGCACTACTCTATTGCCACCCTGCCCCCAAGCTCATCATACACTACCCTTTACATAGAACTTAGTTAATTGATTAAATTACCTAATGGCGTTGGAGCCCAGAGGAGGAGGGACCACCAAAATTTTAAAGCTCACTGATTCAGCAAGGCTGGCTACAGTAACACAGTAAGGCAGCATGGCATATCATTAAAAGCTTGGTTTCCAGAATCACAATTCTTGGGTTCAAATGCCATCTCAAACTATTCAATAATTATATAGTCCCAGCTAATTTATTTGACTTTTCTATTCCTTACTTTCCTTAGCTGCAAAATGGGACTAATAGGATACCTGCCCCACAGAGCACTGTGATGATGAGATACTGAAGGTAAAGTACTTAAAATATTTCCTAACACATGTAAAGCATTCAATAAATGTTAGCTTTCATTCTTATTATTACGATGTTCTGAATCATAGAAGATAATAAAAAGGTGCGTGATGAAAAAAATTTTGGACTTTAGCATCCAGACTGTGAACTACTCTCCAAAAAACACCCCCATCAATCATCCACTTAATAAAAGTTGCTAAGATACCAACTTATTATTCTGAAATTTTAAGGGCAAACAAGTAAGCATTTTTTATGTATTTGCTGGTAATAAGGGAAAGGTCTCTTTATAGAAAAATTGTAGCTAAAAAATGAAGAGTAAAAACTGGAAAAAATCACCCTTTAGCAACCCCTAATGAAATAACAGATTTAGGTAACAATCCTTAATGGATAAAATTATAGATGAAAGACAGATAACTTTATAATAGATGGATTAGGATGACAGCTCCTGAATTCACAGATCAATCTTAACATCACTAAGAGTGAACAACCTGACATTATGTTCCTTTAAAAGCTACACTATAGAAAAAGATACCATTACCCATATAGTCCTTTTGCCAAGAAATTAAACCTGAATCTAATGTCTTTATATCTAAATATTTCTACAAGAAATATGGGCCATACGGAAAATCATTTTAAAACACAATAAGGATACAATCAGCCAAAATTAAAATATGAGATATTCTACAGGTAAAGTGACCCAATTTATTCAATAAATAAATGGCAGGGAAAATAAGAGAGGAGATTGCTATAGATTAAAAGAGATTTAAGAGATCAGTCAACAAAAGGAAGTTGTAGACTTTGGATCCTAATTTGAAATAATAACTGTTAAAAAAAGATATATTTGAAACAACCAGAAAATATTTTAAGGATGCCACCTCAAATTATTTACTTTTGATGGGTGAGATAATTGTATGTAGTTGTCTTTCTAAAGTGTTATCTATTCGGGAAACAAAATGAAGCATTTACAGATTAAATGGTATGCTAAAATCTGCTTTAAAATACTCTAGCAAAAGAAAAAAAGGAAGACTTCCACTCTGGAGAAGACAGAGTAAATGGGGTGGGACCAGGAGAAAAATGGATGTGGCTCTGAAAAGGTAACATAGGGATACCTGCGGTGATGGAATTGGTCTGTGTCTTGACTAATCAATGTCAAGATCCTTGCTGTGATGTTATACTATGATCCTGCAAGATGTTACCATGAGGGGAAAGTTTGTAAAGGGTACATGGGATCCTTCAGTGTTATTTCTTACAACTGCACGTGAATCTCAAAACAAATTTAACTACAAAAAAGAAAACATGGTGTGGCAGGGGTTAGACGAAACAATAATAGCAGAAAAGTTCAGGGTTATACACTTTTATGCGCAAGTGTCTTATTTAGTTATTTTAATGTTTATTATTATCAGCAATGCAGATCAGTTCCTTTTCAGAAAAGATGAATATAGAAAAGGATGTTTAATGATATAATATACCAATAACTAAGGGTTATTATTTAGACACAGGATGAGAAAAGCATTGATTGAAATGAAGACTAAGAAGGACCTGACCTCAAACAGGAATGTATCAGGTATATGAGGTCTTGGTTCCAGAATTCTGACAGTGAGTTAGAATCTGTATATTTAAATGTAATGTTGAACAAGACACATAGTAAAGAAGTGCTTTTATAGGAAGAGATGAATGAGTATGATGTTTTGTCAGTAGTATTCCTTATAGGAAAGAAATAAGTGACCAGTTAGAAAGAAGTGACGACTAATGTGTTATTGAATATTGCAACAGCAATTCAGGATGTGAAATGATAATTGCAGAGTTTGTATTTCAAGTCAAATTTCTGTATTATCTGTGGTGTTTCAGGTATAGAATCTGTTTTATGTCTTTATGAACACTAAAAATATCTGTGACACCAAAAAAAAAAGTTCATGGTTATGGAATTCATTATGATCTTCTCTTTCTCTTCACTTGCTTGAAAATTTCCACAACCAAAGAATTTTTAAAGTTTAGAAAGGTAAACTTAGAATTCCTCTGCAGAGTGGTAGTCTTCTGATTTTTCTGTTCTATCTTCAGGGGCCCAAATCCCATACCACTAGGTCATGCTACACACTCGTGCTAGTTGTTTTCTTCTAAAATACAGTTTTACTCTATCACTCCTTTGCTTAAAAGGATAAAGTTTACATGAATCAAAATTCTCTCCCAGTCAGGCCTGAGCAACCTTATGCTCATCCCCTACACACCTCCTGCACAAACCTTCCACTGCAGTCAACCTAGTCTCACAGTCCCATGAAGATAATTTTGGACAAAGTTTCCTGGCTTGTGCCATTCTCCTGTTTGTCATTTCCTTCTCCACTGACCTCAATCCCACCCATCTTTAAGGAGGCAGAATGAAATCCACCTGCTTCATGAAGCGCTCCCTGATCTTTTTTTTTTTTTTTTGCGGTACGCAGGCCTCTCACTGCTGTGGCCTCTCCCCTTGCAGAGCACAGCCTCCGGATGCGCAGGCTCAGCGGCCATGGCTCACAGGCCCAGCCACTCAGCGGCATGTGGGATCTTCCCAGACTGGGGCACGAACCCGTGTCCCCTGCATCGGCAGGCAGACTCTCAACCACTGCGCCACCAGGGAAGCCCCTGATCTTTCCTTAAAATAACTATATGGTTCTTCAGAGCAAGGATTGTGTATTATATCACAATGCCTAGTAGCCTTCTTGATACCATCAAGGTTTTTGATGAAAAACGTGTTGATTTAACTGAATATTTACTATACAGCACATGGAGAGATTACTGAATTTTAGGGGAAAAACACATACAAAGAAGTAAAAATGTTAAAGAGGTTTTAAAATAACACCAAATTGGAAATCAGTACACCTGAATCTCAGACATAGTACTGTAATTGACTTGCTATGCCACCTTGGACAACTTATTTCGCATCTCGTGACATTCAGCTCTAAAATGTAAAAATAACTAGATGTTTCATTTTTAATGTGTAGATACTGTACTCGCCTCTGGAAAACGGTTCCCAAGGGCTTCCATGGATTGTGATGATTCCTACATGTTACTCATCAGAGGCAAAACTTTTATATAAAACACATGAAGCAAAACAGTGTCCCTGATCCACCAGTTTTTAAATAAAACTGAGTCAATGAGAATACACTACATGATAATTTTGGAGACCATCTGAAGTAGGACTGCCATATCTTTTTTTTTTTTTTTTTTTTGTGGTACGCGGGCCTCTCACTGCTGTGGCCCCTCCCGTTGCGGAGCACAGGCTCCGGACGCGCAGGCCCAGCAGCCATGGCTCACGGGCCCAGCCGCTCCGCGGCATATGGGATCCTCCCAGACCGGGGCACGAACCCGTATCCCCTGCATCGGCAGGCGGACTCTCAACCACTGCGCCACCAGGGAGGCCCTAGGACTGCCATATCTTTTAAAGATACTACATTCTAGAAGGCTCCCTAAGATACCCGCACCCCGGGGGTGGTATAATCTTCTCCCTGTAACATTAAAAGTCTGCCATCCCATAACTTGGGGATGACTATCTAAGATGTACAGTACAAAGGCAGAAACGTTTCTATCACACATTAGGACCTTGTTGAAAAACTACCAAGGTCTCCCAGAATATAGCAGCAGAGACTCTCCAGGACAGAAAGTACAATGAGGATGGAATACAGAATGAGATTAGATGTTCAGAGGATAAATTCTACTTTGCCTTAAGAAAAGAGTGCTGCTCTCTAAGCAGGCCTTGTGTGCTGGGGAAGGTCATGACCCACAGTCTGCATTCGGGTTGGAACTGGTGGTAATAGCAACCAAACAATGGCACAGAGCGCCCTCACAGCCACTCCCTGGGGTTGCCCAGGCTGGAAGAGAAGAGAGTTGTGTGAGAATCAGCTGTACCCACTACGGGTCCTTAATGAATTCAGGAGAGCACCCATCAAAGAGAACATTAGCACCTGAGTGGGGAGGAAACACTCCTGCTGCGGAACTTTGATTTCTTTAGGAGGTGGAGGCTGGTTCCATGAGAGAGCCCAGCGCAGAACTGTGATGGGCTAATGGGATGCACTGGGAAGCATAGGACCTTGGGGATGAGTGAGCAGAGATTGTAAGAACCCAGAGATTCGTCAGGGGGAGAAAAGCAAGAAGCAGCAGTCACTTTTTCTCTGTGCTGTCCCAGCAGCACCAGGGTTCCGGCAGTTACCTGAGGTTTCTTCACCTTAATGATCCAGGTGGGCGGGACAATAACAGCAGCGTGAGCCCCCAGGGAGCAGGGTTCCTCAATCTGATGCAGCATGAAGCAGGTCACCTTATTGTGAAACTGAAGGGAAAAACAGGCCAGTAAACAATTCTGTGCAAAGGACGATGATGCCACAAGAAGGAATAAGTACATGTATACACACACACACACACACACTCTCTCTCTCTCTCTCTGAGGTCACACGCTCTCCTCACTGCCCAACCAGCCCCAGGAACTTAGAGACCAGATTTCAAATTCATTCCACTTTACAAACTGATAACGATTGATAACAAGAAATCCATCTTACAGGACAAGCCAGCTAAAATTTGATAAGCTTTTAATAGGATATTTACATAAAGATGTTAGAGACTTGGAGGGGTCTATGAAGGCTAACTTTGCACATAATTTTGTTTCACTTGGCTTGCGCTGGTCACAGACTTGGTTGATCTGGGACGATGTCCAGAAGGAAACGAAGGCAAGCAGAAAGGCAATGCTGACCATCTGCCTCACCTTTTTCTATCCATAGATGTAAATCCTTCCCAGGTAGTCCTTCCAGTGTAGGGGGCCCAGGAAAGAAGATGTCTCTTCTAGAGAGTTGTTAATCCGAGAGGGAACAAAAAGACTGTTTCTGCTAGGTTTGTCCAGGACCACTGAAAAAATAATGGTCCTGTCATACTTGGCAAGTCTAAAGTGCTTTTGGTTTTTGAAAGGAAGTAAAAGTAGACTAATGATCACAATGATACCGCAGTTCTAGGGGCCTAAGTTTATACCCCAATGGACTGAGTAACCTTAGGCCAATCACTTTTTTTTTTTTTTTAGATGTTGGGGGTAGGAGTTTATTTTTATTAATTATTTATTTTTGCTGTGTTGGGTCTTCGTTTCTGTGCAAGGGCTTTCTTTCTCTAGTTGTAGCAAGCGGGGGCCACTCTTCATCGCGGTGCACGGGCCTCTCACTATCGCGGGCTCTCTTGTTGCGGAGCACAGGCTCCAGACGCGCAGGCTCAGTAGCTGTGGCTCATGGGCCCAGTCGCTCCGTGTCAATGTGGGATCCTCCCAGACCAGGGCTCGAACCCGTGTCCCCTGCATTAGCAGGCAGATTCTCAACCACTGCGCCACCAGGGAAGCCCAGGCCAATCACATTTTCAATCATCTTTTTTGGTGACTGTAAAGTGATAATGAGTGGTAACATTTGTTTTCTAATAAACATAAAATCCCCATTAAATTAACATTAGCTTCTACTTGGCTTATACTTACTATGACCACATAATTTATCATCTTAACTGAAACAATTTTAAGAATGAAAGGGAGCACTGGTAATAATTATGCTGGAACAGCAGACATAAATTAGGGCTGTTTCAGGAAAACTGGCAAATATAGCCACCCCAATTATGTCACATCAGGGAAATTGTCTTTATCGCTGAATATCTTCAAGATCTGACATGATCCATGGCAAATTACTAAAGCAATTAATTAAGCGTGAAATACTAATTAATAAGATAATAAATAATTCCCCCTACCACCAGTTACTTGTGATCTGCAAACAATTTGCTATACCAGAGAAATGTCATTTCAGTTCCTTCTTTGGAAAGTGATTTTCTTTTAGCAATCCAAATATACCCCCAAATGAATGGCCATTGCATTTCTAAAATGGTAGGGATCTCAGAGACTGCCTACTCCAACTCTCTCAATTTATACCCGAGTAATCTCTAATCTAGAGAGACTAAGAGGTATGTCCAAAACTGCAGGACTTTTAAGTGGTAGAGTCAGGACCTGAATCCATGAAACCCAGCTCCCAATCCCAGTTTTATTTTCTGCTGCAGGAAGCACCCATAGAAGGCACTTAATTGTTTGACATCAGATATACTAGAAGGAATTACCTGTAGTGTTAAAATACACCACCACTGTAATCTGTCTTAAAATGTTTTGTGTTTTCAGTCCTTGAAAAATCACGTTGTAAACCTGGGAAACTCAAAGATATCAATACTTGGAATTGACCAAAACTCTGCCACAGGGGTCAATCGAAAGTTGTTTTTCAGTGATTCAACTGGACTACAGATTAATAAAAAGAGAGCACATGTGTTCACTGTCAAGTGGGATTGAGTTCCCAAATTAAATAACCCTGGATCAACCACCTAACCACAACCTGGCAGCTACAGGGGCACGAGCAGGCACAGCCTTGTCTGAGGCCAGCTTGATGCCATTTGGCAAGTAACATCTCACCAGATCAGGGAAACCAGCAGCACAGACAGAGTTGGGGACCCCTGGGCCCTAAATCTGCTTCTTCCTGTCCAGGTGGAGATACTGCTTTGATGGTATAGTCTCATTCAAGGACTAGGATGGCCTTATGTTTGTGAACATGTTCTTGAACAGAAGCACAAAGATTATTTGTGTAACAATTAACTGAAAGGAGATGGAAATGCCAAGAATAAAAAATGTGCCAGGAGGGTGACACAGCAAGCACTGAGCTTTCCAGACCAAGGCGTCCCTACCTAGTGACAGCAGATCCTCCTGACATGTGCGGGCCTAGGGAAATTATGCCAGAGAGATTATTAGGTTGAACCTGATGGAACTGCCAAAATTCAAAAGTTTTTGACCCACAAAAATGTCAGTTTCATGTGTTTCAACTAAATGCATCTTCTGCTCCTGCCCTATGGCTTTGTTTCACTAGGTAAAGCTGTTGTGTGTAGAGTCCTGATGTTTTCCTTCAAACCCTTACCCTCGCTAAAACAGCACAGCCCTTTCTTTTCAGGTTAGCTGTGCAGTGAGGGGACAATGTATCGCAATTATACAGTCATTCAAAAAAAAACAAAAAGGTGAATTGAGAGATTAGAGCAGACTTTTTCTATAAAAGGACTGGATAGTAAATATTTTAGTCTTACAGGGTCATACTGTTTCTGCTCCAACTACTCAACTCTGCTGCTGTAGCATGAAAGTAGCCAGAGATAATACATAAAGGATGGGCATGGCTGTGCTCCAATAAAACTTTATTTATAGGGCTTCCCTGGTGGCGCAGTGGTTGAGAGTCCGCCTGCCGATGCAGGGGACACGGGTTCGTTCCCCGGTCTGGGAGGATCCCACATGCCGCGGAGCGGCTGGGCCCGTGGGCCATGGCCGCTGGGCCTGCGCGTCCGGAGCCTGTGCTCCACAACGGGAGGGGCCACGACAGTGAGAGGCCCGCGTATCGCAAAAAAAAAAAAAAAAAAAAAAAACTTTATTTATAAAAACAGGCAGCAGTCAGATTTGGTCTACAGGCCATAGTTTGCCAACTTATGAGTTAGAGTATACATTGTCTAGTTAAAGAAAAAAACAGGTCCATAGGCAAACAAAAAAATGAACCATCTAGTTGGGACAGAGCTGTTAAAAAATGAAAAAAAGATGAGAGGAAAAGTAAATAGGGAAATTACCATTGGATCCTGATCAGTATATATGTTCAAATGTAAGAAAGACTTACATTTCAATGAGCATACAGCCAACTATAACAACATCGAAACCTAAAGAAGGATACAAGACCACTCTTATCCTAACATAGCCCCATTATAAAAAAAAAAAGTTGCCTATATCCAAAACAGAAGAACCAAGATGCCTGAATTTCTGTGTCAGAGGGATTATCTAAGGTTGCAATCTCCCACTATAGGAGTCATCGACAATCTAGTGTAGTGGGGAAAACGTGGCATAGGAGTGAAAAGCCCTCGATTCTAAACCCAGGGATAGAACCAGGAGAGGATTTTCCAATCTGTGATCCCAGGCTTCAGTGTATAAAGGGGTTAATTTATAGTTTTTTCCAGCTCATTTATGCTATAGTTCTATAGTTTTGATCTGTCTTCCTTCCTCCACAGATCCTATGAGAGAGATAGCACATAAATAAGGATAACGTTCCACTTACAGACAGGAACTCCAGCAATGACGTAAGTCGATTTTGATAAAACACGAGCCCACTTTATTTTATCCCCAAACTTACCGCCTGCTTGCACCAGGAACAGCTGATAGCCACAATCTCTTTACTGTGGAAGGAGAATTTTTGCTGGAAGCCCTGGGATGTCAGAATAAGAAACAGAGAATTAAAACCACTTCAAACACAGTATGCATCTGCCCTCCTGAAGTCCAACAAAGTAAGGCCAGGCTTAAGGTAACTGGGATGGCAAATGCCACACTCGGCACTGCGGCATCTCTAAATTCTACCACGCAAGAGTTTCCTATCCCCAAATCCTCTGGAGTGTGAGAGAGGAGGCACCAGCATTCCCTTAACGCTACTCAAAGTCAGACACAAAAATCAGCTCGGTGCTTTGTGACCGCCGGGAGGGGTGGGATGGGGGGGGAGGGAGACGCAAGAGGGAGGGCATATGGGAACAGATGTATATGTATAACTGATTCATTTTGTTATAAGGCAGAAACTAGCACACCATTGTTAAGCAGTTATACTCCAAAAAACAAAACAAAACAAAAAAAAACACGTTGTTCTTTTTCTCCCAAGTAAATGAGGTTCTGATGCATTTTTATTGTAAGTAAAAGAAAGAGCCACTTTTGGTTCACATGACTCTGTATAATGGTCATCCATCTCAGAGGTTCTATACAACCTGAACATGGAGAACCCACAAAGAGAAATGAAGCATGAGAGAGGCAGGTGACCTAGAAGTGAGAGTCTGGGAGATGCCCCAGGGTAGAGGAGGAAATGCAAACTCTTTCATCATACCCCGGGATGTTGGACTCAAAACAAGCAGCTTTCAATTTCCATTTTTTGCCAGCAAGCAGCAATGAGATGAATGGAATAGCAAACACAATCCTCTTAATGAACAAACAGAATTACTTTTCCATCGAGAAAGGAAGAGATGCTTTTTGGCTGCTTCTGTCCCTAAATAATTACCAGAGAGAAGTACACAGTAACACTCAAGGAATTTTTTTTAGCTTTCCCAAAGCTCATCCATTTCTATCTGCCTGTGAAATCTAAGCCAAACAAAATAATGCAGATCAATGACAAAAAAAAATCTTAAAACAAGGCTTTTGTAAAGTGATCCAAAGAAAACAGAAAGATGCAACAGGCAGGAAAGCTTTTAAGGCATTGGCTGACTAAGTCTTGCTTAACGTATACAGATAACTTTAAGTTAAAAAAAAACCAAAAACTCAATTTACACATTATTAAAAGAAGTCCTAACAGCATTTTTGCAGTCCCCATAATTCCTACCTATCTGCAGCATTTTATATACTAATGAGCTTTCCCTCCTTTTTGGTCCTCTCGCCTCTCTTGGTTTCCTAAAACACATTCCAGGTCTCCTTCTCCCTCTCCAATCTCCTGCATCTGGACATAAGGCCAGGACCAGTGTCAATCCTCTGTGCTCTGCAATTCCTCCTTGAATCCTTCTCTTTTCTCCCCAACCTCAACTCTCACTTCTACAAACAGGACCTCTTCCTTAACACCTGACTCTCCTGGATTTTGAAAATTTTCTCCATCAATATCCCTTTCTCAACAAGTAATAATAGAATCCCTCAGGGCAGAGGAGTTCACAGAACAAGCATGAGTCTGCTCTCCTTACAAAGGCCTGCTTGGAACGTTGGTCCTCGGCTGGCATTCGGGAACTTGAACTTCAGGAGGGGTTCCATGGTTCCCAGAACAGTTAAGGGTGACTCACTGTGCCTGAACTGTTTGTACAAACAGCCTGATGTATGCTGAACACCTGCTTTCCTTCTGGGAGTCTGGAGGCTGGGTATGTGCTAAGAAGGGTATGTGCTCATGTCACCAGCCCCCAATAAAACCTACTCACTGAGCTTCTGATGAAACTAGGAGACAATATTTCACACGTGTTGTCACAACTCATGTTGGAAGAATTAAGCACACCCTCTGTAACCGTTAGAAGACTTTTGGAGCTTCCACTTGGTTTCCTCCAGACTTTACCCCATGTGCCTTTCCTTTGTTGACTTTGCTTCGTAGCCTTTTGTTACAATAAATCACAGCTGTGAGTAATATACACTGAGTCCTATGAGCCCTCCTAGTGAATACTGAAACTGGGGTGGTCTTAAGGACAGCAAACATACTCATCTCCCCACAAACAATGAGTCCTGCTATACCTCCTCTGTCAAGGAGAATATCATTCCCCCAAGCAAGGATGCACTTTTGTAAAACACACATGGACTGAATTATTAGGACAGGTTGGCGTCCACAGGTTTACTGCTGTGGCAGCCAGCCACAACCTGCACAGCCCCTGGCATCAGTTATCACTGCCTGACAGAAATAGCTTCCAGGGAGGACACCAAGTCCAGCGGACCACAGGGTTAGGTAGAGAGGTCCCTTCAAAGATGATGCACAAGCTATTCAATGTGAAACGAAACGGCACTAAATAGGCAGGAATGATTTCACATCAGAGTCACCTGAAAAGTTCTTCCCCTTTGCTCAAGCCACTCGTGATGGACTGAGCAAAAAAAGAGATGAATAAAACTTCTCTTCAGAGCTATAGCTATAGAGCTCCTTCCGCTGTGTACAGAAGGAAGCCAGCAGACAAGAGCAAGCATGCTGAAACTGGGGCAGGGCCTGTGCAGGGACTCCTGAAGACAACCTCGGCTGTGTGGTGGGATTCTCCCACCCTGGACCCCACGTCCAGCAGGCATCATGCCCCGTTGACTGGTCACGTCCCATCTGGATGTCTGCTCCCTCTGCTAACTTGTCTCTCCACTGATAGTCTGTTTCCCCCTGTGTTCTTCATTCTATCCTGGGCCATGACACCAGGGAAAATGCTGCTGTTGTTTTTGTTTTTAATATCAGCCTCAATCTTAAATACTCAGATGACTACTTCTTTCCCCGAGATTACAGAACAAACTATTCATACTGACATTCAGCGCCATCCATAATCTTCTCAGCCAATTTGTCTACATCAATCTCCCACTCCCAGCCATTATAAATTCCCATCTATAGTGAGATGGGATTAATTATATTCTACAACATGCTTTATTCTTTTATGTTTCCATTTTTGCCCATTTTACCATTTTTTGCTGTTTTTTTAAATTCCCAACTCACCATTTAGAGTGCCTACCACTATTTCATACACAGCATCTGGATTTTACTTCCACTACAAAATCTAAAAAGAAAATGTTCCAAGATCACCTCAATTCACTGTAACCTCTCCTCCTAACCCTTCAGGCCTCACCACCTGTATCTCCCCTTGGCATCAATGAACAGCTGCCCTAAGTTGCTGGTTATTTTATGTGCACATGTATTCCCTCACCAATGGAATTACAAGCTCTTTGAGAGAAGTCCTTGTAATATTTCTTAATACACCTCTACAGCTTAGCATAGTTCTTTGAACATCATAGGCATGGCATGAATATTTTCTGATTAACTGAACAAGAACGTCACTGCTACCGCACTGTAACCCAACTACAAACTTCATGCTATCCAGACTTTAAAAACCTAACCCAAACCACCTGAAAATACGCCCCCTCACTCTGCTCTCGTCCAACCGCTCGAGACACAGCAAATATGCTAGGCAAACCACTTAATCCTTTCTGCTTTCTCCCTTCACCTGGAAATGGTAATAAAAATACAAACCTCTCCAACGCCTCTGAGTAGTTATAAGCATCAAATGAGGCAATGCATTCGAAAAGTTCTTTATAACACAGTACACGTAACTGAAGGAGTCCATTTAGTGCTGGAGCCTCTTCCAACCCCTTGCTGACAAAGTCCTCTAGTGTGCCACGTGTGAATAGTTAGCAATACTCTATTGAGTGGTGCAGAGTGAGAGCATCAGCCCATCCCTCTATCGATTATCGGCCTTCTGACTTCAAGGAGAAACAGATACAGTTCAGCGTAGCCCTGACAGCCAGGCTGAAACTAGAAACAAACAACAAGGCCAGCCACAACTGGGGCACTGGGCACTGTGCTTATGCAGAACTGTGATGAGTCCCTTGGAAATGAGCCTGGTGTAACCAGCTCTACGCTTTGTTTTGGATTCTCTAGTCTGGCAGAGTCACAGTGGCCATGGCTTCACCGTTACTGTCTAACATAAAGACATAAATAGAACCACACTGGAGCCTTCAGGCACCAAGTTCCTACAGACCACCTGCAATGGGGAGGTTTTGGCTGGGATCTCAGCACAGCAAAAAGAGCCAGATTCCTAATTACCCATTTTAAAATTCTGGCCCAAATCTGATATTATGGTACTGACAGATGCCCTAACTGAATTTCAACTGACTCTGGTTTTTAAGGGCTATTTTGGCTTTGTTGCCTCTTTCTCTTGTGCAATTTAGGGCATATACCAAATAGCACTCAGGTTTACAGCCTTGGCTGAAACCAGGAAAAAGGGCTTTACTTGAAACAAACTATTTTATTGCTTACGTGTTTAACTGAGGTTTGAGGGAGGGAATTTCCTGACTGTAGCCTGACTCCCTGTTTGATTTGATCCAAGAGTTGATACTGCTCTTGCCTCCAAAACTTTAACCATCACCAACAAAATAAACCTCTCCATATCCACTTGCATATTCAAAGCTCACAAAGTATTACAAAAGGTAAACCCAAGGGAATTATAAGACTAAATTAATATCTATCTTAACACAGAGAACTTCATTTTTGCTCAAATACTCCCTTTCATTTTTGAAAAATGTATATACTCTTTTACACATTTTATATTTAATATCTAAAATGTTCATCCCACATTTAATTAGATGCAAAGTTCATTATTTCTAGAAAAATTTAAAATAAAACTACTATAGCACTTTTGTAAACTTATCCAGTGGGATAAAAATACCACAGCAATTTGATACTCACAATGCAAAAGGAAATTTTTCCCATCGGAGCCCATCTCAAACTGGTTGTGCCGTTCCCATGCAACTGCTTTTAACCAGTAGAAGCTGACAACCAGTGATGACGTTTCACGGTTTGACCAGCTGAAGCTCGTGAGTAGCTAAGACCTTTGAGTGACCTAGGTGCAGAGCCACACCAATCAACCTAATTGAAAACTTTTTTCTAACCAATAGAAAACGACATTTGTTTGACCTTTGAGTGACCCACATGCAAACGCACATCAACCTAATTGAAAACGTTTTTCTGACTAATAAAAAATGGCACCTGTTTTAACCCATGATCTACAGACTTACGGACTAATTCTGTCCTATCCAGAGCTCAAACTTCAATCTTTAATTAGCAAAGTCACCATGAACCGATCTCTTTCCTTGTACCTGCAAATTGTTGACTTTTTCCCATCAACAAACTATTCAGCCCAGTTTTCCACAGATAGTTGTACCCTTGCCTGGCAGTGCGAATCACTGGATATTAGGCTAATTTTATAATAGGCCTTTTCCTTGGGTTTATCACAGTGTAAAAATGGTACCATTAATACTGTAGTTTATGCAAGATTAGGGTTCATTTACTCATAGAAAATCTAATTTACCTGAACTTCCTAAAACTTCCTATACTCATTTTACTAGTTTTAAGCTAAAATTTTTATAAACACTCAAGATTTTCAAAATGTAAACATACACTGAATTAAAATTGAATTAAAATAAACAATATCTTTATAAATTGAATTATGGTAACCAATTTTTTTATAACTTCTGACAGTGCTGCAACTTATGTGAATCTACAGTTACTTTATTAGAATTATCATTGAAAAATCTAAATTCTTGTCCATTGGGTTTAACTATAATATACTTTATGGCATTAATTAAGAGCTCTGAAAGTTTATCGATGCCCTTATTGTCCATAATATGCCCTCTGTCAAGGGTAATCACTGACTCACGCACACAGATTGACATTTTATTATTCCTCAATAGAGCCTCTGCATCCTTCCATTCTAATGTTGGTAATTACGATTTATTAACCCGAGCCAGTCAGTCTTATTATCCTCAGATGGTTTCTGCTTTTTCCATTAATTTATCTGACAGCCCCTGCTACAAACTATAGGTCATAAATTGAGTCTCTTGGGGAGAGCGGTGCTGGGAAAAGCAAAATTCAGGGCACAGGATTCTCAGCAACAGTTAACACTGTTACTACAGACTCGTCAGACTGTATGAAGAGAGTAAGACATGATATCCAGAACATTGTCCTCAGAGGCAGATGACTTCATGGAAGTCAATGGCTTAACCTTGCAATGAATGCAGAATTGAAATTAAGCCTATAACAATAGTCACTGGTTTACATTTCAATTTAAGTGTTAAGTATTTTAACTGTGATGTTTATATTTCATATTTTTATCACCCTTCTGATTCTAGGATAAAAATGCTGTATTCAGATACTTATATTCAATATGGCCAAAAGTGCATACAAAACTTTAACTGTTGGGTTTATATCTTTGTCCTAGAATACCAGGGAAGTTCCTTACATGAAAATATTTACCTAATGACACAACCAGCTACAATTATAATAATGGTCTTCCATGAAAATTAATGCCCATCTCTGACTGCTCCATAATTGAAAACCTTCCCAATAAAAAGTATAATTTTAACGCTGGTAGTATTCACCAAGAAGGTTGTTTTTTGGAAAATTTGTTTTTAACAAAAAACTGTTTTTTTTAAAGTTGATGTTACCACAATTACCAGCTACAAATCATTACAGATATTCAGAGAAGCCATATAATCTATAATCTTGCTGACAGTATGACATTCCAGGAAATAACTGGCTGTACTCTCCACTCTTAACTGAGGAAAATGCGCTTTCACTGGTAAAGCTAATTACACTTTCTTTTTGTTCAAACTTAGACTGTTTTGCTATAACAGCCCCCAGACAACTGAGAAAAAGACTTACAAAATTTGCCAAAATTACCCTGATTATGTCCCTCCTGGCTTCATGAATTTATGTCAAAGGAATATCACCAGATAATGCATGCCTTAGAGAAAGAAAAGATTCTGCTACCTAGCAATAGTTTTGACTTCACTTGGGATTTTAATAGTCAACTGATGGATTTTCCAGCTGTCCCTAATATAGCAACTCTAGCAGGCCAACTTCTGTGAGATTTTAATTTCTGCTTCTTCTATCACAGCAATTCTGGCATCCCTACTCCACTTAACATGAACTGGTTTTTTTGGTGTTTTTGTGTTTGTTTGTTCAAGTTTCAAATGCCATCCTAGTGTTAGATCTACTCTTCCTGGTAGTATCTCAGATGACCTAATAATCTTTTCACACCAATGCACCCAGCCAGGAATGTGCAGAGGCCGCTCAGAGAGAAAAAGGACTGCATCTCAAAAGATCTAGCTGTATGACCTAACCAATATGTACCAGCAGGAATGGGAAAGTGTGTATGGGACTGGGTCCTGAGAGTGCAGGACAAAGGGGGCAGGACTTAAAGCTGGATAAAAGAGGGTTTCTCAATGTCAGAGCACTCATCTACAACAGAGAATTTAACACATTATCAGGAACCCCAGAAGATGGTGCTAACACTACGACAAACACTAATACTAGAATGGCGTTTGAAAACTTGACCAAAAAAACAGGCCGTGTTAAGTGAAGTAGCAATGCCAGAATTGCTGTGATAGAGGAAGAAACAATCAAAATCTCACAGAAATAGGCAAATTAGAGTTGCCGTGGCATGCCAGGGACAGCTGGAAAACCCATCAGTTGACTCTGTCCTGCAAGAGGGCCTAAAGGATATTCCACTTACCAAAACAATAAGTAATGTGCTGGTGAGAAGGGTGTCATCATTGTTGAGAAGCTCTCCTCTCCTCTGTAGGTTAGGCTTGATGGTAGGAAATCCTACAGAGTGAGCACTCTTGATACCAATTAGTATTACAAAGTTCCAAAATAATAAGGAACATGTGGCAGCACTTAACCATTAAACCAAGGTGGGTGCAATTACTGCAAGACTGAAGTTCCTGCCATGGGGGCTTGACCAAATGGTTAATACAGTACGACCTCCCAGAGGCAAGATAGATCATCGGATAAAAGATGTATTAATCGATACAATAAAAAGAAATCAAGAATGGAGGATCAAGATATATGAGGGCAAATGCTCCAATAAAGGGTCATGATTTTTTTTTTTTTTTTTTTTTTTTTGCTGTACGCGGGCCTCTCACTGTTGTGGCCTCTCCCGTTGCGGGGCACAGGCTCCAGACGCGCAGGCTCAGCAGCTATGGCTCACGGGCCCAGCCGCTCCGCGGCATGTGGGATCTTCCCGGACTGGGGCACGAACCCGCGTCCCCTGCATCGGCAGGCGGACTCTCAACCACTGCATCACCAGGGAAGCCCAAGGGTCATGATATTTTGCCCCATTTCTGGACTAAAGGAAGTTTTCAAAGATAGAACCCAAAGGGCAAGTTCCCAGGAGAATCCTGCAACATCATAGCAAGGGTCTACGGCAACATTTCCCCAGATTCTATCTAAAAGGATCTACTTGGTCCATTTACTTGGGTAGTTGTACAGTGGGGAGAAAGAAATGTCCAAATATTTTAAAGACTGTTGGGCAAGAGTCCAGGTCAACATGTATACCCAAGCACTGGTGTATGAAGCAGCATCATGGTCCCCTACTAGAGTAGGGATGTATGAGGTCCAGTTTAAAAAAAGGAGTCCTGGATCAGGGATGGTTTATAGAGAGTCTACTGTCTCCACAAACCCAGTAGGGTTATTTCCCCTGGTCCCTAATTTTATAACTGAACATGCTGGGAGTTTGGCAGAACTCCAATACGGGTTTCTTGGCCTGTTGTGTAAGTGCTGGCATAGTAAGAAAGCCCAAGTGAAACACTCAACCACCCTCCCAGTCATATCTAAATCAAAACCAATGTCACATTCTCAGAAGTAATAGGTATTAAATGAATAATTTTGTATGTTATGATAATGTTATTGTGTTTATTTATTTATTTATTTTTAAAATTTTTATTTGAGATATGCGGGCCTCTCACTGTTGTGGCCTCTCCCGTTGCGGAGCACAGGCTCCGGACGCGCAGGCTCAGCGGCCATGGCTCACGGGCCCAGCCACTCCGCAGCATGCGGGATCCTCCTGGACCGGTGCACAGACCCGTATCCCCTGCATCGGCAGGTGGACTCTCAACCACTGCTCCACTAGGGAAGCCCCTATTGTGTTTATTTTTAAAAATTATTATCTCTTTATGTGCCACCCTTAAAGACTAAAGGAGGCAGCGGTGGTGTTCCCCAAAATATCCCCATTTAATTCACCAGCTGGGCTCCTACAAAACCAGATATTATAGTGGAGAATAATGCTGGACTACCACAAATGCAACCCAGTATACTCTAATTGTAGCCACTGTGTCAAATTTGGGATCTTTTGGCCTTGAGTATATGACCTATGGTCGTCGATTTAGCAAATGAATTATTTTCCTTCCCTCTCTGAAAGGAGAATCAAAAACCATGCGCATTCACTTGTTAGGGTTAACAGTGTACTTTTACAGCCTTGTGCCAGAGCTTTTAACTCTTCTGAATCTTATCCAAATATAGTGCAAAGTAACCTGAACCATATGAACATTCTGAAGAATACCACTTGGTCCACCATATCAAAGGTATCATATTAAGGTGGATGAGCAAGAAGTGGCAAGTATATTGGAGGTTTTGGTGAGACAGAAGGTGGGGAGATAAGCCCTATGAAGAATCAGAGGTCCCACACATCAATGAAGCTTCTAGGGTTTAGTGGGCCAGGGTGTGCTAGAATATCTTGCCTAATCTAAAGGACAAATTATTGCATTTCACAATTTTAATGACTAAGAATGAAGCATGGTACTCTGTAGGTCTCTTTGAATTCTGAGGCAGTATATTCCACACTTAGGAATACTGCCTCAATCAGTTTATTGGATGATATTAATGCTGCCAGCTTAGAGTAGAGCCCAGAACACGAAACAACTCTACAGTGGGTCCAGTCTGCAGTGAAAGTAGGCCCTGTCACTTGCAGCAGGCCCCATGCTATTAGAGGCACTGGGTAGGAGAAAAAATGCGCTATAGAGTTTATGACAAGCACCAATAGGAGAATTACAACATAGACTCTAGGATTCTGAAATGAGGTCATGCCATCTGTAGGAGAGATTTGTATATCTTTCAAAAACAGCACCTGGTATGTTACTACGTTATGGTGGAGGAATACCTGAATCACCAGGTAGTCATGAGCTGGGTTCTGTCAGATCCCTAAGTCATAAGGTTGTGTGGGCCCAGCTGCAATTCACTGTTACATTTAAATGGGAATATATGGGATCTGGCACCAGCAGTACCAAAGAACACAAGTAAGACACATGAGTAGGTAGCTCAGACTCCCCACATTATCCACTGTTATAATACTAGGCCTCTCATTCAACTCACACCTATGGAAATATGGGGATCCCTTATGACCATCTGAAAGAGAAGGAAAAAGCTGTGATAGATTCATGGATGGGTCAACTTGGCACATGAGTCCAAGCCAAAAGTAGACTACTACTTCACTAAAGCCTACTCAGGAGTTGTCCTGAGGGACAGAAGTGAGAAGAAATCCTCCCAAGGGACATAACTTCAGGGGGAGCAGCTGGTCCCCCACTTTCTGTGAAAAGATAAGTAGCCTGATATAAGAATATATAATGACTTACAGGTAGCGTTGAATGACTCGGCTAGTTGATCAGGGGTCTGGAAGGAAAGAGGAGATCAGGGGAAGAGGCACATGGATGAACATAAAGTGAAGATCACTGTACTGCACATTAATGCCCACCAGAGAGCATTCATGGTATAAGAACTAAAAACTTAGATATAACAACTCAGACTCCACACGTTGTCATGAGCTATCCATAGCACTATGGGCTCAGAAGTGGAGTAGCCGTGATGGCTGTGATGAATGCTACGGCTGGGTCCAGCAGCATGGGCTTCCACTACCACCACTGCTACTATCACTGCTGACTGTCTAGCCTGCCAGCCAAAGATACCAAAGCTGAACACTCAATATGGCACCAACCCTGAAAGGGTACCAACAGATGCTTGGTGGCAAATTGATTACACTAAACTCCTTCCACTCTGGAAGTGGGAGCAAGTCACCTTGACCGGAATCAACACATATTGTAGGTATGGGTTTACCTTTTCCTTCTGCAGGGCCTCAGCCAGCACTACTAAGCAAGGGCTTACAGAGTCTTTGACCCACCAACACAGGATCTTATACAACACTTTCAGACCAAAGAATACATTTTTGTATTCTTGAAATGGAGGTTCAGGAGTGGGCATATGGCCATGAGATACATAAGTCCTACCACATCCCACACCACCAAGAAGCTACAGGCCTGACAGAGGGATGGAAAGGTCTTTTGAAGATGTGACATGGGCTTCAGCTTTGAGAGGGTATCCTATGAGCACCATCCTCTAGTCTCAGTATATTGACCAAACTCATGATCATTTAATGGTGCTGTGTTTCCATGGTAAAAATACATGGGTGCAGAGACCAAGGAGTGAGAGGAGGAGGAGCCCTGCCTACTATCACTCCCACTGGCCCATTTGGGGAATTTGTGCTTCCTTTCTCCACAACTCTGGGCTCTGAGAGTCTGAATACCAGATAGGGAATATCTCCACCATGGATAACAGGAGGACCTTAAGCCTTAAACTACCACTGCACCAAGTTACTTTGGTATCTTTGTGTCAAGAGACTAGCAGGCACAGGAAGGAGTCACCATCTTGATCCTGATCATTAGGTGGGGGATAGTTATTTGACAATGGAGGCAGTAAGACAATATCTGGCACCCAGATTATCCACTGGGGCATCCTTTCTAATTCTTCGAAAACTTTTGATGGTCAATAGACAAGTGCAACAGCCAAGACCAGGGGATCAGACTGCGTAGGGTAAGGGTCTTGGTCACTCCACCAAGTAGGTCACTGCTAGAGACTGAATGCTTGTGTCCCCTCAAAATTCGTATGTTGAAACCTAATCCCCAATGTGCTGGTATGTGGAGGTGGGGTCTTTAGAGGGTGATTAGGTCATGAGAGTGGAGCCCTCATGACAGGATTAGTGTCCTTATAAAATAGACTTTTATAGTTCCCTTGTCCCTTTTACCATGTGAGAACTCAGCGAGAAGATGGTCCTCTATGAAAAAGAAGTAAGCTCTCACCAGAAACCGAATCTGCCAGCATCTCAACTTTGGACTCCTAGCCTCCAGACTGAGAAATAAGATTCTGTTGTTTTTAGGCTACCCAATCTAGGGTATTCTGTTACAACAGCCCAAACAGATGATCACCTGGACAAGAAGAGTTAATTGAGCGTGAGGTGACTACAGAAAGAGTGGTTGAGGAAGGAGATGATGAACATCAGTTGCAGACTTAAGACCAGCTGCCAGAGAGAGGGCTGTAGTGTATCCCACTAACCTTCCTCTTAAATGTTTCCCCAGGAAGTCAGACCAACCAGAATCCTGGAGGAACTTTTCCAAACATGTATTTTATGAAGGAAGTGACTCTGAGAAGCACAAGGGACAGACTGTAGTAGATGCTGATGTTCCACCCAGAAAACTCTGCTCCGGGCCTGAGGCACTCAGCTCATTCTCCCAGTTGATAGGAGTGTTGGAGGCTGATGGCTTTCCAAGGAGTCACCTTTCCATCCTTAAGCATTGCCCTAAGCCTAAAAGAGTCACCTTGGCCAAGGACAGCCCACATCCAATGACTGGTCAAGGCAGGGCAACTCTGAGGGGCTATTCCAGATCCTTATGGGACTGGCTGAGGCCTTTGTTGGAGCTGCACTGCAGTTCAACTCCTCCTTCTGTACAATCCTCATGCCTTCTCTTGTGAAGCCTTTTCTGAAGAAAGAGCATTAGGGACCAGAGTGACTAGAGCATCACATTAGCTGTAACTACTAGGACACCGGCCATGCCAAAGACTAGGGAAGCAGTGGCAGTAGCAAAACGTCTCTACAGGTGAGAACTGAGTGACTTAACCACCTGGAGACCACAGCAAGGAGCACTCTGCTTCCGAGCCCTCAGCCCCTATCCCCGCTTTTTACAAACCACTTTGAAGTATGAATGACATACAAAAAAGCTGTACATATTTAATGTGTACAACTTGATGAGTTTGGAAACAAGTATACACCTGTGAAACCATCATCACAATCTGTGCCGTAAACATATCCATCACCTTCAAAAGTTTCCTCCTGCCCTCCTTGGTTACTATTATCTTTTGTGATAAGAACACTTAATATAATATCTACCCTCTTAGAAAAATTTCAAGTATTCAATATAGTATTGTTAACTACAAGCACTATGCTGTAGATCACAAAGACTCATTCATCTTGCATAACTGAAACTCTGTACTCTTTGTACCTCTTCATTTCCCCTTCCCCAGGTGAATCGGGAAGACATTGTGCTCAGTAAAATAAGCCAGACACAGGAAGACAAATACTACATCATGTATGATACCACTTATATGAGGAATCTAACAGAGTCAAATGCATAGAAGCAGGGAATAGAATGGTAGCTGCACTTATCTCCTTCCTTGATACTCAGCCAAGGACAGAAAGAAAAGCCAGGCTTCCAGCAGCTATGTGGGCACAGGCTCCATGGAGAGGCTAGATTTCTTTGGACTTGTTGTATTACCCACTTTACATTCTCAACAATCCTCCTGAGGCTAATGGCATCTGGACAAACATACAGAAAGGCGAATAACCAAACCTGCCTAACTAGTGAATGGATACTCACCCTTGAACTTCCTTTCCTTGTTCCTAACTTTGCAGGGTCTCTTGAGAGCTGACCTCCAGGGCTCACACATTTTTAAACCAGTAAAGAATGGTGCTTCTTTACTGAAGGAAACATCCCCCAAAGCTCCAGGTCAGTACTTTCCATTATTTTTAGACTCTCTAATCCCTTTCACTATTCATCCATATCTCAACCACACCCCCATGGAATGTCTTAAATCATTTGTGTCATTTTTGCAATACAAAAATGCCAAGGATACTTCCTTTAGATGGGTATATTTCAGTTATTGCACAAGTTCATTTTAAATTCATTTTTAACAATATTCATTACAATAAAGAGTAGTTTTGACATTTTCCCATTTAATTAGTGCTACCTGCAATTTAATTTACTTTAATTATATATGAAAGTACATATAATTTATAGATGAATAATTCATAAGTATGTGGCATGTTTGGTTAGGAAATTGGAAGACTTCAGAAATGTAGACCAAAGTTAGACTATGTATTGTTGTGTTAAAAACTGCTTTCATGATTTGATGTTTGAAATTTAAAATTTTTAAGTTTTAAAAAATTAGCTTGTTTATTTTATGACTTTTATATATGTTTCCAAATGAAGAAATAAAAGATAAAATTTCAAGTTGCAATGGACAAGCATATTTCCACAACTGCCATACTGCTGGGTTTGGATGGTTCCTTTAAAAATAAAAGGTCAAATTAGCTATAATCATGACTATCTTTTTTCTTTGCATATTGATTTTTTTTTAAGTACTACTAGGGATAACTCAGTGTTGAATAAATCTCGATTGAATGAATGCAATGTGTAGATGTGGTGAAGATCAGTAAAGAGGTACGTTTGCAGAATAATTATGCAGCTTGCTTTTAACCATTGGCCAAGTATAGGTTTACACTAAATATGGGCTGGATCAATCCCATTGTCCCTCTGGATCCACTCTCCATCTTTCTCTACCCTGTGTCCTGTTGTAAAAAGTTAACTTTTATGGATTGCCTCAACAATGTCTCTTGTGCTCTGGTTTCTATCGGGTTTGGCCACTGGAGACTGAAGGTGAGTGAAGTTGGGATATTTATTCCCCCAGCTGGTAGATCACCTCAGGCTGGCTAAGTCTCATGACTTAGTCTCATGACCCCTTGAGACTTGGCTTGACCACAGATCCCTGCTGTTACTAGCCTTGAGTTTTTCACTATCCCTTGTAGTTTCTTTTCTGCTCACACATTTTAAATATTCTCTTTATTAAACACTTATCAAATTACATAATTTGAGTGTGACAGCTCTCTTCTGCCTGGACCTTAACTCTTTCATAATGTAGGACTATGAACGAAAACAATGTAAAACTACGTGATGCTCATAAACACGGCAGCCTGGTAGTCAGTGAATGTTAAAGCAACTGAGCAACTGAATCACGAGCTGTCTCATCTGATATTCATTATATGACACACACACTCAGCCAAACGCATATTCAAGGCTTGAGAGAAAATTAGTCTCAAATATTTACTGTTGATTCTAAAAAGTAGAAAGTGAAACCACAAATACTCTTAACCACAAACACTCGCTGATAACCCCAAAAGTTTTCAAACCACTGGTTTAAACATTTTTTTTGCTAAGTAAAGTATTTTTTACCCCATCCCAATGGATAAATTATGGAATAATGTGTATAGAAGTCTGTGTGTGTGTGTGTGTGTGTGTGTGTGTGTGTGTGTGGAATGGTTTAGAAATCTCTGGATATGTAAGAATGTACAACCAACTGTACTGATGAAAACTATGCATAGCACCAAAGGCTGAAATGAATCTTCAATCCCTTAATCTGTAAATGGAAAGAGAGTCACTCACTAGTCTTCCTCTAATCCAGGGGAGAAGCCAGGCTCCAAAGAAGGGTTATTTATTATCCAGCAAGGAGACACAGGTTTAAGACCATCACATGCCACAATTGCTTGAGTCTCTGAGAATCCATAAGCAGCTGGATTATAAACACAGGACATGAATATAACAACACAATATTATGGGCACTTTACGTGAAGAGCTGGGCTCACAGATTTCCCTGTGGAGAGCTGTGATGAGCAGCGAGCTGTGAGTGCTCTGAGATGCCTGCCTGCGGACACTGGGCAGGAAGAGAGGCATGGTCACAGCAACTCAGAGTGCAGGGTGTCCAGTTCTTCCCCTTTGGTTGACCATGCCAACAGAAGACAAGCCAGAAAAGGGAGTGAGATACGATGCTAGGGAATACTTGTCACAAGATATATAATGCTTATTGATTTTCTTTTAATAAAATTCCTCCAAATCTATTATGGCTTGAAAGTTGCTGAGGTGGTGTCAGCTACTAGGCTGTCCAGTGAAGGTATTTTCTCCAAAGCAAAGAACCTGTTCATCCAGATCCTTCCTACTGTCCACATCTCTGACCTCAAAATTGGCCATGCCTACCTGTTTCTTCTCTCTTACGCATACACATGCACATATTCTTATGGGAAAGTTGTAGACAGTCTACAATCCACTAAGTAAGAGAAAATCCATAAGCCCTAGGGCAACAGCAGACCAGGAAGGAATAGATGGAGCCAGTGAAGGAAGGTCATGTGAGGGTAGAGGGCTGACCTCCTTTTTTCCAGCCGTGTAAAATGGCTGGTAAGCAACTTTCAACTCCTCCTCTCTCCCTCCCTCCTCCTCTTCTTTTTACCTCCTCCCCCTTTTAACCTATTTTGCCTGTCCTCTTTCCAGGCTAGAAAGGAACCAGCTGAGAGTCACTGTGTTGAACTGGAGGAGATAATACCAGTTATAATGGAGGCCCATACCCTTGAGACTAAAGTGTGCCACCTTCCAAAGAAGAGCTTGGTAACCAATGGCTACAGCATATTTCCCTTTCAGGCACTGGGAAAACAGCAACATTAATCAAACTTTTTCCATGTCTCGCTCGCCCTCAACACTACTCAGGCAGCCAAAACTTCCTTGCCTCCCTCTATTGTCAAAAATGCCATACTGGTCAGCTCACCCCAGTGCTTGACCCAAAAGAGTCACATGAATAAACAAACAAATTAGAAATGAATTGATAAGGAATATACTTTCCCAAATTATCTTGCTGTCTACCAAATCAAAACTTTGCTTTATTGAGACCAGCTTACGTCTATGTAATTTTTTTTAAAAAAAATCTTTGTAGTAGGATTCACCACCAGTTTAACTTTCTCTGAGGATCCTTTCATTCCTAAAGTAGATCTTTGTACATTGAAAAAGCCATAATCCAAATCTGTTAGAGTCAATAACATGGAATCTACAGAGCATGCAGCTGTCAGATCCCCACCTCACTCTTCCAAGTGGCCCTGCACCCACTTAGAGAGTAGACATAAATCACCACATAGGAGAAGGGCATCTCTTTCCAGGAACTGGATAATATCCCAAGAGAGCAACACATTTCCTGCTTCCATGTTGTCCGTCTACCCAGTTCTGCTCAACCATAACATATCAACACAAGTAGTATTGCTCATCAACCTACTGATTTTCTGTTGGTGTTCAAAGAAGTATGATGGGCCAGCAGTCCTCAGGAGGGAGTTTTAACAAAATAGGAAGTATCCTTTTTTTTAAACTATCCACAATGAAATTCACTGTAAAAGTCCATCCATCTCTCTTAAAACGTGCTAATTCCTTGTATGGAGACCACTGCTTCTTGAGTGAGTTCTAGAACAAACAAAACACCTCTTAAGGGAAGGGGACCTAGAGAAGGGAGGCCTTTGGGAAAGGAAGGGACGTCCTGAGCCCTGGATCCGGGTGACTGGACTCATCTACCTTGGGTGCTTGCCAAGGCCTGAGGAGCCTCCTGCGATGACCGTGGGGTGCAGGCCCCTTACCTTACCACACTGCTTACATTTTCCCTCCTGCCGACGCCTGTGTACCCAGTGATGACGCACAAAATTCTGTGGGAAAACAAAAGTAAATAAATATGTTTCAATTCCCAAACTCCAAGGTTAGTTTTCTTTTTAATGTTTTACGAATAAAGATTTCCGCGAACAATCATCTAAGCCCATCTAAGCCCATCTAAGCACAAAAACAAATATGTGTATGTGTGATTTGTTTAACAATAAACATGAGCCCACTTGGGAAAATGAAGCCAAATCTCCATCCTCAGTGACCTTTTATATCTGTAGACACCATTAATGATGCCCTCCCTCTGTGGCTTCCTGGTAACTAATGGCCATAATGAATTCCGGTTACTCTGCTTTCCGTCTAGTAAAACATTGTGCAGATTTGTGACCTTGAGCTGGGGCGGTGGGGGGAGGGTGGGTAACTGAGGCAGGTAAAAGAAATATCCTTACAGAAATGAGAAGGAGAAGGAGAGAAGGATAAAGACATCCCAGGTTTCAAACAAATATGTATTTAATGCTTTATAAATGCCACGCAGGCACTGTACTACACATCTGAGCCAGAAAGAACTTGAAGAAATTAAATTCTCAGAAAGAAACAGATCTCCTGATTCGGGACTTACATGGTGACAGCTTTTCACTAGTGAAAGTGAAGGAAGAGAAGAGCTGAAGGAAATTGATGACAAAGACAAGAGATGTGGGCATATCGCGAAATTCTGCGATGAGGTTGTATTTCAACTGTCCTTGGATAACCTGAATGAGATCAGCTTCCAAGGTCTATTCTTGGCTTGAGCTGTAGGAAACATGGCAGGTCCTTTTCCTCCCAAATAGAAGCACCCGTCACCCCAGATGTTGGGATACTTTACAAGAGAGAAGGTGGTCTTCAGGCCTAATGGTACAGGTAAACCCTAATAACTTCCATATAACTCATCTCTCTCAGGCCAATACACCTAAAATATTTGCTACTGGTTTTCTCCTGCCCTTTTCTGAGAAAACATACTTTACCTGAAATTAACATGTGTATTTTCAGGCCACAATCCATACTTTCCCTTTAAAATAGGCCCTTTACCATATATTCAGTTTTTCAACAAATACTTACCAAATGCCTACTATCCAGGCATTGTTCTAAGTACAGAGGGACACAGGAAACAGATCAGTGTCGAGAAAAAAAAATGTTATATCAAGGCATGAAATTCAGAGTGACAAAGATACCTCTAACAAGCATTAGCATTATCAATTCCAAAGTGCCACCGCTATTTCTCTTCGTAACGTCAAACCAATTTAAATTAAAACTAAACAAAGATCCTGGAGGAATAATGGTCTTTTAACTATAATAAGATATAAAAAAGCATAATGGTCCCACTAATTAGTCTAGTTTTTATCTTGCTTGTCGCACTGTGGCAGTTTAATGAAACAAGGACACAATTCTTACATTGTTCTCAGAAAGAAGCTAATAATAATAGGTAACATTTCTTGACTGCTAACACTGTCAGGCACTTTTTTAAATGCCTTACATGTAATAATAATTTTAATTTTCACGAGAATTTTCATGAGTATAGGTGCTGTTTAGTTGATAAGAACTAGTAAAACCCCGAGTTGGTAAAATATTGAAATATTTCTGTATTGGTTGATAAATTGCAGTTTAGTGCCCCTACCATCCCCCTGGCTCCTCCCTGGATGCCATACGCCCACCCCCCCACCCCCCAACACTGGAGCCCACTCCTACCTCCTCATTATTAAGCAACTAGAATGTTAATTTCGGGCATAACAGGTCTCCAAGATTCTGGAGCTCTCTTCTGAAAATGAATCACGTTACTGGGGCGATGCCATTGGGTTCTCCCACAAGCTCAGAAGACTGGGCTGTGCCCCACTGATGGTGGTTGTCTGTCCAAGCTTAAATAACAATATAAACAATTCTGGGGGCCTATGGCTGCAAGTCCAGAAACCTGCTCAGTTATCAGCATCCATACCTTCAGGTCAGTGAAAAAACTCTACTGGGGATGATGATATTGGACCCTCCATCTCTCGACTTCACAGATGAAGTGCACCACTCCAGCTTTCCACCCACTCAAGTGAGAAGCACTTTAGCCCACTGCCTGTTTAAGAATAAGGGCTGGGGAGGCCTGGGGCCAACCGCTAGTTGTACTCTATCCCAGTTCACATCATTGTAGGGCATGTTATCAGAGGGTTTGACTTGAATTATCATTATCGCCCTCATTTTACAGATGACAAAACTAAGGTATAGAGTGGCGACTTCAAATGTCAGGGACAGAGCAAGGATTCAGACCCAGGCAGGGTGGCAGCACTGTGTTGCAGCGCCTCTCCTCTGCTCTGAAAGATCAGGTTCAAGCTCTTTCAATAAATGATTTCAATGACAGTCAGTAGTGGAAATATTGAATACATAAAAATGTCAGGCAGTATTATGAGAGACAGAAAAATTTACTATAATTGCTGTTAGTTTAGCAGAAGCTGAGGGAGAATGAACAGTATCATTGATGTTAAGAGAAATTCTCTGCTTATTGAGATTATAAATCACCTAATGACTCTCAATTTAAGGAGGGAAACATTGGAAGAATTTGATGCAATAACCTATGAGAAATCATGGCTGACTCATGGAATTATTTAGCTAGTGACAGCTCTAATCAAAAGATTAAACCAGCAGTTTCCACAAATCAACAATTATTTAGAAATTATAAGACTGACAATGAATCATTTCTGCTGCAACATACATCGTTTGGTAAGCAGGTTTATAATACCATGTAGTTTAGTTTATTTAAGGAATAAAAAAGAACTTTTAAAATTGTTTATTTAAATATTTATGACTCTGCGAGTTGTTAAATATTTTTAATACCATCCTTCCTAGGAAATAGGTAGGAAATTAAGGCCCAGATAAAATAACTCAAACAAAAGCACTACTATAGAAACTGAGCAATTGTCTCTAATCTATGCCCCTGATTTGAGATGTCAAGTATCCATCTATTCAGAGGTCTTCTTAGGCCTGATATAAATTTCTTCTATTGCTGCTTAAACATAGCTGGAACAAAGTAAAAGCTGATAAATGTGTGCTGAATTGAATGAAATTCTCAACCTAATTTCTTTGACAATTAAATTGTGTAGTTACCATTTTGGAGGATCATCCATTGTCTTTATCAATTAGGGGAAAGAAACCATTTCTGTAGAATCATCCTTCTTTCCCAAGCACTTAAATTTTTCACACTATTTCCTTTTGACTATTATTTATATCTCCTAAATTACTGAAATGAAATTAGACTCAGGATCTTCACATTGCAAATATGAGTGTTGATTCACTGCTGTTAAGCTAGCAAAGCAAGGCTGCTGACACCATAACATCTTTTTATTGTTCATCAATAATCTGAATTATTCATACAGCATCTTCAAATACTGGGTAAGGAAAGGGCTATTACTTATGGGTGTTAAAATCTCGGTGATCCATTATTTCAGGGTTTATAGTCAGTATTGTTTGCAGAAATGCATAACACAATTGTTCAATTATTTTCAAAAACAGCCAGTTTAATTCATAGTATTATTCACAGAGCTTTTGAAAGGATCTTAGCAATTACAGCCCAATCCATGCAGCTTATCTCTAAGAAAACTGAGGTCCAGCCAGAAAGGTTCAACTTAGAGGAGTCCAAACAATACTCATTAAAACATTTCCATGTATCAGGCACCCCACAAAGCCTAGGGGACAGTGATTAACAGCCCTGTTCCAGAGCCCAGCCCTAGAGACACCATCAAGGGGAAAAGAAGCAGAGGTGTCCTTTGAACCCAGGTCAAACTAATTCTAAAGTGATTGCTTCTTTCATTTCCATTAAGTAAACTAACTAAGGCCTCTTAATTAAGAAACTCCATGGGTCATAATCTGTCATAAGTATCATCTCCAAACTGTCCTCTTAGATCAAGAGTTCTTAGACACTTGGGGAAAAATTAGCCCCTTTATAAATTCATTCAGTCAAAAGATATTCATTGATCACATCCTCTGCATCCTGCCTGGTACAATGAGGTTGGGACAAATTTCACGAGTGATCTCCCAAAGCTTACACTATAGGAGGATGGCAACAAACAAGCAAATAAGTAATAAATAATTATGACATACAAAGTGCTCTGAAGGGTAGAACAAGGTGCTTTCATAAAGAACAATGTGCAACCTACTAACTTACTTAGAGGTGGTCATCAAGGAAGACCCCTGAGGGGCTGATATTTGAACTGAGGTCTAACTATAAGAATCAGCTAGCCATGCCAAGAGATTTCCAGTACAGCAGTGAAACACACAAATGTCAGAAGGTGAGGAATATCTTGATGCATGACTCAAGAACTGAAAGAAAATCCATGTGGTAGCTGGATGGGTTGGAAGAGGTAGGCTGGGTCCAGCCTTTGCAGGACTTTTGACTTTTCATGCAAAGCCAAGGGTATGGTTTTCCTCTAAATGATATGGAAACCACTGAAGAGTTTTAAGTTGGAAAATGATATAATCCAACGTTCATTTTTAAAGATGAGTCTCTTAAATCACGGTGGGTTGAAAGGGGAAACTAAAGAATCCTGGAGAACCTGTTGTAGTGGTCAAAAGTGAGAGATCATGGTGTCTTAGTCTAAGGCGCTGACAACAGAGATGGAGATCATGGATGGCTTGAAGTATATTTTATGAATAAAATTGATAGGGCTGGCAAGTGAACTAGCTGTGGGGAGCACCTGAGAAAAGTAATCATCATGACTCCCCTTCACTCATTTTCTCGATCGAGGAGCTGGGCCAATAGTCATCTCATTTTCTGAGGTACAAAAGAATTGAAAAAAATTGTTTTTATGGTGATGGAAATAAAGAGTTTAGTCTGTAATGTATTATATTTGAGATGACTGTGATACATTCAGTGGGCATATCAAATGGAACTCCAAGCGTGGGCTGGAAATGGAAAGCTAGCTGCTGTCAGCCCAGACATGATATGTAAAGCCGAGGGATTGGATGAGCTCTCCCGACAACAGTAGGCAGAACATGGCCCAGTACTAAGCCCAACGAATACCAGGGAGTGAGCAATGAAAGGGCTACCCAGTGAAATAAGAGGAACATTAGGAAAGATGTCATGACAGGAGAGCATTTCAAGAAGCATGAAATACTGAGTAGTTTGAACACATTTGCAAGACTGAATAAGAACAGAAAAATTTCTAATGGATTTGGCATTAAGGAGATACTGGCAACATTAAAAAAGCAATTTCAGTGAACAGGTAGAGTAAAAACCAGATCAGAACAGGTTAAAATGCCTAGGAGGGGACACGCTGGAAACAATTTACGTAGTAACACTTTCTGGAAGTTTAGCACTGAACACAACGCTGAGAATCAGAGCCACAGTTAAGACACAGTTGGTGGTTAAGGACTATTTTTGTTTGTTTGTTTTTTAAGATGGGAGCTGTCAGAGCATGTTTATGATGATGGAAATAATCTAGAAGGAAGGTGGGGAGTTGAAAATGTAGGAATGGAAGAAATAGCAAGTCCTTGATATGAAGACAAGGGAAGGCGCTGAAAACACTTATAAAGGGTCTGGCTTCATGGAAGAGAAATAATAACAGCAGCTGAAAACACACCCCAAAAATCCTTGCATTAGAAAATTGCACATACAATTACAATTATCTATCCAGAGAGAAAAAGAGAGATTAAAGGACAGGGAACCAAAGGTAGACATATGGATTCCCTGGTTGGAAATTCATAGAGTCCATCTTAAAAACTCAAAACGGTTGCTTCTACTGTCCTAAATAAAATTTCTCCTTCATCTGAGCTATCACTGAGTTATCTCGACCATTGCTATAGTGCACTTGGGTGACATGGAGGGTAAAGCAACCCTATCATTTTTCTTAGATTTCTTCACCCTACATATGACCCATAACTTTCCTCTTGCTGACATAATAGACAAGCACAGTGGGAGAGGACAGTTGACAGGGACAACTCTTGATATTTTCATCTCTCTCCAAACCTCCACCGCCAGCCTATTCTCTCTCCATGTTTTCTCCCAATCTCCTTGTATTAGCCAGTAACAATGAGATCATTCTTCTTCACAGTGTCTTTTTTCATTAACTGTCATTAACACCTCTGTACTCAGATGTCTTCTATTCCTATTCCACTCATTCATCTATTCTCGTAGCTTTAATTACTATCTCGATATGCTGACAATTCACCAATGTCTAACCTCTAGCGCCCAATCTTCCTCGTAAGCTCCAAACTTGTCTACCCACTCAGCTTTCTGTTGGGCATCCCCAGCTGGGGCCTCAGGACACCTCAAACTTGAGAGTTCTACAGCTGAACTCATTACTTCCCTACCCCATGCTCAGAGCAACTCATTTGCCAACATCTAATTGCTTTTTCAGAGAAGAACCCTTGTTTATTCCGAGCTCCCCTGTCTTTGTGTCCAAACTCCAATCAAGTACTATATCCTGTCAATTCTGTTTCCTTCAAATTCATATTCTCCAATTTTCTCCATCTCAGTATTACTCTTAGTTCAGGTCACCATTACCTCTTGCCTAGATTAGGAGAACAGCTCCTCAATTTTTTTCTCCATGCTTCCAATATTGCTTGAACTATATGGCATTCCCTCCACACTGTAGCCAGAATAATATATTCTGCTTGTAACAGTTTAATGCCCCCTTTAATTACTATGATGATGAGACATTCCACTTGCAGCCTTGCTCACAAGGGCCTTCCTGGTCTAGCTCTGCTTATCTCTCAGGTCTCACGCCTTCCTCATATATCCTCTCACTTTTGTGCTTGTGTGCCTGTGTTCTGTCTCAAAGGCTGTCACTCACCTCCTAGCTAACCCCCCACCCTTCACTTAGATCATCCCTTTGGGTCTCAGTTTAGTTGCCACCTCTTCCAGGAATTAAAATGGACCAAAAGTCAATAAAATGCTATTTCTTTCTTATCTTTTCAATTCTACCATCTCCTCCTCCCCCTACTTTCTAGTTCCATTCAATAAGACCTTAGCTCCCCAATACATCCTGTGAGAAGAAGAAAGGGCAGTAGACACACACTGAAGAGACTTGGGGATTTGATTGATTGTATGTGTTGATGTATCAAAAAGAAACTGATGTGGAATAGAGGGAGATGGACTTTATTTTTTTTAATCCCTAGTGAATATCTATGAATCCGATGAATCAATGGGAAATAAAAGGTGGTATTTGAACCAGAGCTCTGATATACTTACTTCTCTCGGTGATCTTGAGCCCCCTTCTCGAAATGTTGGTTTACATCGGAAATTAATCTGTCATTTAAAAAGAAAAGTGTATTATATTAGAGATAAGCACCCGACTAAAATGAGTTACCTGAAAAAACCAACAGGGACAGATATTGAGAATACAGATAAAAAAAAACCCTCAAAGAATAAGGAACATAGTCTTACACTATTCTTAGTCTTTTGAAATCATCACCTTAGATAATCCCAAGTGATCCTGTTATCTCCAATCCATGACTCTTCAGTCTCACTGATGAAATCAAAGTATCTTTAGACAGTAATGCTCTTACGCCATAAATTTGAGAAACTGAGATAATAAAGAGGCAGAAGAAAAATATATGGCAGCTGAAATCATCCAGCTGTGTTTTAGATTTTAAAAGTCGGAAAATATAAACTTGAGAAATTTTTAATATGATGAAGATGATTCACAAAAATACACCAAATTATTCTTCAAGCATGCAGCACTCCCTTACTTTTAGACGGGGAGGTCTCCCTATACATTTACATCTTCTTTAGCTACTTGATAAGGTGAAAGAAGTGTAGAAATGAAGTAGGAAATGAGTAAATGGAGTTGGGACAGCAAAAATATACATTATTGTAAAATATTACTAGTCATTCCCACAAAATATCAGTTGGCAACAATTGATAATGTGTCAGTAAAACTAAATGAATATCCCCGGGGACTAAAATATTTCAATACATTTACACATGGCAGCTCAAGATAGATAATGCACAGAGAATCCCACGTGGAAAGGGGGCAGGAGGCATGGAAGGAAGAGGACAGCAGACAGCTCACTACTGGAGCCTTTCCCTTGGCCCCGATGTTCAGATAAATGGACTCTGCAGAATCCACTTCCTCTGGAGGAAAGACACCACCAGAATGTCACTTCCAGCCCCTCCCACACATTAATGCTGTGTAAGCAGGAACGCTGCTCAAAGCAAGGAACTGAGCTTCTGGCCAGGCTCTCTCCCTTGTAGCCAATTTAGAAAGAAGTAAACTTACAAAGGTCAGAAATGTCTAAACAATGATTTTAAAGAGCTATGGAATTTTTTTTCTTTAATACGAAACATCTTGTGGAAAATCCCATGGGTGAATAACAACGTTTGTTATTGTGAAGAAAATTAGTACACGTGAGGCTTTTCTCTCTAACCTTGTTATTCCTTTCCCTAAGAATCAACATAAAATGACATCAAATTATACCTCAGCAAACAATAAAGTGAATGAAACTTTAGCATTGTCCTTCCATCCTTTCATTATTAATCTGGTGATAATGTTGGACTTCCAGGTTTTTAAAAGAGCATTGTTTTCAAAAAGTTGCAAATGGAAACTGACACCTGGTCTTTGAAGTCCAAACACTTGCAGGGTAGCAAAAATTGCAGCAGGTGGCGCTGTCTCACCTTTTCTAGCTGTTCGATGCAGGCGGTGTGGACGACGATCTTACAGACGGCACACTTCCTCCTGAGAGCTGATTTCTACAACAGACAATTCAAAAGACAAGAAATGTTAACGGTCTGTTCTGAAGAGCTCCCTGGTAGTAAAGAGAGTATACATAAATGAAGCAAACGTAAACCAATTTAAAACTTCATCATAAACATTCAATAATCGGACAAACTTCAGCAATAGTACTCTGACCTACTAAGTAACTTCATATCCATGACTGAGGGTGGCCTAAGATTTTCTCTTTAAAACAGAATTATGCTAGCTACTGTATGCTGAGTATCTACTATGAACCAAGCTCTTTATTCTGTATTTTTCTTAGTTTCATAACCTAACATTGTAGGCATTATTATCCTATGTTTTTTCACGTTTAATAGTTAAGGGGTAGGGCCAACAATCCAACATAGGTCTAGGTTCAAAACAAGCATGGTTTCCCTACAGTCAAACAGTCTACATTTCAAGGGGCCATCCCCTTGGACTTTTATTCCCAGCACAAATCTATACAAAGCTACTTGGTTTCTGCCCAAATCTTCTGGAAGGTAAGAAGACAAATTTAACTTTTACAAGTCACCATCATCATCATCATCATCATAGCAGCAGCAGCCCAGTAACAGCAAAAGCAGCTAAGATGAATTTAGCACTTTCTATGTGCCAGGTATTCTTGTAAGCACCTCACAGATAGTAACTCATTTAATCCTCACCACCCTAAGAAATAGATACTATTCTTACTGCCATTTAACAGATGAGAAAACTGAGGCCCAGCAAGGGATGTGCCCAAGGTCATATAATTAGAGCACAGCGGGGCCAATTAGTCTGATAGCAGGCTCATGCTTAAAAGCATACACAGTTTGGCCTCCCTGACAGTCAGTACCTGTTAAAATTCACAATAAAAATATTCTCTGAGGTTTATCTTTTTTCTAACGATAAAAAGCAAGCAGCGGGGAGAGAGAGAAAGGGGTGGAAATCTCGATTCAATGCTGACGGTGCCATGTAAAATCTGAGCCAGAAATGCTCAGGTCTCTCTATGGAGAACAGGCTAAAAGGCAGATCTGCAGGAATAATTTGGGGGTTTGAGCACTGAAAGAAACTTATTGTAACAAAGCCAGTCTGTGACCCAGCCCATCAAAGCATCCGAGTGTGAAAGGCCCGAAGTCCCTGTCCTTAAGAAAGACACAAGACTCAGCTTCCCCTACTGAGATAGGATTTTTAAGCCAAAAATTGAGGTGTGGCTGCTACCAAGGAGCCTGGAAGGACTGCAAACCAGCACCTTGGAAGGCGCAGAATCAGGAAAGAAACTGTAGCCTCCCGCCTCCTTGGTGGTTCCACCCATTCAGCACGGAGTCTCCACAGTGCCACCAGCCACCAACCAAGCATCCAGAACACTGCAGTCATACTGCAGCAACGACACGTGTCGTCTTGATACCCACTGACTAAGGTTTAGGTACCCTGCTTGCAAACGTTTTCATCACTCTTGGCTTTCCTCTGCCTGAGGAAAGAACATGGTCGGTAACCTTATGTAAGCTTGGCAATCAATTGATTTTGCCAAAAAGGAGGATAAGGGAAACCCAGGCATCTAGCTACACTATTGAAAAGTGTCTTGGCTCAACTATGAAAAAGAAAGCGGGGGGAGGTGGGGAGGAAGGGGGAGGGGTGGGAGATGGGGAGGGAGAACAAGAAGAGTGACAAGTACTGGTAGCAGCACCAGCAGTGGCAGCATCGCTTAAGGCGACAATAATAAAATTCTAGGTTTGCAAATATTTTCGTGAGCTAAGTGCCCATGAGAAGCAAACTACTGTTGCTCTCCTGTTTGTTCTGGATCTCCTGGTGGGGATCACTGCTGTAGCACCACCGGCAGCAAATGCATGGGGCTCCTGAGTGAGTCCTGCTGCTCAAGAGTTATAATGACGCTCAGGAGTTGATTTCATTCTACTCATTATCCACTAAACCCCTAGTAGATTTCACTGCAGTCAAGCAAAGCAACGCTCTCATGGTAGCAACCACTGATGGGCTTATTTAAGGCCGCCTGAAAAATCTCCTTCCTTACCAGTAACTCCTGCCCTGGCCTAGCCTTGTGCCTGACTGTGTGCTCTGCACTGGGGCCTACAGAGCTCCAAGGGCTCCTTGAGGCTCCTACGGAGTCACTGGGGATGGTGGGAAGGGACAAATGTGTACTTGCTGAAGCCAGAAAACCCCTTCCTTGCCTTGTTTTCCATCTGGATTCCAGGTCAGAATCTCCTTTGAATAGGGATCTTGCCTGGAAGAGTTTGAGAACCTGTGGCTTAAGACTGTCCTCTCTCAGCTTCCTAGGGTAACGTGTATCTACACCGATATCATTCATGTGAAATAATTCAAGTGCAATGTTCTACAGATTATAATATATGAAGAAAAGTGCTTTATGTTATAAAACTAATTTTATTTAAACAATGTTAAATTTTAAAAGGCCCTCATAAGGCATGCTTCTATGCCTTCTGAGGCAGAATATATAAAACCATAATCTGAATTTTTGTTTATAATCACTACAACATGATGTATTTTACTACAAAGAACAGTCATTTTTCTGCTTTCTGTCTTTCTATCAGGCTAGATAGCCTTTCAATGTTATTGTGTCTGACTTTAGTCGCCCTCAGTTTCTTAAATGACAGCTTCTAAACAGCTTCTAATCTGATAAATCAGATAATTAAGGTCTATAATCACATGCAAAATTAAGTGAATAAATTCTGAATGAAGGCCTCAGGTCTTTTTCCATAGCAGAAAAATACATGGATTTTAGTTTCTCAACTGATGAAAACTGCTCCAATGAATCAGAAGTCTCAACTGCTGACTCCTTGGTTTATGACTATGCTTTAATTAGTTAAAGTTATTTGAAGTAGCTGTATAATAAGCTTCTGGGCAGAAACTGTTCAATTAATGCTTGGTTATGTTCCAATTTTTATTTGCAAGATTTAAACTAAATATAAAGATAAAACACAGGAATCTAGACATTCTCAATACTGTAACTACTCACTTTTTCTTTAAAAACTCTTAAGTCAATACTTCCTTCACTATGAAAAATGATAAAGCAAGAAAAGTCATTAAAATTAAGTCAGCAGGTTAGTTGTTACTCTTCATATCGGGACATAGCTGTTAAAGAACCTAGCACAAAGATACAATTTTAAAAATAAATATGGCCTGGGACCCAAACATGCTTAAAAATTAACATTATAAAAGTTTAATAATTCACTCTCATCAGTGAATTTAAAGGCCAATTAGGCTTACTGCTTCAAATATCAAGTAACCTCAGTGTCCTTACTAAGGGTTTCCTGATTTTGTCAAAGGAAATCCATTAATTTGTAAGTGTGTGTGTGTGTGTGTGTCACATCTGTAAAAACTAGTGGAGGGGGCACATCTGTGAAAACTAAGACAACATAGGCTATAACATAAATTATATCCCATTATACTCTGATCATAATTTACTTATATAATAATGACACAATGAATGATATGTTATGCTTTAGGATGGTGGGCGTAACCTAACCAGCAGACTAACAGTGATTGTAAGAGAACACACTCAAAGTTCTGACTTGGCCCTATATGTTTCCCATGCTGTGGGCACTGCTGGCATTCCAAGCAGTGACAGTTCCTCACCAAACTTCAGCTCATATCAAGTATGGAAGTAAAACTGTTACAGCTTTAGACCATTGGCTCTGGGGATGGAAGCTGGAGCGGGGACAAAAAGACCAGAAGCAAGCAGTGGTAGAAAGTATATAATTGTCCCTGAGAAACAGTTTAATATCTAATCCTATCCCACCTACCCACTTCCTTTGGTCATAAGTCCCTGATCCATATGTACCACCAAGCAAGCTATACGTTCTTCCTTTGAACAAGAGATGTGATTTCTGCTAAGTAACAATGAATATCTGGTAGTAGTTAACAACGTTTGATTCTAGAAGAGAGGGAGGGAAGGAAAGGCTAGGAGAAAGAAAGGGAAACCTAGTTTCACAGGTTTATGATTTCTGACAGGTTAAGGCCTCCTTGCTGCCCAAGGAAACTTAAATTGAATGCCACCCCTCATAGTCTGAAGTTTGACCCCAAGAAGCATGTACAACGAGGCTGGCTGAGCCCCTTCCCAATAAGCACACACCAAATCTCATTTTTCCCTGAAGATGGTCAAGTAATCCTGCCTCTGACCCCACCTCTCCCACTGTATTCTTAAGGACACCACCCTCCCCCCAACAGACACACACACACACACACACACACACACACACACACACACACAGGTTTAATCACCAGAGATCAGAAGCGGAGAAGTAGGAGGAAATATTTAGTCTCCAGAGCTGACATGGCAACCCTTTCTTGGCCTTCTGTCTCAGGAGACCTCAGGGCCAGAGCCTGCTGCTGGCCACACAGAAGTATTGGCCTGGCAGCATCTCACTGCAGACAGAGTTCCCAGACATGGGCTCACAGACCCAGTGCAAGGAAGCACTGCTCCCATCAGCCCCGCCCTTATCATAAGGCCACAGTGACAAAAGGATGCATGGCCAGGGAAGGGGCTCCAGGCAGGAACCCAACCATCCTGGGAGTGGGGAAGGGGGCACAGAAGGCACTAGGGGAAGGACAGGATGGAGCGCCGAGTGGTGAAAAGTCAGGAAAAGAGGGCTGGATGAGGCTGGTGGGATGAGCTTCCTAACTCAGGCTCCCTGCAGCTGTCTTCTTCCCAGTAATTCTCAGCCTCCTCACCTTTCCCACGTCAGAAGAATCATGGTGAGAAATAGAAACTGAGCGCTGGGAGTCAGGCAAAGGAGAGACAGCAAGTGGGGCAAGAAGAATGTTATCTTCCCTTCTGGACACAAAGCTCAGTCTACAGGGGTGCTGGGATGGAAGCGGGAGATGGGGCAACAGGGCCCAGGCAAGGCTATCCTTTTCTTCCTCTCCAAGGGTGGGGTGAAAGGACTGCTGGGTAAAGTGCAGGGAAGGAAGCTTCCTAAGCCTTCAGAGTGTCAGGAATTCAGCGTCCTTTCAGTGGGGATTGTCCCTACGGGCAACACGAACAAGAGCATTGCTGCTGTATAATCCCAGGTAAATGAAAACAAGAGTTCTTTGATTTATTTAAAAACCTAATTAGAAGAAATGACAAGCATGCTCGGCAAGTTCTACTCCTCTGGGGTGTCCAGGATGCAATCTGTAAACTGGTATTAGGGAAAAAGAAGACATTATCTGGAAGTTCCATTCCTGTGGTTTCAGGGCCAAAGCACAGGTTCCATCGCCACTCACGCCGGCGCCTCTTTTCCTCAAACAGAATACAGGCCGTTTTGGACAAACCAAGAGGGTGGCTGGCTGACGTGCCAGCGCGCCCCTACCGTGGCTCCCTGCTGCATAAGTAAGTCTCTCCAAGACGGCAGGATTTCAAGAGCCCAGACCAGGGAACAGAGATGCCTCACGCCAGGAGGAGTCTGTGCCTGGGGGCGGGGTGGAGGGGGGAATCTCAGAGCTGTCCTCAGAGGGTCTCCTGCAGGGAGCCCTCACTCTGTGTGAAACCCTCAGCCTGGGTACTGCTGCCAGAGTCAAGGCCTTCATCTGTCAGGGTCCCAGGTGTCTGTGCCACGTGTCCTCTGGACAGGGCTCAGTGAGGGCCGGATCCCTCTGAGACAGCCCCACTGCGTCCCCACCCTAGATACTAAATGATGCCAGAAGTACCTCAGAATATACGAAAGAGAAGGGAGCAGGGAGCAACAGGAGGTGGAGGGGTTGGGAAGGGGGTCATGTAAACAAGTAACGAAAATACTCAGCAACACGCAAATACACATGGATGCGCCTAAATCTGCACACGCCAGCTCTCGGGAATCAGGATGGTCTGAGATGTCCCACGTATGAACTTTGCATGTAGCTGGAACAATGTCAGCATTCTGAGTGCTGTGCAGGAAATAAAGAGAAAGAAGCTTCTGTCCTTCCTGGGAGAAGCTGGCACGCCACTTGAGGCGACACGGAGGACTTGAAAGAAAAGGTCACTAACAAGAGAAGACCGTGCACGGCTAAATGCTGAATGAACAGCTCAGACAGTAAAAGCTGTAATCTAGAGCAGGGTAAAGCCCCACAGGCTGACTCAGTAAAAAGGACGTAACACCAAAAAGAGCAAAGTCTTGAATTGGGCCTTAAAAAGATGTAATATTTGAAAGTTGAAGACACTCCAGCAGGGAGAGGATTCAAAGTCTCTTTACATAGTAGGCACTGATGCCTCCTAAAAGGAACGGAGCTGGCTTTTGCGTGTCCGATGGGGCACTGAGCCAGGGGCTCACAGGCGTCCATCTGCATGAGTCACTGGGCACCATGTTTAATGGTGGAGTGTGGAGGCTTCTCTGTGTGCCTGGTCGGGGGGTCAGGTGGAGGAGGGTGGGGAGTGGGAACACTGGCTGTGGGTCACGAGGGTCTCAAAGAGAAACGGCAAAGCAGAACTTTTCCTGAGAGGACCTGGGTTACAAAGTATAGAGTTACAAGAAGATGGAGATTCCTCTGTATTTTCATTCTGCCCTAATCCAACACTAGGAACACTGCCTGACACATATTAGGAGCTCAAGAGGGAGGGAGGGAGGGGGGAGGAGGGAGAGAGGGAGGGAGGGAGGGAGGGGGGAGGAGGGAGAGAGGGAGGGGGAGGAGGGAGAGAGGCAGAGAGGGAGGAGAGAGAGAGGGAGGAGGGAGGGAGGGGGAGGAGGGAGGAGGGAGAGAGGGAGGGAGGGAGGAGGGAGGGAGGGAGGAGGGAGAGAGGGAGGAGGGAGGAGGGAGGGAGGGAGGGAGGAGGGAGGAGGGAGGGAAGGAGGGAGGAGAGGTGAAAGGGCTTGCAGACTAGGGCTTTCTCCTCAGTGTAAGCCCCCAGCCCAACCCCAGTCTGGAGAACTGGTGGCTTTGGAATTGAGACAAAACCCCCCTAGGACCCAGGCATTTTCAGGATAGGCAATCCCAAAAGAAGAGAGAAAGAGGCATTTTATAGGTGTTTGAGGGACAGAAGACCTTCATAAATACTAGAGGGAAAACGGAGTAGAGGCTTCATGGTGAGTACAGCTGAACAATTTTTGTGACCACAAATGTGATGTCTTTGGGGGAATTCCAGAGATATCGGACGGGAAGGCTATCTTGCAAAAGGCTGAGGTCTTACATAAATGGGTGGAGTTAAGAACAGGAAGCCTGCATTACTGATGCTCATGTGATCCCACCTATGTCTGTAGGCTAGTAAGACTCTGGAATATCTACTTGGGTAGCAAGTTGTGGGGCTGCAAAGGATTAGAGCCAGCACGCAGGCCAGCCTTCCCAAACAGAAGTCCCGGCTGGGCGATGCCGGTCAGGCTAGAAAGGTGGATTGGGAAAAGATTGCTAAAGCCCTTAAATCTAGAGTGAGAAATACAAATTTGAACCTAATAGGCAATGGGGCACTAATAATTTTTGAGACTCATGTGGCCAAAAATAATAATTCAATCTGGTGGCAGGATGCAGCACTATCTGAAAGCAGGAGGAGGAAGACAAAAGGAAATGAGATGATTGATATATTAATTCAGTCAACCAATAAATACTGAGCACCTACTAAGTGCCTACACTGTCCCAGGCACTGGGGATACAGTAGTGAATAAAACATTGAAAAAAATTTGTTTTTATCTCATGGAGCTTCCATTCTCCTGAGAGAGACAGACAATAAACAAGTTAGGTAAGTGCGATACATAATACGCTGATAGAAATACGTGCTAAAGAGAACAATTAAAGCAAGAACAGGGGCTAGGGGGTATCAGGGGCAGCGGAGAGTTGAAGTTGGGACAGGTTGGCCAGGAAAGCTCTCACTGAGGAGATACATTTTGAGAAACACCAGGAGGGGGACTTCCCTGGCGGTCCAGTGGTTAAGACTCCACGCTTCCAGCGCAGGGTGTGTGGGTTCGTTCCCTGGTTGGGGAACTAAGATCCCGCATGCTGCATGGCATGGCCAGGAAAAAATATAAATAAATAATTTTTTTAAAAAACGGAGCTACAAAGCAATACTTTAAAAAGAAGAAGAAGAAGAAGAAACACCACGAGGAAGTGAGGGAGTTGGCCATGTAGTTATCTGGGGGGAAAGCACTTCGGGCAAAGGGAACAGCAAGTGCACAGCCCAGAGGCATGAGGACTGCGGGATGTTTGCAGAGTGACCAGGAGCCAGGGTCCCTGGAGTGGAGTGATCTAGGCGGAGATGAGGCCAGACCACGATGGCAGGCCAGGTCACACAGGGATTAAGTAATGAACAACAAGAACCTACTGTAGAGCACAGGGAACAATATTCAATATCTCATAATAACCTGTAATGGAAAAGACTGAAAAAGAATATATCGATATATATAACTGAATCACTTTGCTGTGCACCTGAAACTAACACAACATTGTAAACCAACTATACTTCAATTAAAAAAAAAGATTTTAAGTCATGAGAGTTCACAGTGGAAATTCACATATCAGGCAATGAGCGCCTGAACTGGAGTGATGAGAATGGAACAGAAAGCAAGGCAGAGAAGCAAGAGCGATGAACTGACGGAGCACGGCCCTCTTTCCATCGTACGCAGGTCTCCAGAAAGGTGAACACAGATTTCTCACACCTGGGCCTCATGTCTTTCAGGAGAATAACTGATATAGCCAAGAACGGCTTCACTCCTACTCCGCGGTCAGCTTGCTGATTGTGTGCACACCAGCTGGCTACACCTACCGCACTCTCGTGCTGTGTTATGGTCGGCATTGCCTCCGAAGTACTGCAATAAAACTCACTTAACCTGCTCTTCAAACAGCTTTGACTGCTCTGTTCTAAGGAACACATTATCTGAAGCACTCTGCATATGAAGTGTTTATGCTTCCAGAGACACCTCCCCTGAGGAACCACAGATGTGCCCATGTATCTGGGGTAGGCAGGGTCCACCCGAGCTAAGGCACAGAAGGGTCTACTCCACAACTTCCCTAGAGACACAGAGAGAAGGAGAAAAGTGCCACTGTTCATCATTGTTTGGACACGGATAAAAGCTTTCTATGTCCCCAACAGCCAGTACATTTTATATTTTTCATCTGAAGAGAACAAAAAGAAATCTTAGAGCAGAAAGCTGTGGGAAGGGAAAGGACTTTGTGAGCTGAATATGAGAACCAGAACAACCCATGGGAACCTTGCCTCATCCTGAAAAGCAGCCCATCAGGGCTCACAGGAGAAACAATTCAGGAAGAACCAAATGAGTAGCTATCGTGTTAATTCAAAGCTAAAGTTGATGGCTGGTTATAAAGAATGACACCTCACTGTGTTTTGACCACAGGATTAGGATTGGAAGCAGTGGTGGTCAGAATGGCACAGGTTCATTTTAAGAGGGGAAAAAAGGTGCATGCCTGTATCTCAGTAGTTTACCCTTACACTGAAATTCGTACCAAATCATTCTCTTTAAGAGTGATTCAAAAGTGGCTTATATCAGTGACTTTAGTACATTTTTTAAATGAGAAGAAAGCGATAGGTACAAGGCTTCTCTAATGGGCTTCAATAGAAAACTACCACAGGACTCTTAGGAGATGTCTACCTCTTGGAACTTGATTGGGTAACAGGCGTACACAGCTACTATCTTTTGTACATCTACATAAAATTCAGGTACAGTTATTGAGACATAAACCAAATATACATTGCAGCTGTTACTTATGAAAAGGATGATGAATGGCCTGCTAAATCTGTATTGGCTGGTACAAGTTTAATGGAAAGATACTAACACACGGCTGCCTCCAGAGCCAGGATGTGAGAAGCTGCGAGTGCCCCTCATTGACTGGTCCAAGATTGCCGCCCTGGTTAGGCATTCCTTCTGCCCGCTCCTGCATGGCCATGATGCATTAATAAAGGGTTTCAGACTAATGAACCTCAAGAACTCTTCAGAAATCCATAATTCTATTTCCCACTGCTGGTTCTCATTTTACCCAAGCACATGCCATATGTCCATGACTACTATTACTGACTGTCTCTGTACTTTGTTACGCTCATCTCTTGTTTCACTGTGTATTTTCTTCTGCCTGCTTGTCTTTTCCTCATTTATTTTTTCCCATTTGTTTCCTCTGTGCTTCTCAGCTTTGGTGTCAGCGGGTCTGACCATGGTCAGACAACAGCTTTAACTTTATCATGTGCTATCTTCCTGCTTTGGTTCTTTTCAGCTGCTTTTATGGCTGCTCCCTGTTCAATGTTTATGGTTTCTTCAAAGTTATCTCAGATCAAAGCTTCCATGTATCTTATTGTAGGTTAACTGTTTCCATATGTACAAAAATGTACATAAATATGATTACAAGTATACAGGCACTAATAAATAGATATTCACACAATTAGAGCTCTACACACACGAACACATGTGTATTCCCAATTTTCCAGCAGATAGGTATGAGTGAGGGTGGGCTGGTTGTATCACAGAAGTCATAATAGAGACAACAGGAAATGATGTCTCAACATTGTCTGAATTGTCTAGTTCCAAGGTAGCATATCAAGGGCATAGCAGAGATCTGAAGCTGAATGTAAACTAGAAAACACCAACCAAAGTTTGCCTTTTAATACTTGCTAGTGTGATAGCACCGTATATGCCATCTTACTTGCAGCATGAATCCTAATATGTTCTCATTATGAGTTTACTTTGTGGAAACAGATAAAGTTGGTTTTTTAAAGTTCACAGCTTAAGATCTCTAAGCAATGATTTAGAGACATTTGCTTTAATCTGGAAAATTGTGTCTACTTAAGAAGCCATATCAAACCATGGTAAATTACCTATCCTTTCACTGCCATCTCAAACATCCCAAGCTGCTGATGACACAATTAAGTCAAAGTCTTTCAGCCAATCTGGCCCAAGAAGACCACCATTTCAATCATAGTTCACCCAACACTGTATATCCAATTGGCCATGTGGTTTTCACTCACATACATACAACTACTGGTACCATTTTTCAATGAGGACATCATTACCACAGACAGAATATTTACCAGGAGGCTAGCAGTATAATATATACATTATGTGCACTAGAGATACAGCTCACTTCAACCATGCCAACTGGGTACCATTCACCTGCTTTATAGATAAGGAGCTGAGACCCTATGAGATTGACCAACTTGCCCAAGACAGACTGGCCAGGAGTAGAACCTAGGTCCTTCTGACTCAAAGCCATCTCCTTCTATTACATCTTACTACTTTCCTCTCACTTCACTAGTGACAGATTTGGGGAGCAGGACTGATAAAGCTAGGTAACCATGATGTTCGACATGGCTGCTTTAGACGATCTAGTCTCATGGCAGCCCCAAGGGGATGGACTTACGACAACCCTACCATGACCACCTGTGCCAAGAATGGCCAACAGCAGTCTCTCTCCTCCATGAGAATCAAATAAGAAGGGCATGACACAGGCTAAACAGGACTTATAACCCCGCAATAGCCTGTAGTAGTGAATGTGGAATCTCCCTGTGAAGAGCCTTAAAAATAAGGCAGAAATTCAAACGCCCTGGATTCTAAGTGTAATGATACTTAAATGGCAGGGTTGATCTGGTGACAGGTGTCTGTGTGCGTGTCTTTCAAGAATCACATCATTGAACTCATTCATTCGTTCTGTGGAAAAGGGCAGGATAACTCCTCAGGGCAGTCACTGTTCTCAGGGCTGAGGATCCAGGAGGGCACGAGACAGGCAGCGTCCCGAGCTAAACGGAGCTTATGTTCTGATAGGGATACAGACAGACAAGTGAGGAAGTGATTTTTTTTTAAAGGTTAGAAAGTGATGTGCACTAGAAAAGACTGAGAGAATGGAGAAGGGGCACAGCTGGGCTGGCTGTTTCACCCTCTCTTTTACTCGGCGAGAGAGAGGGGCATGATTACAAGGTCCTCCAAAGTTAACACCCTGGCACTGCCTGTTGGGTTCCAGTTTCTGACCATCCTCTGGAACCACTTTTACTCAAGGAGGAATGACCCGAGTAACCAATTTTTATTGAGTGCTTGCACCTGGCCATGTGGTTCACTGCTATACGTGCTTTATCTCATTGAAGTTTCCAACAACCATAAGCAGCAGGTATTATCGACATTTTACAGATATGAAACTGAGGCTTAAAGAGGTTAAAACAATGATGCATGTCACACAACTAGAAAATCCCAGAGCCTGGATTCAAAGCCGGGTCACTTGATTCCAGAGCCCACACACCACCTCGAATGAAGACATCAAAGCAGGCTTTGCCATTTCCTTCTGTCTTTAAAACATTACCTTCTGCCATCTGTATCTGCCTGGCATATGAGGTAAGAAAAACAACAAGAAAAATCTCCTAAAAAACAGACAATATCAACCTTGGGGTCAATAATAGTTCTGGGTAACTGCTAAAGTAAACGATGCTTCAGCCGAGATTGGGGCCTCTGAGCAATAACAATGTTGGTTAGAATCTGTTGTTCTGGGTGCCCAGCACTGGGAGACACTGGAAGAAGGGAAAGCCCTTCTATACACCTGGGCATTGCCTAGGCGATATGTAAACCCTACACTGAATCCCATGCAAACTATCTCTATTAAGTGACAGAACCGTACCCATATTAAATAAGAAGAGACCCGCTCCACACAAGCACACACCCACATACAAACACACAAATGCAGCCTCAATCTAAAAGTATCGTTGCAGAAGAGATGACAACCATTCTCAGAGGCTCAAGCTCTAAAAATAAAATAAGACAGACAGACAGACAGACGGCTTAATGAAAGTTTAAAACAAAGGCAAAAGAACTGCATAAAGAGAGAGAAAAGTGAAGAAGCCCCACCACAGTGATTGAGTCTCTCTGACTTGTGTTTCCTTTAAGTGGGAGTAAACTGCCCCAATGACCACCCCAAAGGGTCGTTGTTACTGACCAACACTGACAAGAGGAAAACTGCATTGCGTGGATATTTCTCAAATAGTTTCCCACTGAATACTGAGATCTCACGAGATGACAACAGGTGTTCTGTGGGGAAAATAATGGGTTTTAACAATCATCCCTTCCCCCAAGCAAACAGAGAGCAAATCCTGTATCCCTACTGCCTTTCTTGGAGCTTCGGAATACATGTTTGATTATCAAAGGTGTTCAGTGTTTTCTAAACTTATTCCATCACAAGCCATTTTTTTTTTCACTTTTTTTTTTATTAGTTTCTGCTTTATAACAAAGTGAATCAGTCATACATATACATCTGTTCCCACATCCCCTCCCTCATGCATCTCCCTCCCTCCCACCCTCCCCATCCCACCCCTCCAGGCGGTCACAAAGCACCGAGCTGATCTCCCTGTGCTCTGCGGCTGCTTCCCACTATCTATCTACCTTACGTTTGGTAGTGTATATATGTCCATGCCTCTCTTTCCCTTTGTCACAGCTTACCCTTCCCCTTCCCCATATCCTCAAGTCCATTCTCAAGTAGGTCTGTGTCTTTATTCCCGTTTTACCCCTAGGTTCTTCATGACATTTTTTTTTTTAAATTCCATATATATGTGTTAGCATACGGTATTTGTCTTTCTCTTTCTGACTTACTTCACTCTGTATGACAGACTCTAGGTCTATCCACCTCATTACAAATAGCTCAGTTTCGTTTCTTTTTATGGCTGAGTAATATTCCATTGTATATATGTGCCACATCTTCTTTATCCATTCATCCGATGATGGACACTTAGGTTGTTTCCAGCTCCGGGCTATTGTGAATAGAGCTGCAATGAACATTTTGGTACATGTCTCTTTTTGAATTATGGTTTTCTCAGGGTATATGCCTAGTAGTGGGATTGCTGGGTCATATGGTAGTTCTATTTTTAGTTTTTTAAGGAACCTCCATACTGTTCTCCATAGTGGCTGTACCAATTCACATTCCCACCAGCAGTGCAAGAGTGTTCCCTTTTCTCCACACCCTCTCCAGCATTTATTGTTTCTAGATTTCTTGATGATGGCCATTCTGACTGGTCATCACAAGCCATTTTTAAGGAAGAATATTCCATATTGCTTTTACAGGACTTCAGTGCTCTCTAGAACACGATTTTATTTTTCTGAAAGCAGACTGTGCAAATAGACAATGGTACTGCTGATGCCGGGTCACCTAGGAGAGTGGCAGAGCCCTGCAGTCCCCTGGGCTCCGTATCTTATCACTCTCTCTAGTGCACGAACTGGGCAGGGTCAGTATTACAAGCTCCTCAAGCACACGGATAACGCTCTAAGCCAAATAATTACAATGATAACGTTAGCTGTCATAATAACAATGGCTACCTGAGGGCCTGCCCCATGCTAAACCCAGTCCTGTGTGTGCACTTGGACGATCTCATGGACATTCCCGACCATCTGGCCAGACACATATGGGCAACACCCCTTGCACACACAGAAACACCCCACCCCCTTCCTCCACTCACATCCACCGGCTCGGGGGTCAGGAGCAGAGAGTCTGTCTGAGCAGATGCTTTTTCAAAGCTATTTTTGTTGATGGCTCTGCTCTCCCCGAGTCATCTGGATTCATGAGCTCCTCAATATCTTGGTGGTGGGAGGCACCTCGGGTAGAGAGCGGCCTTAGAAGCGCCGCGGAGATGGCATCTTCACGGCTGGCACCCAAACAGCTTGGAAGGCTGGCTTAGGCTTCTGGGCTTTGCTGCCACACTCACAGCTCCCTCTGTGAGCCCGGCCGCCATCTGGAGCTGCGGAGCGTCAGTCTGCCGTGCTGGAAGACCAGGGGCAGCAAGCGGGAGTGTGTGTGTGTGTGGGGGCCCCAGCGCAGTCTGAGGCTTGCGTCCAGTGTTGGTGCTCTGGGGTGTCTACCCACCAGATCCGAACGCACAGACGGTCAGAGGTCCCCAGCCACCTGTGCTGGGGACCGACTCTCTCATCTCGCTCACAGTGCACAGATGCCCACAAATCAGCAACTGCATGGGCCACTGTCCAGTGCTTGCATCTTCTAGAGATGAAATAGACAGGGCTGTCACCAGGTTCGCCATCTTTCTTCTTTTTTAAAACAACAGAAAGCTGAAAGTTTCCTTCAAATAGGGCAGAGAGCTACTGCCCTTGTACTCTTCTTACAAGTTTCTTCCAAAACCCAGGGACGTAGCCAGCATCCTTTCGAGCAGATGCCGTGATGCCCGATTACAAGGATGAGGCTTCTGACCCAACAGTAAGAAGACACAGCCTGTGAGATGTTTTCCAGAATGAGTTACTTTGATTTGTCACGCTCAGCTGGTCCCACCCATGACCTAGGGAGACTATGCACATTACACACAGCAGAGAAATGACAGGAAAAGTGTAAGAGTCTCAGTGTCGGGGCATCCCAAACAGAAGGGCTTGTTGAAACCAAAGTCCAACCAAACTACTAATTAGCTCATTCAACTTAATGACATTGAAATATAAGCAGGGATAGGAGAGAAGGAGGGAGGATATTAACATGTGTCAACTACTTTAATCCTCCTGCCCATCCTGAAGAGCAGATATAATCATCACCATTTTACAGAGCAACCTGAGACTCAGGGCAGCAGGGCAGAGCTAGGATTTCTATCCAGACCTATTTGCCACTGGGTCTGAGTAGCCCCTCACTCTCCACTCCCCCCCTCCCCATCTCACCTGACCGCCCTAATGCAATTCATTCATTGACTTAGTAAAACTATATTTGTTAAGCGCTGAGCAGTATTGGAAGACACCTTAGAATTAAGGTCAGGTGTTACAGGTGGGTTTGGCCATTTTTGCCAAACATGACCCACAAGGACAAGAGTAAAGTAAAACACACAAACAAAACGATAACAAAAGCAAAACAGTATCCATTAGCCTACCCACAAAAAGAAGGTGACTGAAGTACATTTAAAAATAGAGAAGATATAACTGGTAACAGCATTCTGCAGTCTGACAGCTCCTGTTTTCTCTTACCCAACCTATGCGGTCTCCCTCACCTTTCTACCTACTCTATTCCTGTAGTTCTCAGCTTCTGGCACCTACCTGTCTGTCTGCTCACGTATCCAGAAAGCCATATACCTCTCAACTGAAATCCTCAATCAAGCCTGATTTAAATGTACCTGTGTGAGTGCATCTGAGAGCCGTGTGCAGGCATCTGCGTGGCCAGGTAAGGTAACTCACCTTAACAGAATATCTTCTGTCTTTGTTTCCTAGGGCTGCCCTAACCAAGTACCACAGCCTGGGCAGTGTAAAGCAACAGAAATGTGAATTCTCTCATAGCCCTGGAGGCTAGAAGCCTGTCGTCATGGTGTGCATAGGGTTGGCACACCTCTGAGGGCGAATCTGTCCACGCCTCCCTCTTAGCTTCTGGTAATAGCCTGCGATCCTTGGCTTGCAGCTGTATCACTCCAATCTCTGCCTCTGTCATTACATGGCCTTCTTCCCTGTCTACCGTTGTGTGTCCTCTCCTCTTCTTATAAGGACGCTTGTCAAAGTGCATGAGGTCCCACCTACTGCAGTATGACCTCATCTTAACTCATGACATCTGCAACAACCCAATTTTCAAATAAGGTCACATTCTGGGATCATGGGGGTTAGGACCTCAGCAGATTTTGGGGGTACACGATTTATGGCATAACAGCCACTGTACACCAGATGCAGGGACCAGGCCACTTCATTTGGTTCTGACGCTCTCTCTGTGAAGTAGATCAGTGGCTCCCTACCCACTATGTGTGACAGCATGTATGTCTTCTGTAGAGTTTGCTTGTTTTTAACATATTCATGCTTGGTCCCACTCCCCAGGGATTCTGATGTGGTCGATCCAGGCTGGGAACCAACCATTTAAAAAAATAAAGTTGAAATAAAGCTTCAGAAGTCACTACAATGCTCATCCAGGAATAAGAATCACTGAGGTCTAAAGATGTTAAAATTAAAAAAAAATTTTTTAATAAAAATGAAAATAATTAAAAAAGAATCACTGAGGTCAATCTTAATAACAATACAGTAAATCAGGAAATGGGGGCAAAAAGAGGCGAAATGATACGCCCAAAATTCAGTGAGTAACTAGATGGAACAACAGGTTTTCAAGTTCTGTCTCACTCAGAGTCCCCTTCCTTCCCACCACCCATGTGGCCTTTCTGTGTCTACGTGTCTCTGGGCAGGTGTGACCACGGTTGTTTGTACCTCTACATAGTGACGTAGGCAGTGTCTTTTAAGTGTAAAAATTGGTGTGCACAGGTATGTGCTCTATGGATTCTCAGGGGAGGCATGAGTTTCTTTGGGAACAAATACGTATTTCGCTAACATCTTTGTATATCCCATCAGCCACCAGAACGATTTCTACAGAGTGCACCCACTGTGATGTTGTCAGACGAGTGATGTTGGAGGAGGAGTGACTCCATCACTGAAGAGGTGCCTTTCACTCCTTGCTCTATTTCAGCAAAGCAAACGTCACGGGTGGAAGTTAAGAGAAGGGAGAAGGGAGAAATCAGTGTGGGTTGAGTAGACAGAGGCGGCTTTGTGGAAATGGGGCTTGAACGCAGTATTGAAAGATGAGTTAGATTTACGTAAGTAGAGTGGGGAAAGGAAACCTTTACAGACAGGGAGGGGAATATGGGCGAACTCAGAGGCAGGAATAAGCTTTGTACGAGGGAGAAGACAATCATGAGACAGGCATGAGCAGTGTGTACGTGCTATGAGCCATGACGTTGTCAATTACAATTAACTGTCACCTGTCACTCTCAACTCGGTCTGAAGTTTCTGGTACTGGGTACCCAGCCCGTAAACAGTTGTAGAATAAATGAATGAAGAAACGTCCATCAAAATAAATATCACGGGGCTTCCCTGGTGGCGCAGTGGTTGAGAGTCCGCCTGCCGATGCAGGGGACACGGGTTCGTGCCCCGGTCCGGGAAGATCCCACGTGCCGTGGAGCGGCTGGGCCTGCGCGTCCGGAGCCTGTGCTCCGCAACGGGAGAGGCCACTACAGTGAGAGGCCTGCGTCCCGCAAAAAAAAATAAAACAAACAAACAAACAAATAAATAAATAAATATCACGAAACAAAAGTGTTCCTAGCTGGAATTTTATCTGTTTCCCCCCCATAATCATGATGGAAAACAGTGATCTTTCTACTCCAATTTCATTACTTTTGCATCCCTTTCTTCTCTCCAGACCAGAAAAAGAAACAGTTACTAACTTGGGGACTGCCACTGGTTTGGGAACAACTTTAATCCCATTAAATATCTATTCACAGACATTCTGCAGTGTTAAATGTTTCCACTGGAGAATATTCAAGAGGAAGACCTGTAAAGGTCATCTGGTTCAGCCCTGAGACTTTGGAGCAAGCTCTCCTACAACAGTCTTCATGTTCTATGTCGTCACTGCCGTCCTTGCAACGCCTTCCAATATCAGCCCCCAAATGTCCATCCATGTCTGCCAGCAGGAGGTCCTGAATTTGCAGGCTGGCTTTGGTTTTAAATAGACTATTGCACTGTCCCCATACGTTGTGATGGTTTCACAGAAGCCATTTTCACCCTCAAATCTGTCCTGGTTTAGACAATATGGTCATGCTTTATAAGCACACAGACATTTATAACATGCGCCCTGAGTTTCAGTTGAGAAAACAGACACACACACACCCCCATCCGTCCTTATGTCCATTCTTACCTAACGCATGCCCTTTGGTGTGCTCATGCCTGTCTCGTGATTGTCTTCTCCCTCGTAAAAAGCTTATTACTGCCTCTGAGTTTGCCCATGTTCCTCTCCCTGCCTGTAAAGGTTTCCTTTCCCCACTTTACTTACGTAAATCTAACCCATCTTTCAATACTGCGTTCAAGCCCCATTTCCACAAAGCCGCCTCTGTCTACTCAACCCACACTGATTTCTCCCTTCTCGCTTCTCTTAACTTCCACCCGTGACATTTGCTTTGCTAAAATAGAGGAAGGAGTGAAAGGCACCTCTTCAGTGATGGAGTCACTCCTCCTCCAAGCACTCTGCCTGCATCTTGTTTAGAAGCCAGCAGGTAGCACCCGGTTATGGTAATCTGGTCCCAAACCCAACAGGTTGGCTTTCTTCAAAGGTGATTCTTTAAAGAAATGAGAATATATCATCTATTTACATAAGCTTTTTTTTTTTCTTATGAAACTGTGTTCAATACTAAGAAAGCTGCAAATAAAACATTTAAACTGGAGGCTGTCTTGGCGATCTCCTTGCCTAACCTCTTACCCAAAGCAGAGGTGCACCCCCCTTTGGCATCCTTGAAAGATGGCCACCCAACTTATTCATAAACACTTCCTTTGAGCCCATCTCTCCAGGCACCTTGTTCCCCTGTTGGGTGTCCGAGCTCTGATCGTTAAAGTTCTTCCTTAGAATACAGTATTTGTCAAAGTTAAGTTTGTGGACCATCTGTACCATGATTATTTGAGGCAATTGTTAAAAATCACAGGTTCCCAAATCTAACTCCAGACCTACTGAATCAGCATTTGGAGCAAGGATTTAAAAAGTAATCTACATTGTTAACAGGTTTTCCAGGTGACATCTATTAGACCAAAGTGTAAGATCGACTGTTAGAGTCAGTGGATTCTCTATCTAGAACTTAGTTCTACCTTCCTAACAGGGGAGAGCAAGACACCTCCCTTTTCTTTCCAATGTTCATTGCAGCACTATTTACAATAGCCAAGACAGGGAAGCAACCTACATGTCCATCGACAGAGGAATGGATAAAGTAGATGTGGTGTATATATATATACACATACACACACACACATATACATACAATGGAATATTACTCAGCCATAAAAAAGAATGAAATAATGCCATTTGCAGCAACATGGTTGGATCTAGAGATTATCATACTAAGTAAGTAAGTCAGACAAAGACAAATATCATATGATATCACTTATATGTGGAATCTAGAAAGAAAATGATACAAATGAACTTATTTACAAAACAGAAACAGATTTACAGACTTTGAAAACAAACTTATGGGCACCAAAGGGGAAACATGGCAAGGTGGGATAAATTAGGAGTTTCGGATTAACATACACACACTACTATATATAAAATAGATAATCAACAAGGACCTACTGTATAGCGCAGGGAACTCTACTCAATATTCTGTAATAACCTATATGGGAAAAGAATCCAAAAAAGAATAGATACATATATATGTATAAATGAATCACTTTGCTGTACACCTGAAACTAACACAACATTGTAGATCAACTATACTCCAATATAAAATAAAAAATTAAATTAAAAAAAAGATACTTTCCTTTTCTTCATGGCAGCTCTTCTAATGCTGGAAGATGTCATTTCTCCTTTCTCTCATTAATACTCTTTTGCAACCCAGGTTATTTCACTCTTCCTTCTACTACAAAGTTCCCCACCCTGAACCAAGTTTAGCACACTCTCCTGGGTCTTCCCTTTGCCAGTGTCCTTCCCAAAACGTGATGCCAGAATGAAGTGGAGAGAGTGAGCTAGATTTCTAACGCTTTTACTACATATTGATAATTTTGTGAAGTATATCAACTTACACTCCCACCAGCTGACAATGAGAATACCAATTTTGGTCTAAACTAGCCAGCAGGTATTACCATTTTGTAAATCTTTAACAGGCACATGACGTTGACTCCTCATAGCTGTTTTAATTCGAGTGCTTTTGTTTATATTTTTCATACATATATTGGCCAGCGGTAGTTCTTTTGTGAATTGTCTGCTCTTGTCCCTTCTGGGTCCCCCCTGCCCCCTTTTAATTCATTATTGCCCATGGCTGGGGCAAGTAAGTCCTTTCAATGCATTATCTCATCTAACCCTCAAAACAACATTCCTCCCACTTTACAGGTAAAGAAACTGAGCCTTCAGGAACTTATAATGAGGAAACACAGTTAGGTCTTCAGCTTCCTCACCGCTTTATGCCTTCATTTAATCCATATTTTTTGGAGGAGAGACCTTCATCCTCCAGACACTCTGTACAGTGAGTTAAGAAAGCCAAGTATTTGGGATGAGATTATGAGGAAGATTCAAAAGAACACTAGAAATTTTCGTAATCCTATTACCTCCTTACATCTCCCTAATATTTCCTTTTTTTGCTACTTTTCCTGGCATAGAGGTAATAGTGACCGAGTTAGAATCAATTAGTGGGCAGCAATGCTATTTACTGATACAAGGTTTAAGGCAGATGTAGGTACCTGTTCATATTTTTGCCAAGAGAGGTACCATGTGGCTGACCCTAAAAGAGCATCAGAAAAGGATCAAAGAGAGTAATCTGGAAATAAGGTAGAACTCCATAACAAATTACAGTCCATCAGTTGACAGCAGCATCAGTGGATAATAGTTCAAAAGTATGTACACAAGAAGGATTGGCTTTCATTTTTTCCATTTTATATTATCAAGACCAGTGTTTACACGATTAACTAAGATCCAAATGTTAATTCATCATTTATAGCATTTTAGTCTAATCAGCTGAGCTTCTCTTGGTTTTGGTTAATTTAATCAAATTTCATGCAATTATACTTTAATCAAAAATACATATGCATACAGTTGAAATGATATTTAAATCAACTGAATTTACAACCAGATTAAAAGAAATGCAAACAACGAAGTACAGATCTGAATCGGAAGCAAAACTAGTTTAATCCTCCTCCATTTTTCTACCTTGAAGGTGGCCAACACCCAAAGGTCAGGAGTTCTCAATGTCACACAGTCAGTGATAACACTGAGATTCAAATCCAAGTTTCCTGACTTTAAATTGAGAGCCTGTACAACTGAGTCTTTAACTGACATTTAACTATTGCCACCCTCACTCAAACAAACCCTGGTCTTCCAAACTCTAATAAAGTTTTCCAAACAAAACCTATAAACTAGGCGTCGAAACACCTAATGCAATTTAAAAAATCTTGGCTCCCCAGCTTTGTGATTCCAGGCAGCCTAATAAGAGTCCCTTGGGGCTATTCTTCTATAGACGTTGGCAGAAGCTCAATTTCTTCGTTATTTGTTATTCATAGAAACATATATATTTGCAATTCCTAGGTTCTACATTTTGCCCCAAATCTCTCTTTCACGTTATAAACAAACTTAACAAAAAAGAAAAAAATTATTAGGTCAATTATGATGCTCATTTCCCCAAAATAAGAAAGAATACAACTTTTCTTTCTTCTTTACTATTGTTAGCTTCCCATTACTCTCTTTTTTATTTTATTTTTATTATTACTATTTTTTTTTTTTTTTTTTTTTTTTTTTTGCCGTATGCAGGCCTCTCACTGTTGTGGCCTCTCACTGTTGTGGCCTCTCCCGTTGCGGAGCACAGGCTCCGGACGCGCAGGCCCAGCAGCCATGGCTCATGGGCCCAGCCGCTCCGTGGCATGTGGGATCCTCCCGGACCGGGGCACGAACCCATGTCCCCTTCATTGGCAGGCGGACTCTCAACCACTGCGCCACCAGGGAAGCCCCCATTACTGTCTTTTTGAACCCATAATTTTTAACTACACAAAAATTTTAAGTTCACTTTCTCAATACTAAAATTTAGTTCCTCCCAACTTACAGCCTGGCAACCATGCTCTTTTCATGGAACACAAAGAGGATTTAACATTTAAACACTGTTCCAAATAGGGACAAAGCAAATTTTAAAAAGCTATACTCTGATGGAGTTGACAGTTGATCACTTATATAGTTTCTAGAATTTTCTCATCTGGAGCCTAGTCTGAATTATTTGTGAGCCTACACCCACCACCAGACTGGTGTTTGCACCCATCTCTACCTTCACCCACCAGTAATGTCGTCCACCACACACGCTCCCCTACGAAGGAGTGCCTTCTCCCACAGAGACCCTCCCTCCACCCACAGGTCTCTCCCCACAGGACACTGCTCCATGTGCAAGCATCCCCGTCATGCACACTCACCCTCTCCCCCACCCCCAAACACACTAACAAAAACCAACACTGTTCATCATCACAAAGTAGCACCTTATCCCAAGGTTCGACCTGCAGAATCAAGAAAAAACCTAAAACCATTCAACTGACCCCTTAAAAGCCATGCTAACTTGATAAACTGTCAGCTGTCTCACAGGGACAGGCTCTTTCAAAGCTCTCCTTGGAAATTCAGGCGTGGTGATCCCCGCTGCCTTCAGACTCAACTACCTGCAAGGCTCCCCCCAGGAAGGCCAGAGCACAGGGGTCCCGGGCGCACACTCACTGCAAATCTGACTTGGCAGTTCTCCTCCCCCAGGTAGCACAGGTCTCCCGAGACGTTGGTCTCCAGCCACAGGTGCTCTCCATTCACGGCATTTTCCTGAAAGGAAAAGACCCACCTGACTTCAGTTTTCTTTTCAGGCATAAAGGGACGGGGTGGAGGGGGGCAGATCTCAAATTTAGATTTTGGATGCAAGAAAGTTAGTGAACCCAAATGTCTAAACGCTTCTCATTTTACCCCTGGAAATACTGCTGAAATTGGTCCTACCAAAATTCTAGAAACGGAAAAAGGTGTTTGGAAAAACTCTGGGCAATAATTAATATGTTAAGTCCAAAGGTGCGTTTACCCATGGATGTGGTCATCTTTGAAATATGTAACAAATGAGGGGCAAAAAACCCTCAAGGTATTCAATCTAAGGCCTTATTCATCCAGGCCCACTGCAGAGTTCATGACAATTGAGACCAAAATTCTATTAAAAGTCAACTCTCAGCAAATTAGCTGAGGAGGAGAGTAGTATTAAAGTACTTTAAAGGCTGCTTGAAAATACATTTATATCAGTAATGGATAAATTATACTTCTAAACCAGGAGCTTCTTATAACTTAGTTTTAAGTCGCTGTGTAGTCAAAGCATAATAAATTACTAATTCAAACATTTTACCAGCTCAATAGGGCCTTCGTCCAATTCTAAATTCTTCAAATTGAATGATTTCCCTACTTCTAAAAATATTCACATACTTAGATAAATAGTTATCTAAGGCCTACTCTAGGCCTTGCAAGGTGCTAGAGCTGGGATACCCCCAAGTGTCAAACAGAGAATAGCTGTAGGTTTGGAACCCTAAAAGTCTTCAGATCATGGATGAGAACAAGATAAATAAATTAGTTAATTAAAAGGCATTTCTTTGCCAGGTATCCTAAAGAAATCAAGCTCCACAAACTAAAATATTCTACTGCTGGGAACTTATCATCCAGATTTAACTTATAACCATTTATAGAATTAAATCTCTTTTCATTCTTTTATTCTCTAATTCATTCAATAAACATTCCACACACCTGGTGCCAGGCACTGGGTTAGTGTGCAGTAAAATCTAGCAGAGAACACGGAAACTAAACACATAATTATAGCAGCAAATACTATGGAAACTTACTACAGCAAAAATCCCACCAACTCTTTTAAAAAGTGAAGTATAAAATGTTGCAGTGGGGAAAAGGTCAAAAATCCTTGATAATACCAATCTAGGCAGGCCCAAAATTAAGTCCTGGTAGGCCAAGTAAGGTGGGCAGGAGCAGGCAAGCCCAGGGAGTCAGAGACTTGCGAGACATCAGTAACTCACTGGGCTGGCAGGCTTCATCCACGCTGGGCCAGGCCAATTGCCCCTGCACACTGGAGACCCTCTACCAGCGCTCAGAAGTTTGCTGATAAGGATTCAGGCACGGCAGGACTGCTAGGATGAGCTAACCTCACTTCTGAGTGGGGATCTGATTAGAAAGCCCGACATTAGTAAGAGAAGAAGGAAAGAAAAAGGTGGGGGCTTCCTGCCACAGTGGATCGAGCACACTTGTTCTCAAATTTAATTGCTCATTACAAGGACCTGATGGGTTTTGAAGAACACCTGGCTACCAGCCCATCCCCAGAAAGTGTGCTTTAACTAGTCTGAAGTTTTTAGCAAATATTTGCAGCTGTAAGAATGGAAATACCACTTACTGAAATTCAGGGAGAAGATTACAGTAAGAGCAGATTTAGGGAGTAAGTCGAGTTCAGGTTTTTGTTTTATTTTATTTTCCATTGAGTTATAATTAACATTCAGTATATTAGTTTCAGGTGTACAACACAGTGATTCTATAGTTTTATACATTATGAAATGATCAGTGCAATGAGTTCAGTGTTGAGGATGTAAAATTCCAAGATGCTTATTAGACCTTCAAGTGGAGACATTGAGAGGGCAGTTTTTTTATGAGTCTGAAGTTCAAAGAAGAGGTATGTGCTGTATGAATAATTTGGGAGGCAACCGTTAATTGATGGCATCTAAAGCCATGAGAACTGAATGCAAAAACCTAAGGACTAAATGTGGATGGAAAGCTCTGAGTACTGAGCTGTGGAATATTCCAATACTTAGAGTTTGGGAATATAGGAAAGATCCAGCAAAGGGGACTGGGACGGAGTGGCCGCTGGGGTACAAGGAAAACAAAAAAGAGTATAACGTTTCCAGGAAGAAAGTGCACCTAGAAGGTCTGTGTCAAAAGCTGAAGAATTGGCCATTGGATTTCACCATATGAACATGTGAAGTCACTGATGACCTTGACAAAAGTACCAACAGCTGGATGAGAAGGAAGAAAGCCTGATGGAATTGGGTTCAAGAAATAATATTACTGACTCTAGTTTCAAAATGTGTATGAAACCCAATTAATTCTCACCACATCTACTGTTACCACCCAATCCTCCATCATCTCTGGCTTGGAATATTCCCAATAGCCCCCTAACTGGTGTCTCTGCTCTACTCTTGTCTCCCCATGGTCTGTTCTCCACAGAGCAACCAAAATAATTACCTTAAAATGTAAATCTAATCAGGGACTTCCCTGGTGGCACCGTGGTTAAGAATCCACCTGCCAGTGCAGGGGACATGGGTTCCATCTCTGATCCAGGAAGATCCCACATGCCGTGGAGCAACTAAGTCCGTGCACCACAACTACTGAGTCTGGGCTCTGGAGACCATGAGCCACAACTACTGAGCCCGTGTGCTGCAGCTACTGAAGCCCATGTGCCTAGAGCCTGTGCTCTGCAACAAGAGAAGCCACCGCAATGAGAAGCCGGCGCACTGCAACAAAGAGTAGCCCCCTCTCACCGCAACTAGAGAAAGCTCGTGCACAGCAACGAAGACCCAACGCAGCCAAACAACAACAACAAAAAGAAGTAAATCTAATCAAATCACTAATCTGCTCATAATTCTTCAATGGCTATCTATGTACTCGGAAGATTGCAAAGTCCTCACTTACCTCGTCCCTGGGAGCCTCTCTGACTTCCTCTTCTGTCTCTCCACAATCTCGTTTCCCTGTCCAACTACATATTCTCTCTCTCTCCCTCTCAGTCACTGACCTGCCATTACACTGGTCTCATATTTCCCAAGCAGACTAAGGAAGCTCTCATCTCAGGTCCATTGAATTTGCTGCTCCCTTGACTAAAAATTGCTTACACGAGACACCTGCACTGTGCATTTCTCATTTCATTTAGATCTCTGTTCAAATGTCCCCACATCAAAGACTGTTGACCACATATTCTGTTTACTGTATCCAAACTTCCTATTCTTCTTCATTCTGACTTATGTGGGTAATTTCTATTTACCTTTTGGTTACCAGATCAAGGGTTATTTTCTCAAAGAAGCCATCACTGACCCCAAAATCGAAGTCATTTTGTTAGTTACTCTCATAAAACCATGTTTCCTTCCCATCATTTATCCCAACTGGCAATTATTCATTCATTGGCATGATTATTTGATTCGTGTTTCCCTCTTATGCTAGATTCTAAGCTTCATATGGACATTAAATGTCCAGCACTTAACTTAGCACCTGGCAAATAGTAGGTGATAAATAAATTTGGGGAACTGAAAAGATGAGATTAAGAATCAGTGAATGAATCACATTCTTGTTATATGCAATTCCAAGGAGTAGAAAGGATAATTTTTTTTTATCTGTCCATAAGTTTGGAGTCACAAACTGTGAGAAGTAAACATGGATGCCTAAGAGACACGACGGTCTTTCAAAATCATGAAAGAAACAGAGGCATGAAAGAAAAAAAACAAGTCATGCAAGGAAAACATGAAACATACCTTTTCTTAGACTACATTTTCCCCATGCCTCATCCTTTTCTTGTACATCTGTCTTGTTGACGCATCAGAAGGAAGTAACCTTACCCAAAGAGAGGTCTGGCCTTTGCCCTCAACTATAGGAAGGTAATCTCTCTAAGTGCCTGGAATGTCTTGCCTGATAAGAGTATCTTTGTTTACCTGGGGACCTTGGGCCATGCCAAATATTCTAAAAGAGCAGTGACTTATGGTGAGGCATATATCAGCTCATCCTCCAGAGGGGCAAGGGGCTAAAGTCAACCATGCAGGTGGTTAACCGTGTCTACATGACCAAGCTCCGACTAAAATTCTGGGTACCAGGTTTCAGATGAGCTTCATTGGTTGGCAATATGCCATATGTATAGCTGTACCATGGTTGCTGGGAGAAGTTATCTCTGTCATAAATCCACCGGGAGAGCACAACTGGAAGCTCCTTGTGTAGAAATTTCCTGGACTTTGCACCATGCACCTCTTTCCTTGGCTGGTTTGAGCCTGTATCCTTTCACTATAATAGGCCATAAATGTGAGTATAGCAGCTTTCAGTAAATTCTATGAGTCCCTCTAACGAATTTTTTTTTTTTTTTTTTTTTTTTGTGGTACGAAGGCCTCTCACTGTTGTGGCCTCTCCCGTTGCGGAGCACAGGTTCCGGACGCACAGGCTCAGCAGCCATGGCTCACAGGCCCAGCCGCTCTGCAGTATGTGGGATCCTCCCGGACTGGGGCACGAACCCGTGTCCCCTGCATCGGCAGGCAGACTCTCAACCACTGCGCCACCAGGGAAGCTCCTCTAATGAATTATTGAACATGAGTGTGGTCTTGGGGATTCCGGAACCTGCAAGTGAGGATGATCTTGGGAACTCCTGAACTCAGCTGGGTGGCATTCACACATGAATAGAAAAATAAACTGTTCTGGTTTTCTTCTTACACTTCTGATAAATCCTTATCCAGTTCAAGAGTAATAAACATGAGCTTTGGAGTCAGATAGACTTGCTACCTACTAGCTCTATGACCTAGGGTCTCTCTAACTTCCCTAGACCTCAGTTTATTCACCACTAAAATTGTAATAATAATTGTACTTCCCTCACAAGATCACAATGATGTTTAAATGTGAAAATGAATAACGTTCAATGCCTTGCCCACAATGAGAAGTTAATAGGTGTTCAATATAGTTCTTTTTTAAAACATTTATTTATTTATTTTTGGCTGCATTGGGTCTTTGTTGCTGCATGCAGGCTTTCTCTAGTCGCGGCGAGCGGGGGCTACTCTTCGTTGCGGTGCATGGGCTTCTCATTGCGATGGATTCTCTTGTTGCGGAGCACAGGCTCTAGGTGCATGGGCTTCAGTAGTTGTGGCATGTGGGCTCAGTAGTTGCAGCGCACGGGCTTAGTTGCTCCGCGGCATGTGGGATCTTCCCAGACCAGGGCTCGAACCCGTGTCCCCTGCGTTGGCAGGTGGATTCTTGACCACTGCGCCACCAGGGGATTCCCTCAATATATTTCTTATTATTATCGTTGTGGTTAGTCTCCAGTTTTCCTTCTTCCTTCCTAATCCATAGGTGTTGGTATCATCCAACATCTGTTTCTCTCCTGGGTCTTTGTAGTCAAGACTGCTAGCCATTCACCAAAATCATTTTTCTCTTCTTCCTGAACACACAGCTAGACCTTGTTACCCAGACTCGCTTGTGATTGGATGTGGCCATGTGACCCAGTTCTAACCAATGACACATGAACAGGAGTGACATGTACTGTTTTCAGACTTGGCCCATTAAAACCTCCCTCCCTTTTCCCATACTGGATACCTGGGAAGTTGGCCTTTGGGATGATTTTAGAAGGCTTCTAATGACGCTGTAAGAGCAACTGTCAGTCCAGGTCACTGAATAACTATGTGAACAGAGCTCACCCGCCACCCAACCTGAAATAGTCCTGGTCTGTTACACAAGTGAGAAATAAAGTTCCCTTGTATTGAGCCATTACATGATTATTTTATTTATTGCAGCCTAGCCCACCCCAACTAATATAGGCCTCTTCTCTTTGCTCACAGCTTTGTCTGCATTTCCTTTCATTGTCTACATTTACCCCCAAGTTACCTACCATGCACTGAACAGCATGTCTAATCTCTGAGCCCTGGTTTCTTCTGCTCTGAATTCTACTTCTGACATTCTCTCTGATATTTCACACTGATGTAAAATTAACTCCCTTAAAACATAGCTGTGATTATGCCTCTCTCTTGCTTAGGAGGCTAAAAAAAATCCCTATTATTTATAAAACAAAATCTAAACTTAATCACATGTACTAGACCTTCCAATAATGGTACCAATCTGTCTTTCTTATTCACCTTCACACATTCTATTCTTTTGTCACTCTTCTCTAAATATAGTCATATTTTCCTTTTCTGTGCCATGTTTTTTTACTTATTCCATTCTCCACACCCAGGTACCTCTTTCTCTCTTCTTTACACATTCATCTTGAAATACCATCTCAAACAGTATATAACTCAGAGTATCCGTCTGTGCCAGACAGAAAAAATAGTTCTGTTTCAAAATGAAGATAACATTTCTTCTGTATTAGTGAGTGTTGAAACAAGTCTCTGTAGGTATACATAGATTTATATAGCTCAACCTATCTATAGATAGATCTAGCTACCTAAGAGTAGAGACCCACCTATGTAGATACAGATAGGATTTCTTGCTCTCAAGTTCTACCTGAAGTCCTAGTAATAAATAGTTATAGGTAAAAAGATACAAGTTGTGGAGAGGGAGTGTTATAGACCGAATGACACTTACAGATAGAGTACACTGACACCAGAAGCAAATAATCTACACAAAATGAAGACATTTGCTTGTAAAAAATGTTTTGAAACAATAAGACAATCATAAATATGTATCAAATGTAAATATCCTTACAAATTCAGAAAGGGAAACAAAAATCTGGACTGTCTCCCTCTAAAAATCTTCAAGGTAATAATAGGTAAAATCTGTCTCAGATGGTTTAGATATGTTGTCCAGTAAGCATATGGCAACTGAGCACTTGAAATGTGACTAGCACTAATTGAGATGTGCTGTCAGTGTAAAATTCACAGCAGATTTTGAAGACTGACTTAGTCTGAAAAAAGAATGTGAACCATCTCACTGATCATTTCTCTATTGATTATGTGTTGAAACAGCAATATTTTTATATATTTGGTTAAACAAAATATAATATTAAAATTAATTTTACCTATGTCTTTTCACTTTTTAATGTGGCCACTACAAGTTAGGCTTTGTTTATGGCTCATATATATTTCTGTTCAACAGTGTTAGTTTAGATAATCACTTACTAAGAGGCAAAAGATTAGACCTAGGTACTCCTCACTACCTGTGAAGTTGTAAGAGTCTATGATTTCTCCCAGCAGCCAAAGTGATTTAATTTAAAATTATCACAATTTTAGAAAATAAAAGATTAGTGAGGGCATGAAAACATGCTAGATATGTCCCACTATTAACATGGCTGACCAGGTCAGGACCTTTACTAATTTATGGTTGGTTATCTCCTCCTGCTCTGCTTAGCAATCTGATATCTTGATTAAATGGACAATGTTTTTTGAAATGAGGATGGAAGAGGAGAAAGATATCGGGGTGTGAGTCATTACTGGTGATGACACCCAAACCTGAAGTTAAAGAGCAAAGGCCAAGAGCTTGTAAGGAAGGCACAGGTCTGCTTGGAGCTGCCATCTGAAACAAGACTAAAATGAGAGCATGCACGTGTGCATACAGATACACACACACACACACACACACACACCTGCCTCCTCCTGCCTTTTCATTCAAGGTTTCCAAAGATAAAATGACCTAGTTTCATAACCCCATTTAAACCAATTCCACATGAAGACTCTGCTTCCCTAATCTTGTCTCTGAACCAAACAGTGAGGCAGTGAACCCACTGTGCTATGTTTTACCTGCCCAGAAGAAAGCACTCCTTTTCTTAGTATTGTCAACCAGAGGAAAGGAAAGGTGGTTTGGATTTAGGATGTGGGTTTGTTTGTGTTGAGGCTCTGTTTTCCACAGCCCTCAGTCTTGGAGGAAATTTTGCAACGAGGAAGGCAAAAATGAATTGAAATCAAGGATGCTATGTTGAAAACCAACATGTTTTTAAAGAAAGATCTTGGTGGCTTTTCTACCATTGCTTTGAGAGTTGTTTAGGCAGTGTAATGGGCAAAAGCAAATTACAGAACAGAGGACACAGAGTGAAGACCCACATCCTATGTTCTCTGCTCTAACACTAAAAACAGGGAAGAAATCTCCACGTCCAAGTTAAGTCTCTGTTGCATGGGAGGCATGTGGCATTTAAGAAAAGACACACATTATCTGTGCAACAGACTCACTTCGAAGTGGGCTAACTCGCTCTAAACTGGAAGCTTGGATTCCAGCCCAGGAGATGAGACTATTTTTCCTTTTTGAGCACTACTCCCTTCCTTTCTAGCAATTTAGCTTGTTTTCCCCAAAACTGGCTTGGCTGACGTTCATGGCATGGTGTCAAAGGGAGCAGCCCCTGTAGGTTGTCACCATGAAAGGGAAGAGAGGATACCACTAGGAGGAATGGGAAGATCAAAAACTGTGCATGCTTTAAGTCTTAACACAATGCACTAGATTAGGAAGGAAATTTAAAAAGAGTTACTTGGGACTCAATAGCATACATCCATTTATGTTTCAAACAGGTTTTTGATTTGTGTCTACCAAAGCCTTTCAGGAACCGGAGATAATCTGAGTGCCCATCAACTGCCAGCGAAATGTCCCTTTCTTGCTGATTGAGCAAAAAAGCTGTAATCAATTCATAGCTGACATCTACTAGACAGCTACTAGGCCTACTACACTGTGCTGTCCACTGTGAAGAAGATAAAAGAAGCAGAAGACATTGATCCTCCCTTCAAAGTGCCTGAAATCTTACTAGGACCTAGAATAAGAAAGTCAACCAAAAAACATGAATTTGGCTCTAAGACATGCACTATGGGTAGAGGTTTTATGAGGGATCAAAACAGAAAGTGAATAAAATAAACAGAACCAGTTCAACCAAAAAAAATGAGCATAGCCTGGCTGAGAGCAGGAGCGAAGTCTCTGTAGCAAAGAGCCACTTTCACCTTGGGTGAAACTGACTGTCCATTGTAATCAGTAGAAAACCCAGGCTCTGTACTGAGGCCTGATCTGGCTACTCCCCATCATTAAGCCTTCCATCCCTGCATGAAGGGGAGGGCCTGTGAGCAAAGGTCAGCAAAGAGTCATCAAGGAAATGACACTGTGGGGGGCAGAGAATCCCATAAGTCAAAATAAACCATTTGAGTAAATCACAGCAAAAGAGAAGTTTCTGGACTTCAAGGAACAGACTAAAAAGAAGACAGAGCTAGTATATATCACTAAGTAGGGAAATGAAAATGGAGTACTTCAAGGAAATTATTAAGTTCACACACCCAGAGCATAAACTGACTCCTGCAATAGTCCTCCCACAGCCAAAATGCACAGGTGCCTACAGTGCAGGCCCACCTGGGTCTCAGGCCCCCCACAAGCAGGCGACTCCTCAAAGCCCTTTGCCGGAGGATGTTTAAGAAACAATTGTGCCCCTTCTGCAGACTTTGGTACATACTAGAGTCAAAACGGGGCCCTCTAGGTACTCTACAATAAGTAGAAACGTGGGACTAAGATCCAAATTCCAGGTTCACCTTGATTTATCTTCAACTTCAGAGGCACCATAAATAGCTTTTGCAACTGTTTTCTCACTGGTGAAATGAGGAGAGGGGAGGTGACACGAGCCAGGGGGTCATAGTACTATAGGCCTTTGAGACGACCCTCAACCCCTGAGCCAAGAGGTGATGGAGCAAAGAGAATCTCAACCCGAGAGTCAAGGGGGAAGAACACAGAACAAGGCAACTCTCTGCAGCTCTTCTCCACCCCTGTTATGCCAGAAGCATCTCTTAGCACTACTGGGGCCCCTTACCTCATCAAAGGCAAGAAATTAAAGTTCCTCCTTTTTTACCTTAATTTTTGAATTTCTGTCACCCTTCTCATATGGGAGACTCTTAAGAGGCTCCAAGCCAAATCAGTGCTCAATAAATAGTAACAGTAAATAAGTAAAGATTGATCATTTTAGGGGCTTCCCTGGTGGCACAGTGGTTAAGAATCCGCCTGCCAATGCAGGGGACACGGGCTTGAGCCCTGGTCCTGGAAGATCCCACATGCCGTGGAGCAACTAAGCCTGTGCGCCACAACTACTGAGCCTGCACTCTAGAGCCCGCGAGCCACAACTACTGAGCCCATGTGCCACAATTACTGAAGTCCGTGCGCCTAGAGCCCATGCTCTGCAACAAGAAGCCACCGCAGTGAGAAGCCCGCGCACCGCAATGAAGAGTAGCCCCCGCTCGCCGCAGCTAGAGAAATCCGCGTGCAGCAATGAAGACCCAACACGGCCAAAAATTAAAAAAAATTTTTTTTTAAAGATTGATCATTTTAATGCATTTAGTCCAGAAAAGTGGGCTGATAGAGGGAGAGCAGTGGTCACGCTGCTTTTTTGTAGAGAAGCAGACAAGGGAGTAGAATAAAGAGAATGGTAGTAGGTCAAGCCAGAGGACTAGTCTTATACTTTAAACCGAACAAAGAAAAGCCTGGTTTAGCTTCTTGAACAAGCAGGCAAACTAAAGTAACATAAATGAACTTGGTGTAAAGCACTTAGGTTAGGAAAAGCCAAAAATTTAGAAGCAAGGGCAAGTCTCAGCAAAAAAAAAAAAAGTCATTGAAATGTTTTTAACGATCTGCTTCTTCCTCTCTTCTGAGAAAAATCTTTTACTTCTACATGATTGTCTTAAGGAAGTACCAGGCTGGCTTCTGTTTGTTAACAGCAATATCAGCCCACAATTACAGGGATTTTTTCAGAGTCACGTCTTACAACTCCTTCCACATCAGATCTCTAAATAAGCCCTGAGATGGAGTGTCTTCAGAGAAGGCTTTCCATTTTACCTCCACTGTTAAACATCCCCGAAGTGTTTCCTGCCACCATGATAATTCATCAGGCCACAAGACAGGGTAGCCATAACCAAAGGGGATGAAGGGTTAAAGATCAGCTACGCACCCAGCCGTACTTCCTATTTGCTCTTCCCGAACTGTGTATTGCAGTTCACCCACCACCAGCCAAAAATACCACTGTGATGAAATATTAGAGGCTATACCTCTCTACAGGAATCAGAAAAATAATACCTTCTAGTCAAGCTTTGGCTCAGGAAGGAAAATTCTTTCTAAGAGCATTTTCTGGTAACTCTTTCCAACATCAAATGGGGATGGAGGCGTCCTTCCTCACAACCCCAGTGATGCTCTCTGTACCCCTCTACTCTAGCTGTTGCTGCCCTGTATTTTAGCCGTCAATGTCTCTTCTGCCCATGGCATTCTAAGCTTCTTGAAGGCAGAAACCATATCTTTCTCACCTCAGAATCCTAAGGAACTAACACAGGTTCTAGAACAAAGCAGGTACTCAACAAATGGTGATCCATCAACCAATCTGTCAATTACTTTATTTCTGAATAGAAAACCTGCCGGCTGTACCGTTTACAAAGAACTTTCACACTCATTGCCCCATTTGATCTTAACAACAGCCCTGAAGTCCCCCTTAGGGAGGGGTCACCATTGTCCCCCTCTACCGTTGAGGACCCTGAGGCTGAAAGAAATCAAGTGACTTGACTAATGTCACAAAAGGGGCAGAGAAATGATTTAATGGATGTTTCTATCTAAATGATATAAACTCTCTCTCATTAGAATCTTGCATCTCAGATAGGATCCTACTACTTTGGATCAGAGGATTTGGAACACCATGGATATTAAACTAACTTTTTGGGGTCCCTGTAACACACTCTCATCATTGGCCCATGCATATCCCTTTTTTATTTAATTTACCTGTTTGCTTATATATTTAATTCTTTTTTAATTATGTAAGCACTGCTGTAAATATATTCTATTCCCTCTTATGGTTTAAGAGTTTATTAAATAACTGTCCTGGAATAAAGGGACATTCGAGGAGAGGAACAGTCTTCCTGAACACCAGCTCAACGTACACAGGCGCTACTGGAGCACTCTCGGACTCCATCAAGGAAGAAGTTGCATTTCAGTTAAATCCAGTCTTTTGCCAGGTACTTCATACATTGCATACATTGGTATGTGTCCAGAGTATAAAATAAGGATGTTACTAAGTGTGTTCTTGGGAAAGAGGGAGAAATATTATAGTATTAAAGGACATTAAATCATAGCCTATGTGCTAAAAATAAAATTGAGTTTAAAAATTCCTCTCCTTCCCCCCACCCTGCCATAGTCTTTCTTATGGGAGGAAAAGAACACGGATTATCCCCTCTGTTCAACTCAACCAGAAATGCTAAACAAGATTCATCGTTAAGACCAGACTGGCAGAATCTCAGAGCAGCCCTCCTCTAGCTTCATACTGTTTCTTACATTCCTTCAGAAAGGGGACAAGGCCTTTCAGTCCACAGTTAAAAGTGTCTTCAGCCAAGAACTTGACTCACCGAAGTCTCTCAATAAAAAAAATTCAGACGGCAATCTTCAAGGTAACAGTTTTTGTAGATGTCTTTTGGGTAAAACATTAAAATCAGCTAATATACAGGAGATGCAAACTATTATATATAGAATGGATAAATAAGTTCCTACTGTATAGTGCAGGGAACTATATTCAATATTCTGTGATAAGCCATATGGAAAAGAATATGAAAAAGAATGTATATATATGTATAACTGAATCACTTTGCTGTACAGTAGAAATTAACATGACACTGTAAATCAAGTATACTTCAATAAAATTTTTTTTTTTTAAAAACCAGCTAATATACCCACCCCGCTGATATGAGACCCATCTATCTTTGGGTTAGGGGAGGAAGTATAGCAAACAGGAGGACATGGAGTGCCTGGAATGTAAAGTGAGGTCATCCTCTCACAGGAAAAGAATAAAAAAAAGAAAAAGAAAAAAAAGGACCAAAAAAGAAAAAGCAGCTTGAGCTAAGGAAATCAAACTTGGACTTTGTGATGTCCCTAAGAGTAAACTCTATTCATCATCAACTTGGCAGGGACCAATAAAGCATGTGCACAGAGGTACTTTTTATCTCACAGCTGCAAACCCAGGCAATAGTGCTTCAAAGGATTCATGAAGTTTTTATTTTAGTTTTCAATACGACTGACTTCATATAAAGGAGCTATGTTCTTAGGAATCTGGAAATGGAGCCAGGGCTTAGATACCCAAAGATGGATCAGTGAACAATATTGAAAATTATTAATTGTAGCTACAGGAATCTTGAGGATGAGAGAGACGCACATGCAATGGAATGATGTTGAAATGAAACAGCCGACACCTACACTCCAGTCCAGAGTCGCTCTGGGCTCCTTCGCTGGCCCGTTGGCCACAGGAAGGCTGAGGGGATGTGCAGGAGCCAGGTGCTGCAGGCCCGCCCGGGAGATTGCTTTCCTGCAGCAAGAAGAAACACAAAGGAAAACCAACATCAGAAGGTAATACAGAGCTAAACAGTTCCCGTGGGGTAGAAACAATGCCTGACTTAGTCTTCCACATGTGAAGACCTTTGCAAATGTACTGGAATATATCTCTCTAAAGTGCATGGTGAAGACAGAGGGTGGCAGGTCTCAAAAGACAGGGAGATTGAGGGGACCACCTTAGGGTGATATCGCTTCAGGACCAGAAGTTAAAATGTAAGCCCCTATTCAGGGCAGAGGGCGGAATGCAGGTCTCTGTGTTTACAGAAAAGGACCTAAGGCTGGGGTGGTCCCAATTCTTAGACAATTTTAAAGCTGCCAGAGACTAAGCAAGAAAAGCAGGCTCATGAGGTTTTCGATTGAAATTCCTCCATTTCCCATCAAAGAGCTCTCCAAGCTGGCTCCCACCCCAAATTCAGTCTTATGCATCTCAAGAACATCCTCCCTTACCCTTGCAGAGGAATTCTACACATGGCCTGAGGTTCTAAATGGGAAAAGAGCGATTTGTATCCTAGAAATCGCACACGCTGAAAGACCAATATCTTACCAAGGTCCGTGGTAAGAAAAATCCAAAACACATGGGTTGGATTTTAGGTTTGTTGAGTGTAGCGTAACAGAATTTGGGTCAGAAAGGAGCGAATGAATCAGGAGAGGTTGAGAAAGTCGGGCCTGACACTGGTCTGCAAAGATAAGAAATCAGAGGAGCTGCTTTAGCAAAGCAAACATGACTGTTGCTGAGCAAAGGGAAGGGAGGAGATAAGAGCCTAGTAGAGAAAATGAGGACAGCAAGATAAAGGAAGAAAGCAGGGATCACCCACAGAGAGCTTGTGGTACCATCATGAATAATAGAAGTCCAATTTCTGAAGAGCTCCATCAAAAATGTCAGACAATGGTCTCAAGTTTAAACGGGAGTGCTGATTTGTGGATTAACTAAGTGGCTCCCTGAGCGGGAGAGGAGTGTTCCTCTCCGGGAGGGTCCACGTGTGCTCTGAGAATGACCTGAGCTAGAATCAGGCGGGCCTTTGTGATGCTGCAGCTCTGAGTCCTGAGTGGGTCTGAGCGGGGTGGGGGGGGCAGGAATCTGCGCTTACACTTGCTTCCCAGGTGCTTCCTTCTGTCGCTAAAGGCTTCACACTGCTCCACGGGAGTGCAAAAAGATTTTAATCTAAAACGGAACCAGAGGATTTGAAATGGAGAGTCTCACACATGTGCCCTCAGGCAAACGAAACATAAGAACTAAGAGATGGATTTCCAGTAAATGCCTGATTTACAGGAGACAGAAACTTATCCCTCAAACAATGAACATTCGCCAAGAATCTCTCCCCATCCTCAAACCGATGAACTTGCTGCTTGGATTCTGGCTGGACTCTCCCCTCTTTGCTCTCTTTGACCATAAGACCAGTTCGTCCGAAACTATCAACAGATTCGCCCATAGCTTACTATAGTTTGCGTGTCCCACAGTGCGCTTCCTCTGCCATTCCCATATAAACTCAATTTCTGGTCATTTGAGCTTGCTTCAGTTTACTTCTTTATTTAGGCTGACAGAGCAAGAGAGGGGGCACTAACTACCCCAGGCCTATCAAGGGGGAGTCTCAAGGAAAGCACCAGCCACTTCATTACCTACTTTACTTGCATTAGCTCTCTGCAGCCTGTCTCATAGGATGTAAACACTGTAGTAAGAACCCGCCATCTCTGACACTACACCTGCAGAGGCACCAAGTCCCCAGGGAGGCCCAGATGCTCATACAGAGGAACAAGGCTACAGACAGATAGTGAGATGGGGAGAGGAAGGCAGTGATGGCCAAATATATGGTGAATCCCATCATAACCCAGCGGAATCCAAGCTTTATTGGACTCTAGAAGACAGATGATCTCCCTGTACTGTTCACTGATCTCTGCAAATTCCACCCATTCGTGCAATTTGTAAAGGTGAGCAAGATGAACAGCAGGACCAAAACCCAAGGAAAGGCTGGGGAGAATCCAGAAGAGAACCCAGGATTGTATAGCCAGTAATCAAGGATCAAGTATGTCTGAGAGTTCAGCAAGTGTCCAGCCTTCCTCTGCTTCCCCGTCCCCTTCCCCTTCGCTTCTTCTTTCTTCTTCTCCTTCTCCTTCTTCCGCCCCTCAGTCCAATGTATATTCCATTTTGCTGAGCCATAAGGAAAGAACACTGGAAGCTTCTTCTTCTCCTCCTTCTCCTCCTTCTTTTTTCCTCTCTTTCTCTACACAGGAAGTCCCAGAAACACTGGATAGGTCTTCAGTAGTTGGAAGTGATCATATCAAGCTTGCCAGTAGCCTATATTCAGAAGCTCCCAGTACTGGGCAGCAAGGCCATGTACTTGCTTTATATAATCCCACAAAGAGCCATCACAGGCTATGCAGGCCTTTAATGAAGACAGTCTGATGACACAATATTTTTCTCCCTCACTTTCATCAAGGCAAATAATTAACAACATCCATTTTGGCCCTTCAATCCAAAGTATATGCCATTTTCTTGAGCCAAAGGAAAGAACACCGGAAGATTCTTATACGGTGAGACTTCGTCCCCCAGGCATTTTTTTCTCCACCTGAGTTCAAAGAACTCCTTTAGCATTTTTTCATTAGTACTTTTCTCTGGCTTTGAAAGATCCTGTATGGTGATTCTGAGTCACAGTTTTTATCACAAGAAAGCCAGATCTCTGGGGAGTCTGAATCTACAGGTTTCACTTTTGATTTCCTAACAGACACCACAACCTAAATTTAAGTGTTCTAGCAAAAAAAAAAAAAAACCAAATGGTGCCTAAGCACAAAGCCTTAGAACAGCTGAAGAATTCCTAAATCTTAGGTGAATGAGAAAAACACAAATCCTTCATTTTTTCATGAACAGCCACAGAGAGTTGTGATCAGAAAACAGAAAGAAGAGAGGAAATAAAATTCTGTTGTCACAGTAGAAACCACAGGAAAAATGAGTTTAATTCAGCAGAAGTTGGAGACTGACCACCAAAACCTGATTACTCTTGCTAATGAGGGCTGCCAGCAAATTGCTCAAAGAATCAAATTAGGATGCAAGGGATATATGTGTCTCTAGAAGAGCAATGTGGCTATAAGATAAGAGACATACTAACATTTAACCCTGGATAAGCCCTGCAATGAAATTACAGTCAAATCATACTCTCTCCCAGCCTGTGAATAGAAATGATTAAGTAAGGGCTTTTGTTGATTATTTATTCCTCATTGTGGACGCAAATTTAAGGCTGGATTTTTGTAACATTAATAGAAGAAAATTGTATATCTACCACACATAGAAACATTAATTGGGGGGAAATAAATAAGAAACATCAAAGTGGCTGCCAGTTTGTAACTGTAAATGGGCCTCACGAAAGGACATTACATAAGAAAGGGAACATATATATATGGAATCTAAGGGGAAAAAAAAGGTCATGAAGAACCTAGGGGTAAGAAGGGAATAAAGACACAGACCTACTAGAGAATGGACTTGAGGATATGGGGAGGGGGAAGGTAAGTTGTGACAAAGTGAGACAGTGGCATGGACATATATACACCACCAAATGTAAAATAGATAGCTAGTGGGAAGCTGCTGCATAGCACAGGGAGATCAGCACAGGGAGATCAGCTCGGTGCTTTGTGACCACCTAGAGGGGTGGGATAGGGAGGGTGGGAGGGAGGGAGACGAAAGAGGGAAGAGATATGGGAACATATGTATATGTATAACTGATTCACTTTGTTATAAAGCAGAAACTAACACACCATTGTAAAGCAATTATACTCCAATAAAGATGTTAAAAAAAGAAAGAGAACAGGAAAAATACATAGAGGTACTACAGGGGGTGGGATGTAACTTCTGATTATAGCTTTCCATTCTTCTAAATAAGGGGGTGGGAGAGGACTGTTTTTTTCCCAATAATTCATACACATATACACATTTTGTTCCAAAATAAGAAAGCAATTTCATTATTTCTCAGACCTCAAATAAAATTAGTATAAGTTATTTTTCTATTTGGATTCATCTTGGCTGCAAAAGACGACATTTAAGAGTCTGGTAGAATTTGATGCATGTTGGAGTGGTGGTTATGCTGCAATGTGTTCCAATAAAAAAATCAATGGGGTATCAACTTCCCGCTCTTTCCTCCTGCTCAGAATCCTCCCGAACCCACAGTCAGTAAAACCGTGAAATGCCAATGATTCCTTCTATTAATTTTACAACACTTTGTCAGGGAATGACTATAATGGCAAAAAAAAAGTCTTTGAAAAAGAGAAGCATGATAATAACGGTGAAATAGACATTGAAAGAAAATGTTCTAAAACGGAGTTTCAGGTGCACAAAGTCAAGTTAATGTCAATTACCTGCCATGAGAAACCTTGAACATATTTAAAGTACGAAAGCCATCATACATTTTAAATAGCATTCTATTATTACCTTCACTTCATTCAGTAAGACTATAAACTCTTAAAGGACAGGGCTCAATTCATCTACTAATCTTATTATGTTCTAGCCCAGGGGTAGACACAGCGTACATTCAATGAATGCTTTCTGAGTTAATGAGTGAACTTGACCAAGAAGCTAAGCAAAACAGCTTGTTGATTAGATCAAGGGCTGAGAAATCTGATTAGGATGATTTGAATTATATCCCAGGCCTTGCGTTTCAGTGATATTCTTTCCCGAGAGAGCCAGAAATCCCTCAAAGCAGCTCTTTAAAGATAAAGGCAAAGAGAGGTAGAATCCAGTGTTGAGAAGCCTGAAAGAACTCAAAACGGCTTTGTGATCAACATTAAAATGGAATCTTTTGCTACAACATTTGTAAAGGGCATATGATACTGTTAATATTTTGGTAATATATTTATCAAAAGAAACATGCAGCATGTACTCTTCATAAACAGAAGCTTTTCTTAATTTATGGGAAAACACATAAGTAAGTGGTTATTTAGCCAGGATACTCTCTAATTATCCATTTTGCAAATTTCCCTCAATTCAGTTTGGTTCTCCTCTTATTCCAGGTTGATGTGGCTCCCATAATCAATCCATCTCCATCTTGCCAACTCCCTCTCCCAGGGATGCTGCCTGTGGGAATAGAATGAGGACCCCGCCTGCTGGGAGGAGACACTCCAGTGAGTCAGGAGGTCCCCTAAGCCATGAAGTCTCGTAAAACAAGCAACTTTCACATTAAAGATTGGTGAACTCATCTCCTTGTTCTAGAAAAGGAACCAGCTGCCTCAAAAGTTACTCTGTACCTTGGTTTAACTCCCCAAGTACCTCAAGCAAGATCTTACTTATGGTGCATGGTGGTGTCTTTCCCCCGATTCATTGCCATTAACTTTGCCTATATTCAGAGCAGCCCACAATGCTTCTAGGCTGATCCAGACAAGCTGCCTGCCATGCTAACGAGAGTCTACTCAATAAAAAATTGTCTCACGCCCCACATAAATTCCAAATATCCCACCATAGATTTATGTAGAGGAACAAACCTTGTGTAATTTTTTGAGCCTAAATCTTAATTCATTTTACATATGAACACAGAGTAATTTTTGACAATCTTAACGTATATTGACATTTTCAGGAATATAATTACCATTGAAACAAAAGTTGGCTTTAGTTTCCTAAGGGTCAAAAGTCATTCAGAAAATCACCACTGGCGTTGACTCTTCAACATGTTATACCTGTATTACTCTACAGTTGTAGCTGTTACTTTCACAGTGATTCTCCAACAGCAGTGTTCAACCTCTGCCTGCAGTGGGGCTTGAGAATCAGTCGATTTAAAGGCCTTCCAGGTATTTCTAGCATGAATCATGGACTACATAGAACCACTGTTCTACATAGAACCACTGTTCTACATAGATGTACAAGCATCTGACCACTTCATTATGTCTGCTAATGTGACTAAGCCCTGGCATTTATATACTGAAATATATTTATTCATTCAACAGTGTACTTACTACTGAATGTCTATTTCATACCAAGCACTGTTCTAGATGTTTAAGATACATAAATGAATAAAGCATATATAAATTGCTGCCTTTGTGAAGCCTCTAGCAGGAAATACATTTTGCCAGGCACTGTTTCATTTTACATTTCTTATGTATCCCTCACAATGAGGTAGGTACATTTATGATCCCCTAATTTACAATTTAAAAAATTATAGCACAAAAAGGTTAAGCTACGTGTCCAAGATCACACAGATGGGAAGAGGTCCAAGTGAGATTTGAATCCAGGCATCTTACTCCAGATTATACATACTTAACCATTACACAACCCCACACTTGTATGAAATGGTGACAGCACATACTTACATAGCAAGAGAGACATATGATGTAATTAGCCTCTTACAATCCTAATTTTGTAACTGCCTCAATTATACGTGTCTGATCTCCACAAGAAGAACATAAGCTTCTAGATAGAGGCAAATTTGGGAGGCATTAGATCGCACAGGTTGAGAACACACCCTACCTTACCCATCACCAGCTATGTAGTCAAGTTGCTTGACCTCTCTTAGCCTCCATTTCCTTCTGTTTCAAATAAGAATAATACTATCCAACTCAGAGTGTAGCTAGGATCACTTTTTTTAAACGTGTGCAGGATGCCTGGCACATGGCATGCACAATAAATAATCACGGCTATTATTATTCTCTCAGACATACTGGCTGACCCCAAAGCTAGGTATGTGGGAAATCTCTGAATAAATATGTGCTTTTTATTCAATTGCTCTCAAATATTCCAGGTTCCCTGGACTCTTCTGTTCATTCAGTAAACATTTGACAAGCCTCCATTACGTGTCAGGCAGTTCAAAGGGGTTACTCAAACACGAGATCCTTCTCCCAGTCACGGTAAATAATTCCACGGTTGCCAAAGGAATCATTCTTCTTCCCCGACTTGCCTAACCGCCTAGAGAAAAATTAAGCAGCACCACACTCTCCCTTCAGACAAATTTACCAACATATTTTTTTAAAATGCAATCCAAATGACATTGGAATTATTTCATTATATTCATGTAAATGAGCGCAATACCAAAAAGGCATTTGTTTGTTTAATCTGTAAAGCAGACTGGTAAATGCCCCTGAGAACTTGTGAACCCACTGTTGGGATTTATTTCCCAATCCTAATTCATTATCAGCACATTCTTAAAGCAATGCTGGCATGGGGCTGGTGTGGGATGTGGCAATAAACCTCATTTTTAAATGAGGCAAGATTTCTTTTACTGGGATTCTCTCAGGAGCTAATGATATTCTTCTCCTTAAGGTATCAGTTGAGGGGAAAAGTAAGCCTTGGGAATGGAGAAGAAGTAATCAAACTGTTTGAGGTGAATTGTGTTCCCCCCACCAAAATTCATCTGATGAAGTCCTAATCCCCAGTGTACCAGAATGTGACCTTATTTGGCGATAAGGTCTTTACAGAGATGATCAAGTTAGAATGAGGGCCTTAGAGTGGGCCCCTAATCCAATATGACTGGCGTCCTTATGAAAGGGGAGATTTGGATAGACACGCACATAAGGAGAACGCCATGTGAAAATAAAGGCAGAGATCAGGGTGATGTGTCTACAAGCCAAGGAAAGCCAAGGATTGCCAGCAAACCACAGCATCTAGAGGAGAGAGGCCTGGACCACATTCTCCCTCCCAGCCTCAGAAGCCCCTCCCACAGGCCGGCACCTTGATCTTAAACCTCCAGCCTCCAGAACTGTGAGACAATAAATTTCTATTGGTAAGACACTCAGTATGTGGTACTTTGTTATGGCAACCCCAGCGAATAGACATCTTTAATAGCAAATACACACATTTCAAAGCTAGGCCCACAATTTGGATTTACTATGACAGGGTTTGGCTAACTTCAAAATGTTGACTTCTCCCTTCCAATTGCCCCTGTGAAACTTTGGGTACCTTCCTATCATAATTCTACCCTTCAGAAACTAATAATACTTAAACAGAAACACATTCTTATGGAAAAACCACTGTCAAAAACAACATTCTCACACAAATGGTGAGCATCCAACAAAGTTTTATTTAACTCATTAATGAGGTAAACAACAGGGGAGAAAAATGCAAAATCAAAGTGTGTATAAGAAATTGTGTATGACAAATTGACTATTTATTATAGAAAGGAAATGCCTAAATAGACTGCTAAATCTGCTGTAACAGTAGTTAACTTTCTGCAGGTTAATAAGACCTTAGCCCCTGTGGCATTAACTTTTCTTTGATCTATAAAATCATGACGCATCAGCTTTTCACAGGTTAACCTCTAACTTTATGGGGATATAAACTGCCAGCACCTCTATCAGTTGTGGATAATTAATCGACTCTACAGAGACAACAAAATTACAGTACCCAAGAGTATCAGGTAAGAGTCAGTTACTAAGAAACAAGGTTCTGCTTCTATTGCAGCAGGCTAATTAGAATATGCTCTAATAAAATAACGTTTTAAAAAATCAAACAAGACTCCTTCTTCCATCGTCAAAATTGGGGATAATTTCATTCTCACTACTCATGGGTCAAACTATTAATCAGAATTTGTTGTGCAGCTTCACATATGTCTGGAATATTCTGGAAAATCTCATAAAATACATGATCTTACTCTCCAGACAACAATAATAATAATCTATTGGGCACCTAGTATGCATTGGACATTATTTTAACCATTTTCTCTTAAGCTGGAAACCAATGTTATCAAGTTTACTGGACGGTTTGTGGGGGAGTGAGGGCAGCAGGACTGGCAAAATAAGAAGCTCAACTGTGACGTGATTCTAACAGAAACCTCAGTTGATCTCACATAAAGTTCTGGAGCCAGAATGGCCCTTCAGAGTTGTCCCAATTTCAGGCAGAGACAAGACTTTGAACCTCCACATCAACCAGTCTTTGGTTATGGGCAGCCCCCTGGAAGGGCATAACACGGGCAAGAGATTCTTTTATGCTGGGGCAATGCCTGGGAACCATCAGCAGCCAATACTCCTTGAAGCTGGAAAAATAAGCACCTTGGTCCTGAGAAGGCACATGGGTAGCCATCACGGCATCCACTAAACACCTCTAATACTCCTGACAAACTTACGAAATGGGTAATTTTATTATGTCCATTTTACTGATGGAACAACTGACATTAGAAAGGTTAAGGAACTTATATAAGCCATACAGCTCAGAAGTCATGAGGCCAAGACTGGAGCCCAGATGTCTGGTTCCAAAGGCTCCATCAATCTGCATTCCCTCTGAAAGGGAAAAGGAGGGAAGAGAAGGGAAGGCAAAGTAGGAGAGGGAGGGAAGGATGGACAAGATGGTACAAGGACTGGGCATGCAGTGGCTTGAAGTGACCCATGAAATGCTCTGGTGTGGTAGGCGGGGGCAGAAGGGCCTTTTAAGAACACAGTCTAATGTCCACTTGGAAGTTGTAATGCTGTCATGGAAGTACGTCCTTTACCTCTGCCGTATTTCCCACCCGCTCTTATATCTTCAGGGAAGTCTACTCCTGGCTTAAACGCAGTGAGGTTTTATGAATGTGGAAATTGAAGAAGGGGCTAAATTTTACATCTAGGTCAATGAATATAGAATCGACTGCCTACTGGGATAGAAAGATAATCCGAAATTGAACAAATTTAGAAAACGCATGAGACTGCGAACAGAAATAACCTTAAGAACATAAGCCCTTTGGGAATCCACAGAATTTAGGGGAAAGAATTTAGATTTCTAGAGGGTTGTTCCCAGTAAAACTAGCAACAGGAAACGCTTGTCTTTACAGCCCCCTCCCCATTTCCATGCTAGGACACTTCCCGACCTCCTTCAATTTCCCGTCACCCTGGCACCTTTACTGCTTCCACCGCAATCTTGTTCAACTGGTAATGCCACTGAACAGATAACCCAACAGTTTTGTCAACTGAAAACAGTTTAGGATATTTCCCTCATAAGGGTATGTACAGTCTCTAAAGAGACTCATGGAAATGCAAAAACCGTCGTGATCCAAAGAAATGGAGTCAAATGATATCCAAAGTAGTTAAAATAATTTTCCTAAGCTACAATCCAGAATATTGTAAATATAGATGGGGTGAGGGTGGGGTTAGAGGCAGAGACCTACTGCCTACTTTGAGAGCAGCCCTAGGCATGATGGCTAGGTTTACAGAGAAGCTCAAGAGCATGTGTCTTCTCCACTTGTATCAGTGAAAGAAGGGTCCTGGCAAAAAAAAGAACTCACCTCAGATGGTTCAGATGAAGAGACCTCCATAAAGGAATTACTTAAAAGTAAGGTTAGGGAATAAACCACTCCCTGATCTTGAGACTTACATTCCTGATCTTGAGACTTACAATAAAGCTAAAGAACCCAGGAACATGTGGTATTGAAGAAAAGAGATGTCAAAGCACCCAGAGACTAGAGAGCTGGTGAATGTTTGTCTTGGTGCAGTAAACCAGAATCAGTAACAAATCAATGTACATCTCAGCCTTCTCTTTAGCAGACAAAGGAAGTCCAGGCTCATCAATCTCTTCTCACATTTCTTATTTTTCAAACCTTTTAGTCACATTTGCAACTCTACCAGACTTTCTCTGAAATCAACTTGGCTGTCAGCTGTACCTCTGGGTCCAAGGTAGAGGGCAAAGTACCTTACTTAAGGGCAAATAGCTAGTTGGTGGTAGAGCTGGGAATAGAAATCAGGTCTCTTCACCTCAGCCCAACTTATCTACATTATCACTGTATGGCTTTCGTCCATCCCATCCAGCTTGGCCAGCAAGTGTACATGTTCTTTCCATTTTCCCTGCCCCCCTAGCAACTAACTCATCACTACCCAGATCCTCATGCTTCATATGCATCCTGCAGGGCTACTTACCAAAAACGAAATCATGACTAAAACTTTCAACAAGCTAGAAAGAGAAAACAAGTCTTCAACCTGATAAAAGGTATGTCTGAAAAATACACAAGTAACATCATACATACATAACATTTTCCCCCTAATACTGAAACAAAGTATGTCTATTCTCACCAGTTCTATTCAACATTGTACTAGAAGTCCTAGCCAGTATAGTAAAAGAGAAAAATAATTAAGAAAAAAATATATATATATATATTGGGAAGGAAAAAGTAAAACTTTTAATCTGCAGATGATATGATTGTGTAAAGTCATGTAAAATCATGTAAAATCCCAAGTAATATATCAGAATTAACATGTGAGTTTGCAGTCATAGTGTCCAGAAGCCATATACAAAAATCAACTGTATTTCTATACGTAAGCAATTACAAATTGAAAACTGAAATTTTTAAAATACCATCAAAAATGACATTCAAAAAAGTGAACTATGGGCTTCCCTGGTGGCGCAGTGGTTGAGAGTCCGCCTGCCAATGCCAGGGGACGCAGGTTCATGCCCCGGTCTGGGAAGATCCCACATGCCGTGGAGCGGCTGGGCCCGTGAGCCATGGCCGCTGGGCCTGTGCGTCCGGACCCTGTGCTCCGCAACAGGAGAGGCCACAACAGTGACAGGCCCACATACCGCAAAAAAAAAAAAAAAAAAAAAAAAGTGAACTATTAGGTATAAATCTAAGAGAATATGTATAAGACCTTATACTGAAAACTACAAAACTTCACTGAGAGAAATTAAAGAAGTTGTTAGTAAATATATAAATATTTGCATAATGAAAGACTCAATACTGTTAACATGTCACATCTTCCCAAAATGACACATGGATTCAACACAAACCCTGTCAAAACCCAGCTGATATTAAAATGTATATATTAGAAATGAAAATAATACATAAAGTAGTCAAAAATCTTGAAAAAGGAGAAAAAGTTGAAGGACTTGCTCTACCCAATTTAAAACTTACTATAAAGACAAATCAAGAGCATGTGACATCAAAGAAAGAATTGACAATTAGATCAATGGAAAAGAATAGAGATTCCAGAAATAGAGCCACACATGTATGACTTCAAAAGCGGCACTGAAACATATCAATGGGGAAAAGAGTATCCTTTTAACAAATGATCTTGAAAACAACGGTTATTCATACTGGAAAAAAATTTAATTTGATCCCTATCACACACTGTATACAAACAATGCTTTAAGAGGATTACAGATACAAACCTAGAAGGTAAAACTATTAAGTTTCTAGAAGAAAATATGACCTTGGAGTAGACAATGATTTTTTTTTTTTAGATAGGATGCAGAAAGTTCTAGCCATACAAGAAGTTGACAAACAGGAAATCATCAAAATTAAAAACTTCTACTTATCAAAAAAGGTATCAAAAGATACTTCTCACTCTGCATTCCCATTCCTGTGCCAACAGTGGAAAAGGCAGAATCAGAACCTCTGAAAAACTGCTCCTTCATAGAAGCAATGAGAACACTGGCTAAATTGTCAAATATCATTATTTTTCAGAACTCTGGAAATTACCAATTGATCAGATGAGGCTGGCAGCAGCACTGGCCTTGGCTAGCCACAGGGCAGGCTGAGCTCCTCATCTTGGACCAATGGTAGCTTCAGTCTGCTCCACTGACCAGGGCGTAGCCCACACTGCTCCCTCTGCATTAACCATCCCGACCAAGATTTTGTCTTCTCGCCCACCTGATGGCAGGATGGAAGTTGCATCAACCTGCAGTCTTCTAATGCCCAGGGTTTGTTGTTGTTGTTGTTTGCCTACAGCACACCCAGGATATATCACTGTGATGATACTAACAAGAATGCACTTGCTCCACCAAAAAAAAAAAAAATTAACTACCTGTTTCTGAGAGCCTGAGTGGGATCAATCTTTTAAAATTTTAGGGAACCAAGAACTTGCAGGGATCCCAACATTTGCCCCCATTTTGCCTGGCAGTCCCCCACCACGTCATCTCTTCACAATTTTGTTTCTTCTACTGGATGGCCTGGCAGCCAAGTCTATGAGCTAAGTGTATGGCCTAATGTGGGTTTTCTGCCAGGCCTTTGTGCAGACACCCCCAACTTGCAGGACTATTCTCTCTGAGCCCTCTCCCTTTCCCCCTAGTAGCAACTAGAGAATGAGAGAAGCAATGAAACTTTCTTCCCTTTCCCCCTAGTAGCAACTAGAGAAGGAGAGAAGCAATGAAACTTTCTTCACTAACATTGTACTCTGAACAAAGCAACATCTTCTCTTCTACCCTCCCTTTCTATCGATTTACAGGAATGGAGAGAAGGGCTGGGTAGAATAATTTTCTGAGCTTAGCCCTCCCAAGAGGTGTCTGATCTTAACCTCTGGCAGCTCTCCAAACTTAGAATGTGTGATCCTTGGTGTGCTCGTGGTCTTCAGCTTTGAGACTTGGCCATAAGTCCAAGGTAACCAGAAAAACCCCATTCAGTAAGGGGTTTTAAGAAAGGGGGAGGCGGTATATTTAGGAAAAATAAAGTGAGTTTCAGAATCAGACTCTTAGACATTCAGTATTTATATTCAATGCCTACTATGTACTACACAGAAGTACAATGAATTGCTGGTTGTAGAGAAGTAAACAAAATGCTCATGGTCCCTCCTCTTGTTGAGCTTATGACCCTGGTACAGAAAACAGATAATAAATAAGTAAATAAACACGTGAATTATTGCTGAGAGATACAACCGTTATGAAGGGACTAATAGGAATAAGTGGTGCAGGAGGGGAATGACGGTGATGAGGGAAGCTACCAGGAGGAGGTGACAGAAGTAGGATTTAAAGTAACCTGGAGTCGTAACCACCTGCTAAATATATGATCTACCTAGGACTTAATGTCGCTTAGACTCAATTTCTTCATCTGTAAAACAGGAAGACTAATTTACACTACATGGGGGTGTTGTGAAGATTTAATTAAGTAAGAATATTAAAGGCACCTTTTTCCTGTTACTTTCCTAGAACACAATAAAGGTTTTAAAAAAGCGTCTAAGGGCTTCCCTGGTGGCGCAGTGGTTGAGAGTCCGCCTGCCGATGCCAGGGGACACAGGTTTGTGCCCCGGTCCGGGAAGATCCCATATGCCGCGGAGCGGCTGGGCCCGTGAGCCATGGCCGCTGAGCCTGCGCGTCCGGAGCCTGTGCTCCGCAACGGGAGAGGCCACAACAGTGGGAGGACCGTGTACCGCAAAAAAAAAAAAAAAAAAAAAAAAAGGCATCTATTTTCATTAAACAGGATTCGCATTGTTAAGTGGAAACTGAACTGGACCAAAATAAAAATTAAAAAAAAAAACAGATTCAACACTTATTAACTTTATAACTCTGGGCAAGCCACGTAACAGTGCCAAGCTTTCTTTTCCTCAACTGTGAAAGTGAGAAGACAGTACCTTACAGAGTATATGAGGCTATAAACTACTTTATAAAATAAAAATATTTATTCGTAAAGCTCCAGTGTCCTTGATATGATAAAATAATGAACATTCACTCTTAAGCAGAGGTGGATTTATCATGAAACTAATGAAGCTTAAACTTTAAGGTGTCTCACTTGTATGTGCCACTGTGAGTCACAGAATTTTGCATGTGGGAGAGTTAGACAAGATGCAGTGAGGGAGTATTTACATGTAAACATTTCTGGTGTATTGTCTAAAGAGAACTCAGGGAAAAACAGGGGCTAAGTCTCAAAGACTCCATTCATGCATCTACAGGAAAAATATCTGTCTTGGATATTGGTACCAAGTGAAAGAAGGAAAAAAATCTTCCCTGAATATTTGGCTATAAGCTAGCTTTTACATAAGTTTGCTCCCTGGGCTGTCCCAAAGACTACCCAAATAATTAGTCTGAAGTAGGTATGGGTTAATAAATTTCCCTGAGTGTCTAAGAGTAAATACAAGTCCTCCCTAGAGAAACCAGTTTTAAACGAAGGTCTCAAAAGAATTCCAAGAAAGTACCAAGACACCTGAAATCTCTATCAGAAATCATGAACACAGGAGAATAAAAAGGACTCAATGAGTACAAGCCAGCAAAAACAACAGACTCTAGAATACTAAAATGGTCATAACTAGAATATAAAACAACTATGTTTGGTGTCCTTAAAGAAATAAAAAAAGGGATTAAAATTAAGATTAAAGAACAAGAGACTATAAATAAATAACTATATTTTTAAAGAATATAGATAACCTTTAATAAGGAAAACTAATTAAAAGCAAATAATAAATGGGTACATGGTATATAGAAGCAACAGAAAAGAAAAATTAGCAAACTATAATGCAGATCTAAAGAAATTACCCAGAATGCATAATAGAGATAGAAAATAGGAAAGGAAAGTTAACAGATGTAGAAAACAACGAGAAAGTAAATCCAACATATGTCTATTAGACTTTCAGAAAGAGAAGAGACAGAATTGGGCAGAGGCAAACTTAAAGACATATTAGAAAGTCATCAAAACACCCAAAAAAGAGGAGGTCTTTGTTCACGTGGTGGAAGACTTTTTAAAGACGTCAGTTCTCCCCTGAATGATCTATGGATTCATAAAATTCCAATCAAAATTCCCATAGGCTTTTGGGTGACCTGACAGACTAATTCTAAAATTTATATAGAAGAGCAAAGAACAAGAGTAGCCAAGGCTCCACAAAAAAAAAAAAAAATGGAAGTAGGTCTAGCATTAACAGATATCAAGACTTGTTATAAAATGTTAACAATTAATACAGTGTGGTATTAACCCAGGAATAGACAAGCTGAGCAATGAAACAAAAAAATGCGATTCAGTAACAGACCAAAAAACATATGAAAACTTGATTTATGACAGAACTGGCATTGTAGAATAGTGAGGAAAGATACATTTTTCAATAAATGGTCCCTCAAAAATTGATTATCCTTACAGAAAAAAAAGAAATGGGACCCTACCTCAAAGGATACATAAAAATTGATCCCAGGTAAGTTAAAGATGGAAATGTGAAACACAAAACTAGGTAATGTTCAGAAAATAATATAGGAAAGTATCCTTTTATCAAAGGTGGAGGTGAAGTATTTAATAAATAAACATATACAAAAATGCAGATAGTCTAAAATAATTTATAAATTTAATCAAGTAATTCTGTTTATCAGAAACACTATGAAGAGAGTGAAAACACAAGCCAGAAAATAAACAAGATATTGCCCAATTGTATTAATTGACAAAGGATTAGTAGAAATCAATAACAAAAAGACCCCCCCCCAAAAAAAAAAAACAGAAAAAAGAAGGGAAGAAAGATTTGAACAGGTACTTTACAGAAGGGGAAACCCAAATGGGGTGGGGGGGAGAGAAAAAAGAAAACATGCTCAAGTTCATTAGTAATCAAAGAAATGGAAATTCACCTCCAGCCCTCTCTCCCCCATGCATTCTCTTCTCTACCACTGTGAACCACTCTACACACACTGGCAAAATTTTTAAAGTTTATTTTTAATATTAATTCTTGGAAATATTAATCACTGGAGAGAGAGAGAGCTTACATACTGTTAGAAGGTATACAATATGGCACAATCACTTTGGGAAACATGTGGTATTACCTGGGAACACTGAAGATGTACATAGCACAATAATTACCAATTACACTCCAAGGTACAGACCCTAGATATCTCTGGCACATACTCACAAGCTGGTATCAAAAACATTATATCAGCACTGTTTATCACAGAAGAAAATAGAAACAGCCCAAATGTCCAATGAAAGCAGAATGGATACATTCACAATGTGAAATAATACTCCATAGCAATGAAAATGAATGAGCTACAGCTCCACAGAACAAAACAGATGAAACTTGGGAAGAGCAGTGATTGAAAAACACCAATTCCAGAATATGTACAGTTGTATCTCACTTACACTACATTTAAAAAACACAAATAGGGACTTCCCTGGTGGTACAGTGGTTAAGAATCCACCTGCCAATGCAGGGGACACAGGTTCGAGCCCTGGTCTGGGAGGATCCCACATGCCATGGAGCAACTAAGCCCATGCACCACAACTACAGAGACTGCACTCTAGAATCTGTGAGACACACCTGCTGAGTTCACGTGCCACAACTACTGTAGCCCGCGGGCCTACAGCCTGTGCTCTGCAACAAGAGAAGCCACCGCAATGAGAAGCCTGCGCACCGCAATGAAGAGTAGCCCCTGCTCGCCACAACTAGAGAAAGACTGAGCGCATCAACAAAGACCCAATGCAGCAAAAAATTAATTAATTAATTTAAAAAAAAACCACAGATAGAACTATGCTATGTATTCTTGAGAGGTGGCGTGATGTGGAGGTTAAGAGCACACAAAACTGCAACCAGACTGCCTGAGTTGGAATTCTGGTTACTACATTTACTATTCCTATGATTGGACAGTTATTTAGCCTCTATATACCTCATTTCCTCATCTGTACAATGGGTCTACCTACCTCTGAAGATTGTTCTAGGGCTAAATGAGTATATAGCACCTACAAGTGTTTGGCACATAGAAATCACTGTATAAAAGTGTTATGCTGCCATCATTAAAGATATAAATATTTGGTTAAAAGGATAATGAAAAACAAGGGAATGATAAGTAAAAACTGCAGGCCAATTAGAGTACATTCAAGGATGGATTAAGGAAAATACCCTGGTGGACGTCAGAGGTTATGGTAGTGCCCTTTGTTATTAAAATGGGTACTGAGGGCTTCCCTGGTGGCGCAGTGGTTGAGAGTCCGCCTGCCGATGCAGGGACACGGGTTCGTGCCCCGGTCCGGGAAGATCCCACAGGTCGCGGAGCGGCTGGGCCCGTGAGCCATGGCCGCTGAGCCTGCGCTTCCGGAGCCTGTGCTCCGCAACGGGATAGGCCACAACAGTGAGAGGCCTGCATACCGCAAAAAAAAAAAAAAAAAAAAAAATGGGTACTGAATTTTCAGGTATTTGTTGTGTTATTATTCTTTATAATTTATAAACACTTCATAAATATTTTGTCATATTCTATGTTTTCTCCTTCCAATGAAAAATACTTTTAAAGTTTGTAAAATTAGAAATAAAAGGGATAGGGGAGTTTAAACAGTCAAGTTATCACTGTCCATTCAAAGCTGCCACCCTAGAAAATAAACACAAAATTACACTCAATAACAGATGGTGTTTTCCTGAGATTACAGTACCTTGTTCAAAACATTAGCAATTTCTCTTTTTTGGAAATGCCTTCTAAGCCTGCAGCCTTTCTCTTGAGCATTCTAAATGTTGACAGTTCTCATCCTCTGAGGAGAGATTTTATTTTTATCCAAACAACAGCAAGCGATTTGAAACCAAGCTTGATAGGTGAGACGGGTGATTTTGTTCTATGACAGATAAGTGAGATAATAGTGTGTTTCATAAAACAGTTTCTCGAAGTAATTTCAAAAAATAATGGATTTCCAGGCTTAGCAAAGTAATCAAGTCCAACCTCCCTCACAACTCGGGGACTGGTTCTGCCAGAACCCTGACAAATGGCCAGTCAGCTTCAACTTAGAATTTACAAATAACACAAAAGTAGACAAAACACCCCAGAGCATGGGTGGTGATAGGCATTGATACTTACCCATTAATCTAATTGTCACATTTTCTAAATGTATAATCTTTTGTTATATTTTACTGGTTAATATCGGACCATCGTTTCCGTTGATAGATATCAAAATCTGATTTCTATTGTCAGGTGCATTAGCTCTCTTTCCCAGAGGAGAATAAGTTGATAAGCATTCATGTATGATTCACCTAAGTCATTGATGAAAGTAGCAACGAGGTCATAACCAAGTACAGAAATCCTGCTCAAATAGAAACCTGCCTCCAGTTGGGAATTAATTAGTAATATTTGTGGGAATGGCTTCCATCTAGACCATAGGGAAATCATGAAAAAGGATCAGATGCACTGTTAATATTTAGACACGAATTGTCTATGGAATTTCCTAAATCTATTACTGTAATAACCCTGTCCAATAAATGAAATGAGGCTAATTACATATATTTATTTTATTTACATATATATGTATATAATGTATATTTTATTTATGTAATATATATACTTTATTTACATATATTTTATTTATTTATTTCATGCTAGTTCATTGTGATTTTCCTTTCTAAGTCTACATAAAATATCTGTTTAAGGACTCTGGGGAATTTTCTAGAGGTTGTCATTAAACTTATTAAGCTACAATTTCACCTACAGTTTTGACAATGAAATATTTTCCTATCACCAATCTTCCAGAAACGCTACAATATTTACCATAAATATTGCTACCAACGCAATATTTTTCAGACGTTATTGGTCCATGGTCCTATGATCAAATTTGCAAACTCTCTCACTATTTGTGATACAATTTAATTAAATGTGGAAACCTTCCCTCTTCAAAGAAACTAGGTTGATTTAAAATATATTCTTTCTGATTTTAGATTCTTTGCTATTATCGATATTTATTCATTTCTTCCAGTTTGAAGACAATTTCCCTTCATGGGATTACCTGAAGCAATATAAGCAAAAATCCAATTTAAAAATTTTAAAGATCTACAATTCTAACATTATTTTTTTTTAGCATTCTTTGAAGGATATATAAGTGTTAAAAACACCCAACACATACTTGCTTTTAAATATATATTTTAAACAATGCAGACTGTTCTAAGGAAGTTTTCATGTTTAAAACTGTGTGCCCATAATTGTTACTTTTAAATTTTTCTTCTATTTCCTTGCACCAACTTTTAGACATTTATCCTAGATAAAAGAGAATGATTCAGCACAGGAGGGAGACAGAGAAGTGGCGAGGTCAAGGGAAGCAGGGGTAGGGACGGGGGAAGCAGCACAGGTTGCCCAAATTCCATGTTAGACCCTGGTTCATGAAATTGAACCTGCAAAATAAGATGCAGCCAGCATTCCATAATTACCACGCAAATTGGTCCTGAATAAGGTCCTTCCATATTACTATTTATTTCAATCCACCTGGTTATAAAACTGAATGTTTGTGTCCCCGCCAAAATTCATGTGTTGAAGTGCTAACTCCCAGTGTGATGGTATTTGGAGGTGGGGCCTTTGGGAGACAATCAGGTTTAAGTGAGGTCATGAGAGCAGAGCCCCCATGATGGGATTAGTGTCCTTATTTAAGAGGAGGAAGAGATCAGAGCTCCCCGCACCCCGACCATGTGAGGACACAGTGACATGGTGCAAAGGTGTTCTGAAGGGCTTCCCTGGTGGTGCAGTGGTTGAGAGTCCGCCTGCCGATGCAGGGGACACGCGTTCGTGCCCCGGTCCGGGAAGATCCCACATGCCGCGGAGCGGCTGGGCCCGTGAGCCGTGGCCGCTGAGCCTGCGCGTCCGGAGCCTGTGCTCCGCAACGGGAGAGGCCACAACAGTGAGAGGCCCGCGTACCACAAAAAAAAAAAAAAAAAGGTGGTCTGCCGACCAGAAAGATAACTTTATCAGGAACCAAATCAATGAGCACCTTAGCCTTGGACTTCCCAGCCTCCAGAACTGTAAGAAATAAATTCCTGTTGTTTAAGCCACCCAGTCTAAGGTTTTTTGTTTTTCCTGTAGACCAAGCCAAGACACGCTATAAGCATGGTAAAAAAAGACATCTTATTGAAATTAAATGTTAGCTATAAAATTACTCCCCTGCTTAGAAACAAAGTAACTCCTTGTGCTCGTCAACATTAAATCCATACCCTCGACCTAAGCTTTGAGCTGCCCTACCCACCGCATCCCCATGTCCAGTCATGCAAGAGTCTACCTCATCAATCCACGTACGTAGTCTACCAGCTAAAGTAAATTGCTCATTCCCATGCCTTCGCAAATATTAATTCTTCCACCTGAAATGGCCTTGCCCCTCCCTTTTAGCTGTTCATATTGTTCTCCTCCATTCCTCCTTCCTTATCAGAAAACAAAAATAAAAATAACTATGGTAAAAACAAATAAACACACGCCCTCTGTGATTTCTCATAATGGACTCACCCCTCGCTGCCCTGCTGCCTTCCACATCTTGATTCCTGGTGGAAAGCAGGAGGAGGAAAGCTTAGATCAGTGGTTTGGTGTTAAAGATTCAGTGTTAAATGGTGTGGGTAGGACCCGGGCCTTGATATTTGGAAGACTTCCCTGGGGAATTGAATGTGCACCCAGGAATGAAAGCCACAATGCTTCTCAGTCCAGCTGAGCACAGGGTCAAGGGCTAAGCTCTGGACACATTCTCTTAATTAGGAGTCATCCACAGGCCTACCAAATTAGACTCTCTGAGGCTGAGGCATTTGTATTATTAAACACTTCTTGCCAAACCTAGACTGAGAAACTTGGGCCAAAACAGTACATCAGCCTGATGGTAGAGCAGGGTGGAAGGTTCTAAGGCCCACTGTCCTCTTCCCCTCCCATTTTGAAGTCCTTTAAAGTACAGGAATAATGCCCCTTTTAACATCATCCAAAACATCACTTGGGTATTCTATGATGCCCTAGAGGGGGGTCATTATGAAAGCCCCAGCTTCACCTAGGGTGGTTCTACAGTACATGCCCAACAGAACAAGCAAGTGTGGGCACATGCAACAGTGCCCTGTTTTGTGCAAAAGAAGAAGAGGAATATGGGAAACAACAAAGAAAAACTTGTGTTACTCAGAAGTACTCTGTGCTCCCTGAAAAGCAACCACACAACCATGATACCACCCTCAACTTATTATCTCAGTGGTTCAGCCAGTCTGCAGGGAGCACAGAAAAGGGAATGAATTCTGCCTAGAAGAGGGTGCAGGTAAAGCTTCACCGAGGAGGTGGCACTTAAGCTCAGTCTGAGAAGAATTTAACCAGATGAAGAATTCGGTTCAAAGCTTGCTAGGAAGAGGGGAAAGCCCCAAGCTGCAACAGTGAATGTCTCGTTCTGGTACCAAGAATCACCACTGTGCTCACATGTAAGGAGTATGAAGGAAAGAAACAGCACAAAGCTAGATGGCTGAGGGAAAGAGGATGAAGCCTTGAGTGGCCTACTCAAGAGGTTGCAGACAATGGGAATCACCAAAGCTTTTACATCAGAGAATCCATTACCACTCTGGTCTCTGCCAAGTCCTCCTTATTCACAACTTTAAAAGAACCACAATAGAATATTCAACATTACAGTTCTCTGGGAATCATGGAACATCTTACAACTGTCTCACTGTAATTTTGTAACATCTTCAGACAACCTAAACATTCATGAAAAGGTTCACTGTCAGAATAAAAATTGCAAGAAAGGTCTTTAAGTGACTGTAAAATTTCCTAAGAAAAGCTTGCAGACTCTTCAGGCTCGTGATCAATCCCCACAGGTATCCCCAACTGCTATCACATTCAGTTGCTATAACAACCTGCCACTCACATCTACTTTACACCAGTAACCTAAAGACAGCTGGATCCAGAAGAGGTTAACTCAAACATAAAGCAAAAGATGCCAGTGGAGGAAAACTCAGCAGGGAGGTAATTAAAAATGAAATCACTATTCTCTTAATGATCTTTGAAAAAGCAAATGATAATGTAGACCCTTGAACACAGGCAGCGTGTGTTGAAAGACTGAAAGGTACACCAGGAATGAACATTTTATCACAGACCAAGAGAGGGTCTCTTTTCCCAACTTCACTTCCATCCATTCCCTCTCTGCATAAATTCCCAAAGGTCCAAGTGAGTACTTCCTTAACCTTTCTCTCCTCCAATTTAAACAGGCATGACTACCATTACTGACCTATCCCTTTGCCTCTCCCTCTGAAACAAACAGAAAAACAACCAGCTTTCCCAGCCTAAGCAAATTTTTCCATCAATGTTGATTTTACTCCTTTCCTGCCTGACTCTTGCACATGTTGTATCAACATCCTTTTGTTCACTGATAACTTTACCCTCTCCTTCCAGACTGGCTCTTATCTTATGGAGCTTGTCCTATTCCACTCTATAAGGTCAGTTCACCTTTCTAACCTTTCTTACTAAATTATAGAACACTTGGGGACAGGGACTGTGTCTTATTTGGGGCCATAACGGGACCAGCAAACAGTAGGTGGCCAATTTTGTGAATGTGATCGGAGCTGCATGGAGAAATTTTGCCCCATACACAGAAAAACTCCAAAAAGGTTGCTTTCTTCAATTTGTTGGTTTAGAGCCTGTGGGATGTGGGAGGCCCTATTATTTAATCCTGGTCAGAAATGGCTTTGACGTGCTTTTCTTGGCTCTCAAGAAGGAAACAGAGGGCTTCCCTGGTGGCGCAGTGGTTGAGAGTCCGCCTGCCAATGCAGTGGACACGGGTTCGTGCCCCGGTCCAAGAGGATCCCACATGCCGCGGAGCGGCTGGGCCCGTGAGCCATGGCCGCTGAGCCTGTGCGTCCGGAGCCTGTGCTCCGCAACGGGAGAGGCCACAGCGGTGAGAGGCCCGTGGACCACAAAAAAAAAAGAGAAGGAAACAGAAAAGAAAGACTGTGGCTTTTTTCTCTTTCTGTAAGTTTAGAAGAAACCAGACTTCTATTTAAAATGAGTAGTTGGCATTTTGGCTGCAGGGAACATTTCTCAGGATGATGAAAAATGAAATAAAATCAAAGAGCAGACAAGCACGTTTTCAGTGACATCAACATTTTCTAAGATGCAGTGGACCCTCTGTAAGGCTTCAAGATGTGTCCATTTGCTCATTTACCATGAAGTAGGTGCACAGCTCCGTAACCACTACACTATATGTATGCGGGGGGTGGATGAGTGTGCGGGCGCACACTTGCACAGAAATGTCTATTATTTTGATTTTGCTCTTAACATTTTATGTAGATATTTGGAAGTGTTAAACTTCCATGAAAATTAATGAAAAGAGGAATATTATGTGGGTGGGGAGGAGGCATGAAGAAACAAAACATGAAATTCCAACAAGGGAATATGATGAACAAGGGCTTCACACTTCACCTTCTCCTGAAGCCTTTGCATCCAAAGCCCGCTGCCCAGTGGCCACTTCTGGCTGAAAAATATCATACTGAATACTCACCAAACCATTTCCCCATACGCTGCCCTTGATGGTGTTAAATTTCCCCTTATCATCCTGGGTGCAAATGACCACTCCACCTTGTGGCTGTCGCAGTCCACCAGGGAAGGGGAAATCGGGAGCCCTGTTCTCTTCTACCAGAAGAGGAGTGCTCCCCAAAGACAGCCTTCTCAGAAGTGCTCAGGGCGCAGGCCCACCCGGAATGGCAGTAATGACTCATCAAGCGGTCCTGCCCACTCACAGCACCTCAAGTGAATGAAACGAGAACCAACTGGACTGGCTGATGGCTCCCAGCCTTGGGAGGATAACAGGGAAGAGCAACTGACATCTACTTTCTATCAGACAATACATGAGGAGTTTTTTTTAAAAAAGCAAGCACTAGGCGGTATTATTAGTATTATCAGATGAGCATGATGAGGTCCACGGAGGCCATGGAACTTGCCTAACGTCACCAGTTAATAATGGATACAGCTGGGATCTGCACCCACCGGGTGGCCCTTTGGAGGAGAGACGCCCACCCTGCCAGGAGGTGTGATGTGAGTGTTGGAAGGGTAGGCTGAGGAAGGAACCAAGGCCAGTGAGGAAGAGGCCCTGTAACTAAAAATGGAGGCCAAAGACTTCTGTCTGACTCAGTCCCAGTCTGTGGGACTCAAGAGCTTTCTCGGCAGGACACACAAGGTTCCAGGCAACACAGCTCCAGTCACAGTGTCACGGCCTCGAAAGAATGTGAGACTTGCTCAGGGCAGCAATACCCAGGTGTGCGTGGAGGGGAAGCCCTCTGAAAACCCAGAATGTCCAAGGAGCACTGCAGAAGGCATGGGAAAATCATAGTCCCGGGAGGCTCATCATTTCTCCAAGTGAGAACAGCAGTACTTGGGCCTCTGCCTGTGGATCCCGCAGCCCTGAGCAACGAAGGGGAACAGAAACTCATACCGGAGGGCACAAGTGACTCCGAGAGAGCTGGGAGGGGGACTGTGCCATGGAAGGTGACAGCCGTCTGACGTTAGCAAAAACTTCCCATTTGGAGGGACCTGTGGCAATGTGATCACAATGAAAAAGGACCCGATTTTTCAACAGAATGGGTTTCTGAATAAAATACACAAGGGCCATGTGCGTCTTTCACTTCATCGGTATTTTGGTCAGCGGAAGGTCCTTGGTCTTGGCACAGAGTATCTTAATGTCTAGATTTTCTGCATTCATTTGCTATCCTATATCCACCTTTAAAAGATGCTGCTGAAACTTAAACAGGGTGTAAAACCTGAATCCACATGAAATGTGCCCTAAAATCACCTAAGTATTGTCTGCAGCCCAACTAGGGTTCTTGCCTCAAACACTGTGTTGAAAGGTATGTGCTGTCAGAGCCCTCGATGGACTTGGAGCCACACGAGGTGAAGTGGGGACACAGCCGCTCCTCCCATCGGGGACCACCTCCATGGCGGGGGTCTCACAGCAGCCTCCTCGGCCAAGAACTAGCTATAACTGTCTCAACTTTTTCAGGAACATCACTTAAAACCAGACGATTTTCCAGGAGAGCCCTGCTGCATTTGATCAATAAGGCACAGAAATTAAGAGCTATATGCCTCCGTTTTCCCCTTGAACACGAGTCTATCATTTTCTAAGCTGAATTCACCAGGGATTTCCTGTGGAGCCACGCTCCTCCACAGGCCCCCATCCTGAACTGGAGGAAGAGCGGGCAAATGAGGCACTCGAAGGGTTCATCTGAGGCTGGCTGGAAAGGCATCATCCCTCAGTATCAAGGTCCCCAAACTACTTTGATTGGAATCACCGGGGGCGCTTGTTAATCACAAATTCTCAGCTCCTAGAGGGATTCCTGGTCCAGTGGTTTTGGGGGATGGGGTGGCCATAAATTTCCAATAAACTCCTCAGGATGTTCTGATGCAAGCCATCCACAAACCACACTGACCGGTGCGGGAAAAACGTTGCTCCAAAGAAAGAATGAGCGTTTATGGAATGCCTACTCTGTGGGAGTATTTCATACAGACATGAGCACACTCAACCCCCATACCTGCTCTCTGACGTGGGCAGTGCTATTGTCCCCATTGTACTCATAAAGAAACTGAAGTTCACAAAAGTTTTGTAACATGCCCAAGTTTACACATCTAACAAGATGCAAGTAGAACTTGAACCAGGTCTGTCTATGTAAACCCCAAAGTCAAGCACTTTCCCCCATACAACATGGGTTTCTAGGACTAGCAAACTCTGCGGACAGGTTGAAGAATTGAGACCTAAGAGGGGGTACTGGACTTCAAATCTGGGGAAAAAGTAAATATCCTACACCCTTGGAGATTGTTGGGTTTCATATTTTTGGGGTCACCTAAACATCCAAGTGTCTACTTGTTTGGCCTTCACAGGAAATAGGAAGACCCTGGCCCATCATTTTCTCCCCTGGGACACACCATATGCCTCACTACTTTTTATCGAATCCACCCAACATCACTGTTGTCATTGATTATGGCAACCGGCAGTGACAGAAAGACCAACCAAGAGAGCTCGAGAGAGAAGAATCTCACAATGAGAATCTGAAAAGAGAAACTTTCCAGAAACTTAGAAGTTGATGCATTCTGCTTGGACTCATTGTCAGGACAGAGGAACGATCCTATGCTTCATTCCTGATTCTCTCTGCACTTATAATGGCATAAATTAACATCCTCTTCAGAGACAATTATGCTGATCATTCTGACAAGGCCATCACAATGCTAGACTTTCATCTCTGAGAGGATGATTAGCGAGGAAAGAAAGATAATCAGACAGTATAATAAATGTATTTTTATTTTATATGTATATATGTATTATACTCTCGATTGTTTGTTACTGGTTTCCTACAGATAGAAAAGGGATGAAGAGAAAAAGAACTCTCTACCTGGAATTTGCCTTTAATTTGTCATTCCCTTTCCTCAAGGCTTATTTTTAAGGTTTTCTGACACCCATACAATGCCAATAGTGAATTTTATTACTGAAACCATAAAATTTTCCAATTCCAAGCCCACCTAAAGCCCTGGCAAATTCTTAAAAAAAAAAAAAAAGTCACCATCCTGGCCCTGAAACATTTTTGTGGATGCGCAGATAAGTGAGGGCTGGTGAAGTCCACCCCGTCTCAAATTACCCCAATTACTTATACAGATAGAATGGAGAGAACTCCAGAATGACAAATTCCACCTAATATTCTGGTCCTGCCTGTCATTCTTCTCGCTTACACTGTGCATTCATTTTGCAGAATGTTCTCATGTGCCCAGGCGAACAGAGAAAATCCTCAAAGCTGCACTGCAGCTCCGCATCTACTACAGGACACGGAGCTCCTCCCACTTTTTAAGGAACTAATATGATTTAGAACTGGAGGTGTAATCTAAAATTCATCAATCTTAAGAATTTTCACATTTTACATCGAGTCCTTAGAGTAATTTGCAAAGTAAAATTTTTGGTAAAATTATTAGATATTTCAAGTTTCATTTCTAAATCCAGATCGTCTCCTTCAAATCTTAATCCTGTATGTGTGCACTGATCCCTAAGGTCAATTAATTACACTCATATGCTGTCCCTCCCCTACATACTATTTCAAATCTCACATTTATTACATTCATATTTAATTTTGCCTTGGAATTTATATAGTTTAAATTTGTATTGTTGTAGAGGTTTTTAAGTGGTTATAAACTAGTATCATGCTTGCTTTATTCCCATTTGCTTTATCATATAACTATCACTGCATTTTCAAGTCTCCATGATGTATTTTTAAAATTTTATTACTTTAATAGTTAATACATGAAGATAAAAAAATTAGGCAGCAAAAAAAAGTAAGTTTCCTTACTACTATTAGCCTCCAGTTTTCCAATCCTTTCACAATTTTATGTAAAATATTTACTTAAAACAATGTTACGGATCTTTTCAGAACCTGTAATGCATTTACAAGTGTATATGTATGTGTACAAATAGATTTTTTTTTTTTTTTTCAGTACGCAGGCCTCTCACTGTCATGGCCTCTCCCATTGCGGGGCACAGGCTCCAGACGCGCAGGCTCAGTGGCCACAGCTCACGGGCCCAGCCGCTCCGCGTCATGAGGGATCCCCCTGGACCAGGGCACGAACCTGCGTCCCCTGCATCGGCAGGCGGACTCTCAACCACTGCACCACCAGGGAAGCCCCAAATAGATTTTTATAACATAAATCATAGCATACCATTCACTGTTCTGAACCCTTTTCTTTTTACTTCACAATGTATCTTGGTAATCATTATTTAGCAGTACATAAAGACTTGCATCCTGCTTTTTAACTGCTGCATCATATTTCATTGTTTGGACATACTGTCATTCAGTCATTAATTTACCAGGTGCACAAATTCAGGGAGCCCCTCACATTCTCTTCTCAGGGGCTGTGCAAGGCCCTGCTCTATATTGTTTCTAATCCTACTACACACAGTCCTGCAATAAATACCTTTGGAAATAAGGCCTGTGTACATGTACCATTAACTAGTTGATCTGTAGAATGAAACCCTAGATGTGAAGTGACTGATTAATCGATTCCTCTAAATGACGCCATCTACACCTCCCTCTTCCTCACCCCATCACTGAGTCCTGTTGATTCTACCTCAAGTCTATACTACCTTTCCATCACCTCCACCTCCACCTTGGATCAGGTCACCGTCACCCCTTTCCTGGGCTATTGCAAGACCTTCCAAACTGGTCTCCCTGCTGTCCACCTGCCTGCCTCCCAGCCCATCCTCTACAGGGCTGCCAGTGTGACTGTTAAAAAATGTAAATCTGTGCACCTAACATTCCTGCTTAAAGCCGCTTAATGTTTCCCTTTGCCTAAGGTAAGTCCAAATTCCTTCCACAGCCTCTCTGGCCCTTGCTTAATAACCAGACTCATCTCTTACTCTCTTACACGCCCACTCTACACTCTGGCCATACTGAACCTCTGTCATGTCCTTGATGGAACTGATCACAATCTGACCCTTGGCACATCTGACTCCATTTGCCCAGAACACTAACTCCTGTATAATTCAACCCTCCATCTAGTCAGCTACTCCTCCATTCTCAGTCTTCAGCTTAGACATACAGCATAGTGGTTAACAGCAGAGGCTGTAGAACTAAGCTGCCTGGGTCTGCCTCTACCATTTACCAGCTGTACACTCAAGATAAGTTAATCTACTTCTCAGTGCTTTGTTTTCCCCATCTGTAAAATGGGACTAACAATAGTATCAACCTCATAGATTTGTTGTGAGCATTAAATTGGTTAGTGTGCATAAGGCACTAAGCATGATAGATGGCTCATAGTAAGTACTCAGTACCTGAGAGGTATGATTACTCTTATGTACCCTCCTTTGAGAGGTCTTCATGGACCCCTTAGACAAGGTCAGATCCTTTTGTCATAGTATCCCTGCCATATGAATGGGTCTAAAGAGTAGAGGAAGATGTACTAGTGATTAACTTACTAATGTGGCTTCATCCATTCATTTAATCATTTATTCACCTACTTGACACATATTCATATGTGCAATCTCTGCTCCAGGCAGCATGCTAGACACCTGTGAGCACTGGGCAGACTCACTGCCTTCCCAGGGCTGCCAAAGTAAGGAACTGAGCTCCCTGATGATTGATTTTGCTATTCAGTCAGTTAATATTTACGGCACTAATAGTTAAGCCTCATGGTCAGGCGATCTTCTGGATGCAAGACATAGAACAGAAAAGCCCAACCAAGCCCCTCACTGAGAAAGCTTTCTGTGGGATAGAGACTCAGACAACAAACAAACACACTTTTAACATAGAGTTAAACTGTGATGGCAGCAATGGGGAACAAGAACAAGAGCAGAGTAAGGGAGGCTGTTCTAGATAAAGTGTTAGCAAAGTCCTTTTGGAAGAGGTGACACTTGAGCAGACCCTTAGATGAAGTGAGAGAGAGACAAGGTCTATTTGGTGAGAGGTAACTCCAAGGGCAGAGTCCCTCAGATTTCTGTCTTGTTCAAGGACAAGCAAGAATGTCGGTGAGGCTAGACCTCAATAAGCAAGGGTGAGAGTGACAGGAGATGAGACTGGAGTGGCATTTGGGGCTTTCTAAGTCAAGATGAGGACTTTGGATTTTCTGAGTCAGAAAGGAAACCATTAGAGGTGTTTGAGCCAAGAAGTGACCAGAACAGAATTATGTTGTAAAGAATCACATTAGCTGGTGTGTGGAGAATAGATCTGAATGTGTGTGGGAGGGGACAGGTATCATCAGAGAAACCATTTAAGAGGCTACTGCAATAATCCAGAAGATGGTGGCTTGGATTAGAATGGGAACAGTGCTGGTGGTCAGAAGTAGTAAGACTCAAGATACATCTTGAAAACAGAGCCATCTGCTAATGAACTAAAGGAGGATTACGAGACAAAAAGAGAAGCCAAGGATGACTCAAGGTTTTAGGACAAAATGGCACATTTACTGAGATGGGGACACTAAGGGAGGGCCAAGTGTTGGAGATGTGGAAACCAAGCATCTAAACAAAGATGTCAGGTAGGTAGTTTGGGGTTCAGGAGAGGGGTGAGGACTGGAGGTAACATTTGGGAGTCCTCGGCAGATAAACGATATTTCAAGTCATTGGGCCAGATGAGGTTCCCGTGGGGAGCAGCTGGGAAGAGAGAAGAAAAGAACTGCACCCTGGGGTCTCCAGCCATTACAAGTTGCAAAGGCAAGATTGTTCTAGCAAAAGAGGCTACAAAGGAGCAGTCAGGGGCTTCCCTGGTGGCGCAGTGGTTGAGAGTCCGCCTGCCGATGCAGGGGACACGGGTTCGTGCCCCGGGCAGGGAAGATCCCACATGCCGTGGAGCGGCTGGGCCCGTGAGCCATGGCCGCTGAGCCTGCGCGTCCGGAGCCTGTGCTCCGCAGCGGGAGAGGCCACAGTACTGACAGGCCCGTGTACTGCAAAAAAAAAAAAAAAAAAAAATGGAGCAGTCAGTGGTGGAGGGGGAAAGTCAGAGCAGAACAGGGAATAACTCTTTACAGTTATTAAGTTATAGAGGTAAAAAAGGGGTGGGAGGTGAAAAGGTACAAAAAGGATTCCTGAAGGAACTCATCACAGGTATTCTGCTGGCATCTGCCCCCTCTTTATTCTTTAATGCCACACCCTCCCAGAGCCTGTGGTTTTTCTTCCATGCCTACTCCCTATGCTTCTTTCTTCTCCCCATTTCTACTGAATCAAATATGTGTGTGTGTGTGTGTACCTATGCACATGTGTAATGCTTGCATTAGGCAGCCAACAAAACAACTGCTCAAAAGATATTCAACCTAGAGGAGAAATGATAAATCAGTGGAATTGCTGGTCTTCTTGGTTTTGCTGTTTAAGAAGTCTTGAGATTGACATATACACCCTACTATATATAAAACAGACAACTAAAAACTAAGAACCTACTGTATAGCACAGGGAACTTACTCAATACTCTGTAATGACCTATATGGGAACAGAATATAAAAAAGAGTGGATATATGTGTATGTATAGCTGATTCACTTTGCTGTAGAGCAGAAACTAACACAACGTTGTAAAGCAACGATACTCCAATAAAAATTAATTACAAAGAAAGAAGTCTATAGCTCAATATACTTGAAATATATTCTTCTGGGCAGAGAGACAAGTCATATCACATTGACAAATGGTCAAAATAACCAAATTTCCCCTCGTCCAATCAATCTTCCCTCAATTATTTAAAATTTCAGGCCTATAACATCCTCCCTTTGATTTTCCTTATTATGTCATTATGTCCCTGACGTGACCTGACGTGACGAGACATCGCAACAACATTAAATCCTTGGAGCTTGCAGGAAAGCTTCCCCTCAGCTTGAAAAAAGAGAATCTAACAGAGGTATTTCTATTTAAAATAAATATTTAAAATGTTGTGTAATTTTTTGAAATAACTTTTGTTATATTTTTCTCATTATAAAACATAAATAGGGCTTCCCTGGTGGCGCAGTGGTTGAGAGTCCGCCTGCCGATGTAGGGGACACGGGTTCGTGCCCCGGTCCGGGAAGATCCCACATGCCGTGGAGCGGCTGGGCCCGTGCGCCATGGCTGCTGAGCCTGCGTGTCCAGAGCCTGTGCTCCGCAACGGGAGAGGCCACAACAATGAGAGGCCCATGTACCGTTAAAAAAAATATATATATATATATATATTTAATTAGTCCTAGCAAATTAAAAGTGGTGGTAAACTAATCTGTTTTCTTTCTTCCTATACTTTTGTCTCTTGACTTCTGATAACAGACTCTATTTCCGTTTGTTTTTTTTTTTTTTTTTTTTGGTATGCGGGCCTCTCACTGTTGTGGCCTCTCCTGTCGCGGAGCACAGGCTCCGGACGCGCAGGCCCAGTGGCTATGGCTCACGGGCCCAGCCGCTCCGCGGCATGTGGGATCTTCCCGGACCGGGGCACGAACCCCTGTCCCCTGCATCGGCAGGCGGACTCTCAACCACTGCGCCACCAGGGAAGCCCTCTATTTCCCTTTTAAGCATACATTTCCATGTAAACTAAACCAAAAGAGAACAAAATGACAAGTTTTAAATTTCTCTCTGAATCTAACTCTCTTATTATACTCTTTAAGTCTACTGACAGATTTTATTGGTCCCAACCTGATATCTTTCCTTTGTTTGGGGGGTATTATCAAGTACATCATCTCTGTTTTTATGACTGTCATATAGTACCTAAAATTAGTTATTAAATAAAATACCCCAATTCTCATCAAATGTCAGCTGTTGTAACATGCCATATCTGTGGTCCAAGAGACTCTTTTAAGCCCCAACTCATGTTTCCTACTGCCTGCTTTATATCTCACCTTAAAGATTCCTCATACCTACCATGCTCCAAATTGAACGTCTGGTCCTTCCTCCATCTCAATGGTCCTTTCATCCCCTCAGTTGCTGAGAGTCCTCCCTATGGACTCCATCACCCTCAACCTCCACAACCGACTGTCACTAAATCCAGTCAATTCCACCTCTACAGTATGTCTTAAAGCTCTCCATTCACTGCATCTTCTCTGCCCCAGCACCAACCCAAGGCATCCACACCTACATTACATACTGCAAAAGCCTCCTAACTGGTCTCTCCTCTTCTATACTTTCCCCTTCCAATCCACATCCAATCTCAAAATACTTTTCTCATAGACATCATTCTGAAAAATAAAATCAGGTAAGATAATTCCCTGGTTATCAAAACAGCACTGTTAGACCAAAATCATTCATCAAAGTATAATGGTACTGAATTAGGATGTTAGTTGCTAAAAAGAGCTGAGAGTTCCAAAAATCTAAGAAAACATGCAGATTTTAATTTAATAATTCGCACATGATATGGTCATGAACTTTCTTCTTCTAACTATGAATTCTTCCGTGGAGGATCAAGGATTCACATATAAGGCAAAATCATCAACAACCCTTTCTTAATGAAGAAGTCAGCTAAGAATGAGGAAAGACTTTCTAAAGCTTTGTCCCCTTAAAAAATACCTTTTAGGGTTCAAGAATTCTTGATATATCACTATTGACCTCTGCTATTGACCATACAGCTTTATGAAAGATGTTGATAGTATATCACTTCCTCTGTTTTAATTTCCTCAAAAAGTCTTATCTTGTGCATAATGGTAAAGCTTTTAGGACTTCTCCTGGGAGTCTATTCCCCATTCCTAAATGACCTCGCTACTTTGTTATTACAGATCTGATAAAAAACTCTGATGAAACTCTTCTTATATGTTTCTATTTTATTTATCAAAGCATCTATTTATGCATGTTGTTAGTTAAGGGTGCTGCTGTTTTCAAGATGTACAAAAGAAAACAAAATGTTATCTCGTGAGGAGGAGACGTTTAGCCCCCAGAGCTACTTCTTAATGCCATTTCCATGGAAACAGGACTTTTTCCCTTAACTGCAATGACATTAATAATCAGGTGTCTAAAGTCATACAAAAGGGAGAAAAGGGGACAGAAATTACCAGCCAATCTTTCCTATGTCAGTGGGGGACACAAGGATCATTACCCTCATCTGGGACAAGAGTAGATGTTCAACAAGTTAATCTTTCATCATATTTTCATTTCTAAACACATCATAGGGCAACAACAACAAAAAAGTTGTCATCAAAAGAGAAGATTCTGAGTAAAACCACTCAAGCAACAACCAAAGAGCCCGCGCTTAATCCCACTGCTCCTCTAAGAAGCCTGTCCACACCCATCATGTGCCACCCAGAGCCAAGCACAGAGGGCATCTGATCAAATGCAGAAGAAAAGGGTTTCGGCAGGGACTTCCCTGGCAGTCCAGTGGTTAAGACTTCGCCTTCCAATGCAGGGGATGCGGGTTCAATCCCTGGTCAGGGAGCTAAGATCCCACACGCCTCAGGGCCAAAAAACCAAAACATAAAACAGAAGCGATATTGTAACAAATTCAATAAAGACTTTAAAAATGGTCCACATCAAAAAATCTTTAAGAAAAAAAAAAGGATATGGGCAAAGAAGTATTTCTTTATAATTTCTTTGTACAGACCTCTGTAGGGCTCTATTTACACAGTGACAAAGGAGCAGATGAAAGAAGTAGAGGAAAACTCAAATGACTCAAATCAGAATGTTTACCAATTTATGAACTTCTCAAACTGTACATCCAACATTCAAGTGACTAAATTTTTTCTTTTCATTTTCCCCCAGATGCTCACTGTCATGTCAATAGCCTTGAGTCTGAGGAATGAAATAATTTGCAAACCATGAGGAGAACCACATGTAATTTTTCATAGCAAAAGCTTAAAACAGAACATTTTGTTTGTGGTCAGAATTGGGAAGCTAGGAAACTATCTTGTTATGATTAAACCCTTTTCTACCCACTTCTTTCAAGATCTGCAGGACAAGTAATCCATCAGACCAGAATTAAGGACAAAGAAGGGGGAACTGGCTTGGGGTCTATCAATCACAGGATGATCCAAAATCACATGAGTACAATTTTCTGAATAAAAAATTTACAGGGCTTCCCTGGTGGCGCAGTGGTTGAGAGTCCGCCTGCCGATGCAGGGGACACGGGTTCGTGCCCCGGTCTGGGAAGATCCCACATGCCATGGAGCAGTTAGGCCCGTGAGCCATGGCCGCTGGGCCTGCGCGTCCGGAGCCTGCGCTCCACAACGGGAGAGGCCACAACAGTGGGGGGCCCGCATACCGCAAAAAAAAAAAAAAAAAAAAAATTTACAAAAGTTTGGAGGTACTCCCTGTAAGACACAAACAAAAAAAAATGTTGAACTGACTAAAAATTGCATGGTGAAAATGGCAAATGTTACTCTTTAACACAGTTTTCTGGGATATCTGGTCAATAAACATGTAATTAATTTGGTGTTTTCTTCAAAACAGTTATTTGGGGAAAATTTTAAAGGAAAAATTATGGCATGTCACAATGTGGTCCAAAATAGTGGCGATGTTTCCTTCAGATGTATACCCAGAAGTGGGATTGCTGGATCATATGGTAGCTCTATTTTTAATTTTTTTGAGGAATTGCCATATTGTTTTCCATTAGTGGCAACACCAATTTATATTCCCACCAACAGTGTGTGAGTATTCTCTTAAGCAGTATCTTACAGAGCTATCTGCACCCTCGTGTTCATTGCAGCATTACTTACAATAACCAAGATATGGAAACAACCTAAGTGTCCTTTGATGGATGAATCAATAAACTGTGGTATATATACACAATGGAATATTATTCAGCCATAAAAAAGAAGGAAATGTGCCATTTGTGGTAATATGGATGAACCTGGAGGGCATTATGCAAGTGAAATAAGCCAGACAGAGAAAGACAACCACTGTATGGCATCACGTACATGTGGAATCTTAAAAAAAAAAAAATCCAATTTCATGGAAACAGAGTAGAATGGTGGTTGGTTGCCAGGGCCTAGGGAGGGGGAAAATGGAAATGGGGGGGATGTAGTTCAAAGGGTACAAACTTTCAGTTATAAGAAGAATAAGTTTTGAGGATCTAATATACAGCATGGTCACTCTAGCTAATAATACAGCATTGTATACTTTAAAGTTGTTGAGAATAGATTTTAAGCATTCCCACCATAAAAAAAAAAATTTAACTATGTGAGGTGATGAATGTGTTAATCATCTTGATCTTGGTAATCATTCCACAGTGTATCTGTATATCAAATCATCACATTTTACACTTTAAATATATACAATTATATTTGTCAATTTTTCCTCAATAAAGCTGGAGGGGAAAAAAAGATTAAAAAAAACAATGGCAACAGCGAAGTTCCTTCCCACCTGGGGAAAGTCACAGCTCAGAGTCCTGCTGGCTAACATCACAAGGTCTCAATCAGCCCTCAACCCCGCAGGCTCAGAAACGAGGCTTTGTCAGCACATTAAAGAATCCTCTCCCACAGCTGAGACTGAGGGATAAATCCAGAATGCTAGTTTATGAATTTCTATCGAGAAAAGATCCACACAGGGACATGAATTTTCAGTCTGTGTGAAAAACATTTTACCTCCAGCATGATAACATTCTTTTCCTTCTTGGGAAGCCAAAAAAAATAAAAATAAAAAAAGAATGAGGGTGGATAGAAATGAAGGCGAGTTGGAAGCAGTAAATGTAAGGGCTGACATCCAGCCCGGCCTCCCTGATCCAATGCGCCCATCTGGTCTCTGCCAGTGCAACCCAAGAATCCAAAGGCATCCTTTTGCCAAGGTTCCGTTTCAGCTAATCAGGGCTCAGAGAGGCACCACCAGCTTTGTCCCAGTGTCTTTTCTGTTTTCCCATGGTTAATCAACCTCATTGTTTAGCAACACATTCTTCCATTAGATATATTAATACTTTTAATCACATTCAAGTCGTCTGGCTTGCAGGGGAGCCATTCTGTAGCTTTCGGGTGACTTTGTACATTTCTCTATTACAACAGATTTTGAAGTCTAATTTCAGCAGATCATCTCATGTCCTTTATTTGGAAATTCTGAGGGGTTAGAGCAACAGGTCTGTAGCTCCCAAGGACTAACAATAATCTCATTATCCCAGTTAGTTCACTTTGTTCAAATTAAGTCTGGCGCAGAAAAGATAAAAAGTTATTTTTGTTGTTGTTGTTTTTTTAAAGATAGCTGTTCATAAGAAATTAAAATCATTGAGAAAAAATGGAGTAACTGACAGAGGGTTGCCAACTTATTTATTTTGCTAAGAGCATTTAAAAGAAAAAAATACCACCTACTAATACTAAGTAAAGATATTTCAACCCAAATATAGGAGAAAAGACAGTCTCAGGATAAAGGAGTGCCCTATAGGGTGATATCCTTAGTTTTCCCACTTTTCTTTGCACCATACGCACTTCTTTTTATTCCAGTGTGGCCTGGGGGCAGGCACAGGATGGTAGAACAGCACTTGGGAAACCATCCTCAATGGCTCCAACACTCCGAGAGCCTCCTCCCACAACTCAGGGCAGGATGTGGCCCAGAAACAAGGGCATCTGTCCTGTGCTCCAAAGTCTCCTAGCAAAGAGATTCCCAAGATCTTCCTATATTTAAGAAACAAATGTGACACTCTACAAAAACTAACACAACTCTTAGGTTTGGGAAGAAATTTACAAAAATAATATATGGTATTTCAATATGCCTACTTCTTTCCTTCCTTCCTTTCTTCAAAATGCCTACTTCTTTCCTTCAGAGCTGAGCTTCTGGGAAGAGCAGTCCTCACTTACATGCCTGGATCCACTTGCACCTGGCCTCTGCCCTCTCGCGCCACTGAAACAGCCCTCAACAAGGTCATTATTAATCTTCTAATGGCTAAACCCAATGAATGTGCTTCAGTCCTTATAAGATTAAGGTCTATGCCAACTACTTCCTTTTTCTTGAATTTTTCTTGGCTTCCAAAACACCTCTTCATCTCCTTAATGGATTCACATTTATTGCTTAAATCAGGGATGGAAAGGAGAATTCATCTTCCTTACTGACATTGATCAGTTGCAGTGGGTTCTAAGAACACTGTGCTGAGAGATTTCCAAGAGTGTTGAGCTTGATGAGCAGTGTTTCCCATGCGTATGGAAGGAGGCACAGGACAAAATGCACGCCAGACAGTTTTTAATCTCATTTTAAATATTGGTATCCCCCAGAGTTTTATCTTTCACTCTCTTCTCATCCCTGGATTATGTCATCTGTGCCTATGGCTTCAATAACCTCTCACACACTGACTCCCCACGTCCCTGTTTCTAAACCAGAAGTCTCCCTATGTTAAACTATCTATTAACCTGGATATTCCACAGGCACCTCAATCCCAGCATGTCTATAACTACGTCATCTTTCCCCAGAGCCTGCTGCTCCCCCAGAATTCTACACTTTGGTTAATGGCACCACAGTTAATGGCACTTCTGACCAAGCCCACAAATTGGCAGTCATCCTAGGCTTCTTCTTTCTCTCACTCCTCATTTCAAATAGTCCCCAGGTCTTGTCACCTTTACAGTTGAGTTCCTCTCCTCCTTCCTCTCTACATCACCATAGTTCGGTTCCTTACCAGCTGTTGCCTGGATTTTCGTGATGGTTCTCTAACTGATCTCCAATCCATCCCTCACAAAATATGAATGTCACGTCTTTGCTTTAAAAATTCCTCAAGGAAGGCCTCCCCTAGTATTTTGAAGACATTTTTCTTTATAACTTTACTGAGGTATAATTGATACACAATAAATGGCACGTATTGAAAGTGTTCAATTTGATGAGTTTTAACGTACACGTGCACTCATGAAACCATCACGACAATCATGGTAATGAACACATCCATCGCCCTCCAAATTTTTCTCGCATTTCTTTGTAATCCCTCCTATGTAGCCTGTATATGCTCTAAAATCAGACCACCTGGGTAAAATCCTCATTCCAAAACTTAAGAGCTGATTTTGGGCAAGCACTTAAGCTCTCTCCATCTCAGCTTCCTCATTAAAGTAAAAAGGGGATAATAATACTACCAATCTCATATATGTGTGATGAGGAAAATATAGCTAAAACTTCAGAGTGCTGAGAGAAACTTCCGGTGGCTCCCATTTCACTAGATTTAAAAGGCAAATCCTCTAAAATGACCACATGCGAGGCTCTGTATGATCTAGCACCCAGCAGCAACTGCCCTGCCCCACTGCTGCTCCTTGTACTTGCCGAGCAATTCCTTACCATAGGGACTTGATGCCCCGCTCTTCCCTTTGTTCAAAACATTCTTCCCCAGGGACTTCCCTGCTGGCCCAGTGGGTAAGACTCCATGCTCCCAATGCAGGGACCCCAGGTTCAATCCCTGGTGGGGGAACTAGATCCTGCATGCACACCCCAACTAAGAATTCTGCATGTCGCAACTAAAAGATCCTGCGTGCCGCAACAAGGATCCCATGTGCTGCAACTAAGACCCAGTGCAGCCAAGATAAATAAATAAATAAATATTTTTTTTTTAAAAAGAACAAAAACATTCTTCCCCAAACTTGCCTGGCTTGTTCCCATATTAATATTGTATCTCTGTTCAAAATGCCAAGCCTTTCCTGAGCAAATTTTTACCTTTTTCCCAGCCCTCTTCTGTTCACTCCGCTTCTTCCGTTTTCCAAAGTGCTTATCACCCTCCAGCTTCCTATATATTTGCTCATATATTTATTGTCTCCCTTCACTTAAACATAAGCTTCATGAGAACAAAGACTTTGCCTCTTCTGCTCATTGTTTCTCCAGCATTAGGTTCATACTAGGTACTAAAAACAATTGTTGAATTAACAGTGCCTCTGGCACATAGTAGAGACCTAACAAATAGCAGCTATTATCAGTAATGTGATTGTCATCATCATCATCACATGTGCCCTAGCACCACCATACCTAGGGAACAACCTCCAACTCTAAAAGAAACTGGAGACCAAACCCTTTCCTCCCCAAATCAGGCACATATCTGCATTCTGAGGATAATGCCATTGTGTCAAGTTACATTTCTCTGAAGTCCCTAACATTGTCTAACCTTGATTTCTGGAACTAGCTGCTTGCTGTAATGTTTACTTTCTCAGCTTCCTAAATCTGGCCTCACCACTGAATAAACCACAGACCTTCTCTTCAGAGCTTAGCCTATTTGACCCTCAAGAATCTGCCAAAATTAACCTCAGATTTTCTGGTCCCCAAAATAAAAATCCACACCATATGTCAATCCTAAGCTCTGCCTGATGAGGTCTTCTCTACAACTAACTGTTCCTACTCTACTTGGACCATATAACTTTAAGTGAATTATATATTTTTATGAAACAATCTTTAATTCATATAAACACTTTTGTGTCTTAGTAAAAGTTTCCATCTTCCAGCGATACTTTAAAACCCACTCACAGCTCTTGAGAAAACCTGCAATTCTGTCATGTGTAATACCGATTTATTTGCCTAGATGACAATTGCTATGCTGATATTAGCTATGCAAATACTAACTAGCAAACCAAATAGTGATCTCACAATAGTATGTACAATCACTTTTCAATAGATATTTGTAAATATACATTTTGTGTGCCTTTCATACCATGGGGCCTTATAGGTAGTCAATGAAGATATATTAAATTGAGTTTGCTTGTGTTGTGGAATCTGTGTGATAGAGCTCTAGTACATAATCCTGGGTCATTTTAAACCTCGCCTGATTTGCAATGCCTGAATACTTTGCATACAACATATTTGTTAGAGCCAAATATTCTAATTCAGAGGCTCTCACAAATATAATACACTAAAAAAATGTTCATCAGTTTATTTCCTTCTATCAATGCTTTTCACTATGATAACTGCCCTAGAGCCTGTGATCCTAACTGCCTTAAACCACCAACCTCTCTTCACAGTTCAGTAAAGCTTAGTCTTAAAAGCAGTTCCCGGGATCTGACAGACACCAGTCTGAATGATGCAGACTGTGTGAGTCATCCAAAGCCACTACGATATTTGCTCCAAATCTCCCATGTACCACGTCTTTATCTATTTGGAAAGTTTCAGATATTGTTCCTACATATGGGTGGACTTGCTTCAGTGTCCTTCCTCACTTCTCCCAACCCACCTTTTGTATTATTATTTAATAGCTGTATCTCCAAATGGCCTCCCCCCTGCGTTGATTCTTTCTGCAACACACACAAACATACACACACACACACACACACTCACACAATGACCACTACTCCTCCCAGCCTGAAAACATTCTCAAATCTCACTCATCCTTTATAAAGAAGGGTCCTGTAGCTTCATCCCCCGCCCCCACTTCTCAATCACTCCTCAACCCACAGCAATCCAGCCTCTAATCCCAAATCCCACTGACCTGATCTCACCAATGGTCTCTGTGTTGGTTAATCCAACAGACGTTCCCAATCCTTATCTTATTTAGTATCTCTACAAACTTTGGAAATGTTTTGTGTGCGTGGTAAAATACACATAAAATAAAATGTACCATTTTAACCATCTTTAAGCGTATGGTTCTGTGGCATTAAGTACATTCACACTGTGTGCAACTATCACCACCGTCCATCTCCTTCCCCCCAGCCCCTGGCAACCACCATTCTACTTTCTGTCTCTATGAATTTGATGACTCTGGGTACCTCATATAAGTGGAATCATACAGTATCTGCCCTTTTACAAGTAGCTTATTTTCAGTTAGCATTATGTCTTCAAGGGTCATCCACATTACAGCATGTGTCAGAATTTCCTTCCTTTTTAAGACTGAATAACATTCCACTGTATGTGTGTACCACATCTTACTCATCCATCCATCAACAGACACTTGGGCTGCTCCCACCTTTTGGCTTGGGTATACTTCCTTGGGAAACTTTTATCCTTCCTTCCATAACTATTGAGAGACATTAGGGTACATTATCCTTACTAAGCATTAAGGATAAACCAGTGTACAAAACAAAGAATTCTGTTTTCATGGAGTTTACATTCTGAGGGGGGGAGACGAACAGTGAATAATAATTAAGTAAAGCATTAACATGAGAGCTGCAATTTTAAATAGATTGGTCGAGATAGACCTCATTGTAAGGGTGGCCTCTCAGCAACGATTTGAAGGAAGTAAGGTGGTCATCACTTTGATGCTTTCACACAGCACTTGTGACATGATTATCTACCCCCATCTACGTCTCCATATCAGGGCTTCTGCCTATGTGTTCAAACCTACCTTCTGCCATTCACTACCTTATACATCATGCTTTGGTGATATTAATCTACTTTGATTTTTCTTTACAAACCATCCGTTTTTTCCTCTTTTCCTTGGTTCATACTGTGCTGTTACCTAAAAACGCTTCCCACCTTTCTCTACCTGGTTAAATTCTACTCATTCTTCAAGACTCCACATCAGGAATCATCCTTCCAGAAAACCTTCTCTGAATACACCAGATTTGGCCAAGTAGCCCTTTCTCGTGCTCCCTGGGGACCCTGAATATACCTGAGTTTCAGCATTTACTTCCGTACAGTTATAGTATCTCTGAGGTAAATGGTAAGGTAGTAAGGTTTTCCCTTCAACATTTTATTTAAAATAAATTAATATTTCTTGATGGTAGAAAGGCATCTCTTCGGTATTTAAATGTCTACTGAGTAGCAAGCCATTTTCTTGGGATTAGGAAGTGCCGCAATGTAAAAGTGGTCACTATGAAGAAAGTGGACCAAATTGCAATAAGGAGCCCAAAGGAATGTGGGGAAGGAAAGAGGTACAACCTCAACTCTCGGTCTTACAAATTTAAAGTTAAGGACACTGGTTGGGACAGACCAAGGGGTGGGGGGCTGAGCCCCCGGGCCGGCTGCAGTACACGTGTCAGTGAGGCGTGATGCTCTCCTGGACCCTGCCCCCTGGCACCGTGACTACACACCAGGAACAACAGCTGGAAATGAGCAAACAACTGTGGCCTGAGCCCTCGGCACAGGGCTACACACACACACGTGTTGTACACAGAGCCACTCGACTTTCACACGGCTCTCTTCTCTCCTTCCCTGCCTCAGCTCATTCCAACTTCTCCGAAGATAAGCCAAAGGAAAATTCACAGAAGATCATTAATGTGGCCTCGCTCTCTCAATAAACGTCCAAACAGATTTTGCAGCCTGAGCAATATGGATGCTGAGAACATCCATAAACCATTTCCAATATTAAAATAGAATATATTCAGCATGCAATCTCTGCCAAGATAGGTTTTGGCAAAGGGCAGCCTAATGTAAGGCTTAGGCAAGGGTTTGGGAGACAAATAAAGCTGAACTGCCGACCGGCTCAACCTCTTACTAGCTGTGTGGGAAAGTTATTTAGCTCCTCTGTGGCTTATATGGGAAAAGGCAAATGGGACGAACAGTAGTCCTTACTTCGTCAGGTTGCCGTGAAGGATAAATGAGAGAATCCAATGAAGTGCTTAGCAATCAGTAAATTTAACTTTGAAAGTGATCAGCTGAAAGGGAAAACACTTAAAACCTTTCTATATGAGAAGGTCAAACAGCAAACCCACAAATAGCATACTGTTTGTCCTAAGCAAAGCAAACATCTAGGGAAAACACTGGAAGCACTGGGAACTTGAGATTGACCATATGGGATCTTCTGCAGGTTACAAAAATAGCTTAATTTAATCAGAAACCCCAAGCTTCCAAGAGGCCTGAATAAATATGAGGAGGAAATAGATTTTGTCAATCAAGACCTTGTGTCACGCTCTCCATATTAGACACAGAAATATGATTAACTTAACCAGAGGTCATATGGACCACAGGACAAGACAAGCATTCTATTCAGTTTTTTTCTAATATCTGCCCTCAGATCATTGATAATAGTGGCTTTAAATAATGATCTTTGTTTGTTGTTATCTCTTATAAGTCAGGATGAATCAGAAGTTTGCACAATCTGTGGAACAACTCCTTAAAATTTAGGCTAATTGGTTTCGGAAATTGGACTGAACCATTGAGTAGAACACGATTGGATGGCAGGAAACAAGACAGTGTTTTAAAAATGTAGACCCCCAAATACTTAGTTTCCTACACTGGGCCTGTGTACACTCACCCAATAGTGTTAGCTATAACTTGAAAATATTTCGATGTGCCTTATTTTAAGAAAACATACATGCAAAATTTCAAAGCAGAGACATCAGAAGATAATGATTTGCATTAGAAAAGATTCTTGATTTACAGGAAATATTCATGGAAGGATTCCTTTGAATAGTAAGATTCCTTAGAATATGAAGAAACACTAATTCCAGGAACCGAATCTGCTTTTATTACGTTAAGATTTTATGGAAAAACCCTAACGAACTTTTTGGCCAACCCAATATACAGTTGTATCTGTATCGATGAATTTAAGGAATTAACAAAAATAACTAAAATCTTACTATCATAAATTGGAAAAACAGGAAAAGATCTTGAAGATCATGGACACTAACCCTTTCATTTTATAAAAAAAAATGGTCTGTTTCAGCAGGTGAAGTGACATCACTGATCATCTGGAGACTGGAAGCCAGAAGCTTGGGACTTGGTCCTCCAGGCACTTCTCATCACCCCAAGCTGCATCTCCTTTTCCCTACATATTATTTGGACACTGTATTTTGAAATGCTTCTAAACATCAGCTGTCAATTTTTAATAAGCTAAGAGCCAGAGCTCAAGCCTCCTATAGACTACCGTCTTTATGAAAGGGCAGATCAATCTGGAGGTAAACGAAGTGTGGCAGAAGAGATATGCCAGATTGAAAAGGCCCAGCCACATGGGAACTAATTTCACACACAACATCACTGGCAACCTGAGGCTTCACTGCACGGGAGCCATGAAGAAATAGGACCATTAATTTATCCAACCGATATTTGTTGTTTGTCTATGTGCCCCAAGCTCTCAGAGTAACACAAGGAATAAGAGAGAAGCAGTCCTTTACTATCCATCAACCGTGGCAGCCAATACTGATTGAGGGCTTCCATGTTCTGGCCACAGTGCTAAGCAATCACATAGTTTACCTCATTTAATACACCTAATATACAGCCTGATGAAATATGCCCTATGGTGATCACCATTTTTCAGCTGCAGAAGGAAGCACAGAGAGATTGAGTAACTTAACCAATGTCACACAGCTACTAAATGACAAAAGTGGAATCTGAAACCAGACCTCAAAGTTTCCACCCTTAGCCAGTGTGCTGGATTGACTCCAAGAGAGTGGCGGGAGATGCACATTAAACACATACCTGCAAATCATTATTTGCTTTACCACTGTAATTAGTTATACAAAGGGGAACTTTAAGTTACTCAGTCCTTTACAAGAAGGATCTAGTCATTGTCACGTAGGGCTATGTGCACTACCAGACTCATTCACTACTTGCCAGTGTTATAGTAACATTTACCTTCCAACACAAAATGCCATATTAGTAAAGTACGCTTGTAGTAATGCGGGGGAAAGCTGTGTTTACAAGCTTTAAGCATTAACCACTGACACAAACCTGACTTTGTCCATTCAAATTCTGGCTGCCAGAGGAAATGTCCTTTTGTATTGATGTAAGCTTGAAAATGGGTCTTCAAACCACCCAGCCCTGTCTTGCTTGAACACTTTTTTTTTTAATACCAGAGAAGGTGGGGTTTTCTCTTTTCTTTTCACATCCAGTTCACTAACTACTCATGGTGAAATTTGCCAGACTTTAACTCTCTTTTATTTGCTACAATTCTGAAAATGCCCATCATCTGTCAAACCAGCCCATGCAGGTCTGGCTTCATCTTAGTGATTCATGCCCATAACCGCAAGAAAGAAAAGAAAGATTCACCCCTCATCCCCCAGGTCTGCTTGATTTATGTCAAGTGAGGGCAATTAGTAGGCATATGGACAACCTCATCTACCTAATGGAAAGCTTACTCCCTCACTCAGTCATGTTTTCCATCCAAATCTGTTTTAAATGAACTGGGAAAACCATGCAGAGCCACTTCATACAATGCACAGTTAGTGCATCACAAACAGGGGATCGGGATCTGATACCCAGCCTGGGCTCAGCCCTCCAAGCCATGCGCTGGCCTGGCTCTGTGTCCACCTCAAAGAAGGGCATCTCTTCCTCTGCACAGACCTCAGCTTGCCGAGCCAGGTGCCCAAAGGCTGCGCTCTCCCGTGGTGCATTTTTGTAAATTCACACCAGGTATCTTATAGTTTAGCCAGAGCCACAGAATTACCCAACCCTGTGAAAGTCATATCTCACTGACTCTCATCGTCTTCATCTCCAAAGTGAAAAGAGGGACAAAATAAATTCCAAGCCTCCTCCCATGTTTAAAACTCTAAATATAAAAGTTTAGGCTTCCCTGGACTTTTCAGAGATGCAGTGTGATCTGCCCAAGAGGGGGGAAAAAAAAAAAAAGCATGAACAAGAGATCCCAGAGGCTTCCTATGGGATCTTGGGCAGGACTTCTCTGTGGATTCCATCTCTAGCTCTCCTGAGAATTTCCCAAGGGGCTGCCTTAGATATCTCATCCCTCTCTTCAACGGGAAGAACAGAACCATTTGCCCAGCACCGAGTGTAGTCAGAATGGCCAACGAGAGGGTAGCTATGAAAGCGTTTGGCAAATGTAAAAGGTGTTACATAGATGTGTCAGCTAGGTCCTCCCAGAGGTGTTTATCTTCCGGATTGTCCAGGGGAAGTTCTTTTTGGTCATTTCCCTCCCAATGCCCTTCTTCCCTATCTTTCCTATTTGTCAATAGAGTATATGAGAGGGAACATCTGCTTTCCAGTCTATTTTTGCCATTTGCAGGATCGAATTGGCCATCCAGAGAAGGTTGACACTGAGGTCTTCATTATTCCTCCTGGTGTTGCCCAGTGATTCTGCTCCACCACGACTTTCAAGGTTGTAGCAGGAAAGGAAAGGCAACAACTAATCAGTTGCCTTGGAATAAAGTTAAAGTTAAGCCCACCACCATATTTTATAGTATATTAAATCTGGGCATCTCCTCTACTTAAAGCCCTACAACAGGATTTGGAAATTGTGGACTCTAACAAATTCAAGCACAAATTCTGCTTACGCAGTCTGAGAAACGGACCACAGAAATTCACATTCTTGGGAAATAAATTTAAAATATCTTGGTTTATTAATTCTGGATGAAAGACCAGCTTCTTCTGTCTCCCACTTCTGATTTTATTCACATCACCCTGGGGAAAAAGTGAGACTAAATCAGTACTGTTTGGCATGAATGCAAGATGTGTGATGTGAGGAATTCCCACCGGGAGGATGCCTGAGGTCAGGCTGCAGAAGTTATTCCCCTGGGGCATCAGCCTGGCTGCCCTGTGTCTCCACTTCAGCCCCCACCAAAGCGTTTCGGCAGTGGCAGGTATACAGAGAACATCCATCAAGCTCTCTCTGGGGATTCACCACAACCGCTCCTCTCTGCCTCAAAACTGGAGACTCAGAGACTGTCTTGCTGTAAGAAATGGGGAAATTACCTAGACAAGCCCAACCCTTCTTTCCCTCTACAACAGTCAGTCCCAACCTTGGCTGCTCAGTGTGTTCAAAAGTGGTGCAAATATTTAATGAAGGAAATATCTCTGGAAAACTTCTATGACTTGCTGGTGTCATAATGCTCAGCCTATGAGTACAATTTTTTTTTTTAATATTTATTCATTTATTTATTTATTTTGGCCGCACCGGGCCTTAGCTGCGGCACACGGGATCTTTGTTGTGGCATGTGGACTTCCTAGTTGGGTCATGCAAACACTTAGTTGTGGGATGCATGACGGATATAGTTCACCGACCAGGAATCGAACCCGGGCCCCCTGCATTGGGAACATGAAGTCTTACCCACTGGACCACCAGGGAAGACCCTGTGACTATAATTTTAAATAAACATCCACAAAATTCAACACACATTTATGATAAAAACCCTCCAGAAAGTAGGCACAGAGGGAACTTACCTTAACATAAAAAAGGCCATATATGACAAACTCACAGCTAACATCGTTCTCAATGGTGAAAAACTGAAAGCATTTCCACTAAGATCAGGAACAAGACAAGGTTGCCCACTCTCACCACTATTATTCAACATAGTTTTGGAAGTTTTAGCCCCAGCAATCAGAGAAGAAAAGGAAATAAAAGGAGTCCAATTCAGAAAAGAAGAAGTAAAGCTGTCACTGTTTGCAGATGACATGATACTATACATAGAGAATCCTAAAAATGCTATCAGAAAACTACTACAGTTAATCAATGAATTTGGTAAAGGCATCAGGATACAAAACTAATGCACAGAAATCTCTGGCATTCCTATACACCACTGATGAAAAATATGAAAGAGAAATTAGGGAAACACTCCCATTTACCATTGCAACAAAAAGAATAAAATACCTAGGAATAAACCTGCCTAAGGAGACTAACAACCTGTATGCAGTAAACTATAAGACACTGATGAAAGAAATTAAAGATGACACAAACAGATGGAGAGATACACCATGTTCTTGGATTGGAAGAATCAACATTGTGAAAATGACTATACTACTTAAAGCAATCTACAGATTCAATGCAATCCCTATCAAACTACCAATGCCAGTTTTCCCAGAACTAGAACAAAAAATTTCACAATTTGTATGGAAACACAAAAGACCCTAAATAGCCAAAGAAATATTGAGAAAGAAAAATGGAGCTGGAGGAATCAGGCTCCCTGACTTCAGACTATACTACAAAGCTACAGTAATCAAGACAGCATGGCAGTGGCACAAAAACAGAAATATAGATCAATGGAGCAAGATAGAAAGCTCAGAGATAAACCCACGCACATATGGTCACCTTATCTTTGATAAAGGAGGCAAGGATATACAATGGAGAAAAGATAGCCTCTTCAATAAGTGGTGCTGGGGAAACTGGACAGCTACATGTAAAAGAAGGAAATTAGGACACTCCCTAACACCATACACAAAAATAAACTCAAGATGGATTAAAGACCTAAATGTAAGGCCAGACACTATAAAACACTTAGAGGAAAACATAGGCAGAACACTCTATGACATAAATCACAGCAAGATCCTTTTTGACCCACCTCCTAGAGAAATGGAAATAAAAACAAAAATAAACAAATGGGACCTAATGAAACTTAAAAGCTTTTGCACAGCAAAGGAAACCATAAACAAGATGAAAAGACAACCCTCAGAATTGAAGAAAATATTTGCAAACGAATCAATGGACAAAGGATTAATCTCCAAAATTTACAAGCAGCTCATGCAGTTCAATATCAAAAAAACAAACAACCCAATCTAAAAATGGGCAGAAGACCTAAATAGACATTTCTCCAAAGAAGATATACAGATCACCAACAAACACATGAAAGGATGCTCAACATCACTAATCATTAGAGAAATGCAAATCAAAACTACAATGAGGTATCACCTCACACCAGTCAGAATGGCCATCATCAAAAAATCTAGAAACAATAAATAATGGAGAGGGTGTGGTGAAAAGGGAACCCACTTGCACTGTTGGTGGGAATGTAAATTGATACAGCCACTATGGAGAACAGTATGGAGGTTCCTTAAAAAATTACAAATAGAACTACCATATGACCCAGCAATCCCACTACTGGGCATATACCCTGAGAAAACCGTAATTCAAAAAGAGACATGTACCACAGTGTTCATTGCAGCACTATTTACGATAGCCAGGACACGGAAGCAACCTAAGTGTCCATCGACAGATGAATGAATAAAGAAGATATGGTACACATATACTATGGAATATTACTCAGCCATAAAAAGAAACGAAATTTGAGGTGGATGGACCTAGAGACTGTCATACAGAGTGAAGTAAGTCAGGAAGAGAAAAACAAATACTGTATGCTAACACATATATATGGAATCTAAAAAAAAAAAAAAAAAAAAAGGTTCTGAGGAACCTAGGGACAGGACAGGAATAAAGACACAGACGTAGAGAATGGACTTGAGGACACAGGGAGGGGGAAGGGTAAGCTGGGATGAAGTGAGTGGCATGGATGTATATACACTACCAAATGTATAACAGAGAGCTAGTGGGAAGCAGCCACATAGCACAGGGACATCAGCTCGGTGCTTTGTGACCACCTAGAGGGGTGGGATAGGGAGGGTGGGAGGGAGATGCAAGAGGGAGGAGATATGGGGATATATGTATACGTATAGCTGATTCACCTTGTTATAAAGCAGAAACTAACACCATTGTAAAGCAATTATACTCCAATAAAGTTGTTAATAAATAAATAAACAAACAAACATCCAACATACTAAATCCATGTAGGATGAGGATGCTCTCATGCAAAAGCAAAAAAGACTGGACTCTTGGGCCATATCCTCCTTGTAAGGCAGCTGGATACTAGAAGTAGAGTGGGCTTTACAATTGGCTCTGGGTCCAAATCCTAGTCTGTCATATTCTGAATAATTTGGCAGATTAGTTAACCTCTCTGAGCCTCAATTTCCTCATCTATAAAAAGGGCCAATAAATCTCTACTGGAAGGGTTATTTTGAGAATTAGAAAAATACATTTAAAGAGGCCAATAGAAGAGTCTTCCCAGAGTGGTAGAACATGACCATTGTAACATGCTGCTAGTCTTCACCTCTCCTTTCTTGCCTTCCAGCAGATCAGAAATCCCAAAAAGGAGACAATCGATCCAGCAGCTGCTGTGTACATGGAAGGTCGTACTGTACAATCTTCTTGATTTTAATTAGTAAAAGACAGCAGGTATACGAAAGTCAGCCCGCCACGGGCACACTATTCTGTACATAAACATCGGAGGTATTACTCACTCCTGCACAGTTTTACAGATGCCTCTTCACACCAACTGGATATCTGCAATGCTTAGAGAAAGTGCAGATGGACAGGTGAAGTGCAGAGGTTTGAAAAGAGGGCATGTAAAAAACCTTATCCAACCAAAAGAAGAAAGTTAATCCCAAGAGGTTCCTTCTGGCTTATCCCAGCTTCTGATTCTTAATATGTCTCGTCCCTCTGTACCTTGATTCCTTCGTGTTCAGATCACAGAGAGGTCGTGGGTTACGCGAAAGATTTCGTTGGAAAGCACCACCCAGTGCTCCAAGAGGCATCTGTGTCTGAATGATAAAACCCAACAAACCACAGGTGCCAAATGTGCATGGAATAGGCCGGCCAAACATGACTCCCTGTGCCCAAGTACCTATTTGAATCACTAAGAATGACAGTCCCTCCTGGGTTTGGGGTTGAATCTAGTTGCGATAACTATCTTGACAAATTTGGACACTTGCTCCAATTTCATGAATTGGCAACGTTGGAAGATTTGGAAAACCCAGTCAATAGATGTAACACAAATAAAACCTCTTGATTGTAGCAATGCTGAAAACCATAGTAGTTGCTATATAATAACAAAGCTCTACATTTTGTTAGTGTTTTTACATCTACAAGTATAATACATAATCATAATCTTGATTCTCTTGAAAAGATTCCTGTCGAGAATGTACATTTGCCTGATGGATAGCTGGAGAAAAGTTATTTGTGCACAACAAGCTTTTAGTGGCCCAAATCACAATCTCACCAAACCTGTACTAATTAGAAAATCAACTATCTGTTCTTTGATAATGATCTCCCATAAATAGTTCCTGCTTGAGTCAGATGTACAGCATACCTCCTTCCAAGGAGGCAAAGAGACAAACTCTCTCATACGCTCTCATATGCCACAGGCAGTTCTTTGGCTCAGGGATCGTTCCCAAACTGATGATTGCCATTCCTCTTTTCACCCCACCCTCCTCACCCACCTACTGCCATTCCAATTCTGTCAGCTGTAGCCTCCATAAGGAAAAAGAAGAAAGAAAGGAATAGAACTTTAAAAGCCTTCCTAGGTAGGGTCCCCCTGCCTGCAGAGCAGCAGCAGAGAACCTCGGCATCTCTCTGGGTAGAAACAGAGCTTCAATCTAGGAAGTGCCAGCCAGCCTGGAACTCACTGCCATGGCCAGGTATGCACAAGGATGTCCACGGGCGCTCCGCATCACCTCCACTCTGCCCCACAGACACGCAGGACCTTAAGAGGCAGAACCCTGTGCATGCAACAGCGATTTCCGAGGCAGAGACACCTCCGATGCACAGGACGAGATTAACATGCAAACCGCAAGCACAGGCTCATGGAATGAAAGCCCAGGTATACAAACAGCCTATGTTTCACTCAATAAATAGAACTGCAAGAAACAGAATAAGTTACTGAGAAGAAACCTGAAGTTGGAAAGGAAAAATTAAGTGTGTGAGTGAGGAAAAAGGACTTGATCCCACAAGTAACCACTAACAGGACTAAAATTTTATATATAATGGAGTTTACTAAATAAAATAATACTTGGGAAGATACGGAATGGAAAATGTAAGGCTGTTTCCTTATAATCATAATACCTAATGTAAGGGAGTTCTGGTGGGAACAGTATTTTAAAATTGTTCTAAAGCTGGAAAAATATCCACTTGTAGGTTTCTGCCTTATAAAGTGAAGCAGGCATGGGGGCTGGGAGGGGAGGTGAAGGGTGGCAGAATTAGCCTTTGTTATGGCAAGGATTGCTTTAGTAGGCCTTTTATTCAGGCAGATGGAAGGCAACAGGTGCCCTCCCATTTGGAAAGCCTGAATTCAAAGAAACCCATTGTAAAAACATATTAAGTATCTATTTAATAATGGACATCGACTACCCTAACAGAACTGTGTCTGCAGAGGCAGAATCGTGCTTTTGTTTTTGTTTTTTTCCAAAGTTTGATTGAGAATTGATTAATCCTTGAGATTCTGGTTTGTTCTTGAGCTACTGTGTTTGTATCACACAGGCTTCTGCTCTCCGAAGATGGAGCTGGAGCTAGACTATCAGGACTGAGGAAAGGCTTCACCCTCCTTCTCCTGCCCCTAGAGGAAAGGCCACAGGAAGGCAATTCGGACTTGTCAAAGCACAGTCTGGATAGGCTGCTGGTCCCCACAGAGGCATGATTTGAGCCCAAATAATCCAGATTTGGATTAAGGCACTGCCAATTATATTTTCAGGGACACGGGGGCCAAGCCACACTGTGAATCTCCCCTGGAGGGAAATGAGTTTCTCCCTGGCAGCCATGCTGGGAAGAAGTAATCCAGAGTTTTTATAAAAATAAATGCCTTGGGGCTTCCCTGGTGGCGCAGTGGTTGAGCGTCCGCCTGCCGATGCAGGGGACGTGGGTTCGTGCCCCGGTCCGGGAGGATCCCACATGCCGCGGAGCGGCTGGGCCCGCGAGCCATGGCTGCTGAGCCTGCGCGTCTGGAGCCTGGGCTCCGCAACGGGAGAGGCCACAACAGTGAGAGGCCCGCGTACCGCAAAAAAAAAAAATAAATAAATGCCTTGAAATAGGTCAGGAAAGTCATCCTCTCTGTCTCCGCAGGCCATTCAGTCTGAAGACTCTCAAGCATGTAGGGGCTTGAACTAGTCCCTACCGTGGGGGGCGGGTGAGATGGAGATAGAAGTGAGCCCCGGAACCAGGAAAGCAAGAGACTCTAAAAGTGAGACTCTAAAGTGAAGTCTGAGGCTCCACGAGTCCAAACACATCTGGTACCAGCTGTGAGCTGTTCTCTGGGTCTTGCCTGCTTTATCTTCAAGGCTTCAGCACGTTCTTATGAACTGAGCCCCGTGGTGGCTGTCCTGACAGGAACTAGGGAGCACGTGAGAAGAGGATGCAGTGGTGGTGACCAGGGGAGGCAGGGCAGGCTCAGCAAGTCCTTCAATAGCACCAGCGTCAGCCAACAGGTGAGATGTGGGGACCAGAAGGTGGAACTCTACAAGACCTCTTAGAGAATCCCTAGGAGGCAGGACTCAGCAAATTCCTCAAAATCACTGAGACATATTCTGAAGGAAATTTATTTCTAGTCATTTGGCTAGTTAGGTTCCTTGTCTTAATAATTTAAGATTAAAATCTAAGCTTGATCTCATTTTTTTTAATCACAGGCTGGTGAAAGCTTGGACTCTACCAGCATTTGTTGGAGTTACTATTATTAGCCTCTGTCGTAAAAACTGCTAGCGCTCACCCATTCCTGGGTCCCCTTTTCTTCCTTGGTATTCAAAAACTTTACTTCCAGCCCCTGTACTTGAGTGAGGCTATAGGCCTAGATGAGCACAATGGCATGTGAGCAGAAGTGCATCTAACGTGTAACTTCGATGTCGAGGCGGTTAAGAGCTGGGTGCCAACGCCTGGCTTTCTTTGCCTTTGCTGCGCAGACATTAAAGATCACATGCTGAGATGGAATGGCAGCATCACAAGAAGAAGGTAACCTGGATCCCGAGTCCTCAGAGAGAAGATGGCATTCCACCCCTGCCTCCCTCCCCCTACAACTTGACTCAGACTTTGTGTGAGGAAAACTTACTCTTTTGTTGTGCTAAACCAATTAGATTCCAGGGTTTATCTGTTAAGGCAACATACTCTAAGGAGTCTGTCCTAACAAATGCAAACCCATTTTACAGACAAGGATATAAAGTCTTTAAAAAACACTGAAAACACAGAAAAATCTACAAAAGAAAATAAAAATTTCTCATGGCTTCCTCTCTCCCAAGAAACAATACTATCGATAGAATGGAAGAGGTCTATGAGACAGAACTATTGTCTGTTTCATGGTCTGTTTCTGTGCCAAAAAATACTTGGCACAAAGTAGACACTCAGTAAATAGTTGTGGGATGAATAAATGACAATTTTGTGTACTTCCTTCAAGTCTTTTTTTCTATATACACATGTATGAAGAGTATATAATAATGGTTACATTTACATCTTTAAATCATATTCTGTATTTCAGTTTTGTAACTCCTTTTGTTCATTCCAACCATAGATGCATTTATATTTGGAAGTTCTTAGAGAGATTAGAAGAAAACACAATGAAAACAGCATCATATACGGAATGATTTTGGAATGTTTTGTTCCCACAAAGTCTGATAGTACGTATACTGTTTATATACTATTAGAAATTCATTTTAAACCCACTATTCCCAACCTAATCCCGTCATACAAATCATGATCCAGTTCTTTAAAAACCTTTAGAAAAATCTTAATAAAAACTGAGAGAGGGTGTCTTAAAGACACCTGATAATGAAAGGAAATTATGACTGGGATTATTAACCTTTTATGATTTACAAGTTACTGGTTTCTTCCAATAAAACTGTCCAAGAGCTAATGAAAAAAACTGAGTTGGATGACAAGATAACTTAGTGTCCTGCCTTGCAGACAATAACAGCAACCCATGATTGTATCTTCAGAACCAAATATTGACACACAGGTTATGACTACAGGATTATTCATGGAGACAACAGAATACACTATTTGTAATTGGGATGGATGGTTGCCATATCCACAGCGTGCTCATCAAATATTTAGGAATGGAATCACCTTTTTTGACTCTAGCATTCTATTATCAATAAACTTGTAAAACAAGATTCCCAACTTCATGTCAGTGAAAACAAAAACAGCTCCTCTGTCTTCTGTCTTTCCATGTTCAAACCATAAAACACCTATTCTTTGTTCCTCAATTTGCAAAACACAGAAGAGCACAGCACTAAAATAAGGGCAGGACCCCGTTGCTCTCTGCCCTCCCTCTCCCCTTTCCTCAGCTAATACACCTGCTATCATTTCTGTAGACACTGTTAACTTTCCCCAAGCAGGGTATCCCCTCAAACTCCTGCTGAATTCCAGCCCTCAGGCAGCAAAGGCATCAAACTTCCCACCCGGCCCATCTCATCCAGGGTCTAAAGCATTCTTATTTTCTCTCTCCTCCTCTCTCAATGTCTTTTCGGTTGCTTAAAAAATCCTGGTTGTTTTTACAACTTTAGCTGAATAATAATAATCCATCAGCTGTAGGCAGAGGCTGTGAGAGGGAGACTGGAAAAGAGACTGAAAAGGAGAAATTATAGACTGGATATTTGAGCCTAAAGGGATGTTAAAGTTCATCCACTCCAAACTCATCATTTTGCATACGAAGAATCAGGATCTCGGAGGTTAGCCAAAATCCAGCCCTGATTCCACTTCTGCAAATATAAGAGCTATGAGAATGGGGACTTGGTCTCTTCATTTTATCTCCCTCTAGAACAGTGCCCATGAAACACTGTTAGATCATCAAAGAAGTGGAAAGTTCTGATTCCAGACACAGCTGGGGTGGGGCTGTTCCCTGCAGCAAATGGGCCCTTGGGTGGGACCCACCATCCAGAGTTGGACGTGCTCAGTGGGGCTGGGTAGGAGCTGCAAAGCCGTGCAGCAGAGCACAGCATCACGGGAGAGCAGGGGCCACAGCGCCAGGACACAGCACTGGCTTCAGGGAGTCCGAGCAAGAGGCGACAGGACAGGAGATCGTGACAGTGGAGCCTAAGATCCAGCAGAATCAGGAAAGGCAGGAAAGAAGGCAAGCCTCAGAGAGGCTAAGAGAGGGGACCCTAGTCCTAGAGGAACCAGGGGGGAGGTATGAAGAAGGCAGGGTTTCAGCTGCAGGGAAAGGAAATGGAAGGAAAGAGGTGCACAAGAGGTGCAGAGCTGGTGAAAAGGTGGTGCCGGAGCTCAGACCCGGGCTGCCCGCTCCAGGTCCAGTGCTCCCCCAGGAAGCAAACACCCTCTCCGCTGGTGAAGCACACTGAGAGGTGAGACCCGCAAGGGCAGGCTCCTTGTCTCTTTAAATCTCTGTCGCATCCCATGTGCCTGGAACATAGCAGGTGCTTAATAAACGTTGAATGAATGAACAGACGACTATTCGTGGACAGTTAAATGGAAGTTCAACTCCCTGCCCCAATACCTGTGGGTCATCTTCTCACCTATCCACTCCCTCCCCCACTCCTAACGTTGGCATTCCGGGCACTGACCAGCAGCTGTAGGAATACGGAGGGCACTCGAAGAAAGCAAAGCGCCCAGCCAGCCCAGCCCAGGAAGGTCTGCCCGGACGAGCAGTCCCGCAGGGCAGCCAGGGGAAGGTAAGTTCTCACTGGCTTGTCACTATTTCATTCCCTCGTCTGTGACCTTGGGGATTCTGGAGGACCAAGGAAAGGATGGGCATGTTAATGAAGGTCTTTAAGACAATGAACGACTTTATGCTGATATTTCCAACATGTTCTCCATTTCTTAAAGTTTGAGAAAAAAGGCTAGTAAAATTTAGGAAAGACCAGGTACTCAGAAGTCCTAGTTTCCAGAGACAATTTTATACAACTAACTAGATCTCTTGGCCCCAGTTTCTTCAGCTGTAAAATGAGTGGGAGGTGATCTCTAAAGGTCAGTCCTAGTTCCAGACTCACTTCGGTTTCAATTCATATTTTTGTTCCAAAGGTCCAAAATGGGGCATTTCTGAGTCTATGATAACTGTGAAACTCATGCCAATTAACAGGCTAAGTTTCTTCCTATGCTTTCTTTGGAAAAAACAAACCTCCCTCGACCACAGAAGCAAAGGCCTACTTTGGTGAAGAACTGGAGGCTGCAGATAAAGGTCTCCTTCCCTATTACAGGGAGCAGGCAACACCATCATTTCTTAATTTCCATTCCAAAGTTTCTACCTACTAGATTGGGCTAGAAAAGTCATTTTGCCTCCTTTGAACACCAAAACAGCGTGTATTTTTCTACAGCCACTATGAGAACCTGTCAGACAGCTTAGTTATTTTAGCAGATTTCTCCTACTGGACAGTTAACTCTCTGAGGATAGGACCATATTCCATCCTCCTGTGTGTCTCTCACTGCACCTGACAGGCTTCCTTTGCACTTGGGGTCGGGGTGGGGGGGAGCTGTAAATATTTGCTGGGCATCTTTTCATATATTTTTTTTATCATATGTGTTCCATACATGTTTCAGGTGTCTCTCTCTTCCTTGTCTGATCGGTTTAGAAGCTCCCTGAGCACCAGTAATGATCATGCTTTCATCAAAGATCCCCTAAGTATTTAGTATCACTGTAGACGTTTTGAAAGTATGTAAAGGAAAAGAGGAAATCAAACCAGAGCATGGCAACCTATGTCTATTTGAGGGTCAAATACTAAACATTTTAGGCTTTGCAGGTCATAGAGTCTCTGTCACAACTACTTAACTCTGCACTTGTCCTACAAAAACAACCATAGTCAATATATTTTTACATATATGAGCATGTCTATGTTTCAATAAAACTTTATTTACAAACCAGGCCAGATTGACCTGTGGGCTGTAGCTTTCCAACCCATGAAGTAAACCTTGGAACAAAAAAACAAGCATAAGAACAATTTAGTATCATTTTGCCAGTCTCGATGAGCAACACTGAATCCTATATGGACTCTTAAGGAGCAAGTTAAGAAAACAGACAATAATAACATGATAATAACAAAAGGATAAATTAAAACAACATCTTTCAGTTTATTGACTATGTCTAGGCACTAGCCAATCATTTAATATTATGTACATATGACATATGGATTTAAATATATAACCACATACAATCTATCACTATGTTTCAAAATCATAAGCCCTGCAACAATAAACTTTGGACTAAAAATCTGGCTACTTCCAAAACCTATTCCCATAAGAAACTTCCCCTAGCCTGTTCCAAAGAGATTTCTCCCTGAATAATAGAAGCTGGGAGAAAACAAAGAGGAAGAGGCGGGCAAATTATAAAAACCTGTGGGTGGTAAACTGCCATCACACAAGAATAATATAATCCACACAAAAAGAAAAGAAAAACCAGATCTCACAATTCCCACAAAGGCGTAAATGGGGGGTCCTCGTTCATAAATTTCAGTCTGTAAAGAGGAAACAGGAAGGTCTAATATTGATCAACTACATTTTTCTGCTACAAAAAGTGGGAAGTTCCTCTTTACTCACCAGCCATCTGTGGACTCTGACCCTGGCACTGGGCACCTGTTTTGGTTTCTGCAGCTTCGACAGAAGAGATCCATCCACCCCGGACTCATCATTCCGAGACAGCCAGGAGCTATCTCACATGTGTGTACTCAGGCACGCACACGCACACACACACACACACACACACATTATCCGCCTGGAAGCTTGGAGCTCTGTCTCAGAGTAATCATCTCAACCCCTCCCCGTGAGTCCCTAAATAATAAACCAAGTTAATCTTGAGTGGTCTGACTACTGAGAAGAGGAGAAAGGAAAAGATAGACTGGCTCTGCCAAAAGATAACAAAGGCTGCAAACTGATCCCCAGCCCAGATGTTCTCTGGCGCTAGACACTGGTCCAGAAAGTGGATTAGCTGGGCAGATGGTATTAGGCTTGGAGCCTGGGTCCCTGGGAGAGCCTGCCAGCAACTGCTGGAGGGCACACCACATACACCTAGGAAGAATTCCAGGCCTGTCAGGACCCAGCCGCCCTGTCCCCAAGGAGTCTGCGCCCACACGCAGCCAGGGGACAGTTTAGTCCCTCGTTGCCAAAAGGAATGGATGGGAAGCAGGAAGAAGAGAGTGGAGAAAACTTAGAGAAGAATGGGTGTGAGGTCTGAGCCAGTTCACACCAAAGGCAAGGCGGTTAGAACGTTTAGTGAATTCACTTTCCGTTCTCTTTGACTCAAGCTCAATCTTTCGCTCAGATTCACAGGCTGAGGTGGACAGAGGATGTGGGGACTGGAAGGTGGTACCAAGAGGCTATAGAAAAGGCAGAAGTCCCTCTCCCACCACCTTCACAAGCAATTCAATTTCTGGACCTAACACAACAGTGACATCAGCATCGTTACAGCATAGCAGATCTGGCAGCAAATCCCCCCAGCTCCCACAGAGCAACCCCAAATGGGTGGCAGCTAAATGAGAAAATGACACCAGGGCAGCCAGTCACACTGAAGTGGGATACTCGATGTTTCTGTTACAGTATTTTTTTTTTTTTTTTTTTTTTTTTTGCAGTACGCGGGCCTCACTGTTGTGGCCTCTCCCGTTGCGGAGCACAGGCTCCGGACGTGCAGGCTCAGCGGCCATGGCTCACGGGCGCAGCCGCTCCGCAGCACGTGGGATCTTCGCGGACCGGGGCACGAACCCGCGTCCCCTGCATCGGCAGGCGGACTCTCAACCACTGCGCCACCAGGGAAGCCCTACAGTATTTTTTTTAAAGGAGAAAGCGGAGGGGGAGGGGGAGGGGGAGGGGCAGGAAAAGGACAGCATCCTTGCTGGTACAGAGAAAACACACGGGTCACCCTGGGCACTCCCGTTTCCGTCCTCCGGCTGCTGCTTCACTCCCACCAGAAGCGCTCCAGGTGGAGGGAGTCCAGCCCCAGCCTCCTGCACTCCCTCTCCCAGGAGCTCCCTAACTGGGCCTCATCTCCACTCATCCTGTGGCTTTCAGAGTATAACAAAAATGACCTCCTCTGCGCGGAAATCACCGTCTTCACATGCTGCAACTTGCATTTTCCGAACGGGCTTCTCATACGTAAGCAGACACAGGTTAAAAGGGCAGGAGTCTGTCCATGCCTCTCTTTCGCTTTGTCACAGCTTACCCTTCCCCCTCCCCATATCCTCAAGTCCATTCTCAAAAGCGAAAGAGAGGCATGGACATATATGCACTACCAAACGTAAGGTAGATAGATAGTGGGAAGCAGCCGCAGAGCACAGGGAGATCAGCTCGGTGCTTTGTGACCGCCTGGAGGGGTGGGATGGGGAGGGTGAGAGGGAGGGAGATGCATGAGGGAAGGGATGTGGGAACAGATGTATATGTATGACTGATTCACTTTGTTATAAAGCAGAAACTAATAAATAAATAAATAAATAAATAAAAAAGGGCAGGAGTCTGCCGGCCAACCAGCTCCAGATCTGCCTCTTCAGCCGTCTGGAATCATCCTCTGTCTTCGATGCAGCAATAAATGTCTATTTTACCCTTTTCATCTGAGCTGTCCCCGTGTGACCTCCGCCCCCTCTCTCTCTCTCACCTCAGGGCACCTGCTTCAAATAACTTCCCTAATGTTGTCATTCACCTCCTGGATAATTGATAGCATGTCAAGCTGATGCTGAGAAAAGAACAAGGTGGTCAGACGTGTGCCTACTATAAATAGACCCACGACATGACCAGCATTTGCCAACTTTTGAGCAAAGAAGGCAGAGGCAGAAACAGCAGAGGGAGGCAGAAGCTTCCCCCGGGTCCTTGGGAGAGCTGGCTTCGCACAGGCAGCCACAGCCCCGTAGCGTAGCTTCAGCCAATAGCAGAGGGCCGGGCAGGTGACGCCTCTCCCCACTGGGAGCAAAATTAAAAACATCACACGTGCGGGCACTTGGAGGCTTGTTGGACAGAGGCAGCAGAAATGCTCAAACAGCACAGGCCTTAACACATTTGCCTTCTTCCTCCCATATTATCTTTTTCTCTTTATGTTTTAGGCACTTAGGCTCTGCATTTTGCTCTCAAGGGCATTTCTGGTTCAAGGCTTTTATATACGACCACTCACATGAGTAAACCAACGTGTGTTCGGTACCTGGGCAGACCATGCATGAGGGGCAGGGCAGACGCTGCATATAGAAAGAGGAAGAATAAACTAAGGTCTCCAGGATCATGAGGCATTAAGCAAGAATCCTTTTGTCTCAAGTAGCAAAAGTCTATTCAAAATAGAAATATAAATGGAAAAATGATAAGGATGTAAGGCCTTTCACAACACTTCCTAGTAAGGATTCACAACCAAACGAGGGGGCCAGCCCAGGGCAAAGATTCGATCAAGGGTGTTGCCTTCCTATCCCAGCCTATTTTTTCCATCTGGCCTCATGACGCCTGCCTTTGAGAGAGATGGAGATAAGGAGGGACAGAGAACAAAAGCAAGTGAATGAAGTTTTTCAGGCTTAAATATTACTTGTATGTCTAGATTGAGATCTTTGTCTTGGTTACTCACACATGGAACAAACTGGAAACAAATCAATCTGACTGCTCTTGATTTTTGGAGGGCTTTGAATTGCCAAATAAACAAGTATAGTCTCAAAAGTCCTATAACTGCCCATCGTCCAAAGAAACCCCAGCTTCCCCAAAGCTCCACCAACAAGAATGAGGCTGTGAAAGTTGTTAGGCCCTGGGGAAGGTCACCCTCTCCTGTGCCCCTTCACATACGTCCTGGAGAATAGTAGGCAAAAAGGAAGATGGAGAGAAACTTTCCAGACACACAACCAACTGCAATCACCGCAAAAAGTCATTACATTTCAGGATCGCAGAAGCGGACTGTATAAACTCCAAGTGTTGGGGTTTATGAGCAAAGCAGCAAACTGGAAAACACTAGAAATCTGAAGGAAAAGGCTTGGGTCCATGGTCCGGTTCCTAAATGGGTGACTGAGAGAGCCCCTGAACCTTGCAAAAGGAGGTCAATCATGGAAGGTTCTTAGGAGAGGTCTATTTTGAGCTGGCCCTTTCGCCAAGCACATCAGTCAAACAAAAGAAGAAGTTCTTCCCTGACTCAGTCAATCGCCAACAATCAGTGACAGAGCAGAATCAGAGCCGAGAAAGCAATAGAGCCACCAGTGTACATACATATCACCAATAAACCTGTTTCCTGCAGAGGCCTTAATAACCAAGCAGATAGGAGATCTCTCCCCTGTTTCCAAGCAGAGCATCTCATCAATAATCCAGACAGGAGATAATATGGCAAGACCTGCTGTGCTCTCCCTGCACGACCTCAGGGCCCCCCGTTATCACGGCCTGAGTTCACACCTAGGAAAGGATGGAAATACACCCCTGGCTGCACAGCCCTTTTCTGATTCATTTGTAAGCTACACTAATAATCCCATGATGCAAACACAGGGGGAAAAAAAATCATTTGGGAACAGTCAGAAAGGTTATTTTTGCAAGACATAAGGGAATGATTATAATGATTTATTAAAATCTTACAATGTGAGAAAGTAAGATCGGCAAACAAAATCCAATTAAGGAATTCCAAATAAAAAGGAATTGAACTCCTCCAGCCTGAGGTTGACAAAGAAGCCATTCAGTAAAGAGCTTTATATGCTAAACTTAGCTGGGTAAACCTAGTTATTTTCCATGCAGTGCTGTTCTTAAAAGAGCTATTTAACTTCATCCATCTCTAGGATCTGAAAGGCTAGGTATTCAGACTTGTGGAGGTTTTTTTCGATTTAAATGCCAATTCTAAAATGAACTTCCCTCAGAAACGACATTGAGTAGATTTAAGAGTTGATTAACATAGTGTTCGTAAGACCGGCTCCTCGACATCTTTCCCCTTCCCTCCCCGCCCCTCTCCCCTCCTCTCTCTTCCCTTTCCCAAAACCTACCCCTTCCGTTTTCCCCACCTCTCAGTCAGGTCCATCTACCTACCTTCTTTCTCTCTCAACCATGTGGGCCCCCTCTATTTTGGACGTGTTTCTGCATATATAACCTGTTTGTTTATTTTTTTGTTTTATATACTTCCCTTTTGTATTTGTTGCTTCTCTGGAGTTTATCAATAAACATGCTCCAGGATCTCAAAAGCAAAGAAAAGAGAGCTGCCCTTTGAGTCTTCCAAACTCCCTTTCCTGGGTTACCCACACTCTCTTCTGCTCCATTTACCACGGCATTCACGCCTTCATCCATCTGAGGTCCGCAGGCTTCCCCCTCCCCACTGCCAGGAAACCTCTCACCAAAGCCACCAGTTCCGTCCCAAGGGCGAGACTCTATCGACCTCTCAGTACCATCTGCAGCTACCAGCACGGGTAACCACATCCTCCTCTTGACCACAATTTCCTCCTTTGACTCCCCGACATGATTCACTCCTGATTTTTTGATCCCTTCTCCTTCCCAGGCTTCTCGTCTTCCTTCCTTAACTCTTAGGAACCTGTGCTCAGTCCTCCTCTCTTCCCCCATGGTTTCCCTAGAAGTCACCCAGTGTCGTGCTCTCATGACTCCCCTGTAATGAGGAGACCCAACTTTTCGTCTTGGTCAGAGACCTCTCTCCTGACCAGCTAGAGGTGAACAGCTTGCATTCAACATGTCTAAAACGGTACCAGTTATCTGTCCCCCGACCTGTACTTCCTAGGAGAGCAAATCCTTCAAGCCAGGACCTGGAAATCAGCTTAATACTGCCCTCTTCTTCATTCCTTACATCCAGACACTAAACCCAGCCAACCCTCCCTCCCCTCTGCGGCTACCAGGCTAGTTTAGGACAATGTCACACCTGCTGGGTGTTCCTGCTGCCAGTGAGACTAGACACATTGCTCCTGCCGTAAGATTAATCAGTGGCTCTACATCAACAACAAGGTAAACCTAAGCCCTCTGACATGTCCCTTCTCACGTTTCCCTCCCACCTTCTAGCTACCCTAAATTATTCGTAGTCTCCCAAAGGCAGAAAGCTCCTCCATCCCTTCCTGTCTATTCTTTTCAGGAGGAAGGAATGCATCTACCTTCTCCTTTGACTGGGTAATTCATTAAGATATATTTCAATTGTTATCTGCTCCATGAAGCCTGCTATTATGGACTGAATGTTTGTGTCCCCCACCCCGCCCCAATTCATATGTCGAGGCCCTACTGTGCATGTATTTGGGGATGGGGCCTTTAAGAAAGTAACTAAGGTCAGATGAGGTCATAAGAGTGGGGCTGTGATCCCCTAAAACGAGTGTCCCTTATAAGAAGAGACACTGGGAATCTCTCTCTCTCTCCTCTCTCCCTCCCCCTCCCCCTTGCTCCACGGGCACACACCGAGAAAAGGCCACGTGAGGATACTGCAGGAAGGTAGCTGTCTACAAGCCAGGAAGACAGCTCTGATCAGAAACTAAACCCTACTGGAACCTTAGTCTTGGGCTTTCCAACCTCCAGAACTGTGAGAAAATAAATTTCTGTTGTTTAAGCCACTGAGTCCGTGATGTTTTGTTATGGCAGCCCGAGCAGTCTAACCCACCTTCCTTAATCCCCTGTCCTCTCACCCTGGGGAGAGCTGTACAACTATCACTTGTACAACTATCCATCCATATGACAGCATCCACCATGCTGTAACGCGATGCATGTGCACATATCTTTCTCACCTACTAACTATAAACTCCTTGAGGGCAGAAACAATGTCTTACCCACTTTTGTGTTCTTCTTGGTCTAGAACAGTATCCAGCCATAGCAAATGTTCAATAAATGCTTGTGAGATGAATTAATGAACTAGTAAATGAAATGAGTAAAACTGAATTTCCTATTTGCATCTGGGTTGACATGTGGGCGTTTCTGTGTGCAGATGGGTGGGGGGTTGTATGTGCATGTACGCCTATGTGATGAGATGGTTTATTTGTAAGGGGTGACCATGTGAGTTGATTGATGTGTTTCATATTCAATTGTAGAACCATTTCTCTATTCCCTCCCCAAATCCTCCTGAATTCCTAATGCGATTCCCACACAAAAATCGCCTGACCTCATTTTTTATCTGGGTCTTCCTTGTTTTCTCTCGACTTGGGGTACTTAGCCAGTTACCTCCCACTGCACGTGGTTTTATTCCCTTTGGCTGGTACTGACAACATGAAGCCAGACTGAAGTCACTGGTTCAGGAAATCTCTAAACCAATGAGATCTCAATGTAGAGCCTGTTTTCCCAGGGCTCTGGGAACTCTTTGCATCACTGCTGGACAGATATACATATTCATGAGTTATCATGTAGCTGGGAAGAACAAGATGATTATATCCACCTGGCAGAAGTCAGTTTTTCTTAAAAAAAAAGGGGGGGTGGAGTTTTAGGCTTATAGTAAAACTGGTGAATTGTGCATACTCTCTCCAGCTTGGAGACAGATCTCCTCTACACCCTGGGGAAATCAGTCCTCATTACATTTTCTCTTTTCACAGCTATTTATGGCAGCTTGGAACAAAGAGCTCAAGTCCTGTACCTCTTGTTTTAACTTTCCCTTATGCAAAAGAACCTTCTTTTCCCAACAGCTTGAACGATACATGCTTATTTGGAGGGAAATGGATATGGATCTGCTTTACCACCACCCTCCCAATCAAAATGGCAAAATCTTGGAAATGACAACTGTGACACTAAGTCTATGGCACCAACATGATTCTAAGAGCTCCTGAGTGAGACACGGGGCTCAGATCTCCCTGAGGTTCACTATGCACCTCAGGCCATGGCCCATCCCAGGAGTCGGTCCAGCATGTGTTTCCGTCGGGAGAGCTGGAAGGGAGAAGTCTGTTAAAAACGGAGAAGGGGTGGACTCTCAAAACCCTATCTGCAAAGCACTTTGCCAGACTGAGAGGAGGTCTGAGAGGTCCTTCCCAGCAGAGCTGCTGGTACTATGTTGTGTGAGATCACAATGGGTGTGCTGAGGAGATAGTTAAGCCAAAAGCATCACTTGTAATCATGACAGTTTCTTACACTGTCCATTCAGATGCTCTGATCTTACTCAGAAAGGGACAACTGCACTCACATATTTTTTAAAACATCCACATTCTACTTGATAGAGTCTCAAGCAGCTATAGAAGTCATTGGACACACAGCAAGGGCAAAAGACTTCCAAGAAATTCTTAGGTAATTGCAGACCTGGGCTGGGCAAAGAGGCTGCATTTAATGTGAACTCACCAACACACGAACACACACACACACACACACACACACACACACACACAGACTCTGAGCATCCTCAGAGGCAACGAATGCGGACCACGCCCAATCCTCTTCTGTACCTCGAGTCAGGAGTCCTGCTTGTCCTCAGGGGTGCCTCCCTTTCTTTGAATCAGCTGGGCCCACCTCACCGGCCAATCCCCCTGCTCCCCCCGTCTCCTTTCCCTTCCAGGCTCTGTTGGTGACTATGGTGATTTCTGTAACAGCCAAGAGCCCTGAAGGGAGGAATGGCATTTTCCAAAACTCTGGGCTTATAGGCAGCCAACTCCTTCCACCTCCCTGCCTCCTGTCCAAATCCTAAGTGCCTCAGCTGGGAGCCTGTTGCCATGGTTACTCTAATCTTTGTCTGCTTGGCTTGTTAAACAAGCTGACTTTGCTCCAGCCTACCTCCTGGTGGCCCCACCTCCATGCCCTTCAGGGCTTCCCTCCCTCCCTCCGTCCCCATCCTTGGGTACTTCCTCTCCTGAGGGATGAAAGGAACGGGCAGTGATCACTGCTCCCTTCCCACCCCTCCAGTCCACCAGATCTTACCAGGAGGGTTTTCTTTCATGCTCCTAAATGGAAAAGTACCACTCATGACAGAAACAACCAGTGATTGAAAATGAAGGTTCTACACACATTCCAGAAGTGGAGGGGAAAAGGAGGAAAAGGAGCCAGAAGGGCTCCTTTAAGTGAGAACTATTTTTCTCTCTTCAGTGAGAACTATTTTGCTTGACAAAAAGAGGCTGGTGTCTTGGAAAAGTTGTTTGACAGGCCTGCTGAGGTTGGCTGATGCCAGTCCACCCAGCAAGCTACCCCCAGAATAAGGCCTTGCACCCTATGCTAAAGAGACCGTCCCTCACATCCCTTCCACATCCACACATCACATCCCTCATCCCTCCAGGCTAGAGAGATGACATTCCTTCCTCTGGTCCAGGGCAATGCTCTTCAGGCTGCCCTGGATTCCATAATCTCCTGACCCCTTAGGGATATTTTTTTCAACTCTATTGAGGTATAGCTGACAAACGAAAATTGTAGACAGTTAAAGTGTACAACCAGACGCTCTGATATATGTATACATTGTGAAATAATCCCCACAGTCAAGCTAATCAACATACCCATATGCTAACATAGTTACATTTTTCTTTTCTTTCTTTCTTTTAGTCTTTCTTTTTTGGGTCTTTGGGAACCCTTAGGGGTCTTAATTCAACCAAAATTTCCTCAGTCTCCTGAATCTTAAACCAATTTCTTTCTACTTACTCTTTCCCCTCAGCATGTAAACACAATTTCCCATCTGAAGACAAAATCCCCCTTTGACCCTCTGGTTACTGCTCACTAGTCTTCCTTTCTGGAAGCCGTCTCCCTTCCTATCTCTATTTCCTTGCTTTGCATTCAACCCACTGACAGTGGTTTCCTCCAGGAGCATGGCAGAGCCCAGGTTACGAAGAACTTCCCTGTTGTCAAATTCAGTGGACACTCTTTAGTCTTCTAGCCCTTGCAGTCCCTAACAAGTAGCTGTCATGGTTAACAAACAGGATTCTGGAGTCCTTTTACTTATTTTCAACTTTGGCCCCAGCATTTATCAGCTGCGTGGCTTGCACCAAGTTATTTAACTCTGTTGCCTCAGTTTCCTCCTATTTCACTGAGGTAATAACAGTACCTACCTCACTTGGTTACTATGATGATTAAATGAGGCAACACATGTAAAAAAAACAAAGCAGTGCCCATTTATAGAAAGCACTAGAAAAATCACTGCCGGCTCTTATTATTATCCGAAGCCTCAGCAGCATTCAGTGTTGCTGCTCTTCCTCTTCTTGAAACCCTCTCCCACTTGCTTCTCCTTCCCCTGTGCCTTCCTCCTCAGATTCCTTTGTGAGTACCTCACAAGCTTTCTGAATATCACACAGAGTTCTGCTCTGGACCTTCTGCTCTTCTGACTTTAAACATGATCCCTGTGCAACCTCAGTCATATCCAAGATTTTAACTACCATAGTGCGTGGTCGACCATCAAATCTCTACATTCAGCCAAACATCTCTGCTAGACTCCAGACTCATATATCTAACTGTTGGGTATCTCCACCTGGATATCTCATAGGCAACTTGAACTCAGTTTAATCAAAGCAGAACTCTCGGGGACTTCCCTGGTGGTCCAGTGGTAAAGAATCTGCCTTCCAGGGCAGGGGACGCGGGTTCGATCCCTGGTCGGGGAACTAAGATCCCACGTGCCGCGGGGCAGCTAAGCCCACGAGCCACAACTACTGAGCCCACGCGCCTCAACTAGAGAGCCCACATGCCGCAAACTACAGAGACAACACGCTCTGGAGTCTGCGCACCACAGCTAGAAAGAGAAAACCCTCAACTAGAGAGAAGTCCATGTGCCGCAGCAAAGAGCCTGGGCACCGCAATGAAAGATCCCACGTGCTGCAACTAAGACCCAATGTGGCCAAAAAAAAAAAAAAAAAAAGCAGACCTCTCCATCTGTCTATTCTATCCCAATGAATGGCACGACCTAGTAGCCCAAGCCAGAAAAGCGGTTTCCCTCAACCCCTCCAGCCAGATAATAACCAAATCCAATCAGCTCTACTTCAGTCTCTCGCAAGCCCATCTAAGCTGTCTGTTATTAATGACTTTTTCCAGGCACTCAATATTTCAGGCCTAGATTATCAAAAGTATTTACCCTTCTCAAATCACTCCTTACACTGATGTCAGAACAACCCATTTTAATGTTGACAGGATCATGTTTCTTCCCTGTATTAAATCTTCAATAGCTCATCGTGACCTATAACAGTATTTCCCAAACTTAATTGGGGTTTTCTTACAAATATCTGGGTCCCACCTTAAACTAACTGAAATCAGATTCTCCAAGAGAGACGGTATTTTTAACAAGTGCCTGTTGATTCTCAGGATCAATAAATTTGGAAAAGGCTGGCCTCTAAGATCACAGAGCACGTCCTTTGTGTTATAGCTGTTCCTCTTTAGAGAATTCCTAAGGTCACTCTCACATTCTATAATCCAGCAGCAGAGAACAAAAAAGTGAGAGAAATATGTAACACGTCTCTCCATTCCTGTCCTCCGCCACTGATGGCCATTGTCAACTGGTTTTCCATGTTGTGTCACACCCAATCCCCACTGCTCCTGGTCACTACACCATTATTAATGCTGCCCCCTGAATGTGGAACAGCCTCACCCCAACGTTGATCACACAGCCAACTCCTCCTCATTCTTTAAAACTGTTCAAATATCACCTTTTCCAGGAGGCTTTGCTTGGTTCAGTAATTCTCCCCACGCCCACCCACCCCAAGCCTTCATGAGGTTCATCTCATCTGTGCCCCTCCAGCATCCTGGCTTACCCTCATCAACACACCATTACAGGATACTGTCTGCTTCCTGTTCTCCCTTCTATAGGGCATGATTTTCTAATCCCAGCACCTAGTCCAATTCCTGGCAACCAGGGAACTTTGTATTGTTGAGAGAGTGACAAAGAATGATCTCAGTAGGCTTTAGCTTCATTGTCCCAACCATTCAGATCTCTCTGAAACCTTATCATCAACCAAAGTATTCATTATCCCTCCCAACTTCAGATCGCTTAAAATTTTGCGTTCCATGTACTTTTTATCCTTTATCCTCATCTGAGTGATGATAAAAAAAAAAATCTCAATGCACAGAGTCCACAGGAGAAATCTCTCTGCATGCCTGTGAGGTATTGGTTGTAAGGACCCTGGAGAAGTCATTCAAATGGAGATGATGCTATCTGATCATCCCTTTATACAGCTCATATTTATTGATCTTGTCCAGGAAACTTTGGGTGGAAAGTATCTGACACAGACACTGTCAAATGTCTTGCTGAAGCACAGATATACCATACCTGCTGTATTTACTCTATTTAAGGCTTTGCAACTTTTAAATTTCTTGTAAAGAAATTATGCTACTCGGGCAAGACATTCTCAGAGAGCCAATATTTGCATTTAAGGATCGCTCCTTTCCTACCCAAGTACAAACTGTCTGTTTCATAACCTGTTCAAGAATGTTTTAAGGAAATGATCTCAGGCCCTCTAATCTATAGTTCTCTCATTTTTTAAAACCTAGAAAATGTCTGCCTATCCCAGCTTTCCAGCTCCTGTCCCATTTATTATCCATGATTCTCCAAAGATTCTAAATAGTAATTCAATAGCTTCTCTCTGTTATCTAGAATGTAATTCATCCAGGCCACACGGCTTGAATCATGTAGCTCAGGCTGGTGTTTACTTACACCTTCCTCGTCTGGAGAGAATTTGAGAAAAGGGAACGAGGACTAGCTTTTTCCTACGGTTAATTGTGGGTATATCCTAAAGTTAGGGGAATATCCTGCAGTTTCCTTTAAAGACTTAGACTAATTAATTATCCATGATTTTTTTCAAGCAGAGAGGTACACACACACACACACACACACACACACACACACACACACACAGGTTCTGGAGTCAGAAAGACCAAAAGTAAGAATCCAAGCTTCATCATCTAGTAGCATTGCACCCCTGGGCAAGACTATGAACCTCTATGAGCCTCAATTTCTTCAAGTTCAAAATAAGAAGAACAATAATGCCATTTTTCAGAACAGCTTTAAGATATCAATGAGTTAATACGAAGGTACCCGTAAACGGTACCTGCTACTGAAACTACAATTAGACTGTTTTTCAAGCTATATGAGTAATTTTTAGCATGTGATTCTTGATGTGAAAGGGTCCAGAACATTGTCAGGAATCAAATGGTAGGAAGAATTAAACCAATCAAGCACAGTGATGCAGGACTTCCCTGTATTACCTGCTGAAAAGTATTTATCCATAAATCTCAGCCTCCTTATACATTTGATGTGAGCTTCACACTGTCTGACTAAAAGAATGAAGGAAGCCCCCCTGAATCACGGGAAAGCAAGGATGCTCCATAGAAAATAAAGAAAAAAAAAAAAAAGACCAACATAGACAACCTAGAACAGTGAGGCGTTGGCAAAAGCAGACCTGTTAGGGTCAGACCCTGCTGAGAGCTCTAAGATACAGCCTAGAAGCCAGGAGTTTAAAGAGCAGGTGAGCTGTGTATAGTTTCCAGGTAGCAGGCAAATCCTGCTGCACCCAGTTCTCATCTCATTAGGTACAACTGTCTCGGCTGTGCATGCCCCCAAACACTGGTCCCCCACATCTGAAGGCATTCTAAGGAACATCTGTAGTGGAAACACGCAAATCTTTCTTGGCTTTCAATTCCTTTTATGATTTTTGCTTCCTGTTTCAGTTTTTAGACACAGAAACAGCTGAGATGTCTATTAGCTCTTATTTAGGTGCCCAGGCCTTCAATGACCTCACTTCTTTATGGGCTCAGGTTGGGCTTGGATGAATTAAATTGTGAGATATAGGAAAGAACATGAGTCCTCACAGGCACCAACTGCTCAACCATCACCTGGGATGCACCCTTGATTCTTAAACCTTTCTATGTGTCTGTGGTTGTTGAGGTGTACTCAAGTTGTAACCAAACAATACCACTTTTATTTTAGCCTTCTGAAATAGGAACTATATTATAATTAGTCCAGGAATTTTGATCTGCCTTTCATGGGGAATTGATTTTTCTTCAGTAAATTTAACCTTTTTCTCTAATCTCCTTTCACACTTCTTTCTTACCTCCAAGATAAAATCCTTCTATTTGGAAAATTAGAAAGCACAGAGTTCTTAGGTCCAGGGTCACCCATTCTCATAGGCAGACTTCTTCCTTCCTAAGAAGAGTGACTTTCACACGTGAAAATTAAAACCAAGAGAGGATCACTCAGCATCTCCCTAACGTGAGCCCCTGGGTTAAGGGACCCCTACCAGACACAAGGTCCGCTGTCAGGTTCTTGGGCACAGTGGTGATTGAATGGTCAGTGGGAGAGAAGTTGGAAGGGAGAGAAGGGTTCCTCCCTGACCTGCCTGGATGTTTACTTTCTTCTCAAGGCAAAAACAGAGGTACCTACCCACCCAGGAGGAGCCACTCTTCTCCATGGGAACTGCTGGCACAACATGCCATGCTATCTGCCCCTGGTCCCCAGTACGGCCTCCACCCACCACGGAGCAATTGTCAGCCTCTTGTAACAATGATAAAAGCGTGCCGTGATACCCCTGACCAGTAAGGACAGAGCAGTTTGGGCCTGAGAACCAGAGCCCTAAATAAGTGACAGGTTGTCTAACTGCTTTGGCATTTGCTCCGTGTTTCTGTATCATTAAAACATCTATTTTAAGCCTCTAAAGGTGCCAACTGATGGCTCCTGGGTTGACTTTGATGGGCTCCTACCACAGATCGGGTAAATATTTAATAAATGTGCTTTGCTGCTCATCCCAGATGTGGATGATGTCACTCTAGAACAGATCATGTTTCTTAAGGGGCCCCATCCCTGTTCAGACTCCGCAAGTCCAGGGCGGCACCCTGGGAATCAGTCTTTTTAAGGCACTCCCTGAAGGACTGTAGAATTATTGTTCCCAGTGAACAGACTCTCACACTTTAGTTTCACAAGGCAGAAGGAACCTTCTGCACTCTTTTTGCTAAGTATGCACATCTAAAAGAATCTGGGAAAGGCCAGGATGGTTTCTGGTTAACTTGCTTCAGATACCTCCAACAGTGATTGTAGCAATGCATCACTTGTAGCAGTTGGTTAATAAGTTCTTAAAGTTCATTTAGTTCATTTCCACCCAAAGTAGAAATGCTGGTCTATAACAGAAGTATATCTAAGCTCTGCTTAAGTGCCTCCAAGGGCAGGTCATTTACCACCCAGAAGGCAGTTTTCCTGTCCAATAGCACCTTTCTTCCTGGTTTGCCTGGGGTGCCAGTGACAGTCCCATTTTAGATCTATTATCCTGGTGTCTTTAACAAGCCCCCCTTTTGCTCTCAATGTCCTGGTTTGGAAGATAATAGAGTGACCATATCATCTACCTACAGCACAGGATAAACTTTAGATCCCTTACCCTGAGATACAAGACGCTCACCACCTCCTCCCCACCCACCTCCTCTCTCTCCCATCTCGTCATCCAGCGCTTCCTGCCACACACCGCCTACTGCCACCACATAGAAACGCTCTCCTCTCTCCATTGCACACACACAGCCACTGAGGAACAGGTAGTACTCGCCTAAAGTTTTGCAGCCAATAAGTAGAAGACAGTTTTCCATCTATGGTTTCCATCCAGTTCCATCAATGGTTTCTCCTGAGATGCCACTTCCAGACCCTCAGGCCCTTTGCTAATTGACCTTCTCAGGCAAACTCTTATTTTGCTCTATCTAATAAAAGACACACCAGCAAACATGAGGCATCGAAGACAGTGTTACTTCCCAGAATCAATACATTATGGTTCCATTAATGCAGGGTTTTAGTTGCCTCTTCAGATTTAGCAGCTTATTTGAGCTTTAGTCAAATAAAACCTAAATGTCTTTTCTCTACCAGAACTACTGCCAGTAGATTTTTTTTCTCCCATCATTACCATTGATTTTTTTAACTCCCAAACAAGATTTTACATTTATCTCTTTGTAACGTCATCTAGTTATTTTTAACCCAGCATTCCAGCATATCTAGATCATTTTGAGAAGGGTTTTTGTCACTGATTACATTGGCCATTCTTTCCAGCTTTGCATCTATTAAAAGTTTGATATGCATGCCTCTTGCGTCTTCTTTCAACCTCCTGGCAATGTTACTGGCCAGGGCAAGTCCAAGAACTGGGAATCTCTGGGACTTCCCTGGTGGTCCAGTGGTTAAGACTCCGTGCTTCCACTGGAGGGGGCACGGGCTCAATCCCTGGTCGGGGAACTAAGATCCCTCATGCCATGTGGTGCGGCCAAGAAAAGAAAAGGAAAAGAAAAAACTAGGAATCTCAAAACGATTTCACTGGTGATGTTCCTTGTCTGTGCCACCACAGTCTTCCAATGGGCATCCCTGAAGAAAGCACTCTCTTGCCAAAGTTTACAGCCATTCCACCCCAGCCTTCTACAATGAGATATGAACATGGGGATCTTCCTAGAAATGATGGAGCAAATCACACTGTGACTAAATGATTCAGCCAAGTAATCCTCAGGCCTGGATTGACTCTAAGGACAGGCAGAGTGTGGTATGGAGGTTTTCAGAAAGGTCCTTAAGCTCCAAAGCAGTCCAGCCTTCCAACTGACTAAGAAGAGAAAATTCTTTATTGGAGTTTCATCCCCAAAGCCTGATCCTTGTTCCTAAGAGAAGTTACACTTAGACCTTAAGCCAATATCGGGCATTTGTACCTCAGTGTGATACAGAAAGATTTTCAAAGACGACCCCTGAAAGGAAAAGGCCAAGAAAAGCCTGGTTGAACACAGGTTTCCCTGAATGTCAGATCTAGCTCCTGAATCCTGACAATCTGCCCTTTTCATCTACAGATAAAGGCAGGAAGAGAAAACAGTTAAGGGATCACTCAGGATTTATAATCCTGAGAGAAAAGGAAGAAAGGTCTACATCAGGAAGCTCCAGTAGGAAGAACAGTGAACCACCCTGTTGTTCCAAAACAATTACTGCAGGATTTTCCAGCCTAACAGGAAGACAAAGCAAACTCCAGAAAACAAATTTTTTCAACAGTGATGTAATCTGGCTTCCATTAAGTATGTCATGTTAGCATGGTGTTTATCTCTGCTCCCTTCCCAAAATGCACTGTAAGGAGAGTGATTAAATTTAAAAGGTAAAATTCCACAAGGACATAGAGAAAAGGAGAAGTGAAAACAGTAAGAAGGAAATGTCAACAGTCTTCCAGAAGACGGACATTGAATAAACAAGTCATTACCAACCTATTAGAATAAGGAAAGCTAAAACTCTCAAAGGGCAAAGCCAAGGAAAGAAGCCAATCCACACTGTGGGCCCTCGGCAAGGCTGAGGGACTGGAAGTAGTGCCGTGGACGTCCTATAAGGCACACAGAACCCTCTTGACCCCCACTCAGCGTCAGACCGTGCCTTCCCCATTAGGACAGGAGACGAGAGGTTTTCTTTCTAGAGAAATTAAAAGAGGGGTGCTCAGGAACAAGACGCACAAGTGGGGAGGTTTGCGTGGATGTGAGGGTGGTGCAGTGGCAAATGTGAGCCTGCAAAGGGAGAACTGAGTGAAAGTCAACACCCATAATGAGATCTCTCTGTCCCTGCCCCACGCTTGGATCCCACAACAACTGTGGCAGGCACATGTACCCAGGAACAAGACTGGAAGATTCTATTCTGGGTAATCTGACCTGCCCACGTGAAAAGCTTCCAGATGATGTAACTGGGGATCCTTCAACTGAACAGATCTGCAGATCCCAGATCACTCATCAGTGAGACCAGCTAACTGGAGAGCCTGGGTCCCCCTCAAAGTGCATCCCATCAGTCCCTTAGAGCCTTCCTATCTATGTGAACTGATGGCCACAGATCTCCTGACAAAGCCACTAATATGAAAGACAGGACCAAAACACACAATCAGGATGAAGGAACTGAAAAATCAACAAAGAAACATGCCACAGATAAACAGTTTTGGGGATTTAAAAATATCACAAAAGAAAAAGTCAACAGAAGAGTTAGAAGATAAAGTTCAGGGAATCTCCCAGAATATAGGACAAAAGATAATGAAAATATAAAGGTAAGAGAATTAGAGGATCAATTTAGCACACCCAGCTTCCAGGTAGTAGGAGCTCCAAAAAGAAAAAAATATAAAACAATAGTGAAAATAATGAAATGACAGTAAATGAAATGAAAGGGAGAAAAAGAATTGATAGTATACATATGGCTCCTCTATGAACAGTATGTATAAAATCACAGCAATTTAAAGAGTGTAGTGGTTAAAAGCAGACTCTAGAGCAAGATTTCCTTTGATTTGAAATCTGGCTCCACCAACCACTACCTGCATGACTTTGAAAAAGTGATTTAAACTGTCTCAATGTCCACATCTGCATAAAAGAAAAAAATAACACTATCTACTTGATACTGTTGTTACAAAGATAAGTTAATATGTGTCTAAAGCTCTTAAACAGTGTCTTGCATCCAAAATGTACCCAATAATGTTAGCTATTATTTAAAGTGTTATATAATATTACAGTACAAATGATATGATCACTAAATTTAACCCAAAACTTTGATGTAAATATATGAGGAAGAGAGAGGAACAGGAAGTATGTTAAATGGGACTCAGGGGTGTCAGTCTAAACCCTTATCATTCATAGAAGCCAGTGTTATAACATGTTATAATGTCTCTGAAGGGCAAATCAAGTAACAGTAGCACAAACATGGTATTTAAAAATGAAGAGGTAGAGAGGGCAGACAGCAGAAGCAACAAGAACTACAATCCTGCAGCCTGTGGAATGAAAACCACATTTACAGAAAGACAGACAAAATGAAAAGGCAGAGGACTATGTACCAGATGAAGGAACAAAATAAAATCCCAGAAAAACAACTAAATGAAGTGGAGATAGGCAACTTTCCAGAAAAAGAATTCAGAATAATGATACTGAAGATGACCCAGGACCTTGAAAAAGGAATGGAGGCAAAGATCAAGAAGACGCAAGAAATGTTTAACAAAGACCTAGAAGAATTAAAGAACAAACAGAGATGAACAATACAATAACTGAAATGAAAAATACTCTAGAAGGAATCAATAGCAGAATAACTGAAGCAGAAGAATGGATAAGTGACCTGGAAGATGGAATGGTGGAATTCATTGTCGTGGAACAGAATAAAGAAAAAAGAATGAAAAGAAATGAAGACGGCCTAAGAGACCTCTGGAACAACATTAAATGCACCAACATTCGCATTATAGTGGTCCCAGATGGAGAAGAGAGAGAGAAAGGACCCAAGAAAATATCTGAAGAGATTATAGTCAAAAACGTCCCTGAAATGCGAAAGGAAACAGCCACCCAAGTCCAGGAAGCACAGAGAGTCAGGCAGGATAAACCCAAGGAGAAACACACCGAGACACATAGTAATCAAACTGACAAAAATTAAAGACAAAGAAAAAGTATTAAAACCAACAGAGGGAAAATGACAAATAACATAAAAGGGAACTCCCATAAGGTTAACAGCTGATTTCTCACAGAAACTCTGCAAAACAGAAGGGAGTGGCAAAATATATTTAAAGTGATGAAAGGGAAGAACCTACAACCAAGATTACTCTAGTTAGCAAGGATCTCATTCAGATTCGATGGAGAAATCAAAAGCTTTACAGACAAGCAAAAGCTAAAAGAATTCGGCACCACCAAACCAGCTCTACAAGAAATGCTAAAGGAACTTCTCTAAGTGGGAAACACAAGAGAAGAAAAGGACCTATAAAAACAAACCCAGGGCCTCCCTGGTGGCGCAGTGGTTGAGAGTCCGCCTGCCAATGCAGGGGATACGGGTTCGTGCCCCGGTCCGGGAGGATCCCATATGCCGCGGAGCGGCTGGGCCCGTGAGCCATGGCCGCTGAGCCTGCGCATCCGGAGCCTGCGCATCCGGAACCTGTGCTCCGCAACGGGAGAGGCCACAACAGTGAGAGGCCTGCGTACCGGAAAAAAAAAAAAAAAAAAAAACCCAAAACAATTAAGAAAATGGTAATAGGAACATATATATCTATAATTACCTTAAAAGTGAATGGATTAAATGCTCCAACCAAAAGACACAGGCTCGCTGAATGGATACAAAAACAAGACCCATATATATGCTGTCTACAAGAGACCCACTTCAGACCTAGGGACACATAGAGACTGAAAGTGAGGGGATGGAAAAAGATACTCCATGCGAATGGAAATCAAAAGAAAGCTGGAGTAGCAATCCTCATATCAGATAAAATGACATTAAAATAAAGAATGTTACAAGAGACAAGGAAGGACACTACATAATGATCAAGGGATCAATCCAAGAAGAAGATATTACAATTATAAATATATATGCACCCCACATAGGAGCACGTCAATACATAAGGCAACTGCTAAGAGCTATAAAAGAGGAAATCGACAGTGACACAATAATAGTGGGGGACTTTAACACCTCACTTACACCAATGGACAGATCATCCAAACAGAAAATTAATAAGGAAACACAAGCTTTAAATAACACAGTAGACCAGATAGATTTAATTGATATTTATAGGACATTCCATCTGAAAACAGCAGATTACACTTTCTTCTCAAATGAATACAGAATATTCTCCAGGATAGATCGCATCTTGGGTCACAAATCAAGCCTCAGTAAATTTAAGAAAATTGAAATCATATCAAGCATCTTTCTGACCACAATGCTATGAGATGATAAATAAATTAGAGAGGAAAAAAACATAAAAAACTCAAACACATGGAGGTTAAACCATACATTACTAAATAACCAAGAGATCACTGAAGAAATCAAAGATGAAATCAAAAAATACCTGGAGACAAATGGCACTGAAAATACAATGACCCAAAACCTATGGGATGCAGCAAAAACAGTTCTAAGAGGGCAATATATAGCAGTTCAGTCCTACCTCAAGAAACAAGAAAAATCTCAAATAAACAATCTAACCTTATACCTAAAGAGACTAGAGAAAGAAGAACAAACAAAACTCAAAGTTAGTAGAAGGAAAGAAATCATAAAGATCGGAGCAGAAATAAATGAAATAGAAACAAAGGAAACAATAGCAAAGATCAATAAAAGTAAAGGCTGGTTCTTTGAGAAGATAAAGAAAATTGGTAAACCTTTAGCCAGACTCATCAAGAAAAAGAGGAAGAGGACTCAAATCAATAAAATTAGAAATGAAAAAGGAGAAGTTACAACGGACACTGCAGAAATACAAAACACCCTAAGAGACTACTACAACTCTATGCCAATAAAATGGACAACCTGGAAGAAATGGACAAATTCTTACAAAGGTATAACCTTCCAAGACTGAACCAGGAAGAAATGGAAAATATGAACAGACCAATTACAAGTAATGAAATTGAAACTGTGATTAAAAACCTTCCAACAAACAAAAGTCCAGGACCAGATGGCTTCACAGGTGAATATTATCAAACATTTAGAGAAGAGCTAACACTCATCCTTCTCAAACTCTTCCAGAAAATTGTAGAGGAAGGAACACTCCCAAACTCATTCAATGAGGCTACCATCACCCTGATACCAAAACCAGACAAAGACGTCACAAAGAAAGTAAAGTACAGGCCAATATCACCGATGAACACTGATGCAAAATTCTCAACAAAGTACTAGCAAACAGAATCCAACAGCACAATAAAAGGATCATACACCATGATCGAGAGGGATTTATCCCAGGGATGCACAGATTCTTCAATATATGAAAATCAATCAGTGTGATACACCATATTAACAAATTGAAGAATAAAAACCATATGATTATCTCAACAGATGCAGAAAAACCTTTTGAGAAAATTCAACATCCATTTATGATAAAAACTCTCCAGAAAGTGGGCACAGAGGGAAACCACCTCAACATGATAAAGGCCATATATGACAAACCCATAGCAAACATCATTCTCAATGGTGAAAAACTGAAAGTATTTCCTCTAAGATCAGGAAAAAAACTAGCATGTCCACTCTCACCATTATTATTCAACATAGTTTTGGATGTCCTAGCCACAGCAATCAAAGAAGAAAAAGAAATAAAAGGAATACAAATTGGAAAAGAAGAAGTAAAACTGTCACTGTTTGCAGATGACATGATACTATACATAGATAATCCTAAAGACACCACCAGAAAACTACTAGAGCTAATCAATGCATTTGGTAAAGTTGCAGGATACAAAATTAATGCACAGAATTTTCTTGCATTCCTATACACTAACAAAAAAAGATCAGAAAGAGAAATTAAGGAAACAATCCCATTCACCATTGCAACAAAAAAAATAAAATACCTAGGAATAAACCTACCTAAGGAGGTAAAAGACCTGTACTCAGAAAACTATAAGACACTGATGAAAGAAATCAAAGATGACACAAACAGATGAAGAGATATACCATGTTTTGGGATTGGAAGAATCAATATTGTGAAAATGACTATACTACCCAAAGCAATCTACAGACTCAATGCAATCCCTATCAAATTACCAACGGCATTTTTTACAGAACTAGGACAAAAAAATCTTAAAATTTGTATGGAGACACAAAAGACCCCGAATAGCCAAAGCAGTCTTGAGAAAGAAAAACGGAGCTGGAGGAATCAGACTCCCTGACTTCAGACTATACTACAAAGCTACAGTAATCAAGACAATATGGTACTGGCACAAAAACAGAAATATAGATCAGTGGAACAGGATAGAAAGCCCACAGATAAACCCACACACATGTTGTCAACTAATCTATAACAAAGGAGGCAAAGATATAAAATGGAGAAAAGACAGTTTCTTCAATAAGTGGTGCTGGGGAAACTGGACAGCTACATGTAAAAGAATGAAATTAGAACACTCCCTAACACCATACACAAAAATAAACTCAAAATGGATTCAAGACCTAAAAATAGGCCCAGACACTATAAAAGTCTTAGAGGAAAACATAGGAAAAACACTCTGACATAAATCACAGTAAGATCTTTTCTGACCCACCTCCTAGAGTAATGGAAATAAAAACAAAAATAAACAAATGGGACCTAATGAAACCTAAAAGCTTTCATACAGCAAAGGAAACTATAAACAAGATGAAAAGACAAACCTCAGAATGGGAGAAAATATTTACAAATGAATCAATGGACAAAGGATTAATCTCCAAAATATATAAACAGCTCCTGCAGCTCAATATTAGAAAAACAAACAACCCAATCCAAAAATGGGCAGAAGACCTAAACAGACATTTCTTCGAAGAAGACATACAGATGGCCAATAGGCACATGAAAAGCTGTTCAACATCACTAATTATTAGAGAAATGCAAACCAAAACTACATTCACACCAGTTAGAATGGGCATCATCAGAAAATCTACAAACAACAAATGCTGGAGAGGATGTGGAGAGAAGGGAACCCTCTTGCACTGTTGGTGGGAATGTAAATTGATACAGCCACTATGGAAAACAGTATGGCAGTTCCTTAAAAAACTAAAGATAGAACTACCATATGACCCAGCAATCCCACTACTGGGCATATACCCAGAGAAAACCATAATTCAAAAAGAGATATGCACACCAATGTTCATTGCAGCACTATTTACAATAGCCAGGACATGGAAGCAACCTAAATGCCCATCGATAGACGAATGGATAAAGAAGATGTGGTACATATATACATTGGAGTATTACTCAGCCATAAAAAGGAACAAAATTGGGTTATTTGTAGAGGCGTGGATGGACCCAGAGACTGTCATACAGAGTGAAGTAAGTCAGAAAGAAAAAAACAAATATCATATATTAATGCATATATGTGGAACTTAGAAAAATGGTACAGATGAACCGGTTTGCAAGGCAGAAATAGAGACACAGAGGTAGAGAACAAACGTATGGACACCAAGGGGGGAAAGTGTGGGGGGGATGAACTGGGCGATTGGGATTGATATGTATACACTGATGTGTATAAAATAGATAACTAATAAGAACCTGCTGTAAAAAAAATTTTTTAATCATCTCCTGTAACAGGCATAAGCAGAATATTACTGATTTTTAATAATCAAGTGGCTCTCAGTCACTTGCATGTTAAAAAAAAAAATGAAGAGGTAAACAAATACCAGAAGAAACAGCTAGAAGAATTGAAAGTTGCTGTTCCCTGCAGCCCTTGGCAGGGCTCAACAGTGGGGAGGAGGGAGTCACATGAACATCAGTAGTTTATTTTCATAACCATTTAAAAACACACATATTTAAGTAACTCTATCACACTGAGCTGAAACCCAGAGGGGATGACAATAGATGACTCTCCCCAAGCAGCTTCTTCAAAAGCTGAGCACGGACTCAGAACAACAAACAAATGTCTTTCCAGCTGCTTCAAACAAAAAGTAAGCGAAGGCCATGTTCCAGGGGAAAGGGAGGTGACCAGACTTGGTGCTGAGTCTGCCTCCCCTCTTCCCCACCCTGGTAAAATCTTGCTGTGCCCTGTTGCACCCAGGTGCCCTGAATTTTTTCCCATCCCTCCTCAGGCCTGGCCCTTGTATTCTTTTTTTTTCTCTTTTGCCACAGGGCATGTGGGATCTTAGTTCCCCGACCAAGGATCTAACCTGTGCCCCCTTCAATGCAAGTTTCGAGTCTTAATCACTGGACCTCCAGGGAAAACCCCCAGCCCTTGTATTTTTGCCTTCCACCTCCCAAGCCAAACCTTCCCCCAGCCCCCGCTTCACACAAAGGGACAAAAGAAATTGCTGCAGCTTGATTGAATGGCTGTTAAATTGTGCTCTCAAATCTTCTGAGTTTTCTATTAAATGGTCCATATGGTGGTTTCATCAGAGAAGCTAACTCTTGCAGAAAAATACTTCTTTTATAAGATGAAATGTGGGCACTCTGTATTCTATCTGAGAGGCACGCTGTAATAGTTAGCAGTGCCAGCAGATGAAAATACCAGTTACTGTAAGAGATTTCTGAAGAAGTCAAGAGGGAAAGACAATTTTGTCTTCTCAAAAAATGGAAAGTGGGTCAGGAGATTCTGAGAAAAGACAGGATTTATACATAGGGATTCATCACGCTGATTATGGAGCCCTACTACACAATAATAATCACGCTTTCTGCTTCTGCCACTTTCAAGGGAGAAATAAGAGCAGATGCAGGAGAAGCCAGAGCACGTTAAACACGGTAGATCAATTCTGGCTCAGGTAGAATGCAGCTATGGAAGTTGAGGACAAAGTTCTGTAAAAAGGTCTTGACCCCAAATGTACCTGAAAATTTGGAGCTAAAGTAAAAGTTATCTCAACCAAAGAAATGGGTTTAAAGTGAGCTGTGAAGAATTATTCTACAGACTTGTGGTTGCCAAGGCAGAGGGGGAGTGGGGGAGGGATGGACTGGGAGTTTAGCATTAGCAGATGCAAAAACTATTATCTATAGAATGAATAAACAACAAGGTCCTACTGTATAGCACAGGGAACTATATTCAATATCCTGTGATAAACCATAATGGAAAAGAATATGAAAAAGATTGTGTGTGTATATATATACATATATATATATATATGTTTAACTGAATCACTTTGCTGTACAGCAGAAATTACCCCAACATTGTAAATCAACTGTACTTCAGTAAAATAAATTTTTTAAAAAAGAATTGTTCTAATCAGTCAGTGAAGATAAAGGCAGATAAAAGCAGTACCATTCCCTGGTTGATAACAATTAAATATTTGTTTTAACAAGTATGGGTTTTAATAACATTTTAGGCATTTTTAAGGTTTATTTATTTAAAAATTTAATATCATCATATAGTCTTGGAGTGAACTGATAAAACATAGGCAGTTACCTACTCCAATTATTTAAGGCAATTGTTGAATGAAATAAGTAGAAGTTGAATCCGTATGATCATCAACTTCTATTTTGGTATAATTCTGCTTTTTATTCCCAATCTGAGTTTATGTTTTATCTTTGAAGTCATGTTCATTCATTTTTGCACAAACCATTTTCTTAAATCTCTAATAAAGTATTTACCTACTAGTTTGTGAAAAAAAGATTCATATCATATGATATGCATCATACATATTGTAGATATTTTTGGTGTTGTGGAAATCACGAACCCATAAAATTAAACCAAGAAGATTTCTTCGTACAAATTTCAGTAAATTTTCTCTTGAACAAGACAGAGGAATAGGTAGATATTACAAAACATGAATCTTTATTTCAATGCTATTTTAATGCTATAGTTCAATGATATTTTAAAAATCAAAATGACTTGGCACACTCTGACGATATGCAGTGATGCTGCTTTGCTCTTTGAGGAAAGTGAAGCCTCCTTAACTACTGAACAAGCTGATAGATTTACTCAAATCTGTCTACCAGACCCCAGATAAGTCTGGAAGCTTTGTCAGGAAAACCAGGACTTAGGGCCTGCGACAGATGCTTGGCTTGCCTCTAACTCAAGTTCGGAAACACCTTCTAATAATAAGACGACATTGCTCTTAGGTGCACCAGAATCATTGGAAGTCAGTAAAAACCCCTGGCTGTGGACATAGGAATTGGCAGATGTGGGCTTCAGGGAATAAAGAATGTCCTGGTACATGCACAGCCTTATTCCGATTTATGATTTAGGTCCATTGTACACTGTTGTGCACTCATGCCCAGAGAGAAAGTAGCAAGATAAAACTCATGACTGGTTTTAGGCCTCTCTCTTTGACTCATTCTGGAACCTTCCATTTTGGCGAAGCTTAGATAAAATTTCATCTATTCTTTTTCCACTAAAACCAAAATTGTGTTCTTTGGAACACTGTGGAGATACACTCATCATAAAGATAGAAATTAGAAGTATGAATAGAACATCTGGGGAGGAAGATACTTAACTCTATGGCGACCTCTCTCTAAGCCAACATCATATTATTTAAATATGCCTTTGGTCCGTTCTGCCTCTCCAATTAGACTGTGAACTCACAAGCAAGAGTTAGTCCTTATTCATCCCTGAGCTGAGACGACCAGCACAATGTCTGGCACAAGGCACTCAACAGATTTTACTTAAACTGAACTGAGCCTACTTAAGGGAGATATCAAAAACTTCAAAGTAATACATACATCTGATTTTAAGAAAGAAAGCATGCAGAATGGTTTATAATGAACAGCCTAAGTCCCCAGACTGGCTCCTGGTGCTACTCCCCAGAGGCAACCACTCCTAACGATGAGAATTTGTTTTTAAGGTCTCATAACATTTATTGCTAATGCAAACAAAAAAAAAAGAAGAAAAAAGGATGCCAGTTTCAAATTATTCATGTCTCTTTACTTAAATAGACCTCAAATATTTAGAAACACAGCTGGCAGTTATTCCAAGTTGTTGTATTCATACCTCAACAAACATATATTGTTTGCAAAGAAAGTGGTGGCATTTCTGTTTTCACACTTTTATTAGTAAAAACCAGCTTTCTCCCCACCTTAGGATGAAGGAGGCATAAGTCAGTGCAACCCTAGAATTAGTGGGGCCAGAGCACATCAGAACTAGACAATGGGGGTGGAGAGAGGAAGGGTGAGTCAGTGTCACAATGGGGTAAGATGCTCTGAGTTAATGCTGCAGGATGGGGAGAATTGCCAGATGCAGAGATCTGCTCCCGTTTGCTTTCTCTCAGTAGACGCCATTCTGTACAGATGGGGCCCACAGGGCAATCGCATTATACCCCATTTTACATCTACAAACTCTATGACAGCAGCTCCACATTCTAGGGAACCATCCTTTCATTTTGAACCAGTGGAATAATCTGCAAAGTCCCTTGGAATTATTTATAATGGGATTTGTCTTATATTAGCAAAAATAAGTAGGAGCATAAAATGACGCCACATTTATAGCACATAATGGTAGGAAACACTCTGCAAAGGCATGACAATTTGGGGAAATCCCCACTCTGATCAGAATGAATAAATATGATTAACTTGCAGAGAAGATGCTATTAGGCTCTTTGCCAAAGAAACAGATTACTGCTTTAGAGAGTCAGCCTGCAAAGGTGACCTGACCCCCTGGAGGTGCTGGAGCCCTGAAATAGCCACCCTGAGGGGTGCCCGTGTAATGGGGGCTCCATGTACCCAAGGGAGCATACAGGAACTGAGAAACAAGATATTGATCAGGAAGCTGGGCTGAATGGGTGGCTGTTCATCAAGACAAGAGACCAATTCAGGAAAATTCTGTTGGCAGAATCCAGATTTAGATACTTCAACATCACCTTCTACCTAAACTAAGGAGAAACCCAAGGCTCAGAAAGAAAAACAAACAAATAAATAAGGACAATCAAGGAACAAGAAAAATGGGGCTTCCCAGGTGGCACAGTGGTTGAGAATTTGCCTACCAATGCAGGGGACAGGGGTTTCCGGGAAGATCCCACATGCCGCAGAGCAACTAAGCTCGTGTGCCACAACTACGGAGCCTGCACTCTAGAGCCCACGTGCCACAACTACTGAAGCCCGTGTGCCTAGAGCCCGTGCTCTGCAACAAGAGAAGCCACTGCAATAAGAAGCCCGCGCAACGAAGAGTAGCCCCAGGTCGCCGCAACTAGAGAAAGCCCGCGCACAGCAACGAAGACCCAATGCAGCCAAAAATAAAAACAAATAAATTAATTAATTTTAAAAAAAAGGAACAAGAAAAATGAAGAAACTGATGTTTTCCGAATTCTTAATGGGGGCAGAGGTTTTACAAAATTAATCTGAGTTAATCCTCACTCCAGTACTATCCTGCAGGCATTATCTTCATTTCCTAGGTGAGAAAACAGGCTTACAGAGTCTCTGTAACCTGCTCAAGGCCACAGAAGTAATAAAGTGACTCAAATCCAAGACTGACTCTAAATCCAAGTTCTTTCTATCACGACAGGGTAAATATCTAGAAGGTGAGAAAAATCATATATCTAAATGCACAGACATTATACATGGCAATACCTCTGAGGTTTACAAATGAGTAAACAAAGTCTGGAGATGGAGATGGAGACTTTACCAAACTTTTTTCAGTCACTTAAACTTACTTTTGGGTACCTTAAAATATTTCCTGGGTGACTAATTTGGGCCAATGTTTTAAAATACTACTAGGTTCTGGCAAAAGGATCATTGACATTCAGCTGAAATTTTGGTTCTAGAAAATTAGCTTTGCTTTACAGAGCGGTTCAGTAACAAGAACGTGTCTGTGCCTAAGTTGCCTGGTGGGCCCATGCCCTGGGCTGGTGTCTCCAGCTGCCTTGAATCAGGGCAGTTATAACAGTGCTCACCTACCCCTTAGCGACATGCTGATGCACCTTCTAACATCAGAGGGGAAAGTAATTACTACTTTAAAAAAGACAAAATGCCCCTTGATATGAAAACAAAATAGCGAAGTACACGCAGCATTTGATACAGGCCTGCAAGTGGACTGTATTTAAACTCTCCAACAGATTCAATATCGAATCAAACAGAATTTACAGTCGTAGTTTGAGCAACATGAAAAGCACCTTAAAAACATTTCCACTGGTTAAAAAGAGGACTAATCTTAACTCCAATTTTCCAAACTGCTTTTGTAAAAATCAAACTTTGAAATAGGTCAGTCAAATGGAGATTTTTCTCAGAAAGTTACATGTTTGTGAAAACGGAGTGAAACTAGAAGCTTCAGTGCAACTTCCACTACGTCAAATCTCTAACTCTGGAGGGTCTTTTCCCCCTACTGTAAATAAAATTAAAATGTTCACCCTTATGTGCATGAATATAATAAAATTGCATCTGCTCTTCTGCGGCATGTTCAGGCACCCAGAGCACACACATGTATCATCCCCTCCCATCCACGCACACACAATAAAAAATAAAATTGAACTCAACCTTCCCCCCATCCAGGGGTGTTTTTCTTTCCAGCGGTCCCACATGTCTGAGTAGCTGATAGTAGCGAGTGCTCACAGGTCACCTTTACCAAATGGCATCTCCTCCAAGAAGACCACCTGGTTGGTGGGGGAACGTGGTTGTCAGGTAGACTAGCACCTCCACATGCCTTGTTCCCTCCTCTTCTCTCCCTAACTCCCTTGCGCTAAGGTTCTCTATGAAAAGGAGGTGGGATGGGCTTAATAAGAGAATGAGAAGGACGAGCAAGCGTCAAGATTTCTGTGATGTCACAGGAGCGTTATTAGTGGCCCCTCACCATTTCCGAAAAGACATGAAAATTCTTCATCTGCCATCAAAGTCTAAAGCTATTCTCAAGTCTTTCCATTCAGCAGTTTTTCCAGGCAGGTCTCCGCACACAGCTTTTTTTTTTTTTTTTTTTTAACACACTAAGCTGACTCAGACGCACAGGCAGAAGTCTTCTGACTCACTTCTCTCTTCCTTCTTTCTTTCTCTGCTTTTCTTTGTTTCTTTTTTTTAACTCCTTGGTTCCTGGAAATGTATGCTCCACTGAGGGTCAGTTCTTCTCATCTAAGTGGGGAAATCAGGTGAAAGATCCAGCAGGGCAGTTTGTGGTCTTTAATGCTCAGAAATATGCAAATGCTAAGCATCCTTGGGAGGACAATGAGGAAACAATAACACTCAAAGGATTTTTCTTAAAGTTTGGCAGACAGACACTCATTCCAGGAGGGTAAATGCTGACACTTCTCTGGACCTGCCGTCTTCCCTCTTCTCCCTCACTTTCTACCTAGGCACCTCTGCTACTCTTATTTCTTGCCTACTTAACTGTGCCTTTGATTTGGGGGTCTGTAGATGCATAAATGCTTATGTACACACACATACACACATATACACATATAATGAATTTAAGGTGTGTGGAATATATACAGGGTTGATATACATATTTTATACACTGGTACAGCCATATCCTTTGTTAAACTATTTAAAGACTTCCGTATCAATGGGGAAAGAGAAATCCTCTGCTTAATTAAGTCCACAAACCACTCAATAACACTGTCCAGTGGTGGCCACAGAGGTGGGTGACTGGACCAGGAAGTAGAGCTAGTGCAGATGCACCTGGAACCTAGCATTGATGGGACAGTGGAGCAGGTGGCTTCCAGAGGTGATTCCCTGGGGGCCAAAGCACCAGCTGCCTATGTCCGAGCATTCAGGTGTGTCCAGCCACCTTCTGGCTATAACAAAACCCTTGGCTCAATGACTGATATTCAACAATGCAATAAGTGAATTGTGGAATAGATTAACGTGTTTCCTATTTCAAATCATGGTTCATACAGGGCTATCACTTAGCTAGAGACAACTGCACCATACCAACTAGAAATCAATAAATGCTTTGGAAATTATCAGAATGATATGATGAATGATTTGCCCTCTAACTTATATCACTTGGTAGGCACTTATATATAGTTCAGTTCACTTAAAGAATAGAAGAGAACATATTTTTAAGTGATGAATTATGTATTTATTTATATTGCCATACTAGTGGGCAAATATTTTCATCATCTTGCTATATGTAAGCATGTGTGTGCATTCATAGATGCTTAGAAAAAAATATGGAAGAACACACAACACAGCAAATGGTTAAGTGCAGTTACCTCTGGGGCTGGGGAAAGAGATGTTTTGGGAGCAGGTGTATTTAAAGGAGAAACTTTCCATTTTTACACTATATTATCTATCCTATATGAATAGTACATTTATTATTTTTATAATTAAAAGGTTTAAAAAAGTGTACATCCACATACACACTTGCAAACACACAATCAACTAGTCCAAGTGAACTTAATGGAGGAAGTGGATTATCAGGGCCTTAAGGAATGATAAAAGGAGAGGGCCTTGTGAGAAAGGAGAGGCATTCGAGGGGCCACGTGTACTGCTTGAAGTGAAAGTGGAGTGAACATAGGAAGGTAATGTTTTACAGATTAATCCAAGGAGAGAAGGGAAAAATAGAAGAAGAAAGGGGAGGATAATGAAATAATCATTAATTGAAAAAATAATAATTAACCTTTGAAAAAGTGGGGAAGAAAGAAAGGAAGGAAGGAAGGAAGGAAGAAGGGAGAGAGGGATGAAGGGAAGGGTAAGAGGGAAGGGAGGGAAGGAAGGAAGAGGAGAAAGAGGGAAAGAAGAGAAAGAAGGAAAGAAAGAGGAGAAAGAAGGAAGACAGGAAGGGGGGAAGTGAGGGTGGGAGGGAGGAGAGAAAGAGAAAAGAGAGAAAGGAAGACAAGAAAAAGGGAGAAAGAAAGAAAAGTTGGTTGACACGTCCAAGTAAATGTGCAAGGATTTTGGCTCCCTGTGTCTGGCAACAGCAAGAGAAGCTATGGCCAAGGTTTGTCAGTGTCCCCTGTGCCATATTGCTGGCCATGTAGTTTAAAGCTTCAAGAGATGCTTAATTTTTGAAATCATAATCAGCCTTTTCCTTTGTGTCCACAAAACTTTAAATAGCATCTCAATAAGTGAAATCTTTGCATCATTGGTTCTTTATTTATTTTGTCACTGCTTTCTACTTATAGATGCCTTTTAGTCTCTTTAAAGGATTATATATATATATATATATATATATATATACACACACACATATATATAAATCTTGACTTGATACTTTTTCTGAGACTCCTGTAAGGCTTTGCTCTAGATAATTGAGGCATTTTTGTGGTTCTACCTTTATCTTGTTAAATTCATACTGGCAATAAAATATCCAGGGCCATGAGCAAGAGGACTGAGGGAAAATAATCGAGGATGGTCAGGTACCTACAATTTACAATCTGCATTTACAATGCAACCATATTTTGACTATAAAGTCCATCCATCCTCCTTGCTTTCCTTCAACAAGAATACTAGGTGATGGACAATCAAAAGTAACTAAGACATAGACTCTTCTCTAAAGGAGCTCACAGCCTCAATACTTGAGGTAACAAATAAGGGATTAAATAATTAAATACAAATTGATAAGCTCTACGACACTAACATATAGCAAGAAAAATGGGAAAATAAGAAAGCATGAGTAACACAATTTGGGGAAGTTTTCCATAAGGGTTGATGCGTTGAGCTGATTTTTGAAGGACCTTAGGAGGTAGCCAGGCTACGAAGAAGGCAGAGACATTTCAGAAAGGGACCATTATATGTGCAAAGAAGGGGAGACTTTCCAGGGAAGGGTGTGTCTAGGGAATGCCTAATGGTTCAATAAAACCAAAGAGCACATGAGATAAGTATGGAAAATCCAGAAAAGAAGAGGGGAAACCAATGAGGATCAATGAAAGCAATGAGGAGCATTTGATGGGCTTTAAATTAGGGAATGGTTTGCTCACGTTTACAATTTTTTTTTTTTTTTTTTTTTTGGCTGAGCCCAGTGGCATGCAGGATCTTAGTTCCCCGACCAGGGATCAAACCTGTGCCCCCTGCAATGGAAGCAGTGGAGTCTTAACCACTGGACCACCAGGGAAGTCCTGCTCACATTTACATTTTTGAAAGATCACTCTGGGACCATGGAGAGATGGATTAGTGGAGGTGAAAGGGGAGGCAAGGAAATCACTGTATGGTAGCTGAAGGAGGTGTTCTGTCTTTCTTAATAGTAGAGCACCTTGGTTATAACAGCTGTTCCACAAATACAATGATGAAATCTAGGCAAGTTTTTTTAGCTACTAAAAATCACTGGAAAGTGACCAAAGTCAGGCAAAAACTGGAGCAGAGATTGCCATTAAAAGGGAAACTGCAATGGATGAAATTTGCAAGTGTGCAAATTTTTGCCTGAGAGCACTCCCAATCCACACATAGCTGGGACTGCAGGAAGCCTCAGCTTCCTTGCTTGACTGGGATGTCAGATGACTTCAGGGAAGGCAGAACTGCCAGAAAGTTACAGGGAAATGTTGGAAGTGAGGAAGTCACAAAAGGAATGAACACTAAAATCTGCAAATAAAATACCCCCAAATCCCTAGCTAACCAATAAACTATGCATGCAAATTAACCAGTTGAGTCAATGCAACCCAATCATGATCCCAGCAGGGCTTTATAAATAAAAATTGATGTAATTCTAAAATCTAATTGGAAACGCAAAGGATCTAGAACAGTAACATAATCTTTAGAAATCTTTAGATTGGTAGTTTACACTACATGACTTCAAGACATCTTTAATCTAGAGTGCGAAATTGGCATGAAGATAGACAAATAGATCAAGAGGATAGACTAGAGAGTCCAGAAGTAGATCCACAATTATATAGGCAATTGGTTTTTGACAAAGTAACCAAAGCAATTCAATAAAGTAAGGAAGTCTTTTCAACAGATTATGCTGGAACAGCTAGATATCCATATGGAAAAAGATATCCTCATCTCATACTATGCACAAAAACTAATTCAAGATGGTTCATAGATATAAATGTGAAAGCTAAGATATAAAACTTTTAGAAGAAAACACAGGAGAATATCTTCATAGGGGATAGGGTAAACATTTCTCAGATGGGAAACAGAAAGCAATACCATAAAAGGATAATAAAATTTTTCTGCTTAAGAAAAATAACACTAGGAAAATTAATAGGTATGTATCAGATTGGGAGAAAATATTCACCAAATATATATCCGATAAGAGATTTATATCTAGAAATTTTTAATCCTATAACTCGCTAATAAAAAAATTTTTAACAAAATAGGCACAAAAAAAAAAGCTTCGACAGACACTTCACAAAAGAAAATATGTGAATGTTGAATGAGAAATAATGCTTTATATCATTAGTCACCAGGGAAATGCAAAATAAAACCACACTGAGATATCATTCATTAGGCACCCACCAAACGGCCAGACTTAAACACTGATGATACAAATGTTAGTGAGGATGTGGCACAACTAGAACGCTCATACCTTCCTAGTGGGAAGTGAAATTGTACTTCTGGGAAAGATCTGGCAGTTTTTTATATAAGTCAACATAGCCTACCCTTCGATCTCACTGCTAGGTATTTATCCAAGAGAAACGAAAACATATGCCCACAAAAAGACTTCAAGAATGTTCAAAGCAGTTTTATTCACAATAGTAAAAAATCATAACAATGAAAATGTCCATCAACAGGAGATTCACAAGCAAACTGTGCTTTATTTATATAATGGACTAGTATTGAGCAATAATAAGGAATGAACCATTAATACAGGCAACTTTATGGAGGAATCCCACATGCATTACGTTGAGTGAAAGTCAGGCACAAAAGAATATATACTGTATGATTCCATTTCTATGAAATTCTAGACCAGGCAAACTAAACTAAAATTTAAAAAATAAAAACAGTGATTGCCTCTGAGGGGCAGAGAGCTTGACTGGAAAGGGGATGGGAAGGGAAGAGGGAACTTCTGGGAAGATGGAAATGTTCTGTGTCTTCATACAGGTGAGTTTTACTCCAGGAAGGATGGGTTGTGGATTCATGTATCCAAATTGTATATCTAAGATTTAGGCATTTCAATGTTTATACATTTTACTCTAAAAAAAAGAACCTCTAAAATCATCATCAACATCATCATCATCAAGCAGGAACTGGAATGTTAGTTGAGGTATTATGTTGATGACTGTCAAAACTAGGTTATGATTAGAGCGGGGTTCTATGATGGTTACTTGAATTATTGCAGTAATTCAAGTGAGAGATGATGAAGGCCTGAATTAAGGAAGTGGCAGGGAAGTTAGAAGAGATGAAATAAGTCTGACTGCTATCCAGGTAGTGACTGGTGACTGACAATGAACCACTGAGAGAGGTATGAAAAGGGAGGGATAATTCACAGATTCCAAATTATCCATATAGAACTGTATTTCCATATCATTGGTTTCCACAATGGTCCTCTATACTTAAAAACATTATTTTGAAAGGTGTCCATAGACATCACTAGATTGCTAAAGGGGCACCAACGGCACATACGAGCTTAAGAACTTATAGATGACTCCCAGGTTTCTGACTTGAGCAATTAGGTGGATTTTCTAGGTGCCATTCATTAAGACTAAAGAGAAATTACATGAAGATAGATGGGTATTCTGGATGGAGAGTGCGGTTCAGAGTAATGATGTGAGTTAAGTTTGTAATATTGTGATCAGAGAAGCCCAGTAAGCTGCCAGATATATGGGTCTGCAACTCAGGAAGAGGTCTGGGCTACAAAGAGAAATTGGTGAGTCGTTAGCATGGGGGAGATCAATCGTTGTGAACTGAGTTCCTGTTTGATGCACAGCTTCTCATCTAGGAAGACCCTGTCTACTTGGGAGCTATGCACCCAATCCCCACAAACACTGCCTGGTTCCACCCTTGTCATCCACTGAATCCACCCTGGAAGCAGCCTATCCTGCCTCAATGTAGCAAAATTCTCTCCACCACAAGATGGGAAAGTTTAAAAGAAATGAAGGGAGAGAAATTATACATATATATCAAGATGTTCCAATGAATATTCTTTCTGAAGCATCAAGAAACAATAGATAATGATTTTTAAAGAGGAGCTAGACCACTTGCAAAATTTGCCAAAGAAGGTGGCTACAAACTGTTTATAAAACTCATCACTCCTTTACCACATCAAGGGTAAAAGGGATCAAGAATTGGACATCTTGGGAGGGATTTTTCAAGGCAGCTGTTGATGTGTTGAGAGCGCACATCCCTCTGACCAAGGAGGGTGGTGGTTAGGCTTGCTTGCCTCTCCATCTCACGTCAAGAGGAGCTTTAAGAGGCAGACAAACATCTGTCCTCAGCAGTTCATGCAGTTTGGGAGACACATAGATTTGTGCCTGATTCACAGCTGAAATCTAGAAATAGAGATGGGCTTGCTGGCTGCTTTGATGGTTCATCCAGGAGAGGTGGCTGCACTTCCAGAGTCTGCAGAAGCAAAGGTTGCTTGAGTGTCCCCTGTGAAACACAGTGTGGACCATGTACTAGAGACAGCCATATCTGGGCTGGCTTACATGCTCCTTCACTGCCTTTGGCTGAGATTAGCTGGACGTGTTACCAGGAACCTAAGGGTTGAGAAAACTGTAGCCAGGAGAGCGATGCATTGCCCTGTCTCCAGGAACTGCAAATAGGAGATGCTCAGCAATGAGGGAGGGGAGACTGCAATAGAACTCCAAAGAGAAGCCACCTTAAATATCTGCTAGATCCAGAGAGCGCTGACACTAGAAAAACAATTCTTTACTAGTCATGTAGGAACTTAACTGTTTCCTCCCTCCTCCTCTCTCCCAACCCAACTTCAACTTAGAGAGGTCTGCAATGGAGTCACTATGGAAAACAGTATGGAGGTTCCTTCAAAACTAAAAATAGAGTTGCCATACAATCCAGCAATTCCACTCCTGGACATATATCCGGACAAAACTCTAATTGGAAAAGATACATGCACCCCAAAGTTCATAGCAGCACTATTTACAATCGCCAAGATATGGAAGCAACCCAAGTGCCCATCAACAGAGGAATGGATAAAGATGTGGTACATATATACACAATACTACTCAGCCATAACAAAGAATGAAACATTGCCATTTGCACCAACATGGATGGACCTAGAGATTATCCTACTAAGTGAAGTAAGTCAGACAGAGAAAGACAAATACCAAATGATATCACTTATATGTGGAATCTAAAATATGATACAAAGGAACTTATTTACAAAACAGAAACAGACTCACAGACACAGAAAACAAACTTATAGTTACCAAAAGGGAAAGAGAGTAGGGGAGGGATAAATTAGGAGTCTGGGATGAGCAGATACAAACTGCTGTGTATAAAATAAACAACAAAGTCCTACTGTATAGCACAGGGAACTAATTCAACATCCTGTAATATGGGCTTCCCTGGTGGTGCAGTGGTTGAGAATCCACCTGCCAATGCAGGGGACACGGGTTCGATCCCTGGCCCAGGAAGATCCCACATGCCGCAGAGCAACAAAGCCCATGCGCCACAACTACTGAGCCCACGCGCCTAGAGGCCGTGCACCGCAGCAAGAGAAGCCACTGCAATGAGAAGCCAACATGCAGCAACGAAGACCCAACACAGCCAAAAATAAATACATAAAATAAATAAATTTAAAAAAAAATATATATATATATCCTGTAATAAACCATAATGGAAAAGAATATGAAAAACTATATATATATATATGCATAAAACTGAATCACTTTGCTGTATACCAGAAACTAACACAACATTGTAAATCAACTATACTTAAAGAAAAAAAACCAGAGAGGTCTGCAACAGGCCCGCAACTGGGACCAACAAATAGGAAGCAGGGGTAAAAGAGCAGTGTGGGCATATATATGGAATCTAAAAAAAAAAAAAATGGTCATGAAGAACCTAGGGGCAAGACAGCAATAAAGACGCCGACCTTCTAGAGAATGGACTTGAGGATACGGGGAGGGGGAAGGGTAAGCTGGGACAAAGTGAGAGAATGGCATGGACATATATACAGTACCAAACGTAAGGTAGATAGCTAGTGGGAAGCAGCCGCATAGCACAGGGAGATCAGCTCGGTGCTTTGTGACCACCTAGAGGGGTGGGATAGGGAGGGTGGGAGGGAGGGAGATGCAAGAGGGAAGAGATATGGTGACATGTGTATATGTATAACTGCTTCACTTTGTTACAAAGCAGAAACTAACACACCACTGTAAAGCAACTATACTCCAATAAAGATGTTAAAAATTAAAAAAAAAAAAAAAAAAAAAAAGGGCGGTGTGGGGAAGGGGAGAGGCTGATCACTCCTCCCCTCCCTGACTGCAGCAGGCCCGTGGCCGGCCCCAGCTGGGGAGGGAAGAAGGCTCCATTCTAAACCAAGTCTAGAGCGTTTATTATTCCCTACCTCTGGAAGTTTTAGTTACTGAGTTAGCCTGGTGTTTTACAACTGAAAGTTTTTGGGAGTTTGCTTGTTTGTTTTTGTTTAATTACCTAAGAGTGACCAGCAGCACCAGGGAAGGACATGCCCCGTCATGCAGGTTTGAAGAATGAATGGAAACAGAAAGCAAGGCTGTTTTAGGATTATGTCCCAGGAGGCTGCTTCCCCTCCCCACAAGCCTTCTCAGATGGTACCCAGATTTCTAGCTCCCATCCACATTTCTTTCACTCCTGGGCCCATATTTACCACGGCCCACTAGGCAGTCCAATATGGTGGGGCGCCTCCAAAACTCACCACGTCCCAAGGTGAGCCTTGTCATCTTTTACACATCTCCATATCCTTCCCAACCCAATCTGCTCCTTTCCCTTCATTATCCACCCATCCCACACACCACCAACAGAAATATCTTAAACCAGAACACTCAAGTCGCTCCCCTGCTTGAACTTTTTAGTGGTTTCCAGTATGCAAAATCCCAGACAAAACTTCTCTTGGTGGATCCTGCCTATGTCTTTGGACTGTTCAACCACCACTCATATGCCTGTTTTTAAAGATCTTATGCACAAAGCCAAGGGCTCCCTCACCACTCTAACTCTATTCTTGCTGGTCCAGAGGTGCTTGGAATACCCTACGCACCCCCGGCGCTTTAACTGGAAAATGTCTATCTGTCTTCAACTCAGCCCAGGTGTCACCTCTCTTTCAAAATCTTTCCTATGTTCTCCAGGCTGGAGAGTTAAGTGGGTTACATACTTCTGCATTAGCATTTATCAAATTTTATTTTAAACATCTCAGTACTTAACCATTTGCCCTTCCCTGTGTCAATCAACCAAGCAAAACAATGTTCTTTGACAAAAGCCTCCTTTTTGTTTGCCAGCGTAATGCTTGGTACAGAGCAAGTGCTCACAAATATTTGTTTAACTGAATTAAAGTCCTTAGTGACTTCAAGGAATTTGTAATTTGAAAGAAGAAATGAGAACAGGGATTCTATCTTATTCATCTCGGACACAGAGTAGGCCTCTATATAAGTTTGGTGAACAAATAAACACATAAATGAATAAAAGATCAGATAGAAAGTAGGGTATCCCTAAAATGAAGCAGATAAAGATGACAGAAATTTAATGGAGAGAGATAGGAGCCCTTTCTCTTTTTCATTTCTTACTCCAGTACTTTACACTGCAAAGCTTAAAATAAATGAATGCAAAACGGTTGGAAGTGGAAGAGGTTTTCTTTAAAAAAATAAAATAAAAATAAAAAGCCTACCACCCACTACCCATGCTGCCCTCCCACCAGAATGACTATAGTTTCTGCATCCCTAATAGGATTGTTGCAGTTTTGAGAATGTTGCCATGGTAACCAACCTCAGCCCTTCCCCTAATATAAGATAAAATTTAGCAAAAGAAATAAATAACAGACGCCCATAGAAACATTATCAGACCTTTCCATATAAATAACCTGGGTAATTAAATGTTTCAAAACAGAATATTTAGAGAGCTGTGAGGGGAAAAAAAAAAAAGATTCTACAAAGTTTATTTTTAAACAAAGAAAAAAAAAATCCCAAAACATCAGCTGGAATACTTGGCTGCCTGCATGGTTTCAAGGAGTCACAATTTCCAGACTTGCCTGGACAAGAACACAGTCAGAACAGAGAAGCACGGGTCTATATTTTGATGCACAAGCAACATTCCTATCAGGAACTCCCAACTCCTATTCTGAGGCATCCTTTCAACATATAACCAAAAGACCTCTCCCTTTTATATTCCCCCAAACACAACTAGAGGCACATGGAAAACATCTGTAGTGGACCCCAGTACTACTGCCTAGGGAGCACCCTTGCTTTGCTACAGCCATGCTCCCTTTTCCCTTTGAGAATTCTCTAGGTGACTTGTTATCTATAGAAGGAGTCACAAATTTGTTCTGTAAGGGGCAAGTAATAAATATTTTAGGCTTTGCAGGTCATCCAGTCTCTGTTACAACTCCTAAACTCCGTCGTCAAAGCACAAAAGCAGTCAGTGACAATACATAAACCAATAAGCATGGCTGTGTTCCCATAAAACTTTATTTACAAGAACAGCCAGCCCAGATCTGGCCCAAGGGCAGAAGTTTGCTAACTCCTTATTCATAGTATTCCTTGCAAATCCACAGTTTCTATGTATCACAGGAAAAACCGTAGCACCATCCTAGGCCCGCAGGAAAGCCAGGCCCTCAAGAGTACCCCCGCACTCAAAGGGAGGGGAAAGGGATCATGGTATTGATGATCCTAACACTGACTCTGGAAATGACCTCAATAAGCTATTAAGAGAAACTGTGAACTTGCCTCCTGTGGGAATTTCAAAAGTCAAATAGAAAACCATCTGTCAGGGAAGGGTAGATAAAATGCTCCCTGCAACCCACTGGAAGCTGTTCTACTTTAAATGGATAAGAAGCCTGGCTGGCTGGCTGGCGTGCAGCCCAGTGACGCATCTCTATTCAATAAAGCAGTTATTATCAATCTGAAGCCTGGAGCAATTTCAACCAATTTGCAAACTTGGATGATATTCTGAAGTTCCTTTAAGTTCTAGAAAGAGACTTGGATGCAGCTGGCGAAACAGAAAGAGCAGGACTCAGGAGATGGCTGGTGCATGTTCCTCCACTACCCAGTTATGTTACCCGGCAAATCCCTGAATGACTGTTTTATCATCTGTAGAATGGGCATAACAGGGCCTGTTGCTGGATTTGTGAAGGATTAAATTAGATAACCTATAAAGAACACGTGCTACACAGTAAGGATTCAGTTAATGTTCGTTGCATTCTCTTTATGGGAGCAGGCAAACCTCCAGCACTTGGCTTAATTTTATCTGTTCTCTCAGAAAGATATCACTTGGGTTAATGTTGCTACAGTCCAAAGAAGAATTTTTTTTTCTCCTGGCAAACCGCTGTAGGAGGAGCTATGAGCAACGCTTAAACAACTCATTAGCACAGAAACCAGCGCAAGTGAGCAACAGCATATGACAAGCACCTCACTCAGGAACTCTCATCTCAAAACTCACAAACCTCGGCCCTCTCGATCCTTCTCTCTTTGTATGGGCATCTGTCTACCTCTGAGTGAATGTTTTTCTCTCCTTGTTTCCTTCTTCTAATCCATCCTATTTCTTCCCCTAAGTTCCCTCTCTCATCTTTACCAACTGGCCATGATATGAGCCAGAAGTATATTTATCTAATAGTTTTGCATTCCCTCTCAATTACCTAAATTAGATTGCACTTGCTTAAGTGTGCCCGATTAACCTTTTTAGTGAGTCAGTGGCCTTGATATAGAAAGATTCTCCACCCCTGTTCAACAGTCTTTGCGGCAAATCTCTTCCAAAAGACCCATCATTATGAAGCACTAAAGAAAGGCTTGTTTAATGGCAAAAGGCAAAGCCAACTTGGAATAGAAGGATCCAAAGATATCAGATCTGGATGTCATGTTTCTACAGACTTTTCCAAGTGAAACTAAGACATTTAATGGTTGTAAGTCCCTATAATCCTTAAGTATGAAAGTTAGCTGCCACCATATGTGGAAACTTCTCTTTTCTATCACAGAGATGCTCTGGTGATAAGCAAAAAGAATTTTGGATACTTGAAAAGAGATGCTAGATATTTTAATTCCCTCTCCAACTTGCTGTCTATTTTAATTCCACTCTCCACTTTGCTGTCACCTGGTGATGGGGTAGAAAATGTTCCTGACTTTTGCTCTCTGGAGCAAAATGTTCTCTGGAATATTTTATTTAGAGGTGGGTGAAGAAATATGAGTGAAATATGAACCACTCAATCCTTGCCCCCTTGCTTCAATTATTCTGTCAAATAATTACAAAACTTCTAGAGATTCAGGCTCATGCATAAATGTTCAATGTATTTCAGCATGAAATAAAGTAGTTTAGCCACTATTAAATTGGTTGTACCAAACATGTCAGTGATCACTCAGAGAAGACAAACTATTTAAAAGGGCTGATTTAAATATGGCAAAGAAAAGAGGGTATCTTTCTCACTGATAGTCCTGCTTTGAAGTGTGAGCCATAGGCCTAGAACGCACTGGTTTACTAATTAACGCAAATATTTACTGGGCATCTGCTGTAAAACACAGACAGGGAGAGCTGTTTTCCAGGAATCATGAATATACAGATAAGAATCCATTAGGGTGGGAGTGGACAAAGGGATAAAGAAAGAGAAAGAGAGATAAAGCTAATTTGGAGAGTAAAAGATGAGAGATCAATAACCACTTTCCCCCAATCCTCCATGGGGATTATTTTTAGAATACATGTCAACAGTAAAATGTGATTTTATTTAGAATCAATATATTTCATTCCTACATTGAGAGATATTTTATTTCCCATTCACCCATTCATCAAACATTTATTAAGCATCTGTTACAAATAAGCACTGAGTTGGGTGCTGATTTTGAGGACCAGAAGTGCCACTTGACAGCACCAGTAGGTCCTTTCTTCCAGGAAATAATAGCTAATAGCTAACAGGTATTGAGTGTTTACCATGTGCCAGGCATTTTCCTAGGCAACTTACAAGAATTAGCTCATTTAATCCTCACCATGAGGATTATGAGAGTGGTCAAGAATATTTGTTGTTACTACGATTGCCTCAGGTGGTTTCTCTCTTTTATCCTTTCTTCTTTCTTGTCAATGTAAGACTCAAACTGCTTGATGAGATTTCTCTCCTTTATAATACCAGGAACTTTCAGAAGTGAACATCCTCTGTCCTGCCATTACCTTGGTCTACGTCTACCTGCCTGCATTTCCTAGATTATGAAAACAAACCCCTACCTGGTCTACCTAACTCTATTCTCTTCCCCTTCCAATTCACCTAGCACTTTACTGCCTCTTAATAACTTTCAAACACCACTTTTTCACATGGTTCTCCTGCTTAAGAACCTACAACATATAAAAAATTGAAAGGTGCTACTAATGTCTATCATATTTCTCCAAGTTTCTTTCTCCTTCATGTGTGATCTCTACAGTGTATTCTCAAACATCTGCATATCTGGAAGAGACAATAAGATTTTGGAGGGCTTCATGTTCTGGAGTTTGAACATGGTTATTTAATTCGTTAATCATTTTCCTAATAACAACCCTAAATAACCCTCCTCCCATCCCCTCATGCCTTATTGAAAATTATTCAACAAATTTAAATACAAACCCTTACCAAGCTTTCAAGGTCCCCATCATGTAGTCTTATCCCAAGAAATCTGTATCAATTCCCATAATTTTTATGTAAACCCTCACCTCCAGTTAAGCTAATCCTCCTACTGTTCAGTTCACAGAGAATTTATAGTGCACCTACTCTATGCCAGTCACTGAGGATATATATAAGAGCAAGACAACTTATGCCCTCAAAATTTTACAGTTTGGAGATCTGCATATGATAATTCCCACCTCTGTAGGGTGGCCCATATTCTTTCATCCACTTGATATGTACTCACCTCCTCCCCTTATTTTCTTCAAAGCCTAACTCAAATAATGCCTTTTTGGACCACTCCAGCTCAGATGGACTGTCTCCTTCTCTGATATTCTTCAAGTTCAACTCTTTATCTCCACTATAAAGAACTTTACAAGAAGGACAAGATTGTACAAAGACTGGTATTCTCCAAAATTTTAGGGAAGCAGATAATACACTTCTGAGATTTAATTTGATAAATATCAACACAAATTAGAAGAGGCTAGCCAATTGCAGGAATCTTCCCAGAACAGCCATAGAAAGATGTAAAAATTCCATAGGCATGTACTTCTCAAACTTTAGTGTGAACACAAATCACCTTGTTAAAATGCAGATTTTGATTCAGTAAGTCAGGAGTGGGATCTGAGATTCTACATTTCTAACAAGCTCTCTCTCGGGCAGTGCTAATGCTGTGGTTCCTGAGATACACTTCAAGTAGCAAGTAGACAGCAAGCATATCTCAAGGGTCCCCAGACAACAGCTCACTATCAACAAGTCAATCCCAAAACCCACTGCCACAATTAGGTTCTGCTGGCTTTATTAGGGTTCCAAGCTGAGACTTCCACTCTGACTTTATTATCAGCAGCAAACAGCCCTTCCCCCTTCCACAAGCTCAAAGCTTAAGGGAAATATCTCATTGTGGTGGATCTTGTGCACAGACAGATGAGGTACAAAATTCCCCTGGAGACATAAATATCCATCTCTCCAGAGTAGGAAGAAGCACCAGACTTAATATCCTTGTAGCATACCCATTTCCATTTTTCTGATTTTGTACTCACCAAACAATTTTCTGGTCTGAAATTTGTGTTTCAAAAGCAGTCCTGGTATTAAAATCACCTAGGAAGAAGAAACACTTCCAGAATGGTGCTTCATAAAAGCAATAAGAGGAGTGGCAAATATGGTCAAAATTAACATTTTCAAAACACTGGAAATTAACCAAAGGGTTGCAATAAAAATGGCTGATTCTCTAGAAGAATAAGCTCTGTGGCATTTAAACTTCCCTATATCCATCTCCCTCTTCCCAGGCCTGCAGGAGCCTTGAAAACAAGCACCTTTAAAGACATGGTAGCTGTGAAAACCTGTGGCCCACCAGCTCTTGGAGAGAGCAGAATGGGTCTGGAGCTCCCCCAAATGCCCCATCCTAAGAGAATAACCACTATTGTCTGGCAGCTCCCTGGGACAGAACCATTCACAGAACTTATCTTTGACTTAACTCAGATATTATTAAGTGAGGAAATCCCTATCCCTGGAGTGTTTTACCAAAAGAATCAGGAATTGTTTAACATCACAGCTACCTGAAGTAGTGATACCAGTTGTGGCAAACAAAAAGCTGACCAAAAAACTTAAAATAAAAATCTGGGGAATGAGATGTCCATAGAGGGCTTTGGAAAACTCTGACATATTCCTGGGAATCAAGAAAGCCATGTGCATGTGCTAGGCTGTGCATATTCTCAGGAAAGATCTGAGAAGGCCCTGATCTCTCATCTATGGCTGATCGAGTAGGAAGTGAAGGCTAAGGCAGAGTTGTAAGCTGTCAGAGCACTGAAGGCACACCTCAACTCACATATATCTGCAGCAAAAGGATGGGAGACTTATTAATTGAAGGAATTTAAGGAAATACCTGTCCAATCATTAGCTGACCACTAAACTAACCAAGCAGAGACTTCCGAACCTGCACACATAAGGAATATAGACATTACAAAGTTAATAAAGTCACTAAACATTGATAACAATAACTACTAGAAGCAGCAACAAGACAAACTGATTTCCAGAAGTGCCTCATTATATTATTTTAAAAGTCTAGTTTTCAGCAATTAAAACAAACAGGCAAAAAAGGAGACACATATGAAACAGGAAAGAATGGCCCATAAATCAATAGAAACTCTCCCTGAAAGAGCCCAATGTTGAACTTACTACACAAAGTTATATATGAGCTATTATAAGTATGTTCAAAGAACTAAAGGAAATCTTGCCTTAAGAATTAAAGGAAAATATAAGAATAATATCTCACCAAATAGACAATATCAACAAAGAGACAGAAATTATGAAAAGGAGTAAAATAGAAATTCTAGAGCTCAAAAATACAATAATATAAATGAAAAATTCACTGAAAGGGATCAACAGCACAACTGAACAGGCAGAAGAAAAAAATTAACAAATCTGAAAATAAGTCAACTGAGATTATCGAATTTGAGGAATAGAAAAAGAAGAAAATGAAAAAAAAAAAATAAAGCCTCAGAAACCTGTGGGACATGACAGCATACCAAATATACAAAATGGGAGTTTCAGGAGAGGAGAGAGAAGGGTAGAAAGAATAGTTGAAGACATAATGGCTCAAAACTTCTCAAATGATGGAAAATACTAATCTACACATTCAAGGAGCTCAATGAATTCCAAGTAGGATAAACTCAGAGATCCACATAGATACTCAATAGTTAAACTGTCAAAAGCAAAAATGCAAACAGAATCTTAAGAGCAGCAAAAGAAAAATGACTCATCAAATGCAAGCAATCGTCAATAACATTAACAGCTGATTCCTCATTGAAAATATGGAGGCCAGAAGCCAATAGGATGACATATTATTAAAAGAGGTGAAAGGAAAAAAAATTGTCAACAATATCAAATCTAGCAAAACTATCTTTCAAATTGAAGGAGAAATTAAGACATTCCCAGATAACTAAATACTGAGAGAACCCATTACAAGCAGACCTACCTTACAAGAAATACAGAAGGGAATCTTTCTGGCTGAAATGAAAGGATGTTATATAGTAACTTGAATACCCATGAAGAAACAAAGACCACCAGTGAAAGTTACCACATAGGTAAATATAAAAGACAATATTAATGTATTTTTTTCATAACTTTTTTTTCTCTCAGATTTAAATGGCAACTATATAAATTAATAATGATAAAATGGTGTTGGTAGGGTTATAATGTATAAAGAGATGGTTTTTATGACAATAATAGCACAAAGGAGGAGGGAGGAAACAGAGCTACATATGATCAAAATTTTTGCATACTACAGAAATTGAGTTATTATTAATCAGAACTAGATTTTTAAAAGAAAATATGTCAAATGTAATCCCCAGAGCAGCCATTAAGAAAATAACTCAAAAATGTATAATTAAAATGGAAGGTAATTAAAATGGTATGCTAAGAAATGTATCTTTAATGCAAAAGAAGGCAATAATGAAGGGATACAAGAACAAAAGAACATGAAGATAGGTCTCAAATCAATAACCTATCCTCTCACCTTAAGCAACTAAAAAAGGGAAAGAAAAAAATAACTAAACCCAAAGCAAACAGAAGGAAAAAAATAATAAAGTTTAGAGCAGAAATAAATGAAATAGGGCATAATCAAACTACAGATGGTAGGGAAAACCTGCAAAATCAAAAGTTGGCTTTTTTGAAAAGATTAATAAAATTGAATATCCCTCAGCTAGGCTGATCAAGAAAAAATAAGGAAGTTTCTAATTCAGGAATAAAAGAAGGACATCTACCTAACCTTACAGAAATATAAAGAATACTATAAACAACTCTATGCCAATTAATTAGATAACCTAAATCAAATAGAAAAATTCCTAGAAAGAAACAAACTAATGATACTGACTCAAGAAAAAAGGAAAAACCTAAACAGACCACAACAAGTAAAGAGATTCAATTAGTAATTTAAAAACTCCTCTATTAAGGTCTTCTGCCCATTTTTTGATTGGGTTGTTCATTTTGATATTAAGCCTCATGAGCTGTTTGTAAATTTTTCTCCAGAGAAGACATACAGATGGCCAAGAGGCACATGAAAAGATGTTCAACATCACTAATTATTAGAGAAATGCAAATGAAAACTACAGTGAGATATCACCTCACACCAGTCAAAATGCCTGTCATCAAAAAATCCACAAACAGTAAATGCTGGAGAGGGTGTGTAGAGAAGGGAATCCTCCTACACTGTTGAGGGGAATGTAAATTGTTGCAGCCACTATGGAGAACAGTACGAAGGTTCCTTAAAAAAATAAAAATAGAGCTACCATATGATCCTGCAATCCCACTCCTGGGCATATATTCAGAGAAAAACATGGTCCAAATGGATACATGTACCCCTATGTCACTGCAGCACTGTTTACAATAGCCAAGACATGGAAGCAACTTAAATGTCCATCAACAGATGAATAGATAAAGAAGATGTGGTACATATACACAATGGAATATTACTGCACCATTAAAAAGAATGAAATAATGCCATTTGCAGCAACATGGATGGACCCAGAGATTGTCACACTGAGTGAAGTAAGTCAGAAAGAGAAAGTGAAATATCATACGATATCAATTATATGCATATGCAGGATCTAAAAAGAAGGGATACAAATGAACTTATTTACAAAACAGAAACAGACTCACAGACTTAGAGAACAAACTTATGGTTACCAGCAGGGAAGTGTGGGGGGAGGGATAGTTAGGGAGTTTAGGATTGACATGTACACACTGCTATATTTAAAATGGATAGCCAACAAGGACCTATTGTATAGCACAGGGAACTCGGCTCAGTATTATGTAACAACCTAAATGGGAAAAGAATTTGAAAAAGAATAAATACATGTATATGTATAAATAAATCACTTTGTTGTATAACTGCAACTATCATAACATTGTTAATCAACGATACTCCAATACAAAATTAAAAGTTTGGGACTTCCCTGGTGGCGCAGTGGTTAAGAATCCACCTGTCAGTGCAGGGGACATGGTTTGATCCCTAGTCCAGGAAGATCCCACATGCCGCAGAGCAACTAAGCCCATGTGCCGCAACTACTGAGCCTGCACTCTAGAGCCCGTGCTCCACAATAAGAGAAGCCACTGCAGTGAGAAGCCCACACACATCAACAAAGAGTAGCCCCTGCTCGCCACAACTAGAGAAAGCCCACTCGCAGCAACGAAGACCCAACACAGTCAAAAATAAAAAATAAATAAAAAATAAACTTATTTTAAACATTAAAATAAAATAAAAAGGTGAATTTTATGATATGTAAATTATATTTCAATAAAGCTGTTATAAAAATAAAAGCAGTCCAACTCCTCATAAGAACATACTGAGTTCAATTATTCTGCCTAGAATCTATTCCTTTAAAAGTAATCATTTTGACATGGTTCATTAGCTTTTGGCTAGACTGTTAAGAAATCAATTGCCTAAGTAAAAACGGTAAAAATACATTTCTGAACCTCCAAGAATTAAAGCCAGAACATTCAGGAGCTCAATCTAAAATAGTAAGGCAATCAGCCTCATCCAACTCAGTCAAAGGAATGCTTGAATACAAGAATGACCAAATGAGAGATTAGTTACAATACCTCCCAAACAACATTGGTATTGTCTGCTGTTCCATCAGATGCATCCATTTTGAATCTCTAACTAGCTTTCAAATTCACTGTGATTACAAAAAATGTTTTGTTTTTTTTTTTTGAAATTTCCCTCTTTACTGACCAGTTCATTACTAGTTGTAAGTGTTCAATGACAGAAATCACCTGGTTCAATTCTTCAGTGTGTTTATCTCCAGATGACCATTGGGAATAGAGCAGGAAGAAAATACCAAAGGTAGCAGGGGTAAATAAAGGACATGGTTGTCTTAGTTAAATAGTTCCAGAACCTTCATAAGGGTAATGAGAAATCTCAGGTGCCCCAAAGATTTGAGGATCCCAATTTCCCCATTGTAGAAGGTAGCAGGGTTGGGAGTGAGCTTATTGCTCAAGAGAATTCACAGACATCTATTACATCCTTAGGACAAGTTGGAGTGATACACTATCCAGGTGGCTTCCCACTGGTTTCAGGAAAGGAGTAAAACATACTGATGTTCATTTTTAATAGGTATAAAACTAGACCCAGACAAGATTGGCAGAGCAGAGATTCAGCTCAGGCTTATTGGTATTTAAGTCTTATTTCTGGACTGTATACTCTTTGATAGAATCATTTTATTTTTAATTTTTCTGCCCCCATCCAGGGCCCATGATGACCAATCTAGTTGATGCCCTTTCTGTAGTACAAGTGTCAGTACTCTTTGCAACTTTTCATTTTGCAAAATGTTTCATTCTATTCTGTTTAATGAAATCTTGTACTTCTATCACTCTTATCCATGGTTTGTCATTTTTACTTCAGGGGCCTGAGAAACTTTTGACAGGGCATGACTCATGGGTCAGGACGAGAAGAGAAGGAAGTACCAGCTGGTGCTTACAAAGCTGGAAGGGCAAATGCCCCCCAGATTTCAAGACAACCTCTGACTTCTTTATCTACTTTACATTCATACTCTCCTACTCACATGGAGATGTCTTTTATCATTTTCTTAACCTTCAAAGACATTCTTGATGCTGTTTTGAACATACAAGAGAGAAGGCGAAAATAAATGAAAAAAGGAAAGGAAGAAAAAGGAAGATGCTAGATGGATGGATGAATAACAAGAGAATGAAGGAAACCACCACCTCTCCCAAGCCCATCTGGCCTTGCCTATGCTGCTCCCCAGAGTTGGAAATGCGATCTGTTTTCCTGAATGTCATGAACTGCTAGAAAAAAAACCAAGGTTGGAAGGAGCCAGGAGGAACAGACAGCAGAAAAATAAGCAACAATATCCTTTACATCATCACAGCTATTAAGTATAGTACAAAAACAAGCAAACAATAACAAAAACATTCACCCATTAGATCTCGGACCAGAAAGCTTGGGACCCTCCAGTTCCCAACCATGTGATTTGGAAAAAGTCACATTGTAGGCTTCAGCTCTCAGTTTCTCCAACCACAAAATGGATAATAATTCTGACTGCCTGATCGCCCTGCCTGCCGCCCCCTGCAGGCTGCGATCCAGGTCTGCACAGAGGGCCCTGTGAATCAGGACGAAGATCATCCCCCTTGATGACGTATCTTATTCCTGACCCTGAATGGGAAAGACAGGGGTGTGTTTCCATGCCCAGGCATGCACCACCAGGGGTGAGGGCAGGAGGAAGAGGATTAGTAAATGTCCTGGAAGAAATAAATACGGGTGTGTGGCTGGGAAAAACACTGTCCAGAAGAACTGCAGGTCTCGGTTCTCTCTCGGTGGGAAAAGCTTTAACTTTAGGATGTGCTCCCTATCACCTCCTGGGAAACTTTATACAAAAATGTCTTTTTGAAAGAACTCTGTTTCAACTCTGAATTTACCGCATCTCTCCCTTTCATCGTTGACTTTAATCCTTTATTCCAGTTGTTCTCACACCTGAAATCATAATCCTTAATGTGTGATACCATAATTGTTGCTAAGTAACCCAGGTGCTGTCATCACTAGGGTTATAGTTTTGGGGTAAGGGTGTGTGTGAGATTTGCCCATTGGTGTGTATAAGCTTCTGCCCGGTGAGGAGAGAGTCTTCCTCACGCGAAGGGAGAAGGTGGTTTGTGGAGACGCCAATTTTCCAGAGTAAATTCCATATCAGTGCCAATTACAGAGGTGCCTTTCTCTCCTACCTGCCTCTCTCCTCCAACTCTTTCCCTTGCTGGGAAGTAGTTTATCTGCAAGTCAGAGAACATCTGAATGCTTGGCGGCTCTGACTACACATTTTATTCTGGCCTTTATTTAATTGGGTTTCATTTAACTGGTATCTACTGATACTCATTAATACAACTTGTGAAGCACTGTGCCAAATTTTACAAGGAATAAAAAACAGAGATGAGAAAACCCTCAAGAAACTTATAGTTTAGTAGGTAAAACAAGTACTACAAGTAATTCATACAAGGCAAAGGAAAATAAGGTTCACAAGATAAATAGCAACACTACAAACAAGAAAGTCCAAATGTGAGTCAGGTCACTTGCGTTAAGGAAATTTCAGCTAAGACATCCTGGAAACATAAGTGGGCATTTAAAATATTTCCTCATTTAGAGAGAAGGGATGGAGGGATCCTAGCTGAGAGAAGAACATAGGTGAGATAAAACGAAATTCAGGTCGTAGTGAGGAGACCTGAGTTTTGTAACACAGAGCTAGATAAAGTTTTCATACAAGGAAGTTATAAGAATGGAGCTCTATTTTATGATTCTGATATCAACAAGTATACTAAATAGATCTTCAAAGGGATCCTCACCACTGATTTCAATTTTTTTTCAAGAGTTGAATATACTATTTATATCACCAAAAGTTTATTTGTACAATATTCTTTTTCTTGTTGATGTTATCTGTCTCTGTTGTCTACCAACCAAGATAATCCACCTCTCACATTTATAGACAGAGATTTAACACAGAATGACATGTTGAAGACTCTGGAAATTCTTCCCCGAGCAAAAGTATTTCCCCCATTTACCTATGAATTTCTTACACAAATGCCATTTCACCTGCAGTATCTTCTATTAAAATACAAATACTTCTGCAGATGTAACATGCTAAATCCACATCAAATATTCTGGAGAACTTAGTAAGCATTAAACATATTTTGGAAAAAAGCAAAGGTTTAAGAGCTAGACATACCAGGGTCCAGATCCCAAATCGAATACTTACTGACTATTTGATCTTAGCTGAGTGGGATAAATAGCCTGAGCATGTGCTTTTCATTATCTGAAAAATAAACTAAAAAGCAAGTCCACTTTGCAAGACTATCTCCTCTGAGGCTCGAGTGCCATACCTCCTATATGAAATACCTTTCAAACAGGGAACGCTCAATAAATGTTTTGTGAAGCACTCAACAGTAAGTACTTGGTTCATCTTCTCTCACATCTCCAGCATCTAGCAAAATGCCTGGCATACAGTGGGTGCTTAATGCCTGATTTTGATATTGTTGTACAAAAAGGCAGCAAGGGGGCATTGACTTTGGACTTCCACCTCTGCCCCCTCCCCACTGGATATGTGAGCTTGAGCAGTATCTTAGCCTCTCTGAGCATCAGTCTCCCTTCAAAAATGAAGAAAATCACCCCTTTACAGTTAGAGTAAAGAGATTCTATAAGAAAAGTATCTGGAATGTTCTAGGCATATAAATAAAGGCAAGTTTTCTCTGCTCTAGCAGGATTTAATTATGGGCTCTCTGCCCTGTTTCCTCTCTGAAAACACGCATTCTGTCCTTTTAAGGAGTCTCCTTGGCCCCCTGCTCATCCATTTAACATAAATAAAACTATATCTGCTATTATACATTATCTGTAAGAACAGAGGCAGAGCAATTTTGAATTCTTAAAGAAAAAATTAAAAATTTAAACTTCTTGTTGTTTGTGTGCTGGGTGTTTAACATTGATACTGGCTGCGAGAGGATGTGAAGAAACTCCTCCCGGACTAAGGGCTTGGGTGGACATAGGAAGGAAAGGAAATGAGGTACATTTTTCCTTTTGTAAAGAATCATTCACTAAAAAAATGATTCACAGCATAGCTTTGCCTATCCACCAAAAGAAACGGAAGATGATGTTTATCCCTTGAGGGTAGAGCAAAATTTCTGTCTGTTTAATCTAATCTTACTTGGTAGGCTTATGGAGTTGAATGGATATTCTTTCTAAACCCTCATCCATGTCTCCTTTTCTATGTTCAACTTAAATTACTCGTTTTCTAAGTCTGCGTTTTCAGCTGTGTTTCCACCAACTCATTCTCAAAGAGAGTAAGTTAAGAAAAACCCCAGAAGCAGCTGGGTTGTATATTACCTACTTGTTTATACCTCCCTGTCATTAAAAACTACAGGTTGACACACATGGAAGACTCCACTATTATACTGACGCGTGTTGAACACTATTTTGCCAAGATGTTTTAAAAAGATAATTTCACTCTGTATGCCTTCTCCCTCATTTTATTTGTTTTTTTAACATAATAGGTGCTGGTTTGTGTACACCTCCAGTAAATCTGCTTCTTTGTCTTTCAGCTGCGCTTGGGGGAAGTGAACGCTGACTCACATCGGGTCTGACATCTCTATTGAGCGTGACAGCATTCTCCTTACCTGCCTGACAATCTCCAGTGCCATTCCTGGTGCAGGTCTGAATGGAGAGAAAGTGCCTGTCATCCCTATGGTGTCCAGTGGGGTGGGGAGAAACAGGCTCCTGGCCAAAGGGGAGCCACCCAGAGCATCATGAATTGTTGAGGCAACCTGCTGGCTTGAGAGCTTCCTGGATAAGGTTCCAAAGAGAAACAGCTGTGGTTCGTTCCTCAGCATCTGTGAGACAATGATTTGTGGCCATACAGGATTGCCTCTACTAGAAACAATGGAAAAAAACCACGTTCTTCAAGGTCAAACAAGGGGAATGCATGAGCATGCAACCAGGCAGACAGATACAAAAACCTGCCATAAGCTCCTCTGAGCTCAAAAACTGAAATGATTCACATCTATTCTTGCTCTCATCTCCAGCATTTCTCCTTCTGAAGGGCCCGCCTTCATAATTCGTTCCACTTGTTCTCAGATGGGCAGAATCTCTTAGAATTTTATAATTGGAAATACTTTCCAGATCATAAAGGTTCACGCTCTCATTTTAAAGATACAAAAACTGAGGCTAAGAAAGGCGAAGGGACTTATTTGAGTTCACACAGGTCAGCCAAGGCTGGGCCAGCATCAGATCTGTGGTCCCAGGTTGGAAGGAGCTAAACAAAGCATAAGATAATTTCTGTGATACGAAGTGATAATACAGGCTGCACTTGAATTGAGTAAGAGCAAGGAGACAGGGGACTTCATTTCCTCTTCTCACCTTCATCTACTATAAATCACTTGTAAGCAAGAACAACTGTGCAGCCTCCCTTTTCCACCCACCCTGCCCACCCCCTTCTTTAGCATTCTGACTTACCGGATGAAGGTCCCCACCTGAAAGACAGGTGACGGGGGAATGGTAACAGTGGGGACAGCTGCATGGGGGGCTCTCACTGATGGGAGTGTATGCCAAGTGACTTGAAACTCGCATTTCATTCTGAGAATCGCTCTGAGTCAGGTATTGTTATCCCCCTGTTTGCAAATGAAGAAACTGAGTCCAAGAGAGGTTAGGTAACCAGCCCAAAGTGATGGAGACAGGATTTGAATCCAGGCCTAGCTGATTCCAAAGTCAATGTCACACTAGACTGGGGAAAACCAGGCACTGGACCTTTGCTTCTGTGCTCAGGACTGAGATGAGTAACACAGCCAGGCGTCTCATCTGCCCTCCTCCCCACCAGGCGTGACTTTATCTAAGTCAGTAACCCAGCAGGGCCAAGAAGTGGAATAAAAACTGTATAAAATCGCTACAGGGCTCCATTTCCACCCCACAGATCAATCATCACCACCAGCCTATTTGCCAGAGGATACATGGGAAGGAGAAGGAACAGGACCATGAAGGTACTTGCTTCCCCTACCCTATGAGCCCTAAGAACAAGATGCTCATACAGTACAAGGCACAAATGTAAGAACTATACCAAACCTCCAAACCCCAGGTCACTGGAATAGCTTGCTGTGTGCTAGATGATTTGTTCTGTTTAAAGAAGAGATGTATTTCACTTTTGATTCTACCTGTGAAGATCCAAAATATTGCGCATCATGCAGTACTGAAAGTATATCGGTTTTCCAAATGCCCATTTGTAAATACTAGGACTCCAAACTTTCATCCAAGAGCTGTTTTCTTTTAGGTTTAGATGCCTGAAAAAAATACATAATGATGAAAAGCTACTAGGAATCAGTAACCCTTCCAAATGAATTTTGTATTTTGCATAATAGCATCTAGGAACATTTGGAACAAAGAAATATTACATTTATGTATGAGCTACATAGTTTATCCAGTTTGAAGACTATATTGGAAGTGCAGATGGATTGATGGACCCCCTGTAATGATCCAGCAGCTCACAGGAGAGGCCTAAGTGAGTCACCATGAAAGTCAAGTCCCCAAGCATCCACTAGACCAATGCTGCTCAAACTTTCATGCACTCGGGAATCTGGAAACCCTTTTAAAGTGCAGATTCTAATTTGGCAGGCTGGGGTCCAGGCCTGAGATTCTGCATTTCTAGCAGGTGATGCTGCTGTGCGTGGACACACTTTGAGTAGCATGGCCCTCATACTAACCCCCACTCATCAACTCATACACCTTCTTGCCACCATTTTTCCGAAAGGGTCACTATAGGTGTGTGTGTGTGAATGTAGCTCCTGAAAAAGTGAATCTCGTCTCCCGGGCCTCGCTAAATCCCCCTCACTCCCACTGCGCTTGTAGGCCAGACTTCTGTCACACAGCAGATTAAGCTTTCTGCCTGTGACTGCATCACTGCTGTTTTATATGCATTTGTGTGGATGTCGGTGGTGTTCACTTGTAATCTCCTTGAGAGCAAGGACGATGCAGTGGTATATATTGTCCACAGCCACTAACATTTCAGCCACTAACATTTGCTCAATAAATGCTGGCTGGTTAATAAAGTATCTGGATGAGAAATATATGCATCCTGGTATGGATATGAAAGTGAAACGATTTAGCATATGAGTGAAAGAAATATACATATTAATTAATCACTATTTATTTCAAAAAAATGGTAGGTGCCATTTATTGAGCACTTAGAGACAGGCACTGGGCAAAGTGCCTTTTACATTATCTCATTTAATGTCCCAAGCACCCTAGGAGGGAAACTCCAAAGTCCATACTTCAACAGAGTGCTGCTGCTCAGTAAGTGACTCCTATGTACCACAACTCAGTTAAAATCTGGTGGATGATCATAGAACAAGGTACCCTCCTGTTCTCCAGGCAGTTGCAGGCACAAGTAATGAGGCTGCAATATAACAAGTATAATAATACAGGTCAAAGGCAATAGAAATAAAAGCAAAAATAAACAAATGGGACCTAATCAAACTCCTAAGCTTTTGCACAGCAAAAGAAACCATAAACAAAATGAAAAGACAACCTACGGACTAGGAGAAAATATTCGCAAACAGGAAGACAGACAAGGGCTTAATTTCCAAAATATAAAAACAGCTCATACAGCTCAATAACAATAAAAAAAAAAAAACAAACAAAGCAATCAAAAAGTGGGCAGGAGACCTAAATAGACATTTCTCCAAGGAAGACGTACAGATGGCCAAGAGGCACATGAAAAGATGCTCAACATCACTAATTATTAGAGAAATGCAAATCAAAACTACAATGAGGTATCACCTCACCCCGGTCAAAATGGCCATCATTAAAAAGTCTACAAACAACAAATGCTGGAGAGGGTGTGGAGAAAAGGGAACCCTCCTACCCTGTTGGTGGGAATATAAATTGGTGCAGCCACTATGGAGAACAGTATGGAGGTTCCTTAAAAAACTAAAAATAGGGGCTTCCCTGGTGGCACAGTGGTTGAGAGTCCGCCTGCCGTTGCAGGGGACACGGGTTCGTGCCCCGGTCCAGGAAGATCCCACATGCTGCGGAGCGGCTGGGCCCGTGAGCCATGGCTGCTGAGCCTGCGCGTCCGGAGCCTGTGCTCCACAACAGGAGAGGCCACAACAGTGAGAGGCCCGTGTACCGCAAAAAAAAAAAAAAAAAAAAAAAAAAAAAAAAAAACAAAACTAAAAATAGAGCTACCATATGATCCAGCAATCCCACTCCTGGGCATATATCTGGAGAAAACCATAATTCAAAAAGACACATGTACCCCAATGTCCACAGCAGCACTAGTCACAATAGCTAAGACATGGAAGCAGTCTAAATGCCCAGAGACAGATGAATGGATTAAAAAGATGTGGTATAGATATACAATGGAATATTACTCAGCCATAAAAAAGAATGAAATAATGCCATTTGCAGCAACATGGATGGACCTAGAGATTATCATACTAAGTGAAGTAAATCAGACAAAGACAAACATCATATGATATCACTATGGAATCTAAAAAATGATACAAATGAACTTATTTACAAAACAGAAACAGACTCACAGACATAGAAGACAAACTTATGGTTACCAAAGGGGGAAAGGGGTGGGGTGAGGGATAAATTAGGAGTTTGGATAAACAGATACAAACTATTATATATAAAATAAACAACAAGGTACTACTGTATAGCACAGGGAACTATATTCAATATCTTGTAACAACCTGTAATGGAAAAGAATATATATATATATACACATATATATATATATATATATATATATATATATATATATATATATATAAACTGAATCACTTTGCTGTACACCAGGAACTAACACAACATTGTAAATCAACTATACTTCAATAAATAATAGTAACAATAATAACACAGGTCAATGCAAAGTGCCACAGGAAGAGAGAGACAGCCATCGGGAATGTTGGGAAAGGCCTAAGAACTGACTTTTGAACTGTCTTAAAATACACAGACCCAAGCAGAGAAAGAAAGAAGGGCGTAGAAGGGGATGAGAATTCATGTACAAAGCTAGGGGGTGTCACAGAGCACGGCAAGGTTGAGGAGGCCCCAGAAGCTTGGCGACATAGTAGAGAGAGGAGCATGGGCCGGTGGTTCCCTCTGGGGAGGTGGAGGTGGCGAGGCGGGGAAGAAATGGTCTCCGAATCACCCAGGGGCCTTTCTGAAATGGCACATCCCCACCCCAGGAACGTGTCTCCCTTCCCCATCACTCCTAAGCTTATCAGAATCTCCTCGGGAAGCAAGTTTGGGAATGGGAGGTTGGCAAGCTCCATCAGTGGTTCAGATATGGCTAACGTGGGGGGAACCACTGCAGAGGAGGGATGATGCGCTCAGGACTGGGGGCTTTATACCCCAGGCAATGGAGGAACAGGGCTTTAATAAAGGGGAAATGACAGAATTGAATCTATTTTTAAAAGATGCAGAGTACGGATTGGAGTGGAGAAAACGTGGAGACAGGGAGAACGTGAGGCTTCCAAAATAGCAATAATAAAGATAATAATAGCATATTCTTATTGATGTCCCAGGCACTGTTCTAATTTAATGGTGTAATCACAGATTTGAGAGCCTGATCTAAAGCAATGTCTGGAGGAATGAAAAGAAGGAATTTCTTCAAGAGAGATCTCTAATTGGGCAGGATGTGTGCTTAGGGTTATAAAGATGGATATTTTGTCATCAGGCATCAGACTGAAGGCTCAGGCTGTCCTAACCCCTGTCCCTTTCCCTCTCAGCACTTAATAATGATAGGATAGATAATCTTAGGTGTGTCTTGATGGGTAGAAGTTTAGAGCTGAGGAGAGTCTCCACGGTCAGAAAAATTACAGTTTAGTTGAAAACACGTAAGTTTGAAAAAAAAAAAATGAAAAAACTTTCCAGAGCCAGCAGAAGTTTGGATGCTATGGCCTCGGCCAATTCATGAGCAAGAGTCCCATGCATGTCCTGGGTTTGCTGGGTACCCTGTGCTACTCTCCCAGAGGGCCTGCTGCAGCCACTGATGCGCCGCGGCAGGGGCTGTCTCTCACTGGGGGGCCCTGATGATGGAAGATAGTATGACTTAGAGTTGAAATAATAAAAGAATAACTGGCAACAGTAAGTTCAGAGAGAGTCAAAATATTTCTATAATGCTAATGGCAAGTTCCCTTCAAATTAATGGTTTTATAGAAAACTCATTCATGAGTCATTTTTTGAGTGGCCGCTACATGCCAAGCAAAACATTAAGGGCTCAGGCAAGGAAATGCAGGAAAAAAAAAGTTTAAGAAAAAAACTAGACTATAAAGCTACTGATCAAGTTTTATTGCCCCCCAAAACATTTATTATTAAAGTCTTACATTTTCTCATACTGCCAGACAGACTTTACGGTAAAGATAAAACCGAGAAAACAAGTGCTGTCAAGGTTACGTCTTGACTGGTCACCAGAAGTGCAAGCCCTGGACCTGGATCATTGCATTAGCTGGGATGCAGTAGGATACACTGCAGACAAATAAGACATGGCTCATTTGTTAAAATAACAAGAGTTTATCTCTAGTCCACACTGCCTGTCTATACAGGGTTGGCTGGGGGGGTCTCTGGGACCCAAGCTGACGATGGAGAATGTTGCCAGTAACTGTGGAAGAAGGGAAAGACATCTCTGGAGGGGCTCGCATTGGCAAATAAACATTCCAGCTGGAAGTGTCATACATCACTGCCAATCACAACATATTGTCCAGAACTAATCACCCAAATATAAGGGATCCAGGAAGTACAACCTACCATACTCCCCGAGTGGGGAGAGCCAGAATATTTGGTGAACAGCACCAGCGAGCACCAGGGACACGTGGCAGAGCGGGCCCTATTTTAACAGACCGTGAGCCCAGAGATTGAGCTCATGCATCAGCCTTGATCAGACAGTCTAACGTGATTATTGTCAACAGATAAACTAAAATTGTTCCTGAATTCTGCTCCTGAAGCAACAGTGTGCTACCCAAAGATGAAGTGATAAAGAAACGGGATGGATCTAATAGCACATGAACTTGCTCTTAAAGTGATTAAACAGTAACACCCCTGAGCTACTCCTTACCTACTGCTGTCAGGAGGCTCTTTAATGTCATTACACTGGAAAAGTTACGGGCTTTGCAAATGGCGAGATCCATTCTAAGCACCATTCTGACCAAGAGCTGACAAAAAGGATTTAATACACCTCCTCCCATCACTCCCACCCATAATCGCAGCCTGCAGAAGCTAAACTTCCCCCGGGGCCAAAAAATAATTTCCTGACCAACCTCAGAAGAAAGCAAACACAAAATACTCTGGTAGAAAGACCAAGAAGTGCCAGCATTTTGCAAAGCCTATGAGAACTGAAATCTGCCATGTAAATCCCTTTGACATTGGGAAAAACTGAGACAATATAAAGTCTGATTGCTCTGGCAAAGCCAGGTAGGGAGCAACTCTTGAAGTATCTCTCTGTGCTCGCTTTGTTATAGATGTTACTTTGCTCTGAATCTCTCACAACATCCTGTCCAGTAACTGTCATCTTTAGTTTACAGATGAAAACTCTACTTCAGGCAAGTGGAGTGGCTTGTTCAAGGTCCAACATCTCATAAGTGGTAGATCCCAGGAAGATCCCCTTCACTTCCCATTCCCCCAGGCTTCCGCTTTGCAGGAGAACCAGTCAATTGTTGTAAAAGAGGCAGTTTATAATAATGATAAATAGTGCAGTCTCTGCACACAGAGACCTGGATACGAACCCAGCTCCAAGTCTTTGAGTCGCCCGCCATTTAAGTTGCAGCTTCAGCCTAACTGTAAAATGGAGATAAGCCTCCCATCCTATAGTTTTTATGAAGAATAAGTAAAATTATATATACTGCTTTGGACGGACCTGGTACATCATAAGTACTCTATAAATGTTGGCTATCATCATCATCACCTAAGTTCTATATCCTATAAAACTGAGAGGCATTTAACTGTAGCAAAGGTTATACCCAACCTCTTAAGCAGTTTCAAGCACATTTTACTGGAGTCTCAATGATAGTAAAGGGCCAAAGCAAAATGACTTGATGAAGAAACCCTGCTCTTTCAATTTCAAGGTCATGATACTGAGCCCCTAACATGATCATCATAACTAAGATTTTATATCATAATGCGCAAAAGACATCATTCCAAGCCCTTTGTGTTTATTAATTCATTCAATCCTCACTCACAATAACCCTATGTGGCAGATTGTATCATCATACCCATTTTACAGATAAGGAGATCAAGGCCAAGGGAGCTTAAATAACTGGGCTAACTCCATACACCTAGGAAGGGGTAGAGTCAAGATTTAAACCCAAGAAGCCTGACCTTAACGCCTGTGCTCCACCCACTAAGCCACGCTGCCTCTGTGTTAAGCGCACAGTCATATTTGAGGCAGTAACAATACAGGATGTGTTACGTGTGTAACATGAAAGGCTGTAGCCTCCCAAGTTGTTGATGCATGATGAATTGAAGCACAGTAAGCATAAGTTGTGAGATCAGTCAACACTGTGAGTTGTGAGAAATGTAAAGAATTCAAGACGGCAACGCCTCAAACGATGATTCTGTGAAAGTATGCAAGGGACACAACTCGACAAGCAATCAGAAGGAAGGGAGTCCCTCTTGTTAAGCAAAGGAAATAGGCCAAGGATGACGCTGATAGGCAGAATCCATCTACATGAGAACAGAGACTTGGGGGAACCGGCTACAGCGCTCATAAGTGACTGTGCTAGTTCATGAGTCTCATCATCAATGCCAAGACAAAGAGAAGAGAGTCCTCTCAGGAGCACCCGGACAATACAGAACAATTGCATATGGGTCCACATCAGAGAAGAAGCTGAAAACCAATTCCTGATTTGGACTTTGATTTCTTATTTGGCTTTGGCAAACTCAGAGTCTTCTTTGTATGCATTAGGGTAAGTGAGTAAGGATGAATCCAATGCTCATATTCCCAGGGCAGATTCAGGTCAGGGGAAGGGACAAAAGTCACCATGATCCTCACTTTGGGCCATGTCAGATTGGGGGTACAGGGCTGTGGATGCCAAGACTCTGGGAATCACCCCCTTGGGTGCTGAGTGTGCCGGTGCTGACTTTACAGCATGAGACACCAAGGATGTCTACCATTCAAGGAACTAAAGCAGAAAGAAACGGACCTCCGCCCAACTTCACCCTCCACCTGGAGGACTCCTCCCAAGGACCTACCATGTTTATCGCACTCTCCAATTCCAGACCACTTTGCAAAGATGGTGGAAAGTCCTTAGCTCTAAATTTCAAATCCTAAAACAGCTCTTATCATGAGACCGAAGGAAAAATGCATTTTGGGCAAGATTCTAACCCATTCAAATGTAGTGATTTTTCTCCAAACTGAATCTTAGCATTTCAAGCTGTGCATTTAATGGTGGCAAAACGCAACTTCCTGGTTCAAGATATTCAATAACTCTAATAGTATTGAGTGAGATATGGGCAAATGAGACTAATAACTGGATATAATTTGTCTTGAAATAATCCCAAAAGTGAAAGCCCAAGGGAAAACATGTTCCTAATGAGGCAAAATGGATTTTTGCTAAACACAAAAATAGTGCAGGGCACATTATTAAACCCCAAAAGGCAGCTTTGCTACCTCTATGGATCAATGGTTTGTCCTTTCAATTCTCATTTTGCAAAGGCTCTCTGCACTGGGATGACGCGTGGATATGGAAGTACAATGAAGGATGGAGGGGAGAAATGAGGACAAGAAGCCACCAGAGCAGGATTACCCCCACTCACAAAAGCCTTTACAAGGCCTTTTCTAATAGGGCTCTCCGTTCAAGAGTTAAGAAAAACACTCAGCACTGGAATGGAACACTGTCAAGTGTTCTTACGAAGTAGGGGAATGCCAAAAAGGGTTCAAATTCCATCATCAACTTCTTCCCTTTTAGAAAGGGTGAGTCTTTCGCACTCTTAAGCATTTGACAGCTTCCAGCTTCTCTGACTACATGGATTTGAGCTGCTCCAAGCAACCTGGCACACAAACTGAGGCTTGGAATTAGATAAGAAATGCCCCAGACTGTCTAAGTATTATTAAATAGTATAAACCTCCCTACAGAACAAGTATAGAGAGAATTCTGAGCCTACAAATAGTCCAGAGCCAGAACAAAATACACGGGTAGGTCATTTATACTTAAAAACAAATGGTATACTGGTTTTAGGTCAAATAGGTTGTATAAACTGAAAGAAAATCCTTGGGCAGCAATTTCCTGTCTCTGGATTAGTCAAGACGTCTCCAAGTTTGGACAATGGAAGATTAAGCTTCTCCTTCGCTATCTCAAATCCTACGGCAAACAGGGAAATATCAATAATTGCCCAAAAGATTTGTTCTCTTTTTGTCTCCCAGTGAAAAATAGCACTAAATAACATTGGCTTTCAGTTCATTAAAGTAAAATTATTTGTTTTATTACTTTTCTTGGGTATTTATAGATTCTTCCCCTGAATCTTTCAAAAAGTCATCCTCCTCTTTCTCGCTGGAGCACCACAGAAAAGCGCACCTGTGTGAATGCACTGGAGAGCAAGGAGAATGCAAAAGCCTTCCACCCTGCACACCCTCCATGTGAAGCCAGGACAGCCAACACCCTCTTTGAGTTACTGGTCCAGCTTTTTTCCCCCAACCTCCTAATTTATCACTCCCTCCATCTTTCCCCTTGGTAAGTATAAGTTTGTTTTCTATGTCTGTGGGTCTATTTCTGTTTTGTAAATAAGTTCATTTGTATCTTTTTTCTTTTTTCAGGTTAAGTGATATCTGAAAAAATATAAGTGATATATTTTATAACTGATATCATAAGATCTCTGTCTTTGTCTGACTTACTTCGCTTAGGATGATAATCTCTAGGTCCATTCATGTTGCTGTAAATGGCATTATTTCACTCTTTTTTATGGCTGAGTAGTATTCCATTGTATATATGTACCACATCTTCTTTATCCATTCCTCTGTCAATGGACATTTAGGTTGCTTCCATGTCTTGGATATTGTGAATAGTGCTGCTATGAACGTTGGGGTGCATGTACCTTTTCAAATTATGGTTTTCTCCAGATATATGCCCAGAAATGGGATTGCTGGATCATATATGCTAGCCCTATTTTTAGATTTTTAAGGAACCTCTATACTGTTCTCCATAGTGGCTGCACCAATTTATATTCCCACCAACAGGGTAGGAGGGTTTCCTTTTCTCCACACCCTCTCCACCATTTATCATTTGTAGACTTTTTAATGATAGCCATTCTGACCTATGTGAGGTGATACCTCATTATAGTTTTGATTTGCATTTCTCTAATAATTAGTGATGTTGAGCATCTTTTCACATGCCTGTTGGTCATCTGTTAGGTCTTCTTTAGAGAAATGTTTATTTAGGTCTTCTGCCCATTTTCTGATTGGGTTGTTTATTTTTTTGATATTGAGCTATATGAGCTGTTTGTATATTTTGGAGATTAATCCCTTATTGGTCGCAGTATTTGCAAAAGTTTTCTCGAGCTACTCGTCCAGCTTCTGCAGATGGCTATGGTACTAACCTAACTGCTCCCTTTTCAGAAATGAGCAAACTGGTTTGCTTAAGAAGTTGGGAGGTCAAGTCTACTGTGAAGTAGAGAAAAAAACCTAATTGGTCTACAAATGTCTTCGTTCTCTAACGTGGGTTAAAAACAAATTCTCTAATGAAATGGTACATTATTTCTTTCAATAAATATTTACTAATTCATGTATTCAATGTCATCTGTTTATTGAAATCCTACTACACATTAGCCACTGAAGTTCACACTAAGGGCACGGATATGAAAAAAAGATGAGGATCTAGGCCTAAAGAAGCTTACAGCTTGCATGGCAGTCAGAGCACTAGCTATCGCATATTATCTCTATAACATTACTTATCACACTGAAAATTAAAAATATGATAGAGTACCAGAGCGAGAAAGAATTAATTCTACAACAGAGAGACTTCAGAAAGAAATTTGCAGCTAACCCAAATCTTGAAATGTGATTCTACTCCTTCTTATGGGCCCTTACATGGGATACATCAGTGCCCCCTGGGTCCTCTTTTCTTCTCATCCTACAGACTATCCCTCGATTATCATGTTTGCTCTCATGATTTCTGTTCCCATTGCACAATCTACACATGCAGCCTGGACCATTCCCTGGAATATCAAAGTCCCTTTCACACTGGTCTTTTTTATGCTGATGGCTCACAGGTACCTCGTAGGCAATAATACTGAAAATTCATCATTTCCCCATCCAGTGTAGCTCATCATCCTCTACTCTTTATCTAAGGTGCTAGTTCCACTAACCAACCAAATGTGAAACACAGAAGTCATCCTTGATTCTTCTTTCGTTCCCAATAAATCACACTCAATCATTAAGTCCTCTTAATTTTATTAGGTTTTTTTGTTTGTTTGTTTGTTTGTTTTGCAGTATGCGGGCCTCTCACTGTTGTGGTCTCTCCCGTTGCGGAGCACAGGCTCTGGACACGCAGGCTCAGCGGCCATGGCTCACGGGCCCAGCCGCTCCGTGGCATGTGGGATCTTCCCAGACCGGGGCACGAACCCGGGTCCCCTGCATTGGCAGGCGGACTCTCAACCACTGCGCCACCAGGGAAGCCCAAGTCCTCTTAATTCTGAATCCTAAAGATTTCCTTCATCCCTCCATCTCCTAGCTCTGCCCTTGTCCATCTTCTTTCAACTAGACTGGCACAAAAGCCTCTACTGACCCATCCTCTGTGCAGTCATTTGAATAGTCTAATTGAAAGGCAAGCCTGAAAACTTCACTCCCTTATCTAAAACTTCTCAGTAACAACCCATACAAGTCATGAAATGGCAACAAGTCCTCCATTTTCAGTACTGACTCTCTGCCCTAAGCATTAGCCTCCAGGGCTCACGGCTTCCCCATGAAGGTCCTCTCTCTCTGCATAATTTTCTCACAAGAACTTTCTAGTCTTTCCCTCCCAACTCTACCCTTCCAACCTCTCTGTTTTACAAACTCAGTTTGACTCAAGTCTTTTCTTCCAGACATAGCTGCACCTGCAACTCAGACAAGAAGCCTCTCTTGCACTAGCATCTTCCACTGCTAGACATCAGTTCCAGCCAGTCCCATGCCAGCTCCATCTTCTGGAAACTCAACTTACACAAGAGTGCCAAGTCCCTATTATGGAAGAAAAAAAAATCAAGATATTTCTTTCTGGGTTCCAGCCTAACACGGTAGCCCTAGCTCTCTGCTATTACCTAGATCTATCTATTGCCCCAGTTGGAACCATCCTTGGCTGGATGTAGAGGAGACCAAAGCCTTCAGAAACAGGTCCCCAAGCTCTTTCTATTGCAATACCAGCAGCCCCCGCTGATAACAGTGCAGCAACCTCCCTCTCTACTCCACTCCTCATAACCTAATAGTGCCCTCCAGTGTCGGGCAATCCAATTGCATGTGAAGAAGCTATAAACTCAGAAGGCGCTCTGCCCCATTAACCCCAATGGCCATTCCCGCAAGTCGTGAAATGTATTCAAAACCCAGAGATCCGCCCCACTTTTGTCCATAAGGTGTGTGCACACCAAGACTCACTGAGCTCCAATGTGTAGTTCCACCATTGGGACTAAGAAAGAAGAGAGAGAAACAGGGTGATCATCTTCCTCCCTCGTTTCCAGGTTGCTGACAGCAGGAACCACCTGGCATCCCAGCAGGGCTACACTAGACCAGCCATGTTATCTGTGGAGGGCAGGTCAGGGCCTCCCACAAAGCATAGGTTGGGTTGCTTGGACAGGAACTAGAAAATGACCCAGCTGTGAAGTCTTAGTTCTGAGAGCTCCAGAGCCACCAGGACAGGAAACTTGGAGATGCAAGTGGTGAGCAGTCTTACAATAATGAGGAAGCAGCTCTGCCACCAGCCACAGAGACTCCACCCAAAGGATGCCTTGGAGGCCAGGGTTTGTTGTATCTCTCTCTGAACCAAAGTGCTCCCTTAAGTAAGAGCACCTGGTCATCAGCTTTGACCTGTCTGGGTCATTAGACACCCTCACTAGGGTAGCACGCTCCATCCCTGGCAAGACACCAATCTTTTCATTATTAAATCTTTTATGTCCACCAACTACCCACTCCCTGATTTCTATCCACCTGGCATCTCTGATTTGGGGCACATTCTTTGAAACCCTTCAAATCCAATTCACAAGTCCCCTTCCTACCCCCCACAGTAATAGCCATAATGAGCATGTATGGGTACACAAATATCACATGGGGTGATCTTATACCTCCCTAGCACTGCCACCTGCTAGATGCATAATCTTAGGAAAATACTTAACCTCTCTCAGCTTTCTCATATGTAGAATGGGAATATTCATAATGCCTACCTCTAAGGTTGTTGAGGAATTAAATGAGTTAATACGTGTAAAATACTTAGAACAGTGCCTGGTATACATAGTAAAAATAAATGTTAACCCCTGTTATAATTCCAGCACCACAGAATCTGTATCCAACATGCTGCATTCCTCCACCCAGAACCCCCAGATATCAAATTTTTCCAAGGATTTGCCTATGTTCCCCGCACTAGCAGCAGCAAACAAATCAAAAACCTCAGTGTTTATATTTTAGGGGGGAGAGACAGATAATGAAAAAAAATATGATATGATATCAGATGGTATCAAAAAGCACAAAGGAAGTAAAACAGGGTTACGTAATAAAGAGTGACGGAGAAGAAGAGACAAGCATTTCTATGACAGATGGGGCGGCAGCACAGCCACTAAAGAAGTAACTTTTGAGCTGAGACTTGAATGATTCAACCCAGGCATGATGAAAAGATCAGGAGCAGGGTTTCTCAGCCTTGGCACTGCTGACATTCTGGACCAGGTAATTCTTTGCTGTGAGGGGCTATCCTGTTCACCGTAGGATGTTTCTCAGCATCCCTGACCTCTAACCTCTAGATGCCAGTAGCATCTCCAAAGTCAGGACAAAATCACCCTCATTGAATAACACTGAAATAAAATGATAACATGGTTACCATCTTGGTCTCATTTCTTGGCCCAACCTATCACTTTATATTCCTGGATTATCAACTCTCTTTTAATTTTCTATACAATCAAGTCATTTCCCACAGCTATGTCTTTGCTTGCGTTGACCTCTTGACCTTCTCTCTCTCTCTCTCTCTCTCTCTCTCTCTCTCTATATATATATATATATATATATATATGTCTGTCTGCTTACCTATCTCCCCCTACTAATATGTGAGATTCTCATGGTAAGGGAATGGACCTTATTCGTTTGTGTTTGGTGCCTAAAACACACACTGGGTGCTTGACACACCCTAGGTGCTTAAGAAATATTTGTTGAATGAATTACTTGCTGTGCCCTCAAGGATACTACATCGTTTAGAGACCAACAAGATATATACAGACATAACTCTAAAAGAATACTAAAAATGATATGTGACATAAGAGAAATAACTGTTACTAGAGTTCACAGTCAAGAAAAATTACTTTGCACTAAGTAGTTTACTCATTTGCATAGAACAAAATAAATACTATATTGTTAAATTGTGGCTGCCCCCACGCCTGCCCTCAACACAGTGCTATAACCACTGACCATGGTCATAATTTCACTGGTGATCAATAAAGGCCTCACAGACTGGAAGTGAGGATGCTTGTGGTTCATACTGACCATCACTCCTACTGGAAAGCCAACCTGGAGGTACCAGCAGATTATTTCAGTGCTAAGAGCTCGAAGAATACATGGGCCTGAGCTGCGTGTCTGAGTGAGGCCAGTGTTAAAAGGTACCTGCTGGACTTCCCTGGTGGCACAGTGGTTAAGAATCCGCCTGCCGGGCTTCCCTGGTGGCGCAGTGGTTGAGAGTCCGCCTGCCGATGCAGGGGACACGGGTTCGTGCTCCGGTCCGGGAAGATCCCACATGCCGCGGAGCGGCTGGGCCCGTGAGCCATGGCCGTTGAGCCTGCGCGTCCGGAGCCTGTGCTCCGCAATGGGAGAGGCCACAACAGTGAGAGGCCCGCATACCGCAAAAAAAAAAAAAAAAAAAGAAAAAAAGAAAAAAAGAATCCGCCTGCCAATCAGGGGACATGGGTTTGAGCCGGGGTCCGGGAAGATCGCACATGGCATGGAGCTACTAAGCCCATGCGCCACAACTACTGAATCCCACGCACCTAGAGCCCATGCTCCGCAACAAGAGAAACCACCGCAATGAGAAGCCCGCGCACCACAACGAAGAGTAGCCCCCCCTCTCCGCAACTAGAGAGAGTCCGCAGGCAGCAATGAAGACCCAACACAGCCCAAAATAAATAAATAAAATAAGTTTATTTTTTTTAAAAAGCCACTCTTCTCATTAAATATTAAAAAAAAAGTACCTGCTGATCTCTTTCTTGCCCAGTCTCTTTAAGATGTCACATCTACTAAGTTTCTTTCCTGTATGTGTGTGTCCCAGACCTCTCTAGCCACAGCAGAGCTAACATTAGACGTGTGTACTCGTTTGAAAGTATCAGTTGTGACAATCAGTGTCCATGCCCACACTTTACCAGCGTTTCCATATGTCAAATATCCTTCTTGGCTTCACCTGTATTTGTCTGTCAGACCATCAGAGACATTGGTGACATTGGTGACATTGTCTCAGAGCCTGAGAACTGAACCACATAGAAATCCTTTATCCCTTTCACTACAAAGATGAACTAACTGGAAAGTATTTTGAGCAGATGGCTTGGCTAGTGCGCTGAAGACTCTCAAGACAAAATCAAAGAAAATACATCCATCTCAAAGGCAAACAGGCAACCCGGAGATTGGAAACTGCCGTGGAGCCGAGTCAAAGTGTCATGTGGTTCCAGAAAACAATAATCCCCTGGGGTTTAAAGTTCAACAAGCATAAACTAACATTTAGAAGTCCAGGAACATGTCATCAACACACAAGTGCATTCCTAAAATGGCCCGGCTGGAACATTCAGCTAAGGCTTTGCTGTCTGCGTGGTTCCCTAAGCTAGTTCCTACAACACTGTTGTTTGTATACATTTCCATCTTCCCACCCCTACTCCCACCAGATTCCTACTCCAAATGTGAGTCAAAACTCATGAAAAACTCAACACAAGTGTATTACACAAAATTCATGTACAGGTAGCTTTTATTTCTGTGCTTGTTAACAGCTAATAACACAATTAGAAAAAATGCTAAACTTTAAATAACTTTTTTTCCCCTCCAATGCCCTAACCACAGCAAAGTCATTACCAAATAAAACTAGAAAAAAAAAAAAAAAACCATCCCAGCTGCACAGAAGTGAAAATTTCCATTGGACATGTAGAGATTCTGAGGCACAGACAGGTCAAGTGCTTTAGCCAGGGTCAAAATCGTGATCAAAGGCTGAAACAGGACTTAGAAATTTCAACTCCAGCTTCACTGAGGACCTGCTGCTCCAAGACCCGCTTGATGTTACCTCTTAACGGAGCTACTGAGTCCGGCCTACATTTAAACACCTACTCACAGATGTTATGCCAGATAATGCTCCTCAATGAAGCTATGTTCTCAGACCCACATCTTCATACCCACATAGAGAATCCGAGAATTTCAGATGGCAAGGGATCCTAAAAATCATCTAGGCCAGCCTTTTCATTTAGTAAATTAGCACAGTTCTCCAAGCCCACCACCAGCCCTCACCACCAATAAGGAGAGGTCCAAACACACCTTACGATGGACAGAGTAGCACCCTCCACCCTCTGACCCTGTCTATTTCTAGATGCATGGCCTGCCAGTCCACTTTCACTTGCAATCTAGGACCAAAAAACAACTTGCCTTTTCTAGAACACACCATACTTTTTCAAACCTCCACGACTATGCTGTCACCACTCTAGAGCACACTTCCTTGTGTGCCTCCAGAATCAAGCTTCAGCAACCGGATCAAATGTCACCACCACTATAAAGCATTCTCTGACCATTTCAGACAGCACTATTGCCCCTTCTTCCATCAGCCCATGATGCTTTTTACATGCTTCTGACGTAGTTCATTTCTCATCATGGAACTCTGTGTTGTTTACAATCTGTCTTCTGGCACTGTAAGATCAGTTTCTTGAAATATTGACACCATTTCACTCATTTTCGTCATCTTTGCATCTAGGCTGGCACTCGGGGACCTCTTTATCAAATCAGAGAAATGAGATAAAGAGAAATAGGGAAAAAAAGGCAGAGGGTGCTAAAGTCAGAGCATTTAAGAAACTTGCTCAAGGTCACCCAAATGGACACATGGATTCCACATCGGGGCCCTGTCACATGGGGTCACACAGACCAGGAGGCGCAGAGTCACTTCCCCATCTACGCAACAGCCCGCATCCACCTCCTTCCCTCCTTCCCTCTCCACCAGAACATAGTTTCTGGTTCTAAGCAGAGTTTCTCACCCACAGTTCTGCCACACTCTGGTGGGGACACTTGCAAATGACAACAGCTGAGAGAAGGTTGAACCTTCCAGAAGCAGAGAAGAGCAGCTGAGGAGGGCACTCGGGGGAACAGTTTAGACGGGAGTCTTCATGCGAGGCTGCTGGGCAGACGCTCAGGAGGCATAGATACACGCCCTTCTCCCAGCAGTTGCTACTGGGACCACGATTCCACCACCAAACCCCCTTCCTCTTAACCTTCTAGCATACCAACCTCAAGGACGTGTCTCTGGGGGCCCTGGGTCTTCTTGGCTCCCTCTCCAATGTCTGGGAAAGCCCCATGACTGAGCACGGCCTCTCCTACTTGCAAGGAAGGCCAGCCAGAAAACCCAGCCAAGAGATTAGCCAGCTGGCAGCAGCTCCAGGCTGGGCCTGTCTGAGTCCAGACCAGCCTCCCGGCACTGTGCAAGGGCCTCCCTGGGCCGGAATCCGGGCTTTGCAGTCCGCAGCCGGCCTCCCCTGCAAGTGTCAGAACGACCCGCCCTCCCGTGGGGCCTACAGCCCAGGGACAGCAGCTCCACCCCAGCCGCTGCCAATTTGCACCTCATTAGCAACAGCCTCTCCCCAGTGATGGGCCTTCATAAATTCCAGAATGAGCACCTCGTTGGTGCTAAATGAACTCTGGGGTATTTGGGGAGAATGGCATCTGAGCTGCTAGGACAAGTCTGAGGGCTTCCCAGAAAACCAGGGGAGCACAGGCTACAGACAGAAGACAGACAGGCACATTGAGTCTGGCAGAAACCAGTGGTTCAAGGTTGGGAGGGGCTGTCAGTCAAAGGGATAGATGGAAACTTTAGCTGATGGCTGCAAGGCAAATGGTGAGCTGAAAGAATGCAACAGGATTGTGCAGAATGCAGAGGGGAGTCACAAGAGGTACCTCCTCCACTTGGATGCTTGAAAGATGACGCAAAATTACCCATCCCTCCTCTGGCACAGAGAAAGTTAAGAGAGGTGAAACACCTGTGAAACTCCTAAAAGTCTTTTAGAAGCAAGAGGCACTAAGGGCATTATTGTCTGTTCAAAAATTCTAAAGAAATACATTGACTTGTCTAATTTTCTATTGTTCTTACTGAGTAAGAACAGAGCGAGAACTTTCAGGTCCCCGTGATGAAATGGGCACACACCTTTACCCCAGCTCCCTCCAGAAACTCCCACTGAAATGAAAGTAAAGGAAATAAAAGACATAATGTCACAAGAAAAAAGGAAAAGGCGTGATGACAGCAAAAGGGATGACGACAGGATTTCAGGGAGCCTGGGGAGTAAATGGGGTAGAGGTAACCATGTGGAGGCAGGGCAGAGAAGGCTGGAAATTAAGTGCATGAAGGAGGAAGAAAAAAATCCAGAGGCAGATTCACCCTGCAGAGCTCCAGAAAAGGTCAGGAACTTGAGGCACCAAGTACCACTGAAGGGGAGGGTAGGAGAAGGGGCCGAAAGCCTTCACGGAGACTAGTTAGAGTCCCATCCCGAGCAGCCTGGTGGGTCCTCCTGGCACACACAGCCCGGAGTCTGGAGATGTAGTTTCTAAAGAATCTAAGCCAGAGGCGAACTAGAAACACCAACCACAACTGGGTGTGAGGATGAGACCCTCCACTGCAAGCTGAGAGATCAACTGAAAATCTGTACAATGAATAATAAAAATTCCAGCCCCAGAGGAATACCAGCTAGATGTTAACCTCTTCAGAGGAAAGTGAAAATCTGTACAATGAATAATAAAAATTCCAGCCCCAGAGAAATACCAGTTAGATGTTAACCTCTTCAGAGGAAAGTGGAGCATACTTCTCTGAGGAAACGGAACAGAAAATATTAATGTTTAGTGTTTTCCCGATAAAACAAACCAGGTCCCCAACCAATCGCTTCACAGTGGAGCTTAATGGTCTAACAAGTTACAAATATAAACACATGGAGCTTCCATTCAGCCTTTGGGGCTGCTCTCTTCAATGTGACTGGATCATCAGACATTTGAATGGAGTCTCCAACATGAAAAGAAGATACTAAAAAGAAAAAATTTTCTGAAGAAAACAGAATTATTACAGGGTTAACAAAGCATCCAGAAAATATCATTAATATCCTCAGAGATAAGAAGATATTAAAGCCATGAAACAAGAATGGAATGCTATAAAAATGAGCACTAGAAAGCAAGAAAGAGCTCTTAAAAATTAAAATAGGACCACACAAAAAAAGAAAATCCAATAAAAGAATGGAAAATAAATGAGGAAATCTCCCAGAAAGCACATAAAAAGAAAGAACTTTAATAGAAAAGAAAATCAGAGGAATAGTCCAGAAGATACAATAGCTTTTTGATATCAATTCCAGAAAAAAAGCAATTGGTAAAATGCAGGGGAAGAAGATATTCTCTTTCACCCTCAAAACTAATACCAGAAAATCTCTTAGAACTCAAAGTTTTCAGATTGAAGAGATCTAAAAAGCCCCCAAGGGAGGGTGGGAGGGAGATGCAAGAGGGAGGAGATATGGGGATATATGTATATGAATAGCTGACTCACTTTGTTATACAGCAGAAACTAACACACCACTGTAAAGCAATTATACTCCAATAAAGATGTTAAAAAAATAAAAATAAAAAGCCCCCAGTACCGTATATATATCTGCCATGCTAAGGCACATCAGTTCTGAAATTTCTAAATAGTAGATATAAAGAGAAAAAAAGTGTTTAACCCAGAGAGAAAGAAAAACACAAAGCTGAGAATCAGAATGGAATTGGCCTTCTCCAGTGCAATTATGGAATCAGAGCACCAACAGGGAAATGTCTTCACCATTCTGAGGTGAAATTCTTTCCAGTCTAGAACTCCATACCCTGAAAAACTCTCAATCATGTGTGAAGGTAGAAAAAAGATATTCCCAGACATGAAAGGACTCAAAATATCTACCTCCTATGCACCCTTTCCCAGGATGTGTCCCACTTCCTGGGAAACTTTTTCAACTCAGTCGTCTAAAAATATGATGAAAGTTCCTGGAAAAAACCCATCCAGGGATGTGGTTTTGTTGTTCTTGAAACTGTTGTGTGTTCCACCAAACGAGGTAGAAATCAAAGGAGAAGATATGAAATCCAGGGAATCTAGAAAATGGGGGATTCATCTATGGGAAACAGCAATGAGAAATCAAGAAAATGGTAAAAAATGGGGGTTGTGCTCCCAAGCAGTCCAGGAGGGGCGAGATAAAGGAGGGAACCGGGAGGGCTGCCAATAAGAAAAATAAGAAACTGATACATTACTTGACACGTTTAAATGTAATTGAAAATTTATGTTTCTGTTAAGAAGTGTGTGGAAGAATGAGAAATAAGCCCACGTAAAAATAATTTTTAAAATGAGACCAATAATACAAGAAAGGAAATGCCTTCACTAGCACACTGCATGGCTCAGTTGTGCATGAGATTTACAACGTCAATAATACAAGCATTTACGAACGATTTAAATAAAACTGTGATATGAAGATATTGGAAGGATTAAAGGAGGTATACGTGCAGGTGGGATAAAAGAGAACTAAATCCTCACCTTCTCGTAGGAAACAGTTGAGAAAAATTACAAAACAGCACTCAGTGGCATATTATTAAAAACATAAATGTAGACTCCAGAGAAAACTGCTAACATATCATAGCAGCTTTGGGGAAACGGGAGTACAGGAGAGAGAGGGAGAAGGAACTGCTGGGTTGGGTTATAACCCTGTGGTTCTAGTTAACTATTAACCACACATTAAACCATGCTTACGGATTACTTTGTTTAAATATGTACTATATTTTTAACCTAAGCAAAAAGTTGGCTGATCCTCACATACCCGCATTTGCACATCTCCAGAATGATGTGTACCCTTAGCAAATGTAAGCTCCAGAGCCCTCAAGAAGAAACTGAATTATGAGACATAATAATTCACATTCACAAGGTCTTCACATTCACAAGGTCTGAGACATTCACAAGGTCTTCACATCACTCCATGGCAGATGCACACAGGCGATTCAGCACGGTGGTGGAATAGTGATATCTGGCATTTATATAGGACTTCACAGTGTACAGGGTGCACACATCATGCCATTCAGTCTCAACAAATATGCTGTGCAGGAGGCATCACCAGCCTCACTTTTCAGACGAGGACACTGGGGGTCGGCGAGAGCGAGACCTATCTGAGGGTTAGCAAGTGACATATGAACAAGCAGACCACAATTACACTCACACACACACACACACACACAGACACACACACACCTCCCCCCAACACACACTCGGGAGCAGGTAGTAGTATTTTCTAACATGGATGGATAGGGACACATTAACCGATTTGGTTTTTAATTTTAATTTTATTTATGCCTTTCTCAATCTGGGGCAGTGAGGGGTAAACATTTTTGAATGAAGGCTATCAGAAAAAAACAACAAAAAACCATGGGTTATATTTCTTTTTCATTTTAAACAAAACTGGTTTCATTGAGTAACATGGAAAGAAGTAGGAAGTTCTGCATCTTAGAACTTCCTAAAGTTCTAAGTAAATCGAATAGAATTATGACATTGCGTGGTAGTCACTACATTATTAATACCTAGATTTGGTTGAAAAGTAAAGAGAGTATCCTAATTGTAAGCCTGAAGTTAGTTTGCAGGCTGTATCCTCACATCAGACAGCTCACGTGGGCCAGTGGGCCCAAGACTGCTAATCTTGGCCTGGAGCCAAGATCCTATTCTTGCCTGCATCTTAATACTAGTTTGATCTCAAAGTTGCTCCCTCTTCTACCTTATTTTCCTCTATTTTCCATTTATATGAGAAAAATGATGATTTTCCAAAATGCAGGGCATGAGCCAGCTCTCACTCAGGCATTGCGATGAGATGTACCTAATGCAGAGGATAAGCTGGACACTGTTTTAATCCTTCAGGAACAGGCATGAAAGCCAGGGGACAGAATTGGCCACCCTGACTTTCCACCACAACGCTGCACTCCATTTACTGAAGATTAGGTCTGAAAAGAGTGTGCAGTTTGCAGCTGAAAGCACATCTTTCCTAGCTGCAAAATTATCTGTGTTTCCATTAACTGGTCCAGCCAATCTCTGCTCACATAATAGTGTTAGACAGGAACACAGCCCTCTGACAGGGAACAATGTTTAAGCTGCTCGACTGCTATTTTCTAATAAATTCAGAATACGTATTTCTCCATTAATGTGTTCAGTGATTTCTAGGTCTTGGAATCTGGGGAAAAAATCTTTCCACTTCATTAAAAAAAAAATTCCGGAGACGTGAATTTGGGGAGTTTCTCCAAACACATTAGAGAGAAATTCCCCAGCTCAGAGGCGAGCCAAATTCCCAAGTTTTCTGTGGAGTCACCGTTTCGAACTTAGGACAATGTTGTTTAGCTGCAGTCTTAATGAGTGACATCAAATCTAACCACTTACTATACTACTTTATGTAAAAATGAGTTTCGTGTTCAGACTCTGAGGACATCCTCCTTTTTCAGTCTTTCCCAAACTCTCATGAATTTGAGAGTCACCCTCCTTCCTCCTTCCGACTGTCCCAGAGGCATGAGAGGACTGTGGCTCTCGGCCATCATGGCCACTGCAGAGAGAACAGGGATCTCCCTTCCCTCTTCACGCCATGGGCGAGGCAGGGAAGCTCACGCCCACTCTGGATGTTGAGTGGCAGGGCAGGGGAGAGGTGTCACTTCTGTAACAATGACAGTGGCTCCAGAACGGGCCCTGGCAATGAATCCAGGGAGAATGGGGACTTCCCCACCTTTGGGTACAGAGCATCACCTCTCTGCCCCAAAACTTCCAATAGCTCTCTATTAACTACAAAATCCCAATTCTTCCAATGGTGTTCAAGGCCTTCTGTAATGAGCATGTAACTTACCTTCCTCGCCTGGACTTCCACTACATACCTCCATGCACAAAGCAAAATTATTCCACGATTCACACTGCTTCCCAAATACAACACACGTTTCCACCCACCGGGTCCTTTCTCATTCAGTTCCTGCGGCCTGGATTGTCTTCCATACCTGCCCTCCTGCGTCCCATCTCTTCCTTCAATCTCCAAGAAAACAGCTCCCAACCGAAACTAACCACTCTCCCCTCTTTTGTGTTCCTACAACACAGATATGATCATGGGCATCATTTTATGCCCACTGTTTACCTTTGTTCAAGCTGCTGACGTCTGACAAGTACAGAGTAGAAAGAACTCCTAGTAAAAAGGTCTTTTATACGTGGATTTCTAGGTAGTGAAGCCTGTGTAAAGCTTCCCCTCCTTCAAGATATTCAAATGATCAATGGGGGGATGCTGTTCCAAAGACATTACAAATAAATGGACTGTGTTTTGAAATTCTGTTTCTAGTTTGCTATTTAGAACTTAGGGTATGTTCATGCACCTCTATGTTCATAGCAGCTCTATTCACAATAGCCAAGACATGGAAACAATCTAAATGTCCATCGACAGATGAATGGATAAAGAAGATGTGGTACATATATACAATGGAATATTACTCGGCCATAAAAAGGAATGAAATAATGCCCTTTGCAGCCACATGGATGCAACTAGAGATTATCATACTATGTGAAATAAGTCAGAGAGATACAGACAAATACCGTATGGTACCACTTATATGCGGAATCTAAAATATGACGCAAATGAACCTACCTACAAAACAGAAACAGACTCACAGACGTAGAAAACAGACTGTGGTTGCCAAGGGGGAGGGTGGGGGTGGAGTGACGGATTGGGAGTTTGGGATTAGCAGATGCAAACTATCATATATAGAAAGGATAAACAACAAGGTCCTACTGTATAACACAGGGAACTATATTCAACATCCTGTGATAATCCATAATGGAAAAGAATATGAAAAAGAATGTATATATATGTATAACTGAATCACTTTGCTGTACAGCAGAAATTAACACATTGTAAATCAACTATACTTTAAAAAATAAATGTTAAAAAAAAAGAACTTATGGTATGTTTTCTGTATTGAACCAGTGGTATGAACAAAGCCACTTAGCTATCTCCACCTAGCTATGTCCTCTTCCTTCTTCAAGGCACAGTGAACCATCACCTGCTCCAGAAGATCTTTGCCACACCCTTCCTCTGGCCTCCCACACCCTGCCCCCAGCATCCTTCTATCTCTGTGTTTATCATTCTGTACTGTTTCAGCTCAACTCATTGCCTCTCTCCCTCGCTAGACCATAAATTCTTGATAACAGAGATTCTTATTTCTCTTTTATTTCTAGCACTTAGCATAGTATTTAGCACGCAGTAGGCACTCAAAACATTTTTTGTTTCCCCAATAAGTTATAAGCAACTTGAACCAACTTTAAGGGAGAAATCATACACTATTTAACTTTGGATTCCTCACTGAGGGCTTGAAATCGTGCTTTGCACGTGTAGCGAGTGAGTATCCCATGACTATTCTTATCAAACAGGTCCATTTTTATCCAGGGAACTGCTTATATTATAAAACATAGGTGAGAAAAACCCAATGTTTCTCCCAGTGACACCTTTTTTTTAGTACTTTTTTCTGATTTTCAATATCAAGACTTCAAAGAAAGCACTCAGTGAGGGGGAGAGCCTCAGAGATCGCTGAGATTCATGTATTTCGTTTCTCATCTCTACAGCTTCTCTCCTTTTCCATTTCTCATCATCCTCACAAATTATCTCACTCCCTTCGGCAGGAGATGCACGTTACTCGGGCTATTTTTAGAACACCCTTGTATGCAGTATTGGCAGTTCAAAGCACCAGAGAGAATCCACACAAACACACAAGGATTCTCCTGGGGCTTTTGCTTTGTCCTTGAAACTCTTTTCATAGCTTTCTAAGGTCTTTCCTGTAGGAGCCAGGTGAGCCACATTAAAGGTTTAAGTCCAGGCTTTTACTTCCATGCCTCCCTGGTGAATTTACAATAAATACTGAATGCCATGGGAACTAATGTTAAGAATAAAACAGGGCATAATAAGCAATTTCCATGACATGGACGGAATCTGAAGCTACACGTCCATACTCCAAGTTTACACCCTGTATCTTGGGCCATGCCCTTGCCCGAATTTCAGGAATCTACAAGTAGAGAAGCAGTACTGCTCTTCCCCCACCCTTCACTCTACCCCCAGATGCAACTAGTACAAGCTGAGCTAAGTATTTTCGGTGACAAATCAGCCAGTGCATCCAAAAGTCACAGAACATGTTCCCTCCCGCACAGTGCCATGTGTGTCTGGCAATGCAGGGGAAGATGCAGTTTACAAAGAAAAGAGAAGACAAACCCCATCTCTACCCTTGTGGAAATCAGTCACCACTGTAGTGAGGAGGGGAGGAACACATGACAAGCAGGATGATGGAAAACACTCAGAATGTCTTTCCCTTTTTCCCCATCTACAATGCTCTCGCCTTCCTAGCTATACCTCTAAAGTGTAACTTCTTAATTATGGAACTAGACTTCTTAATTCAAGGACTGTGTCATTCAAGGTTGTTGTTTAAGGATGACCAGCTAGAGGTTTCTGTAGGTTTGATAAATTAGTTCCTTGACACTAATCCTTCAAAGCAGCACCATTCAGTAGAACTTTCTGCAGTGATGAAAATGGTCTACACCTGTGCTGTTCAATAGGGTGGCTACTAGCACCCATGGCAATTAAGCAGTTAATGTGTAGGGAGTGTGACTGAGGAACTGGATTTCAAATTTCATGTATTTAACTGCTCTTGAGAGGCGCATGTGTCTCGTGTCCACCACGGAACAGTAAAATGCTCTCCTCTGGACAAAATAAGTAATCTTCTTGACCACCAAATATAGGCTTAGCCAAAGTACAGATGGACTTCTTTATCAGCTCTGTTGCAACGCACTAAAAGAAAGTTCACCCAAACCTCTCAGACAAATAGCTTAAGTCAGTGTTAGAAGAGCTGACCACAGGCATTTCTCTATCATCAGTAGGGTCCAGGGGAGGGCAGGACAGGCATAAGTCTGAAAAATAGAGATAATAGTAAATAGTAGTTGAGAGAGAGCTTTCCCTTTCTTATTTAGGAAAGAAGAGAGAAATAAAGGGAGGGAAGGAGGAGGAATCTTGAACATTCTAGAAGTGTTTGGTGTCTAAAGTAAATATAAAACATGCCAAATAAACATTTAGCCAAACTGAAATGACGAATCTTAAGTGAAATGTCTGCAAACTAAGCAAAACTATGGAAATGTCATCAGTAATTTGTTGAATTGGCAGCCTGGAAATTTGGCTTTTGGAATGAGTTTTACAGCAATTGGCCTGCACCCATGCAAATCCATATACTCATGGCAACCAGTGGCCACAGCAAGGGAACTAAGTCCCCCAGAGCCATACCTACACTTGTGCAGATGGTGTCTTGCACTAAGGCATCCAGTCAAGGGTCAGATGGAGATTGAAATCCAGCCTAAGTGCCACCCACCATATGCCAAATCCTAGCTCTTGGGCTGACAGAGCTTGGGATTAAGGGAGGATTTTTGTTCATTTGTCCACCTAGACTTGGGATCTGTTTCCAATTCTAACAAAGACATCATATGCTCTAGTGATGGACCTGGTTAGACCCCATTTTTAGTTTACTGCTCAGTTCTTATAGAGAAGGCCATATATGGATAAACTAGTATGCTGTCAAATTAGGAATAGCCAGAAAAGGGAAGGTGATTCAAAATCACCTTTAGATAAGAGATAAGTGAAGAATAAAAGTGGAGATGGTTTAGTCCAAAGAAAAGAGGGCTAAAGAAAAATGTGATACCTGACTTCAAATATTTGAAGACCTATCATATAGAAAAAGGAGGACGGGAATGCCCTGGTTAAGAATCCGCCTGCCAATGCAGGGGACACGGGTTCCAGCCCTGGTCTGGGAAGATCCTACATGCCGCAGAGCAACTAAGCCCGTGTGCCACAAATACTGAGCCTGAGCTCTAGAGCCCGCGAGCCACAACTACTGAAGCCCACACACCCTAGAGTCGGCGTGCCACAGCTATTGAGCCCACATGCGGAACTATTGAAGCCCGTGGGCCTAGAGCCTGTGCTCCACAACGAGAGAAGCCACCACAATGAGAAGCCCGCGCACTGCAATGAAGAGTAGCCCCCGCTCGCCGCAACTAGAGAAAGCCTGCACGCAGTAATGAAGACCCAACGCAGCCATAAATAAATAAATATTTAAAAGAAAGAAAAAGGAGGAGGGTTATCCTGAATATGCCCCAGAAGTGAAACTGTAATACCAGTAGGTAAGAAATAAAGGAGTCCATTTTGGACTCAGTATGGAGACAGCATGGTATAATAGGAAAAAATGTGAGCTTTGGGTGACCTAGAAATGAGTCTGAATCCTGACTCCATCAATTAATACCTCTTTGACTTGAAACAAATTGTTTCCCCTCTGTAAGATTCAGTGTCCTTGTCTGTATAATATAAATAACTAACTCAGAAAGTTTGGATAATTAAATAAGAGAACAACAAAAACGGAGGCATAAAGTACCTAATTCATGCTAAATATACAGGAAATGGTAATACTTTAGTTTTTTCTATGACAACACTTTCTAACAATTAGATCTAACCAACAGGATCTCCCTAATGTAGCCAAGAACTCCTGGCATGGAAGACAGTCACCAGGAGAGGCTGGTGGACTTTTTGCAAAGATATTTTATCATTTTTTTTTTGTTTTGTATTTTTAGTTGCAAAAAATAGAAACCAACCCTGGTTAACTTAAACAAAAAGGAACTTCACTGGAAAGATGTTGGATAGTTCACAGTTCAGTAGAAAGGCTGGTGATCCATGGTTGGAAAGGACAGGAACCAAGGCAGCAGGAACTGCCCTGCCAGGGCACTGCTAATGGAAATGAACAGACTGGCACTTCCTTTGACAGTCCTCTAAGAGGCCAAGTCCAAAAGAGTCCATGTCCACGCTCACGTCTCATGCCTTAAGGAGGAATAAGGGTGGTGAAAGGAGCCGCCTACAACAACCCCCAAAGACCTCACTGCCTTCCACGGTACAGAGCCAGGCACCATGACGTACAATCCCACAAGACTGCACACAACAGGGTAGAGGTAATTCCCAAAAGGAAAACAGGGTATATTTATACATTTATACGAGCGTACGGCCCAGAATAATGCTTAAGGGCACTAGCCAGAGAGTTCTTTTGGCATTCGAATCCTGGCTTCAAAGCTCTCTATCTGTGAGGCCCTGGGATGTTACTCTGTGCCTGTTTCCTCTTCTGTAAAACTAAATAGCAATCACACCTACCTCATAAGGCTGTTGTAAGAATTAACAGAAATATTATATGCAAAGCACTCAGCACAGTTCCTGGCACACATAGTAAGGCCTCATAAATGCTGTTATTATTATTGGTATAACCATTAATAATGCTGCGAGTACTCCACTGAGCACCTCCCAGATATGCTTTTTCTGGGAGACACTTAGCATCTTGCTTCTCTATGGTTTCATACCAGGCCAGGAAGTCAATTATTTTAGTCCTCTCCTCCCCCGTCCTTCTTGACTTGATTTTCCCATGTGGATAACGGGTTCCTATAGTGCCAGAGATGCTTCACCAAAGCTGTTTTGAGTGATTGTAAAAAGTACACAATGAAATATATGAGAAGCACTAATTGCTGGAGAGATGCTGAAAACAGCCATGCTACAGAACCCAGCACCTCAGTGGGAATAACCGTTCACCATTTGTGAACAACGTTCGTCCATGTGTTATTTCTTCCAAAGATGACTTTTAGTTCCTGGAAGAGGTACTTTGCCATAAATGGGAGGGTAATTTACTGGAAGTTAAAGACCAGTTTCCAAGCATCCCATCTGCTCCCGGAAAGAGGTATTTTCTCCCAAATGGCCTGGAGAGAAGGACTAAAGGGTGATGGTGTGCAGTGCACTGTTAGAAAACAACAAAGTTTGCTCTCTGGAGACAAGATACTTGTCTAGATACATACAAGTTTCACCACAGTCTGTCTAAGCTAGAACAGAGATGGCGGAAATGCCTGGAAAGGCAGGACCCTGAGCTCCCACACGTGGATCATGCAGCCTTCAAAATTAATGACAGTGCAACTAAAAAAAACAGATCACCTGCCACCTTTGTACTCTGACATCTCCCCTTTCACACTCACACTTATAGGGACATTAAACACATCTTCTCCTCTAATACCCCGACCCTTCTTCCTGATAAACTCCACGACTTGTGCTAGCCTTATACAGTACTTTCTTTTGTCTTCATTTTTTATGTTTTTATTAAAAATATTTATTCTTACTACAAATGGAATACACGGCGATTGTGGAAAATTTAGAAAATACTGAAAAGTTTAAAGCAATGAAAACCTATCATTTGACTTTTGTCTTCATTGTAAGAGTCTTGAGTTGCCTGCAAAATCTCAATACAATGAAATCTTGGCCACAATCCAACTCCTTGGCTGCAACCAAATTTTGCGTTACGCCATATTACTTCAAAAAACAGAATTCACAACTATCCAGAGTATTCCATCAAGATGTTACCGGTTCACGTCAGATATGGCCTCAAAAAACATACCTGTTCGGCAGTGCTTCCAAATCCTTAAGATTGCTGCCCACTTTTAATCACAGAACATGGGAGTGTGGCTATTAGGTGATCAGCTATATTGAATTTTCTCCATATATTCAACAAATGTGTTGAGGCACCTCTTTCTTCTCCTAAAATCACTGAGCCACAGGAGCATATGCTATATGGAGACATGAAATGCAGTTGCTATAAAAATGAAATGCTATTCTGGGAATACCTATGTCATTCCTTGAGCCTAATCTCCTTTACAGTGAAATGGCTGCTGTTTAGCAACTAATGCAAAGGAAGAGCCTCAATAGTTCTCTATCTTCTTTTTTTTCCCCCCCTGTAGGAGGAGTACTAAACATCTACCATCATGCTGGTGGTGTCACTGCAGGGTTTTCACGTAAACAGGAAGAGTCATGAGGATGATAATTAGGTCATTATCCTCGTCAGTGCGATATGGACCTGGTATGCCAGCCAGTGGTGGATTCCAACTTTGTTCACCATGATGAACAACTGAGAAAAATTCAAGTAAGCAAAATTAACAGAACAGAAGTGTTGCAAACTCTCTTTCCAAAGAGCAGTGCAAGGAGGCAGGGCACTGAAGTGAAGGGAACATGGGACTTCAAATCCAAAAACTAGACTAAGCCTGGCAATGCCCCGTCAGTGGCATGTGACTTTGGGGCAGGCACTTAGTGGTCATGGCTGTTTCCTGTACAGTACAAGGTCTATGAAAACAACACCTGCTCTACCACTCTACCTGTTTTGAGGGTAAAATTAGATCAATTATGTGAAAGCAATTTATAAATGGTAAAGCTCTAAAAGCACCAAACACATTTTTATTATAAGTACCTAAATTTAGTCAGTATTAACAATTTAAGAAATCTGTTTTCTTTAAAAAAATAAATTCCCTTAGATTTTGTTATAATTCTGCACTGGCTCATAGAAAGCTTCTGTTTTAATCTTTAAATAGCTTTGACGTTTATTTTTGAACTAGAGATTTATTTTGCTAAGGAATTCTGAAGGTTTTCTTCAAATGTGAAAGAATGACTCAGGGTTTTTAAATGATCCTTTGGAACTTTCTAGGTGTCTATAACTACACACACGAATATATTTATGAATTCTGAAACATGCTGTTATGGAAAAACTTATATTCCAAGTACCTGAAGCCTGAATAGGCCCTTCAGTTAAAGGAGAAAGACTCAACTCTTCTTAGAATATTAAAAAAAAAAAAAAAAGGTACCTACTATGCCATTTCAGCCACACAAAGTGCACATAAATGGTTCCTAACTTCTTCACTGGACCCCAAGTCACTGAACTATTACCTACCTCCCTTCAAGTTCCACTCTGATTACAAGAACTCATAAGGTCTTGTCCTGGAGGTGGAATTGGAATCCGTGAGTACCAGGCTATAATCCCTGCAAATCATTTCCTGGCCCCAGAAAACTGGATTTATTCCCCCATTCACACAATGGAAAATTCATATAGTTTTAAAAAGAACCACCAAGGAAAGCTCAGTCTTGGCCTCCTTACAATTGCCAGTAGCATGTAGCTATTCACAGAGCTGAGTCTATGCTTGAACAGGGAAGGAATTCTTGTTTTCTTAGCCAATCAACCTTTGTAAAGCCAATCAGCCTTTCTCTCTGTCCTGTGTTCGGACTGCCTGGGCCCACCACGATGAAACACACAGCTCTCTCTTCTCAAGGGATTTTGGTCTAATAAACTACTAGATGGTAGAAATATGGCTATTTGCACACAGGAAATGGAAAAGGTTGAAGAAGAACCAAAGTGAAAAACTGTATTAGGGAGGCAATAAGCAAATATGGGCATAGATCTAAACTCTGACATTTAACTGGCTTTGTGACCTCAGGCAAGTTGATTAAAGTCTAAGCCTTAATGGCCTTATCTGTAAAATGGAAATAATAATAGTTCCTACTCAGTTGAGGATTAAATGAAATACTATATATAAAATGTTTAACAGCTCTCGACACAGATTAAGCATTTCATAAAATCAGTAACTTGTACTAATTAATATTCACACAAGTAGGTAGGTAAGTAAATTAACACTTGCAGTCCAACTTGAACCAAGAAAAGCTTTTTCCTTCTCTTAGCTGCACTTCAAAAGAACTTTGGAAGTACACAGGCTGCCTTTGTAGTCTCAGGTAACAGTCTACCAATGGCTACTGGGATGGGTGAGAACAGTGATGTCTGTTGCTTTTTGGTCATTGGGAGAAAAGGCAGGGTGCATTGGGAAAGTAGGTGGCCCCGTGGGTGTTCACTCTGCCCAGGAAGACCATGCTCTGCAGCTTTTGGGGTTCAAGGTTCTTCTGCTTCCTGTCTAACTTCAGGTGCTGAAGACGGTGCTTCCACTGGAGAGAAACAAAAATACACTACAGCTTACTGATTGAGATGGGGCCAATTTAAAAGGAAGAAACTGTTTTAAATCAGGCTGTCTTCTTAAAAACCTCTAAAGGGAGTGCTCTCTGTCTGAGAGATTGCCTGAAACCCTGTCATGTACATAGTACAATGATAAGAACAAAGTCCTTTCAATTTGAAGAATTTTCCAGAAGTTTGTCTCCAAGTGATACACGGAACCCTTTCCAACTGCTTCCAGTTAGGCTTACGTAAAGCTCCTTTTTTTAAAAATCTTTAAACAAATTGCTTTCAAGTGTTTTTAAAACAAAAATTAATTTTTCCATTAAATTTTGACATCTTACATACAAAGGAATGACACATTTTAAAATGTTCTTTGGACCTTGCAAGAAGTCTATTTTCTGGCTATTTCCCGAAGATCTACATAATACACAAAAGCAACCAGACTGCCCTATCTCTGCCTTTTGAAGAAAAAAAATGGATTCACTTCCTCAGTGCTTACTTCACAGTCCTGAGCCAGTTTTATTTGCTCAAGAAATATTGAATAATCTTCTAAAATTAAAAAAAATAAAATATGTTGTTTGGTCTGGCTGAGATAACCGATAGCACATCCCAGAAGGCTGCGCCTTCCATTTCTGAAATAATCCAGGACAGGTAGCATCTGGGAGCTTTTTTCTCTGATTGCCAGGACACTGCAGCCAGCCATTGTCTGCACATACAAAGAAGACATCATCCAGCCAGGCCAGAAGAGAAATAACCTCTTTCCTGGGGTCCCTGGTGACAACTCTATTTCTAGTACCTCTGGCTTTATCTACTTGTCTATTCCTGACACTGGGAAGCTCTCAGACCCCTGTTCCCCAGCCCTCCATGTCTGGCTTCCTGCTCCCAGCCGACCAGCTGGGCTGTGGGCTGCTGTTCCCTGATTCCTCTGCTCACTGCGCCTGTCTTCTGCGACCTTGGCCTTCTGCCTGATCCGATTTCCAGAGCACTCGGAAGCAGCTTTCTCCTCTTCACATCCTCTAGTACGAGTGAACTAGTTTTTAATAAGTTGTGAAAGGAAAAGTACATATTCTACACTTTAATGAATGCCAAGCCTGTAAATTAAATTTCCTAGGTGTATATCTATCTCATTTTCACATAATCTGAATAATTTTATCACTAGCTACCGACGTTTGATGAATGTTCAATATTTTGAAAATTAAAAAAACGGGGAGTTCCCTGGTGGCGCAGTGGTTAAGAATCCACCTGCCAGTGCAGGAGACACGGGTTCGAGCCCTGATCTGGGACGATCCCACATGCCACGGAACAACTAAGCCTGTGAGCCACAACTACCGAGCCCACGTGCCACAACTACTGAAGTCCATGCCCCTAGAGCCCGTGTTCCACAACAAGAGAAGCCACCGCAATGAGGAGCCCACACACCGCAACAAAGTGTAGCCCCTGCTCACCGTGACTAGAGAAAGCCCGCGCATAGCAACGAAGACCCAACGCAGCCAAAAATAAAAAATAAATAAATAAATTTATAAAAAAAGAAAAAAGAAATCTGCTCCTTTAACTGGGCTTAAGTATGGATGATACCACCTTAACAAACACACTCACAGCACTTACTTTGTGACAGGGAGCATTATCAGTGTCAACCTTCAAACAATCATACAAGGTAGGTACTATTGTCATTACCATTGGACAGGGAAACTAAGGCACAGAGGCGCTAAGTAACTTGCCCATGGTCCCACAGCAGGCAGAGGTGGAGAACTGAACCCAAGAGGTAGGACTCCAGAGCTGGGGCTCTTAGCCACTACTCTACTCTGCCCCTCATAGAATTGAAGAGTAAGAACAGTAAGATTTGATTGTGGTTTAATTATTACTGTTTTAAGCTTTGAATGTTTCCCCCTCCATGCAACAAAAACCAGACCATTAGTATTATAGCTTAACTTAGAATTGGTTCCTTATTTATGAGTCTGAAAATCTAAAGGCCATTCTCCACTTGAGCAAAACCCATGGAGGTTAGGCACAAGAATTCTCCAAGTCCCCATCTAAAAGCCGCTGCCTTTAAAAAACGGTAATTGCTCCATTTCAAAGGCTCACAAAACCTCAGGGCTGGAAGGAAAAAACATTAAAATTAATCTGCAAAGAGCCTTCTTCCCACCTCTACCCAACCACAGCTCCCTCCCTCAGCCAATACACACAGCCCTGATGGGTTGATTTTTTCTAAAATTACCCAAACAGTACTCATGCCACCTCTCTGAACCCTACGGATGTCAGGAAACTCATCAGCCATTCTTCAGGGGCTTTATATGTTACGTGAATAAAAAGGAGCTGGCACATTTTCAAAGACTTTGTTATTAAACAAGTTAAAAACAAAACAAAGGTTTAGTTTAGAGTCACGAAGTTGACTGAGGAATTCTTCCTAAAATAACTTTTCCACAGCAGTCAGTCAGGTGAGTTGGAAGGAGAGAATGAGTGAAGTAACAATACAGAACAGAGGTCATGGGGGTTACCTCGGGGTGGCTGGACCACGGTCAGGGCAGATTCCGGGAACATAGGGCAGCCATCTTTCTGCACGTTCTAAGTTCTACTTACAGAAGGACAAGTCAACAGAACATTCCCCGAGGAGAAAATCAATGATGCCCCTTGGAAAGGGATGAGACAGACAGAGAGCTGGAGAGCTAATTAGTGCTACTCAGAAGGCAAATTAAGGCCTTTTCTTTGACAAGCTGCAAATAGCTGGTTAAGCAAGAGATTCTGCCACCCCTCTCCAGCCTCCAACAGCTGGCCAAATGGCTGGCGCAGGTACTCACACAGGAAGTTGTAAACAGAAACAGTCCTGGGCCGTTGCACAAAGTGTAAATGAGAAAAAGGCAGACCTTTCTCTGAGTAAAAAGGAAAAATCACAGTTGAAATGGACAGGGAATGAATAACACAGTAGTTTATTTAAAGGAGGCAATTAGGGCTTCCCTGGTGGCGCAGTGGTTGAGAGTCCGCCTGCCGATGCAGGGGACATGGGTTCGTGCCCCGCTCTGGGAAGATCCCATGTGCCGTGGAGCAGCTAGGCCCGTGAGCCATGGCTGCTGAGCCTGCACGTCCGGAGCCTGTGCTCCGCAACAGGAGAGGCCACAACAGTGAGAGGCCCGTGTACCGCAAAAAATATAAATATAAATAAAAATAAAGAAGGCAATTAAATTCATTCATTCAATAAATATTTATCCAACACCTACTGAGCAATAAGAACAGGATTCAGAGATTCAAACGATAAGGTGCAATTTTTGTCCTCAAAGGAGCTAACAACTTAGCAGGGAAGCAAACGACATTTAAAGTTAACTCTGTGCAAGGCACCGTGCCCAGCTCTCTACCTAAAGTAACTCATTTAATTCTAACAAACCTCTAAGAGAGGTATTACTATTACCACGTGAGCCTCAAAGGGGTGACATAACATTCCCAAGATCTGCTAGAACGTGCCAGGTTCAAATCCTAGTCTAATTCCCAGGAGATAAAATTACAATTCAGTCCTAACACAGCTGTTTAAAAGCATCATGTGAGGACAGGAGAGGACCAACCACCTACCACAAAAAGTGGACCCTTTTGAGTTCAAGCCTAAGGAGGAGTTTGCCCGATGAACAAGCCAGGGATGAGTTATGGGAGCGTTACGTGCAAACAGACCTAACTTGGCGTTTTTCTTTCTTTAATCTATATTGCAAGGGTTTGTCATGCCTTGTAACAGGCCCAACATTCCATCCAGTTCAAACAATTCCAACCACTTCAAACCATTTGAAATTTGCCCATTTTTACAGTGATTTCAAGCAAATTCAACTTCAAAGAAACATAAAAAGCCTAACAACTTAAGATTTTGCTTTGCTCCTTACCTTCTTCCCCAAGCTGTCCATTCATATACCAACATTAATGCAGTAACTACTGTCCTAAAATGACAGTTATAGGGTCTCAGAAAAAATAATTAGGATCAATGTTACCAATATAACACTGTATAAGAAAGCAAATGTCACAGCCCAACATGTAGGCAACAGTCCTTCCACATGTTTCCGGTCTCAGAGCGAGTGCTTCTGAACCCACTTCAAGGACACCTTTAGGTTGGGTAAGGAATGTGTATCCCAGATCCCAGTCCAGAAAAGCCTGGAAGGTGCAGCTAGCCTGGACCCTCACTAGGAGTCCTCATTTTCTCCGATTAGAAAGTAGAGTTCCAAAGACCTAGTTCTAGTCTAACTGAATCTGACCCTATGAGGCAATGCTGCTGTTGCCACAGCAGAAATGAACACCAACAAAGCTCCCATCAACTTCATCATCCCTTGATGCCACAAGACACAGGGCTGTCACTCTCCCATGTGAAAACTGAGCCTCTAAAAGATCAATTAGAGCAGATTAAGGACTCTGGACAGTAGTTCGAGTGCAATCTTGCCTGGTGTGTGCCTTGATGGAGGAAGTGTACACTTAGCCAAGTCCTAAGTAATTATTGAGGAAGGAAACAGTAAACTGAAACCAAGTTTTGGGGTTTTTTTTTTAACATCTTTATTGGAGTATAATTGCTTTACAATGGTGTGTTAGTTTCTGCTTTATAACAAAGTGAATCAGCTCTACGTACACATACATCCCCATATCTCCTCCCTCTTGCATCTCCCTCCCATCCTCCCTGTCCCACCCCTCTAGGTGGTCACAAAGCACCAAGCTGATCTCCCTGTGCTATGCGGCTGCTTCTCATTAGTTATCTATTTTACATTTGGTAGTGTATATATGTCCATGCCTCTCTCACTTTGTCCCAGATTACCCTTCCCCCTCCCCATGTCCTCAAGTCCATTCTCTACATTTGCATCTTTATTCCTGTCCTGCCCCTAGGTTCATCAGAACCATTTTTTTTTTTAGATTCCATTCATACGTGTTAGCATACAGTATTTGTTTTTCTCTTTCTGACTTACTTCACTCTGTATGACAGACTCTAGGTCCATCCACTTCACTACAGATAACTCAATTTCATTTCTTTTTATGGCTGAGTAATATTGCATTGTATATATGTGCCACGTCTTCTTTATCCATTCATCTGTTGATGGGCACTTAGGTTGCTTCCATGTCCTGGCTATTGTAAATAGAGCTGCAATGAACATTGTGGTACATGACTCTTTTTGAATTATGGTTTTCTCAGGGTATATGCCCAGTAGTGGGATTGCTGGATCATATGGTAGTTCTATTTTTAATTTTTTAAGGAACCTCCATACTGTTCTCCATGGTGGCTGTATCAATTTACATTCCCACCAACAATGCAAGCGGGTTCCCTTTTCTCCACACCCTCTCCAGCATTTATTGTTTGTAGATTTTTTGATGATGGCCATTCTGATTGGTGTGAGGTAATACCTCATTGTAGTTTTGATTTGCGTTTCTCTAATAATTAGTGATGTTGAGCATGCTTTCATATGTTTGTTGGCAATCTGTATATCTTCTTTGGAGAAATGTCTATGTAGGTCTTCTGCCCATTTTTGGATTGGGTTGTTTACCTTCTGATATTGAGCTGCATGAGCTGCTTGTATATTGTGGAGATTAATCCTTTGTCACTTGCTTTGTTTGCAAATATTTTCTCCCATTCTGAGGGTTGTCTTTTCATTTTGTTTATGGTTTCCTTTGCTGTGCAAAAGCTTTTAAGTTTCATTAGGTCCCATTTGTTTATTTTTGTTTTTATTTCCATTTCTCTAGGAGGTGGGTCACAAAGGATCTTGCTGTGATTTATGTCAAAGACTGTTCTGCCTATGTTTCCTCTAAGAGTTTTATAGTGTCTAGCCTTACATTTAGGTCTTTAATCCATTTCGAGTTTATTTTTGTGTATGGTGTTAGGAATTGTTCTAATTTCATTCTTTTACATGTAGTTGTCCAGTTTTCCCAGCACCACTTATTGAAGAAACTGTCTTTTCTCCATTTTATATCCTTGTCTCCTTTATCAAAGATAAGGTGACCATATGTGTGTGGGTTTATCTCTGGACTTTCTATCCTGTTCCATTGATCTATATTTCTGTTTTTGTGCCAGTACCATACTGTCTTGATTACTGTAGCTTTGTAGTATAGTCTGAAGTCAGGGAGCCTGATTCCTCCAGCTCTGTTTTTCTTTCTCAAAATTGCTTTGGCTATTCAGGGTCTTTTGTGTTTCCATACAGATTGTGAAATTTTTTGTTCTAGTTCTGTGAAAAATGCCATTGGTAGTTTGATAGGGATTGCATTGAGTCTGTAGATTGCTTTGGGTAGTATAGTCATTTTCACAATGTTGATTCTTCCAATCCAAGAACATGGTATATCTCTCCATCTGTTCGTATCATCTTTAATTTCTTTCATCAATGTCTTATAGTTTTCTGCATACAGGTCTTTTGCCTCCTTAGGTAGGTTTATTCCTAGGTATTTTATTCTTTTTGTTGCAATGGTAAATGGGAGTGTTTCCTTAATTTCTCTTTCAGATTTTTCATCATTAGTGCATAGGAATGCAAGAGATTTCTGTGCATTAATTTTGTATCCTGCTACTTTACCAAATTCACTGATTAGCTCTAGTAGTTTTCTGGTAGCATCTTTAGGATTCTCTATGTATAGTATCATGTCATCTGCAAACAGCAACAGTTTTACTTCTTCTTTTCCGATTTGGATTCCTTTTATTTCTTTTTCTTCTCTGATTGCTGTGGCTAAAACTTCCAAAACTATGTTGAATAATAGTGGTGAGAATGGGCAACCTTGTCTTTTTCCTGATCTTAGAGGAATTGGTTTCAGTTTTTCACCATTGAGAATGATGTTGGCTGTGGGTTTATCATATATGGCCTTGATTATGTTGAGATAGGTTCCCTATATGCCTCCTTTCTGGAGAGTTTTTATGATAAATGTTTGTTGAATTTTGTCAAAAGCTTTTTCTGCATCTACTGAGATCATCATATGGTTTTTCTCCTTCAGTTGGTTAATATGGTGTATCACATTGATTGATTCGCATATATTAAAGAATCCTTGCATTCCTGGGATAAAGCCCACTTGATCATGGTGTATGATCCTTTTAATGTGCTGTTGGATTCTGTTTGCTAGTATTTTGTTGAGGATTTTTGCATCTATGTTCATCAGTGATATTGGCCTATAGTTTTCTTTTTTGTGACATCTTTGTCTGGTTTCGGTATCAGGGTGATGGTGGCCTTGTAGAATGAGTTTGGGAGTGTTCCTCCCTCTGCTATATTTTGGAAGAGTTTGAGAGGATGGGTGTTAGCCCTGCTCTAAATGTTTGATAGAATTCACCTGTGAAGCCATCTGGTCTTGGGCTTTTGTTTGTTGGAAGATTTTTAATCACAGTTTCAATTTCAGTGCTTGTGATTGGTCTGTTCATATTTTCTATTTCTTCCTGTTCAGTCTTGAAAGGTTGTGCTTTTCTAAGAATTTGTCCATTTCTTCCAAGTTTTCCATTTTATTGGCACATAGTTGCTTACAGTAATCTCTTCAGATCCTTTGTATTTCTGCAGTGGCAGGTGTTACTTCTCCTTTTTCATTTCTAATTCTGTTGATTTGAGTCTTTTCCCTTTTTTTCTTGATGAGTGTGGCTAATGGTTTATCAATTTTGTTTATCTTCTCAAAGAACCAGCTTTTAGTTTTATTGATCTTTGCTATTGTTTCCTTCATTTCTTTTTCATTTATTTCTGATCTGATCTTTATGATTTCTTTCTTTCTGCTAACTGTGGGGTTTTTGTTGTTGTTCTTCTTCTTTCTCTAATTGCTTTAGGTGTAAGGTTAGGTTATTTATTTGAGATTTTTCTTGCTTCTTGAGGTAGGATTGTATTCCTAAAACTTCCCTCTTAGAAGTGCTTTTGCTGCATCCCATAGGTTTTGGGTCATTGTGTTTTCAACATCATTTGTTTCTAGGTATTTTTTGATTTCCTCTTTGATTTCTTCAGTGATCTCTTGGTTATTTAGTAGTGTATTGTTTAGCCTCTATGTATTTGTATTTTTTACATTTTTTTGTCCTGTAATTGATATCTAGTCTCATAGTGTTGTGGTCGGAAAAGATACTTGATACGATTTCAATTTCTTAAATTTACCAAGGCTTCATTTGTGACCCAAGATATAGTCTATCCTGGAGAATGTTCCACGAGCACTTGAGAAGAAAGTGTATTCTGTTGTTTTTGGATGGAATGTCCCTATAAATATCAATTAAGTCCATCTTGTCTAATGTGTCATTTAAAGCTTATATTTCCTCACTTACTTTCATTTTGGATGATCTGTCCATTTGTAAAAATGGGGTGTTAAAGTCCCCTACTATTATTGTGTTACTGTCGATTTCCCCTTTTATGCTGTTAGCATTTGCCTTATGTATTGAGGTGCTCCTATGTTGGATGCATAAATATTTACAATTGTTATATCTCCTTCTTGGATTGATCCCTTGATCATTATTTAGTGTCCTTCTTTGTCTCCTGTAATAGTCTTTATTTTAAAGTCTATTTTGTCTGATATAGAATTGCTACTCCAACTTTCTTTTGATTTCCATTTTCATGGAATATCTTTTTCCATCCCCTCACTTTCAGTCTCTATGTGTCTCTAGGTCTGAAGTGGGTCTCTTGTAGACAGCCTATGTATGGGTCTTGTTTTTGTATCCATTCAGCCAATCTATGTATTTTGGTTGGATCATTTAATCCATTTACATTTAAGGTAGTTATCGATACGTATGTTCCTGTTACTATTTTCTTAATTGTTTTGGGTTTGTTTTTGTAGGTCTTTTCCTTCTCTTGTATTTCCTGCCTAGAGAAGTTCCTTTAAGCATTTGCTATAAAGTTGGTTTGGTGGTGTTGAATTCTCTTAACTTTTGCTTGTCTGTAAAGGTTTTAATTTCTCTGTCAAATCTGAATGAGATCCTTGCTGGTTAGAGTAATCTTGGTTGTAGGTTTTTCCCTTTCATCATTTTAAATATGTCCTGTCACTCCCTTCTGGCTTGCAGAATTTCTGCTGAAAGATCAGCTGTTAACCTTATGGGGGTTCCCTTGTATATTATTTGTTGCTTTTCCCTTGCTGCTTTTAATATTTTTTGTTTGTATTTAATTTTGATAGTTTGACTAATATGTGTCTTGGCATGTTTATCCTTGGATTTATCCTGTATAGGACTCTCTGTGCTTCCTGGACTTGATTGACTATTTCCTTTCCCACGTTAGGGAAGTTTTCAACTATAATCTCTTCAAGTATTTTCTCAGACCCTTGCTTTTTCTCTTTTTCTTCTGGGACCCTTATAATTCGAATGTTGGTACATTTAATGTTGTCTCAGAGGTCTCTGAGACTGTCCTCAAGTCTTTTCATTCTTTTTTCTTTATTCTGCTCTGAAGTAGTTATTTCCACTATTTTGTCTTCCAGGTCACTTATCCGTTCTTCTGCCTCAGTTATTCTGCTATTGATTCCTTCTAGAGTATTTTTAATTTCATTTATTGTATTGTTCATCGTTGTTTGTTTGTTCTTTAGTTCTTCTATGTCCCTGTTAAGCATTTCTTGTATTTTCTCCATTCTATTTCCAAGATTCTGGATCATCTTTACTATCATTACTCTGAATTCTTTCTCAGGTAGACTGCCTATTTCCTCTTCATTTGTTTGGTCTGGTGGGTTTTTACCTTGCTCCTTCATCTGCTGTGTATTTCTTTGTCTTCTCATTTTGTTTAACTTACTGTGTTTGGGGTCTCCTTTTCACAGGCTGCAGATTCGTAGTTCCCATTGTTTTTGGTGTCTGACCCCAGTGGGTGAGGTTGGTTCAGTGGCTTGTGTAGGCTTCCTGGTAGAGGGGACTGGTGCCTGTGTTCTGGTGGGTGGGGCTGGATCTTGTCTTTCTGGTGGACAGTGCCACATCTGGTGATGTGTTTTGGGGTGTCTGTGAACTTAGTATGATTTTAGGCAGCCTCTTTGCTAATGGGTGGGGTTGTGTTCCTGTCTTGCTAGTTGTTTGGCATAGGCCATCCAGCACTGGAGCTTGCTGGCCATTGGGTGGAGCTGGGTGTTAGCATTAAGACAGAGATCTCTGAGAGAGCTCTCACCGACTGATATTATGTGGGGCCGGGAGGTCTCTGGTGGTCCAGTGTCCTGAACTCAGCTCTCCCACCTCAGAGGCTCAGGCCTGACACCCAGCTGGAGCACCAAGACCCTATCAGCCACATGGCCAGGTATGCGGGGATTTTCTTGCCTTTTGGGAAGTCTGAGGTCTTCTGCCAATGTTCAGTAGCTGTTCTGTAGGAGCTGTTCCACATGTAGATGTATTTTTGATGTATTTGTGGGTAGGAAGGTGATCTCTATATCTTACTCCTCCGTCATCTTGAAGGTCCCCCTGCAATAGGAGACTCCACTGAAGATGCCAACCTCCGCAAGAGCTAGAGGTGCAGAGGCATTTTTTTCAGAGGGTTTGCAGCTTGCTTTTTTTTTCTTTTCCTTTGTGCTTTGTCTAGTTTCACTTGTTCACGAGGTGCTTCATGCAGAGGCCTCACACCCAGCACTTCAGATCAGAGTGCCTAGTAAGAAATGGCTGCGCTGACACCTCCAAAAGCCAAATTTTTAAAAACCTCCCTTCCCCAGCTCAGTGTGAAGGAAGGTCTTCTCCAGGCACATGTCACCAAGAAGGCAGGGCTCCCTTTCCACCTTGCTCCCCATCCAGGGATATGGTTTCACCTAGGGAGGGGCTGGCCACCAGCACTTCTCATCTCCAGCCTGCAGTTCTGTCTTCCAGAAGCACTATTCCAGGCAGGCTTGGACAAGAGAACCTGTCTTCTTTCCTCAACTCAACTCCCATGCACAGAGAGGAAACTCTAGTCCAGGGGCAGTAGGTGGAGAATCTAGAACGAAGGTTTTTATCTGATCCTGAAGTCTCTAAATATCAAACAAATGTGTAAAGAGCAGACAAAAAATTTTAAAAATAAAATAAAAGTATTTACAAAGGAGGATGCTTCATACGGATATTCAGGAAAAGAAAACTTCCCCCCATACAATATTGATTCCCATGCAAGAAGAACAATGTCCATGCTCTCCTACTTGGCTTTCAACATTCTAATAGTCTTTCCTTAAAATCACAATCTTGTGTTGCAGGATAATACTCAAAATGGAAATACTTTGTTCTTATCAACCTGTAAAGAATGAGAGACCCTTTTTTACCTTACAGCATAATCTAAGAAGTTAAAAGCTCCTTGCTGCTACTTTTATCTCATACCAAAAACTCCCTTTCAGGAAGGTCTGGTATTACCATCCTGGTTTATAAGTAGAGAAACTGAAGCACAGGCATTACTATCTCATAAGTAATGGTAACTGTCCAGTCCTCCTTACAAACAAAATCACACTTCAACATTTATTCTATGCTGCTCAAAGAGGTACAGACAGGCCAGCTCTTCACTGGATCTAGGTTCACCTACACAACTCCTGTGTAGTTTTTATGAAAAGGCATATAAAATTCTAACCTGGGTATCTTCACAGACATGGCAGGTGTCATGTAGGTGGTTTTGTTCTCAGAAGCAAAAGCAATATATTTTCTGGTGATCATGAATTTATATTCATTTCTATCTCAGAAAGAGTACAGGAGTTACTTAAAATTATATGGTCAAAGGGACATGGTCCAAAGAACAAAGTATACAAGAGATAATAAGTAATGACCTGTGATATATTACAGAAGAGGTAAAAGAACAGCTTATGCTACACAACAACACGCAAACCCAGACACCCAAGGGAAGAGTTCGAGCCAGAAGTGAATGGTTAGGGAAGCATGATGGGGTGTAAAGAGAATGTCATTTAGAGTCAGATCTGGGTTTAAAGCTGCCTCTTACCCAAGGTCTAAGCCTCAGGTTCATTTGTTTATAAAATGGAAATAACCATAATCACATCATAAAACTGTCATTGAATAGTAAATAAGATATAACATGCAAGAATACTTAGTGCAGTGCCTGTACACAGAAGACAACGAACATCAGCTACCTTCTCCTTCCCCTCCCCTGCATGTTTCTAAATGATTTTTTTTTATTTTACTGACTTAAATGGGAATTCTTACACTGGTTAAAAAAAAACAGTTCCTACACATTACATAGTCATCGGCACATATGTATCTGTTGCAGCACCATAATTTGCAAAGAAAAAGGAAGTAGTAATTTTAAGAGAAAAGTACCAGCTCACTTGCACTGCCTTCTAAAACCTTCAGCTTTACAATCTACCGAGACTATTTGCTCTAGGGGAGCAGAATCTGAAATAAAGGAAAAATTCTCATGAGAAAAATGGTTCCCAAAAAAAGAAAGAGAAGATAATGAGGGGAAATCGAGGGGTATATAAAGGAGTTTATTTTACTTAACAAAGTAAAAGTCGAGCAAAATGAATAATCTGCCTCCAGAAATGGTTATTTAAAGGTTTTCTGTAAAGGGCTCTGGTTCCTAAAAAGACAGGAGTCATTGCATATGCCCACCCACTCCTCATTTATTTTTAAACCCCAGCTTATATGTTCCTTAGCAACAGAAAGAGCAGATGAGACCCCCACACACACACGCACACGCACACCATCTCCCCCAGCCCCCTTCTTCTCTCCTGTCAAGTGTCATTCCGCAAATACCCATGTTCTTCTAAAGATTTTTTTGACCACCTGCAGATCTCTTCTTCCCCACCTCAAATGATCCCCCTTACACAGCAGCCACACTTCACACCCTAACTCAACCCCTTCACTTAGATTCCATTCTGTGAGGTCTTCCTGACCCCTCTCCATCAACTTCCACCAGAAGCCATCCTCAGATGCCCCCCAGAAGTGAGGGGATGTGGTCCTCACTGAGAAGCCAATGCCCAGCTCCAGCCAAAGCTGCTCTTTTCTTTCAGACCATTCATTAACCCACCAGCGAAATGGCCAGGCCCAGCTACATCTGAGTCCAACATAAATGGCTGCCCTGGTGAATGGGTAGGCCATTCACCATGATTCTAAAAAAGTCATCATCATCATCAAAATGGAGACACTCTCCAGGTTACCCAGGACAAACACGTGCCAGATGAAATACCTACCTTCTGCTGTCTTTCCTCTGACTTTGGGACTGCCTGGCCTTGTTTGGCTGGGCATGGCTTATGAGTTCAAAGATCAATTGTTCAGCCTTTGGAAAAAAGGAGCAAAGCAGCAATCCTCAGATATTAGTGTGCTTATGCATTGCCTGAGGAGCCTGTTAAAAATTCCTACCCACAGAGGGTTTGATTTTGTAAGTGTGGGGTGGTGGGCATTTTTAACCAGCCACCTGAGGTGATGCTGTTGCAGGAGCCTTCCTGAATTGGGGGCTGTAAAGCTTTATTTAAAAGGAAATGATGTTCACAAAGTGGGATCCACCTCTGTGGATTGTAAGGCAGATGCGGTGTTATCCTTTTGCTAGAAAAACACCGTGTCTGGGTCGATGTCTATGTTTGCGTGTGCACACCCTTACACATGCATGTGTGAGCATGCAACCCAGAAAGCCATGGCCTCACAGAGTACTCATTTCCAAGAGAGAGGCTCAGGGAATGACCCCTGCCAAGAAGCGAGCTGAAATGATTTCCCTTGCAAACTCTGGCTTTGTAGCCCTACCCAGTGAGGTGTCACGATGATGAATACCAACGACACAGGAACAATTCTGGGCCCAGGAGCCCAGACCCACAATGTGCTCTGCATTATCAACTGTCCCTTCCAACTCGCAGTTCCGAAATTAGGCTGAATGTAGCCCCTGGGCCCCTAAGGGCCAGACAGGCCATCATAGCTAAGAAGTAGAACTGCCTGTGTCCTAGCATACCTCCCTAGAGCTACCTCACTCTCCACCACGTGTCTATTTTTAGAAACCAAAAATATAAAAAGAAAGATCCATTTCATCCTGATCTACATGAGTAACTAAAAGAGCAAGTCAGGTAGGAAACTCCCTCAATGCACAGTGAACAAAATGCACATGGGGGATGAGGGAGTAACACCCTCCCCAGGAAGGCCGTTTCGGAGTCGTCAGGAGCCAACACTGAGACACAGAGCACATGCCCTAGTGACCGGGGCCTCCAGTCCAGGCAATGCCAATGGGGATCCCGGTGATTCACACACATGCTCCCAGAAATACAACACACACCCTCACAAACCCACACACCTCTGTCATCTGCTTTTGCTTACATAACACCACATGGTGTGACAGGCTTAAAACTTTATAAGCACTTCTGGAAAGGACTGCTAACTTAAAATGAGGAGGGTCACAAGGATGCTTTTACTGACCCCTTTTCAAGAAATACTCCAAGGCCAAGGAAGTGCACATCTTTGTAATTCTATGCTTACCACCTCAACTTTTAAAATTAACAAGCAGTAAGGGTCTCCAAAACTCTCCAAATCTACCAATATCTTTATTCTTGCCTTAAGGTGGGGGGCAGGGGGGAGGAGAGAACCTACTGGATCCTCATTTCTCATTCGTGAATCCTGACACAATTTGGGGTAGTCTTTTGGAGTCATTCGGTGGCCATTTACCCCACACTGTCCTTGTCTTGTAAGTACACCCATCCTAGGGGCAAGCACGGCCCCATTCTCTCCCCCACCCCTTGCTTGCCAGCAGGCTTCCCAAGTAGTCCTTCTGGGCACACCCAGGAGAGAGGGAGAGACCACGTGTACGTGTGACCCTCCGGAACCAGTTGCGTATCTACAGACACAGATTCACAACGACTCTTCCTTAATGGGATATTTCAATGCAGGTCCAACTTCCATAAGGATTTCTCTTCAGGATAGAACGCTGTTCTTTTCTGCCTGTCCGTGATCTCAAGTATCAAGTTAGTGCCAAAGGTTCACCCAGTAAAATCGGCAAGGTAGGGGGAGTGGTTGAAGATGACCCCGGCGTAGGGACAACTTTGAGGACTTCTCTCAAGAAAACCTGGCATATGTGTGTGTGCACCCCGCTCACACACACACACACACACACACACACACGCGCGCGCGCGCGCGCGCGCATTTTTACTGTTGTTGTTCTGACCTCAGGGACCCAGTCTTCTCTCCAGTTCCGGGGGGGAAACCTGGCGCACGTAGCTTCCCTCCAGCCCAGAAGGATGGGAATGAGAAGTGAACACATAGCCCAGAAGGGGGAGGGAGAAGGAAAGAGAGAGAGGGAGGGAGGCAGAGAGAGAGAGAGAGAGAGGGCGCCAGGTGCCCCCAAGTCCGAGGAAGCGCCTTTCGGGGGCGCAGAGCGGGTCTCGCGCCCCGCGGCGGCACCTGCCTCCCGCTGCCGGACTCGCGTTCCTACCTGTAAGAGACCTGCTTCCGGAAAGTTAAGTTCCGCAGCTTCTCCTCCAGCGCCTCGTCCTTCTCTTTCGGGCCGGCGGCCCCGGGCTCTTCCAGGGCAGCGGCCCCAGCCGCCGCCGCTGCCCCCGCGCCCCTCGGGTCCGCACCGCCCTCGGCGCCCAGGCAGCAGCTCCCGGCGCCGCTTCCGCTGCTGCTGCTGCCGCCCGTTGCCCCCTTCTCCTCTGCCGCCGAGGAGCTGGGGTTCATGGCGACCGCTCCGGCGGCCGCGGAGGGAGCCGAGGCGGCGCCGCTGCAGAAGTCGGACAGACGAACAGCGCTGACGGCGGCCGCCACCGCCGGAGAGCGAACAGGTCTGCGCGCCGCTGGCAGGGGCGGCAAATGGCAGCCCCTTCCCGCAGCATCCATCCGCGGCGGCCCCGCACCGGGGCATTGTGGGAAACTCCGTGCCTCCACTCCCCCTCCCCGACCAATCAGAGGCCACCTCCCTCCGCCTGCCCCTCCCTTCCCGCTGCAAACCCGCGCCCTCCCGCCCCCCTGGCCTTTTCCTAAATCGGGGGCACCGGCCAGGGCCGAACCTGAACTCTGCCCTGAGGCGTCGGGTCGCCGGAGAGGTCGACAGAGGGCAGGCGATGAGGAGGCGTCGGGCTGGGGGCGCGGACACTGGCAGCAAGAGAGGAGAGCTCCGGAGGGAAATTCGGAGGACAGCGTGCCGCACCCCGGTTAAGACACGAGGAAGCGGAGACCGGGAAGGGAGAGGTGCCCTGCCCAGGCAGCCGGCCCGGGAGCGGTAGCGCCCACCTTGGTCCCCGTCCCCTGATGCCTGATGTCCGGGGCGGCATTCTCCCCACCGCCGCTACCCGACCGTGCAGAGCCGGAGCCTGGCAGAAGCCTCCCTACGTGGGAAACCTCGGGGGGAATGCAGCGGGCGCGTGGTCGGGGCGAACCTGGGAGAGAATTCGTGAGCAGGGTACATTAAGGGATGAGGAGGAGGTCCAGTTTAAGATGCAGGCGAAGCGCCTACCTCCTCTCTCAGGGCGAGGGCTGGGACCCTTTCATCCCTGAATCCCCCAGCCCAGAGCCTTCCTTACACATAGAAAGATCTTCCTAAACAGCTGTTCATAGATTGAATCGGATCACAGGCCCCTCAGCGAAGCAGAAAGACTGAGAGAATCCAGGAGGCAAAGTGAGGACGTGAGCGCTGGGCGCTGCCGCGGCAGAGCGGAAAGGAAAGGAAGGGCCCGCGCGAGGAGGGGCTTCCCACCTCCGCGGACCCCACTGTCGACACAAAGCCAAGCTTGCCGTCTCTGCAGATTTAATTGTCCACCGGTCTCTTGTTTTTGTTTCTAAGGTTACTGAAAACTCTGAGGTTTGAATGCTGTGCAACAAAGTGTGTGAGACAGATAGTTTTCCAAATTAGGAATTTTCACGCAAGAATCACTGCTGTCAACAAACACGAGAAAGATTTATACTGAAGGCTAAGTGTAGTAACCAAAATACATACGTATTCAATACATGGACAGGCAATGAGAGAACCAGACCAGGGAAGAATTTCAGGTCGGCGCTGCTGACGCCAAACAAGTTGCTTGATTTTTCCCCCCCTTTATTTTCTCACGACTAGAATTAGGAGGTTGAATAAGATACCTCAGATCTCTCTCAACTCCCTCATTCTGTAATTTGCTGCACGTGTACATTATAATAAGCCAAGGGTCAGGGCATTTCCAGAGTGGAGTGAGGAAAGGTAATAATAATAAAAATAATTTAAAAAACAGCTAGTGGTTATTAAGCCCTGGTTTTTACATGATGGATGTTGTGCTAAGCACTTTGCGTGCCTATCTCTGTGCTTTTTACTCTACCCCTCAAATGTATGCTCCCCGTTGCTCAGGCTTATGCAACTAGAAATTGGCAGAACCAGGTATTACACCCAGGGTGCCTGATTATAGGTCTCTGCCCCTCAGCCCCCCGCCACCCCCCATGCAGCGTGCTCCATTTTCAGAGGAGAATGGGCATGTTAGGTGCTTCAACAGTCATGTTAAATGAGATCTGTGACGACCTAGTGTATCGTAACACCAAGGAAATGTCATCTTATCTGAATTACTAGACAGCTTCCTAACTCCTCCTTCCTGCTAGACAGCTCTCCATATGCTCCTCCAATCAATTCTCTAGCTCAACCCCCCAGAGATTTCGGATATGTTTTCCTCTACCTAAAAGTCTTCCAATTACATTGTATTGTCATTAGGGCAAAGTTCAATTAACCCCTTCACTGATTTTCAAGGCCACATTAGTGGGTGGTGTGCCAGCCCTGCCCACTTCCCCTCCACCCTGTCCTGATAGTGTCACTCTGAACTGGACTGTGTACCAGTCCCAGATGCTCTCTCTGCTCCCATCTTTGCATACGTGGGTCCACTGCCTCCTTTTCTGAGTTCCTCCCATCCCTAAAATTAGCCTAGCTAACTACATGGAAACCACCTAAATGTCCATCAACAGCTGAATGGATCAAGAAGATGTGGTATATTTATACAACGGAATACTACTCGGCCATAAAAAAGAATGAAATATTGTAATGCCATTTGCAGCAACATGGATGCAATTAGGGATTATCATACTAAGTAAAGTAAGTCAGAAAGACAAATATCATATGATATCACTTATATGTGGAATCTAAAATATGGCACAAATTAACCTATCTACAAAACAGAAACAGACTCACAGACATAGAGAACAGACTTGTGGTTGCCAGGGGGAGGGAGGTGGGGGAGGGAAGGACTGGGAATGTGGGATGAGCAGATGCAAGCTATTATATATAGGATGGATAAACAACAAAGTCCTACTGTTTAGCACAGAGAACTATATTCAATATCTGGTGATAAGCCATAATGGAAAAAAATATTTAAAAAAAGAATGTCTATACATGTATAACTGAGTCACTTTGCTGTACAGCAGAGATTGGTACAACATTGTAAATCAACTATACTTCAATAAAAAAATTAAATTAAAAATTAAAATAAATTCAATTTTAAACTATAATATGATGCCATTTTTTAGAATAAACAATTTGAAAATAGATGGTATTGGCTAAGGAGGCAGGAAAACCAACACTTTCTCAAATTGTTGGTAGAGTTTGGTATAGTCTCTGATGGGAAATTTGGAGAGATCCACCAATATTTGAAATGCCAACCTAATTGACCTAGCAATTATGCTTCTAGGAATCTGTTCTCTGATATCCTTGAAAGTGTACACTAAAAATTTAAGACTAAAAACAATGTAAATGTTTGTTAATATAGGACTACTTACTTAAATTATCTTTCAACCAAATAATAGAATTCTCTGCAGTCATTAAGAGGAATAAGGCAAACTGATAAGGTATTGATATAAAACAATCTCAAAAATATAACTAAAAGAAAAACAGGGTTCAGAGTACTTAGTATGCTACCATTTACAGAAAAAGAGAGGATAGCTACAAACATAATATTTCAGGAAAGGTACATAAGAAAACAGTGATAATCAGTCAGAGTTGAGTGGCCTTAGCTAGAATCTTGAGTTTTGCCTGATTAAATAAATATATACCAACAGGAGACAGAATGTCTTCCAGGCTAACAGGAAAGCCAGATGGACCAATCAGGTGTGTGTTTGCATGTTTAAAGAGTGTATTAACACAGCCACCATGGAGGGTCCTTAAAAAACTAAAAATAGAACTACCATACGACCCAGCAATCCCACTACTGGGCATATACCCTGAGAAAACCATAATTCAAAAAGAGTCATGTACCACAATGTTCATTGCAGCACTATTTACAATAGCCAGGACATGGAAGCAACCTAAGTGTCCATCAACAGATGAATGGCTAAAGAAGATGTGGCACATACATACAATGGAATAATACTCAGCCATAAAAAGAAACGAAATTGAGTTATTTGTAGTGAGGTGGATGGACCTAGAATCTGTCATACAGAGTAAAGTAAGTCAGAAAGAGAAAAACAAATACCATATGCTAACACATATATATGGAGTCTTAAAAAAAAAAGGTTATGAACAACCTAGGGTCAGGACAGGAATAAAGACACAGACGTAGAGAATGGACTTGAGGACATGGAGAGGGGGATGGCTAAGCTGGGACAAAGTGAGACAGTGGCATGGACATATATACACTACCAAATGTAAAATAGCTAGCTAGTAGGAAGCAGCCGCAAAGCACAGGGAGATCAGCTCGGTGCTTTGTGACCACCTAGAGGGGTGGGATAGGGAGGGTGGGAGGGAGATGCAAGAGGGAGGAGATATGGGGATATATGTATATGTATAGCTGATTCACTTTGTTATAAAGCAGAAACTAACACACCATTGTAAAGCAATTATACTCCAATAAAGATGTTAAAAAAAAAAAGTCTACCAACAAAAATGGGCTGCTACACAAAGGAAAATAAAGTTAAAAAAAAAAATCACTGAACATGCACTCGATTTTAAGACAGAGAGAAAGAAAGAAACTTACACCAGAGAAGCACAAATAGTTCCAGCATAAGACAAATGAATTCTTGTTGTGGGGTGGCCTTCTGAGAAGTTACTTAAAATATCAGTTATCCTTTTAGACAATTTATTTTCCTTCGTGTTTTTCAGTGGTCACTAAGCAACCTTGTAATTATTCATTCAACTTCTTAGTTACCTTGACTCTAAAAAGTGGAATCCTTGGGCATAGGTCAAAAGCACTCCAATCACAGGAAAAGAAATTGACATTCAGGTTTAAAAATATATCATGTATGATTTGGAGGAACGTAAGTACATAAACAAGAAAATGAGCTTCTCTGGGTATACTGAAACACGCTGCTTTTCATCTCAGACCTCCCCTGGAAAAAATCTCCATCACTGGACCCAAAGCCATGCCCCACTATTGGGCTCCTTACCTTATCTTTCTATTATTAATTACTGTTCATTCTAACATAGATATCAGCTCAGTCTTACATACCAAACTTGAGTCTCCCAAATTTTAGGCCTGATCAAAACAGCCTCAAGCATGAAATTTTAAAGAAAGAAAAAAAAATTTTTTTAGAGTTTAGATCAGCCAGCAAGACAAGTAATAAAGAGAACATCATGTCTAACATTTTTTAAATGTATGTAGTGATTAAGAATTTTCAGGAAATAATACAGAATCATTTATTTTTTTAGAAAGCAAGTAACACACATAAACCACACAAAACACACATATACCACATACACACACACAAACACATACCATTTAGGGTCTAAGTTATTTAAAGACCATTCTAAGGTTAATAGAGCTTTGGAAAATATTGTCAGTAAAGGAAAAAATTAAAGGAAGTTTCCAGGTTGGAGCTGACGTGTGTAAGTTTATTCCTGCCTACCACCTTTATACTTCCTACTTTTGCTCCCTGGAATGCTCTACCTCAAAGATTCCCAAACTTTCTCAGTTTACAGAACACTTAGCATCTCAGTAATTATTTTTCCTGGAACCTCTAGACCAAAAGAAGAACCGAACACTTAGGTTTATTAGGTAGTTAAGTGCTAACGATTTAATAACCATTTATGCCTCAACAACATTCGTTGCTGTTTAAAAAAGTGATACAGGGCTTCCCTGGTGGCGCAGTGGTTGAGAGTCCGCCTGCCGATGCAGGGGACACGAGTTCGTGCCCCGGTCCGGGAAGATCCCACGTGCCGCGGAGCGGCTGGGCCCGTGAGCCATGGCCGCTGAGCCTGTGCGTCCGGAAACCATGGCTCTACCCCAATATTTTTACATGATGTTTGTTTTTGCATGGGTTCCCTAGAAAACACATTCTTAGGCAAAGCTTACAAGCCAAGGCTTTACGGAGAATTGTAGTCCCAGGACGTTATGAAGGGAAAAGAGAAGTAAGGCAGAAAAAGAGGGAAAATAAATTCAAGGTGGTGAGTATGAGATGGCTGCATCCTCACAAATAAACAAACCTTGTTGCTTGGTCACCAGAACTTCATCCAGACAGAACTTACATCATCACTGTATCTGGGAATTCTGTCTGCAGGAAGAAGGGGCATTTCTCTGCCAGTTTCTTCCTGTCTCCTGACTCCTGTCTCTCACTGGTTGAAGTTTGTCCCTTAGGGAACTGACTCACTCTCCCTTCCAGGTTATGTTCCTGGGGAACCCAGCATCCTGCCACACAGCCGGACTTAGTCCTTTCTGGAAGTGATGGGAGGAAACTCTAAAACTAGAGACTGGTTGAGCCTGAGCATCAAGTTGTTGAGCTTCCTGCCACTCCCTGAGTCCAGCCCTTCTTGGGGGAGGCTGAGACAGCTGGCAGAGGTAGGATATGAGGCAATGTCAATGTCCATGGTGGAGGCTTTCCATTAAGCAGAAAAGAAACAATAGGTTGGGGGGACAGGGGAGGCCAATCATTCTGGAGACGCACATAAACTGGGTCCTGGAGACTCTACTTCTTCTCGTCGTTCAGGTCTTACCTCTCATGTCACATTTTCAAAGAAGCCTCCCTGACACTTCCTAAAATGCCCTTCTTAGCCATAGCTGACACAAAACTGTGTTTTTTTCTTAAATTCATAGCACTTCCCACTGTCTACATTGTACTGTCTATTTACTTCTTTGTTTTCTCGTCTTAGAACATTAGAACATGAGCTCTATCTTAGCTAATGTCTTCAACAAAACTACGAGACATACAGTAGGTACATTAAAAATGTTTATTGAATGAATGAATAAATGTTATCTAACATTCATGGGCCTAGAAAGAAAATCAGAGGGCCAGTCAGGAAGGTGCTGGGATTATAAATTTACTAGGCAATAAGGAAAGGAGAGATCTGTACGAGGACTGTATTAAAAAACCCAAGATTCTCAGGCTTACACTATTGCATACAAAATATGAAGCTGCCATACAAAATATGGATACCTGTTGAAATAGAATGGAGAACAATCTTTTAGGTTCTATTGATAGGAATTAATAGGAACTTATTAGCATGGGCAGTCTCTAAGCTAGATTTAAATTAAAATAGAGCTATTCTTCCTCCAGGATGAAAGGGGTCTTAAACTCATCCAATCCAGCCTTCCATCCACGCACAGTACTCCCACAGCATTCCTTCACATGATCCTTTTCAGCCTTGAACAACAGAAGTTATGGGGAGTCACTACTTTCTAAGACAGCTCAGTCATTTTCAGCAGGGTATGTCATTTTCAATGGGGTATGCCATAAATTTCTTCTCAGTTTTCGTTATTATTCCTTACTCTGTGCACCCAGAAGACATAACATAATTTACAATGTTCTTGTACTTGAGCAGCTGGTTTGGGGGGCCAAATTGAAGGAATTAACATTTATTTTCATTAAATTTCCCCTTGCTGTGTTCTGACCATCATTCACCCACCCAAGAGTCTTGGGGATCTGAAGTATGTCATTCATTGCATTCACAGTCCCTCCTGACTCTCTATCAACAGCAGATCTGATCTGCAATATACTGTGAAGTTGCCGATAAACTTCCTGAAAAGGATAAGGTCAGAAACAGAATGAATGGTGTACCGTTAGAAACCTCGATCCAGGCTGATAGTCATTGGTTTTACAGGCAACCACTAAACAGTGATATATACTGTTCTAGGCGCTAGCAATTCATCAGGGAAAAACTAAAGACCTCTCTCTTTCTGCTCTTTTGGTGCTAAACCTTCTAGTGGTCTATTAATCAATAACTTTTGTGAATAGTTATTAAAATCCAAATTAAAACATTGAGCTGAACTTTTATCTGCATTTCTCTATTTGTGGACAAATTTCAGTTGAGGGACTATGTGCAGTACTCTATTTCTATTACATTTCCCCAAAGTATCAGACAAGAAACCCTATCAAAGAAAATGAGGCTAATCTAATGTGACTTTTTAATTAACCCATCCTAATTTCCAAAAATCATATCCTTCTTTTTTCAACATATTACAAACACTTCTTCAGCCTCTCCTATAGAAAGAGTATGCTAATGCTGAGGATTCAAAGATAGATACAATTCAGTAAGTTTCCTGAAAGAGTTTACTATTTAATCGTAATAAATGAAAACCATTTCCTTTCTTTTTTACTGAAAGTGATGAAAGCCATGTGGCAGACCCCAAAGCCTTTTTATTCAAAATCATTCATGTCCCCTTTCTCCCTCATCTTCTTAGACTACAGAGATATACAAATAAAATACTCCTTCCCAAACTGCCCTGCAGTGAAGTGTGGCTATGTGACCTGGTTCTGAACAATGAGATTGAAGCCAAAATAACCAGATGAGGCTTCTGGGAGAATGTTTTACTAGTACAGAAAGATAATTTGCCCTTTCAGTCCTTTGCCCATCTTCCTTCTTCAATTCAGTGCCTAGATGTGTAATAGCCATTTTACAACCATGAAGATGCAAATCATTTACTAAGGATGGAAAAGTCAGTTGTAATGTGCATTGGTCCCTAATGACTTCCTTGAGGAGTTGCTAGCCCAAGACAGTTCATCTATTACTAGACTTTTTATTATAAAAGAAAATTAAACTCTTATCTGTTTAAGCCACTGTTGACTGGATTTTTTATTTGCTTGCAGCTAAATGCATTTCTAACTTTTAGTTGGTACAAATGAATTCAGAAAAAAAATCAATATATTGGTTGAAATATTCATAAAAACCTAAATCAAATGGGGTAGTTCAGTTAGAGCCCCCTCCCCAATTGTATTTTGTGAATAATTTCCAAAGTTAACTATGAAGTTAATAATATTACTCTTTAATGAAATCATTCCAATTCTAAAATGTATCTTAAGTAAAAATCCCAAGTAAGAAGAAGTAAGGAAAGGAAAATATTTGTTGTAGAATGATTTATAATGATGAGGAAGTGATCTAACAGATAAACAATAGGAAAATAAGTAAAATTTTCAATGTCCATTGAAGGACTATTATGCAGATCCCCCAAATAATAGTTATGGATCCATGCAAATTTGTCATACAAATTGCTGATGATGTACTAAATGAAAACACTGCAATATGAAGTTGAATAACATCATTATTGAAACTATATAAAATATGGGTATATAAGGCAGAAAAGGAATGCACAAGTAGAAAAATAATTGGTTTTGAGATGACTCAATTTTTTCAAAATTATTTATACTGTTACATTTTATACTTATAATTGTAAGACATTTTAGATGATAAATATTATTTTATTAAATACCATGTTCTTTCAAAAATATCTTTTTGTATTCCTACCAGGGACAGAGGTATCATAAACTTTTGGTTTAGAATCACTGTAAATTTAAATAGATATTTAATTTAAATAAATTTCATAAAACATTTTAACTCAGAAAACAGATGAATTTTTGTAATATTAGGAAAGCTCATTAAGATTAGATGGTTACTCTCAAGAATGAACATGAAATGTAGAGTCAAATGACTTAAACAAATTTGATTTTGTTTTCATTTCCCTTGCATGTCATGGACAACAAAATTATCTTAATGATTAAGACTGTCTTTTGCACAACTAAAAATGGCAATAATACGATGTCAGAGCTGGGAGGAATTTAGGAGATTATCTGTTCCCACCTTTCATTTCAGAAATGAAGAAACACCTAGAGAAGTTAAGTGACTCACCAAAGTTCACATAGCTAGTCAGTGGAGGACAAGGATAGTGTTCAGGTCTTCTTTATTCATTCTCCACAATAAACATTTATTCATTAAATAAGCATCTATTAAGTAGTCACTCTGTACTGCTATACTGGACACTGTGCTAGGTACTGTTTTCAAAGATAAGTTGGGGATAATACACCACTCTGTGAGGATCAGAGTCTTGTGGGGTGAACAACAGGATAATAATTATAAGCAATATTGACATTAGTGCTTTTTTTTTTTTTTTTTTTTTTTTTGTGGTACGCGGGCCTCTCACTGTTGTGGCCTCTCCCGTTGCGGAGCACAGGCTCCGGATGCGCAGGCTCAGCAACCATGGCTCACGGGCCCAGCCGCTCCGCGGCATATGGGATCCTCCCAGACCGGGGCACGAACCCGTGTCCCCTGCATCGGCAGGCGGACTCTCAACCACTGCGCCACCAGGGAGGCCCGACATTAGTGCTTTATGTTCTACTAGATTCCAAATGTCTTGGAGTATGATCTTGGAGGACCTAACAGATGATGTCTGAGGAGCCCAGGGAAGAAGAGATTTTTGCCTTACTTCTGAAGATTTAAGTGGAATTTCACCGTCCAGAAATAGTATATTGCAAAAGTGCAGAATAATAAAAAGAACCAGGTGTGCTGAAAAATGCCAAATACTTTGATATGGCATAGACTTAGAATGGAAGAGCAAGGGAGAAGTGGAGGTAGATGAGGCTGGGGGCTAAGTTACAGACACTTTGAGAAATCCTTCTATTCTCTGAGGATTTTGAACTTCGTGGAATAAGCAAATAAAAAGTGCAGATTATTCCTAGGGAGGAAAAATAGTATAATTAGATTTGCTTTAGAAATCTATAGAGGTGCGAAGGACAAAACTGAACAGGAAGAGGCAGAAAGACAAGTTATGAGGTTATCGAAATAGTTTGTGCAAGAAATGCTAAAGAGGGCTTCCTTGGTGGCGCAGTGGTTGAGAGTCCGCCTGCCAATGCAGGGGACACGGGTTCGTGCCCTGGTCCGGGAAGATCCCACATGCCGCGGAGCGGCTGGACCCGTGAGCCATGGCCGCTGGGCCTGCGTGTCCAGAGCCTGTGCTTCGCAACGGGAGAGGCCACAACAGTGAGAGGCCCGCGTACAGCAAAAAAAAAAAAAAAAAAAAAGAAATGCTAAAGACTTGAACTAAGGCAGTGGCAGTGGTCTAGAAAGAGGAATAAATATCTGAGAGATATTACTGAGATAGAACCAAAAGTATTTAACAAATTAATTATAGATATTGAGGGAAATGGTAGAATCAAAGTTGAAACAAACAAATAGTTCTAGAAATTTTAGGCAAATTCTCATAACACAAAGAACCTAATGGAATTTAACATGGTCTTTTCTATATGTCATAAATTGTTGCTCAAAACTTCCATATCTAGTATATCAAATTCCGGCTAATCAAACACAGGTTATGCAAGGGAGAGGTTAAATCAAGAATACTTGTTATATTTACCAAGACTGAATTATGAAGAAATAGAAAATCTGAACAGACCAGACCTATAACTGGTAATGAGATGCATTGGTAATCAAAATACTCTCGGCAAAGAAAAGCCCAGGACCAAAGGCCTTCATTGGTGAATTCTATCAAACATTTAAAGAAGAATTAATACCACTTCTCCTCAAATACTTCCAAAAAATTGAAGAGGAGGGTACAATTCCAAATTCATTCTATAGGGCCAGCATTACCCTGAGTCAAAGTCAGACAAAGATACTATAAGAAAGTTATAGGCCAACATCCCTGATGAATACTGATGCAAAAATCCTCAACAAAATACTAGGAAACAGAATTCAGCAACACATTAAAAGAATTATACTCCATGACCAAGTGGGATTTATTCCTGGAATGTAAGGATGGTTCAACATATGAACATCAATGTAATATATCACATGAACAGTATGAAGGGGGGAAAATCTGATTACCTCAATTGGCATAGAGAAGGTATCTTATAAAATTGAACACCTTTTGATGATTTTAAAAAAACACTCAAGAAACTAGAGATAGAAGGAAACCTCAACATGACAAAGCTCACATATTAAAACAAACAAACAAACAAACAAAAAACCATAGCTAACATAATACTCAGTGGCAAAAGACTAAAAGCTTTTTCTTTACAATCAGGAAAAAGACAAGGATGCCTGCTTTTGCCACTTGTATTCCACATAGTACTGGAAATTCTAGCCAGAGCAGTTAGGCAAGAAAAAGAAGTAAAAGGTGTCCAAATTGAAAAGGAAGAAGTAAAATTATCTCTGTTTGCATACAACATGATCTTCTGTGTAGAAAATCCAGAAGATTCCACATACAAAAAAAATTGTTAGAATTAATCAATCAATTCAGCAAAGTTTCAGGATAAAAATTCAACATGAAAAAATCAGTTGCATTTCTACACACCAGCAATGAACAATCAGAAAATAAAAGTAAGAAAACAATTTTATTTACAATAGCATCAAAAAGCATAATATACTTAGGAATAAATTTAACCAAGGAGGTGAAAGACTTATACACTGAAAACTACACAACGTTGTTGAAGGAAATTAAAGAAGACACAAATAAATGGAAAGACATCTTGTGTTCACAAATTGGAAGACTTAATATTGTTAAGATGTCAATACTACCAAAAGCAATCTACAGATTTAATGCAATCCCTATCAAAATTCCAGGGACACTTTTTGCAGAAATAGAAAAATTTACCTTAAAATGTACTGTGGAATTTCAAAGAACCCTGAATAGCCAAAACAAGTTTGCAAAAGAAAAACAAAGTTGGAGGTCTCACACTTCCTGATTTCAAGTTCGTTACAAAGCTATAGTAACAAAAGAGTGTAGTACTGGCATAAAGGCAGACATATAACACAGTGGAACAGAAAAAAATGCTCAGAAGTAGACCTTCACATATATGATCAAATGATTTTCAACAAGGGTGCTAATATCATTCAATGGATAAAGGATAATCTCTTCAACAAAGGTCATTGGAAAAACTGTCTATCCACATGCAAAAGAATGAATTTGAACTTGCTTAGTCAGCCCTAGTTGTTGTAACAAAATATCATAGGCTTGGTGGATTAAATAACAGACATTTATTTCTAACAGTTCTAGAGGCTGGGAAGTCCAAGATCAAGGTATCGGCAATTCGGTTCTTGGTGACAGCCCTCTTCCTGGTTTGTAAACACCCTCTTTCTGCCTGTATTCTTACATGGCAGAGAGAGGGAGCTCTGATGTCTCTTCCTCTTCTTATAAGAACACTAATCTCATCATGGAAGTTCCACCCTCATGACCTCATATAAAACTAATTACCTCCCAAAGGCCCCACCTTCTACATTGGTGGTTAGGGTTTCAATATATGAATTTTGGGAGGACACAAACATTCAATCCATAACACTTACACTTATAGAAAAATTAACTAAAAATTGCTCAAAGACCAAAAAAGTAAGAAAGACCTAAAACTATAAAACTCTTAGAAAGAAACACAGGGGAAAAGTTTCGTACCATTGGATTTGGCAAATATGCCCTAGATATGACACCAAAAGTACAGGTAACAAAGTAAAAATAGATAAATTGGACTCTATCAAAATTTAAAACTTCTGTATATCAAAGGACAGAATCAGCAAAGTGAAAAGGCAACCTATAGAATAAGAGAAAATATTTGCAAATCATATATCTGATAAGGGGCTAATATCCAGCATATATAAAGAACTTATACAACTCAACAACAAAACAACAAATAACTTGATTAAAAAATGGGCAAAGGACCTAAATGAACATTTCTCCAAAGATGATATACAAATGGCCAACTAGCATATAAAAAGATGCTCACTATCACTAATCATTAGAGGAATGCAAATCAAAACCACAATGAGATTTCATCTCATATGCATTAGAATGGCTGCTATTAAAAAAATTTTTTTAAACCCAGAAAATAACAAGCTGTTGGTAAGAATATGGAAAAATTGGAACCCTTGTCCACTACTGGCGGGAAAGTGAAATGGTATAGTCACTATGGAAAATACTGCAGCAATTCCTAAAAAAATTAAAAATAAAATTATAATATGACCCAGCAATTCCACTGCTGGGTGTATATCCAAAAAGAATTGAAAGCAGGATCTCAAAGAGATATTTACACACCGACATTCATAGCAGCACTATTCACAATAGCCAAGAGTTGAAAGTAACCCAAGTGGATGAATGGAAAAACAAAATATGGTCTATACATACAATGGAATATTATTCACCCTTCCTTAAAAAGGAAGGAAATCCTGATATATGCTACAACATAAATGAACCTTAAGGCCATTATGTTAAATGAAATAAGTCAGTCACTAAAAGACAAATACTGTATGATTCCACTTACTTGAGATACCCAGAATAGTCAAATTCACAGAAACAGAATATAGAATGGTGGTTGCCAGGGGCTCGGAGGAGGGGGAAATGAGGAGTTATTTGAATGTTAATGAATACAGAGTTTTAGTTTTGCAAGATGAAAAAGTTCTGGAGATTCACTGTACAACAATGTAAATATACTTAACACTACTGAAACATATAAATGATTACAATGGTAAATTTTATGTTATTCTTTTTTACCACAATAAAAAAAAATTTTTTAACTGCTTGTGGAAATCCTCTGAAACAAGGGGTTAAAAACCATGTTTGAGGGAAAAAAATAAATTAAAATAAAAAATTAAAATAAATTTATGCTGAGACCACAAATTATTAAATCTGTCTTTGACTTTACGTCTCAGACCTTGAGCATGGAAAATAAATTCTCCTAAGAAGATGAGTTCAAATGAGTAGGAGTCAGGTAGGGGCAATTGCAAGGCAAGGGAAGAAATAATTTCTTGATGGAGCTTCTACACTAAGATGCAATCCCTGTACCAGATTTCAGGACGATGGAGCTTGCTCTTTCCTCTTCATTAATCAAAGATAATGAAGAATTACAGGGTGGAATTACTTGCCAAAGAGTTTTCCATTTTCCACCTCCCTCCCTCCGATGATGCTGATTGGAATGAGAAAAGTTCCCTGAGGACAAATGTTCGTGCTCTTAGGACCAGAGTTTGCTTGCAGCAAAAACAGAGTGCTCAGAGGTCTGGTTTTGTTATTACTCACAGTCCCTTTGGTAGCCGAGTACAGTCAGCAATACTCATCCAGGCCAATCCACCATTAGGGAGCTGCAGTGGGAACATAGGCATTTCCCCTTTTCTTTCAAGCGAGTCAGGTCTTTAATTGGATTGCGGTAATGTAACCTTCCTTGTCCAACATTGCTATCCAAGGGGTGTGAAAGCAGCTCCTGTTACATTTCTTTGAACTCCTATTTGACTCATAGTTTATACTACTGTTTCTCAGTCTTCTCTCATATACTGAACTCTCTTAAAGGAAAAAAGATTCTTATAGACTCCCACAGATTCATTTAAATTCTTTCTATCATAATTTTAATTATGTTTGGCAAAACAAGGCAAAAGTCTTTATATTAGTTATAAAGACCCCCCCAAATTTCAAATACAATACAAAAGCCCACAACCCAAGTATTCAAAATCACAATATTTATGTGTGATAAATAACACTGTTTTCCTCAAACTGAATCACCACTTTCAACAGGAATATGGTTGTGTTTGCTCCAGAGCAGGCTCTTGAGATGGTTGCTTTGTGACTACTCAGCTCTCTGGTCATATTTCTATACTGAAATTACTATTAAGCCTTTGCTCATACAGCCCATTCTGATGCCACTTGGCCTTACTTAGCACAACGGTGTTATATACATAGTAATTCCACCTCTATTCTTTACTCATTAGCCCACAGTCACAAAACAGTGCTACTTGGTGATCCGTGTAAATGGGGCTCCTGAAATTACAGGTCATTTCGTAATGAGAGGTAATCCAAGTCATGCAGAATTGACATATACTAATTTTTTAGACAACCATATAAATTAAAACAAAAAAATTAACTTTAAAGATAAATGACAGAAGATTTAGTTTCTTGGAATCAGTTGAGGAACATTATAGTACACTTCCCTTAGCATCTACTTAATGTATTTCATTGTTTCCTATGTATCTCCACCAAGTTAAAGTGACAGCAACTTAAAGGCAATAAGTTCAATGGTTCTATGGCTTCTCCTACAGAACCCAATAAAACTATGCCATTGCCACAAATTATAAATGACCAGCTATTTGCATCAGAAGTTGCTGAACTGATTGATTAAGGTTTCCTGAATGTTTATTCCTTTGGAGTCTGTATCAGTCAATTTATTTTTTCCAGTTTTATTGAGATAAAATTGACATATAACATTGTCTAAGTTTAAGGTTTACAATAGGTACCAATTTATTGAGTTAAAGAAGATATTATTATTGGGACCAGGAAATGCATTCAGTCCACGTGTGGGCCATTTTGAGACATGAAGAGAAGTTCTTCTGGCTCACCATGGGTAGTGTTCCGTTGACCACCTGCATTCAGACCATACCACCTGAGCAGTCAAACTTGTTGACTTCCTTTCAGTTGGAAAATGGGAACTGGACAAGAATGACAACTATGAAAACCTATACCAAACCTTCTATTGTCAAAGCCCTTTGCAGAAGGACTTTGTAGTGGAAAGGATGCTGGGTGAGAAAGCCAGAGCCCTGCTTGCTCTATCTGTATCACAAGTAGTTGTGTGACCTCAGGCAAGTCACTTAACTCCTCTAATATTTAGTTATCTTATTTACAAAATGAAAGAGTTGAAATAGAAATTCTCTAAGATTCTTTCTCACTCCAACAATATAATAACTATGAATGAGGGGGAAATGGGAGAGTTGAGGTAGGCTGCCACCTTATCCTATATTTTGCTGTCTTAGAGCAGCCTGAATAATGCCCTTACTACTGAATTGTTTCATTTTTCTCTCCCGTCTCTCTATTTCTCTATCTTTCCCTTCCTTCCTTCCCTTCCAGATGGTGATCAGCCTCAGGGAAGAAAGAGGAATGGCATCAAGAACACTTTCAAAGGGTATAACCGCAGACCATCTTAAACATACGCATGTGTTCCCCTTCTCTCAGGAATAGATATGGCTCTTTTGATATTTTTCTGTCTCCGAAAGTAATTTCATGCGAATTTGCCAATCTGAATGTTGAATGTTTTCCAAAACATCACTTCATCAAAGCTAATGGGTAACTGTGTCTGGTAGTCAAGAGCTCATTGATGTGTTTCCTGTTCCATTACTCAATAAGCATTAAATAACAACAACCGAAACACTACTATTAAAACCACTCTGGAAGAATTCTTTGAGATGGGAGGAAGTAGGAAAGAAGAGGAGAAAACACATTATGCAGAAAGTTGTAACTCATACAAAAGGAGATGCATTTGTTCCCTAGCCCAAAAGGACTTTTGATTTGCTTTGAGTGTTACTCTGGCAGGTGATGGGGTGGAAACTTCTTCCCTCCCGTAGGGATATGTAATCACATTGAACACACTAGCTCCACTGTGCTGGTTAAATTGACGTTACTCTAAGAGAAGATATGGTGAGATTTAAGAGAGTTCAGAAGCAAGTAATGAAGACTATTAAAAAAATGGGGGAAATGAAATGAATTGGACATGTTTTATGAGTTTGAAAAGGATGAAGCTAATGGCTAACTCAACTACTATCTTGTGGGAATATTGGTATGGCTGTCAGGGGACAAAGCTAAAGAAAACAAACTTTCTGTATCCCTCTAATAAATTTTTAAATTCAGAATTTCTTTTGATTCCAAAAACTCTAATTTGTTCTTTAAGCAAATAACCTTAATAGCCCTCATTATATTTTCTATTAACATTGTTTTCAGTTCTTCCATAGAAAGAACCTAATGTGATGATTCAGCCTGAAGTCCCCTTTTCAAACATCTCTATCTCCTTCAATGGCTAGTGATAAATGGCTGGTGATGTTTCTTTGCCTACTTGTGCCAGCCAGCCTGTGGTATCCTTAACACCAGTGTAGTCGGGCTGTTGGGCCTCTTAGGTAGAAGTAGTCAAGAAGTGAAAAGTAAGGAGGGTATCATTTCTCCCTCCAGGAGGCCTGCAGCAAAAAGCCTGGTCAAGAAGGGAGTACCATGAGCACCCCTCTGGTGCAGAGGGACTCTGCCAGAGTAAGTAGGAACAGGCAGCCTCTCTCCCAGCCAGCTCCATAAAGGTCCATTGGCTCAGCCAGTTGGTTACCCAAGGCAGCTAAGCAGACGACAGGCCTCCTCTGCAGCTTTCTGGTGTAGGGACCATCCTGTCTGGTATAGTTATCTGAGCTGTCCACCAGCTTCCTAATTTGGGGGATGGTCCTATATGGACTGTCTACCAAGTTCCAATGTTTGGCCCCAGTTACTTTAGCAGCTGAGTTGCCCACGCAAAAAGCAGAAAGATTAGGGAGTCTGAAATCTGTACTCAAGTCATCATATTCCCCAAACCCATTCATCTAACCTAGAGCTTGAGAAAATGATGGGGAAATGTTACATGGATTTTGAGGAATTCTTGGTAGCCCTAAGTAATTTACTGATTTCTTTCACTTTCTGTTCCACCCACAATTTCATGTACCTATTTTCATTTCCTCATGCTTGTCTTGGCCACTTACATTTTTCCATGCCAAAAAAAAGAGAAAAGTAAACAAGAAAACCCTACAGATTCTTTCCTCCTCCCTACCTGCCTATTCTTTTGCATGTAGATAGCCATTAAGGTGGATAGGAATGTTTACAAATTTCAAAATGTGAGTATCTCAGTGGAAGCATGTAAGAAATACTGATGGCTGAACTTCACCTCAGACCAAATTACTCAGACTCTCTTGGAATGAAGCCCAGGCATCAATATTTTGAGAAAAAGTTCCTAGGCAAATCTAACATATAGTCAGGTATGAGAACCATTGATCTGGAAGCTTGGTTTCTCCTGGGGACCACAATCTGGGCAGTTCCCATGAAGTGAATGTTGGTACCTGATAAAGTAACATAGTTCCCCAATGGTCTTGCAGCATAAACCAACGGTGTTACAGTAGTTTCCAGACGGGAGAGCTTGGGGGTGGGTAGGGTTATTAAGGAATGTTTTGTTGCAGCAGTGGCAATTCATAGAAAGTTTAAAATTACAGGTATAGTTCTACTCTATGAGGAATCTCTGTCTAGAAACCTTGTATACACAATAATAATAATTATAACTAACTCTTATGTGGTGTATACTATGCGACAATTATTAACATATTACTTCTGTTAACTCACTCTATATTCACAATAACCTGTAAGGTAGGTAGTATTTTTATCCCCATTTTGCACACGAAGGAACTGAAGCAGAGAGGCTAAGAGACCTTCCTGAGACACTAAAGTAGTGCACTGTAGAGTCAGGATTTTGAACTCTGACTGTCTGTCTCCAGGATCTCTGCCCTAAGTTGGCCAAAAAGTTCATTCGGGTTTTTCCGTCTTACAGAAAAGCCCGAATGAATTTTTTGGCCAACCCAATAACTCTAAGATAGGAGTATATCTCTGGGGCCAAATCCCATTATAAAACCACTTGATTCATCTGTGATTCCTTAAGCTGAGCTAAACATTTCCTGTTTTCCAACTCTATTTATAGGTTCTAATATTGCTATTTGAAGACAAATCTGTTTCACATACAGGCATACTTTATTTTATTGTGCTTCACAGATATGGCGTTTTTCACAAATTGAAGGCTTGTGGAGCCAGACTCTCAGTGCTATTTGTCCAATAGCATTTGCTCACTTGGTGTCTCTGTGTCACATTTTGGAAATTCTCATAATATTTCAAACTTTTTCAGTATTATTATATTTGTTATGGTGATCTGTCATCAGTGATCTTTGAAGTTATATTACTACTATGACTCACCTAAGGCTCAGATGATGGTTAGCATTTTCTAGCGATAAAGTATTTTTTAATTAAGGCATGGACTTTCTTTTAGACATAATGCTATTACACTCTTAATAGTATATGGAATAGTGTAAACATAACTTTCATATGCACTGGGGAACCAAAAAGTTTGTATTACTTGCTTTATCATAATATTCACTTTATTGCTATGGTCTGGAACTGAACCTACAATATCTCTGAGGTACGCCTGTAATAAAGGTCTTATATATATAGGATTACAGGATTATATATAATCTAGGATTAGGGCTGGAAAGGCCTCATAAATCAACACAATCAGTGTTGCCCCTGAATTTTATGGATGGCAAAACTGAGGGCTAGAATGTTTGAGATACTTCCAAGGCTACACAGCTCATCAACTTAACTCCTGGCAATGTGGTGGATTAGCTGTCCAAAGACATTTCCCTTGGTATAGACCACCTACAGTTCTGGATAAAAGATAAATATTTTTTAATGAATGTCTGATTTATTCATTAAAATCGTTCATTAAGCTGATCCCTTGTTAACTAGAATGGATGTTTAATGAACTGTGGAGTTGGGGAACAGGAAACTAAACCTAAACAGGGTGATAAATTGGAATGAAGACCCACACACAGCCAAAATCCCTGAAACATTGCATCTACAGTGGGAGATCTAGAAAAAGCCCACACCACAGAGGAAATTGATAGGGTTGACTGCAGTGTGGATGCTTGGTGAGCAGTTAAATACAATACAGAAAGGGGAGGAGGAGAGGCAGGAAGAGGAAGAGAAGGTGGTAGAGGAAGAAGATGAGGAAGAAGAAGAAAATCTCAGAAAATTTCTCATCACATTGGTGTAGCTTTGGGGTCAGAATTCATACTTATTAAATGAACACAGCTAATTATCTGAACACAAACTGGAGATTTAGTTTAAAGTAGTGCCAGGTAGGTAGAGTCTTGGTACCTTGGTACCTTGCTTTTATCTTGGTACCTGGTAAGATAAAAGCAGATTTTCTTTGGAGGAGCACAGTTTAAATCTAGGTCTCACTGCATTTCCACAGAAGAAGTTTCAAAAAAGATGAATTCACAATCAAATTTCACAAAACCCATAAAAAGGCAAGGCACCATAAGCAAGAGTCCACAGAAAAACAAACTGCAGAATCATCCTGCCAAAAATTCAGATCTGGGAACTATTAATACAGAATATAAAATAATTATGTTTAATATGTTTAAAAACAAAAGAAGATATTGAAAGTGTGATATAAGAACAAACGACAATCAAACCAACTAGGCATTTTCTAAAAAACCCAATAGAGTTTCAGGAAAAAAAATAATTGAAATTAGAAATGTTGTAGACAGATTAAGCAACATGTGATAGACTCAAAGATGAGCCATCAAGGTTCCCCTTCAAGGAAGGACTTATTCAACTGCAAGGAGTACGGTCATCAGTCAGCCTCCAGCTGTCACCTCCTTCAGAGTTTGCCTCAGATGTGGAAAGCTGCCTTTGCCAAGGTCACTGGAGCAGGCTGTATCCAGTGACTAAGTGATGAAGGATACAAAGACCCTGTTGGTTCCATCCCAGTGCAGGACAGCTCTGACAGGAAATATTCACTTCTGAGCTCCCTGATGGATTAGCCAAGGATTTTTTTGGACTTCACTGCAGTTTGCTTTTTCCCTCCACCCAGTCCTTCTTCTTTCTCCTTCCTTTCACAGGTTTTGATCCCTAATAAACAGCTCATACCTCAAACTCAATTCTAGCATCTGCTTCCAGAAAACTCAACCTGTGGCACAGCAGATTAGACACAATTGTAAGGAGACTCATTAACTTGGAAAATAAATATGAAGTGATAGCCCACAGGAAGACAAATATGAGGGTTAAGATACTGCAGATAGAATAAGGTCTGGAACAAGAGTAGTCAGAATTCCATAGGAGTTAACAGAGGGAAAAGGGAAGAGGCAATATTTGAGAAGACAACGGCAGAGAATTTCCAAAAATTGATGAAACATACCAGTCCTCAGATTAAGGAAATACAATGAATCTCAAGTAAGATCAATAAATAAAGCACTGAGTTTATCATCAGACAAAGAAAAGATCATAAAGCAGGCAGGAGAAAAGGCCAGATTACCTTCAGATAATCAAGAACTGATTTCTCAACAGCAAAGTAGGAACCCTAAAGACAGTGGAATCAAAATATTGAGAGAGAATAACTGTCAATCTAAAAGTGTCAAAGAGGGACTTCCCTGGTGGTCCAGTGGGTAGAACTCTGTGCTCCCAATGCAGGGAGCCCTGGTTCGATCCCTGATCGGGGGGCTAGATCCCACATGCATGCCACAACTAAGAGTTCTCATGCCACAACTAAGAGTTTGCATTCTGCAACTAAGAAGTCCGCATGCCGCAACTAAAGATCCTGCATGCTGCAATGAAGATCCTGCGTGCTGCAACTAAGACCTGGCACAGCAAAAATAAATAAATAAATATTTTAAAAAATAATTTAAAAAAAATAAAAGTGTCAAAGCGATGGTAATTATGTGACATGATGTAGGTGTTAGCCAACATGGTAATCATATTGCAATATATAAATGTATCAAAACAATACATTGTACCCCGTAATGTTTACACAATGTTATGTGACAATTATACCTCATTTTAAATAAAATAAAATTGTATACCCAGCAAAACTCTCTTTTAAGATTTATGAAAAATTAAAGACAATTACAGACAAATTAAATCTTAGAACAAGACCCTCATCTAAACCTTTTCCTGTATAACCCTTAGCAGGTATTTTTTAAATTCTTTCATAGCTGCCTGATCTGCAGTACCTGCCTCTCCTGCAACTTAAAATTTTTTCCACATCTTATAGCTTTTTGAAATGTGTGAGCCAGCCACACTATAGCTTTTTGAAATGTGTGAGCCAGCCTGCACTAGCTGAGAAGGGTTTAACATTATCCTAACCCTGGGTAATGCGACCATAAATTTCTTTGGCTTCCAGCTTCATAACAATGATGTCTACTGTGCTTTTTTTTTTTTTTATCAATCCTCATCTCATGAATCCAGAAACTTAGCTGCTCTTCCACCTTTTCCATAGCTTCATCACTCATAGATGTGACTTTAGCACTTTTCCGAGTAGACTCATGTCCAGGTCAGGACTTCCTCTTCCTTTTTCTGAATGTACTGCATTGTGGATTTATTAGCATTGACCTTATAGCCAACAACACTGTAACTCAAGACTGAATGAACCTTCTCTAACACATACTTTCTCCATAAAGCAAATCACAGCTTTTTTTGCACTTAGTAACACAGACAGAATTTCAGCACTATGCTTGGGGGCCACTTTAAACAGCAAAATCACTCCAGAAAGCACAAAAATGCAGAAGACATGACACTAAATAGATCACAAAAAGGACACTTGTATACTATATGAGTGCTGAAATAAGAAGGCAGAGTGTCACCTTGTTCAACCTTCACCGGGTTCACATGCATCAGGCAACTCACATTTTTCGCTGTCCTGCACAAGTTCATGAATTATCATGAAAGTGCTGTGAGGACTGATTTCGGGGATACAAGTAAATTTTAATGAGTAGACAAATTCACAGATAAGCTCTCTGTAAAACATGAGGACCAGCTCTACCACTAAAATATTGCACAAAAATTTCATGAAAATTGGAGAACTGCTCAGAATTAAGGAATGCTGAGGTCCTTAGGTTGCTCAGGAGGACAGTAAACATACTGATTAATTTTAAATGTTTAAGTTAAATGTTCATGAAAAGACTAAAAACATTATGTTTCAAAAGAATAAAAAGTGTGTTTTAGTTCAGTCATAACCACAAGACGTCATTTTATACCCATCAGAGTAGCAAAAATTAAAATCAGATCACATTAAGTGTTGGTGAGAGTATTGGCAAACAGGAGCATATATGTTGCTGGTGGAAGTGTAAATTGACACAACCATTTTGATACAGTTTGTCAACACCTAAGAAGGCTTATGATACGTATTTTGAAACGCGGTACCCAGAACAGAATGGACTACCCCACACGCGAATCAATTAACTCAGGGCAGAGTGTACTCTTGCTTCCTGTGACTTGAGGCAGATTCTAACTTTGCACTCACTTCACAACAGACACATTCCAAAGTGTCAACAGAAACTTTTAGATATATTGCCAAGCCAGAGCTTCCTCAATCTATGATTGGAAAGGCAAGGTTTTAGACCTAAAAATAGGCATTCCATTACACCAAGTGGTCTGCCTCTATCTGCTACCACCTACTTCATCCTCTTAATTTTGCCTCCATGGCTCCTGTGATCAGGTATCCAGGAAAGGCAAAGGGAGCAAAACTTACGTGTGTGAAATGCCATGCGGTCCTGATGGGAGGTCTCCTCTTTGCCATATCATCCTCTCCCACTTTTCACCCAGGACATGAAAGTGGGACTTCTAATATATTTTTAATCCCAGATTAGAAATTGTTTCAAAATTTGGGTCCAAAGTTCTGGCTCTTGTTAACAACACCTACCCTTTCAGACATGCAGAGCTACATGACCTTGGTTCGTGCAGAAACTCAGGCACCTCTAGAGCAATGAAAACAGCATCAGAGACCACTGCAGGCTTGGCAATGTCAGAGGGGGATGGAGTTTGGGCAGAGAAGAGGAAAACTCACTCACGGCCAGTCCTTGGTGCCAGCCTTTACAACATCAGTTAGGCAATGGTGGGTGAGAGCAAGTGCTAAATCATCTAGAAGATTCTTGGAGGTTCTTTGATAGAGATAATCCAAATAGAACACAGCTTAAGCCACCAGAGACAGAATAAAACAGAGGGGAGGCATGGGACGAAAACAGGAGGATGAAGTAAACCAAGTACTGAACGATTAGACTCTCCCCGGTGCCGTTTCCCACCATGATCCCAGAATACCTGTACAGTCACATTCCCCTGTCAGGACATAGAAATATTTTCCTCTTAAGAAACTTGAGGGGCTTCCCTGGTGGTGCAGTGGTTGAGAGTCCACCTGCCGATGCAAGGAACACGGGTTCGTGCCCCGGTCCGGGAAGATCCCACATGCCACAGAGCGGCTAGGCCCGTGAGCCATGGCTGCTGAGCCCGCGCGTCCGGAGCCTGTGCTCCGCAACGGGAGAGGCCACAACAGTGAGAGGCCGGCATACCGCAAAAAAAAAAAAAAAAAAGAAACTTGAATGGTCCCAGGTATTCAAATACTACCCTTTGGGAACCCTAACAAGAAAACACTAACTTATCATCCTATCTCCTTAAAGAGAGAGAACTCAGTCAGTTTTTTTAATTGAAGTACAGTTGACTTACAATAGTCAGGTGTTGTTCAGGTGCACAACATAGTGATTCAATATTTTTATAGATTATACTCCATATAAAGTTATTATAAAATATTTGTTATACTCTATGTGCTATACATGAATGCTCTTTTTTTGAGAATTTAAAACATTTTTATTGGGACCTTCAGAAACATATAACTTTTAAGTTGTGACCCAGAACAATGCTTACATACACACAAACAGAACTGAAATTAATGTTACATGGAACAGTGTTAATCTCTACTAAATGCATTCTGATATTTTCTATTTTATTCAGTGAAATTCCATTCTATCGCATTTGATCCCAACCTCATTCTACTCCATTCCATTGTTTCTCTTTTGTAAACTGTTGGTTAAAAATACATGAAATTGATTTCCCAGCCCTTTGGCCCTCAGTTTGAAGAACACTAGGTTAAACAAAAATGAACATTCACTTACCCTGACTCTCAAATTTATAACTAATCATTATACATCGTCAATGTTGTCTTATGCATGAGAATGGACAATAGCCATTCAGATCTTTGAGGAAGGCTGTTAATATGAAAGAGAGGCCAAATGGGGAAAGAAATGCGTGTGTGTGTGTGATGGTGGTAAAATTCTTATATACCATGAAAATAACTCACAGTAAGAGTCTAAAATTGATACATAAAATATTAGAACATAAACACATTATTTACAAATATAGAAATAAATGCAAGAAGAAATTTAATTTGGTTACTTCCAAGAAGTAGGACTGGTGGATGGAAAAGAGATAGAAAAATGGACTGCTATTTTTCAATAAAAGCTTTTTAGTACTCTAATTTTTTTAGCTATGGACAATATCACTGACAATATCATTTAATTCTGAATATTACATATTTCAAAATTTAGTTGTATTGCAGGAAAATTTTGTCATGGGTTTCAATAGCACTATTTCCACCTCTCTCTTTTCCCTGTTACACCATACATGCAGACCCTGACTCTCATTGACCTTTTCTAAAGCACCCTTCCTGGTTCAATCTATATCCCCTGTCAAGTACTGCCCCTGGGGTAGGATTGCATGGAATTATGTATGCAATATTGCACATACCATTTCAACTGTGTTTTCTTTTCTGCATTCATTTACAATTTAAACTATCTCAAACCAGGATAAAAAGTTATATCATCCATTGAAAGCATTTAAATGATAATGAAGCCAAGAAAGAAAATATTGGGGGCATTAGAGGCACCTTTTCCATCCTGGTGGTCTCTAAATATGTAGGTGATTATAAATTTACATTTCTTCTTTGGGGGGAAGTTGTTTTCTTTGAACCAGCCCAAGCACATGGACCTCTCATGTACCCATCAGGAAATTCAACTTGCCATCTGTCTTGCAGTAATATTGGGGAGGACATTAGTTACGAACACGCTGGCAGCCCTGATTCCCAAATGCTTTTCACTTAAGAAACAATAAACATTTTGAAACAGACTTCTTGGAGAACAGCACAGCAGCCTCTCCAGCAGCTTTCATGGTACCCCTCAATGGTTATTTTTACTCCTCCATCGAAAAATGACAGCATAGAGGGAGGAGGGGGAACACATGGGCTCCTCCTGGGGTGAGAACTCTTCTTTAACATGGCCAGAAGATCTAGCAACAGCTGTGCCCATTGGAAGACAACATCAACTTGTGCGACCTGCCCAGGCTCATCAAATGATGAGGGGAGGCAACAAGTAAGCAGCCTTGCAAATGGTGGCTTGGATTATTTTGCAGGAAAGAACTGAAATGAGCCATCTGCCTTCTTTTCCCTTCCCTGTAGAGACAGGAGCCTTTGGGAATGTCCCAAATTCTGGGTTAAAAATCAATCCTGAGAATTCCACGCAAAAGAATATGGCAGTGCCACCTTGCCAAGTGATTCCATCAGAGAGGTAATGGATGATAGCTAGAGCCTCACCTGCCCCAGATCAGGCATGGTTAAAGGAACTAGTACTAGGCTGGAAATCAGGACAGCTGGTTTGTGATTCTCCTCTGCACTCATTCACTGTGTAACCTAAAGTGGAGCCATTCGTGTCTCTAACAGCCTCCACTTCCTCAGCTGAGCGACAGGGACGATAACAATTGCTCCACCTTCCTCGTGGACGATCAGCAAGTTACATTAGAAGGCATGAGGAAGCACTGCATGGAAAGCACAGGGTCTTATGCAAGGGGGATCATTAAAAAGATTTTTAATATAAAATTTGAGATGAATGAAGATTTATCTCTGGGACTAAGGAGAACAGAGCCCAGATTGCAAATTGTTTTTTTCCTGTAGTGCCTATGAAGGCAATCACTGGGTAGACTCCTCCCCCACGGACAGCCCAACTGCCTCCCTACTCAGGCCTGTCACTTCCTGTCCCTCAGGGTGAAACTAACCACCTTCCTCACCTCCTAGTCCCACCACCAGTACAGTATCTTTTCCTTTATTCCCTCTGTCACGAATCCCAGAAAGTCAGTCACCATCTAGTCCAGAGGCTGTCAATTCAGACGACGGAAGGACCAGGTAAGTGACATAAATGAGTGACCCAGCCTGGGCGTGGGAAATGTGGCCAGGCAGAGATGACCTACACCATCTAAGGGCCACCATTATTCAGCTCCTGAAATTGCCACGTCTTCAAGTCTTTCAAGAGAATATGGAAATCTGGAGTTGTGTGAGAAATCTTTGAAGGTTGAAAGTTAACCAGCAATATTTAAATATTTGAATCATCATAGGGCCAAACCAGAAGCATTTGTGCATGAGCTGAAGGTTTGCAACCTTTGATCTAGGCTAACTCCTGTATTTTTACAAGTACAAATTCTCAAGCCCTAAAAAACAGCATAGTGTAGTTCAAAGACTATGTACTTGGAGTCAGCAAAGACCAGGGCTTAAATCTCTCATCAGCACCTAATTTGCCATATGGTAATTTGAGGAAGAGTTTTAATTTTTTGAACCCCAATTGCCTCAACTGTGAAAGGGGATAATTATATGTCCTCCATAAATGTTCTAGAGGAAATGAACAAGATCACAGATAATACGTGAAAATCACCTGGTACATAATAGGCACCCAGTAAGTGTCTCCTTTTCCCTCAAGGTCAACAAGTTAATGGTATTACAAGGCAAGAACCCTTAACCGTTATCTCCTGAATCCAACCTGCTTTTCCCCCCCACTGTATCCCATGGTTCCCTTGCCTGGAAAACTTTCCTTTTCAGAGACATGAGGTACGATTCACCCTGGAAACTGAGCACAGGATTAGCGCTCTAGATACCTGCGTTCTGATTTACTTCTTTTCCCATGAACAAGCCCCATCAACCTGTGTAGGTCTCATTTATTTTCTCTGAAACAAAAGTGACAACCACTGTAAAATGAGACAATAAATCTGTGTTACATTGCTCTAAATCGTAGTAGGCCCATCCGTGAAACCCAAATGCCTGTGAGCCTGGGATCAGCCTCTGATTTGACATTCTGATGCCCAAGGAATGTGTTTTAAAATGTAGGTTTTATTATTATTTAGATGTGGTGAGGCCAACAGATCAGGAGACAATTGCCATTGAAAAGACAGTTTGTTTGTAAAGAAATAAAATAAAAGCTTAAAAGATGTTCATCTTTATCCAAAAAGTGATCTATAAGAAGATTTAGACTGCATATTGATTAGCAGAGAGGTGAATCAAGTTGAAAGAATATGGAACATTATCAACATATTTACTAATAAACATTGAGTATTTTTTAAGTTAATTTTTTTAAGTTAATGTCTTATAATTTCCTAGATTCTCCAAAGTAGACAAGCTTTATGATATTGTTGCAATTTGTCCTATATCAGTTAACAGATTTCAATACACAGTGGGTGCTTACTAAATATGTGATAATGATTATTACTTTTAATTAAAGCTGTTGAATTTTTTTTTTTTTAAGTAGATTGTTACTCACAGTCTCCAAGGTGAGGGAGCTTGCCACACCACGCAGGGCCACACAGGGAAGCACCAGGGTTGGTTGCGAGGCAGAGGGAGTGAGAAAAATTAGGCAAGAGGCTTTACTGTAGTTTCTGCGGAAAGGAACAAGCAAGGCAAGGAAAGTGGGTTTAAAGGTGGCTAGTGTGAAAAATTTCAGTGGGCTCTGAGGTATAGCAATTGTTTCTAGTTGTCTGGTACCTCGCCATGGTGATTAGGTGATTGGGGCGGGGGGGTAGTGAGCTCCTGAGAGCCCATAAAGGAAGTGGTTGGGGAATGGGCTGTGGATTGGTTGGCTTGCATATGAAAGTTGTACTTATAGACAAGTCCTTTACTTTGTCTAGTGATTGGCTACCCTTGTGAGGAGCAGTCTCTCCCGGGTCAGCAAGGTCCCAGAGGTCAAAGCATTGGAAATACGGAAAATACTAAGGCACGATTAATACTGAGTATTTTCAAACCAGTGAGTATTTGCCCCCTCCACACACCCCTGGAAAGATATCAGAATGTCAAGGAGGAGGTTTCCATTATAGGCTCACAGAATAAGAAAGAGGGAGGGTGTATGACTAAAATCCTCCACTGGGAAAGGACACTTGCATAGGAACAGAAGAAGAGAAGGTCAAGGTGCTCAGAGAAGAAATGCAGCAGGAGATTAAAGCACCCATGAGCTCAAGGAAGGGTTCGGCATTCTGCTGAGATAAAAAAAAAGTTGGCAAGGGAGGCGGAGGTCCAGGTAAACACAGTCCATGGCCTTAGTCTCTAACATCTTGGATACTCTTTCTAAGGCTAAATGAAGCCCCACTCTCTCTGAGTAGAGGAAATTAAATTTGAATACAGAGATTGCAATGGAATAAAGATGATTCTGCTTGAGTGCGTTGACCTTTATCAACCATTTCATCAGAATTTCTGGAGCATGAATATGTGTTAGGTGTCCTCTGCAACTGTTCACATGAGGAAGGATCCTTCTCTTCTGCATCAGGTCCAAGGCATCATCCTCAAGCATCCCGAGATGGGGAAAGCAAAATCAAATCCATGGAGTTCTGAAATCTAGTTAGAGAATAGTTGTAGGAGACAACGAAAATAGCAGTCAAGCAGCATAAATCTCCAAAGAATACTGTTTTTCTTCCTGTGACTGACTGAAAAAACAATTACATTTCTCAATATTCTTGCAGCTGAGACTTGGATTCAGTGCTAGATAACATAAATTGCTGGTTTGAGGCTCTTCTTTCAGTTGGACTAGATAATCAGGAAAGAATGGTTAGGCACACATATGCAGATCCATGCTTATATGAAAAGCTTTTAAAAACAGAGTATCAGGATTTTCAACTTTCACTATTTAAGAAAAAATATTTTATTTGCAAGAAATAGAAATACAAAAGCATAACAATTTCAATTCATTTTTTTCCAAACTAAATACAAGTATCCTACAAAGCATTTACTTTTTTTGGTATTTACTTACCTATGATAAAGAATAAAAAGCCATAAAAAACAGCATGATATGACAGATAATAGACTCACAATGTATTCAGACTTAAACACTGTTGGTCTGTATAACATGTTACCAAAGAGAGGAAAGCCCAGCCTGTCAGCAGAGACATTAAAGCTCATGGTTGCTTATAGTCCAGAGTCTGCTCAGCATTGTTTAAAAAGGGTCGCTCACAATTTGTCAAAGAGTGCTGGTGTTTTTCATAGACTCAGACAGTGTTTCATCTGAAAGGGAGATTTGCTGAACAGCATAGGCCATGGGTCCACGGTGCAAAAAGTTCATTGTTCTCAGCCAGCTAGTGAGTAAGGAAGAGGAACAGAGAAACAGCTAAAACCGCTGGTGGTGCTTTTCCAGGATGCAGAGGCTGCTAGCTGGAGCTCACAGACGATTGGATGAACCGGACAGGAGATGAACATCTCCAGCATGAGGCAAAAACCTGAACTTTGCACAGCAGGGCCAGCCTAGGGAGTAGGCACTGCATTCCCTGCCCAGAGGCCCTTAAAAGTTTACAGCGTGTTCACACAGAAAGAGATCTGCTCAACCTGATCCACAAATTGCTGCACTTTCCATATCACTTAGCTGTTTATCCATCTCACAGTAATTAGTTGCCCTTGTTTTCTCTTTCTATAAAATTAAGACTTATTTAGCACAGCACCCAGCATCTCGTAGGTGCTCAAGAATTATTTCCCTTCCTTCTAGAAACCAAGACAAAATAAAGCATTCCCAGATTTTATATTGCCCAAAAGGACAAAACGAAACAATACCTAGTTTTGTCCTGTGGTAGGTGCTGACCCTTTGTCCACGGAGACATGGAGCCTTCATCCTCAAATGCATCAGGTTCCTCTGAGCTGAGAAAATGTTCTGCTCTGAGGATTTATAATCCCAGCTGGCCATTTTTTGATGTGATTGCACCTCTGCAAGATGGGATTTTCCTAATGGACATAACTCTGTTCCTTTTCTCCTGATGTGCAAATCTGATCATGGCTCACTTTTAGGAAACCATTTTTGAGCCTTTGGAAAAAGTTCCTTTTCCCATGTCCACCTCAGTCTAGTACCACAAAGCTGTATATAAAATCTCCCAGCCCCTAGGTAGTTCTCAGTCATCCTGGATTCAAATATAAGGCACATGTAAGACACAAACGAGTGTCCAAGATGAGGGAGGAACATGTGTGCGAGTGTGCGAGTGTGCATGTGTGCGCATGCCTGTGCAAAAGGAAGAGAGAGAGGGAGAGAGAGAAAAAGGAGAGAGAGAGAAAGAGAGAGCTGGCACATGGGTCTTTTGAAGAGCTACTGATTAATGAAGCTTCCTCAGCCCCCTTATTCCCCAATATTCACTAGGGCCTTCTGCAACACTCTTCCTTGAGAGTGAATGACTGACTCAATGAATGAATGAATGAATGAAAAATCTGAACTCTGTCTCTGGCTGCTTCACAGCCCCCTACTCTCTCCGTAGCTTCCCTCCCAGAGGGGCTTACGCGATCACGTCTCCTAATTGTCTCAGCTGAAAAACATTCAAAGAAAATGACTCTGACCAGGGCACTACCTGCTACTGGTCTGTCTCACAGGTCCTGCCTGCACTGCAAGCAGGAGAGCTGGTGTCTGTAATAAAGGTTCCTCAAAGACTGGATTCAACAGAACTGAATTAGTGACAAGAGCTCTTGGCAGAGAAGGTGGAGACTAATGCCTGCTCCTCCGTCTACCATCTCCCCACGTTAGCAAGGCCGGCACGGATGCTCCGTCTCCTCGACGGGGAGAGGGAGGTCTCTGAGTGTGCAACGCGCTCACGTGACACGTGTGTTCGGAGGAGCTGCCCCTGAAGGGCCTCTGATCCTTGTCTTTTGCTTGGTGTGAGGACATAGGAGGAAGGAGGCACAAAGTGCTAAAAAAATTTTAATAAAACACCTCTGTCAAAAATTCTGGACACTGACTCACTGCCAGAATAAAGGTGAAGCAATGCAAGACCCCTGCTCCAAGGGCACACGAGATTCACAGCCCTCTCTCGGCATTCAGGCTAAACCGAGAGATTTAGGAAGAAAAAAACACGGTACTTATAGTTGGTTTGTAAATAAGTTGAGCTAAAAGCTGCTTTCACAATCTACAAATTAGGTCTTTAAATCAAAATCATTTATATTCATAAAAAAGTTATCTAATTTTGCCTGTACTGGTGTCAAACCTCATCCCCACCTCCTGCCCAAAAGGAGCAACCTAGTTCAGCTGTCAGATTCTTATATAACACTACCTTTATGTGAGCTAGGCTCCAGAGTCCTAACACTTCACAGAAATTCTTTCTTAAACCTGGCACTGAGGCCTTTCATTTACAGGATGCATTTCTAAGTGCAAAGTCAAGAGCTGTGAATAGAACCTCACTGGGGGGTCTGGGTTACTCAGGTCTCATCCAGTAAAAAAGTATGTGTTCTCTGAACTTTTGCAAGACATCTCCTCCACTAAGCTAATCAAAGAAAGGAAAGAGGAAAAGCTGTTGACATAATGAAAAATATATTAATATGTTTATCACTAACATTGATTCTTTATGATTGATGATTGTGCTAACAGTCTCTTATTTTCCAAAACTGAGGTTTAGAAGCCAAAAGGCTGCCACTATTTGGCACCTTCAGGGCTAACCAGGTATTACTGACTCATCTATGGGATGGCTCTGGGGAGGAAAACAAATCCACTGACATTGTGGGCTTAACCCTGGAACAGAAAAGGTGCACACACCCATTAACTCTTTGGAACCCATCTGGTATTATCCAACTCTTCTGCATCCTCTTGACTCCATTACCTCCTCCTAAAGGGATAACTGTTTAGTTCCCCTTACTGGCCCAAGCAAGGAGTAGAAGGCAGAGGTCTTTCTCATAATAGCAGCAATTGGCCCTTGGATCCCCTTACGATGGCCATGTGAGCTCTCAGGCTGATGTCCCTGGTCTCTAGACACAGATTCAGTTGTGGGAAGAATGGTTTCCCAGAGATCAAGCCCTGCTGTATGGAGGGCTGCAGACAGTGATGTCAAGCAAGCATAGGTCGGGGAGGAAATAAAATCCTCAAGGCACTAAAGACAGACGCTCGGAGTTTGCTGCCCTTTTCCGTCTCCCTCCTTATGCAGAAGAGCTGGTTTTCTACTCAGGCTAATCCAGGAGACTTAAAAACCCGATCTGGTTCCAATGCGTCAGGTGGGTAAGCCGACCCATTCTCACTGACATACAAAAGCTTGCCTTTCTTATCGTCCAAATACTACTTGAGTTAATTCTATATTCTTACCTTCTTAGCCGCCCTCTCCCTCCCCACACACACAGGCTGCCTGTGTCTGATAATTACATGACATTTTAAAGAGAGGGATGGGTCAGTAGTGGCCCATGGTTAGCAGACACCAGCCAGGCCCAAGAGGGTCTAGAGCAGAAGAGAAGGAGAGGAGAAGGTAGAGAGAAGCAGAAGCGGGGCGCATGCTAGCAACCTTCCTCCTGCACAGCCCCGCCGGTCTCAGCCCTCCCTGGCCAATGGAAGGGACAGTGAGAGGCGTGCAGAGGACCGAGAGGGCTGCCAGGACCACTGCAATCCTGATCCAGCTTTACATCAGTGCTAAGAAGATGAATTTGGCCGTGTCCCAGCCAGAACTCTCTCCATCACAGTAGGGAGAGAGGAATCACTGACGGTGAGCCCCGAAGGTACCAGATCTGCTTATGAGGTCTGACGGCAAATGCTAATGACACCAAATCCTGTGTCTGCTATGGAACAGAAGGCCCAGGTATAGCTTAATCTCTCCTAAGTACAGGTTCCAATGACAATGTAGATGAGAGACAGAAACGGAGACAGAGTGAGAGTTAAAGCTAAGGGTGCTCCAGCTACTACTAAAAACAAAATACAAAACGTGAGCAAATTTCTTACACGAAATCTTTTACAAGCTAGGGAAAAACATTTAAGGGGAGTCTTCTACATTATACAGTAAAAAGTCAATTTCCATTTCTTATTTGTATGAAAGAGGAAAGTTTTTTTAAAACTACAAAAGTTACTTTTAATCATTAAAAAAAATAAGAGTAGGTTGGGGGATTAGGTCGTGTCTCTTTGGGTGAGCTGCAAAGTAGCCAAACCTGATTATAAAAGGTAAGACTGTGGATACACAAATGTCACCTACTCTGACCCCAGGAACAGGCCTCAGGCTCACCTCCTGTGTTGAGGCAGAAGAGGAGGGGGAAAGCAGAAGTGTCAGGGGAGGTGGAGAAAGACAAGCTAGCAGGGTTGTCTGAAACGCCTGCTGTCAGGGACAGGGCTTCCCTTCCCTGTTATGGGTATGGGACAGAAAAAGCATCTATCCACAGAGCCCCAGACCTGAGCAAGGCGCTGCTCCATCTTTCCCTCTGAGTTCCTTCTACAGGAGGACACATGCTTAGGGAGATTTCCCAACTATAATTACAGGGCTCCAGTAAAAAAGAAGAAAAGAAAGCAAAACATGGCCTGGAAGGATTGGGGATCCCAGAGCCTAGGGTGCCCTCCTCGCTCCAAAGGCCAACAGAAGACTTTGCTAGCTTGGAGGGAGGCGTCCGGATGTCTTCAGTGTGGTTGCCCAGGGAAGCCTCAGCAAGCTAATAAATATTATTTACACATGGGGAGGAGAAGCCAAGGAGGCAGAACTAGAGGTGTGTGGGGACACAGATTGTGGAGAAATCCTACAAGCAACATGATGGGGCAGGTTTGCCTGGAGTAGAAAAGCCTGATTCCTTCAGGCATTGCACTTGCGGCCTGAGAGTATGAAGGGGACGCCTCGCTCCAGCTCCAGGGCCGGAGGACAAGTCAGTGGGGGCTCAGAGCAGAGCGGCAGGAGAGACCCAGGCTGAACAAGGCAGGACGTCAGTCGGTGCTTTGCCAGATTCCAACAGGCATCCTGGTATTTTTGTGGCTCGAGTTGGGGTCTCGAATGAACAAGCGTCAGCTCTTCTTCAAAGAGGCGGTCACACCCACCCCGGTGAGAAGCAGGCAGTATATTTTTGGCACTGTCGGTAGAAACAAGCCTGCTCGCCCCACCCCTGACCCTAAGATAATTTCCTATGGCAGTAAGCAACAGGGAGGGAGAGAAACAGGCTCCCTTCTGCAGGGAGGGACGTGGGACCGGGGGAGGCGCTCTCTCACCGTGGGTGGAAATCCCAGGCTGTCCTCGTATCCAAAGCCATGACTGCACGTCCAGGTCTTCGGTCAAGATTGGGTGGCAAAAAGGAAAAGCTTATGACAAAGGTGGTTTGGAGACATAAAGGTAGAGTGAGGAGATAAAGGGAGGTGGCGATGGTCTCTTTAGAAGGTGGCGTTCACTCTTCTGTCGAGTTCTACAACTTTTAGTGTTTCATTCCCCTCCAGTTTGGTGCTGACCCTGCGAAGGCATCAGAAGGAAAAAGAGGTCTTACTACCAATTGCCTCATGCTCGGTAGGATGACACAATCATTCCATGACTGCGACTCTGCAGGCTGGCCCAAGCATGCTTCTCGTCCTCTCCCCCGTTCCCGAAGTCTCCCGCTACCAGCCTATCCGTCATCCACATTCCTGCCTCTAGCCTCATGCCAAAGGAGACATTCCAGCCCAGAGGATAAACATGGCAGTTTGATACTGATTTGTTGTACATTGCTTTAAATGATTGTATTTCTTGAGGATGGTTAGTTACCCCTATGCTAAACTCTGGGAAGGAGAAAATAAAGGATAAAGACTGATCCTTGGTCTAGAATAAATATTTTTTTTAAAAAATCTAGATAAAGGGGCTTCCCTGGTGGCGCAGTGGTTGAGAGTCCACCTGCCAATGCAGGGCACATGGGTTCGTGCCCCAGTCCAGGAAGATCCCACATGCCGCGGAGCGGCTAGGCCCGTGAGCCATGGCCGCTGAGCCTGCGTGTCCAGAGCCTGTGCTCCGCAATGGGAGAGGCCACAACGGTGAGAGGCCTGCGTACCACAAAAAAAAAAAAAAAAAAAAAAAAATCTAGATAAAGATGAAATCTTTATAAAGATTAAAAGATTCTAGATAAAGACTAAAAAAAAAAAAAACACCCGAACTAACTTGAAATAACAGTAAATATATAACAGAAAATAAATACATTATTAAGTTATGTAACAGCCTAGAAAGTCTCTAGGCATTCAGAGGAGGGCTATGAGGGCTCTGGTATTAGGAAGACATCCCAGAACAAGAGGGATTTCAATGGGGCCTTGAATAGCTGAGACAAGAGGAGAGAAGATTTGTGTCATGAGTCAAGTAGTCGAGCAGCTGAGTCTTCTCTACTCCTAGTGGCAGCTCTACAGTTTGCTAAAATAGGAATAATAATAATGTCTAACCTCTTCAAGTATTTCAAAGGATTTACTGTATATGTCATATTTACATAGTGCTTGAAATAATAAGCGCTATAAATAATAATAATAAATAATAAAGCACTACATGCATGTATAATATAATGTAAACATATAATAGTATATATAACTACAAACTTTCCCCTGCAACATTAGGCGTAGAAAACTGAAGAATTTGAAACAAAATCTTTCCCACTTGCATTGGAATAGCATAATTTCTGGGAGGCACAGAGGCAGAGTTCAGCTAGAACACGAACCACACCACGTATAACCAGGATTGGATGCAGACGCTCCTTCCCGTGCCATTCGGTGTACCCAGGTATCTCCCCAGCATGACAACAAAGCCCAGCAGTTGTACAAGCCTTTGTGTTTACACAAGGACTGTTCCTCATAACTATCTAAAGGAAACGCCTCATGGAGAATTGGAGACAAATGTATGTTATATTCAATTTGGAAACACATACATGCACAGTGCCTCTCGAAGTGTCCTTCAATATTAATATGTAATTATAACTATATAATTATAATTAATGCATGTTTATTTACATATAAATCCTAAAACTATATACTGACATATAGCATGACATATATGTATCTCTAGCTGGAAGGAAGCTGGGGAATGTCTTGAGGCTGCATTTGCATAGCAAGTACACTGCTGTTACTGGACTGTATGTTTGCTTGTGAGGCTTTGAGGGAGGAAGGGAGTCAAGCCCTTTCCCCCGACGCTCGGAGCCACCACTGCCAGCTCCCCAGTGGTGCAGCAGCCACAGGGCCAGCTCACACCAGGTCTCTTCCCCAGTCTCTGCTCGGGGCAGCTGTTCACAAGCAATAGACTCTCCAGAGTCCAGGTGCTGGAAGTAGGTCTTGAAAAAGTCGAGGGTTGGACTAGGCCAGTGGGAAAGTCTACACCCCACACTGCACGTTGCTGACACATAACCTATCATCGGTGCCTTAGAGGAGGTGAATCTGTATCTATTTGACTCACAAGTGCTGCTGCAGCTCCAACAGCACTGACTTCTCCAGGCTGGTCTCATTTGATATAATGAAATGGGGAAGATCCACGTCAGGCCTGGACTCCAGCCCTGATGCCCTGAGCAGGGAGGAACCTCTGTCCCAGCGCCCAAGTTCCCCAGCCGAGGCCGAACTGGACGGCTCCTCCAGGGGAGAGTGTTCCTCATAGATCAGCAGGTTCCTGGATCTCACTGAGAACAAAGCAAAGTGACAGGTGTTACAAGAGACCACAAGGGTACATCACATCCCCTCACTCGATGCCCAGGGCTGGGAGCAGATGACAATTCATGGGTTCTTGTTGCCCAGGACAGAGGGTGCCAACTGGAGTTGGCTTTCTATAAAGGCTTCAAGATTTCAGAGTTTTGTGCATTGAAAAATGATACCAATTATAAAAAGTCTGGAAGAGCAATAGAAAAGCAAATAAACAAGAAGCATACTGCCACCCCACTGCTTTGAAAATAAAACTCCCCTCCATGCCCCACCCCCAACCATCTGGGGGAAACAATTCATGGAGAATAGGAGTCAAATACTTGGAGATGTCCAGACGCAGCTAAAATAAGCATTCCCAGTGAGTAGCTCTTGCATAGGGAGAAGGTAAAAGGGCAGAAAACTGTGTTTTCACTTAAAACTGGAGAGAAGACACACAGCCAAAGTCATAAGTCAAACAACGGAGACGTTCTCTTTTGTTTTATAGGATAGCTGCATAGCTAGATGGCTCGTAGCAATTTTCTACAACAGAGAAACTATGCTCCCATTGGCTTCCAATTAAATTTAGAGATACATTCTCTTAGGGAAAAAAGAATTTCCCGGGAGACCACTGAAATTATTTGGTTGAAATGCTAGCCTTTCTGTCATATGCCTGGCAGGGATACACCTACCTCACAAAGACCACAGATCTTTCAGAACCACAAAATTATGCCTACCCCCCATATCCAGTACCCCCTAATTCCACCCTTGTTCTTACTAGTGTATCTATTTTATGATCCCTATATATCACCTCTTTATTTCCTACATACTTAAAAGAGATCATTGATCTGGGTGAGACTATCACTTCTGACACCTGATTCTCCAAATTTTCTAAATCTTAGGCATAATATTTTGTAAGACAGGCTGATTCTTTAATTTCCTTTTACAGGTGCTTACTATGGTCGCATACAATTCCACTGAGTTGAATTCCTTGAAAATGTCATGGAAAACTTAATGTTCCCCCTACTCCTTCCCCGCAAATGCGCATCCCTCCCCCTTATCAGAACTCAGAAAGAAGACATCAGAATTTGCCAGGGAACACAGTCTAGAGTAGTAGTTTGCAAACTGTGCTCTGCTGAGCTGTAGAGAATTCCAAGGGGTGTCTCAGCCCAGTGGGTGAGTGCCACAAGGGGAGACCCAGCAGCCTGGGCACCAGACACCCCCATGGCTCTCTTCCTCCCTTCAATGGAGAAGCTACACTTTTACCAGTTCTTAAAAATTAGACTTTCATAGGTAAACAGAAGCCAAGAACACTTCCTGCAATGTCTTGGCGGTCACAGCGATAACAGTTAACTGCAGAGTAACTAATTCAGGGGCAGATGCTTGTGTGGGTCTATTCAATGAATGTTTTTTATGGGGGAGAGGGAACAGTGATATTGAATTGCCTTCTCCCAAGGAATGGATGTATATGCATTTTTATGGATAAATGATTTTGAGACCACTGCTCTGTACCCAGGGAGGTTTATCATATAGCTATTCTAAACCGAGTGGTTTAGTAAAGTCCTCCCATCTAAAAAAAAAGAAATCAGACTCTCAGATAAGACTTCTTTCAGAAAGTTAAGCTTTGAGAAATGAAAGAGAAAAGAAACAAGCCACCTCCCAAGTTGCTGAGTGCTGTCTTACCAATGGAGGCTGTGTAGGGCTCCGGCATGGAATGCTGGCTGGGCAGGGCCATCTTGGTGGCAGAAGGATAGGGCCCATAGCCCTGAAAGAAGGTGCCGAATGCAACGGCAAAGCATAACACAACAACCTGCAGGACGAGAGAAAGTGGAGAGCCATCAATTCCGAGATCCACGGAGCAAACCTTTACACCTGCAACACCTGGGAGGTCCCGAAAGACAACCCCCTCCATCAGGCCAGCAGACCGCACGCAGTCAATCACCATCACATCATAGCGGAGAAACAGCCTCGGAGTGAGCTGTGTGGTCCCTCGAACACCCCAGCACTTGGACGTGGCAAGCTGGGGAGAGACTGGAGATTGGGGAGTGGGCCGGGGCAGTGATGGTGCTGTGCCTTCAGGAAACTCACCATGAGGCAGGTGCCAGTCTGCGTGCCAGCCAGCTTGCAGGTGCGAGAAACCTTGCCCATCACCAAAGTCTGAAGCTTCTGCAGCTGCTGCAGGAGAGTTCTGCAAACACAACGGATCAAAGCCATGAAGGGCGTCTGAGAGACAAGAGAATGCCTGTGGGTGATCTCTGCCCCAGGCTCCAGGGAAGTGGCTGTGGCTTTGCGGCTGAATTTGAACACAGTACCAAGAAAAGGGTTCCTCTGGTGAAGACACATACGCCCCTGTCTTCCAGCACCAGAGTCGTAGAGCTTATGGGGCTCAGAATCCGCCCACGTGAGCAGCTTGTCCATTCTGTGCTGTTCTCAGTAACAGTCATCTCTATGCCCCAAATCACCCCTGATAATCCCGGGATTTGTCTGTCAGCCATTGAGAAAAAAAAATAAGCAAAACTTGGCTGGTGATGGTGAACCAAGGAGAATTCGTTCACCCAAGATGCAAGAAAGGAGAAAAGCATGAAGAAGAAGATGCCGGTGCTCAGATGGCAGATATGAAGAGAGGGAGAGAGACGGAGAGGAAAACAAGAATGGCAGGGAGGCAAACAGCCATGAGCACCTCAAGCCTGTGGCACTTGAAGGCTCACAGCACCTCCACAGGCAGAAATGAAGCCCAAATATGAATCGGGAGCAAAGAAGCCTGCTCAGCTGGACACACCTTCAGAGCCAGGATCTTGGAAGCCGTCCTCTGATGCAGACTCTGATGTTTCTCCAGGAAAAAACAGAGCAGGAGCAAAAGAGAGTTGTTCTATCCCTAAAAGTGGACAGCTGTGCACACCCTTGCAAGGGAAGGGTTTGAGGATGAGAATAGTATGTCCTGCTCTGTGTGACATCAGGTCACAGGAGAAGCAGATGGTGAATTTCTTTGCAAATTCTGAACAGTGCAGCCACAGAAAAGGATCTCACAGCACACACTCCTGAATTAGAGCCTCGGGGATGAATTCTGCATGAGCAGCGTAAAGAGCAGAGACTGCCCCTCACCCCCATCCCTCTTCTCCAAGCCCAATGCACTCGGCAAGGTGCAGAGGTTTTACAAGCAGATGCTTTTTTCTTGGGTCTCAAAGACTTTCAGAAAATTCATGCTGTGATGGAACACTAGAAAGCCAGACAAGTTCGCTGAAAAACACCGAAAAGCAAATCACTCATTTGCAGAAGAATTCTGGGCTTTGGCAGATAACTTGCCTCCACCATAGCCCATCTCCTGAACAGCTTCCAAGTGCTGCAAGGACATGCAGGTTTTCCCAAGTTTGCAGCTTCCCCTGTGACCAGTACCAGCGAAACAAGTTCTCTCAGGTTTAAGCCAACTAAGGACAGGTTGGCAGTAAGACTATTGCTTTTAGCAGTTCAATGGATAAGAGCAGAGGCAGAATTGGAGCCCACAGCACGTACAGTGAAGGCTTTCTGAACTCAGTGACCTCATGTGGTCCCATCTACACCGTATTTTTACCTTGTACAGTGGTTTTAATTTAAGCAAAACAAAATCATTGATCCCATTATTTCATATCGTTAAATTCTATTAATATGGAGGTCTTTGTAGTACTTAGTTGTATGTTTTCTTGCTTTATGGTTATCTAGAAGCATAATCACAAGTAGTATAGACTGGTTTATGTTTCTGTACATTCAAGCAACACGTTCTTTAAGAGTTTTGTGAGTTACTCAAGGCTGAGAAATACTGATAGCGTGATTACTGTAAATTCTACTTTAGGAAATTGTGTCGTTTGTGACAACATGGATCAACCTGGAGGGCATCATGCAAAGTGAAATAAGCCAGATAAAGAAAGATAAATACCACATGGTATCACTGACACATAGAATCTTTAAAAAAAAAAAAAAAGTTGAACTCATAGAAATAGTAGACAAGCAGTTGCTAGGAGCTGGGGGTGGGGAAATAGGGAGAGGTTGGTAAAAGGGTGCAAACTTTCAGCTATAAGATGAATAAGGTCTGAGGATCTAGTGTAAAATATGGTGACTCTAGGTGATAAAACTGTACCATATAATTGAAATTTGCTAAGAGAGTAGAACTTAAATGTGTTTACCAAAAAATAAAAATAAGGTAAATAGGTCATTAGCTTGATGTGAGGAATCCTTTCACAACATATACATGTATCAAATCATCACGTTGCACACTTTAAATATCTCACAATTTTACTTGTCGATTACACCTCAGTAAAGATGGAAAAAAATTAGAAGTTTGCAGTTAAATGATCGTATGATGCAGCAAGTTTTTTTCCTCATCACACTTCCTTCTCCCAGGACCTCCCAAGAGCACCCCATTCTTACTGGCTTGCACGGCTGCCTTTTCAAAGCTAAGAGCTGAGTGACACACCCACTTCCTGGGTGAGTGTTCCTTCTGGCAGAGCTGAGATCTAGTGGGCAGTGGCACACATTTTATTGGCAACATCCTGTAATGCCAGCCCCAAAGCCCTCTTTGGGTTCTCCCTGCTGTATTTCTGGAACACGTGAGGAAGATACACAGGTGAGCCATAGATAAGACCTATGCTTGATCACGTGGCACAGACCTTTTCTCTCATATTCTGGCCTCCTCCTGTGGTGCCAATCAACAGGGTCTTTGTTACCAGCTAAACTACAGAAAGGGGCCTCACTGTTTCCTTGGTGGCCTGCTGAAGAGCCACGTCTGTAGTGCTGGCTGCCACTTCTGATGGGCACCCCAACTCCCATGGGGCACCCTGCTGCCTGTGCTGGCAGCTTCAAGGTGTTGAAGCTCAGCTGTGCTCTGTGCCTGGAGGAGTTGGTGGAGGACATTCCTCTATCCAGGCTTCCATTAGACAGCAGATTTCCAGTTGTTACCACAGCCATTTACTTTTGCTCCAAATCCTTAAGGTGTTTTCAAAGCAAAATCGCCATTTCCATTTTTACCAACAGTCCCCATTTACCCACAACCTTCCTGCACCTCCTCCCTGCCCAATCCCTGCCCTTTGTCCAGTCTTCAGAGCATGAACCACTGAGAAAACCAATTCCACACAATACTCGGAATCACTCCTCCCTTCCAATTTCTGATTGTGATCGCGAGGCCTGGGACCCCTTCTCTAGGATGAACAGTCTCCCAGGAGGCTCCACAGCCTGTTCTGAAGACAGACCTCTGACAGGCCAGACACACCTAAACCCCAATGGTATAATGCCTTAGGCTCAAGTTGGGAACCCCAGCTATAGGTGTAAAGTGCTATCAGTTTGGAAGAAGGACCCTCTAAGTCTGGCTGGGCGAGCAGGAAGGGCTGTATCTTTACTAGTTGTGTGGTGCTTTACTTGGCATTCATCAGCACATCCTTTCCAAACTCAAAGACAATTATATTCTGAATCCACTGCAAATGAAAATGGTTGTTTAATGGCCCCTGATTTCTAACAGTTTATAATCCAGCTCTTTAAGATGAGCAAACATGTAGTTCAAAATAGATTTTTCAGTTTGAAATTTTGGTGGAAAGCGACAGTGAGTTATAACACGCTGTTTGCTGCTGCTTCTCCTACTCGGATTAGCAAAGGTGAACTCGTGGGAATGATGACACTCTGAAGGCCCCATCCATCAGCAACAGAGGGATTTCACCCAAGGAAAGCAGGTTAGCTCATCCATTCCCCAATGTCTAAATAGATTTCCATGATGTGATAAAGTTTGGGAAATTCATAGACATTCCTACAACAGAAACACTCATTTTTGTCATGAGGAAAGAAAATTATTAGTGATTGAGTGTCCACTGGCTGAGTTCTAGAACTTCATATACTGAGATACTATGTAAAGGTTTCAAAGACATGTAACCAGGAACTAGAAGACCTAAGATGTAAACCCAAACCTATCTGACTCCATAGCTCACGTGCTTTCCAATTCAGCACACCATGGTACCCAAACCTATAACCTAATAAAATTAATGATCAAAAGATTTCTTAGTTAAGTAGATTTTTCTTAAATCCAGTGATATTAACATCTTATTGAGGGAATTCCCTGGTGGTCCAGTGTTTAGGACTCGGTGCTTTCACTGCCGAGGCCCGGGTTTGATCCCTGGTCGGGGAACTAAGATCCTGCAAGCCGCGCAGCGCAGCCAAAAAAAAAAATCATCACATTGACAACAGCACAACCAAGAGATGTGTCCACCATTAAATAAGAAAAGATTACAATGACCAAACTGCAGACAGTGACCAAACTGCAGACAGAAGGGCCACAGTGAATCTGATGGCAGTGAGATATATACCAACAAAGTTTCAGTGATCTGATACAAATAAAAGCAATAGGGTAAAATAAACATTTCCTGGCAGATCTCTGGATATACCAAAATAAAATGCAAATGATGGATAAAAGAATAATAGGTATTCCTTAGCCCACGTCAAGTGTCAGGAAGTCAAACCTGAGCTTTGTTTAGGAAAATGGAAGCTATAAGACCTGTCCCTCCACTGGACACCAACAGAGCTGATGAAATGGCTTTAGGATTACTAAGTCAGTAATATTCGCCAGAACACGGCGATAAGCTCCCAGGAAGAGAAATCTGAATTTAGATCTCAGTACCATGGTTTTTAATCACATTCCTTAAGTCCTGAGTTCAGGCACTTAGTCAAAGTTAATTCTCTTGACCTCACCAGCTAACAGAATAATGAGAGAATCCCCTTCTGGGGTACTCTGGGTTTGCTGAAACAAATACACCTTTGCAGAGTGCTTGCTATTTCTTTCCACTGATGACAGATGAGTCTCTTTACAGGAAAGCCTGGAATCTCACAATTGATATGTTGGTCTGAGATGATGTGGTACTTTCCCTGATGCCATTGGGACAGATGCCATGGCCTGAAGCATTGGGAGCTTGGATGACAGCTGTTACTCTGCTTGCATAAAGGGCTGGCTGGAGAAAAGGCAGCCAACAGATGAAATGGAAGAATTATTTTAAAACTAAAGCTATAAAAAGTCAATCATAGGACAGACTCTCTTTCCAACAGTGCATTCAGAGCTCAGTTTAAACTTCTCCTTTATTACTGTATGTTAAATCATCAGTGATCATGGCTAATTATGGCTTAATGAATTCTTGGGCTTCCGGGAGCAAGGTCTTAATTTAGAGAGATGTTTATCTGGGCCAAGACATTTTTCACAATTTGTTAAATTGGAGGGTCCAACACTTGATTGAAAATGTGGATTTTGTCCTGTGGTGAGATGTAAAAATAAACCTTATGGCTGTCCTCACACAGCTCCTAGTAAAAGAGCAGTTAAAGGCAGCTGCCAGCCTTGCCCAAAATAAAGCATCACCCTGTATCTTGGGAGGCATATCAAAGGAAATTGGGCAAAACATTCAAAAGTAGCCAAGAGTGTGAGACACAATCTTATAAAAACTGGGAAATGCATCAACAGCCTCATGTGTTTTCTTGTATTTGGTTTAATTTTGTTTTCTTATGTTTCTGTTATTTAAGAGAAACAGCAGGGGTTGGTGTGGGGAGGGAGCGAGAGAGAACGAGCTAGTGATACAGTTACTGCATCTTATACTTTGAACATTCTAGTACCTAATTTCCCACTGGAGTCAGAAACTAGGACCCAGGAAAAATAATAAACTGGTGGTTCCCAATTACTTGCTGTGCCAGGAGCTTCAAACCAGGTCCTCTCTATAAACACAATTTCCATCAAATCCTGTAATACACCTTACTCAGAAATGGAACTAGCTGGGCTATAATGCATGTGTGCACATTTGTGTGCATAAGTAAATCACCCTCTGGGTGAATCAGCCTCCCACAGGAATGAAGGGACTTTTTTTTACTTATGGAACTACTTAGAGCAGTTAAGTTCTAAATTCCAAATCATGAACCATTGTCGTGGGTTGTGAAAACAGCTGGGGTGTGACTGGTGTATTTAATGAAACAGAATCAAATAGAACACACAATATCTGAGGGCATCACACAAAGTAAATAAGTATTCCTTTGTGAAACGTTCATATTAGTGATGAATGTGATGTATATGTACGTACGCGTGGTGTGTCTGGGTCACTATACAACATGTAAAACAATATGATCAAAAAAGTCTAAGCTACTTATCTAGTGCACACATGCAAAAAAATTATATGAGTGAACATTAGGTGGCTTCATGATGGAAGAGGCAGGCATCCATGTCCTTTCGAAGCAAAACCCCACCTGAATCCCTCCCCACCCAACCCAGTCTTCTAAAATTAGTGTACAAGATTGGAGGGTTAGGAGAGAGGTGTCAAAAAGCAAAAACAGGGACTTCCCTGGTGGTGCAGTGGTTAAGAGTCCACCTGCCAATGCAGGGGACACGGGTTCGAGCCCTGGTCCGGGAAGGTCCCACATGCCACGGAGCAACTAAGCCCATGCGCCACAACTACTGAGCCTGCGCTCTAGAGCCCGTGAGCCACAACTACTGAAGCTTGCGTGCCTAGAGCCCGTGCTCCGCAATAAGAGAAGCCACCGCAATGAGAAACCCGCGCACCACAACGAAGAGTAGCCCCGCTCACCACAACTAGAGAAAGGCCGCGCGCAGCAACAAAGACCCAATGCAGCCAAATAAACAAATAAATAAATAAAATTATTAAAAAAAAAAAAAAAAAGCTAAAACACCTACCTCAAAATCCTCAGGCAGAGGGTGGGGAGGTGGTAGGATATAACGTTAATAATAATTCAAAACATTGCATAACAATATTTAAGGAGACTCTTGAACTACCTCAAAGACTTTTAAATACTAAAGTGCAAACTCTTATACAAAAGATAATCACATTCTGCTAAAATCCTAAACTTTGAATAAATACTCATTTATTTATGATCTTTCACTTAAGTTTTGAAAGTTGTTCGTGGGGCTCTGGCCTAAATTTTTTAAAATACAAATTATCTCCTTTCTCTTACTGTGTAATTGCCACATTATAAGGAGGTTTATTTTTCAGGGACCAGAGGGCACTTCTGAAATATTCTATCACCTACTCACCCAGGAACACAAGAAAGAGAGAGTTCTAGAATGTTTTCTGGGGCTGAGGAATGTCTAACTTTACCATGGAATCCTACTAAAATGCCTTTGTAAACTCTCTGGGAAACTTAGTCTAGTATCCAACAATCCTTTGAAGTTTGTAACATTTTCAACTGAAAAGAAAGCTTATACTCTTCACACAACCAGAAGTTAGAGATAATGGAGAAATGAAAAGTGATTTAAACCAAGATAAAGGTCTACAGAGGGTCACTCCTGGACGTAGGTCATTCCTGAGCACTCTAACGGCCTCTTTGTGCACAGCAGGAGAGAGGGACCAGCTGATTACAGTCAGTCGAAGAGAAGACTTCACATGTGGAAGACACAACAGTGAGGAGGAAGCCGACAGACAAAACTGGTGCAAATGGACGCAGCTGTGTGGCTACACAAACAAATGAGGACAGCACAGTCAGAGCCCAGTGGGCTTGGCTGGAAAGACCGCCATCAGGAATCACATGTAGATTTTAAAGAACAAGAAGAGTAGAGACAGAGAGGAGGACTATAGCTAAGAGGAAGGTCAAAGAGGAAAACTAATGAATTCTTGTTTCTGATAACAACACAGACAGGACAAGCACACCCCTCACCTTCTGTGAGGTTCGGAGAAAGAATACCAATGAGGCCCACATCCCATACATGTCATACATCCTAAGGTTTCTCCTCATCCCACCTATCCCAAGCCAGGCAAACACTGCCCATGGGTACCCCCGACACCTGCTTTGTCGAGCTTCCTCCAAGGCCAGGTTAGAGCCCCAGACAGATATATCGCCTTGTTCCTGCTGACTCCTCATCCCATGGGGAGGGGCGTGGCTAGGGGAAAGCCAGAGCAGGGCCCCCTAAAACACAGATCCCAAGCTGGGCCCTCTTGTTTGGAACTACGGTTGACCCCGTGCTGGGAAACACAGTGGTCCTTGGAGAGAGAGCACAACAGCGGCAAAAGAGACCGAGGTCAGGTCCAGTTGAGAAAGTAAGTGGCTGAGTTCTAGTCCCTGTCCTACCTCTAAATGGATGATCTTAACCTCATCAGCCCTCAGTTTCCGCTTCTGTAAAAGGAAGTGATTAACAGTTAAATGAGATGATGTCTAAAGTACATTTCAAGTCTAAGCACCTATGAGTGTACAAATCAGGGCTGAGGAGAGGGATAGTGGCTCACAGCCCTATAGCCTACAGCACGAGGGCAAAATTAAAAATGAATGGAGCAAACTGGGCCACAAACACCTAAAATGGATGGGCTGGGCAGTAGATGTGCATCACTTGTGCAGAAGAAAAGGCTAGAAATTGGGGAAAGACAGGGTCTCTCAAGAATGAGACATGAAGCTCGGAGAGGCGAATGATAAGCAAGGGAGGCCAGGAAGACCCTCCGGCGCCAACAATGGCCTCACCTGGACTTTGCAAAGTGCAAATGTATATCCTGATTGAGCACAGGAAGAGGGCCCCCTGGGAGACCACTCACTCTCAGCTCACACATTTCCTGGTGGCGTGCGATTCGTGGATCGCCTTAGCAAAGAAGTGTGAAGGTGCCTTCCCACTGCTTCGGCTGCTCTTAGGCTCCTGGGGTAAGGCTGCAGAAGTCTCCTCTCCTGTCTCCATCCTCTTCCAGCTTCCTGAGCTCAGATAATAGGGGTTTTTTTGCCTAGAAGCCAAGAGCATGCTAAATGGCTGCTGCTGAGGAGGGTACTAACCGAAGAGTCGGGATTGATTTGGAATCTGAGGGCTCATTCTCATCTGGATAGATGGAAAGTCCCTCGTGGGGGGAGCAGAGAAGTGGTAAAATGTAAAGAGGTATAATTTGTCTTTATTTTGGTCCACGTACCCACTCGCCTTTCCTGCCACATCATGCCAAATGAAACAACGGCACACGACGTCTCCCACCCCACTTCTGGTGACCCAGGGTCCTGTCCACTTCTCACAGCCATTTCTACCTCTGCCCAGCTACCTCCAAAGGACGTTAATACAAGAAGCACGAACAGGACACAAACACAGGTGTGTGTTCACTGGGCCCTACCCTGTACTTAGCTCAAACACTGGGTCACTCACACGGTGCGACGAATAAAGGGTCCGAAAATCTCCCCTTACCACGGGCCCCAAACACCAACTCCTCCTGACTGGTTTAGGGCAGGAGATTGCCACGGTTCATGTTACAGTCACTCTGGCGACTGCAGTGTCCTCTGGCGAGGGGAGGCCCTTGGCAGGAACAGAAGAAGAATGGAGAAGAGGAAGTCGGGGGCAAGGAAGGCCCTTCCTTGTGTGAACAAGAGCGGCTCTGCTTTTATTCCCTGACTTCTCAAGCCAAAGCACATTAAAAGCTGCTGGACTGAGAGATGATGACTATAAGAACTCCCTCATCAGACTATCTGTGGGAAGATTGCAGGTTAATCAAGTAGCAACCATTTCCATCATAAAAGGTTGCCTACCAGGAGAGGTAAGTTTTGAAGAGGGAAGAGATGGCACTTGGGCCTCTGGGGGAACCACAGTGGAGGCTCCTACAGTCCAGGGACAAGGAGAGCACCACTAGCATAAGATAGACGGTTTTCTCAGTTGACATTCCAGCAGGCTGAATGGCTGGGAAAAACTTCCAGTCAGTGAAGAAAATAGAAGGAAAACCACCACTGGCTCTCAGGGAAGAATGCCAGATATGCTGACCCCAAGCTCAAATATGCATATGCTCCCATAACTCATAACTCATACCAATATCATAATAAAAAGGCTGTGGCCATTATTGTAAAACATAAAAAACAATTGCAAAACACGGACTGCTGTTACATAGAATCAGATGTGGTTTATGTCAGTGCTCCTCAGATGACAGCTCTTTATCGAAATCTGAAAGAAATAGGATTCTGTAGAAATATATTGACTGATATGAAAATATATACCCAGTGTTTTTTGTTAAATGGAAAAGGCTCTTAACAGAGGAGGATGTACAATATAAATACATATATATATAAAATATTCCAAAATGTAAACATCTCTCTAGGTGAAAAGATTGTAATTTTTTTCCCTTTTTAAACTGTATTTTCTAATTTTTTATACAATGGGCATAAATTACATGTGTGGGTTTTTCTTTTTAAGTTTAGAAAAATATGATAGAGCAGGATCAGCCTGGAGAGGGGAGGAGAGACCCTTTTTCCCCCGGAAAGGTGGCAGCAACCCCGTCTCATCACAAGCACCCACTGCTCTTTGTGCCTCTGCTGCCCCCGTGTGGCTGTGGATAGACCTGACACCCAGAACCCCTAGACTAGACCCAACCTGGACCAAACTCCACGGTTATCTTGGATGGATTCTTCTTCCCCTGTTCGCCAATTCATGACCTGGATTTGTCCCATTCATGAACACAGGACTTCTGCAACAGCAAGTGCTAGGACAGGGGGGTGGGAACACTATCAGCTCAGGATGCTAACAAGATGGATACAGATGCTGGTGGGGTTCAGGACCCTGAGAACCACTCTGGCAGGTGTAAAGGTGGACATAAGAAGAGAGGAAGCCTCAGGAGACTAATGGCCAAAGGCAACCATGAAACGGGAAACCTGAAGTCGTACTGGAAACCAGCTCCTTTGCCTCAGGGGATCAAGGTGATACCACATGGAGCTGGTGACATTTACTTACTTCTGTTGTTTGTCTACAGAGCACTAGAGGTGACTGCCCTTGACTTGCTATATGAGCACACATTCCCAGAAATGCAGAGGGAAACCCAGCGGGGTCACAATGTCCACTTTTCCTAAGGATGGTATTTTTACCTTATGACTAGATTAGCCTGCTGTTTGAGCAACAGACCATGAAGATTTAGAAAATGGGAGCCAAATTTCAAGTTATTATGAAATGACATGCAAATAGATTTACCCTGATCCCTTAACATTTGCAAAATTGTTACTAGGCATTAGTGCTAAGCCTTAAAATGATGAATTAAAATTTTGCTTACCTAAAAGTCAATTTTTCTCTGCTTGGATTGTCAGATCTATAACAACTAAGGGCAACAGGATCCCTTGACTAATGAACACTTTAATTTTCAAAGCATAGGCAGGCTCCATGAGTGCGCGCGCGCGCGCACACACACACACACACACGCGCACACAAACACACACACGATGAAACTCCCCAACCGCCATTTCTCAGCCCTATATCTTAACCCCTTTCTCTTGCATATGACCCCGGGTAAACTCAGTATGCTTCTCCTACATCGAGGCTCCAGGACCAGATTGCCTGCCTTCAAATGCAGCCTTCTAGCATTTTACTGCGTGACCTTGGGCAAATCACCTAACCTTTCTGAGTCTCAGGACCTCCTTTATATAATGGGGATAGTAATAGGACCAGCTCATAGAGCCATTAGAAGGTTAAATGAATTAATATCTATAAAATGCTGAAAACAGTACCTGGCACAAGAGGTGCTAGAGGAACAATCCTATATTTATTTTTCAAAATGGGCTTAAAATGTAATTAATTAATTAACTTTTAAAAACAGTAATTAAAAAAACAAACTTGGTTTTCTCTCCTTTTTTTTACTAAAAAACACCATTTATTACTCAAATTGGGTGACAAAAAAGTGGTCTGGCCCTCTTTGTCCACCTCTAAAGTCTGATGTCATTTTCAGGAGAATCGGACTCATTGACCTTATTCTTTTCCAAGCCTCTTCCTTAACCCCCTCATCATAGCCCTTAGCAGAATCAGCCTCTTCATCAGTCCCACGTATTTTAGGAAAAGAAAAGGACATGCATGTGTGTGTGTGTGTGCACACACGCGCACACACGGGAGGAACAGGTGAGAGAAGTGCGACCGTCTTGAGCATCCTGACACAACTATCCTTTCAATGTCATCTCCTCCCCTTTCCTCCCAGCTCTGGCCCTGGATCTCCCCCTCTTTCCCCACCTTCCATCAGGCAGTTGTGTCAGTTCCTCACGCCAGGGACCCTCACCTGTTGGTGTTCTCCAGAACCTCCACCTTCTTCCGAAGCTCCGAGTTCTCCGTTGAACAAGACTCCACCCTACAGAGGAGAGAGAGAGAAAAAAAAACAAACTTAGTTTTTTATCAGGGGAGCAAACACTAAGCCAGGAGCTAGGATGGAGGCAGGTGGGGTTCAGAGAAAAAAGACAGGGAAGCAGCTACTCTAGGGAGGTGAGGGAGAGAACTTGGCCAACCTGAGTTGGGGAAAAGAGTGAGGAGCCAAAAGAAAAAAGAGAGAGAGAGAGATGGGTAACCAGTGCCTCAGTAATGGAAAATGAATAGGGACGGCACAAAACATAAACTTCTTTTAGGGTGTTCCAACCTTGATTTCTCTCGACTCTTCCCTATGGCTCTCAATGTCCATCACAATTCTCCCTCTATGCTACAGGGTCTGGATGCTGCTGGCTGTACTCTTGACCTGAAGGACTGACAGGAAGCCAAGGGGCTTGGGGCAGGGAGAGAGTGAAGGACAAGAACCCGGGGCCTCAAGACAAGGAATCCAGGTGCCGGAGCAGGCATGCCCCAGAGAGGCAATAAAGAGATTTTCATTGAAACATCTTGACCCTGGATACCCACAGACAATAACAAACAGAATGGGACTGCTTAATGCTCTATTACCAACACCTAAATCAGGAGGAAGAAACACTGACTTTCAGTAGGAACTTAAGAACCAGCCAGGATCCACCAACCGCTCCTCTCACCAGACACACATAAAGATTCATTTCTAGGTCCCGGGACTCATTCCCATCTTAAAATGGCATTAGTTTGCCAGATGGGAACTATTTTCTAGGGCTAATACAAAATTGTATTTAATTTACGTTTTTCTAACAGCCCTCCTGATATTCCAGGCTATTCAGAAGAGCAAAAGGTGCCGTCAAGTGTTTTTGTGAAAAGTCACTCCCCTCTAACACAAATTATAGTGGACGGAAAAAAAAGAACGCCAACCTGCCTTACTTACTTCATCCCCTGTTGCTTTCTCTAGCGTGCGAGGGATGTGGCCAACAGGAATTGATTAATTAGCGCCTCTCCTCTGAGGAGTCCAGGAATATGCATGAATGTTAGCATTTGTACTTATTTGAAAGGAAGCCTTCAGGGACTTAAGGACCCTTGGTTGGAAACTGTGCGGTACAAATGCCTACTAAGACTGAATGTATTTTTTATCACCTGCCAGATCTATAAGATTTCCCCTCTAAAAACCACTAGGTGGCAGGCAAAACATAGCTGATAAACCAACGGCCTTTGCTGGGGTCCAGACGGAGAAATTGAACCCCCTTCTCATAGAAAGCAGGGCCCCCGCCCCGCACTTACATTTCTCTACATGAATTGCTCAATACACACAACCACTTTGGCAGGAGGCTTACTTTTTCTCCAAACTGTCCATGTATTCCTTCTTCTTCCTCCTACTTTCCTGGGCAGAAATCTGCAATGGAAGGGGAGAAAAAAGGATTATGTTCCAGCTATCTCAGTAAATCAGTATGACAAGAGGCCATGAGCAAAGAAATCACAAAAGCCCTGCTCACTTTTGTGGCCACTTGCCATTTGTTTAACCTACTGGCTCATCTACTAATCACCTCTTCTGCCTTCCCTGGTTTCAACCAGCTGATATTCTCATCTACTTTCCAACACACTAGGCCCCCAGTGAGAAGGACAGTGGTCCAGGAGTCAGACTGGAACATGTGGGTCACGAACCATCTGTATGGTCTTAGACAAATGATCTCAATTCTGTGGACCTAGTTGGCTCAACTATAATACATAATATAAGCCAGTTGGGGTTAGTCGTATAAAAATTCCCTGGCGGTTCTGCACATGGACAAAGAATTTTAACTCTAAGCTCTTTCCTTCCTCTCTCTTTGTCCCCTCCCTCCTGCTCTGCCCACGCCCTAGCCATGCCCCAGGGCCTCTGCACCCCTGATCCCCACTGTAGGGGCCTAGGACTAGAAGACTGCTGGACCCAGGTATAGAACAGTGGTCTGCAGAATTTTTTATCAAAAACCTCTATCAAGAAAAAAACTTAAGCAAGCACCCATAATACATTTATATGCATTCATTTATAAATTATATACATGCCTACTAGAGGGAAATATTGTGTATCTAATAAAACAAATTTTAAAGGCTGAGATTTTTTCAAAGTGTAAATGGGAGTTCTAATATTTTCTTCCCACCCCTGTATGGGTCATCTTAGGCACCACAGAGTGTGCTCGCCCGACCTGGAGGCCCACTGACCAGAAGATGTATGGGGAGATCTGGGGGAAGACAGGGGCAAGCCTTGGTCCCCACCACGGGACGGGCCAGTGTTGGCCACCGGGAAGGGAGGGTGGGCATGCTGGCCGGGTTTGCTCACTGTCTCTGCTCACAGAAGTACCTGGATTTGAAGGGCTCACCTTATTCTTGATTTTCCTCCGGATTTTCTTCAGGGCCTTCTCCTCGGATTTTGTCAGGGGCAACTTGGTGGGGATGGGATAGCCCTCGGCGATCAGGGTCCTCTTCTCTTCCTCCGTTAGGACCAGGGGGCCTGATCCCTGCAGCTTCTGTGCAGACCAAGGAGCAGAAAAAGGTCAAAGAGGAAAAGCCAGGCGCACCGGAGAAACACCTCCTGAGGGGTGAGGAGGGTCTGTTATGATGTCTTGCCAATGGCTAAGGGAAAAAGAGGCTCATCTCTTTTGGTGAGAAACGGGCACTTTGAAGTGGAAGCAAAAATGCAGAAGACACTCGTGTGAGTGTTACAACCCAAGGATTATAATATAAGGGAACGGGTAAAGAAGCCTCCACCCATTATTTCCCAGAAAGTACCCTGCTGGCTAAAACATCAAAATTAAAGGATACAATTCATTTCCCACGTCCCTAGAGATTTCCTGTCCTCAGAGTGATGAAGGATTCACTTGGAACTCTGTTTGTGGAAAGTTTTGCTGTTCTCCTAAAGATGCCATTTTGCAAGATGCTCTCTATACACTAGGAGTTGCTTCTTGAGCTCTACTTCCAGCTAAGGGGCCAGGGCTCCTAGGGACACACCTGCAGGCAAGTTCCATGGAAGTCACTGGTCAGCAGAGTCCCAGACTGTCCATCATCAGTGGAGATGAGAACTGTAGCTCATCTCATTTCACCCATATTAGGACAATGTGTTTATAATTAGTCAAATAAATGGAGTACCTACTGCATATCAGTTCCACATTAGATGCACGGAAGAATCAAAACGAACTCCGTCTCTTAAGTAGCTAATGATCGAGACGGAGACTGAATTGAAACACGTGAAAGAATGAGAGCAATTAAATGCTAGACTGTAATATTCACTCAAGGTACATTAAAAATAGGAAGAAGGAGAACGCTTATGTGAGTCTGTGTGATAAGGGAAGGCTTAGGGTAGCAGACAAGGCTTGAATGGGGCTTCCTGAAAGAAAGGGGGTGATTTACACAGAGGAGGGCATTACAACAAAGGCAGTATTGTAAAAAGTAACTGAAGAAGCCACTCCGCGTAGGGGGGGTGAAGAAGTCTGGAAGCAGCGGCAGGTTGGGCACGGAGGAGGGTGTTTGTAGCCAGCAGAGGTATGAGGGCTTGATGCCAACAGATAATAGGGAAATAACACAGATGCTGAGCCAGGGTATGATATGGGAAGGATTTCCTCCATGACCACGTGGAATGGATTAATTGTGGTAGGACCCACAAATCCATAGGATGGACACTATTTCAGTAATCAAAGGAGTGAAGGGTAAGAGGAGAGAAGGCAAAGGTGGAATGGAAAGAGTTAATTCCCTGGCCCTCGGTAATAGTGATATATAAGAACGCGGCCACAGATCTAGAACTTTCTGAGTTTCTGACACAGACAGAACTCAAAATTTCAAAATTATGTTAATTAATATATGATTCTTCTAAGAATTTTTAAATAATTCATTTCATTCAAATTTGCTCTATGTGATATTATAAATTCAGTAAGGCTGACTAATTTTTTAATTCTCATAGAAATCAATTGACTATTCAGAACAATGAGAAGTTAATTATCTAACCCTAATTTTTTTTAATTTATTTATTTAATTTATTTATTTTATTTTACTTCTGGCTGTGTTGGGTCTTCTTTGCTGCACGCAGGCTTTCTCTAGTTGCGGTGAGCGGTGGCTACTCTTCACTGTGGTGTGCGGGCTTCTCATTGTGGTGGCTTCTCTTGCTGCAGAGCACAGGCTCTAGGCGTGTGGGCTTCAGTAGTTGTGGCACACAGGCTCAGTAGTTGTGGCTTGTGGGCTCTAGAGCGCAGGCTCAGTAGTTGTGGCACATGGGCTTAGTTGCTCCGTGGCATGAGGGATCTTCCCGGACCAGGGCTCGAACCCGTGTCCCCTGAACTGGCAGGCGGATTCTTAACCACTGCGCCACCAAGGAAGCCCTACCTCTAATTTTTATTTGGAAAAATTATATATGTGAGGGATGAATGTTGACTCATGATTTCTATCCTGAGTCACTGGGTTAAGAGTTGCACCACAGACAAAAAGGGTTAAATTATATTTTTGAGCTTTAGACATCAACGCATTTACTCTCAGAGCAATTTTTCAGTTTGTCAAAGGTTGCTTATTTAAAAAATAAATTATTTCCTATCACAGGTCATAAAGACCGCCTAAACTGATGATAAATATTTGTGATACAATTTTGAGAAGAATAACAACGCATTTTTATTCCTCATGTTTGTAGCTATAGAAAAGAAACATGTGGATAAAAACTGGAAGTGTGCACAGGAAAGGAAGAGAATGTGTTAGCATGATGAGGTCACAGGCAGTTCTTAGAAAATGTTCTTTAAGACTGTCATCCCCCTGCTTCAGCAGTTAGACCTAAAACTTCCTACAGGCTCCGAATGGTACCCACGCTGGGTGAAGGTCCGAGTGACAGAATGGGGGATGGGGGTGCAGGGATGCAGGGGACACTCACGTGCGGTGCGGTGAGGAGTGGGGAGCTGGCAAGTGCCGAGGGGGCCCGCGCTGGGGCCCTGGCAGGGCTGTGGGTCTGCGGCAGGCCAAAGGGGTGCAGGCGCGGGCTGGGGCTCAGGCTGCCCTCTGAGTCGCTGCTGTGGCTGCTGGGAGGGGTGGGCGGTAAGTGCAGGTGGTCCACGGAGGCTGAGGGGAAAAGAAAGGATTGCATCCATCAGGGAGCAACAGAGCAGGACCTGGGGCAGTTCAACATTCAACATCCCTACAGCAGAACTCAGGACAGCCAAACAAAAGAATGAGGAATCTCTGCGTGTGGATATGGAAAGGCCTCCAAGATGCATTACTATTAAGGTTAAATTTTAAGAGTGTTTCTTTCAAAAAATTTGAAAGGTTGAATTATTGGGTTCCAAGTCCGCAGTCCTTGATATGGCCTCGTGGCAGGTGCTCTTGGCTTGATTTTCAGGCTTTATTTTGGATACATTTTTGGATTGGGTTTTTCAGTTTTACTTTGGTCAATGGGGGTTTCAGTAGATGTGACATTATTGTCTGCTGGTCTCAGCCTATAGAGGAGGGGAATAAATCAAGGTGCAAAACAGTGTATAAAGTAGCCCTCCTTTTGTATGAAAAAGGAGAGAAAGAGAATACAGACCCCCATTTGCTTGTATCTTCGTAAAGAAACTCTGGAAGGTATATAAGAAACTAATAAAATTATGATGTAATGGGGGCAGGGGAAATTACAGTAAGTAGGGACGGTGCTGGCATAACCTTCCCTCTCTTCATTTCATATAGTTTCCATAGTTTGACTTGTAAACCATGTTAATGTATTAGGATCTTTTTTTTTTTTTTTTTTTAATAGCAAAAGCAGGGAGCCCATGAGTGTTTGAGAAAAGCTCATTTGTTTCTGGAGGAATGTGCATGGTAGGGCCCATAGGCCAGATGCCAGGCATTCTTGATTCAGATAATACCCAATCCATCTGTGGATAGACAGGTAGGCATTGGAAGACAAATTGGGGGAGGGGTGTCTCCCACAGAGTCCTCCAGCATCTAAGCATCCTTCACCTCTCCTCAGGGAGACACCCACACACTCTGCCGGGGCCTTTGAGCCTTAGCCAGTGCCAATCTTGCATCTCCAGGGCAGGAGGGATGGGTTCCCGAGGGAGGAATCCACTCTGGAGTTCAACCTGACAAACAAGCTTTGGGGTCTCACTCTTTTTCTGACCTGCAAATCTTCACGTTGTGCTGAAATACCTTGACAGCCAGCTGCTGTTACTGAGCCAAGGAACATGACCTTGGGTAAACCTTTCACTCCACACCCCTCCTGGAGCCCCCAGGACAACAGAGCCCTGAGTGCAGCGGCTCTGAACTGCGCAAGGAGCCTGGAGGCCTCATACACACCTGGCCTTCCTCGGCCAGAGAACAGCTCGGGGCCATGGAAAGGCCTCGGTCTCCTGCCTGATGTACTGTGAATGGGAAGAGACTTTCTGACACACAGCTACTCACCTAAGAGAAAGGATCCCCCCATAGCTGCCTTTGGAGGTGACAAGCTGCAACCAGACGGCTCTCTCTCCCACTGAGACACCTGAATATCCTAGGTATCCACAGGTGATGTGTCTCTCTCTGCCACACCCCTCACCCACTCCCATTCACAGCACACTTTCGTTCTCTCTCTCTCTTTCTCTAACCCATCTCTTTTCTCTTTCTAACATACTGCTTTTCACTAGATGCTTCTCCGCCCAAGAGCTCCCTAGTTTTTTAGAGTCCATGGGCACTCTTAAAGCTAAAGAATATTCTAAAACAATCCTATGCATCTCCACTGCCAACTCTTCTGCCACCACTTCCAGGCAGCTAAGGAGGGTAGGTATGCGCCTTAATCTTATGTGCTCACCTAGGAAGGAGTCCCAAGCGTGTTAACCAAGTTTTTCCCAATGCCATGATGACCTGTGGCACTCTGTGGTGTCAGATGAATTAATTAAGCAAGGAAGCCATCAGACTGGGGTGGCTCCAGTGCTCTGGTGGCCCTACATAGGCAAACCAAGATCTAAGCCTCTAGATGCTTCGAGGTTACCAGACTGAAACCTAGGACAACCGGTCACAAACAGCCAAATTGGCTTTAAGTTATATCCAATCAATAATTTCCTTACTTTGGGCTTTCCTGGTGGTACAGTGGTTAAGAATCCGTCTGCCAATGCAGGGGACACGGGTTCAAGCCCTGGTCCGGGAAGATCCCACATGCCGCGGAGCAACTAAGCCCGTGCGCCACAACTACTGAGCCTGCGCTCTAGAGCCCGTGAGCCACAACTACTGAGCCTGTGTGCCACAACTACTGAAGCCTGTGCGCCTAGAACCCATGCTCCGCAACAAGAGAAGCCACCACAGAGAGAAGCCTGCGCAGCAACGAAGAGTAGCCCCCGCTCGCCGTAACTAGAGAAAAGCTTGCGCGCAGCAACGAAGACCCAAGGCGGCCAAAAATAAAATAAAAAATTTAATTAAAAAAAAATAATAATTTCCTTACTTTGCTTCCACCTTTTCTTTATAAAAGTCTCCCCCCAGCTCCTGTCGGTGGAAACTTGTAACTGGTTTGGCGCTGCAGAATGTAATTAAGTTTTGCTCAAATAAGCTCTTAAAATTTTGAATTTTTTAGAGTTTATCTTTTAACCATGTTTATCTTTTAACCATGGTAAACAAACAAACAAGCAAACAAAAACAACACAAAACCCAGGAGCGGCCAAACCTAACAGGGGCTCCCGCTGTCTGCCGTGCTGAGCGGTTAGTCTGCAGAACTAACCAAGAATACCAGAGCTCACTTGTCCCTTTCACTAGGCACAGCCCTAATTATTCTAATACCTTTCTCCTTTCCAAGCAGAAGGTGCTCCACAAACAATGAAAATGGCATGGCAGGAAAAGTGAAGCAGACTCGAATCTCCTCTTACTTATTAAGAGCTACTGCCCTGGCCACAGGTGCCTCGGTATCAGATTTCTAAATATCACTTGAAATGTTGCTCTTGGATTACTTACTGACAGGGCTGGGGACAACCGGCTACTTTGCCTAGAAGCCCTGTTGCAATCAAGGATATTGAATTTCCTCCTCTCTGTATATCTAGGATAATGAGGAAGGACGGCCATTTACTTTACCCTTGAAACGTTTCTCCTCAAGTGATCCCAGATTCCGAAGCCACTAGGGGATTCACTGGTACAGTTGTGACATTTTCTGAAGCATATTGCAACATAGATTTAAAAAGCAAGATGTATGTGATAGTTGTAACCAGTGTCACAAAAATGAAAGGAATTACTTTGGAGCAGTATATAAAGCTGAAAGGCACTAAAACGTATATCACTCAGTGAAAAGAAATACTGTCTCAATATGGATTTTAGTCAGTATTTCTAATTTTAAAAACAGAATCCTTTCTTTACTGATGATAAAGGGTAAATGCCGACCTTAATTAAGTTGTCACGGATCAAATCCTGAGTATGTTTCTGGTGGAAAGAAGGTAGACTTTGTTTCCGTGAGCACTGCTACTATGTAACATCTGCACATACCCTTCCCATGACAAGTGCGTATACTAATTTCCTATTTGTCGACCACACCAATGAGCTACCCTTCTAACCTTGTGCCAAAAGTATAAATAAAAAGGGAGGGGATGGCATGTCTGAAGGCACAGAACTAAGAGCAGGATCTGTGCAAAGTAACTCAATTAAAAAGGCTGAGAGGGACTTCCCTGGTGGCACAGTGGTTAAGAATCCACCTGCCAATGCAGGGGACACGGGTTCAAGCCCTGGTCTGGGAAGATCCCACATGCCACGGAGCAACTAAGCCTGTGCGCCACAACTACTGAGCCCAAGTGCCACAACTACTGAAGCCCGCGCGCCTAGAGCCCGTGCTCCCCAGCAAGAGAAGCCACCGCAGTGAGAAGCCAGCGCACTGCAACAAAGAGTAGCCCCCGCTCGCCACAACTCCTGAAGCCTGCGTGCAGCAACGAAGACCCAACGCAGCCAAAAAAAAAAAAAGAAAAGAAAAGAAAGAAAAGAATAAAAAAATGCCGAGAGAGCTTCCTAGACTCCGTGATTCCTGACTATGGGCTTCACACGGGACAAGAAAAAGACTGACACAGAGAAAGAAGAAAGTGAAAGTGTGATAACCCCAAGTGTGACACTACTTAATTCTAAATGGATGGCAAGAAGCCCAATAGGATGCAGGAACAAAGGAGGCTCCTTGCAACAACTGTCGTCTGAAATCAACATTTAAAAACATTGAATTGTTCAGACAGATAAACCGTGAATTCACTTCACAAAGGGTTTAAACTAGAATTGTTGTAAGTAGGCCAGGTGCCTTTGTGGATATGTGCCTATTTGCCTCTACGGATCATCACTCCAGGACAGGGAGCTGGGTTTTATCCACACGATGGCTTGAGGGCAGCAGTTCCCTCGTCCCCTTGTCAGCACCCAAGTCACAGCAGTCTATCAACATGCTGAAAAGGCACCCTGCCTAGGAGTACAAGGTAAAGATTTAGGTGGGAAAACTGAGCTTTCAAAATTTGTATTTACAATCAAGAACAGAGCTATTTCATAAAGCAAGTTCTGCCTTTGGTACAATCAAGCCCAGCACTGTCTCGCACATTCCCCATCTCTTTAGACGGTGCACCCACATCTGTTAACCCAAAGGAGAGAGTGGACAGACCTTCCTTAGGAGAGAAGTTTAGGAACTGATCCACTTCATGAGGCTCCAGCTTAATCTTAGGAATAACTGTCTGGCACGAGGAATCAACCTAAAGGAAGAATTTCAAACACAGTTTTTAAAAACCAATAACAAACCTGAAGAAACACCCCGGAGAGGTATTTGTCATCTGTGTCTTCCTCCCAGGGCAGCCCTGCTTCTCTGGGGCTGGCGAGGCCCGGCTGAGTGCAGGCTGCTTCTTGGACAGGGAGGTGTTTTAGTCCTTAACCTTTCCCTCATTGCCAAACCTGGCAGTACAGGTGACGGAGCCCTCAGAATTCTAAAATTAAGAACCCAGGGCTCGGGAGTTCCCTGGTGGTCCAGTGGTTGGGACTCAGCACTTTCACTGCTGTGGCCTGGGTTCAATCCCTGGTTGGGGAACTAAGATCCCACAAGCCTCATGGCGCAGCCAAAAAAAAAAAAAAAAACTCCAGGGCTCACTTATCAGTGCTTTCTTTCTATTGTTTTTATGGACTATAAAGGCCTTTTATCACAAAATAGTCTGGTACATTTTTAAGGGTCATGGCCTCCAGCAGTGTGTCCTGCGGTAGGAACTGTGTGAGCCCAGCTGCATCCATTCTCTCCGGGTTCCTGACAACTGACAGCAACTAACCATGAAACACTGAGTACAGGAAGGAGGAAAGGTATCTGGCCCGTGCATGGGGAGCAAGGCCATGACCCTGCCCTTTCTTAGTGACATACTTGAAAATGAACTGAACTAAAATCTCATGGAGCAAGGAGACTAATACAGACTCCAGAAGCCTAGTCCGATTAACAGACTCAGGTAGCTATTGAGAAGGGGATTCTAGAGGGCAGTGCAGAGGTGCTCTATCCACAATCCCTCATCTTCCACACGGATGGAAGGCAAAGAGCACAGGAGTGAGTACGCAGCAAAGCCTTAGTGGCCCCACCACTGCTGTGTTACCTTTTCTTGAACAGGTGGACCACTGTACCTCGCTCAGAGGAGATCTGACTTAAAGACCGTCAGTGGAGTCATTGTTTATAACCTGTGACTTTGAACTTAAGGAAAGTTAGGACTGGATTCCAATATCTGGAAGAAGATGTACAAGTATGACTCTGGTCCATCACCAGACACTGAAATACCCGAAGAGAAGGTGGAGTAAAACTAAATCTTACTTGCTGTAGGTGTGGAACTGAGCAAGGAAGAAATTACAGATTTCTTATGCTTTCCATGGGGAATACATTAGGAATTGGTAGGTGGGAGATCCCTGAATTAAGTCAGGGCAACTGAGCACTACACTAGGAAAGTAAAGTATTACACAGGAACTAGCATTCCCTATTGCCACGGCACAGAAAGCCATGGATCGCATCATCATCATAACCACTCCCTTTCCACTGGCTTAAAAATCAGTCCCAGGGAGAATTTTTTTTCCCCATGGATATCTATGTATTTTTTAAATTTTGTAATAGCAATCATAGAAAAAATGAAATGAGACTTGCTACCGATTTTTCTGGAAATGCCTTTAAAGGAAGTGATATAAGCAATGCTGACACCAAATCAACATATCCTAGATATATACATAAATACATTTTTACATACATACATACATATATAGTTATATATCTTTAAACATATACAACCACTAGCTCCAAAAAGATTAAATGCCTTATTGGAGAAAGAGGATCCGTATCTTTTGATCCAATCTGTTTATATGGAGGAAAAATGAGTATACCCCAGCGTTCATTTCCAGAGGGGGTTCCTCCTTTTCAAAAGGGGTAGAGATGGCAGTGATGGTCAGAGTGACAGACGGAACTAGTCCTGAGGGCGGCTCATCCGTGATTGGCTCTGTCTTGATGGTTGTTGATGGAAAGTCTGTAGACAGGTACCATTTCTCACTCTCCACTTCATCTGTGGGAAAAAGATAAGCACACATGTGAATCTGTTCAGGGCATCAGGTATAAGTAAAACAAATGGCACTGACCTTTCTCCTCAAAAAAAAAAACTCCAACAAAGAATTATTGTGAGTAGAATAAAAGGAAATAAAATGAGGATGTGAGAGAGGAGATAAATGGATGAAGAAATGAATGACAAAGTGAGAATCTATACTTGCATTCACTTGAGTGTAAGGATGCCTAAAGCAACTCTGGAAGGATACATATAAAAGAAAGAAACTAGGCTCTCTGGGCAGAGCAGGAAGGAGACTAGGTGGATGGGGAATAGGATAGGAGAGAGAATTTCAATGTGTAGTGTTTTATACTTTTTGGTTTTCAAACCAATTAATATATTATCTAGAAAGAAAGAAAGAAAAGAAAAAGAAAGAAAGAAATGCATTTAAAAATAAGAAGGAAAGAAGCGAATGGTTGACAACCAGGGTCTCAGGAAACAGGACTGGAGACAGGTCTCTGTCCTTCTCCCCAGTGGATGGTTATTTGTTTTCTTCTTTTTCTTCTCACTCCCCATCATTGGTCCTAGTCTGCTTCTCTACAGCGCCACTTATGCCTTACACCTGACCTAGACTTCCAGAATTTTACTTAGCCCTCTAGGAAACTTCAGAGTTTGTAACAGACATCTGCCCTTTGCTGAAATGGATGAAATGCTCATCCAGAGGAAAGGGCGGCATCTTGCCAAGTCTGGTCTTGGCTTGCCTCTGGCTTTCGTGACGATCACGGGCCTGGGGATCACAACAAAGCAATAGCACCGAACAGACAGAAGCACCTCCATCACTCAGTGACATTCTCCTGGGAGCCTGCACGGTACCCTGCATTTCTTACCAAGTTACATCAGAGCAGGTACCTCAGCATAGCCCTGGGAAAGGAGGGAGGAGGGCAGGAAAGGGAACAACATCAAGAAGGCTGCAAACAGGTGCAGAACAAGAGAAAACAAGTCAGAGATTCCCAAAGTCAGCATTCCTCACCTTTACCAGTTTTACTAAAACAAGACTAAAATAAAGCAAAGATATGCTCCCTTGCTTTATGAAAACGTTTAAACACACACACACACACACAAAACACACACACACACACACACACACACACACACACCAGGTGCTTCATGAACTATTACTGTCCAGGGGAGCAAAGTCATTCACATTATGAATTATTTTACACTCAAGAATTGGGCTCAACTTTTCTTATGAAAATGTACATGAACATCATTCAGAACTGTCAAGAGGGCAGTGAAGAGTGGGCACGGAAGCTAAAAACTAAAGTTCGCAATTGTTAAGGTTGTATTTCTTTCTTTTTTTTTTTTTGCAGTACGCAGGCCTCTCACTGTTGTGGCCTCTCCTGTTGAGGAGCACAGGCTCTGGACGCGCAGGCTCAGCGGCCATGGCTCACAGGCCCAGCCGCTCTGCGGCATGTGGGATCTTCCCGGACTGGGGCACGAACCCATGTCCCCTGCACCGGCAGGCGGACTCTCAACCACTGCACCACCAGGGAAGGTTGTATTTCATAAGCAACTTCCTTCAAACACAGGGAAAGGTTAGATTCACATGCACCATGGAAAATAATTTTCCCCCAAATCCAATTTCTAACTGACTCAATTAATTATTCCAGCCCCAATTTATTTCCTGAGGTCAAATAAAGACGGGCAAGACTTAGGTTGGTTGAAGGTGTTTGCTTTTAGAGCTGGTTCTATGGAGCTGCTGAGTGCTACGGGGTGATGGAGGATTTCCATCATTCCCGGGGTGTGCGCCACATCCTGGCCGAGCGGGAGGGGCAGGTAACAAAGGTCCTTTTGAAGGCAGCCAGAGGATGGAGACCACACTGTACTTGATGCAGAACCCTGCTGGGCAGATGGGCCCCCCCAGCTCAGCTTGGGGAAGCAACTGGATGAGGAACCAAACGAAGCACCTAACACCACTCCCAGAATGAGCTGAGGCATGAGGTCTCTGCCACCTGTAAGGAAGACACGCTTAGGACAGATGTCAGGAGGGGCTGGAGAGACAGAGAGCACAGATCACATTTTCTCCACTCAGCAATGATGTGTTCATACCTCTGCCTTGTCAGCACTTACAGCCTGTCCACACTGAGCAATATTTACCCCTAGCAGAGACTGGAAGAGAGATAGTAAGATGAAATATAGTCTCAGTATATATTAAAATTAACAGTTAAGGAGGCATCCCTGAGGAAAAGGTCACATGCAATTACCAGGAAATGGTGAGATAAGGCCAGATCCCATGGCTGTGTGGTTACAATTACTGTGATGAAACATAATTCACAAGGCACAATAGGTAAAAATAAATACAAAAAGCAAATACAAAATTACAAGCAAAATAGAGGCAGGTAATGAAATTAGTTCTTCCAATCTGGCTAAACCATTCTCAAAGCACACACATTCATAAAATAGGTCAAGATAGTTTATATTCTTTTTTTGTTTGTTTTTTGTTTGTTTTTTTGTGGTACGCGGGCCTCTCACTGCTGTGGCCTCTCCTGTTGCGGAGCACAGGCTCTGGACACGCAGGCTCAGCGGCCATGGCTCACAGGCCCAGCCACTCTGCGGCATGTGGGATCTTCCCGGACCGGGGCACGAACACGTGTCCCCTGCATCGGCAGGCGGACTCTCAACCACTGCACCACCAGGGAAGCCCAAGATAGTTTATATTCTTCACGCTCAGTGTCCTACACCCCTATTTTAAAATTTTTTATATAATCTTTGCTGTATCAGAGATGGACACTGAAGGACAAATAATGATATGTGAACTATGAAACAAAACTTCCCCTGAACTCTTGCAAGAGAAAAGCCCAAGGAAGCTGCCTCTCCTACCCTGAACCTTTTGGGGACAAACAACTGGTGTTGCCTTCATGCTTCCATTTCAGTACAGCAATTTATTACTCTACCTTGAAAGATGTTTTTTGAATTAGAAAGAAGTTTAAGGCCATCAACCTCAGATATGTGTTTTTATAGATGAGGAAACTAACATGCAGGCCTAAATCACACAGCAAATATGTGGTAGAATCCAGATCTCCCAATCCATCAAAGAAACAGCTAAACATGTAGATAAAGATGTGTGCACAGGGACTTCCCTGGTGGTCCAGTGGTAAAGAATCTGCCTTACAATACAGGGGATGTGGGTTTGATCCCTGGTCAGGGAAATAAGATCCCACGTGCCGCGAGGCAACTAAGCCAGCACGCCACAACTACTTAGCTTGCATGCCTCGACTAGAGAGCCTGTGTGCCACAAACTACAGAGCCCACGCACTCGGGAACCTGCGCACCTCAAATACAGAGCCCATGTGCCCTGAAGCCTGCGTGCCAGAACTAGAGAGAAGCCCTGTGCCACAACAAAGAGCCTGTGTGCTGCAACTAAGACCCAATGCGGCCAAAAATAAAATAAAATAAATAAATATTTTTTTAAAAAGATGTGTGCACAAATATGCTCACTGCAGCATTATTTATAATCACAAAACACTGAAAGTCACCAAAAGAGTAAAAAGGCAAAGTGAATGAATTAGGGTACATCCATATAATGGAAATATTGTGCAGCCAGTAATGTTACATGTTTAAACCCTTTTTAATAACAAGGCAAAGAGTTATGATAGAATATTAAGGAAAAAACCTGAATATAAATGTATGTACTATTAATGAAGAAACTGATAGGAAAAAAAGACTGAAAGGAAATAGGTCAAAATAGTAAAAATATCTCTGGAGAATAATTCAGAACATGAGTGACTTTTTTTTTCTCTAGTTTCATACTATTTCTAAATTTCCTATACTGGGAATATATTGTCCCTGGATGATCACACATGGACATGGCCTGCTTCTGCCTGTTCTGCCTCATATTTTATGATGGTAAATTATTAGGTAGAAGCCTTAGTGGGTCAAGTGGCCCATTTAGAGTCCCTTGACTTAATAAGAGTCAATGAGTACCTTAATATATGTTATAAATTGCATAACTGGCTCCAGTTCTTCAGTTGTCCCTCTATCCCTGTCCTTTGCCATGTAATTTTGCAGTGCCCTCCCACTGGGGACTAATCCCTACCCTGGGATTGGCCACATGACTGGCTTTGGCCAAAGGATGTTAGCTTTGTAACACAAGAAAAGTCTTGAAATGCACTTGTACAACTGAACTTACACACTTGTACCTTTGCCATCACACTTATGAGAAGGATGTGCCAGGACAATCTACTGATCCCAGAAGGAGGACAGACACATACATCAGAGTTGCTCCCAGATGAGCCTGGCCAAGATCAGCTAACTCTCAGCCTTAGACATGTGAGCGAATCTAGCTGAAATCAGCAAAATCACCCAGCTGCCCCTGACCCTCCACGCCTAAATCAGCCCACCTCCAGCCAAGGCACAGACAGGTGAACACTAACAACAAATGATGGTTGTCAAAGCTAATGAGTTTAGCGGTGATTTGTTATGCAGGAATACAGCTGGCTGATACAATACAGCTGCATGTATATACAAGAAATTAAATCCATTCCATCAGAACCTATGGCAACAAATAGTTACACCTTGTTCCCATAATAATTCCTCTAAACCACCAACTGTGAACCATATCAATAAATATTTGTAGATTGACTGATTTGATCTACCAATTATATAATAAAATAAATGATTTCAGTTGAAGAAAGTTAGCCAGAAGTTTGGTGAGAACATTCCAGTGGCGGTTGAAATTAGAGAAAAAAGCTTTCATTCTGAACTACTAGGTATTGGCTTGTACTCTGTCCCTCAGTGGAAATAAAGACCAAATTGGAGAAAACAAAATGACAAATGTAACCTGTGAGGTAGGGGGTTAACAAAGGATAAAGGGAAAGGGAATCAGCAGAATATGTTACAATTTTTCTACGTGACCTTATTTTTGTAGTTTTATTTCATTGGCAAAAGATCAGCAGAGCACCATGGCTTAGAACTTAGATGGTTGAGTTATTGATAAAACTACAAAAACGGGGCTTCCCTGGTGGCGCAGTGGTTGAGAGTCCACCTGAGGATGCAGGGGACACGGGTTCGTGCCCTGGTCCGGGAGGATCCCACATGCTGCAGAGCGGCTGGGCCCGTGAGCCACGGCCACTGAGCCTGCGCGTCCGGAGCCTGTGCTCCGCAACGGGAGAGGCCACAACAGTGAGAGGCCCGCGTACCGCAAAAAAAAAAAAAAACAACTACAAAAACAAGATTCAGTATACACTCTATATACTGTCCAATTTCTAATACTTGAAGCTCAGATAGTGAGTGAAATTTTTTTTTTTGTAAATTGTGTCTATATGCCTTTTAAGTTTCATTTCAGAAGGAAAACACCACCCAATAAGGTCAGTAGTGCACTGTGGGGAGTAAGAAGCACAACCAGCATATCATCTGATTTTATTTAAACAGCTTCCTGGGCTTCCCTGGTGGCACAGTGGTTAAGAGTCCACCTGCCAATGCAGGGAACACGGGTTGGAGCCCTGGTCCGGGAGGATCCCACATGCCATGGAGCAACTAGGCCCATGCGCCACAGCTACTGAGCCTGCGCTCTAGAGCCCACGAGCCACAACTGCTGAGCCCGCGTGTCACAACTACTGAAGCCCGCACACAGAGAGCCCATGCTCCGCAGCAGGAGATGCCACTGTAACGAGAAGCCTGCACACCGTAACAAAGAGTAGCCCTGGCTCGCTGCAACTAGAGAAAGCCTGTGCACAGCAACAAAGACCCAACACAGCCAAAAGTAAATAAATAAAATAACTTTATAAAAAAATAAAAAATGTAATAAAATAAACAGCTCCCTATCAAAGGTCAGACTCGAGTGGCAAATTTCCTCGGCATCACCACTTAGCTGTCAGCAAGAAAATAAAAACAAGCCACTGTCTCGTGGCAATGAGTCCTTCATATCCAAGGATGAAATGGAGCAGCTATGAGCAATGGGGCTAGATGCTGAGATTACCAAGATAGCAGCTAAAAACTCCACAAACCAAAGCCAACATAGAGGCAACACCAAAATGCAGGTCCTCAATCACTTCCATATGTGCTGCGTAAACAATGGCACTGAATAGATACTGATTCCTGGGAAGGGGGAAAAAAGAGATTAAACTCTAAATTGGGAGTAGGTAGTATCTTTATAAATATGTTTTATATATGTGTGTGTGTTTTATATATATATATACACATACACTCATATACATATGTATATATGGTGTGTCTGTGTACTTTTAAAAAGAGAAATCACATAGGACAAATACCACTTACATGATATACACATATATGTACCCATTAGCTATTTATATAATATGTCTAAAGTAAAAAGGAAATTTTTGTAAATTAAAGAAGTATGCCTCATCTAATCCCTTCAGCATTTGATAACTGTGTTTGCCCTTTGAAAAATTTCAAAGGAGCTGGCAAATCTTGGCCGATTTTTGATGTAAACACCTCTTAAAGGAAAATGCTAAGGCTGGGTTCTGGAGGCTAGGAGAGGGGCAGGAATGCAGTTGAATATGTCAGAATCATATTAAGCTGTAGCCCACCGCATGTTCAGACAGAAGGTAGGCGCCTGCCTGCCCAGGGTCCCCTCCCTGAGTGCCTGGACCCTGAAATCACCTCCAGTGGTGAGTGGCATGAAGAAGTGTTGAAAATAGTAAAAATAGCAAACACTGAACTGTGAGTGTTTACTATGTGCTAAGCATTATTCCAAGTGCTTTAGATATATATTAATTAACTTAATCCTAAGAGTGACCCTGGAAGGCATGTACTATGATTACCCCCATTTTATAGACAAGGACACTAAGGGATTAACTCCCTCACCCTACGTTACCCAGCTGGTATACGGCCAACCTAGGATCCACACCGAGGCAAACCAGACCCACAGCCCTGCTCCTGGCCCCTCTAGCATACTGCTTTGCAAGAGATCAATGATGAAACAGACCTCTAGTCAAAAGTGAGTATTCTTCAATTAATGTTATTTTGAGCCCATAATTAGCCACTACAAAAGGTACAATATTGGTTCTTTCTAAACTTCTCACCTTCGTTTATATGGACTCCTAATCCAATGTTCCTGAGGTTAAGAATTCCAGTTTAACACCAGCAAATAATAGCTAAAATGTTCTGAGAGCTCACTGTGTGCCAGGCACCGTTCTAAATGTCTTCACGTACTTATACAGGTTTCTGTGATTGATGCGATTTCTCTTGTACACCTCCCTCACTCCATGCTTTCTGTGATTGTGCTTACAGAACCTCTTTCCCTTACTCTGGTGTTCATATTGTGGCCAGTTGATAAACTATGTATTTAATTATGTGGTAATTTACATAGGGCAATAATAACAAGAGCTAATATGTATTTAGTGTTTACTAATTGCCAGGCGCTGTTATAAATGCTTAATACATACTAACTCATTTACTCCCCCCAACAACAGCACAAGGTTAAGTATTATTACTATTATTCCCATTTTAAAGATCAGGAAACGGCTTCCCTGGTGGCACAGTGGTTGAGAGTCCACATGCTGATGCAGGGGACATGGGTTCGTGCCCCAGTCTGGGAAGATCCCACATGCCGCGGAGCGGCTGGGCCCGTGAGCCATGGCCACTGAGCCTGCGTGTCCGGAGCCTGTGCTCCGCGACAGGAGAGGCCACAACAGTGAGAGGCCTGAGTACTGCAAAAAAAAAAAAAAAAAAAAAAAGATCAGGAAAGAAACACAAGAGTTGAGCCACTTGCCCAAGATCACACCATTAGTAAGTGGCTGAGCCCAGATTCCAATTCAGGCAAATTGATTCCAGAGATGAATCACTATACTCCATCCGTGTTCTGCATTTGACATCTCAGGTCTTCCCATAGGATACTGTGTTTAAAGTATTCATTGAATAAATATCTGTGGAGCAAATGACTGATTTCAAAAGATTTACTTAGCATATACATGCAAAAAACCCTTGTGTATACATTTCTTTTCCTTCATGAAAATTAATGACTCTTACCCATGAATAGAGTAAGTTTAACGCTAGATAGCTGTACATATTGCTTTCTTATACCATTCTAGCATTGCAATGGCCAGGCAAACGAAGAAGTCATTATTTCACTTCTAAAAGTGGGGAAAGCATGAATAGCAAAAAAGCATACACCACTAGCCCAGGCTTCAGACTCGGAAAGGAAGGCTGTTCCTCTGCTTGTCTACCCCAAGCACATCAGGTTCTTTCTGTAGCGCATCCATGTCAGGGGACCCAGCTACTCTCTGTAGGTAGATGACAGACACATCTGCCTTTTTTTTACCCTAGAATCTACCCCTCTAAGACAGCTCAGACCCATTATCTTGTCAGCTCAGACCAACAGCTCTAATCAAATGTGATGAAGATATAGCTATTTATCATCTCTCTGTGACTTTTTTCCCCCGTTGCGGAGCACAGGCTCCGGACGCGCAGGCCCAGCGGCCATGGCTCACGGGCCCAGTCGCTCCGCGGCATGTGGGATCTTCCCAGACCGGGGCATGAACCCGCGTCCCCTGCATCGGCAGGCGGACTCCCAACCACTGTGCCACCAGGGAAGCCCTCTCTGTGACTTTCTTTCCCAGATCCCACGGCCTTGGAATATTTCAACATCAAGAGGTCTTCCCACTGCAAACAGGAAACCTAAGTCACCCATGACTCATCTCTGCCCTTTATTCAGCATACCCGATGGTGTGCTAATCCTGCTTTGGGTTTCATCTAATCCTTTCAAAATCCATGTCTTCTTTGCCATGGATGGCACACGCCTTTCCACTTCTCCCTGCATTGCTATATCCATGCACACCTTCCCTGCTCTGGCATCATCAGCCACGAGACATCATTTTCTTCTTCTAGTCTCCAAAAAAAAAACACCATCCCACTTTCCTAAGGCCTTGTTTCCCATTAAATGCTGAGTCTCCGCCTTCCATCAGGCTACCTCATACCAGCAGCATCTGTTCATGCTTAGCTCACAGAGTATTGTTTTCATTCCCACCTATGAAAACAGCTCCTTAAACTTAGGATATCCACACCAAGCTAATGTCTTACCCTACTCCTCTAGAAGTCTAACCAGGCTAACCTGAAGGAAGATGATTATTATTTATGTGCTGGTCCCTCTCTAGACCTGGAAGAGCCACAGTTATAGTCCTTTATTCCACCCAAAATAAAGTTACCTTGACTTGTGCATGGTGCCAGTAGACCACTTATGTATTAATATATTTTATGCTGAGTCTGTTGATATTCTATATTATTTCCAACTTGGTTCTTATATCATCTTGGAGGATAGGGGCCATGTCTAGTTCTCTCTGAACAGCCTTCATCCAGCACTACTAAGTTTCTTCTTTAGGAAGAAGACTGAAATTAACTAACAAAGCAAATGAATACCTAGCATCCCAATTTAATTACAAAGGAACATGACCAAAATAGAGTAACTCATGAAGATACCCTCCAGGTGGTGAGGTGCAAGACTTGGTCATTCACATATAAGCTTTTTATTCTTCAATCTACTTGGAAGCTTCTGCTTATCTCTTTATAACCTCTTTACTTTTTTTTTTTTAAAGAACAGAAAACCCTGCTTAGCAGCCTTAATCATGGGCAGAAATGAACGAGCTGAATGTAGGGTGTCTTTCTGGTGGTTCTGAAGGTTGAGCCCACATTCCTAGGACTGGCTCCTGTGGTTGCCAAACGATGTGAAGTTCTTTAACTCAAGTGTTTCAGAGAAGTCTACAGTCAAATTCAGCCCTGAAGACAGATGATTCCTGTGTAATCTTAGACTAGTGTTTCTCAACCTTCTTTTGGTCACAGACTCTTTTGAGGATCTAAAAAAAGTTATAAATGTTCTCAGCAGGAAAACTGACAAATGGTGACAGTCCAAAATTTTGCATATAATTTTAGGGGTCTACAGTCCATCTGAAGAACATGATACACTAACAGGATGAGAACACCTACATTTGCCCAATATAGTTGGCCTGGGGTTCAAGGAGGGAGGAAGAGGGAAAAGAAAGAGTGAGCAAAGAAAGAACAAGGAAGGAAGGAAGAAGGGAAAGAAAGAAGGATGATGGTGGGAGAGAGAAAGAGAGGAGAAAAGGGAGTAAGAGGGAGGGAAAAAAGAGAAATCCAGTAAACTGAGAGAGCGTCTGTACTTGAACTGTTTAGCTTATCACTTTGTTTCAGGCTTGGAATCAGTTACAGAAGAATTGCATTTAATCTCAGTAAAACTGGACAAGAAGATTAGAATCATTGGCATCCTGAGATATAATGAAATACTATCCATCACTAGAAACAAGAAATCCTAGTTTTGCTTAAGCTGTTTAAACAATGCAAAAGATGAAGAATAGTAAATTTAATGCAAACAGGATTTTTTTTTTTTTTTTTTTTTGCGGTACGCGGGCCTCTCACTGTTGTGGCCTCTCCCGTTGCGGAGCACAGGCTCCGGACGCGCAGGCTCAGCAGCCATGGCTCACGGGCCCAGCCGCTCTGCGGCATGTGGGATCTTCCCGGACCAGGGCATGAACCTGTGCCCCCTGCATTGGCAGGCAGACTCTCAACCACTGCGCCACCAGGGAAGCCCCAAACAGGGATTTTTAAATGCTGCCCATTTATGCGTTGCCTAAAGAACTATCATCCTCCTCGATCAGGAAGGCAATCTTCTTAAGAGAGCACTGACTCCAGAGGGATCTTTGTGAATTAATCCTCCCGTAAGGTGGATGCAAATTGGGGTTCAAATGAATCAAATAAGTCTGTTCCCAAACATTTGTATACCCACAGAAAAACAACTGAAGCCAGGAACTCGACAAAGCATTCCTGGGCAAGTTCCTCATCCATTCATGCACACTGCCTACCTTTGATTTCACACATCCCAAATGGTTCCTATCCGTGTTCATTATCCCCTACTTATAAAAGTGCTTTTGCTGGGACTTCCCTGGCGGTGCAGTGGTTAAGACTCCGTGCTTCCACTGCAGCGGGCACGGGTTCGATCCCTTGTTGGGGAACTAAGATCCTGCATGCTGTGTGGCTAGAAAAAAACAAAAGCTGGCATAGAAAGCTTTTACTCAGAGAGAAACTGGTACTTAACAAAGATGAACTGTGGATCAGAAACTCTCTGCAAAATATATCTGACCCACTGTACCTATTCTCAGCAAATTACCAGCATGGCCTATTGCAGTGTTGACTTAAAAAGTTGCACATGGGCTTCCCTGGTGGCGCAGTGGTTGAGAGTCCGCCTGCCGATGCAGGGGACACGGGTTCGTGCCCCGGTCTGGGAGGATCCCACATGCCGCGGAGCGGCTTGGCCCATGAGCCATGGCCATTGAGCCTGCGTGTCCGGAGCCTGTGCTCTGCAACGGGAGAGGCCACAACAGTGAGAGGCCCACATACCGCAAAAAAAAAAAAAAAAAAAAAAAAAAAAAAGTTGCACAACCTATAAGTTGAGAATTATGTTTCATTCGGTGGACTTTCTGAGGACTTAAGCCTGGAAAAGAGCCTCTCCAGTAGCTCTGAGGGACTGCTCCGAAGAGGTGAGGGAGGAGCCAGGATATACAGGACTTTTTGCAACAAAAACCAGGTAGTCGGAACATCAAAAGATTACTGTTTATTGAAGAAAACTGGACACCTCCAGGAAATGAATTTAGCATTTTTCTCTGTGTGGGAAGATGCAAGAGTCTGGGCTTATTGAAATCATTCCTTTGATATGCACCAGAACTCTCTAGGGCCAGGATCGTGCTTTTTTCCATACTGAATCCTCTCGGGGTGCACAGTCTGGCTGACGGCTTGATGGCCACAACATCTTTTGTTTATTGATATGATACGGCAAGCGACACATTCTTTGTGCACAGCAGTATAGCACCTCTAAACAGAAGAAGGGGCCAGATGGGGGGAAAGGAATGGTGTGTGCTTTGGTCTAACGATAAGACAGCTTCCTGGAAAAGATTGACTGATCATTTCTCCCCACACTAAGCTATCAGTATAGCTGGCACCTGTGAGTTCCTTTATGCTGCATTTATACTGATTAGCATTAAAAAGCAAAGAAATAGTGTTATCAGGAAGAGAAAGGGACCCTCAACTTTTGGAAACCTGCTTATTTGCAAACATTTTAGTCGGGGCCTTGGTTTAGAAGAATCAGTGTCCTAGCCCTCTGCCCACTATGTGCTTCCCTCCAACCATCACCAATGTTTCAATTCTACTCAATGATTTAGGGCCCAAACAAAATTCTGCCTTGTTCATGCAATTCTTCCTGTGATCTTCACTGGGCGTACACTCTGTCTTCCGAACTTCTAGTTTCTTTTCCTCTTGGGACACTGCTCATATTCGGTCTGATCAAGTATTGGGGTACAAGGCATTTTCCCTAGAGTCTGGGTGTAAGTTTTACCATCGTTGTCTCACCAGTATCTACGACAGTGCTTGACACACAGTAGGTGTTCAACAAACACGGAAGTGAAGGGGAAAGTTGCCCAGATTGTTTAGGCCAGCTCTAATCTGCATAGTCTAGAAACAAGGCTGCTGAACAGCTGACTAGCGCCACAGATGATAACAATATAGGTATTGATATATTGTTATCACACTCCTGACACAGGGCCTCTGCGCTTGCCTTTTCCTCTGCCTAGAAGCCTCTTAGACCTACACCTAGTTCTTTCCCTCATCTGCTGATCTTTGCTCAAATACTACCTTCAAAGAAAGGCCTTCCCTTTCTATCCTATTTAAAATCTCAACTCCCCCACTGCTATGGTTTGAACGTTTTTGTCCTCCCAAATTCATATGCTGAAATCTTAATGCCCGAAGTGATGGTAATAGGAGGTGGGGCCTTGGGGAGGTGATTAGGTCATGAGGGTGAAGCCCTCTGTAATGAAATTCGTGCCCTTATAAAAGAGACCCCACAGAGCTCCCCAGCTCCTTCCACCATGTGAGAACACAATGAGAAGTCTGCAACCAGAGAAGGTTCTTCCCCAACCATGCTGACACCCTGATCTCAGACTTCCGGCCTCCAGAACTGTGAGAAATATATTTCTGTTGTTTATAAGCCACCCAGTCTGTGGTATTTTGTTATGGCAACTTGAATGGATTAAGAAACTCCCCCCTCCTCCAACATCTCCCTAATTTTTTTTCTGATTTATTTTTCTGTATATCACTGATCACCATCGAATACATATATATAGTTTACTTCTTTACTTTTTCTTATTTCCTATTCCCCCCTCACATCCTAGAATATAAACTCCATGAAGCAAAGATCTTTATAAATTGTGTTCAGTCTTTATCCCCCAGTGCTTAGGATAGCCGGTGGCAGATTAAGCACAAAGTAGGTGCTCAGTGAATAGCTAAGGAATAAATTTTTTAAATGAATCACAAAACACCTGTAAAATACATACCTCTACCTGGCACTGTGCTTGATCCTGCACAAGACAACTGCTAGAAGCCAGGAAACTGTAACCTGATCAAGTACCTGCAGCCCAGTGTGTCTGCACAGTGATGGGGCACGCAGAGCAGGTGTCTCCCCTGATGTATCACCAAAGGCTGGGAACATGCTTCTTTCAGTCTCCTATACCTTCTCCCTTAACAACTCAAGAACCACTAGGAGAATGAATGGCTACACTGTAAGGCACTGATAACATGTGATAAAGGAGTTCAGACATGGAAGAAGCCAGTTTATAGACATCACTGTGAGAAGAAGTGTGGTGGTCAGCTTCTAAGACATCCCCCCAGTGATCCTGTTTTTCTGGCATTCCCATCCTTGTATGGTCCCCAGACACAAGGAATCAGGACTCACCTGTGTGACTGACAGAATAACTTCCACAGCTGGGTCAGAAAAAGTATTTTAGCTCCTGCCATGGTGTCTTGGCTCTCTCACTCTTTGGAAAGCGCCTATGCTCACCACTACACCACCAACGTATCCCTCACTCTTTGGGAAGCCAGCTCCCATGCTGTGGTGATACTCAAGCAGCGCCATGGAGAGGAACTGATTCACCAGCATCAACTTGCCAGCTATGTAATGGAACCACCTTAGAAGCAGATCTTCTAATCCTGGATAAGTCTTCAGATAACTGCAGCCTCAGCCAACATCCAATTTCAACCTCATGAGAGAACCTGAACCATGTGGACAAAGAATGCCACCTGCCATATCAGCAAACAAAGGATGTTGTAGCCATCAAGCCCTTAGCCACTGCATCTGTCCCCAGCTGTGCACCCTGAGGGGATTCAGGATGGGAAAGGACAAGATACTGGCCTTAGATAGTTAAGGTGCATATCAGAGGAATGATTTCAATGAGCCCAGACACTTGCATCTTCCTATACAGAGAAAAATGGTAAATTCACTAACTTGAGATGTCTGGGTTTTTTTAATTAACAGTAATCTTTTGATGTTCTGACTACCTGGTTTTTGTTGCAAAAACTCCTATATATCCTGGCTCCTCCCTCACCTCTTCCGAGCAGTCCCTCAGAGCTATCTGAGAAGCTGCTTCCCCGGCTTAAGTCCTCAGAAATTCCGCCAAATAAAAAAACATAATTCTCAACTTTTAGGTTGTGCATTTTTTTTTCAGTCAACAAACAGAACCCCCTAAGTGAGCCAGTCCTGAATTCCTGATCCACAGAAATCATGAGAGGTAATGAATGATTACTACTGCTTTAAGCCACGAATTTTGGGAGATCTGTTACACAGCAGTAGATAACTAATACAAGAGGTATTAGAAATGACTTCCACAAAGGAAGTAGGGCTTGAAATAGAGACATCAAAGGAATTGTAGGAATAACAGAGGCAAAGCAGTAAAGAGAATACAGGGAAAACCATGAGCAAATGCAGATACAAATATTAAACAGAAACCATACCCACATAGAACCTGAGGATTGGAAACAAATCTTAAAGGTCAATTTAGTCCAACCTTTCATCTAGTGCTAGAGTCTACTTTAAAAATAAAACAACTAAGGCAGGGACTGCATGAACTTATCTAAGCTAAAACCCCGAAGAAGGCTGAGTCCTTACAGTGGTCCTCTGTGTAATGATAAAATGAGGAGTATGTAGTCATAACAGAGACCATATTCCTGCATTTGAACTGAGGTCATTCCTGGAAGTGATTTAATAAGAAATTGAGGGGGAAGGAAGATGGAGTACCGAGGAGGGGAGAAGAAAGACAAAAAGGAGGAGAAGCAGAAGAAACAGAAGCAGGAGAAGGAGGAAAAGAAGGGGATCAGGAAGAAGAACAATAACAACTCTACAACAACAGAAGATGAAAGAGGAAACACTGATTTATTGAAATGCTGTGTGGTGGGCACTGTCCTAAGTTCTTTAAACACATCATCTCATTTTACCCTCAAAACAGCTCCACATCCTCAAATTATTTTAGCTCTACTTCTTCCCTTCCTTCCCAGGAGTCTTCCCCTTACCCTGTTCTCCAGATTTGAGGTAGAGAAAGTGGACAAACCACAGAGAGGAAGGATTAAATCATCATGCATCTGACCTCTTGTCAGGAAAAATCTGAGAATACAGTTAAGGCTCCAGAGGGTCCAATCAAGAAAGAATCCACCCACAGATTCAGGTCCTTCCCTTCACTGAGGATATAAGGCCAGATTTCCTGGGCTGCTGGTCAGCAAACTTCTAATCAAAGGAAGAATAGATCTGAGATGGGAAAGAAAAAACCTAGAGCATTCTCTGTCCCAAGATATGATGTTTTACTGATCCCAGAGTTGGTTCTTTTAGAGGCCAGTAGTAGACCTAAGAACCCCAACTGGAGGAGGGATTCCTCCACAAAGCTAATAGCCTATTTGTGAAGTTGATAGGAAGCATTTGCCTTTGACCCAAAGAAGCAGGAGAGAGCTTGTTCTGTAGGTAGCCACTTCACAAGATGTTGCCATGTGTACAGTAGTACAGAAAGGGAGGGGGACATCCAGGTCAAGCCAGAGGACATCAAGTTAGTGACCATCCCCCACTCTTTTCATCCTCCTGGGAGAAGAGAGCATATGTCAAACTAGTATTAGAGAATATAGTTTTCAAAACTTAACTCAAGATACTAAAATAGCTGATTATACTTCTAGGAAAACAAACATAGAAAATTAAATTTTAAAAGTATACATACAGCCTATACCAATTCAAGGCCTATGGATTAATAGTCAAAACATCTGAACATCTCTAAGGCCAGGAAAACTAAACCTTTAACACACACCATACTAATGGCATTGATAATGGACATGAAAGGGTAACCAATGAAAAAAGTCATAGGAATGCTAGCCAAGATCTCCTATACATGGGGTCAATGAAACATGCTGAAAATAGGTTAAGAGGATGCCCAAGAAGTGTTTACGGAAAGAATGGTCACAAAAATGACTTCTCAGAAAAAAAAATGGCATGACCTCTGAAACAATGGATGTACTGGAATTATCAACCAGATAGGCCAACTTGATTTACAAAAGGATGCTTTGCTGCCCAGTCCACAGGGTCAGAGAAAGCAATTAGTACCATTCAGCTCTAGCAAATTTCCAGAGTACACAGTCTCAGGTAGAGAGAGGTATTCTGTGCCTCTTTGCATTTCCCCATGGCCCAAGCACAAGGCCACACACAGCAGATATGTGGCTGAAGGGGGCGCTAATGATAACACACACTCCACACCCTCAAGGAGGTCAGAGCCAAAGGTGCCGAGGTCCCAGCTGCTTCCCCTGCTCTGGGTTTACCATCATTGAAGCTGTCACTGGCGGTGACATGGGCGAACGGTGACTGGGCCCGAGGCTCCTCACACAGGGAGTAGCTGTGCTCGGCCTGAATGAGAGGCGCCGGGGACGTTGGGGACGGCTCTACCTCCATCGACACACTCTTCTCTGAGAGGAAAGGGTCGTTCAGGAGCTGGCCCAAGACGTTCTGGGAAAACTCATCCAACAGCTCCGAGAAGTGCTACAAGAAACAAAGGAGGAAGGACTCAGTTTCTCTTAACCATGATCTGACATTTACACACATGTTCTAAAGCAAAAATATCATCCACTGCTTCAGATGAAGTCCCTTATACACAATGTCCAGTTATCTGTTGCTGTGTAGCAAACCACCCCAAAGAGTAGTGGCTTACGACAGGCAAGAGTTATTATCTCTCACCACTCTGTGGGTTGGCTGGGTGGATGTGCTGATTTCACCTGGGTTCACTGACAGAGGCACAATGAGCTGGAAGACTGGAGAGGGCTGGGCTGGGACACTGGACGCCTGGGCCTTTTTCTCAAAGAGGCTCTAGCAGGCTGGGAGTCCTCATAGGATGGTAGAGATGTTCCCAGAGGGAGAAAACCAAAGCTGCATGGCCTCAGAGGTCACACATCATCACCCGCTCCACATTCTTCAGGTCAAGGCAAGTGACAACGCCAGCCCAGATTCATGGGGTGGGAAAATAGACACCACCTCTTGACCAGAGGAACTGCAAAATCACATCGCAGGCAAGTGTAAACAGGATGGCATGACTCACTCAGGGCCAGAGTATATTAAAAATAATTATAATATAATTTAATTTAAAATTTCACTTGATACCAGCTGTTGGAGCCACTTCTACCTTCTTAATGTTCCCTGAGTCACAGACCAACAGGTGTCATCCTTATTGATTAAACTTTAGGGACACCTCTGGTATAGAAAGGAAGTTAGGAAAGCAGGTACAGCAATAAGAGAACTGATTGCAAATGGTGATGCTTGGGGTAGACAATGAAAACTCTTGGGATTTGCAGAGCAACTAAGTCCTACCATTGAACTGAAGTGTCAGTGAAGGTGTTATGAAAATGAATGCAGCTTAGGGAAGGGGGGGCAGATGGTAACCCTAAGGTTAGAGCTCTAATATTAGGATAGCTATAGGGCAGAACTTCTGCTTTTGTAAAGGAGAGAAGCAGACAACAGAGAGGAGGCCTTGCAGGCTAGGTCCTTAAAGCAGAGTTAGATTGCTGGGTTTCACCAATAGCACAAACATGAGAAATGGCTGCATCTCATCAGGACAGAATGCAGAGAAGCCACAGGCCTTGGGCACATCCTAATAGGCATGGGTCATCTGTGAGAACAAGACAGGGTGGTTGGGAGAGGGTTCTCTGTATACAAACATATTTAGAACTGAAAGGTCCTTAGAAGCATCTAAGGCAAGAATTCCCAGATGCCAACTGTCTGCATCATAATCACCAGAAGAATTTTGTTGTAGTTGCTTTATAATGGAATATTTCAAGCATTCAGAAAAATTAGAGAGAATAGAACCATGAATAATTATGTATTGATTCCTTTTTTAAAAAATCTTACTTTTCCACATTGTTAATGCAACTTTTTTTCTTTACTCTTTCTTTCTTTCTTAAAAAATAAAACATGAAGCTCCTATCCAAGCCCCTTCTTTCCTCTCAGAGTTAACTACTACCCTGAACTTGGTGTTTATTTTTCCCATCTAGGACTTTACACTTTTACTACATAAGTATGTTTCTATTACAAACATATGGACTTTTTTAAACTTTAAGTAAACAGCACCATACTTCACACCTCCTCTGCAAGTTTCTTCTTGCAAAAAAATTTTTAGGCTTATTCATGTTTACATGTGTAGCTCTATTTCATTCAGTTAAATTTCTGAATTGTATTACATTGTACTTATCCATTTCCTCTTGAGGGACATTTAAAGATTTTTTATATATATGCTATTGTAATAAACATTATTGAACATAAAGGGAAATTTTAAAACATACAAATCCTATGACCCATCTTCAGAGCTTTTGACTTAGTAGGTCAAAGACAACCATATAAAAACCACCACTACCACCTGTGATTCTAATGTTCACGTCAGTTTTTCAACCATTGAAGGTTGACCCCATCTCCACTCACCACCTCTCTCCCTACACCACTTTACAACTAAGTCCCTGGAAGTTTACAAAGTCACTGGAAGTTTACAAAGTCCCTAGAAGTTTGGACATGCTCAAGGTCAGAGAAAGATTCATGGATTTTGCAGCCATCATGTGCTAAACTTTAGATAGGTCCTGTGGATATAAAATAATAAAGAAGAAGACAGAAAAAACCCTGCCTTCCTTGAGCTGATCATCTAGACCCGTGCTTTTCAAACTTTTATGTGCATATGAATCACCTGGGGATCTTAAGGCATAGATGCTGATTCACAAATCTAGGTGGGCCCGAGATTCTGCATTACTAATCAGCTCCCAGGTAACGCTGCTGGCCCATGGACCGGACTTTGCATGTCAAGGAGTGGAACAGCTTCAAGGCTAAGACTAGGATGCAGGTTTCCTGACTCTGATAACCTGAAGCCAGGGTCTGATTTTCTAAGCGGCTCCCCAAAGACAAATTTACTGGTTACCTGAGGGTGAATATTCTGCAAGCGTTTGATGGAATTCTTTTCAAGACCAAAATTAAGGAAACAAGAAGAGAAATAAATGACACAATGTAAAATGCAAAAGCAAGACTTGAACTCACAATCCCTGCATTCCCAAGCCACAATTCTGTCCCTGTGCTGCAGTGTCAGCCCTTGCCAGCTATGCTGGCCCATCTAAGCCTCTGGAATCCTGAGGCAAGGCTCTCTTTGATTGCTGGTGCTTTCCTATGGAAGTTGGCCATGCTGGGCTACTCTGCTGACACCATTTTCTTCCTCCTGAGCAGCACTAATGAATGTTTTCATGAACATCCCCTGGATAACCAATAATAAACCTTCTCTAGCTCTGCTAACCATCCCTGACCTCCCCTTACTTTGGATTTTGTAGTGATTATCATGTCACCAAACAATTTAGTCCTAAATGACAGGGAGTCCTGAAGAACTCATGGTTGTTAAAAAGTGCATTATGACAACCTTCCCTCTGGAAAAAGAAGCTCCTCAGAAGAAGGGAACAACTGTGCTTAACCACCACCCACACCAAGGAACTCAACAAAGTGGTGAGCACTGAGAAGGTCCCAGAGAGACTCTTGTGTGTCTTTGGGGTCCCAAGGATACGCCCAACTTGTCCCAACCAGACACTGTGACTCAGCCCAGCAAATTAGCTCCAGCTGGGTCTCTTTGGCAGCTATGGGCTCTGGGGCTCAGCAGACAGGTCAAGCTCCCACTGCCTGTGCAGGAACCAGGCCAGAATCAGACCATCTTTAATGCCAGTGAGAGAGGGGCATATGGTCTTGGAGGCCGAAGACCAGAGAAAGGAGCAAAGTGAGCCTCAGAGAGGGAGGCTTTCTGCCTACAAACACTTGAGCAAAGGACTACTCGTGTAGAAGTTCAAGGGCTATGAATCAGTTGAATTCTTTCAAAGACATGGCATAATAGCATTTTACCGTTCTGCCTAAGAGTTTCATCAAGCTTTATGGGTTTATAATACTTTCACAGCTTTCCCCTCAACCAATGATCACATCAGTCCTGGGAAGCTGGTTTAAACCCACTGTCCAAGGTCTCAGTCACCTACTGTTTGAGCTTCGCCTTGAACACAGATCCTCTTATTGCAAATTTACCGAACTTTCCCCACATTATTTCTCCTAGGAAAGAAGTATCCGAGCTTTACAATCCAACGGCTTGGGGAAGTTCTAACCAGGATGAAAACACGATGCTGATGCTGATCATTAATGAAGATGTTGATAGGATCAGGTGGTAGGCTCATCTGATGGACTTAGTGCTTGACATATTAGATTTTCAGAAAATGAGCTAAGTGCTTTGCTATAAGGTAGGCATGTCTCCTTGTATAGATGAGAAAACTGGGGCTCAGGGTGGTCAGGTACGTTGCCTAAGGTTGGAGATGCATAACTGAATTAATATTCCATCCCAAGGCTAGCCAGTTCCAAAGCCCATGCACTTTCTACCACGGAATGCTCCATCATTTAAGTCAGCCTCTGAAGCTGACATGTAGTAGAGACTGGATTTTAAAAAACAAAAGACAGACTCACTGACAGCCCATCCACTCATCCATTATGAACACACAGTCCTCACATTTGAAGTGTAGAAATGTGTCAGGGGTTTATTAGATGGAGAGGCTCCTGGTATCACTTCCACGGGGCATCAGCAATGAGAACAGAAATATTTTCTTGCCCTTTGAGCGTGGTTCTGCCAAAGGGTTCAAAGCCACATCACAGACTCTCCAGTTGGAAGAAACTTCCTGTCGAGGTTAAACCTCTATCTCATGACATGAATGTTCCTCATCTCCTCAGTGAATATGGTGTGGTCTCATGACATGAATATTCCTCATCTCCTCAGTGAAGACGCATGCAACTTCCTTTATGAACCCTTTTCAAGGTCTGTCTCTCCATTACTGAAGACTTGGCATTTAACCTCCTTCAACCTGGCCCCAACCATCCTGTGAAGTCTTGTCCCCCTTTATTCTTTTTTTTTTTTAAGATTTTTTTTGATGTGGACCATTTTTTTAAATGATTTATTTTTGTTTTTATTGTTTAATATTCCTTAAGAATGTGATGGTCCTACTGTACTTTTCTCTATTTTTATTTCAATTTTCTCTATAGTTTATTAATAAGTCAAAAGAAATTTTTTTTTTAAAAAAAGAGAAGCATAATAAACCTTTTCCTTCTCCTAGTTCCTGGGTCTTTTTTTTTTTTTTTCCACATACACACACACTGTATTTTATTTTTACAAGAGATAAATAGACTGACACCAACCATTGTAAATGGATGACCACAACAGAAGCAACAGTGATTGCAATTACCAAACACAAAACACACTCATACTATGTCATAATATTCACATTCAGTCCGGTAATCCTCCACTGTTACAGCTCCTTTACTTTGCAGTGAAAATTGATTTGTATATTTTTTGCCTCTGAGTCCTTGTGGGATTTTTTTTTTAATTCAAACAGAAAGTCATAAAAATTATGAGCATCCTCATCAGTTCACTCAGTCCCATGTAATTAACTTTTTTTCATCTTGATCTTTTGTTAGCACTTTTATGAGTTCATCAGTTTTCCATTAGAGTTCTGAAAATGCTTATTGATTCAGTTCAGCAGTACAGTCAGTTACCAGAAACCTATACTTGTCAGTCTTTTCCATGAATTCCTTGAAGATGAAACCCTGTTATAGGAACATATTTCCAAAGCATCAGAGTACACCCACAACTGTCTGTAAATGACAAAAGACTTAAAAATGACCACGGTTAAAGATTTGATGAAAGTTCATAATAATGCAATTGACAAGGAAATTTAGTTATTTCTGAGATATACATTTTACAGTAATAACTAGAATTATGACTTATAACATTATACCAGAACATATAAAATTTTTAGAAATTTCATGTAATGCCAGAAACATTTATATTAACATATTTCCATACAAATAACCCAAAGAAAGTTTAGTATTAGTTGTTTTTGTTTGTTTGTTTTTTTATACTGCAGGTTATTAGTCATCAATTTTATACAATTCAGTGTATACATGTCAATCCCAATCGCCGAATTCAGCACACCACCATCCCCACCCCACCACGGTTTTCCCCTCTTGGTGTCCATACTTTTGTTCTCTACATTTGTGTCTCAACTTCTGCCCTGCAAACCGGTTCATATGTACCATTTCTCTAGGTTCCACATACATGCGTTAATATACGATATTTGTTTTTCTCTTTCTGACTTACTTCACTCTGTATGACAGTCTCTAGATCCATCAACGTCTCAACAAATGACTCAATTTTCTTCCTTTTTATGGCTGAATAATATTCCACTGTATATATGTACCACAACTTCTTTATCCATTCGTCCGTCGATGGACATTTAGGTTGCTTCCATGACCTGGCTATTGTAAATAGTGCTGCAATTACACTGGGGCGCGTGTGTCTTTTTGAATTATGGTTTTCTCTGGGTATATGCCCAGTAGTGGGATTGATTGCTGGATCATATGGTAATTCTACTTTTAGTTTTTTAAGGAACCTCCATACTGTTCTCCATAGTGGCTGTATCAATTTACTTTCCCACCAACAGTACAAGACGGTTCCCTTTTCTCCACACCCTCCCCAGCATTTGTTGTTTGTAGATTTTCTGATGATGCCCATTCTAACTGGTGTGAGGTGATACCTCATTGTAGTTTTGATTTGCATTTCTCTAATAATTAGTGATGTTGAGCAGCTTTTCATGTGCTTCTTGGCCATCTGTATGTCTTCTTTGGAGAAATGTCTATTTAGGTCTTCTGCCCATTTTGGGATTGGGTTGTTTGTTTCTTTAATATTGAGCTGCATGAGCTGTTTATATATTTTGGAGATTAATGCTATGTCCATTGATTCGTTTGTAAATATTTTCTCCCATTCTGAGGGTTGTCTTTTCGTCTTCTTTATGCTTTCCTTTGCTGTGCAAAGCTTTGAAGTTTCATTTGGTCCCATTTGTTTATTTTTGTTTTTATTTCCATTACTCTAGGAGGTGGATCAAAAAAGATCTTGCTGTGATTTATGTCAGAGTGTTCTTCCTATGTTTTCCTCTAAGAGTTTTATAGTGTCTGCTCTTACATTTAGGTCTTGAATCCATTTTGAGTTTATTTTTGTGTATGGGGTTAGGGAGTGTTCTAATTTCATTCTTTTACATGTAGCTGTCCAGCTTTCCCAGCGCCACTTATTGAAGAGACTGTCTTTTCTCCACTGTATATCTTTGCCTCCTTTGTCATAGATTAGTTGACCATAGGTGCGTGGGTTTACCTCTGGGCTTTCTATCTTGTTCCATCTATGTTTCTGTTTTTGTGCCAGTACCATATTGTCTTGATTACTGTACCTTTGTAATATAGTCTGAAGTCAGGGAGTCTGATTCCTCCAGCTCCGTATTTTTCCCTCAAGACTGCTTTGGCTATTCGGGGTCTTTTGTGTCTCCATACAAATATTAAGATGATTTGTTCTAGTTTCATAAAAACTGCCATTGGTAATTTGATAGGGATTGCATTGAATCTGTAGATTGCTTTGGGTAGTATAGTCATTTTCACAATGTTGATTCTTTCAATCCAAGGACATGCTATATCTCTCCATCTGTTGGTATCATCTTTAATTTCTTTCATCAATGTCTTATAGTTTTCTGCATACAGGTCTTTTGTCTCCCTAGGTAGGTTTATTCTTGGGTATTTTATTATTTTTGTTGCAATGGTAAATGGGAGTGTTTCCATAATTTCTCTTTCAGATTTTTCATCATTAGTGTATAGGAATGCAAGAGATTTCTGTGCATTAATTTTGTATCCTGCAACTTTACCAAATTCATTGATTAGCTCTAGTAGTTTTCTGGTGGCATTTTTAGGATTCTCTATGTATAGTACCATGTCATCTGCAAACAGTGACAGTTTTACTTATTCTTTTCCAATTTGTATTCCTTTTATTTCTTTTTCTTCTCTGATTGCCGTGGCTAGGACTTCCAAAACTATGTTGAATAATAGTGGTGAGAGTGGACATCCTTGTCTCATTCCTGATCTTACAGGAAATGTTTTCAGTTTTTCACCACTGAGAATGATGTTTGCTGTGGGTTTATCATATATGGCCTTTATTATGTTTAGGTAGAATGCCCACTTTCTGGAGAATTTTTATCATAAATTGGTGTTGAATTTTGTCAAAAGCTTTTTCTGCATCTAGTGAGATGATCATATGGTTTTTATTCTTCAATTGGTTAATATGGTGTATCACACTGATTGATTTGTGTATATTGAAGAATCCTTGCATCCCTGGGATAAATCCCACTTGATTGTGGTGTATGATCCTTTTAATGTATTGTTGGATTCTGTTTGCTAGTATTTTGTTGAGGATTTTTGCATCTATATTCATCAGTGATATTGGTCTGTAATTTTCTTTTTTTGTAGTATCTTTGTCTGGTTTTGGTATTAGGGTCATGGTGGCCTCATAGAATGAGTTTGGGAGTGTTCCTCCCTCTGCAATTTTTTGGAAGAGTTTGAGAAGGATGGGTGTTAGCTCTTCTCTAAATGTTTGATATAATTCACCTGTGAAGCCATCTGGTCCTGGACTTTTGTTTGCTGGAAGATTTTTAATCACAGTTTCAATTTCATTACTTGTGATTGGTCTGTTCATGTTTTCTGTTTCTTCCTGATTCAGTCTTGGAAGGTTATACCTTTCTAAGAATTTGTCCATTTCTTCCAGGTTGTCCATTTTATTGGCATAGAGTTGCTTGTAGTAGTCTCTTAGGATGCTTTGTATTTCTGTTGTAACTTCTCCTTTTTCATTTCTAATTTTATTGATTTGAGTCCTCTCCCTCTTTTTCTTGATGGGTCTGGCTAAAGGTTTACCAATTTTCTTTATCTTCTCAAAGAACCAGCTTTTAGTTTTATTGATCTTTGCTATCATTTTCTTTGTTTCTATTTTATTTATTTCTGCTCTGATCTTTGATTTCTTTCCTTCTGCTAACTTTGGGTTTTGTTTGTTCTTCTTTCTCTAGTTACTTTAGGTGTAAGGTTAGATTGTTTACTTGAGATTTTTCTTGTTTCTTGAGGTAGGCTTGTATAGCTATCAATTTCCCTCTTAGAACTGCTTTTGCTGCATCCCATAGGTTTTGGATCATCGTGTTTTCATTGTCATTTGTCTCTTGGTATTTTTTTATTTCCTCTTTGATTACTTCAGTGATCTCTTGGTTATTTAGTAACATATTGTTTAGCCTCAATGTGTTTGTGTTTTTTTATGTTTTTTTCCCTGTAATTCATTTCTAATCTCATAGCGTTGTGGTCAGAAAAGATGCTTGATATGATTTCAATTTTCTTAAATTTACTGAGGCTTGATTTGTGACCCAAGATGTGATCTATACTGGAGAATGTTCTGTGCGCACTTGAGAAGAAAGTGTAATCTGCTGTTTTTGGATGGAATGTCCTATAATATCAATTAAATCTATCTGGTCTATTGTGTCATTTAAAGCTTCTGTTTCCTTATTTATTTTCATTTTGGATGATCTGTCCATTGGTGTAAGTGAAGTGTTAAAGTCCCCCACTATTATTGTGTTACTGTTGATTTCCTCTTTTATAGCTGTTAGCAGTTGCCTTATGTATTGAGGTGCTCCTGTGCTGGGTGCATATATATTTAAAATTGCTACATCTTCTTCTTGGATTGATCCCTTGATCATTATGTAGTGTCCTTCCTTGTCTCTTGTAACATTCTTTATTTTAAAGCCTATTTTATCTGATATGAGTATAGCTACTCCAGCTTTCTTTTGATTTCCATTTGCATGGAATATCTTTTTCCATCCCCTAGCTTTCAGTCTGTATGTGTCCCTAGGTCTGAAGCGGGTCTCTTGTAGATAGCATATATATGGGTCTTGTTTTTGTATACATTCAGCAAGCCTGTGTCTTTTGGTTGGAGCATTTAATCCATTCACGTTTAAAGTAATTATCAATATGTATGTTCCTATGACCATTTTCTTAATTGTTTTGGGTTTGTTTTTGTAGGTCCTTTTCTTCTCTTGTGTTTCCCACTTAGAGAAGTTCCTTTAGCATTTGTTGTAGAGCTGGTTTGGTGGTGCTGAATTCTCTTAGCTTTTGCTTGTCTGTAAAGCCTTTGATTGCTCCATTGAATCTAAATGAGATCCTTGCAGGGTAGAGTAATCTTGGTTGTAAGTTCTTGCCTTTCATCACTTTAAGTATATCATGCCACTCCCTTCTGGCTTGTAGAGTTTCTGCTGAGAAATCAGCTGTTAACCTTATGGGAGTTCCCTTGTATGTTATTTGTCATTTTTCCCTTGCTGCTTTCAATAATTTTTCTTTGTCTTTAATTTTTGCCAATTTGATTACTGTGTGTCTCGGCGTGTTTCTCCTTGGGTTTATCCTGTATCGGACTCGCTGTGCTTCCTGGACTTAGGTGGCTATTTCCTTTCCCATGTTAGGGAAGTTTTCAACTATAATCTCTTCAAATATTTTCTCTGGTCCTTTCTCTCTCTCTTCTCCTTCTGGAACCCCTATTATGCGAATGTTGTTGCATTTAATGTTGTCCCAGAGGTCTCTTAGGCTGTCTTCATTTCTTTTCATTCTTTTTTCTTTAGCCTGTTCTGCAGGAGTGAATTCCACCATTCTGTCTTCCAGATCACTTATCCGTTCTTCTGCCTCAGTTATTCTGCTATTGATTCCTTCTAGTGTATTTTTCATTTCAGTTATTGTATTGTTCATCTTTGTTTGTTTGTTCTTTAATTCTTCTAGGTCTTTGTTAAACATTTCTTGCATCTTCTCGGTCTTTGCCTCCGTTCTTTTTCCGAGGTCCTGGATCATCTTCACTATCATTATTCTGAATCCTTTTTCTGGAAGGTTGCCTATCTCAACTTCATTTAGTTGTTTTTCTGGGGTTTTACCTTGTTCCTTCATCTGGTATATAGCCCTCTGCCTTTTCATCTTGTCTATCTTTCTGTGAATGTGGTTTTTGTTCCACAGGCTCCAGGATTATAGTTCTTGCTTCTGCTGTCTGCCCTCTGGTAGATGAGGCTGTCTAACAGGCTTGATGGGAGGGACTGGTGGTGGGTAGAGCTGACTGTTGCTCTGGTGGGCAGAGCTCAGTAAAACTTTAATCCACTTGACTGTTGATGGGTGGGGCTGGGTTCCCTCCCTGTTGGTTGTTTGGCCTGAGGCAACCCAACACTGGAGCCTACCTGGGCTCTTTGGTGGGGTTAATGACAGACTATGGGAGGGCTCATGCCAAGGACTTCTTCCCAGAACTTCTTCCTTGTCCACAGGGTGAAACAGAGCCACCCCCTGCCTCTGCAGGAGACCTTCCAACACTAGCAGGTAGGTCTGTTTCAGTCTCCCCCAGGGTCACTTCTCCTCTCCCTGGGTCCCAATGCGCACACTACTTTGTGTGTGCCCTCCAAGAGTGGAGTCTCTGTTTCCCCCAGTCCTGTTGAAGTCCTGCAATCAATTCCCACTAGGCTTCAAAGTCTGATTCTCTAGGAATTCCTCCTCCCGTTGCCGGGCCCCCAGGTTGGGAAGCCTGACGTGGGGCTCAGAACCTTCACTCCAGTGGGTGGACTTCTGTGGTATAAGTGTTCGCCAGTATGTGAGTCGCCCACCCACCAGTTATGGGATTTGATTTTACTGCGATTGCGCCCCTCCTACCGTCTCATTGTGGCTTCTCCTTTGTCTTTGGATGTGGGGTATCTTTTTTGGTGAGTTCTAGTGTCTTCCTGTCGATGACTGTCCAGCAGCTAGTTGTGATTCTGGTGTTCTTGCAAGAGGGAGTGAGAGCACATCCTTCTACTCCGCCTTCTTGTTTCCTACCCCCTGATGTGGACCATTTTTAAAGTCTTTATGGAATTTGTTATAATACTGCTTCTGTTTTATGTTTTGGTTTTTTGGCCCTGAGGCATGTGGGATCTTAGCTCCCCGACCAGGGAACAAACCCACACCGCCTGCATTGGAAAGTGAAGTTTTAACCACTGGACCACCAGGGAAGTCACTCCCTTTATTCTAATACATGACACTTTCATTCCAGCCCTAACAGTGTCCATATTGGACACTGGAGCAATACAGTTTTGGAGCCAGATGACTGGATTTGAATCCTGGCTCCTAGCTGTGCAAACCTGAAGAAGACCCTTCAGTTTTCCAAACTCCAGTTTGCTCCAACTGTAAAGTGAGGATAATAATACTAGCAGCTTCCTGTTGTGATGATTAAATTAAATAATGCATGTAATGCACCTAACGCTTCACTGGCAAAGCAATCAATTTTTTAAAAAGCTTTTTTAAAAAACAAAACCCTATCAAAATTGAAACAAAATGTGGGCATTCTCTACTTGTACACTGGCTCCCCCCACTGTTCCTCCTAGAATATCCTTTCATTTTCCTCTTCTGTCAGGAATCTACCTAAAACAAAATAAATCTGTTTCTTTTACAAAGTCATCCTAGACAGACACAGCTTGAACTGATCTTTCACTTCCCTGACAAACTACAGCTTTTCAAATAAGTATTTCTTAATTGGACATTTTTTTTACTTTCCTTTGATGTTCCTTCTACCTACCTACACTTCTACCTACCCCCCTCTGAGCCCAGCACAGATCACACATCATACGTACTCACCAGTTTTCTCTTTCCACCTATAATTATTGTATAATATCCCAGTCAAGCAGTAAACAAATCTGAATTAGAGCCCAGGCCTCCCGAACAATTATAAATAAATGCTATCCAATGTTTAAAACACATATCCAAACTTACAAATCAGATAAATTAAGAGAAGTTGTTAACCTTACATAAATTACTAACTTTATAAGAAGTTACCCTGACTCTGAAGCATTTACACTTCTGTTTGCAGGTCCTTAACTAGCTGTCAAGGGAGCTTGCAAAGAAAGAGTGGTTTAAAGTCTGGGCTGCCTCCTTCTGCTAACAACTGCCCCAAGAACCAGGGTCGTGGGGGTGAGGAAGGGGAGTAAAGTAGGAGGAAAATGAAGGATCCGTAATTCTTGAGCTCCAGTAACTGGTTGTATAAAGATATGAAGCTGGGCTTCCCTGGTGGCGCAGTGGTTGAGAGTCCGCCCAGCGATGCAGGGGACACGGGTTCGTGCCCCGGTCCGGGAAGATCCCACATGCCGTGGAGCGGCTGGGCCCGTGAGCCATGGCCGCTGAGCCTGCGCGTCCGGAGCCTGTGCTCCGCAACGGGAGAGGCCACAACAGTGAGAGGCCCGCGTACCGCAAAAAAAAAAGATATGAAGCTGTCTTCCTTGTGCTGCTCACGGGGTTCACTCACTCAACAGAGTGAGCAGCTACTGCGAGCAAAGCCTGGGCTGGGCAAGGGGTGGACAGAATATGATTAAAGGTCATCTTATAAAGAGAGGACTGTCCTGAGGTGCAACATGAGTTTATCTGAAGTATGTCGTATGACTGCTGGGCTCATAGAGCAGCTTCTAAAGCAATTTTGTCCCCCTGATGTGGGCCCAACATCTTCTGTGCTGGCTCAGGGTAGGGACAGGAGTTCTAGTCTCAGCCCTACACCTCACTGGTTGTCGCCCCACCTCTTCTGGATTCTGTCTCCTCGTCTGTAAAAGTGTGTGTGTGTGTGTGTGTGTGTGTGTGTGTGTGTTGGAAGGTGAGGGGAAGTGATGGAGCAGACTTTGGACTTGGTCAGTAGTTTCTCACCTTTTTTTGGATATGTAGACCCTTTTGAGAATCTAATGAAAGCTTCCTGCTGGAAAAATGCCCACGGGCACTACAGGCCAAGTGCAGGATTCTGTGGGGCTCCCCCCCGCCGCTCCCCCCGGGGTCTGTCCATGGAGAGGAAGATTCCGTGGATTCCGGGTAGACATTCCCAGCAGAGGTGATAGTAATAACACACGACGCGTTATCAGTCATTGCTGACAAGCTATTCGGCTCTTCTACACTAAAATGTTCTAAAATGTGGCAGGCGATATTCAAATGGAAAAGCTTTGCAACTTAGGGAAAACGCCCTCTTTCTGCTTCTTGGGTTTGTTTAGCTTTGCCCCTGTTACCCTGCCCAGGGGCAGTGAAACGGGTGGGGCGCAAGCTCCGAAAGCAGAACTTGACCGCTCCCTGTGGGAGGCCCGGGTCCAAGACTCGGGCTCCGCCGCCCGCGCCCCACAAAGATCCTATTCTCCAGGCCCGCCGCCTGGAGACCGGCTGCTGGCTGGAGGCTCCATCTCAGGCAGGGGAAGGGATTTTACTGAAAAATCGCAGCTAGGAGCCTTGCCCAGAGCACAGAATGCTCCACAGACAGCAGTCACGGATATAGTGGACACGGCGGGGGCAAGCTGACAACCCCCAAAGCCTCAGAGAAACGCAGGGAAGTAATTTGGAGGGCACGCCTCAAATTCACTTTAGAAACCAAGGTTTGCCTCCAGTAAAACACAGTTCGCCTGTATTGCGGAGGACGGAGGGAGGTGAGGTAGGGAGGGGAGGGGGAGGGGGAGGGAGGGGGAGGCGGGAAGAGGTACCCTCCCTCCTCCACTCTCCCAGGGGCCCACCTTCAAGGAGCCGCACGTTAGACCTGAGGGGATTCCTGCCCTGCATACGTGCCCTGCTCACATACCACACAGAAAAGGGCCAGATGACCACCTGGAGAAGAAAAGGCCACTTTGTCAAAGTTACAAGAAAAAAAAAAAGGCTCACAAGCCCTATTACAGTGAAATTTCAAGGGGACCCAATTTTTTTCTGGTACCAAAATTTAGATACATTACATATTTCTTTAAATAAAAAAAGAATTGGGAGCTGAGGCTTGGAACTCTGTTACACAAGAGGTTTGGAAATTTGGGGGGTTTTGTTTCTTTGACGAAGTGATGTTGGCTTTACTGAAATTTTACAAGCAGTGGCAAAAATTGTTTTTTAAAGAGCCCAATTCCAAAACATGCACACTCTGGTTTTTAATATCCAGATGTGGCTTTCTTTGTAAAACAAGTATGTGAAATATGCCAATCAAAGGTACTAGGGATGCTTATTTAAAGGAAACCTGCTATAAGTCCATTGATAGGATATATTCTATTTTCTGTAAAAAGAGTCACCCCTAATTTATTAATTATGTAAATATAAAGTTTTACATATGCTATGTGCTTCAAGGGAGATGCACCAGTACTAATTCCTTTTTAAACTACATCATTTTTCATCATTAAAACAGGCAATGATGCACTTTCTCTGAATGCAGTCCAATCCTGAATGGTCTACAGCAGTTCTTAGCTTAACATTTGATGTGGAAAAAAAATTCACTCCTTCACTTTGTACAAACAAATCAGTTAATGAGATTAAGAGAAAAACACCAGTGGTGGCTTCTGCTGGCAAAGGAAAGCTAAGAGATTCAGCATTAGCTGGCACAAAGAATCTCAATCTGCCTACTTCTGGGCTCACTTACATAGACAGCTGCAAATGCCCCAAAATGCACTTCTTAGTTCTTTCTGAACCCAAACTAGCCTTAGCCTGGTGGAAGGCCTCTCCTTCCATGGCTTAACAGCATCTAACCAATCCCCACAGGAATAAAAATGTCAAGAAAATATAATCAGAATAATAATAAGAATGTCATCTCCCATGTTCAACACATAATGGTTTACATATGACAAAACACTTCCACATCACTGTTGTCTCTGACCTTGAAAAGATCAAGGATTATCCAGAGTGTACAGCTGGAGGTGTGGAGAGAGTGCCGTAGAGCAGGACTCCTGCTTTCTGGTTTCCACGCCCATATACTTCCAGCACAGCCTTCTCCCTCCCGATCACTAACACAGAGACCTCAGCAACCAGATTCCTGACTGTCAAATGCTTCTTGAATTGCAATGTGGGCCTGAGATCTGGGCAATCTCCTCGTATTATGGGAGGAAATCCTTAGGGTCCTTTCAGAGCAGTCAGAACCACTCCAGAAATAAATTATAGTCCATATAAGATGGAGGAGTCCTCTTTGATTGGTTTTGAGAAACTCAAACCATCCCCCAGAGTCCTTCTATTGCCTCTTCCTTCTGCCAAACAGACAGCTGAATTCTCCCAACAAACAAAAGCCCTTCAAAACCATGATCAAGCCAACCATTCAAGGCTGAGGCAGTAGAGAATCTGCCATTCTGTTCTCTACATCCACGGTGGGAGAGCCAGAGGTACCTGGGATGGTGAGAGGCAGCCATCAGGATGACGGATTCTTCCTTCCGGCCTACTCCACTTTGACCCCTAAATCCAGATTCTACCTCCACACTCTCAATGGGAGTGCTGGTGACCCTGTGGGGCTTTCTGCTTGATCTATCCTACAGGCCAAAGCCAACAAAATGTTTGCTTTTAACCTCCCACACTTAAAATTCTCCAAGTCCAAATTCCCCACAGGTAGACTTAAAATTGATTTAAGTTTCTTATTCACTATTTCCCAGTTAATGTCCCTGAAGAGTTTCTTCCTAATTGATGTTTTCTCCTTTGATACTCCTCCTGTCCTTTACCTTCAGTTTGCAGGTTTCAACCCTTTTATGTTCTCATTTATGAGGAAATTCAGAGGCTGTTTTGGTCAGGCTCTTCTAATTGGGTCTCTTGCCCCCTCTACAAACATAATCTGCTTCTCTCAGGTTCTTTCCACTCTCCTAAACAGAAAACAACTTCCGGGCTTCCCTGGTGGAGCAGTGGTTGGGAGTTTGCCTGCCGATGCAGGAGACAAGGGTTCGTGCCTCCGGTCCGGGAGGATCCCACGTGCCGCGGAGCAGCTGGGCCCGTGAGCCATGGCTGCTGGGCCTGCGCATCCGGAACCTGTGATCCGCAACAGGAGAGGCCACAACAGTGAAAGGCCCGCGTACCACAAAAAAAAAAAAAAAAAAAAAAAAAAAAACAGAAAACAACTTCCCATTTTCCCTCTTCCATCACACACCTTCCATTACCAACACTTCAGTCTTTACTCCGCCAGGAAACACCCTGGGCATTCCCTCATATCCTTCAGTGAAGGCCCAAGCTAAGACATTCATTGTACGCTCTTAGGTCTGACCCTAAAACAACTAAAATCTGGTATTTTGCCATTCCAGAAAAACTTCTGATTATGGTAACAGGCTCCAAATCATAGACTGATGAAGCATGAAGAAACACTGGAAATCATCTGAGTCTACTTGGTCATTCTAATTTGAGAAATGACATCTAATTTGAGATCTAGGGTGGTACATGAAATGAAAGAGTTGAAGGTTGACCTCTTTATACTATAGATCCTGTAATAAGAAAGGTGGTGACTAACCATTAAGGGTCACCAAACGGACGACTGAAGAGGGTCCCATAGCCGTCCTCCATGGAATTCTCTGAACAGAACATATGTTTTGCAATAAGAGAATTCTGTCTCCAAGTCAAGATCCAATGCCAAAGATGTCAGATATGAAAAATTAAAGGAGCCCATAAAGTTTTTATGAAAATAAAATGGCATACTCCCGCGAAAGCTATCCTTTATTTGTGAGCCAGATATGTCGTAAGAATTACTGAGATAATCTCATCCCTAGAATGCACGAAGGAGTAAAGGGAAAGTGCTTCAGATGTACAAGAAATTATCTGCCCTGTTTTGTAAGTGCACAGGGATGACTCACTGCCAGAAAGTACTCCTTCACCCCAAGATAAAAGCAAGAAAAAATCCAGAGGTTACCAAACTGGGAGACCCAGGCAAGTTCTGGCTTAAAGCCACTTAGATTCTCACTCTGTCAGATCTCACAGTCATGCTCCACCTCTCTGGAATGCTGGCCTGCTGAAACATAGCAGAGAATCTTAACCATCTGAAGGAGTATTTTATGCACGGGAGTCATGAGTCAGAGGACACCATATGCTAGATCAGCTCTGTAATTATCAGCAATAACCTTGGGCACGTCACTCATGCTTTCTGTTCCACCTGGAATTAGGAAGAATACATTCTGCCATTCAAAATTGTTGTGAAGATAAAATGAAGTCATAGATAGTCTGATCTAGATATAATATAGTACCATAGTAAGTGAAAATTAGCTGAGAACCATTAGTGGGCTATGAACATGAAAGCTCCCTCATGGTCACCCACATAGTTATTTCTTACCTCCACCTTGACTAGCCAGTTAGCAATGGCCATTAGTGGGAGCATGGCACCCATTGGCTGTCTGCTCCTGCATGTTTCTTCCTCTTACAAAACTCAACCAGCTGAGATAATGAATCCTCTTTTCTCTCCAAATGGTACTAGAATCTAGGAACTCAACAGCCTGGTCAGGATAGGACAGTTGGGAGTGAAAAAGCACCAGATGGCTCTCTGTTACCCACACTGCCTGCTCTGAGCTGAGCCATTAACTCAAATCCCATCAATAGAAACAAGAGTGATTAGAAAGCCAAGCTCCATTATTTTAAAAGAAAGAAGATGCAGTTAAGAGATGCTAAACCACCCGCCCCCTTATCCCAAAAACAGATGCAAAATTTGATGTTTCTCTACTCATTTAGAACAGTTCCCTTCACTAATAAGAGCTCAGTAAATGACAGCTGTTTTATTACTGTTATTACTACATGCCTTGCTGAAATTGGGACAAATTTATTAAGCATTTCTCTGATCTATCAGCCTATTAACACTATAAAAAATTATGAGGCTTGTTAAATATCATTTATTCTTAGTGATCTCATACTAGATTCTAGTTTACTCATGTGCTTACCACGGGGCTCAAGGCTCAGTTCGTCATTCATAATCGATACCTCTTCCTTTTCCCCTTTTTGAAGACCAGGCCCATATCTCCAGTCTCAAACACCTCTCGCATTCCCTGCAATTCCTCTTTAGACTATCAACAACATTTTGATCACATCATATGTTTCTTCATTTTAACTAGCAATTATAATTTTTTGTACACCTCTCACTCAACAATTTATAAGAGAACTGGTCACAGCCAAACTGAATTATCAAGTTCCTTCTTTGGTGGTATTACCGCCAAAAAAAGGGCCAGAAAACCCAAAGTAAGCCAGTAAGAAGAATGAGATCATCACCCAGTGGGCAACTGAGAGTCCACGATGGAGCACCAGCAGAAAAGGAGAAAAACAGAGCAATTTGGCTGTGAGAAAATGTCCTGGACATGCTCAAAGATTCCTGACCCTGATCTAAGCAGCAGCAGCCAAATCTTTCCCAACAGATGGGTATGTTCAGGTTCTCAAGCCTTGCTCTGGAATTGGAGTCCAGGTGCTCCAAAAGGTATCCCTCTAAGTGCCTTTGCCACCAAGATAGACCCTGTCACCTAGCTAAAACCCCGCCCCTCCTCTTCATTTGACCTTGGAAGAGTTAAAGAATGTCTAAGGAAGATGAAAAAAGGAGGCCAGAGTATTCTCTTTCTAAGAAAGACCATAAATGGAATCTAGTGATCTCAGAGTTGTGCGAACTAAAATATCGCCTGCCATATCACTAAACAAAGGATGTTGCAGCCATCAAGCCATCACATTACAGCCACCTTGACAGTGAGCCCTCAGGGAGCTCAGGATGGAGACAAACAGGCTGCCCACTGCCAAGCCCATCTAGCAGTCAGCCAATGCAGCCATTCCCGACAGTGCACCCTGAGGAAACCAAGAACAAGAAAACGCCCCAGACAGCTGAGGTGCACATAAAAGGAATGATTTCAGTGAGCCCAGACTCTTGCATCTTCCCATACATAGAAAAGCGCTAAATTCAGTGATCATTTGATGTTCTGACTAACCTGGTCTTTTGTTGCAAAAACTCCTACATATCCTGGCTCTCCCTCTTGCCTCTTTGGAGCAGTCTTTCAGAGTTATCTGAGATGCTGTGTCCTGGGTTTAAGTCCTCAGTTTTGTCCACTGAATAAAACATAACTCTCAACTTTTAGGTTGTGCTTTTTTTTTTTTTTTTTTTTTGTCGACAGTTGTTAACGAGACTAAGCAAACTGAAGATGTTCTGCAGTCCCTCTGGGAAACACGTGCACATTCTAAGTTAAGACTTTTTACCAAATAGCTTAACTGAATACTTTTCTCCCATAGAGAATATAGAACAATGCTTCTACATTTTTTTTTTCCATGATTGGACAGTGGTGGATAACTCCTTACTGCATCATGAATAGGAAGTCTTTGCCTTCTGGTTGTAAAAGATTCTTTTCTGTTGCCCATGAAGCCAATGGTCTCAGAAGTGACATAAGGTTTGAATGAAACAATGATGCAATGCCTCAGTGGGGGTGGGGGAATATTTTGGAAAGAAAGTCAGCAAAGCTTCATTAATAAACAATATAAGAAGTCAATAGGGTAGCTGCTGGTATAGTAGAAAGGACACTCTTTGGAATCAGAAAGCTTGGGTTTAGATCCAGCTCTGTCACAACCTGGCTCTGTGACCTTGGGCAAGTCATTTAACCACTCTGGGTCTCTTTTCTTAGAATGTAAAATAAAAGAATAGGACCAGCTGGTATCCCAGACCCCCTGCATCCCCGACAGAAATCCTGAGATCAGTTGGAGGTGGCCTCTGCTTCCACGTGCCTAAAGGAATAAAATAGCCTGAAAACAAATTTTAAGCCTGAGTCAGTGTTCCCTGCAACTCCCTCTCTCTGGCCTTTTCCGAGACTCTTTTTGCAAGGAATTAGTTCCCCTGAGAATGGCTGAGCTAACAGCTGGACAGTATTGGCTGATTTCTGCTTTTGAACAGCTGGTGTATGAGAAAAACAACCAGACAGGCTTTTGTCAGAAAAAATGACTCCACTCTCACAGGCCAAGTAGAGATGGAGAAAAATAGACTTAAAAAGTTCTGTACTGCTTTCTCCTGACTGACATCTCCTTACATGGACCAATATCCTTCTAACCTTAGCTCTGCAGACCCTCTATGAGAAATGGTGGAGAGAGAACGAGGACTAGACAATTTCTAGGAAGCTCCAGAAAAAATTCATGGACATAATGTCTTGTTTTCTTTTCCATTCCTTTCAAGAAACCAAAAGTTCTGAAGGGTTTGAGGTTCTCAACCAGACCATGTTGGAATTTTAGGTAAAAAGATTCTTCATTGATTGGCATTGTCCTGAACATCACAGGTCCCCTGGGCACTAAATACTAGTAGCTTCCTCTCCCCATCATGAAGCCAATCAAAAATGCTACCATGTGTTTCTAAAAGCAAAAGAAGCTGACTTTCCATATATAGGCTCGGCTGGATTATGAGGAATCTCTATGTTGATTCAGGCTCTTTCCATGGGTCTATTTTCATTATAATAAAAAATTCTCTTGATAACCGTGTCTGGATCTTAGTGCCCCTTTCCCCATTCATCCTACTACTCTCAACATTTGCAAAGCTTAGGTTTCTAATAGGTTAAACCTCTAACTTTTAGTCTGGGCTTGTAATAAACTGATCCTTTCCTCACCTTTGTTTAAACAGATTTTTGCCACCAGCAGTCCACTTGGAAGGGAAAGGGAAAGAAAAACAGCAACTCACAAAGCTGTACACAGCCTGTGTGTAGGACTAAAGGTGCAGCTGGACCACCTCGCTGTGATGTCTGTAACGTGCAGCAAAATTAGTAAATTGTGCCAGTGCTAATACTCCAGTCTCAACAAAGCGGTTTGTTTATTAGGGCTTCTAGCTCACAAAAGAGGTATTTAAAAACTCTACATGTAGCCTTGGGAACAGACCAGGGGAAAAGTAAACACAAAGCACAAGTTTCGCCTTTGCAAGCGGCAAGCACAGCATCAACGACATCAGAGCACCTAATAAATGAAGATAAATGAAGGAAGTGTTGGATGAACACAACAGCATCACAACCACTAAGAAAAATTTACTGATAAAGATGGATAACCCTGACTTAATAGCTATCATCTATCCACCTAAAACTTAAAATAGCCCATATGAGATTGTTGCAGTAAATTATAGTATATCTAAGTGGTTATTAAAAACGTGATTGTAGAAAGCTATTTGTTAATAGCTTTCTATTAGGAACATCTAAATGTTCATAATATATAACAAAGTGAAAATATTTTACAAAAAGGAATTCTCTATTTTTCGATTATAGAGTAGAGAATTGTCTGTAAATGCCATAATGTAGAAATGTATGGACGGACAGCCAGCAAAATGGTGACCGTACTTCTGCATAGTGTAACAGATGTGTTTTTTTTGTTCTTCTTACATGTATTTTCTACAATGAAAGCCTAGGAGTTTATAATGGTGGGGGGAAGCATTTGCTTTTTAAAAAACAGACTCCATTTAATCAAATTAAGTGAGACCTGGTTTAAATAGTCCTCAGGGAACAAAGAACAGTGAGGACACCTGACTAGAGGCAACATTTTCTACCCAGAAGACGGATACTGTATATTTTGTTCCTGATCAAAAATAACTCACTGGCAGGCGCAGGCTTAAAAGCCAGACACCTCTGCAGGACAGTAATATCCCATTTTTCCTGACACTTTACATGTTAAATGGACAGAAACCTCCTCTCTAATTTTATCCTCCGTGTTGAGAGCAACTAGGACCCACAACAACTGGGTCTTTGCCCAACAAGCACGGCTACAGCTAACCCCAAGTCACGTGCAAGGTTTGTCTTTAAAAACAGCTTCCGTCAGGAACTCCGTTTGCAACAGAATCACAAACATGGGCAAAGAGCCCCTCTCATTCACCCTCTCCCCACCTGGGTGGGCCCTGAAACAGCTCCAAAAAATTGCCCGATCAATAACACTTTTTCTTTTCTAAATCAAAATTTCCACCCTAAGCCACTACAATTAAGTTTCTATCCTTAGATTGTACTTAGTGGTAGTTTCTGTTCTCTCGTGACTTGGGACAACCAGCCATAAACACCTCAAATAATATCTTTGGTCCTGCTCTCCAACCCCTTCCCAAATTACAGTCCGCTCAATGGAGAGAATGGACAAGCACTGGTCGCTTACTTTCTCGCCCTCTGTAGGAGGCTGAATTCTAAGATGACCCCAAGATTCTGGTTCCCTGGTGGACACACCCTATAAGATCCCCTTGAGTGTGGCCTGTATGGCCTAGGGATATGATGGATGCGGCTCTTGTGAGTGCCAGGTTACACTGTGGGGAAGGTAATTTTGCAGACATAATTAAGGTCCCACATCAGTTTACTCTGAGTTACCCAAAAGGGAGATTTTCCTGAGTGGGTCTGCCCTAATCAGGCAAGCCCTTTTCAAAGAAGGTCTAGAAGTCAGAGAGAGATTCTCCTGCAGGCCACCAAGAGTCATACAGATGCAAGAAACTGAATTCTACCAACAACCACAAGCTCAGAGGGACGGCAGCCCAGCTGACACCTGACTGCAGTTTGGTGGGTGAGTCCCTGAGTAGAGGACCCAGCTAAGCTGTACCCAGATTCCTGACCCGGGGAAAGTGTGAGATCATACATGTTGCTGTTTTAAGCCACTAACTTTGTGATCATTTGTTACATGACAATAGAAGACGAACACATCGCTGACTGGCCAAGTGTCTGTCCACGCCCTCGCCCACACTCTCGCTTCTTCCTGTCCACCTCCTCTGAGGATGTCTACGTGGAAGAAAAAAGAATCCCCTGTGCTCCTTGGACTCAGCCTCCAACTGGGGAGTGAGGCCCACCCAGCAAGACTTGTCTGAGGCACTCCACCCCTGTTTCTTGAACCTGATGCTTTGCCTGCCTCCCTCTGTTCACTCCTTTTGGCAAGTCAGGGTTAGATGGTGGCTGTGGCTGAATACCTGGCCTCCCAGATCACAAATCTAGGTCTGAATAAATCTCTTTTTCCTGATAGACTGGGCACGGTCAAGTTGATTTTTTTTTTTAAAGGAACTTTTACAAGAAAACTAAGGGAAGGAAGAAGAAGGAATTTTTGAAATGAAAGTAGACACACGTAGGACACATTTCTTACTCTAACTTAACTAAAGGCTGGCCACAGCCTGGTTTGGCTGGTGTAGCTCCTGGAACGTTCATGTCCACATCCGCTTCCCTCCCCAGCCCTGTCTTTGCAGGAGGTTTACAACTGTGCCAGGCTCCCTCTGGCTCAACTTGCGTTTGAGTTGGCACCTTCCTAGCCCTGGAGCCTCCCTCCCAGGTCCTCCCACTCTGCTTTCTGGCTCCAAGGATGAAGAAGGAACTTCTCCATCTGACCGCAATGATTCCTCTCCCAGGCCTCACGCTGGGGACCTTACAAGACACTTGTGCTTTACTCACTGTCTTCAGACCTCTGTGTTCCTGTGTCTTGCTCTTACTTTCTGTCCCTTTGGCTTCAATTCACCTAAGATATATTAAGAATTCACTGTGTGTCAGGCAACTGTGCTGAATTCCAGAGCTACAGAGATGCTATCATGTAGCCCAAGGCCTACTAGAACTGCCTAAAACACACTCACTAGTCCATCACGGAGACCGGTACTACACAATTCCAAAAATCGATTCACGGTCAACCTACTTTTCTTAGCTGATGCCTAAGTGGCATCTAAGCACCATGGTACGGACCAAAACTTACCTGCAGCTTCTCTATCACCTATAAGTTTACTCTATAAAGTTGTAAGAAAACAAATGTAATAGAATTTCAATGTCTAAGTTCCATCTCCCTACTAGACTTTCACTATTAGACTGTTTACTTGCAGATACCCATTGCAAGTAACAGAAGAGACTCACTTTGGCCAACGTGAATCAGCAGACGTGAATATTAACCTCTAAGAGGGTCCTCTCGGTTACTCAAATGTGTGCTGAGCTCAACACAAGAACTCCCTAGTGTCAATTTTCCTATTGAATTCATAGGCGTGAATATTAGTGTTTTACTGAAAAACAGCCTCATGAAAATAAGCTGACCATCCCCACCCATGTAGCTGTCCTAGACTGCAAGCTCCCAGAAAGCAGATCAGATGCATTTTGTTCTCTTTGTTCTGTGACTGAATGGCATAACAAGCAAGTGGCCATTCTAATGAGTTCTAGCAATGACAATGAAAGCCAGTATGATCCCTGCAATTGCCCGTGTCAGTTTTATCATGCTGCCCCAAGCTTAAGGATGGCTGTGTATGAGTCATTGGAAATATAACAGGATGTTCACACAAAAATGGGAAAAATCTCAAACAAGTTATACATGAAGCATTCCTGTATCTAATCTAGAGCTCACATCAGGGTCCAGAGATCACTGGTCTCAGAGTAATCTCAAAGGCCAAGCCAGCAAAAACAAATGTCGTTTTCTCTCAGGCAGACACCAGCCATCAAAGTTCAGAAAGAAATAGCCACTTGGACCTGGAGTTTAGCATTCAGACTGCTGACACCATCATCCCTGCCACTGTGAGGTTTACTGTGACCTTATAAGAGCACTCTAACGCAGCGGTCCCCAACCTTCTTTGGCACCAGGGACCGGTTTCGCGAAAGACAATTTTCCAAGGCAGGGGCTGGGGGGAGGATGGTTGAGGCAGTAATGAGAGCTATGGGGAGCGATGGGGAGCGATGGGGAGTGGAAGATGAAGCTTCGCTTGCTCACCCGCCGCTCACCTCCTGCTGCACAGCCCTGTTCCTAACGGCCCAGAGGTTGGGGACCCCTGCTCTAACGGACGGGTGTCATCTTCTACTGATGCTGCACAGATGTTTAAAGAAGAACATGCCAGAAACTGTGTGGTAGGTGTAAAATGGATCTCAAAACATTTTATAAAGGACACATATTCATTTAATTGCAAAACTATCACGAAAAGAATCTTTTTCTACTCCTCCCCTCATCCCACTCTAGTATTTCAAAGGCTGGCTGCTTGGGGAGGCTTAATCTACTTTGGGGATCTTGCTGTGCCAGTCACTTCCCTATAGGTCACTTTCCCATGAATAGAACAGGTACTGGTGTTGCACAAACCTCTTCCCATACCACTTATTTGACCTGGGTCTGTTATATGAAGCAAGCCTCTTCCACCACTTTGTTCAACAGCCAACATGTACATAAAGCTTAACAACATCCCAATCAAGATTAGAAAAAAAATCTAAGGGAGACTTCATTAATATTTATTTGAAACATTTATGTTTCTGACACGAGGGGAAAATAAAGTGTGATGGAAATGACATTAGTTTAGTTACTCATTGACGCAGAAGCCAATGCACACTGTTTATTCGCTAATGGTTCTATCGGGGGTGGTACTCTCCAGGCAGAGTTGCTAGGAAACAGAGGTCACTGTCAAGATTACTTATTGATTTTTTTCTAAGGATCTATCAATAAGCTCCTTGTCATCACAGTTCTTATCATCAGAGGTATAATGAGGAAAGCGGCTAAATATATTACTTCATTAAATCTTCACAACAAATGTGTGTGTTAGGTAATATTATTACCCCCATTTTACCGATGCAAAAATGTAAGCTCATAGAGGTTTGACAACCTGGCTGACATTGCACAGGTAAAGAATGGGCAGTGCCAGGAAATCACATCACTTCCTCTGACTGTGAAAGCTACATTCTTTCCACTAGACCAACCGCCTCTCGACTCTCCAAGGTGAAAATGCAAGTGGATGTTGCCGTGCACTGGTGGACCACAGGAGAGAGACCGGTTTCCAACGAGATATCATGTTCTCTGGGCATCTGCAGAGGGCAAAATGCCTGAGTCATTTCAGAGAGACAGGTCAGGTCAGGTATGCATACCATCAATTCACATTTGTGTCTTTTTCTGGGAAAATGAAGATAACAGTTCCATCTCCCTTACTGGGTCTTTGTAACAAAGATCAAATTACATAGACCACATCAAAGAACTTCACAAATTCTAAAGCCCTTGTAAACGTAAGGTGATATGATTACCATTAGCCCCTACTGAGACAGACTGCTGTTCTCACCTACCCTGTGCTTCTGAGCTACTAGGGCTTTTTCAGGATTTGGTTTCTTTGGGGTGGGGAGTAAGGAGGAATTAAGGAGGCTCCACAAACACCAGAGCATAAGCACGTCTGTGTATACATCCAGGTGAGTCATTTACGGTCCAGTTAATCATGGCATAGTCGGTCAGTAGAACAGCATAGAGCCGACCCTCATTACTCATAAATTCCATATTTGCAAATTTGCCTACTTGCTAAAATTTATTTGTAACCCCAAAATCAATACTTGTGGTGCTTTCATGGTCATTCACAAATATGCACAGGGCAGTAGAAATTTCAGTTTCTTGAAGTGCACATTCTCAGCTGAGGTTGAACAAGGCTACACTCTGCCTTCTTTCAGCTCATACTGTTAACAAGCGTCCTTTCCATGGTCTATTTAGTGCCACATTTTCACACTTTTGTTCTTTTTGTGGGTGATTTTGCTGTTTAAAATGGTCCCCAAGTGCAGTGCTGAAGTGCTAGCTAGGGTTTCTGAACAGAAGAAAACTGTGATGTGCCCTATGGAAAAACTACATGTGTTAGGTAAGCTTCGTTCAGGCATGAGTTATAGTTCTCTTGGCATCAGTTCAAAAATATATGTATATTAAACAAGGTGTTTTTAAACCGAAACACACAGAAAACAAGGCAATGTATTGATCAGCTGATGAAAATGTGTGACCAGAGGCTCGCAGGAACCTAACCCAGTATTTCCCCTAGGAGCAATGATTCAGTATTCACTCATTCAGTATTCACTAATTCACTATTCACAGGGACTTTATAGAACATAACTACCTCCCAAAAAAGAATGGATTATATTTAGTCATTAAAATTTGTAAATATAAATTTGAAGAAGAGCGGGAAAATGCCTGCTATGCATTTAAAGGGCTACATATTTTTTCTTCCAGTTTCACTGAGGTATAACTGACATAAGTATAAGGTACACAGCATAATTATTTGATTTACATACATAATGAAGTGACTATCACAATAAGTTTAGTGAATATTCATCATCTCATGTAAATACAGAATTAAAGAAATAGAAAAAATTTTTTTCTTGTGATGAGAACTCAGGATTTTCTCTCTTAACAACTTTCATATATAACATACCCCAGTGTTACTTATATTTATCACGTTGTACATTACAACTAAACGGCTACCTATCTAAAACCAGAAACATGAAAAAGACTGGGAGGGAATATACAAAATAGATAAAAAGTGCCTCTAGGTTCGTGTAATTATAGAAGAGTTTTCTTATTTCTCCAACTTTGGTAATATGTTATTTTCATGGTTTAAAAATAAAATTTTAAATGCAAAAAACTCCCACCATTAACATCTGTGAGAAAAACACAAAACTCCTCATTGTCAATTCTATGACTAATCTATGTTAGGCAACCCCCCAAAGGTAATTAAAACCATCTGGAGGACTGGTGAGGCTTGATTCACTTTTCTGAGAAACCTGAAAAGGATGTTCCTGGTATGGATCTGATTTATTATCCAACAACATTGAAGGTTCTTTTTCTGTTTTGATTTCTACAAACTATTTGCTACCATATATTCAGTCTCCTTCCCTACTTCCCCCTATTGCCAATATGGCGTCGCTCCAAGACCCTCAGATTCTCAGCCCCTCAACTCAAATGTCACCCCAGAAAGGCAGTGCCCATACCTCCAACTGTAGTCACAGACCTTGTTTCACCATCTTCCTGGCATTTACCATTATCTGAAACTATTGTATTTATTTATCTGTTCCAGCTTTTATCGCCTGCCTCCTGCCCACCCCGTGCTGGGACATACATGACTGTCCATCTTACTCATTGTTGACAGTCACCTTGCCCACCCCACCCCCTCACATACCTAGAAGCGCCCACGGGCAGATAGGAGGAGCTCAATAAATATTTGCTGACTCACTGACTCTTAGGTTTTCTAGGTTTTCCTGATTCCTTTGACCCCAAACCAGCCATAATCATTTATTTACCTGACTATCCTATTCCAAAGGGAGTTTAGGAATACCTCAATCCTATAGTAAGTCCTTTCAATTCATACTTCTCGATGTCCCTTGATTCCATCCCAATTTGTTTCCTAGGAGACAGCAGAGTCCAGAGTTAGAGATTCAGTTCTCTCTAACTCCCTGCAGTTGATTTAAAGTGGGATTAGCTCCTGATGATGTTTTGCTGCAAACCTGCTTATCACTCAGCTGCTTCACGTAACACATTCCTTCCTCGTGACCAGATCCCTGCAGCAGCCTCATAACTTCTCTACACACACTCCAGTCTGGCTGAGGTCCAAGGGATCGATGGACCAATAAGAGTCTGAGATTTGTGTGGGTTTACGTTCATGTTCTTTAAAAAGGGCCAACAGCGGGGCTTCCCTGGTGGCGCAGTGGTTGAGAGTCCGCCTGCCGATGCAGGGAACAGGGGTTCGTGTCCCGGTCCGGGAGGATCCCACATGCCGTGGAGCGGCTGGGCCCGTGAGCCATGGCCGCTGGGCCTGCGCGTCCGGAGCCTGTGCTCCGCAGCGGGAGAGGCCACGGCAGTGAGAGGCCCGCGTACCGCAGAAAAAAAAAAAAACCTAAAAAAAAAACCTTACAAAAAAAGGGGGGGCCAGCAAGCCCCAACACGTGACTCTCCACGAAGGAAGGCGTCTGTGGGGAGTGGAGGAGAGGAGATTCGGGTTGGTGATGGCCATCTCAAGACGTGAGTGTGGAGCAGTCATTTATCTCTGCTGAAAATTTTGTTTCATTTATCTGTGTTTTAAGGCCATGAAGAGGTATACACTGAGCTATTTCTGACATCATGTCTTAATCAGAAAGCAGCTGTAATATAGAAAAAAGTGCTTCACTTAATCCTGTTTGCGTAATGATTTCTAGGCAACTGCTTAATGCTTGATATGATCATGGGTTTTCACACAGCCCAGTAAGATCCCACAGCCATGTAACTTTGCCAGGAGGTAAAAAGAAGCAGGGATTTGTGAGCAGCAAACACAGAACAAATGGAACTTTCTCGATGAATCATACAGAGAAAAAAAATCCAGTCACTCTCAAAAGAGAGAAGATCAAACCCTTGAGAGGCGCCCCTCATGGGCTTCTGGCTGGGATTTTGAAGTTTCACAAGCGTAACTACAATTCTGCCCTTTGATCTTGAGATACAGTTTGTATTTGTTCTACTTAAGCATGAGGGATAACGAAAATGACACCTAAAATTGTGAAATGACCTGTAGCATTTAACTTTCACTGGGGACCAAAGCATAGGATTTTCGTGTTTACTTAATTTTGTTCCAATTGCTATTATCTTTCCTGAAAAGACTAGTCATCAGTCCTAGGGACATAATTCACGGTTTACAACTATACCTGCTCTTGCAGGTGGCGACAGTGGATAGCTCTCCAGGAGAAGCAGGAGGGCAATCAGGAGGGGGCTGTAGACTTGGGGCCTGTTTGCCCCCTGCTCTAACTGCAGTAGCCCCCATTTTCTATGTTCACGGATGTTCAGCAAAAGGAAAAGTACTGCAAAGAAATAACCAGAGCATCGCAGGGTGGTGTCACCCTCTACAAAGACAGTCATACTTAAGCTTGAACTACTTAAGGAGCGCCCCTATCTTTAAAAACTGGTCGTTTGTTTTGCCAAGCTCCCCAGGCCCCCGCCCACCACCATGCAAAGTCCCTGGAAACAGAGAACAGAGTTGTCCGGAGGCTCACTGTACTGCGTGGCAGTGAGTGGAGGCAAGAGAGAGGAGACGGGCAGTGGGGCCGGAAGGGAGGGTAGCCAACTGCCCTGACTTGCCCAGGGCTTTCCTGGCTTTAGCACCGAAAATCCTGCATCTCACAGAACTCCTCAGTCTCAGGCAAACTGGGACAACGGCTCAACCTACAAACGAATGGAAGGAAAATTGCAGATCTTGCCTAAGCACAGATGTACTTAGTCATTCAACACTCTTAGCCACAGAGAACCCAGACTCAGGAAAGCCTATTCCATGGTGTCCCTGCTCTCATACTGCAGGGAACCAGCATCTGTGATGATGGGGCCTCCCCACCCTGTACCCTGCACTGGGCGTCTGGGTTCTTATTGAAGATCAAATAAAGCACAGCATTCCTCCCACAGAGCCACTGCTAAAGGCACCATTCTTCTACCATTTTACCCTATACTTAGAGGTAAACAATTGGCCATGATAAACCAGTTACCTTCCTGACCCCTAATTCGCACCAGGCCAGCCTCCTGTAAGTGGTTAAGCACATACACTACACGCCATCATTAGAAATTCTCTAGAAATCCTTGCCCATTTTCCATCTTCGTAGAGTAAGAAGCCATCAGACAGGCACAGAAAAAGCACACGTTCACAGACATTTCCTTTAAGAAGCGAGCAGCAAAGGCCTGTTGGATAGAAGCAAAGCCGCACTGTAGTTTCTTAAGAGCCACAGGATAAGTGTGACAATGACAATTTTAGGATTCGTTCTTCAGCACTGCCACCTCATTCATCTCCCCTTAAGCCCCTCAAGCTAACACAAACATCAGATTCAAAAATGCTTATTGAGTCTAGATATATGGGTGAAGGCACCTGGCACTTTCACTTACCATTTCTGATTAAAATTCTGTTCTAATTAGGAAATAATTTGAAACAAAGGGTAATTCAGAAAATAATGTCACAGATACCCCTGAAACCCACCACCAGAGTTTTCAAATGTCAGTCTGCTATGTTGGCCTCAGATTTTCACAAAAGAACTGAAATGTTGCAGGTAACACTAGAACCCCACTCAAAGAGGCAGATGCCATAGGAAGGTGGAAACTACAGCTCAGAAAGATTAAATAATTTCCCAAAGCTAGAGAGGACGGGTCTCTGGGAGCATTCACATCCTTGCTACAAGCATGATTTCTCTTCTCTCACTGTACCTTTCAATTCACTTGAAATCATTCCTAATTGGATGCTTACAACACTAACCAAAGCATGTGATTCCAGGACTCAGATTTTGCTGCCACCAAGTGCTAACAGGTGCCAGGTATTTGGTGGTGAGACTGAACAGTTAATTCACCTCAGGAACTTAAAATTTCGAGTCAGAAAAGCCCCAAAAGGCCTTATAATCACTTACAAACAGTTGTTTCTTGCTTATAAGCGGAAAATGAAATTAAAAAGCGGTCATGTGTAAAGAGAATAAGATATACCTAGGAGTGTACGATTTCAATGTAATTGAACATTTTAAATTAAAAACCATTCTTAAAATTTCCTCCATATAAACCTGAGCTTTCTCTTATTCACAAAAGCTCTTAAGCCCACCCCAGCCCCCTGCAGACTGCTACATCACTCTACATTTTCCATTTAGGGGGCCCTGACAAGCCACAAAACAGAGTGTCATGATGAATATTTTTTGAGAAGCCAAAAACCCAGAAATGCCACATTCAAACAGCAAAAACTAACAATGACAAGTATTTCATTTTAATTCATACTTCACAGTCCAGGTTCTGAATGTTACAATCAGTACATACAGTACAATGTTGCACCCGAAAAGTCAGACCATTCTAACAGGTGAAATGACATTCCCCAGGGTGGGAAGAATCTGTTCACCTTTTTCTAGAAAAAGGAATCCTCTGCTTACAGGAAAGGGGCCAAATTCAATTAACCTAGTTGTTGAAGAGCTGCTTTTAAAGACGAATAGTGGGCTTCCCTGGTGGTGCAGTGGTTGAGAGTCTGCCTGCCGATGCAGGGGACACGGGTTCGTGCCCCGGTCCGGGAAGATCCCACATGCCGCAGAGCGGCTGGGCCCGTGAGCCATGGCCGCTGAGCCTGCGCGTCCGGAGCCTGTGCCCCGCAACGGGAGAGGCCACAACAGTGAGAGGCCCGCGTACCGCAAAAAAAAAAAAAAAAGAGGTGGCCTCTATTTCTCTGCTCATTGATTCTGGAATGGCCTTTTGAGTTGTTTTGGCCAACAGCATGTGGCAGAAGTGACATTGTCCAACTTCTGAAACTGGACAGAACTTGACTCAAGAATCTTTGGAACCTCCAGTCTCCCTCTTGGAAACTCAAGCTACTGTATGGACAAACAAGGGCTAGCCTGTTGGGTGATGGGAGACGCACGGTCCTGCACCCCGACCACTCCCATCCTCTTTCTTCCAGCTCATCACCAGCCATGCTCCAGAAGGAGACCTTCCCAGCTGAACAACAGCTGGTCACAGACTCACTAGTGAGCCCAGCCAAGAGCAGCAGAACTATCCGTCTGAGCTGAGTCCGAATTGCTGGTCCACAGAACTGTGGGCTAAATAAATGGTTGTATGTTTTAAATCACTAATTTATTACTCAGTTATTAGCAGCAAAAACTCATACACCATTCTCAAAAACTTTTTGGAAGAGATGAACATATGTCTGAATGGCATTTAAATCCTTGAAAACAGGGAACCAGAACAATGATTTCTCAGATAGTCTACAAACTTGGGTGAATGAAATCATGATGAAAATCAAAGTCAGAAAGACCAAATTAAATTATCCTAGGTAAAATGCTTCCATCACCATCCAGTGAGGGAAGCGGGTACAATATTTAGAAAATTTTAAGTAATTTTACTACTGAATTTACCAGTAGAGTAGAAAAATCAAATGGTAAAATACTCACCTCAATAACTTTTCACTTTCACTCCATTCCCTTTATTTCACAGAAGTCTACCCTTCCGTATTCCCCTTCCCTAGTTTTTATAATTCCCATTACTTCATATCCCCATTGTAGTTTTCTAACACAAACAAAAGGAACAGTAGTAACTTCCACTTAGGGAGGCACTTTAATAGGTGCTTCAAATACATTATATTGTGAATTCTCACAATGGCCCCATTAGGTGAGCATGATTAGACCCATTTTACAGAGCTGTAAACTGAGGCTCAGAGAGGTTAATTACCTTGCTATGGTCATATGGCTTAGGGTGCTGGAGCCAGAATTTAAACCTCCATCTGTGTGATTACACAGCTCATGAATTTCCCGTTATGTAACACTGCCTCCACGTGACAATGAGTGCTGAGCTCCTAACAGACTTCTCAAGAGAAAAGAAGCTTAAAATCAAAAATAAGTATTTATAAATACACATATATGTAGGGGGAGAGAGAGTGTGTGAAAAAGAACAAGAGAGAGTAAGAAGTGGCTGTGCAAACTGCAATTCTACCGAAAGAACTGGAATTTTATTGACTTTGGCCAAAGCCTTTCCATGACTTAGAGAAAAAGAAAGAAGCAGGAATACATGATGGTTAAGATTTGTGGTATGTCAGTTCGGAACTATCAATAAAAGACATCATTGGATCCATCATCTCTGAATGCAAAGCATACTCGTGTGAAGACATCAGGAGGGGAACGATATAAAATTCACAGAAACACAGCTAATTGTGCATATTTGTGAACAGTTTTGCATAACACAACCACTACTAAAGTCAAACATACATTTTATTTAACAAATAAATATAATCTTCTTTATCAATTATTTTAAACTTAAAAGTAAATTATCTCTTTTACTCCAAAAGAAAGGTGGCTTTAAAAAGTAAATCTGCCACTTGGGTAAGAAATAAATATTTAAATTGAATCTTATGTTCTGTATTAAATTCATTTCCTTCTTCCAAATTATTCATAAACTGGAGGGGAAAGACGAAAACGTTTGAAAGGTTTGACTGTCTCCAATTTTCCCAATTTCCACTGATTAGTCCCCTGCGATCAGGCCAGTATATAATTAAGCCACAGTTTCAGGGAAAGTATATAAATCCTCTGAATTAAAACCAGGGAAAGAGGGAATTCCCTGGCAGTCCAGTGGTTAGGACTCTGCACAGGCCATGAGGCCACCAAACACCACCACGGGGACTCTCCCCTTCTACAGCCAAAGCAAAGATGAGTCTGAGTCTCTCTGGTTGAGTCAGCTGTCACTGCCCACACTCAAGGGCCCAAAAGCTGGGGGAATCTCACCTTCCCACTTTGCCCTCTCTGGAGGAGGTCCTTTATGAGGACATCCAGAGCAGTCCTTCTGTGGACCCGCCCCTAGGCCTCAACTCTGCCCCTCCCCAATCATCTCACCCAGGGGCACCTCTCACAGACCTCTGGATTACCACCTTGACTGCTGTCTCCACACTCCAGTCCCTGGAAATTCATCGCCTCATCCTTTGCTGAAGGATCCCCATCCCCCATCCCCCATCCCCCACCCTGCCCACACTAACCAGGCCTCTCTCACCCGATCTTACGATGACAATGACGCCCTCCTTGTGTCCCCACTGCTCAGCCCATCCACCCCTCTATGCCTGATGCCCTAACTTAACTGAACCACACAGCCCCTTTCCCAGAAGCTCAACCCGCTCCCCAGTGTCTCCACGAAGCTGTCTCCAGCCCTCCATTACCCCCACCCACCTCCACGCCCCTGCTCCGCTTCCCCATCCTCCAGCCCACCAAAAGTCACGGCCAAAGTCAAGAAACTCTTGTCCTCCAAGGGGGGAGAACCAGAGAATGCTCGCGTCAAAAGGGACCTTGGAGGTTTTCAAATGTAAACCCAGGCTCAACGCAGAGCCTGAAGATGAAGCCCTTTCAGAGCTGCGTGGACCACGGCCGAGCCGAGCAGCGTGATTTATTCCACTGTCACATACCGAACTAAAAGCCGTCTCCTCGTAACGTTCGCTGGCTGGCTGTGGTTCTGACTTTGGAACTTATCTGAAGACTGTCATATACTGAGTACTTATTCTCAGATCTTGTTGTTCCTCTGAACAAAATCCTGACTCTCACTTGATGAGCCGCCGGCCCCAGGCCCTCTCTCCTCCCCTCCCCTCTCCCTGTTCTTCCGGCATCATTCCCCCACCCCCTCTCCTGTCTCTGCTCAGACACACTAGGCCTCCTCATGCCCCCACGCAGATGCCCACACACCTTCAGGAACCACTGTTCCCAGGACTGGGGTTTAATGTTCCTTCATCTTCACGGCTTCTGGCTCAGATGCCACTACATCAGAGAGACCTTCCCGACCACCCTATGGAAACAAGCCACCCCCCATTCTGTTTCATTTTTCTCCATAACATTAGCACCTCCTGAGAAATTATGTACTCATTTAATTCTCCTGTTTACTCTCTCCCTCACTAGCATGTCAGCTCCACGAGGGCCAGACCTCCATCGCTTGCTGCACTGCTGCATCCCAGCGCCCGGAACACAGCGCCTGGCACAAAGTAAGTACTCCGTAAATATTTACTCAATAAATGAATTCCCACCCCTCCCACCCTCACCATTCCCTATCGCTCACATACGTATTTGCTTTCTCTCCCACTGGCCTGCATATCCCGCCTGCCTACCCATCAAGGGGACTGTGAATACTGATTCTGGCATATGAACAGTCCCCAGCAGCTTTGAGTCCCTGCAGTCTCCTGTCCTCCACTTCTCCTTCCTTCTTTCCCTCCCTCACACCAGCCCCTCCTTTACTCCCCTTCCTGATCCAGAACCTTCTACCCCAACGAAAGTCATGAAAAGTATATGACCTATGTCATCTTCTAACTTGCTGATATGAAAGATGAACAGACATAGCCCTCCTAAAGAACTCCCTCTCCTATGGCTTTAAGCCAGAATCTACATTCTCTTGACTACCTCTTAGCAAATCCATGCTACCACTCAGCCAGCACTGCTTTCTTCTATTCCCCAAGAACCTGTTTAATCATCAGCTCTAGATGTTTTCCAGTGACTAATGTCAAGCTTTTCCCTTTTCAAAGATCTATACTGGACTTCTCTCTCTCTAGTTCTCTGGTAACTCATACTTCACTTTGGTATTCCTTATTACAATTTAACAGTCCACAGGACTTTTCTAAGTCCTAAGATAAAGGTCAACCTTTCTATCTTCCGGACGCATTCTTTTGAAATCTGAGCTTACCAGAAAACTCTCGAGTCACTCTGGTGTCATTACTCCCTATCTTTGTTTTCGTGTTCATGCTTTTTATAGATTAAATTTAAATTGTCTTCTAACTTCATCCTTTACAAACTATATTAGAGTCTTTGGCTATGGAGCTTACCTAATTTTGTCCCTGGATCGTTTGAAATCCTCCTCCTTAAATTTCTGATACAAGCATAATTATGTGCACGTGTTACTTGATGTGTTTTTATAATCTTAAAATAGAAATGGTCATTCCCCTCTAAGTTTTGGTGGGGTGGGGGTCTTTTTAGCCTATTTTGCTCGGTGTTTGGCATATTTGTTGAAGAAAGAAAGAAAAAATAAAAATGAACAAATGATGACAAAATCAAAATAAGTACTCACCACTTACTTGTTTCTACTTCCAGCAGAACCAAATCCTAGAAAGTCTAAACAATCCCCTTATCTTCTTTAAAGCAACCATGAAGACACCCATGTACTTAATCTACCAGCAAGTCTGTATCCCGGCCCCCAAAACACCTGCTACAACAAAATCAATCACGTATTTTGACAGGGGAATGTTTTCTTCAGGTCTTTATCTTTTCCCCACACTCAGAACAGATATGCAAGCACCTGAGGCTATGGACCCATCAGACACAAGAATTTTAAGCCATCCAGAAAAACCAGATCATGCAGGTAAAGGGTTATTTGGCCTCCCCTGCCTCCAGGGAGGGAAGGAGAGGAACAGGTGTGATGTGCGGGGTAGTCAGACATTGAATTATCTGGATAAACTGCTTCAAGTTCTATCCTTTCCTTCAGATTACAGAGCATCACAGCCAGTAATGAGTAAAATCCACTCCACAGATTATCCAGTAGGGGAAACAAAACAGAGGAGGAAACTGCTGAAAGTGAAGACACTCGAAATACACACCTCTCCAAAACCAGTGCGGACAAGGGACACCAGGGTGGCCAGTGCCCCACAAACTGCTCCACCTGCTGCCACTCCAGGAATCACGGCTTCTTCAGATAACTTAACAGTTTTCCCATAAATAGAAATTTTGCTCTCTTCCCTCTCTCTCTCTCAAACACATATCACACACAAACACACAGATATGTTTATACTATTTTATAGGAGAACAAAAGCCAAAAAGGATAGAAAAATGTGGAATTCTGCTAGTTTAAGCATTTGACTTTTTTCCTCTAGAATTATTAAATGGAAATCCATGACAAAAGCCACTTGATTTCGAGGTTTGGGAGTCTACTTCTGAAATCCTAGAATATTGTTATTAAAATGTTAAGAGAACTCACAGGTGATCAGGCTGATGCCAGAGGTGCTTCTGGAATATTTCCTTAGGCCACCTTACAAAGAATCCTGGGCTCAGAAAGCAAAGATTAAACAGTCTTAGAGAAGGAAACAGCCCAGGTCAGGAGCAAGGAGCCTGGGTTCCCATCTGAATGATGCAACTGACTATCTGCAAAGCCTTGTACAGGCACAAACTCTCTTCTATGGTAAAGTGAACTGACCAGGGCAATCTTAAAATCTCACTCCACTTGAAAATGATTCTATACCTGAAGAGGAGCAAAATAAAGTACTGTTATCTAGGCCAAAATTGGCAATTGGGAGATAAGTCCACTGAATCTAGCCTCCTAGCCTGGGCCAGGAACTCTTAAACTTTAGCATTGTCTTAGTCCTTTGGGGCTGCTTGCTATAAGAAAATACCATAGACTGGGTGGCTTATAAATGACAGAAATTTGTTTATTTCTCATAGTTCTTAAGGCTGGGAAGTCCAAGATCAAGATGCTAGCAGATTCAGTGTCTGGTGAGAGCCTGCTTCCTCATAGATGGTGCCTTCTTACTGTGTCCTCACATGGCGGAAGAGGCCAGGGTTCTCTCTGGGGTCTCTTTTATATGGGCCTAAATCCCATTTACCTCCTTAAGGCCCCATCTCCAAATACCATTATATGGAGGATTAGGATTTCAATGGAGGAATTCTGGGGGGACATAAACATTCAGTCCATGTCAAGTATGTATCAAATCATCTGAAGGGTCTTTAGAACACAAATGGCTGGGTCTCACTCCTTGAGTTTCTAATTCAACATATCTGGAATGGGGCGCAGGAATACGCATTTGTAACCAGTTATCAGATGCTGTTGCTGGTCCATGGGGCACACGGGAAGAACCACTGATCTCCAGGGAAGGGCCTTGATGTTCACTGATGGGTTCAGGGACTTAGGGAGCTGGGGGTGGGAGGGTACCAGTCAACCAAGGCAGGAGAGTCAAAGAAGACACAAGGCCAGAGAAGCAGGTACAAATGTGAACAGCCATGAAATTCTCCCAAAAGGTGGAAGCATAGGGCTAGTTCCATCTTCTTAAGTTATATCCTCATGTACATTACTTTATAATTTGTAAAATAGATTATACGTTATTTTGATTGTATACTTTGCTTAAATACTTAAAAAAAAAAAGCTATGTCCTAATAAGCTTAGACTATAATTTATTTCTCTTTCAGAAAGAAAGTTAATACAAAAGCAAATTAGTTAACAAAGAAAACTGGATGCACCTGTGCTCAGGGGAAAGGCATGGCTTTATCTGTGGTGTTAAATATAAATATTTAAGAAGTTTTTGTTGATTCTTGCCAGGCTCAAATAGAAGAGGGAAAGCTTGGAATAAACTAATCTTTTGGAAAGAAGTGGAGAATGCCTCACCTTGGGCCATAGAAAGTTTAACCTGGAGATTTTACAAAGAACAAGCAATAACGTGTTTTGCCGCAGTTTCATGACTCTGGAGTGAAAAATAATAAAAATAAGGAAATTATAAACAGAAAAATTGGAGTTAAAAAGGAAGAACTGATATGAGAGTTAATTGGAGCTCCCTTCTAAAGGCTTTTTACTGACAAGCTGCAAGAACTGTGGTTCTGAATAATTTTTCTGCTTCCATGTAAGACATATGAGCAGCACTCTCCTTAAGGTAGCATCTCTCATTACATACAGATTCTCAAGTGTCTGGGAATGGGAGCATGGAAGGAGGGGGCAATGGACTGAATATTTGTGTCCCCCTAAAATTCTTATGTTGAAGCCCTAACCCTCAATGTGATGTTTTTGGAGAATGGTCCTTTAGGAGGCAATTAGGTTAAGATGAGGTCATGAGGGTGGGGTCCTCACGATGGGATTAGTGCCCTTATAAGAAGAGACCAGAGAGCTTGCTGGCTTCTTCTCTCTCTCGCTCTCCCCCTCTCTCTCCCTCTCTCTTTCCCTCTCCCTCTCCCCCTCTCTCTCTCAACTGGGAAAAATTATGTCTGTTGTTTAACGAACACAGTCTATGGTGTCTTGTTATGGCAACTCTCACTGACTAAGACAGATGGGGAATAAACCTAGATCAGCCCAACAGTTTGGGCTCTGGACTCATTATCAAGGTATCATCGTCCACCTAGTGACAATGTGGGCCAAGTACCCAGGAAGAAAAGAGCCTCTTTAATAATGTCATCACATCAATAGCAGCTCTAAAAAGAGAATACACCCCAGGCTTAGTCTGAGTGCCAGCCCCCCTCCCACAGTGGTTCCACCCAAGCCCCCAGTTCCTCCCTAATGCTAACCCCAAATAAAAGATGCTCCAGATGGCTCAACAGCAAATTGCCCTTGCCATTCACTTGAACCTAATGGGACAGTTTGGCTCTGGTACTTGGATTCTCCTCCAGATCCCAAGCCCCATGGAATTGTGCTTCTGAGCCCTGGAACCTGCCTTACAAGTTTCCCTCCCAGCCACAGGAGGCCTGCCCTGAACTCCATTCCAAAGTACCTTCTTCTACCCACTGACAGGTCGTCCTCATATTGGCCACCTGCATGAACTTACAACCATCACCTACCAGGGATTCCCTTCACTGCAATGCTCCATCCACTTGTTAGGACACCATGTAAATACCTAACACCATGCAAATGCTGTTTATTGAGCACCAACTCTGTACTAGGATCTTGGCTTTAACGTGCATTATCCCTAACCTTCAACACAACGCTGCAAGATAAATATTACTCTTCCCATTTGTGGGTAAAGAACATGAGACTTAGAAAGTTAAATAATTTTCCTAAGATCACACAGCTCTACTTTAGTCAGTAAAGTCTTGCTATTTTAAGCTGTCTGTCTGTCTGACTTTAAAGTCTATAGTTCTTCCAGTACAGCACCATGCCATTTCTTCCCGTTTGGTGAAACCCATCCTCTCCCTAACTTCCACTGCTGACGCTTCCCTGGACTGAAGATGGCCATTCCCACATCCTCTTAGCCTCATGCGGTGCCAGGAAGCTGTGTGAGCCTCTGCAACAGGGTCTACCTGAGGTCAGTCCCCTAGTGCACCCTCTTCAACCCCATCACCTGGTCTATATCCCAACCCATAAATATGGAATAGATCTAATCTTGCAACTCCCACCTGCCACACCATCAGTTTCCAGATAGAAGCATAAAATAATTCCAGTGCATAAGAACAAGTCTTGTAGGGGCTTCCCTGGTGGCGCAGTGGTTGAGAGTCCGCCTGCCGATGCAGGGGACACGGGTTCGTGCCCCGGTCTGGGAGGATCCCACATGCCGCGGAGCGGCTGGGCCCGTGAGCCATGGCCGCTGAGCCTGCGCGTCCGGAGCCTGTGCTCCGCAACGGGAGAGGCCACAGCAGTGAGAGGCCCGCGTACCACAAAAAAAAAAAAAAAGAACAAGTCTTGTGTATATTATGGTGGGGGGAAGGGTCAGGGAAAAGGAGAGGAAAGGAAAAAAGAAAATTTGGAAGGAAAAAAGAGAAAAGAAGGAGAAGAAAGAATCAAGAAAAAAGCAGAGCAGAGAAGAGAGAAGGAAGAAAGAAGGGAGGGTGCCCAGTAAAACAACATGTGTCAAATAAGGACATTTGTGAGGCTGCTTAGTCAGGAGGGAAAGGAAAATCTGGAATCGTAGCACAATCCCTAGTCTTTTAGTTAAGCCAAAGCAAACCATTCCTAGTCTGAGAAGAGAATGTGCATGATATCAAGATTACAAACCATAAAAGCAATGTCTGATCTTTCACTGGATACTGGATTTTTTACAAATCCAGCTATAAAGGACACTTTGGGGACAACCGGGCAATTTGAACATGGACACATTAGAAAACAGCAGTGAATCAATGCTAAATTTTTTGAACCTATAGAATTTTCCTTGAGGTTTTTTTAGGAGTAGGTCTTAGTTCTTCAAAGATATCTGCTAACTTACTTAGAGATGAAACGTCATGTCTCAGTTAACTTTTAAAGGGTCAGCAAAAACAAAACAAAACAGACCCACACATACACAGGCAGAAAGACAAATAAGCTAATATGGTAAAATGTTAACAATTGGTAAATTTAGTTGAAGGATATATGTCTTCATTGTACTGTTTTTACAGCTTTTCTCAGGCCTGAAATTTTTCAAGGTAGAAAGTTTAGGGGAAAAAATTACAAATTAGCCCCAACCTAAGAAGCAAAACTTCCATAAGCCTCGCCTACTGACCTTGAAGGCACTATTTTGTGGGGATTAAAGTCTCATCCAGCCCTGGATTCATGCTGCCTGCACTGGGACACCATCTATCACTAATGAGCAGAACAAGTTACCTAACCCCTTCAAGCCTCAGTTTCCTCACCTGTAAAATGGGGCCAAAAATAAAACCTAACTCCAGGAGTTGAGAGCTAAATGGGATAATTCACAAAATGTTATCATTATTATTGTTATTTTCCCCACTCAAATCGCCCGAATAGAATTCTCAAGGATAAGCTATCTTGTTTTAGAATTTTCTTTCTCTCTCTTCCTCTTATGTGAAATGTAGAGAGGCAGTCTCAGAAAGATGGCATGTGCCAGAAACCGGATACTGGAATCGATCTACTCATCACATCTCTTAACAGAAGAACAGGGTGACGCCTCTCTACCAAATAACATTTCTTCTAAACTCTGTTTTTAACATTACATTCAGGTGAAGAACCTGCAGTGAAGAAACAGCAACTGTAAGAAAGAAAAATGAGGCTTCCCGTGTAAGCAGGACAGTTCATGGATCAGGAGCAGGGGCTGGGTGGGAAGTCCAAAGTCAAAACAGACAGATTTCTTCTGGCAGGAAAAGCTCAGGCTGAGGACCTGGAGGGCTGGCTTCTCCCTCCCCCCAGTAACTGCCTTGATGACTGGGAGTGTGGCCCAGACAGAGCACATTCCTTAGGGCTGGAGAGTGGGCGTGGGGCCAGCGGCCGTTAAACACCACGTTTGTATCCTCCAGCAAGAAAGAATGTCTGGAACCAACAGCCTGTGCCTTGTTCTAAGAACAGACTTCTCCTCCAGCTATTTCTCCAACTGACAGAAGAACTGTTATGCAGCGCACATCCACCTATACTGCACTTACTTTAAAACTGAGGGCCCCAGTGTGAGACATTTCAGAATATCCGTATTTTTTTAAAAGCCTCGAGTATGGAATACTTTCAACATCAGTATGAACAGAGTTCCTGAATTAGGTCAGCAGAAATACTGAGACACACAAATTTAAAAGAAAATAATCAAGTCTACACAGGGCCTAAAGTTGTCCACTTATTCCCAGAATTTGAGTTATGTATATTTTCTTAAAGTTTTGGATGACAGACAAGTTATTACACAGGACACTAAGGAAAGCTGCAGACACGGCAGAGCTTGATGTCTCCGTGGCAATGCCGTGACGTTTGGGTACATGCAGAACTTGAGTCCTTACTCCCTGCAGTTCGAACGCCTTGGGTCCCCTTCCCAGTTGCAAACCACCTTATCATATGTTCTTCTGACCTTAATCATGGACTTCTCCGGAATGTCACAAAAAGCCATAGAATGCATATTCCGGCTCTTTTCACCTTTCTAAAATTACAAAAAAATAATCCAACCTATTTAAAAGAGAAAAAAATTCTAACACTTGGATATTAGTTAAGAAACTATAAAATATACACACAATGGATGAAACATAGGCATTAAAAATTTTAGTAATAGGTAAGAAGTATGAAAATTTTTTTTTTTTTTTTTTTTGCGGTACGCGGGCCTCTCACTGTTGAGGCCTCTCCCGTTGCGGAGCACAGGCTCCGGACGCCCAGGCTCAGCGGCCACAGCTCACGGGCCCAGCCACTCCGGGGCACGTGGGATCCTCCCAGACCGGGGCACGAACCCGAGTCCCCTGCATCGGCAGGCGGACTCTCAACCACTGCACCACCAAGGAAGCCCTGAAAATTTTTTAATGTCTTCATTGAATATAAAAGAGTATGACACAAAAGTAATACGAAAAATATGAATCATAGCTATATAAGAGAAATATTCATAGAAAAATATCTCTGAATGCTAATGCAACAGAAGTTAGCAGCAGTTGAGGGGGAGGCTGAGTTTTTGAGAGACGTCTTTTTTGTTTAGTTTTCAGTTTCTCTAATGGGGTGATATTCTTTCTGTAGTGAACAATAATACCAGTTTTTCTTGATAAGAAAAAACAAAACAACGAATCTAGAATAAAGGCAAATTTCTTATTTTGAATTCCACAGTCATCTTAGGGAACTAAATACCGGGTATCCATAACAGTCACTGATAAATACACCGTGGATCAATCAACACAGTGAGAATTTTCACACCAGCAAGTTCCCACCTGGACATCCTGGCAACAGAGTCCACCTGTTTGATTTGGGAAATGTCCCCAAATGCCAATGCAAGGGGCCTTTGTGAAAATATTTGTACATGAGAAAACACACACATACACACACACAGCAGAAAATTGAAGACACAGGCTAGTAAAAAGGACTGAAATGGTTTGAAATCCTTCAACTAATGACGAACTCAGTCATAAAGAGCCCTATTCCCAAATGTTCTTGTGTAGAAGACTTGGGTCCTAAGGGGCGGAGGTCCTGGCTGTTCCCTGAATCCAGAAGCTCACAGTGGCTGTGAGATACCCAAAGTTGATAAGCTTTTACTAAATCAGTTTAGTATGACAGCAAGAAACACAGAGTTTCCTAGACAGTGGCCCACAGGTGCCTCTTCTCTTTGAACACAATGGAGATCGGCATGGCCCTTGGGGGCTAGAAGAAAGCACAGCTAGAGTAAATTATTCTTCGTGTTCCCCAGAGGAGTCCAGCAGCAAAAGATAATAGGACATGTTCAAAGTCGAGAAAGCAGCAGCTGAGGGCCCGTCTGGCACGAGATATACTGCTGTGCTCAGAGACCTACTAGGAAGGATGTGGGACACTGGAAGGGACAGGGCACTTTCTCTAATGCCATGCAGGCAAAACGTGAGGATGGCAAGAGGGGTCTCAGTCAGCCAGAGCTTCACAGTTCAGTCTCAAAACCCTCCTCTTAAAATCCTACTTTTATTGTTTAAGCAATTATCCATCCAGAGCTTTTAATTAACAACTCTCCCATCCATATTCACAGTTAAATTCTCCAGTAGTTAATTAAGCAAGTTTTCACAAGGTTTCTAGCAATCTAAAAACATTTTATGAGTTGGCATTGATGTTCTGAGGAGCATTTCCAAACCAGTGATTGCTCATTACTGACTGCTGGGGTGAAGCTGGAATCAGCTGGGAAGAAGAAATGATGGAAGAAGGAACCGATTGGAGGCAGAAACACCCCTATTATAAAATTAGAAATAAAAGAAATAAAGCCAAGTGTCTGCCTTTCAAAAAAACCAATCTCCTTGTGTTAAAAAAAATATATGAATGAACAGGCTTGCCCTACCTACCCCACTGGGATCATTCACTGAAGAAATATTTCTGTGTGACGGGGACTGGGGTACAACGGTGGTGAAAAGCAAACAGATTCTTACTTGTCTGGAACTTACACTAATGAGAGAGAAGATGTCAATCAATCAAAATAATGAATATAAAAGATAAAATGTTATAACTCCTCTGAAAGAAAGGAACCAGATCTCTAATTGCCAGGAGAGTTTCTTTAAGGCTTGAGGTCAGTCTAAAGGCTAAGCAGCAGTTAACTGGGAAAAGGGGAGAGGGGAGGAAGAGTGTTCCAGACAGAGGGAATAGCACGTGCAAAGTCCCTGTGGCAGGAGGAGTATATTTAAAGAACTTAAAAAGAGGAGCACAAATTGCCAGGGCAGAGCTCTACAGGAGTCAAACCACAGAGGGAGCCGTAGGCCTTATTAGGGATTGTGTTTTTATCATCACAGCAATAGAAAGCCATTGAGGGGCTTCAGGAATGACAGTGACCTATTCGGATTTGCTTTTTGTAAAGATTTCTTCCAAATTTGAGGATGGTGGGAAGGAAAGAGGACAAAAGAGATGTGAGGAGAGTTGTTAATAGGTTGCTGCAGTAGTCCTGGTAAAAGATGGGGGTTGCATTGTCTTAATAAGGCAGCCCAGGAGATGGAAAGCAGTGGATGGAGTCAAGACATTTAGGAGGAAAGTCCATAGGACTGAGTGACAGATTGGATTCGAGGGTTAAGGGCGAGGATGACATCAAGGATGGCTCCTGGGTGTCTGGCCTGTCCCAGTGGGTGGATGACTGCCCCATGTGCTGGGATAGGAAACAGGTTTGGGGTGGCACCTCGGAAAAAGAAGTATCATAAGTTCAGTCTTTAACATATTTCGTGGAGGAAACTTTGAGATAGATAGCCCAGTGGAGAGACAAGCTGGATAATCAGTTCTTGGAGAGAGATCCAGGCTAAAGATATAAATTATAGGCCTATCATTATATAGATGGTAATCGACACAACAGAAGTTGCCCAAGGAATGGTTACAGGATGAGAAGAGATGACATTTCAGCATTGAGCTCTGAGGCACTCAAACCCTTTTAGGTTATGTGAGTCAAAGGAAAGAACATCTATGAATGGATTTTATAAACTGTAAAGCACTATAAAAATTAGTGACTGTAAACCCTGAAAGAGCTTGGAGACTAACTGAATTTCTCTGCATTTTATAGGTGTAGAAACTGAGAGAAAGGTTACAGATCAAGCTCAGCAAGGCCAGGAGTTGTACAGACAGGACTGGGCTGGAGTATAATCCATATCAAAGCTCCAATAAGTCCAGGAGAGCAGACTGTCTGCGTTCTCTGTGAGCCCAAGAGGCTCTGGGAAGGAGGCTTAGAGTTACTCATAATCAGCAGGGTATTTCTTTTCCAGAACCCACAAATGATCCCCATACTCAGGCCTCTGCAATAAGCTGGCTGCAGCTCCCAGGGGCCTGGCTGACACACTGCAACCTCACATCTGCAGGACTCTTCGCCCTTCTCTCTCTCTTAAAGGGCCTTTGTCGCTTATTCCCCAGCCCCACAGGCAGAACAGAAGGACCTTTGCTTCTGTAGCCCTTAAAAGCAGAATGAAGTTTGGGGAGCAGAGAAGTTAGAGAGAGACTTCATTCTGCCCATTTCAGGGAGGACCGGGACCCATGACTCAGTGAGAAGTAAAACACAAGCATCACACAACACACTTCTCCGTAAGGCACTCTTCATCTCCTGACGCCCAGTTTCAAAATAGCAGGGGGGAGTGAGGCAAGCAAGCCTTGCACAAAACAGCTTTTATTTCTCTCCTAGGGAAGCTGTTTTAAACTGCATTCATTTGCTGGAATTAAAAGTGATTTCACCCTCAAAACAGTGACCTTAGACTCATTCTGTCCAGCTGCATAAATCAAATGCAATTCAGCACAGGGCCAATGGGAAAGACACTGAGTGGGAGGCTGGACCAGATGACCTTCAATGGTTTCTCCAGCTCCAAGACTGCTCCCGTATGTAAGAACCAGATGTTCTTATACAAGAGTCAGCATCTTTCAAAAACATCTATTTTCTCTATGCTCATACGTAAATCAATGGCACTCAGAATTCCAATTAATCAAGTTTGGCGTTCAACATGGATATTTTTTCGGCCAGGAGTCTGCTCTCACCTACTTTCTCTCTGGGGCCTTCTTGGGGTGACTTTTCTAAATATACAATGGCCACCCAGCCACCAGGCATGTGCTAAAACCTGCTGACCCTACACTCTTTTCCCAGAGGACAGACGTGGTTTCTTTCTACTCATCTCCACCCCACCATCAAGCCTTGGGTGGCATCAGCCTCAAATTCATCATCTGGAGAAGCCGGGAACTTTTTTCCCCAATATCCTAATTGGAAAAATGTAAATCTGAGCAAAGTTGAAAGAATTTTATGATGAATACTGTATGCCTACCACTTTGATTCTACCACTAACATTTTATTGTTCCTGCTTGACCACAAATCTACCCACCAATCTATTCATCTGACTCTATTTTATTTTTTTATGTGTTACATGGTAAATCACAGACCTCCTGGATAAATACAGACCTGATCTGGGAACTATTTAAAAAATTCTTATGCCCTAACCTTAATCTAATCCTAAGAAAACATCAGACAAGCCCAAATTGAAGAATGTTCTACAAAATAATTATCAGTTATCTTCAAAATTGTCAAGAAAAGTACTATGAAAGAATGTGACACTGTCACAGATTGGAGGAAACTAAAGAGACATCACCACTAAATGCAATATGGGATTGTGGATTGGATCCTGGACCCGAAAAAATACATGAGTAGAAACGCTGGTGAAATCTGAATAAATATCTGCACATGAATTAATAATCTTGTATCAGTATTAATTTCCTAGTTCCCATAATTATACTATGGTCATGTGAGTTGTTAACATTAATTTCTACACTATTTTTTTCTATTTCTCAGTAAGTCTAAATTCATTTCAAAAAAAACCTAAACATTTTTGCTCTAAAAAAAATTCTTATGCCTCATGTCCAGACATTTTGATTTAGTTAATCTTGGGTGGGGATCAGACACCAGTATTTTTTTTCAATCTCCCCAGGTAATTCAAACATGTAGGAAAGGGATCGATGAGAGAATACATATGCTTTCCATGAGCCCTGACAGGTGGGGGTGGGAGAGGCCACAGGGTGGAGGCAAAAGAATGCCACAAGCTATGCAGCCCGCAGCACTGCCTTCTTGTGGGTGCACACCAACACATACAACCAACCACAGTCAAACACAATGGGCAAAGGATGCGGGGGTGGGTTGGAATGACTTGCCTTTATTCCTCTAGAACTGAGGCTGCTGTAGGGAAAATTCAGGTCTAAAGACACGCCCTGAGCGTATGCACTGGTCCATGGCCCCCGCCCAGCTGCCTCTCTCCATCCTTGACAGCTTCCCTCTCCCCCTCGCTCTGCCCTCAATGTACACTGAAGGCTGCATGGAGATGGGGTTGCAGGTATTCTCAAAATCTAGCAACAGGGAGAATGGAGGGCCAGCAATAAACCCTGCCTAGGTTTTTCAGTCCACAGGATCCAGGAGCAGAATGCTTCAGTGGCAGCAACCATTGAAGCAGCAGCATCTCCATTTTTGTTCTCACAGAGACCCAGAGCACACATATGAAATGGTTATGCAACAACACGACAGTTTCAAAATAAAACTGTGGGGACAGATCATGCCTATAGTTCAGAAAAGGGAATGACAAGTAGTGACTATGGGAAGAATCTTGGTATAACCCACTGAGCACCTAACCAAATAATCAGTAGTAGTATCAGAAATACCTTGATATTACTTTCATGTTGAAGACAGTAGATAGATAGATAGGTGACCAATCATATGTAACAACACCAGTAAACTTTGTTTTATTTTGCTTAAGAAATGTAGAAGCAGTGTCCAGCAGTGCCTTTTAATTTGAACTTGATACTTCACAATTAGGGAGGACTCAACCTTTTCTAAAATGATTCCACATAAATAATCTCATTTAATCCTCAAGCCAACTCTGTGAAATCAGTGGGTATTATCATTCCACTTTATAAATGGAGCAAATGAGGCCAAGATAAATAAAATTAAATCAGAGACTATTGAGCTTAATGAATCCAAAATATAATATAAATGACCTGATTTCTGGCCACGTTTTTGTAATCTTGAAAGCGCTTTACAGAAGAACTGAAATCAAGGTCAGATAGAACAATCTCTCTTAAAACAGACTTTTAACAATGGAAAAGATGAGCTTGAAAGGCAGGCAGGACAAAGCAAATAAAATGTCCTGATGCCATTTCTGGTTCTAATTTCAGAAGCATCTCCTATGGGTACAGAAACAGCACACTTTTTGTGTAAAACACAGATAAATTACAACCTGGGAGAGCCATGCCTGAGTTGGGATGATGGCAGCTCAGTTTACACAGGTTAGAGCATTTACTGAATTTCTGTGAATTTTGAGAGTCCAAGATTTATCTCTGAATGCCCTGTAAAGATTTATCTCTACTTTGTGTTCTTTTCTTTAATTTGGTGGCAGGACGTAAGGGGGCAACTTTTAAAAAGCAAGAGATTTACACAAAAATCTGTGTTTCTGGCTTCTTTGAAAGCTAGATCATCTGCCAATAGTGGGTCCAAATTCCTGTCTGGCACTGTCTGTTGGAGCTGAGGGGCTGCAGATTCTGCTGAAGAGGTCCCAAGCTCTCCCAGCCTCTCCAGTCCCTGCTGACCCCTACGATCTCCCAGATCAGCTTCCCTCATTTACCTGCCTGACTCCTGAGTTCAAATCAGCATGAAAGCAATGGTCTAGGAAGGTAGTAATGGACAGCCCTGACAGTATAGGAAGGTTAGTAAGTCAGGTCACACTGTGTTCAAATAATGGGGACCCTGGTCAGGCAGTGATACTGGAGATCAGGAAGCTGAATGACCCAATCCACTATTATTCCCACCATGTGATGAGGAAGGAAAGGAACTGAGCAGGGGTGAGGCAATGAGGAAGGGGGCTGGGTCCCTGTTAAGTTTGTGCTTCCTTAAGTCCCAGCCCCCTGCAGCGCTGGGCAGAGCGCTGCCCCAGAGAGATTTGTGGGATGGAGACAAGAATGACCATCTCCGAGATGCGTGCATTCGTTTTACCAATTGCCTGTGAGGGCCGAGAGGTACAAGAGCGGCAAATTGAGGCAAAGGGCGCTGAGGACATCTCAGAGGGTATTTGAGAACTTGAACTCAGAAGTTGTGCTAAGAAACCCGAGAATCGCCATATGAGTAGTAAATGCTGCTATTCTGGGAAAAAGAAAATTCAAAGTAGTTGTATGTTAAGTGCAAAACATGAGGAATTGGCAGTGTCTGGGTGGAGTGCCCTATTGCAGGGTGGGAACTAGGAAACTAGGACTAGGGTCTTGAGGGAGCTCAGGAGGTAAAAGAGCTGGATCCAAAAGGAGGCATCTGCTGCAGGCAAGCAGAGGGAAGAGCCACACCAGTGCTTCGCACCTGTCATCTCTGTTCTAATCATCCCACCTCTAGCATGTTTTTTTTTTTTTTCCATTGTCTTTCATGAAACTTTTGTTTTAGTCTGATTTCCCTACTTCCACCCCCTAGGGTCAGGACGGGGCAAACTCTGCCAGGTTGACCAGGCAAAGCACCACGAGGTCAGGCCATCAGGCCGAGACATCCCAAAGCACAGACTGCAACCAGTTCCACTGGCCTCCAATTTCAGAATAGGATTGCTGCCTAGACCCTTGTATCCCTGTCACTGAAACATGTTGGGACTTCTGAGGAGACAGGTAGAGAAGGGATTAGTCAGGAAAGGAAGGGAGCCTAATCCAGGTGTAGAATTGACCCCCAGGAAGGGCTCATGGGGGGCAAGTCAGTTTCTTGGGGTCCATCTAGCCTGACCTGGCATCAGTACTTGGTGCGGTGTTCCAGGTTGGGGGTTCTATCCCTCACAGGAGGGGCAGCAGGACATTCTAACCACTGGTTCTCACACTTGAACGTGCATAGGAATCAGCTGGGAGCTGTGGATCTTCAGATTATCATTTGGAAACTCTGGAGTAGATTCTGCATCAGTGACGAACTCCCAGATGATGTTGATACTGCCAGTCCACAGATCATACTTCGAGTAGCAAAGCCCCCAGCCAGCAGTTCTCAACCTTGGTTTCATTTTGGAATCACCAGGGAAGCTGTTAAAAAAAATCTTGCCGCCTAGGCCTCATCCCAGAACCAATTAGATCAGAATCGCGTGGGCTGGGACCCAGGCACTAGGTTCCAGGTAATTATGACGTGTAGCGAAGACGAAGAACCATTGCTATAGGCAATGGGTGTGGTCACAGCAGGAGCCTTACTATTGCAGGGTGTTCACTGGGCCTAAAGCAACTTGTGGGTGAGGTCAGCCAAGGAGGTGACCAGAGGCCCAGTTATAAGAACCTAGACTCGTGGGCCACACCCTTAGGCCTGGACGAACACAACTGGAGAAAGGGGTGAGAAGGATTGCTGGTGCCCAGAGTCAAGCATTACAGACACCAGTAACGAGCAAAACTAGACCCAGATTTCCCCAACCAGTGGACCAGGCTTGCTCAGTGTAGGTGACAAAACCACTAGACCTGGAGGTCCCCAGTATTTCAACTGAAGGGGGAAAAAAAAACAAGAAAGGCAAAATAGGAAAGAAGTTTTCCACTGTTAACCAGTAAAATTCCTCAGTGACCTCTAAGAGTGCCTAGCTCATCCCTTGGCTACTCCTGCTCTTTATTTATACGTTGGCCCAGTTACTCCACAATGTTGCCCCTTCTGGGTCTCTAGCTACTGCATAGATTCGGAAAGTCATTACTGCAATTTCCAGTCCCCCCTTAACAATGCACATCATTAATGTGACAACCTCCAGAATGCCATCATCAGCTGCAGATCACAAGTTCTGGCAATGAGGCAGGAGAATCTAAGAACAGATCCCAAACCCTGAGTTGGGGTCCTCATACCATCAGGGCTGAGCAAAGCTCTAGAAACAGTGGCAGAGTTAGGGCACAGTCATAGAAGAAGTAAAAGGCCCAGGAGAGCAAAAGACACAAAAAGAGAAGAAGGATAGGAAGGAGATGAGAAGAAGGAAGCCGGGGTGGGGAATGGGGAGATGGAACCCAGGCCAATGCCTCCAGCTTCCTTTAGGGACTGTGCCTGGGTCAGGAGTGAGCCAGCCTTAGGCTAAGCCCAGATTCTAGGAAGGTCTGTGCTTTTAAAAGGTATTTACGTTTACCATGTTTCAAAAATGATTTAAATGGCTTAAAGGAAATACATAATATGAAGTCAAATAAAATTCAAAATGGATGTAGAGAAGAATCTGTGATGTGGGAGGACCAGGAAGTAGAGAAGGAGAAAAAATAAGGGCAAACTAGGGTTTAGCCCTGGCTGTGATGAATGAATATATGGGCCAGACCCCTCCACTTACAGTCAGAAGAGGCAGCTTTAACTTTTGCCTACTTTGAGTCAGTATCTTGAGAATACTATGAAATGTCTTTAATATGCAAGAATTTTTTTTTGGCTTATGATGTAAGCCACTCATTTTTTAATGCATTCTCCAAAAAAATAAGATAAAATGTGTTTTTCCCAAAAAACAAAGACAAAGGGTTTAAGGTACAAACAATGCAGTTTCTGGGGAAAGAGCTCCTTTAGTTCTTGGGTGGTAAGCTCACCTGTCAGCAGTCAGAGTCTAATTAGTGCACAGCAGCAAGAGGGGGCAGGGGTTCTCTGGAATGCTGGGGGGAGAAGGGGGTAGCACGGGGGCAGGGTGGTCTCATCCATGTACACAGGATGCTGGCAGTGGACACCGGCTGTGCACAGACCTGACCCCTTTCAGCCTCCACTTTAGAAGTACAATCTCCAAGACAGTAACTCTTAACATTTTGGGGTCATGAATACCTTTTGAAAATGTGATGAAAAATGCACATGTGCAGTATACCTACGAATTCTGGAGAGCATTCCAGGAGGTTCCCAGACCCACCTTAATTCATGATCTCAGCTTTAAAGAACTGCCACTCTACAGGTTTTCAACTGTTACAGGTTTTGTCCAGTAGAAAGCACACTGTCTGGTCACCCCTACTTGTTAATTAGGAGCCTCATGAAACTCCAGTGAATCCCCAGTGCTATGGACTGAATTGTGTCATCCCAAAACTCATATAGGGATGCCCTAACCCCCAATGTGATGGTATTTGGAAATGGAGCCTTTGAGAGGTAATTAGGGTTAGATGAGGTGATGAGGGTGGGACTCCGATAATGGGATTAGTGCCCTTAGAAGAAGAGGACAAGAGACCGGAGATTGCTCCCTCTCTCCATCATGTGAAGACACAGTGAGAAGAAAGCCAGGAAGAGGGCCCTCACCAACATCAGAATTTGCTGGCACCCTGATCTTGGACTTCCCAGCCTCCAGACTCTGAGAAATAAATGTCTGTTGTTCCAGCCAACCAGTCTATGATATTTTATGAAGGCAGCCCAAGCAGACTAATACACCAGATACTTTCAATGCCAAACACCATCCACCAGGTCCACTGTGGGGCATAACAGCCACTGAGACACTGATCCCCTCATTTTTGCATCCTGTACCACACGGCCCAGAGGCATGCCCTCCAGAGCACTATCGGGCACACAGATCCAGCACTGAGGATACTGGCTGCACCCCCAAAGAAGGAATCTCAAACAGGAGAAGCAAAGGAGAAATGAAATGTCAGGGCTACCAGTCAGTCCTAGGAAAAGGAGAGGATTAAAATTGAAACTTCGCAGGGAAAGCTGGTACAGAGATAGTGGTCTTTCTGACATGTTCCAATAAATCTGCCCATCGTAACACCCCCTCTGCATGCAGGGAGGAATCCATAAACACTGTCAACTCAAGGCTGCTCTTCTAAAGAAAATACACCAGGCTACAGGCCAGTGTTATTAAATGGCTCCAACCAGGCAAAGCTGCTTACCCTCAAATCAGTGTTTTTACACACCATCACACCATCACTCTCCACCAAATAACAGATCTTTACAAATTCCTGCTCAAAGCCAATGCCTCCAGGTTGCCTTCCTGGCCTGACTACTTGGTCTACCATTGCCATTCCTCACAGTCAGAACACATCACACGTGTGCCATTGCTCTGGGGGCCCTGCTAGGCTTTGCTTCTCAAGGGCAGGGCTGAGTCTTCCTTGGCTTTTGTGATCATTCCAGGAGACTGGATTCCAGGTTCTGCACTCAGAGGTGGCCCAGTAATTATTGTTGGCTGGCTGCTTTTCCTGAAAAAGCATAATCAGACCTTTGGATTCCCATACACACACTGCCCGCATCCCTGCCACTCTCCTCTCCTGTAAAAGGTACTTCTTCACAGCCCACTCACATTCCGGGCAGTTTACACATCCAGGGATGAGCAGCCCAGCCCAGGAGTGCCCAAAAGCGCAACCGGGGTTTGGGGCACGTGGAGCCATAGTAGAAGGAAATAAAGCAATTCCCTTATTGTGGCAGGAAGGGGTTGTGCTTGGCCACCTCAAAGGTCCCTACCAGACCTAGGATCCTATAAGTTTGGGAAAATGTTCTTTTGTGGTGCAGCAGACACTGCTGCTTGACCACTCAATGTCCATCTTGCCCTCCCTCCTCACAATCAGACACGCCAATCTTGTTCAAGGTAACAAGGTATCCAGCTAAAACACCTTCCTGCCTTCTCCTCAGTGAGGGGTGGCCAGCGAAACCTAAGAGGAATTCTGCTGGGAACCTCAGAGCAAGCCTTGGCTTTTCAAGTACAGGTATTACCCTCTTCTGCTTTGCCCTCCCACTTTCTCCCTACCGGGGAGGCTGATGTTATGCCAGAGGTAAAGCAGTCATCTTGCAGTCGTGAGGTAATGCCCAAGAAGATAAAGGTCTACCTGCTAAAGATGGCAGAATGAAAAGATGGGACAATCCTGGGTCCCACTGGCACTGTTCAACCACTATACCAGTCCTAGATGGCCTCGATCAAGACTTCTTGGTTCATAAGTAGGCCCCCTTACATGTTTCAATTACTGTATTTTAAAGCCAAGTGACATATACGCTTGCAGTCTTGAAACTTTTGTTTCTGGTTTGCTTTTGTTTTGTTTTGTTTTCTAAATTTGGCTCAGGCAGTGGTTTCTCAAAGGGGCAATAAGAAAGAAAAAAATCTACCTACCAGGATATTTTTCTTTTGGTTGGAAAATACCAAAGAACAAACTTCTCCATGAAAATCATCTGTATTTTATGAAAAACCAATGAAGGGCTAACCAGTCTCCCAAATTGCCAGCTGTTTTGCAAATATGCAGCTCCATAGAGAAGAACCATCAGGTTACTCATTCAAACTTGTTAGCCTCTACAGCTAAGGATTTTTCTCTCTTTGGCATTCACCCCAATACCAGCAATGGGTTTTTTGGTGTGTTTGTTTAAAATAAAAATTATAACTTCCAGAGGGGATGAAGATTTGGACACAGGTTTCTAACATCTCCCTCTCAAAGTCCTACTGAAACTGCCAAAATAATAAGGCATTATGGATGTGGGTCCATTCACATGCCAGAATCTCTATGAACCTTCTGTTAGAATGCTAGCTGGCCCACACAAAAGGCAGCCAGAGAAAACCAACTTAGAATTCTGCTTCCCAAGCAAGCAGACTGAGGGAAGGTTGCCTTGCTGAACTCTACTTACATCAACTACTTTGGAAGGTCAGTTCAGGCCCTGGGTCAGAAGGAGAGCCTGTGGCTTTAACACGTTTGCTGCAGCTTACCAACAGCACTCAAAGTTGCACTGCTGGGGAGGTCCAGGGGCCAGGCGGTGCCGCAACAGATGGAGAGCCCTTTAGCACTACCCCCTGATGCTGTGGGCAGGGCCCCCAGGGGCTGTTCCACACCACGCTTACCATTCCTTCCCGCTCTCTTCCTATTAATGAATTCTTAAGCTTATCACAGTCAGCCCCAGAAATGCTATTTATATTAAAAAAGCAGGGTAAACCATCTCAGTCACAGATGGCTGTTTCAGGTGATGGCAGGACTAGGGAATGGGCCGGCCCCTACATGCCTTGCCTCTTGTGACTTGAAGAATGTTAACACCTGCCACCAATCCCCACCCCCGTCAAAACCTACAAAGAATTTCAGTTCTGCAGAAGCAGGTGCTTGAAAAATCGAAGTGTGAACTCAGTCATGCAAATCAATACCAGGCCTTGAGCCTAAAAAGGTTCAGGTAGGAACTGAAAAAACTTTTCGGGTTTTTTCCCCCCACTAAATTCATCACAATTAGGCCACATTAGGGTGAAGGTGGCCAAAAGGTACCAACTTCCAGCTATAAGATAAGTAAGTCCTGGGGATGTAATGTACAACATAGTGACTATAGTTAACAATACTGTATTGTGTATTGGAAAGTCTCTAAGACAGTAGACCTTATAAGTTCTCATCACAAGGAAAAAAAATTATAACTCTGTGAGGTGATGAATGTTAACTAAATTCACTGTGGTGATCATTTTGCAATATATACATATATCAAGTCATGTTGTATAAAAATTAAACTCACATGTTATATGTCAATTATATCTCAGTAAAACTAGAGAAATAAACAAGCAAAATAAATAGGTCACATTAGAGAAGCTTTATTCTATTTACTAATTTTTTTCCTTCAGTTTAGAATTCAGCAAGCATTTCTTCCTATGCCTCCTTGAAATTATTGGAATAGAAAACTGGAGGGCAGGAACCTACTATCTCCTAAGCAGAGGCCATGTACCCGACATGGAGACAGACACTTCACTTATATCATGTCACTCATCCTCTATCACGGCCTTGTGAAACAACCTCAGAAAGGTATCCAGAGTAGGGAGTGCCAGAACCAGGTCATAAGCCCAGAATCATTCACTCATCCGTTCACTTGGCAAATATTTCATTGGCTCCCTATGATGTGCTCACCACTGTTCTGGTAGCTTCCCAACAAGTATGCCTATGGAATGCCCTGAGTGGAGGCTAGAGCCCACAGAGCACTTGGGCTGTGATCAGCCTCATCCATTATTTCAATGCCCCGGGAAGATATCATCATTTTCTCTTAGTGCCATGTTGACAGAGCTGAGAAGCACTGAATAAATAATTTGTTGGTGGTGATAAGGGCTATGAAGTCAGTGCTGACTCCAAAATCCCTGTTTTTTCTACCAACCCTCTGCCCCAGCAGCTGAGTGATCAGAAGACAACAGGACATTCAGAATCTACAACAGAAATAGGAAGAGTAGGAATAAGAAAGCTGAAAATTCATCATGTTCAATCCACTCAACCATCCACCTCTCAGCTGGGCCAAGCTTAATTTCAGTTTCCTCCTATAAGTCTGTATTTAAGTCAAAAGGAAACACTGGGTTCCTTTGATTTAAAACCACCTCATGTATACAATGGAGAAAAGACAGCCTCCTCAATAAGTGGTGCTGGGAAAACTGGACAGCCACATGTAAAAGAATGAAATTAGAACACTCCCTAACACCATACACAAAAATAAACGCAAAATGGATTAAAGACCTAAAATGTAAGGCCAGACACTATAAAACTCTTAGAGGAAAACATAGGCAGAACACTCTATGACATAAATCACAGCAAGATCCTTTTTGACCCACCTCCTAGAGAAATGGAAATAAAAACAAAAATAAACACATGGGACCTAATGAAACTTAAAAGCTTTTGCACAGCAAAGGAAACCACAAACAATCGAAAAGACAACCCTCAGAATGGGAGAAAATATTTGCAAATGAAGCAACTGACAAAGAATTAATCTCCAAAATTTACAAGCAGCTCATGCAGCTCAATATCAAAAAAACAAACAACCCAATCCAAAAATGGGCAGAAGACCTAAATAGACATTTCTCCAAAGATATACAGATTGCCAACAGACACATGAAAGGATGCTCAACAGCACTAATTATTAGAGAAATGCAAATCAAAACTACAACGAGGTATCACCTCACACCAGTCAGAATGGCCATCATCAAAAAATCTACAAACAATAAATGCTGGAGAGGGTGTGGCGAAAAGGGAACACTCTTGCACTGTTAGTGGGAAGGTAAATTGATACAGCTGCTATGGGGAACAGTATGGAGGTTCCTTAAAAAACTAAAAATAGAACTACCATATGACCCAGCAATCCCACTACTGGGCATAGACCCTGAGAAAACCATAATTCAAAAAGAGTCATGTACAACGTTCATTGCAGCTCTATTTACAATAGCCCGGACATGGAAGCAACCTAAGTGTTCATCAACAGATGAATGGATAAAGAAGATGTGGCACATATATACAATGGAATATTACTCAGCCGTAAAAAGAAACAAAACTGAGTTATTTGCAGTGAGGTGGATGGACTTAGAGTCTGTCATACAGAGTGAAGTAAGTCAGAAAGAGGAAAACAAATACCACATGCTAACACATATACATGGAATCTAAAAAAAATGGTTCTGAAGAACCTAGGGGCAGGACAGGAATAAAGACGCAGACGTAGAGAATGGACTTGAGGACACGGGGAGGGGGAAGGCTAAGCTGGGACGAAGTGAGAGAGTGGCATGGACATATATACACTACCAAATATAAAACAGATAGCTAGTGGGAAGCAGCCGCATAGCACAGGGAGATCAGCTCGGTGCTTTGTGACCACCTAGAGGGGTGGGATAGGGAGGGTGGGAGGGAGACGCAAGAGGGAGGAGATATGGGGATATATGTATATGTATAGCTGATTCACTTTGTTATAAAGCAGAAACTAACACACCATTGTAAAGCAATTATACTCCAATTAAGATGTTAAAAAAAACAAAATAAAATAAAATAAAACCACCTCATGTTCCTAATATGTAAACACAGCTGAAACACCAAATGGTTTTTTGGCTGCTACTTCTCTGCCTCCCTTTCTCATCAAACACAAAAATGTATGTGTACGTTAAGATTGCCAGGGTCACTGGGTACCTTCAGTTAGAGCACGATGCCCTGGAACACAAGGGGGTCAGGTTGGTCTCCTTCTGGGTTTGGTCTTGACCTCCTCGGCCTCCCCAGCCCACAGTCCCAGGCCTTCCAGCTGCTCCCAAATGTAGGTCATGGGCTGCAGGAGAGTCTTGGAAAGAAAACTTGCAAATCCAGAGCAGAACCAGAAAAACAACTCCTGGCAGTGCCTCAGAAATGAATACTATCTCAGGGTAGGAAGTTCAAAGTCATAGCTACAAAGATCGGCTTCAGGTTCTGTGATTACAAAACAATACAGTATGTCCCCCACTCTATCCCACCCTCCTTTCCAAAGGACAATGTCCAGTTCCTAAGCCATTTGTAAATGGCAGAGGGCAGAGGTTGGGGCGGGGGGCACATGGAGGGACAGCCTATACACACACACATATGTTTGAGGCTCTTGTGGACCAACCTGGCTTCTTGTTGGATTACAAAAGGGAGCTTGGCTGTGACTAATTTCAAAAAACAAAGTTAAAGTCAAAAGCTGCCACAGGTAACCCCAGCTTATGAATCCACATTCCAAAAGTGTGTAACAGCAGGATGTTGATGGTGGGGTAGGTTGTGCGTGGTGGGCAGACGGCAGGGAATGTATGGAGACTGTACATTCTGCTCAGTTTTGCTATGAATCTAAAGCTGTTCTAAAAAATTTAGGCTATTTTTTAAAAATTTGTAACACAAGTGCTTCAAACTCACAAGACATATAGTTATTGAAATAACATGATCGAAAGTAATCGGTTCCCCCTCCTACACTGTTGGTGGGAATGTAAGTTGGTGCAGCCACTACGGAAAACAGTGTGGAGAATCCTCAGAAAACTAAACATAGAATTACCATATGATCCAGCAATCCTACTCCTGGGCATATACTCAGACAAAACTATAATTCAAAAAGATACATGCATCCCTATATTCATAGCAGCACTATTCACTATTCACATTTAGGAAACAACCTAAATGTCCATCAATAGGTGAATGGATAAAGAAGATGTAGTACATATATACAATGGAAGACTACTCAGCCATAAAAAAGAACAAAATAATGCCATTTGCAGCAACATGGATGCAACTAGAGATTATCATACTATGTGAAGTAAGTCAGAAAGAGAAAGACAAATACCAAATATGATATCACTTACCTGTGGAATCTAAAATACGACACAAATGAACCTATCTATGAGACAGAAACAGACTCACAGAGGTAGAAAATAGACTTGCAGTTGCCAAGGGGGAGTGGCGGAGGAGGGAAGGCCTGGGAGTTTGGGATTAGCAGATGTAGACTATTTTATATAGGATGGGTAAACCACAAGGTCCTACCTCTATAGCACAGGGAACTATATTCAATATCCTATGATAAACCATAAAGGAAAAGAATATATATATTTTTAAAAAGTAATCAATTCTCAGTCAGCCAAGAGACCAACTTAACCCACACTGTAGTTGAACTGTGCTGGGTGAATTCTCAACTTGGTGTCACCTCACAGGAGTCTGCTCTGGGCTGAGAAGGGCTGCCCGTTTCCTCCCTGTGCAGCCAGTCGGAAAGCAGAATTCTCCTTATTCTCCACCCCCTTGTTTCCTGGGCCCAACTTCAGTCCTGGGGCCAGAGTTCTCCTCCCATTCCTGTTCCTCATCTCCCCAGGAGGGCTGAGGGCCATGAAAGCAACATCCTGGATACAGGGAAGCAGAGCGCAAAGGTAGAATCGAGCCCCATAATGCAGGGGGCACGGGGAGGACTGGAGGGTGCCCTCCAGAGTCCCCTCTGTAGGTCCTGAAACCCAGGCACTGCTTGGAGCTGCACATTTTCTTCGAAGCGGCATCATTTACTTTAGTGTTCCTTCCACTGGAAAGCCCTCGGGCTTATCATATTCTTATTACAAAACCATTTGTCCTCACCTGCCCCTATTATTATGTCATTAAAAATGGGGTCAATCTGTTTCTTTTCTATTCTCCTAACATGTGAATACCGTTGATGTCTCTGTGATCAAACTTATCTTTGGCAACCACTGGGTCCACTTGATACTCTTTCAGTAGGAAGTCAGCAGAAATACAGAAAGGAAAAGGCTCAAGACTTCTAGGCATTTGATAAATCCCAACTGTCTTATACAGATTTAATGAATCCAGAGACCCTCCTTGTGCATGCCCCAAAGCCTGAGACTCCTACGTGACACATGCACGAGGTGACCCAGGCACAAACTACACCTCGCTCATGAGAAGGACATCAGGAACAGGTGGATTCAGTGTGGAGAGAAGAATGAAGAAAGGACCTTCATAATACCGCAAGGGCACAGGGACAGTCTCCAAGGCCAATTTTGAGGATTGATTTTATAAAAACAAAAGGGAAGAAAGAGGCGCTATTGTACACATTATCTACCATGCATATTTACTCCCAGCACCTGGCCTTCTGCTGTTTCTGCTCTTGCCTGGAAGCAAGGCCTGCACTCCCTTGGCACAAAGCCAGAGAGCATGCCCACAGGTCCAGACCCTCGGGGGACCTCTGCGGCTCCAGGACACGGTCCCACCCTGAGCTAACACCACACAGTGCTTGGCAGGCAGCTGAAGAGCACACTCAGCCCTTCTTTATCTTGACCACTCCGTAGCAACCCTCCCCTCTTTGGATCCTGGATTTTCCTGGATTTTCTCCACTTTTTCTGTGGATTCCTTCTGAGTTCCATCTGCAGATTTCTCTTCCCCTGCTAACGCTTCAAGTGTCCCCAGGGCTTCATTCTCAGCTTTGCTCTCACACTCCTCACTCTCCCCCGGACCTCGCTGGACTATCTTATTAGGACTGTTGGCTTCACTTCTCCCCCACGAGATTCATAACACCCAAATCTACATCTCCAGACCTTTCTCAGAACTCCAGACCTATGTTTCCAAATGCCTTTCAGGTACCTCTCCTGAATGTGCCATGAACACACCAGAATCACCATGTCCAAAACTGAACTCATCATCTTCCCCAGCAAACTCACCTTCCTGCACGAAAGGCAGCACCGTCAACTCAGTGTGCCACATCAGAAACCACGACGCCTCCCATAGCCCTCACATGCCCCGCTGCCACCAAGTCTTCACGCCCAGCTCCTAACCCTTTCTTGTATTCATGTGCTGCTCCCTGTCAGGTTCAAGGCCCTCATGGTGCCTTGTTCTACTTCATGGATGAAATAGCCAGCCAGCAGATCATCCTGCTGACATTAACTCTCCCCTCCAATCCATGCTTCACAGACACTAGGGTTTCCTTTCCAAAACACACTTCTCTCACTGTCTCTTTTTTATTAAAAGTCTTAAAAGCTTCCCACACTACTGCCCACAAAAGAATATCCAAATGGTTAACAAAGCATGCAAACCTTGTATGATCTTATCATATCTCCCAACACTCCCCACAGAGCATCCTACTGGAAACTACATAAAACCACTTGGGATTCCCAGGATCAACTATGACATGCTATACATTCCTACTCTGTATCTGCTGTTCCCACGGCCTGGAGAACTCCTATTTATACTTTAGGACCCAATGCAAATATCACCTTTTCAGTGAGAGGCTCTCCAACTCTTCATCTCCTTCAGATCTCTTGTTCCACCCTCTGTGTGCCAGAAATACTTTGAACACAGCTTTAAAGCAAAATGTACACCAGATATTTAATGACTTGTGATTTAATGACTTCTTTACATATCTCCCTTCCCACTCTGCTGGGAGAACCACAAGGTCAAGAATGTATATCCTCCTGCCTAGAACATGCACAGGTTTAGAAAAGCAGTTCATTAAGTTCCTCAAATTGGAGGAAGGACCAGTGATGAGAGATATTTCCCCAGGATGTACAGACAGGAAGCGAGGGGAAGGAAGGAGTTAATGGCTGAATCTTTCAAATGCTATGACTGGTAACCTTGGATTTAAATGTCTGTTTTGACACAACTGGCTAGTGAGAAAGCATTTTCATCACAAATCCTTGTTTCCTCCAAGTTTCCTAAAAAAATCACCCTATCAGTTTGAATCCTGTAGCCTCTTTCTCAGCCAAAAGGAATTTCCCTTTAAACAAAAACTATTCAGACATTTCCAAGATATGAAATGTTAAAAAACCAAGATTTTCCACTCAGACGACTGAAAACTGTTTGTAGATTTTTTTCCCCCAGACTCCTCTAATTTGCCAAGAAGTCTGAAGAGGGGTGTGTGAGTGTCTGTGTGTGTGTGTGTGTGTGTGTGTGTGATGTTAAAAAAAAAAGTCTCCTACCTCTGTGTCTCTCTGTTTTTCCATTCTTTATTTTGTCTGGGTTTTACTGAAGCAGGGTTTTTAAGTCAGAAAACAGAGGCTACAAAATGCAAAACTATACCCGCCAACTGAGTGCCCAAAGGAAAGAGGTAATCAACTGACCTTTGTTGTTGTTGTTTTAAATCACCCATTTTTTAAAGATCAGAGACTTTCAAGGGTGACAGCATGATACCCAGCACAGAACTTTGGAGTTAAAAGGAACCTCTGGGATCATTATACAAAGGCAGCATTTTACAGCAGGATAAACTGAGATGGAGGATGTGAAGTAACTTGTACTACAATGAGTTTTTCCAAAGAAAAACTCTCTTCCAAGATACTTCTAACAAGAAGCAGGCATACAAATTTGAGTGGCTCAGCGTCACCTGTCTCAATTCTTTAAAAGCTCTTCAGTAATGTCAATAAAGTTTAGATAAATGTATTACACCGGAATAGAGCAACTCAAGGGCAGGCAATTCAACATCAGGCACCTGTAACTGAGCTCGACAGCAGCTAGACACACCAGAAGGATCAATGGTACAAGATCTAAGAACTTATATCTGACTTTTGCACTGACCTTCCACTCAGTCCTAGAAAAAATTAGATACACCACCGCAGAACACCAAAAGAGTGCTTCCCAAGCTGAAGAATAAGGATGAACCCAGTCAAAACACAGCCTGCATCTGATGAGTGACACTGACTCAAGAAACAGCTGTGTCCCAGCAATGACTCATGAGTCTCTCTTGGGTTTACACTGCAGGAGGGCTGAGTCACAAAACATCCCCTGAGATAACAGGGGTGCGGTGATAAGGGGGATCAGAGTGTTCTCAGCTCTTCTCAAAGTAATGCATCAGGAAGATTCAAAGGTTACCCAGCCAGAGCCACTCTACAGCTCATGAGGGCCCGGAAGGTCTTGGGTCATATTCCAAAGATCTCCCAGTTTCCATCCACAGACAACTAACAGATGTAAAGATCTGAGAACCACCTGTACTGAAGTAGATGGAGGAGCCCAGGAGAGTGTACAGGGAGAACACAAGACCAAGTACCAAACGCTCACATTTAACAGGTGGTAATGCAGCCAGCAAAGGAGGAAAATCTAAGCCTCGCGGGGTATCATGGGAGCCAAAGCAAGAGCGAGTTACGAGATGAACATGTGGTCGGTCAGTATTGCCAAATGTTCCCATGAGGCCTTGCAGGTAAGGATGGAGAGAAGACTAGTGGATGGAGCAGTTAGAGAGAAGTTGGAGAACCTTCAGGCAGCAGTAGGAACCAGAACATACAGGAGGCAGAAGTAAAAACTGAGGAAATGGAGGCCGTAGCTATTGACTACTTGTCTGAGAAAACCTGGCAGTAAACAAGAGAGAAAAAACAAGCAGAGCAAGGAGGGGCAACAGCATCTGGCAAACATGTGTTCAAGGCAGAGACCTGTGTTTACAGCAGAAGGCAGAAGCTGCGGAGAAGAGGAAATGAAGATGCCTGAGAGAGAATAATTACAGGTGCCTTGTGCTTCCTGAATGATATCAGACTCCTGAGGTGGGGATACTTCTTCCCCAGAAAGAAGACATTTGACTTAGGGGAGAGGGTGAAAAAGTGTGTACACTATGAGCTAGGCAGTGGCATGTGAAGAAACTGAGACCCAAAGAGGAGAGGTTACTTGCCCAAGGTCACCAGAGAACCACTGGCCCTGGATTCCAAATCTGCCTGGCTCGAAGGCACACCCTTTCCACAACGCTGCCTTCAACTCTACTCTAGCGGAAACTGGGACTATTATAGAATCATCCTCCCTCCCATCTGGGTCTCAAAACTAAACAAGAAAAGTTATTGACATCAAACTACCCAAGTCACTTTCATATTAAATTTTCAGACTTGCAGAGGCATTTACAAGCATCCAGAGTTTTAAAAAAATACATTAACAAAAGAGACTGAGGTCACTGAGCTTATTCATTCTCCAAGACTGCCTTACTCTACGTAATTGTGCATCAAGCAAGTATTGCATATCTCTGAGCATCCTGTGCTTGGAAGTATAGAAAAGACAGTCATGTTCCCTGCCTTCAAGAAGCTTGTGTTCCAGCTGAGGTCTCTTTTTTGCTCGAGGCCTTAGATTCTGCATAGATAAATGGGGCCATCACCTCTTATGTGCCTTGTGGGTAACCTAGACAATTCCATTTAGGGAAAAAATGAGGTCACTTGGTGCTTCACTTGGAAGAGCCGGAGAGCATGTGGTGAGCCGGGAGAAGGGGGAATAGACTCAAGGTTGACACCAATGGTGAATCTCACCATTTCATTTCAGGCTTGACTCTACTGAGGTGGAGAATGTAAACACTACTCCCTCATTCATAAAATCACTGACAAGCAATTCAGACACTCTGCGGCCCTAGGCCCTCAGTCCTACCAAACTCCCAGCCAAAGCCTAAGGCCATTTGCCCCAAGACAGTCCACAGACAGGTCAGAGCCCCACAGGGCTGAGCCCGGCAGTTCAAGCTGCAAACAGGCACAGTCTGACCTTATCAGTGTTTGAATAGCCATATGCAACTGGAAAAACAGCTTCTTTGAAAAATGGCATTCAGCTCTCTGCCTGCAGAGATGAGGTTGTGTGGACCTCGAACAGAAAAAGTCATTCTTGTCTTGCACCGTGATCATGATCACAGGCTCAGCTAGCTACCTCCAGCCCTGATATTTGACCCTGATGCAGAGAGTTCAGATAATATAGTTAATTCTACATTTCCTCATTCGTGAGTTGGGACACAGCAGTACCCCCTCCATGATAGCCTTTGCATGCACTGCAGGAATATTCCATGCTTAAATGTTTTAAAACATTTTCCATTTGCTAGCCCACCTTTGTGAGAAAAACAGCCATTAGCTAAATGAACACACCTTTTAGTGAAGGAAAGGTCTGCCAACTCAGACTATTTGACTAATGATCATTACACATGGTCATGCTGGTTGAGGCTCCAATAGCCCCTCCATTCCCACATGACTAATCTAAGCCAATCAGGTAAATCCCTTTCCAGCCATTGGTTCAGAAATGATGATGTGATCCCATCCTTGACAATAAAGCTCGAAGAGAAATCAGCTGGTAGGCATCTAAAAAAAGTTTCTTCCATCTTAAAAAAGGACACAAGGAAGACACAACCTCTCTTCTCCCTTTGGATATTGTCATTTTTATGTGAACACCTGAAACTCATAAGGATATGAGTTGCCTTCTGGTTGCCTCCAACTTGAAGATGGAACCTGCCTATGGATGGATGGAATCTAGGTCCATGATGAACTGAGCAGCTGCTGAAGCAGCCAAACATGTAGCTATACTTTTAGGCATCTTGCAACGTGACAGAATAATTCACTTATTGTGTAAGCAATGTGAATCGGTTTTCAGTTACTCGCAGCGGCAAGCACTGTCATTTAATTCAATTATTAATCTAGATGCAGTGCCTCATTTCTCCTGCCAGAGCAACTTCACATCAGAGCTCGAGAGGATATTATCACTCAGGGATCACTGAAGAAAGAGGGCAAGTACAAAGCTCAGTACTGCCCTCTCATCGTTCAGAACTGTGCCCAAGCCCACCTTCCCCCAACCCGTGGTAACACAATGAGGACAATTTCAGAGACAATAATCTAACTGAGCCAAAGATTGTTCACCAAAACAATGAAAATTCTTTAGATCATAGCTAAATCAGCAACATATATGCAAGGCCGCCTTATGAATAGGGGCCACATGCAGAGGGGTAGTGAGAGGTCCCCCCAGCTCCCCAAATACTCCTCCCCTACTACCTGGCTATTGCCTAAAGTTCTCCATTTAGAGATTCAAGAAATTATTGTTAAATATAAACGCCCATTTAGGGGTCATATGTTTAGCTTTACCAATATTGAAATGTTTAGTGTAAGCTTAAAAATCTTTCCTGAGAACAAAATTAAAGAGGAGGAGTTGGAAGGAGGACACCATTACAGCGAGCAACTCGGGGTCCAAGAAGCGAGGGAAACGTGAAAGGAGTGAAGGTGAAGAAAGGTGAAGTAGGGCCTCGAAGACAAATTATACTGACTTCACAATTCTGTCTCCTACTGGAACTCATTACCTTTATTCAATTGGTGGAGGTCAGGTGACCAGAAGTAATGATTTCTCAAGCCACAAGGACCCAGGGTCCCACTCAGAATCTGGCCAGAGGCCAACAATAGGAGGCGAACACCAAACCCAAAGCTCCCATATCCCACGGGAGCCCTATCAGGTCTCTGGGCCGCCGAGAGGAAGGGGAAACCACCAGCCTCTCAGATCAGCCATCCACCTTCCGGCAATCACGATGGATGTGGAAGCCAGATGGCCTTCACATCCGCTCACCAGGCAGGTGGAACCTACCCTTAGCACCCCACCTACCACCCTCTGGGCTCAGTCATTTCATTTTAAGTACCAACTGGATATAAAATTTAAGCACATAACCACTAATAATTCTACAAAGAACTGGATTTACATGAATTTAGGGGTTTTTTTGTTTTTTGTTTTTTGCGGTACACGGGCCTCTCACTGTTGTGGCCTCTCCCGTTGCGGAGCACAGGCTCCAGACGCGCAGGCTCAGCGGCCATGGCTCACGGGCCCAGCCGCTCTGTGGCATGTGGGATCTTCCCGGACCGGGGCACGAACCCGTGTCCCCTGCATCGACAGGCGGACTCTCAACCACTGCGCCACCAGGGAAGCCCATGAATTTAGTATTTAAAAGAAGCAGAACTAGGAGGTTGGAATTAACTGATTCACACTACTATATACAAAATAGATAACCAACAAGGACCTTCTTATAGCACAGGAAGCTCTACTTAATATTTTGTAATAACCTATAAGGGAAAAGAATCGGAAAAAGAAAAAAAATATATATATATATATATAAATAAATCACTGTGCTGTACACCTGAAACTAACATAATATTGTAAATCAACTATACCTCAATAAAATAAAATGAAAAACCAAGCAGGACCTCTGTCATTACCTTTGCAAAGAAAAGGTATCCTATTGTATACCTAAAAAAAAATAATCATTGCAAAAATTGATAAAATCCCTCTTTTCCAGATTGCTAAACTGAGCTATAAGAAAATTACCAAGAGCACGAAGTTTATCATACACAAACCCACTGTTAATCCTTCATCCTCAAAGCCCTTTTCCAGCAAGCACTCCTGCTTCCTCTATTCATTACCCAAGGCCTCCACCAACTCTGGTGGCATTGAGTGAGCCCCAGAATCCCCTCTCTCCCCAAGGAAATGCAGGCTAAAATTACCTCTAGTCCAGTTTTATGTGGTGCCTTTAAATTGTCATTTTTCATTTCCTAAATACTTTCAGGAGGTAAAAGTTTGAACAGTACGAAAGGGATAGTGTGTAAGTAACTCCCTCTCCCTCCCTCCCTCCCTCTCTTAACCTCTAGTCCCTCAAGTCCCCTTACCAGAAAAACATCAGCCATCTGTTTCTTGAGCATCCACCCAGATATAGTCAGTGCATGTAATAATATACATAGATAAGATTTATAGACTGTTTTGCTCTTTAAATTGCAAAATCCCACAGTAAATTCCCAGAAATGTAATTTGCACAGAATCTTACAGGAAACACAACATGAATGTTAGAAACATCCAACATCTTGGCAGGTTTAGGGGAAGGGACAAGGCTTCTTGCAATGATTTGAAACCATAATATATACACTCCTCATTTTTATATCTGCCATCTTTTCTGAAACCAGTTTTCACTTGTATCCACTCCAGAAGCAATAGCTTTCCTAAATGTACTACTCACTGATTTAAAATTATATCTCATCATCTGTATGGGAACTATTTTTTCAGCTTCAAGAGGAAGCCCAAAGCTCTAATAATTCAGGATCTAATGAGCAAGTCCAAATTCGCTCTGTGTGGTTCATTATTTTATAGACTTTGAAACTGTCTCCTCTAAGCCTTCTGGACCCAGAAGTTTTCTTCATAACTAACCAAATGAGAAAAACACTGCTCCTGATGGCTCACAGAAGGCACCTCGGAGACGCGACAATCCCAGCCTCGGGCAACTTCTATATTTTTAAAATCAAGTAGGTGACAGTTTGGCTAAAACAGGGCATTAGCAATCATGCGTGTGGTAGCTAAATCCCTATTTAGAGCAGAGAGTGATCATGCTAGGAAGGGTTGGTGGCTGCACTGCCACCTCAGTTAAATATTAGCTGCCTTCAGACTCAGCAATTTCTGACTCCCCATCCTCTGACTCAGTTCCTTTTAAGTCTGGATCCTTCATTCATACAGCATAGTGGGCAAGAGCTTGGGCTTTGGAGGCAGGTAGACTTGAGTTTAAATGACCTTTTACCAAGTCACTTAAACTCATTAAGCCTCAGTTTTCTTATCTGTAAAACGACTCCTTCACTGGATCATTGAGATATCCTCTTTTTTTTTTTTGGCTGTGCCCTGCAGCATGAGGGATCTTAGTTCCCTGATCAGGGAGCGAACCTGTGCCTCCTGCAGTGGAAGCTCAGAGTCTTAACCACTGAACCGCCAGGGAAGTCCCACTGATACATCATTTTTGTAAAGTACAATGCCTTTCATGAGAACCAGCTACATAATCTATGGGACCTGGTACAAAATGCAAACGTGTGGGCCCTTGTTCAAAAATTATTGAGGATCTCAAGATGGTGACAGCAGAGCATCAAAGTGTGGGGCCCTGTGGGACTGCACAGGTGGCAGGCCCATGAAGCCAGCCCTCCCTTTCAGATAATAAATATACAATAGATGGTAGTACACTATCTTACCAATTTCCCAGCTTACATTTGTACCTTACCCTCCCTGCAGGCTCTCCACTCCCTTTGTGATGCCTAATCCACTCAACTTGGAAAGTTTCACTGGGCCATTCCAAAAACAGGCACTCTGCCTCAGAAGTAACCTGCATTTTTACAAGAAAAAAACTGACAAAAATGGGGGGGGATCTAAAACAGAAGGTGATGTTACCATAAGCTCATGCCAGACACACTCCCACCTTAGAGCCTTTGCTCTGGCTTTTCATCCTGCTGAGATAACCTTCTCCCCTACTTCAGGCCTAGAGCGTAAGCTTCCCAAGGTCAAGAACTTTGAGGTTTTTTTGGTTCACTGATGTATCCCAACTGCTTAGAACAGTGTTTCACACATAGAAGCTTTTCAATAACCATTCATTGAAAGAACAAATAAATCTGTGAGTGAATGCATCATCAGGCCATCCTTTTTCCACTTGGAGGTCAGGCCATTTCTCATTATGGACAAATGGCAATAATAACCAGCTCTGCAACTGGATACCCAACAGAGTTCAAGAAACAGATGGGAAAGTTATCTATTTTCAAATCTCTGCCAAACTCCCCTTAGTTTAGAAGGAATATAACCCAGTTGTCTGTGCTACCAAATCCAATACGTCTTTCAACATTAATTCATATACTCAGTTTGTGGGCCACGGCTTGCAGCAATGATGAGTGGCATTTTATATGAGTGAGCTGCCCAGAAGAGAAACACGTCCCTAAGTGGCACACATAGAAGTAATTAAAAATAAAATCAAATTAGAAGAAAAATAATCACCCATCACTGCTTCATTACAATGACATAGAAAAACTAAGCCCTTGCTACCAAAAGGAAGGTAAGGTCTCTACCCCTGAAACTGTGCATGAAGATGTCAGTTAGAGCAAGTCCAAACTGTCCTGCCTGAAGTTGTCACAGTCACAGTCTGTGTCACAATGTCACAGTCACGGGTAGCATCTCAAACCCTGGCATAAGATCTCAGAAAGGCAAGTCACGAGGCCTGAGAAAGGGAACGCGGATGCTGTGCATAATTCATCCCACCAGCTGACCCAAAGCATTACAGCTGCGGGATGAGACATTTTCACAGTACTCATGAGAACAAAAGAGAAGAGCTGCCCCTCGCAAATGGTTAAAATGTGGCCTATGTCAGGAGAAACATCTGGAGATACTATCAGAAGATATTTGACGGCCAGCGTTCTCTGAGCTCTGTCCTGGCAACGGGAAGTACATCTGGGCCCCCAATCCAAAGGCAGCCCACGCAGTGTCCTTGGGACAGACTCAGTGAGCAAAGACCAGAAGATCACACCACACATCTGGCTTTTGACCCGGCATGAATTTCCACTACCTCTCTGCCCTGCACTCGGCGTGTTTTCAACAAGCCATTCTCAGCCACCACAAATGCCTTGGTGGGAATCACAGGGAGGCCCTCATCCCTTTTCCCAAAATAACGTCAGTCAGAGGCAAAGGCCAAAGGGGTGGAGCCTGCAGGCCATTTTGAAAAAGTTTCAAATATCCTGGCACTGACTCCATTAAAAGAATCATGAAGGGGAAATAGCCAAGCCTCTAATTTTCTCATTAGTGTCTCTCTCTATACAAACTCTGCATTTGTAAAAAAGAAACAAAGGCATCTCACAATAAAGTCATATTATCAGTGCTGGCTGTTGGAAACAAAATTTCATTTTGCAAATTTAATACCCAAAACTTGAAATTGAAAACTTTATAAGAAATGTGTGTGCTCTGTGACAGTTTAATGCCCAAAGGGATCTCTGGGGCATAAGACTGAGCAAGGAACTGGTGAGCTGTCCCACCTTCTCCAAAGCCTTTCTGAAATATGCGCTGCCTCAGATTTTCCATTCTCCTTTGCTGATCTTTCCTCTGAAGAAGGAGGAAGCAGATTTCTTGGCTGAACAGTTGAAGGAGCCAAATAAAGTAGTCTTCCTCCTAATATGAAGGGACCTTTTTTCAAAACACACACACACACACACACACACACACACACACAAGTATACTTCCTAAAATTCAAATAAGAAAGTAAAGGAAGAGAAAGAGAGAATATGACAGCGAAGGAAAAAAATGCTACTTTATTTTGCCCAGTTTTAAAAAAACCTTCCCACAAAAATTAGTAGCAAACTAAACAGAGGCAGATTATCAAAACATCTACCCTTCCTCCTGCTTTACAGCGCAATACGAAATGATATAGCATATGTGAAAAGCCCTCAGGGAAAAGAGTATAAGTTGCTGAAGCAATACAAAGCGTCGTTACTATTATCAAAAGTTTAAAAGAGACAGCGGCCCACCTTCACTGTTCAGCTAGAAAAACCACACCTCTCCTCAGATCTCTCCATTCTGGGCATGCTCTTCCCAAATACTTCCTTCCCAGTTCCCTGTCCCGAGCTGTTCCTTTGATGACACTTCCCCCTCTCAAGCCTCCCCTTCGCCGCCCCGCCAAGTCCTCACCGTGTGATACATGAGAGCCTCGGTTTCCCCGGGCTCTGACAGCTCGCTCAGCTTGCGGTCCCACTGCAGGACGCTCTGCTCCCCGCTCTCCAGCACCTCCATGGTGGTCCGAGGTGCGCTGGGCCGAGGATGCTGAGGGCAGGAGGGGAGCGGGTAGGGCGGCCTCGGAGGGCGAGAACCGCCTCTGCGTGAGTGTGTGTGCGTGTGTGTGCGTATGCGTGTGGCTTATGCACTTAGGAAGGAAAACGTTCGCTCCTCTGCCTGAGAGAGAATTGCCAAGGGCTCCGGTCCAGCGTCCTCGGAGATCTGAGAATCCCCAGAGGAGACAGACTGTCTAGAGATCAGACCGAAGGCTGAGGAGAATAGAGCAGGGTGTGTATCCAAAATAAAGGCAGGAGATCAGTACTCATCCCAAGAAAAGCCCTTCTCAATAAGCTCACTTTCCACTACTGCTCCAGGCACAAACTTTGAGATTCCCCAGGGCTCCTCAGCTCTGCTCCAGGATACAGCTATGACTCCTCCTCCCTCCAGGGCGGGGACCAATCGGATGCTCACTTCTCCCGCCCTACCCAATCAGAAGTCTTTCTCTCCGTCCAGAGGCAGGGACAGCGAGAAGTCTCCGCCCAGGCTTTGGAATGTGGGCGGGCAGCTCCTTTGACGTCACCGGGGAGCTACTCCGGTTTTACTACAGCCGGCAGCCGAGGTCTGCGGCAGCCGACAAATGGAGTGCTTGAGCCCAGGAGTGATGGACTGGGGGCGCAACCAATGAGGAAGGAAAGCCTGGGAGGGACAGCCAATCAAATAGCGACAAGAATACATTTTATAAGAGGGAGGGTGCGCTCAGTTGCCTGAGAATCCAGAGAAATTAGCGCGCGCGTCTAGGGGAAGAGAGTGCCGCTGGGAGGCCTGATTTACGTAGTGTCCTAAATATTTTCCAGTAGTTTAGCTCATTTGAGTCTTTCAGGATTTTTAAAAAATAAGTCACATATTACACACAAATATAAATATTCCCTATTATGCATGAATTCATGTTAGCACATATCTGGCAAATTGTAATTGCTTGTGCTTCAGGTTTTTCTCCCGCTTTCTATTAGGCTCTTCTCCCGCTTTCTGTTAGGCTCTTCTCCTGACGTGTTTTTTATGGGCTCTCCTTATTCTATTTTTTTCTTTTATTTACCCAACAGACACTGTTGAAAAGAGCCAACGGCTTCCTTTTCCAGGTCATAGAGATTTTACCTCAGTGGAAGAGTCAGACAAACAGGTAAAGAAAGAAACGTATAATGTCAGAAACTGGTAACTGCTATAAAGAAAAATCAAAGAAAGGTAAGAGGATGGGGCAGGTCGATGCTATTTTAGATAGCAATCAGGGAAGTTCTTTCTGGGTAGGTGACGTTTGGGAACAGACCTGAATGAAATGAGGTTTTGGGAGAAGCTGGTGTTTTACAGACAGCCAAGGAGACAAGTGTGGCTGCGGATTGAGGTGCCAGGGAGTGAGTGAGGGGAGAGGTGGCCTGAGAGATGGGCAGGGGACAGACCACCAGGCCTGCCTATATTGGGAAAGAGATAGCCTCTTCTAAACTATTTTCCCTCAACTTGTGATTTTTCTCCTCCTTTCAGACTCCTTTTTTTTTCTTTTTTTAAATTAATTTTTATTGGAGTATAGTTGCTTTACAATATTGCATCAGACTCCTTTTAAGGAAACAAAGTGCTTGCATATATAGTTTGCTCACTTTAAATGTAAGGGAGTCTTTGCCAGTTGTCTCTAGAAGTTTCTTACAATGGCACATTCCGGTATGGAGGTGTTACTTTGTTCCCTTCGCAAGTATTTTTTGGTGGATAGGGTCAGTCCAATTTTGTCTTAGAACTCTATGGTGTCTTTAAGTGGTAGTTTATGGTAGAAACTGTTCCATTTGTCTGGTCCTATCTCCTGGGTCGTTGGAGAATATTTTAATGCGTAAGTAGAAATTCTAGTTTATGGGCCCCGTACCTTCCTTGTATAATAGTTTTCTCATTTTTCTCTTAGTCCTTGGTTTTTATTTTCCAGTCTGCTACCTCCTTCACCACATCCTTTTCATAGATCACCTTTTCAATTTTTAGCAACTTTTTCCATTTTTCTTGGCATAACACTCAACATGAGCAAGTGAGGTAAGAAACATGTACACCCTCCTTAAATTGGAATACAAGCATGTATCTGTCAAACATTTCTGCCTCAGGCAACGTCAGTCCCTGGTTTTGCCCTTTGTGGTTGGCAGTTTCTAAGATGGCTCCAATGATCCTGCTTCCTGGTGTTCACACCCTCTGAAACTGCCTCCCTTTGAGCGTGGGCTGGACCCGGGGCCTTCCTTCTAACAGAGAGAATGTGGCAAAAGCGATGGGATGTCAAAAAATATTCTGGCTCCTGTCTTGCTCGTTCTCTCCTCCTCTCGTTTGCTTGCTCTGATCTGTGAGCTGCCCTATGGAGAGGCCCACATAGCAAGGAACTGAGGAAGGTGTCCAACTAACAACCAACAAGGAACCGAGTCCCTCAATCCGATGACCCAGGAGCAACTGGACCCTGTTAATATAACCACTTGAGTGACTGTGGAAGCAGATCCTCCCCGAATTGAGCCTTGAGATGACTGCAGCCTTGCGAGAGCCCCAGAGTCAGAGAACTCAGCTATGCCATACCCAGATTCCTGACCCGCACAAACTAAAGGTAAGAAGTTTATATTGTTTTAAGCCACTGACTTTTTCCTTCATAAAATCAGTAACATAATAATTGGTTTCCTAAATGCTTGATTAAATTTATCTGTATTGCCATAGTAATATAGTAATGTCACAATTCCTAAATGGTTTTTCAGCCTCCTTTGTTGCATGTTTGCTTCTCCCATTCAAGGTACGAAGACTTCTCACCAGCACATTTCTTGTTCTACATCTTGAGTCTAGAGTTTGTCCCCTCCCCTAACATAATTAGGACTTAACAATTTAGCTGACTTTTTTCCCAGCTTCTCTGGCCTCCCTTAAAAAGTAGCAGCACTCAGGAATTCCCTGGTGGTCCAGTGGTTACTACTCGACGCTTTCACTGTGGTGGCCCAGGTTCAGTCCCTGGTGGGGGAACCAAGATCCTGCAAGCTGCATGGCGCCACCCAAAAAACAAAAAAAAGTAGCAGTGCTTGCTCCTCTGACTGGTTTTGGGTTTGGTTTGGTTTTGTTTTTTTGAGATATAATTGACATAGCACACTTATTAGTTTCAGGTGTACAACATAATGATTTGATATTTATATATATTGTGAAATGAGCACCACAATGTCTAGTTATAGTCACCATGCTGTATATTATAGCCCCAGGACTTATGTATATGTATTTTCTAACTGGAAGACTGCCTTTTGACTCCCTTCACCCATTTTGCCCACCCCCAACTCCTGCCTGGGAATCACCAGTCTGTTTGTATCCATGAGTTTGCTTGTATGTTTGTTTAGACTCCACCCAAGTGAGATTATACAGCATTTGTCTTTCTTTGTCTGGCTTATTTCAGTTACCATAATGCCCTCAAGGTCCATCCATGCTGTTGCAAATGCCAGGATTTCCTTCTTTTTAATGGCTGAATAATATTCCAATTTATACATATACCACATTTTCTTTATCCATTCATCCACTGATGGACACTTGCTTCTGTGTCTTGGCTATTGTGAATAATGCTTCAAGGAACGTGGGGGTCAGGATTTCTTTTTGAATTAGTGTTTTCTTTTCCTTTGATTAAATAGCCAGAAGTGGAATTGCTGGATCATAGGATAACTGTATTTTTAAGTTTTTGAGGAACTCCATACTGATTTCCAGAGTGGCTGTACCAATTTACATTTGCACCAACAGTGTACAAGGATTCCCTTTTCTCCACATCCATGCCATCTCTTGTTTTTTCTTGTCATTTAATAGCTATCCTAACAAGTGTGAGGTGAGATCTCATTGTGGTTTTGATTTGCATTTCCCTGATGACTAGTGATGTTGAGCACCTTTTCATATTCCTGTCGGCCATCTGTATATCTTTTTTTTTAAGTTATTTATTTATTTATTTGGCTGCATTGGGTCTTCGTTGCCATATGCGGGCTTTCTCTAGTTGTGGCGAGTGGGGGCTACTTGCAGGCTTCTCATTGCGGTGGCTTCTCTTGTTGCAGAGCACAGGCTCTAGGTGCATGGTCTTCAGTAGTTGTGGCACGCAGGCTCAGTAGTTGTGATGCATGGGCTTAGTTGCTCCACAGCATATGGGATCTTCCCGGACCAGTACTCAAACCCATGTCCCCTGCATTGGCAGGCAGATTCTTAACCACTGCGCCACCAGGGAAGTCCCTGTATATCTTCTTTAGAAAAATGTCTATTCAGATCCTCTGTCCATTTTTTAATCAGATTTTTGTGTATTTTTTGCTATTTAATTATACAAACCTTTTATTTTTTTGATATTAAACCCTTATCAGGTATGTGACTTGCATATATTTTTTCCCATTTAATAGGTTGCCTTTTCATTTTGCAGGTGGTTTCCTTTGCTGCACAAAGCCTTTTGGTTTGATGTAGTCTCAACTTTTAATTTTTGCTTTTGTTGCCTTTGCTTGGTGACAAATCCAAAAAAAAATCATTACCAAGGCAGATGTCAAGGATCTTACCACCCATGTTTTCTTCTAGGAGTTTTAGGGCTTCAGGTCTTATGTTCAAGTCTTTAATACATTTTGAGTTAATTTTTGTGTATTATGTAAGATAGGGGTCCAGTGTCACTCTTTTGCATGTGACTGTTCAGTTTTCCCAACATCATTTGTTGAAGAGACTGTCCTTTTTTCATTGTATATTCTCAGATCCTTCGTCATAAGTTAATTGAACATGTATGCATGGGTTTATTTCTGGGCTTTCTATTCTGTTACATTGATCTGTGTGTCTGTTTTTATGCCAATACAATAATGTTTTGATTATTATAGCTTTGTAATGTAGTTTAGAATCAAGAAGCATGATGCCTTCAACTTTGGTCTTCTTTCTCAAGATTGCTTTGGCTATTTGGGGTCTTTTCTGGTTCCATACAAATTTTAGGATTGTTTGCTCTACTTCTGTGAAAAATGCCCTTGGAATTTTGGTAGTGACAGCATTGAAACTGTACATCACTATGAGTAGTATGGACATTTAACAACATTAACTCTTTCAATACATAAATGGAATATCTTTCCATTTATTTGTGTCTTATTCAGTTTCTTTCATAAGTGTCTTACAGTTTTCCATGTGCAGGTCTTCCACCTCCTTGGTTAAGTTTATTCCAAGGTATTTTATTCTTTTTCATGCAATTGTAAATGAAATTATTTTCTTAATGTATCTTTCTGAGAGTTCATTATTAGTGTATGGAAATGCAACAGATTTTTACATATTGATTTTTATATCCTGCCACTTTACTGAATTTGTTTTTTAGTTCTTAGAGTATTTTGCTAGAATCTTTAGGGTTTGCTACATATAATAACATGTCATCTGCAAATAGTGACAGTTTCCTTCTTCCTATCTGGATGCCTCTATTTCTTTTTCATGTACCTGTTGCTCTGACTAGGACTTTCAATATTATTTTGAATAAAAGTGGTGAGGGTGGGAATCCCTGTCTTGTCCCTGATCTTAGAGGAAAAGCTTTCAGATTTTCACCATTGAGTATGATGTTAGCTGTTGGCTTCTCATATATGGCCTCCATTATGTTGAGGTACATTTCCTCTATACTCACTTCTGAGATTTTTATCATAAATGAGTGTTGAATTTTGTCAAATGCTTTTTCTGCACCTTTTGAGATGATCATGTGATTTTTGTCCTTCATTTTGTTAATGTAATATATCACATTGATTGATTTGTGGATATTGAATCATCCTTGCATCCCTAGAATAAATCCCACTTGATCATGGTATATGATCCTTTTAATGTATTGTTGAATTTGGTTCTCTAGTATCTTATTGAGGATTTTTGCATCTGTGTTCATTAGTAATATTGGTCTGTCTTTTTCTTTTCTTGTGGTGTCCTTGTCTGGGTTTCATATCAGAATAGTGCTGGCTTTGTAAAATGAGTTTGGAAGTATTCTCTTTTCTTTTATGTTTTGGAAAAGTTTGAGAAGGATTGGTATTAATTCTTCTTTAAATGTTTGGTAGAATTCAGCAGTGAAGCCATCTGGTCCTTGACTTTTGTTTGTTGGGAGGATTTAATAAAAATCAACTGATTCAATCTCCTTATTAGTAATCAGTCTTTTCAGATTTTCTTTCTTCCTGATTTAGTCTTGGTAGGTTTATGTTTCTAGGAACTTATCTATTTCTTCTAGGTTGTCCAATTTGTTGGTGTATGTTCATAGTAGTCTCTTAAGAGCTTTTGTATTTTGGGACTTCCCTGGTGGTCCAGTGGGTTAGACTCTGCACCCCCAATGCAGGGGGCCCGGGTTTGATCACTGGTCAGGCAGGGAACTAGATCCCACATGCCTGCCGCAACTAAGAGTCTGCATGCCACAACTAAGAAATGCACATGCCACAACTAAGGAGTCCACATGCTGCAACTAAGAAGCCCGCATACCACAACTATGAGCCCACATGCCGCAACTAAAAGATCCCACATGCCACAACGAATATCCCATGTGCCGCAACTAAGACCCCATGCAGCCAAAATAAATAAATAAATATTTTAAAAGAAAGATCTTTTGGGGCTTCCCTGGTGGCGCAGTGGTTGAGAGTCCGCCTGCCGATGCAGGGGACACGGGTTCGTGCCCTGGTCCGGGAGGATCCCAAACGCCGTGGAGTGGCTGGGCCCGTGAGCCATGGCCGCTGAGCCTGCCCGTCCGGAGCCTGTGCTCCGCCACGGGAGAGGCCACAATAGTGAGAGGCCCGTGTACCACAAAAAAAAAGATCTTTTGTATTTCTGCATTTACTTTAGTGTTCTCTCCTTTTTTTTCTTGGTGAGTCTAGCTAAAGATTTGTCAACTTTGTTTATCTTTTCAAAAAACCAGATCTTAGTTTCATTGATCTTTTCTATTGTCTTTGAGTTTCTATTTTGTTTGTATATGCTGGGATCTTGGTTATTTTCTACCTTCTACTAACTTTGGGCTTCATTTTTTCTCCTTTTTTAAATTCCTTGAGGTTGTTTAGTTGATATATTTCTTGTATCTTAATGTAGGCATTTATCACTGTGTTTTTGCTGCATCCCATAAGTTTTAGTATGTTGTATTTCCATTGTCCTTTGTCTCAAGGTATTTTTTATTTTTCTTTTGATTTCCTGTTTGACCCATTAGTCGTTCAGTAGCATGTTGTTTAATCCCCACATATATTTGAATTTTCTAATTTGCTTCTTGTAACTGATCTCTAGTTTCATACCACTGTGGTTAGAAAAGATGCTTTATAATGATTTCAATCTTCTTAAATGTATTAAGACTTGTTTTGTGGCCTAACATGATCCATCCTGTACACTTGAAAAGAATGAGTATTCTGTTGCTTTTGGATGGAATGGGGGGTGTGTGTGTGTGTGTATGTGTGTGTGTGTGTATATATACACATATATATAAGTTGATGTGGTCTAACCTGTCATTTAAGGCCTTATTGATTTTCTTTCTGGATGACCTATCCATTGATGAAAGTGGGGTATTAAAAGTCCCTACTATTATTGTATTGCTGTCTATTTCTCCCTTTAGATGTGTTAATATTTACTTTATATATTTAGGTGCTTCTATTTTGGGTGCATAAATATTTACAAATGTTATATTCTCTTGTTGGATTGACCCCTTCATCACTATATAATGACCTTCTTTGTCTCTTATTACAGTCTTTCTCTTAAAGTCTATTTTGTCTGATATAAGTATAGCTATCCCATCTTTCTTTTGGTTTCCATTTGCATGAAATATTTTTCCAGTTGTTCACTCTCAGTCTGTGTGTGTCCTTATATCTGAAGTGAGTATCTTATAGGGAACATATAAATGTGTCTTGTCTTTTTATCCATTCAGCCACTCTGTCTTTTGATAGGAAAACTTAGTCCATTTACATTTAAAGGAATTATCGATAGGTATGTAATTGTTGCCATTTTGTTAATTATTTTCTAGCTGGTTTATAATCCTCTGTTCCTTTCTCCTTCTCTTGGTCTCTTCCTTTGTGATTTAGTGATTTGCTATAATGGTAATTCTAGATATCTTTCTCTTTATATTTTGTGTATCTAGTATAGGTTTTTGCTGTGTGGTCACCATGAGGCTTACAGAAAACAACTTGTATTTATCATATTCTATTTTTAGTTGATAATAACTTAAGTTTGAATGCAGTCTAAGGCTCTCCCTTTTATCCCCCCATTTTGTTTTTGATGTCACAATTTACATCTTTTTATCTTGTGTATCCATTAAAAACTAGTGTATAATCTACGACAAAGGAGGCAAGAATACACAATGGAGAAAAGACAGTCTCTTCGATATGTGGCACTGGGAAAGCTGGACAGCTGCATGTAAAAGAATAAAATTAGAACATTCTCTAACACCACACACAAAAATAAACTCAAAATGGTTTAAAGACCTAAATGTAAAACCATATACTCTAAAACTATTAGAGGAAAACACAGGCAGAACACTCTTTGACATAAATCTCAGCAATATCTTTTTCGATCTGTCTCCTAGAGTAATGCAAATAAAAACAAAAATAAACAAATGGGACCTAATTAAACTTAAAAGCTTCTGCACAGCAAGGGAAATCACAAACAAAATGGAAAGACAACCTACAGAATGGGAGAAAATATTTGCACATGATGCAACCAACAAGTGATTAACCTCCAAAATATACAAACAGCACATGCAGCTCAATATCAAAAAAATAAACAACCCAATCAAAAAATGGGCAGAAGATCTAAATAGACATTTCTCCAAAGAAGACATACTTGGCCAAAAAGCACGTAAAAAGATGCTCAGCATCACTAATTATCAGAGCAATGCAAATCAAAACTACAGTGAGGTGTCACCTCACACCAGTCAGAATGGCCATCATCAAAAAGTCTACAAACAATAAATGCTGGAGAAGGTGTGGAGAAAAGGGAACCAACCCTCTTGCACTGTTGGTGGGAATGTAAATTGATAACAGCCACTATGGAGAACATAGTATGGAGGTTCCTTAAAAAACTAAAAATAGAGCTACCATATGATCCAGCCATCCCACTCCTGGGCATATATCTGGAGAAAACCATACATTAAAAAGATACATGCACTCCAGTGTTTATTGCAACACTATTTACAGTAGCCAAGACATGGAAACAAGTTAAATGTCCATCAACAGAGGAATGGATAAAGCAGATGTTGTACATATATGCAATGGAATATCATTCAGCCATAAAAAAGAATGAAATAATGCCATTTGCAGCAACATGGATGGATCTAGAGATTATCATACTGAGTGAAGTAAGTCTGAAAGATAAAGACAATATCATATGATATCATTCATTTGTGGAATCTAAAAAAATGATACAAATGAATTTATGTATAAAATAGAAACAAACTGACAGACATCGAAAACAAATTTATGGTTACCAAAGGGGAAAGGTAGGGGGAGAGATAAATTAGGAGTTTGGGATTAACATATACACACTACTATATATAAAACAGGTAATCAACAAGGACCTACTGTATAGCACAGGGATCTCTACTCAGTACTCTATAATAACCTATATGGGAAAAGAATCTGAAGAAGAATAGATATAAGTACATGTATAACTAAATAACTTTGCTGTACACCTGAAACTAACACAACATTGTAAATCAACTATACTCCAATATAAAATACAATTTTTTTAAATACCAAAAAAAAAGAAACCAAAAAAAACCAAAAACAACTTCCCCAGGCCAGTTAAAGTTAGAATTCTTTTATTTTATTTACACTCTTATAATGTCCATATAAAATGTCCATACAGTGTAATGTTCAAAGGAGAAAAGGGTGCTATAATAAAGAAAAATATATATTAAATCATATCCCATAAACTGGATAATTAAAAAACTATAATTTTAATATCAGATATGATCTTTATTATATATTTGATTACCTTATTATAACTGTAAGTTTTGTAAGTTCTATAAATCAAGGAATTATCTAGTTTTGTATTTAGAACTTTTCCAATGTCTGATACAATGTCACATACAACTTTCTGTGTATTTTATAATGTTCATTAAATAAATTAAAGAAAAAGATTATTGTAGTTATAGTTATTTACTCTTTTGTCTTTTAACCTTTATACTAGTTTCGTGATTTACCAGTGAGCTTTTACTGTCATATGTTTTCCTGTTAGTGCCCTTTTGTTTTAGCTTAAAGAAGTTTCTTTAACATTTATTTTAAGGCCAGATGAACCCCTTTTGCTTTTGCTTGTCTGGAAAACTCTTTATCTCTCTTTCAATTCTGAAGGACACCTTTGCCAGGTAGAATATTCTTGATTGGAATTTTTTTTCTTTCAACATTTTGAATATATTGTGCCACTCCCTTCTGTCCTGCAAAGTTCCTGCTGAAAAATCTGCTGCTAGTTTTATGGGATTTACCCTTGTACATAATAAATTGTTTTTTTCTCACTGCTTTTAAGATTCTTTCCTTGTCTTTAAATTTTGACACTTTGATTTTAATGTATCTTCATGTGGGTCTCTTTGAGTTCATCTTACTTGGAAATTTCTGGGCTTCCTGGATATGGGTGTCTGTTTCTTTCCCAGGTTAGGGAATTTTTCAGCCATTATTTCTTCACATATGTTTCTGCCCCTGTCTCTCTCTCTTCTCTTTCTGGGTCCCCATAATGCAAATGTTGGTCCCCTTGCTGTTGTCCCATAAGTTCCTTAAACTACTCTTTTTTATTATTTTTTCTTTTTGCTGCTCTGATTGGATGAGTTCCACTACCCTGTCTTTGAGTTCACTAATCTTTCTTCCACTTCATCTAGCCTGCTGTTGAAGCCCTTTATTGTATTTTTCAGCTCAGGTGTTGTATTCTTCAGCTCTGTGACTTCAGTTGGTGCTTTGTTATGTTTTCTTTTTATTGAAATTCTCACTTTAGTTCATCCATTCTTCTCTTGAGCTCAGTGAGACTCTTTATGACCATTATTTTGAACTCTTTATCAGACAAATCACTTATCTCTGTTTCATTAAGGTCTTTTTCTGAGTTTTTTTCTTGTTCTTTTGTTTGGAACATGTCACTCTGTTTCTTCATTTTTTTCTTTGACTCTCTTTGCTGGTTTCTATACATTAGCTAGAATAGCCATTTCTCCCAGTCTTGAAGGAGTGGCCTCATATAAAAGGTTATTGTCCAACCCTGCCTTAACTCTTGGATATCTCTCAAACCATTGTGACTGTCCAAGCAACATACTTTATTCTTAGTGGTTCACAGAGTGTGAGACTATGCCAAGACCTGTTAGTATCCCAAAGGGAAGGCTCTCAGTCAGCACCGAGATTTAGGCTGATTGGAAGTCAGACCTTTAGGCAGCAGGTTGTAAAGTATGCAAATACACCTCTTTCAGGGAAAGACTGGAGACGGGCATTTCTGTCTGGTCCCTCTGCACTGAGCCCTGGGTGATAGCCGGTTAAGAGCTGTTTCTTTGTTTGGTACTGTCTCACTGAACCCAAGAACACAAGCCCCACTGGCCACTCGGGCAGGCTATCAAGGGATGTGTTTTTTGGGTCACAGCCACAAAAAGCCAGTGAGCCAGACGTGTACACAGCTCTTTTCTCAGAGACCCAACAACCTGGGGTGGGGCAGAGGAAGAGTGTGAAGATGGTATCCACTGGCCTTCCTAGTCTCTGGAGAGGATCATAGTCAGTTCCTAGATGTGTTGAATTAGAAACCTACTCCTCAGGCCACAGCTATCAAGGTAAACTAATAGACCTCTTTCACAGAAAGACTGGGACTATGTTCCAGTCTGCTGTCTCTTCACTGTGCCCTAGTGGGGAAAGGGTAATTGGTTAAGAACCCTTTCTCCATTTGTCACAGTCTTGTGAGACCCACTAGTGTAAGACTTGCTAGCCACCAGTGTCAGGTGATCAAGAGGTGTCTCCTGGGCGGCAACCACAAGCATCAGACAAGTTCACAAGCTCCTTTCCAGGAGATACTGGCAACCTGGAGTGAGGCAGAGGGAAAACTCATATATGGTGCCTGCTGGCCAGTGTCTTTGGAAAGTATTTCACTTGCCCCTAGATGTGTGTTAAATAAGATGCCTGCCCCTCACTCCAAAGCTTTAAGGTAAGCAAATACGGCTACTTCACAGAAAGACCAGATGCATTTCAGTGGGGCGCTTCAGCATTGGGTCCTGCAGGGTAGCCAGGGGAGTCCATAAGAGCCCTTTAATAACTGTTTCTCAGTTCACTATAATTTTGTGGGTCTCGTGGACACAAGCCCTGTTGGCTTCCAAAGCCAGATGTTTTGGGAGCTCATCTCTCAGGTGCTGGTCTTAAAAGTTGGGGTGGCAGGTGTAGGGTTCAAACCCTTCACTCAGGGGGAAGCTCAGGGTTGTGAGTTCCCCCCCAATGGCGGGTCACTGCACCAGATGTAGGTTCATGGTAAGATTGTGTCTCAGCCTCTGCTACCCATTTTGATGTGGTTTTTTTCTTGTTTGCTTGCTGTGTAGGAGTCACTCAGCTCCTTTAAGGGTTTCTTTCAGAGGAAATTGTTCCATGTATAGCTGTAGATTTGGTGTGTACATGAGAGGAGGTGAGTTCGGGATTCTCCTATGTTGTTATTGTTGACTAAAAAAAAAGCACAACCTAAAAGTTGAGAATTATGTTTTATTTGGTGAAATTTCTGAGGACTCCAGCCTGAGAGGCAGCCTCTCAAATAGCTCTGAGGGACTGCTCGGAAGAGGTAAGGCAGGAAGGAGTCAAGCTATATAGGGGGTTTTGCAACAAAAACCATGTAGTCAGAACATCAAAAGATTACTGTGAATTAAAGAAAACCAGACATCTCAAGTTAATGAATTTAGCACTTTGCTGTGTATGGGAAGATGCAAGAGTCTGCACTCATTGAAATCCTTCCTTTGATATGGACCTTATCTAAGGCCAGTATCCTATTCTTTCCCATCCTGATTCCCCTCAGGGTTCACCGAAGGGGGCTGTAGTGGCTGACGGCTTGATGTCCACAATACCCTTTGTTTGCTGATATGGCAGGGGCATTCTTAGTCCACATTATCTTGTCCCCTGTCTATTCTTGATAGATAAATGGTTTGTCTCTGAACATTGCTTTAATGGTTCTGAAGACACAAGTATCTATTTTGTTCTATAACGCTCTTGGCTTTCTACCATGCTTGGAGAGTTTTCATTCTATTTTACTTTATTCTATCCCTTAACTCTAGTTTGGAATGGGAGCAAGATTCTACTGCTCCTTGATGTTCCTTCTTTTAATTCTCCCTGTTCTAACCATATTCAGTTTAACAAAGACAGTTTCCAGCATTGAGGAATTTCTTTCCATTATCATTACTTAACTAGAAATGGTGTCTTTCTATTTCACAGTCATTATTCTTTCCTGCACGTAGCACACAGAGGAGAGATGATGTCTGGAAGAATCCCCCCCTAGAAAATGAGGGATTACAGGAGTGGCTATGGAGTCCTTTAACCCTGAGGGATCCTGAAAAAATGGTATGAGAACCCTGAGCATCAAGATAAAGAATCAAACAAAAGGAGGAGGTGAGGGAGATGCTCTCAACCTGACTCTCAGGAGTCAGCCCTGAGGAGACAATGAGCTGGAAAGGGCTGGAGGGCACAAGTGCCTTGGCTTCAGATACAATCACTTGTTGACAGAGAATAGCCCCTGAGGCAGGTCCTGAGTGGTCCCACTCTGCCTGAAGCCTAGGAAACATATCTCTCTCTCTTGATTTCTGAGAGGGGGCTAGGAAAGCCTAGAGAGCTTGGAAAATCTAATAAAAAATCTGTAAAAAATCTTCCCATCCTGGCAAGATCAGAGATGGCAGAGCCAACGTGGAGCCATCGTGAAGCCGCTGTGAAGAACAGGAATTGCTGCAGGTGTGGGCAGTTGCAGCCACGTGTTGCTGGCCCGCCTGCACCTTTGCTGCCCTCAGAAGATCTTGCCTACACCCTCCCAGTGCCACAAGGCAGCTTCCCAATCACATTCTGAATCTGTGCTCATGTTAATTTGCCAGTGAGACTGAGCTGGCTAATACACTACAGCTTCTTTTAAAATGTGAGAGAACATTTTCTCAGCCAACTGGCTGGTGTGTGTGTGTGTGTGTGTGTGTGTGTGTGTGTGTGTGTTTCTTAACTTTTTATTTCAATGGGTTTATTAAGGTATAATTCACATGTAATAAACTACACATGTTAAAGACGACACATATTTGACAAGTTTTAACATATACCCATGAAACCACCACAGTGAAGATAATGAATGTATTCATCACCCGTAATAATTTCCTGTTGCCCCTTTATCATCCCTCCCTCCCACTCTTCATCCACCTCCCTCTGCCAGACATTCATTTATCTGATTTCTGCCACTATAGATTAAATTGTAGTTCCTAGAGTTTTATATAAATTGGATTCATATACTATGTTCTCTCTTTTGAGAGAATAGCATAAATATATTTCAGTCAGCATAAATATTTTTATTTTTTGTTTTTTAAATTTTATTTTATTAAATAGCATTAAAAGTGTGAAACAGCACAAAAGTGTGAAAAATGTAGCATTAAGTAGACCACACAAATGATGTAGTTTATATACAATGGAATATTACTCAGCCGTGAAAAGGAATGAAATTGGGTCATTTGTAGGGATGTGGATGGACCTGGAGACTGTCATACAGAGTGAAGTAAGTCATAAAGAGAAAAACAGATGTATTAGCGCATATATGTAATCTAGAAAAATGGTACAGATGAACCAGTTTGCAAGACAGAAATAGAGACGCAGGTGTAGAGAACAAACGTATGGACACCAAGGGGGGGAAGCGGGGGTGGGATGAATTGGGAGATTGGATTGACATATATACACCAATATGTATAAAATAGATAACTAATAAGAACCTGCTGTATAAAAAATAAATAAAATAACATTGGCTAACTGTTTGAAAATAAAATTTTATAACCCCTACCTTACAACTTATGTGGAAATAAACTTCAGATGGACTAAGTATATGAGTGTAAAAGGAAACGAACCTGTTCAGAGTAGAGATAAAACACTTATAATTTTAGTGTGAGAGCAATCTAGGCATAGTATAAAATGCAGAAAACATAGGAAAAGCTAGATTTGTGTATACCTAGATATATGTGTGTATGTATGTGTATATGTATATATACTTATATACACATATATATATCCACACAGAATATGTAACTTAAATAAATATCATTAAAATGTTATACATGCTGTTGTTAACCTGAATCTTTTCTAGTGAAGGTCTTTTTTTTTTTTTTTTTTTTTTTTGTGGTACGCGGGCCTCTCACCGCTGTGGCCCCTCCCGCCGCGGAGCACAGGCTCCGGACGCACAGGCCCAGCGGCCATGGCTCACGGGCCCAGCCGCTCCGCGGCATATGGGATCTCCCCGGACCGGGGCACGAACCCGCGTCCCCTGCACCGGCAGGCGGACTCTCAACCACTGTGCCACCAGGGAAGCCCGAAGGTCTTTTTAAAATTGCTTTTCCCTCTACTCCCATCCCATCTCATGTAAACAATGTTAACAGCCTGGTATGTACCTTTCCACACTTTACTTTGTGCTCATATAGTTCTGTACAAATACACACACATATAGGGGAGCTTGGTCATTGTTACATTATGCACACTTCCCTGCATTTTGCTTTCCTTACTTAACAGTAGATCTTGAAAATCCCCCAAGTCCTGCAATATAGATCTAATGCGTTTTTGTTAATGACTGACTAAAAAAGGACTATTAAAAGATAACTGAGACATACTTAAAATTTAAATAGTTTGCTTGAGCAAAAATATTTGAAGCGGGCAGCAGTGAATCTAGCAGATAGAAAAGAGCTCCAAGGAGCTGTACAAAACGAAAGACTTATAGACAAAAGGGAGTGGGAACAAGGAAGTTAACAGTGGGCCAAAAAAATCAGGTTGGTTATGGCAAGGTTATTTTCCTTTAGGGAATGGCAGGGGTGTATCAGGCAGTTTACCTAATGCTGCTGAGGAGATTCCATTTCTGGCGGAGCAGAAACTCTATTTATGTTAAGTCTCAGTTTGGTGGCACTTAGCATAAGTGACTCCATTTGGGGCCTGTTGTCTTATTTTAACAGGATAAAGCACTTTTTATGCCCCAATTGATAAGCATTTATTCCATTTCCAGATTTTACTTCTAGAAACATCAGTTACATGAAATGGGTTAATACGCCTTTCTCTTTTGAATTTCCCTATAAGTGACCTTCTCCTAGTAATGGAAGATTAGGTTCCAATTGTTGCATTTGACAGCCTGCAGAGCACCTGGTGCCCAGAGAGCAGGATTGGGGTTCCCAGAGTGGAGGACAGGAAGGAGCAGGGCAATTAAAGGGCGTGAAGGGCCGGGAAGAGACAGAGGCCTCAAAGATAGATTTTGCCATGCCATATTTTTTGCCTCAAACCAGTGTATGCCCCTCACCTTAGGATATTGTTTGTGATATGTCACAAGAGAAGGTGGTGGAGTCCAGAGATTACTAGAAGGAGGATGGAAGACACAACCAAACTGAAACAAAACATCTGAACTAGAAAGGACAGGAACTTATGTTTCAGCCAGAATTTTGTTCATTTCTACAACACTGTCACCATGTGGCTATAGAAGAACATTGCAGCTAGCAAACCTGAAGTTGTGGGTTGGAAGAGCTGAGTAGTCATTAAAAAGAACGATCTCTTGGGACTTACCTGGTGGTGCAGTGTTAAGAATCCGCCTGCCAATGCAGGGGACATGGGTTCGAGCCCTGGTCTGGGAAGATCCCATGTGCTGTGGAGCAACTAAGCCCATGCGCCACAACTATTGAGCCTGCGCCCTAGAGCCCGCGAGCCACAGCTACTGAGCCCGTGAGCCACTACTGCTGAGCCCGTGTGCCACAACTACAGAAGCCCATGCACCTTGAGCCCGTGTTCTGCAACAAGAGAAGCCACTGCAGTGAGAAGCCCATGCACTGCAATGAAGAGTAGCCCCCACTTACCACAACTAGAGAGAAGCCCACACACAGCAATGAAGACCCAACGCAGATATACATACATACATACATACATACATACATACATACAATTTTAAAAAAGAAGAAAAGAGCAATCTCTTATGTTCTATCTTAATTTTCACCTCACAGATCAACATGTAGAACATTTCCATCAACTCAAAGAGTGCCCTTGTGCCATTTTCAAACCAGTACTCTCCTATCATCACTTTTCCAACTTCTAATATTTGCTGTTCTTAAGCATGATCTAAATGCAGTACTACGGAACATACTCTTTTGTATCTGGTTCACAATGTCTATGAGATTCAACCATGATGTTGCGTGTACAGTCAATTCTTGTTATTCGCAGTAGCTGCATTCTATAAATTCTTCACAAACATTGAATTAGCAAATACTGAACCATTACTCCTGCAAGTCTACTCACGACAGTTTCATCAACTGATCAATGTGTATCAACAAACATATCAATGTATATAAAAGTGTATTAGCTGATCAATGCATGTAAACAAGCAAAATCAAAACCAGTACCTTGTTTTATGTGTGTTTCTGTTTAAAGAGGCCTTACTTAATATATATTGTTGATTCATTAACATTGAACTCATTGCTGACAGCACTGCAGCTCACGCCTCACACCTGAAAGAAGCTTATCTAACACACTGATTTTCTCTGTAAAGCACATTGCAGCCTTCTTGTGCTTAGGAACACTAGGCAACATCTCAGCACTATACTTGGGGGGCCATTTTAAACAGTGAAATCAACATCAAACAGCACAAAAGTGTGAAAAATGTAACATTAAATAGACCACACAAATGACGTACGTTTATAGTATGAGAGCTGAAACAAGAGGTCGGAGCATGGCCTTGTTCAGCTTCACTGGAAACACACACACCACGTGACTCAGATTTTTCACCATTCTGCAGGTCCATGAGTGACTGTGAAAATGCCTATTGAGGGGCTTCCCTGGTGGCGCAGTGGTTGAGAGTCCGCCTGCCAATGCAGGGGACGTGGGTTCGTGCCCCAGTCCGGGAAGATCCCACATGCCGCGGAGCGGCTGGGCCCGTGAGCCATGGCCGCTGGGCCTGTGCGTCCGGAGCCTGTGCTCCGCAACGGGAGAGGCCACAACGGTGAAAGGTCCGCGTACCGCAAAAAAAAAAAAAAAAAAGAAAGAAAATGCCTATTGATTGTGGACTTACAAATAAATGTTTGCAAACAGGAAAATTCTCAAATACAGAATTCATGAATAACATGGGTTGATTATATCTGTACTTTGTTTTTTTTCTACTGCAGAGCCATAGAATTATTGTATGTATACAGCACTATTGGTTTGTTTATCTTTTCACCTGTAGATGGAATTTGGGATTGTTTCCTATTCAGGGCTAGTATGAATTAAGCTTTTATGAACATTCTTGTACAAACTGTTTTGTGGAAATACACACACATTTCTCTTGGATAGATGTATACCTAGCTGTGAAATTACTGTGGATGTTCAGCTTTATTAGAAAGTTTCAGTTTTCCAAAGTGGTTCTCACCATTTTCTACGCTCATCAGCAATCTGGGAGTTTCACTTGCTCCACATCCTCACCAACACCTGCCTTAGACAGGTGGGCGTATACTGGTGGTTTTAATTTGCATTTACCCAGTGATTAATGATGTTGCATACCTTTTCATACACTTGCTGACCATTTGGATATATTTCTTTGTGAAGAACTTTTTCGAGTCTTTAGTCCAATTTTAGTTGCGATATTTATCTTTTGTATTACTGATTTATAGGAATTCTTCATAGATTCTACATGTAACTTCTTTGTCAAGAACTTGTATGTATGAATTTACATTTATGTATTTGCAATACACGTAGTATATTTTTTTTCTCCCAGTGTGTGGTTTGCCTTTTCACTTACTGAATGGTGACTTGTGATGAGTTGAAGTTTAAAATTTCAATTAAGTCCAATTTGTCGATTTTTCATTTAAGATTAGTGCTTTTTGTGTTCTAAGAACACTTTGCTTACCCATATGTAATGAAGTCATTCTCCTGTTTCTTCCAGAAGCTTTAGTATGCTACCTTTCAAATTTAGGTCTATAATCCATCTGAAAATAAATTTTATGTATGAAGTGAGGTAGGAATCAAAATTGATTTTTTTCATATAGATATCCAATTGCTCTAGTACTGAAAGAGCCTTCTTCTTGTGTAGAAGCTTGCATTGTGTAAAGATATATATATACTCACAGAAGATTTCTTCTATTCCAAAGCCTTTCACCATGATGCCAAACTCCCACTATCTCCACTAGAGGGAACTATGTTGTTTTATTTGTTTCTAGTATGTCGTTCCAGTGCTTCTCTTTCAAAACTTTTTCCTCAGTTTGCATCTTACAATCAATGAAATGTAGGATATCTGTGCCAAGCCATGTACATTTTAGTACTGCTGGCTTTTGAACTTCATAGAAAGGGTATCTTTACTGTTTGTTGTTTTCTGAGGCTCTTTTTTTCCCCACTCTATTACATTACTGAGACTTGTGCATATTGCTCTGTGTAGCTGCTGTTCACTCAGTTTCACTGAGGTGTCCTATTCCATTGTGTGAATACGCCACAAGTCATTTATCCTTCTGTCCCTGGCATTTGATTACTTCTGGTGTTTTTCCTATTATGTATATACTCTTGTGAATATTCTTATTCATGTTTCCTAGTACATGTGTGAGACTTACACCTATTTAAACAACATGGAATTGCTAAAAAGAACAGTATGTAATGTTCCACTCTAGTAAAAAATGTGGAGAGACTTATGGTTTCTAGTCCAGCTTGTAAGGAGCTTAGAAGCCATCATTCCTACCCACACAAGAAGAAGCTTAACACATAGCACAGGGAACTATATTCAACATATTCAATGTCTTGTAATAACCTATAATGGAAAAGAATCTGAAATATATATATCTATATATTCATATATATCTGAATCACTTTGCTGTACACCTGAATCACTTTGCTGTACACCTGAAGCTAACACAACATTGTAAATTAACTGTACTTTAATTTTTTTAAAAAAATATTAAAAAAGAAAAGAAAAAGCTTAACAAACTGAAAATCAACAACTCTTCTTAGATCCATCAAAGAATTGATGTAACAGGGTAAACTGCTGTTCTCCAAATTGGAGAGATAGGCAAATATAAACAACCACAAATTATCAGAGTAAAAACTTCCTCAGGAACCAGTACTGGGGTAGGAAACCCTACACTGTAACTAATGAATTGATGGAGGCTCAGTGTGGACAAGTTTGAGAATTAAAAACTCAGAGCAGGGGCTTCCCTGGTGGCGCAGTGGTTGAGAGTCCGCCTGCCGATGCAGGGGACATGGGTTCGTGCCCCGGTCCGGGAAGATCCCACATGCCACAGAGCGGCTGGGCCCGTGAGCCATGGCCGCTGAGCCTGCGCATCCGGAGCCTGTGCTCCCCAACGGGAGAGGCCACAACAGTGACAGGCCCACATACCGCCAAAAAAAAAAAAGAAAAAAAAAGTCTATAAATAACAGATGTCAGTGAGGATGTGGAGAAAAGGAAATCCTTGTACAGTGTTGGTGGGAATGTAAATTGGTGTAGCCTTTATGGAAAACATTATTGGGGTTCCTCAAAAAACTAAAAATAGGGCTTCCCTGGTGGCACAGTGATTAAGAATCTGCCTGCCAATGCAGGGGACGCCCTGGTCCGGGAAGATCCCACATGCGGCAGAGCAACTAAGCCCGTGTACCACAACTACTGAACCTGCACTCTAGAGCCCATGAGCCACAATTACTGAGCCCGTGTGCCTAGAGCCAGTGCTCCACAACAAGAGAAGCCACTGAAGTGAGAAACCTGCACACTGCAATGAAGAGTAGCCCCTGCTCGCCGCAACACGCAGCAACGAAGACCCAATGCAGCCAAAAAAAAAAATTTTTTTTAATAACAAAACTAAAAATAGAGCTACCTACGATCCAGCAATTCCACTCCTGGGTGTACATTCGGAAAAACAAAAACACTAATTCAAAAAGACACATGCACCCCAACGTTCATAGCAGCACTGTTTACAATAGCCAAGACATGGAAGCAACCCAAATGCCCATCAACAGATGATTGGAGATATATATATAGATAGATAGATAGATATACACACACACACACACACATTATGGAATATTACAATGAAATTCTGCCATTTGCAGCAATGTGGATGGACTTAGAGAATATTATGATTAGTGAAAGAAATCAGACAAAGACAAATGCTGTCTAATATCACTTATATGTGGAATCTAAAAAATAATACAAATGAATGTATATGCAAAACAGAAACAGACTCATAGATATAGAAGACAAACTTGTGGTTACCAAAGGGGAGAGGGCAGGGGAAGGGACAAATTAAGGGTATGGGATTAAGAGATACAAACTACTGTGTATAAAATAGATAAGCAAGAGGATACATTGTACAACACAGGAAACTATAGCCATTATCTTCTAATAACCTATAATGGTGTAGAATCTGCAAAAATACTGAATCTCTATTCTGTACACCTGAAACTAATATAATATCGTAAATCAACTATCCTTCAATCAAAAAATATTTTTGGGGGGCTTCCCTGGTGGTGCAGTGGTTGAGAATCCGCCTGCCAATTCAGGGGACACGGGTTCATGCCCCGGTCCGGGAAGATCCCACATGCCGCAGAGCGGCTAGGCCCGTGAGCCATGGCCGCTGAGCCTGCGCTGCAACGGGAGAGGCCACAACAGTGAGAGGCCCGCGTACCGCAAAAAAAAAAAAAAAAAAAAAAAAAAAAAAAAAAAAAAATTTTTGGAAAAAGAAGAGGCACCAATTTCTTAAACATAGTAATATTAGATTCCTTTACAGATAGTACAAGTGAAAACCTCATGATTTTTCCATGTCTTTGTTATTTTAAGTGAAATTTTTGTTGTATTTACACCACTGCAGAACAAATAGAAAACCATTAGTGCTTTTCCAATTTACATGGCTAGATTTATAGACTTTGGACAGTTTGATAATATTTGAATGTAACAAACTTTTGCTTTAGAACATTGAGGAGACACAGCAATAATGGGGCACCCTACATTTAGAAACCCAGTTATTTATGAGAGACACAGAAGCAAGGAACAGGGAATTTCCTGGTGGTTCAGTGGTTAGGATTGCACACTTCCACTGCAAGGGGCATGGGTTTGATCCCTGGTTGGGGAACTAAGATCCCACAAGCTGCATGGTGCTGTCAAAAAACAAAAACAAAAACAACAAACAAACAAAGACCACACATCGATGACAAATAAATCTATCATGTTTAGAAAAAGAAGAAGCAAGGAGCAAATAAGCATACTATGTTTGTACCATTCATCACGCTGCCCCTTTGCTTGCTGGTAGAGTACCCTAATGCTTGGACTGAATTGTGCTGGCACTGGACAAGTATGTAGTCAGTATCTGTATTATTTAAGGCCAAGAAGAAACACATATACCTCAAATCTTAGGTGAAAATAGGTGATTGTAATGGGAAAATGTCTGGAAACCCCAGACTTCTACACTAGTCTTCCTCTCTTTCAAAAACTAGTATTATAACACCTGCCACTTCACAATATAATATGTAAACAAACATAAGTGCCTGTATGCAGGATACTTAATTACTCTTTTCTTAAATTTTTGAATTTTGGTTTAACATGCATGCTATCAAGTGCACAAATCCTAAGTGTACGGCTAAGCAAATTGTTACAAATGTATATATCCCTGTAACCACAACCCAGGCAGAAAATATGGAACACTTTCAGCCACCCAGAGGGCTCCCTGTGACCCCTCCCAGTCAATAAACCTCTACCCAAATTAATCATTATTCCAACTTCTATTGCCATAGATTAGTTTTGCCTGTTTTTGAATTTCATTGTAATGAAGTCATACAGTATGTACTCTTCCATGTTTTAGTGTCTTTCACTTAACATATCTGTGAACTTATCCATTTATATGTTGTTCTTTTTATATTATCTGGTGGTTACTGTTTCTATGGCAGAATCTTCCTAATATGGGAAGCTGTCTCAGCATACACCCAAATATGAATTTGCTAGATTTACTCTTTCAAAATCAAAAGGCACTGACTGTGCATAGGCAACAAATTGTCACAATTCGGGAGGCCAATAATTTTAAGAATAACAATTTGGACATTAATACTGTGTTACTCTGTTAATATTGCAGTGTCTTTTCAAAGTTTATTCCAACTCTGAAATTATAGGCTTCGTTATCCAGAGGCTAGACCATCCATGTAAACTGAATTCAAACAAATCTTTTCTTCAGCCTCTATTATCTTATAGAAACTATGCCAGTCACTTGTGTCATGTTTTAGATTCCACATATAAGTGATAGCATATGACATTTGTCTTTCTCTTTCTGACTTAACTTCACTTAGTATGATAATCTCTAGGTCCATCCATGGTGCTGCAAATGGCATTATTTCATTCTTTTTTGTGGCTGAGTAGTATTCCATTGTATATATGTACCACATCTTCTTTATTCATTCATCTATCATGGACATTTAGGTTGTTTCCATGTCTTGGCTATTGTAAATAGTGCTGCAATGAACATTGGGGTGCATGTATCTTTTCAAATTATAGTTTTCTCCAGATTACCAAACATGATTTTTAAAGGAAACAAAATTTGAAACACAATCACTTTGTTGGTTTCAGGAACCACTCCCCATTCTTACCTTTTCAGGCTGAGGTGGGTAATGGTCACCATTGTCACCAGTCCTACATTCTGTGATTTCCTTATACATACATCTTCATGGGAAGTTCCATGTGACCAGTTAATAAAGGAAGAAAACCAAAGGCCTGGTTTACAGTTAGATGGCATGCACTATGGCCAACCCCGACAGAACAGGATGACTGGTAGCTACACTATGGTCTTACTCCAGAGTACCCCTGAAGATACAGGTGAAAGAAAATCTTCCCAGTGGGTGGAATGTCGCATGGTATTTCTAGCTACCCACTTTGTGTGAAAAGAGAAATAGTCTAAAGATCAACACAAATTCATGGGGAGTGTCTAGCTAGTTGTATAGATGCTCAGAGAATGACCCTGTTACTTCTTGGTACCCAACAAGACAACGGCAGATATTGCCCTATTCCCTGGAGGACTCTGTTGGTTTCATTGACAGACTGTGATGGATTGATTACACCAGATTCCTTCTATCAAAGAGGGGACAGTGTTTGTTCTCACTGACGTTTGACATTTTGGCTCAGATATGCATTTCTTGCTCACAGCATTTCTTCCAGAATATAAATATTTACAGAATCTTCATGTACTGTAATTATTTACCAAACAACAGTGCCTCTGACCAAAGATCACATTTATTGGGAAAGAAAGTATGTCAATAGATTTATGTTCGTACAAGTCATGGTCTTCTGGTTGATGTCTAATCATCAACCAGAGCAGCTAGCTAAATAAAATTAGAATAGACTACTGAAGATTCAGCCATGGGGCCAGAAAAATAGTCCTTGTCACATAGTTCTTTTGATTTTTTTCTAGTGTCTTGCAAATATGAATAATTTATGTAGCAAAAACTTGTGCACCCATAATTTTATGTTTTTGCCATTGTGTCTATGGATAGATTCCTAGGACAGGGATTGCTAGATCAATGAGTAAATGTGTATGTGATTTTCTAGATATTGCCAAATTTCCCTCCATAGGGGTACATAGGGGTGTACCATCTTGCATTCCCTTCATCAAAGTGTGACCGTGCCTGCTTCCACACAGCCTCCACAATGGGGAAGATTTTTTCCGGTCTGATATGTAAAAAATAATATCTCAGTTTAGTTTTAATTTGCATTTCTGTTATTTTGTGTGTGAGAGAAGTTGAACAACTTTTTTTTTTTTTTTTGCGGTATGCGGGCCTCTCACTGTTGTGGCCTCTCCCGTTGGGGAGCACAGGCTCCAGACGCGCAGGCTCCGCGGCCATGGCTCACGGGCCCAGCCACTCCGCAGCATGTGGGATCCTCCCGGACCGGAGCACGAACCCATGTCCCCTACGTCGGCAGGCAGACTCTCAACCACTGCGCCACCAGGGAAGCCCTTGAACAACTTTTAACATGTTTAAGGGCCATTTTAATTTCTTTTAATCTGAATATTCAAATTTTTTTAACTTTTTACTTTATATTGTATATAGTTGATTAACAAGGTTGTGTTAGTTTCAGGTGTACAGCAAAGTGATTCAGTTATACGTATACATGTATCTATTCTTTTTCTAATTCTTTTCCCATTTAGGTGGTTACATAATACTGAGCAGAGTTCCCTGTGCTATACTGTAGGTCCTTGTTGATTATTCATTTTAAATATAGCAGTGTGTACATGTCAATCCCAAACTCCCTAACTATCCCTCCCCCCACCTTTCCCCTGGTAACCGTAAGCTGTAAGTTCGTTCTCTAAGTCTGTGAGTCTGTTTTTGTTTTGTAAGTAAGTTCATTTGTATCATTTTTTTAGAAGAATATTCATTGTTTTAAGTAATTTATTGTGTTGCTGCTCTTCTTCATTTTTTTTAGAAGCTGTTCATTAGTTAGGAACATCAACCCTAATTAATGTCCTAAATTTATGACACACAGAGTTTTATTATTATTGTCTCTACAGTTTGGACATAGGAAAGTTTTCTTGTATATTTGGAGAGACTCAAACACTATACTACCGTCATAGTCTTGCTCTTTCTGGAAGTCTCCCATAAAATCTTGAACAAAGTGGCTAAAAAAGCCCTTCTAATTTCCAGAGCCCTGGATTACATAATGAGTTACCACTTGTTGAGTGTATCACTCAAAACAAATTTACCTTTATCCCTAAATTTAGGCACCCAATTTAAGGACAGGAGTACTCTCCACAAATATCCTGTCAAACTATAATTTTCAAAACGTTGAAAATATGACTCATATAAATGTAATATAAACAAATGTCAAAGGTTTATTTCACCTATTAAGAAGAGAACAAATAAAACGGTACAACTGGTTCCAAGAGAATTTTAAAAACAAAAGTTTAAGTAATCCATCAGGAAAGACATTTTAAAAATTTAGAAAAAAAAATGCTGGGTTAGGTACAAAACTGGTTAATGTCCCACAGAGCAAGACAGCTATTACTTTTGGGACTATCTTTTCTAACAGAAACCTACAAGTTAACATATAAATTCAATACCTAGATTTTTATCAAGTAGTAAAGAGTCCTAGAGAATTAAATATTCTTGGAGGAACTGTATGATTTCCAAGTTTTAGGAAACTTTTCTTAACAATACCTGGTGAAATTGTCAGACTGCAGTATCAGAATGCAGCTGCATAAACATCGCTCTTACAATCATGTAGAATTACTTTTTGCCCTTGCTATACCTGGGAATAAATCTGGAAGAAATTTTTGCATATGGGTAACATCATACATAATGGGTTACATCATATATAATGCAAAAATGTTTTCTGAATCTTGCAAACCTTGTTCACATTTATATTGTCTACTAAAAAAAATCCTGATTTGTTTTTTACCAAATACATTTCCTATATTTTACATCTCTCTCCTAATAAGTCCTCTTACACACTTCCTTCTAGTTCATGTAGTAGCGAGAAGGGCTGGACCTTGGGAAGGCCTGAATGGTGGATACAAACACAACCAGGACATTCTCCCGTCACTTGTCACTGCTTTCCTTTTCTTGTCAGTTACATTCTCTCAGATCATCTTCCTCTTCGTGGCAGGGATTCTGACTGACTCCACCTACTTTATGTGCTTACCTCTGAACCAATTGACACTGGCCAGGAAGAGTGAAAGATACTGTGATTAGCAGCCTCTATAATAACCACGTGACTAGACTAAGTAAAGGAGCAATTTTCAAAAAGATGGAGGGAAGATTGCCTCCCAAAGATGGCAAGAGCGCTAGGCAGACAGTAGATGCCCCCAAACCTGATCAGTCACATAATATTGACAAGAGGTTTTTAAATATAATTATTTATTTATTTTTACTTATTTATTTTGGCTGCACTGGGTCTTAGTTGTGGCACACGGGATATTCGCTGCAGCATGCATGCAGGATCTAGTTCCCTGATCCTACATTGGGAGTGTGGAACCTTACCCACTGGACCACCAGGGAAGTCCCAGACAAGTGTTTTTATTATTGTTTCTTAGGCTTTGATGTAGAGACAATCCTTACAGGCTTAGCAGTAGATATAGAAAAATACAAATATCAAGACAGTATAGTAAATATAATTTGTTTATTTATCAAAGAAATTGTTGCACATGATTAAGATTATAAACTCAATATGATAAACATAATTTATTTAACATGCTTATAAATTAATTATACATTAAGACTAAAATTAAAACCTTTACATTTATCATCTATTTGTATATTTATATATATTTGAATGTCTTAATACTTACATATACATACTTACATATTAATAAATCCATTATTACAAATTATTACATGAATATTGACCCAAAGGTGAAAATTACAATTTAGGTTGTCTTTCTGTAAAATGACTCGATTATTTTGTGCCACAGTACAAAATAAATTTTTTTTCAATAAAAAATGTCTTTTCTATTGTCTCAGTATTGTTATCCCTCATTAATTCTGGCATGTTCTTAAATCATTTTAACAAAAAGTTCCTTATTGCTTCAAAGAGTTAAAAGTTTCTACTAATTATTGTTTCTGGTTGTGATTTGCTTTAAGAATAATGCCTGGACAAAATAAAACATTTCCTATAACTTGTGCCTGCCTCTACAAAATTGTGTCTTATGTTTATAACTTTTATCCTCTAGACATTCTTGATTTTGCCTTTCCCAAATTCAGAAAAATAAAACTATATGGACGATAGAGTTGATTTACAGATGGAATGGAAAAACTCTATCTCTGGATCTCCTGGATGACATTTTTGACTCTTGGCCAAAAAGGGGTCAGTTTTATGGTCTGTGAGTGAAAGAATGAAACTCCCTTAGAAATCAGTTCTACCCCCAAGATCAGCTTCTTTACTGATGGTGTGCAACTGGCCCAACCAGTTAAGTTAGCCAGCAGAGTCATAAACATCTATTCTGGGAGCTTCGGTTTTGAGTTCCAGCCGAGGCTAAGATACCCCTCGTAGATCGTGGTGGTTCAGCCAGGACACTGGACGTGCTGTGTGTGTGAACGTGTCCCCTGGGAAGCTTGAGCCTGGTAGGCCACTTCTCCGACCTGTCATTCTTGCCTGTACTTCTTGCTGTACTCTCTCCTTCACCTGTAAATCAAAGCATTACCTGACTTGACTCTGTGGGGTCTCATGAGTCCTTTCAAATGTCCCAACTTGGGAAATTTTTTCAATTAAGATATCTTTTGATGACTAACCTATCATTGAATTTCCTGGAAAGACTACTAGGTACCACAAAATTTTATTTTAAAAATAGGTAAAGGGTTTCCCTGGTGGCGCAGTGGTTGAGAGTCCGCCTGCCGATGCAGGGGACACGGGTTCATGCCCTGGTCCGGGAAGATCCCACATGCCACGGAGCGGCTGGGCCCGTGAGCCATGGCCGCTGAGCCTGTTCATCCAGAGCCTGTGCTCCGCAACAGGAGAGGCCACAACAGTGAGAGGCCCACGTTCCGGAAAAAATTTTAAAAAATATATATATAGGTAAAAATAATCAGGTTTACTTGGCATTCTCCAAATTTTCATTAATTTAGAAAAACTGTACAAACTCTTTTGTTTATGAAACTTGAAGGGGGGGGAACCTGATAAATCAAAATGAAAATTTACCTTCCCAGGTTAATTATGTCTAAATAAAATGTATTAATTTAAGTACATATCAATAATTGTATACTTTTCAGGTTAAAAGAAACATATCTGTTATTAAATAAAGGACTGGTAAAGTAAGTCTGTTTTAAGATTTTTTTCCTTGGGTTTTAGACTTAAATGCCTTGTCAATTGGAAATAATTATAATACATTTATGGGATAAATTAAAGGCCCTGGAGACAAGTTATTGTCATCATTGCTTCTTCTTCACCTATCACACTACTCATAGCTGTAGCACCTTGAACCCAACAATTCTCCTTCCACACATGAGCAAGAAAAATCCCTTGACTGTTATTTTTTGTTTTGTTTTGTTGGCCATGCCACACGGCTTATGGGGTCTTAGTTCCCCAACCACTGATTGAACCCAGGCCCTTGGCAGTAAGAGCACAGAGTCCTAACCTCTGGACCGCCAGGGAATTCCCAAGAAAAATCCCTTGATTGTTGAACATGTGTTAGGAAATTGCTTGTGCCTTATCTGGACCTTTGGGCTAATCTCAGCTGATCTGAATTGGCCAAATGCTTATCTCCAGAACTGCCTGGAGCATGATAGTGACCCTTGGAAATGCTATGAGATACATGCAGTAAAGGTTCTGTAACCATAGATCTGTGAGTTATTTTGAGACAGAGGTACCAGTCTATCAACAACGTTCAGTAGTAATAATTGGATTTAACTTGCACCTGATGGGCAGAATTGCCAGTTCAGACTGGTCATGTGGCTGGAATGTGCCTGGGCCACCAACCAGCTTACCTGGAGCAGGCTTTGGGTTTCCTGGCACCAAGGTGCTTCACACGCATGGCAGTGGAGGTTCAAAACCTGAAGACAAAGTACATCCTGGGCAACCCAGTGGTGGAAGGGTAAGGAAACCTGCACCTGAGATCTCCAGGCCCCTCCCAGTGCATATTCTCCTGCTATTATTGCTATAATATATAATGTATATAGCTATAGTATTGCTATATTATATTTGTTGCCTGTAACATGAGCATAAATTGAGTCCTGTGAATCCTTTCAGTAATTAAACAGTCAAACATAATAATGCACCTTTTGGTAACCCTAATTTAATTTTGTTCATTTATAGTTCGTACTTAAACACAAAAACTAGAGGTCGTCAAGCAAGTTATGCACCTAGATTCAAATACACTCTTGGCATATGGGCCTCTTCCAAAAGAAAATTCACTTCAGATAACAATTACCTGGGCCAGCCTGCCAGTTAGCATGAAATAAAAGAGCAAATATTGATCCAATCACTATTTTCTACTATGCTTTGATCATTCTTTGCTTATTTTTAAGGTAGATTAAGACTTTTTCTGCCAGACTATTATTAAAGAACTTTGAAGAATTTTGCCTTTTACTCAAAAACTTCATTATCCTTATCCTTAATCTTTACAAAAATGTAGAGAAAGCCAAGGAATTCTAAAACTGAAAATTGTCAAAGTTCTCAGAGACTGGAATTTCCACATCTCAAGGTACTCCCATTAGTCTTAATGACATGGGCTATAACTCCCTTTATGAGTTAACAACAGCCCACTCTGTGCATTTAGAAGTTTCACTCTAATCCTAGTCTTTGCCTTACTGCAAGCTGATATTAGTAATCTTATCATTAAACAGGTATGAGTGGCTTTTCCAAATTAATCACAGAAGCAATCTCTGAATGACCTGAAATCTGAAGATTGAGTCTTCTGGAAAAGAAAATAAAGGGAGATTTGCCTTGGCTCCAACAAATAGGACCTTATCAGGTACTGCTAATGATTAACACAGTAATAAAACTCTAGGGTAGTGAACCTTGGATTCATATTTTCAATTAAAAGCAATACATCATTTTCTCTAAATCATCGGACTTCCGTTTCATTGGTAGACCTCAAGCTGAGAGTTCTTTGAAATCTCCCAGAAGTAGATGGTCCCCCAAAATAACAGTTGACTCAAAACCCTCAGCTGAAACTAATTACATGAAGTAGAGAGTTTCTGCTCAAATCTCTGGAACAGTATTCATTTTCAGAGAACTCAACACCCTTTTTCTTTGGGTTTGTTTTCTACATTGACGCTCCCTGGTAAATGACTAAAGGGTTCTCAGTATGCTTTTCTACAATTTCATTTTCTTCCTTCTAAACCCCAATGGTCTTTTTGTGCCATTTAAAGAGAGACAAAACATTCTCATGCATTTCCCTCAGACCATAGTCACTGCTATAAGTCTAATCGGTAGATCAGTACCCACTTGACCCTGCTGAAAAAAATTAATAGGTGTTTTTAAAAACATTTTCAAAATAGACTTCCTTATGCAGATTTCTTCTGGTCCTAAAAATTCTCTCATATTATAAATCGCAACCTTCAACCTTGTAAAACTTGGACTATACACATCAACAGAATGCTTCTTGTAAGATCATTAAACGCTGCCAACCAAACCTAGTTTACTGAGAAGCAGGAACCACCCTCACTGCAACAGTCAGTTTGCTCTCTTCAGAGTCACTGTATCCTGCTTTGCAGGAATTGTTTAACTTCACTCAACATATGTCTGCCTATAGGGCCCAGTGATTGGTTCATTCCTGTTAAAATAACAATATTTATACTCTCCATAGAATCTGTGCCCCCCAACAGTACAATTCCTCAGTGGACACTACCACTAGAGGCCCATCACACCCGTTTAAATTCATTGGCCAAGGTATTCAGACAGTCACATAGCCCTTGATTTCTTCTTGACTAACCAAGAGGGAGTTTTTGCCAGAATGAACATACCATGATGCAAATACATAAATGCTGCAAAGACCCAACTAGATTTTAAAGCACATTTTGAGACCTGGGTTTAGTCATCTAGGCCCCTTGATGAATAGTCTTTGACAAACTAATAAAATTTTTTTTCTGATAATTGCCTGAATTGCAGTTGGTCAATGCATCCTGTTCATTCTACAATAGAAGGATCAGAAGGGACTAACTCTTGTCCAACTTAGAAGTGACATTCCCCAGACAATCTAACCAGAAGAATCCTGACAATGGGAAAGATCTGAACATCAAAGATTAATATCCCATGGCCTGACTTTGTCCTTGGCCAAGAGTGGCAACTGAAAAAAGAAAAAAAAAAAGCAGCCCTATGCCTATCAGTTGGCAGCCAGCCTAGTTTCTACCTCTAGGCAATAGTATTCTCCTACTAAACCTAAATAATTTCACAGATTATCAGAATCAAATGAGGACTCTTCATGACCAGAATGGAATAAGAAAAAACTAAGTCCATTCCATAATTATGCCTGAGTGGAGACACTAGGCAACCACAAAAATGACCAAATATCCCATCTTCAGCTAATGAGTGACTACTACTTTTTCTCCAGTGGCAACTCTAGCCATGTTCTGTTCCTTCTGCTTCCTAGATAAAAATTGTTAAAGTACCCAATCACTCTATATTGCCCCTGCTTTATGAAAGTGCGCACGCGCGCGCGCGCACACACACACACACACAAATACCTGCATCCTCAAGCCTGCCCCCCAGATCACCTAACACATGCCCAATTTCTACAATGAGCCCTTTCTTACTAAGACATCCCATGCTTCCCTGAAGACTGCAAGTCTTGCTGCAGGAAGCTTATAAAACTAACTTCATTTGTTTATAGATATGTTGCTAGTGGTCCTTGACTAATAGCACTACTAAATTATTGACTAAATGGGACCATGTAAAGCACCTGACATAGAATATCCTCAAGAAATTTTTATTACCATTTTTGTTGTTACAGTGATTATTGATATTAGCTATCCAGTAAACAGATCAACTTCTATCTCTGATATGATAAAATGTAAGGATTTTTCTATTAACAGACTATAGAGAGAATACTTTCTAGTTGGCATTATAAGCACATTATATAAATGGAGGTCTCTATTTTCATCTAATTAAGACTTGTTTGAGATAGTCATTTGCACACTCTCTTTAAAATACTTTCTGTGGCTGATTTGTCAACAATACTGTTCCATTAGGGTTACTAGAGGGCATTAGATAAAAGCATGAGCTCTGGAGTGAGACAGACTGACAATTCTTCCTGTTACTGAGCAGTTTTTTGTTGTTGTTTTGTTTTTGTTTTTGTTTCTGTTTTTTTTTGCGGTACGCGGGCCTCTCACTGTTGTGGCCTCTCCCGTTGGGGAGCACAGGCTCCGGACGCGCAGGCTCAGCAGCCATTGCTCACAGGCCCAGCCGCTCCACGGCATGTGGGATCTTCCCGGACCGGGGCACGAACCCGTGTCCCCTGCAACGGCAGGCGGACTCTCAACCACTGCACCACCAGGGAAGCCCCTGAGCAGTTTTTGACAAGCAAATTCTCTTGACCTCAAGACCCTTTCATAATAATATTACCAACTATATTAGTTTATGTGGGCTGCCATAACAGATTACCACAAACTGGGTAGCTTAAAACAACAGAAATGTATTCTTTCACAGTTCTAGAATCTAAAAGTCCAAAATCAAGGTATCAGCAGGCTTACACTCCCTCTGAAGACTTTAGATAGAAATCCTTTGCTTTTTCTTCCTAGCTTCTGGTTTTTGCCAATGATTTCTGGTATTCTTTGACTTGTAGATGCATACTCCAATCTCTGCCTCTATCAACAAAGGACATTCTTCCTCAAGTGTCTGTATCTGTTTTCTTATAACACCAATCACTGAATTAGGGTTCAACCTAATCCATTATGACTTTATTTATTTTTTACCATTTTTTAAATTGAAGTATAGTTAATTTACAATGTTGTTAGCTTCAGGTGTACAGCAAAGTGACTCAGTTAAATATATATATATGTTCTACTATAGATTATTACAAGACATTGAATATAGTTCCCAATGCTATACAGCAAGTCCTTGTTGGTTATCTATTTTATACATAGTAGTGTGTATATATTAATCCCAAACTCCTAATTTATCTCCCTCGCTGCCCCTCTGGTAACCATAAGTTTGTTTTCTATGCCTGTGAGTCTATTTATGTTTTGTAAATAAGTTCATTTATATCATTTTTATATCACTATGACTTAACTAATTATATCTGCAAAGATTCTGTTTCCAAATAAGGTCACATACTGAGGATTTGGGTGAACATGAGCTTTTGGGGGATTCTGTACAACTCAGGACACCCATCACATAAAATTGTGAAAATTAAATGAGAAAATCCATGTAAAGGGCATAGTAATTATTTGAAAATAATCACATTATTGTAATCAATAAAATTATTTGTGAATTTATATCAGCAAAGAAATAATTCATAAGCAATTCTTTTACTGAATGAAAATGAGTTATTTTAAATTAGGTCAATTTATTTTGAGAGTATCAATATATAAAGAGTAACTCCAGCCATTTCTCAAAAGAAAAGCAATCCAATATGTAAATTCACATCAATTTAGTCAGCATGTGTGATAAATTAAAAACTAATTTTAGGAATAAGTGAGGGTTCTAGCTCCAGTAAGATAAAGTAAGCATATTCTACCCTGACTCTCCCACTGAATACAGCTATAAAACATGAAATAGTATGTGAGGAAGTTATTTCAGGACTCTGAAAAGTAAATAGTAGCAGGTGGATTAGGAGAGAAGAACAAAACTCAAGTGTCACTGGGCTCTCTCAGTATCACCCTGCCAACCAGATAGTGGGCACCAGAGTGCAGACAGAACTTCAGAAGAGCTCTCATTCTGGCTTGAGAGAGAAACTCATAATACTTAGAGAATCTGAAAATCCCCTACTTTCCCCTACTTTTTTGCCTCTTTTTCTTTCCCCTCTATTAACTTGTGACCTAGTTCCCAAGAAATTCCATGGTAGATGTTGTAGCATTCTCAGGTAATACAGGCCAGCAGGATCCAAAGCTATGCAGAAGGGAAAGCTTCCTCTTTTTTCAGTGGAGCTGCAGTTCCAAAGAGAGTGGATCCAACCTCTCTTGCCTTTATACTGTCTCTATAGTCTCTTGCCACATGGCCCTAGATTCAGGTGCAGTTGTGGAAGCACACAATACAGCAGCGGTGTAACCAAAGCTTTCTAGATAGAAGACCAAAAAGAGAACATTAAGGAACTAGAATGTAACCAAGAGATTGCAGTGAGGGAAGAATTTGGGAAAGTGACCCCATAAAGTTGTTTATGAACTACCCTGGGCTCACCCCTAAACTGTGTATGCTTGGATCAGATACTATTCGTTATATCAAATATTTTGAGAAATGAACTACCTAGATACACCACTGCCTAAGCCCCAGATTTGCCATCAGGTAGTATACATGCAAGATAAATCCAAAGATCACTGCAAAATCTGAGAAATGAACCATAGTTCACAGAGGCAGGGGAACCTTGTGGCCTAAACCTAACCAGGTTGACTGCCTTCTAAAACAAAAATATCAACATCTTACAGGACATAAATAGCACCCAATGTCTTAAGACCTAATATTCAAAAACTCTTCAATATAATCTAAATTTACATTGCAAGTGAATAACAAGGAAAATATAAATTTATGTAGGATAAAACCAAAAGATGCCAATGCCAAGATGTCATAGAGATTGTAATTATTTGGCAAAGATGTTAAAGCAGCTATAACAAAAGTGCCTTACCAACAATCAAGAACAGTCTTGAAGCCAGTGAAAAAATAGAAAGTCTCAACAAAGAAATATTTTTTAAAAAAGAATGATCAAATAGTAATTTTAGAAATGAAAATCATAACAAATAAAAAACTCATTGAAGTGCAGCAACAAGAACTTTCATTCATCATTGGTGGGAAAGCCGCTTTGGTATAGCCACTTTGGAAGACAGTTTGGCCATTTCTTACAAAACTAAACAAATATTCTAACAAAACTAAACAATTATTCTTACAGCATGATCCAGCAATCGTGCTCCTTGGAGTTTAACCAAAGGAGTTGAAATTTTACATCCACACAATAACCTGCACACAAATGTATATAGCAGCTTTATTCATAATTGCCAAAACTTGGGCTCAACCAAGATGTCCTTCAGTAGGTGAATGGAAAAAGAAACTGTGGGGACTTCCCTGGTGGTGCAGTGGTTAAGAATCTGCCTGCCAATGCAGGGGATATGGGTTCGAGCCCTGGTCTGGGAAGATCCCACATGCCACGGAGCAACTAAGACCGTGGGCCACAACTACTGAGCCTGCGCTCTAGAGCCCATGAGCCACAACTACTGAGGCCCGCGTGCCTAGGGCCTGTGCTCCGCAACAAGAGAAGCCACCGCAATGAGAAGCCTGCGCACCACAACAAAGAGTAGCCCCCGCTCGCCGCAACTAGAGAAAGCCCACGGGCGGTAACAAAGACCCAACGCAGCCAAAAATAAATATAAATAAATAAATAAATAAATAAATTTATTAAAGAAAAAAAGAAAAGAAGCTGTGGTCCATCCAGACAATGGAATATAATTCACTGCTAAAAAGAAATGAGCTATCAAGCCATGAACAGACATGAAGGGTGGGGGAGACGTGGAGCAACCTTATATGCATATTACTAAGTGAAAGAAGCCAATCTGAAAATCTGTGATTCCAACTATATGACACTCTGGAAAAGACAAAACTTCAGACACAGTAAAAAGATCCGTGGAAGCCAGGGATTAGGAAGGAAGGAGGGGTGAGTAAGCAGACCACAGTGGATTTTTAGGGCAGGGAAACTATTCTGTATGATACTGTAATGGTGGACACATGATAGTATACATTTTTCAAAACCCATAGAATGTATAACACCAAGAGTCAACCCTGATGGAAACCATGGACTTTGCTGTAAAGCATGGACCTTGGTGGCTAGTAATGTGTCAGTATAGGTTCATCAGTTGTAACAAGTGTACCACTCTGGTGGGGATGTTGATAGTGGGAGAAGCATGTGGAGGAGCAAAGAGTACACGCGAACTCTTGTAGTTTCTGCTCGATTTTGCTGTGAACCTAAAACTTCTCTAAAAAATAAAGTCGATTTAAGAAAAAAAAGGAACTCAGTGGATGAGTTCAGTATCAGAATGGAGTAGAGAAGAAAGAAGACAGAGGAAAGGTGAAGTGAACTTGAATATAAGTCAAGAGAAATAATCCAATCTCAAAACAGAGAAATTTTTAAAGATTTTAAAAAAATGAATAGAGGAAAATAGGAGCGTAGGGAACTCCAGGGCTCTGTCCCTTTGCAAAAAAACTGATGAGCTGGCAAAAGCTGTCAGCATCATTTTTTTGCAGAACTCTGGAGTCTAGTCAAAAACTTACAACCAGGGGAAAGCTTGATGAAGAAAGAAGCTGTTGCTTTGCAGTAAGAGACAGCTGTGGTGATTTAAATTGCCTACGTCCCACGTGCTATACCCCTATTTGGTGCCAGCCACCAGGACTGCACCCACATTCCTGGTGCAGGAGGCTAGTTGCCAGAGGGAGCAATGCAGAATTTCTCGAAAAATTCTCTAAGAATTGTGGTTGTAAGTTCCAGCCCATCTGGTGGCTCTCTGAAGGGCCTGCCTTTATTTTGCCTGACTCAAGCATTTCTAGGGCTAAGGTGACAGCCTAGGAGGCTTTTGCTATATGCATTTAAAGGCAGAAATATTGGCTGTGGCAGCCTCGGGCTAGGGATAACAGTTGGGACAAGCAACAAACAGACTGAAAACCCTGGGAAAGAGCAGGCAGTGAAAAGAGATATGTGGGGGTAAAGGGGCCTTTAAAGGCTCCCATGCATACCAGGGAATCAGGTATACATAGTGTCAGGGGTGGGTACATGCTCAAAAAAGGCCTGAGAAGACTCCAAGCTTTTACCTCTGACTGACCTTCAGGCTCTGTGCAAGCTGTGAGTGAAGGCTAAGGCAGAATTGTAAGCAGCCTGGCTAAGCATTGAAGGAGTGCTCCAACATAGAACCAATCTGCGAAGACTGGGAGAGTATTTTCTTCTTTTCTTTCCTTTTCTTTTTCCATTGAAAGAAACTCTGTCAAAACACCAGGTGACCCCTAAGTTAATGGGACACAGACTTCACATAACAAACAACACAGACTTAACCAAAATAGTTTGGAGAAATCACAAAAGAAGCAAACAGTGACAGCCTACAACAAATAGCAAAAACAAACCCTGAAGAGGGGGGAAATCTGATTTCCAGAGTTGTCACATTTTAATATTAAAAATCTCCACGTTTAAACAACAACAAAAAAATTACAATGCATGCAAATAAACTGGGAAGTATGGCTCATTCACAGGGGGAAGAAAAGAAATTAACAGACACTGTCCATGAGGACACCTAGACATTTAGACTTACTAGACAGAAACATTAAATCAACTCTCTTAAATATGCTCAAAGAGCTAAAGGAAATCATGGAGAAAGAACAAAGGAACCAGGAGAATATGTCTCACCAAATACAGAATATTGGTAGAAATTATAGAAATGAAACAAATAGAAATTCTGGAGATGAAAAGTACAGATAGATCAATTGACATCCAGTTTAAGAAGTGAAAAGAGAAAAGAAAGAAAGAAATGATCCAAACCTAACAAACCTATGAGACACCATGAAGTATACTGACATATACATACCAGGAGTCCCAGAAGGAGAAGAGAGAAAGAAACAAAAAGACTATTTGAAGAAATAATGGCCAAAAATGTCCCAGATTAGATGAAAATCATAAATCTAAATATCCAAGAATCTCAATGAACTCCAAGAAGCATAAACCAAGAGAGATCCACAGGAAAACACATTATAGTCAAATTGTCAAATCCCAAAGACAAAGGGAGAATCTAGAAAGCAGCAAGAGAGAAGTGATTCATCACATACAAGAGATACTGTGTGTAATTAATAGCCCATTTTTCTTTGGAAACTGGAAGCCAGAAGACAGTGGGGTGACATATTTGAAAGACTGAAAGAAAAGAACTGTCCACCAATAATTGCATATCCGACAAAACAAAAACAGAAAGAGCTCATTACTAGTAGACCTGTGCTACAAGAAATGCTAAAGGGAGTCCTCCAGGCTGAAATACAAGGATAATTGAAGCCATATGAAGAGATAAAGAACACAACAGTAAATGTAGCTACATAGATAAATATAAAAACCAGTAATATTGTATGTCTGGTTTATAACTCCTTTATTTTTTCCTACATGATTAAAAGATAAATAAAGCAATAATTATATACTTATGTTAACTGACCCACAATGTATAAACATGTAATTGGTAAAAATAACAACATAAAGGGGGGAGATGGAGTTTTAAAGGATCAGAGTTTTTATGTATTGGGTTGGCCAAAAAGTTAATTTGGGGTTTTCCGTAAGATGTTATAGAAAAACCCGAATGATCTTTTTGGCAAACCCAATACTACTGAAAGTATCTTGGTACTAATTCAAACTTGATTCTTATAAAGTTAAAATGCTAATTGTAACCCCAGGGTAACCCTAGTATTATGGACTGTATTGTGTCTCCCCAAAATTCATATGTTGAAGCCCTAACTCCCAATGTGGATGGTATTTGAAGATGGGGCCTTTGGGAGGTAATTGGATGAGGTCATGAGGGTGAGGTCTTCATGATGAGATTTATACCCTTATAAGAAGAGACCAGAGTGTGCTTGTTCTCTCTCTCTCTCTTTTCCCCACCATGTGAAGACATAAATAGAAGTAGGCCATCTGCAAGCCAGGAAGAGAGCTCTCATCAGGAACTCATTGCCAGTATCTTGACCTTGACCTTGGACTTTTCAGTCTCCATAACTGTGAAAAATAAATGGCTGTTGCTGAAGCCACACAGTCTATGATATTTTGTTATAGCAGCCAAGCTGACTAAAACATCCAGGAAATAACCTTTTTTTTAAGTATACAGAAAAGGAAACAAGATGGGAGTCAGAACAGTAAACTAGAAAAAAAAAATCACTCACAGAACAAGGCAGTAGTGGAGGGATAAAAAGAAAATTGAGGAATAAAAAGAAAATAAGACATAGAGAAAACAAATAGCAAAATTGCAGAAGTAAATCCTTTCGTATCAATAATTACTTGAACTGTAAATTGATTGAACCCTCCAATTGAAAAGAAGAGATTGGAAGAATAGATTTTTAAAAATCATCCAAATATATGTTGTCTAAAAGAGACTCACTTTAAATCCAAGGACATAAATAGATTGAAAGTAAAAGGATGAAAAATAAATTCCATGCAATAAAAAAATGCCAAAAGAGACTTGGGGTGGATATACTAATATCAGACAACATGGACTTGAAGTCAATAATCGTGATGAGACAAAGAAGGACATTACATGTTGACAAAAGGGTCAATATATCAAGATATACCAATTATAAACATATATGCCTCTAACAAAAGAACCACAAAATATATGAAGCAAAAAACTGACATAATTGAAAGGAGAAATAGACAGTTTTACAGTAACAGTTAGAAACTTCAATACCCCACTCTAAAGAATAGATAAAACAACAAGACAGAAGATCAGTTTAAAAATAGAGGACTTGGGCTTCCCTGGTGGCGCAGAGGTTGAGAGTCCGCCTGCCGATGCAGGGGACACGGGTTCGTGCCCCGGTCCAGGAGGATCCCACATGCCGCAGAGCGGCTGGGCCCGTGAGCCATGGCCGCTGAGCCTGCGCGTCCAGAGCCTGTGCTCTGCAACGGGAGAGGCCACAACAGTGAGAGGCCCGCGTACCGCAAAAAAAAAAAAAAAAAGAGGACTTGAATGATGCTATGAACCAACTATATCTAAAAGACATCTAGAGAAGACCCTACCCAAAAAAGCAGATTGCATATTTTTCTCAAGCACATGTGGAATATTCTCCATGATAGACAGTATGTCAGGCAACAAAAACAAATCAAGTCTCAATAAATACTAAATAATCGAAGCCATAAAAATCAATCCTATTTCTATGTATTAGCAATGTACAGTTGGAAACAGGATTTCTAAAATGCCATTTACAATGGCTCTAAAAAAATAAATATTTATACCTATACTTAGGTATAAATCTAACAAAACAAATATAGGATGTGTATGGCTGAAAACTTCAAAATGCTGAAGAGCTAAATAAATGGAGAGAAATACTGTGTTCATGGATTCAAAGACTCAAAGAAGTAAAGATAAGAAATTGATCTACAGATTTAACTCAATTCAAAAAATTCTAGCAGGACTTTTGAAGACACAGACAAGCTGATTCTAACATTTCTATAGAAAGTTAATAAATAAGAATAGCTAATACACTCTTGGAAAAGAAGAATAAAGTTGGAGAAATTATACCATTTGATTTTAAGTCCTTTTATGAAGTTAGAATAATTTAAACAATGTGATATCAGTAAAGGAAGAGATACATAAATCAATGAAACCAAGTAGAAAGTCCAAAAGTAGATATACCCAAATATGACCTTTGATTTTTAACAGTAGTGCAAAAGAAATTCAGTGAAGAAAGCATAATTTTTTTCAACTAATGGAACTGGAACAATAGGATACCCTTACGTAAAACAAAACAAAACACCTCTACCTAAATATGCTAGATTATACAAAAATTTACTCAGAATGGATTATTGATCTAAATGGAAAACATGAAACTATATAAAACTTTTAGAAAAAAAATAGAATAAAACTTCTGTGACCTAGGGTTAGACAAAAAAACTTCTTTCACATGAAACTCTAAAACAATACAAAAAAATTGAACGTTATCAAAATTAAAATCTTTTGCATGAAAGACACAGTCAAGAGAATGAAAAGACAAACTACATACTGAGAAAAAAATATTTGTAAACCATGTATTCAGTAGAGAACATGTATAAAGGATTTACCAAGAAATCTCAAAACTCAACACTACGAAGACAACCCCACTAAAAAATGGCCACTGAACCCCCATGTTTGAATAGGCACTTCACCACGAGGAGATATAGATGGCAAGTATGTGAAAAAGTGTTCAACATCATTATTCACAATGCAAATTAAAATTAACAATGAGATACCATGACAAACCTATCGGAATGGCTAAAATTATAAAATACCGACAATGCTAAGTGCTGTCAAAGATGCGGAAAAATAGCAATTCGTGCGCATTGCTCATGGGGATTCAAAATGATATAATCATTCTGAAAAGCAGTTTGGCAGCTTCCTACAAAGTTCAACACACCACGTGACCCAGCAATTCCACTCCTGGGTAGTTAGCCAAGAGAAATGAAAACTAATATTCATGCAAAAACCTGTACACAAATATTTATAGCAGCAGTATTCACAATCATCAAAAACTGGAAACCAAATGTCCTTCAAATAGAGAAACAAACTGTGGCACATATATATAATGTATATATACATTACTAAGCAATTAAAAACAAATAAGCCATTGATACAAACAACAACCTAGATGAATCTCAAAGGTGTTATGCTGAATGAAAGAAGCCAATCTCAAAAGGTCACATACTATATGATTCAATTCACATGATATTCTCAAAAGATAAAACTATAGCAACGGAAAACAGATAATGATTTTTATGAGTTGCCGGTGGGGGAGCTTTTGATTACAAACAAATAGCATGAAGGAGTTCTTTGGGTTATAGAATTTTTCAATATCCCAATTGTGATGGCAGTTACACAAATCTGTACATGTGCTAAAATTCACAGAGCTAAACACCAAAAAAGTCAAAAATAAGAAAAATAAAGAAACATATATAGCCAACATCCTAGCACACAAAGGTGCACAATAAGTGTTTGTTGGGTTGAATTACAAACAATGTTGAAAATCACTACTGCCCATATTTCACCCTGCCCCAACATAGTTCAAATTATTGTGTCCACTGGCTGATTATGTGTGTGTAAGCAAGAATGAGGTGGTCCTGGAGAGAAGACAGTCAGTTAGAGACAAACTTCAGGATACTTTCACCATCATGGACACAGTTATCTTTAAGGTCACCAGGTCCAAAACTCTCACACACAACACAATCCTTTGGAGGAAGACTATAATAAACATGTGTTTCACTAAGTGCTACTCCTTTCCTTTCTCTTAACATCTCCAGAATCTCCCCAGGTGGTTAATCCCAACTCCAAATTTAGAAATGGCTTCTAATTACATTAAAGCAATCAGTCTTTTATTTTCTTTGACCCCTGTTATTGACTTAGTGGTTGGCTCCAGGAACTAAGAAAGGCAATTGAGGCCAACTGGACCGTACTTCTGGATTACTGTGTGAGCTATGATGTAAAATCCCTTTTTTTGTTGGGTTTGAGCCTGGAACCATGTCACTCTACGGACTGGTTACCATCTTTCAGTGATAAAGAGAAAATCCACTGAGAGAGCAAGGAGGCAGAGAAATGAACTGAGAGTGAAAAACCGGTTCCCGGCCATATCATTTTCCCCTCCAGTCCAGTTTGCCACTTAACTAGATGAAAAATACCAGACCCCTTCCCAGTCCTGCTAGCCCAAATCTCTAGGGAAGTCCTGGAAAACTTAGTCACACCTGGAGCTAGCCCTAAGGTTGGAGTTTTCAGGAATATAGACCAATAAATTTCTTTTATTATTTCAGAGAATTTGTGATAGGTCTGTTACTTACCAACCAAAGCATCCTAGCTGACAGAAGCCAGCTAGATTGGTTTCCTTTTATTTTTAAAATAATTTCTTTGCAGGGAAGTAAGCATAAGATCAAAATGGGTTATTATTTACATGCCTCTGATAAGTTCAAAGGACAACCTCAATTAGGACTTCCAGAACAACCTGAAAAAAAAAAAACAGGTTGAGAAATCTCTCTTCCCTCCCACTGCTCCTCCCTCTGGCTCTCCTTTCTTTGATTAAATAGGCATTAGGACACCTTTTCTAAAAGGCTTTTCTGTGGTGTTCAGAATCATTTCTAGAAATTGAAACCTCAGACTTTCCAAGATGTACCTCAGTGCTGCATATCACCGCATACCTCTAAGTGATGGAAATAGCATTCCTATCATCGGACTTGGTACCTACTCAGAACCTAGATTGGTAAGCTTATCTCTCTCTGTTTTTTTTTTTAATTAACACTTTCCTAAAGGATAATCTGTAGTTCATTTTGAATGGATTTCATTAATTTAATTTTTGTAATAATGAATGCAACCTTGAAGGACTGCTGTTTGGCTGAGTAAGTACTGAGCCAATGGTTAAACTAAATCAGTTTATGGTTTTAAAGTATCTTGACTTAAAGAATGGGACCTTTCTGCTTCCTTTACTAAAATTCAGCCTGAATGCTGGTTATAAGGTTGAACTGAAGTACGTAAAATTTCTGAGTTTATGGTTTATGATTTTTTAAAGTTCATATTTGAGAATTTTTAGTTCAGTCCAACAAAACATTTAGTGAAAACCTACCATGTATGAAGCACTAGGCTATAGAAGCTTCAAATATGAAGAGAATAGTGTCTCTGCTGTCTAGGGATTAAAAATCTAATAGAGGAGACAGACTCTAATAACTAGTTAATCATAGAACAATGAAGAGTAAATGCTGTCTGAGGATTGTAAACAGTATCTCTCTGAAAACACAGGAAAGGGAATAGTTAGATTTGACCATGAGGACTGAAGTGGGTTTCCATTAAAACACAGAAAAGCTTCTACTTGTAAGAAAAATATCTTTCTGCTTTCCACATTGCAATTCCACATTTAATGCTGATTACCAGAATAAACAGTGGTTATATCTAGAAATGCTACTGAAATTTGAATGATCATGTGTGAATGAACTCTGTTAAACTAAGTATAAGTTAGCTAGGCAGAGAAGCAGAGCTGAGGCAGGACATTGTAGGCAGAAAGAGAAGCACAGAGGCGCAAGGATATGAATCTGATTATGTCATGCCTCTGCCTAATTTTTCAATGGCTCCCTATCAATTATAGAGTAGAGACCATACTTCTTACTTGCACATTGGGCCTTATGGTTTAGTCAAGACCTGTCAGTCCAGCAGCATCTACCACCACTCTTCCACCTCCCCCTCATGTAAAACATAGCTTGAACAACTCTCCCATGTCCATGACCTTGAACATGCTGCCCTCCACCTGGAACACGCTTTCTCCTGAGCTGACTAATTTTTACTAAACCCGCAAGACTCAGCTGGAGGATACCTCTCCTTAGAAACCCATCTCCCAACCACCACAACTTGCCCCTCCTGCGTGTTCACATAGCCTCTCATACTCAACTCTGTTGTAGCACTTATCACACTATGTTGTAACCATTGTTTCTGTGCAATCTTCCCTATAAGATATAAAATCCATCAGGAAAGAGACCATGTCTTGTTCAGCTCTATATTCCCAGTATAGTATGCGTGCTGGGTGTTCAGGTAATCCTTGTCAAGTGAATGAAAGGAGATATATATATATATATATATATATATATATATATATATATATATATGTATGTATGTGTGTGTATATATATATATTTATATATATATATATATGTGCATCAGAGGATATGGAGATGTAAATGCATACAATAATAATAGCTAAAATTTTTTTAACACTTAACCGTGTGCCAGGAACTCTTTGTAGTACTTTATAGTACATGCATTTTCTAATTTAATCCTCACAACATTATGAAAGAGATACCATTTTACCCCATTTTACAGATGAGAAAACTGAAGCATGGCAAGATAAAGTAAAATGTCCCAAACTTATAATGCTGAGGAAGAGAACTGGAATTTGAACCAATGTAGTTTTGGCCCAGATCCTATCCTCTGAGTCCCTATACTATATTACCTGTTATAAATGTATGTTATGTCAATGCAGCTGCATATTTCTATGACTTTCTATATGTATTTCTATATATGAAAGTATCTAGGAATATATATCCAGAAAGTACCTAGGATGGATAGACAGATAGATAGATAGATAGATAGAATGATACATCTAGGATATGAATCTAGTTATGTCATGCCTCTACTCATTTCAATGACTATCAGTTATATGGCTCCTTGCTTGCACATCTATCATTCTATCTATCTCTCTATCTTTCTATCTATCTCCTGAAACTCAGTGGGGCTCAAAGTGCCGCATCTACCAATAAATGTTATTAAGTGCCTGCTATGTGTCTAATAATATTAAATGCTACAGGATGGAGACATTCAAAAGCGTTCATGTGTCATTTCCCAAAAAGAGTTGTAACTCACTTCAGAAGATAAGACATACTGCAGTTAGAGAACATGGCATTCGAGGAATATTATTAGAAATGAAGATTGTGCATGCACAAACCACATTTGTGATCAGAAATACAGAACTAAAGGTATGTCTCACAAAATTGGAAACCCTAATGTGAAGAACAATGCCCACCATGGAAGATTTGGGGGAGGGGGATACGCGGAGCTAGGTTGAGGGGGAGACGGGGAGTGGGGAGGGTGGAGTATCTCCGAGCTGGAACACTCAGCAGTTTCTGTTCAAAGCCATACAACTGACAACTCCCTCACCATCTACCCAGGGCTGATGAGACAGACACTAGGAGTACCCATGCCCAAGTCGGTCACCAGGAAATAAAAGTACCGAATTAGATTTAACGTCAGAATCTTAGTCCTAGAGATGAAATCTGATGCCAAAATTCAGTCTTCTCCCCTCAGTGTGCCTGAGGTGCTTTTCAAAACCTTTCATTCCACAAGAGATGGAAGGAGAATGACAGGCTGAGGTAACTCATTAACTGAAATGCTTCACATTTCATGTATATAATCAAGTCAGTCAATATTTGTCTTAGGATCCTATTCCATTTTGATACAGAAGTTAGCAGGCGCCAGGGGAAGATTTAGGCTTGTCTTCAGGGGGAGTCAGGGTAGGAGCAGAGATGAAAGGCTGAGATAAGGAAGACTAACAATACCCTCTCCTCCAGCATCTGCCCATTTGAGATTCCACTGTCACACACATGGCAATAGGAACTGTAGAACAGCAGCCCAGAGGAATATTATTGTGCAGCTGTGTGAGGCCAACCAGCCTAGCTTCTCCTGACTTACAAAGATTTTTTTTCTCTTAATATGCCCGACTTTCTTATAAAGGTGTTTCATGCCTCTGGAGTCAGGGAATTTGAGATGGAACCAACATTTAGTAGCACCAAGCACTCTGTGCATTTCCTCACTTGACGATCACTAACTAATGAAAACTGAACTGTACAAATTATCTCTGCACCATGTCTCTAGGACAGATTCCCAGAATGTTTTCATACAGGGAAGAAATAGTCTATAATAGCCTCCCAGCAAGTCTCCCTTCTTCCTGTCTCCCCATATCTCTGTCTGAGAAAGTCCGATAGGCAAGAGTTTTGAATCTTGTTCCTTTTTCTGCTTTGATAGAAATTAATTTGGTTTTTATGTATATCAGCCCATGAGTTAATAACCAATATTTATCAAAAACTTCAAATAAAACTCAAGAATGTTACCAAGTGTGCAAATGACACAAATCTGGGACCAATGGTAAATATTTTGGAAAATGGGCAATAATTCAGTTCAATAAATATTTATTGTGTGCCTCCCATGTATGAGGCATTTTTCTAGGTAACACAGGGATCGAAACAATGGACTAGAAACAAGGGATTTAAAATCCGTGAGTGACTGAAGGCAGAAAAAATAAATACACTTATAAATAAAATATAAAGAAAAGCTGAAGTGCTTGTTCAAAGATGAAAGTAACAGTGAACAAATCTAGTTATGGGGTAGATCAGGAAACACCAAGCTATAGGGAAGGAGTAGCCTAGATTGGGGTTGTAACTGATCCAGTATCCCTTCCTGGGTGGCTCTGGTTAAGATTTCTATAGCTGTAAACAGTTTTCACACTCTGAAGAGTGAGCCAAAGGCTCTGTATATGGGGCAAAGGAGAGGTGAAGTCCAATCTCTTGAGTACCAAGGAGGAGCCTGAAACATCAAGGGGCCACTGTGATGGAATTTTGTAGTAGGGAAGAGAGACTGGTGTCAACTCTGAATACATGGGCAAGGGAGAATTTATAACCAAGGTGCAGGGTTGGGATCTGTTGGTAGAAAATTACTAAGAGGAAACATCGGGAATAAGGGGCCATTCTGGCTAAACTGACCTAACAGGATTCTTGCTGAAGACAGGGTGGAGTGACTAGATATCTCCTGGGGCATGGTGGAGGAGGAGGAACCTGATTTGATATCAAGCGTGATCAGATATGGAGGGTGAAAGGTTGTGGTTGAACTGACTTAGCAGGATTCTTGCTAAGCTTGGACAGAGCAGAGATGAGTATGAAAGTCCATGTTGGAAAAGAGTTCAAAAGAACCTGATTAGACTTTGGTCCATGAAAGAATGTTTGTCAGGGTTAAGGATGTTCCCACAATCTCTACCTAAAGGGACCAGGGACAAGGCAGGAACCATAAATAAGTGGTCCTAGAGAGCCAAGTCTATTTCTCAGTTTTGTTCTACTTTCCCATTTTGATAGTAGATATAAGTACAAGAAATGCTTTCTTCTTCTTTGCTACTAAACAAAAACAAAAACACAAAAAACATGTGCAGGTAACACTTAGGGGACAATTGATGGTACAAGACACAATTAATAGAGTACCAGGGATTCCACTCACCATTCTAAATGAAGATGCTAATTTCTCCACTACAGCTAATTGTCATGCATAAACAAAGTCCAGTGTGGCCTGATCTTCTCACATTTTTCAAAGAATATTGTAAAGTAATTAATAATTTTTAAGTAATGGCAACATTTATATTTTTGTAAAATGCTATATGAGCTAGTATTTTAAGAGTCAAAGAAAATAATTCAGCTGGTGTTTGTTTTTACTTTTAGTAGAGTGTGTATCCTGAGTTCTTTGCAGTACCTGTGACCCCTTCACACTCAAATTCCTGCCGCAGAAGCCTTGGCTCTTAGAAAGCAAATACCAAGAGCTGACTTCTGCATTTTATATCATTCCTCTCTAGAGGCAATGAATGCTGCACATCAAGCTGCAAAAAATGGTTTGCCGGGGTGGGGCGGGGTAGATGGTAACAAAAAAATACCAGGGAGAAAAATGTAGGTTCATATTTCAAAGCTATTAAACTGCCAATGTTAAAACAAATTAAAATGAGAAGAGGCTAAATACATAGAGATCAAGCAAGATGGCTTCTCTAATAAATCAGGCAAAAAATAATAAGGACTTAAACTTGGTTGGTGGCTGTGAGGAAGATAATCTGGCTGGGGCCTAAAAAAGAAGTAACTTGGCTGAAGGATACAAACCATGGGGTAGACTCTACAAAGCTTGGCAACCAATTGGATCCAAACAAAGGAGAACAAATAGTAGGTCCAAGGCCAAAAATGGATGTTTCATGCCCAGGTTACTACATTCTTTGTATCTAAAGTTTTGAGTCACTTACCTTTTATTTTTGATCTACTTCCTTATTTTTTTAACATTTAAAATTTTGAAATATATAGAAGGGTGAATACTTTTAAAGCTAATATCTGAGTAACCACCACACAGATCCAAAATTAGAATATACCAACCCCCAGAAACCCTCTGTGTGCCCTTCCCAATTCAAAACCATCTCTCCCTCAAGAGGTAATTTATCTTCTAACTTTCATGGCAATTATTTTCTTTTTTTTTTTTTTTTTTTTTTTTTTTTTTTGGTACGCGGGCCTCTCACTGCTGTGGCCCCTCCCGTTGCGGAGCACAGGCTCCGGACGCGCAGGCTCAGCAGCCATGGCTCACGGGCCCAGCTGCTCCGCAGCATGTGGGATCCTCCCAGACCGGGGCACGAACCCGTGTCCCCTGCATCAGCAGGCGGACTCTCAACCACTGCGCCACCAGGGAAGCCCCATGGCAATTATTTTCTTGCTTTTTTCTAAAGGTCATATAACTTTTTTCAGATAGTTGCCTATCTCCTCTTCATTTAGTTGTTCTTGTGGGTTTTTATCTTGTTCCTTCATTTGCAACATATTTCTCTGTCATCTCATTTTGTCTGACTTTCTGTGTTCATGGTCTTCTTTCCACAGTCTGCAGGATCATAGTTCCTCTTGCTTCTGGTGTCTGCCCCATGGTGGGTGAGGTTGGTCCAGGGGCTTGTGCAGGCTTCCTGTTGGGAGAGACTGGTGCCTGCCCTCTGGTGGATGGAGCTGGGTCATGTCCCTCTGATAGGCAGAGTCATGTCCATGTCAAGGGGTGTGTGTTTTGAGGTGGCTGTGAGCTCAGTACAACTTTAGGCAGCCTATCGTCTGATGGGTGGGGCTGTGTGCCTATCTTGTTGGTTGTTTGGTATGAGGCTTTCCAGCACTAGAGGGTGCAGGTTATTGGGTGGGGTCGGGTCTTAGTGCTGAAATGTGGACCTCTGGGAGAGCTCACTCCAATCAGTATTCCCTGGGGCTTCCGCTACCAGTGTCCTTGCCCCCACAGTGAGCTATAGTCTACCTTCACCTCCCCAGGAAGCCCGCCAAGACCCCTAAGTAGGTCTGGCCCAGGTCCCTATGGAAGTACTCCTGTGTGCTGGATCCCAGTGCACGTGAGACCTTGTGTGCACCCTTCAAGAGTGGAGTCTCTGTTTCCCCCACCCTGTGGGGCTCCTGCACTCAAGCCCCACTGGCCTTCAAGGCTAAATGCTCTGGGGGTCCTTCCTCCCAATGCCAGACCCTCAGACTGTCACGGAGGGCTTTTTTTTTTTTTTTTCGGTACGCGGGCCTCTCACTGTTGTGGCCTCTCCCATTGCGGAGCACAGGCTCCGGACGCGCAGGCTCAGTGGCCACGGCTCACGGGCTTAGTTGCTTTGCGGCATGTGGGATCTTCCCGGACCGGGGCACGAACCCATGTCCCCTGCATCAGCAGGTGGACTCTCAACCACTGCACCACCAGGGAAGCCCCACAGAGGGCTATTTTCATATGGGAACGTCCCTGTGTGGCCTGCATGGGTTTAATATTTTTTGGTGCGAGGGCTCTTTTTAGTATAGATGTCTGCCACCTCTTTCCTCAGTGTATGCTAGCTGTTATCCCTTTGATAAGAGGTGTGACTGATGTTGTGGTGACCAGAACCTGCACTGGATATTGAGCAGGGCCTCCCCTTTGCTCTCTGGTTGTCACTGCGCTGTCAGGGGTGGGGCCTGCTCCCTAGTTGTCGGAGTAGAGTCCCCCAGGTCTGTTTCTGAGCTGTGTTTCTGATCTGCGGTGTGAGGTAGGCGGGACTGGAGCATTCCTCCTCTGGAGCTGTTCACCTATGGGTGTGCTCTGTTGTGTCACCTTCACCTGTTGTACAGGCTCTTAGATTACACTGTTGTTGGTACTGCTCTTGTCCCCACCTTAACCGTGGGAATGCCTGCACTTGGCCCCAGTGTCCCTCAGACGTTGTTTTCACCAGGCCACCAGCGCAGATCCACTGAAGTCAGGTCCCAGGATTGCAGTAAGCATGGATCTGGACCCGCTGTGTGCACTATGGGGGCAGCTCAGACTCTGGCCTGGCCCGACCCCCCTGTGTAAGTGCCCACAAAGTCTACAGCTGCTAAAGCTAGGCCCATCTTGGCTGCCGGAGCACTTGCTGTCCATTTAGATGTTCTGCAGGCACTTAGCTTACAAAGCTGGTCGCAGGGTCGTCAATTCACAGTTTGTGCAGCTGCGAGGAGAGACTTCAGCTTTTCTTCCTTAGTTGCACAGCCCCTGGGGCTCAGCTGTGGTTTCAGCACCACCTCTGCATGTGGGCCACCCACAGGGGTCTGCTCCCGAGGCTGCCCTGGAGCACACAAGTCCGCCCCGGCGAAGAGGGGGATGTGGATGCAGCAGTGGCAGGGGTCACAAGAGCTCCTGCCCCGGCAGGAGCCCTTCCCCATGCCCAGGGAGGCAGGGGCCTCATGTGAGGAGAGAGGCTGCAATGGCAGTCCTGCCCCTTGCAAGTCACTTAACAATGGTACTTCGCTTCTATGGCGGTCTGGGTTTCCTCTACAAGCATTCCTAGTTGCGGATTTCCTCACTTCCATCCCCTCAGGCTGTCTCCGCACAGTCAACAGAAGTCTTCTCCCCGGGTCTTCTCTCCAAACCCCACATTTTAGCACCCAGCCCCCATACACACTGGCGACACACCTCTCAGGCTGGGGCACACAGGGCTGTGGCGAGGACCATCTGTGTAGGTCTCACTCTGTCCTGCCTGCCACAGACAGGTCTCTGGGCTCTCCTCTCGTAGTCCCCAAAGTTCCCCTTCTGTCCCAACTGATCTCCTCGCTGGTGAGGGGGCTTCCGCGGGTGTGGGAACCTCTCCTCACCTTCAGCTCCCCCAAGGGGTGCAGGTCCCATCCCACTTCCTCTCCTCTTCCTTTTCCCTTCTTTCTTTCATCCTACCCAGTTACGCAGGGGTCTTTCTTGTCCTTTTAGGCGTCCGAATTTGTCGTTTTCGCTATAAAATGATGTATGTGCCAAGTGTCCTGATTAAGAATGATTAAAGAAAAGATAATTTCTCTTCTCCCCCAACCCAACCCCCCTATCATTTTAGACCCCTAAGGGGACCTGTGCAAGATCAGTGAAAATTGCCATTGACACGGGGTACCGGCACATTGATGGCGCCTACCTCTACCAGAATGAGCACGAAGTGGGGGAGGCCATCAGGGAGAAGATAGCAGAAGGAAAGGTGCAGAGGCAGGATATCTTCTACTGCGGAAAGGTGAGGTCTTCCCTTCATCCTACATGACTTATGTTCATGGTGGGTCTGACGTCTTTTCTCTGCTGAAGGATGTGGAACTCACCAAACCCTGCAGGCTTGCAGGATCTTAGTTCCCCGTGTCCCCTGCAGTGGAAGTGCAGAGTCCTAACCGCTGGACTGCCAGGGAAGTCCTGAGGAGTGAGTTCTTAACTGCCAAACTCCTCAATCTTGCCAAGAATTTAGGGACTAATTAGCCCCATGAAGTTTAGGGAAAAGTTCTTTTTTCATACTTGGGCATTGATTTAAGACAATATGGAAGAGCCAAATCTACAAAGAAAGTCGATTTGAGGAGTGAAGGGAAGTAAGGAGGTGGTTCATATTATAATAAGCATTTGTCAAAACTTCTTTTAAAAGGAGGTAGCTGGGCTTCCCTGGTGGCGCAGTGGTTGGGAGTCCGCTTGCCGACGCAGGGGACACGGGTTCGCGCCCCAGTCCGGGAAGATCCCACATGACGCGGAGTGGCTGGGCCCGTGAGCCATGGCCGCTGAGCCTGCACATCCGGAGCCTGTGCTCCGCAACGGGAGAGGCCACAACAGTGAGAGGCCCGCGTACCGCAAAAAAAAAAAAAAAAAAAAAAAAAGGAGGTAGCTTTTTCTTCTGTATGTGCCTATTTGTCCATAGATCATGAATTTTTTTTGAGATATAGTTCATGTACCATAAAGTTCACCATTTTTAGTATGTTCACAAAGTTGTACAACCATGACCACTACCTTTTCCAGAATATTTTTCTCACTCCAAAAAGAAACCTCTTACCCACTAGTAATCACTGCCCATTTATCCCTCTCCCCCAGTCACTGGTAAACACTGATCTACTTTCTGTCTCTTTAGTTTTCCTATTCTGGACATTTCATACAAAAGGAATCATACAATATGTGTTCTTTTCTGTCTAGCTTCTTTCACTTAGTATAATGTTTTCTACTTTCAACCATGTTGTAGCACATATCAGAATTTCATTTCTTTTTATGGCCAAATAATATTCCATTGTATGGATATACCACATTTTGTTTAGATCACTATCTTTTGAGAAATTGAAATCTCCAGTGTTAGAAATCACTATCCATTGAAGAGCAATCAGAAAGATAAAGCATCATGATAAAATGAAAGCCAGTGGAAATATAGGATACATATTTACAGGCAGCCTTGCAGGAATAACAGGAATAAAACTGTATAACTTTAGAGAACTTGTAATACAATTCTCCTAAGTTTTCTAAAGAGAACAAAATGGTGCTTCTGACTTCACTCACTCCCCAGAACCCCGTCCTCCCGACTCCTTTCCAGCCTCTCCAGGAGTTTGCAGTTCCCCAAGTCACCAGCCACTTATGGGCTATGATTTCAAGGGGCCATGTAGAGCCACTGTCCCAAAATATCAGCCTGAAGCTTTTCACTTTATTATAGCTTTACAACCTGATTCCTAAAGATTTTGTTATTACAGAGTCTCTCATTACAACTTACCAAGTGTTTCCGGGGAAAAATAAACTTGAACTCATATCCTGAGGACCTGAGCCAAAGAAGCCTGCCCAAAGCTGGAAATATTTTTGAATTTATTTAAAAAAAAAAAAACTTTCATTCTTATCTCCTTGGTAAACCGTTAAAGCTGTTGGAATACCTATCATGATGAAAAAATTGAACTGAATTAAATCACCCATTTCATTTCATTTCAAGGTTGATATGAGTTAACATTTACAAAGCACTTAAAGAGTACCTAGAACTAGTACTGCATGTGTTTGTTGAATAAAAATAGATTAAAACATAAAACAGAATTTTCAGTTAGATGAGATTTCAACAATACACCAAAAGGACCCACAGTAACAACAAAAACACATTTTTCTCTACTCTCACACTGTCTTCTCTTCTCTATGCTCTGAAGGCAAGAAAAAAAATTATTGTCCAACATAGGAAAAAAATCAAATTTTGCTAATTTTGCTTGCTCTTACTTGTGGCAAAAAATGCACATAAATTCAAAACTTTTTTTTCCAAAAAATATGTAAGCAAATTTGATGCTCCAAGAAGATGTATTCATTTATCCTGAAGCTCTGGGTACCCTTCAGTATCCCATGTTTTACAGACCTCAAGGGTACACATGCTCCAGTTTGACAACCCAAGGCTTAATCGTTCATTACCTAACACTTTAGAGAATGAGTAATTTCTTTTTCTTTTTTTTCTTATTTATGTTAAGCTGTCTACATTCCTTTTATTTACTTTTTCAGCTTTATTGAGATATAATTGACATATGGCCTTGTATAAAGTGTACAACGCATTGATTTGATACAATTATATATTGCAAAACGGTTACCACCATAGTGTTAGCTAACACCTCCATCACATTACATAATTACCATTTATTTTCTGTGATGAGAACATTTAAGATTTATTCTCGTAGCAACTTTCAAGTATATAATACAATATTATTAACTATAATCACCATGCTGTTCATTAGATCCCCAGAACTTATTCATCTTATAACAGGGAGTTTGTACCCTTTGACCAACATCTCCCCATATGTATTCATGAATAGCTGTTTTGTTTTGTTTTGTTTTTTCATGAATAGCTATTTAATTGTTTTTTATATATATTTATTTATTTTATTTTTGGCTGCGTTGGGTCTTCGTTGCTACACGCGGGCTTTTCTCTGGTTGCAGTGAGCAGGGGCTACTCTTCGTTGTGATATGCAGGCTTCTCATTGTGGTGGCTTCTTAGGAGCACAGGCTCTAGGCATGCGGGCTTCAGTAGTTGTTGAACATGGACACAGTAGTTGTGGCTCGCGGGCTCTTGAGCGCAGGCTCAGTAGTTGTGGCGTATGGGCTTAGTTGTTCCACGGCATGTGGTATCTTCCTGGATGAGGGCAAGAACCCGTGTCTCCTGCATTGGCAGGCCGATTCTTAACCACTGCACCACCAGGGATGCCCCATGAATAGCTATTTAATTGTTGATCTTTGTTGGAGGACTGGAGGCTGGGGTCTCCCATGCCGCCATTTTGGTGACATTATTGGTTCAGATCTTAGTAGGGATTGGCAGAATTTTCCTGGGGAAATGAGGAAGTGAACCAAATGAGAACAAAGGAGCAGTGAAAAGGGATTTAAACTTTTGCAATAATTTAAAATTTTACCAGCTTCTGCACCACCCATCACAATGTGGAGGATCTGGTGAAGACACATACACAACCATATTTCTTACTCAGATGAAGCACACCTTTTATCAATGAAATGAAAATGAAGTGCCAAGCCAGGTCAGAACCACTAGTCAGATACATGTTCCCTAATTACACAATGAGGAAAAGTGAAAGTGCTAAGAGTCGATTAGGCAATTAGCACAGAGCAGAGGAAGACTTTATTGCTGAATTAGGTACTCTGTGGTTCAGGTGGATCTTTAAATCTCTGGTACTATATTTGGATAAAGTTATACTCTGGATGTCAAGTTATATCAGCTCAACCTATACTCAGATGACACTGCAACATGAACATATTTTTGTGAAATGAAATGGGTGAATACAATGTGTATGAGTGTTCGTAAAGAATAAAGGGCTGGGGAATTCCCTGGCAGTCTAGTGGTTAGGACTCTGCTCTTCCACTGCAGGGGGCATGGGTGTTGGGGAACTAAGATTCTGCATGCTGTGTGGTGCGGCCACAAAAAAAGAAACAGTAAAAAAAAATTTTTAAGGGCTGCATTATTGTTAAAAATAATAATAATAATGAGGATATTAGTTAACTATCTCCCTTTTTTTCTTTCAGCTGTGGGCTACACATCATGACCCAGAGATGGTCCGCCCATCTCTGGAGAGGACACTCAAGGGCCTCCAGCTAGATTATGTGGATCTTTACATCATTGAAATACCTATGGCTTTTAAGGTAAGTTCATATGCCTAAAGGTAAGGCCTCTGCTCTTTGGCAACCATGGGCCAACATCTATGTACGGGAAGCTCATTCATTACTTAGCACCATAGAATATTATGATGTTTTGTTGCCGTAAATCAGATAGTACTGACCTAACCCAACAAATGCCAAGAAAGATTATGTGTAGCCAACTCAGGCCTGGATCCCAAGTTTCTAGATTCATAATCCAATGCACTGTCTGTTATATCATGTCTTTGCAGCTATAAACGCTCTCCATCAAACCAACAAGTAGTCTCCTAACTGTAGTCCACATTGCAGTTGTCCAGCATCCAGACACACCCTTCTTCCCATTCACACAGTCATGAAAACATCCCTGCACAACATAATGTAAAATAATAAATACAACTGAAAACCTACTCACACTGCACCCTCTCCAAAGGAAAATAACCCAAAGAGTAGTCAGATTTTTGAAGCCAGCTCCAAGATCAGGACTTCTAGGTGATATCTATTTCTCTAATTCAAATGCACTCCTTCCTTGAACTTTCTCAATATATGGACTCAGTTTAACCACCACCAACACACCCAGTATACACTGCTGAAGAGCAGCAGCTGCTTTAAAGTTTCACTGAGGGAAGGAGAGATTGAAAAACAAAACTGACCACTTGTCCATGAGGTAAACCAGATCCTGCTGGACAGGAAAGACAAGGACTCTCTGCCATTGCAGTGGCCAGAATTTCTTTACACAGCCAACCTGGCTGCCCCATTCTGTTCTCTGGAAGCACCTTCCTTATTAACTCTCCTCTGTGGTCACATCCAAGATGTGACCTTAGCAATTATATATCCCAAAAACCTCATTTCACAGAAGAGAAAAGCAATGAACTACTTAGGATTAAAGTCCATCAGAATTGGAACCACATCCTGGGTCCCCTGATGCCAATCTCATACGTGTTTCCTTATACTACACTACCCTCTGCCTTATCCTCACAAGCCTAATAATCGCAATGTCCTGTGGACTACAGTGATTTTTTTATTTCAGGCTCTTGGGATTTTGACCTTAGCCCTTCTCCTCACTCAACTAACTTCGATTCTTATTCAAATGGCTGAGTTCTAAGCTGAGTCTTACAGATTTGGAAAGAACCTGTATTTAAAAGTGAGAAAATGAAATTTACTTCTCTGTGGCTGACTAATGACTTGTAAAATCTTTTTGGAGAAGGTAAATAAAGAAATTCTATTTCTATTCTTAAATAGGATCAAGGATCAAGGACACAGAGAAGGTAAATTTTTAACAGTGAGAAATTACACAGTATAGTGATGTTACGTCCCAACTGAACCTGTACTCCCTGTAATTGAGAAATCAGTCTTTGAAGCCAAAATATCACTTGCTTTTTGAATCTCATGATTCTTTTTAAAGAAAAACCTTTCTCACTAAAATATTTTACCACTTTGTTATTTTTTAAATGTAAAGTTAATAAGCAGACACAATTTCAGAACAACAAAATACAAAGTACAAAAAATCATGATAAGACATTTTAAAAAGACGAAGTTACTGCTAAACAGGAATGAAGGTCAATAGCATGGATTTTTAGAGGGTTGAGTTATTCTTCTAATAATGCCTTACAGTCAGGAGCAGGAAAGGAGTAAAAAGACAATAAGCTTATCCAAATGAAGGGATCAGTAAAGTAAGCACAGTGGAACATCATAGAAATATCTAACATGGGTACAGACTTGGAGAGGACTTAATTAAAATTTGGGAGAGTAAAAACTATTAATAGTAAGTGTTCATAATGGAGACATAAAGCCATTTCAGGTCAGAAGTAAAATTAGGAAATGCAAAAAGCAAGAAATATAGAGGGAGTCTGGAGTGGAAATAAGCCTCATAAGTGTTGAGAAGGTCAAAGGTCTTAGAAATCAGAGACAACCAGGGCAGTTAATATGAATGATTACATGGCTTTGAGGAGAAAGGAGTCCTTTTCCTGCTCTCAGTGAAATAGAAGAAAATTGAGGTGAAATTATCTTTGCTAAAGAGGGCATGGAGAAATTGTTGTCACCAGGTGGAAGTTTCATTCAGGTGAGATGGCAGAGCGAAAAATTAAGGAAAAATTTTAAGAATATAATGGATTTTATCCAATTGCTTGATTTTCAACAACAAAAAATTCCTATTATCAAGGTCTACAAAGACTTCTATGCCACCAACCAAATCCAGAAGACACTTTGTCCTCATATTTTATTTGATCTCTTTCAGCACAGTTGACTACTGCCTCCTTCTTTAAACATTTTCATCTCATGGCTTCTATGATATCACCCTCTGGTGATTCTTTGACAGCTTCTTCTCTGCTAAACTCCAAATGTTTTGCCCAGTGCTTTATCCTCAATATTCTTGTCTTACTGAGCCATACTCTCTCTATAGGTGATTTCATCCAGTTGCATGGATTGAATACCATTTTATATGCTGAGGACTCCCAAATTTTATCTGTACCCATGACCTCTCTCTGAGCCACTCTCTGAGACGTCTCTGTTCTCTTCAAATATCCACTTGACTGTCTAACAGTCATTTCAAACTCAAACTATCCAAAACAAAACTCTCAATTCCTTGTCCAACCTCAGGAAATGATTACCACCATTCACTCAAGGAATCTAGAAATCATCTTTTATTTCTATCCCATTTCCAAGCCCATAAGAGATGGGTCCCATTTTTAAATATAGCAAAAAAGGAGAAATCTGAAAGACAATTTCCACACCATAGTCAATCTTCATTGGGAAAGTATCATCCAAAAGTTAGAGGAGGAGGTTTGACACTTACATAGTGTATGAGGCAGAAAAAAAGATGCTGAACTCCTGGAGGGCCCAAAAAGGGAAAGAAAAGAACCATGGGGCGATTAGCCAGACCTGAGAAGTAATGTGCTGTGCATTTCCCTTATACTTAAGGAACATTGCATTCATCAACTATACTTAGCTGAAGAATTTCCTCCTCTCAGCCTTAGTGATGACCTTTGGTTTCTTATAAGAGTAAGAAATTTGCTGTCCTCAACTTTGGCCAGGATAGACTATCCAAACACTGAGTCTAAAAGTCCTAATTCTCAACTTTTACTTTTCTTTAATGAGAAATTTTATCATTAAGAGAGAACTTCATGGCTTAAGAACAACAATAATCTGTCAATAAATAAAGAATAATGAATGCTGGGGTGAGAGAATGAGACTAATGTGTCATATATGTTGGACAAATGAATTTCTGGACAGCTCCACAGGGGGAGGGGAAAAAAAAAATATATATATATATATATATATATATATATCTTGAATTGGTTTCCCAGGGCCCGGGTATATTGGAATACTGACAACTTAAATTCCATCGTTTCAATCCCCAGATATAAATAAAGTTAACTACACTTTTTCTTTTTCTTTTTCTTTTTTAACAGCCTGGGGATGAATTCTATCCTAGAGATGAAAATGGCAAATGGTTATATCACAAGTCAAATCTGTGTGCCACTTGGGAGGTAAGTTCAAGTGGGCCTCTTATGTTAAAAGACTACATTTTTAAATTGTGATCTGATTATTCCTATTCGATTTACGGAGAGTTGCAACCTTTACTCCCAATGAAAAGTAGTAGTCAGGTATTTCTAACCACGAGCAAAGATGTATAAAATCTCCACTTCTGGGTGCTGAAAAATGTTTGATTTTGCTTTGATGGAAGAGAAGAATGCCAAAGATAAGGAAGAGAGAAGTGTGGGAGGAAAAAGAAAGTAAAGGAAATAAGTTCTACTGTAACAGTAAATAAAAATATATAAATGAGATAAACTCATGAATTTTTTGTTTCTCAAATTGAATGTTTAAAAATCAGTAATATGATGTCTAAAAGAAACAAATGTAAAATAATATATGAAAAACTGAAAAATAATTCTGGTTCCATTTCTGAGCAGGCTGCTGGCTCTTTCCCCAAGATTATAAGAGTGAGAAACTAGGGGAAAATAATGAGAAAACCCTTATGGATTTAGGTGGGAGGCAGGTACAGATATTTTGAACTGGTTCGTTTATGAGGTAATACAGAAGCTTTTACCTAGAGTGAAAGGCAACTCAGCAACCAGTAAGATAATATAGGAGAGGAACTATCGGAGTTATTTTTGCTCTTATTTCTCTCTTGCTATAGCCTTGGGACACACTCCACACATGTAGACACTTAGGACTCATGTTCAGATGTCTTCAGGAATCAAGTCAGAGCAGCACTGAAATCTTGCACTTGTGAGAAGCTGATAAAAACATAAGTCTCTGCCTGACCTCTGGCAGTTGTTTCCTACCTCTCCCAGTTCAAACTCCAAAGGCTGGAAGTGATACCCTAATGATCATCTCATTCTAATAGACTTCCCCCTGTTTAGGGTACAGCTGAGGATCTGAACTGTGGCTTGTTTTGAGGGGTGAGGCAGCACTGACTGTGTTTTCTACTGTCTGGGGCTCTCCACCCGAAAGACCATACGCTCACTCCTGACCTCATTGGAGGTGACTAGGATTGGAGTCTGGCACTCTCCTCTAAGGGACTGCCTCACAGTGTACCTAATATCCTCAGGAGAAAATGAGCTCAGAGCCCAAAATAACAAGGCATTTCTTTCACAAGGAAACAACATATCTCAATTACATATCGCAATAAAAACAGAACAGAGGACCAAGAACTTTTTAATTAGCCAATTAATATATTCAAGGAGATAAAAGAAAGATATCAGCAATATGAAATAAGAACAAAAAAACATTTTTTTAAAACAAGAAAAAATAATAATTACTAAAAATAAAAACAGTGCAGTAGATGGGATAAGAATAGAATGGGTACAGATAAGGAAAAAATGATCAGCTTAAAAGATCAGAATGAGGAAATCTCCCAATTGAAGAAGGAAAGGACAAGAAAAAATTTTAAATGTGAAATATGAAAAGCTAAGAGATGTAAATCATAAAATTAGAATTTCCAGTATCCACAAAATAGAAGTCTTAGAAAAAAAGAAAGAAGAAAAAAGAAAAGGAAGTAATAATTGAAGAAAAAACCCAGAGATATTGAAAAGGCATGAATTACCAAAGAGGAAAGAGAAAGAAACCCATACCTGGATGCTTTATAGTGAAATTTCAGGATGTCAAACATAAAGAGAAAATGTTAAAACTTCCAGAGTACAGCAAACAAGCCAGTAAAGGAGACAAAATGAAATAATAAAAAATAATCAGTCCAAGAGAAGGCAGGAAAACAAGAAAAAAGGGGAAATGAATAGATGGGAAAAACAGAAAATAAGTAGCAAGATGGGGGATTTAAATTCAGTGGTGTCAGTAATCACAGTGTATGTAAAGAGCCTAAACAACCCAGTTAAAATGCAGAGGTTGTCAGAATGGATAAAAAGCAAAACGCTACTATATATTATATACAAGAAACTCATTTTAAATAATAAGACACGCAACTAAGCCCATGCGCCACAACTACTGAGCCTGCGCTCTAGAGCGCACACGCCACAACTACTGAGCCTGTGTGCTGCAACTACTGAAGCCTGCATACCTAGAGCCCATGCTCAGCAACAAGAGAAAGCCACCACAATGAGAAGCCTGCACACCACAACGAAGAGTAGCCCCTGCTCACCACAACTAAAGAAAGCCTGCACACAGCAACAGAGACCCAACGCAGCCAAAAATTTAAAAAATAATAAATAAATAATAAGATACAAATAGGTTGAAAGTAAAAGGTTAAAAACAAAAGTAAAAGGCTAGAATAAGATGTACTAGGCTGACAGTAATCAAAAGAGAGCTGGAGTAACGATTTTAATATCAACAAAAATTTCAGAGCAAAGAGTGTTACCAGGGATAAGGAATTTTGTTTTATAATAATAAAGGGTTCAATCCTAAACATCTATGCACCTAATAACAGAACTCCAAAATACATGAAGCAAAACTAAGAGAACTGAAAAGAAAAAAAGAATAATCCACAATTCTAGTCAGAGATTTCAAAACCTCTCTCTCGATAATTGAGATAATAAGTAGACAGAAAGTCTATAGAATACAGGAGACTTAAACTTTATCAAACAACTTGACCTAATTGACATTTATAGAATACTTTTCCAAAATATAACAGAATGCTATTTTTCAAGTGCACATGGAATACTTCACAAAATAGTTCATTTTCTGAGATATAAAACAGATCTCAATACATTTAAAAATATTCTTCATGCAAAGTAGGCTGTCTGATGACATTGGAATTAAATTTGAGTCAGTAACAAAAATATATCTGAAAAATCATCATATATTTGGAAACTAAGAAGATATGTGTAAATAACCCGTAAGATAAAGAAAAAATAACAAAGTCTGAATCTATATGTACTCTATATGCTAGCAGCACACAATTGGAAATGGAATTTTTTAAAAACAATGTTAAATATTTAGAGATAAATTTAACAAAATCTATGCAAGACATATAGGTAAAACTACCATATTTTACTGAGAGGATTTTTTTTTAATTTGCATAAATGGAGAGCTGTATCTTGTTCTTTGATGGAAAGATTGAATACAGATAAATTGTTAATTCTCCCCTAATTCATGGATAGATTCAGTGCAATCCCAATGACTATCCCAAAGGAAATTGAAAAGCTGATTCTAAAATGTATAGGGAAGTGCAAAAATCATAATGATAAAGATTTAATTTACTAAGAAGATATATCAATCTTAAACACATATGTACCAAATAAAATATCTTCCAAATATATAAAGCAAAAATTGATAGAATACAGAAAGACACTGGTAAATCCACTGTTACAGTGGGAGATTTCTGTTATATTTCTCTAAATTATTGAAAAGCCAGGAAAAGCTAGACCTAATCTTCTATATAATGCGTGTGTATGTGAGAAAGAGAAACAATAAGGATCTGTATCCAAAAATAGGAGAATATACATTTTCCACACATACCAGACACATAAAAATTTTCAGGTACTATACCATAAAGAAAACCTCAACAAATTTTAAGAAATAAGATCATTATTATCATGCTGGTATACGTTATGAAAATACAAGGGGAAGATATGATATACAACATTTCCCCAAAATCATTCAATTACAGAATTCCTGCCTATCTCCTTCACTTTTCTTTAGTTCACAGATTGCCTATTAATATACCCAGGGACTTTACTTTTTAAAGAATTCACAGTCACCTTTATAAATGTTTGTTCTTGCTTGTGTTAAGGTTTCTTTCTTGACCCGTTGGCTTTTACCCTACAGGCTTTAGAAGCTTGCAAAGATGCTGGCTTGGTGAAATCCCTCGGTGTATCCAATTTTAACCGTAGGCAGCTGGAGCTTATTCTGAACAAACCAGGACTTAAGCATAAGCCAGTCAGCAACCAGGTACAGCTTGACAAGGGGAGGGAGGTGAGGGGGAGTGTGGGGATTGGGGAATGTGGGAGAATCCATTACTTAACAGAAAGAATCCTGGACTAGGAGTCAGGAAGTCTTGTGGTCACTTTACGTATATCTCATCATTAGACCATGGGCAAGTCAATTTACGTCTCTTAAGAAAAAAGATTTGAAAGTTCAAATCCAAAAAGTAACCCAAACTTTTTCTGAAGAAAAATAATAATGTAGGGGAACAAAACCTACCAGATATTGACACACAGAGTATTTAAAATAATGTAAGATTAGCACAAGAACCAACATACAAATAAGTAGAAAATAAGAAATACCTTAGAAACTGTCTCAAATAAAATAAAAACTTAATGTAAAATAAAATAGCACAAACTAATGACAAAGGAATTGATTTTTCAGTAAATAGTGTGGGGAAAATTGATAGTTATATAGTAACAAATATAGATCTTTGCCTCATGTGATACTCCAAAGTGTCCCTTGATCAGGAGTTAAAGAAGAAACAAGAAATTATTTGTGAATACTACAAAAGAATTTTAGTTTTCTGGAGCTATGGATAGAAAGGGAAGCCATGGGAAAATTATAAAGAAAACCAATACATGTAATAGTATAAAAATGTTAAACACTAAAAATATTAGAAACAAAGAGCAAACAAAATTAGATGATTATATTTAAAAATATAATAGAAAAAGGGGATAATGTCCTTATGAATTAAAAGCCTAATAAAAATCAATGAGAAAAATACTAAGGCTCAAAAGAAATGAACAGAAAGTCACAGAAGACAGATTGCAAGACTGGTAAACATATGAAAAATATTTAGCTGCTCTAGTAATTACGGAAATTTAAATTTATGTGTAATTTTGTATTGTGTATCAAATTAGCAAAGTTTCTGTTTTATTTTTTAACATAGTGTTCCATGTAAGCAAGTGATGGAGTGCTGGCAAATGCAAATTGGTTCAACCTTCCTGAAAAGCAATTTTGCAATAAGTAGCAAGAGCCTTAAAAAGTGTTTAGTTTTCAATTTCTAGGAATCCATCCTTGTGAAAAAAAATCAGAACACCCATATGTGTGTTTGTCACAGCACTTTATGTGTGTGTTTGTCGCAGCACTGTTTATCATGGCAAAAAAAAAAAAAAAAACACCAAAAAGGAAACAACATAAATATGAAAAATTCATGGAATGTTTACATAAACTTTAAAACATTTATAATATGTGAAATCTTAACAAAAAATGTTCTTGAATCACTCTTGAGGTAAAGAGAAATGGCCACGATATTAAGGGGAAAGACCAGGATACAAAACGTAATACAGTATGAAGGCGATTATATTATTTAAAAAGTGCAAATATTGGAAAGAAATATATCAAAATGCTAACCGTGGCTATCTCTGGCTGTGAATTTTACAAGTAAATTCTGTTTTCTTCTTTATGCTTTTCTGTATTTCAAGTCTTCTGCAGTGAGCATATATTACTCTTATAATCACAACAAAATATTATTGTTAAATGGGGATATGACATCCTCTTCCCCCTACTTCATAAAACATTAAGAAGCTGCACTAAAAAATGCTCTTGGAACTGGTAAATATTCACAAACTTGGATTATGGTGGACTTGTTTGTTGAATTCATTGTTATTAGAAACTCAAAAGGATTCATAACAGACAAAATGAATTACCTACATCATGACAGTAGCCCACAGCTAAATAGAAGTGCTGCCATATTTAGAAGTACCACTTCCAAACTGATACCTCAGCTAGTGCTATATCATATACTCTCAGGAACAGAGAGCAACAACCTTTGCCTTCCTCATTGATCTCAATCCATCCCTTTATTCCTAACCAATCCCCTACCCAGCATATCCTTCACATCTCCTTCCTGCACCCCTAAGAACAATATTTTGTTCTAAAAATGTTGAAGTGACAAGCAGCTTTCTTCTTACAAATGCACAGAGACAGATGGTGATTTCAACCTGAGAATGAAAAATAGTGAAAATTTGACAGTGTGTTTCCTCATGCCAAGGAGGAAATACCCTGATCTGTTGGCACAAGAATGTCAATCAGCTTCACAAATATACCCTGAAAGAGAAGCAAGGCTTGTTGGAAGATCATAGCCTGAACCTATTCATGTGTCCTGTGGTGTCTGAAAGCAGAATATGTCAAAACTCTAGAGCTGGCATAGATCAAAGTGCAGGTCTCCCAGCCACCAGCCATGACCCTATGCCCTGGTAGGACCATCTCTACTCCAGAGATACAAAATGAGCAGCTTTCAACCCAGGAATACGGTGAGCATATTTTGGGCATTAGACAGAGTGGACACATTTCATGTGCAAGGGATACATACCTGAAGGCCTTGCCTGATTCAAAATTCACGTATTTCAAAACGAATTTTCCCATTAGACTAAATCTAACATAAAATTTGCAAATTTTTGTATTTTTCATTGACTTCATGAACAAATTGACATAGAATATAACCTCACTCTATACTCATTCTCAGAGCCTAAGCAATCCAAGATTCCTTAGTACTCCCTATGATGTCCATCTGAAGCAATATCCCTCCAGGCTCCGCCCCTGGCATAGACTGTCTGAAAGCCTTCCTAGCGTCATACAGTGCTCTCCCAGCCCAGGTCAAAGGGGACTGTGGATCTATCTCAAGCCATTTAATCTCATACAAAGTTCCAACACCTAACTCTAGGAATGAAGGAAAGAAGGGAGGCAAGGAAGGACGGAGGGAAGGAAAGAAGAAGGGAAGGAGTCAGGAAACTTCCCACATTCTTCCGTTTTTCCTGATCCTATTCACCATGCCTAACTCACAGGTGTCCTGACACAGAAATTAGTAAATATTTGTTGAGTGACTTCATTAATGGAATGAAAATTCAATGCAGTTTTTCATGGAAAGACAGAAGAGGTTGGGTTAATTAATGAAAGGACTTTTGGTATTTTCCTTCATGGATTCTGTCCAGCTTCTTAACTTCACCCTGTGAGATTTTGATATCTAAAACTACAGCATTACCAAAGGGTGTTGTAAAACCCCGGACACACCAAGACGCTGACAACTTACATCAGTTTTACATAGCAAACAAGGAAAAGTAAATACTGCAGCTCCACTGGCTCATTCACAAAGGGCTCTAAGCAGTCTCTAGCAAAGAAGGAAGGCAAGTGTGCTTAGGTACCCTTCTCCTTAGAAATAAGGATGACATCAAGGCCCTGCAGCATCAGGAACCATCACCACCCTCTACCTTAAACTGAGCATCCGGTCCCAGCCAGAAGTGACCAGCTGTACCCCATATGAAGCCCAGCCTACAACAGTCTGCAGCATCAAGAGTGACGTTTCCTAAGGTCTGGCTTTGTCCTCTCTGTATAACTCTTGTTTTCACTCATTCAACAAATGGTCATCAAGCACCTGCCTTAGGCCAGGCACTGTGCTAGGTTCTAGGCATGCAAAAGTGACCAAAGACAGATATAGTCCTTGCTCTCGTGGATCAGACATTAATGAAGTCAGGAAAGTTATATGTAATTGGAAACTGAGACAGATGCTCTGAAGAGAAGGAATGTGACTCTCTGAGGTCATACGCACTTGGGTCATGTTAGCCTACCCACTCCCACCCCCACCCTCACTTCCATCCCTAGAATTCCCTTCACTGAGTGGTCCTTTAGCAATATGCCCTCAAGTTTTTTATCAAAAAACTATCTATGCAAAGATCTTTGTTATATTACATATTATATTATATATTTGAGTTTATATTACATTAAATCAAATTTTTGTTGAGTACGGGTTTCTAGTATGTTGCCCAATGCAACTTTCTGTAAACTCCTGAATTTGTTCATAGAATGGATATTCACATACCTGTTTGTTTTATTTTTTAATTGTATTAGCCTTATTATGTATACATTTTGTGTTATATATATATATATATACACACACACACATACAAATATACACACATATATATGTATATAGGTAAATACACATGCTATATACACATGTGCATATACATATTTAGGCCAGAGACCATAACAGCACTCCAACTGATTATAAAGGAGTCCCTGTGGGGAAAATTAAATGTGTTCGGAGCAAGCAGGCAGGCATGAAAGTAAGGAATTCACACTTAGTCTTTAAGCAATGACGTGACATGATAAAAAAAAAAAAATTTGTTTGAAAAGATTAGTGTACCAATAAGATGGAAAATAAGAAAGAGACCAAAGGGGGAGAGTGATGCTAGGAGTGGGAGAGGGTAAGGGAAAGAAATACAGTCCACCCTCCATATCCATGGATGCAGAACCCGCAAATATAGAGGGCCCACTGTACTACACCATTTCATAGAATGGACTTGAGCATCTGCGGATTTTGGTGTTTGCTGGGGTGGGGGGTGTGTTCTGGAACCAATCCTACGTGAATACCTAGGGACTACTGTACTATGGACACTGTGTGTCACTTTTTAGAATTAAAAAATGTTCCCAAGTGGGGGAGAAAACAAAAGTGTCTTAGGGAAAAGGAGGGATCAAGATTATGAGGGGGCAGGGGAAAAAGAAGAAATGGGAGAAACTGACAAGGGGGAAAAAAAAGTTTATCAAATTAGAGAAAGGAAAGAAGACCCACCTCTGAGAGCTCCAGTTTACCTTTCCACTTCATCAATAGCATTTTCTTGTGCCTTCTAGAAATGTAACTTGTCAAGTATTTAATACTTTAGATAGTGGAAATAATAATTATATACTTAAAATATTTTAATTAAGACTTGGTTGATTTTAATTAAAAAGAAAGCAAACACGTAGGTCAAAAACTACCATAGTGTTTGAGAAGAAACTTCGAGAACTTTTGTTGACACATGTATTTTTAGTGCAGGAATCCTGTCAATACGATACAGAAAATGAAACTAGGCCTACACTTGGTGGTGTAAAGAACTCTCCACCAAGAAGACAAAATTCATCTGTAAATTTAGTTTTATACACACTCTATCTCTTGTGAAAATATTCTTAGATGTTTGATAGTGAGGGTCAGAGGGCTTCTGCAACATGTCACTCCTATTTACCAAGACTGTAATGTGAACCTTGAGACTGTGTGTTTGTTACGGAAACTTGTATTTGCTAGAATATTTACTATAAATAATGGAGCCTGTTCACTTAAAGTTTTAAACTGATAGCTGTAAAAATTGAAGGTGTCCCCCGATTATTTTAGGATTAACCCACAGATGGTGACCTCCCTAACCTTGTTTTAATTCATCTCACCGATATATAAACAATGTAAACTTCCTCGTTGGGAAAACTATTTACGATGTGCCTTGCCATCCAGAATACTTTTCAATCGATTTTGTTGCAGAACTTTTTACAAACTATATAAAATTGCCCTTAATTCTGTACTCTGCTCTCCAATGCAACCACATAGGTTGAATGCCATCCATATTTCACCCAGCCAAAACTCTTGAAATTTTGCCAACAACATGACATTGTCATTATTGCCTACAGCCCTTTGGGGACCTCTAGGAATCCGTCCTGGTAAGTAATGCTGTCTGTCTCCTCAGGAAGTATATTTCCTTGGTGTAGAGTATGAGGCTAATGTAAATTGCTTGACTGAAATGACTCTATTGAGCTGTGTGATCTTAAGGAAGTAATTTCTTCAAGTCCTTCTCCACATATGCAAATGAGAGCTAACAAAACCTTCCTCACTGAGGTGTTGTAATAATTGATTAGCCTCTACCTGTGGAAGTGCCTACCAGTACCTTATTATTTGACAAAGAGTCTCTATGGCCATATTCCGAAATTTTTTAATTTTTTAAATCTCTGTATTCAGTGGCAACACTTCTACTGTGATGCATTCCACAGACTTAAGTAGAAAGTTTTCTACTCTAAGATGATTCCAAGAGTTGTGCCTTTGTTTCTTCTACTTCAGTCTTCTTGCCTTCCCCTGTATGCCTACTTCCAACCCCGTTCCCTCTATAAGATCCATCAAAGCAATATTATTTACCGCCTGGAAGAGGCAGCTCTGTGAATCTGCCTGTCTTGATCTTCCCATACTAAGAGCAAGTCTTCTGAATACTCTGCACTCAGAGAAGTTGGTTACAGGTGACCTGAAGTGTTCTGGATAGGTTACCAGGTGAATGGGGGTCAGAGGACGAGGGTGATTGGTCAACCACTGGTTCTCATTACTCGGACTAAATATGATGCATGTTTCGATTTTTTTTTTTTAAAGGGTGAATGTGTCTTCCCCACCTTTGTTAAAGGATGCACTTCTAAACTCACTGGGGAAAAAATACAATAAGACAGCAGCTCAAGTTGTTTTGCGTTTCAACATCCAGCGAGGAGTGGTTGTCATTCCTAAAAGCTTTAACCCTGAAAGGATCAAAGAAAACTTTCAAGTAAGAGAACTGCTTCTGGAAATGTAAAAAGTAGGGTATTTTTTTTTTTTTTAGAGAGAATTTTGTGTTCAGATTAATAAGAAAGTTGCAATGCCTTCATATGTTATTTTATACCTGCTCCCCGACCCCCTCCGCCCATACCTGGATTTAATTTTAGCTGAATTTGAGACAATTCCTAGTAATTCAGGGATTTCTTTGCTGCTTATAGGCTATCTAGCTCCCTTATTTCTTCTGTTTCCTTACCTATTGACTCTGGACACTACCTACTCCCTTCCCCACCAGCACAGCAGGAATAGAAGGTATTAAATTTGAAATTCGTAACAGTCAACTTTCCACCTTCTTAATGGCTCTGGAAAAAGTTGGGGACAAATTTGGAAATTATTGAAGTGGATCATTTAGACTTCATAAATGCCAACCCCCTTTATTTCCTCTATAAGTAATCTGTAATCAGCATTATAAATTATAGGTGAGAAAAGAGGCCACTAGACAATGGAGTGATTAGTTTACTGTGCTACTTCCAAAGAATAAACTGCTAGGTAAATGCAGCCATAGAAAAGTACCATGTAGTTAATCAGTTAATAATTTAAATTTCAAAAGTAAGTTGTTTTTTGTCTTACTCATAATTAAAGATAAAAATGAGATAGTATTTATCCCCTCAGATAGGAAAATAATCAGAATGTTAACAGTGTGTGGGAAAACAGGCAGTTTCATATAATACTATTAGAAACATAAATTGATGTAAGATTTGGAGAAGGATGTCATTTTTCCAGATCCATCAAAATTCAAACATACATGTCCATTGGCCCAACAATCTTTTTCCCATAGATGTATTTGCATATTCATGCACACATATACAGATGTTTATTACAGCACACTTTATCAGCTAAAAAAAACTGGAAACAATTTTCAATAGGATATTGTAAAACAAATTATGATATATTTGTACAATGAAACAGTATATAGGTATTCTTATTTATTTTTCTTTTGTAACAGAACTCTACTGAGGTGTAATTGAAATGCAATGAGCTGAACATAAAGTATAAAATTGGAAAAGTTTTGACATATGTACACACCCATGAAACCATCACCACAATCAAGATAATGAACATATCCAGCACCTCCAATAGTCTCTTCATGCCCTTTTATAATCTATCCCTCCCGGTCCCCAATCCCAAGCAAGCACTGATTTGCTTTCTATCCCTATAGGCTAGTTTGCATTTCCTAGAATTTCAGATAAATGAATTCACACAGTATGTGTGCTTCTATATCCATTTTTAAATAATAAAGTGAAAATATAAGTACTGACATGGGAAGACATCCATGATATTAGACAATTATCTTCAGAGCTTTTTTGCTACCACATGAAGGAATGGAATTCAAACTTACCAAAGAAAAAGAGACATAATTTATTGGCTCTCATAACTGGAAAGTCCATGGGTAGGTCAGACATGACTGGACACAGGTATTCTAATGATTTATAAAAGGATTGAGTTCTTCCCACCCCCTTTCTCCAGATGGTGACACACACAGATTAATATGGGTTAATCTGTTACCCACATTTAGTAAAGATGATCACAGATAAAGGCTTCTGTCTCTGTCAATCCCTGCTTGTCCTCTTATGGGTCATTGGCTACTCCCATAATAATCACTGTGTCTAATGAACAAGATACTTTGATTGGTCCCCTGGGCTACATCCCTATTCTTGTGCTGAAGGAGGTGAGGTCATGTGACAAATAGCCCTATTAGGTGCGGGAAGGTATTAAAGAAAAAGGAAGCTTGTAAGGATTTCTTTTATAAGTGGTTCATTCATGACTGTTTTTATGTTTTAACAAATTTCCTTCTACAATCTCATAACTCCAATTCTTGGATAATAAGTAATCAAAGGAAAGAATGCTCTGAAAAGACCACTTGAAAACAATCCTTGGGGGAATGACTAAGTAAATCGTATTACATCTATACTACGGATATAGTGGTTAAATAAATAAAGTCAGTCTATGTATTTTGACAGAAAAGATCACCAAGACATATTATGTGAATGAGATAAAGTTGCAGAATAATAGAAATATGATACAATTATTGCATTTTGCTCTTGCTGTGTTGAATGTCTGGAAGGAATCTGTGGGAAGGGGAATAGGACTGGGGTGGTGGGTATCAAGAGGCACTTTTGTTTCTTTTACTCCATAAAGGTCCATGTATTTCTGTAGTGTTTCATTTCTTTACAAAAAGCATATATTCATGTATTACTTTTACAATTAAAATTTATTCATGTAAATTACTAAATTAAAAGTTAAGGGATAGAAAGATAAAATAATAAGAGAAATTATAAACAAATCAACTGTTAAAAATATAAATAAGCTAAAATAAACTATTAAAATGTTCATAAAGGACAATCATAAAACCAATGTACAAACTGTACAAGCTAAGAAAAAAACAAAACAATGAAAAAGTAACTAGAATTAAAAGGTAGATAAAGAGACATTAAAAATGACAAGAGAAAGGATTAAGATGATGAACCAAAGCAAATTAAAGGTTAAAAAAAACACATAAGCAAATTTAGAGACTAGGGAATATTTTTGTTAAAAAAAAAAAAAAGTGCACGAAGGCCATAGTCCAGAATCAAAGGTTCAGCATCTTATACCAAAATAATAAGAATTCTTCACTTTTAGATTTTTAGGAGATGTTCTGAATGTGTATTGTTTCAGAACATTTGAAACTTCTTGCAAGATGTCCCCAGCAGGATTGTCTTAAAGACAAAGGGCAGAAAGAATTCCACCTCCACATGAGTGGGGTGGCCCCCCTGCACTAGCCCAACTCCTCTAAGACATTTGCAGAGATGTTCATAAATCTTTGAAGGGCTCCCACTGCTGGCCTCACTCCCTGATCCCAAGCTTGACCCATCTTCTACTATTACAAATGTCTGTTTTTTGTTTCTGTTATTTCAGATCTTTGACTTTTCTCTCACTGAAGAAGAAATGAAGGACATTGAAGGCCTGAATAAAAATGTCCGCTTCGTGGAAATGCTCATGTGAGTTCTGGGGGATCATTAATCAGGTTCTGCGCAGTGATGTTGGATTGTCAAGCGTCAACCAACAGGCTCTCATGAACTGGGACCATGTCCATGGAAGGCACAAGGGTAAAGGCTGGTGGGCAGCATATTCTGAATTAGGAACTTCCCACAAACCTACATTTTTGTTTAAAAGAATATTTCTGGGGCTTCCCTGATGGCGCAGTGGTTGAGAGTCCGCCTGCTGATGCAGGGGACATGGGTTCGTGTCCTGGTCTGGGAAGATCCCACATGCCGCGGAGCGGCTGGGCCCATGAGCCATGGCCGCTAAGCCTGTGCGTCTGGAGCCTGTGCTCCACAATGGGAGAGGCCACAACAGTGAGAGGCCTGCGTACCGCAAAAAAAAAAAAAAAAGTTTCTGACATTTATGACATTCCCATTGGTTAGGTTAAGGCATCAAAGGCTAAAAACATTGAGGAGAATTAAATCAGTTTTCGTTATGTTAATACAACATCAGCACAGATATGCAAACAACATACTTATTTCTTCCTTAGAAATCAAAGTGGGCACAAATTAGAGCAAAGCTGTCAACAAGAACAATTCCTGGGAGAGAGGCATTAGAGTGTAGTAGAAAGAGCACCAGGTTGAGTTTTAGACAAATGTTTGCCTATAAGATTTGGAGCTTCTGGCTTCACCTATTGTCTGACTTCCCACAAGCAAAATTCCTTCGAAGTGTTGCCAAATTTAACTATCAACTGAAGTAACCCTTTATTCTCTGAATATTACAGAGCCTTAAAAATAAAAAAAAAGAATATAGTTCATGTATATATACACACGTATATATTTGTATACATACATACCCACATTTTTTCTTCTTACTCATTCTTCATTAGTATTTCCAGTTCTTGAAATCACCTGGATAGTATTCTTCTTTTCACAATCTTCTCTTTAAGTGAGCATTTAGAAAATGCTCATTAAGATGTTCGTATAGTTTGGGCGCTTATCTTATTGGTCCCACTATTTTTCATGAGTCAGAAAGTGTGGACTATGCTAACACTGAATTTCGGAATCAATTTCTGAATTAATAAACAGCTTTCTAATGTGAATTTTCCAGGGGGAAAAACTATTTGAAATCAAGAAGCACCTCCTAGCCTCAAGAACATAAAACTAAACACAAACACAGAACTAACACTTACACGTTAATTAACAGCTCTTGAAGATAAACTATTTCTATTGAATAAATATCATTAAATTAAAAAGAAATAGTAAGAGATAGCCAATCCACCAATGTGCTGTTTTGTTTTTTTTTTTTACAGTTGGTTGGTGACATGATTTGGTTTGACATTTGACAATTTATTTATTTATTTATTTATTTATTCATTCATTCATTCATTCATTCATTCATTTATGGCTGTGTTGGGTTCTCGTTGCTGCACACGGGCTTCCTCTAGTTGCAGTGAGCAGAGGCTACTCTTCGTTGCGGTGCGTGGGCTTCTCATTGCAGTGGCTTCTCTTGTTGCAGAGCGTGGGCTCTAGGCGCACAGGCTTCAGTAGTTGTGGCACGTGGGCTCAGAAATTGTGGTTCACAGGCTCTAGAGCACAGGCTCAGTAGTTGTGGCACACGGGCTTAGTTGCTCCATGGCATGTGAGATCTTCCCGGACCAGGGCTCCAACCCATGTCCCCTGCATTGGCAGGCAGATTCTTAACCACTGCACCACCAGAGAAGCCTGACATTTGACATTTTTAATACCTAATTCTAGCAACACTGGGAAAATAACTCATTGCATCAGGAAATAACTAGAAAAATCAGCAAGGAGAAACAAAGATTAGGCCCCATTGATCAAAAAAATGTATCATTTAGGGATGCTGGGCCAAGGTTCTTCTGCTTTTCATCCGGCTGATCCTTGAGAGCCTTCTTTGGTTTTGTTTTATATTTTGATTTAAAGCTCGTAGTACTTGCAGAGAACTAAATCTTAGGTGTGCTTCAGTACAGGCACACACACACTCCAGTCCTCTTATAGACTGTTTCACCATATTTATTTAAGAGATAGATTCATCATTATCATCACCGTCATCGTCATAATGGAAACTTACTCTGCTGGTCATCAACTTTCTAAATCTCAGACTTTCAACTCTCAGGAGGCCTAGTGATAGGGGCAAGTAAAAACTCTGAGAAGAGACTGACACTGATTCATAATAGAGTTTTGAAGAGAAATGCTTATGTGGTTTATTGAAATGGGAGGCAGTTTATATCAAAAGAGCAGAAGGAGGAAGAAGTTGGGACAAAGTGTGTAAGTAGGCAGGTATTGCTCACCTCCTGTGCTTTTGTTCTAAGAAAATGTTAATGTGGAGACAACTAGCCTTCCCCCCCAATCCCCCCACCCCACACTTACACCCAGGGTGCTGTCTGGGGCTTCAGTCAAAGGTGCTGGCTTGAGGGGAAATGGGAGGAGAATGGGCACGAAACAGAAATGGAATGAGTAAGAGAAAGAGGGAATGGTCGGTGAAGTTAGCAAAGGATGCTGGTAACACATACAGCCATGCAGCATTTGAAGTGAACTTTTTCCCTTTGGGGGGATTGTTTTGGCAGGTGGTGTGACCATCCTGAATACCCATTTCATGATGAATACTGACTTCAGAGAGCTCCGCAACAGATATTTTCCCTCCTATATGTGCCAGGACTTTGGGCTGGGTGGTTCCTCCAGCTATGGAAGTCAAAGGAGTTTACTATCCTCAGATGAAATGGTGATGGAGACACACTTAACTTTTGTGTAGTGTAAGTGACTTTGACTTAGCTATGTGGGGGGAAAAATAGGTTTAAATCTGTTGAAATAACTTGGAACTTATCAGCTAATATTTTATTAAATCAATGTCTTCTGGGTTTCAGAAAGAAAAATATTAGGCTTTAGAAAAGACTTCAAAGGCAACATATGAAGATAAATAACACATGAATTTGGATACTGCTGCCATGGGTAGTCTGAGTTCTTTAGCAGTTAACAGGGCAACAGCAAGGATGGAGAGCTGGACCATGCCAATGTGCTGGCAGTGGTCTTCATGGTTTGGACCATTGACTGTAATACAGACACAGCCAAGGTAAGATCCACACATGCATTATTAACAGGGAAGTGATTTGCTTCACCTTGAGTAGAGAGAGAGGGCTAAGTATAGAAAAGTCTTACTACAGAGCTAATTAAACACCACAGCGGTCAACAAAGCCATACTGATTTGGTTGTTGTTTGTTTCCATCCAATGTGTGTTCGTGTAGCTTTTATCCAGCTTGAAAGATGGATAATTGCTTGTTCTCTCTTGCATGCTTTAAAGGGCCTGAGCTTCAGTAAGCTAGTGATCCATGCTAACACTGCCTGCCACTCTTGCCCCCATTCATTATATGACCACCATTATGCAAAGTGGCTTGAGACAACCTGCATACCCTGTATTGTAAAATAGTCCACAGACCATTATTTCAAAAGGAGGCGTATAAAAAGGAAGCTTTAGGAAACATATTGAAAGAAGTTTTATAGAATCATTAGACTTAAGACTTTGGAAGTGATTGGGATAACTGAATTTTGCGAAAGTAGCAAGTTCAAAAGAACACTGATAATTTTACTATATGTAAATTTTTTAAGTGAATAAAAAGATTATTAGAATTCCAGAGTAGAGATGTACCTATTTTCAATCCAGCCAGAGTAATATATTTTATTCATTCATATTAAGTCACTCTCACAGGGCAAGAGAGCGCTTCAAGACTTCAAAACATCAAAACAAACTTATGTTTGTCCAAGATCAATTGCTTATAATCTTCCATGATCTGAAAACACACATTTCTGAGAAATTACCATTTTAAAAAACTGATCTCTACTTATTGTTTCCAATAATTCTAATATGAATACTTACAATGCTATTCTCTGGAAAATATCTCATTCACAAGAAATAATAAAAATGATGATTTATTCTACCACATGAATCTCCATTTTGTTGCTTGGGGTGGGGGGAATCATCTGAATTCATTTAAATTAGAGACCTTTGGTTGAATTCCTACTGTACATTTAGCACTGGGAAGATAGGGAAGATAGGAAGAAAAGGGAGTATCATAATGAAAGAACAGAAACTCAAGTCCTGACCTCTACTGTCAAAACTCTTCAAAATATTTCAGGGGGCTGGCGTGGAAGAAGGACCACACCTATCAAACCATTTTTTAAAGACAGGCATTGGAAAAGAGTCCCACTATTTGTCAGGGGAAATGTATACATGTATTTCTAAAGATTGGAAGAGGGGAATTCTCTCTTAGTCTTAACAGAAATGGAGGAAAAAGAGTTGGAGACAGAAAACAGAAGGTCAGGGAAGAGTGGTGGTCTGCATGAGTTTCTGCATGTCACTTCTCCCTTCACTCTCATTCCTCTCAAGCTTCCCAACTATTTTGGGATAAATGGTAGCCCCCCAAATTCATATGTTGAAGTACTAGCCCGTAGTACCTCAGAACGTAACCTTATTTGGACATAGGGTCATTGCATATGCAATTAGGTAAGACGAAGTCATACTGGAGTATGGTAGACGCTAATCCAGTATGATTGGTATCCTTATAAAAAGGGGAAACTTGGACACAGGCAACACACAGGGAGAGCACCATGTGCAGATAGAGGCAGAGATCAGGGTGATGCTTTTACAAAGATGTCCAGCAAACCACCAGAAGCTAGGCGAGAGGCATGGACCAGATTCTCCCTCATAGCTCTCAGAAGGAACCAACCCTGCCAACACCTTTATCTTGGACTTGCGGTCTCTAGAACTGTGAGACAATAAATTTCTGTTATGTAAGTGGCCAGTTTGTGGCACTTTGTTCAAGCAGCCCTAGCAAGCAAATATACCATCTCTCAGTCAAGATTTCCAGTCTCTCAAGCTGACACCAGCAGTAAAAATGGCCTTACTTAGTGCTTTACTGAGCTCAGGTATTGATGACCAATATATATTTTTTTTTTTGCGGTACGCGGGCCTCTCACTGTTGTGGCCTCTCCCGTTGCGGAGCACAGGCTCCGGATGCGCAGGCTCAGCGGCCATGGCCCACGGGCCCAGCCGCTCCGTGGCACATGGGATCCTCCCGGACCGGGGCACGAACCCGTATCCCCTGCATCGGCAGGCGGACTCTCAACCACTGCGCCACCAGGGAGGCCCGATGACCAATATTTTTGACCTTCTTGGGGACTTTTGCAACCCTAAAGATGTTTGTTAACCCAAATCAATCTCTTTCCTAATCAGAGGCCTCTAATGGAATATGGAGTAAGATACATCAATAGTTACATAACCTGCCTGGAAAAGGAGAGAAGGCCAACAGTGTACCCACTGATCCATAAAAACACATAGACCAGAACAGCAAGGACTTTCTGCCCCAGCCCGCAGAATGTTTTTTGTTTGCCCATCACTGACTGTTCTCCTTGGAAGACCTCCCTCAGGCACTGTTTTCCATAGATAATGACACAGAGGTTATTGGAAGAGGCCACAAGAGGCACATAGGCACCAATCCCAAGTCTGCAGGCTTCAACACTGCGACGTGCTGCACACTTCATGACCACAGTTATGGAAATTTAAAAGGTTGAGGTAAATTATATTTGCCAGGCTTGGTATTTCTCTGGAACTCCCTTAAAATTTCAAGCTTTCACTGGTGACTTCAATTTCTGACCATTCCAAACTAGTAACTATATCATGATATCTTGTGGAGCCCTGGTCCTTGAATGTGAGCCCTCCCGGAATCTGAACTGTACCCACCATGTTTCTACCTCCAGATACCAAATCCCCAAGTTCTCACTTCTCTTGATGGGGGCAAGGGGTGAGGAGGGATAGATAATCACTTTTAATCTCCTCTGGGCACTGGTATTTTAGCTAGATTGAGAGCTGAGATGCAGAATATGGTGGGAGGGAGTAGCACTGGTCTTGACAAAAGTACATGGACTTTGCAGGTCCCCCCCTTAAATCTGGCCATTGGTAAATCTTCCTACAAAGACTATGTGGCATCCTTAGGAGCATGAGGGCCCCTTTAATCCTGTCTTGGGGGTTGTCAGGAAGAGATAAAATTGCCAAAGGACAATCTGGAGCTGGGTAGCCCTCACTTTATGTCCTGCTGAAGTTGGTCACATGTGGGTCAGAGAGGAGCAGCTAGTGGAAATGACTGAACATATGTTTTTAAACTGTGTTGCTATTTGATATGTACTATTGAGCATTTTTTATTGACATTCGTATATAAGACTATTGTGTAGTTTTGTGTGTACTCTTTAATTAGTTTCTATTACCAAATTGTGCTCCTTTCATTGTTAAAAGGAGAGAGTGAGATTTTCTTTCACACTCTCCACTCTAGAACAAATTAAATTTAAATGACTTATTTCTTAAAGTATTGGTGGAATACACCTGAGAATTGCCTCTCTGTCAATAGAGAGCCTGTACATTTTCTATTTCATCTCAAATCAATTTTGCAAATTTATCTTCTTCTACGATGTATCAATGTCATGTTTTAACATATGGAGGTATATTTGTTCATTTAGTCAACAAGTTTTTTTGTGTGCCACTATGGTAGGCTCTATCCTCGGCAGTTGGGATATTTCAGTAAACAAAAGTCCCTGAGCTCTCATACACGCCTGTACTCTTCCAATTCCTTTAATTTTCCTAAACATGTGGTCACCTCCCTCTTCCAATTCTTCTTTTGTATGTCTATGGTTTTGTTTTGTAATTAATTAATGGTTTATCAAGTTATTTTTTATTTTTCCTGGATTTCATTTAGACCAAATTTCCCAAAGGAAAGAAAATTCATTGACTACTTCTGCTGTCTTTCTGTTTCTTAATTCATTCATGTCTCATTTTCTTTTATTTATCTCTTGTCTGTTTTCTATAACTCATCCATAGACTTCTAACTTCTTAGGTTGAATATTTATTTCATTGATTGTTGGTTTTTCTTGTATAGTAATATAAACATTGAATATAATGAACTGTCCATTGAGTACTGTTTTAGTTAAGATTTCTTAAGTCGATTTTGTAATTTTACAGATATTCTGAGTTTTGGGTTTGCTTTCTTCTTCAATAGTTGTTTACAAGAGTTCCTGTCTTTAATTTCTAGTGTTAGAGCTTTTTTTCTAGCTTTTATATTCTACTTTTAATCATGCTGAGCTCAGATATCATCAGTCAATGTTTTCAACATTTCATGGAATTGTGACAAGACACATTCTATTTTAAAGTATTGAGTTGGATATAACGGACATATAATCCGGTGTTATACATTTTTATCATCTAGTATTAGAAGAGCTATTTGAGTGAGTGGTTCTTTCTTTTAAACAGTGATTCTTAACTGGGTGTTAAGACATTTGGCAATGTCTGGAGACATTTTTGATTGTTACAACTGGTGGGGGTGGGGAGAGGTAATATTGGCATTTAGTAGGAAGAGGCCAGGGATGCTGCTAAACATCCTACAACGCACAGAACAGCTCCCACAACAAAGAATTATCTGGGCCAAAATGTAATTTTTGCTGAGATTGAAAAACCCTGCTATCAGAAGAGTCTTTCTTGATAGATGTTAAAATGTGCTGATTCCTAATGCCATAATTTCAATTTATTGCATAAAACTGAAAACTAATCCATTTAGCCTCATGTTTATAGTGCTTGAAGTAAACCGTTCATCTTTTATAATTCAGCTATGTTTTTTCTTGTGTATTTTATCTTTTCTCAGATTATTAAACTGCTAATGGATGCCATGCTTTTAGTATTTGAGTTTAAAACACATGGGCAAGCGAGCCCCAATGAAAATAAGTTAATGCAGGAAACCAGGCTTCCCTGGTGGCTCAGTGGTTAAGAATCCGCCTGCCAATGCAGGGGACACGGGTTCGAGCCCTGGTCCGGGAAGATCCCACATGCCGCGGAGCAACTGAGCCTGTGCACCACAACTACTGAGCCTACACTCTAGAGCCTGTGAGCCACAGCTACTAAAGCCTGCATGCCTAGAGCCTGCACTGTGCAACAAGAGAAGCCACTGCAATGAGAAGTCCGTGCACCGCAGGAAAGAGTAGCCCCCGCTCGCTGCAAATAAAGAAAGCCCGTGCGCAGCAAAGAAGACCCAACGCAGCCAAAAATAAATAAATTTTAAAAAAAAATTTCTTCGGTATGAGTCAAGAGAAAAATTGCTCTAATAACAGACCGCCATTGAAAAACAGAAGCAATCTGAAAGATTAGATTAAGCTGGTAATCCACTTTCCTTCTTGTCCCAAATTTTTTTTTAATTAATTAATTAATTAATTAATTTATGGCTGCCTTGGGTCTTTGTTGCTACACGCAGGCTTTCTCTAGTTGCAGCGAGCGGGGGCTACGCTTCATTGCAGTGCACGGGCTTCTCATTGCGGTGGCTTCTCTTGTTGCACAGCACAGGCTCCAGGCACATGGGCTTCAGTAGTTGTGGCACATGGGCTCCATAGTTGTGGCTCACGGGCTCTAGAGCGCAGGCTCAGTAGTTGTGGCGCACAGGCTTAGCTGCTGTGCGGCACATGGGATCTTCCCGGACCAGGGCTCAAACCCGTGTCCCCTGCACTGGCAGGCAGATTCTTAACCACTGTGCCACCAGGGAAGTCCCCCCAAATTTCTTGAAATAACTAAGCAGAGAGCCAATTAAATAGGCTAAGTCTATAGCACCTCTCTAAAATAAAGAAAGGGTACCATCACTGAAGCCCAAATCCTTAAGATAAGAAAGCTGAGGTAATTGGATTGACAAAGAAGTAAGAGTAGACAACAGTAGCCTAACGTACTTTCAGGAAACAACTGCTGCAAAGGTAATAGCAATTTTAGACATGCTTCAAGTTTAGAATAAAACAATAATAGTAGAAGTTCCCATGACTTCACATCTGACAGGACTATCCCCTCCATACAAACAGTTCTGAGGGGCTCCCAAAAGCCATGTTTGTTTGTTTAATTTATTTATTTATTTATTTATTTTTGGCTGTGTTGGGTCCTCATTGCTGTGCCCAGGCTTTCTCTAGTTGCCACGAGCAGGGGCTACTCTTCGTTGCAGCGCGCAGGCTTCTCTTTGTCGTGGCTTCTCTAGTTGTGGAGAGCGGGCTCTAGGTGCGCAGGCTTCAGTAGTTGTGGCTTGTGGGCTATAGAGCTCAGGCTCAGTAGTTGTGGTGCACCGGCTTAGTTGCTCCGTGGCATTTGGGATCTTCCCGGGCCAGGGTTTGAACCCGTGTCCCCTGCATTGGCAGGCGGATTCTTAACCACTGCACCACCAGCGAAGCCCGCCATGTTTGTTCTTCAGGCTGAAACCTATTTCTTTCTAATCAAAGTGAATACTGTTCCAAAAGAGAGCAGGTAACGTAATATTGAGACTGGAGAAACAGATCACAACCTGGGAAACTTCAAAAAAACACACAAAAGGTAGCATTAAAAAAAGAAAAGAGCAAAGCTGATTTTGGCGTTTACTTCCAGGATAAAGCTATGGAGTGGGGGAGGCCGAGAAGAAGTGACAATAGCGGGAGGATTAAAGGCTACCCTTGGCCATATGAGAACCAGTGTATTATAACTGAAGCAGAACAGATTTTACCACCTCAAAATACTCCACATTGGCATAAGAATTATTTTGTGCTGAAGACAATTGAGAAGAAACAGATATAAGAAATCTCTGTCCTCCCCCGATTTGCCTAAAAGGAGGAAATAAACTTACAAAGTGTCCCTCCTCCCTCTCTACCAGGAAGGACAAAGTTCAACTGCTAGAGACAACTTTAGATCCTTATCAGTCTGGAGATGGCACCAGAGGAATTTACATAACAAACTTTGCTAACTAGACCTTATCCTCTGTTAGTCTCCCATATATTTGTCCTCCCACAATTTGCTGCCCCTAGACTCAAAGTCCTTTTCTTTTGTCTTGTCACTTCTCAAAAAATGTATTGCTCCTTTGTTAAGAAGTTATGTAAGACCTAGTTCTAACCAAGCCTTTGAGTTACTCATCTCTGGGAACTCCCATGTGTAACATGCATGAATACACATGTTTGTAAACTTCTGTTTGTTTTTCTCTTGTTAATCTGTCTTTTGTCAGTCCAATCTACAGAGCTCCAGCTGGAGAACCTAAGATGGGTAGAGGAAGAGATTCGTCCTCACCTATAAGACTATGTCAGGTAGAAGCTCGTAGTTTCCTTTTAATAAGGGAGGCAAAGAAGCCAATGACATGAGCAATCATCATGGAAACCATAAGACCAGTTGTCTCCTCTTGCCAGCTCCACCTGCCTTCTGGGCAAGAAGCCTCTGAAAGAAAAGTTAAACTCTAAGGTGAACTATGGAAAACTGAGGAACAAGAGCAGAACACAGTTTACACCAGCCAACTCCAAAGAAGACAGCAACAGGGTTTTGCCTAAAACGGCCTTGAGCAATTGGTAGTCTAGGAGGCAGAACCATATAGCTACGAGGCTCCAAATGCACTGCTGATGTTCGAAATTCCAGGAGCATTCTTCAAAGGTGTGTGGCATGAAAAGGACGGCCCATATACACAGGTGTCATCAGTCACAGCTGCACCTGACTATTAGCACCATCAATTTCCACCTCCATTCCCAGGCTTTTTAAACTGGAAACTGCATTTTGACCAGGTGGTAGACCCTGCCAGGAATGCCTCACATGTATTTCCTTTGGGATAAGTCCCTAAACACAGGTTTTTAACTGAGTAATGTTAAAGAACATCTCTGTGCTAATACCTAAGGATCTTGCACGTATCCACGTAGGCAATTAGGCAAAGCTTGATCTGCAGCTGATCTGAGCCTTGGCCGAACATCCTGGGTCCTCTGAAAACAAAAGTGTGCTGGAGGCATGTGAGGAGCTGCTACCAGGCCGTTTCTCACCAGCTCCCTATCTGCCAAGGAGGAGGCCACAGTGAGGCAGTTTCTCATCTTCTGCCAGGTTTTGATGAGGCCTGAGGCCTCTGACTCACCCCTTGGGGTCCAGCTGCAGACTATAAAGTACCTTAGCAGCAACATAGTAGTGGCCCTTCAGCAACAGGATGGACCATCATTCACGTTGCAATCATCTGGACCCTTTCGTTTTGGTGTTGCCCTGCTCCAGAGACTAAAGGGAGGAGATTGCCATTATCATAGGGACATAGAAACTGGAAAAAAAAAAAAAAAAAAGCGAGATTATGCTACTATAGAAAAAAATTATAAAACTACTTAGATTCCAATAATGATTCTCCCTCAAGGGTCCTGCTGGTACATAATTGTCTTTGTTTCTTTAACTGATCAATATTCCTAATAGTGACGCCATTTCCACGTTAGAGTCTCCTGCTTTGTCACCATTGCAAGTCTAGCTTGCACAAGAGTTGGTAAAATATCCGATATTATAATTTTTGACCAAAAATATATCTTATCTACCTCCAGGAAGAATTAATAAACCAGATTATGAGTTATTAAAATTTAATGGAGCAAGTTTTTATTCCAATCATCCAGTGAAACAACATTAATATATCAAATATTAAAATAAATCTGAAGAAAAATGCAAAGATTTCTAGGGTTTTTTTTTTTGCTTTTTTATGATTTATATGTACTGTCTCTAAGCGGGAAAAATGTCTTGCTAAGGTAGTAACAGAAAAAAATGTTTTAAGAGAAGCTTATGATAATTGGTTACTTGGTTACTTGGAAATATTTCAAGAGCAAAAATTGTTTTTAAAAAACTTAAAAATTTTAATACCTGGTACATAGTCAAATAGGGGAAAGTTTTATATAATAAGATGATACCTTGGATAAATTAGACTGGTTTAATCTTTTGGTTTAGAAATAGCTATCTTTTCTCTGATTTTACCAGTATAAAACTATTTAGCATATTTTCTTGGGTTTATTTTCTAATAAAAAAAGCTAAGTAATTTGAGTTTTCTAGATTTCCTCTACTGATTTTAATGGTCAAATAAGCCAATTTATAATAGATTATAAAATTAAAATTATGTGTCAAAATAAATTGAATTATAATAGGTAATTCTTTATAAGAGGGATTCTTACAATGCTATAAATCATACAGACTAATGTGTCAGTATGAAACCCCTGAAACCCCTACCTAGTGAATCATTTGAACATTTACAAATGAATCTCCTTTTTTTGTTTCAAGCTTTGATATATATTTTTTAATGATTATTTATAAATAAATATTTTGGTTGAATTTAAGCAGTCTTTTGCCAAAAGACTAACATGCTGATATAAAAACAAAGATTTCATTTTCCTACCTGAAAATATCAATAACAGTGAAAGCTCACTTTACAGGTAAAATATTTTTTAAATGTATGCAAAGTATTCACATTTAACTGAAAAGTCCACATCATTTTCAAAGCTCTAAGAAGAAAAAGGCAAGCTAATGACATTTTAAAGTCAATACTGCCCAGCTTCCAAAGAAGCTTACTCTCCCTCGAATGATAATGGGATCTTATCTCAAAATCTCTATGGGGAATTCCCTGGTGGTGCACTGGTTAAGAATCTGCCTGCCAATACAGGAGACACAGGTTCGATCCCTGGTCTAGGAAGATCCCACATGCCACAGAGCAACTAAGCCCGTGCGCCACAACTCCTGAGCCTGCGCTCTAGAGCCTGCGAGCCACAACTACTGAGCCCACGTGCCACAACTATTGAAGCCCGCGCAGCTAGAGCCTATGCTCTGCAACAAGAGAAGCCACCGCGATGAGAAGCCCGTGCACCACAACAAAGAGTAGCACCTGCTTGTCACAACTAGAGAAAGCCCCCATGCAGCAACGAAGACCCAACACAGCCAAATAAATAAATAAAAATTTTTTCAAAAAAAGAAAAAAAAGAAATCAGTGATACCCAGTGTCTTAGATCCTTTTTGATAAGTTTTGATATCAGGCTTTGTTTTAAATACTTTGGAAGGTTGGACAACAAATTTAACAGTTGGAAATTGATAGTGTTGCCCACAGAAAAGATTAACATGAAAGGAGTAAGGAAATGGAGGTGAGATGATTATTAAACCTAAGCTCAAGTGTAAATCCTATATCCTGATTATGAGTCTTGATTTGATTCTTAACCATTGCGCCACAAGGGAAGTCCTGATTTCACTGATTTCTATGAGGATTCTACTCTGGCGAGAAGTCTCAAAAACTACAATATGTGATCCATAATTTAGTTTTGATAATAAACCAAATAACAGTTAAAATATTCCATCAAGACAGGCACACCAAAAACAGCTTATTTAAATTTAGTGAAGCTGCTTTTCTTGCTAGGCTTTACGTTCCCAATTTTCTGTTAATATCTGTGGCTGTCCTCATCCCTTTGTGCCCTCCTCCACCAGGTGTGAAAATAGCCAGGTGTGAAAATGTTGCTGTGCAGCCATCCCATTATCCCAAGCTGACACTCAACTGATAAGACTGTATCAAGAAGAGCCTAACCTGTTATGGACAAGCCTGTTTCACTTGGAGCTCATTTGACCAAAAGGGGGAAGCTGAGAAATTCCTGTGAGGAAAGTGGTGCAGCCGAAGGGTGGTGCTAACCAAAGGACCCAGGCAGACATTACACAGAGACAGCTATTGTGTGTACTCCATGACTAAACTCCCAAATTCTTCTGGAGAATCCATAAACCAATGAAGTTCTTAGATACCCATAGTTGGCCTTCTTAAGGACAGAATATCCAGACCGACCCCATACTAGCTGCCAACTAGCTACCCAGTGGGGAAATGAAAGTATATTATAATAAGGCTTTTATATTGAATAGGAAGTTATTTGACAATAGCCTGTTTTATGTTAAACATGCATGAGGAAAACTCTAGAGCAACCGTTAAAAAAAAAAAGTGTAGAGCTAATAAGTCAATAGTAGAGATAAATGTAATAAAAAATATTCAGTAAATTCAAAAGGCAGAAAAAGAAAAAGGGATCAAAGAACATTTGGAGCAAATAGAAAGCATATAGCAAGATGGTAGATGCAAACCCAATCAAATTCATAATTATATCTAATGTAATTTGTTTGAGAATTGAAAATAAAAGGCAGATATTGTCAGACTAGATAAAAATGTAAGGCCCAACTATATATGCTGTCTATAGGACACTCATTTTAAATATATCTTTGTAAACAAATTAATGAGATCATTTTATACTTGTTAGGAAAATTGGGGGATATTGGCCTTAATGAACTGCTGATGGAAGTGTATTCTACCAGTACAGCCATTTTGGAGAGCAATCTGGCACTTGGCCAAATTGTCTGTACTACCCTGTGGTTCAGCTATTCCACATCTGAGTATTTATCCCAAAGAAATCCCCATCCATGTCCATAAGGTTTCATGCACAAGGATATTCATGGAAGCATTGTTTGTTGTAGTTGGATGTCAGAAGCAATCTGGATGCCCATGGCAGGGGAGAGAATGAGAAAACTATGGTAAATGCACAGAGTACTAATGCAGCCAGAAGAAGCAACAGGCTAACTGTAAACATAGCAATATGGATCTTTAAAACATAGTGCTGACAGAGAAAAATATAAAAGAATAAGAAACAAGATGAGATCTGTAATGATACAATTTACATAATTAGAGGCATGTATTCTAAGCAATGGTATCCGTGTTAGAGCAATACAAACAGAATATGCATTTAAAATATTAGAATGGGGCTTCCCTGGTGGCGCAGTGGTTGAGGGTCCGCCTGCTGACACAGGGGACATGGGTTCGTGCCCCGGTCTGGGAAGATCCCACATGCCGTGGAGCGGCTGGGCCCGTGAGCCATGGCTGCTGGGCCTGCGCGTCCGGAGCCTGTGCTCCGCAACGGGAGAGGCCACAACAGTGAGAGGCCCGCGTACCGCAAAAAAAAAAGAGTAGTTTGAACAGTTTTTGCCTTTTCTCACCTAACTTATGATACAGAGCAAATATCTTTTCTGTATTTTGGAGAATTGTAATATTTCTTTTCTAACTTTGGATCGGATACCAACATTTTATCCGTTCTGTTTTCAATGTCATATATAATATATTATATGATTCCATTTATATAAAATGTACAGAATAGGCAAATCCATAAAGACAGAAAGCAGATTAGTGGTTACCTAGGTTTGGGAGATTTGGGGAAATGGGGAACGGCTGTTAATGGAGTTTCTTTGGGGGATGATTAAAACTACTGGCACTTCTACCTGGACCAGAAGGGAAGCCAAATTCCCTGAAATTCCCTCAACTGATTTGTCTACTGAGATTGGGTCAATCCTCTCCAAAAGGGTATTTAACTAGGGCCCTGACATTATCAAGTGTAGTGTTTTTCAGACTTGTTTTTAGCAGCAGAACCCATTTGGGGGAAAAAAAAATTGAATTTGGGACCCCAATATATAAGAGAAATAAAAGCTATTTTTAATTGACATAATTCAATTTATAAATTCAAATTTGTAATATTTATTATTATAAAGTCAATTAATTAGAATAATGAGGATGTTTTGATAAACCCCCAAATTTTAAGATATTAAGTGTTATAGCAATCTCTAGATCAAATTTTCTTTTTTTAATTGCATAGTATTAAAAATCCTGACACAATATAGGAATAGTTGAAAAGAGTAACAATTACTATTATTTTTCTTATTTTTTTTTACCCACCTTATTTATTATATTGATAATTGTTTCCTCAGCTCTGGTAAAAATGACAGCAAAATAACATATACAATTTTGAATGCTCAAATCATTAATGTGAAATCAGTAATCACTTTTTAAATAGCTCTTGAAATTAGAAAGTAGTACAACATGAAATGTTGATTTCAAAGTTAAATCACTGGCAATTGCTAAACCTAGTTGGTGTCTTTATCATAAATATACAAAAATCAAACATGAAGTCCCTAAAATTTATAGTAAAGGCTGAAAATTTTATATGCTATTATCATTATATAGTATGTTGTATATTTATTTATTACTGCATAAGGACAACTACCCAGTGACTATGAACATTCTTAAGAAAGCCCAAGACAAGTTCTAAGAACTTCTATATTCTATTGTGGAACAGGATAAAAATTATTATAATTTGTAATATTAATAATTTATATATATAAATAAAATTTGGACACAACTCAACATTAAAATAAAGTCATACAGCTATTATTTGCCATTAGCACTTTTAGAAGGAAATAAGGTACTAAAGATTCTGGATGCCTTAGAATTGGTATAAATCTAGTGTTCTGCAATTATTGTTTGAGTTTGTTGCTATTGCAATATTGTATGACCTAGGATATTCGGGGAGGAAATTTGCCCCGAAGAGAGGACAAAGATCTTTGAGAATGAATGTCCATATAGCAGTGTTTCCATGACAGTAAAAGAATTATTTAAAAAGGGGCTGTTCTTGTTTCCTCTCCCCAACTGAACCCCTGCCTTAAGTGATAAGGCTGTAGACTCCAAATCTATCACTGGATAAAATAGTGCAAATATTGCTTCACATCCAAAGCTAGTACTGTTTCTCTGAAGAACTGTGGCCATAGCTCCATCTCCAATCTAGGACACCACAGACCTGCTTTTTCAGTCTGAGAACACCAGGTGGCATATGGTGGCTGAATCAGAGCCTTGGTAACCATGGCAACCAGCTACCATTCCAGTTCTGGGCAGCTGCCATCTTTTATCCAAAGCAGTGTTTTGTGCACACTGGGGGTTTTGCTTTGAAATTGTTGTACTATGTGCTTTTCATTCTTCACAGAGTCAGGGTTTCTACTTCTGGGAAGGGAATTCCAGTGCCAGAGATAGATAAATACCACGGGTCAGTTGCATTAATTTTATTTTCTGTGCATTATTGTGTCTGCATAAACCAGACTATGCACTGATATTTGAGAAGGCCACGCCTTTCACAGCAGGCTTTCTCTAGGGAGGCTAGACTTCACTGAAGGGAAATGCATGATGGAGTGAGTGACTCCTCTCTGGACCGAGGTTAAAACAAAAATGCCCAGCTCAATGCTTGAATCCGTTGTAGGTACAATGACCCTGAGAGCTGCCTGGACAAAAGATGTCTGCTGTAACTATCACTGATCTATAGACTGAAGATGTCTGTTTGCCAACCTACTGGAAGGATGTATTTTACATAAATAGTATCTTCCCACAAAATGTGTTTTGTGTCTGTCATGCAATAATGAACCAAATATTTATAAATTGGAGACTATCCCTTTCCTTTTCTATCAGTCAAAAGTAATGAGATTTTCTAGGTTAATCATCAGGCGTTGCCTCTGGTGATTGGCAGTATATCACAAGCCAGGCTGCCAAAAGCCATTCTTTTTGCCATTGGGAACGGAGCCGAAAGGAGTTATGTTATCCAAATGTCTTCTCTAAATTCCTAAAAGGTTCTGTACTGAACAGGGACTCATTTATAAACACATCTACTGCAGCCTGGTGTTGTTTCTGGCTGTTAGATAGAGGGGCCATATCTTAAGTGTGCATTCTTTGGATGAAAGATCCTTCTTATAGAATTAAAATCCTGTTAAAAATACATTATTTTATGTCACATGAAAAATGAAGAATTTACACTGTATATGTAATGTAAAAATAATCATGAAGGGTGGAAGAGAGGAACCTCTAAGAAAATGACTGAAAAGAAATACAATAAATATTAACAGTTTTGAGACTGGATTTTTTTCTTTTTTCCACACTTAAGCATTTTCTACTTTTTAATCAAGAGTACTACAATGTCATAAACATAAGAACATTAAAATGTATTTTAGAACACATTTTAATTTCATTAAAGCAATCTCATTGTTTTTCACTGAACATGTTACAAATGTAAAACTTTTAACATTTTATTTGAAAAATTATTTGAAATCATGAATGTCCCAAAAAATCATTTTAATTCATTTTAATTGTTAAATAAATTTTAATATATTTGCACTAATAGACGACAAAATTTTTCAAAATTTATAAATAAAAAATACTCAAAACAATTTTTATCTAGTATTCTCTATGAATTAAAGTATTATTTAAGGGTATCAGAAGAGGGGAGTTAATACGTGTATTATATGTCAAACTCCATTTCCTGTTATTTTATGAAAATATTGATAAGAAGGATGATATATGTATTTATTGAGAAAGTTGCTTGTAATTTGATAAATTAGTCATAAGGATTTTCATGCATTTACTGGTTTCATACTATTGCATGTTCTTCCATCTTCTACTTAATAAGAAGAAAAAAGATTCTGATAAAACTGAACCAAAACTGAACCAAAAGCAGTAGGGGTACACCATCCATGCAGGCTAATAATTTGGCGCCACTTCATAAATATTTCTGCAGTGTTTATTTGCAGGAGCCTGTGTCATTGACTGGGGAAGGATGGCGGAAGGTCTCTGGGCAAGTGACCAGCTCACTTTCCTCCAGAACAGTGCCACTGCAGTAACTGCAACTTGTACACCATACTCAGCACAGTGGAATTCTGTGGGGCTGTTAACAATTTTATCTAGAAGCACACTTAATAATATGGAAATATATTCAAATTATGTCATTAAGTGAGGAAAAATTATGATATTGAGATCGATGACAGATAGACACACCCTCCAAGTGATTAAGAACCATCATCTCTGTCATCACTTAATTAGTGCAATTGCAAGTAATTATTTTCTGATTTTTTTACACATTGCAAATATTTTCTGCTGGGTTGTTGCCTTTTAACATTTTTTCTGATATCTTTTGTCTTACCTCAGTGTTTTGCTTTTATCTAATGAAGTCTCTCAATCTTATCTTTTTTTGATTCTGGGTAGGCTTCCCAGAATTAAAATATTATCAGTTTCTTCTATGATTTTTAAAAGTGTCTATGTCTATTTCTTTAATATATATAGAATGTATTTTTTTATGTACTGAGAGGTAGAGTTAATTTTGCAATAAGGAAAAAGCTATTATTATTCTTGAAGGGGTTCAGAATTTTCCACCCCAAATTATGCCACTTTGGCATGTAGATTACTTTGAGCTAGGCAATCAAGAGCCAGCAGATTCGGGAAAAACTCTTAACTGCCTAAAAGAAAGTATAAATTTCTCCATTTGTGGGAAAAATCTACATTAATAAAAGAAACTTCCATTAGAAAGAATATCTGTACCAGGAAGAGAGCTACTATCAGAGATAACTTTTTTTCACCTGAGATTCTTATTTGCATAAAAGGGAAAGCTTTATTCACCACACATTTTCTCCTGTCACTGTCCTATGAATTGCCTCCCCCACTTAGAAGCACCACACCCCAGTCCCTTTCCTTACCTCAGGATGCTATATAAGTCTCAATTCTGTGGCAACATTTGAAATCTCATATTTTTGTGGGGCTTCCGTGCATATATATGCAGTTACTTTTTTTTTTTTTTCCATCCTGTTAAGCTGTTTTATGTCAATTTAATTCTTATACCAGTCACAGAAGCTAGAAGGGTAGAAGGGAAATTTTTTTTCCTCCTCTACACTATATTTTATTACACCTTTTCTAGATTTGTTCTTTCTCTCCTAGTTCTGCCAGATTCCCTGAATCAGATACATACATTTAAGTTCTATTTGGTGCTATGAAGGAGTAATCTGAGAAAGAAGAAATGATTTTTAAAAGAAATGCAAATATTACAGATATTCATCTGGTCACTTGCATGCATTTGTGGCTGAAGACCACGAAGGATACAAGGAAGGGGCTGCAGTGCTGTTTCAAGTGTACCTCAGTCAGTTTGGTCATGCACTGTTATTACTTGCCTTTTTTTTTTTTTTGTAAATTTATTTATTTTTAATTTTTATTGGGTCTATTGGGGTTTTTTTGGGTTTTTTGGGTCTATTTTTATTGGGTTTATTGGTTTTATTTTATTGCATTGGGTCTTTGTTGCTGTGCGCGGGCTTTCTCTAGTTGCGGCGAGCAGAGGCTACTCTTCGTTGCAGTGTGCGGGCTTCTCATTGCAGTGGCTTCTCTTGTTGCAGAGCACAGGCTCTAGGTGCATGGGCTTCAGTAGTTGTGGCTTGAGAGCTCTAGAGCGCAGGCTCAGTAGTTGTGCACGGGCTTAGTTGCTCCGCGGCATGTGGGATCTTCCTGGGCCAGGGCTCAAACCCGTGTCTCCTGCACTGGCAGGTGGATTCTTAACCACTGGGCCACCAGGGAAGCCCCTATTACTTGCCTTTGGTAGATACACATGCCTTTCAATAATTAGAGGCAGGTGACGACTACAGGGACCTCACTTCCAGATGGTGTGTTATAATGAAAACAAGTCTCAGACCGCATTCTGCCACGTGTATAAATATTTAGCAGTCAGGTCCCAACCAATCACATGACCTGCTCACCGAGATTGATGAAGTCTCAGCACTTGGGCCTTTTACGTGCCCAGCATCCTACAGGCACTAGAGGCAAGGAGAACAAGGTTCCAGCTTTGTGGCAGGACTGAGCTCTCAAATCAGAGTCAGGTGAAAGAATCCTCCCATTACAGCCCAAAACACACTTTAGCATCCCAAATGTGGAGAGATAATCCAAAGCGTATAAACTGTTAGGCTGGCTAGATTTTTTTAATGTTGTTTATGCAAAGGCAAGGGTATGTCTAAAACATGTTTAGCCAATCCACATAATTGAAACTCATCTGAAACTCATTTCACCAATGAGAAATTATTTCTAACCTCAGTATGCTAATTAACAAAGCCCCTGGGATAGATATAAGATAAAGATGGCTGGACCCTGTAACCAAACCCCTCTGGAATGTGGCTTCTGAATTGAGAATTTCAAATTTAACTTACCACCCCGCAGCGTGTGTTTTCCCAATTAGGGTTCTTCAAATATCGAGTAACCGTTCCTAAGAAGAGAATAAAACTAAATTTAACATATCATACCACACTGTCTATGCTGAAACAATTTAAATTCATTGTAAGGATCATGTAATAATCACAGACACGTATTGCTCACTATTTCTTGGGGATACTCATATCTCCTAGTCTGCCAAGGCAAAGTTACCTACCCTTCCAGGGCAGTCCCCAACAACGGTCCTCTGGCCTGGTGTCCTTCCAGCCAATAGAACGAGGCTGAGTTTGGTTCAGAAGCAAAGGAAAGTTTTATTCTTTGATCAAAGAATGGAGAGGTACAAGCTCACACTCTAGAGCACACACACTCCTGACAGGTTGCGGGTCGGGCTGCTTTATAGGGATCTCGTTAGCCGGGAAAGGGGGCGGAGCTCTCGCGAGGCTGGCTCAGCTGCGCGGCTCACGTTCGAGATCGCAGTGCTGGGCGCAGCGTTTCTGCGCACAGCCCGCTGCCGCCATCTTGTACTGAATATTGTTCTCAGAGCTTCTGCCTGCGAGCCGCCTGGCTGAGGTGACTGCGCAGCCATTTCACAGGAGGAGGTCTGGTCTGGAGCACCAGGTGAGAGGCGTCTGCCCCTGGCACCCTATGAGCGAGTGAAACCAGACGAAACACAGAGGGGGAAAAAAAAGGTTAGACTTTATTTCCCAGATTCTATTTTTACTCCCCAGGAATTGTTAATGGGCTTTGCTGGTGACAAATCCCTCCTGCCTTCTGTGCTGCTTCTCAATCTTGAGGGGACACTGAGGGGCAGCGGGTCCGTCTTCTGTAACTGCTTCCTGCTAAGTTTGGGCATCGGTTGTTATAACCCCGGGTAGAGGAGCAGAAGTTGTCCCCAGCAGCCCTTAGATCTGTTTGGTTGTCACCAGGCTTCCGCTGTGACTCTTCACATCCCCGAGTGACCACCACTTGGAGTTTTATAGATTCTAACCTTTTGGAGACAAAGGTCACCAGACAATTTAGGATGCAGGCCCAAATATTAGCAAGAGAATAATGGTCATGAAGGGGCCCAGGAAAGGTACAAACCAAGTGACGCTCCGGAGGGTCTGCGTTACCCCCTCCACATGTTTGGCCAGATTAGGCGGCCTGGTTTCTGCCAGCCAAGTGGCTTTTCCCAGCGGTCTGTCTGTGCTTTCTCCAGTCAGGCCACTTTCATCAATGCAAAAACAGCACAGTGTATTTTCCAGCACACAGACCCCTCCCCAGGCAGCTAACAGATAATCTAGGGCAATTCGGTTACCCAGGACTATACCAGCCAGTGAGCCAATGGACTTTTGTCATAGCTTGAAGTTGAGGTGGGTCTCATTGGCCACCAACACCACAATGGCTGTTAGGTTTTTTATGTTGACAGAATTATATAAGATTCCCCTGGCCAAGGTCACTAGAACCCCTATGAGAGCAATGATTCCTGCAAGTAGTAGTCTGCTCTTTGGGGGCACACTTTTGTTGGTTTTCGGAAGAGAAGCTTCAGATCAGAGAGAGGTTCACACAAGTAATCAAGGGGCTCCGTTGCCCCAGGTTATCAGAGGTTGGGGCTCGGGGGCCCTCTTCACTCGACTATGATGTACCCATGGAGTGATCCCTTGCAACTTCAGGGCAGAAGGGGTGGTTAGGATCACCAAGTGGGGTTTGTTCCACTCAGGAGTAAGCTGGTCTCGTCGGTTGCTAATTTTCCAGGTTTTTAGATACACCCAGTATCCAGGCCGTAGGGGTGGAGGGCTGTGTCAGTGGGTACAGATAGCACCTGGTTACCGTATTCTGTGAGGGCTTTCGTGGTTTCTCCTACCTGGAGGGTGTACTTGAGTTGTTCCATTTCAAGGGGGCTAAGGTGTCCCTTCTCTCAGGCTTCGAAAATGGGTCTACCATATGTAAGTTCAAATACACTTAAATTTAACTTATATCTTGGAGCAAACGACATGCATAGCAGGGCAGTTGGGAGTAATTTAATCCAATTTTCTTGAGTCTTCTGGCATACCTTGGCTAAGGTTCATTTTAAGGTCTGACTGGATCTCTACTTTTCTCAATGATTGGGGTCTCCAGACTGAGTGCAAGGTCCATTTTATGCCTGCGGCACTTGTCCCTTTTGCCATTTGTGACATGAATGCTGGACCATTATCACTTAGTCGGGATCTTGGGTATTATCTCTTTTAGTAATACGTTAGGCACTTCAGCTGCCATTTTTGACATGAATGCTGGACCATTATCACTTAGTCGGGATCTTGGGTATTATCTCTTTTAGTAATACGTTAGGCACTTCAGCTGCCATTTCAGTTCTAGTGAGGAACGCCTCTACTTGCCCTGAAAACGTGTCCACTAGCACCAAGAGATACCTGAAATTGCCTAGTACTCTCAGCAGGACAGTGAAATCAATCAGTCGGTCTTCCCCAGGATATGTCCCTATGGTCTAAATGGGCCTTATCTGGGGACCTCTGAGGGCTCTGGTGTTGGGGGTGTTCCTGTTTAGACGGGGCAGGTCTCAGCTATCCAACTGATTACACTTTTCATGCCAGGAGTTACCACGACCTCAACTAACCAATTACGTATATAGGGCTTCCCTTCTGTAATGAGTTCCTTGATGAGCCTCCCTCATGGCTTGACAAGCTGCAGTTGGGGAAAAGAAGTATTTCCCGTGTTCATTAACTAGCCACCCCTGGCCTCTCCTAGATCTCTCTTGAAGCCCCATTTCTGGGCTTTGTCTAATTCTTCCTTTGTATAGACTGGGGAGTAATTGGATAGATCTGACCTTTTAGGTATGAGGAGTAATTGCCAAGTTACTGGTTCTAGGACCGCCCTTTTGGCAGTTGCATCTGCTTTGCTGTTGCCCTTTATTACCTTGATGACCCCTCCAGTGAATCACCACCACTTTTTTCAGAAGTTGCACTGCTTCTAGGAGTCTCAATATGTTTAAGCCATGTTTCACCTGCTTCTTCTCTGCAGTAAGCATACCTCTTTTCTTCCAAATAGCACCGTGTGCATGTAGGATGTATGCCAGCAGCCTGTGTAAACATCTAAGATCTTCCCTGTCCTGAGCTCTGAGGCTCAGCTGAGGACTATCAGCTAGGCCTTTTGGGCTGAGGTCCCTGGGGGTAGGCTTCATGCCTCAATGACTCGGGTCTGAGATGTTACTGCATATCCCGCCATCCATTTTTCACTCTCATAAAATTGCTCCGATCTGTGAACCATTCCTCTTTGGCGTTTGGGAAAAGCTCACTTCCTAGGTCAGGGCAACTGGAATATATCATGTTCCATACAGTCATGCTCCAGGGGCCCCATTCCTGTGGGTAGCAGGGTGGCAGGATTTAGGGTGTGACAGGTTTTTATGGTAATGACCGTTGTCTAAAAGCATAGCCTGAAGTTGAATCGAACTTCCAGGGGATAGCCATTCTGTTCCCTTAGAACTTACTAAAGCCTGACCCTGTTGTAGAGTCCAAATAGTGACTGGCTGACGAAACATTAACTTTTCAGCCTCTGTTAGCAGGATTGAAGTAGCTGCTACTGCCTGTAGACAAGGAGCCCATCCCTTAGCGGTTTTATCTAATTGTTTAGAGAAATAAACAACCACCCAAGTAAGGGGTCCCAGTTTTTGATCTAATATCCCAAAGTCAATCCCCTTCTCTCATGAATGTAAAGGTCAAAGGGTTTAACTAAATCTGGGAGGGCCAGAGCAGGGACCTGAAGTAATTTCTTTCCCAATTCTTTTTTTTTTTTTTTAATTGAAGTATGGTTGATGTACGATGTTGTACCAATCTCTGCTGTACAACCAAGTGACTCAGTTATACACATATAGACATTCTTTTTTTATATATATATTCTTTTCCATCATGGTTTATCACAGGATAGTGAATATAGTTCCCTGTGCTATAGGACCTTGTTTTTTTTGTTTGTTTGTTTTTTAAATTTTATTTATTTATTTATGGCTGTGTTGGGTCTTCGTTTCTGTGCGAGGGCTTTCTCTAGTTGCGGCAAGTGGGGGCCACTCCTCATCGCGGTGCACGGGCCTCTCACTATCGCGGCCTCTCTTGTTGCGGAGCACAGGCTCCAGACGCGCAGGCTCAGTAATTGTGGCTCACGGGCCCAGCTGCTCCGCGGCATGTGGGATCTTCCCAGACCAGGGCTCGAACCCATGTCCCCTGCATTGGCAGGCAGATTCTCAACCACTGCACCACAGGGAAGCCCGGACCTTGTTGTTTGCATTCGCAATTCTTTTTTTTTTTTTTTGGCTGCACTCTGTGGCATGCAGGATCTTAGTTCCATGACCAGGGATGGAACCCGTACCCCCCGCATTGTGAGTGCAGAGTCTTAACCACTGGACCGCCAGGGAAGTCCCTGCTTTCTCCATCCTTGAAAGACCCCTTCACATTCTGGAAGGATGAAGATCCTTTTCTTTCAATTTTTCATATAAAGGCTTAGCTATTAGACCATTAGGTATCCAGATGTGGCAAAACCCAGCCATCCCCAGGAAGCCCCTAAGCTGTCTTCTAGTTTTAAGAGGAGCAAGACTGCAAATGGCTTCATTCATTTCCTGGGGTAGGCTTGTCTGACCTTCTGTGAGGATGAAGCCTATGTAGGTAACCTTAGTTTGTGATATTTGAGTCTTTTTCTTGGACATCTTATATTCTTTGTCAACTAGGTGGTTCTGGGTGGTTACAGTATTTTTGTCAGAGGCCTCCTTAGTAAGGTTGGTGATCAGAATGTCCTCTTATATATGAGGGAACCCTCCCCCAGATATATTGATAGATCTTTAAAGTCTTTAGCTAAAGTTTCCCCAAAGATGATGGGGGAATTTTTGAACCCTTAGGGCGGGACTGTCCGGCAGTATTGTTGTTTTTGTTGTGTGTTTGGCTCCTGCCACTCAAAAGCAAAAATTTCATGTGACTCTGGGGTGATTAAAATACAGAAGAAGGCATATTTGAAATCTAATACAGAATACCAGGTCCTGGTGGATTGTAGAGTGGTCAGCAGGGTGTAGGCATTAGGGGCGACTGGATGTATGTTCTCTGTGGCTTCACTGACTGCCCTGAGGTCCTGTACCATCCAGTGTTCCCCACTGGGTTTCTTTACGGGGAGAATTGGGAGTATTACAGGTGGATTGGCATGGCCTAATAAGGCCCTGGTCAACCAGGCCCTGTATAACAGGGGCAATGCCCAACAAGGCCTCCTGACAGAGAGGGTACCATTTTCTATTGGGCCATGTATGTCTGGGTTTTAGATGGACCATCACAGGACTGACTCCTTTAGCTCGTCCCACCCATCCCTGGGCCCAGACCTCAGGATTTCTTCCAGGGAGGTCAACTTGCTATGTCCAGGGAGGTTTGTCCTCAGCCATTATCATCTGGTGCCCCTTGTCTAAGGGATGCCAGTCTCCATTTTGTCTCCCAGTAGGTGGATAGTAATTCCCAATTTATGTAAGATATCCCTTCCTAGCAGAGATATAGGGCATTTGGAAACATATAGGGAGGAATGGGTGAGCATTCTAATGGCTCTATGAATGCCCATTCTTGGGCCTTCTCCAAGATAACCCCATAATTTTACAACTCTCGTGACTGTGTTTGCCTGATCTGGTGTTCAAAACCAAGTAAGTGACACCAATGTCAACTAAGAATTCAACAGGTTTTTTTTCTCTATGTCTAGTGTCAGCCAGGGCTCCTTGAGGGTCAGTTGGAGTGCCAGCTTAGGAGTCCCCTGGCCCTGGCATTCTTCTTCTATTTGGACCGTCTGCCTTCAGGGTAGTGGGCAGGATCTGCCACTTCTGTCCTCCTTTGGGGGCAGTGAGGACATTCTCTCTTCCAGTGTCCCTCTTGTTTACATATGGCACGCTGATTGGGTCCTAGTTTCCTTGGTTTGCTGTCCCTCAGTGGGGGCCAGTGGTCACTCACCAGAGTCAGAGGTCTCTGTGGGCAGTTAGTCCAGATTCCTGTGCTGACCGGTTGACACTGGAGGGCAACAGCCAGTAGGTGGGCCTGCCTCTGGGTGTTTTTATCCTCTGACTTTTCCTCCTCTATATATCTGTTTTTAAACACGCAGTAGGCAACCTCCACCAGGCAAGAGATAGGGGTATCTGCTTCTATTTCCAGATTCTGAAGTTTATGCATAATGGCGAGAGCACTTTGGGAAATAAAATATGACCTCAGGCTTGTACTCCCTTCCAGTGACTCGGGGTCAGTGGTACTATAAATTCAAAGACATTCCTTGAGGCGCTCTAGCAATGCCGAAGGGTTTTCTTTTGGCTCCTGGTTGATCGCCTTTATTTATTTATTTATTTTTTAAATCTTTTGGCCGTGCCACACAGCATGTGGGATCCCAGTTGCCCAACCAGGGATTGAACCCATAGCCCCTGCATTGGAAACATGGAGTCCCAACCACTGGACCACCAGGGAAATCCCTGATTTCCTTTATCTTAGTCCAGTTGACAGGTTTCTTTCCTGTTGCCTGGATTCCCTTTAGGTCATATTTTTATAATGTGTCAGCCTGTCTTTTACCCGCTTCTCCATTGTCTCAGTCCCGGTTGGGTTTATTATCTAGGACCGCTTGATTCCCAGGTCTGAAAATGGCATGACCTACATTGTTTCTGTTCTCTTTGTATGCTTCCTCTCAGGTTTTCGAAAAGACTGTGGCCTTTTCTTCCCCATTAGGAGTACATTGAGGAGGCTCTGAATGTCAGCCCAGGTAGGGTCATGGGTCTGAAAGATTCCCCTAATCAGATTCAGGAACCTCTCTGGATCTTACCTCAACCCCTTGCTATGACTTTTCCAGTTATACAGATCGGAAGTGGTAAATTGTTGTATACCTGGATGAGCCTTCCTTCTCCACTGGGGACCAGCTTCTCCACTGGGGACCACTTTTCCTTGTGGGTTGTTGGACCCTAGCTGGTAATTAGTCCCACTCCGTTTATTTGCTGGACCACGTTCCAGGGGAGGAGGCTGATATGGAGGGGACTCCTTGGGTCTGTGGCCCAAATCAGGTTATACAAAGGAAGGGGGTAGGGAGGGAGCAGTAGGAGGAGGGTTAGGGAGGAGAACAAGAAGGTCCTCAGCGGAAGGGTCAAGGACTGGTATTACCTCAGTGGAGAGAGCGCACAACCTTTTTGAAGGCCTTTGTTCTGAAAAAGCCCATGAAAAACTGGACATAGGGAATTTCTTTCCATTTCTTTTGTTTCTGGCATAGAAGGTCCAATTGTAAAATGGTATTGTAATTTAGAGACTCACTGACATGCCAACTTTCCCCATCTCCCAGCTAATATTGGGACCAGGCTGTATTACATAGGAAGATTAACTGTTTTCTGGTCAGGGGATGATACCTGAAAAACTTCCAATTCTTCAGGATTCACCCTAATGGGCATAAGTATGGAGGACATTTGGTTCCCCGTACCTTAGATGTTCTGTTTTAGATTTGTTTCCAGCTACTGAGAGGGAGGTTGGAGTGATTTGTTGGCATGCAAATGCCACAAGGTTTGGCTCAAATAAGACTTCCAGTTCAGGAAATTTGGAACCAACACCAAACTGTTAATGGATTCCTCAGAAGACCCAAATAGGAGATGTCCAAGTGGCATAGATGCTGATATTACTTGGAGACTCCCCCTTGAATTTGTAATGGCCCATGCTAGAGACGGTTAGTCCCTCCTCAGTCAAAATACCCCGCGGGAGGTTAGATGGCACTGACTCAAGGATAGAGCAGCTTAGCCTCTCTAGTTCCTAGAGTGTCTAGCAAGTCCAGAGCCTGGTGGGTGGGTCCAGGTGGGAGGGCCGCAATCAGTCCCATCTGGGTCACCAAAAATTTGTTACCAACCCTCCCGAGTTGATCCCCCCAAAAAGGGTTCACTCGCGCCAATAGAATGAGGCTGAGTTTCATTCAGAAGCAAAGGAAAGCTTTTTATTCTTTCATCAAGGAATGCAGAGGTATGAGCTTGCACTCTAGAGTCCATGCTCTCCCTTAAAGGCCATTGGCAGGGCTGCCTTATAGGGTTCTTGTCAGCAGGGAGGGAATTGGACTTCTTGAGGGTCAGGCACAGCTGTACTGCTCACAGCGATCCAGATCAAAGTGCTGGGTGCACATTTCTACACACAGTATGCTGCCACCATCTTGAATTACAGTGTTGTGCACAGCACTTCTGCACACAGCCTACCAAGCTGAGATATCAGGCACAGCCATTTCACACAAGGAACTCTGGTCTGAAGTGCCAGATGCAAGGCCTCTGCACGTGATACCCAAGTGAAACTAGACTAAGCACAAAGGAAAAAATGTTTTATTTTTTCTGTTTTATTACCCAGATTCTATTTTTATTCTCTGGGAATTGTCAGTGGGCTTTGCGGTGACAACACCACCAGTACTTGTGATTATAAAAATAAGACTCATCACCTGCCTTTAAGAATGACATTTGGTTTAGGCTTGGAAGTCACCATAGAAGCCCAAGTCCTCTTTTGTCTTAACCTTAGCTGTTATGAATAATACTCTCCTCTCAATGTAGTCCATGATTCTCAAGAGGAGTTGGGATATTGGGGAAGGATCCCATTCCAAGTTTGGCTTATCAGAATCTCCTAAGGGAAAGACCTCTCCATCCTGTTAATCCTCCCAAGAGGGAAAGTTACTATTCATCTTCCCAAACCCAACACTCTTAGATTGCAGTCCCATAGGACTCTTCTCTGGAGTCTGTATTTCACCGTTCCCTTGACCTTAATCAGTAACAAAAGCTTTATAATACTACCATGGCATTGCTCACCCCCCACCCTTCCCCCACCCAGGTTTATAAACTCCTTAGCTCCCTTGCCTCTGGGCAAGTCTGTCTATAGCATCTCACAAAAGAAGAAGAAAGAAAGAGTAGAAAAAAGAATATCTAGCCCTAAGCTTCCTTTTGCATCTGTATGCTTGCTGGTCTCTGAATCCCTGAAGCAGTGAAAGGTAAATAAACCTCTGGTCTATTCTTCCTTTGTTCTCTGAACTGGGACTTCACTCCCGAGGAGATTTTCTTCTCAGATGAGATTTGGAAAGGTCTTTTTTCTTTGCTTAGATGGTTTGAACTGATAATTTGCATCTACAAAGGAAACTAAAAAATACTGAATAGCTCTTAGAAAACACTGTGGAGGCACTCCTTAGGATAATCTTGCCTCCACTCTGAATGAGAAGAAACCTCCAAGTGAATGAAACCCAAAAGCAAAATTTTCAATGCTGAGTTAATTTTAATATTGTCCCTGGATAACTCTCTCTAAGGTCAAACATTTTACTTCACCAGCCTTAAAATCAGTACCCCCTCTTCCCACCAAGGAAAACATTAGATAATTTCAAGATAAACAAATAAAAACATAGGATTAAGAAAAAATTAACCTAATATTACAAACAAAATAACCCAATATTACAAACAATAGAAGAGTAAGATAGGAAAGGCTCATGTGAAATTCTCACACAACCCCACCTCCAGTTGAGTTACTTCATAAAGCATAAGATTTTTAAATAAAATATACACAGTTTATTCTGTTTATTCTCATCAGTTCAAACCAGAATTGACTTTCATAAGAGAAATAACACAACAAAAGATAGCAGCTGAACTAAAATAGATAAAGAGATGATATAGATGAAAGAAAAGCAGGCATTACTAAAAAAAAAATCAGAAAAAATGGAGCAGTAGCAAAATCAAAGTTATAACACAAAAAAATTTTCTGTCAAAAGAAAACAGATAATGCATTGTGAGAAATGACCATGTTATAGAGAAGGGGGCATTGTGAACAGAGAGCAATGCTCATACATACCTTGGGAATAGTTTTAAATTCCAAACACAAAGGCAGCAGGGACTCAGCCTGCAGCGCTCTGCTGAAGAATTTATGAGGTTCCTTGGTCGCTTCATCTAGCACCTAATCACAGAGCCACTTTTACCTGAAAATTCTCCTGTTTCCTTACACACAACCATCAAACACTTCATAAAATCAGAGCTTTGGGCTTCAGGAAATACCAGACAATGACAGAATTCTGTGGAAATCAGAAAGTATCAGCTTTGATTTTATCAGACTGACAATAATGATAGAAATGTAAGTTACACTTATATCTAATAAGAAGCTTGATGAAGTCCAGAATGCTGGGCTGGCCATTATCTTTCTCAGTACAAATGAGAAAGAGTTGGCTAAATGATATTTACATTCTGGTGATAACCATTAAAAAAAAAAAAAGAACTTGTGACAAGGATTCTCTCCTTGGGCAACTTTAGTGAGGTTTTTCTGAGCCTTCATCTCAGGTGCACCTGCTGATGTTGGTCTTCTGTGTCCATCTTTGAATTGTCCAATTTTAGCAAGAATCCTGAAGTAGGTTTAGCCAGAATCCCCACCCTTGATATCTAATCACCCTCTATATCTGATCAAATTCCTAATTCCCCACCATCCCCCAGGTAATATCGCCCTGCCCTGTCTTCATCAAGAATCTTGATAGGTCAGTGTAGTGAAGAATTACCCATCTTTTAATAATTTTCCATCCACCCCCACCTTCACCCCCACCCTGCTGCTTGGGTATAAATCTCCATTTTCCTTTGTTGTATTCAGAACTGAGCCCAATCTCTCTCACTGCAAAATTCTACTACACTAGTTCCTATACTTATCAAGATAGTCCTGAATAAGATCTGCCTCTGCGTATTTAATAGGTGTTAAGTTAATTAGACAAGGAGGGTGTTAGATAAGGTGGCTTTAATGCCTCTAGCAAACCCAAACCTAAGCCTAAAATGCCTCAAGGTTAAGAAATCAAAACCTACAGACAACAGATCACAAACAGACAAGTAGTCTTTCCCAAATATGCAAACACTTATTATAGCCAATCAGATAATTTCCTTGCTTTGCTTCCACATCTTCCCTATAAAAGATGCTTCCACATCTTTCCCTTAGCTCCTGCCAGTGGGGTGCTCCTAGCCACTTCAGTTCTGGTGCTGCCTGATTCTTTTTTTTTTCCCCCAGCTTTTTATTTTATTTTAAAAAAACTTTATTGAGTTATAGTTGATGTATAATATTATATGTTACAGGTGTACAATATAGTGATTCACAATTTTTAAAGGTTATACTACATTTATATGTATTATAAAATATTGACTATATTCTCTGTGTTGTACAGTGTATCCTTGTAGCTTATTTTATACATAATAGTTTGTACCTTTTAATCCCCTACTCCTATATTTTCCCTCCCCGCTTCCCTCTCCCCCCTGGTAACCATTAGTTTGGTCTCTGTATCTGTGAGTTTGCTTCTTTTATGATTTATTCACTAATGTGTTATATTTTTTAGATCCCACATATAAGTGATATCATATAATATTTGTCTTTGTCTGACTTATTTCACTTAGCATAACACCCTCCAAGTCCATCCATGTTGTTATAGATGGCAAAATTCACTTCTTTTTTATGACTGAGTAGCATTCCATTTTATATATATATATATATATAATATATATATATACATATCACATCTTCTTTATCCATTCATCTGTTGATGGACACTTAGGTTGCTTCCATATCTTGGCAATTATAAATATCAATAATATGAACATTGGGGTGCATGTATCATTTTGAATTAGTGTCTTTGTTCTTTTTGGTTACATACCTAGGAGTGGAATTGCTGGGTCATGTGGTAGTTCTAGTTTTAGTTTTTTTAGAAATTTCCATAATGTTTTCCACAGTGGCTGCACCAGTTTACATTCCCACCAATGGTGTACGAGACTTCCCTTTTTCCCACATCCAAATAAACTTTAAAATTTAATAAGTTCCGGTTTATCTTTTAACACAAGTGTTATGAATAATATTTTCTTTGACACTAGGTAGGGCAAAAATATTTCCAATTAAGTATGTGAATTGAATATATGTTTGTCTCTGCTCATCCAGAAACTACTGAATAATAGTAAAGTCCTATGAGTCACAAACCTGAAAGGGCAAAGAGAATAGGTGAGTGGGGGGGTAGATGTTGTCAACCAAAGTTTGGGAGCTGGAATGAAAATGAAAGATAGGTAATTTGCTTACCAGGCCAGAGAGTGCCTGGAAGGAGGGCACAGGGGTATGTGGAAGTGGAAGATAAGCAAACTGACTCACAATGGTTTTCTGTTTTGTTTTGCTTTTTAAATTTAAGAGTTTATTTAAGCAAAAATTGATTCATATCAGGTATTGCCAAACCAGAAGTGGGTAGGAGTGCTCCTGATTCACAGTGTTGAAGCCCGGACAGTCTCAGGAGATTTGAGGCACCAGGATCCCCCAGAGGTGGGTTGCAGGTGGTCTAAAAACAGAGGAGAAGTCTGTTTTTAAAGTAGTTGGGTAAAAGCAGGAAAGAATGAGGTAAAGTGGCAGTGATCCTATGTGTGGAGTTTGCCTCAGATGTAAGCTGCAACACAGAGCTAACTGACAGAGCACTTACCTGAAAGTGAAGAGCCCTGAACTCCTACTTTGAGCTACCTGTGGATGACAGCACCTTGGAAAGCTACCCTTAGATGCTCTCTAAGCACAGGCCCCACCAATGGTGACCTCAAAAGGAAATTGATAGAAAGATTTTATACAGAAAAATGCAAGCCTGTCTGGTGGTTTCCATTCCAATATGTAAAAGAGCTTGGAAGTCATCACTCCCAACAAAGCAAGAAAAAAGCTGTACAAACTGAAAATCAATCATTCTTCTTAAAACCATCAGAAAATTGAGGTTACAGGACAAATTCCCACTCCAAAAACTGAAGAGACAGGTGGATGGATCACAGCTTACATGGAACAGAAGCCACTGGAGCTGAAGCCTGTGGGAACAATTCAGATGTTATTGACTAGTTACTGGAGATTGAACAAGGACTGGCTTGAGAGTTAAAAACTCTTAGGGGCTCAGTCTCAGAGTGCCCCCTGATACTTTCATGAATTTACCTCCAGGAGCACCACCGGGTTCTCAAGATGAAAATAACACAAAAATCTTCTCATGTTTAGGGTAGGGGAAGGAGAAAATCACCACTATAAATACATCCAGACGGAGAGTTCTGTTCTCTATTAAAAAAAAAAGCTCACCCTCAGAGAAACTAATGCTTTACCATAGCCTAACCTCTCCCAGAGGAAGGGCAATTAGACAGCCTTCCTGTCCTTCTCTAGCCTTCCTGTCTCACATAAAAGGAGGGGGGAAAGCCTATAAAAATTCTTCTGGGGCTTCCCTGGTGGCACAGTGGTTGAGAGTCCACCTGCCGATGCAGGGGACACGGGTTTGTGCCCCGGCCCGGGAAGATCCCACATGCCGTGGAGCAGCTGGGCCCGTGAGCCATGGCCACTGAGCCTGCACGTCTGGAGCCTGTGCTCCGCAATGGGAGAGGCCACAACAGTGAGAGGACCGCATACCACACACACACAAAAATTCTTCTGAAGGTTGCAACCCAGAGACACAGGCCCACTAAAAAAAAAAACCACCAAGATTCAATCATAAAATTACAGACTTCTTCCTTTGTGTAATATCTTGTCACCTTATAAACAGGATTCTGGTATAACAAGAGTGAGTTACAACTGACAGAGCTGTAAGAAACAGTCTCTAACTAAGAAGGAGTTGCTAGAGAAGCCCAAAGGGAACAGGGAAGGCAAAAACAAAAACACTAGAGGAAATTGAACTCTCTGACACCTACAGCTACAGCAAACATTAAACACATTCTAACACCTACCCTGGTAAACATAAAACCTCACACTATAGACCATTTATCTCAGTTCCTATTACCCAATACATTATGTTCAGCATTCAACAAAAAATTCAAAGGCATGCTATAAGGCAAGAAAATATGCAGTCTGAAGAGACAAAGTGAGCATCAAAACCAGTCTCAGATATGGCAGAAATTTTGGAATTACGAGGCAGAAATTTAAAATAATTATGATTAGTATGCTAAGGGCTCTAATGGAAAAGGTGGATAACATGCAAATACAGATGGATAATGTCAGCAGAAAAAATGGAAACTCTAAGGAAGAATCATGTTTAAAATTAAAAAAGAAAGTATTGTAACAGAAATGATGATTGTCTTTGATGGGCTTATTGGTCTGTTGGACACAGCCAAGGAAAGAGTTAGTGAGCTTGAAGATATTAATAGAAATTTCCAAAACTGAAATGCAAAGAGAAAAACAAACAAACAGAACATTCACGAAATGTGGAACAATTGCAAAGGTGCAGCATACGTAAAATGGAAATACCAGAAGAAGGAGAAAAAGGGTAAGAAAAAATATTTAAAGTAACAACGGCTGAGAATTTTCCAAAGTTAATGACTGATACCAAATCACAAATCCGGAAAGCTCAGAGAACACCAAATATGATAAATACCAAAAATCTACACTGAGGCACATCATTCAAACTGCAGAAAACAAAACAAACAAAAAATTCTTGAAAGAAACCAGAAGGGGAAAGAACCCTTGCCTATAGAAGAATGAGGATAAGAATTATACCAACTTCTTTCCAGAAACCAAGCAAGGAAAAAGAGGGTCAGTGAAATAGTTAAAGTGTTGAAAGAACAAAACCAAGAGCCTACAAGTCTCTATCCAACAAAAATTTCCTTCAAAAGTGAAGGAGAAATGAAGACTTTCTCAGACAAACAAAAACGGAATTTCTTGCCTATAGACCTGTCTTTTAAGAAATGTTAAAAGAAGTTCTGTAGAGAAAAGGATTATTTATGTCAGAAACTCAGATTTACATAAAGAAAGGAAGAGCAGTAAAAAAGTAAAAAAACAAAGGAAAATAAAATATTTAATTTTTCTTATTCCTATTGATCTAGTAGATCAGTGTTCATTCAAAATAATAATAGCGGAAGTGGTTGGGGCCTCGGAGGGCGGAAGGGCGCCCTCGCTTCGCCGGCTCTGTGGCGGGCCCAGTGAGGCCCCCATAATTCGGAGCAGCCGAGAACCCGGCCTCCACCCTCAGGGCCCTCTCGCCGAGCTGGAGACCCAGGCCCGCAACGCCGGGCCCTACCTACCCTGGAAGTGCTCGCGGCCCGGCGCCTAGACTGGGGAGTTGCTGCCCTTTGGCGTAAATTGCAGTTGATTAGGGATTGTTTCTCAGACTCAAGTTAGAAGTGAGAGTTCAGATAAAGTGAGGCCGCCATTGCTGCTTTGAATACCTCAGAAGGGGAGAATGGATTTATCAGGAGTGAAAAAGAAGAGCTTGCTAGGAGTCAAAGAAAATAATAAAAAGTCCAGCACTAGGGCTCCTTCTACCAAACGCAAAGACCGCTCTGATGAGAAGTCCAAGGATCGCTTTAAAGATAAAGGGGCCACCAAGGAGTCGAGCGAGAAGGATCGTGGCAGGGATAAAACTGGAAAGAGGCGCAGCGCTTCCAGTGGTAGCAGCAGCACCAGGTCTCGGTCCAGCTCGACCTCCAGCTCGGGCTCCAGCAGCAGCTCCAGCTCATCTTCTTCATCGAGCCGCTCAGGAAGTTCCAGCACATCCCGCAGCTCCAGCTCCGGCAGCTCCCCTGGCTCTCCGAGTCCTTCTCAGCGCAGGCCTGACAACAGGCGGTGTTCCCACTCCAAATCCAAACCACCCAAAAGAGATGGAAGGGAAAGGAAAAGGCAGAGCCCTTCTCCTAAACCCACCAAAGTGCACATTGGAAGGCTCACCAGGAATGTGACCAAGGATCGTATCCTGGAGATATTCTCCACCTACGGGAAAATTAAAATGATTGACATGCCTGTAGACAGGATGCACCCCCATCTGTCTAAAGGCTATGCATATGTGGAGTTTGAGAGTCCAGATGAGGCCGAGAAGGCGCTGAAGCATATGGATGGAGGACAAATGGATGGCCAGGAGATCACTGCCACTGCTGTGCTGGCCCCCTGGCCTCAGCCACCCCCCAGGCGATTCAGCCCTCCCAGGAGAATGCTGCCACCGCCTCCCATGTGTGCAGGTCACCCCCACGGAGGAGGAGCAGTTCGCGTTCCCCTCGGCGCAGGTCCCCCGTGCGCCAGCGATCCTGCTCCCCGGGCCGCCGCCACCACAGGAGCCGCCCCAGCTCCACCTCCTTCCGATAAGCAGGGCCACCGAAGCTCTGCCCTGTGACTTGTATCCCATCCAGTTGTCACTTTTCTAGCAGAAGGAGGATCGGTAGGAAAGAAATCCCTCACTCAGGGGCAGGCTTTGAAGGTGAAGGCAGTAATTGCTACGTTTCCCCTGGCGGCAGAGTTCCGGCTGCAGGAGTGTTGTTGGTTGGGGGTCGTGCTTATGAAGATGCCCTCCGGTTTTCTGGCTAGAAAGCTTCCGCATTTCTAGTTCCTGAGAGTCAGTTTAGTGGCAGAGCCAGCAGGGATGAGCAGGGGGCTCCAGGAGGTGGTACAGCCCCAGCCTGGGAGCATGTTTTCCCATTCCACAGATGACGTGGGGCCTATCTGGTGGGCTGGTCGTGCCCTAACCTGTTGGCCTGCAGGGTCCCACAGGAAAGGTGTGCTTTTACACAGCTGCCGTTCCTGTTAGCCTGGCCCTGCTCCCCTGCTCGAGTCCTCTTCTGACCTCTAGGGCCAAATACCCAAAATGGTTCTTTTCACGTGTACTCACGTGCATGCACACACACACACACAAACCTACATCTCCCTTTCTCTCTGAAACTGGTAAGCTGAGAGCCAGCTCTGTCGGGTCATCACAGAACCCCCTTGTTGTGTTGGTATTCATGGTGGGCGTGCAGGTTACCTTGGCAACGTGTACATTGCTTTTTTGGCTTTTATTGTATAGTCAGTACTATACATTTTCTTTTTTGAGTTTTGTAACTTTGTAGCATTTTAGATAATACTGTGTTTGTACTTTGTTGTGTAGAGAAAAGAATTGTGTTGAATAAACCTAGGATTAGAGTGCCGCTCAAGTGTTGGGTTTGCTGCCTCCTTCCTGTCCCTTGGCCCCAAAGGCAGCTTCAGTTGTGAGGTAATTAAACATGATTGTCTAAAAAAAAAAAATAATAATAATAATAATAGCAACAACGTATTAGGTGATTATGGTGTATGGATAAGTGTAATGAATGATAGCAGTGCTATAAGGGATGGGAGGAAGAAATTGAATACTCTGTTATAATGTATCTACACTAGCAGTATAGTATTATTTGAAAGTGGACTTAGATTAGTTATAAATGCATAGTGTAAACTCTAGGGCAAACACTGAAAAAAAATTTAAAGTATAATTGATATGCTGAGAGGATGGAAAATGGAATTATATAAGATGTTCAGTTAAAACCAGAGGAAGCAGGGCTTCCCTGGTGGCGCAGTGATTGAGAGTCCGCCTGCCGATGCAGGGGACATGGGTTCGTGCCCCAGTCTGGGAAGATCCCACATGCCGCGGAGCGGCTAGGCCCGTGAGCCATGGCCGCTGAGCCTGCGTGTCTGGTGCCTGTGCTCCGCAGCGGGAGAGGCCACAACAGTGAGAGGCCCACGTACCGAAAAAAAAAAAAAAAAACAGAGGAAGCAGAAAAGAGGAAAAGAAAAAAAAAGAAAGTTCAATAAATAATAATCAATAAAACAGTTCTGAATATGGCAGATATTAATCTAACTATATCAATAATCAGTTTAAATATGAATGGTCTAAATACACCGATTAAAACAGAGAGACTGACAGACTAGATCAAAAAATAAGACACAACCATGTTGTGTACAAGAAACCCACTTTAAATATAGAGACACAAATAGATTAAAAGTAAAGGGAAGGAAAAGATACACTATGCTAATACTAATCAAAATAAAGCTGAGTAGTTATCTTAATTTCAGACAAAGTAGATTCCAGGATAACAAAAATTATCAGGGACAAAGAGGGGCATTACCTAATGTTAAAGGGGTCAATTCTCTAAGAAGGCATAACAGTTCTTTTTGTGTATGCATCTAACAACAGAGCATGAAAATATGTGAGACAGAGCCTGCTAGAGCTGTAATAAGAAATAGACAAATCCACTATTATAGTTGGAGACTGCAACTCTCCTTTATCAGTAATTGACAGAAAATCAGCAAGGATGTAGTTGAAGTGAACAGCATCATCAATCAACTGGTTCTAATTGACATTTATAGACTTCTGCATCCACAACAACAGAACACACATTCTTCTTAAGCTCACGTGGAACATTCACCAATAATTACTATACTCGAGGCCACCAAACACACCTCAACCAATTTAAAAGAATAGAAATCATATGATGTGTGCTCTCAGACCACAATGAAATTAAACTAGAAATGAATAACAGAAAAGTAGCTGGAAAATCCAAAATATTTAGATATTTTTTTTTATTAGTTTCTGCTTTATAACAAAGTGGATCAGTCATACATATACATCTGTTCCCACATCCCTTCCCTCCTGCGTCTCGCTCCCTCCCACCCTCCCCATCCCACCCCTCCAGGCGGTCACAAAGCACCAAGCCAATCTCCCTGTGCTATGCGGCGGCTTCCCACTATCTATCTACCTTACGTTTGGTACTGTATATATGTCCATGCCTCTCTTTCGCTTTGTCACAGCTTACCCTTCCCCCTCCCCATATCCTCAAGTCCATTCTCAAGTAGGTCTGTGTCTTTATTCCTGTTTTACCCCTAGGTTCTTCATGACATTTTTTTTTCTTAAATTCCATATATATGTGTTAGCATACGGTATTTGTCTTTCTCTTTCTGACTTACTTCACTCTGTATAACAGACTCTAGGTCCATCCACCTCATTACAAATAGCTCAGTTTCGTTTCTTTTTATGGCTGAGTAATATTCCATTGTATATATGTGCCACATCTTCTTTATCCATTCATCCGCTGATGGACACTTAGGTTGTTTCTATCTCCGGGCTATTGTGAATAGAGCTGCAATGAACATTTTGGTACATGTCTCTTTTTGAATTATGGTTTTCTCAGGGTATATGCCTAGTAGTGGGATTGCTGGGTCATATTGTAGTTCTATTTGTAGTTTTTTAAGGAACCTCCATACTGTTCTCCATAGTGGCTGTACCAAAGTCACATTCCCACCAACAGTGCAAGAGTGTTCCCTTTTCCCCACACCCTCTCCAGCATTTATTGTTTCTAGATTTCATGATGATGGCCATTCTGACTGGTGTGAGATGATATCTCATTGTAGTTTTGATTTGCATTTCTCTAATGATTAATGATGTTGAGCATTCTTTCATGTGTTTGTTGGCAGTCTGTATATCTTCTTTGGAGAAATGCCTATTTAAGTCTTCTGCCCATTTTTGGATTGGGTTGTTTGTTTTTTTGCTATTGAGCTGCATGAGCTGCTTATAAATTTTGGAGATTAATCCTTTGTCAGTTGCTTCATTTGCAAATATTTTCTCCCATTCTGAGGGTTGTCTTTTGGTCTTGTTTATGGTTTCTTTTGGTCTTGTTTATGGTTTCCTTTGCTGTGCAAAAGCTTTGAAGTTTCATTAGGTCCCATTTGTTTATCTTTGTTTTTATTTCCATTTCTCTAGGAGGTGGGTCCAAAAGGATCTTGCTGGGATTTATGTCATAGAGTGTTCTGCCTATGTTTTCCTCTAAGAGTTTGATAGTGTCTGGCCTTACATTTAGGTCTTTAATCCATTTTGAGCTTATTTTTGTGTATGGTGTCAGGGAATGATCTAATCTCATACTTTTACATGTCCCTGTCCAGTTTTCCCAGCACCACTTATTGAAGAGGCTGTCCTTTCTCCACTGTACATTCCTGCCTCCTTTATCAAAGATAAGTTGACCATATGTGCGTGGGTTTATCTCTGGGCTTTCTATCCTGTTCCATTGATCTATCTTTCTGTTTTTGTGCCAGTACCACACTGTCTTGATTACTGTAGCTTTGTAGTATAGTCTGAAGTCAGGGAGCCTGATTCCTCCAGCTCCGTTTTTCGTTCTCAAGATTGCTTTGGCTATTTGGGGTCTTTTGTTTTTCCAAATTTTGAAATTTTTTGTTCTAGTTCTGTGAAGAATGCCAGTGGTAGTTTGATAGGGATTGCATTGAATCTGTAGATTGCTTTGGGTAGTAGAGCCATTTTCACAATATTGATTCTTCCAATCCAGGAGCATGGTACATCTCTCCATTGATTTGTATCATCTTTAATTTCTTTCATCAGTGTCTTATAATTTTCTGCATACAGGTCTTTTGCCTCCTTAGGTAGGTTTATTCCTAGATATTTTATTCTTTTTGTTGCAATGGTAAATGGGAGTGTTTTCTTGATTTCACTTTCAGATTTTTCATCATTAGTGTACAGGAATGCCAGAGATTTCTGTGCATTAATTTTGTATCCTGCTACTTTACCAAATTCATTGATTAGCTCTAGTAGTTTTCTGGTAGCATCTTTAGGATTCTCTATGTATAGTATCATGTCATCTGCAAACAGTGACAGCTTTACTTCTTCTTTTCCAATTTGGATTCCTTTTATTTCCTTTTCTTCTCTGACTGCTGTGGCTAAAACTTCCAAAACTAAGTTGAATAAGAGTGGTGAGAGTGGGCAGCCTTGTCTTGTTCCTGATCTTAGTGGAAATGGTTTCAGTTTTTCACCATTGAGGACGATGTTGGCTGTGGGTTTGTCATATATGGCCTTTATTATGTTGAGGAAACTTCCCTCTATGCCTCCTTTCAGCAGGGTTTTTATCATAAATGGGTGTTGAATTTTGTCGAAAGCTTTCTCTGCATCTATTGAGATGATCATATGGTTTTTCTTCTTCAGTTTTTTAATATGGTATATCACATTGATTGATTTGCATATATTGAAGAATCCTTGCATTCCTGGAATAAACCCCACTTGATCATGGTGTATGATCCTTTTAATGTGCTGTTGGATTCTGTTTGCTAGTATTTTGTTGAGGATTTTTGCATCTATGTTCATCAGTGATATTGGCCTGTAGTTTTCTTTCTTTGTGACATCCTTGTCTGGTTTTGGTATCAAGGTGATGGTGGCCTCATAGAATGAGTTTGGGAGTGTTCCTCCCTCTGCTATATTTTGAAAGAGTTTGAGAAGGATAGGTGTTAGCTCTTCTCTAAATGTTTGATAGAATTCGCCTGTGAAGCCATCTGGTCCTGGGCTTTTGTTTGTTGGAAGATTTTTAATCACAGTTTCAATTTCAGTGCTTGTGATTGGTCTGTTCATATTTTCTATTTCTTCCTGGTTCAGTCTCGGAAGGTTGTGCTTTTCTAAGAATTTGTCCATTTCTGGGCCTCCCTGGTGGCGCAGTGGTTGAGAGTCCGCCTGCCGATGCAGGGGATACGGGTTCGTGCCCCGGTCTGGGAGGATCCCATATGCCGCGGAGCGGCTGGGCCCGTGAGCCATGGCTGCTGAGCCTGCGCGTCCGGAGCCTGTGCTCCGCAACGGGAGAGGCCACAACAGTGAGAGGCCCGCGTACCACAAAAAAAAAAAAAAAAAAAAAAAAAAAAAAAAAAAAAAAGAATTTGTCCATTTCTTCCAGGTTGTCCATTTTATTGGCATATAGTTGCTTATAGTAATCTCTCATGATCTTTTGTATTTCTGCAGTGTCAGTTGTTACTTCTCCTTTTTCATTTCTAATTCTATTGATTTGAGTCTTCTCCCTTTTTTTCTTGATGAGTGTGGCTAATGGTTTATCAATGTTGTTTATCTTCTCAAAGAACCAGCTTTTAGTTTTATTGATCTTTGCTATCGTTTCCTTCATTTCTTTTTCATTTATTTCTGATTTCATCTTTATGATTTCTTTCCTTCTGCTAACTTTGGGGGTTTTTTGTTCTTCTTTCTCTAATTGCTTTAGGTGCAAGGTTAGGCTGTTTATTCGAGATGTTTCCTGTTTCTTAAGGTAGGATTGTATTGCTATAAACTTCCCTCTTAGAACTACTTTTGCTGCATCCCATAGGTTTTGGGTTGTCGTGTCTCCATTGTCATTTCTTTCTAGGTATTTTTTTATTTCCTCTTTGATTTCTTCAGTGATCACTTCGTTATTGAGTAGTGTATTGTTTAGCCTCCATGTGTTTGTATTTTTTACAGATCTTTTCCTGTAATTGATACCTAATCTCATAGCGTTGTGGTCGGAAAAGTTACTTGATACAATTTCAGTTTTCTTAAATTTACCAAGGCTTGATTTGTGACCCAAGATATGATCTATCCTGGAGAATGTTCCATGAGCACTTGAGAAAAATGTGTATTCTGTTGGTTTTGGATGGAATGTCCTATAAATATCAATTAAGTCCATCTTGTTTAATGTATCATTTAAAGCTTGTGTTTCCTTATTTATTTTCATTTTGGATGATCTGTCTATTGGTGAAAGTGGGGTGTTAAAGCCCCCTACTATGAGTGTGTTACTGTCGATTTCCCCTTTTATGGCTGTTAGTATTTGCCTTATGTATTGAGGTGCTCCTATGTTGGGTGCATAAATATTTACAATTGTTATATCTTCTTCTTGGATCAATCCCTTGATCATTATGTAGTGTCCTTCTTTGTCTCTTCTAATAGTCTTTTTTTTTTTTTTTTTGCGGTACATGGGCCTCTCACTGCCGTTGGCCTCTCCCGCTGCGGATCACAGGCTCCGGACGCGCAGGCCCAGCGGCCATGGTCCACGGGTCCAGCCACTCCATGGCACGTGGGATCCCCCCGGACAGGGGCACGAACCCACGCCCCCCTCATCGGCAGGCGGACTCCCAACCACTGCGCCACCAGGGAAGCCCTAGTCTTTATTTTAAAGTCTATTTTGTCTGATATGAGAATTGCTACTCCAGCTTTCTTTTGGTTTCCATTTGCATGGAATATCTTTTTCCATCCCCTCACTTTCAGTCTGTATGTGTCTCTAGGTCTGAAGTGGGTCTCTTGTAGACAGCATATATATATGGGTCTCGTTTTTGTATCCATTCAGCCAGTCTGTGTCTTTTGGCGGGAGCATTTAATCCATTTACATTTAAGGTAATTATCGATATGTATGTTCCTATTCCCATTTTCTTAATTGTTTTGGGTTTGTTATTGTAGGTCTTTTCCTTCTCTTGTGTTTCTTGCCTAGAGAAGATCCTTTAGCATTTGTTGTAAAGCTGGTTTGGTGGTTCTGAACTCTCTCAGCTTTTGCTTGTCTGTAAAGGTTTTAATTTCTCCGTCAAATCTGAATTGAGATCCTTGCTGGGTAGAGTAATGTTGGTTTTAGGTTTTTCTCCTTCATCACTTTAAATATGTCCTGCCACTCCCTTCTGGCTTGCAGAGTTTCTGCTGAGAGATCAGCTGTTAACCTTATGGGGATTCCCTTGTGTGTTATTTGTTGTTTTTCCCTTGCTGCTTTTAATATGTTTTCTTTGTATTTAATTTTTGACAGTTTGATTAATATGTGTCTTGGCGTGTTTCTCCTTGGATTTATCCTGTATGGGTCTCTCTGTGCTTCCTGGACTTGATTAACTATTTCCTTTCCCATATTAGGGAAGTTTTCAACTATAATCTCTTCAAATATTTTCTCAGTCCCTTTCTTTTTCTCTTCTTCTTCTGGAACCCCTACAATTTGAATGTTGGTGCATTTAATGTTTTCCCAGATGTCTCTGAGACTGTCCTCAGTTCTTTTCATTCTTTTTTCTTTATTCTGCTCTGCAGTAGTTATTTCCACTATTTTATCTTCCAGGTCACTTCTCCGTTCTTCTGCCTCAGTTATTCTGCTATTGATCCCTTCTAGGTATTTTTAATTTCATTTATTGTGTTGTTCTTCATTGCTTGTTTCATCTTTAGTTCTTCTAGGTCCTTGTTAAATGTTTCTTGCATTTTCTCTATTCTACTTCCAAGATTTTGGATCATCTTAACTATCATTATTCTGAATTCTTTTTCAGGTAGGCTGCCTATTTCCTCTTCATTTGTTTGGTCTGGTGGGTTTTTCTCTTGCTACTTCATCTGCTGTGTGTTTTTCTGTCTTCTCATTTTTCTTATCTTACTGTGTTTGGGGTCTCCTTTTTGCAGGCTGCAGGTTCGTAGTTCCCGTTGTTTTTGGTGTCTGTCCCCAGTGGCTAAAGTTGGTTCAGTGGGTTGTGTAGGCTTCCTGGTGGAGGGGACTAGTGCCTGTGTTCTGGTGGATGAGGCTGGATCCTGTCTTTCTGGTGGGCAGGTCCACGTCTGGTGGTGTGTTTTGGGGTTATCTGTGGACTTATTATGATTTTAGGCAGCCTCTCTGCTAATGGCTGGGGTTGTGTTCCTGTCTTGCTAGTTGTTTGGCATAGGGTGTCCAGCACTGTAGCTTGCTGGTCGTTGAGTGAAGCTGGGTGTTGGTGTTGAGATGGAGATCTCTGGGAGACTTTTGCCATTTGATATTACGTAGAGCTGGGAGGTCTCTTTTGGACCAGTGTCCTGAAGTTGGCTCTCCCACCTCAGAGGCACAGCACTGACTCCTGGCTGCAGCACCAAGAGCCTTTCATCCACACGGCTCAGAATAAGAGGGAGAAAAAGTAGAAAGAAAGAGGATAAAATAAAATAAAGTAAGGTAAAATAAAGTTATTAAAGTAAAAAAATAATTATTAAGAAAAAAAAATTTTTTTAAGTAAAAAAAAAAAAAAAAAACCAGACAGATAGAACCCTAGGACAAATCGTGAAAGCAAAGCTATACAGACAAAATCTCACACAGAAGCATACACATACACTCACAAAAAGAGGAAAAGGGGAAAAAATAATAAATCTTGCTCCCGAAGTCCACCTCCTCAATTTGGGGTGATTCGTTGTCTACTCATGTATTCCACAGAGGCAGGGTACATCAAGTTGATTGTGGAGATTGAATCCGCTGCTCCTGAGGCTGCTGGGAGAGATTTCCCTTTCTCTTCTTTGTTCGCACAGCTCCCGGGGCTCAGCTTTGGTTTTGGCCCCGCCTCTGCTTATAGGTCGCCTGAGGGCATCTGTTCTTCGCCCAGACAGGACGGGGTTAAAGGAGCCGCTGACTCGGGGGCTCTGGCTCACTCAGGCCGGGGGGAGGGAGGGGTACGGATGCGGGGCGAGCCTGCGGCGGCAGAGGCCAGCATGACGTTGCACCAGCCTGAGGCGTGCCGTGCGTTCTCCCGGGGAAGTTGTCCCTGGATCCCGGGACCCTGGCAGTGGTGGGCTGCACAGGCTCCCTGGAAAGGGGGCGTGGACGGTGACCTGCGCTCGCACACAGGCTTCTTGGTGGCAGCAGAAGCAGCCTTAGCATCTCACACCCGTCTCTGGGGTCCACGCTGTTAGCTGTGACTCGCGCTGTTCTCTGGAACTCCTTTAAGCAGTGCTCTTAATCTCCTCTCCTCCGTAACTCCTTTTCTTATCAGTCCAATTTCTGCCTTCATCATCACATGGTGTTTTCTCTGTGTGTGTCTCTCTCTGTGTCCAAATGTCTCTCTTTTTATAAGGATACCAGTCATTGTATTGGGGCCCACCCTAATCTAGCAGAACATCATTTTATCTTGATTACATCTGCAGAGACCTTATTTCCAAATAAGATCACATTCACAAGTACTGGGATTAGGACCTGAACATATCTTTTGAGAGGGTGAAATTCAGTCCACAACACCTTCCCAGCTAATTGTGTTATTTATTCTAGCATTGCTTTCCTTCCCTTTGCCTCCAGACTTCACCTTAGCCCTGCTTCTGTAAAGCCAAACTAGGCTTCTCTCAGTAATGTAACTGTTTAAGGAAAAGACCTTCTCTGAATGTGCCCCAACCCAAACCTCCCAGTCCCAGGAAAATTGTACACTCCATTGGGCTAACCTAGTTCCTCCAGTTGGGGAACCCCACAATACTTAGTAGTTCCCAATTGGAGTTGATATGCAAATGATACAGAGATCTCAGCATAAAAATAGAAGAAATAATGATGTGATTGAAAGAGTACAGGGTGTGAAATCAGAAAACCTGAGTTATGATTTTGATACAAACACTTAAAAAACCAGGACCAACCCAGGTCTAAATTCTAGTATAATGTTATTTCCACCATTGCATGGCTAGAAAGCTCCACCTGTGATCCATATTAATTCCCACACCAAGGGCAACCATAGATGGCACTGAATGTATTACCAACATTTAGATGGAAACTCCTCAGGAGAAGGAAGAGAAGGAGAGGAAGGAAGAGGAACAGAAGAAAGAGGAGGAAATAGCAAAATATAGTGTCCACAAAATCTCTTTTAATGATTGTTAAACAAATACACAGAGAAAAATTCCAAAGGCAAACTCTCTCTTAGAGCTTCCCTAAAGATGAATGGAAAGAAGACCTTGGCTGTTACCAGCATGTGCTTCATGCTATTTTGGTTAGTGGGTAAGTCATACATGCTGGTAATGAATTTCCCAGGCTTTCAATTTTAAATGGGAGTAGATAGTGCAAGACATTCATTTTAAAATGGAGTGTTTTCTTCTGATGTTCATAAAAAGAATCCATTGTGTTACGATTAGATCATGCTTAACCCACCTCAGGAATGTTTTCAGAATGACAGAATATTTATTTCTCAGTGACATCACCAAGGTTCAAGAAGGTCTGATCAGCATACTTGCAAAGCCCTGTGATCCTAAAAGGGCTAAGACAAATCTTCCCCCTCCTTTGTAGGTTCCTCCATCTGCACTTGGGTAATAACACCCACCTTTCCATTCTAAACATAAAATAAGAGAGTAATTAATAGAACCTAATCGTAGCAAAAGAAAAGTCTTTTTAAAAAATCTTTCTTCAGAATAATTTAGTTGTGCTTCACATGTGCTTTGAGCAAAAATTTTAGACTAGAATTTAATCTTAATACTAGTAATAAAATGCCATTTTTCCTCACCCTATCGTAATTACTCCATAAGCACATAAATTTTAACTTAAAAAATTACATCTAAGATTATCCATGCAAATAGATTGTACTTATGGACAGAACCACTGCAAGTGGTGATACCAAAAATCTTTGATGCCCCCCAAATACCCAAAACAAACAAAAAACAAACAAAAAATCTTTGATGCCAAAACTTTCAAGGATTTGGCTTCTGAAAATCAGCAAATCCAGGCCAGAATCATCAGATCAGCAAATTGGATGTACTGAACTTGACCCAGTGCCCATGCAGTCACAGTTTAGATTTGTAACTAATACAAAAAATTGATTACTTCTCCTTAGATTTGTTGCTTTGAAGGGACATCAGGTGAAAGACTTTGGATGTGACAGAGAAGCAGTCAGGTATCTCTTAGAGATTTTTAACTGTATAAGGTTAACTGGGCATTCTTCCCATTGAAATATCAAACTACAGCAGCATTGTATATCAACTATACTCCAATAAAAATTAATTTAAAAAAACCAAATATCAAATTACAAAAATAGAGATCTTTCTTGAAACAGCTAACAATACTTAACCTTAAGGAAAACTTAGGTTTAACACCATCAATTCACATTTTAATTGTTTCTTTATAATAATTGTGAGGTTTTTTTAAGACAAGAAATGCAATTAAATAAGACAATTGACCTAAAGAGAAATCTATGTAGGGTTCCTTTCTTTTAAAGTAATCTCTTCCTCCTCTAAAGGCAGATTACAGATAGCAGCTATAAACCAAAAGAAGTAATAACTTTGTTTTTGGTTTTATAACTATCAATAAAAAATATTTAAATTCTCCAATCAAACAAGATTCCCAAGGATTGTTGCTGGAATTGTTTTTATTACAGTAATTACATAATAACTCATTGGAATGTAAAGTAAGAAGTTAACTGAGACAGACCACTAATGGAAAAAGCAAGGCGTTGGGGGTATTTTTTATTTCAGTGTCAGGTTTTTTCCCCCAAACATCTCAACATTGGACATTTAGTTAAAAAGAAATGGGGAATGGGGGAAGAGGCACTATGTCTGTTTACATACACCAGTTTCTCTATATACATTAAGGAATGGAGAATGGGACAATGAAAGACTTAACAAAATTAGTCTGGAGTAGTTAGGATGTAGTAATAGGAAAGTGGGGTGTGGGGGGGAGGGGAACAAACTTACCTGAGTATGTGCCACCTGAGGGAGCACAGTTCTGGAGTAGAGTGAGGCTCCCTGTGTAGTAGACACCTCCTGCTGCTGGGACACAGCTTCTCCCATCCACACATTCCCAAGGCAAGTGTGTCCCTTAAATTGATTGCTCCCATCAACCCTCCTCATTGACAACCTGTGTTATTCCTTGTACCTATTACCTAGTTAATGATTCTGCATTCATTTCCTCTGTGTGTGTGTGTGTGTGTATGTGTGTGTGTGTGTGTGTGTATGTGTATGTGTATGTACACAAGGGAAGGGGGTTCCCACACCACCAAGCAATTCTGACCCCAGCTGGGTGTCCTGCAACTCAACTCAGTTCTGACACTATCTACCTGGAGTCAGCATCAGATCCCATAGGTTAAGGACTCAGCCCTTAACCCCCTTCATTGCCAGTTGCAAGTCTAGGTTGTCAGATGTGCTTCTGACTAACTGGCTACAGATTGGAGGTTCCAAGCACCGCTTCCTTGTATTCAACTAATTTGCTACAAAGGCTCACAGAACTCAGTAAAACAGTTTACTTACTAGATTATCAGTTTATTATAGAAGTACATAACTCATGAACAGCCAGATGGAAGAGGTGCATAAGGGAAGTTATGTGGGAAGGAGTGCAAATCTTCCATGCTCTCTCTGAACGCTCCACTCTCCCAGGACCTCCATGTATTCACCAACTGGAAGCTCCCCAAACCCTGTCCTTTTGAGGTTTTATGGAGGCTTCACTACATAGGCATGATGGATTAGATTGTTAGCTACTGGTGCCTGAACTCAGTCTCCAGCTCCTCTCCCCTCCCTAGAGGTTAGGTCCCAAACCTCTAATCACTTGGTTGATTCTTCTGGCCACCAACTCCCATCCTTAGGTGACCTAGGGCTTTCAAAAAGTCACTTCACTAACATAACAGAAGGTACGGAGTTCATCACCTAGGAAATGCAAGAGTTTTAGGCCCTTTGTGGCAGAAACAGGGACAAAAACCAAATATATATTTCTTACTATAAATCACATCTTACTAGTTTACTTCATGGTATATCTTTCTTAATCTTCAGTGGTTCCACAGAACTGCCTTGTCCCATGTTGGTTCTCAAACTGGCCCTTGTACATGGAGGGCCAGGAGAGACTGAGGAAAGAGGCAGGGCGCTCCAGGTCGGTAGGCAGTGGGTTGAATAAGAAGGAAACTTACTTGTGAGGCTTGTCTTGGGCACCGAGAAACAGTACATCTTTGCACCTGCTGCCAGAATCTCAGAAGTTTGTATTGAGGCCTTAACGGTTTCAGTCACATATTCAGTCTTGTCGTTCTCAACACCACGTTGTTCTGTCCAGGATGCGTCCTTGAAAACGGTTCCAACTGTGGGAACGGTGAACAGAGCATACATTCCAAGGACAGGGGGTAGGGTGAGGAACCTCCCGTTGCCCTGGTCCAGCTCAGGGGTCATTCGGTGGTCACATCTTCTCCATGACCTCCTCTAATATCCCACCACCTTCAAATTAGTACGATCACTGCTATCCTCCTCCCTCAGGCTCTTCCTGGGCAGCGGTGACCAATCTTCTCCACTGGGCTGCCGTTTCACAAAGAAGGAACCGGGGCTACACCCAAGGAACACACAAGCTGCACCTGTGCATGAAAAACAAAATATGTTTAGAATAAGATTCTAGAAGATAAATATTGCTATTAGTTACCTTACTCTTAATCATATGTTTATGCTGGAAGAGACCTTGGAGATGAGGAAACTGAGGTTCAGAGAAGGGAAGCGGCGGGTCTGAGGTTCGCACTGAGTGAGCTGTGGCATCAGCACGAGCACCCAGGTGCCTGAGCTACTTGTCCACTGCTCTCCATCACTCCTTCCTCTCTCCCGTCGACCGTCCTGAGTCTTAATCCTTGTCTCCTCATGGTTTTAAAGGAAGAAAATTGAAACCTTCTTCTATTTAATTTACTATTAAAAGCCCACCAAAATCATGCCCAGCTCTTCACATTTAAATATTAGAGCAAAAAAAATAGTGGAGACCCATGCAGTGATCCAAGTCCATGTCTGGACATACGTTCCCTGAGAAAATTGTGCTCACCTGCACCAGAATAGTTAACAAGAAACGTCATGTATTTTGCCCACTGCATCCTTGGCCTCTGCTTCACTGAGAGGGAGACAGTCCCGAATATGGGCTGCAGTCCCATATCTGACCCACTGGTGGAACTGGTGGCCTGTGATGGCTACCAACTTGGTGCAGGGGACATCGGCCTGCTCATTCCAGTTCTCAGCTTGGTAGGGGTCCTTTTTACATTTATCTATCTGGGTGACCCATATTTTGCCTTCCCACTCAGCCAGTTTTTGACATAGATCTTGTCATCATACTGGGGTGCCTTTGATAGCTCAGTTCACTTTTCGTTATTTCCTTTACCATATGACCAGGTCACAGGCCAGGCCCAGGAGTCCATGAAGGTGTAGCATGGAGGGGATTTGAAAATAGCCTGCATGGCTAACCACACAGCCACCTTCTCTGCTCATTGGGTCTATCTGTCTGATCCTTGGTTGCTAATGATGTGTCCATCTTGACAGCTGCTAATGAACCCCTTCAGGCTTTCGTCTTCCACCTATGAACCAGGCCATACCTTCTGTGGGAACCTCTTCTAAACGTGGTCCCAACAGGCTACTGGGGTAACCAGAGGCTTCATTGCACCCAGAAGTGGTCTTTTAGGGTGTGGGCCACGTGTTTATGCAAGCATGTGACCCCTGAGGACCTCAAGTAACTTTGGTCTTGTATGTATTTTTCCATTTGATGATGGAACTTTGTTATGCCTGCCCCACTTTTTTGGTTGGGTTAATGTCGACCCAGTTTAGGATGGGCTGGTCAGACCTTGGTAACACCATAGACTCATGAGTCAGGTATTGTTTCTACTAGCACCTAGTAATAGTCCAGGAGCTGTCACTCATCTATATCAGTCTGGGACAATGTGGTCCAGGCAGTGACCTTAGATGGTTGGGTCATTAACCTCTAAAAATTTGTAGGATCAGCTCAACATGTCATCTTTTTAGGTACAATTTGGGATGGAGCCCAATGGGACATTCTAACTGACTTTAAGGAGAAGTTTCTGACTATACTTATGTCAATTAAAAATTAATCAGTTGATCTAAGAAAGAAATGGAAAATTTTATTCCAGCCAAGTTGAGGATTTTAACCCAGGAATAGCATCTCAGAAAGCTCTGAGAACTGTTCCACCCATTAGAAGTCAAAGCAGTTATATACGTTTTTTTGAAACAGGGCTGTATGTTAAATGACATATCATTGACAATTTACACAATCCAGATCTGCAAGTAAGGGTGGTGGGTCATGTGACTCCTTACACCATCAAGAAGGAATGTTATCTTTTAAGGAGTTGTCTTACGGTTGAGCTGGTATTTCTGCCGATGGGGGAGGCTTGGTTGATGCATAATGCAGATACACAGTGCACAGTAGGGGGGATGCATAATGCAGATACACAATTCACAGTGAAAGTCAAACGGCAGAGAAAATTTTTTATGTTTAAATGTTTCTTGTCTTGCCATAAAATATGAATTTTATTTCACCCCTAGTACTCCCAACTTTAACAAAAAGCACAACACCTGCTGGGGCTGTTTAGGCACTGGAGACAATACATTCCACACTTCCACATTCTGCTTGTCCTACTGGTGCAGGTCACAAAACCCCACCTTAGAATTGGAACAGAGGCACACTGGAGGAAATACAATGTGAAGTACATCCAGCCCTGCTCAGGGGCTCCATGGCCCTTCAGTTCTTCTGAACTGTAGGTCTCAGCAATGTTACTTAACTGAACTTGGGTCCATTCGCCTGTTGTGCAGCAAAGCCAATCTACTGACAGTGGGTTGTGGTGAAGGAAATTACAGTGTTTATTGCAGGGTTGCAAGCAAGAAGAATGGGCAGCTGATGCTCAAAAGACCCAAACTCCCTGATGACTTTCAGGGAAGGATTTTTAAAGGCAACATTAAGGGTGAGGGTTGCAGCTCATGGACTTTCTTCTGATTGGGTGGTGGTGAGGTAACAGGGTGATGTTTTGGGAATCTTAACAATCAACCTTCTGGTTCCAACCAGTCTGGGGTCTGCATGGTTATTATGGTCAGCATGTAATCACCTTTTCCACCTGGGCTGGGGTCTTATTTTCTGCAGAACTCAAAGATATGCATCAGATTGTTATGTACATCCCTTGAGGAGGAACTAGGACTCTGAACTAGTGTTTATTTTTATTTTTTTATAAATTTATTTTATTTATTTTTGATTACGTTGGGTCTTCATTGTGCACGGACTTTCTCTAGTTGTGGCGAGCGGGGGCTACTCTTCATTGAGGTGTGCAGGCTTCTCACTGCGGTGGCTTCTCTTGTTGTGGAGCACAGGCTCTAGGAGCACAAGCTTCAGTAGTTGTGTCACGCGGGCTCAGTAGTTGTGGCTCACAGACTTAGTTGCTCCGCGGCATGTGGGATCTTCCCAGACTGGGGATTAAACCTGTGTCCCCTGCATTGGCAGGCAGATTCTCAACTACTGTGCCACCAGGATAGTCCCTGAACTAGTGTTTAAACTATTATTACTTTTCTTGCTTCTCCTTTGTTTCTGCATTCCATCATTTCCCTAATTAGTAATAGCTTGAGTCTGTTCTTTGGAACTTAGGGAAGGCCTAGGAGAATAAAGCCTTTTTCTAAAAACAAGAAACAGGGGACACAGGGGGCTTTTGTATCCAGGAAGGACCTGCAGAATTCTGCTTGGTTTCAGCACCACCCATCCAGTTTGACTGGAGCCTATTCCAGAAAGAGCCTGCTACTGGCATTGGATGACCTGTTAGGTATGAACCAGGAAATTCCAACAACAACCAGGTACTCTGCCTTTGAGCAACAGCTTCTTGAGGGACCCCAAGCTAACATAATTATGTTTTTTTTATTTCTCTATATATGTATTCCATTCATCAGTTTTGTTTCTGTTTTTGTTTTAATGTTTAAAATAATCATGGCAATCTGTATAGTAATAAGAGTCAGAGAGAGAGACATAATCTGGTGGCATATCTGTGGGGGCTGGTAGTGTTGCTGAAATGTCTAGAAACCATTTCTGACCTCTCAGTTCAGAATTCTGAAAATGTGGTAAATCATGCTCTACTACCCAGCAATCATAAATGGTTTCTTTGTATTAACTTCTTGAGAAGAGGTCTTTTGTTTTCCAATCTTTAAAGCTGCCCTGAGGCAAAAAATACCAATATGGGTGAAATTTTTTGCAGGTATAGGGGAACAGAATTTGCCATCCCAAAATGTATCTCTTTGGCATATTAATTATTTTAAGCTAGTTATTTTCTAAGAAACAGCAAACATGGGGAAGACTCTGAAAACAAAGAAGGAGTTACCCTTTTGTAAGAAACATTTATATTTGTGAGTGAAATCTCCTTTTGTACAGATGTCTCCTTCACTGTACCTGGAAAAGGAGGATGACCAAATCTCTGGAAACTTTTATCAATAGAGAAGGCACTGACTTAAATCTGTATAACAACCTTACCCTTGCTTACTGCACTTTTCGTAGCCACCTCCCATAACTGACTCTCCCCTCCCTCAAAATCCTCTTTTGTCTTTAGCTGAAGGTGGTATTTAAGAGAGGGCTTTGCCCATTTTGGTGAGTTACTCAGTTTCCCTGGATCTTTCCCATGTATACATGTTATTAAACTTTTGTTTCATTTTCTCCGATTAATCTGTCTCATGTCAATTTAATTCTTACACCAGCCAACAGAACCTAGAAGGTTAGAGGGAAATTTCTTCCTCCCCAGCGCAGGTATTTGTCTAACCGTTCATTTCCGCATTTATGGTCTCAGTGATCCTCATGAGAATTATTGTATTATTGACCCCATTTGAGAGACGAGGAAACAAAGCCTCAGGGAGATTGAGTGATGCCACTTGCCACTTGTCCCCTAAGTGGGATACCAGAAAGAGAACCAATGTCTTTGACTTCTGGTCCTCAGTGTCTTTGCTTTCTCCTTTCATTTGACACTTGTTTTGATACCATTATATTTTAACACTAAATAGGGCTTTCGATGTAACAGAACTTCCCAGGAGCCCTAACCCCTTTGTGGACTTCAGCCAACAGCTCAGCTCAAGACAGTAGAGTTTCATCTCACTCTGGCTCTTGGTATACATACCAGACATTGTCTAGACAAACTAAAAAGACCCCACTAGACCAGGACAATTACAAATGGCAGTGACCAGGAGAAAATGGAGCATTTCTCCCCCCTTTTTACATTTATTTATTTGTTCATCCATTAGTTCATTCCTATTCCTTTACCCAAATGCTTTTCAGTGAAGGAGGAAATTAAATAAGTATAATATTCTCTGCCTGTACTCAAGAAGTTTACAATCTACTCAGGGAGTTTATATGTCTACAAAAATTATTAGCAGTCTCTTGAACTTTTAGAGTGTGTAACATGGAATTTTATTGGACATATGGATTATAATTTTTAAAAAACAGTTTTCTCAATGCTGTTTTTCAATGATTAGTCTTACGATGCTGCCTTAATCTTAAATTTGCCTCTATCTGAAGTTTATTCATTTTCATTATTATGGTGTTCCGTTGTATGTAAATATACCTCAATTTCTGTATTCTATTTGGGATGGATATTTGAGCTGTTTCAGTTTGGGGCTGTTAGGCTATAATCCAGCCCTTCCCCTTCTGCTGCAGCAGTGATGTTAGGGTATTCTCTCCTCATGGCTCCCTCATGGCCATTATTAAATGTCTGAATGTAGGTATTTCATATTCTTTTTGCCAGTAATAATGTAGGCCCCATAGAAACAGAGCCCCTTGAATGGTCTGGCTCTCCAGCCCAGGCTCTGCCATCCACCTGGCTGCCCAAGGACACTGGCCACATTGGAAGGAAGTATGTCACCCATGAAAGACAGTAACCATAGGGGACTCCGAATCCAGAGCATGGCTTGCAAGTGTGAGGAAGAGCAAACCCATCTGAGCTGTTTTTGCACAAGGAGATAGAAGACTTCTGGCAGTTGTCAGGGAAATCCCTGCCATAAATTTCTCCTAGCTGCTCTGAAGACAAACTCCAGACTTCCCAGTTACATTAACCCTTAACTTCAGTCTTGAGCACTTTCCAGTAGTCTTTCTGTCACACCCTGCATACTCAGAGACCACAACATCCTCAATTTCCCAGCCTTGTTTGTCACCTAACCCAATCTGCCTCACACAAAAATGCATTCCTCTGGAAAATCAAGTGTCCCAGGATCACTGGAAAACTCATTTAAAAGACCAGCTTACCCTTAGATAAAACTACGTACACCTGATGATTGGAAAATGGCATTAGAACTAACCATTGTAAAGCAAATAGCTTGGGAGTGATGATTTAAATTTGCCATGGTAGAAATATAACATTTAGGAATAATGAGTATAATTGATTCTAAAAGAACATTTCTTTGATCTTTGAGCGATTGCTATTAATAATGCAAGCCTAAAGAAAAATGTAAGGCTAAAATTGTTTAAATTGATTGTTCCAGAGTACATTTTTAATATACTTTATTGATTGGAGAGTAAAATAAAATTTAAAATAAAATTCACTATTGTTACCAGAGCACTGGCTCTGGTTTCATATTGTAGTTCATATCACCAACTATGTATTTGTTGTACTAGAAAGGTATTATTGAGTTTCTAATTTAAATCTGTAAGTTCTTTCATTATGATATGAATCACTATGTGATAACTAATATTCATTTACCACTAAAAATTCACAAAGCAGTATTTCATAGATATAAATTAGACATTACTAAATGATTACCCACTATATATTTTATAGAAAGAATTTATTTAATATTATGGAAATTTCATCAGTATAAAAGTAACTGCTATTAACATTTAGAGTGTGTAACATGTATACTATTTTACATTTATTTTTATTTTTAAGTAATATCAGACTTTAAAAATCTGCAAAAATGGTATAAAGCATTCTCTGTGTACACTTTGCCCACCTTTCCCTAATGTAAACATGTAGTATAACCATCATACAATGATCAAAACCAGGAAACTAATATGGATACAGTACTATTAACTAATCTAAAGACCTTATTCAAATATTACCAATTGTTCCATTAATGTCTTTTTCTGGTTCAGAATCCAATCCAAGGCCCCACACTGCATTTAGTTAACATGCCTCCTCAGTCTCATCCAATCTGAAACAGTTTTGTTCTGTTTGTTTTGCTTTCTTTTGTTTTGTTGTTGTTGTTTTCATGGCTTTGACAATTTTGAAGAGCACTGACAAGTTATTTTGTGAAATGTCCCACAATTTGGGATTGTGGTATGATAATATGTTTGATCTTAGAAATAAACCCACATGCTTATGGTGAATTAATCTATGAAAAAGGAGGCAAGAATATACAATGGAGAAAAGAAAGTCTCCTCAATAAGTGGTGCTGGGAAAACTGGACAACTACATGTAAAAACAATGAAATTAGAGAGGGCAGACAGCAGAAGGAAGAAGAACTACAATCCTGCAGCCTGGAACAAAAACCACGTTCATAGAAATATAGACAAGATGAAAAGGCAGAGAGCTATGTACCAGATGAAGGAAAAGATAAAACCCCAGAAAAACAACTAAATGAAGTGGAGATAGGAAACCTTCCAGAAAAAGAACTCAGAATAATGATAGTGAAGATGATCCAGGACCTTGGAAAAAGAATGGAGGCAAAGATCGAGAAGATGCAAGAAATATTTAACAAAGACCTAGACGAATTAAAGAACAAACACCTAGAAGAATTAAAGAACAAACAAACAGAGACGAACAATACAATAACTGAAATGAAAAATACACTAGAAGGAATCAATAGTAGAATAACTAAGGCAGAGGAACAGATAAGTGATCTGGAAGACAGAATGGTGGAATTCACTGCTGTGGAACAGAATAAAGAAAAAAGAATGAAAAGAAATGAAGACAGCCTAAGAGACCTCTGGGACAACATTAAACACAACAACATTCGCATCATAGGGGTCCCAGAAGGAGAAGAGAGAGAGAAAGGACCCGAGAAAATATTTGAAGAGGTTATACTCAAAAACTTCCCTAACATGGGAAATGAAACAGCCACCCAAGTTCAGGAAGCACAGAGAGTCCCAGGCAGGATAAACCCAAGGAGAAACACGCCAAGACACATAGTAATCAAATTGACAAAAATTAAAGACAAAGGAAAATTATTGAAAGCAACAACAGAAAAATGACAAGTAACATACAAGGTAACTCCCATAAGGTTAACAGCTGATTTCTCAGCAGAAACTCTACAAGCCAGAAGGGAGTGGCATGCTATATTTAAAGTGATGAAAGGGAAGAACCTACAACCAAGATTACTCTACCCGGCAAAGATCTCATTCAGATTCGATGGAGAAATCAAAAGCTTTACAGACAAGCAAAAGCTAAGAGAATTCAGCACCACCAAACCAGCTCTACAACAAATGCTAAAGGAACTTCTCTAAGTGGGAAACACAAGAGAAGGAAAGAACCTACAAAAACAAACCCATAACAATTAAGAAAGTGGTCATAGGAACATACATATCGATAATTACCTTAAACGTGAATGGATTAAATGCTCCAACCAAAAGACACAGGCTCACTGAATGGATACAAAAACAAGACCCATATATATGCTGTCTACAGGAAACCCACTTCAGACCTACAGACACATACAGACTGAAAGCTAGGGGATGGAAAAAGATATTCCATGCAAATGGAAATCAAAAGAAAGTTGGAGTAGCAATACTCATATCAGATAAAATAGACTTTAAAATAAAGAATGTTACAAGAGACAAGGAAGAACACTACATAATGATCAAGGGATCAATCCAAGAAGAAGATGTAGCAATTTTAAATATATATGCACCCAGCACAGGAGCACCTCAGTACATAAGGCAACTGCTAACAGCTATAAAAGAGGAAATCGACAGTAACACAATAATAGTGGGGTACTTTAACACCTCACTTACACCAGTGAACAGATCATCCAAACAAAATTAATAAGGAAACACAAGCTTTAAATGACACAGTAGACCAGATAGATTTAATTGATATTTACAGGATATTCCATCCAAAAAAAGCAGATTACACTTTCTTCTCAAGTGCACATGGAACATTCTCCAGGAGAGATCACATCTTGGGTCATAAATCAAACCTCAGTACATTTAAGAAAATTGAAATCATATCAAGCATCTTTTCTGACCACAATACTATGAGATTAGAAATCAGTTACAGGGAAAAAAATGTAAAGAACACAGATACATGGAAGCTAAACAATATGTTACTAAATAATGAAGAGATCACTGAAGAAATCAAAGAGGAAATCAAAAAATACCTAGAGACAAATGACAACCAAAACACCACGATCCAAAACTTACGGGATGCAGCAAAAGCAGTTCTAAGAGAGAAGTTTATAGCAATACAAGCCTACCTCAAGAAACAAGAAAAATCTCAAATAAACAATCTAACCTTACATCTAAAGGAACTAGAGAAAGAAGAACAAACAAAACCCAAAGCTAGTAGAAGGAAAGAAATTATAAAGATCAGAGCAGAGATAAATGAAATAGAAACAAAGAAAATAGCAAAGATCAATAAAACTAAAAGCTGGTTCTTTGAGAAGATAAACAAAATTGATAAACCATTAGCCAGACTCATCAAGAAAAAGAGGGAGAGGACTCAAATCAATAAATTTAGAAATGAAAAAGGAGAAGTAACAACAGACACTGCAGAAATACGAAGCATCCTAAGAGACTACTACAAGCAACCCTATGCCAATAAAGTGCACAACCTGGAAGAAATGGACAAATTCTTTAGAAAGGTATAACCTTCCAAGATTAAACCAGGAAGAAATAGGAAATATAAACAGACCAATCACAAGTAATGAAATTGAAACTGTGATGAAAAATCTTCCAACAAATAGAAGTTCAGGACGAGATGGCTTCACTGGTGAATTCTATCAAACATTTAGAGAAGAGCTAACACCCATCCTTCTCAAACTCTTCCAAAAATTGCAGAGCAAGGAACACTCCCAAACTCATTCTATGAGACCATCATCACCCTGATACCAAAACCAGACAAAGATACTACAAAAAAAAATACAGACCAATATCACTGATGAATATAGATGCAAAGATCCTCAACAAAATACTAGCAAACAGAATCCAAGAACACATTAAAAGGATCATACACCATGATCAAGTGGGATTTATCCCAGGAATGCAAGGATTCTTCAGTATACACAAATCAATCAGTGTGATACACCGTATTAAAAAATTGAAGAATAAAAACCATATGATCATCTCAATAGATGCAGAAAAAGCTTTTGAGAAAATTCAACACCCAATTATGATAAAAACTCTCCAGAAAGTGGGCATAGAGGGAACCTACCTCAACATAATAAAGGCCATATTTAAAAAAATGAAATTAAAACATTCTCTCACACCATATACAAAAATAAATTGAAACTGGATTAAAGACCTAAATGTAAGACTTCATACTATAAAACTCCTAGAGGAAAACATAAGCAGAACACTTTTTGACATAAATCTCAGCAATATTTTTTGGCTCTGTCTCCTAGAGTAATGGAAATAAAAGCAAAAATAAACAAATGGGACGTAATTAAACTTAAAAGCTTTTGCACAGCAAAGAAAACCACAATCAAAATGAAAAGACAACTTACAGAATGGGAGAAAATATTTGCTAATTATGTGACCAACAGGGATTAATTTCATACATATATATGAATCATTTTGTTGTATACCTAAAACTAACACATGGTATATCAACTATATTGCAATAAAATTTTTAAAAAATTTGGTCTTTGTCCCCTTTTCCTGCCATTGAGCTCCTAAAATGCTTGAGATTTCCAGAGTGATAGAAGTATCTTTGTTACACTAGTAAGGTTACTCCTGACCCTAGATAGCTTCTGGATGGGGGGCTAGTTACCAAAAAAACCCAACCATGTGATTAAAAGAATAGAACCTTCGGCCTTTGTGGAGAGAAGAGGGACTAGAGATTGAGTTCAATCACCAGTAATAAATGTTTTGTCAACTGAAAAAAATGCACAATGTGAGAGCTGTGAGTTAAGTTCTTTTTGCGGCCTAATGAGGACTATAGCCTGGGGGATAGCCTCTCAGATAGCTCTGAGGAACTGCTCTGAAAAGGTAGGGGGGGATGTCCCTGGTGGTCTAGTGGATAAGACTCCGCACTCCCAATGCAGGGGGCCCGGGTTTGATCCCTGATCAGGGGACTATATCCCTCATGCATGCCACAGCTAAGAGTCTGCATGCTGCAACTAAGAAGTCTGCATGCTGCAACTGTGTGCCTGCATGCTGCAACTGAAGATCCAACATGCCACAACGAAGATCGCGCATGCCTCAACTAAGACCCAGTGAGGAAGAAAGGGAGGGAGGGAGGAAGGGAGGGAGGGAGAAAGAAAAAGTAGGGGGAGTTCAGTATATACATGATTTTAGTGAAAGGGGATACAGGCAGTCAGGCACACATTTTGGCAGAATGTTGCTGCTAGCCATGGGGAGATGTCTCTGTTAATGATTTGAAAAGATGCAAGAAAATGCACTCATAAAATCTCCTAAAAGTATTCAACTATCTAAAGGCCTCTTCCACCAGTTTTTTCCAGAGCACAGAGTGCCTCATTCCTGATCTTCACCCTGAACTCCTTTCAGGGTGTGTTGGAGGTCAGTGGCTGCAGTGGCTAATAACTTTATTCTTATAGAACCAGATGGTTAGTGACAATTTTTAGTTGGCATAATTAACCTTGTCTAGGTAATGAAGCCTTGACAGAAGCTCTTGAACAACAAGGATCTGGGAGCTTCTCGGTTAGTGAACACATTAGTGTACTGGGAGGATAGCCCCCTGGAAAAAGTGTGGAAGCTCTGCACTCCCTAATCCCTCCTCAACACTTGTCTTCCATTTGGCTGTTCCTGAGTTGCATCCTTTATACTAAAACTGTAGTTGTAAGTGTAGCACGTTCCTGAGGTCTGTGGGCTATTCTAGAGAATCATCAAAACTGAGCAGAGGGCTGTGGTGGGAACCCCCAAATGTGTGATTGGGTGGGCAGAAATGTGCTTTGAGGACACTCAAGAATTTCAGCTGGTGTCTGAAGTAGGGGCAGCATTGTGGGACTGTGCCCCTTAACCTACACGGTCTGTGCTAATTCCGGGTAGTTAGTGTCAGGATTGAAGTGAATGGTAGGACCCACAGCTGGTGTCACAAAACTGATCTTGGAAAATGACACAGAGGGTTATCTGATGTCTCCTCATGATAAATTCGGGTTAATATTTTTGGTAAGTAAACCACAGAAGTTGATCTTGGGGGGGCCACAGGGTGTGGCAGCTTGAAGCAGGATCTTAGTTCCCTGACCAGAAACTGAACCCAGGCTGTGGTGGGAAGAGCACCGAATCCTAACGACTAGAACACGAGGGCCAGCAGGCTTGAAACAGAACCTCAGTCCTTGTCGTCTTTCAAGAAAGAATTCAGCAAAGAGACAGAGGTAGTGAAGTGGGTAATGCATTTATTAGAAGCAAAGTACATGTGGAAGAACACACAGGCAGCATGTGGAGTGAGCCCCATGCTTTTGGGGTGGCTTAAATTGCATATATGGGGCTTCCCTGGTGGCGCAGTGGTTGAGAGTCCTCCTGCCAATGCAGGGGACACGGGTTCGTGCCCCGGTCCGGGAGGATCCCACATGCCGCGGAGCGGCTGGGCCCGTGAGCCATGGCCGCTGAGCCTGCGCGTCCGGAGCCTGTGCTCCGCAGCGGGAGAGGCCACAGCAGTGAGAGGCCCGTGTACCGAAAAAAAAAAAAAAAAAAAAAATAATTGCATATATGGGGGCAGTTTTCTGGGTTCCCTCTGGTCAATCATCTTGCTCGTTGCCCATATTTGGTCTGACTCATGTGCGTAAACATCTTTTACCCAAGATAGATTCCAGTGTGGGGGTTTCTGGGAGATTGGCAGGACATAATATGGGCTGGTGCTCCCTCCCTTCCCTGACCCCTGAGGATTTTTCTGCGCATGTGTGGTCTGAGAGGTCTCCTTGATCCCAAGAAAAATGTGGCCTCCTTATCTGTTACTCAAGCAGAGCTCTGCCATTATCTTTATCTCGGAAGAGTCAACAGGAGACAAGTTCCAGCTGCTCAGCCTGGGGCCCAGATATCTCCTGTCTCAAAGTGATATTGAGTCCTTCTCAGTTCATGATGTCAGCAGGCACATGATGATGTCATGTCTCATATCGGCGAGGAAGAAAGTTTCCTCTACACTTCTGTGTTCTTCTGTCTGATCTAAGAATTAAATTGACATGAGGCAGATTAACAGTAGAAATCAAACAAAAGTTTAACAACATGTACACATGGGAGAGACCCAGGAGAAGTGAGTAACTCACCAAAATGGCAGAAGCCCAAATACCACCTTCAGCTAAAGACAAAAGAGGATGTTGTGGGTGGTGGTTTGGGACTTCAAAAGGGAGGAAGGCAGTTCACAGGGAGATGGAAAAGCAAATGTTTGGTAAACAGAGACAATGGAACATGGAGAGGAATTTTAACAGACAAACTTTTCTAGGCTCCTCCCTGTCTACCATACCTACTCTGTACTGTAGTTATCTATGGTGACAGTTCCTTTCCTGGAATAAGTTCTCTATTTACATTCTTTTAGGCAGTTAGGGGGAAGGTCAGAGTTTCTTCCTGAGTCTTTTGGTCCTTGATTGTTTATAGCTCTAAATAATCCAAATGCCAAAGACACGTTTTGGGGTAAATTGTGTTCTTTTACACTCTTTGCCAGAATGTTAACTTTGATCACTTGGTTAAGGTGTTGACTGCCCGGTTTCTACACTGTATAGTTATATTTCCTCCAAACCTATTATTTTTAAATGTTTCAAATTATAAGATATTAAGTTATTCATAACTTCTTCCCAGATGTCAAAAAGAATTTTTTAAAAAAATTATCAGTATAAGAAAAGAGAACTCCATTAGAGAAAATGAAAGAAACATATTTGTATAATTGAACAAATTTTTGGAGAAAGTAGATGAAATACAGGAGGGGAAAGGAGAAGACCTTAGAGTTACCAGTTTCAACAGAATGTGGCACTGAGATGTCACTGATTGGACAGGGTATGAATTTACCTTCTATCTCCGTGTCAGTCATAACTGATGAATTTTCATTTAAATTAGAAGATAAAAAACCCAAAGACTCCATTAAACCCAATGTACTGGGCTTCCCTGGTGGCGCAGTGGTTGGGAGTCCGCCTGCCGATGCAGGGGACATGGGTTTGTGCCCCGGTCTGGGAGGATCCCACATGCCGCGGAGAGGCTGGGCCCGTGAGCCATGGCCGCTGAGACTGCGCATCCGGAGCCTGTGCTCCGCAACGGGAGAAGCCACAGCAGTGAGAGGCCCGCATACAGCAAAAAAAAAAAAAAAAAAAAAAAAAAAAAAAACCCAATGTACTTTTCGTGAATGCAGGTACAGATCCATATAAATGGAATATTCAAAGGAAATTCTAGTTGATACTTATCCACCTCAAGTTACAAATAATAAATTTTAGGGACCATTACACACAAATTCTTCCAGATGACAAAAAAAGATTACCAGAACATTCAGCTTCAAAGCTGTATTTTGTCTCTATATCAAAGTCATTGCAAATGAAAAAAATTGACTTAAGATTGATAATAGTACAAAGTTTGGAAACGTTTATCACATGCTCTTAGTAAACATGAAAATTAAATGCATATCAACAATAGTGTTAGGCATTTGAAATTGAACTGTGATTTTAAAATATAGCTATAATTATTAATGCTACAAAACAGAAACTATGTGAAAATAAGATAAAATATCTCATGCACTTGTTAACACAATATAGATGATACAGTTTGGGTGCAATGGTGCTAACATTCAGATCATCCGAGAACTTTATGAGCATAATAAATGGGCATTTTCTTCATCTGTCGTAACCACAACAAATGATAACATTAAGTGTAGAATATTTTCTTAGAATACAAACATCAACAGCAAATCATACATTATTTGACTAAGGTAAGAAGTGCTAAATATCACTCACCTATTTTAGATACAACGCCTGATACACACTATGTAGAACAGATTATAATTATTACCAATTTTTTGGATTTCAAAAAGGCAAACATGTCTGTAACACTTTGTGGGAGTTTGTTCAGTAAATGATATGACTAGAAAAAGACTATATATATTTTTCATAATGTTGACTATTGTCTCCCTCCACAAAAACTACCAGAAAAACCTGTTGGTCAGGCAAAGTTAAGCATATTAGACTTACAGCAGCAGGGGAGAGCACCATCTTAACAGAGTCTTAGTGTCTCAGCAGGGAAAAGTTTCTGGCTCTATGCTCAGGTAATTTAAGGCAAGTTCTTCAAGATAGGGAACTGGCGAGGATTAGGCAAAGTTTGTAACATAATAGTTTAGGATTAGTGGGCACAGCAAGTCTTGAAACAAGTCTGGATACACAAACTCTTTTCCTGATAAGCAAGCTGTTTGTCCAGGTGAGCACACAGTTTTCTTGATATGACTAGCTGATTTCCATGATGAGGTAACTCTTTGCCTTGATAAATTGGTTTGCAGAAATTTCCTGAAGCAAATGGTGAAGTTAGTTATTTACTGGTTAACAATCTTATCTCCTTGGGCTAGAATTTCCTGGGGAAAAGCAGTTAAGCCATATTGACACAGATACTATCACTTCTCAGTAGAATGCCTACAAAAATAATCTAGACAAAATCTAGACAAATCTACAAATAATAAAATAATCTAGACAAAATAATTTGAGTGACCAGGCATATGACAATGCCACAAATATGCATGGAAAACATAAGGGATCATGGCAGAAAATCCCTGAAAAGAATTATAAAATATTCCATATTCCTTGTTTCGTTTAAACTTGATAGAAAACATACAACTTTTTTGGTATCAATGTTGGAGTTTATTGAAAACAATTTTAGGAAAGAAATTTGAAGCCATTTTTGAAAAAAATATATGAGCAAGTGAAGCTGAAGCTATCATGACACTAGAAACTTACTTAAAGGAAAATGCAATGCTCTGTTAAAAACCATTGTGCTGTTGTATTTTCTGCAACACAAGTCAAAGGTTTGATTGCGAAAATAATCATTTTAACATTTATTTGGTAGGTACCAATTTGTAGTAATAGCTTCAGTAAAATTGATGTTAAGTGAAAATGATGCAGGAACAAAAATTCAGTGTACACAATGCACTTAAAAGCATCAAAGGAATTAATACATTTTTTGAAGACAAAGCAATAATGTTTGTGAAAAATATATTGATACTAAACAAATTGTAGAGTCTCTTGACATTGATCTCTCTCCCAATATAGGCAATACCAAAAAAGGAGTAAGAAGTTTTAATTCAACTGAGAATCCCATTTATGATCCAAAACTAAATTTAAATTCAATTTTCTTTTTTCTTTATTAGATACAACAACATCATTTTTAAAGGAGAGTTTTAAAATACTGGAAGAATATAATGGCCTTTCAGTGTCATAGATGGCAAATGTAATTTAAAGAATAAACTACTGCAACTGTGTAAACACTAATAGTTGAAGTTGCCTGGTGAACAAAGTAAGGAAAATGATACTAAGGGGAATTCTATGTGTAAGGACTAAAATCCTAAGTTGATTTCTAAAATCTACACTTACAATACCCTAGTTTAAGAATTGCAGGGGGCTTCCCTGGTGGCGCAGTGGTTGAGAGTCCACCTGCCGATGCAGGGGACGCGGGTTCGTGCCCCGGTCCGGGAGGATCCCATGTGCCGCAGAGCGGCTGGGCCCGTGAGCCATGGCCACTGGGCCTGCGCGTCCGGAGCCTGTGCTCCGCGGCGGGAAAGGCCACAACGGTGAGAGGCCCGTGTACCGCAAAAAAAAAAAAAAAAAAAAAGGCAGTATATTTGCAGTAATAATTTACAGGACACATTTCCAATAACTCTTCGTGGCTCTTGGGATAAATTTAACCTTGCAGTTCCATTTGCCAATGAAGAGTTTTATAGCTTCATGAAAATAAAATTTATTAAAGGTATAAATATCACAAGAAAAACTGCATTTCTATAGAAAATAAGACAGAAGCAAGTAGGCATTAAAACTCGTAAAAAAATTTTCTCTGTGAAAGCAAGATGTATAATTACTTTATAACAAATCATTAAGTCCTAATTTCTTGAGTACTCTAGTGAGTTATTATAATTACAAGTTTTACTTCCCTTATTGTGTGTTCAGTACTTTAATTTGTAGATTTTTAAAATTATTATCTAAGTTTCAGGTGTACAGTGTTATAATTCAACAACTGTATACACTACAGAGTAATCACCACAAGTCCATCACCAAACAGTTGACCCACTTCACCCATTTCACCCACCCTCAAATGCCCTTCCCCTCTGGTAACCACTAATCTAATACATATATCACATCTTCTTTATCCATTCATTCATCAGTGGACACTTGGATGTTTCCATACCTTGGCTACTGTAAGTGGTGCTGTGATGAATATAAGGGTGTTAATTTGTAGAATTTATATAGAATGACCTCAAGCTTACTGTAATTTTTAATATTAAAAAATAAATAATATACTACCTTCTAAAAATTGTACTTGAGGAAAATAAAATTAAACATATTCAAGGAAGGGACAAATTTCCTATTTTACACAAAGGCAGTATATGGGTGGCAAAGCATATTCTCAAAATGTTAAAAACATAACTCTTAAACAAATAGCACATTACACTGCCTATCTCACAGTAAAACTTCATTTTTGAAATCCCGTTAGATACCTGCACCCTGTGCTTCCTTTCCAGTTTTCCTACCTACACTTCTCCCCAACACCTTCCCTAGCACTTCTTTTTTCTAGTGCAAAGTGCTGCATGGTGGGGATATTGAATAATATCCTCCAAACTGAAAAGGAACTTTGAGACTGAAAAACAAAGCAGGCAACTGTGTGAAGTGCAATTATGAAGTTTATTGTGGGTAACTTACATACAGGCAGGATCAGGCAGATGAAGGTCCAGAGGCATTCGCGGCTACACTCTGTGCTGCAGAAAGGGGTACAGGGGGATTTAAGGGGCCTAAACTAAAAACATAATCTGACTACTAAGGGAGAAGCACGTCCACACCCATGGAAACTAGGGTTTTTTTCTTCCCTCCCCCCCAGGGGGGGTCTCATGACCATCAGGCCTTGCAGGCCATTAACTATCTGCATCAGCAAAAGGCATTCTTGCAGTTTTCATATTAGATGAAGGCAAGGGTAAATGTTGATAGGGAACTTATCTGGCTCTGGCACATTCCTGGTGAGTAGGCTAGAGCTCAGTCATGCAGAAAGGGGAGGGGGTTGTACTGTGGGCCTGAGATGGAGCTGACAAAATGGAGTCAGGGTGGTTCAGCCACACAGGAAGTATAGCCTTCTGCAGTGTTGCAGCCTCACATCCAGTAGCCTCTAAGCAAAAAACATTTCAAACATTTCATACTAATGGGATTCAAGACATGTGACCCCAAAATATGGCACCTTGGTATATTGACAATCTTACACAGAAGGAGTATGGGAAAACAGCAGGAGGAAGGTCATGCTGACCTCCGCTGCCTCACCCTTCTCCTGTTTCAAGGTCAACAATCTCCCACGTGAATGTACCCTCCCTGTACCAGGAGGAAGAAAGGCATCCTTATCACCAGAGACAGGGAACTGGGGGCTGAGAAATCTGTATAAATAAACTTTGTTAAACTAACTCTTATCTTCCTAGTTACTCCTTTATCACTGACTACTACTAACCAAAACGTGTCTGTCTTCTCAATTCATCACAAATTTAATGTTTCTTTGTCTACAAGGTATAAAAGCTCCTACTCTGGTCACTTCTTTGAGTCTTCATTCTCTTGGGAAGGCACCCATGTACTTGTAACAATTCAATAAGACGTGTATGTGTTTCGCCTGTTAATCTGTCTCACGTCAGTTTAATTTTCAGACCCAGCCAGTGACCCTAAGAGGGTTGACGAAAACTTTCCTCCCCTACAGTACATTAAGATCCAAAATGAATAATAAATTTCAAATCAATTTTTTTTCTTTTTATTGTCACTGTTGGCCAAAACTGACCAGCCTTGCCTCAAAAAACGTAAAAGACACTACTATGTATAAAATAGATAACTAATAAGAATCTGCTATATAGCACAGGGAACTCTACTCAATACTCTGTAATAGGGACTTCCCTGGCAGTCCCGTGGTTAATATTCTGCGCTTCCACTATAGGGGCATGGGTTCGATTTCTGGTCGGGGAACTAATATCCTGCATGCTGTGTGGCAGGGCCAAAAAACCCCCAAAAAAGGATGACAACAACAACAAAAACCCCACACAATTCTGTAATGGCCAATATGGGAAAATAATCTAAAAACAAACAAACAAACATAAAAGATAAGGTGGCTTGTCTGTTTCCAGTCTTTATTTCCTCAACACTAACCCTGTGTTCCATGTTTTCACATCTGTTATCACAATCCGTAGTATAAGGTAGGCTGATATTACTATCACCATTTAACAAATTAAACAACTGAGTTCAAAGAGGCTGACATGTTATAGGTAATAATAAATAGCAAGGCTCCAGTTGAGATTCAGGTCTTCACATTCCAAGTTCAGAGTTGATTCCTTATTGCTCAGCTCAGAAGTTATAGCCCTTCTGTTCTGCTCAGGTAAATCCATGATTTTGTGCTCTATCTAAGGTGCTGCTTAGAATCTATTAACTATTTATTTATTCTCCAGGATTTCTCAACCTCAGCATTATCAACATTTTTCTTTTTCTTCTTCTTTTTCTTTTTCTCAAGAGGCTGTCCTGTGCACTGTAGGATGTTTAGCATCATCCCTGGCTTCTACTCACCAGATGTCAATAGCACCTACTCCCAACCTTCCCTACCCCCAGTCATGACAAAATCAACCCGGGTTGAGAATCACTGTTTTACTCTGTGCTGAATTCCTTTAGAATTTGCATCCTCTGTTCCCTTCAGTCTGTGAGAACACATGGAGTCTCAGACCTGGTGTGTCAATGTGGAAAACCTCCCTGCCTGTGCCCTGTACTCCATCCCTCTCCTGCAATAACTGACATCCTCACTGTAAACTTCTATCAGTTCTTGGAAGGTATCCAAAACCTACTTACATTGGCTTGATTGTGTGCAAGCTCATCCAATCTACTTGATGCAGTGACTATTCAAGATCGGGGGTCCTGAATTGAATTGGCTGCCCCAAAGTGATTTACTGGAGACTTCTGGAAATGTCCCCCACAGCTAGATTAACTATTTTGATTAATTTGGCCTGTCAGTTTGTTGGGAAGGAAGGGAATAGCCATTTAATTTATTTATTCACTTAATTTATTCAACTTAATTTATTTAGATTCATTCCTTTATTTAACTGACACTGGGACTGAGATGACTTTTTTTTTTTTTTTACTAAATTGAACAGCTAAAATTATCAGATCAGTTGTACATTTAGACTCAGTCTGAATGCAGCTTCTATCTCAGCACAAATTATTTCATATCCTTTATTCCCCAGAGAATGTAGCTCAGTTAATAATCAATTTTCAGAGGCTGTTTCTAACCACTCTCTTTTCTTTTTATAGCAGAGAGAGTAGGATAATTTTTTCCTTAAATTTCAAAAGCTATTTTAAAAAATAAATGTTTGAGGAGCCCTTGTGCTTGTTTGGTCATGACTTTCAGGCAAGAGAGGGTATCGTTAGTATGTACATAGAACTCAGAACAATCAGTGTGTGTCATTGTACGTCCATGGTGGATTTCCTGTGTGATGGAGGGAAGAATAAGAGGAGACAGACCAGAGGGTTCATGTCACACTAGATTTCTTAGGAAGCTTGTAAAAAGGATTTACTGTATTTTGATTAATCCATCCTTCATCCACCTTGAGTGTCTCCATGGCAACCAGATATTTGTTTCCCAAAGATGGGCTTTCAGACTGTGGAAGGTTCATTCAGCTCCATACAAAATCCCCTGTATTTCTGTGGCCCACATCTTTGAAATTCCACATGCATAGACAACCACTCCCAAACCCTTATATGTGTTACTGATCCCAGTGCTAGTATCATTTTATCAATGGCAAGACATGATCAATTGTTTGAAGCATTTTCTCAGCCAACAGAAACATCTGTTTCACCTCTATTCCTCAAAAATATCAAGTGTTTTAAGCTCAGCCTAAAGGAAGCTAGCTGAACAGTCACTATGGGGCTTTAAAAAATATATACAATGTCACATTTGGTTAGAGTATTTCAAAGCATCCACCAATTAAATGCTCGTATGAATTAAAAAAATTACCTTTCATCAAAAATTAATGGTTCCTTTCCCAAAACAGTTATAAAGCAGAATCTAATTCAAGGTATAGTAACATGCAAAGAACATATATTTTATAAATGAGGTTGGGATGATTTGCCCAAAGTCTCACATTAGTTAGAAACTGACCTTAAATAAGGACATGGAGACCCAAACTCCCAGCACTCAGCTCTGCCTACCCTGCAGCAGGGCTGCCTTCTTTTGCCCACAGAGGGGTCTGAGCAGTGCCCTGATTATGTGCTGTGTGAGTCTTCCACTTTGTGGGAACAGGATACTCCTCTGTCCTGCCCCCTCTCCAACTCTTTACTTCTCAATATGGAAAGATGGCATGGATGGAGGGATAGATGGAGGGATGGAAGAAAAGCTCTATATTAAAAATCTGGAAACTATATAACTTTTTTCTTACCCATATCTCCAAAAGGTGTTATATGGGGGAAATTCACTTCAAATATCTTGCATTCCTTTCTTTTTCATGACCATAAATGATTTTTATAATCAACAAAAACAAAAACACTTTCATTTTTAAAAAACAAAATAATAATTGTTCTTCAAAACTCAAATTATACTCTAAAGTAAATTATTTCTAATGTAAAAACAAACAAAAACGACCATTTATGCAATTGTAATGCAGTAAGTAGGAGTTGCACAATTTCTCTCATTTTATTTTTTAAAAATCATCACATGGTTTGTAATGCCCTTATTAATGATTAAGGTAATAAAATCATGTTCTTTTACCCACATTATGGGACTAATAATTTCAACCTTTTTTTTTCCTGCCTAAAAGTAATATTGAATTAGTCTGACACAGTTTAGGAATCATAACTTGAATTATTGGAATTCATTTGGGAAGCCCAGCCTCACTTAAAATTGCTGCTGTCTGCAGTATAATAAATGTGATCGATGGCCTTCTGCAGCGATGCAGCTCAGCTGCTCCTCCATTGCTGAGAGAGGTCTCTTTGTGTGTGTGCCTGTGCAGATTTCTTCAACATACTGCAACTGTTTCTAACAGGAGCTAGTTTTCAGCCTCCTGTTCACAGTTACTTAAGAATAGACTGCTATTTTCCATTTACCATGGATCAATTTAGATTGCCTATAGCAAAAAGAATCTCGTTAAAGATTGATGACTTGTAAAAAAAAAAAAAGTAAAAACATACACAGAGAGAGCCTTTATCAGTCCTACCTTACTTGGTTCTTTGTCATTTTGATCTAGAAGAAAAAACTCGTCTCTACTAGAAACTACAACTTTCACATGATCATCAAATTAGGCAAATTAACACGAGAAGACTTAAATTAGTCTCACTGTTGCTCTTTAAGTAATAAATGTTTAAATAAACTTCCAACCAAAGTAAAAACAGACTGTAGCCAATGCCCCACCCCCAACATCTCTCCAACAATTCTGATCCCCCTCTGCTGGATTTCCTTCTTCCTTCCATTGTACTTATCACTCGAATTAACAATTTTCAGAAAAAATTTTTGACACACCTCTTGCAATCGGTTACAATATAACTGTGTATTGGGTTAAAGCAGATAATCTAAGAAATACCCTTTGCTACCTTGTGAAATATTTAACTCATAAATCACTTATTTCATTTAGTAAATTTATAAATATAAATAAATATTTGCAAAGAAAAACAACTGCCCAGGAACCTTGTCAGGGTTTTATCCTAAATACAATTGCAAAATCTTAAGTTATAGACTTTTTGATTTGGAAGAAATCCTAGAGACTATTTCATACATAGTGAGACTAAAGTAAGTTGAGGCTTGAGTAACTTACCCAGTTTTGCAGTGCAAGTGAATAAGGAATCCAAATGCTCCTGAAATCTTTCCACCCTACTGAAACAGGAGGGAAGGGGGCAGGGCACAACCTTTGAAAGAATAATATAGCCGGAGGACATGACATAAACTGATTAAAACCAAATGGGTCCAAGCTGGCGGACAAGTCAACTTCCACTAGATCTTGAGCCTCAGTATACGCCCACTGTAACACATCAGCAAGCTAAATGATACACCCACAGGTGCCATGACAGTTCCAAGGATCCATAAGGATCAAAAAGTGGGCGGTGGCCCAATTCCTGGAAATCCCTGCCCCTTCCCAAAATAGCTAGAATACTCCTCTCACTAGCCTATGAAATTACCCACCCCTACAAAAACTGACAACCCCATATACCCTGGTGCCTTTCTCATCTTCTGAGATGGCCCACAGTCTTGTCTGTGGAGTGTGTTTCTCTCTAAATAAATCCACTTCTTACCTATCACTTTGTCTCTCACTGAATCCTTTCTATGATGAGACATCAAGAACCTGAGCTTCATTAAGTCCTGAAGCCAGGTGTGTGATCTCAGTTGGAAGACTGGGTTTTGGCTGGGTTCGAGTCCCAGCCACGTGGGTTCAAGTCCCAATCAGGGTTTCGGCCGGGTTCAAGTCCCAGCATGTGGGTTCAAGTCTCAATCTGAGGTGCATGGTTTCACTACTATTCTGCTTTTCTACTGGGGGAGCAGAAAAGAAAGGCACGTACATGACCTTCCTCATTCAACACAACAATTTTGTGAGGTACATATGATCCTGATCGAAGAGATAAAACTCTTCTGAGACTCTGAGATACAACTTCTCAGTTGTCCAAGGTCACACAGCTACTAAGAGAAGTGGAGTTTGAACCTCAAATTGTAACCTGAGTGGATTCTATGAGCAGCCTCTATCCTTAGTCACATCCAAGTTCAGACTACTGATGAAAGGCATTGATAAGAAGAGAATATTTTGGAACTTGCCTGGCAGTGCACTTGTTAAGACTCTGTACTTCCACTGTAGGGGGGTGTAGGGCATGGGTTCAATCCCTGGTCGGGGGAACTAAGGGCCCGCATGCCATGTGACCAAAAAAACAAACAGAATACTGAAGATTGGGAGGATCCACTGGGAAAAATTCATATCACATTAGGCAAAAACTTAGTAAAATTCTTCTTTAGGTATTTCTGTTATCTCCCCCCAAAAGTTTCCTATCCTCAGAGGTTTCTGTTTTCTATGATGTTACAACTGGCAATGCAAATAATTAATAAACATTCTATAATAAGGGATAGAAGAGAATTTTATTCAAGCTGACGACTATAACCTAGGAGACACAGATTTAAGAAGCACTTAAATTGTGTTCTAATGGTCTACAAAATGAGGGAGGCTTAATAGGCAAAAACCGCAAAGTTACATAAATTGTCAAGAATCAAGATTGGAGGGACTTCCCTGGCGGTCCAGTATTTAGGATTCAGGGCTTCCGCTGCAAGGGGTGCTTGTTCTATCCCTGGTTGGGGAACAAAGATCCTACATGCCGTGCAGCACAGCTGGAAAAAAAAAAAATTAGGATTGGAGCTGGCAAGAAGTAAGGGTGCTTTTTTAGCAAGGATTCCTTTGGTTCTGAAACACTTGCGTGGTTACAAGGGGAGACCTTGAGACCATAAGGCTGTAGCTGGCATCTGCTAGCAGATAACTGTTTTGAAAATGGCTGGCGGTGTCCTTGAGTTTGATAACAGTTCAGAAAAGTGAGGAATAGATGCAGGAATGTGCCAGAAACCAGACCCACGATGGACACCCAGCTCCATTTTGAATACCTGAACCATAGTTCCTCCATTTTGATTATTAAGTGATCTTAAACATGTCATCACAAGGGAAAGGAATTATAATTGCTTAATTAACATAAAAGGTAAGGTTTGTGAAAAGATGGCCTATCACCAAGGCTGCATACATACAAACGCTGCAAACATTTTACTTCAAAAAGAAAAACATGGGGTGGGGGATTTCCTGGCGGTCCAGTGGTTAGAACTCTGTGCTTCAACTGCAGGGGGCATGGGTTTGATCCCTGGCCAGGGAACTAAGATTTTGCAAGCAGTGCAGTACAGCCAAAAAAAAAAAAAAAAAGAAGAGAGAGAAAAAAGAGAAAGAAACAAAAAGGAAAGGGAAAGAAAGAGACAAGAGAGAAAGAGAAAAGAAAAAAATGGGGGAAAGGGGGAAAACATAGTCAAGCTGAAATCAAAAACCCAAGATGCCAAAAAGAGAGTGAACTGAAAATCTAAGCAGCATGAGGAGGCTGAAGCCAAAATGGCTCACAGAGTTGTTGGAGCTGGTTGAAGCCTTAAATGCCGTGGGCTAGAGTGAGGACAACTTCTCAGGAATTAGCATTCAGCCCATGCCTTGTGTGCACAAAGAGCTGGACCAGGGCTGTGTGCATAAAGCTAAGAGTTTTGCAGGACTGCTCCAGCTCTGAGATGGAGATTTAGAAAACATTACCAAATAAAGTTCATAGAAGAATATAAAGGAGACTATCTTTGTGACCTGAGGTGGGAAACAATTTTATAAACACAGTTCAAAAATTGGAACCATAGGTCCTGTCTGAGTGAAGAACAGACGCCCTCCGGCGACCTACACAGAGAGGTGGGGCCAAATCCAAAGCTAAGACCCGGGAGCTGTGAGAAAAAAGAAGAGAAAGGGAAATCTCTCCCAACAGCCTCAGAAGCAGCGGATTAAAGCTCCATAATGAACTTGATGTACCCTGCATCTGTGGAATACATGAATAGACAACGAATCATCCCAAATTAAGGAGCCAGGAATCAGTGCTGTGCCTCGGAGGTGGGAGAGCCAACTTCAGGACACTGGTCCACAATAGACCTCCCAGCTCCACATAATATCAAATGGCGAAAATCTTCCAGAGATCTCCATCTCAACACCAACACCCAGCTTCACTCAACGACCAGCAAGCTACAGTGCTAGACACCCTATGCCAAACAACTAGCAAGACAGGAACACAACCCCAGCCATTAGCAGAGAGGCTGCCTAAAATCATAAAAAGTCCACAGACACCCCAAAAAACACCACCAGACGTGGACCTGTCCACCAGAAAGACAAGATCCAGCCTCATCCACCAAAACACAGGCACTAGTCCCCTCCACCAGGAAGCCTACACAACCCACTAAACCAACCTTAGCCACTGGGGACAGACACCAAAAACAACGAGAACTACGAACCTGCAGCCTGCAAAAAGGAGACCCCAAACACAGTAAGATAAGCAAAATGAGAAGACAGAAAAACACACAGCAGGAGAAGGAGCAAGATAAAAACCCACCAGACCTAACAAATGAAGAGGAAATAGGCAGTCTACCTGAAAAAGAATTCAGAATAATGATAGTAAAGATGATCCAAGATTCTATTTCCAAGATCCAAAATCTTGGAAATAGAATAGACAAAATGCAAGAAACAGTTAACAAGGACCTAGAAGAACTAAAGATGAATCAAGCATCGATTAAAAACACAATAAATGAAATGAAAAATACTCCAGATAGGATCAATAGCAGAATAACTGAGGCAGAAGAATGGATAAGTGAGGTGGAAGATAAAATAGTGGAAATAACTGATGCAGAGCAATATAAAAAAGAATGAAAAGAACAGAGGACAGTCTCAGAGACCTCTGGGACAACATTAAACGCACCAACATTCGAATTATAGGGGTTCCAGAAGAAGAGAAAAAGGGACTGAGAAAATATTTGAAGAGATCATAGTTGAAAGCTTCCCTAATATAGGAAAGGAAATAGTTAATCAAGTCCAGGAGGCACAGAGAGTCCCATACAGAATAAATCCAAGGAGAAATATGCCAAGACACATATTAAACTGTCAAAAATTAAACACAAATCATTAAAAGCAGCAAGGGAAAAACAACAAATAACACACAAGGGAATCTCCATCAGGTTAACAGCTGATCTCTCAGCAGAAACTCTACAAGCCAGAAGGGAGTGGCAGGACATAATTAAAGTGATGAAGGGGAAAAACCTGCAACCAAGACTACTCTACCCAGCAAGGATCTCATTCAGATATGATGGAGAAATTAAAACGTTTACAGACAAGCAAAAGCTGAGAGAGTTCAGCACCACCAAACCAGCTTTACAACAAATGCTAAAGGAACTTCTCTAGGCAAGAAACACAACAGAAGGAAAATACCTACAATAACGAACCCAAAACAATTAAGGAAATGGGAATAGGAACATACATATCAATAATTACCTTAAATGTAAATGGACTAAATGCTCCCACCAAAAGACACAGATTGGCTGAATGGATACAAAAATAAGACCCACATATATGCTGTCTACAAGAGACCCACTTCAGACCTAGAGACACATACAGATTGAAAGTAAGGGGATGGAAAAAGATATTCCATGCAAATGGAAATCAAAAGAAAGCTGGAGTAGCAATTCTTATATCAGACAAAATAGACTTTAAAATAAAGACTATTAGAAGAGACAAAGAAGGACACTACATAATGATAAAGGGATCGATCCAAGAAGAAGATATAACAATTGTAAATATTTATGCACCCAACATAGGAGCACCTCAATACATAAGGCAAATACTAACAGCCATAAAAGGGGAAATCGACAGTAACACACTCATAGTAGGGGACTTTAACACCCCACTTTTACCAATGGACAGATCATCCAAAATGAAAATAAATAAGGAAACACAAACTTTAAATGATACATTAAGATGGAGTTAATTGGTATTTATAGGACATTCCATCCAAAAACAACAGAATACACATTTTTCTCAAGTGCTCATGGAACATTCTCCAGGATCATATCTTGGGTCACAAATCAAGCCTTGGTAAATTTAAGAAAATTGAAATTGTATCAAGTATCTTTTCCGACCACAATGCTATGAGACTAGGCATCAATTACAGGAAAAGATCTGTAAAAAATACAAACACATGGAGGCCAAACAATACACTACTCAATAACGAAGTGATCACTGAAGAAATCAAAGAGGAAATAAAAAAATACCTAGAAACAAATGACAATGGAGACACGACGACCCAAAACCTATGGGACGCAGCAAAAGCAGTTCTAAGGGGGAAGTTTATAGCAATACAATCCCACCTTAAGAAACAGGAAACATCTCGAATAAACAGCCTAACCTTGCACCTAAAGCAATTAGAGAAAGAAGAACAAAATACCCCCAAAGTTAGCAGAAGGAAAGAAATCATAAAGATGAAATCAGAAATAAATGAAAAAGAAATGAAGGAAACGATAGCAAAGATCAGTAAAACTAAAAGCTGGTTCTTTGAGAAGATAAACAACATTGATAAACCATTAGCCAGACTCATCAAGAAAAAAAGGGAGAAGACTCAAATCAATAGAATTAGAAATGAAAAAGGAGAAGTAACAACTGACACTGCAGAAATACAAAGGATCATGAGAGATTACTACAAGCAACTCTATGCCAATAAAATGGACAACCTGGAAGAAATGGACAAATTCTTAGAAATGCACAACCTGCCAAGACTGAATCAGGAAGAAATAGAAAATATGAATAGACCAATCACAAGCACTGAAATTGAAACTGTGATTAAAAATCTTCCAACAAACAAAAGCCCAGGACCAGATGGCTTCACAGGCGAATTCTATCAAACATTTAGAGAAGAGCTAACACCTATCCTTCTCAAACTCTTCCAAAATATAGCAGAGGGAGGAGCACTCCCAAACTCATTCTACGAGGCCACCATCACCTTGATACCAAAACCAGACAAGGATGTCACAAAGAAAGAAAACTACAGGCCAATATCACTGATGAACATAGATGCAAAAATCCTCAACAAAATACTAGCAAACAGAATCCAACAGCACGTTAAAAGGATCATACACCATGATCAAGTGGGGTTTATTCCAGGAATGCAAGGGTTCTTCAATATACGCAAATCAATCAATGTGATACACCATATTAACCAATTGAAGAAGAAAAACCATATGATCATCTCAATAGATGCAGAGAAAGCTTTCGACAGAATTCAACACCCATTTATGATAAAAACCCTGCTGAAAGTAGGCATAGAGGGAACTTTCCTCAACATAATAAAGGCCATATATGACAAACCCACAGCCAACATCGTCCTCAATGGTGAAAAACTGAAACCATTTCCACTAAGATCAGGAACAAGACAAGGCTGCCCACTCTCACCACTCTTATTCAACTTAGTTTTGGAAGTTTTAGCCACAGCAATCAGAGAAGAAAAGGAAATAAAAGGAATCCAAATTGGAAAAGAAGAAGTAAAGCTGTCACTGTTTGCAGATGACATGATACTATACATAGAGAATCCTAAAGATGCTACCAGAAAACTACTAGAGCTAATCAATGAATTTGGTAAAGTAGCAGGATACAAAATGCACAGAAATCTCTGTCATTCCTGTACAGTAATGACGAAAAATCTGAAAGTGAAATCAAGAAAACACTCCCATTTACCATTGCAACAAAAAGAATAAAATATCTAGGAATAAACCTACCTAAGGAGGCAAAAGACCTGTAGGCAGAAAATTATAAGACACTGATGAAAGAAATTAAAGATGATACAAATCAGTGGAGAGATATACCATGCTCCAGGATTGGAAGAATCATTATTGTGAAAATGGCTCTACTACCCAAAGCAATCTACAGATTCAATGCAATCCCTATCAAACTACCACTGGCATTCTTCACAGAACTAGAACAAAAAATTTCAAAATTTGGAAAAACAAAAGACCCCAAATAGCCAAAGCAATCTTGAGAACGAAAAACGGAGCTGGAGGAATCAGGCTCCCTGACTTCAGACTATACTACAAAGCTACAGTAATCAAGACAGTGTGGTACTGGCGCAAAAACAGAAAGATCGATCAATGGAACAGGATAGAAAGCCCAGAGATAAACCCACGCACATATGGTCAACTTATCTTTGATAAAGGAGGCAGGAATGTACAGTGGAGAAAGGACAGCCTCTTCAATAAGTGGTGCTGGGAAAACTGGACAGGGACATGTAAAAGTATGAGATTAGATCATTCCCTGACACCATACACAAAAATAAGCTCAAAATGGATTAAAGACCTAAATGTAAGGCCAGAAACTATCAAACTCTTAGAGGAAAACATAGGCAGAACACTCTATGACATAAATCCCAGCAAGATCCTTTTGGACCCACCTCCTAGAGAAATGGAACTAAAAACAAAGATAAACAAATGGGACCTAATGAAACTTCAAAGCTTTTGCACAGCAAAGGAAACCATAAACAAGACCAAAAGACAACCCTCAGAATGGGAGAAAATATTTGCAAATGAAGCAACTGACAAAGGATTAATCTCCAAAATTTATAAGCAGCTCATGCAGCTCAATAGCAAAAAAACAAACAACCCAATCCAAAAATGGGCAGAAGACTTAAATAGGCATTTCTCCAAAGAAGATATACAGACTGCCAACAAACACATGAAAGAATGCTCAACATCATTAATCATTAGAGAAATGCAAATCAAAAGTACAATGAGATATCAACTCACACCAGTCAGAATGGCCATCATCAAGAAATCTAGAAACAATAAATGCTGGAGAGGGTGTGGAGAAAAGGGAACACTCTTGCACTGCTGGTGGGAATGTGAATTGGTACAGCCACTATGGAGAACAGTATGGAGGTTCCTTAAAAAACTACAAATAGAACTACCATATGACCCAGCAATCCTACTACTAGGTATATACCCTGAGAAAACCATAATTCAAAAAGAGACATGTACCAAAACGTTCATTGCAGCTCTATTCACAATAGCCCGGAGCTGGAAACAACCTAAGTGTCCATCATCGGATGAATGGATAAAGAAGATGTGGCACATATATACAATGGAATATTACTCAGCCATAAAAAGAAACGAAACTGAGCTATTTGTAATGAGGTGGATGGACCTAGAGTCTGTCATACAGAGTGAAGTAAGTCAGAAAGAGAAAGACAAATACCGTATGCTAACACATATATATGGAATTTAAGAAAAAAAAATGTCATGAAGAACCTAGGGGTAAAACAGGAATAAAGACACAGACCTACTTGAGAATGGACTTGAGGATATGGGGAGGGGGAAGGGTAAGCTGTGACAAAGCGAAAGAGAGGCATGGACATATATACAGTACCAAACGTAAGGTAGATAGTGGGAAGCCGCCGCATAGCACAGGGAGATTGGCTTGGTGCTTTGTGACCGCCTGGAGGGTGGGATAGGGAAGGTGGGAGGGAGGGAGATGCAAGAGGGAAGGGATGGGGGAACAGATGTATATGTATGACTGATTCAGTTTGTTATAAAGCAGAAACTAATAAAAAAATAATTGGAACCATAAAGCAAACTATCGATGAACACAGTTATATCTAGATAAAGGATTTCTATTTAATGAAGCACACCAGGGTGAAAAATTAATAGAGAAGAATATGTGAATATATTTACGATGTCTATGGGAAGAAAAGGGTTAAGTTGTAAGTGTGCGGTCTCTTCTCTCCTTTGATGAGGGGGAAAGAGCGTGGGGGCAGAAATAAGACAGGTGACCAGACCTTATTTCCTTGTAAAAATGCTAACAAATATCTCCTAGCAAAAGAGCTAAAGGGATTTCCTAGCAAGGGAGTCCTTATCTATGGAATGTTTTTAACAGGAAGAACATAGTTGGTTAAGATTGCTTCTGATAAGCCAGGAATCTATGGATTTATGGGCATGGCTCAAGGGAAAATATTATGTAATGGATAAAACCATCTAAGTATAAATTGGAGATGTTCATGACCTAGATGACAAAATATTCATTTATCCCATTTCTAGTGAACTTAACTTGATCACATGGTTAAGATGGTATCTGCCAAAATTTCTCCACTTATTATTTTCCCTTTTTCATTGTAAACAAGAACAAAAGAGCATTTTTGCTCACCACCCAGTTCTACAAAGATTCATTCACCCACTGCAGTCTCTGACCAACAGTGCACTCTGTGCTTCAGACAGAAAGTTAAGGTGATAATGGGATGAAGGACTCTTGTTCCAGATAGAGGAAATGAAGATGATAACAGGATGCTCTGTGCTTTGGACAAGCAAGGCCCTTCGATATCTAGATGTATAATCTTGGGAAGAATTTTATTGGACCCAGGTTCCTGCGTCTTTCCATTCATAGAAAAGCACTAAAACCATTAACTTGAGATATTTGTTCTTTGCGACTAGTAGAAATCTTTTACCAAAATGTATACTTGACTTCATGTATTACCCAGCCAAAATCACAGATAAATTGTCTTCTCCCTCTCCCTCTTCGGAACAGCTTTCCCAGAGCTACTGAGCAGCTGTCACCCGGGCTATAGTCCTCGAAGACCCTGAATAAAACTTAAACTTAAGCTCTTATGTTGTGTCTTTTTCTTTCAGTTGACATAATAAGTATCTTACAGAGATACTTTAAGACTATGTAAGTATCCTGTTTGTCATCAAATTTTCACCCATTCATTTTAGCCTCCCTTGATGACTCTCCCCTAAAATTATTATTGTGTGTTGGTTGCCAAATGGCAATTTTCTAATTGAATCATTTGTTCTGCATTTATTAGCTGGCACTCTGATGAAAAGAAGACATTCCCTTCTCCCCCATTTCTTTTAAAGTTTTTATTGGAGTATAGTTGATTTACAATGTTGTGTTAGTTTCTGCTGTACATGAACGTGAATCAGTTATGCATATATATATATATCTACTCTTTTTTAGATTCTTTTCCCACATAGGTCATTACAGAGTATTGAGAAGAATTTCCTGTGCTATACAGTAGGTCCTTATTAGTTATACATTTTATATATACTAGTGTGTATATGTCAACCCAATCTCCTGATTTATCTCCCCACCCCCCACTCTCCCCCCTGGTAACTATAAGTTTGTTTTCTACACCTGTCACTCTATTTCTGTTTTGTAAATAAGTTCATTTGTACCATCTTTTTAGATTCCACATATAAGCGATATCATATGATATTTGTCTTTCTGTCTGACTTAACTTCGCTCAGTGTGACAATCTCTGGGTCCATCCATGTTGCTGCAAATGGCATTATTTCATTCTTTTTTATGGCTGAGTAATATTCCATTGTATATATGTACCACATCTTCTTTTGTTTTTTTTAATTTTTGTTGGAGTATAATTGCTTTACAAGGTTGAGTTAGTTTCTGCTGTACAGCAAAGCAAATCAGTTATTCGTATAAGTATATCCCCTCACTTTTAGATTCCCTTCCCATTTAGGTCACCACAGAGCATTGAGTAGAGTTCCTTGTGCTATACAGTAGGTTCTCATTAATTATCTATTTTATACATAGTAGTGTCTGTATGTCAATCCCAATCTCCCAGTTCATCCCACCCACCCCTTCGCCCCTCGGTATCCATAAGTTTGTTCTCTCCATCTGTGTCTCTATTCCTGCTTTGCAAATAAGTTCATCTGTACCATTTTTCTAGATTCCACATATAAACGATAGTATACCATATTTGTTTTCCTCTTTCTGACTCACTTCACTCTGCATGACAGTCTCTAGGTCTATCCATGTCTCGGCAAATGGCACTATTTTGTCCCTTTTTATGGCTGAGTAATAGTCCATTGTATATATGTACCAAATTTTCTTTATCCATTCCTCTGTCAATGGACATTTAGGTTGCTTCCATGTATGTCCTGGCTATTATAAATAGTGCTGCAATGAATACTGGGGTGCATGTATTGTTTCAGATTGTGGTTTTCTCTGGATATATGCCCAGGCCCCATTTCTTTATTCAATCTTTATTTACATCAGCATGGACTCAGATTCATACTTTATTCCTTTGGTTATGATCTAGTGTTATCATTGTTTATTTTGCTATGTAACTTATCCCAGATTTGCCCAGTGGGTGTCCTTTGTTTTTTATTTGTCTTTTTATAGTAGGTACTCCTAAGGTGAAATTGCATAGAAGGTGAAATAAAGAGAAAGAAAAAATGATGTTCCTACCATTATATTTTCAAAATGTATAAAGCAAAACCTAAGGGAGTAACTAGGAAAACACAAATAATCCAAAGCTATTGGGAGTTTTAAAAGACCTCTCTCTGAATCTGATAGTTGAAGCAGACCAAGTGGATCATTACTAAGGATACAGATGTGAATAACATACCTAAGAATATTCACCTAATACATATAGACTATTGTACCCAACAGGTAGAAAATGCACATTCTTTTTGAGGAAACATGAAAAACTTTTTATTTGGAAATATTTTAAGATATACAGAACGTTAAATAGGGAAAGCTAGAAATAGTACAAAGAACACCTATATAGCCTTTACTCAGACTAACCTATTGTTAATATTTTCTCCCATTTGTTTTATCATTTTCTGTGTATATGTATGCATTGTTTTTCCTGAATCATTTTAGTGTAAGTTGCACACATTGTGGTTATTCATCCTTAAATACTTCAAGGTATATTTCCTAAAAATAGGGATATTCTCTTGCATTACCACCACACAGTTATCACCCTTAAAAACTTATATTGGTACTTTAACCTACTGTTTATATTCCAATTTTGTTAGCTGACCTAATAATATCATTTATAATGTTTTTTTTTTCCATCTTGCATAGCATCTAGTTAAGGTTAGGTATTGCATTTATTTGTCATTATCTTTGGCCTATTGTGAAATTCTTTTTAAAATAGACCAGGTTTCACCACAGTGTAGTAGTTTTCAACCAAAAAAAAGACAATTGCATACATATTTTGAAAACAAAAAACAACATAAATTATTATTTGAAAAGAAAATCAAAGTGAAAATTAGCAGTATTTTATATTGAGATCCAAAAAACAAACTAAAAAATTGCATTTCAAATTTGTGGAATATACCAAGATTAATGCTCTGAGGAATATTTGTAGCCTTGAATGCACTAATCTGAAGACATGAAAGGAAAATAAAGACTTCCACATAAGATAGTAAGAATAACATTAAGCAAGCAAACTAAATGAAGTATGGAAAATAAGAGAATAAAAATAAGCAAGAAAACTAATGAAATAGATAACAACAAAGAGAGCTAGTCAATACATCCCCAAAGTAGTCATTAAAAAGATGAATATAAAAGATAACACTCTATGAATAAGTCAGAAAGAGAAAAACAAATACCGTATGCTAACACATATATGGAATCTAAAAAAAAAAAAAAAAAAAAAAATTCTGAAGAACCTAGGGGCAGGACAGGAATAAAGACGCAGACGTAGAGAATGGACTTGAGGACACGGGAAGGGGGAAGGGTAACCTGGGACGAAGTGAGAGAGTGTCATAGACATATATACACTACCAAATGTAAAATAGATAACTAATGGGAAGCAGCCGCATAGCACAGGGAGATCAGCTTGGTGCTTTGTGTCCACCTAGAGGGGTGGGATAGGGAGGGTGGGAGGGAGACACAAGAGGGAGGAGATATGAGGATGTATGTATATGTATAGCTGATTCACTTTGTTATAAAGCAGAAACTAACACACCATTGTAAAGCAATTATACTCCAATAAAGATGTTTAAAAATTTTTTTTAAATAAAAGATAACACTAGATAATCTGAGCAAGAATAAAAGGAAGAAGCCATAAACAATGAATAAAAATTATGACATTTTTACAGGTATTTTAGAGATGCAAAAATAGTTTTAAAAAATTTAACTAATAAATTTTAAACATTGGATGCAATGGACAATTTTCTAAAAAAACAGAAAAATACAAATTACCAAATTTTACTGAAAAAAATGAAAAGTTGAGTAAACTAATAAACATTAAAGAAGTTGAAAAGGTTGTCACATTTTCCCCTTCCTGTGCCAAAGAACAATTTTTCAGGATGAAAAATATGTTTTATCAAGCTTTTTAAAAATACATAATTGCTATTTCATATAACACGTTTCAGAGAATAGAAAGAGGAAAAGTCACCAAATTACCTTGCTATCAAAGAGAACAAGGACAGTATAATTTTACTATGAGCACGGATGCATTAATCCTGAATTTTAAAAATAAATTCTGAAGTACAGTCAGTTCTCATTATTTGTAGATTCCATATTTATGAACTCCCCTACTTGTCAAAATGTATTTGTAACCCCAAAATCAATACTCAGAGTGCTTGCACTGTTATTCAAAAATATGTGCAGAGTTGCAAAAAATTTGAGTTGCCAGAGCTGGTTCCCAGCTGCGGTCAGACAAGGCAACACTCTGCCTTCCTGTTTTCACTCATTTACAGTGAACTAGTGTTTATTCTGCGACCTGTTTAGTGCTACATTTTTCACATCTTTGTGCTTTTTATTGGTGATTTTGCTGTTTAAAATGGCCCCCAAATATGTGCTAAAATGCCGTCTGGTGTTTTAAGCACAAAAGGCTGTGATGTGCATTTCAGAGAAAGTACATCTTAGGTATGCCTTATTCAGGCATGAGTTACAGTGTTGTTGGCCATGAGTTCGATGCTAATGAATCAACAATATATATTAAATAAAGTGTCTTTAAACAAAAGCACACATAAAACAAGATACGTTGACCAGTTGACTAAAATGTACCTAGAGTTTTATAGGAACCTAAGTTTGTATTTCCTCTAGGAACAATGATTCAGTGTTCACTAATTCCATGTTTGCAGCAACTATATAGACCATAGCTATGGTGAATAATGAGAAGTGACTGTATGTATAGTATAAATGTGGTGTGTGTGTATACAAAACAATTACCATAATCAGGTAAAGTTTCTCTCATCAGTACAAGGATGGTTAACACAAAACTATCAATATAATTTACCATGTTAGATTTAACAAAGAGAAAGTCACCATAATCTTTCCAATAGAGTGAGATGAAAACACTCAGTAAAATTCAATATTCATTTATGATAAAGGCTCTTAGCAAAGTAGGAATAGATGGCAACATCTTTAAACTCATCAATGGTTTTGTAAAAAATTAATGAACAGAAACCTCAATTAAATAGAGTTGGAAGACCAGAAGGGGGAGCTCTCATGCCCTACGATGATAATAAAGCCCAATGGGAAAAAGAAATACTCCTTTCTTGACAGGGACTCCGCCAATGAAAAACCATGATTTCTTTGTTTACTATAGCCCTCCCATCTTCCTTTTCCTCCCTATAAAAAGCATTCTCTTTTCCTTGTCCTTCAGGAACTTGCATGTGGCTCACCATGATTACAGACCCTGAATTGCAATTCTCTGCTGTCCAGAATAAACTCATATTTGCTGGGGAAATATCTGGTTGTCTATTTGTTTCAGGTCAACAGTTTGGTAAACTCATATGAAAGAATAAAAGTCTAAAATAATACTGAAAAATAAAAAGGGATACCTAAATTTATTATAAAGCCATATAAATGAAGACTATAATATAGGGACTATAAAAGACCCCAGAAACACACACAATCACATGTGAGGCTTTAATGTATTAGAGAGATGTCAACACAAATTACTAGAAAAATAATGGACAAGTCAATAAATAGTCCTGCGTTAACTGGATTACCATATGAGAAAAAGTAAAAGTAGATTTCCATTTCATGAGAAAACTCCAAAAGTATATCAAACTTAATTGTAAAAATAATTATTTAAAAATTTCAGGGAGGGATAATTTAGGAGTTTGGGATTAATATATATACACTACTATATATAAAATCGATAACCAAAAGGACCTACTGTATAGCGCAGGGAACTCTACTCAATATTTTGTAGTAGCCTATAAGGGAAAAGAATCTGAAAATGCATATCTATATATCTGAGTCACTTTGCTGTACACCTGAAACTAAAACAACATTGTAAATCAACTATACTTAAATAAAAAATAAAAATAAAAATTTCAGAAGAAAATGTAGGAGAATATTTTTACAGCTTTGGGGTAAGGATGGATTTCTTAACAACAAAATAACAATTTTAAAAACAAATCATAAAAAATATATGTATTTTGGTACATCAATATTAAAACTTTTAAACAAAATGGTTATTATAAGCATTTGTTCAGAGACAAACCACAAAGGATTATGTTGACAAAAAATTAATCACTTGATCTAAGAAAGAAATGGAAAATTTTATTCGAGCCAAACTGAGAATTATAAACTGGGAACAGTATCTCAGAAATCTCTGAGAACTGTTCTGCCCATTAGAAGTCAAGGCACAGTTATATAAGTTTTTGAGATAGGGGCTATACATTAAATGATGTATTATTGACAATTTACACAATCCAGATAACGCCCCTTACAAGATCAGGAAGGAATGTTATCTCTAAGGAGCTGTCTTGTTGATGCTAGGAGAATATTGCTCTTTATGTTTGAGCAGATATTTCTGCTGATGGGGGAGGTATGGTCAGTGCATAATGCAGATACACAATGCACAGTAGAGGGGAAAGGGGGGGCCAAAGGACAGAGAAGATTTTTTATGTTTAAATTTTTATTGTCTTGCCATAATATATGAATTTTCTTTCACAATTAGTGTCCAGAATATAAAATGAACAAATCAATGAAAAAAGGCAAAGAGAACGTCGACATTATAGGTTTTTTAAGACAAAGAATTGAGCAGGGAGTTCACAAATGAAGAATAACTGATGAACATGTAGAAAGGTCTTCGATCTTGTCAGTATTCAGGGAAGTACACAATAAAATGTATGAGATATTTTATATCTATCAGACTGGCAAAATTTAAAAGTCTTATAATATCAAGTGTTTACAAGGATGTGAGAAAACTGGAATGTATAAGTTGCTAGAACTTGTTTGAAAAATTACTGGAGTAATAGCTATTAAGTTGAAATGACCATACCCTACAACCTAGAAATTTCACTTTTTCAGTATCTCTGACGCATGTATACAAGGAGACTTTAAAAAATATGCTACATTGTAACAAGAAAATTTATTTGTAAACAACTCGTCTATCAGCTGGGAGATGGATAAACAAATGTTGGCATGTTTACAGAGTACAATACTATATGGATTACTGTTTGAATGAAAGAATCAATCTATGTGGATCAATAGATCTCAAAAGACATTGCTGGGCAATAGATCCAAGCTGAAGAATCATATGCGTTGTATGATTCCATTACATGGTTTTTCATAAGACATTGCTGGGCAATAGATCCAAGCTGAAGAATCATATGCGTTGTATGATTCCATTACATGGTTTTTCAAACACATAAAATATAATCTCTCTCTACAGAAAATATAAAAAGTGGACTGACTCCACATCAAATTTGTAGTGCGGAGATGTGGGGGGAATAAAGTAGAATACAACTACATCTGTAATATCCTATTTATTTATTAAAATTTTTAGAAAAAAATGAAACATTAGCATTGATTAATTCTGAGTAATGAATACAAATACATTGGTCATATTATTTTCTCTTTTCTCTATTTTTAAAAAATAAAAAATGAAAATTAAAGTCATAAAAGTTTAACTGAAATTAGAGGTAATAAACGTACCATCATCAAACTCTGAAGCCCTCAATGGCATCCAGAAATTCCCTTTTGTTAAAATATCTAACGTAGGCCCGTTGGGACTTCCCTGGCAGTCCAGTGGTTAGACTTCACCTTCCAATGCAGGGGATGCAGGTTTGATCCCTGGTCAGGGAGCTAGGATCCCACATGCCTCACGGCCAAAAAACCAAAATATAAAACAGAAGCAATATTGTAACAGATTCAATAAAAGACTTTAAAAATGGTTCACATCAAAAATATCTTTAAAAAAAAATAAAGTAGACCCAGGATGGAGTCACTCATGATTAACTAAGACGTAACTTTCTGTACTCTGCTCCCCAGAAAAGGAAGGCCCAGATCAACCAATCAGTGCTTGCCTCCTCGGCACAGGTTATCTGACCTGTTCTAAGACTTACCATGGCTACAAATAAGGAAAGTAACCCTGCTCTAACCAGTCAACACATGCTCAGTATAATGTGCTTGTTTCTGCTCACTTTAGGCTATTAAAATCTCTTGCCTTTTACTGCACTTTGGAGCTCCTTTCTATCTGCCAGAGTGGATGCTGCCCAATTCATGAATCACTGAGTAAAAGCTAGCAGATCAGTAAATTGTCTATAGAAATTTTTCTTTTAATACTTTTCAACTTGATTTTTTTTTAATAGGATGTCTATATGATAAAGTATAAGTCAGTACTCAAAAACACTTTGATGGAGTTACTAGTGATATGAAAAATGCCAATGATTTGTAATATTCAGTGAAATAATGCAAAATTTTTAATGTATATTTATTAAGTTCTAACTTAGTAAAAATGCAAGCATACAAACACAGATTGGAAGGAAATACAATTCAACCAAGGGTTATTTGTCTCATCTCTGAGCGGTATGATTCTTAAACAGATTTTCTTCCTTTGTAATTTCTGTTTTCTAGTTTTTCTAAAAAGAAAATATTTTGGAATCAGAAAACATTATCTTTAAGTTAAAAATGGTTTTTCATAAAAAAGCTTTCAAGATGTTTTTATTAACAAGTTTGTTTTCTATTTCTCTCAGGACTAGCGTTGAAATGGCATTTATTTTTACTGTTACGTGTGAATGATTTAAGAATTTAAACCAACCCCTACATAATATTTTAGATCAGTCCTCACTTGTGATTTGGAAATATTTAAAGCTTTCAAAATAGGAATCCATTCCAGAGAACATGATGGAACATCAGTCATTGCAAACATCTGTCTAATCTTGGGACCTTGAACCTGTTTACTGGCTTATAGAGTTGTAGGCAGAGCCAGAGCCCAACAATTATCCTACCATTCATTTGCTATGAGTAATGACCATCTGCTGGGGACTGGGGAGGACCCAGCTCAGCCAACTTGACTGCCTTGGTTTGCATGATAAAGGAAGGTCACAGAAAGTCAATACAATTGAGAGCAACTCCCCAGGTGGCAGAAACGATCTGCAAGAAACAGCAGAAATGGCTTACATTTGAGGACTGCAACTCTGAAATGAATTTTCTCTCTTTGGGGATTGCACTTCTCCAAAAGGATGCTACTTACAAAATAAAAGTGAAATTCAAAAACTACATCTCTTTAGAAGGGCTTAGGTTTTTTGTTTGTCTGTCTTCTCTATTACTGCATGGAAAGAAATACATAGAATATTTTTTTCTTCTTGGATCTCAAGTGCAAAAAAGTATCATATTTTTCAGTTCACATTTCACTATCACCATAGATCCATGAGAGGCTTTCTTCTATTTAATTATAAAAATATTTTCTCCTTTAGGCTGAAACTCAACTCTCATTATCCCTCCTCCTTCCTGTTTTAATGTGTTAAATAAATGTTATTAAATATAAGTGTTTTGTGAATGAACAATGAACCACGTCCTCCACTTTCTCATGTGTTATTTTCCTATAACAACATTCTGAGAATTTTTATAAATTAAGGATCTTCTGCTACTTCGATAAAGTAAATTATCCATTGAAAAGTTTGTCCAAATAACAGTCAGCATTACTGAGACACATGGAAATAAGTAGGGGTGGAAAAGTTCTGCTTACTCTAAGAAACAGCTGGCTTTTTGTCAAGCCTGCCAACAGAATGGCCAATCAGACAAGCACATCATTCATTCATTCAACAAATATTTATTGAGTGCTTGCTTTGTCAGGCTGAGACAAGGCCTAGCAACCGATCACAAATCATGGTTGCAGTTCCTGCTCTGTCACTTATTAGCTGCACGAATTAGTGCAGTCACCTAAATTCTCTATATCTTATTTCTTCATTTGTAAAGTGAGAAAAATAAACCCCACCCTATCTCCTTTGCAAGATTGTTTTGAAAATTAAATAGATATTGAAGGGTAAAAGAGTATGCAACCCCAAAATATGCCTCTTGGGCATATGGATTATTTTGAGCTGATTATTTTTGAGAGAAAGCAGACACAAGAGAATCTCTAAAAACTATTTTTTTAATTTTTATTTTGTCCACACCGTGCAGCTTGCAGGATGTCAGTTCCCCAACCAGGGACTTAACCTGGGCCATGGCAGTGAAAGCACCAAAACCTAACCACTAGACCACCAGGGAACTTCCTAAAAACATTTTCTTTATAAAGGAAATTTATATTTATAAGAGAAACCTCTACTTGTGTCTCCTTTTCTCCAGGAACAAAAGGTTGGCTCTAAATAACAGGAGGATTTTGTCAATGGAGTAGGCTACCGGGTTAAATCTGCATGACAAACTTGCCCTTCCTTCCTGTTAACCTCCCACATCTAGACTGCCCCATCCTCAACATCATTCTTTTGTCTTCAGCTGAAGATGATATCAGGGTGGTCTCTTGGGTCATTTCAGGGAGTCTTACTCAGTTTTCCTAGATATCTCCTATGTATACATGAAGTTTACATGTTTATTAAACTTGTTTGTTTTTCTCTTGTTAATCTGTCCTTTATAATCTGGGGTGGTGTTTGAGCCAAGAATTTGTGCAGCTTCCTCTATACAAGTATCACAATTGTAGGGGTTCAGAACCAGTCTCCACAAAATGTGCCACTTTTTTTTTTTTTTTGCGGTACGCGGGCCTCTCACTGTTGCGGCCTCTCCCGTTGCGGGGCACAGGCTCCAGACGCGCAGGCTCAGCGGCCATGGCTCAGGGGTCCAGCCACTCCACGGCATGTGGGATCTTCCCAGACCGGGGCACGAACCCGTGTCCCCTGCATCGGCAGGCGGACTCTCAACCACTGCACCACCAGGGAAGCCCAAAATGTGCCACTTTTGTATGAGGATTATTTTTGAGCCAAAGGCAATCGAGACCCTGAAGAGTCAAGAGAAACAACTACCCTTCCTTTAACTACCTAGAAGAATTTAAGTTGGGGATTATTCCCAGAAAAGAGTTATTACCAGAGATAAAGTTTATCTAAGTGCCCCGTCAGTATGGCAGGGCAAATAGCTACTCACCAAACATCTGCTGTTCTTCTTATCGTCCCGTGAATGATCATCCTGTCCTTGGAAGCCTCAGGCCCCTGTCCCATTCCTTAGTTCAGAATGGCATATATAGCTCATTTTATCTTTCTGTCTTTAAACTTCTCAGGTATGTGGTTCTCTGACCTTCTCATGCATGTGGGGTTCCAGTACATACAAAATTAAATTTGATTTTCTCCTGTTAATCTGTCTCATGTCATTTTAATTCTTAGACCAGCCAGAAGAACCTAGAAGGGTAAAGTTTTCTTTATCCTCAACACTAGTATTAATTTGTTGATGTTGCCAAAAGAAAGAGAGCAGAGGCCAGGTTAAGCCAGCTGAGAAGGAGCAGCAGAGGAACCTTAGCCATTGCTGTGGCCATGCTTATGAAAACTAATAATGAAACACTTATAAGGAACTGAGGGGCTTCCCTGGTGGCACAGTGGTTAAGAATCCGCCTGCCAGTGCAGGGGACACAGGTTTGAGCCCTGGTCCCAGAAGATCCCACATGCCAGGGAGCAACTAAGCCTGTGCGCCACAACTACTGAGCCTGTGCTCTAGAGCCCGTGAGCCACAACTACTGAGCCCACACACCACAACTACTGAAACTTGTGCGCCTAGAACCTGTGCTCTGCAGCAAGAGAAACCACCACAATGAGAAGCCTGCACACTGCAATGAAGAGTAGCCCCTGCTCGCTGCAACTAGAGAAAGCCCATATGCAGGAACAAAGACCCAAAGCAGCCCAAAATAAATAAATAAATTTATTTTTTTTAAAAAAGAAAAAGGGGGGCCTCCCTGGTGTTGCAGTTGTTGAGAGTACCCCTGCCGATGCAGGGGTTACGGGTTCGTGCCCCGGTCCGGGAGGATCCCATATGCCGTGGAGCGGCTGGGCCTGTGAGCCATGGCCGCTGGGCCTGCGCGTCCGGAGCCTGTGCTCCACAGCGGGAGAGGCCACAACAGTGAGAGGCCCGCGTACCGCAAGAAAAAAAAAAAAAAAAAAAGGGACCTGAAGAACTTGAAGGAATGGTCACAATCTTGCCCATGACCACCGAGAGAAAAATTATGACTGAATGTGAAATAAAACCAGAAGGTAGTGAACAGCAGGCAATCCAAAATGTTCTCTTTCTCCAGGTTCAAGATATTCCCGTCCTAGATTTGGGGAGAGAGAACAGGATACCCAAGGAATAATGTCATCCACTTCCCCAGATGTAAGGTCAAGAACTCTTGTCACTCTGTTAAGTGTATGCAAACATCTCAGGAGCAGGGAAAACTGTGGAGTGGGATGACAGAATAAGGCCCCTGTAGAAAGAACATGTCATAAGTGCGTGAGCCAAAACCAAAGGAAGGAGAAAACGCAAATAAAATTTTTAAGCATTTACTCTGTTATAAAAGATATTCCAAGCAAAAATGAAAATAAGAAATATCATTGCACTGATTTATTTATAGGTGGGTAGTAGACCAAACATTTTCCCCCATACTTTAAAAAAAAAAAAGTAAAAATGAAAATAAAAAGACTCATTGTAACCTTGAAAACATGATGTTGAGTGAAATAAGCTGGATACCCAAGGACAAATGTATGATTCCACATACAAGTGAAATAGCTAGAATAGGTAAATTCACAGAGTAGATTATATGTTACCAGGGGCTAAAAGGAGGGGGATTGGAGAGTTATTGCTTAATGGGTACAGAGTTTCTGTTTGGGTGATGAAAAAGTTTTGGAAATAGTGGTGGTTGCACAACATTGTGAATGTGCTTAATCCCACTGAATTGTACACTTAAAATGGTTAAAAGGCTAATTTTACGTTGCATATATATTTTACCACAATTTTTAAATGGAAGGGAAAATCCTCATTGCACTGATTTATCTTGAAACAGTGAATAGAAAAAATAGCAGATCGTAAGAGTATTTGGAATCCTAGAATTACAGCTAACGGTGATATCCATAAAGCATATTTGGATCAAGCTGACACAGCCTGAAGAACTGCCTTACTCTAGTTTAGAGACATCTCTGAAGGACAAGCAAGAGACTGTGAAAACCTTGAGGAGGGGAACCTTGTCATAAGAATCTTTTATCTTCTTGGTAACAGAATAGAATCTGGTATCCAGTTGATATTTAAATGGCTCTTGAATGGGGTATATAGAATCAAAGCTGTCTCATACATTCACTGAAAAATAATCTATGGTTCCTCTTACGTACCAGGCACTGAGCTAGGTACTGGTAGTCTGACTGCTCTCCAAGCTCACAGTCCATAGAGAGCCGGGCTATAAGGCAGGGAGGCTGAGGCACAAGTGGAGGGTCTGAGAGGCTATGGGAGAAGGCTTAGCTGGGTGTAGGAGAGTGGGGCATTGGGTCTCTGCAGAGGTTCTGATGCAAAAAAGAGCAGGATGGAGAAGTGATGAAAGAGCTCAACGTAGAGGATATAAATTTTATCTGAAGAGCAATTGTTACCGAACCAAACCTGGGTCCACGCACCTGTGCACAGTAAAGCCAATCTACTGACTCCGGGTTGTGGTGAAGGAAAGTGCAGCATTCATTGTAAGGCACCAGACAATGAGTCTGGAGCAGTTCATGTTCAAAAAGCCCAAACTCCCTGATGGGTTTTTAGGGAGGCATTGTTAAAGGCCAGGTGAGGGAGGAGAGTCACAGGGTATGTGATCAGCTTGTGCACAGCTCTCTGATTGATTGATAGTGAGGTAACAGGGCGATTTCACAGGGGTTAACATTATCTATCCTCAGGCTCCAGGAGGTCTGGGAGCTATGTTCTCATGGTCATCACGTAGTTAACATCTTCCATTTGGTGGGGGGTTTTCACACCTGAAAAACAACTCAGGAAATGTGCATCAGATACTATTATCTAGGTTCTTCAGAGAGGAGCTAAAGCAGAGGATATGGGGGAGGCGTCTGCCCTGGGAAGGCTCCATAGAGTCCTGCTCGGTTACACAATGAAAAGTTATTAAAAGGCTTTGATTCAAGGAGTAAAGTGAGTATATTTGTATTCTAAGAACCCTCTCTGTATTTACCAAAATACTAGTAAGATGTACCAAAATGTTATCCATGAGATTTCACTTAACCTTTACTTAAAAATATTTTTGTCTATTCTGTTTGAATATTTTACAGTAAGCGTACAAAATATTTACAATCAACACAATCAGTAGAGCTCTTTTCATTAAGAAGAAATGAGAAAATAGGAGGAGACAAAGGAGGAAGAGGAGGAAAGAATGGGGAGGACCATCTGGTTGCAGGGTGAAGAAATTCAGGGAGGCTTCTAAAACCTATATCATACTGTGTTATTCTCTTGCTCAAACCCCCCTATGGCTTCCCAGCATACTTGTATTGAAATCCAAGTCCCTGGACAGCCTGCATGTCTTAGGGGGCCTGGCCTTGCATATCTCTTGGACCTCCTTACACACCCCTCTTCCTTTGCCTCATTGAGCTACAACCATGCTCAAAACCTTTGCTTCACTTTTTCACTGCATTCAGGTCTCTGATCAGATGTCACCATGGAGCCTTTTCTAGCCACCACTCCCTGCTACTCTCTGTCCTCCTCAACTTCCTTTATTTTACTTTGTCAGGGAGGAAGAAATTTTCCTCTACCGTCCTATGGTCTTCTGGCTGGCCTAAGAATTAAATTGACATGAGACAAATTAACAGGAGAATCGAACAATAGTTTAATAACACATATACATGGGAGAAACCCTGGAGAACTGAGTAACTCACCAAAGTGGCCAAAGCCCTCACCTTAAATACCACCTTCAGCTAAAGACAAAAGAGGATGTTGGGGCTAGTGGTTTGGGACTTCAGATGGGAGGAAGGCAGTTCACTTGGAGATGGAAAAGCAAATGTTTGGTAAGGTAATGTTTGCTGGGCCTTGCAGAGACAATGAGACACAGAGTGGACTCTGATCTCTAGGCCCCACCACCCCTAGCCCATATTCTTTGCAGATATCTCTGGTGATAGCTCTGTTCTAGAATATGTCCTTTATCAGAATTCTTTAGGCAGTTAGGGGGAGGTAAAAAGAAAGACTTCCTGAGTCTTCTATTTCTTAAAAATAATCAGCCTAAAATAATCTTCATGCCAAAGAGACACATCAGGGGGTAGCAAATCTTGCTCCCCTACAATCTCATACACTTACCACATACTACCTGATATTAAGTTAACGATTTGTTGATTGTCTTTTCCCCTAACAGATTGTAAACTCCAGGAGGACTTTGTTTTGTTCAGAGTTCTGTCTTCCAGTGCCCAAAACAGTGTCCGGCACAGAAAATGTCCCCGGTAAATATTTGTGGAATGAATAAAGGAAATGGTAGGCCATGGATAACATGGGTCTCTACCTTTGCTGCCTAGGTGTGAATATGTTGTGACTCTTAGGTTTAAGAGGAAGCCTGGGTCAGAGGATGAAACAGGAGGGAAGGGGGCAAGACACAACCTTTAAAAGAATGACATAGCCATAGGACATGACAAAAAACTGGTTAGAACTAACTAGATCCAAGATGGCAGAAGATTTGACTTCCAGTGGACCTTGAGCCTCATTATATGCTCATTGTAATACATTAGCATAAGCTAAGTGACACACCCACCAGCACCATGACAGTTCTGAGGCCAACCATCAAAGATCAAAAAGTGGACAGTGGCCCAATTCCTGGAAATCTCCACCCCTATCCCAAAATACTTGGAAAATCCTCCTCCTCATTAGCCTATGAAATTACCCAGCCCACAAAAACTAACCATCCCATATTTCGGGGCCTCTCGCCTTCTGAGATGGCCCACACTCTGTCTGTGGAGTGTGTTTCTCTCTAAATCAACTTCTTACCTATCACTTTGTCTCTCACTGAATTCTTTCTCGGATGAGATATCAAGAGCCTGAGCTTCATCAAGTCCTGGGGCCAAGTGTGTGACCTCAGTTAAAAGAGCATGGGTTCAAGTCCCATCTGGGTTTTGGCTGGTTTCAAGCCCTGGCACATGGGTTCAAGTCCCAGTCTGAGTTACACATTTCAGTGATGCAGGAAATTGGTGAATTCTGGTTTGAGTGCTTTGAATTTGAGGAATTTGAGGAGCTCAGGGGAAATAAAACAGCTCTGCCAACAAACGGCCCTCTCTACTGTTAAAGAACAAAATTCAGCTGAGTAAATTTAGAGATCTAATTGGCTTTATTCAGCAAGTCATGAATTGGGTAGCATCTAGCAGAGAGAAAGGAGTTTCAAGCGAGAGATTTTTATAGGCCAAAGTGAGCAGGAATGAGGAAGTTATACTGAGCATATGCTGATTGGTTAAAGCAAGGTTACCACCCTTACATAGAGCAGAGGCAAGGCTTGGAGCCATCAGGTACCCTGAGCTAAGCAGGAAAGCGCTGACTGGTTGACATTGACCTTCCTTCTCTGGGAGAGCGGAGCATAGAAACTCAGTGACTTCTCTGGTGGTCCTGTGGTTAAGACTGCATGCTCCCATTGCAGAGCCCAGGTTTGATCCCTGGTCAGGGAACTGGATCCCACGTGCCGCAACTAAGACCCAGTGCAGCCAAAGAAAGAAAAGAAAAGAAACTCAGTTAAGTTTTGGTTTGCTAATGTGTATTAGCATGAATGGCTCCATTTTGGGCTCAGTCTGGTTACTTTAAGAGTACTGATATAGAAGAGAGAGAAACAGTTGATTACTGAGTAAATAAGATCAGATTTACACATACATGTAAGGTAACATGAAAATGACTACAAAATCTGCTCACAATTTCATGCAGTTTTGTACAGTAAAGTAGGAGAAAGAAATGAATGCCTCTTGAATGAAAGGCAATGAAATGCCTCTTATTTCCTTAGCAGACAAGTGGATGTGCCTGTGTTTATCTCCTCTTTACATGATCTATACATATGAGAGATTTCTGAATTAATTTTGGCAGTAGGTGTTTACAGTTCCCAGGATCAGAAGACCTTGATCTTGCATTACAAAATCCAATTTAGGGTCTCTTATGGAGCTTATTATATTTTCAGTGAGACACTCTAAGGAGGGGAGAGAAAGTTGAAACTAAGCAGAATCCTGTGGGGCCCTCCCGGGTAAAAAAAACCTTTCCTTGTCCCCAGTTTCTTATTTTCAGGATAAAGGCTTTAGCCTCCCAGACCTTCCCGAATACCACAGAGCTGATTCAAGCAGTTGCTAATCAGGGAAGTAAGGGAAAGCAGAAACAAAGGAGGAACAATCAAGAAACTATAGTGCAGGATCCTGGTTATACAGAAGGGATATACAGAACAATATCTTTGAGTTCTTCTGCAGGAACTAAGGCCCCCACCCAGGTGGAGGATGGAAACTTCAAGCTAGTGATTAAGAGCCCTGTAAGCACCAGCATGTTACCTCACCAAGAATCAATCAGAAGAAAGTCACACACCCTGCAGACACCCCAAATTTTGCCTATAATAACTTTTCCCCAAAACCACCAGCGAGTTCAAGGTTTTTGAGCATGAGCCACCTGTTCTCCTTGCTTGGCCCTAAAATAAGCCTTTCCCTGCTCCAAACTCCAACATTTTGGTTTGTTTGGCCTCGATGTGCATCAGGCACACAAACTTGCATTCAGTAAGAAAGGCAGGGATGGCAGCTGCTTCCTTCCCCAAAGAAAATTTCAGCATTTCACTTTACAAAGAATAAAGGGGGACTTCCCTGGTGGCACAGTGGTTAAGAATCCACCATCCAATGCAGGGGACATGGGTTCAATCCCTGGTCCAGGAAGATCCCACATGCCACAGAGCAACTAAGCCCATGTGCCACAACTACTGAGCCTGCACTCTAGAACCTGCAAGCCACAGCTACTGAGCCTGCGCACCACAACTGCTGAAGCCCACGCACCTAGAGCTCGTGCTCCGCAACAAGAGAAGCCACTGCAATGAGAAGCCCGCGCACTGCAATGAAGAGAAGCCCCCACTCGCCACAACTAGAGAAAACCCGCGCACAGCAACAAAGACCCAACGCAGCCAAAAAATAAATAAAATTTTTAAAAAGAATAAAGTGGAAATGCTCCATAAGATGTTGGATATGTGGGATTAGGACTCTGGAGATGAGTTGGGGCTCATCCTGTAACAGGGAAGAGCAAAATCTGACTCCATGTTGGATCTGTTTCTTTTACATTAACCTTTTTTTTTCATTCCTTTTGTTACTATAATCATACATAACGGCCTGCCTCAGGGAACCCTGACCCTCTGCCTGAATGTTAAAGTGTCTTTGTTCAGCTCACGGGGAGACAGTCTGATCCTGCTCACCTGTGAATGGCTGCAGAAAAGAAGAAATTAACACATCCCCTCCCCAATGCTGGCCAAGCCAGGAGATATTTTACAAAACTAATGACCTTTTTGCCTTACTTCCTCACCTCCTCCTCCTCTCTGTTCTATAAAAGAAACTGGCACCCAGACCCCAATAAAATGGTTTTTGGGGACACTAGTCCACCATCTTCTTGGTCTGCTGGCTTTCTGAATAAAGTCGCTATTCCTTGTCTCAACACTACATCTCCCAATTTACTGGCCTGTCATGCAGCAAGCAGAGCAAGCTTGGACTCTGCAACAATCTACATTTGATGCTATTCACATGTTGGAAACATAACAACAGAATCCCCTCTCTGAATTACTATTTTAACATGACTTAAAAGTCACCAAGGGCTTCCCTGGTGGCGCAGTGGTTGAGAGTCTGCCTGCCGATGCAGGGGATGCGGATTCGTGCCCTGGTCCAGGAGGATCCCACATGCCGTGGAGCGGCTGGGCCCGTGAGCCTTGGCCGCTGAGCCTGTGCATCCGGAGCCTGTGCTCCGCAACGGGAGAGGCCACAACAGTGAGAGGCCCGCGTACCGCAAAAAAAAAAAAAGTCACCAAAAATTTCTTTCATTATGCTCCCTCCTGTTTCAGTTTTCAAGATTGTAGTTATAAATTTTCTGTTGATTTTTTTTAAGTATTAAAAAATATTTGCTTTGATGGTTGTTTTCTTTCATAGAGGTATCATTTGGCTCCTTGTGGGCAAGGAAAGAAAAGAGGAGAGAAATGTTCTCCAGGGTGGAAAGAAAACCTCTCTCTCGAATGGATTAACTAAATTGGCAGAGTCTCCCCTGCCCTTTAGAAAAAGGAAATATCTTCTTTATGCTGAAGATTTAGGCTCTTCCTGAGAGCTATCAAGAAAGAAAAGTGAAAGAAGCTTTTATCTTGAGAACCAAGAGTGGGCCACACCCTATAGGATGTAGAGGTGATGCGAGAACTGAAGGGAAATGGATGGGGAGAAGGGAATAAAGGACCAGTGGGAGCAGCCAGAGGAGAACACCAAGAGGAAGAGTCCTGCAGGACATGTGTTGTTCTTACTGGCTCCATCAACTCAACTAGAGTTGAGTCTTCTCTGGGGAAGAAACTTCTTGCCCTCAACATCTATACCTCAGAACTAGTCACCAACAGGAATGACTCTACGCAGGCACAGAGGCTTTGCCCCACTGCCTTCTGCACTCTTGGTGACTCTCTATGGTCCCCATAAGCCCAGGGGAGTCCTGGCCAGTGTCAACTAAAAGTTGTCACTTACCATCTGGTTCTACAAGAATGAAGTCACTAGCCACTGCAGTCGCTGACCTTCAACGCACCCTGAAAGGAGTTCAGGGTGGAGACCAGGAATTGGGCACTCTGTGCTCTGGGGAGAACTGGTAGAACAGACCTTCAGATAGCTAGATATTTTCAGGAGAAAATTTTATGAGCCCAATTTCTTGCATATTCTCCTATCTAGAAAAGCTAAAATCATTAACGGAGACATCTGCTCCTCATGACTAGCAGCAACCTTCTGCCAAAATGTGTGTTTGATTGCACGTATCCCCTTTCATTAAAATCATAGATACAGTGACCTCCCCCCTACCTTTTTGGTGCAATTCCTCATAGCTATCCGAGAGGCTGTTTCCTGGGCAATTCCTCATTAGACCCCAAATAAAACTTAACTCACAACTTTCACATTGTGCTTTTTTTTTTTCAGTCAACAATGGTAATGAAGCAAATTTTTTTTGGACAAACAAAAGAAAAATGCCCACAATTTCCATATTTTTCTGCAAAGCAATAATAAAATACTTTAACGACCTAAGAAAAGATCTTGTAGGTGAAGCTGTATTTTACCTCATTACTGAAATATTTGAATAAGAATTAAAGATTACATGCAAAACCAGAAATTGAAAGCATCCAAACTTGCTGAATTGGAATATTCAGGAGACAAGTGAATTCAGGAGCACAATTTTAAGGAATGTTACATCACCACTGCCTGTGGAAAAACACAGACACTGATGATGCTGCGTTGGAAAGTTTAGCAGAAGACTTAGCCTGTGAGTGTTAAGAGGATTTAGGAATTCGTTTTCACTTATATTTCCCTTTTGTGTATGATCCACAGTGGAGTGACATAAAATAAAAAGCTATGCCTAAATAAATCTAAGAGAAGTCTTTCAATAAATAGAAAATAAAAATTATGTGATTAGAAAAAATGTTATAAACACACCTTTCATACACTTCGCATAGTGAGCCCAAGTCAATGTTTCAATCAATTCATTCATGAGGGAACCAGCTGTGTGACAATGCAGGTTCTAAGGAGATAGGAGAAAGTGGATTAAAAATTAAAGAAGGAAGGCTAAAAATAAGATTGTTAAATCAGTTACAAAATGGATTAATGAGCTACAAGGCAATAATCCCAAACCTTTGAGGAACCTCTCCTTATCTGTTTCCTATAAATTAACCTGGAACCTGACAGAATTGTAGAAAGACTGGTTCTAAGTCAACATGCATTATATTCCTAGAGCCTGAGGACCCTTCAGTGGGCTTGTTGGACATTAAAAAGGCGTGCAAGCAGCTTTCAGCCTGATTTCTAAGTTTTAGATAGTTTTTCTGAACATTGAAGAGGCATAGCAACCAAAATATTTTCTTCAAACAGTTTTCTTGAAAGATTTTTACAGAGGGTTGTGTAATAGGGTACTTGGTAAGGAGGACTTTTTTTTTTTCTGGCTGGAGAATGGTATTGATACTTTATTTTATTTTTTCCTTTTTTGACTAGTTTATTTCCCTTAGCATAATGTCTTCAAAGTTCATCCATACTGTAGCACATGTGAGAGTTTCCTTCCTTTTTAAGGCTGAATAATGTTCTAGTACATGTATACAGCACATTTTGTTAATCCATACATCTGTTGACGAATAATTGTCAACCTTTTGGCTCTTCTGAATAGTGCTGCTATGAACGTGAGGGTACAAAGATTTGTTTGAGTCTCTGCTTTCCATTTGGGATATATACCCAAAAGTGGAATTTCTGAATCAGAAAATGGTATTTTAAAATTTAGATTTTACTAAGTGGGAAGGAATGCTACTAAACGGTTTTTAGCAGGGCAGTGACGTGATCTGGATGTATTTTCAAAGAACCACTCTGGCTTTGTGTGGAGATGAGACTCTGGGGGCTGAGAGGGAAGCCATGAGACTGGTCCCAGAAGTCCATGCAGGAAGATGGTACCTCACCCAGAACAGGAGCACAAGAGAAGTGAGAAGCATTGGATCTTGATTTACTTCTGAGGTGGAAACAAATAAATTTGCTGATGTATTTTCTGTATTTACACAAGTATGTATAAGGCAAATATCCCTCCTTTGTTCTTTTGTTGCAGGAAAGAGAGTGGGGTATGAGAGGATGGTAATGTCCCAGGTCTCGGGGGGCACAGGTTTGATCTCTGATTGGGGAACTAAGATCCCACATGCTGCGCAGCCAAATAAATAAATAAAACAATTGCAAGTCCTGTTCAAAACCTCTCTCCTCTTCCAAGTTTAGCTCTGTCCTAACTATACATCTCTTCAGTGATTCTCACCTCCTGATATTCACACCCTCATGCAATCCCCTCCCACACCAAAAAAGGGCTCACATGTATAAGGGCATGGCAGAAATTATGGCATATGACTTTCAAAACTGATATGTTGGCTTCTGACTTGTTCTTTATTGATTCACTTGCTCTGGGGATGCCAGCAACCATGTCTTGAATACACTCAAGCAGCCTTATGGAGAGTTCCAAATGGTGAAGAACTGAGGCCTCCTGCCAACAGCCAACCTCAGCTCCACAGACACATGAGTGAGCCACCTTGAAAGTAGATTCTCCAGGCCCAGTCAAACCTTCAGATGACTGCAGCCCTAGCCAACATCTAGACTAATATCTTGAGAGACCCTGAGCCAGTAACACCCAACTAAACCACTCCCAAATTCCAGATCACAGAAACTTGTTGGAAAAGACATGTTTATTTTTGGTTTAGGCTGCAAATTTTAGAGTAATTTGCTAGGCAGTGATCGATAACTAATACATCCACTTATTCCCTTTGCTGCCTCCAGCTTCTCCAAGGTCAAGTTAGAGGAGGCAGAATTAGAAAATATGGGACTAATAACTTACCTAATTGGTGGTATTGTAATCTGGTACAGCCCAAATACTGACTCTCTTGCTGGGATGCAGGCTATGAACTCTTTAAGAGACTCTGCTTGGATTCTGATAAGGGCAAAGTACTGTCTGTCTTTACTTATTTATTCATTCATTCAATCTATCTATCTATCTGTCTGTCTCTCTATCTGTCTACTCCAGGTCTTAGTTGCAGCATACAGGATCTTAGTTGCAGCATGCAGGAAGTAGTTCCCTGACCAGGGATTGAACCTGGGCCCCTGCATTGGAAGTGCAGAGTCTTAACCACTGGACCACCAGAGAAGTCCCTGCCTTTACTCTCGTAATGCCCCTCCCCCTCAGCAACTGCCCGTGTGGTGGGAATCACAGTCTCCTATTGCTGAGGTCCCCTCACCCTGGCAGGCTTCACTCTGGGACAGGATACTTAGATGGTCACCCAGAGCCCTGTTACCATTCTTTGATGTCCATTTAACCTAAGGGAAACACCTATAAAGTTGCAGTGCAAGATGATGGATATGTAGGAAGACGCCCTATTACCTTCCATTCTCCAGTGGAGGAGGCACAGGTTTCTAGGCTCATGGATGCTCCCAGATTCGAGGGCACATATATCAAACTCTTCCAAGAACCTTCTCACCATTCTATATGCCAGTGACTTCACCAGGATGAGTCCATGACTTTGGTAGTTCATTAGGTGCCCAGCAGAGGAGGGAAATGCCCTTTCCCATACCTGTAGACACCTCTAGTCTTTCCCAGTTATCTTGTTGAAGCCCTCTTCTGTTGGCTTGGTGTGAGGTAAGTAATCCTCCCCTCTTCTGGCTTGATGTGGAGAAAGAAGTCCTCAAAGGCTGTCTGTGTTGGAAGTTTGCATGACAGAACTTAGAACTGTAGTCTAGTTTATCTTCAGAAGGGGCTTTGTATTTCTACAGTAATGCTCTTAATTTTGGTTGCTATTGGTCACTGGTTGGTATGTGAATTCAAATTTAAATGGAGCTGAGGAAAATACACACTGAACTTGACCTTTTTCCGGTAATGCATGGACATCACTCTTAGTGTTTTGTGTGACAATCCAGACTGCGTATTGCATACATTTTAGAAACATTATTAAATCAATTTCAAATTATAATAAAATATATTAAAATATAAAAATTTCTCTTAGAGTGATACTACCTTTACATGACAACTAGATTCTTTGTGTTTGTGTTTTGTTTGTTTTCCTTTCCAAGATTGGAATGGCAGTTTGGAGAGAAGAAAATTCATAAGATTTTAAGTCAGATAAATCTAGATTAAAAATGTGTACTCCCACTTGCTTATTAAATTAACCTCAGCTCTCTGAGCCTCTCATTTGTTATTTGGAGACAATCATGTTTATTCTGAAAGATTTTTGTGAGGATAAAAGATGATATAAGGTACTTAGAATAGCTTCTGGGAAAGAGACACTCAACAGAGTGCAGCTAGTACCAGTTATTGTCATTATGAAAGTATATAGAGCTTTTACACAGTTGAAATATAAACTAGGCTAAATTTTGAGTTCTAATTATTTGAATTTATCTAAACTTGTTTCAAAAATGTTTTCCATGTGTTCCACAATAATCATACTTTCATTTCAATGACTGTAAAATATTCCAACATATTGATATTTTATAATTTATAAGCATTCTCTATTCCCTAAAATTTAGGATATTTATAGTTTAACGCTTTTTCATTCTTGCAGTTTCAAATTATGTGCTATAAACATCTTCATACATATAGCTCTTTTTTCTTATGTTAAATTACTTCTCTGAGATAAAACTCCAGTTGTGGAATTACCACAGTGGGTGAGAGTGCATGAATATTTTTATGACTTTATATGTAATCTCTACTGGAATATAGGGCACTGTCAAAATTATTTGTTATTCCCAGGAAACCTCCCCCTATGATTCAAGAGTTCCCATGAGGAAAGGACTATGGTCTATTTGTCTCTGTATCCAGGAGTTGAGCATGGTCCCTGAAACAGAGAGGATACTAAAGGAAAGAATGAATAAATCTTAACTACGGAAACAGACTATTACATAAACTAAGCAGCTAGCAAAATGGAGTCTGTTTAAACAGGAAAAAAAAAAAGGCTGCAATCACAAGGACCAGTCAAAACACTATTCAAAGAAGTGGGAATAGGACCATTCTGAGCTACATTCTTCCAGATGGTGACATCAACCCCATATATGCTAAAATGCTGGCCAGAGGGTTTTCAGTATAAGAAGCACTGAGCAGTCCCTGGATAGCTGAGAAGCCCACTTGGATAAACTGATTGATGGCCTTTACTCTTCTTTTCCTCTAGGAGCAAAAGAATGATAATGCCTGGCTTTCCAATGTTCTTCTGGGAAGCATTCTCAAGATTTTCAGCCTCAGAGGTCATCTTTTCTTTTTTAAAAAGCTTTATCTCTAACCTGTAATGGTAGAGAATTTTTCTCCCCTTTAATTGTGATATATAACCCATGAGCATAAAAGGACACACAATATAAATGTATAAAGTATAAAAAGTAGTTAGAAAACAAAGTCCCAGGTAACTACAACCCAAGTCAAGAAAGACAAGACACTGCTAGCAGCCACCACACTTCCAAGGGCCCTTTCCTTTTCACACTGCCTTTTCAACCCCTTCTGAGAGGTGATCCCCATTGTGACTTATGGCAATCACTTCCTTATCTTTATGTATAATTTTATCACTTGTGTATCTGCATTAGTTTCCTATTGCTGCTGTACCAAATGACCACAAACTTGGTGGTTTGAAACAATACAAATTTATCATTTTAGAGTTCTGTAAGTTACAAGTCCAACACAAGTCTTGCTGGGCTAAAGTTGAGGTGTCAGCAGGGCTGTGTTCCTTTCTGGAGGCTCTAGGGGAAAATCTCCTTGCCCTTTCCTGCTTCTAGAGGCTGGCCAAATTCTTTGGCCATGGCTCCCTTCCTCCATCTTCAAAATGAGCAATGTACCATCTCTCTGACCCTTTTTCCATTGTCACATCTCTTTCTCTGACTCTTAATTCTCACTTCAAAAGACCCTTGTATTACATTGAGTCTACCCAGATAATCCAGAAGAATCTCCCCCATCTCCAGATCTCTAACGTTAAGAACAGCTGGAAGGTCCCTTTGACATGTAAAGTAACATATTACAAATTCTGAGATTGCAGAGTGGAAATCTTGGCGGGGGTTGGGGGAGGCATTATAGTATTTTGCCTAACCACAGTAACCATCTCCAAATCCATGGTTTAGTGTGACCTCTTTTTTACAAAAAATGGAGACAGTCTCTTTGTGTTCAAGTGTGTCTTGATTCTTTTCCTCAACATTATGTTTGTAAGATTCACCCACATTCCCCATAGCTGTAGCTCATGTTCATTGTATGAATATACAATTAATAGACAACTGGGTTATTTCCAGTCTGGAGGCCATTATGAACTACACCATTATGAACATTGCCATTCGTGTATACTTGTACACATATGCACACATTTCTCCAAGAAAGTATATTTGCAAGAGTGAAATTGCTAAGTCTAAAGTTATGTGTGTCTTCAACTTGACAAGGTAATGAAAAATGGTTTTCCAAAGTAGTTATTCAAATTTACACTCCCAGGAATAGTGTCTGAAAGCTCCCACTGCTCCACATTCCTCACTCAACATGTTATTATCAGATTTTCAATTTTTGTCAGTTGAGTGGGTACACAATAGTATCTCCTTGTGGCTTTAATTTGTATCTTATGATTAATAATGAGAGCATATTTTCATATGTTCATTGGTCATTTGAATTTCTTCTTCATGAAGGAATTGTCCACACATTTAGCCCATTTTTTAACTGGGTTGTTTTTTCCTTATTAATTTTCAGGAGGCCATTATATCTTCTAGATACAACTCTTTGCCATTTTTAAGTCTTCAAATATTTTATCTAAGTCTGTGTCTTTTTTTTTACTGTCTTTGTAGTGTTTTTGATGAAGAATGTCTTCATTTTAATGTAGGTTAATTTATCAATTTTAACATTTATGGTTAGTGTTTCCTTTTTAAGAAAACTTTCCCAATGCTGAGGTCATAAAGATGTACTTATATATAACCTTCTAAAAGCTTTCCAGTTTCGCTTATCATGGTTGGGTCAATAATCCATCTAGAATTGAATTTTGGTATGGTGCCATGTAGGGGTTCAACTTTATTTCACTTTTTATGGCTATCCAATTGACCCTGTAGTATTTATTAAACAGACAGATTCTGCAGTGCCAACTTTCTCACAAATCAAGTGCCCAAATACGCAGGAGTCTGTTTCTGGATTTTCTATTCTATCTCATTGTTCAAGTTCACCACCATTGCAAAAAGCACCACACTATTATAATAACCATAGTTTTATAATAAGTAATATCTAATGACAGAGTAAGACTTCCCATTTTGTTCTTCAACATAGTCTTAGCTGTTTGTGAAATAAAATTCATATTTTATGGCAAGACATGAAAAATTTAAACAAAAAATTTTCTCTGCCCTTTGACCTCCATTCTCTCCTCTACTGTGCATTGTGTATCTATATTACGCATCGACCAAACCTCCCCCAGCAGCAGAAATACCTGTTCAATCATAAAGAGCAACATTCTCCTAGCATCAATAAGACAACTCCTTAAAAGATAACAGTTTTGATCTGGTAAGGGGTCACCATGACACACCACTCTGTACTTGCACATCTGGATTGTGTAAACTGTTAATAATGTCATTTAATATACAGCCCTCTGTCTGAAAAAACTAATATAACTGTGCTTTGACTTCTAATGGGCGGAACAGTTCTTGGAGCTGTCTAAGGAGCTGTTCCTGAGTTACAATCCTCAATTTGGCTCAGATAAAATTTTCCATTTCTTTCTTAGATCAACTGATTAATTTTTCATTGACATGTTCTTAACCCTTCCATGTGTAGATAAATTTTAGAATCAGATTGTCAGTATATAAACACATTGCATTGGGCTTCCCTGGTGGTGCAGTGGTTGAGAGTCCGCCTGCCAATGCAGAGGACGTGGGTTCGTGCCCTGGTTCGGGAAGGTCCCACATGCCGCGGAGCGGCTGGGCCCGTGAGCCATGGCCGCTGGGCCTGCGCGTCCGGAGCCTGTGCGCCGCAACGGGAGAGGCCACAACAGTGAGAGGCCCTCATACCGCAAAAAAGAAAAAAAAAAAAAAAAAACATTGCATTGAGTCTATAGGTCAATTTGGGGAAAATTAAAGTTTTTACAGTACTAAGCATTTTAGGTCATGAACATGACACATCCCCTCATTCAAATAGGTTTCTTTAGTTTCCCTCAATAAAGTTTTATAATTGCCCCCATGCACTTCTTGCATATCTTTTGTTAGACTTATTACTTAGGCTCATGGTATTTTCTGATGCTTTTATATTAAAGGGTATCCTTTTTCAAATTTTATTTTCTGATTTTTGCTGTTATATAGAAATATTTGATATTAATAAACCCTGTTATTGGCCCTAATATTTTTTCTACAGATTAAAATTTTTTTCCATATACACAATCAGATTATCTCCAAATAATAATAGTATATTATCTTCTCCTATCTTTATGCTTTTTACTTATCTTTATTGCCCCTTTTACTGGCTAGAACTGTTAGTATTTAATAAAAGTACTTCTGTTATGCTTCTTTGTTTTGTCTTGATTTCAAAGGGAAAACATTCAATATTTAATTATTAAATATAATTGCAGTGGGATTTTTTATAGATATATTTCTTTTTCAGAATAAGGAAGTTCTGGTTTGGTGTTTTGACACTGAAATATTGTTTCATTTTAGCATATTAGTCTATATTGATTGAGAAGATCATGATTTTTCTCTTTGAACTTATTAATATGATGAATTACATCAATTAATTTTCTAATTAATTCTTGGGATTATACACAACATATAATTTATGTATTGCTGGATTTGATGCTATATTTTGTTTAGACTGCTTGAATATATTATCAAAATAAGATTTGTGTTTCTGGTTCCAGAAAAAGATGGTGTAGATTCACTTTTCCCTGCTCTTCTTCTCTAAATACAGTGAAATACCTGGAAATTATTCAATAGACAATGACAAAGAGAACTCTGAAAGCTGTGCAGAAGGTGGACTGTCTAAGGACCTCAGGACTTGAGGAATGACAACATGGTAAATTCACTGGGTTGTTTGTTTACTTTTTTAATCTCCCATATACCCCAGACTAGGCACCTAAAACCTAAAAGAGAGACCTATACAGAGTTACCAACAGGCATTGACTAAAATAGAAAAGCCCCAAAGGACTAGGAAAGGGCAAGCCCAGCAGAGGCCTAGTGAGGAGCCTAACCCCTGTTCCAGCACTGGTGGGTTGTCATTCAGCCATGCCAGCCCCAGCCATGCCACAGACAGGCACTAGTATGTGGCTCAGTCTGTTTACAGAAGCAGCAGCAGCAGCAGCAAAGCCCTGACAAGCCGGCACACCATTCTCCCCAAGCAACACAGGGAGTCAGATTAGCCTGCAGCAGCAATACCACCAAAGTCCCAGGCCATCCTGAAACTGCAAAACTCATCTCAGGATTCAGTGAAGCTCAGGTTCTTTATGTCTCAGCACAGAATGAATTCAGCAAGAGGCAAAGTGACAGGTAAGTAGTAGATTTATTACCATAGGATGCTTATGAAGGATACCAGTGGGGAGGCAAGAAGGTTCTGCCCCAAGAACTAAGTGGGCTGTGTTTTTATAATCAAAGGAAAAGTTGGGAGGGAGAGAAGACCACCTTCTTCCTCTTCCCTTGTAAAGATGTTACAGGAAAATGGGGAGCGAGAGGATGGTCATGTCCCAGGTCTGGGATGGGCTGCCAAGTGAGGGTCCTTGGCTTTGCGCAGGAAAGAATTCAAGAGCAAGCCAGAGTAAAATGAAAGCAGAGGTACACATTCCACAGGCACAAGACATATGTAGAACACATCCTCTTGCTTACTGTGAACATTTAAACATTTTCCCATCTTAGATCTTCTCACCAATTTCATTTGCAATTTTTTTAAGTGCTTAGAATATAGTTTGAGTGAGGTTTTAAAACTCATTTTAGATCAACAATATTCTCTCTTATAATATCTTTACCCATTTTCAATTTCACTTTTCTCCTACCATTTTAAATCCACAAACATTCTTTGTAGCAAACAAGTAAAACAGGATTTGAATTCAAATTTCTCTTTGTCATCTTCTAACTTTGTGTCATAGACCTCCAAAAGAGGCTTATTTCTTTCTTTTTTTTTTTTTTTTTTTTTTTTTTTTTTTTTTTGCGGTATGTGGGCCTCTCACTGTTGTGGCCTCTCCCGTTGCGGAGCACAGGCTCCGGACGCGCAGGCTCAACGGCCATGGCTCACGGGCCCAGCCGCTCCGCGGCATGTGGGATCTTCCCAGACCGGGGCACGAACCCATGTCCCCTGCATCAGCAGGCGGACTCTCAACCACTGCGCCACCAGGGAAGCCCTATTTCTTTCTTAATAGTGAAAATTTTCTTTGATTATCTTAGCATTTGGGACAAACCTTCAGATATCTCCAGGCCTTAAATATTTTTAGAAGAAAGAATTTGATTTTTCAGGCAGAGTAGTGGGGTCTATGTGTAGAACTGGTAACAGCTATAACAGGAAAAGAGACAAACTATGATAGACTAAAAGAGAGAATAGATAAGAAAGCTAAAATCAAGTTAACGTGCCCTTCTTAGACCTGTTGTTACTGAATGCAAGTTCATGTGAAACCGTGCAAAACCCAAATTAGGACTCGAGCCCACGGTCTTTTAATTGAGATCACACACCTGGTCTCAGGACTTAATGAAGCTCAGCTTCTTGATGTCTCATCACAGAAAGAATTCAGTGAGAGACAAAGTGATAGGTAAGAAGTCGATTTATTTAGAGAGAAACACACTCCACAGATAAAGTGTGGGCCATCTCAGAAGGCGAGAGCCCCCAAAATATGGTGGTTAGTTTTTATGGGCTGGGTAATTTCATAGGCTAATGAGGAGGAGGATTATTCCAATTATTTTGGGGAAGGGGCAGAGATTTCCAGGAATTGGGCCACTGTCAAGTTTTTGATCTTTGATTGTTGACCTCAGAACTGTCATGGTGCTGGTGGGTGTGTCACTTAGCATATGCTAATATATTACAATAAGTGTATAATGAGGCTCACTGGAAGTCAGATCTTCTGCCATCTTAGACCTAGGTTGTTCTAACCAGTTTTTGTCATGTCCTATGGCTATGCCATTCCTCTAAAAGTTGTGCCCTGCTCTTTTCCCTCCTGTTTCAGTAGGGCATATGGACTGGTGTCTCCTCTCTCCTTGATCTTTCCCGAATTCTTCCAGTTGTTGGTAGTTTGTTAGTTCCATGTTCTTTACCAAGACCTCCTGTTGTAATGTAACTCATGCAAGTGGTTATTATCTTGCCTGCCCAGGGATGGCAGTTTCAGTCAGTGGTTCCCCTAACATAAGCACCATGCACATTCTCATAAACTTGTTTGTTTTTCTTTATTGATCTGTCTTTGGCCAGTCTAATTTACAGGGCCACAGCTAGAGAACCTAACATGGTTGGAAGAACAATACTTTTTTCCCTCTCCCACATCTCTCTATCTACTGCAGCAGCTCTGGCTGTGGCTTCATTTCCTCTGGGTCTCCAAGCCTGGCTACTATGGTTTCAGCTTCTGCAGCCTGACCCTAGTCCATAGAAAAATTAGAAAAACATTCACCAGATGATTGTTAAAAATGGTAAGACAGATTTTATTCAAATTACTGCAGTAGGGAGAGAGAGACCTTGATATAGAACTGAGCTCACCTCTGGATACAGCAAAGACAGCTGGGGATTTATAGCCAAAAAGCAGAGTGAAGGGCTTCCCTGGTGGCGCAGTGGTTGAGAATCTGCCTGCTAATGCAGGGGACATGGGTTCAAGCCCTGGTCTGGGAGAATCCCACATGCCGTGGAGCAACTAGGCCCGTGAGCCACAACTACTGAGCCTGCGCGTCTGGAGCCTGTGCTCCGCAACAAGAGAGGCCGCGATAGTGAGAGGCCCGCGCACCGCGATGAAGAGTGGCCCCCGCCTGCCACAACTAGAGAAGGCCCTCGCACAGAAACGAAGACCCAACACAGCAAAATAAATTAATTAATTAATAAACTCCTACCCCCAACATCTTCTTAAAAAAATAATATAAAAAAATATTTATTAAAAAAAAAGAAGGCAGAGTGAAAAGGTCAGTAAATGGAAAAGTCCTAAGAGGAACTTGATTAGACATCAAGGGTATGTGGAATTCTTGCTCAACTGGCCTAATAGAATTTTTGCTAAAAGCAGAACAAGGACTTAGATATCAGGATGAGGAATGAGGAATCTGATCAGTTATGAAGGGTGGGGGATTCTCACTAGACCAATTTAACAGGATTCTTACTAAAACTGGGCTTAGCAGACCAAAGACACAGAAGACCAAAGTGGAGGACTAGTCAAAAGGAGAGTTCAAAGGAACTCATAACTGGACTCCAATAATATTGCCTTTGTTCCTTCAGCTGTGGAGGCATGATTGCTTCACGTTCTTGCTAGTCTCTGAGTTGCCTCACCAGCCTTGGTTTTCTCAACTCTTCCATCACATGTGTGATCAATTTCCTGCATTAAATTCCTTTTATTTTGTTGTTGTTGTTTTACACTTGTTAATAAAGTTTAACATATATACAGAAAAGTACAAAATCCTAAGCATGATGAATTTTCACAAAGTGAAAACACATCCATGTAGTCATCACCCAAATCAAGAATCATAAACATGATCAACATCTGAGAAAACCCGCACTTGTCCTATTGCAGTTACAACTCTGCTAAGGTTATCCTTCTAAGGCCATAAATTAGCTTTGCCTATTTGTTATTTTATATAAAAAGAAAAATACATTGTGTACTTTTTTTATGTCTGACTTCTTGGCCCAACAATATAGCTGTAAGATTTATCACTGTGTCTATTTGTAGTTTGTTCAGTCTAGTTGCTGTATAGTATAGAATTGTGTGACTGTATCAATTACCCATTCTCTGGGTCATGAATATTTGAGTAGTTTCCAGATTTGGGCTTGAATAATGCTACTATAAACAATATTGTACTTTTCATTTGGTGAACATACTATGCATTCCTCTTGAGTATGTATATCTAGGAGTGAAGCTGCTGAAATCACAGATATGCTTCTCTGCAGTTTAGTATATTCTGCCAGTTTTACCAAAGTGACTGTATAAATTTACAGTCCCATCAGCAGTGATGAGAGTTCCAGTTGCTCCACATCCTCACCAATACTTGGTATTGCCTCCCTTTTTCATTTTAACCATTTTTATATGTATGTAGTAGCATTGCATGATGATTTAAATTTGCATGTCTCATAGCTAATGAAGTTGACCTCCTACTTATGTTATTTCATTTCAATTTCAGCGTCTTATCTCATTTCTTCAGTTTTAAATACACATCATAGTTCTTTTTTCTTGCTTGGTTCATATACCTAAAATGTGGAGTAATAAATTTACTATTGTGTTTTCCTTTTTCTCTCCCATTCCATCTCTACTACTTTTTAAAAATTAATTAATTTATTTATTTGGTTGCACTGGGTCTTTAGTTGTGGCAGTCGGGCTCCTTAGTTGCAGCTCACGGGCTCCTCAGTTGCAGCAGGAGGGCTCCTTATTTGTGGCTTGTGGGCTCCTTAGTTGTGGCATTCAAATTCTTAGTTGCAGCATGCATGTGGGATCTAGTTCCCTGACCAGGGATTGAACCCTGGCCCCCTGCATTGGGAGTGCGGAGTCTTAACCACTGTGCCACCAGGGAAGTCCCCCATTTCTACTTCTGATATTAGTCAATTTTACCTTTCCTAGCATATCTGCTGTTTTAATGCTTATAATTTTATTATTTGATTTGTCATCTTTAAATTGTATGCATTGACTCCTAGTAAACATAGATAAGCTAATCACTAAGTTTACACTACCTCAGAATTTCTACCCCCTCTTCCCCTCCTAATTTTTGGTAGTTATATGGTTTTCAGAATTTATATTATTTACATTCTTCTCTGTAACTCTAGTCCTCATATTTCTTTCAGTTTCTGTTCTAGAGTTGAATATATTCAATGTTCCTTGCCAGTCCATTTGTAATAGTTTCCTTTATCATATTTGGATGGTTAGAATTCATCCTCTGGAAGTTTCCTTAAGAAAGTTTGAGAGGGAATTTCCTGGCAGTCCAGTGGTTAGGACTCAGCACTTTCACTGCTGTGGCCTGGGTTCAATCCCTGGTCAGGGAACTAAGTAAGATCCTGCATGCCACATGACATGGCCAAAAAAAGAAAAAGAAAAGAAAGTTTGAGAGGCATAACATTTCCTGAATTATTGCTTGTTAAACAATCTTCTGCTTTTATGTTTGAAAGACAACATAATTGGATTTTAAATCTTTGCTTTACATGCTTTCTTTCCATGTTATCTTGAAGATGCCAAGCCAATAACTTCTTGAGTTGAATATTGACAACCCCAGTTCACTCTTCCACTGCAACCTCAGAAACACACTACTCCCCACAAATATGATGGCTCTGTGACTCTTCTTGCACTCTTACCTCTCCTGCACGCAGATCAGCCTGGTTCCAGGAAGGCTTTTACCATTAGTCCTGTTTATCCCAGTTCCTTCACTCATTGCTGAAAATGAAGGATGCAGTATTTGTACTTTAGAGTGGGCCTCTCACCATTAGGATATGTTATTGCTGGAATATTCTGCCACCACTGGACTATTTTGAAATTTATTCTGCTTCTTTATTTCACTTTCTCTCCTGAGGCTTTTGCCAAACTCAGCTGATTTTGAAGGCTTTGCACACATTTTTGGAGTATGCTGATTATGTATGTCTCATAGTTTCACTGAAAATGGAATTTACAGGGTTTGCTTTATTCTCCTGTTGCATTTCTTATTATTTTCAGGAGCAAAAGGGCAAGTATGTGACTTACATAACCATGTTTATACTGAAAGTCCAGAAATAGAGATTTTGAAGGAAACTGAAGGTCAGGTTTCAAAATAAGGAAGTGAGGGAAAAGAAAATCTTAAGCTTCATCTTTCTGACAACATGTTTCATGACAATGTGTTCTATGAAAAGTTGAGATTAATATCTCCAGTAAAGTCAATGTGAGTTTTTTGGTGTCCTTGAAGTTTAGCTTTTGTGAAAGGATTATTTCAGGGGTCACTTCTGTTTTTAAATTCAGTATTTATTTTATTAAAGTTACAAATTCAAAAATGAGTTGTTTCGTAGACTTAAATTTGTAAATCTTATTATGCTATTTATAAATCCACAAATTTAAACAATTACTTAAGGATTTTTTAAGCACTTAATATTGTAATCTTTTTTTTTTTTTTGGCTGTATTGGGTCTTCATTGCTGCACACGGGGCTTTTCTCTGGTTGCGGCAAGCGGGGGATACTCTTCATTGCGGTGCACATTGCAGATACTTCTCATTGTGGTGGCTTCTCTTGTTGCAGAGCACAGGCTCTAGGCACGCAGGCTTCAGTAGTTGTGGCACACGGCCTTAGTAGTTGTGGCACACGGGCTTAGTTGCCCTGTGGCATGTGGGATATTTCCGGACCAGGGCTCGAACCCGTGTCCCCTGCATTGGCAGGCAGATTCTTAACCACTGCACCACCAGGTAAGCCCAATATTGTCATCATTTTAACTGCCTTTATACATTCAGCATATTCCACTTTTTAAAAAAGTATTTCAATGGTCTGATAAAAACAAGCTTTCCAAACACCCCTATAATTTATAAATCTAATATTGTAAATTTTTATGTATTTGGAATGACTCTTAAATCATATCAAATATACTAAGAAATTACTCAATCACACATTTTAAACTGTAATCCCAAAGCTGATATGCCAAATTACTCTCTAAAATGCCAAATAAGTTATTAAAACACTGCATACGCATATATAATTTCCAAACCTAAAACAAAAATATTCATTGTATTGGTTCAATTTACTTCATCCTCTCTGTATTTAATTCTAAATCTTCATGGGGTAAGTTGGTACACACCAAGGCAATAGATTTGATGTTATCTTAATGGCTGGCTGAGATTTTATATCAACCAGACATTTCATTGGAACATGAGATTCAGAGTTGCAAATCCTTGGGGCAAGTTTTCCCACATTCTAGACTGCCATTTTGAGTCTTTTTCTATAGCCTCTAAGTCAGTAGGGACTCTTAAATGTATGTCATTTGGATGGGTAATCTTATAGCCCTGGCTCCCCGCCGCACTTACTTACGTTACCTAATTACCAGGTCAGATTTGTCTATAGTTTCCACCAAGCTTGCTAAGTTAAACTTGTTTAGATTCATCTAACCTAGTCTAATATTTTTTTCTTCTCTGAATGATTTTCATGTCCTTTCCATCTGGTAAGACAACATTTTTAGATATATAAGACATTGGAATGAATGGTGTGAATTTCTTATGTCTATGCCTGATTTTGTTTTCACAAACCTAACGATTTCACAAATTATAATGACATGAATTAAAAGTAACTAGGAGACTTCCCTGGCAGTCCAGTGGTTAAGACTTTGTGCTTCCACTACAGGGGGGCGTGGGTTCAATCCCTGGTCAGGGAACTAAGATCCCACATGCCGTGCAGCATGGCCAAAAAATTAAAAAAATAAAAATAAGCCCATGCTTGGTAGTCAATTAGAGTTGTAGAAGAGAGAGGAAATTAGTTGAAGTTAAAGGGCAAACTTAGTTTCTATTTGTTATTATTAACCTGAAAATGGTCAAGTTAAAGGACAAACCTGTAGTATAAACGCTTGCTGTCTGTGCTGTGATTCCTAAGAGGTCCTTCTGGGAAATTTCAAGAGGGGAGACAAACTATTATTGGCCTTTTCTGAGATCAATAATATGATATGAGAACAGAAAGGTAGGGTTTTTATTTCCCACAATATGATGAAACATGTGCCTAATAGTAGAAGAAGGATAAGAAAGCTGCCATCTTACTGAAAGAAAATGAAGATCTTCCAAAAATGGCAGTGAAAGTGGATCCTCAATGTGGTTTGCTGCAGTTAAGACCTGAACTTCTACTCCGTCTCCAAGATTAACCCTCTCCTTGGCAATCTCTCCTTAGTTAGAGCTGCCACCCTCATGCAGCCGTGGCTCTAACACTCTGATCCATTTGGAACACATGGCCTTGCCCTTAATAGCCCACAACACTATTAAAAAGAGACGGAACATTTTTTTTTTTTTTTTTTTTTTGCGGTACGCGGGCCTCTCACTGTTGTGGCCTCTCCCGTTGCGGAGCACAGGCTCCGGACGCGCAGGCTCAGCGGCCATGGCTCACGGGCCCAGCCGCTCCGCGACATGTGGGATCTTCCCGGACCGGGGTACGAACCCGTGTCCCCTGCATCGGCAGACGGACTCTCAACCACTGCGCCACCAGGGAAGCCCGAGACGGAACATTTTATGCAAAACTAAAGGCCAAAGTATAAGCAAATGGAATTTAAAAATGAAATCAGTCACATATACCTAGATTATACTTAGTTGCTGTGGTTGCAGGACCCTGTACCACCTCCAGCCCAAGGACCTGACTTCCCTGGGTAATTGCACAGGAAATCCTACCCAGGCAGGGGAGGAAAATGTTGCCTCCAATGCATTCTATCTTATAAGCCACTTCAGGATAATTATCAGCTCGATAACACAATAATCCTGATACTAAATGCAGAAATACATATCTATAATACATGATGATGAGGGTGGATGTTTGCAAATTTCCTGCCTCCAAAAACCTGGTTTATAGAGAGGGGGGGAAAAAAAGGAGAGGTAGTCCCCTCAAAAAGTAGTTGAAACTGGGATATTTTTCCTGGAGAAAAAAAATATCAGGACAAACGATCTCTCTCAGTATATTGTATTTATTATTTTAGTGGAAAGAGTACAGGCTTTAAAGCAGATGAATGAAGGCTAGAATATACTTTTAGTTCCTACCAGTTATATCCTTAAATAAGGGAATTAAGCCATGTAAGCCTCGGTTTTCTCACTGATGAAATAAGATAGACATCTCATAGGGTTTCTGTGAAAATGCTGTGAGATGACATAGTGTCTAGAAGAATCTGACACATAGTAGGTATTCAACATGTGTTGGTCAATTTTATGTGTCAACTTGAAGAGTGCTTGGGATGAGATTAAACTTTAAATCAGTAAACTTTGAGTAAGCAGCTTGCCCTCCATAATGTAGATGGGGCTCATACAATCAGTTGAAGGCCTAATAGAATGAAAAGACTGGCCTCCCCAAGGAACAGGAAATTCTTCAGTAGATTGCCTTCAGACTGGAACTGCACCATCAGTTCTCCTGGGTGATCAGGCTGCCAGCCCACACGGCAGACTTGGACTTGTCAGCCTCCGTAATCACATGAGCCAATTCCTTCTTTCTCTATGTATTCACATTATATTGATTCTGTTTCTCTGGAGAACCCTGACTAATATATAACAGTTATTAGTTTCCTCTTTTTTTCCCAAATATTAAAAGAATTCTTTTGTGGTGCACAACTTCATAGGAAGATTTTAAAAGATTAATGTTGTAGTGACAGAGCAGACTTATAAACAGGTATGTCCCATGGTAACCAATGCCTGAGAATTAACCACAGTTACTCTGCCAAGTACAGCAAACTATCCCAGCTCCTTGGGCAAGAGAGTGACCACACACACAATCTTCCAGATGCATCGTTGGCAGGGGGATGGGGCCACCACCTCTGCAAACTCTTCACTGCCTCTTTCCACCTTGCACAGTCATCTTCCTGGACCCTGAGCTCGGTTCTGGGGATTAGTGAGATCTTAGCAATGACTGATGACCGTAGGCCAGGCTGCCCCAGCTGTTGCAGATAACCTGAAGATTGTTCCATAGCTAATTTTGTAGCATGGATTATAGCTCATGTCTGGATAAACCTGGCTTTCATGCTTCAGCAGTTCAGCTAATGAATAGCCTTGGTACATGTACAATTTAGTTTTCTGCAAATACTTTCCCCAAGATATCCTTGTTAAGTAACAGGCAGTATAACATGAGCTGCATGTGCAGTTTTCTTCCACAGCCTCTATAAATAACCTCTTTATAACCTCCATTGTTACCTCCTGGGCTGCACTGCAAAGCGATCCTCAGAGAAACAGAGATGGAAAAGACATTGTCCTTGCCCTCAGGAAGGTCCTATTTAGTCAGTGGATGAGAAGAGAACTGAACAGCTAAAACCAGGTGGTATGTGTTATAATAGTGTTACCAAACCGAACTTGGGCCTGCTTGCCCATGCACAGTAAAGCCAATCTAGTGACACCGGGTTGTGGTGAAGGAAAGTGGAACATTTATTTAAGGCACCAGACAAGGAGTCCAGGGCAGCTCATGCTCAAAAAGCCCAAACTCCCCAATGGGTTTCAGGGAGGCATCTTTAAAAGCCAGGTGAAGGAGGGGAGTTGCAGAGTATGTGATCAGTTTGTGCACAGTTCTCTGATTGGTTGATGGTGAGGTAACAGGTCAGTGTCCCAGGGGTTAACATTATCAGTCCTCAGGCTCCAGTAGGTCTGGGAGTTATGTTCTTGTGGTCAACAAGTAGTTAACTTCTTCCATTTGGTGGGGGTTTTCACATCTGTAAAACAACTCAGGAAATGTGCATCAGATACTATTATCTAGGTTCTTCAGAGAGGAACTAAAGCAGAGGATATGGGGGAGGGACCTGTCCTGGAAAGGCCGAATAGGGTCCTGCTCAGTTACAATAGAGGTATCATCAGAGTACTGTAAGGAAACAGAAGAGTTTTTGATTAATTGCAAATAGGTAGGAGATGGTCATTATCAAGGAGTGCTCATGGAAGTGATTAAATCTGAAAAGGACTTGAAAGGTTGTCAGGGTTTTTATAAGAGAGGAGAGAAGAAAGCTTTCCAGGAAAATAGAATTACATGAGCAAATGCACAGGCTCAATGAGAGGACAAAGACACTCAAGAGAACGTGCCTTAAGCCGCATAGCATAGGGAGACCAGCTCGGTGCTTTGTGACCACCTAGAGGGGTGGGATAGAGAGGGTGGGAGGGAGGGAGACGTAAGAGGGAAGACATATGGGAACATATGTATATGTATAACTGATTCACTTTGTTATAAAGCAGAAACTAACACACTATTGTAAAGCAATTATACTCCAGTAAAGATGTTAAAAAAAAAAATAGAACGTGCCTTAAACTCATAAACTTTATTTTATTTATTTATTTTTTGGCTGTGTCGGGTCTTAGTTGCAGCACGTGGGATCTTCCTTGTAGCACGAGGGATCTTTCATTGCAGTGTGCAGGCTTCTCTCTCGTTGTGGCATGCTGGTTTTTCTCTTCTCTAGTTGTGGTGCTTGGGCTCCAGAGAGGGTGGGCTCTATAGTTTGTGGCACGTGAGCTATCCAGTTGAGGTGCGTGGGCTCAGTAGTTGTGGCGTGTGGGCTTAGTCTCCCCATGGCATGTGGGATCTTAGTTCCCTGACCAGGGATCAAACCCACGTCCCCTGCATTGGAAGGTAGAGTCTTTACCACTGGACCACTGGGGAAGTCCCAACTCATAAACTTTAAATTCTGTTTTACTTACAAACACCAAACCAGCAAACTGACATATCTGCATCGCTCATCTTCATCATTTCCCTCTTATTGGCTATAGAGATAATAAAAGATTAACTCCAAGAAAATTAAGCATCTCTAGATTCAGTAAGTGGGGCAATACTAGATCTAAATTTGTGGACAAACTTTTCACACTCAGGTCAGATTCTGAACTAGGTTTTTCTCCTGCATATCTTAAAGAGTCATACATTAAATGAGCCTAAAGTTTGAGAAAACATGAGGATGAACAAAAGGGGGATCTGTTACCCGAAGAGCAGGAGGGTTGCGCATATTAAATATGCCTGGTGCCACTCCCTAAATTGTGAAAACTTATTCTTCCATGAAATGCAGAATTCTTGAAAGCAGTACTTCAGATCTTGGGTGGAGATTGGTCTGAAAAAGAAGGCTGGGACGTGAAAGAAAGTCCTGGGAATCCTCCCAGGGAGTTAACTTTCTCCTGCAGAAAAATAAGGATCATCAAAGACTTTTAAACAGTAAAGTGGTCAGATCTGTGTTCCATAAAAATACCTGTGGCAACAGAACAGAAGATGAAGCAGAGTAGATTGTAAACACGGGCAGCAAGAAAAAGTTATCCTCCTTTTCTCTTTGAGTCTTTGCAACTTATTTTTATTTTTTATTTTTTGAATTTTTGATTTTTATTTTATTTTTTTATACAGCAGGTTTTTATTAGTTATCTATTTTATACATATTAGTGTATACGTGTCAATCCCAATCTCCCAATTCATCACACCACCAACCCCACCCCCCGCCACTTTCCCCCCTTGGTGTCCATACATTTGTTCTCTACATCTGTGTCTCTAGTTCTGCCCTGCAAACCGGTTCATTTGTACCATTTTTCTAGGTTCCACATATATGCATTAATATACAATATTTGTTTTTCTCTTTCTGACTTACTTCACTCTGTATGACAGTCTCTAGATCCATCCACGTCTCTACAAATGACCCAATTTCGTTCCTTTTTATGGCTGAGTAATATTCCATTTTATATATGTACCACATCTTCTTTATCCATTCGTCTGTCCATGGGCATTTAGGTTGCTTCCATGACCTGGCTATTGTAAATAGTGCTGCAATGAACTGGGGGCATGTGTCTTTTTGAATTATGGTTTTCTCTGAGTATATGCCCAGTAGTGGGATTGCTGGGTCATATGGCAATTCTATTTTTAGTTTTTTAAGGAACCTCCATACTGTTCACCATAGTGGCTGTATCAGTTTACATTCCCACAAACAGTGCAAGAGGGTTCCCTTTTCTCCACACCCTCTCCAGCATTTGTTGGTTGTAAATTTCCTGCTGATGCCCATTCTAACTGGTGTGAGGTGATGCCTCATTGTAGTTTTGATTTGCATTTCTGTAGTAATTAGTGATGTTGAGCAGCTTTTCATGTGCTTCTTGGCCATCTGTATGTCTTCTTTGGAGAATGTCTATTTAGGTCTTCTGCCCATTTTTTGGATTGGGTTGTTTGTTTTTTTAATATTGAGCTGCATGAGCTGTTTATATATTTTGGAGATTAATCCTTTATCTGTTGATTTGTTTGCAAATATTTTCTCCCATTCTGAGGGTTGTCTTTTCATCTTGTTTATAGTTTCCTTTGCTTTGCAAAAGCTTTTAAGTTTCATTAGGTCCCCTTTGTTTATTTTTGTTTTTATTTCCATTACTCTAGGAGGTGGATCAAAAAGGATCTTGCTGTGATTTATGTCAAACAGTGTTCTTCCTATGTTTTCCTCTAAGAGTTTTATAGTATCCAGTCTTACATTTAGGTCTTTAATCCATTTTGAGTTTATTTTTTGTATGGTGTTAGGGAGTGTTCTAATTTCATTCTTTTACATGTAGCTGTCTAGTTTTTTCAGTACCACTTATTGAAGAGATTGTCTTTTCTCCATTGTATATCCTTGCCTCCTTTGTCATAGATTAGTTGACCATAGGTGCGTGGGTTTATCTCTGGGCTTTCTATCCTGTTCCATTGATCTATATTTCTGTTTTTGTGCCAGTACCATATTGTCCTGGTTACTGTAGCTTTGTAGTATATTCTGACGTCCAGGAGTCTGATTCCTCCAGCTCCATTTTTTCCCCTCAAGACTGCTCTGGCCATTTGGGGTCCTTTGTGTCTCCATACAAATTTTAAGATTTTTTGTTCTAGTTCTGTAAAAAATGCCATTGGTAATTTGATAAAGATTGCACTGAATCTGTAGGTTGCTTTGGGTAGTATATTCATTTTCACAATATTGATTCTTCCAATCCAAGAACATCTCTCCATCTGTTGGTATCATCCTTAATTTCTTTCATCAGTGTCTTATAATTTTCTGCATACAGGTCTTTTGTCTCCCTAGGTAGCTTTATTCTTAGGCATTTTATTCCTTTTGTTGCAATGGTAAATTGGAGTGTTTCCTTAAATTCCTAGGCATTTTATTATTTTTGTTGCAATGGTAAATGGGAGTGTTTCCTCAATTTCTCTTTCAGATTTTTCATCATTGGTGTATAGCAATGCAAGAGATTTCTGTGCATTAATTTTGTATCCTATAACATTACCAAATTCATTGATTAGCTCTACTAGTTTTCTGGTGGCATCTTTAGGATTCTCTATGTATAGTATCACGTCATCTGCAAACAGTGACAGTTTTACTTCTTCTTTTCCAATTTGTATTCTTTTTATTTCTTTTTCTTCTCTGATTGCTGTGGCTAGGACTTCCAAAACTATGTTGAATAATAGTGGCAAGAGTGGACATCATTGTCTTGTACCTGATCTTAGAGGAAATGCTTTCAGTTTTTCACCATTGAGAATGATGTTTGCTGTGGGTTTGTCGTATATGGCCTTTATTATGTTGAGGTAGGTTCCCTCTATGCCCACTTTCTGAAGAGTTTTTATCATAAATCAGTGTTGAATTTTGTCAAAAGCTTTTTCTGCATCTAGTGAGATAATCATACGGTTTTTATTCTTCAGTTTGTTAATATGGTGCATCACATTGATTGATTTGCATATATTGAAGAATCCTTGCATTCCTGGGATAAATCCCACTTGATCATGGTGTATGATCCTTTTAATGTGTTCTTGGATTCTGTTTGCTATTATGTTGAGGATCTTTGCATCTATATTCATAAGTGATATTGGTCTGTAATTTTCTTTTTTTGTAGTATCTTTGTCTGGTTTTGGTATCAGGGTGATGGTGGCCTCATAGAATGAGTTTGGGAGTGTTCCTTCCTCTGCAATATTTTGGAAGAGTTTGAGAAGGATGGGTGTTAGCTCTTCTCTAAATGTTTGATAGAATTCACCAGTGAAGCCATCTGGTCCTGGACTTTTGTTTGTTGGAAGATTTTTAATCACAGTTTCAATTTCCTTACTTGTGATTGGTCTGTTCATATTTTCTATTTCTTCCTGGTTCAGTCTTAGAAGGTTATACCTTTCTAAGAATTTGTCCATTTCTTCCAGGTTGTCCATTTTATTGGCATGGGGTTGCTTGTAGTAGTCTCTTAGGATGCTTTGTATTTCTGCAGTGTCTGTTGTTACTTCTCCTTTTTCATTTCTAATTTTATTGATTTGAGTCCTCTCCCTCTTTTGCTTGATGAGTCTGGCTAATGGTTTATCAATTTTGTTTATCTTCTCAAAGAACCAGCTTTTAGTTTTATTGATCTTTGCTATTGTTTTCTTCATTTTGATTTCATTTATTTTTGCTCTGATCTTTATGATTTCTTTCCTTCCACTAGCTTTGGGTTTTGTTTGTTCTTCTTTCTCTAGTTCCTTTAGGTGTAAGGTTAGATTGTTTATTTGAGATTTTTCTTGTTTCTTGAGGTAGGCTTGTATTTCTATAAACTTCCCTCTTAGAGCTGCTTTTGCTGCACCCCATAGGTTTTGCATTGTCGTGTTTTCGTTGCCATTTGTCTCTAGGTAATCTCTGATCTCCTCTTTGATTTCTTCAGTGATCTCTTGGTTATTTAGTAATGTATGGTTTAGCCTCCATGTGCTAGTTTTTCCGTTTTTTTCCCTGTAATTGATTTCTAATTTCATAGCATTGTGGTCAGAAAAGGTGCTTAATATGATTTCAATTTTCTTAAATTTACTGAGGCTTGATTTTTGACCCAAGATGTGATCTATCCTGGAGAATGTTCCATGTGCACTTGAGAAGAAAGTGTAATCTGCTTTTTTTGGATGAAATATTCTGTAAATATCAATTAAATCTATCTGGTCTTTGTTTTTTAACCCATTTCCCTTGTGGTAATTTCCACGTATTTTGCCTTGATGTTCCATCCTGAAAGATATTAAGGTTTAGAGCAATGAACATAGTACAGGAATTAGGAGAATTGGGTTCTAGAACTGTCTCTGCTATCATTAGAATAGAACACAATCGAGTTAACGTGATTAAGAAGGTGAATGTCATCTATTGAAAACCTGTTACACTACACTTTTATTCTGGCAAGAGCATTCAGATATTAACAGATTCAATTTCACTTATGCTGTACAACTTCATTCAACAGAAGATTCCCGTTTCTAAAATGAAAGAGTATAAAGAGATCTAAAAATGTTATGAGATAAACTTGTCAATCATTTTATCAATGAGATAGAGTGTAGCAAGAATATACATAGATATATTACTATCATCTACCAGATGTCTAATAAACACTTCCAATATATCAGGTACTATGCTAGGTACTTTATATGTTAAATACTCTTTCAATCCTCAAAATATGATATATTAGCTGCACTTTATGGCTGTTGAAACTGAGATTCAGAGAGCTTACGTCACTCCCGAATTCACATAGTTAGGTAGTGGTGGAAGTGGTATTTGAATGACATATATCTGTCTCTTAGAGCACTTGCTCTTACCCACTATTACAGACTGCTTTCTTGGTTTCATCCTAAATGTATAATTTAGAGACCAAATTTCATAACTTATCAAGAAGGATTAACATAATATTTTGAGATATTTCAACAATTTAATGAGGTCAATAATTTGGAGGGAAATGAATAATTTCTCATCTTAAAAATGACATAAGCAATTAGAGTGACAAGGTATTAATCATGTATTTTTAAGTGGAGAGAGTTAAACTTCTCTGAAACGTTGCTATAATTAATTTTATTATGAAAAATATATGTGTGTTAAAGTGAATGAAACAACTGGATTTTATGAAAGAAACATTGTAAATAGGAAACACATTTAGAAAATTGATGGGCTATTGGTGTTAAGTGAAGCTGTGGATATTTTTTTCTATCAGTGAACATTGTACAAAAATATACCTGAAAGGAGGTGGTAGCTCATAGAACCACTTTCCAGAATTATAAGGGAGAAGGGCTCATGTGAAGCTATCTGCCTTAGGAATGGTGGTTCATATGCATTCCCTTTAGAAGAAACATCAACTTAAAGCAGGCAGATTTTGGTAGTCTCACTGAACATCTGAAGCTACCTCCCCCCAGAGCGACAGTCTTTAGAGGAGGTGTATGCTGTTGAAGATACACTAAGTGTCTCCTAAGCTCTTCTAAATCCTTAGTTTCCATAGGTACTACTTCCTAAGCTGATATACGCTGAGAAAGCACCCACAGGCAAGGTGATTCTACTTTCCTTTTCACCATCTTCCTTCTCTAACTTTACAAAGGAAAGGCATACCCTGAATCTTACCCTGCAGTGTAAAAACCTATGAGACACCTAACAAAGGCACAATTTGTAATATTGTTATTGGTAAAGCCTCCTTAAATAAAAGCACTATGAACACATAACAGGGCATCATGTCTTTTCTGGTCTTATATCAGGAAAGGGAGAGGAATGGTGTTAGAAATGGGGTATGTTGGACAGCAGGCATATTGAGTAATACCCTCTAGACTGGGAAGGAACTCTGAGGCTGAAAAACAAAGCAGGCAACTCCATGGAGTGCACTTATGGAGCTTATCTTGGGTAACTTACATACAGTCAGTATCAGGAGGATGATGATCCAGAAGCATTCTCAACTACACTCCACACCACTGAAAGCCACCAAAAGGGGTACAGGGGGATTTAAAGGGGCCAAAGCTAAAGATAGAATCTGACTACCAGGGGAGAAGCATGTCCACACCTACAGGAACAGGGCTTTCTTCCTCCCCACAGGGGATCTGCAGGTCATTAACCATCAGCATCAGCAAAAGGCATTCTAGTTTTCATATCAGATGAAGGCAAGGGTAAATGTTGATAGGGAGCTTAGCAGGCTTGGGTCCATTCCTGGTGAGTAGGCTAGAGCTCAGTCATGCAGAAAGGGGAGGGGGTAGGACTGTGGGCCTGAGATGGAGCTGACAAAATGGAGTCAGAGTGATTCAGCCACACAGGGTATTTTGGTCCACCTCGAGATGCTCTTGAAGGAAACCAGAATGTCACCTATCAACTGAAAGAAAAATGCACAGCATAAGAAAGGTGAGTTTAAGTCTTATCCAGGATCTTACTGAGAACTATAGCCTGGGAGACAGCTGCTCAGTAGCTCTGAGGAAGCTGTTCTGAAGAGGTAGGGGAGAAGCCAGTTTATATGTGATTCCTGGCTAGGGAATACCTGTAGTCAAGTATACATCTTGGTAAAGATACTGCTGGTTACAAAACATAGATATCTCAAGTTAATGATTTTAGTGTTTTTCTATGTATGGGAAGATGCAAGAATCTGGGTTCATTAAAAACTCTTCCTGAGATATACATCTAACTACCTAAAGGACCTGCTTGTCCAAAGCAGGGCATCCTATTATCGTTAGGGGAACCACTGACCGAAACTGCCCGCCCTGGCCAGGCACCATAGTAACCACTTACACAAGTTATCTTACAACAGAAGGTCCTAGTAAGGAATGCAGAACTAACAAGCTACTGGAAGAATTCGGGAAAGGTCAAAAGGAGAGAGGAAGTGCCGGTCCATGTGTCCTACCAACCTCCCAGAATCCTTCTCATCCTTCTCATTGGAATCCATCTTGGCCCATCAATGCGTGCACCACCAGGAAAGACCCTGAGTCAGAATGATTGGCCAGAGACAACCAGAAAACTAACCCCATTACCATAAAACCTGAGACTGCGAGCCACATGGCAGAGCAGTTCCCTTACCCTGCTGCTCTCCACCCAGGCCCCCCCTCCCAATAAAGTCTCTTGCTTTGTCAGCATGTGTGTCTCCTTGGACAATTCATTTCTGAGTGTTAGACAAGAGCCCACTCTCGGGCCCTGGAAGGGGTTCCCCCTTCCTGTAACATTATCATCTTTATTTCCTGTCTGGAGCACAAAGTGTACTGTTGGTCAGAGACTGTAACAGGTTAATCCTCGAAGAATTGGGTGATGAGCAAAAACGCTCTTTGTTCTTTGTTTACACACCCTGAAATATGCCTCTTTGACCTAGGAATTATTTTAGCTAAAGGCATTTAAGAAGCAGCAAATGCAGGAAAAGCTCTCTACCTTCCCCCATCTGTGTAAAAGGAGGACAAAAATTTACCAACTTGTCCCTCCTCCCTCTCTACCAAGAAGGACAAAAGTTAATCACTAGAGACAACTTAGACGCTTATCAGTCTGGAGATGGCACCAGAGGAATCTACATAACAAACTTTACTAACTAGCCTTTATCTACCCTTAGTCTCCCACATATTTGCCTTCATAATCTTCCCTTAAAAACCCAAGGTCCGGGCTTCCCTGGTGGCGCAGTGGTTGAGAGTTCGCCTGCCGATGCAGGAGATACGGGTTCGTGCCCCGGTCCAGGAAGATCCCACATGCTGCGGAGCGGCTGGGCCCGTGAGCCATGGCTGCTGAGCCTGCGCATCCGGAGCCTGTGCTCTGCAACGGGAGAGGCCACAACAGTGAGAGGCCCGCATAACACACACACACACACACACACACACACACACAAAACCCAAGGTCCTTTTTCTTTGTCTTGTCACTTTTCTAAGAATGTATTGTTCCTTTGCTAAGAAGTTATATAAACTCAACTTCTAACAAAATCTTTGAGTTACTGACCTCTGAGAACTCCCATGTGTTGCATGCATGATACACATGTTCATAAACTTCTGTTTATTTTTCTCTTGTTCATCTATCTTTGTCAGCCCAATGTATAGGGCCCCAGCGCTAGATGGCTAGAGGAAGAGATTTTTTTCTCATCTATGCTCTGAAATCTGGTATATATTTTTTAAAAGATGCTAGGAATAGCTGTGATCTTTGTATAATGACCTTGTCTTTTCCTTCCTCCGACTATGATTTTATCAAAGAATGTGTCACTTCCCAGGGAGAGGATTTTGAGAACAAAGACAATGCAATAAGAGATAGTGAAGGCAGTGGTGCATTATCTAATCCAGGCAACAACCGATGGCCTGACACCACCGTGCACTATCTACCTATCTTTCTTATCTTAGAGTTACAATATTTAACATTTCTGAATTTTAAAACATAAAGGGAACTAAAAATATGCTACAAGTCGCATCTTTATATGTTCACTATTTTCAGTAATAAGAAAGAGCTTGGTACTTCCCTGGTGGCGCAGTGGTTAAGAATCCACCTGCCAATGCAGGGGACACGGGTTCAAGTCCTGGTCCGGGAAGATCCTACATGCCACAGAGCAACAAAGCCCGTGCGCCACAACTACTGAGCCTGCGCTCTAGAGCCCGCGTTCCGCAACTACTGAGTCTGCGTACTGCAACTACTGAAGCCTACACTCCTAGAGCCTGTGCTCCGCAGCAAGAGAAGCCACCGCAATGAGAAGTCCGCGCACCACAACGAAGAGTAGCCCCCGCTCTCTGCAACTAGAGAAAGCCCGTGCACAGCAACGAAGACCCAATGCAGCCAAAAAACATGAAAAAAAAACAAACGAACCTGGTGAGTATCCTTATGTGTGTTTCTGCTATCAATTTTGCATGATTTTGTAGGGGAGCAGAATTTGCCACCCCAAAATATGTCTCCTTGGCATATTAATTATTTTAAGTTGTTATTTTCTAGGAAACGGCCAGACGTGAGAAAAACTCTAAAGCCAAGTAGTTACTCTTTTATAAGAAACATTTACATTTGTAAGAGATCTCACTGTACCAGGAAGTGGAAGATGACCAAATCTCTAGAAATTCTTATCAGTGGAGAAGGCAAAACTTAAATCTGCACAACAGCCTTACCCTTGTTTGCTGTGCTTTTCCTGGTCATCTCTCAAAAGTGACTCGTCCCCACCCTCAGCATCCTCTTTTGTCTTCAGCTGAGGATGCTATTTAAGGGGAGGTCTTTGGCCATTTTGGCGACTTAGTTTTCCTGGGCCTCTCCAAGGTAGATGTGTTATTAAACAGTTTTTTAAAAATTTTCTCCTATTAATCTATGTCATGTCAGTTTGATTCTTAGACCAGCCAAAAGAACCTAGAATTATAGGGTAAATTTTCTTCTTCCCAGACAATTTCAAGGAGATAGAAGTAAAAAAGTTCATGTTTACTTCTGATAAATCAACATTATATCTTCCATAAAAGAAACATTTATGGGAGGTGTGTTATGTTTTTATTTATATTTTCTTAAGTATTTATTAAGACCTCTTTATCTTTTGCCAAAATTCTGCCATACTTATTTTTTACTTTGGCACACAATTTCTCCTTGCTTTCTCTAATAAACTATTTCTTTGGTTCTTTATTCATTCCTGCCATGTTCTTATTGGATATAAGGGAACTTAAGGGGAATAGGTTGTCTATTTTATGGTAAATAATGCACTTTACAGTGATGGGGTTCAAGACATGCTACCCCCAAATATGGCACCATGGCATATTGAGCATGTAAAGCTGAGGGGATTTGAGAAAATAGCAGAAGCAGGAAGGTCACACTGACCTCCCTGTCCTAGCCCTTGTTTCCTGAAACAGGTCATAAATATCCCATGTGAAAGGCACCTTCCCTGTACCAGGAGGAAGGAAGACATTCTTATCATGAGAGACAGGGAATTTGAGGCCAAGAAGCAAACCTTGTTAAACTGTTATCTTCCTAGTTACTTCTTCATCATTGACTGCCCCTAGTCCAAAGCTCTTTATCTTATCAGTTCATCACAAATATATTGCTTCTTTGTCTACAAGGTATAAAAGCTCCTACTCTGGTCACTCCTTTGGGTCTTCATTCTCTTGGGAAGTCTCCCATGTACATGTAAAAATTTCATAGAATTTGTATGCTATTCTTATTAATCTGTCTTTGTCAGCTTGATTTTTAGACCCAGCTAGGGTCTCTAAGAGGGTAGAGGAAAAGTGTTTTTCCTCCCCTACAGCAGCAATAATTAACACACTTTTGCACTGCTTACTAATGGTCCAGTACTTTTCTTTTTGCTGTTAAGTGCCATGAGGTAGTTTAAAGTGTTCTCTTAAAAGCATATTTAAGTGTGGGGATAGGATATAATGTTCTCTAAGTACAATCTAGGATGCTCTGTTCTGAATTTCTATAAACTACTTTCATGAAGAAGATCACTATATACAATGGAGAATAAAAAGCTCTAGGATATATTAAGTGAAAAAAGGAAGGTCTGCAATAGTGCTGTATCATTTGACTTTTTTATTTTAAAAGGAGAGGAAATCAGGATATACAAATATATTTGCTAATATTTGTGAAAATAAGCATAGTAAGGATAAATCAGAAATTGATCTTAAAAATGTCTATCTGTGGTGGAGGGAGAAGGTGGAGAAGATAGCAATGGTGTGGTCAGTGGTCTCTAAATATGGTCACTGACAATTCCTCTTTTCCCTGTGAATATAGGCTGCTCCTCCCAGCAAGAGGTGGAGTCTATTTCTCCTATCTTTAAATCTGGACTGGCCTTTGACCTGCTTTGATTAATGGAATGTGACAGAAGTGACACTGTACCAGTTCCAGGTCCAGCCCATAAGAGACTTGGCAAGATTCTGCTTTCCTGGAATTCATTTGCCATGTTATAAAGAAGTCCAGACTGTCCTGAAGAGAGAGCCATGCAAGAAAACTTGTGAGGTGAGACGTTGTCTTAGGGAGAAAGGGACTACTTGGAGAAAAATTTGAAGTGCTCAAGCTTACATTTTTTTCCAAGGCCCCAGATATGTAAGAGAGGACTTTTTAAGTGTTCCAGCCCAACCCAGATGCTAGTTTAATGCTACCATACAAGTGACCCAAAGCCAAACCAAGTACAATAAACTGTTAAAGAAACTCACAAAATGGCAAGAAATAATAAATTGCTGCTGTCTTAAGTTTTGGGTGCTTAATTATGCAGCAAAAGATAGCTAATACATAAGGAAAGAAGACTTATTTGACTGAGTCTTTTTTGTATTCTTTTGACTTTTGGAATGCTTTAAAAATCCAAAATCAGGGAATTCCCTGGCAGTCCAGTGGTTAGGACTCTGTGCTTTCACTGCCAAGGGCCCAGGTTCAATCCCTAGTTGGGGAACAAAAGTCCCACAAGCTGTGCAGTTTGGAAAGAAAAAAAAATTTTAAAGCAAATTAAACCAGGAAGAAAAAAGCAATTCATAAAACCAAGAACAAATTAAAATAAATTATTCTAACTCACAATCAAATTGCTGATATAACTCTGAAGAGAAAATAATTATTTTAACATATCTTAAAACTCAGTGCTTTGAATGTATATTCAGAGTGGGAAGATAAAAAGGATTGCAAAGAAATTTTAAATTTTACTTGGTAGTTTTATTGCCAGTAGTTGTATTATTATTCTGAAACAGTTTTATGTACAAGATAAAACAAATGTTAATTTTGGGCTTCCCTGGTAGCGCAGTGGTTGAGAGCCCGCCTGCCGATGCAGGGGACATGGTTTCGTGCCCTGGTCCGGGAAGATCCCACATGCCGCGGAGTGGCTAGGCCCGTGAGCCATGGCCACTGAACCTGCGCGTCCGGAGCCTGTGCTCCGCAATGGGAGAGGCCACAACAGTGAGAGGCCCGCGTACCGCAAAAAAATTTTAAAAAAAAATTTTTAATGTTAATTTTATTTGGAACGAAGATTTTCAGTTTAAGAGGTAAGAGATACATTCATTTGTTCATTTTAATTGGCATTCTTATACATTTATGATTTTTAAAGATATTTTTCCTGATTTGGTCCAATGAAAAGGCAAAGAAACAATAACACCCTTGTAGCATTGAGCATCCCTAGGGCCCTAATTTTGGTATACAAGTCCCCATTAAAGGGAACCAGTATTCCTTAGGGAAATGACTGATTCTAGGGAGTGTTCTAACGGATGCCAAAGATGTCCTGTTGATCTAAAAAGCAAAGAAGCCTTCAAGGACAGATGATGTCAAAAGGTTATAAAAACTAGATTAATAGGGCTACTTCTGGTAAAAACTGGGACAATTTTTGCCTGATTCTACTTGACTTAAATGTATTGAATGTGTGAAAATCTACTGAATTGATCAACATACTCAAAAGGAAGAAAACCAAAATACAAATTTAAAAACAAAACTAAACTAAAAACACATTAAAACCTTATTTGTCACCATTGGAGATAGCTATTGCATCATTTCGTTATTCTGAAAATTAGTAGATTAGTAATTAAAGGAAACATGGTAAGCATTTTTCTTCTGTTTTTATTAGGATTATATTTTTCAGAATAAACAAAGAGGCCCAGAAAATGAAACAATTAACTCATGGAGGAATCATCAATGATGTTCAATAGAATGAAAGGATAATCTCATAGTTCCAAAGTGTTATGCCACCAATTACTTGCTGGTTTCATGGAAAAACAACTCACAATGAGGGACTGAGTAGTCATTACCTTAATCCATGATTAACATTGGCACTTTATAGTGTGACCGCCTAACATTATGGGCCTCTTGATATGATGCAGTATGAAGGGCACAGCATTTCTTATGAACTATTCACACCAAATATATTTCACCCGAAACTAATCAAGTCTTTACTGCTTCCAGATCTAAATGGAGGTCAGAGTAACAACAATTTAAATGACATCATGAGGAAGCAATCAAATGAATCGAAAAAATGGGGTACTCTACAGGACAATAGTTTGGATCTATTCAACAAATAAATATCATGAAGGAAAAAAAAAAGGCAGGGTATAGTGGTGGAGAGGGTCTGTTCTAGATTAGAAGAAATTTAAGAGACATAACCAACTGAAATATGTGGACCCTGATTTGTCCTGGTTTTCAAAATAATAAATGACATTATTTAGATTACCAAGGAAATTTAACTATGGACTAGGTTTTAAATTATATAAAAATTATTATTAATTTTTAGGTGTGACAATGTTATTGTGGTTAAGTAGCAAAATATCCATTTTTTAGAGATACCTAATAACACAGCTGTGAAATGATTTGATGTCTCTCTTTTAATATAAAATATTTCAAAAAACTAGGCAAATATGGCAAAAATGGACAATTATTAAATCTGTGATGGACATATGAGTGTTTATTATAGATAGTAGTATAATTTTGAAGTGTCTATCAGTCATATCATTTTGTAGAACTAAACCATTTTAGACAAATAAAAATTATTTAGTTTAGCCTAAATGTATTAAGATCCTAAAATGCACATTTTTTTACTATTATTTTTACCCTAGGCTTATTTTAACCCTAGCTTCCCTACCTTTAAGCTCCACAAAGCCAGGCACACTTAGTAACAGATGGTTAGTTAATATTCACTGATAACTCTTAGTAAGACTTGTTTGATATGCTTACTAATAACTAAGTGAATGAATGTTTTAATAAGTAGATAAATCTTTTTGCAAGTCAGATGATTTCCAGTTATTTGCTTAACAAAACTGGAAGACTTAAATGAGTTGCCAGCTGATTACCCATCAGAAAAATATTCAACAAAGAGAACTATATGACTTTTTCAAAAATAACTCAGAAAGCATCCAAAGAATTGATTGGCATCGCTGTAAAACAACTCCTTCCATTTTCATCTACATACTCATGTAATCACATTTTCTCAATGCTTATTTCTATAAAGATGAAAAATAGGAATAAGATAGATGCTGAGTCCTGTCTCATTCTAGCAATAAGTAGCAATTTAGACACAGATTAATGAAGTAATTGGGGAAGGAGCACCATCCATCTTATTAAGAGATTCCTTCCCATTAATTTTTTACTTTTTATATTTGATAATTATTCATCAAAATGTAAAATATTTATGTTGCTCTGATTAATTGTGAATTTATAGTTGTAATGATAACCCAATCAAGAAGAATTTTTTCATATTAAAAGCCAAATCATCAGAATTTTTAAAAAGTATTTATACATATGTATATACAGTCAGCCCTTTGTACTGCAGGTTCTGCATCCACGGATTCAATGAACCACGGATCGAAAATATTGAGAAAAAAAAAATTCCAGAAAGCTTCCAAAAGCAAAACTTGAATATATCACTCCAACAAATATTTACATAGCATTTACATTGTATTCGGTATTATAAGTAATCTAGAGATGATTTAAAATATATGGAAATATGTGTGTATGTTATATGCAAATACTACATCATTTTATATAAGGGACTTGAGCATCCTCAGATTTTGGTAGCTATGGGGGTGGTCGGGTCCTGGTACCAGTCCCTTTCTGATACCAAGGGATGGCTGTGCATATGTATATAGATATACATATGTATTATAGGGCGATCAATAAAAGCATTTAAGCATAATATATACTACATTAGTATAAATTCTATGTATATTCTTATCTAGGATGACAATGAGTCCATGGAGAAAAAAGAAATGGTTTAAAATATCTGACTGCTAAAAAATCATTTGGTTCTGTATTTTTAAAATGAATGATATTGTGCATTAGATTGAAGCTGAATCTGGCCTCTATACCGTGACACCAAATTAAATCTCAGAGACACAGTTTTGGGTGAAGTAGAAAATAGCTTTATTGCTTTACCAGGCAAAGGGGGCCACAGCGGGCTATTGCCCTCAAAACTGTGTGTCCCCCCATGGAGAGGGTAGTGAGAAGTTTAATAGTAATGGTTCAAAGAGGGCGTGATCAGCTCATGAACATTCTTCTGATTGGTTGGTGGTGAGGTAAGTGAGAGTCAGCATCATCAACTTTCAGGTTCCAACTGGTCTAGGGTCTACATGCTTGTGGGCAGCATACCATCATTAATCATTAACTTCTCCCACCTAGAGGGCATTTCAGTCTCTGCAAAACAGCTCAAAGATACTGTTGTGTGTATCCATTGATGGGGAACCAGGACCTTGCCCCAAGGCTACACTATTGTTTCTCTTGACTATTTCTCCTGACCATTTCTCCTTTGTCTCACATCCCTCCCTTCCCTAATTAACAACTGCTTGAATCTGCTCACTGGAACTCAGGGAAGGTCATGGAGGCTGAATGAAGGCTATTTCCTGTAATCAAAGAAATGGGGGACACAGAAAGGCTTTGTGCCCAGGAGCCCCACAGGGCCCTGCTCGGTATCAAAATTGCTAAGATATTTAGATTCCACTGGATATGCAATTTTTTAAAGGTAATATAAATGTTTCCTTTCCAAATACCAATATATACAACATGTTGGAATTGTATCTTTGTCACAGGAGAGCCAGCACAGGAGAGTTCTGGTACCTGCCGCCCATCAGCTGCTGACCAAGATACAGAAAATCAAGAGAGAAGACACAGCATCACACACCCGGTTAGATACACAGCCCTTCCCCCTTTCTCTAAGTCTTCTTCCTGGCCCCAGTGATGGAGAAGAAAGAACTAAAACAGGAGAGGAGAAAGAGTAAAAGAGAGGATCACTCTCCCCTTGTTCTCCAAATTCTCAAATCAAAGCCAAGCTGAAGAAAATAACGTTTTAAATGAAAAATAAAATGGAAGTTTCTACTTGCACTAGAATTCATTTAATAACTGAAACTGAACAGAAAATTATAGGGTCTTTCATGGTATTATTAAGGGATGGGAAAAAATGATTCAGCATAGCATGGGCAGGATTTTGACTCCACCATATTCACACTGTTCAATAAATTGGTAATAAAAATAAAACTAACTAACTAAATAAAGATATTTACATATACAGTAAAAATAAAAGAATACATAGAAAGATTAATAGTGATCATCTCTGTATGATGATGATTATTTTCTTCATTGGGCATTTCTGTATTTTTCATTTTGTTAAACAACAAACATACTACTTTTAGAATGAGAAAAAAAGTATATATTTTCATTCCTAAGAAACTCCAATATTATTTTTAATATCTATACACATGGGCCCAGGCCAAATATTTTTTTACATTTATAAAAGTATTACATGTGAGTAGTTTAAAAATTCATATAGTACTAAAAAGCTTATACATGACCCGGCATTTCCTTGCTCCTCTGCCTTTCTCCCCTCATCCCCCTCCATGGAACAAACGGCTTTCAACTGAACTGATTGTTTCTTCTGGCACTTATGTCCCTATTTCTAAAAAAATTACATATAGCCTCTTGAGTCATCTATTTTAAACAATCCCCATGACTCCATATAATAATAGACTAAGATTTAACTCACTTCCAATTTTTGCTTTCCTCTCCCACCTCCACTCTTTATCATTTTTATCCCCATTTTTATTTTTTCCCTCTTATGACTGTGACAGTGTAAATGTTGTTCCCCTGGTGAGTCAGAGGGTACAAGGTAGAAGACTACGTTTTCTTTCTTATGTAATTTTTTCTTTTATCTGGAGTTAATTTGCTAACTTTCTTTGAATGTCTGACTGATTCTTTCTACAATTTCCATAGTTCTGTAAAATAACTTAAGCACATATTTTAGTGTGGTTACTACTGCCCCCTGCCCCACCAAGACACATTTTTTTTTAAACCCAAGCTGAACTTAGATCTAGACTGGTTGTTCTCTAGAGGCTGCACAGCGAACATCTTAAGGCTTCCCTTTGCCTCTTCTGCATTGAATCTCTCATTTCTTGCATCCTTTTTCTTTCTTTTCATAGAGTATCTTTCAGTACTTTCTTGAAAAAATTTACATCAGAGGCATATTTTTTTCTAATTTTTCCACTTGGAAACTTTTTATTTTACCTTCATACTTGACTGATAGTGAAACCGAGCAGGACTCTAAGGGGCCCTCCAGGGTACAAAAGCCTTTCCCTGTTCCGCATTTCTTATTTGCAGGATAAAGGCCTCAGCCTCCTAGACCTCCCAGAATTCCAAAGAGAAGACTCGGACAGTTGCTAATCAGGGAAGTAAGGAATGCCGAAACAAAGAAGGATCAATCAAGAAACCAGTGCAGTGATTAAGCAGGATCCTGGTTGTTCCTCAGTGGATATACATAACAATATCTTTGAGTTCTTCTGTAGGAACTAAGGCCCCCACCCAGGTGGAGGAGATTCCAAGTTGAAAATTATTTTCACCCAGAATTTTATGGGCATTCTTCTATTATCTTCAAGCTTTCCCTGGTGTTGAAAAGTCTGATGACATTCTAATTCCCATTTCTTTGTAAGTGACTTGTTTTTTTCTCTCTAGAGTTTGTGTTTCTGGTTCTCCTTATATTTGGGGTGATTTTCTAGTTGGACAATTTTGAATAAAACAGGATGTGTGTCGGGGGCTTCCCTGGTGGCGCAGTGGTTGAGAGTCCGCCTGCCAATGCAGGGGACACGGGTTCGTGCCCCGGTCTGGGAAGATCCCACATGCCGCGGAGCAGTTGGGCCCGTGAGCCATGGCCGCTGAGCCTGCGCGTCTGGAGCCTGTGCTCCGCAACGGGAGAGGCCACAACAGTGAGAGGCCCGCGAACCGCAAAAAACAAAACAAACAAAACAGGATGTGTGCTGCTCATGTCTTTAACCAATTTCTCTTGGCCCCCAGCCCAGGGACTCACGCCAAAGGTCAGAGGATAGCTGTCTCCCCTAAAATCTCTGAAGAGCAACGAGAGTGCAGAGAGCCTGCTCATTCACCTGGGTAACATCGGGCAGCATAAGTGGAGGTAAGAGAACATTCTCCCTGTTCCAGTCATCTTTTGCTGTGTAGCTGCTATACATTGAATGTTTGTGTCCCCCCAAAATTCACATGTTGAAATCCTAACCCCCAAGGTGATGGTGTTAGGAAATGGGGCGTTTGGGGGATGCTTAAATCATGAAGGTATAGTGCCCTCGTGAATGGGATTAGTTTCTTTATAAAAGAGGCCTTAAAAAGGTCCCTTGGGCTTCCCTGGTGGCACAGTGGTTGAGAGTCCGCCTGCCGATGCAGGGGACGCGGGTTCGTGCCCCGGTCCGGGAGGATCCCACATGCCGCGGAGCAGCTGGGCCCGTGGGCTGTGGCCGCTGGGCCTGCACGTCTGGAGCCTGTGCTCCACAATGGGAGGGGCCGCAGTGGTGAGAGGCCCGTGTACCGCAAAAAAAAAAAAAAAAAAAAAGGTCCCTTGCCCCTTTCTGCCATGTAAGGTTACAGTGAAATGATGCCATCTATGAGCTGGGTGGCAGGCTCTCACCAGACACCAAATGTGCTAGCTCCATGATCTTGGACCTCCAAGCTTCCAGAATTGTGAGAAAGAAATTTCTATTGTTTATAATACACCCATTAACCTGTTAACACATGTTCGTGTGCACGATGCACAGTGAGGCCAAACAAACTAAAACGTCGGAGTTTGGAGCAGAGAAAGGTTTATTGCAAGGCCATGCAAGGAGACAAGGTGCCTTATACCCTAAAAAGCCGCAAGCTCCCGGAAGGGTTTCGGCAAAACATTTTTAAAAGCCAGGTGAGGGAGGTGTGGTCGCAGGTTATGTGATCAGATCGTGGACAATTCTCTAACTGGCTGATGATGAGGGAACAGGGTGGTGTCACAGGGGTTAACTTTATCAGTCCTTAGGCTCCAGGAGGCCTGGCGCTATGTGCTCATGGTCATCAAGTAGTTAACGTCTTCCAATTGGTGGGGGGAAGGGGAGATTTCATATCTGCAAAACAACTCAGGAAATTTGCATCAAATACTATTATCTAGGTACTTTAGAGAGGAGCTAAAGCAGAGGATATGGGGGAAGGCCCCATAGGGTCCTGCTCGGTTACATACCCATCCTATGGCATTTTGTGAGGACACCCTGAATGGACTAAGACAGAAATAAGCCACTCCAAAACTTAGTGGTGTAAAGCAACGATCTTTTTTTTTTTTTTTTTTAAATCATTATGCTCCTGATTTTGTAGATCAAGAATTTGAACAGAGCAAGTGGGAATAGCTCACCTCTGCTCCATAACGCCTGGGTCTTCTGGTGGCTCAAATGGCCAGGGAGAATTGGGTTGGGGTCATATGTCTGGGACTCCAGTTTTGACTGTCAGCTGTCTCCTCAGTTCTTCTCCTTGTCATGTCTGATAGAGTTGAATGGCCAGGATGGGTTCTGGCCATCCTGGTGACTGGGCTGTGTTGGGAACAGTAGGGGCACGGAAATATCTCTCTTCATGCAGCCTGTCCACATGACTGGCTTGGGCTATCACACAGCACAATGGTTACAGGTAGGATAGACTTCTGTGGTAGCTGGCTTACCTCAAAGCGATCATTCCAAGATGTCCACTTGGAAGATGCAAAGCTTCTTATGACCTAGTCTCAGAAATCCCAGAATGTCACTTCTGTCACATTTTATTGGTCAAGAAAATCTTAGAGCCAGCACAGACTCAAGGGTAGTGTAATGAGACTTTACCTCTCCATGAAGGAAGAGCAAAGAAATTGTGACCATCTTTAATCAACCATACTCCCATTCAATATTGTGAACATATTGGAGTATAGAACATAACTTCTACCTGAACAACGTGCCAGAAGAGTCTAATTCGGAACTGAGAAGCAGCAACAGGGAGTATCTGCAGCATGCAGAACAAGGAAGGAAGATACCACAGGGAGGATACCACATTAGAACTGAGGGAATGTGTCTCGGAGGACCTGTTGGAGGAGAAGGCACCTGGGAAGATTGCATTCACATCACACACTAGACATCTCCTGGAGAGGTCCTGAACAGTTGAAGAGAATCTGAAATAGTTCTTAGTATTCTGTGGATAAGGAGGGATTCCAAGAAACAATACACTTTTATTGTTGTTATTATGACCCCATTTCACACACACTCAAAACAACACACACACGCACAGGAATGGCCAAAGGAAACTCCTATTACAACAATAAGACTTCTGCAGTGATTGTGTAGCTTTACTATAGGAGGATGTTCATCATGAACCATTCAGCCCCTCCATGAGCAACACATCATCCAAAACTGATGGGTTCCATACTTTACAAGTGAATGGATATGAAATATACTAATGAAATAAAAAATTGATACATATTTGAACATCATTTATGTACTGGGGGAGGAATATGTCAATAAATGTTGCTGATACAATAAATAGCTCAGAATATAGCAACGGAAGTCACACATCTAAATGTCATAAGAATAAACAAAAGGAAAAACTTGAGAAACAAGTATCTGAAGACTACAAGAAGTAGACAAGGCCAACAAGAATTAATTTCTTACCTTCAGCACTAGAAAATAAATCTTTAAATCTCTCCTAATTGGATATAAATTATTCTTTTTTCTTTTTTTAATCAACATCCTACCTATTGTCTGCTATCCTGGCCTGTCCTCATCTTCTCCCTTGGACAAAACCACTTTGGAGGAATTAAGTTGTTCCATAACCATCCCATCTTCCTCTCACAATTTCATTCCCAAAGATATTGTAGAAATTGCTGATATCCTGCAGACTGTTTAACTCTGGTGAACCAGAACCATTTAATCATGTTGATATTAACCAAGTAGCATATGACAAGGAACTACATGATATGTATAGTTACATTTTTCTAGATTAGAATTCCTTTTCTGGAAATACGACAGGATGGGTTTCTAAATGAAAAGATCTCACCCTCATGAGCCATAAGAGTATCTGCCTTTAGGGAGCTATATTTTTAGAATATCAATTCACTCACATCTAAATCTCTCATCCTTTTATTTTCCAACTGCTTGGAGAAAAAATATTGTTAGAAGAAATCAAGAATCAGACATGTTTATCTCTCTTAATTCAGGGAACACTTTTAAATTTTTTCCATGATTAATCAATAAGACCTTGTTTCTTTTCATTCTTATTTTGTTCTTTGGGAAAAAATATGATATACCTTGCTGAATAAGCACTTCCTGCCAAGCAGTGCACTGGTTATTAAGATTTTTTTTCCTTCATTTATAGGTGTTCTAAACTCTGATGACTAATATTTCTGGAGATCTCAACCCTTATTTTTTTTAATATTTATTCATTTTATTTTATTATTTATTTTCTTTATTTTTCTGGCTGCGTCGGGTATTATTTGTTGCATGTGGGATCTTTGTTGAGACATGTGGGATCTTTTTCACTGCGGCACCCAGGCTGTTTGTTGCGGCGCATGGGCTTTTCTCTAGTTGTGGCATTTGGGTTTTCTCTCTAATTCTGGAATGTGGGCTCCAGGGCACATAGGCTGTGTAGTTTGCGACACGCGGGCTCTCTTGTTGAGGCATGCAAGCTCAGTAGCTGTGGTATGCGGGCTTAGTTGCCCCCTCAGCATGTGGGATCTTAGTTTCCCAACCAGGGATCGAACCCACGTCCCCTGCATCGGAAGGCAGATTCTTTACCACTGGACCACCGGGGATGTCCCTCAACCTTTAGATAAGTAATGACATTACTAAGTCTCTATTCTTAATAATTGTAGGAGGTATATTGCTTGTCCAAGGGCCATTCTTCTACAGAATTTAGTCCTAAATTGTATTCAGAAGAATATTGTTGAGTGTGACTTGAAAAATAAAGATTTCCATGGTCAAATAAGTTTAGGAGGGGCTTCCCTGGTGGTGCAGTGGTTGAGAATCAGCCTGCCAATGCAGGGGCCATGGGTTCGAGCCCTGGTCTGGGAAGATCCCACATGCTGCAGAGCAACTAAGCTCCTGCGCTACAACTACTGAGCCCACATGCCACAAATACTGAAGCCCGCATGCCTAGAGCCTGTGTTCTGCAAAAACAGAAGCCACCGCAATGAGAAGCCCGTGCACCGTAACGGAGAGTAGCCCCCCACTCGCCGAAACTGAAAAAAAAAAAAAAAACCCACGCACAGCAACGAAGATCCAACACAGCCAAAAATAAACAAATAAATAAATTTATTTTACAAATAAGCTTAGGGAACACTAAGTTAAGCAAAGTTAAGTGGTACATTTACGTCAGGACTTCTCAGAACTTTAATATGGAAGATTAAAGATTTGTGAATCTTAAAATGTGGAGTGTTCCATACAGCCTTTCCAAAACTTACTGACCTTTATTGCAAGCAGCATAAATGTCATATATTTAGCTTTGTTCTGTATACATTTTGAGAAATGCTACTTTAGAAATAGCTAAATAAGTAAAAATGGAAACTTCTTAAAAATCAATTTATCCACAAACATAACCTACTAGAACCTACTAATGTTAAATGATAACTTCAGAACAAATTTACTGAAAACTTTATGTTTTCTAACGATCAGTGTTACTTAATGGCTACTTTTCCTACTCTCATAATTTAAGTGAGTATCTGAGATCTTCACAAAGAGTGAGCACTGAAACTTCATTCTTACTCTAGGTTTAATTTTAGCCGCTAAACAGACTGAGTTGACAGAAGGGACTCTCTAAGTTTATGAATAACCTTTTAATCTCCTAAAGAGCTTCTGATGCTTTAAGGAACTTATAAGAAATTTTCCCCATAGCTCTTACCAGCAGAGTATTAACAGGCCACTCCTGACTATTTTATGTTAGGGCAAATACAATGTCAATCTCCTAGCTCTTAATTTTAAAAACAAATATCCAGAAGCAAAAGAAAGAAGGAGGGGAAGGGAAAAGAGAAAAGAGGAGGAGGAAAATAGCATGGCAGATTGTTTGCAAAATGGAAATATTTGCAAAATGTTTTACAGAATAACCACAAGTCCTCAGATCCTGGTTTTCACTCTTTGTAATGACTTTGAGGTCCCTCCCATCAAGTAGAGTCTATTTCTCCATTCCTTGAACCTAGGCTTGGCCATGCCATTTGTTTTTGTCAATAGGCCATTATGAATGTGATGCAAGAGACTTAAAAAGTACTTGTCCATTGGGGCTTGCCCCTTCTTGCAACTCTTTGGAATCCCGAGTCCATCATATGAAGAAGCCCAGACTAGATTTTTGGAAGATGGAGCCCATGTGGAGCAGAGAGGAGCCAAATTTCTATCTTAATTATAATTTATTAATTTCCTGCAATAGTAGACGATTAGCTTAGTCATACCAACCTCATCCCTCCCATTGAAAAGGCCAAGAGGAATGTTGAAACTGAGATTTCAAAGATGGGATGTAAATAAAGGGACAAAGATGTGGGAGCGCCCTGATGTAGGAAAGAGGTTGGCCCCTTGCGAAACTTCTTTTAGTCAGTGGAGGGACTTCTCTGGTGGTCCAGCAGTTAAGACTCCACACTTCCACTGCAGAGGGCGTGGGTTCAATCCTTGGTGGGGAAACTAAGATCCCCCATGCCATGTGGTGCTGCCAAAAAAATAAAAAATAAAAAAATAAAAATTTAAAAATTAAAAAAGAAAGGGAGTCAGTGGAGCTGGAGCACAGTGAGCAGGGTAGCAAAGGGTATAAGATGGAGTAGAAGAGAAAAACGCAGACAGGCAGGACTCGGAACATGCAAGACACGGAACATGCAAGACCTTGTAAATTTACAAGAACTGGATTTTATTTTCAGTGGGTTTTTTTTTTTTCTATCAAACTCAAAAATATTTTTTAACTGTAATATGCAGCACCATTGACACATGGAGGTATCAATGGGGGAGACCAAATGATATAACCTAGTTGGAGGGCCATTTAGCTATACAAATCAAAGGACTTAAATTTTTCTCTTTGGCCCTGAAATTCCATATTATTCGAGGAAATCATCATGGCTGTGCAAGAATGTTTCTTTTCAAATATGTTCATCTCATTATTTTTGATAATAGTGAAAACTGGAGGTAACCTCAAATGTCTAATAGCAGTTTATTAGTGAAATAAATTGCAATATATCATAATGGATTATTATTGAACCATGAAAATTACTGTCAAAATGTATATGTATATATAAAACATGAAGAAGGGTAGGCTACAAAGTAGTATATTCAATATAATCTGAATTATGTAAGAAGAAAATTGCAGAGAAATAAATGAGTGGAAAAATGTAGGGCCAAATGTTAACAATGTTTATATTTGTAGCTGGAGTTAGGAGTATTGTGCAGCAGAGAACTATTTGGGGAAAAGTTCTTCATCCCCTGAAGGTGCCAAATTTCCTACCCCCAATATTCTTCAGTGATAGCATCTCTGGGTCAGAAATACTGTACAAAGACTGTTTATAAATACAGATTGTTGTGTGTAAAAATGATAGTAGAAAACTGTCAGTCAAAATATAGAGATTATGTACAATATAAATTTAGCTCTGTAACAGACTATACTAAAAGGAATAGAGAAAAATATGCTTGCCAAATAATTTAAGTCTGAGTCTAGAATGAAGAAAGTGCAGAAGGAGAAAGCTAACTGTGGTGCCAAGTTAAAAATGTCTGATATAGGAAATACAGGGTATGGCGCAGACAGATGGAGATGGGGAAAGTTCGGACTTCCATCCTACATGAGGATCCAACAGCTGCACCTGATAGTCTAGGGCTCCTGTCCATCACATCATATGTAAATCACAACCAACTAAGGAGGAAAAAATTTAAGTATCTCAGCATCCTGATCCCTGTAAAATGGACTGGGTTCACAGACTACTTTTCTCTTAAGATTCATGAGAACACCCTTGCAGGTATGTTCATCTGCTTAGGAGTCCCCAAAAGTTGCTCAGACTTGGATTTAGGATTTTATCTGTGTGGAGGTGAATATCTTTATCTTCTTTAATTGACATTCTCTCAATAATTAAAGGTCGGAGAAGGTGTGGATTCTAAAAGTCTTTGAAAAAAAACACTCTGCAAATTATTGTATTTCTCTAAATAGCTTAACGGGGGAAAAAAAGGAAAAAAAAAACACTGTCTGTTATTGAGAAATTATTGAGACTAATTAGTTTTTTGAAGTTTAAACTCAACACAGCTGATTTTATTTTCTCCTTTTTTTTACTTATCTCTATTCTTTCAACTTTCTCCAGTGAGCATGTAATTACTTTCAAGGACAGAAAAATTAATGTTATTAATTTTTATATTTCACTACCAATTTTTATTGCTTTATTTTTTAAATGCAACCAAAAAACAATCTCAGGAGGTTGGAGTCCCTGGGTTTGAATTCCAGAACTAATAATGAAGGTGGTTTTGAAACAGGAGGGAAGGGGGCAGGGCACAACCTTTAAAAGAATGACATAGCCATAGGACATGACAAAAACTGGTTAGAACCAACTAGGTCCAAGATGGTGGAATATTCGACTTCCAGTGGAATGCTAAATGACACACCCACCAGCACCATGACAGTTCTGAGGCTAACCATAAAAGGCCAAAAAGTGGGGGGTGGCCCAATTCCTGGAAATCTCTGCCCCTTCCCCAAAATAATTGGAATAATCCTCCTCCTCATTAGCCTATGAAATTACACCACCCATAAAAACTAACCACCCCATATTTCGGGGCCTCTTGCCCTCTGAGATGGCCCACACTCTGTCTGTGGAGTGTGTTTCTCTCTAAATAAATCCACTTCTTACCTATCACTTTCTCTCACTGAATTCTTTCTGCGATGAGACATCAAGAACCTGAGCTTCAGCTTCCCTGGTGGCGCAGTGGTTGGGAGTCCGCCTGCCGATGCAGGAGACGTGGGTTCATGCCCCGGTTCGGGAGGATCCCACATGCCGTGGAACAGCTGGGCCCGTGAGCCATGGCCGCTGAGCCTGCGCGTCCGGAGCCTGTGCTCTGCAACGGGAGAGGCCACAACAGTGAGAGGCCCGCGTACAGCAAAAAAAAAAAAAAAAAAAAAAAGACCATGGATTCAAGTCCCAATCTGGGTTTTGACGGGTTTGAGTCCGGGCCCCATGCGTACAAGTCCCAATCAGAGTTACACAGTTTCCATTTGGCAGTCAGTTACGCAGAGCATGAATCAGATAAGAAAGATCTCAAAAGCACAGATTTCTAACAGTGTTTATAAGGCCTATTTCTCCCAGCTTTAGAGCCCTTGTACAAGTGCCTACAATTTTGCAAACTGCCATAAATCAGGGAGAAAATCTAAAGCTCCAATAGAAACTGAAGGGGCAAAAAATGTTTCTATTTATGGATGTAAAAACTATAGCATATTAAATCTGAATGCTTTAAACGTAGATAATTGTGGCAAATTGTGTTTCCCCAAAATGGTCCCATTCCTCGGACTTATCTGCAATGTTACCTTGACTCTCTTCTCATCATGAAATGGGGTCTGCTTTTCCGCTTTTCCTCCCCCTTACTCTGGGCCGACTTGTGACTCACTTGGAACACTTGTAACATTCTATTTGGAATGCGTGGAAGAGATGCTGCCTGACTTTCAAGGCTAGATCAGAAAAGGCACGGTAGCTTCTGCCCCTGCTCACTGGAATACCAGCCCTTAAGCCTGCACCTGGCATATAAGTGGTCCAAATGCCCCAAGGCCCAGACCAGCCCACGCAGAGAGCTCAGTCAGCCAGACCCAGAGACCACAGAAAGTGAGTTGCCCAGCCAGCCCCCAGCTGCTCTAGCCCCCAGCTGTTCCATTTCTAGATACTGTCTGCCAGCAACTTCATGAGAGACTCCAAGCCAGACCCACCCAGCGAGCCCTCCAGTATTCCTCAGCCCCCCAAACCATGTGTGTGCTCAAGGGGCCATGCTAAAGATATAATATTAAGGGATGTGATTAGGCCATCCCAGTCAGCTAATTGGCACTATCTTTCTGAATGATTACAGTGCAAAGCAAGGCCTCCAGAAAGACATTCCTCGGTTGTAGAAGGGACATATACATCTCAAAGGAACAGAGAAAGGATTTACAATTGCAAATTACAAGTTTTCTAAAACAAATGATCCAAGAAAAGTGAGGACTGGTGCCTATCATCAGGTTTTGGCTGGAAGAAACACTCTATTCTTTTGGCAGCCTTGGGCTTTTCCAGGCTGAAACTTAAGGGGAACAGGGTTGTCCCAAGAACATGGCCTTAGGCTGCTGGAAGCCGGGTAGAGCTTGGTCAAGTCTCTTAGTGGGGGGGTGGAGGTGAAGTGGGGAGGAGGTAGGCATGGAGTTGCTTTTGCAGTTTGCAGTTCTCAGTTGTTACATAGCAATAGATAAACAGAGCAAACTTTCTTACCTAAAAGTGAAGGGCTGCTGTAACGAAAACCTAAAACACATGGCATTGGCTTAAAGACGGCAGCAGGAGGAGGCTAGAAGGACCCTGAGGAGACTAATAGCGAGAACTGAAAGAGCCTGGAGGGAGCTGTCAGTGAGGGCTTACAGTAAAGGTAAGGAAATTGTTATTGAAAGCTGGAGGAAAGGGGACTCTTGTTATGCAGCAGCAGAAAGTTGAACACACTCTTGCCTGCAACAATGTGGAAAACAGAAAATGTATCTAATATACTCTATGATCTAGCTAAGGAGATTTTCATCTTGGGTGGACTCACTTGGAGGAGCTTGAAGCAGGGTTTCGGTTCCTGGCCAGAGACTGAGGTCGGGCAGCAGCAGGGAGAGCACTGAATCCTAGCCACTAGGCCATCAGGGACCAGTGGCCAGTGACAAGGCCCTGGCCTGTCAGCTGTGTAGAAATGAATTTCCACATAGAGACAGAAAGTAGTGAAGCAAGTAAAGTGTTTATTAGGAGAAAAAAAGAGTACGGTATGTGTGGATAGACACATGGGCAGAGAGTCGCACCCTCGTGGTAGTTTGAATCACTTTTATGGGGCATTTCTTCCCAGTTTCCTTTGGCCAATCATTTTGATTTGCCTGGTTCCGATTCTGTATTTGGTATATCTCAGGATCCTCCCATGTGTGCGCACACATCTCTTAGCCAAGATGGATTCCACCGAAGAGGCCTATGGGTAGTTGGCATCACTTACTATGGGGTGGCACCCCCTCCCTATTTGACCTCCAAGGAGCTTTCTAGTCGGGATGGTCTCCTTGACTTCAAGAATGAGAAATATGTGTTCTCTTATCTTCTATCCGGGCAGGGCCCAGCCTCCTCTCTCAATTGTCCTGCTATTCTGGTCTTGGAGAATCAGTCCACGGGGAACGAATCTCCAATAGCTTACCCTGGAGGGGGACCCATCTACCTCCTGCCTCAATTTCAAGGCAAAATATTGAAAATGCCACTTACCTTCTATTGCCTGCCTATCAGATACAGGTAGAAAGGGCAGCTTAAAAGGGAACTGTTCCATTTTTAAGAAAACTGAAAGGAAATATAAAAGATTCCGGACTTGCCAGATTCAAAATTAAAATTATTTATCATTCCCAGATTTTCCAGACAGCAGCGGATACTCAAACTACGTGGCTGTATCTGTTTCAGTTGTCTCTTCATATAATAGTATCTTTGTAATATTTTTTATAAAGAGAAGAGGAAAATAATTTGGTCTTTTCTCTAGCATAATTGATCAAAAATTGTTTTTTTAATTATTCATAGTTTTGACTAGGGATTAACGAGAACTAAATCATCCACCTAATTTTTTTTTTTTTTTTTTTTTTTTTTGCGGTATGCGGGCCTCTCACTGTTGTGGCCTCTCCCATTGCGGAGCACAGGCTCCGGACGCGCAGGCTCAGTGGCCATGGCTCACGGGCCCAGCAGCTCCGTGGCATGTGGGATCTTCCCAGACCGGGGCACGAACCCGTGTCCCCTGCATCGGCAGGCGGACTCTCAACCACTGCGCCACCAGGGAAGCCCCATCCACCTAATTTTATACGTTGGATATTGGGAATAATTCCCAGAGACTCACTTCTGGCTCCATACATTTGTCAGGGAGGAAAATTTTCCCTTTACCCTTCTAGGATCTTCTGGCTGGTCTAAAAATTAAATTGACATGAGACAGATTAACAAAAGAAAACCAAACAAAAGTTTAATAACATGTATACATGGGAGAGGCCAAGAAAAACTGAGTAACTCACCAAAATAGTTGAATCCCTCACCTTAAATACCATCTTCAGCTAAAGACAAAAGAGGATGTTGGGGGTGGTGGTTTGGGACTTCAAAGGGGAGGAATGCAGTTCACAGGGAGATAGAAAAGTAAATGTTTGGTAAACAAATGTTTGCTGGGCCTTGTAGAGACAAAGAGACACAGAGAGGAATTTTAACAGACTTTGCTAGGTTTCTTCCTGTCTACACACCTAGTTGCTATAGTTGTCTATGGTGATAGCTCCCTTCCTGGAACAGGTCCTCTATCTATAGTCTTTTAGGCAGTTAAGGGGAAGGTCAAAGTTTCTTCCTGAGTCTCTGGGGCCTTAAAAATAACCAGCCTAAATTAATCCTCATGCCAAAGAGACACATTTTGCGGTGGCAAATTTTGTTTCCCTACACACATTTCTCTGTTCCTCTCCTCTAAATACAACCATAAAAATAAACAACCATAATAGGACTCTGAAAAATGGAAAAAAAAAAAAAAAAAAAAGGCTAGGGACCTCAGGACTTGAGGAACAACAATGCAGTGAGTTCCCTGGTTCAACTTTTGTCTCCCATGCATCTTGACCTGGGCGTTGGGAGAGCCAGGATAGACCAAAATGAAGCCCCAAGAAAAACTCCCTCTAGCCCAAGGACCAGTAAAGGGGCAGCCCAGCAGAAACCTAACAGGGCGCCTCGCACATTACTCCAAACTAACTGGCAGCAGGCAGGCTTTCAGGGGAGACAGGGCAAAGCAGGCCTGGCATCTCCCAAATTCCACTTCCTGCAGAAGGCAACCCAGGCCTGATGTTTCCCAACTCTTTTCCCCTGAAGGAAACCAGAATGTCACCCCAAAATATGCCTCATTGACATAAAAATTATTTTGAACTTGTTAAAGAGAAAAATCACAGGCCCAAAATGGCATCACTTGTGCTAAAGCCCATACCATACCTAGATTTAACACCTGACCTAATTGAAGTTTCGAACTTCACCAGAAATGTAGTCTTTTTTTAAATTTTTATTTATTTATTTTGGCTGGGCCAGGTCTTAGTTGCAGCATGCGGGATCTTTAGTTGTGGCATGTGGGCTTCTTAGTTGTGACATGTGGACTTCTGAGTTGTGGCATGTGTGTGAGATCTAGTTCCCCGACCAGGGATCAAACCCGGGCCCCCTGCATTGGGAGCGTGGAGTCTTACCCACTGGACCACCAGGGAAGTTCCCAGAAATGTAGTCTTAATCAACCAGCATGGAATTTTCTTAGCAGCACAAATGAGGTCATCTGTCATGTGGCCCTCTCCATCTTGGAGAGGAAGAAGTGGCCATCTGCATGATAAAACCCTTGCCATTCCTCCCCCACCTTCCACCAAAAGAAGAGGTCCTGGCCTAAAAATAATTTTCTCTTTTTCTTGAGAATAGCTTCCTCACTCCACCTTCTGCCTATAAAACCCCTCAATTTTGTACCCTTCTAGTTGCTAGATGGGATGCTGCCCAATTCATGAATTGCTTAATAAAGCCAATTAAAGCTTCAAATTTACTCAGTTGAATTTTGTTTTTTTAACAAGCTGAAGGCAACTAAGAAGCAACAAAGACAGAAAAAGCTTCCCTTTGTCTGCCTAAAGGCAAAATTTAAATTCTCCTTTTATTGAAGACAGATGCTTTTCAGCCCAGAGATGGCACCAGAGGAATCTCCAAACAAGCCTTACTCCATTAGTTCCCTCCCATATATTTACCTTCCCATAGTCTGTGGCCCTTGGAAGCCTAAACTGCTTTCCTTTGCCCTGTCATTTCTCTATAAATTTATTGTTATTATTTTTTATTATTGTTATTTTTTGTTGAAGATGCTGTATAAACTGGAAATCTAAGCTGCCATTTCAAGTTACTTTTGGTTTAGTTTTCTCTCGCATAATGTGTGCTGCACATGTTAAAAAACTGTTTTCCTCTTGTTATTCTGTCTTTTTGTTAAAGAGTCCCAGCTAAAAACCTGACATGGGTAGAGTTTTGCCTCCCCTACACCCCCATAGCTCAAGGTGACTCAAGTAGGCTCTTCCTTGCCCCGAGGTACCAACAGAGATCAGGTGAAAAGCCCACCAACACATTCACTCGTTATACCAGGAACCAGGAAAATCACAAATTGGACGAGAAAAGACAATTAACAGCCCATACTAAGATGAATCAGATACTGGAATTATCTGACAAAAATTTCAAAGCAGCCATCACCAAAAAATGTTCTTATAGGCGATTACAAATTTTCTTGGGACAAACAAAAATTAGAAAACATCAGCAAAGAAATATAAGTTTTAAAAAATGGAAATTATAAAACTGAAAAATATAATAACTGAAATAAAAACTCACCAACAGTGCTCAATAGTAGAGTGGAAATGACAGAGGATAGAATCAGAAACTTGATTATCAATTAAAATAATTTAATTAATGTGAACAACAGAGGGAAAAAAGACTAGGAAAAATAGAACTTTGTGGACCTGTGGGACAATAGCAAAAGATCTAAACATTGGATTCTCAAAAGAAGAGAAAGAATCAGGGGGAAGGGCTGAAAAAAATTCTAAGAAATAATGGCTGAAAACTTCTCAAATTTGGCAAAAGATATACATCTACAGGTTAAAGAAATTGAATGAATTCCCAAAAAAGGAAATCCACACCAAGATACATATTCTGAATACTAAAGGTACAGTGGCTAAGATGGTATCATAGAGGCCTGCAAATATGTAATTACAGTGTGGCAACAGTAAAAGTCCAGGAACAGACTCATATATATGAGTGTATATACTGAGTGTATGAATATATACATATACATATATAATTTATATGTATAAATATATAACTACATACTATATAAATGAGTACATGTACTCATGTGTATAATTGAGGGTAAAAATGATTATAGACATGTAAATATAATTATATATATATATATATATACATATATATACACACCTTGTTTTATTTTACTTCTAAGATGTGTTTTTTTTTTTTGTTTTTTCTTGTTGTTGTTGTTTTTTTGCGGTACGCGGGCCTCTCACTGTTGTGGCCTCTCCCGTTGCGGAGCACAGGCTCCAGGCGCGAAGGCTCAGCAGCCATGGCTCACGGGCCCAGCCGCTCTGCGGCATGTGGGATATTCCCAGACCGGGGCACGAACCCATGTCCCCTGCATCGACAGGCGGACTCTCAACCACTGCGCCACCAGGGAAGCCCCTAAGATGTGTTTTTTACAAATTAAAGGTTTGTGCCAATCCTGCCTTGGAGCAAGTCTATTGACACAACTTTTCCTATAGCATTATTTTTCAATTAAGTTATGTACATTGTTTAGACATAATGCTGTTGACTATTGCATACTTAATAGACTACAGTATAGTGTAAACATAACTTTTATATGTATTGGGAAACAAAAAAATTGGTGCAACTTGTTTTATTGCAACATTTGCTTTATTGTGGTGGTCTGGGACTGAACCTGCCATATCTCCAAGGTCTGCATATATATAAATGAGTATCTACATATACTCATATATATGATAATTGAATGATAAATGTTGACAGCTCAAATAAATGGAGATAGGATAAATTACTCAATATGCAGTTGGAGACAATGTCTTTCCATTAGAATAAGAAAGTGTGATCTCTTACACCATAATACTACAATCAAAAACTAATTCTGGCCAGATTAAAATATTAAACATAAATAACACAATAGAATTATTAAAATGAAAAAACGCAGGCAAGTGTCTGTTACAGTTTGAGGATGAAGAGCTTTTTAAATTTGAAACCAGTTCAGAAAAAAAGAAATTTTGTTTCATTCTCCATCTGACAGAAGGTGAGTGGCAAGAATAGAGTGTCTCTTGAGATGTTTTTTAGCTCTGAGTACTCTTACTACTTTAGCTACAACAATTCAAAGAGAATATTATCCCCTATAGCCTGTAAGTAGGGTTTTCATATTTAAATCTTCAAATAAAATCTAGTGACACTTTGTTCTAATAGGATATCAACTCCTGTAAACATCAGTTGAAAAACTGTTTATTGAAAAAAGTCATTGAATTTATGTAGGCAAGAATCAGTTTATTACTTGATTTGTACTTTCTAAATTATTCCTTCATTTCATATGTTACTAGACTTTCTCTATTTTCTACCATTCTTGGCTGCACATTATAGAACACTTAACTAACAATGACTCACAAAAGGGTTTTTGTTTTTGTCACAGCAAGAAATTTGGAGATAGGGAGTGCTGGCATCCAGACCAAGATTCTGAGACCCTCTTGTAATATACCTCATGGTTAAAAAATAGTTTTCAGAACTCTGGGCATCAAGTCTGCCTTCAAGAGAAAAAAAAAGGGGAGAAGAGGTGGTGTCAGCCACGTCTGTTTTCTCTTAGTCTGCTCAATCTGCTATAACAAAAATACCATAGGTTGAGTGGCTTTAACAACAAATATTTATTACTCACTGTTCTGGAGGCTGGGAAGTCCAAGGTCATGGTGCTGGCAGATTTCATGTCTGATGAGGACCCACTTCCTGGTTCATAGATGGCTGTATTCTCACTGTGTTCTCATGTGACAGAAGGGACAAGGGAGCTCCCTGGGTCCTCTTTTATAGGGTCACTAATCCCATTCATGAGGGCCCCACCCTCATGACCTAATCACCTCCAAAAAGCCCCACCTTCTTTTTTTTTTTTTTTTTAAAGCTGTGGTTTTCTTTTTTTTTTTTTTTTGAAGATGTTGGGGGTAGGAGTTTATTAATTTATTTATTTTTGCTGTGTTGGGTCTTCGTTGCTGTGCAAGGGCTTTTTCTAGTTGTGGCAAGCGGGGGCCACTCTTCATCACGGTGCGCGGGCCTCTCACTATTGCGGCCTCTCTTGTTGCGGAGCACAGGCCCCAGATGCGCAGGCTCAGTAGTTGTGGCTCACGGGCCTAGTCGCTCCGCGGCATGTGGGATCCTCCCAGACCAGGGCTCAAACCCGTGTCCCCTGCATTAGCAGGCAGATTCTCAACCACTGCGCCACGAGGGAAGCCCGCCCCACCTTCTTATATCATCATATTGGGGATTAGGTTTTAGCTTATGAATCTTGGGAGGCACAAACTTTAGATCTATAACTGTCTCTTTCATCAGAAAAGAAAAAGCTTGGGCTTCCCTGGTGGCGCAGTGGTTGAGAGTCCACCTGCCGATGCAGGGGACACAGGTTCGTGCCCCGGTCCAGGAGGATCCCACGTGCCGTGGATCGGCTGGGCCCGTGAGCCATGGCCGTTGAGCCTGCGCGTCCAGAGCCTGTGCTCCACAACGGGAGAGGCCACAACCGTGAGAGGCCTGTATACTGCAAAAAAAAAAAAAGAAAAGAAAAAGCTTTCCCAGTATTCACTAACAGTCATTTGTTTGTGTCACATCAACCACAACTGGCTACAAGAAAGATTAAGGAAGTCAGTATTTGGTTTTCCAAGTCTCTGTGGTAGAAACTGTCATGAACTGTGTCTGCCACAGAACTACAGCTGCAGTCAACCCTAAACGGTTGTGTTCCTTGGGAAATTAAGCTCTATTTCTGGGACACACATCCAGGAGGAGGCAACCTAGTGTCACTTTCTTTTGTAGTCTTACTTTTAAACTCTACCAGTGTTTAAAACTTCTGTTTTTTTTAATGATGTAGTTCATTTTGTATTTCCCAAAAGAAAGCTAATACTTATAGTTATAGGCAAGTCTAATCTGTTGCACGAAGATTCTGGGCGCGGCTCCACATATTTGTCACATCATGGTACTGCTCCTCTTTGGAGCCCTGTGGCAAAATTCAAACATATTATTTTGTATTTAAATCTGTTTTTTAAAAAATCATAAAAATAGGAAAGACAAAAGTATAAAGGGAGAAGTGTAGGGAAGTATAATAACAAGATAGAGTCTTCCACAATTTATTCAGGTAGTAAAATTTAACATTAACAATTTCAAAGAACTATAAGGACAGAAAACAGTGATCAAAATGGTCATGTATTAATAACAATATTCATTCATTATACTGTTAATAATAATAAATATCATAACATATTTTTAGTAATAAAATGACAAAAGTACCATAGTTGTAAGCTATCCTTTCTCTTTTCGCACCTTTCATGAACTAATTATCCAAAAAGCCATGAGAGATCTACACCTACCATCTCCATTTTCTTCAACTTCTTTTTTCTTTCTGTCTACAGAGTGACTTTATTTGGCATTTAGATTCTCACATGACATCATATACCAAAATCGATTCCAGATGGAATAAAAACTAATGTATAGAATGTCTTATAAAGAACAATAATTTAAGAGGCTTGGTCCTGATGCATGAATAAACAAACAGATCGATAGAACAAAATATAAACCATAGAACTAGATCTAAATGTAAATGGGAATTTAGTATAAGATAAAGACAACATACCAAAATAGTAGAGAAAAAATTGATTCATAATAAATGGTGTTGGGCCACTGAGAAGCCATCTGGAAAAAAAATTAACTTGGCTTCCTATCTCATTCTTTTTGCCAAAATAAACTTCACATAAATCAAAAATTTAAATGTAAAAATGAAATCTTAAAAGTAGTAGAAAAGAAACAAATTAATCTTGGTATATGTCTAAACAAAATACAAAACCCAGAGACCATAAAGGAAAAGATAAATTGGACTACATAAACATTTTAATTTTCTGTATGGCCCCAAATACCACAAACTTAGATGACAAACTGAGGAAAAATAATTATAAAATATTTGGCAAAGTACTAATTTTCTTAATACATAGAAGGTTCTTAATAAACAATTGCCTTGACCCAGCAATTCAAATTCTGAAAATTTAAACATCTGATATTCTTGCATATGTATATAGAGACATATTGTTCATTGCAACATTATATGTAACATAGAAGACTGGAGGCATAGTTTTTCATCCTGACATGTTCAGTGGAAAACTGTGCAGCTAATTTTTTAAATGGGCTACAAATACACACAATAATCTAGAAAGGTCCCATATATATCTTTAAGTAAATGAAACAAGGGACAGAAGACAGTTTGTAATAGGCTATCATTGTTTAAAGGCTATATGTGGGTATCTGCATAAAAAATTCTGAAAGAACACAGATCCATGGATTCTGGAAATTTGGGATGAAAAGGAGACCTACTTTTCATTCTATATTCTTTTGTACTATTTGACATTTTTTGCATGGGCATGTAACATATGTGCATGTATTTCTTTTCAAAAAAAAATTTTATGTGCAAAGATAAATGAATAGTTGCAAAATTTCTGACAGGGAAGAACTCTAAAAGTAAAAGTAACAAAAAAAATCAGGAGGGAAAAGATTGATCACTTTGACAACATAAAATTTAAAACATCTATTTTATAAAACACAAAAATTAAGCTGCAAAGAGAAAACTACACAAGAAATTTCATGTTTATATCTTTATTATTAGCTCAAACAAATTAACATGACAAACACTAAGAACCCAATAGACAAATACTCAAAAGACATAATTCACAAAAGCACCCTTACATTTTCCTTCATAGCATTTAACTCAGTGTTAATTATATTATCATGTGGCTATTTGTTTGATGTCTGTCTCCCTCACAAACCTATAAGCTCTGTGAGGGCAGAGTTAGTCTGTTTTGTTCACTCTGGTGGCCTCAGCAACTGACATACTGCTTCACACTTTGCAGGCACATAATAAATATTTGTCGAATTGCTTTTATCATCCACCTCCTCTTCTCCTGGTTGGTGAAAGAGGGATTCCTGCCCTAGGATTATGAGGCTGGCTGAAGACAGCTCCCAACACTGGACAGGTAAGATCAACAGCAGTTTACTAGTGTGTATAGTCACGGCCTGGGAAGGAGGACACCCCAGGCAGGGCCACGCAAGGCTGGTACTTGGGAACAGGATGAACAACCAGTGCTATGGGAAGCAGGCTTTATAGTATCATGAGGGTGGAGTGCCCCCAGTTCCTGTGGAAGGATGTGATTGGCTCGTTCGAATGATTCCACTTGTAGGCAGGAAACTGAAGCCCACTACTCAGGGATAAGCAGGAACTGCCCCCAGTCCCTCTGATAAGGAGGGTTGTTTGGCGAGGGTACCTTGTTCTTAAGAGCAGAGCGGGGTGGGGAACTGGCAGTTAGGCCATTGAAGCCCCTCTCAATTTCACCAGATTTCAAAGCAGTACATTATATTGGACCTTAATTTTAGATCTTACTCCACACGTATTATTTAATAGATGGAATACTTAAAACTTGAAAAACGTTCAAACTTGAGAGTAATCTAAGTTCAAAATTAAAACAATAAAATACTACTCCCCCCCCCACGTCAAATAAGCAAAGATTTCCTAATGTGATAATAATTAGTGCTAGCAATGATAAAGGGATACTATCACCCTCATGCATGCTAGTGAAACTTCACATTTAAGAAAGCAATTTGCTGGGACTTCCCTGGTGGTCCAGTGGTTAAGACTCTGCCCTCCCAATGCAGGGGGCCCAGGTTCAATCCCTGCTCAGGGAACTAGATCCCACAACTAAGAGTTTGCATGTCACAACTAAGGAGTTGGCGAGCCGCAATTAAGCAGCCCACGAGCTGCAACTAAGAAGCCCACCGGCCGAAAGTAAGACCTGGTGCAACGAAATAAATAATAAAATACTTATAAAAAAAAAACAACAATTGCTGAGTTGACTCCTTTAAAAAATCATCAGAAAACCCTGTTGGATCAAGGAAAGGTAAATTTGTTAGACTTACTGCAGTAAAGTAGAAACATGACCTTGTCAGAATTTCAGTTGAATCTTAGAATGGGAAATTAAGATAGGATATTTTTAGAGTTTTAGTGCCTGGGCTAGGAGATTTTTAAAGCAGGCCTTACAAGGTGGAGAACTGTTGAATACTGGGCATAGTTTATCACATGATAACTTTGGATTGGTGGGCACAGTAAGGCAAGTGAGTCTTGATTTGTATATTTTAGTCTTCGTAAATAATCAGTTGATTCATAGGATATTTCCTTGAGCTAGCAAGTATTTACCCTACTTAATACTATGATAATGTGAGATAATGTACCTTCTTTGGGGATTCTATACCAATGATGTAATCCAGGAACTAAAAATTTTATGAATAAACAAATATTCTTCATGCTCAAAATGTTTATTACAACATTACACTGTGCATTTTCCATTATTTTTGGCCAGCCAGGGGGATGATATTCAAATTATTTAACAACCAGCAGAACATGGGCGTTGAACAAGCAGAATGTGAATGGGCTGTAAAATATCAGTATGAACACTAGGAAAATATCAACCCAGCTATTCCACATCCAGACATCAAATCCAAAAATAGATGGGAAAGATCTTACCTCCTACTACAGAATCCTTGTGAGCTTAACACAACAAAGATTAATATTTCTCACTAGCGCTACACTTCCGTTGAGTGTTTGTGGGGCTCTGGTCTATGTCATCAATGTCGTCAGTCAGGCCCCAGGCTGACAGAGCAGCCATAATCTGGAATACCAATCACTTTGCAAAAATGAAAAGAAAGCCCTGGAGGTTCTCATGTTAGCAATCACATGTCACTTCTGCTCACAACTCATTTATCAGAACTAGTTACTTGACCCCTCACAATCACAAGGGGCTAGCAAATACAATTCTACTATATGCCTGGAAGGAGGGCGGGGTCAGGGGGTGAACAGAACATAAAGTGAACAGCACTAGGGACAACCACTGTATACTTTATGGTCATTAACTCTTTAACTCACTCTTCTTCCTGTACCTCAAGCACATTCACCACCTCCCCAAGTTAACAACCTGAAAGTCTCAGCTAGTTAAAGTAGCAAGCTCAAGTCATGATTGACTCTACCTCTGGAATGATACGTGGATTCTCTACATCATATCAAGATGTAGCTTCTCTTCATTCAAAGGATGAATGTATTAGTCTGCTATTAATGCAATAATGATGTATAATATACCATTCCTAAATTCAATAGCTTAAAACAACAGACATTTCCGTTTTTGCTCAGTTCTGCTCCAGTTGTCTCCACATATCCTTGGTCCAAGGAATATGCTCAATTCATGACAGTTTACAAGAGCAGGGGAACACAAGCAAAATAAATGCTCAACATTTGAAGCCTTTACATATATTTGCATTCCACTGGCCAAAGCAAGTCAGAGGTTCACAAGTCACAAAGCAAGGTCATGTTCAAAGTGTTAAGAACAGGGAAACGTACTGCCACACAGGGGAAGAGTGGAGAGGAATGGATATTTGATGAACAAAAATCTGATGCATCATGCCTTTGAATTAAAAGTACAAAGTATTTATTCCCTTATACAACCAATGTACAATGGGGGAACAGACGCAGGATACACACAAAATACTCGCATTTGAAAAGGGAATGAGTAGGAGATACACTGCAGTGACAGGTTCACATTAGCTCCAGTTTTGCTCCTTGGTAACGCTCCACAGTCCATGACTTTCTGTGATCCTTGGTTCCACCCTCTGGAATTTCCTTCCTTTTCTATTTTGCTCCTCAGTTATATTTGAAAAGAGGATTGGAGAATATGCCATCCTTGGGGACTGAGTAGCCTTTTTAATCTGTTTCCTGCTGATAGAAGGTTGGGGGCTAAATATGATTTTATATCTTCAACAATCATAATATCTTTTAGCCCAAGATGGCAGTTCTTTTGGCACCTATTCTAGTCAGCTTCTCATCTGATTCCAATTAACTGAAAACACCAATAACCCCAAGCACAGTTTACTTCTAGCTGTATTTTGGGGGGTTTATATATTTTTTGGCTTTCTAACCCCATAATTCTGCCTGACTTAATTGAGGGTTCCTGACTTTATCAAGCTCCAGTGAGAGAACTATACCCTTAATATCCCTGCTTCATTCCACTATCATCCCCAGGCCATTTGATCTAACTAAAAGGATTTACTTGACTTCACCTTAATTTGGTAAAGAGTTTTATTATTATTTGCACAGAAAAGCTCTAAATTTTATGTTGTTAGGCTGAAAAGCAATCCCTTTTTCCAAGCCTACAAATCCCCAAATTTCTGGACTTTCTATTCCCTTTCATTTTGGCAGCAACATTTGACTACCACAAATGGTATGACTGTCAAAAATTTAGGCTGGGGAGTTCCCTGGCAGTCCAGTGGTTAAGACACCCTGTCTCCACTGCAGGGGGCACAGGTTTGATCCCTGGTCATGGAACTAAGATCCCACATGCTGTGTGGCATGGCCGAAAAACAAATAAAATTTTTTTTTAAATAGCAGAAAAAATGTAGGCCAGAAAAAGAAGTTAGAGCATTCAATGTCTTGGTATAATTTGACTATGGAGGACTTCTATTTATTTGCCTCTCCCTAGATGGGAGAAGGAGAACATGGGGTGGGGGAGAGGGTTGTCCTCACTGTTAGAACTTTTGAATTAAAAAAACCACCCTCACCAAGAAGGGTTGAGGAAAAGTACAGATAACTTCTGATGATGGCTTACTGTTAGGTTAGAAAATATTATCTTGAAAAATCCTTGTGACTCATGTCCACCTCCTTGAATTTTGAATCTTTTCTGCACTATCTTACAAAATGAGCCAATTAATTTCATGTTTGGCAAAGGGAGTGGAATTCATCTGTTCTTCACCCAATGATTCCTTTTCTACAGAGAGTGCAAGGAAGGCACATCAGGCTGGAGAAATCAGTAGTTAATGCCAACGTGGCAATGAATGGAGTAGAAGTAATAATCATACTGGTCTGGTTAGGAACTCTGTAGGAAATAAGAGAGAGAACAGTGGTTAAGTGGGACCAGTTACTAAGGATCATCACCAGTGCCTTCTTTTCTCTATGTACAAATACCTTCTTTTACTCTAGGCTCTGTCTACCTCCTGCTGGGATTATGACAAATTATTTGTAGTCACTGCATTTGCCTCCAGTCTCTGCTTATTTCAATTTCTCCTAATATTGTTAGAGCGATGTATTTCTCAAATGTCACTTTTGTTATATGAATCTACACTTGTAATCTATGGTTAATGTCAGATCCTTTAAGGCCCTATGCATTTACCAACATATTACAAATGTGAACTTTACAGCTTAGTTAAGGTTATTATGAGGAATAATACAAGTACTTTCTAAAAGTGGAAAGCACACTATAAAAGTTATCCCTAGTTCTATTGTTCCTATAGAAACAATTCTTGAACAAATCACTTAATATCTCTAAATTTCAATTTTTTTAAAATCAGGGGACTTCCCTAGTGGCGCAGTGGTTGAGAATCCGCCTGCTAATGCAGGGGACACGGGTTCAATCCCTGGTCCAGGAAAATCCCACGTGCCGCGGAGCAACTAAGCCCGTGTGCACCAACTACTGAGCCTGTGCTCTAGAGCCCGCGAGCCACAGCTACTGAGCCCACGTGCCACAGCTACTGAAGCCCGCGCGCCTCGAGCCCGTGCCCTGCAACGAGAAGCCCCTGCGATGAGAAGCCCATGCACCACAACAAAGAGCAGCCCTCGCTCACCGCAGCAAGAGAAAGCCCACGGGCAGCAACAAAGACCCAAAGCAGCCATAAATAAATTAATTAATTTAAAAAAATCGGTAAAGTATAGACAAAAAAATTTTTCCTGGAAATTAAATAAATGGAAAGCCTTCAGCAGAATGTCAGGCATATAGTAATTGCTCAACAAAAGTTCACTATTTAGAATTTATTTAAAACATTAAATATTAATTACCAGGTAATATCTGTATAAATATTTCAATGATAAATTGAGAATAAAACTTAAGAAAATAAAATCATCTTAGTACCAAATAATTACTGTCTTAACAATCTTAAACTGCTTAATCTAATGTTATTCTAGGCCCCAGGAAAAACTTAGTTTGATCCCCATTCTTGATGCCCATAAATGAAGTCTATCAGCAGCTGGGAGATAAAAGTTCTTCTTGAACTGCATATTTCAGTAATTTAACAGGAATCTCAGTGATTTTTCTTCACTTCAGGTGGCCCTTTTCCAATCAACGTTAGGTCCATTTTCCTTCTCTTTGCATTTAAAACACTTTTAGTGCCACACGGCCCTCTGGCTCCAAATTGCACTCTTAAATAGCCATTTTAAAACTGTTCTTCCTTAGAGCCAAGCAAAAAGAGAGTATATTACAAAAGGAGAGATCACAGCCATACCAGGCCTAGGTCCACAACGTGTGAGTCTCTTTCAATCCCGAGCAGGTTGTCCTAGCAACAGGCTTTACTAACTTGCTCTATTTCACCTCTTAAAGCCTTTGAAGTGAGTCCCTCCTCCCTCACTGCCTTTGAAGTTATTCTTAACAGAATTCTGAACACCCATCTATTAACTGCCCCAGCAGATTTCTGAACACCCCAGAAATTTCTGCATCCCCCCAGAAAAACCTGGGCTCTTTCCTGAGCCACAGTAACAGCCATAGGCACATGGCTTCATGTGATTACAGCCCAAACTGTTAGTGTGACTAACCAACCAACCAATATTTCTTGAACATTTCCTATATTCTGGGCACTTTGCTAGGCTCTACAAACATAAGAATGAAATGCAGGCTCTGACCTCCATCGTTTCAATCTAATGCCGTCTAATCCTCTAAACCTGCCCTGTCCAATGTAACAGCCACGGCCTCACAAGGTGATGGAGCATTTGAAATGTGGCAGGTCCCAATTGAGGTGTACTGTAAGTGTAAAATATACACCAGGTTTTGAGGACTTGGTAGAAAAAAAAGTAAAATATTTCATTAATAATTTTTTATGCTGATTACATGTCTAAATGATAATGTTTTAGATATATTGATATACATAATATATATTATTAAAGTTAATTTTACCAATTTCTTTTCACTTTTCTTAAGTGACCGCTCATAAATTTAAAAGGACATATGGCTCACAATATAATTCTGTTAGATAGTGCTACTCTAAATATATGTGTCCAAATTATCTGAAAAACTTGTTAAAATGTAGATTGCAGGGCTTCCCTGGTGGCGCAGTGGTTGAGAGTCCGCCTGCTGATGCAGGGGACATGGGTTCATGCCCTGGTCAGGGAGGATCCCACATGCCACGGAGCGGCTGGGCCCGTGAGCCATGGTCACTGAACCTGCGCGTCCGGAGCCTGTGCTCCGCAACAGGAGAGGCCACAACAGTGAGAGGCCCGCGTACCGCAAAAAAAAAAAAAAAAAAAAATGTAGATTGCAGGTCCTAGCCCATGTCTGACATTGAATCAGAGTATCTGGGTAATGGGGTCCAGGAATAAGAATTTTCAACAAATATACCAGCTAATTCTTATGCACCTGTAAATTTAAGAGTCACTTGTCTCTTGACTACTAAACTCAGAGCCAAGAGTTATTCCTATTCCAAATAACATTATTTACATTGCTTAGACAGATGATGAGAAAGGGTAACTGACAATTAAGAGGGGTTCCTTCAGTGAGTCCAAAGTCGTTTCTGGAATCATCCCAATAAAGAAGAGGGAAAAAAAACAGCACACTTGATCTTTAACTGGGCAACCCACTGCACAATCACTCTCATGTATATTATGTGGTGTTACTATGCCAGGGGCAGGTACTTTAACAAGAGAAGAAGAAAAGGCAGGTTTGGTCTTATACTATCTTAACCACCCAGTTTTCCAACTTGATGGGTCAAACTGAAAACGGAACTTGAGGATATAACTCCAACCTTCTCATTTTGGACCTTTTGTGTTTATGCACCTGATAAAAACCATTGACATTTCTTCCACAAATACTGAGGTTTTACTGTGTTTCAGGAAGTGTGGGCTGGCTGTGGCTGAGACTAACTGCTGGCTGCTTCTCAGTATATGCTGTCACCTTCTTTCTTAGTCATAGATTTTCAACTGGCCACACAGCCAACCAGAACACGAAAAAGAATTCTACGTTTGCTGTGATACTTTTCTTTTTTTTTTTAATTAATTAATTAATTAATTTATTTATGGCTGTGTTGAGTCTTCGTTGCTGTGTGCGGGCTTTCTGTAGTTGCAGCGATCGGGGGCTACTCTTCGTTGCGGTGTGCCGGCTTCTCATTGCGGTGGCTTCTCTTGTTGCGGATCATGGGCTCTAGGCATGCAGGCTTCAGTAGTTGTGGCACATGGGCTCAGTAGTTGTGGCTTGCGGGCTCTAGAGTGCAGGCTCAGTAGCTGTGGCACACAGGCTTAGTTGCTCTGCGGCATGTGGGATCTTCCCGGACCAGGGCTCAAACCCCTGTCCCCTACATTGGCAGGCGAATTCTTAACCACTGTGCCACCAGGGAAGCCCCTCCTTTTTTTTTTTTTTTTGATGTTTTTCAAATAGACGTGGCAATATGACTAAGTTCTAGCCCCAGGAATGTAAGCAGAAGTATTGCATGGCAACTCCCTTCAAGAGCTTCCCTTCATAGATAGTTGGCACTTCTACTTTTTTTTTTCTTTTTTGGAGTACTGTTGCTTTATAATAGGCACTTCTGCTTTGCCCATTCTTTCCCTCTTCCTCCATCTTGCTGCCCACAGTATGAATAAATCCATGGCTCCATCTTTAACCATGAACTCAAGGCCACCTTTTCGATACAGTGGGACAGAAAGATGAAAGTAGCTTGGGTTCTTGAGGATTTTGTGTAGAGCCACCATACCAGCCTTAGACTGCCTTCCTCTGGACATTGAGCTATATCCTGTTTAAGTCAACATGATTTGGGGATTTTCTGTTACTTGCAGCTGAACTGAATCCCAACTGATAAACATCTCATTTTAAAGCTGTAATATTATAAATTCTCTAGACCAGTGCTTGGATTTTAGCTTGTAACTCTGGTCACATTTGTATTGCATCTTTTCTGTGGAGATCTCCAGCTCCTGTTCTATGGTATGTTTTCCAGTTTTGCAGCCTAATCATAGTTAGAAAAGTTTCTCAGGTTTTCCTGTTAATGTTGTATCAACCTCTCCCAAGCTTATACTTCTAAACTGAATACTAAAGCTTCTCACTGCTGACAAAAAAATTAACCAATGGTCAATCTAGGAAAGAAATAGAAAATTTTATTCAAGCCTACATGAGGATTATAACCTGAGAGACAGTCTTTCAGAAATCTCTGAGGACTGTTCCACCCATCAGAGGTCAAAGCACAGTTACATACTTTTTTGAGACAAAGTGTTATACAACAAACGACATGTTGACATTTATACACAGAAAAAAAGTTATAGGAGGTTACCAGGAAAAGCACAGTTATAAAGTGAGGAGTGGGTCATCATGACCCCTCACAAGATTAAGAAGGAAGTTTATCTCCTAAGGAGGTCTGATTAATGCAGATACACAGTACACAGGGGAGGGAAAATGCCCAGAGAAAAAATTTACGTTTAAATTTTCCTTGTCGTGCCAAAAATATATTTCATCATCACTATATTCCATCTGTTAATCTCTCCTTAGATTTCTTGCAGCTAAGTTTTTTCATATTTTTGTAGCTATGTTATTAGATGCAAAAAAAAGTGTCCATGAAGGAGATGTGGGGCTTTTTGTGAGTTATAAATGAGTTACCCTATTTAATTTGTGACTTTTTTTCTTGTACTCAACTTTGATAGGAATATAATGACCCCTCTATTCCTTATGTTATTTTGATACTCTTTTACTTGGCATATAGTTGGCCACTAGTGATGGATATACTTTGCTTGCTCCTCTCAAATTACTCTCCCCCTTTCTACACTCCAGGAGGCTAACCAATATTAACTGGCCAATGGGGAAAACTAATAGTACATCAGTACATAGAGCAAGAGGTCTGGGCATTTATTCCCCTGGCTCCCTCCCTGCAAGGTCACTGAGAACTTGATCAGAGCTTAAGAACTTGTCAGGTACCCTCTCTGCTCTTGCTCTCTGTCTCTGAACCCTGATAACCACGCCCTCCCTTGCCCATTTAGATCTCCATGGTAATAGGTCCCTGCAGTCATTATTCCCAGGGTGTTGTCGTTTCTCTATACTTGGCCTTCATGGTTGCAAATAGTCCATTTATAAATCCTCCTCATGTTATTCTAATTTGAGTGTAACATCTGTTCCCTCCTGGGACTCTGATAGAATTAATTGGTGCCAGGAGTGACCCCAGAAAACGTATTCTCAAAATAGACTTCTAGATTAGGTTGCTCATATATTTGAGGAACATCAGGATAAGCTCCTTCCTGGGGTGCAGGCAGGGCCAGGGTGAGGTGAATGAAGCACTTAGGGCACAAAATCAAGGAGGCCCTCACTCTCAGGGTCAGGCCAAGAGTAAACGCACCGTAAGTGTCTTGCCAACTTCACCCTAGTCCTGTACCCCAGTCTTATCCCTGACATTGAGTAGAGTGGAGGGTGGCAAGCATGGAACCCTAGTAATTAACTGCAAGATACTGTATCAAAATGACTCAAATTATCATCAGCATTAGCTTAGGGTTGTGAAATTAACTAAACAAGGAAGCCATTAGACTGAGGTGGCTTTAATACCATGGCAGCTGTTAGGAAAAATGTTTTCCTTTGTCCATGAAAAATTAATCAGTCAATCTAAGAAAGAAATGGAAAATTTTATTCAAGCCAAATTGAGGATTATAACTTGGGAAGAGCATCTCAGAAATCTCTGAGAACTGTTCCGCCCGTTTGAAGTCAAGGCACAGTTATATAAATTTTTTGAGACAGAAGGGTTCTACATTAAATGACGTAGTATTGAAACCAGGGGGGGCCCTGTGGGCTCCTGGGCACAGAAGCCTTTTTTTTGTCCTGCATTTCTTGTAGACAAGACACCAGCCTCCATGACCTTCCCTGAGTTCCAAAGGGCAGATTTGCAGAGTTGAGTAGTTGTTACAGACATTGTATAGCCCATAAACCTAAAATGTTTCCTACTTGGTCCTCATTAGAAAAAGTGTGCCAACCCCTGTTCTTCTAGATCATGGGAGATGGATTCTGAGGAATGAATGGTTTCATTCCTTGGGATGCTATTCCAGGAGCAGCATGGAGCTTAATATGAATACAGTAATAATGTTCTTCTCCAGCCCCAGTGAAGTTGTATTCATTAGACATACGTTTGCCTGGGAGTGCCATAAAGGCCTGACTAATGGCAGATAAAACAAAAAGAAGTGTATTTATCTCATATACAAATAAGTCCAGAACTGTGTGGTCCAGGGGTGGTATAGATGCTGAATGATGCTTTCAGAATGGGCTCTTTTTTTTTTTTTTCTCCCCAACCATACCTACAATGTTGGCTTTCATCTCATGCTTATTGTAAGATGGCTACAGCACCTAAAGGCATAAGTATTCAAACAGTTGCTAATCAAGGGAGGAGCAGCCCCAAAACCACCTGAGGTAAGATTAAAAGGAAACTCATCAAGATTAGGACGCCAGTCACCTGAGACCCTGCACACACCCTAATCTTGTCAGCAACACCACCCTTGAAGTATTGTTATAAAACTCCTCATCAAATCCTCCCGGGTTTTATACATCTAAATAGAAAACTAATAAGAGCCTGCTGTATAAAAAACAAAAAACAACAAAAAAAAAACCTCCCGGGTTGGGACACAGTTTTTCGAGGCAGGAGCCTGCTGTGTCCCCCTTTGCCTGGCAAAGCAATAAAGCTATCCTTTTCTACTTCGCCCAAAACTCTGTATGTCACTGGTGCAGAGAGGCCAAACTTTCGGAATCATTATTGACGGTTTACACATTCCAGATATGCAAGTACGGAGTGGTGGGTCATCATGACCCCTTACAAGATCAAGATGGAATGTTATCTTTTAAGGAGTTGTCTTGTTGATGCTAGAAGAATGTTGCTCTATATGGTTGAGCAGGTATTTCTGCCCATGGGGGAGGTTTGGTCCATGCATAATGCAGATACACAATGCACGGCAGAGGAGAGAGATGGGGCCAAAGGGCAGAGAAATCTTTTTATGTTTAAATGTTTCTTGTCTTGCCATAAAATATGAATTTTATTTCACACTTCTACCCTTCTAGTTTCTTTTGGTGGCCTAATAATCAAATTTCCATAAGACAGATAACCAGGAAAAGAACAACAAAGTTTAATAACATATATACCTCCTAGAGACTCAGGAAAACTGAGTAACTCTCCAAAATGGGGGAAACCCTCACGTTAACTACCATCTTTAGCTAAAAACAAAAGAGAATGTTGGGGGTGGGTTGAGTGGGTTATGCGAGGCTACCAGGAAAAGCGCAGTAAACGAGGGTAAGGCTGTCATGAAAAGTTAAACCTTTGCCTTCTGCATTGATAAGAGTTTCTAGAAATAATGTCACCTTCTTCTTCCAGGTACAGCAAGGGAGACACCCTTACAAATGGAGATTACCCTTACAAGTGTAAACGTCTCTTACAAAAGGGTAACTTCTATTACTCAGTTTTCACAGTTTCTCCTGTGTCTGCTGTTTCTTAAAAATAATCAGCACTAAAATAATCTTCATGGGGACTTCCCCGGTGGTCCGGTGGTTAGTCTCTTACAAAAGGGTAACTTCTATTACTCAGTTTTCACAGTTTCTCCTGTGCCTGCAGTTTCTTAAAAATAATCAGCACTAAAATAATCCTCATGGGGACTTCCCCCGTAGTCCAGTGGTTAGGACTCCATGCTTCCACTGCAGGGGGCGCCAGTTCGATCCCCGGTCGGGGGAATTAAGATCCCACGTGCCTCGCAGCACGGCCAAAAATAATAATAATAATAATAATAAGAAGAAGAAGAAGAAGAAGAAGAAGAACCCTCATGCCAAAGAGATATATTTTGGGGTAGCAAATTCTACTCCCCTACACAGCCTACATAACCAAACCAAAATCTAAGCCTGAAAATGCCTCACGTTTTCTAAATCAAAGCACTAAGGTCAACCAGTCACAAACAGCCAACTATATAGCCAATTAATACAATTTTCTTTCTCTGCTTCCCTATTTTTTCTATACAAGTCTTTTTTCTAGTTCCTGTGGGCAGAGTGCTTGTAACCCCCTCTGGTTTGGTGCTGCCTGATTTTAAACTCTTAAAATTTTTAATATACCCTAGTTTATCTTTTAGCTGTGTGAATCCAGGTGAAGGGAAAGGCATGGATCTAGTGGCTTGGGTACTCAGTCATTATGACAACAATAATGACAATAAAGATAGTAAAGTCACCCGGCATCTTTTGATGCCAGAGGATAAAGAGAAATGGAAAGCTATGCATATGCAACTAAGAACACAAAGAGAACTAGGAAGCTTCCAAGACCACTTTGAGGAGTCCCTCGCCTCCTACACTAGTCACTGCCAAGGACCAACACCACAACCTGACTGTAAGCGTTGCAGAGTTGCAATGCTGGACATTTGCATGAAAGTAAGAACATTGATGGGGAAGGGGAAGGATCCCGAGATATTGAAACAAAGAAGGACCCTATGCTCCTTCCCTCTCATATCCTCCACCTGCCTTTTGTCTGTAGAAAAACTTTAGCCAAAGAATAATTTTAATCAGAGAAGAGAGAAAATGCAGAAACAAAGGAAAGCAGTCAAACAAGACCAAATAATAATAGTTTAGTCATTAAGCAAAGTCAAGGACCTTTAGTTCCTCCTCAAGGGCTATAGATAATATTTTGAGCCATGTCCTTTGGGCTGTCTTGTAGATACTGAAACCCCCAGCAGGTGGAAGAAGTTAACTACATGATGACCAGACTATAGGCATGACATAAGCTGCCACAATTCCGAGAGCTGGCCTTAAAGAAATGGGAACAAACCAACCCTGGAACTGAAGACCAACTATACCAATTTCAAGATAATTATCAGAGCTGACTGTGCTGTTTCTGCATGTAGCCCCCTCCCTCTGCCTATACACCCCTGAAACTCCCCTTTAAAAGCTCTTGCCCACTGATTGCCAGAGGTGGGGGGGGAGGGAGGGGGAGTCAGCTTTTGGACAGGAGCCCCCCCACCTCCCCACTATGTTGCCAGCCTCCAAAATAAAGCAAACTTTCCTTTTCACCAACTTTGCCTCTTTATTGGCTTCAGAGCAGCAAGCAGCCAGACCCCACTTTCAGTAATAATATGAGATGAGGACCTTTGAACAGATATGGATGAGGCTGAAGAATTTTTAATGTTAGAATTCTCCTAATCCTCTCTTATCAGGGGAGACAACCCTTGCCCACTGTTACAGGGTACAAGCCAAATTCTGCATGTAAAAGCCTTTCAGTGTTACTTCTAATGAACCAACTACAGGAAAAAAAACCATATTTATCAATTCCCCATAATAAAAATAGTATACATATTCTTAACACTCCTATTTTCTTGACTAATATGCTCTTAGATTTTTATCTCAGTTCATTATAACTATATACCATTATTTTATGGTATAAAATAGGTAGGACACAAAATCTATAATAACCCCTGCTCTCAACCATCTTATATTTCTTTCAAAAATCATAACATACACTTCCTGTTTTTTAATTATTTAGACTAAGTTCAATGAATAAGTGCATTAATTACACACAGCCCCTTATTTTTCATAACTGTTTCTCCATTCTTGTCTTTTCTATGTTTGAGTCTTCTCCCTGTGGTTGAATTATGTCATTTAGTTGGTTTGTGCTGAAGAGTAGCAGAATATGCTACCCCCAAAATGTACCTCTTTGGCATAAGAATTATTTTGAGCTGGTTATTTTGAGAAACTGCAGATGCAGGAGAAGCTCTGAAAAAAAGAGTAGAAGTTATCCTTTTGTAAGAGAAATGTACATTTATAAAGGAAGTATCCATTTGTGTCTCCCTCCCTCCCAGGAAGAGAAGGTTGACTCTAAATCACACGAGAATTTTGTCAGTAGAGAAGGCACCTACTTAAACCTGCATAACAAACCTTACCCTTCTTTCCAGTGCTTTTCCTCCTAACCTCCCATAACTGTTCCCCTCTACGCCACCCAAACATCTTTCTTTTGTCTTTTGCTGAGGGTGGTATTTAAGGTGGTGGCTCGGGCCCATCTCAGGGAGTTATTCAGTTTTCCTGGCTATGAACCAGGATGTATGTGTACAAGATATATACATGTTAATAAACTTGTATTTGTTTTTCTCTTGTTAATCTGTCTTTTAATCTTGTCTTGTTAATCTTGTCTGAGTTCTTCTCAGCTAAGAACTCAGAACAGCAGAGGGAAAATTATTTGAAATAATTTATCATATAAATTATTTAAATTTATTTCCCTACTGTGTGGTTGGCTTTTTGTTGTTTGTTTCCTTAGAAAATGTTCTGGGGACCATTCTAGAGGATTTGCCCATAAGAGAACATCTTCCTGTTGCTTTTATAGATAAATAACTACTGAGCAGGAGAATCCTTTTTTGGAATTTGTTGTGTGCTCAAATATTATTTGAGAAATCCAGTTCAGTCTGGTGGATTTCCCTGTTAGGTGACTTCTTCTGCCTGGCTGCATATAGAATTGTTTGTTTTTGTTTACTTGTTTGTTTCTTTCTTTTGGATAAGTTTGAGGAGATAGAAAAAAAAATAATACAGAGATAAAGAAAAGAATTTCCCAAAGCTGGTCTAGGCCAAAATTTCTACTCCTTCATAATCTTCTTCTAGGAAGAAATTAGCAGTCCTGATAAAAGGTTTAGGTAATTCTAATAAACCTTAATGAAATTAAAGACATCTGAGAAACTAATTATGTATTCATCCAATCAGCTCACTCTCAGTGAATATTCTAATGAGCTTTATCTAGGCATTCTTTTTTCTCTAAGGATGATTAGGTAATTGTTTAGTTTTTCTCTTTCTTCTAGAATCTCACTAACAAGGGTTAATCTTCAGTATATTTAGGTCACGTAAATAAAATTTCATAGGTACTCATAAATAATCAGAAAAAAATTAGCAAAAGCAAACCTAGAGAAGGTCAAAAGTAAGAAGCAAAGATAAAACAAATCAAAACAAGTTTTTTAATTATTATAAAATATTGGCTGTATTTCCTGTGTTTTACAATATATCCTTGTAGTTTATTTATTTCATACATAGTAATTTGTACCTCTTAATCCCCCATCCCGATCTTGCCCCTCCTCCTTCCTCTCCCCACTGGTAATCACTATGTCTGTGAATCTGCTTCTGTTTTGCTGTATTTACTCATTTGTTTTATTTTTTAGATTCCACATATAAGTTATACAGTATTTGTCTTCCTCTGTCTGAAATGTCACTAAGCATAGTACCCTCTAGGTTCATCCATGTTGCTGCAAATGGCAGCATTTTTTTACGGCTGATTAGTATTCCATTGTGTATATATGCCACATCTTCTTTACCCATTCATCTGTTGATGGACACTTATGTTGTTTCCATATCTTGGCTGTTGTAAATAGTGCTGCTGTGAACGCTGGAGTGCATGTATCTTTTCGAATTAGTGTTTTTGCTTCTTTTGGGTATATGCCCAGGAATGGAATTGCTTGACCATATGGTAGCTCTATTTTTAGTTTTTGAGGAGCCTCCATACTGTTTTCCATAGTGGCTACTCCAATTTACTAACAGTGTACAAGGGTTCCCTTTTCTCCACATCCTTGCCAACATTTGTTATTTGTGGTCTTTTTGATGATAGTAAGTTTCACAGGTGTGATCTGAAAGATATTTTTTCAGAGGACATGTGCAAATGGCCAATAAGCACATGAAAAGATGCTCAACATCACTGTCTATCAGGGAAGTGCAGAATCAAAACCACACCCCACCCCCCCCCACTAGGATGACTATAATCAAATAGACAGAATACAAATTTTGGCAAGGATGTGAAGAAATTGGATCCCTCACACGTGTGTGGGAACATAAAATGTCCCAATTCCCTCAGAAAACAGTCTGGCAGTTCCTTGAAATGTTAAATATAGGGTTACCACATGACCCAGCAATTTTACTCTTAGGTATCTATCAAGATAAATGAAAACATATGTCCATACAAAAACGCATGCACAAGTATTCATGGCAGCATTACTCTTAATGGCAAAAAAATGGAAACCAGCCAAATGCGTATCAGTTGATGAATGGATAAATAAAATATGGTATATCCATAGAATGGAATGTTATTTGTCAACAAGAAATGAAATACCAGTATATTCTACAATGTGGATGAAACATACATCATGCTAAGTATAAGAAAAGTCACAAAAGACTATGTAATGTATAATTCCATTTCTATGAAATGTCCAGAATAGGCAAATCTATAGCAACAGAAAAAAATTAGTAATTGCCTAGGGCTGGTAGGATAGGGGGCAGATGGAGAGTGGGGGACTGCTAAAAGGCATTGGGTTTCTTTTGGGCTGATAAAATTCTTCTATATTTAGATTGTGGTGATGGTTGCACAACTCTGTAAATACACTAAAAACCATTGAATTGTATATTTTAAGAGGGTCGGTTGTATAGTATGTGAATTATATTTGAATAAATCTGTTTAAAATGTAATCAAGAAGTTTTGAACAAAGAGTGAGAGTCAATTGCCACTCTCCTCTCAGCAATCATCCAAAACAGGGATTTGACAAATTAATGAATATTATGCCCTTTTTGACATGAAAAAGCACAGACTGGACTGAGCTTTAATACGTTTCTCCATTCCATACTCCAATACTTACTAATTAGACTTGGCATTCAAGAGGGATTTTTTGGCATCCCAGCTACATGTTCTTAAATATATTAAAAAAATTTTTAAGTAGTTAGAAAGAAATGTGGAAAAAATGTCACAGTGATATCTCCAGATGTTGGAGTTGTTTCTGAACTTTCCTAATTTTCCATTTTGAGCAGCATGTATTACTTTATAATCAGTAAAAACTGTTATAAAGTTATTTCAAAATTTCATAATAAGAGATAGCAAATTTGTCATCGCTTCCTGAGGAAAAGTTTGCTCTGTCTGTGAAGGCCACAGAGCAACATTCCTTCCCAACTGTCCTATCACCAGTATTAAACCTGGCCATCAGGGTAGGCTGCATTGATCTGCAGGAGTCACCTCAAAATAAACCACTTTGTCATGAGGACTAACTTGAGCTGAAGGCAATTGAGAATCAACAGATTTGGGGGAATTCCCTGGCAGTCCAGTGGTTAGGACTCCGTGCTTTCACTGCCAGGGCCTGGGTTCGATCCCTGGTCAAGGAGCTAAGATCCTGCAAGCCACGTGGTGCGGCCATAAATAAATAAATAAATAAATAAAAATAAAAATAAAAAGATGGGAATTCCCTGGCAGTCCAGTGGTAAAGACTCCACCCTTCCACTGCAGGGGGCACGGGTTCAATCCCTGGCCAGGGAACTAAGATCTCATATGCCGCACGACATGGCCAAAAAATAAAAATTAAAAATAAAATAAAATAGTAATTTTAAAAAGAATCAAGAGATTTGGGAAGTTTTCTGCCTTCCCCTTATTTGCCTAAAAGCAGGGCATAAATTTTCCCTTGAGGAAGGTGGCCCCCCACCATCCCCAGAGAGAAGTACAGCTCTTATCATTGAAGACAGGGAGTCAACACCAAGATGAGTTTGCATAAACAGACCTCGCTAAAATAGCCCTTATCTTCCATTAGTTCCCTCATATATTTCCTAGTCATTTTTTCACAATATTTCATCCCTTGAAGCCCAAACCCCCTTTCTTTTGTTACAAGGGTATATAAGCCCTTGAGCCTAACCTCTTTTTTGAGTCTTACTCCTTTCCTGTAACTCCCATGCATGTAAATATTAATAAAAATTGTGTGCCTTTTCTCCTGTTAATCTTTTATTCTTTTAATTTGCATGGCCCCAGAGATGGAGGGTCATACAAGAGAGTTTTTCTGGACTTCCCTGGTGGAGCAGTGGTTAAGAATCCGCCTGTCAATGCAGGGGACATGGATTCAATCCCTGGTCTGGGAAGATCCCACGTGCAGCGGAGCAAATAAGCCCATGCGCCACAACTACTGAGTCTGCGCTCTAGAGCCTGTGAGCCACAACTACTGAGCCCACGTGCCACAGCTACTGAAGCCCGCACGCCTAGAGCCCGTGCTCCACAACAAGAGAAGCCACTGCAATGAGAAGCCCGCACACCGCAACCAAGAGTAGCCCCCGCTCGCCGCAACTAGAGAAAGCCCACAAAGCAATGAAGACCCAACGCAGAAAGAACAAAAAAAAAAGAGTTTTCTTTTTCAATAGCCCCTTGTGTTTTTTCAACTTAAAAAAATATTTAGTTGTATTTGCATAAAAATGCTTAAGCTCTAGAATTTTATCAGTATTGCTTTTTATTACTTTTACTTGTCGAGTATTGTATAAAATTCATTTGGTTTTTATGTGTGCCCTTTCTCCCTCAACTAGATTCCAAGGATGAAGGAAAGACTATGTAATAATATAGTATGGGTATTCTAATTCCCCTAAAATAGTTCTTTTACATAATGTAGGTAATCAATAAGCAGTTTTTGGACCTTTCTATTATGAAACTATTTTTAGTAACAAAAAAGCATGCATTGTAGGTTGCTTTATGTAAATGTCTTCAACAACTGTTTGGTTCTTAGCTACTAATCCAGATATATACAGCTCATTTATTCTATGCTGTATCACCATGTTTATAAATTACCCTTTGGTTTTTGTAACTTTTTTTTTTTTTTATTATCACTTTTTTTTCTTCTTCTTCTTTTTTGACTGCTTTGGGTTTTTGTTGCTGCGCGTGGGCTTTCTCTAGTTGTGGTGAGCTGGGGATACTCTTAGTTTTGGTACACTGGCTTCTCACTGCGGTGGCTCCTCTTGTTGCAGAGCACGGGGTCTCGGCGCCCAGGCTTCAGTAGTTGCAGCACGTGGGCTCAGTAGTTGTGGCTCGAGGGCTCTAGAGCGCAGGGTCAGTAGTTGTGGCACACGAGCTTAGTTGCTCTGCGGCATATGGCATCTTCCCGGACCAGGGCTCAAACCCGTGTCTCCTGCATTGGCAGGCGGATTCCTAACCACTGCGCCACCAGGGAGGTCCCCTGTAGCTTATTTTAAAATTACCTTTTAATTTTTGATCTTTTGTAAAAGTCATCCTGTTTTTTTAAAAAAACGACATACTTAAGTTGAAAATGTGTTTTCATTTATGATAAGTCTTTCTTGCATCTTATCTTTCCATACCTCATTTACCCAAGCTTGGATTTGAGTAAATTCTTCTGATTTATTTCTTTAGCAGAATTTTACAGCTATTAGAATCAAAAGCAAACTTCCTTTTTAAAATTAAACATTGATCTTATGGAATGTATTTAATAGTAATCAAATGTCTTTAAGCAAACATTCCTCATAATTAAAGTATGCTGTTCTAAATCTTAACTGTCCTTAGGCAAACCCACCACATATGAAAAAGATTACCTTTCATCCTGTCTTCACACTGATCATTTAGTGAGATGAAGGGGACACGTGAGGTAATCTTACACTCTATCACTGAGTAGGCTGAGTAGAAAGGCTAACTCTTACAGATTTCATGTAAACTATCAGACCCAGACATGATGGAATGTTTTTGATCCCCACCCCCTTCTCACTTCCCTCCCTCCTTACTTTCCTTTCTCGCTCCACCCCACCCGTCTATCTCTATCCATCCCTTCTTTCAGACTATCAGCTGATATAGAGTCAGTCCTATACCCACCCTGTATCAAATTTTTAATGGATTATCTTGCCTGGATAAAGTCTAATATGAAAACTGAAAGAAGACATACGATGAAGAAGACAGTACTGATGAGTAGCTGGCTTGTCAACATGGCATTTGCCTTGCTGAAGTCATCACTTTTGTGCAGGGTCTTCATTTCAATTAATTTTGTCGATTTACTAAGAGCCCAGGCTCACTAAAGTAACAGAAGGTTGATATGTGAACGACAATACCAACATATGTAAGTGCAATGAGAGATTTAACTGGCAAGAGGACTGGCTACTCTGACCAACTCAATATTGGATTCTTGGAGAGAAATGTATGAGAAACCAGATTATAATTGAAATTGTGGTACTTGGACACCAGGCAAGAAGTGGTCTGTTTTAGGAACATGTTGGCATTAGCCTTGACATTTCAGCAACTGATTACTACTGCACATTGAATCCTTAACCACAGCAGTCCAGAATATTGCCTACTGGATCACTAAACAGCCATTCTTCAGACCAACCCATCCCTTCTTTATATATGCTGATATTATTGATAAGATAAGAGGCAGGTCCTTAATCTTCTTGCTGCTGGGCCAGGAAACATTTTATCTCTGAGACATCTCTGGCACATATCTAGTATCAAACATCTGACCTTATCTCATAGTTGTATCTCAGATTGATTTGGTTTTCTTCAGGCCTACAGTGATATGATAGCAAAAAGATTGTATATAAACAGGACCAGCTACATACGATGTGGGCAAATATAGAGACCCTTGTTTGAAAAGTATTGAGAATTTCAAGACAGTGACAGCAGAGCATCAAACCTGAGGGATTACTCAGGTCACACACTAATGAAGTTAGCCTATATATAACAGTCCTCTAGTGCAAGAGTCAGCAAACTACCACCCACAATCCAAATTCAGCTGCTCCCTATTTCTGTGTAAGTAAAGTTACATTGGAATATGGCTTATGGCCGCTTTTGCTCTACAATAGCAGAGTTCTGTACACGCTACAGAGATGGTATGGCCCACGAAGACTAAACTATTTACTATCTGGCCTTTAAGAAAAAGTTTGCTGGGAATTCCCTGGTGGTCTAGTGGTTAAGATTCCGTGCTTCCCCTGCAGGGGGCTCGGGTTCAATCCCTGGTGGGGGAGCTAAGATCCCACATGCTGCGCAGTGTGACCAAAAAGAAAAAAAGAAAAAGTTTACAGACTCCTGCTCTAGTGTCTGATCTGTCAGTCCTTGCCCCATACTTGTTATTCAAAATGGCCTCTCAGCAGTCTCAGCTTGATCCACTCTCCCCCTAAGAAACCATGTGGGGCACATGGTGGGCCTGCAGCTCTAGATCAGAAGAATGTGGAGATTTTTGACCCACTCAGAGTCCACAGACTGAAGTGCCAAGAATTTCTATGGCACTGTAGGACAGCAGTGCCTGTGAATTCTCCATGGGGAAGCTTGCAAAGCTATCTGAACTCTTCTACCCAGACTTCTTGGGTACCTGGGATTTCTAACCATGGCTACCACAAAATCACTGCCAACTCCAAGTCAGAGAACTGGCACTTGCCTCGTGTCTTGTGTGTCCACTTCATGAAGAAATGGGCTCAAGCCCTGTTCCTCTTTGACTCACTTGAGAAAGCTGAATCCTCTGGTTCCATGTCTCATCCCCCATTTTGATTCCCCTGGATCAGGTACTCATATAATCTTTTTTTTTTTTTTAAACACCTTTATTGGAGTATAATTGCTTTACAGTGGTGTGTTAGTTTCTGCTTTATAACAAAGTGAATCAGCTATACATATACATATATCCCCTTATCTCCTCCCTATTGCGTCTTCCTCCCACCCTTCCTATCCCACCCCTCTAGGTGGTCACAGAGCACCAAACTGATCTCCCTGTGCAATGCAGCTGCTTCCCACTAGTTATCTGTTTTACATTTGGTAGTGTATATATGTCCATGCCACTCTCTCACTTCGTCCCAGCTTACCCTTCCCCCTCCCTGTGTCCTCAAGTCCATTCTCTATGTCTGCATCTTTATTCCTGTCCTGCCCCTAGGTTCTTCAGAGTGATTTTTTTTTTTAGATTCCATATATATGTGTTAGCATACGGTATTTGTTTTTCTCTTTCTGACTTACTTCACTCTGTATGACAGTCTATATGTCCATCCTCCTCACTACAAATAATTTCATTTCTTTTTATGGCTGAGTAATATTCCATTGTATATATGTGCCACATCTTCTTTATCCATTCATCTGTCGATGGACACTTAGGTTGCTTCCATGTCCTGGCTATTGTAAATAGAGCTGCAGTGAACATTTTGGTACATGACTCTTTTTGAATTACGGTTTTCTCTGGGTATATGCCCAGTAGTGGGATTACTGGGTCGTGTGTAGTTCTATTTTTAGTTTTTTAAGGAACCTCCATACTGTTCTCCATAGTGGCTGTATCCATTTACATTCCCACCAACAGTGTAGGAGGGTTCCCTTTTCTTCACAGACTCTCCAGCATTTATTTTTTGCAGATTTTTTGGTGATGGCCATTCTGACTGGTGTGAGGTGATATCTCATTGTAGTTTTGATTTGCATTTCTCTAATGATCAGTGATGTTGAGCATCCTTTCATATGTATGTTGGCAATCTGTATATCTTCTATGGAGGAGTGTTCTAATTTCATTCTTTTACATGTAGCTGTCCAGTTCTCCCAGCAACACTTATTGAAGAGGCTGTCTTTTTGCCATTGTATATTCTTGCCTCCTTTATCAAAGATAAGGTGACCATATGTGTGTGGGTTTATCTCTGGACTTTCTATCCTGTTCCATTGATCTATCTTTCTGTTTTTGTGCCAGTACCATACTGTCTTGATTACTGTAGCTTTGTAATATAGTCAGAAGTCAGGGAGCCTGATTCCTCCAGCTCCATCTTTCTTTCTCAAGATTGTTTTGGCTATTAGGGGTCTTTTGTGTTTCCATATAAATTGTGAAATTTTTTGTTCTAGTTCTGTGAAAAATGCCATTGGTAGTTTGATAGGGATTGCATTGAATCTGTAGATTGGGTAGTAGAGTCATTTTCATAATGTTGATTCTTCCAATCCAAGAACATGGTATATCTCTCCATCTGTTTGTATCATCTTTAATTTCTTTCATCAGTGTCCTATAGTTTTCTGCATACAGGTCTTTTGTCTCCTTACGTAGGTTTATTCCTAGGTATTTTATTCTTTCTGTTGCAGTGGTAAATGGGAGTGCGTCCTTAATTTCTCTTTCAGATTTTTCATCATTAATGTATAGGAATGCAAGAGATTTCTTTTTCTTTTTTTTTTTGAATTTTATTTTATTTATTTTTTACACAGCAGGTTCTTATCAGTTATCCATTTTATACATATTAGTGTATATATGTCAATCCCAATCTCCCAATTCATCACACCACCACTTTGCCACCTTGGTGTCCATACGTTTTTTCTCTACATCTGTGTCTCTATTTCTGCCTTGCAAACCAGTTCATCTGTACCATTTTTCTAGGCTCCACATATATGCGTTAATATACGATATTTGTTTTTCTCTTTCTGACTTACTTCACTCTGTATGATAGTTTCTAGATCCATCCTCGTCTCTACAAATGACCCAATTTCGTTCCTTTTTATGGCTGAGTAATATTCCATTTTATATATGTACCACATCTTCTTTATCCATTCATCTGTCGATGGGCATTTAGGTTGCTTCCGTGACCTGGCTATTGTAAATAGTGCTGCAATGAACACTGGGATGCACCTGTTTTTCTGAATTATGGTTTTCTCTGGGTATATACCCAGTAGTGGGATTGCTGGGTCATATGGTAATTCTATTTTTAGTTTTTTAAGGAACCTCCATACTGTTCTCCATAGTGGCTGTATCAATTTACATTCCCACCAACAGTGCAGGAGGGTTCCCTTTTCTCCACACCCTCTCCAGCATTTGTTGTTTGTAGATTTTCTGATGATGCCCATTCTAACTGGTGTGAGGTGATAGGAATGCAAGAGATTTCTGTGCATTAATTTTATATCCTGCTACTTTACCAGATTCATTGATTAGCTCTAGTAGTTTTCTGGTATCATCTTTGGTATTCTCTATGTATAGTATCATGTCATCTGCAAACAGTGACAGTTTTACTTCTCCTTTTCCAATTTGGATTCCTTTTATTTCTTTTTCTTCTCTGATTGCTGTGGCTAAAACTTCCAAAACTATGTTGAATAATAGTGGTGAGAGTGCAGGTGCCCATATAATCTTAATATCTGGGCTTGGGCCCCTATTAAGAACTTTAGGGGATCTGAGATTTTTTACTCTATGTGCTAGTTATCTAGTTAGTCTTCCACAGTTTCATGGGTGCTTGTAGAAGACAGGAGACGCCTGTGTAAGGAGTGAAGGATAGTTTATTACTCACAGCAAGAGCAGTAGCCTGAGTAAGGCATTTTTGCACCATTTCCCCAAACCCCAATTCTCACAGGGTGACACGAGGGCCAGCTTATACCCATACATACAGTGGGTTCCTTTATAGAGAAGGCATCTTGGGTTTAGGGAACAAGAATTTTTTTATAAAGCACTATAATTCTATAAGCATATGTGCCCTTCCAGAAGGAAATATTTTTACTACCCTGGACAGTAAGCAAATTGTCCTTTGCTCTGAAGGGAGACACTATCTCTATCTTCCAAGGCAGTTTGCTAAACAAATATCCTTGAAAACACAGTTCAGAACAAAGGGCAATCAGTGCCCTGTGTGCAAGTTGTGCAGAAATGCAAGAAACTCTTGGAGACTTGTCCCTCTCAACAGCCCCTATTTGGAATTGGTCTTTTACAGTGACTCCTCCCTCCCACCCCCATAGCTAGCTGAGTTCCCCCTTTTCTGGGAGCAAGTTGCATTTTTAGCTGATGACTTATCCCCAGTTTGATACCTTTCCTTCTTGTTCATAGCTTAATAACTGGCACTTCAAAGAAATATATACCCTTTCCACCCTATTGCCCCAACACTAACACAGAGCTGAATGCTCTCTCTTGTTTCATGACTCTTCAAGTAGAATTTTATCGATCGTGGTTGTCTGTATATAGCTATACAACTTAGGTACCACAATTTGTTTAAAGCACTTAGTCACTCCCCCATCCATCCTGTTCTTCTCAGTTTCCCAAGGTTGTGTGTGTGTGTGTGTGTGTGTAATGATACAAAAGATTATGATATTAAAGTCAAGTGCCAGAGTATTCCAGCCATTGTGCCAAAAGTTGGGGTGGTTATTGGAATCATGCTTAGAATGTTCTGTGTAAGGAGCCTATAGTGCAAATGAGAGGCCAAACAAGAGTGGATAAAAGGGAACAGGAAGAGGAATCAGGAACTGACTCCAAACAAAATCACCATCCGGAGGAAACAGGATAGGCCTGTCCAGACACTGGAAACTGTAATGAGGAAGGAAAAGCAATTACCAGAACAGATGGGCGGAAACAGAGCAACTAACAGAGGTGGAACCATGTTTATTTGAGAAAATGTGTCTGGAGATTTGGGGGGCTGAGTAGAATTTGTGCTTATTCCCCGTAGCTCCTGGATCGATGATGATATAATGCGTAAATACTTAACAGGCAAGCATGCAGTCCTGTAAACAATCAAGATGTTTCTTAAACCTTTGATTCCCTGTCCCTTGTGACTTCATGTGGGTTTTCTTTTTTTATGGATGTATGTTTTTATTTCAATGGATACTAACTTGATTTATTTGTTTCCCAAAATACTTAAAATATTTGCATTCCTAGAGAATTGTACAAGTTTATGGCGATGATTAGAAAGGATATTACAACAGGTCTGTCCTAGAAAATATGTGACAGATGGTTGTGGAGCATTAAAAAAGAGAACTGTTAAGCCTACAATGCAATATCTCATTATCTGCTGTATTTTTGTAAAAGTTTGCAGAGTGAAGCGTATGTTATTGTTTCATCTCTTTTGATATAACTAAATTTCTTCAAACACATACAGTTAAAAAATAGTCCACTCTTGAGTAAATTGCCTGTACGTGAATAAAAATGCAATCTCTTAGATGAGTTTTGTGTTTCCCAGCTGTCCATGAGATTATTATGTATATTAAATTATATACTCTCTACTCTGCATTCCATGAGAGCTACAAAGGAAACGATTTAGCCCTTTTAAAATTTCTTATTGAAGTAAAGGCCTCACTAATTATTCATCAGCTATAAAAACTTTATAACTCTTCCATATTTTGAGGCATTTGGATGCATAAACTAACTCTAATTTTAGTAGTTTATTCATCTAGTTGCTTTAACAAAGATAGAGCACCTCTTTCATACCCTAAATTAAACATCAAGTGCAATGTTTTTTAGATGACTAGGATCATTGAAATTTAGAGTGGGAAACCATTTAATTTTCCTAAGGTGAATAAGAAAACTGCAACTCAGTGATTGAGCAATAATCATATTCCCAAAAGATCTGCCCAGCTAGAAGTGCATTAAAACCACTTTTTCAGACACTTAAGGGTCCATGTTCTTTCTATAACATGTAGACTTTTCTATTTGTGATGCCTATAGGGAGTTGAATCTAAATTTATTCAATTAAGTAGTGCTTGAACAGATTTTTATATATCACTTATCATCTGACCAGTGGGCATTTCTTTTTTAATCAATTCATTTTGTAAAATTCAATATTTGTATATATTACAAAATGATCATCACAATAAGTCTAGTTAACATGTCACCATAGATAGTTACAATTTTTTTTCTTGTGATGAGAACTTTTAAGACCTACTCTCAGCATCTTTCAGATAAGCAATACACTATTATTAACTATGGTCACCATGTGATATATTACATCCCCATGACTTATTTATTTTTTAACTGAAAGTTTGTACCTTTTGATCCCCTTCATTCATTTTGCCAACCCTTTACCCCCTACCTCTGGCAACCACCAATCTGTTCTCTGTATCTATGACCTTGGGTTTTTTTGTTTGTTTGTTTTCTTGTTCTTTTATATTCCACATATAAGTGAGATTATATGGTATTTGTCTTTTTCTACCTGACTTATTTCACTTAGGATAATGCCCACAAGTTCCATCCATGTTGTCAGAAATAGCAAGATTTCTTTCTTTTTTGTGGCTGAATAATATTCTATTATATATACATATATATATCACATTTACTCTAGGATTTTACTCTGTATTACTATTCCAGATGAATATTTAAAATCCTTCAATCATTCTTATAATAAAAAGTAGACTTTTCTTTGTGAGCAAGTCTATTTTTCAAGTCAAAATATAGAAAGCTGAAGCTCTAAACTGAATATAAGTTAAACTTAAATTTTATCATGTTAGGAGGCCAACAAACCTGATGGTTTTTCAAAATCTTTATAGAGATTGGTGAAAAAGACCCCACAGTGAATTAGTTTTATTACTTAAGATTATAATGTCTCAAAGTGTCTATGGAATGTTTATGAGCCTGAAATACTTAGAGATGTCTACATTTTATCATATTTTTCTCTTTTCATTATTCTTCTTTTTTTTTTTTTTTGGCCATGCCACATGGCTTACAGGATCTTAGTTCCCTGATCAGGGATTGAACTCAGGCCACGGCAGTGAAAGCCCGGAATCCTAACCACTAGGCCACCAGGGAACTCCCTCTTTTCATTATTCTTGTTAAACTAAGTGCCCTGGATACTTTAATCTTTTTTAGAATCACAAATCCTTCTTTGGAATCTTTTTCAGATGAAACTTCTTTATGTAGAGGGAACTCATGATGGAAAGTCTCTGCTCCTTAGTATTGGCAGCTACCAGGCTTTTTGCCCCCTTCAATATGCAGGCTTTTCCCTAAAAATTCTGCTATACGTGCCTTCAAATACTACTGTGTGATCATATTGCCATTATAAGGTACAATTGTGTGTCTTCCATCAGCACTTTTTTTTTTTTTTGAGGAACCTCATACTGTTTTCCATAGTGGCTATGACATCGAGGATAGTCATCAGTAGTTAGACTCATTAAACTATAATTTGCTTAAGAAATAATGAACCGTAATCTGCCTTCACTGATCAAGCTTGCTTTAATTATTTCTACAAAAACTTGCATGTCCTCCAAGCCTAAACAGTAAGGTGTTTGCCCAAGTTGTTTTTCAGCAACTTGGAGTCAGCTGCGTCTAGTTTGGGCTTGAGCCAGTTAAGACTAGTTGAGACCATTGACCTTCCAACTGGGCATGCATGAGTGTCTGATTGGTGACCTTCTGATGTCAAAGAGCCAAAAAAAAAAAAACTCCACCCCCAGAACATGCTAACACAGCCATTTTCATCCCATTAAGAAGCTTGTGGCTTAGGTGCACCTGTTGCACCTGCAAAGATGACAATTACCTCACGTTTTTCTTATCTTCCATCACCTTTCCCCAAGCTCCCCAGGCCTCAGCTCTATCCCATAAATACCCCGAGCCCCCAGCCTTGGGGGGAGGTGAATTTGATGTTTGGTCTTCCGTCTTCTGGCTTGATTACCTTATGAGTAAACCTTTTCTCTGTTGCAAACCTCAGCAGACTCTGCATTTGGCTTGCTGCACATCCAACAAATGAATCTTGTTCAGTAAGAGCTGTACCAATTTATATTCCTACCAACAGTGTACAAGGGTTCCTTTCTCTCCACATCCTCCACAGCATTTGTTATCTTTGTCTTTTTGATATTAGCTTTCCCAACAGGTGTGAGGTGTTATTTCTTTGCAGTTTTTATTTGCATTTCTCTGATGATAAGTGATGTTGAGCACCTTTCATAAACTTGTTGGCCATTTGTATGTCTTCTTTTCCGAGAAACATCTATTCAGTTCCTTTGTCCATTTAAAAATCAGGTTTTTTTTTTCTTTTTGCTATTGAATTGTAGGAGTTCCTTATATATTTTACATATTAATCCTTTATCACATATATGGTTTGCAAATATTTTTGCCCATTCTGTAGGTTGCCTTTTCATTTCATTGATTATTTCCCTTGCTGTGCAGATCTTTTTGGTTTGATATAGTCCCACTTATCTAATTTTGCCTGTGCTTTTGGTGTTGTATCCAGAAATCATTGCAAAAGCCAATGTCAAGAAGCATTTTGTCTATGTTTTCTTCTAGGAGTTCTATGGTTTCAGGTCTTATGTTTAAGTCTTTAATACATTTGAGTCAATTTTTGTGTATGGTGTAAGATAAGGGTCCAAATGTCTTCTATTAGCATTTTATCTGTGGTCCTTAAACCAAAAACCCATGTTATAGTGGCCCTGAAGTAAGCTATGGGATTTTATAATTATATTTTATATTATTTATAAACTATCTTTTCCTCCAAATCCATTTACTATCTATAAGACTTCTTTATAGTAGTTAATATTTTGTGTTAATCAGTTCATATTAAATGTTTACACATATTTCCTCCTTTTCTCTTTCCAAATATTTCTTTATTATCATAGTCTTCCAACTCTAAGATTAGATTTTTTTTCTTTTTGAATCGTGCAGTTTTCTTTTTAAAAGTCAAACCTAAATTCATAGTCTTTGATAAAATTTTGAATTAATCTAGGTCAATTGCCCAGAAAATCATGGTAAAATACACATAACATAAGGATAACCATTTAATCCATTTTTAAATATACAAATTCAGCTACAGTATATTCACAATGTTGTGCAATCATCACTGCTGGTAATCAGGGAAATGAATGTTGAAACAAAAATAAGACACAGGACTTCCCTGGTCGTGCAGTGGTTGAGGGTCCGCCTGCCGATGCAGGGGACACGGGTTCGTGCCCCGGTCCAGGAAGATCCCACATGCCGCGGAGCAGCTGGGCCCGTGAGCCATGGCCGCTGGGCCTGCGCGTCCGGAGCCTGTGCTCTGCAACGGGAGAGGCCACAGCAGTGAGAAGCCCACGTACCGCAAAAAAAAAAAAAAAAAAAAGACACAACTTTTCAACAAGCGTATTGGTAAAAATTAAAAAGTTTACTGTATCAGGTTTGGTAAGGCTATAGGAAAATGGACTTTGTTTTACATTGCTGGTGAAAGTGTAATCGGTAAAACAACTTTGAGGGTAATTTGGAAATTCATATTCCTCATGACCCAACAGTTCCACCTCTACACACTTATGCTGGAGAAGCCCTAATACATATATACAAGCAAACTCATAAAAAGGTATTTATTGCATCATTTTTACAATGAAACATTAGAAAAAACTAACACATCCACTGGAAGAAAAATGGCTAAATAAACTGTAGCTATATATACTATGCAGCATTTTAGAAGATGGTAGCTTTATATATACTAGGTGATGTACATTTCAGTTAATCCAGGATAGCCCCAGTTTGTACTTGTTCCCCTATTCACACTCAACAGTGCCACAACGGGTAGCTCTCTAACCTATTCTGGGGTGGGGAAAAAAGGGCAGGAAACCTAAAGACACACAGACAAGGCACCACAAACTGGGTGGCTTAAAATAACAGTAATTTACTGTCTCATAGTTCTGGAGGCTAGAAGTTCAATATCGAAGTGTCATAGGGGCCATGTTCCTTGTAAAAGCTGTAGGGGACTCCTTCCTCTTCCTCTGGGAATAGTTTTCTTAGCTTTTGGTGGCCTCAGGTGTTCTTTGGCTTATGGCAGCATAACTCCAATCCTCCATCTTCATATGATTTTCCCTGTGTATGTGTCTACCTTCATGTCCAAATTTCCCTTTTTATAAGGATACCAGTCATATTGGATTAGGATGCACTATAAGGACCATGATTAGCTGTATGTAAAGACCCTATTCCCAAGTAAGGTCACATTATGAAATCCTGGGGGCTAGGACTTCAACATATCTTTTTTGGTGGGGGGATGCAATTCAACCCATAGAAAATAGTATATCATCTATGGAAACACACAAAGAACAATGCCATACGTTTTCAAGAGTTTATATGTATATATGTAAACACAGATGAAAATATTTAGAAACATACACACTGAACTGATAAAACGGTGTCTGCTGCTGGTGGTGGATATCCAGAGTAGATTTTAGCCTTTAGCCTTATCTGCAATGTTTACATTTTTACAAGAAAATACATTACTGAGGTAATTTTTAAAAATCAAATAGTTCAGAAAAGTTTTAATGAAAAACAGTGGAACCCTGCCCCATCTTTATTTCTTTGCCCCATTTCCAGAGGGTTCCGCTTTTAACTCTTAGCTCTTTCTCTTAGTAGTTATCTTCATTAATTTAAATAACATGCTTAAGAAAATATAATAATTTCTACCCCATAGGATTATTGAGGGATAGAAATGAATTATTACATATCAAAACTTAGAACTGTGTTTGGCATATTAGTACCTTTTTTCAACTGAGGTATAATTGACATACAAAATTATATTAGTTTCACAAATACAGCATAATGAATCCATATTTGTATATATTGTGAAATGTTCACCACAATAAGTCTAGTTAACATCCACCACCATTCGTAGTTACAGAAATTTTTTTCTGATAATGAGAACTTTTAAGATCTCTCTAAACAACTTTCAAATATACCATTCAGTATTATTACCTACAGTAGCCATGCTGTACATTACATCTCCAGGACTTATTTATTTTGCAACTGAAGTTTGTACTTTTTGACTCCCTTCACCCATTTTGCCCACCCCTACCACATTAATGCTTAAAATAGGTTGGCTACTAGTATTTTCATTGTACCACTGTTTTGTCATAAATCAATTTTAGACATTACTTATTGACTTTGGCTGTGTTAAATGTGGATTTAGAGCTTTTATATCATCTCTCCCCTCTCTCATCCTCTCAATTGCTTAATCTTTTCAACTACTGATTAACTCAGTTTGAAGTTCTAAGTTGTTCTAATTCTCCCATTGCTTCTGCTTCAAACTCACCAGTATGTAATAGACTCTTGTCAGAATTATTGCAGTAGGGAATTCCCTGGCTGTCCAGTGGTTAGGACTCTGCGCTCTCACTGCCAAGGGCCTGGGTTCAATACCTGGTCGGGGAACTAAGATCCCGCAAGACACACAGCAAAAAGAAAAAAAAAAGAGAATTATTGCAGTGAAATTTGGAAGAGAATCTGGTTGCCTTGATTGTGAAGTGGTTTTTTCATTTCTTGCTGAAGCTCACCCTTTCTTGGCCCTTTCTTTTGTAAATTGAACTAAGCTATTACTGTGCTTCTATTCTGTTTCCCTCCAGCTTATAGAGATCTAGTGTCAGAGTGCTGACCTAACGGATACTGTGAACAATCAGTATTTGTTGATAGATTGAAAGCTCTGTTATTGTTATCTTTATAGTAATGCATATTTTAGACTTCCCAAGTTAAAAAGAGCTCCCTGAGAAAGCCTACTCACAGCCCACATGCATCATTTCATTCTCCTATGTGCTACTTAATGAATTTGGCTTTGCCAAATTAAATGGTGTGTTAGCTTCCCTTTGGGTTATGATTTTACTCATGACTGTAAAACTGTAAACACAGAACAAAGGGTGTTGCTCGCTACCCAGTTATACAAAGATTAACTCACTGCAGTCGCTGACCAACAGTACACTCAGTGCTCCAGACAGAGGCAATGAAGATGATAACAGGATGCTCTGTGCTTTGGACAAGCACTCCCCTTAGATAGTTAGATGTATATCTCAGGAAGAATTTTTGTGAACCCAGAGTCTTGCATCTTCCCACACATAGAAAAGCACTGAAATCATTAACTTGAGATACCTGTTCTTTATGACTAGTAGCATCCTTTCCTTTACCAAGATGTGTACCTGACTGCACATATTCCCCAGCCAAAACACATATAAACAAGCTTCTCTCCCTACCTCTTTGAAACAGCTTCCTCAGAGCTACTGAGTGGCTGTTTCCTGGGTTATAGTCCTCAGTAAGGTCCCTGAATAAAACTTAAACTCACAATCCTTATGTTGTGCAGTTTCCTTTAAGTCAACATGACTTTAGTTACAACTACCATTATCCTGACCCACAGGGCTACCGTGCTTCCACGTTAACTTGCTGGAGCAAGAATGGACAAAAGCCTTTTTCCCTTCAGATAGAATTGAAACAGACTGAAATATTTTAGATAACTCACAAAATGAAAATGAGCACAGAGTACAAGGAACATCAGTGGTCTTGCTGACAAAGAAGAGATGTCATATTTTGCAAGCCAGGGTTTTACATTCCTTTCACATCCAGTCTGAGAGATTTACTGTATTTCCCCCTAATTGAATAGCATTAAGTGTCTTAAAATAGCCTCTCATACATAGTGATCTTCTTATAGTAAAGCTCTAGTAGTGTGATATTATAATGCAATAATCATATATCAGAATGATCCACAAAGAAAGGAAGAAGATATAGCACTCAGCTGAGTATTACATGACCTGGATTCTACTAATCTTTCTTCCAATTATTCAGGTAGAACTCTCTGACCTTGGGAAAGTCAACTTTTCTAAATCTCAAATTTCCTTATCTAAAGAATGGGCATGCTAATATTTACACTACCTATCTCTCCGGGTTGTCCAAATAATTGTCAAGGCAACAATTTATTGCAAGCATAGTCAAAGTTTCTTTCAATCTTGTTCAAGGGAACTTGAAGAAAGTCATTTCATAGATTTCTTGCATAGGCAATTTTTCTAACAAGAATACATAGCTAGATAACATTTTTAGGAAAAATAAATACAAGGAAAAATGTCTGGGTACAGTTTATCAGGCTCCTCATATGCAAGTTACTCCTCACAAAACTCGGTGGGGAGATCTAGTATGTATATAGGCTCTTTATTTTAAAACATTTTATTGTAGTTCAAATATACAGCTGATCCTTGAACAGCGCAGGGTTAGGGGCACTGACCCTCCACACGGTTGAAAATTTGTGTACAGCTTTACAGTTGGCCCTTCCTATCTGTGGTTCTACATCCTCAGATTCAACCAACTGCAAATCTCACAGTACAGAACATATTTATTGCAAAAAAGTCATGTATAAGTGGACCCATGCAGTTCAAACTTGTGTTGTTCAAGAGTCAACTGTATACAAAATTAAGGAGAATAGTACAAATCACCTTACTTTAGTGGGTATCAACACACAGTCAATCTTATTCATGTACACTCCTATCTACTCCCCTCCCAAACTGGATAATTTTAACGTGAATTCCAGATTTCACCTATAGATGTATAGGAGATCAGAACATGTCACCCCAAAATATGCCACTCTGGCATAAGGATTATTTTGAGCTGAAGACTCAAATGAGCTCTCAGCCATCCTCCTATGTTCCTGAAAACAACATAAATTCCCCTTTTTGGAGGTGCCTTCCCCCACTTCCCATATGAGGAAGAGAATAACAACCTTATCACCCAAGACAAGATGGCGCTGAAAAACAGTCTGCATAAGCAAATCTTACTAACTAGCCTTTATCTACCACTAGTTTCCTCATATATTTGCCTTCCTACAATTTGCCACCTCTTGAAGCTCAAAGTCCTTTTCCTTCGTCTTGTCACTTCTCCTTAAATGTAACCTCTTTTGGAGAATGGTATAAATGCTTCCAAGCCTAGCTGTTTCTTTAGGGGTTTTCTCTTTTTATGAAGTCCTTTCATGCCACATGATACTTTTATTTTATTTTATTTTATCTATTTATTATTATTATTTTTTTTTTTGCGGTATGCGGGCCTCTCACTGTTGTGGCCTCTCCCGTCGTGGAGCACAGGCTCCAGACGTGCAGGCTCAGCGGCCATGGCTCACGGGCCCAGCCGCTCCGCGGCATGTGGGATCTTCCCGGACCAGGGCACAAACCTGTGTCCCCTGCATCAGCAGGCGGACTGTCAACCACTGCGCCACCAGGGAAGCCCCACATAATACTTTTAGCATCAAATAAATGTGTATGACTTTTCTCCTGTTAATCTGTTGTGAGTTAATTTTGCAAAGCCTGCTGGAGCACCTATGAGAATAGAGGAACATTTTCCTCCACAACAGAAACCTGTCTGATGTTCTAAGATAGTCTCTCCCTTTCTCTTTCTTTTTCTCTTTCTCTGTCTCTCTCTCTTCTTCTTCTGCTTCTTCTCTCCATCTCTCTGTCTCTTCATTTTCTTGTCAATGTTGAAGAACCCAAGTTGTTTGTATTTGCACAGAATTTCCCATGTTCTGGATTTGGCCAGTTCCCTCTCCATGTTTGTTCCCCTGACATGTTCTTCAATTCTCTGAATTTCCTGTAAACTGGTAGTTAGAGGTAGGGGCTTGATCAGATTCAAGTCCGATTTTTTTCCTCAAAATAGTTTACTGGTTGTACTATACATTCTCTATTGCATTACATCAAGAGGCATATAATAATTAATGTTCTCTCTTTTTGTGATGTTAAGACTGATCTTTGGTTTCTGTTGATACTGGCCTAATCCATTCATTATAAAGTTTCCCACCAACTTTCCACCTAATGGTTTTAGCAGCTGTTAACAATCATTTCCTAGATCCATTACTTCATTAAGGGATGTGTGGTAATATCATAATTTTATCAATTCTTCTATATTTATAATCTAGAATTCTTCTATAAGGAAGATTTTTCCCACATAATTTCCCTGAGGGGGGTGATAACTTTTTATTAGCCGTATAAAATATAAACTTATTATAATTAGGCATATTTCCAATATTTTAAAGAAGATGCAATTAAGAGAGTAGATGAATAAGAAGAGAGAAGCATTAGAGAAGTGATTAACAAAATCTGGAGATTAGTTACTAGATCTATTAGTTTGCCCAACACAATACTAAAACTTTGACTTTTCCCCCTTTAGTCTTTTCTATTTATTTATTTATTTCTATTCATTTTAATAGACTTTCATTTTTAGAGCAGTTTTACATTCGCAGCAAAATTGAGCAGAAGGTACAAGAGTCCCCATATACCCCAAACTCTGCACACAGGTATAGCCTCTCCCATTATTAACATCCTCTGATGAAGCTGCACTGACACATCTTTATCTTCCAAAGTCCAGAGTTTACATTAGGGCTTGCTCTTGGTTGCTTTGACATTTTATTTATTAAAATCTGTTGCCTGAATTTTTTAAAGCTTGTTTTCGTCTAAGATCTTGGAAAAGCAGAAAAACACATATAAGAAAATAAAAATCACCTGCACCCTCACTCAGGAAAAGACCACAAATATTTTGATATGCAGATTTCCAGGTCTTTCTGTTCTTCCTCCCTTCTCCCTTCTTTCCTTATTTCTACCTCTCCGTCTCCCGTTCTTTCTTTCTTTCTCCTTCCTTCCTTCCTTCCTTTCTTCCTTCCTTCCCTCCATCTTTCTTTTTTCTTCCTTCCTTCCTTCTTTCTGTCTTTTGTAACAGTTTTTCACCTATTTTCATTTTCCTGTGTTGTTTTCTGACAGGAGTATTTTTAGTGGCTATATAGCATTTCATCACATAGATACAATGCAGTTTAGTTAAGCATACTCAGTACTGGTTTATAGGTTGTTTCTGCTTTTTTGGCTGTTATAACTATTGCTGTGACTTTTTAAAAACTGTACCTATGCAATCATTTAAGTTTGTGCATGCTTTTCTCTGTAGCATAAAGTCCTAAGAGTAGAATTTTGGGTCAAATGTATATAAATGTATATATTTCAAATTGAACTGATTTATACGTCCACCAGTGCTCTATACATAATGAGATTATGTTTTTAGGGCTTCCCTGATGGCACAGTGGTTGAGAGTCTGCCTGCCGATGCAGGGGACACGGGTTCGTGCCCCGATCCGGGAAGATCCCACATGCCGTGGAACGGCTGGGTCCGTGAGCCATGGCCGCTGAGCCTGCGCGTCCGGAGCCTGTGCTCCGCAACGGGAGAGGCCACAACAGTGAGAGGCCCGTGTACACCCCCCGCCAAAAAAAAAATAAAAAGATTATGTTTTTATAAAAAGAAATAGGAAAAAGCAACTACCAGTCATGCAGCTGACGGCTTCTAGAGGAGCTAAATCGATATTGCTTTCCATTTCCAAGGAATGGGTGGTCACCAGTGTAAGGGATAAACTGGATTCATTCATTGTACAATTTAGAACAAAAGGTATACTTGAAGCTCTAAGAAGTTCTGGAATCAAGTATTCCAATAGAAAGCGAGAGTCCGTATTGCAGTTTTTATTACCAAATCTCATCTGGAGTGATTCAATTCAAATATTTATGAGCAATGAATAATGAATCGAGTGTAATAACTAGTTATTTCTCTTAATGATTGATACTTATGTGAAAGAAGGCACATATTCTCAGGGGATGAAGTGTGACTGGACCTCATGATTTCAACATGAATTTTTGTTTCCTATGCAACAAATTATGGTTTTGCAAGAACTTTTACTGTATTCTTATGTACCACAATACCTAGCAGATAGAAAACACACTAAATATTTCTTGAATAGATTAAATAAATAAATAAACTATGTTTGGAGAAATAAAAAAGCAAGACCACATCTATGACTGAGGATGGGGATTCCTCTGAAGGTCATGGAATCTATAATCTGTTAGGAAGAAATATAGGGAGAGAAAACAAGAATATAGGATATGGATGAAGGGAAACTGAAATCTACTCTGAGCTTCAAAGCATTTGATGTCTGGACTGTAGGCACTAGCGTGTTAGAGCTGGCTTGTACTGGCTAGCAAGAACCAATTACTAAAATTTTCAGGAATCTTGTGAGCTGGTGGTTAAATTGTTAGTAGCTTAAAATCGGCCATGGTCAGACTATTTACACCATGGAAATCAGTAAACACATAAATGGATACACTCCCTATTCCCCCAACCCCCAAGCCAGTTAGACCTGTACTAGCACATCACTGACTCCAGGTAAATGAGAGAGACTCACAGTACAGTGACATCCTAGACATCCCTCATCTGCCTGGGGCAGTCTCACTGGACACCAATTTTCCTGAGGTTATTATTAGTAGCTCCCCTTTCACTGTTGAAAGTATCTAGTTTGGACAGTAAATATTTGGTTATTCTAGCTCAAGGGTATTCCCTTAAGGAAAGGTAGCCTGGCCCTGCAGGCCAGGTTCAGGGACTCCCAGTTCAAGACCCCAACTAGGACTTGGACCTATGGAGTTTGAGGAACACCATCTACAATTATCCTTTTGTTTAACATCTTTAATTCATTTCTCCAAACACTGGTGTTAATTAAAAATTCATTTTCAAAAACTTTATTTCATTAATTTTAATGGGAAAAGTTATGATGCCTTAAATCTCAACCCAAGGGCCCATATAATTTTGGCAGAAAAATGTAATAATTAAGTAATACAAATAATTGTATATAAGCAATAAACAACAATTTGAAAATATATACACATGATTTGTATATAAAATGAAATGTAATGAAAGTTTCTTGTACTTGCCAAAGGACGAATTAAAGACCTGGTGGTAGATGGTGGAGGAAGAAGAGGAGCCCTTCTGGGAAGGTGGTGAAGAGGATACAAGCGGACGTTCATATGTTCAAGACCAGAGTCAGATGCACAGCACAATTATCTCTTCTTTCTTGAGACTGATGCTAGAAGCAGCTCCTTGATCAACTTTCCAGCATGTACGACTGATTCAGAGTTTTTCTTCATCTTCTCACCATTTACGAAAATTCTTACACACAATGTGGTGAGCTCCCCTTAAAAACATTTTAAGCATTTTATTTTTTCTACCTTTTCATTCTGTTTACCACACACCTCTTTGTTCAATGGTTAGTATTCTTTTTTCTTCTTTCTGTACCATTTTCTTCCCACCAGTATTTGAACCATTTGGAGGCTTATACTACTTTGCACTTGAGATGCTCTTAAAAATAAAGTTGTGACACAAAAAAAACCCTTTAGGACAAAATTAAGGCTAAACAGAAAAGCCCTTCAAAACAGACCGAAGAGTCTCTCTCCCTTAATGCACGTGAAATCATATGCAATACAAAAATCAAACATAGCACACAATTCAGATTTGTTCCACATGATGTTCTTTAACTAGAAACTGTTGTGTCAAGAATATTGGTGATTGGGTCTTTGTCTGAAATCGTAATGTCAAGGTATTGCTGCTTATAGAATATTGCTTTAGGAGGTTTTTGAGTGAAAAAACAGTATACTGGAAGAATGAGTTGTCAGAAAAAATGACATTATGACTATTGTGGTGAAAAGCTGTAGACTAAAGAGTTACTATGGGTTAAGAATGATAACTACAGGGCTTCCCTGGTGGCGCGGTGGTTGAGTCTGCCTGCCGATGCAGGGGACACGGGTTCGTGCCCCGGTCTGGGAAGATCCCACATGCTGCTGAGTGGCTGGACCCGTGAGCCATGGGCACTGAGCCTGCGCTCCGCAACGGGAGAGGCCACAACAGTGAGAGGCCTGCGTACTGCAAAAAAAAAAAAAAAAAAGAATGATAACTACAAAAAATTTAGCCTTGTACACAACAATAGCAATGATGTGCTGCAATTCCCTTCTGAAATCTTTGAAGTATTTAGTAAAGTCTTGTTAAATGCGCCAGCCAAGTCTTGGCGCTCATCATTGGGAACAGAAGGAAGTGTGAGTGCCCATGCTTGGGATCAAACAACAAGAGAGAAGGGAGAGGGAGTCTCCTTAGAACATGCGAGTGATGAGACATCCTATAAACATCTAAAGAAAAACAAAATCAGACTTCTCAACAGCCACACAGGAAGCTCAAAGACAATGGGGAAAAGCCTTTAGAATTATGACCAAAAATTATTACCAATCCTGAAAAGTTTTCTATGTTATTTTGATTTTTAAAAAGATAACATCAGTTCATAGCTTTATGCTTATGTGTATTCCTAAACACTCTCCACCCTGAAAAGTAATCTCATGGGAACAACGTCTCTGTCCTATTTTTAGTGTTATAATCATAGTAATGTGTTACATGTTAAAACTTGAATGACTGGTTGCCCTAGAAAGTTCTGAGGTCTTCCTTGAGCAGCCCTGTCCACCTCGTACCTGGCTTCCAAGAAGAGTTTTTTCCCCTTTCCAGAACTCCAATGTCTTTTTTTTTTATTATTAGTTTCTGCTTTGTAACAAAGTGAATCAGTCATACATATACATCTGTTCCCCCATCCCTTCCCTCTTGCGTCTCCCTCCCTCCCACCCTCCCTATCCCACCCCTCCAGGCGATCACAAAGCACCGAGCTGATCTCCCTGTGCTATGCGGCTGCTTCCCACTATCTATCTACCTTACGTTTGGTAGTGTATATATGTCCATGCCTCTCTTTCGCTTTGTCACAGCTTACCCTTTCCCCTCCCCATATCCTCAAGTCCATTCTCAAGTAGGTCTGTGTCTTTATTCCCGTTTTACCCCTAGGTTCTTCATGACATTTTTTTTCTCAAATTCCATATATATGTGTTAGCATACGGTATTTGTCTTTCTCTTTCTGAGTTACTTCACTCTGTATGACAGACTCTAGGTCTATCCACCTCATTACAAATAGCTCAGTTTCGTTTCTTTTTATGGCTGAGTAATATTCCATTGTATATATGTGCCACATCTTCTTTATCCATTCATCCGATGATGGACACTTAGGTTGTTTCCATCTCCGGGCTATTGTGAATAGAGCTGCAATGAACGTTTTGGTACATGTCTCTTTTTGAATTATGGTTTTCTCAGGGTATATACCTAGTAGTAGGATTGCTGGGTCATATGGTAGTTCTATTTGTAGTTTTTTAAGGAACCTCCATACTGTTCTCCATAGTGGCTGTACCAATTCACATTCCCACCAGCAGTGCAAGAGTGTTCCCTTTTCTCCACACCCTCTCCAGCATTTATTGTTTCTAGATTTCTTGATGATGGCCATTCTGACTGGTGTGAGTTGATATCTCATTGTAGTTTTGATTTGCATTTCTCTAATGATTAATGATGTTGAGCATTCTTTCATGTGTTTGTTGGCAGTCTGTATATCTTCTTTGGAGAAATGCCTATTTAAGTCTTCTGCCCATTTTTGGATTGGGTTGTTTGTTTTTTTGCTATTGAGCTGCATGAGCTGCTTATAAATTTTGGAGATTAATCCTTTGTCAGTTGCTTCATTTGCAAATATTTTCTCCCATTCTGAGGGTTGTCTTTTGGTCTTGTTTATGGTTTCCTTTGCTGTGCAAAAGCTTTGAAGTTTCATTAGGTCCCATTTGTTTATCTTTGTTTTTAGTTCCATTTCTCTAGGAGGTGGGTCCAAAAGGATCTTGCTGGGATTTATGTCATAGAGTGTTCTGCCTATGTTTTCCTCTAAGAGTTTGATAGTTTCTGGCCTTACATTTAGGTCTTTAATCCATTTTGAGCTTATTTTTGTGTATGGTGTCAGGGAATGATCTAATCTCATACTTTTACATGTCCCTGTCCAGTTTTCCCAGCACCACTTATTGAAGAGGCTGTCCTTTCTCCACTGTACATTCCTGCCTCCTTAATCAAAGATAAGTTGACCATATGTGCGTGGGTTTATCTCTGGGCTTTCTATCCTGTTCCATTGATCTATCTTTCTGTTTTTGTGCCAGTACCACACTGTCTTGATTACTGTAGCTTTGTAGTATAGTCTGAAGTCAGGGAGCCTGATTCCTCCAGCTCCGTTTTTCGTTCTCAAGATTGCTTTGGCTATTCGGGGTCTTTTGTTTTTCCAGACAAATTTTGAAATTTTTTGTTCTAGTTCTGTGAAAAATGCCAGTGGTAGTTTGATAGGGATTGCATTGAATCTGTAGATTGCTTTGGGTAGTAGACTCATTTTCACAATATTGATTCTTCCAATCCAGGAGCATGGTATATCTCTCCATCTATTTGTATCATCTTTAATTTCTTTCGTCAGTGTCTTATAATTTTCTGCATACAGGTCTTTTGTCTCCTTAGGTAGGTTTATTCCTAGATATTTTATTCTTTTTGTTGCAATGGTAAATGGGAGTGTTTTCTTGATTTCACTTTCAGATTTTTCATCATTAGTGTTCAGGAATGCCAGAGACAATGTCTTTTATTTTGTATCATGATTAATTGTCTCCTCATTGGAGTATGAGGGTCAGAAGCTCAGCTTAATCGTCTTGCTACAATTGCCAACACAGGACCTTGCCAACACAGGACCTTGAACCTGGTAGGTGCTGAAGAGCTCTGTGTTGAGTGTTTCTACATCTTGAGTAATCTTATATCTTTGGAAATTTTTCTAAAAACTTTTCCAGTATTTCAGACTCCCTCTCCAACACCATTCCTACTTCAAAGTAAAAAAAGGAAAAGTTTTTGTAAAACCATAATTTGCTGCATAGGAAACAAAAATTCATGTTGAAATCATGAGGTCCAGTCACACTTCATCCCCTGAGAATATTTGCCTTCTTTCACATAAGTATCAATCATTAAGAGAAATAACTAGTTATTACACTCGATTCATTATTCATTGCTCATAAATATTTGAATTGAATCACTCCAGATGAGATTTGGTAATAAAAACTGCAATACGGACTCTCGCTTTCTATTCGAATACTTGATTTCAGAACTTCTTAGAGCTTCAAGTATACCTTTTGTTCTAAATTGTACAATGAATGAATCCAGTTTATCCCTTACACTGGTGACCACCCATTCCTTGGAAATGGAAAGCAATATCGATTTAGCTCCTCTAGAAGCCGTCAGCTGCATGACTGGTAGTTGCTTTTTCCTATTTCTTTTTATAAAAACATAATCCTTTTTTTGGGGGGGGGGGCGTACGTGGGCCTCTCACTGTTGTGGCCTCTCCCGTTGCGGAGCACAGGCTCCGGATGTGCAGGCTCAGCGGCCATGGCTCACGGGCCCAGCCGCTCCGCGGCATGTGGGATCTTCCCGGACCGGGGCACGAACCCGTGTCCCCTGCATCGGCAGGCGGACTCTCAACCACTGTGCCATCAGGGAAGCCCTAAAAACATAATCTCATTATGTATTAGTGCACTGGTGGAAGTATAAATCAGTTCAACTTGAAATATGTACATTTATATACATTTGACCCAAAATTCTACTCTTAGGACTTTATGCTACAGAGAAAAGCATGCACAAACTTAAATGATTGCATAGGTACAGTTTTTAAAAAGTCACAGCAATAGTTATAACAGCCAAAAAAGCAGAAACAACCTATAAACCAGTACTGAGTATGCTTAACTAAACTGCATTGTATCTATGTGATGAAATGCTATATAGCCACTAAAAATACTCCTGTCAGAAAACAACACAGGAAAATGAAAATAGGTGAAAAACTGTTACAAAAGACAGAAAGAAGGAAGGAAGGAAGAAAAAAGAAAGATGGAGGGAAGGAAGGAAGAAAGGAAGGAAGGAAGGAAGGAGAAAGAAAGAAAGAACGGGAGACGGAGAGGTAGAAATAAGGAAAGAAGGGAGAAGGGAGGAGGAACAGAAAGACCTGGAAATCTGTATATCAAAATATTTCTGTGGTCTTTTCCTGAGTGAGGGTGCAGGTGATTTTTATTTTCTTATATGTGTTTTTCTGCTTTTCCAAGATCTTAGACGAAAAGAAGCTTTAAAAAATTCAGGCAACAGATTTTAATAAATAAAATGTCAAAGCAACCAAGAGCAAGCCCTAATGTAAACTCTGGACTTTGGAAGATAAAGATGTGTCAGTGCAGCTTCATCAGAGGATGTTAATAACGGGAGAGGCTATACCTGTGTGGGAAGTTTGGGGTATATGGGGACTCTTGTACCTTCTGCTCAATTTTGCTGCGAATGTAAAACTGCTCTAAAAATGAAAGTCTATTAAAATGAATAGAAATAAATAAATAAATAGAAAAGACTAAAGGGGGAAAAGTCAAAGCTTTAGTATTGTGTTGGGCAAACTAATAGATCTAGTAACTAATCTCCAGATTTTGTTAATCACTTCTCTAATGCTTCTCTCTTCTTATTCATCTACTCCCTAAATTGCATCTTCTTTAAAATATTAGTAGTGTTATCAAAGTCCAGAGTATTCAGTCTTGAATAAAACCATGTCCTATCAACAGTCTAGTCTATGTCAGATAGCACCAAGATCAGTGTAGTTCCTTGGACAGTTTTTCCTCACACATGAAGGGATGACCAGGCCTGCATATTGTTTCAGCAGTCTCCAGGGTTTATGTGATTTCCTGTGGGCAAATGACAACATAAATGATATAACTACAGATATGGCCCAAGAATATGCAAAAGTGATTGCATGGGACAACTGGAATCTAGGAAATGAACATTTCTCTAAATGAGAATCTAAAGGAAACAGAATACACAATTCTGCCCAGCATTAAGATAAATGTTATAAAATTATGAGGAGCATATTAGCTCCTAGACCACAGCTCCATTCCAAAAAGTCTTTACTTTGCATTTGCACAAATAAAGCAAAATTAGAATGGTTTTCCTGGAACTCAGGGATGATTGACCTTAATGTAAATCAAGTCTCTCCCTCTAGGAGGCAGATGATTGTTTACATATTTTAAGTGACAGTTGTTTTCAGTGTCTACTCCTGCTGTTCCCTGTATTAATATAACTCACCTTCCTACATATCAAAACCAATTACTTTTCTCTTTCCTTAATGCCATCCCAAGGCTCTGGGCTATGTACTTGGCACTAGACTACAAAGAGAAGTCAACACAAATGCTGCCCCTGGGAAGCCCACACTTCTTTTGGGGAGAGAGATACAATTATATATATAATTAACTATAATCAAAATAAGATTGAGAAAAATAGAGGTACAAACCAAAGACAGAATTAATGGTTATGACACAAACTAAGGACATAAGAGTTATAAATTAATTTTCTGGTAGCCATTAGCATCTACATGCCATCTGCTATGACTGCTTTCGAAAATGCACATATACACTTTGAATTTTGCATCAGGCCTATGTATTTTCTGTTCAAAACTAGATAATTGCATTTTTAAAATCACAATTAGATTTTTTATAGAACTTGATAAGCTGATTATAAAATGTATGTGGATAATGATGTGATACCTTTTAAAAACTGCTTCCTAATTGTTTAAAGTTTCTGTGATAGGTCTTGACTAGAATATACACGAAAGTGCAAAAAAAAAAAAGTCTTTGTATTCTTATTCAAATTGCTTCTGAGAAGCAAAATTCCTTAAATACATTATGGAAGATAATAAAGGTACTTCTTTTTCTTGTGAAAAAAATGTATACGGAATAGTAGACATAGAATAGTCTAAACAAGGGGAGTGGGAGTGAGGGCAAAACAGGTGAAGGGAATTAAGAGATATAACCCTCCAGTTATAAAATAAATAAGTCACAGGGATATAATACACAGCATAAGGAATATGATCAGTAATATTGTAATAACTTAGTATGGGGACAGACGGTTGCTAGACTCATTGGGGTGATCGTCTCACAATGTATGCAAATATCAAATCACTATGTAGTACACCTGAAACTAACATAATATTGTATATCAACCATATTTCCAAATTAAAAAAATTTTTAAATAAATAAAAACTATGATCATATGAGAAAAAAAGAAACTATGAATATATCTACTCAATAAGTTATAGTCATATAAAAGAAACAAAAGTATAAACAATTTAAGAAGAGAAATAAAAGGGAGAGTGGGCTTACCCTCTTAGATAGCAATATATATTATAAAGATACAGAAATTAAAATAGTATTCAGGGGCTTCCCTGGTGGCACAGTGGTTAAGAATCCATCTGCCAATGCAGGGGACACGGGTTTGATCCCTGGTCCAGGAAGATCCCACATGCCGCGGAGCAATTAAGCCTGTGTGCCACAACTACTGAGCCTGCGCTCTAGAGCCTGCGCGCCACAACTGCTGAGCCCATGTCCCACAACTACTGAAGCCCGCACGCCTGGAGCCCGTGCTCCACAACAAGAGAAGCCAACTCAGTGAGAAGCCCCTGCTCGCCGCAACTAGAGAAAGCCTACGCGCAGCAATGAAGACCCAAGGCAGCCAAAAATAAAATAAAGAGAATAAATAAATAATTAATTAATTAAAAAAATAGTATTCAGGAACAATCAACAAAACGGTATCTGAAGCACACCCATGCATATGTGGAAATTGATCTAAGCTACAGGTGGCATATCAAATGAGGAGGAAATGGATGAATCATTTAATGAACATGATTAGTACCACTGGTAATCCACATGGAAACAAGAATGAATTTGGTTTTCCCTCCTCTCCTCCCCCCAACTAATAAAATGTTCATGTCACGGAGTTGTTACTATATTATGTGGTTGTTAAAAAGAATGAAGTACATTCATATGTAAAAATATGAAAAGATCTTCAGGCTGTAAAGTAAAAAGAGCAAGTTACAGAAAAAACATCTCTACAGCACAGTCCTATATATGTGTGCTTGGGTGCAGGGGAGGACAAACCTGAAGCCCCAAATACACATCTGTATATGAATACACATTTGCAGAAAAAGGGTGTAGAAGTATATACAACAAATTGCTACCTCTGTTACCATGAGGAGTCATGTTAGTGCTGGGTTTCTTGTACATGGGAGGCATTACCCTTTATTCCAGACTTCCATAATTGCTTAATTTAAAAATAAATAATACTATGAAACAGTCACTTGGAAAAGCTTGTAAAAATTATAAATTACTAAAGAAGTATGTAATTATTTAGTAAATTAATCTGTTCAGCAAGCTTTTATGAAAAGTCTTTTAGGGCTTCCCTGGTGGCGCAGTGGTTGAGAGTCTGCTTGCCGATGCAGGGGACATGGGTTCGTGCCCCGGTCTAGGAAGATCCCACATGCCACGGAGCGGCTAGCCCCGTGAGCCATGGCTGCTGAGCCTGCGCGTCCGGAGCCTGTGCTCCGCAACGGGAGAAGCCACAGCAATGAGAGGCCTGCATACCGCAAAAAAAAAAAAAAAAAAAGAAAAGTCTTTTAGCTGCTAGTATCGGGCTGTCACAGTGGTTCTCAAAATGTGGTCTGAGAACTCTGAAAGCTCTCTGATGCCCTTTCAAGGGAGCCATGAGGTCAAAACAATTTTTACAATACACTAATATGTTACTTGCCTTTTTTGCTCTCATTCTCTCATGAGTTTACGGTGAATTTTCCAGAGGAGGAGGGGGGTCATGAGGTTAATGAGACAGAAGAGGTTGGGTGTAATAGCAAGATTTTTTCACTATGTAGCTTTATTTTATTTTTATTTTTTAACTATATGAATATGTACCTCTTAAAATTATACCTTAGAAGGTAATATAGGTGAATACTTGTATAATCTTGAGATGGAAGGCATTTCTGAACATGTCACAAAATCAAAAGCCATAAAGAAAAAAGATGATAAATTTGACCATAAAAAGTCAACAATTCTGTCTAGAAGGAAAAAAAAATCCACAAGATTAAAATACAAATGACGCATGGTAAAAAAAAATTGCAACATATGGTGTGAGATAAACAATGATTCTTTCAAAACAATAGAAAAAAAGATGAGCATGCCATAGAAAAAATAGGCCAAGGCCATGATCAGGCAATCACAAATGAAAAAGATACAAATGCTCCCTAAATATATGAAGATATGTTCTGTCTCAACACTAATCAAAGAAATGAAGATAAAATTAATAATAACTTACCTTTTTTAGACATTCAGATTGCAAAGATTAACTAGAATAATGGCAAAAATGCAGGGAAATTGGTATTCACATATAACATCAGTAGGAATGTAATAGAAATTATTTCTGAAGGGCAGTGTGGCGATATGTTTAAAGATATTAATTGTGCAACACTTGATCTAAAAATTCCACTTCAAAAATTTAATCTAAGGCCACAGAGATAAATGAAATGCAGCAAAAAATCGTAAGTCAGATTACTAATTTCTGCCACATCCAACCTTTCTTTATCCTTTTATCCTTTTAGTAATAGAATCTCCACTCCCCTAAGTTTTAGGATACATGACTACTCCACTGAAGAGGACATTTCCCAGCTGACCTTGAAGTTTCCTGTGGCCCTGTAACAACATAATGGAAGTAAATGGTCGGTTTCTGTGTCACCTGATGAAAATTGCCAGTTCCTCTTTTTTTCCCAAGTGAAAACATGATGCTTGTCAGTCAGATCTAGCCATGTAGACAAGGACAACATTTTAAGGGATGGCAGAATAACAAGCTAGAAGGAATCTGCTGTCTTGAATGAGCACAGAGCAGTGGTACATGTTAATACGAAAGAGAAATAAACTTGCTATTGTTTGAGCCACAGAAATTTCCACACCAGCTTAGCCCATAACTTAACTAATATGAGTTTAAATGTCTGTCAGTATAGTTTTTTCCCATAAATTTTGTTATAATGGAATCATAGGCAGTCATTTAAAGTGGCTTTATAAATCTATAGATGTCTACATGTATTGTTGGGTTTCTTAGTCTGCTTGAGTTGCTATAACAAAATACCATAGACTGGATGGCTTATACAACAAAAATTTATTTCTCATAGTTCAGGAGGCTGGAAAGTCCAAGATCAAGGTTCTGGCCAATTAAGTTTCCAGTGAGAGCTCTCTTCCTGGCTTGCAGATGGCCACCTTGCTAGGTCTTCACATGGCCTTTCCTTGGTGTACATGCTCCAGGAAAGAGAGAAGGAGAAAGCAGGATGGCATGCACTGCATTCTGGTCTCTCTTCTTATAAGCCCGCCAATTAGATCAGATTAGGGCTCTACCCTTATAATCTTATTTAACCTTAATTTACTCCTAAAGACCCTATCTCCAAATACAGTCACATCCGGGTATAAGGCTTCAATGTGTGAATTTGAAGGGAGACACAAATCAGTCCATAGCATTGCGTTTAAAAAAATTACTAAAATCATGTATATTGTGATTTCGATTATGTAAAATTACATATGTGTGGGTGTGTACGTATAGAGTATGTTTACCTAGATAGAGTCTGAAAAGATGCTCCCCAGTAGCAATGAAATCTGTAGGTGGCAATGACAGGCATCTTTGGGCTGCATTAAGAACAAATTGTAGAACAGAAAAGCAGGCATAACTAAAAGTAGTGGTTAATTATATCACCACCATAAAAGCAAACAAAAGCTATGTAACAAATTAAGATTTGTTTCAAATAAATAGAGTTAAATTTTTTTTAATAACCCAAAAGAATGACACTTTTCAGAAGTAGAAATCTGTACAATGAATTATACTATCAAGTAAAATATTTCTTGAAAAGTAGAAATTTCCTGTGCTACTGCTGTGCTTTATGTTGAGTTGTGCCAGGATAAATGTTTTAGAAATTTTTTCTTAAGAATAAACCAGGGCTTCCCTGGTGGCGCAGTGATTGAGAGTCCGCAGGGCACACGGGTTCGTTCCCTGGTCCGAGAAGATCCCACGTGCCGCGGAGCGGCTGGGCCCGTGAGCCATGGCTGCTGAGCCTGAGCGTCTGGAGCCTGTGCTCCACAACGGGAGAGGCCACAACAGTGAGAGGCCCGCGTACTGCAAAAAAAAAAAAAAAGCTTGACAAAAAAAGAATAAACCATGTCATCATCTTCAGAGTCCTTTCCATCTCCTGCTTTGGTCCAATCACTCATCTTTCACTATTTGCCCCTTCTTCACAGAGGGTCACAGATCTCCTCATTCTCCTTATAGCTCCTAGTTACTACACTTTTCCTTTTCTTCTCTTCTTATGTTACCTGTGACAGTTGTTGCTTTTTCCCTTTATTCTGTTTGTTTTCCTTCATTTGTTCCTTTATTATCTTCCTTGTTCTCACCCTCTTTTCTTTTTCTTTTTCTTGGTCCTCTTATTGACCTACAGTTTTTCATTGCTTTTTTCTTCTTTTCCCCCTCTGCAATCCCTAACCTCATAATAAAACCCAATACAGAAAAACAGACACATAGATCAATAGAACAGAAATAAAACCATGCACTTATGGTCAACTAATCTACGACAAAGGAGGCAGAAATATACCATGGAGAAAAGACAGTCTCTTCAATAAGTGGTGCTGAGAAAACTGGACACCTACATGTAAAACATGAAATTAGAACATTCTCTAACTCCATATACAAAATAAACTCAAAATGGATTAAAGACCTAAATGTAAGACCAGATACTATAAAACTATAAAACTCCTAGAGGAAAACATAGGCAGAACACTCTTTGACATAAATTGCAGCAATATTTTTTGGATCCATCTCCTAGAGTAATGAAAATAAAAGCAAAAATAAACAGATGGGACCTAACTAAACTTAAAAGCTTTTGCACAGCAAAGGAAGCCATAAACAAAACGAAAAGACAACCTATGGAGTGGGAGAAAATATTACAAACAGTGCGACTGACGAGGGATTAATTTCCAAAATACGCAAACAGCTCATACAGCTCAACGTCCAAAAAAAAAACCCAATCAAAAAATGGGCAGAAGACCTAAATAGACATTTCTCCCAAGAAGACATACAGATGGCCAACAGACACATGAAAAGATACTCAACATTGCTAATTATCAGAGAAATGCAAATCAAAACCACAAGGAGGAATCACCTCACACTGGTCAGAATGGCCATCATCAAAGAGTCTATAAATAATAAATGCTGGAGAGGATGTGGTGAAAAGGGAACCCTCCTACACTGTTGGTGGGAATGTAAATTGGTGCAGCCACTATGGAGAACAGTATGGAGGCTCCTTAAAAAACTAAATATTTATTTATTTATTTATTATCATATGATCCAGCAACCCCACCCCTGGGCATATATGACGTCATTTATATGTGGAATCTAAAAAAAATGATACAGGGCTTCCCTGGTGGTACAGTGGTTGAGAGTCCACCTGCCGATGCAGGGGACACGGGTTCGTGCCCTGGTCCGGGAGGATCCCACATGCCGCGGAGCGGCTGGGCCCGTGAGCCATGGCCATTGAGCCTGCGCGTCCGGAGCCTGTGCTCCACAATGGGAGAGGCCACAACAGTGAGAGGCCCGCGTACTGCAAAAAAAAAAAAAAAAAAAATGATACAGATGAACTTATTTACAAAACAGAAATAGACTCACAGACATAGAAAACAAACTTATGGTTACCAAAGGGGGAAGGGGGGGTGGGGGGCAGGGATAAATTAGGTGTTTGGGATTAACAGATACTTACTACTATATATAAAATAGATAACCAACAACAGCCTACTGTATAGCACAGGGAACTATATTCAATATCTTGTAATAACATAATGGAAAAGAATCTGAAAAAGAATATACATATATATACACATATGTCTGTGTATGTATATATATATATATCTGAATTACTTTGCTGTACAGCTGAGACTAACACAACATTGTAAGTCAACTATACTTCAATTAAAAAAAAAAAAAGTGCCTTCAGAGAGCAGGCAGACTATTAAAATGTGGAGCTTCTCTCTGCCCCCAGATAGTCCCAGAACAGTTTGCTCAGGTATTGTTTCCAGTTCTTCTTTTTTAAAAAAAAATATGTATATATTTATTTATTTGGCTGCGCTGGGTCTTAGTTGCAGCACACAGGATCTTCGCTGCAGCATGCAAACTCTTAGTTGCAGCATGTGGGATCTAGTTCTCTGGCCAGGGATCGAACCCGGGCCCCCTGCATTGGGAGCACAGAGTCTTAGCTGGACTACCAGCGAAGTCCCTGTTTCCAGTCCTTAAGCTGATTCACTCCAACTATTCAGAAAGGTAGTAAGTTGACTAGAGCCTCATGAGTGAATATTCAGTTTACAGCCCTCTGTGTTTCACATGTCCTTCAAACAAGGGGATGCATATACCCCTTCTCCTATTACTCTCTAGCCCGTACCCAACTTCTTTTCTTCTGCAGGTAACATTCTGAAAACATGATTTACCTGGAAGAAAAAAAACATTGGGGAGGGGAGGTGTTCAGGGAAATGGAAAATCACCTGCAAATAATCTGTCCTGGACCTTACTTACTCTTTTGCAGATGGCTCACAAGAGCGAAAAATTTGAGGAAAGGAACCATAATCAAGGCAAATAGTTGGAAAGGAGCAGAGAATGAGAGGACTAAAGCAAGGGAAAGCAAGCTCTAGATTTTTGGCCTCCATGAAATATGTGAGATATTAAAGGAATACAGAAGAGAAGAAGTGGTTCTTAGCCTCAAGGAATTATAATCTAGTAGGAGAAATAACATGCCTTTTGTGTTGGGTGTCCCCAAGATCACCCTCAGTTTCAGTGATTTGCTGGAAGGACTTTCAAGATTCAGAAAGTTTCTGTACTCCCAGTTCCAGTTTATTACAGCAAAAGGATACAGCTTAGAATCAGCAAAGGGGAAAGGTGCATAGGCAAAGTCCAGGAGAAACCAGGAGCAAGATTCCAATTGTCTTCTCCCAGTGGCATCCCACAAGTAGCCTTAATTCTCCAATCAACTACATAATAACAGGTGCAAAATGTTGCTAATCAGGGAAATTCACTCAAGCCCTGATATCCAGGATTTTAATTGGGGGTAAGTCGTGAAGTCACGCAGCACCTGTGTGAATTATCTTAACTACTTAGTGTCCAGCCCCTCAGAGGTCAAACTGACACAGCATGGCCCAGGGCCTCAGGTATGCAAAAACTGGTGTTAGCCTTGTTAGTATAAACTATCAGATCAAACTGATAGAGTGTGGCCCAAAACTTCAAGCTTACAAACATACTCTTATTAGGTAAGATAACAGTTCAGAGATCATCTCCCAGGAGGTATTCAAGGGCCAGTTCTTTCTCTGGAATATGTAGGATGATTGTGTAACCCACCCTCACTGAGTTAACCCTTTACTGCATCACCAAGTAGTATGCAGACTATAAACTTTTTCAATTAAAAAATTATTTATTTATTTATTTATTTATTTATTTAATTTTCGCCTCACCCTGTGGCTTGTGGAATCTTAGTTCTCCAACCAGGGATCGAACCCAGCCCTCGGCAGTGAGAGTGCAGAGTCCTAACCACTGGACCACCAGGGAATTCCCTATAAAGATTTTTTTAAAAATAACAGAATTTAACATTTTTCTGATAGCAGAAAACTTAATCTAGTCATATTCTCAGTTACTTTAGGTTTTGTTTCTATTTTGGTTTTGGTCATCATTTCAGATTTTAAGTCAGTCAATACAATATTCATTCTCCCTTCTATCTAGGGCCAATTTGAAGATCCGAGGCCGTAATAGGGCCATGGCATATGTGGGAGAGACACTGGGTCCTTGGGCATCCTTGGTTTACAGTGGCATACATAGAATGTGCCTTGCCTCCATTGGTTCTCGACAGCTGACATCTCTCCGGAAGCCGCTGAGGTAACGCAGGACAGTCTTTGGTCCCTGCACACTGCATCCTCCTTGTCCTAACAATGAAGCCTCAAGTCATCCAAGCCTTTGGACTACTACTGAAGGGACAGCAATCTTTACTTTGTTCCTTTAAAGCTATAGAGATTGAGCGAAGGGGTAATCTTAGACTCTTCTTGTCCAGACTTGTGTCACAATCTCTGAGAGTTCTACTCAAAAATAATTTTGTTAAACTTCCTTGGAAGTTCAAGAATTTCCATCCACCTTTTAAGGGGTGGGTGTGAGAAATCCTCACCAGCATCTAATGCTCTTGCTGTCCTTGCAGACTCCCTTCTCTTCCAGCACAGGCAACCAGTATCTCCTCTCTCAGAAGTGGTGATAGAAGTGGTGCTGGTGAAGTTTAGAAAATGACAAGCCATCCAATTAGGCTGAAGTTTAGAATGGGTATGGGAAAGCAGTGAGGATCAGGCAGGAAGATCGAATGAGGCTATCAGGCAGGGATGAAATTGTGGAGAGCCTTGGATGCAGTGGGGAGCCAAAGAAATTATAGAAAAAGAGAGGGCAATAGAGAGAGGTGTAATTAAGGAAGAATAAGAGTGTGGATCTCTGTGAAATATTTTTGCAATACATTTGGGAGGACAATATAGAGATAAGATAATTGTGATTAAAAAAACCTAAAACAATAAATTCATTTTCTGGACTTAAAAAACCCCAGAAGCCGTATATATTTGAACAAAGTAAAACATGATTGTTTTAATTACATGAGACCAGGAAGTCTAAGAATATGGAAAATAGTTTTCTCTAAAACTGATTATCCATGATGATTTGAGAAACTGAACTAGTGGGTTGTATTAAATTGCATGGAATTCTCTCCAAACAAGCCTCCCCAATTTACCTCTTATTCTTTTCTTCTCCACTGCCATCATCTGAAGGAATACAAGGCACTTGTCTTTCAGTCTGCTTGAATCCTGTATACCATCTCTACAATGAATTATTAGCATATTAAAAGCATTACTTTTAATACAGAATTTGCTTTCCTACTATATGAAGATTTTCAAGGTACAGTTACAAAAACATAGGGTACAGAGGGAAGGGCATTTCAAAACAAAGGGAAAAGCTTGTGCAAAGCAGGGAAGAGTTAAAATTGCTGGAGCATAAAGTAGTGAGAGCTTCAGCTTGAGAGGTGTATGGGGATGAAATTTGGAGGGATAACAGGTGGGATAAGAAACTTGTTGCTCTGGGTTTCCCTGGTGGCGCAGTGGTTGAGAATCTGCCTGCCAATGCAGGGGACTCGGGTTCGAGCTCTGGTCCGGGGAGATCCCACATGCCGCGGAGCAACTAAGCCTGTGAGCCGCAACTACTGAGCCTGCGCGTCTGGAGCCTGTGCTCCGCAACAAGAGAAGCCGCGATAGTGAGAGGCCCGCGCACCGCGATGAAGAGTGGCCCCCGCTTGCCACAACTAGAGAAAGCCCTCGCACAAAAACCAAGACCCAACACAACCAAAAATTAATTAATTAATTAATTTTAAAAAATTGTTGCTCTAAAGCTTTTCCTGGACCATCCACATCACAATCAGGAGATGCTGCTAAAATTGAATATAAGGAGGGGTCCAAGGATCAACGTCTAAGTAAATTTGCCAGGTGATTCTTACGCAAACTAAGGTTTAAGAAACTACTATTATACAAAATAAATAGCCCTTGAATGTCATTAAGAAGGAAAACTTCACTCTGGAGGCCTATGGAAATTGGATTTAAGGATCTGTTTGGGAAAGAGGCTGCTAGGAGAGGAATAATTTGGGAAAGGTAAGGTCTTGAGGGAGAGCTAGGATGCCTAGAGTTTGCCCTTTGGCCATTTTTAGAGTGAAAATATGTGTAACTTCTGATATAAGTGTGGGGTGGGGTTGGGGGGGGATGAAAAAGAATATTTTAGAATTATTTGGCTATCAGTATTGACATTTATTTCTATTTCTTGTAATGATGCCATGTTTATGCAATAAAACACTTTCAAACAATCTTTATATATTAACTCCTTGGAAAAGGAACCATTTTTATTCACTTAAAAAGCAAATCACTGACTTTAAAAATTAATTTCACCTTTTTCATTGGGGAAACCCTTTAAAAATTCCCGACTTGCAAGAGAACCTCCCCTCTTACTCTTCATGCTCGCAATTCATCAGAGATGAGTAAATTCAGGTGGCAAAATCCATGCCTCCTCCACAACATCTTTTCTACACAACATTCTCCCGTTTTTTATAATTCTTTCCTTTGCTTTTTACTCTCTCCACTTCGTCATCCTTCTACCCTCCCACCATATTTATTCCTCCTACAGGACCCCTGTCTGCAGTAGTAAAATGAGTTTTTCGTAGCAGTTGCTTAATTTGCAGTGTCGGGTAGACACAGTGAGACCCCGCCCCATAGGAGGAGCTAACACAGGCGGACCGAATTAGGTGGTCGATCGTTAACAAATGAACCCTTAATCTTTTTAGAGGAGCTAAACACACACAAAGGCCCAATCAGAGGCCGCGGTTCCAGGAGCTCGGTGGGCGGGGCTGGGCAAGCTACCTCCCACCTCCCAGCCTCCCACAGCGGCCGTCCGAGCCTCGCGGGCTTCCGCACGCACCGCCCCCCGACCAGGCGCGGCGGCTATTGGGCGGCGCACTCCTTGCAGTCGCCTCGGTTGCTGGGAGAGAGAGGGAGGGAGGGAGGGAGGGAGGGGGCGGGGCCTGAGGTGGGTCCGGAGGCCCGAGAGAAAGGCGGTTGGCGAAGCGGACGGGGCGCAGCCTCTCCGGTGCGAAGAGCAGTCCCCACTGACAGATCCCCTTCTTCCGGCCGCGCCACCCGGGAGGCGGATCCCCGGGGCCTGAGGAGGCTTCCTTGGCCCGGGCCTCCCTCCCTCTTCTACGAGTCACCCGGGCGGCCTGGGAGGAGAAGGAGGAGAAGGAGGAGAAGGAAGTCGTCGGGGGTGGCGGCGGGCAGAGAACCCGCTCCTCCTTTCCCGGCAGCGGCGGCGGGGGCAGGACAATGGAGGTGGCTGTAGAGAAGGCGGCGACGGCGGCCGCGGCGGCTTCGGCGGCGGCCGCCGGGGGGCCCTCGGTTCAGCCGAGCGGGGAGAACGAAGCCGAGAGTCGGCAGGGCCCCGACTCGGAGCGCGGAGGCGAGGCGGCCCGGCTCAACCTGTTGGACACTTGCGCCGTGTGCCACCAGAACATCCAGAGCCGGGCGCCCAAGCTGCTGCCCTGCCTGCACTCCTTCTGCCAGCGCTGCCTGCCCGCGCCCCAGCGCTACCTCATGCTGCCCGCCCCCATGCTGGGCTCGGCCGAGACCCCGCCGCCCGTCCCCGCCCCCGGCTCGCAGGTCAGCGGCTCCTCGCCGTTCGCTACCCAAGGTGAGAGGAGGGTGCGGGCGCGGTAGGGGGTGGGGAGCCCGGGCAGGCCGGCGCCCTGGAGCGGCGCAGCGACCCGCTGTCATGTCGCCGCCGCCCGGGGTGCGCGGCGGGGGAGGGGCGAGAAGGGTCTGTGCTGCCGGCGGTGACATGGAGGGCCCGCGCGTTGTGCGGCGTACCGCGCGCCCCGCGAGCAACTTCCACCGGCGCTGTAGACTTGGCTGCGCTACTGCTGCTGCTCCCCAGCATTCTCCCCCCGGGTGCGTGGCCCATGCGACCCGCACTTTTGAAAACCTCTGTCGGAGTCTGCTGTAGTCTGTATCTCGGGTCCTTTGATGACTGCATCTAGTTAACCGCTGCCCTCTGCCTCCCCAAAGCTTTGTCCAGGTCCATATGATCCTAATCATCTCGTATGTACCCATGTTATTTGAGCTGGAGAGGGGGAGGGAGGGATAAAGATGAAGTGATGGTGACTTTCTTTGATGATTGATTACAGATTGGATGCCGTCTATTTTTTGTCTTGCATGTTTTGGGTTATTTACCTTAATGAGCCCCCAGTTCTCTCCTCTCCGATGGGGACAAAGGAACTAAGAGACGGTGTTTTGTTGTTCTTCTCTTTCGGAGATTTTATTTTGAGATTGTAAATGGTAAAGAGAAACAGAACAAAGTGATTTGGGGTGCCGCATTTTCTTGTATTTTGTGGACAGCAGCTGGAAATGTTGAAGTTACTGTTCTCTTTGTGGTGTTTGTTACTGTATAATGAGACTTTTGACAGGTAGTTCCCATTGCTAACGTTAACAGGTTTGAAACACTTAAAGTAAGCACAGTAAATTGTTTCTAGTAGAATAATTGAGGTTTTAAATGTTTATATTGCAAATATTTGAGCACCTCCGTTTAAAAAATACAAAGTAAGTGGAAGTAATTCGTTTTTAATATATACTGCCTTTTTTAAAGGGACTGGTTGATTTAATTAGAGATAAAATGCAGATTAAACAGTTGAGCTAGGTCAAAGAACATATGAAATTGATGCTTTTAAATAGGTTGTAGTGTTAGATTCTTGATTTAATTATGTTAGGAACAGTGTCTAGTTGAGAGAGACAGTTTTCCGTGGGTTTCTCTGTTTCTGCAGGTCTTACCAGGGGAGGTACTGACTGCCCTTTGTTTCTGTTTTTAAAGGATGTTTGTATAAGGAAGAGCCTTGGAAGGTAGAGATAGTGTCTTCCACCAGAGCAAAGAATAGCCATGCATGTGGTGCAGTATAATAAAGATAGATGTCTCCTTCTGGAGTGAAAGGAAGGCATGCTTATTGCTCGTCATAAAAGATGAGGGTTCCCTAGGCTTAGGTTTCCTCTTGTGCAACACAACCCATTGCCTGTGCAAGCATCAACTGCCCCTCTTCACCTTGCCAGGTGGGAACTGGGCCTCTGGAAACCAGTGCAAAAATGTTGACACTTTGGCTTATATTATTACTGGAAGTAACAAACTGCCCTTTGTATCTGACCCACAAGTCTCCTGTCTTCAACCAGCATCCGTGGTAAGCTACTTTGTTAGCTTACAAGTTGGGTGAAATCTTCACGCTGATTTGCTCTGACATGGCCCACCTGTTGGAAAGTTAGTACAGGTGAAACTTAAATTTTAGTTCTTAATTTTTAGACACATTTAAGGGTTTCTTTTATTTATATTTTAAATGATTAAGTGGGCCAGTAGCCAATTAGGAACTAAATTTTGCATAATTCTAGAATTAAGATGTATTGTGTGCCAGGCCATGACATTTAGATCTGAATGAATGAGAACGTGGGTAAAAAAGCTCTGATCCTCAACTCTGAGGCAAGTTTGCAATTATATAGAGTTCTCAAAATGTTCCAGCCTCCAAATATTTTTTATCTTTGTGTTTGTATTGTAAGCAAGTGTTCAGGAAAGCATTTAAATTGGAAGATAATGTTTTTGTTTTTATACTAAGAAAGAAGAAGCCTTTGTTAAATGATACTTTCACATACATCTCTAAAAAATAGTTAGGGCTATCTTCAATAAATTAAAAATACTATCCTGAGTCTTAATAACTTGAATATTTTCTCCCTTCCTGTCTCCTTGCAAACTTATTTTAATACTAGCTGTAACAAAAGTTTAGGCAATATGTTTCAGAACTACACTTGACCCTTGAACAACACAGTTTGAACTGCAAGGGTGCACTTATACACAGATTTTTTTTCAATAGCAAATACTAGAGTAGTACAAGATTTGCAGTGGGTTGAATCTGAGGATGCGGAACTGGTGATAGGGAGGGCCGACTGTAAGTTATATTCGAAATTTCAGCTGCGGAAGCGTCAGCACTCCTAACCCCAAACTTGTTTAAGGATCAACTGTAAATAAATAGGGTTCATTTGATTATCTCTGTTCTTCATTCTCCTAATGAACTTGTGGGTACAGGCATCATAGGTCAAACTACAGTACCTTCAGGAGCTAAGCAAGTAATTGAGATGGAGAACTAAGAGCCTGGGGTAAAATAATAGGGAATGATGGGGAGTGAAAGGAAAGGGGAGCAAACTGTATGCAGCTCCAGCAGATGGTCCTGTGATAGCGCAGGGCCAGGGTTGGAGGATCTTTTATTTATATATATTTTAACGAGAAGTCTGAAGTCTGGATTTCATGTAAGGTTTCTCTAGTATTAGATATTGGCAAGTAATTAAACACACACACACACACACACACACACACGCACACACACACACGCACACACACACGCACGCGCGCATGCGCGCTGCGCGCGACACGACGCGTTCTGTAGGCCAAACAAAACAAGTTTTGTTGAAGCCACATGTGTTGCAATTATACTCTTTTAGATTTAGATAGGGGTTTTCAAATTTTAGCTCTACTAGAATCACCTGGTATGCTTGTTGAGCATCTAGATTTCTAGGCCTCTCACCCCAGAGAGCCCAATATGTCATAGTTGTAGAGTTCTAGAGTATAATCATAAACCCTAGTTTTTTGGGGGGGTTTTTTGAGTTTTTTTTTAGCTCAAGCTGTATTATATTCCAAAGTACAGTTGATCAAAGAGGATTCTTTAGAAAATTAAAAATTCAAGGTGTCGTGTTCTCCACAGTATCAGACCTAGTTTCCCTTTCTATTAAGTACTTTTTGCTGCTCCCTTTGTTATATCCTAAATGAACTTTATAGAAAGCAAGTCTTTTTCTAACATGTATTTTTTACAAAATCAACATAATGGTTTGCCTGTTTTAAAGAAGAAACAAAGCTAACTTATAGCAACAAACATATAATTTGTAAATGCTTAGACACAATTACACTGGCCACCAAGCCTCCATTGAGAACATTGGTTTAAACTTTTGTAAGGCTACCAGTTGGAAGTAATGAGGGTGAGTGACCACAAGCTAAAGTTGGTTTACTACCTCAGTCCTGACTTTCATTTTCTTAGTATGCAGTGATGTCCAGGAAAGAGAGAAGAACTTAGAAAACATTTTCTTTAGGTACATATTGGTACATGAAGTCAGGAGACAAACTGATCTTGGAGAAATGTTACAACATTGTGCAATATTTTGTAGTGTGGATGTACTGTTCAGCCAAAGAGGAGCAAGCTCTAAGAGCTATTTTTAAAGAATACTGAGAGCACACTTTTGAAAGGGGTCAAGGGAGAGTAAAATATGAGTCCATCAATTCTCTTTATTAACTGGCAGTCTGTAAGATATAACTATCAATTCTGGGAGCTGATTTCTTTTGGTTCTTGGGGAAAAGTATTAACCACATTTCGAGTACAATATATAATGATAAAGGATTTAAGATTTAAGATCTGTATACAATATTCACCTGTTGATGGAAGTTACTATTGATTTCAGTTTGGGGTTGTTATGAATAAAACAGTTATAAATATTTGTAGACAAGTCGTTATGTGAATATGTTTTCATTTCCTTGGGTAAATACTTAGAATTGGAATTCCTTGTCTGTGTCATAAGTGTATGTTTACCCTGGTGTACCATTTTGCGTTCCCTCCAGCAGTGTATGAGAGTTCCCGTTAATGTCCTCACTAATTTGGGTGGTGGTAGTCTTTAATTTTAGCCGGTCTAATATGTTTGAAGAGGTATCTCATGATTTTAATTTTCATTTCCCTGATGCATAATAATGGGCATCTTTTCATGTGCTTATTGGCTATTCTTACTTATTTTTGGTAAAATTTCAGTTTAAGGCTTTTGTAGATTCTTAAAACTAGGTGATTTGGCCTGTTACTGAAAAGTAAAAATTCTTTATATATGTCCAGTTTCCTGGCGCTCGTCTACATACATATATTGCAGGTATTTTCTTCCACTCCTTTTGCTTGCTTGTTCATCTTCTTTTTTTCTTTTTTGTTTTTTTGCTGCACCATGCGGCATGTGGGATCTTAGTTCCCCGACCAAGGATCATACCTGTGCCCCCTGCATTGGAAGTGTGGAGTCTTAACCACTGGGCCACCAGGGAAGTCCCTCATTTTCTTTTTCTTTTTCTTTTTTTTTTTAACTTTCTATTTTATTTCGGAGTATAGCCAATTAACAGTGTGATTGTTTCAGGTGCACAGCAAAGGGACTCAACCATACATATGCACGTATCCATTCTCCCCCAAACTCCCCTCCCATCCAGGCTGCCACATAACATTGATGAGTTCCCTGTACTGTACAGTAGGTCCTTGTTGGTTATCCATTTTAAATATAGCAGTGTGTACATGTCCATCCTAAACTCCTTGACTATACCTTCTTATTGATGGTGTCTTTTGAAAAGCTGAAGTTTTAAATTTTATCTAGTTTATAATTTCTTTTTCTTTTATGGTTAGTGATTTTAGTGTTCTAACAATTCTGTGCCTACTCCAAGTTTACTTAGATTTTTCTCCTGTCTTTTCTTTCAGACTTTTATAGTTTTAGCTTTTATATTTAGATCTGTAATATATTTTGGGTAATTTTAGTGCTAGGTAAGGATTGAGGTTCATGTTTTTAACCGTATGTTAAAGCACCATTTATTGAAAAGAGTACTTTCCCCATTGTATTACTTTTGGCATTTTTGTAAAAAGTCAGTTGAACATATATGTATGGTTCTGTTTCTCTACTCTCTGTTCTATTCTATTGATCTGTTCATTCAGTACTAATAATGTTTTTTTTTTAATTTAGCTTTTTAAGCAGATTTTGAAATTGGACAATTTTGTTCTTTTTCAAAATTGTTTTGACCCTTTAAAGTCATTGCATTTCTTTACAAGTTTTTAGAATCGAATTATCAATTTCTACACAAAAGTCTGCTATAATTTTGATTGGAATTGCATTGAATCTAGATATCAATTTGGGGAGAATGATCTTAACGATATTGACTGTTGCTATCCATGAACATGTTTTATTTCCCATTTATTTAGATCTTTAATTTCAGTACTCTTATAGTGGTCTTGGGCAATTTTTGTGAAGTTTATTCTAAAATATTTTATGATAATGTTCTTTAACAATATTGAAATTGGTGTTTTAAAATTTTTCATTTCCAATTACTTGTTGCTAATATATTGAAATACAATTGGCTTTTGTATATTGATTGTATGCTACTCTCTTGCTAAATTCAGTTATTAAATCTAGTAGTTTTTTGTAGATTCCTTAGGAATTTCTACATAGACTATCATGTTACTTGCAGGTAGTTTTACTTGTTTCTTTTCATCCTTTATAATTTGTGACATTTTCTTCCCTTATTACACTAGCTAGGACTTCTGGTAGCATATTGAATAGAAGTTTAATTTCAATATTAAACGAGAGATGACATCCTTTTTCTTATTCCTGATCTTAGGGGTAAAACATTCAGTCATTCACCACTAATATGTTAGCTTGTTTGTTTTTTATAAATGCCCATTACCAAAATTAAGAGGTTCCCTTCTATTCCAAGTGTACTGAAGGTTTTTTTTTTATCATGAATGAATGATAAATTTTGGTCAAATGCATTTTCTGTATCTATTAAAATGATCATATGGTTTTTCTCTTTTTTTTTTTTCTGTTGCTGTGGTGAATTACATTGATTTTCAGATGTTAAACCAGTCTTGAATTCTTGGTGTATACCCGCCTTGGTCATGATGTATTATCCTTTCTGTGTACTTCTGGATTTGAATTGCTAACACTTTAAGGGTTTTTTTTGGGGGGGGGTTGTTTTTCTTCATGGGGAACATTGGTGATTTGGTTTTCTTGTGTTTTTATCTGATTTTGGTATCAAGGTAATACCTCAAAATGTGGTGTGAGGTTTTCCCTCCATCTCTATTCTCTAAAAGAGTTTTTGTAAAATTGCTATTAATGCTTCCTTAAATACTTGACAGAATTCACCAGTGAATCCACCTGGACTTGGAGTTTTCTTTACGGGGAACGTTTTGATTAGGAATTCACTGTCTTTAATAGAGATAGGGCTATCAGATTTTTTGTTTCTTCTCAAATCCATTTTGGTAAATTGTTTGAAGAAAATTATATGATTCAGCTAGTTTGTACATTTACTGGCATGAGTTTGTTCACAATATTCCCTTATCCTTTTAGTGGTTTCAGGAATTGAATGATGTCCCCTCTTTTGTTTCTATATGTAATTCATATTTATTGTTTTTCTTGCTTACTATTACTAAGGGCTTATCAACTAACTTTTGGCTTTGTTAATTTTATTTATTGTCTCTGCTTTAAAGGTACAATTTTTTCTCTAAGCATGTGTTAGCCACCTCAAACAAATTTTGTGTCATGTTTTTATTAACATTCCATTAAAAAATTTTTAAATTTTTCTTGTGATTTCTTCTATGACCAATGGGTTGCTTAGAAGTGTGTTAATTTATAGGTATATGGGGGATTTTCTAGATAGCTTATTTCATTGTAGTAAAAAAATTCTCTGTAGGGTTTAAATCTTTTGAAGTTTACTGAGACATTTTATATTCTAGCATATCATCTATTTTGGTGAATGTGCACTTAAAGAATTTAAATTCTACCGTTGTTGGGAGTAGTGTTCTGTAATTAGGTCAAGTTGGTTGATAGTGTTGTAAAAAAATTATATTTTTATTGTTTTTGTTGTTGCTAGGTTTGGTTTTTTGTTTGTTTTAAAGCTGTACATATTTTAAATTTATTTATTTATTTTAGGCTGCGTTGGGTCTTTGTTGCTGCGTGCAGGGGCCACTCTTCATCGTGGTGCGTGGGCTTCTCATTGCAGTGGCTTCTCTTGTTGCGGAGCACGGGCTCTAGGTGCACGGGCTTCAGTAGCTGCGGCACGCAGGCTCAGTAGTTGTGGTTCACAGGCTCTAGAGCACAGGCTCAGTAGTTGTGGCGCATGGGCTTAGTTGCTCTGTGGCATGTGGGATCTTCCCGGACCAGCACTCAAACCTGTGTCCCCTGCATTGGCAGGCGGATTCTTAACCACTGCACCACCAGGGAAGTCCCTTTGTTGTTGTTTTTGTTTTTGTCTGCTTGTTCTATCAGCTATAGAAAGAAGAATGTTTAAATCTTCAATCATGATTGCTGATTTCTCTCTTTATTCCTTTAATCCAGTTAGTTTCTGCTGTAAGTATTTCGAAGCTTTGTCTTACTGATGAATTGCCTGCCCTTTTTAACACTACGAAATGTTCTTCTCTATCATTCATACTACTATTTCATGACCTATGCATTGTCTTATATTAACATAGCTACTAGTTTTCTTATATCTTTGCGTTTAAATTGTTTATTTTTCCATCCTTTTACTTTTTTTTTATTAGTTTCTGCTTTATAACAAAGTGAATCAGTCATACATATACATCTGTTCCTACATCCCTTCCCTCTTGCGTCTCCCTCCCTCCCACCCTCCCTATCACACCCCTCCAGGCGGTCACCAAGCACCGAGCTGATCTCCCTGTGAGCTGATCTCCCTGTGCTATGCGGCCGCTTCCCACTATCTATCTACCTTACGTTTGGTACTGTGTATATGTCCATGCCTCTCTCTCGCTTTGTCACAGCTTACCCTTCCCCCTCCCCATATCCTCAAGTCCATTCTCAATTAGGTCTGTGTCTGTATTCCTGTTTTACCCCTAGGTTCTTCATGACATTTTTTTTTCTCAAATTCCATATATATGTGTTAGCATACGGTATTTGTCTTTCTCTTTCTGACTTACTTCACTCTGTATGACAGACTCTAGGTCTATCCAACTCATTACAAATAGCTCAGTTTCGTTTCTTTTTATGGCTGAGTAATATTCCATTGTATATATGTGCCACATCTTCTTTATCCATTCATCCGATGATGGGCACTTAGGTTGTTTCCATCTCCGGGCTATTGTGAATAGAGCTGCAATGAACATTTTGGTACATGTCTCTTTTTGAATTATGGTTTTCTCAGGGTATATGCCTAGTAGTGGGATTTCTGGGTCATATGGTAGTTCTATTTGTAGTTTTTTAAGGAACCTCCATACTGTTCTCCATAGTGGCTGTACCAATTCACATTCCCACCAGCAGTCCAAGAGTGTTCCCTTTTCTCCACACCCTCTCCAGCATTTATTGTTTCTAGATTTTTTGATGATGGCCATTCTGACTGGTGTGAGATGATATCTCATTGTAGTTTTGATTTGCATTTCTCTAATGATTAATGATGTTGAGCATTCTTTCACGTGTTTGTTGGCAGTCTGTATATCTTCTTTGGAGAAATGCCTATTTAAGTCTTCTGCCCATTTTTGGATTGGGTTGTTTGTTTTTTTGCTATTGAGCTGCATGAGCTGCTTATAAATTTTGGAGATTAATCCTTTGTCAGTTGCTTCATTTGCAAATATTTTCTCCCATTCTGAGGGTTGTCTTTTGGTCTTGTTTATGGTTTCCTTTGCTGTGCAAAAGCTTTGAAGTTTCATTAGGTCCCATTTGTTTATCTTTGTTTTTATTTCCATTTCTCTAGGAGGTGGATCCAAAAGGATCTTGCTGTGATTTATGTCATAGAGTGTTCTGCCTATGTTTTCCTCTAAGAGTTTGATAGTTTCTGGCCTTACATTTAGGTCTTTAATCCATTTTGAGCTTATTTTTGTGTATGGTGTTAGGGAATGATCTAATCTCATACTTTTACATGTCCCTGTCCAGTTTTCCCAGCACCACTTATTGAAGAGGCTGTCCTTTCTCCACTGTACATTCCTGCCTCCTTTATCAAAGATAAGGTGACCATATGTGCGTGGGTTTATCTCTGGGCTTTCTATCCTGTTCCATTGATCTATCTTTCTGTTTTTGTGCCAGTACCACACTGTCTTGATTACTGTAGCTTTGTAGTATAGTCTGAAGTCAGGGAGCCTGATTCCTCCAGCTCCATTTTTCGTTCTCAAGATTGCTTTGGCTATTCGGGGTCTTTTGTTTTTCCAAACAAATTTTGAAATTTTTTGTTCTAGTTCTGTGAAAAATGCCAGATGTAGTTTGATAGGGATTGCATGGAATCTGTAGATTGCTTTGGGTAGTAGAGTCATTTTCACAATATTGATTCTTCCAATCCAGGAGCATGGTATATCTCTCCATCTATTTGTATCATCTTTAATTTCTTTCATCAGTGTCTTATAATTTTCTGCATGCAGGTCTTTTGTCTCCTTAGGTAGGTTTATTCCTAGATATTTTATTCTTTTTGTTGCAATGGTAAATGGGAGTGTTTTCTTGATTTCACTTTCAGATTATTCATCATTAGTGTACAGGAATGCCAGAGATTTCTGTGCATTAATTTTGTATCCTGCTACTTTACCAAATTCATTGATTAGCTCTAGTAGTTTTCTGGTAGCATCTTTAGGATTCTCTATGTATAATATCATGTCATCTGCAAACAGTGACAGCTTTACTTCTTCTTTTCCAATTTGGATTCCTTTTATTTCCTTTTCTTCTCTGATTGCTGTGGCTAAAACTTCCAAAACTAAGTTGAATAAGAGTGGTGAGAGTGGGCAGCCTTGTCTTGTTCCTGATCTCCTGATCTTAGTGGAAATGTTTTCAGTTTTTCACCATTGAGGACGATGTTGGCTGTGGGTTTGTCATATATGGCCTTTATTATGTTGAGGAAAGTTCCCTCTATGCCTACTCATCTTTTACTTTTAACCTTTATATTTAAAGTGTGTCTCTTGTAGAAAGTGTATGGTTGTGTGTTGCTTATTTATCCAAGTTGTAAAATTTTGCTTTTAATTGTTTAATTCACTTACATTTTAAGTAATTTATTAGTATGGTTCAGTTTAAGATTACCATCTTTTTATTTATTTTCTCTTTGTTCCTGCTGGGCCTCTAGTGTCTTTGCTACTCTCTCAATCCCTTAGCAGCTGCTCTCTGGTAGACTTCTGGTAAGTCTCACTCTGCACATGCATGGTAGACTTCAGCCAAGAATTTGGGGAAACCCTACATAGACTATTGGCACCCTTCCTCTCTGCAGTTCCCTTCTCTCCAGTGCTTATCTGTTTCACAGCCCAAATTTTCCTCTGGCTCCTAAGCTGTGTTCTGCTGAGCCTCTAGTTCCCTGTACCATGGTCAGGATATAGTTCCCAGGCAAAGAATCAAGATATTATAGGGACTCGCTTCCTGAGTTTATTCTTCCCAGTTGCATATAGTTATTCATGTCAGGCAAGCTTGTCTTGGTACTAGTTTCTCTGTCCTGGTGAAAAGTTTATGTCCGAAGACCATTTTTTAATCACACTGCACTTTTGTCATATACTCAAATGTGGGTAATCAGCAAACTTTGGTTCTTAGATCCTTAGATTTGTCCCTTTAATTTTTCTTAGAGACCGCACCAATTTATCACCTAGATGCACACATCTCTCGTGGCTTCCTGTTACCTTGACCCCTTTCTCAAATTTTACATGCATTTTCAAGTATGCACTAGACCTAGTCTCTAAAATGGGATGTGTGCTGCATTATGAAATAAAATTCTAGTGAGGTGAGGGAAAACATTAGAACTTATTTGCATAAATTAAGCTGGAAGGTACTTGATGTGTAGATTGTTGTGGTCACATGAATAAGCATGTTAACTGGCTACACTGCACATATTGTACACAAAGTATCCTGAGGGAGGAGTCAGGGCTGCTGCAAGTCCAAAAGGTACCTTTGTGTGAGTTAGAAATAAGCGTGGCGTATGTAGCCCCGGGGAATACATGGCTTAGCAAATGGAATGCGAATAATCCTCATTTGCCCTCTAAAATTAGGCAGTCCCTTGTGCTGTATCTGAATGGGTCTCCCCTCATCTACCCACCAATTTTAAGTGTGCTTAGAGCCCTGGAAGATTGGGACCTAGAACTAGGAATAAATCTTCTCATAAAAGAAAAGAATAAAACTATACACAGCTGCCCTGGAGGTGATGGGATTTCTCTACTGCAGACTCCGTTGTGTTTTTTTTTCTCCCACAAATTGTAGCACAATTTGGATAAGTAAGTTTATGGATTTTCACATCTGTTTTTAACTAAAATGACAGTCACAAGATTGAAGATCATGGTAGGCCATTACCAGGACCCTAAGTGAAGTTAGAGTCTAATCTCCATTCCTAGAGAAGTTCCATATGGATGCCACTCAAAAAATCCCCTCGAGGGGGCTTCCCTGGTGGTGCAGTGGTTGAGAGTCCACCTGCCGATGCAGGGGACACAGGTTCGTGTCCCAGTCCGGGAAGATCCCACGTGCCACGGAGAAGCTGGGCCTGTGAGCCATGGCTGCTGAGCCTGCACGTCCGGAGCCTGTGCTCCGCAGCGGGAGAGGCCACAACAGTGAGAGGCCCGCGTACTGCAAAAAAAAAAAAAAAAAAAAAAAATCCCCTCGGTTTCAGCAGTCTGGAAAGTCCCTAAATTATAAGATGTAGGGCACATGTGCAATAGCCATAAAAAATGATCACCCCCCACATCTATGGTCAATTAATATTCCACAAAAGAGTCAAGAATATACAGTGGAGAAAAAGTCTCTTCAATAAGTGGTGCTGGGAAAACTGTACAGCTGCATGTAAAAAAAAATGAAATTAGAACATTCTCTTAATGCCATATACAAAAATAAATTCAAAATGGATTAAAGACCTAAACATAAGACTGGATACTGTAAAACTCCTAGAGGAAAACATAGGCTGAACACTCTGACATAAATCGTAGCAATATTTTTTTGATCTGTCTGCTAGAGTAATGGAAAAAAAGCAAAAATAAACAAATGGGATCTAATTAAACTTAAAAGCTTTTGCACAGCAAACGAAACCATAAACAAAATGAAAGTACAACCTACAGAATGGGAGAAAATATTTGCAAATGATGTGACCGACAAGGGATTAATTTCCAAAATACACAAACAGCTCATACAGCTCAATATCGAAAAAACAAACAACCTGATCAAAAAATGGGCAGAAGACCTAAATAGACATTTCTCCAAAGAAGACATACAGATGGCCAAGAAGCACATGAAAAGCTGCTCAACATCACTAATTATCAGAGAAATGCAAATCAAAACCACAATGAGGAATCACCTCACACTGGTCAGAATGGCCATCATCAAAGAGTCTACAAATAATAAATGCTGGAGAGGATGTGGTGAAAAGGGAACCCTCCCACACTGTTGGTGGAAATGTAAATTGGTACAGCCACAGAACAGTATGGAGGTTCCTTAGAAAACTAAAAATAGAGTTTTACCATATGATCCAGCAATCCCACTCCTAGGCATATATCTGGAAAAGACGAAAACTCTAATTTGAAAAGATACATGCACCCCAATGTTCATAGCAGCACTATTTACAATAGCCAAGACATGGAAGCAACCTAAGTGTCCATTGACAGATGACTGGATGAAGAAGATGTACATATATACAATGGAATATTACTCAACCATAAAAAAGAATGAAATAATGCCATTTGCAGCAACATGGATGGACCTAGAGATTATCATACTAAGTAAAGTAAGTCAGAGAAAGACAAATACCATATATCACTGATATGTGGAATCTAAAACATGATACAAATGAACTTATTTACAAAAAGAAATATACTCACAGACATAGAAAACAAACTTATGGTTACCAAAGGGGGAAAAGGGGGGATAAATTAGGAGTTTGGGATTAACACATACACACTACTATATGTAAACTAGATAAACAGCAGTGTCCTACTGTATAGCACAAGGAACTATACTCAGTATTGTGTAATAACATAATGGAAAAGAATCTGAAAAAGAATATATATATATTTTATATATATATATAAAACACTGAATCACTTTGGTGTATACCTGAAACTAACACAACATTGTAAATCAACTATACTTCATTCAATTAAAAAATTATAAATTGATTCTTTTTTAAAAAGTGATCCCAATTCTAATTAGAAGTGTAGAGATAGTTCCATTTAAGTCTGTAATCAGGGTTGGGTACTGTTGGCTTGGTTCTTACCCAGTTTAGGAAAATACAGAAAACTGAGCCCAGAGAAATCAGGGCTGCTCATATTTAATGACTTCTTCAGTGTTTTGTAGGGGGATAGATACTTGTATTCTTGACACCTGAATATGCAGTCAGTGGTGGATTAGCACGCAAGGAGATCCACGTTCTATAGAAAGCTTGTAACCTTTGCTGCCTCATTTTGTGTTTAATTTTATCAGGTGTATGGAGTTGATGGAGTTGTGATTTTTCCCACCAGGCTTAAATTACTTGAATCTTTGAAGTCTCATATTCAGCTGTGATAAAGATAATGCTAATTTTGCAAGCATAGCAGCATAGAATGGCAGAACTGATCCTTTATAGGCTCTTCATCAGTCTTATTATGAAGTTGACAGCAATGATTAACTAGGTCTAACAAGAATTGGGCCTAAAAGTTTCAAAATTAATAAGAAGACTCTTTGAAATTGATTGACGTCCTCTATGTTAATGAACTGTGCCGTAAGTGTATACCACATCTTGAACCATTAGCCAGTAACGGTATGAAGTTTTCATGATTAGCAATACATTTAAAAGCATTTATTTCATTCTTTAAAAATATATTTATGTGATTTACTATGTACAAGACACACTAGTACTTTAGCACATGTACATAATAAATATATATGTAGGGTGCATGTTCAAATATTTGTTTAAAACAACACGTGAACATATAAATATCAGCCTCAGTGTTTTTGCATGTTTATCTAGTCTTTAAAAACATTTTTCAAATTCTCTTCTTTGAAGTTGCAAAACAACCCTATTCCTCAAAGAACTACCGGAAGATCTTTGATTATGGATAAATAGTCTCCCTGGGATCTCTTGACTATATATATTCAGCATTAAGCATAACCAGGAAGAGAGCCTATAGCACATGAGATTCTTAGTGTCTGTCTGTCTCTGTACTGGTATATGTTGATTTATGTTTCTTCCTGTCCTCATCAATCTTCTAGACTTGCTGTTCAAGTTCTCCCACTTCCCTCACCCTTCCTTTTTGGTCTCCTTGTTGTCTTCCCTCTGTTTCCTTCCCTTCTACTCTTGGAAAGTAGAGTGTGGAGATCACCTAGGACAAACCTTTAGGAATTTTTTTTTTTTTGGCTGCGTTGGGTCTTCGTTGCTGTGCACGGGCTTCTCATTGCAGTGGCTTCTCTTGTTGCGGAGCACGGGCTCTAGGCACGCGGGCTCAGTAGTTGTGGCTCGCAGGCCACAACTATTTTGGTAGAGAGATAGAAGGGAAAACCATATTGGGGTGGGTGGGAGGTAAAGAGATATAGATGGAAAAGTTTACCAACTCTGTTAAAAAAAACAAAAAACAAAAAAGTTTACTTCTGAAGGGAGGGAGGAAAGGGATAAGGCAGTACCTGGGGAGAAAAAAATAGGAGTTGAGGAATATTTCTTGTTTATTTTTTTGTGAATAGGAAAGGCTTAAGCATGTTTATTTATTATTTATACAATTATTAAAGGTCACTCTTCATTTACAGTTATTACAAAATATTGGCTATATTCCCTGTATTGTACAATACATCCTCGTAATACTATCTTACACTCAGTAGTTTGTACCTCCCACTTCCCTATCCCTATATTGTCCCCCACCCCAAGTGGTAACCACTAGTTTGTTCTCTGTATCTGTGAGTCTGCTTCTTTTTTGTTTTTTCACTAGTTTGTTGTATTTTTTTAGATTCCACATATAAGTGATATCATACAGTATTTGTCTTTCTCTATCTGACTTATTTCACTTATTAGCATAATGCCTTCCAAGTCCATCCATGATGCTGCCAATGGCAAAATTTTGTCCTTTTTTATGGCTGACTAGTATTCCAGTGTGTGTGTGTGTGTGTGTGTACACACACACACACACCCCACATCTTCTTTATCCACTCTTCTGTTGAAGGGCACTTAGGTTGTTTCTGTATCTTGGCGATTATAAACAATGCTGCTATAAACATTGGGGTGCATATATCTTTTTGAATTAGTGTTTTTGTTTTTTTCAGATCTATACCCAGGAGTGGAATTGCTGGGTCATATAGTAGATCTGTTTTGGGATCCAGTCAAGTGAGCTATTGAATATACAAAAGAAGAGATTTGTGAGTGTGTGAGCTTCTGAGAAGGCAGGGTAGGATTGATCCAAGGCATGGTGGAGAGCTTAGTGACTGGATAGGAGAAGAAACATTTTCTTTATTGTGAACAGGAGAGAAGGCAAGAAAAGGCATAAATATAGAAGGTTTCTTCTCTGTGTGTCCTCAAAGTGGGTGGCATTTCCCAGTAAAATGTAGTATGATTACAGACCATGTTTGCTGCTAGAGATCAGAATTTATAGTGATACCTGTATGCATTCTCTGAAGCAGCAGAGTGTTTCAGGGTAGTGCTACTCAATGTGTGGTCCACAGTCTATTAACATGGGTCCGAAATGAAGCAGAGTTTGCCACAGGAAAGTCTGGGGGAGCTAGGACAGCCTGGTACCTGAGGTTCTTGGAAATATTCAGTGAAAAGAACAGAGCCCCACGCTGAGAAGAAACTGCTGCAAATAAACACAAGTTGACTAGGATAGGAATTTAGGGGTTAAGAAGAGAGAAGGTTCAGATACATGTGGGAAGGGGGACTGGAGGAGGCAGATTTCAGAAAATATTAGAGAAGTGGTTACACTAAGGTACCATAGGTTTGAATACTTTGTGGTAAAAATGTAAGAGGAAACCTTAGAACTCTGAATCTAGGAAACAACCTCTACATAGGAAACTTCTCTTATAAATACAGGAAAATCCCTTAATATGAATTATGGAATCTACTGTGGTTTTACACCATTCAAAGATATTACATAAGAAAAAAGGACAATAGCCCTCAATAATAGATCTAAAGAAACTGAGATAGCATTGTACCTAGGTCTTAAAGTAGAGATATAATGAAACCTATTTCTACAAATAAAACAGTATGTTATGTAAAAACAACATAAACCATAATTACAAAAGTTTAGAAATGAGTTGGCTGTGCTATAGGATGTCATGAAAAGAAAAACTGACAGTTAAGGAATAAAATTAGAAGTATTTCAGAAATGAAAATAAACCAGAAAGTTCTTGAATGAATAGACACTCTAGAAACTACCATAAAAGAAGTAAAGGATGGGGGCTTCCTTGGTGGCGCAGTGGTTAAGAATCCACCTGCCGATGCAGGAGACATGGGTTCAAGTCCTGGCCCGGGTAGATCCCACATGCCGCGGAGCAACTAAGCCCGTGCGCCACAACTACTGAGCCTGCGCTCTAGAGCTCGTGTGCCACGACTACTGAGCCTGTGTGCCACAACTACTGAAGCCTGTGTGCCTAGAGCCCGTGCTCCGCAACAAGAGAAGCCACTGCAATGAGAAGCCCGTGCACAGCAACGAAAAGTAGCCCTCGCTCGCCTCAACCAGAGAAAGCCTACACACAGCAACGAACACCCAACACAGCCAAAAATAAAAAATAAAAGTAAATGAATTTTTTTTAAAAAGTAAAGGATGGAAAAAGACAGATGAAAACAAATCAAACAAGTAGAGAAGGAGATCAAAGAAATTCATAGAGAAAGTGACAAGATCTTATATTCACATACCCATAAATAAATGGATGTTTATAATATGAAGAGTGCTAAAACAACAGAACAGAAAAAATATTACAATCCGAGAAAATGTTGAAAGGATGATAAACATCTATATTAAAAGGGCTTAGCATGTGCCTAGTAAAATTGAAACAGAACAGGCACCACTGAAACGTGTTCTAGGGCTTTAAAGAAAAAGAAAACACTTTGGACAGCTATACAAAAAGACTACATCACTTATAATGGAAAGAATGTCAGGTTATCATTAGACTCCAACATCAGCATTAGGGTCCAGAAGACCGTGGAGTAAAGATTTTAAGATTTTCACAGAAAGAAAACGTGAGTTGAGACTATCCAACCAACTGATTTTCAAGCATAAAGACCACGTGTAAGAACTTAGCAAGTATTGTTCTTATGTACCCTTACTAAGGATACCAGATTTTGCTATATTTTCTTTAAATTTCTCATGTTAGTATACTTAGTTGTTTTTTTCTGACCCATATGAGTAAATTGTAAATACCATGACCCTTCAGCCCTGAACATGTCAATATGTCTCTGAAGAATAGAGATTCTCTTTCTATCTCTTTCTAAACACTTAAAAGTGTTTTTAAGCTTTATTGAGATAAGATTAAACATACAGTAAGCCTCACGTATTTAAAATATACAAGTTGATGAGTTTTGACATATGCAAAGATAATCTTGTATGTAAGCACAGTATAGTTACCAAATTTAGGAAATTTGCCAATGATACAACACTGTTATCTAATACGTAATACATATTCAGATTTTGCCAATAGTCCCAATATTGCCTTTCAACAACAACAAAAAAAACCCAGTTGTGGGTTTTTTTGTTTGTTTGTTTTTGTTTTTGGGTGGAGGGGATGTTGTGAGGATCCAAGATACAGATTGCCAGCACATTCCATAGAATACATTTGTGGACGAGTTCCAAAGACTGGATCTCCAACAAATCCCTCTGGTGCAGCACCAAAGTTCAAGCCTTCGCTGTGCCTTCTCCACCAAAGTCTAATATCAGCCCTGGAGGGAAAATACTTCCTCGGGCGTTCTGTCTCAGCCTTAGAGGTAGTGGCTATTATGCCATATCGTATCATATCATGTCTGATATTATACCTGTATTCTTTAGAGTTCTCTCTATGTCTTACTGACCAGTTCTTGTTAACCCAATTCCTTCATGTGGTTAACAATTATGTATATTAAACTTCTTTTTTCAAACTCAATGTATGGTTTCTCTCTCCTTATTGTAACCAGACTGAAGCAGCATTTTGGGCATAAATGATGTGTCCTTTTCAGTGCTTTACCTTAGGAAGCCATGATCTCATTCTGTCCCATTATTATTGGTGTTGGCTTTGATCACTTGTTTAAGGGGGTGAATGCCAGATTTCTCCACCTTAAAGATGTCTTTTCTCCCCTTTGTAATTAATACGTAACATCCTGAGAGGTACTTTGGGATCTGTGTGAATATTCTGTTCCCAAAAACTTTTTTGATGGGCATCCACTGCTGATTCATGCTTTCATCAGTTATTACTGTGATGTTGCAAAATGGTGTTTTTTATATCATTCCATGCTTATCGGTTGATCATTTACTGTTTCAGTGACATTTTCCTTTTCCATTTATTTATCATTATGGGCTTATGAATTTTTTAATTTAATATGTTATAATCCATTTCTTTAGTTTTTTATTTTGATAATCAAATTGTTCCCATTTGGGTAGTACAAATCCTGCAAGTTGACATCTTGTCCTTTGACACAACCCTGTTGATTTTTGAACACTTCTTACTTTCTGGCAAAACAAAGAGTTTTTAGATTCATCTCATGTTGTTTGTATACCAGCCTTAGTTGTTCCTTCAAGTATCCCCAATTTCTTATTTTGATAAAGTCCAATTTATCTTATTTTAATTTTCCTTTTGTGCTGTATCTAAGAGATCTTTACCTAACACAAATGTTTTCTCCCTGAAGTTTCATAATTTTAAGTTTTACTTTTAGGTCAATGATCTATTTTCAGTTAATTTTTATATGTGGTATAAAGCATGGATCCAAGTTCATTTTACATGTGGATATTTTAATTTTTCCACCACTGCTGCTGAGAAAGCTATTCTTTTTGTAACGCACTGCCTTTGTCAAGTGTCAATTTAATTGTCCATGTATGTCTGGATTTCTGGCCTCTCTGTTCTGTTCCATTGATCTATTTGTCTTTATGCCAGTACCATGCTGTTGAGTCTGTATATTAATGTCGTATGCCAAGAAAACAACAGGGAAGATGTTCTGCAGGGAATTCTTATGTCTAACTGTAGAACTGAATTTAATAAGTGGGAGAAAGGGTGACAAAGTAGTATGTTCTTGTTATATGCTCTGACAATGTAGATATATTACAGTTATTCAGGACCTTAAGGAATATAGTTCACATAAATCTTTCCTGAGAAAGCTATTAGAGAATAAATTTCAGACAACCAAGAAATGATTTAATAGACTCATTGATTGCCTTATAGAAATTCACCAGGGCATCAAAGAATATTATTACTTTAAATAGATGCTGGGGGTTGCAGTGCAGAGATGGTATGAGAGGAAGAAAAGAGCTAATTTCTATATTGTTTATACTAGGGAATCAACAGACAGTATTTAAGAGAGAACTAAGGTTATATATAGGTATTCACATAAAAAGGGACCATTAGGACAAAAACCAAAACCTTTCTAGATACCAAAAGAAATATGGAAGGGGAAAAAACGAACAAAGGAAATAAACACAGTGAGATCATTTATATATTCTCTCTGACAGAATTGAGACCATATCAGGCATATCATTAAATGAGCTTAACTGGCTTCTTAAGAGAAAAAAGTATTTTCAGGTTAATTAACATAGCGAAAGCCACCTCTGTGCTCTATGCAAAAGATATAACCACAAAACTGAAAGACTCAGAAAAGTTAAGAATAAGAGGTTAGGCAAAGATATGCCAGACAAATGAAATAAGAAAACAGAGGTCACTATTTTGATGTTGCACAAGGTAGAACTCAAGCTAGAAATCATTAAAGAGGTAACATTATAAGGTTACAAGCTGCAAGTCTTAATGAAGATGTATTATTGGATACATGGATATTAATGACAACTTGGATTTTTTTAAAACAGTTTCAGGAGAGTCAATAAGAATTAGTAAAAGAAGACTTAAAATCTCAGTTGAAGATAGGTCAAGTGGACAGAAATTTTATAAGGCTATTTAAGACCTAAATAACACAACCAAAAGGAGGATCTCGTGGCTGTATATTGCATATGGGAGAATACACCATCTTTGAAAAAGCGTGTGGAGCATTGATGAAAAAATGATTTTTTGTTGACATATAAAGAAAACTCTCCAAAATTTCCCCCCCCAAATAGATATAGCATTTTTGGACTAAAAATCAGTACAAAAAATTGAAAAAAAGGCCCTTCCACCTGGAAACTAACAAACATACTGCCAAACAGCTCTTGGCTTAAAGTGAAAATTCAAGTAGAATTGTTAGGTTACTTGACATGACACATCAGAATCAATACATTATAGCAGGGGTCAGTAAACTGTTTTTTTCCCCCTCTTTTTACAGAAGGATGGATAGTAAATACTTTAAAGTTTGCAGATCATATGATCTCTTGCAGCTTTCAGACTCTTCCATTGTAGTGTGAAAGTGGTCGTAGACAATATATAAACAAGTTTATCTGGCTGTTCCAACAAAACTTTATAAAGACAGGTGACAGACTGGATATGCCACATGAACATCTGTGTTATAGCCAAAGCTTTTATCATAAGAAAATTCTTAGCATCGAATGTTTACATCAATGAAAATGAAAATAAGTGAATACTCAAAAAGGTAGAAAGACAACAAAAGAAAAGAATGCAGAAGGAAAGATTTAATAATGATAAAGAGTAGGTTTTAGATAACAGAAAAGGAGTAGAAGTAATACATTAAACATGACAATATGCTTATAATAGTAGAAGTACAATTTAAAACTGTACTGAAACACCATGTTTTCACTTAATAGAATGGCAACCCCCCCCCCCCCAAAATTTGGCATTATACTGTTTGGGTGAAACTGTGGAGAAAGTAAGACACTCAGCGGTATTGTTGGTGGGAATGAAAAATGGTAAAACTCCTAAGGAATGGAATTTGTCAACATCCAGCAAAATGGGAAATGCATTTCCTCACTGACCCAGCAATATTCACTTTTAGGAATACATCACAACGGTAGAATTGCAAAAGTATAAAATTATGTATGTGCAGGGTTGTAGCAGCCGTGCTTGCAAAAATGAAAAATTGGAGTGACTAGCAGTAGGTAACTGGTGGAATACACTCTGATGTATTACTGTGCAGACGTAAAAGAGGAGGGGAGAAGATCTCCATAGGCTGCTATGGAGTGAATTCCAGGATGTATGGTTGAGTAAAAAATGGCAAGATGCAGAAGACTGTAATGCTGACTTTGAAGAAGTGGAGTGAAGTTGTGTCAGGGTGCGTTTCTTACCCCTGTCCACTAAAATGGCCTAAAAGCAATATCTCAGTAACAATAAGAAATAAGAGAGAGGGAGAAAGAGAAAATATTGCACTGGCCAGAAAGTTCTTTTGGGCTTTTCCATAATGAACTTTTTGGCCAACCCAATACATGCTTATATATTTTTAAAAAATAATAAAAATCTGAAAAATGACTACCAGTGGAGGCAAGAGGGAATGGAGAAGGGATAGGCATGAAAGCAGACCCATTTATGTAACTTGCATTGCAGTATTGATTTTTGGAACAGTGTAAGAGTGTTATATAATAAAAACTAAAGTATTAGCCCCCTCCTCCCCCAAAACCACCCCGAAACAAATGAACACATGAATATAATCAACCAGGTACTTTTACTAACATAGTAAAGGATTTTTTTTCAACTGATTTTAAATTACAACATTGACTGTGCATCTCTAGTATGCTATTTCCCTAAACAGAAAAATAAATTTTATATTTCATTCTGTGGCTTATTTTTAGTTATTATCCTGGTATAGTTACTTGGAAACTTTCTATTTCATTGGCATAAAGCAAATAGATAATTATGTTAATGTCATCAGGCAAAAGAATTTGCAGGATAATGGTGAAGGAAAGTCCAGGATAGCAGCTTGCAGCATGCTTGAGGAAGACTGGAGCTGGAGTAAGGACTTCTCAGAGAAGGACACATCTGAGTAAACGAAAGTAAAGTTCATAGACCACTTGATACACTTGAACATATTTTTTTTTTTTTTTTTTTTTTTTTTTTTTTGCGGTACGCGGGCCTCTCACTGCTGTGGCCTCTCCCGCTGCGGAGCACAGGCTCCGGACGCGCAGGCTCAGCGGCCATGGCTCACGGGCCCAGCCGCTCCGCGGCATGTGGGATCTTCCCGGACCGGGGCACGAACCCGTGTCCCCTGCATCGGCAGGCGGACTCTCAACCACTGCGCCACCAGGGAAGCCCCACTTGAACATATTGAAAGGGATTTGTTGGAAAGCGTGGGGCTGATTTAGTGATGAATACCTAAAAACTAAGCGAATTGTAAAATGTAGGAACTGTTCATTACTATGAACAAAATTGTTTGAGAAAGGAAATATAAATGTAATATGTTCTGTGGCTCAGTTGTGAATATTAGTAAAGGCTCATAATGGTTTGATTTAATGGAAAACTAACAAATAAATGTTAGGATGATAAAGAGGGAGTTTTGGATGGGGGCTTATCCATCATCTTCCATTGTACAGTTGGACAGGGGACTCCTGTTTTTTATAATAACTCTTATACAGTAATTTAAAAAGTACTTGGTGTCATGTATTAGTAGAATTAAAGAAAAAACTGGGAAGCATGATGATAAGTCAGGGCAAATTACATTATTTTAAAAGTAGAAAAAATTCTCTTAAAATCATACCTGTGGCAGTATTTAGTTAGTAGAAGTCAACTTGTTTAAATAATATTTAATTTGATTGTGGAAATGTCCATTATTTATATGTTCTTTTCCTATATATTCAATATGTGTTTAAAAGTACTAAGCTAAAAGTTAAAGCTTCTTCCTTGACTTTTTTTTTTTTTTTTTTTTTTTTTTTTTTTTTTTTTTTTTTTTTTTTTTTTTTTTTTTTTTTTTGCGGTATGTGGGCCTCTCACTGTTGTGGCCTCTCCCGTTGCGGAGCACAGGCTCCGGACACGCAGGCTCAATGGCCATGGCTCATGGGCCAAGCCGCTCCGCGGCATGTGGGATCCTCCCAGACCGGGGCACGAACCCGTGTCCCCTGCATCGGCAGGCGGACTCTCAACCACTGCGCCACCAAGGAAGCCCCCTTGACTTTTTAAAGCTACCCTCCCAGACAAATTCTGTCAACTTTCCTTTTTACATCTGTCAAAAATCTTGTTCCCTTCTTTTTATCTTCTTAGTTCAGGCCTTCTCTGTTTCTTAGGGTCATTTCAGCTACTTCCTAACTGTTCTTGCTGCTTTCTCAGTTTTGTTGAATAGGTTCCACCCCCGCCCAAATTAGGACTTTTAAACTTTTTAAAGTTGTGAAGAAAACACATGTGCAGTTAACAGATTAAGTGAACACTCATGTAACTACCACCCAGATCAAGAAATGAGCATTGCCAGTACCCCGGAAGTTCCTTGTGTGTCCCTTTTTCATCACCCCTTCCTGTCCCATAGATGGAGTCGATTTGCCCGTTTATGTTAATCACTTCCTTCATTTACTTTATGGTAAATATAATTTAGCCTGTTGGGGACTTTGTGTAAAAAGAACAATTTTGTTATATTTCATTTCATTTCTTGCTATTTTCATTAAACATTGGACAAGTCATACATGTTACTGCATATAGCTATAGCTCATTCATTTTTAATGCTGTGTAATAATACATTATACAAATATACCACAACTTATCTATTGTTGCTGGGCATTTGAAATGTTGCCCATTTTGGACTTTTTAAAGCAATGCAGCTATTAACATTCTTGTTAATGTATCCTGCTGTTCATATATAGGAGTCCTGAGTTTTGTTTTGTTTTACTGAAAAGCAGAATTCTGGGTCATGGTTTATGTAAATAGTCAATTTAACTTTTACCAACTTTCATATACCCACCAGCAGCTAACCTGTGTTCCTGTTGGCTGAGATGTGGATGCTCACCAGCGTTTGGTGTTACCCTTTTTATTTTTTGGCAATCTGATGGATGTTTCTTGTTAACTTCTCTGGATCTGATACGCATATTGACCATTTGGATTTCAGCTATTGTGAAGTGCTTGTTCAAGTCTCTGTCCCATCTTTATATTGAGTTGTTTATCTTAATTTTTTTTTTTTTTTTGCGGTACGTGGGCCTCTCACTGTTGTGGCCTCTCCCATTGCGGAGCACAGGCTCCGGACGCACAGGCTCAGTGGCCATAGCTCATGGGCCTAGCCACTCCGCAGCATGCGGGATCTTCCCAGACTGGGGCACGAACCCGTGTCCCCTGCATCAGCAGGCAGACCCTCAACCACTGCGTCACCAGGGAAGCCCTAATAGCCTATTCTTTATTCCATTGGTGAGGGCAGGACTCCCATCATAAGAATGGCCCTAACCCTAGACAAATGAGATGGACAGTAGTGTATTAGTCACATATACTCACAGCCCTAGGGAGGAGGCCACTGCATGCCATTCAAGGCCACACAGGGACAGAGTGAACAACTAGGTACTGTGGGAGGCAGGCTTTGTATGCACTATTATGAAAGTAGGGTGCCCCCACAGGAGGATGTGATTGGCTTGTTTGAATAATTCTGTAAGCTGGCAAGGAACTGAAACCCGCTATTTAAGGGTAAGCAGAAACTGGTCCCTTTGACAAAAGAGTAATTGTTTGTTAGGGGATCTTATCTGTGGTAGTAGAATGGGGAGGGATACTTGCAGTTAGGCTCTCCCAATTCTGCCAGAATTGAGACGGAACAATATATAGGCCTTACACCACCTCATTTATTCCTAATATCCACAAAAGGTTTTCGGGTTTTGTTTTTTTCCTTAATTGTGAATAAATTTTTTTTTAATCAAACACTTCATCTAGTGAGGATAATTTTTTTCTTTAATCTATTATGTGGTGAATTCTAAGATTTAATTTTCTAATAATAGAATAACTTGCATTCCCAAGCAGAAGGCTACTTAGTGATGTTATATTATCCTTTTATGCATTGCAGAACTTGGTTAGCTAATATGTTATGATTTTTGCTTCTACATTTATGAGAGAGGTGGCCTATGATTTTCCTTTTTTATATTACTTGTATGAAGTTTTCTTTAGAGTTATGCACACTTCTCTAGGTGTCAGTTCCTCCACTGAAACAATTAAAAAAAAATACTGGAAAAAATTACCAGAATGAACTATTTCAGACTCTGGACCTTGATCAAACACTTGAAAGAACCAGGGGAGTGCTTGATGAAGGGAGAGGCTGCTGCTCTTTGATAAGAGGGCTCCAAAACTTGGGGGTTGTATGTTTTGGTCAGTCTCACAGATCCTTTAGGGCTAGAGGGCTGGACTCTGTCATTTGCTGAGATATAGAGATGGTAACTCTCTCCCCTTTTGGATCCAGACATTTAAGGACATCTTTGTCAGGTTACTGGCTGGCTGCCAGATAGTATGGAACAGAAACTTCAATGACCACACTCACTAGGAATTCATACACACTTTACAAAATAGTTTGGAAAAGTCACAAATGGACTGCTCCGGCAATCAATGAGCAAAATTCAGCAATTACTGAGGAGTGGGAAAATTAGAGTTCTAGAGTTACCATAATAAACAAGATCTTTTTGAGTTTATCTTGCTCGGAGTTTGTTGAGTTTCTTAGACAGGTATATTCATGTTTTTCATCAAATTTAGGAAGTTTTTAGTCATTATTTCTTCAAATATTTTTTCCCTGCCCTTTTCTCTCTCTCTTCTTCTGGGACTGCCATGATTTGTATGTTGGTGTGTTTGACGGTATCTCACAGGTCCCTCAAGTTCTGTTCATTTTTCTTCGAAACTACTTTTGCAAAGCCTTCCTTCTTATGTGTGTTACTGACCTGTTATCTCAGCCTACGACCTCTTAGAGGTTTCTTTAAATGTGTAGATTTATTTATTTATTTATCTTTGGCTGCGTTGGGTCTTCATTGCTGCGCTGGCTTCTCATTGCGGTGGCTTCTCTCGTTGCAGAGTACAGGCTCTAGGTGCGCAGGCTTCAGTAGTTGTGGCACGTGGGCTCAGTAGTTGTGGCTCTTGGGCTCTAGAGTGCAGGCTCAGTAGTTGTGGCACACGGGCTTAGTAGTTCCACGGCATGTGGGATCTTCCCGGACCAGGGCTCAAACCCGTGTCCCCTGCATTGGCAGGTGGATTCTTTTTTTTTTTTTTGGGGGGTACGTGGGCCTCTCACTGTTGTGGCCTCTCTCGTTGCGGAGCACAGGCTCCGGAAGCCCAGACTCAGCGGCCATGGCTCACGGGCCCAACCCCTCCGCGGCATGTGGGATCCTCCCAGACCAGGGCTCGAACCAGTGTCCCCTGCATCGGCAGGCGGACGCTCAACCACTGCACCACCAGGGAAGCCCGGCAGGTGGATTCTTAACCACTGCGCCACCAGGGAGGCCCCAAATGTGTAGATTTTAAAGTGTGTATACCTCTTTAAATGTTCTGATATGTGCTGCCAGAGAAGCAGCTGCAGCCCAGGGGAGCTGAATAAAGCCAAGCATCTCAGCTGACCCTCAGAGAACCCCCATGCTAACTAAATCACGTAATCCCCTAATTTTTGAGTTCAAGATCCTGTCCACCTGGCACTAGCCAGCCACTTCAGGGATGTGGGCTGCTGTCCCCACTTTGCAGCAGAATTAAGGAATTGGGCATGGTAGCTGGTTCAAGCAAGCAGCCCTCTTACCAAAGTACAGCAGCCCCTTCCATCATTAAGCTCTTCCCTGATTGCTGTAAACGTCTGAACCAGTTTCAAAGTTCTGGAATAGTTGATTCTGATAGTTTTTTCCAGCTTAACGGTTGTTTTGGTAGAGAAACCAACCCCCCAAGCTGCCATTTTTTTAATGACATCCTTTGCTGCCATTTTTGCTACTTTAAAGTAAATCACAGATTTGGCATTTCATCCTTAAATAGTTTAACTTGCATCTCCAAAAAATAAGGAAAGTAACCTTGATAATCCCAATATCATTATTAGCATGGACAACTAAAATAGCTATTATTTCCTAGTGTTCTAGTACAAGTCCATCCTCACATTTACCCCCCAAAAATGTCCTTTAAGCTGTTTTTTTTGTTTGTTTGTTTTTGCGGTACGCGGGCCTCTCACTGTTGTGGCCTCTCCCGTTGCAGAGCACAGGCTCTGGACGCGCAGGCTCAGCGGCCATGGCTCACGGGCCCAGCCGCTTCGCGGCATGTGGGATCCTCCCGGACCGGGGCATGAACCCGTGTCCCCTGCATCGGCAGGCGGACTCTCAACCACTGTGCCACCAGGGAAGCCCCCTTTAAGCTGTTTTGTTCAAACCAGAATCCAGTCAAGGATTAGCTATACAGCATGATTTTGGATATCATGTTTCTTAAGTCTTTCTTAATCTAGAATAGTTCCCTCTTCTATCTTCATTTCTATAATTTGTACTTGGTGGAGAGAACCAGTCAGTTAGATTATAAAATATTTTGCATTCTGGATTTGTGTGGTGTTCCCTCATAGGCTTTTTAAGTCATTCCTCTCAACTAGTAGTTTAGTTGATTAAATTCATGTTAAACCTTGTTAGGTAAGAATACTCCATAGAAGATGCTATGTACTTTGTATATAGTAGTTTGCTAGTTTTTGTGTTTGAAAAAAAGTATTTTTTCAAAAAGAACTTTTGTGGATAGAAAAATAGAGTTACTTAGAAGGATAAACCACAAACATGGTTTAATAAAAATGGTTACCTGTAGGAAGTGGGGTAGATGGAATGAAATGGATAAGAGGGATAGGGATGGGAGTGAAATCTGGTATACTTTCTAATATAGTTTTTGACTTTTGAACCATGTAAATATTTTACATATTCAAAAATAATTATATTCCAAAATAAAGTAAACTTTTAAAACTGAAAATATTATTTCTTTATCTAAAGAAACAAAACAGCTTGGAATAGAAGTTGTGAGAGTGGATACCCTTGCCTTCTTCCAAATCACACCAGAAAGCATTTCATCATTAAATATGTTAGGTGTAGGATTTTCATACATGGTCTTTATCAGGTTGAGGAAGTTTCATTCTATTTCTAGGTTGCTGAGAGGTTTTTTTTTTAAATCTTGCATGAGTGTTGAAATTTTCAAAGATGATCATATGGCTTTTCTCCCTTATTTTGTTAATATAGTGAATTACTTCAATTGATTTGAATGCTCAACCAACCCTTCACTTCTGTAATAAACTCTACTTAACTGATGTATTATCAATTTTATGTGTTCTGAATTTGATTTTCTGATATTTCATTGATGAGATATTGGTCTGTACTTTTCTTTCCTTGATTTTAATATCAGGGTAATATTGGCCTTATAAAATGAGATTGGAAGTGTCCCTCCTCTATTTTCTAAAAGAATTGTTTAGAGTTAGTATTATCTTTAAATATTTGATGGGATCCAGTGGTCCCTTTTAGGTCTAGACTTTTCTTTATGGGACAGGTTTTAAGTACGCATTCAGTTGCTTTAATTGATATATTCAGGTTTTCTGTTTCTACTTGAGAAGATTCTGATAATTGTTTCTTTTAAAGAATCAACACATTTAGTCAAGTTGACAATATTCCCATACTTTTTTCAGTTCCATGGAATCTGTAGAAATGGCCTCTTTTACTTTTGATTTTGGTCGGTTTTTTTTTCTTTTTCCTTGATCAGTCTAGCTAGAGGTTTATTAATTTTTCCCACACCCCCAAGAACTGGCTTTGGTTTCATTGATTTTTTTTTTCTTTATTGCCATTTTCTTTCTTCTTCATTGTATTCTGCTCCTTATAATTTCCTTCCTTCTACTTTTTTTTTGGTGGATTAATTTGCTCTTCTGGCTTCTGGAGGAGAATGTTTAGACCATTGGTTTTTAGACCTTTCTTCATTAATACATAGGTTGGTTGGAAGTAAGTTGTTCAGTTTCCAAATATTCGGGGGTTTTCCAGTTCTCTCTGTTACTGATTTCTAAGTTTATCTCATTGTACTCATGGAACATATTTTGTGTGTTTTTAGGTCTTTTAACCCATACTTGGTTTATTGCCCAACGTATGTTATATCTTGGTGAATATTCCATTCACACTTCAAGAATATGTATTCTGCTAACATTAGGTGTTCTTTAAACATCAATTGGATCAAGTTATTTGATTCTTTTGTTCAAGTCTTTTATGTGTTTACTGATTTTCTATCTATTGCTCTATTGATTACTGAGAGGAGAGTTGAAATCTCCAACTATCATGTGGGTTTGTCTGTTTCTCTTTAGAGCTGTATCAGTTTTTACATGATGTGTTCTGACATGTTAATTAGGTACTTGAGCATTTAGGATTATATGTCTTGGTGAGGAATCAAGCTCTTTATCATTATACACTGTCCTCACTTTATATCTGGTAATAGTTCTAGTTCCGTAGTCTGCTCTGTCTAATACTATTATAAAGTCCTCAGGGTTTCATATGCTTATTATTTGAATGTGTATCTATTTCCATCCTTTCATTTTTTTAAACCTGTGTGTGTATTTAAATTGGGTTTCTTGTAGGTAGCATCTAATTGGGTCTTTTGTTATATTTACACCCATATGCTTAAGTAGCAAGCCATCAATGGTATTGACAGGACCACGGACAGAGCACTATTTTACATTATATAGATCCTCTCCTTTTTCTCCCATGGATGTTGAAATATAGTTGCCTGACTGGTGGTACTCCATCTCATGGTCCTATCCTTCAACTCACTTATGTCTGTGATCCACAGTGTGTAATAAGAGGCTTTGAAGCCACATACGTCTCTTTTATGGAGATGGGCAAAGAGTTGCCAGCCATTCCTAGTACTTAATGTCAAAGCATAAGCCCTGCATTATGCTTAGGTTTAGACACTAAAACTTCACAAAGGAGATAGCAAATCATATTTACATCTCAAAGCCCCCAAACTGTAAATATTTAATTCGTAGAATAAAAAGAATAAAACCAGATCCTAGTAAGTTTAAGTCCAGCTACTTTTATAAATGTGTAATTTATGATCTATCATTAATCTCTTATATCAGTCATGTTTTTATGACCTTATAATTAAACATCTTTCATGATTTCATTTGGCAAGCACAGAAACGTACATATAACTTTCAACAGTCCTTTTCCTTTAAAATCCAGATAAATATAATACTGAATTGTTAGTTCTTTCAACTTGATTAATAAATAGTTGATTTCCTTGTTTAGCTTGTTCCCAGCACATATTCTGGCAACAGCAAAGAGAAGTAATTTGTAGCATTTGTACTAGTCTGTTTGCTTTACTATTTCTCTTGAATTAAAGTTGACTCCCTGCTTGCCTTTCCGATTTCAAATTTTCCCTTTTCAAAAATGGGAATTTTATTATGTTTCTGCAGTATCCCCACCATTTCCAGGATAGTGTGTCAAAGAATCACTTTCTTCATATAGGCATTCAGGTATTTACTGTATAATATGCAGTGCCTTATTTTTTCTTCTACTGACAATGTACATCTTGAGCTTGGGAATGAAGTATGGGTAAAGTTGCAAATTTGAGATTTACCAACATTTGGCCTCGTTGTTCCTTGTTAGGCTGAGGTACCTCTATGACTCAGAGTTCATTTGTGTAAGTCTTAGTAGATGATTTGAAGGAATGAGGTAGGTGAGGTTGTGCTGGTCCTTTCAGAAGGAGTCAGCTGTTACCTGATTTTAATTGGGGGCATAGAGTATGATGTACAGGTTTACCAGGTACCAGCCCAGCATCGTTAGGCCATTTATATACATTTATTAATATAATCCTTATAACAGTTTTGCCTCAAATTTGTTCTGTTGAGCATGGAATATTTAGCACTATAACCTGAGCACAATAAGTTCTCAATATGGTAACCATTATCATGATTATCATGTACTGTTACTTTACAGAAGAGGAAATAGAGGCTCAGAAAGATTGTTTAGGGGATATAGAACAGTCAATAAAGAGGAATAATATAGGTCTATATAGCTTTAAAATCCATGCTATATCCTCTTTATTTAAATAGTTTCCATGTAGAATGTACGTAAGATGTGTACGCAGAATTCAAATTCCAGAGTTGCCAGTTAGTAGTTGAATGACCACAGGCAAGTCATGGTGCTCAGTTTCCTGATCTGTAAAATGGGGATAATACTTAATGCACTAGAACTGAGTAGCTGCTTACTAGGCCTCAGGCTCGCTTTTAACCCTAGACTGGGCATGAGGTTTCATTGGCTTGCAACCTATTTATCTCCATGTGCTCTTAGGCCTTCGAAATGGTTTGGTTCAGGAAAGATAGATGGGCTTGAAATTAGTATTGGAGGGGAGCTGCTTATTCTTTCCTCCATCCTAGGCATAGCCTAGCCACTATCCAGAATTTTGTGTTAATCATTCCCTTGTTTTTCTTTACAGTTTATCAGCTATATATGCTTTCTTATATATTATTTTTGAACTTTGATAGAGTATAATACATATTCTTCTGGGACTTTCTTCACTTAACATATTTTTGAGGATTCAGCCATCTGTAATTTACATGCATTGATTTTATTGCTGGATAGTGTTCTATTATTTGAATATACCACAGTGTTTTTGTTCTGTTGATGGACATTTGGATTGTTTCTATTTGTGGACTTTTCTGAAAAATGGTGCTATGAACATTGTTGAGCATGTTTCCTGATGCTGAAGAGTTTCTCCATGGTGAAACTGTGGATCACAAGGTGTGTGCATCACTAAGGGAGTTCATTCACTCATTCACCAAATATTTATTGAGTACTGCTATGTGCCAGGTACATGTTTAGGTGCTTTGGAATATCTGTGAACTAACCAGACAATTTACATTTTACTTGGGATAGTCAGACAATAAAGAATAAATATAATAAATGAAACTGAAGGATAACTAGCAGAGAGAAAAGAATTAGAACAGGATTAGGGGAATCTGTTGTGCAGGAAGGTGGATGGCGGTGCAGGCATCATCAAAGGTAACATTTGAAAACAGACTTAAAGGAGGCTATGCACCATTTAAAATTTTTTCAACCCACTAAATAACAGAAAAAAACAACCATGGCCATTAAGTACACAGTGATGAATGATTGAAGAAAATATCTACACACTTCTCACAGAATTATTTTTCTTTAGTTAATCAGATTTTAATCACTCTAATTTCTAGAAGGATATATTCCAGATGCTGATCTCCACCAGTCTGTATAGAGGAACTTTAAATGTGCTCAGACTGGAACAGAAATTACATTTTCCCACTAACTTTTTATGGGTAACAAAGTATTGTTGAGCTAGCATTTATTTGGGTTTAAATTCATTTAGGTCAAACTCATCACATACATAAATGGGATTCTTTCTTTTTTTTAATGTCTTTATTAGAGTATAATTGCTTTACAATGTTGTGTTAGTTTCTGCTGTACAACAAAGTGAATCAGCTGTATGTATACATATATCCCCATATCCCCTCCCTCTTGAGCCTCCCTCCCACCCTCCCTATCCCACCCCCTAGGCTTCACAAAGCATCCAGCTGATCTCCCTGTGCTATGCAGCAGCTTCCCACTAGCCATCCATTTTACAACAAATGGGATCCTTAATTCGTGGACTAATATCCTATCTGTTAAAATGATGCAATCTGTGAACCCATGGCTTTCTGAGACATTTTTGTAAAGTGTGGTAGTACACTGCACTCTGGGGTCAGTCAGCCATGGGTTCAAATCACAGCTCCACTAGTGTGTGACCTTGGTCAAGTTAATCAGATTCTCTGATCTCCATTTCCTCATTTGTATGAGGATAAAGCAGTACATATAAGGAGAGCACTAAATAAATGTTCTTTTTAGTTTTTGTTTTTTTTTTTTTTTTTTTTTCCCCGATACGCGGGCCTCTCACTGTTGTGGCCTCTCCCGTTGCGGAGCAAGGCTCCGGATGCACAGGCTCAGCAGCCACGGCTCACGGGCCCAGCCGCTCCACAGCATGTGGGATCTTTCCAGACCGGGGCACGAACCCGTGTCCCCCGCATCGGCAGGCAGACTCTCAACCACTGCGCCACCAGGGAAGCCCTTAGTTTTTTTTTAACTTTTTATTTTGAAATAATAATAGATTCATGGGAAGTTACAGAGAGAGCCTTTGTACCCAGTTTTTTCCATTGATTACTTCTTATATAATTACAATGCAATATCAAAACCAGGAAATTACCATTGTTACAATAGTGAGTATAGTTTTAATGAAACTTTATCACATGTGTAGATTCATATAACGTCACAATCAAGACGCAGAACTATTCCATCACCAAAGCTCTCCCTCTTGTTACCCCTTTATAGTCAAACCTACCCTCTCTCCCCACACCCCATTGTCCCTAATTTCAGGGAAAGTAGTAGTCTGTTTCCCATCTCTATAATCTTGTCATTTTGAGAATGTTATGTAAGTGGATCATTCATAAGACCTTTGGAAATTGGCTTTTTAAGAAACTCACACTAATGCCCTTAAGATCCATCCAGTTTGTTGCATATATCAATAATTAGTTCCCTTTGATTGGTGACTGTTATCCCATGGTATGGATGTACCACAGTTTATTTAACCATTAACTTATTTACAGAGATTTAGGTTGTTTCAAGTTTGGGGCTAATATGAATAACACTGAATTACAATATTTGTGTTCAGATTTTTGTGTGAACCTAAATTTATTTCTGCCCAGGATTGAGATTGCTGATTCATATGATAAATGTTATGTTTAGCTTTTTAAAGAAACTGCCAAACTGTTTTCCACAGTGGCTCTATTATTTTACATTCCCAGTGGGAATATATAAGAGATCTAATATCTCCACATTTTTTGTCAGCATTTGGCATTGTCACTACTTTTTATTTTAGCTGTTTTAATAGCTTTGTGCTGGTATCCCATCATGATCTTAATTTGCATTTATTTACCTGATGGCTAGTGATGTGGAACATCTTATCATGTGCTTATTTGCCATGTGCATATCCTTATTGATGAAATGTCTCTTCACGTCTTTTGCCCATTTTCTAATTGGGTTTTTGTTTTTTTGAGTTTTGAGAGTTCTTTCTATATTGTAGATATGAATCCTTCGTCAGATCTGTGGTTTGCAAATATTTTCTCCCAGTGTGTAGCTTGTTTTTTCATCTTCTTTATAGGTCTTTTGCAGAGCAAAAGTCTTAAATTTTGATGAAATCAAATTCATCTGTATTTTTCTTTTATGGATTGTCTTTGATATGTCTAAGACCTTCAGCAAGTCCTACGTCCTTAAGATTTTCTCCTGTTTTCTTTCAAAGATTTTATAGTTTTATGTTTTATATTTAAATCTGATCCACTTTGAGTTAATTTTTATATAAAATGTGAAGATTAGGTTGAAGTCCAGTTTTTGCCTATGAATATCCTGTTGTTTCAACAATTTGTTGAAAAGTCCTTCCTCCAATGAATTGTTCTCATACTTTTTGTCCAAAATCAGTTGCACTTACTTGTGTGGGTGTATTTCTGGGTGCTGTATTCTGTTCCATTCATCTGTGCATGTATACTGCCAATACTACCCTGTCTAACTCACTATATGTAAGTGTTAAGACTGGATAGTGAGTCTTCTCATGATATTTTTCTTTTTCCAGACTTGCTTTAGCTATGCTAGTTCCTTTCCTTTTCCACATAAATCTTGGAATAATCTTGTCTATATTTACAAAGAGATCTAGCTAGGATTTTGATAGGAATACACTAGCCTATAGATCAATTTGGCGAGAATTGACATCTTTATTGTGAAGAGTCTTCCAATCCATGAACACAGTATATCTCTCATCAGCATTTTGGACTTAATCAGTATAAAGATGCTTTTGCACCTCTGTCAAAAATCAGTTGGCCCTACTTGTATAGGTCTGTTTCAGGTCTCTATTCTATTTCATTCATCTGTGTGTCTATTCTTTGGTCAATAACAGGCATTCCTGATTACTGTGGCTATATAAGCCTTGAAATTGGATAGAGTGATTCCTCCACTTTATTCTTCTTTCCATTATCGATTCAGCTATTATAATGCATTTGCCATTTATTTATTTATTTATTTGTTTACTTATGGCTGCGTTGGGTCTTAGTTCCTGCACGTGGGCTTTCTCTAGTTACAACGAGCAGGTGCTACTCTTCATTGTGTGCGGGCTTCTCATTACAGTGGCTTCTCTTGTTGTGGAGCACGTGCTCTAGGCATGTGGGCTCAGTAGTTGTGGCATGAGGGCCTAGAGCGCGCAGGCTTCAGTAGTTGTGACCTGTGGGCACATAGGCTTAGTTGCTCCGCGGCATGTGGGATCTTCCCGGACCAAGGATCGAACCCGTGTCCCCTGCATTGGCAGGCAGATTCTTAACCACTGCGCCAACAGGGAAGTCCTTCATTTGCCTTTTAATATAAATATTAGAACAATATTGTCTATATCTACAAAAAATATTGTTGGGTTTGTATTAGGAATTCTGTTAAACTGGTAGATCACATTAAGGAGAATTGACCTCTTTACTACATTAGTTATCTCTATCCATGAATGTTGTCTCTCCATATATTTAGATCTTTTTTGATTTCTTAATTTTGTAGTTTTCAGCATACAAGTAATATACATGTTTGTTAGTATTTCATTTTGTTTAGAGCCGATTTCCATGTAGCTAAAAGGCTGTTCAAATTATTTCATATTTGTTTGTGCCTTTTGAGGAATTGGTCCATTTTACTTATATTGTCATTTTGTGTGAGTAGTGTTAATATTTCTCTGTCATTCTTTTGCTGTCTGTATGGTCTATAGTGATATCCCCATTTTTATTCTTTATGTTTGGTAAATTGTGTCTTCTCCTTTGTCTTTGTCAGTCTTGCAGGAGGTTTGTTAATTTTATTGACCTTTTTGAATAATGAGCTTTTTGTTGAATTGACTTTTCAGTTTTCAATTTCGTTCACTTCTGCTCTTATATTTATTATTTCCTGCCTCCTGTGAGGTAAAGGTTGAAGTCTAAGTTCCCCTTGCTGCATCCTTTGATATCCTGAGAGGGAGGCCCTCCTCCTTACTGGTCAGTGGTGTGGAAGTTGATGCTCCCACCAAGCCTCTGTTGATACCTCCCTGGCTAGTAGGGGTATGGGTGCCTACTTACTGCTTCCCATGTGTTCTTCATTGACACATCTAAGGAGTGGGGATATAGGGGCGAGGGAGGTTACTGGTAAATAGTGATAAAAGTCCAGACTTTCCACTACGCTTCAGCATGGAGGTGGAGGGGTACCTCATTACTGTCCTGGAGTTACAAGCTCAGGCTCCTCACATAGTCTCCACTGACACTGCTGGGGGCCTCATTACCACCCAGTGAGGACCAAAGCCCTAACTCCCCACCAGGCTTCTCTGACACAGCCAGCAGGAGATGGTTGGGGCACCTGGTTTCTGCTTGGCCAGGGTAGAAGTCTAGGCTTCCCACTGGGTCTTTGTTGGTGGGAGAGGAAGCACATTTTTTTCTGTGGTGTTTTGCTGGAGTAGTTTTCTTTCTTGCCAGGCTGCCCTTTTCCTGTCCTCTGGATAGAGGGAGCAGGCTTTTGTGGACTTTTTTTTTGTTGACACCTGTTGATATTTCTGAGATGGTAGCTTCATGAGCACCTACTTTGGCATATATGAGGCTAAAAGAAGACCCAGTGAACTCACCATTGTCATTCCTTGGGTCCTGAGGTCTCTAGACAGTCTGCCTCCTGTCTACCTTTCTCAGTTTTATGTAGAATGTCTAGAGTCTTTAGCTGTACTTACCTGGAATAAGGAAAAACATGTTTACTCAATCTTTCTATTTTGTGAAATGCATTGTCACATTTTTACAGATTTTAATTACTAATTTCTTGTCAGTGCTATGTGTCAGGTATATCTTCTCCCAATCGGGGGCTTATCTTCTCACTTTCTTCATGGTAATCTTTTGTCTAACTGTAGTTCTTAACTTTTTTTTTTTTGCTGTACGCGGGACTGGGGCACGAACCTGTGTCCCCTGTATCGGCAGGCGGACTCTCAACCACTGTGCCACCAGCGAAGCCCATTGCTCTTTGTTTCTTGATTGAGAAATTTATTCCAGCTCTAAGGTTACACAGATACTCTCCTGTATTTCCTCTTAAAAGTTTTAAAGTTCTTAATCTATCCTATCCAAAAGAATTTTTTTTGAATTTTATTTTATTTTTTTATACAACAGGTTCGTACTAGTTATCTATATTATACATATTAGTGTATGTATGTCCACCCCAAGCTCCCAGTTCATCCCACCACCCCACCCACCCCCGCTTTCCCCCCTTGGAGAATTATTTTTTGAATTAAGGAGAGATCTGATTTCATCCTCCTCCCACTGTAGCGAACTGTAGCACCCCTTTTCCACCAGTTTCTAGTGCCACATCTGTCTTGTGTTTCTGGTACATATATTCTGTTCCATTTTTGTTTATCCTTTCATAAATATCACACCATCTTAATTACCATAGCTTTAAATATTTACTGTGTTATTTGTTAGACATGTTCCCCCAGCTTGTCAAAACTCTGTTGCAATCCCTGTTGGTATTATTATTAAAAACTGCATTGAATGTATAGACATGTCTGGGGAGAACTGGCATCTTTACCATCAAGAACATGGTGTTTTCATTACTTAGATTTTTTTTTAATGATTCTAAATATAGCTTAACATTTTTCTACACAATGGCCTTATACATTTAAAAAAATTTACTACTAAGTACTTTTTTTGGTTACTATTGTAAAATAGTTTTTTTAATTAAAATTTTTGTTTATTGCTTGTATATACAAATGAAATTGACCTTTGGATTACTTCGTGTTCATTCTTATGCATTTCATTTTGAAAAAAATGTATCTGGGAACCTCATTGCAGTCTCCTTGGTACAAATTGCTGCATCAAGTTTATATTAAATTTTTAATTTAATTAAAAATTTAGATTTTAATTCATTCACAATTATTAATTATTGTTTTACCAAGCACTGTGAAAGATTCACGCCCGCCCCCACCCAAAAGGAACACTATTTGCACTTGTTAACGGAAGCAGATTGGTGTTTCTGAATCGAGATTCAGAACAAAAACAAACATAAACAAGATGGGTATGTCTGCATTCCACTTTCAGAAATCCTGATTCCATAGGTGCAGAGAGAACCGGACTCTCATTCTTTTCAAGTCTCCGTATGACTCTGTACATCTCTATTTGAAAAACACTGTGAGCGAAGTTGCTAAACAATAAAAAGAATAGTCAGAAGGATATTTATTTGGAAGGGTATCTCATTTAAAATTATGAGCATTTATTCATCATTTAATATACTACTGTGGGACATATACACATACACACCACATGTATACACACACGTGTGGGTGCACACGCTCATCTAAAACCCCTATATATACATAAATTGAATTTGCTTTGTGTTAAGTAATAGGTATGAATTTGAAGAGAGTGGACGTTCACAGAATCCATTCACAGTTTGGATGAGATATGTTGGGTTAGGACTCAGTATGTTTGTATTAAAACTTAGAATGTGAGCTCATGGATATAAAGAACAGAATTGGTGGTTGCCTGAAGTGGGGGGGGGGCGCGAAATGGGTGAAAAGGGTCAAAAGGTAGTAATTTCCAGTTATAAAATGAGTAAGTCATGGGGATGTAATGTACAGCATGGTGACTATAGTTAGGAATACTGTATTGTATATTTGAAAGTAGCTGAAGGAGTGGATCTTAAAAGTTCTCACCATCAGAAAAAAAAAAAAAAGTTGTAATTGTTCATGGTGACAGATGTTAACTGAATTTTTGTGGTGATCATTTTGTGATACATACAAATATCAAATCATTACGTTGTACACCTTAAACTAATTTTAATGTTATGTCAATTATACTTGAATTTAACCAAAAACAACTTAGAACACAATTTTGTCTTTCCCAGTGGGAGTCATTCGATGTCCAGTTTGCAGCCAAGAATGTGCCGAGAGACACATCATAGATAATTTTTTTGTGAAGGACACTACTGAGGTTCCCAGCAGTACAGTAGAAAAGTCTAATCAGGTAAGTGTATTAAGTCTTGAATCTTTTGCCTCCTCTTAATGAGGCAGCCTGAAATGCTGGAGAACTTACCATGCATTTTGTTGGTTTGTCTCAAACATATCTTTTAATTAATTTCAGATGCCCTCTTCACCTTGCTTGGCTTTCTTTTTCCTTCCTTTTAACATATTTGCTGGATAAACTGGGTTGTTAGTCCAGTAGAGTTAGCCTTATTCTGAATTTTGCTGACCTCTCCTTAAGTCATTTAACATGCTTCCCTGTCTCCTGTATTTTGTGTAAACTGGTGATAAAAATGTAGAGGCTGTTTCATAAGAATACTTTCATCCATATGTCTGTGTGTATTTCAAGCAGGAAGCTTATGATGTCTGGTTGTCTTTTTCCTGATGTTAGTGGCGTTAATGAGCACTGCCAAGATTCCATATTTCATTAGGACTTTGAAAAATGGTGACATTTTCATTCTATCATTCCCCTTTATTTCTGAACTGGAAGAGAAAGAAAAAAGCTTCCTCCTTCTATTCTTAGGTTATACAGGAAAGGTGGTTAAATGCTTGATTCTTTCCCTTTAGTTGCTAATTATTAGAGTAGTGACTTAGTTTCTTAGCATTCTTCAGAGGTGACTAATGAGTGGTGTGTATGTGTGTTTATTGTTTTGAACTCATGGATTTTTAACATAAAATGTGTTGTAGTTATTCTTATTGGCCCTCAATTTGTGCCATCTTGGCAGTGAGGATTCCTGAGCCCTTCTGATACAATCGCAGTGTCACTGTTATCTCCCTTGCTTTCTGTTTTGACAAGATATTGTTCATTTTCTGTTCTACACCTGGAACCAGCAGGTAGTTGGTTCTCCTAGGAGCCTTGGTTCCTTTTAGTCTGAAATGGTATTTAGAGAGCACAATATGGATACTAGGGGTGCTCATCACTATTGAGTTGGTCATTTTTCTAGGGCTTTCAGGAGAATGATTTAACAGATACTTTCTATTTTAAAAAGAGAGAAAGGGAAAATATAACAAGTATATATTGACATTTTGAAGTTGAATCTAGCATTGTAGATGTTCACAGAAAACTCAAGCAAATAGGAAGCCAACTAAGACGATCAAGTCCCTTTTTCCTCTGGCATTGCAGTCTTCCTCCAGCACCACCTATTGCTAGAATCTAATGTGGAACCAGCTCATTAGGCATAATTGAGCCTTGCAGAGTAAGAGTATAGAAGAATAGAGTTAGTACTGAAAGTGGAAATTTTAGCATTATCTCTGTCAAAACAGAAAACAAGAAGACAATAATTACTATATGTATGTACTGGAGATATTCAATCAAATCATCACGTTTTAAAGTTACTTGAAATAAGTAATTCTTCTCTGTATGGTTAAGCCACCCACTTGATAGGCAGGTTCATTAGTTTCATTTTGCTTTTGTTTAGGGTTTTGTTTAGGGCTTTAGTTTTTTTTTTTTTTTTGAAATTTGTTTAACTACATATAGAACATTCATATACTGGTTCTGAAATAAAATCTATGAAACAGAGTATATTCAGATAACTCAAACTTCTATCTCCATCTCACCTGCCCCTCTACCTTATTTTTTCTCTACCTTGTAGCTAACCATTTAATTTCTTTTATGTTTTATCCTTACACTTTTAATATTATTTTATAATCTAAGTGATTTTATGTTATTTTTAAGATTTAAGCAAATAAGTCATCCCATCCCATCCCATCCTCATCTTTCCTAGGTAAGCAGTGGTATGACATGCTTTAACACTTTGCTTTTTTACTTTTACTTTTTATACTAGAGGTCCTTCCTTAACATTATGTATAGAAATCCCATACTCCTTTTGCCGCATAATGTGGAGATTAAGTTTTAGGTGACATACTTATAGAGGTGATAGTTGAAGCCGAGGGAGTATGTGAGACCAATCCCTAGACCTAACAAAAATCTACAGAATCAGAGGAGAAAGAGTAGTGGTGGGGTCCAGAGAGGCAATCTGGGAGATAAGAGAATCTGGAAGGGTTAAGGAATCCAAATGATTTCTAGGAAGTAAGAGTCAGTGGCATCAAATGATGTTAGAAAGGTAGAAGACAAGAACTGAGAAAGGGCAGGTTTTGGTTTATGGAAATATCATCCAGGTATTTGGAATTTGGCTAATGTAAACCACTGACTGAGGGGGAAATTTTTTTTCCCAACCACAAATGATATCATGAGGACTGCTTATGTGTTGTGTAACCTTAATACCTGTTCTCAGAGAATAGTGCCACCATCTACACAGTTATATAAGCTGGAAAAAAAGGTGCTATCTCTTCTTCATTTCATATCCAGTGCATCCTCCAAACCAGTCAGTTTTACTTCCCAAATCTCCTTCATTCATCTCCACTTCTACCACTGCAAAGGGCTCCTACCTATCTGTGTGCAGAAGCACTTGCCCTTTTTCTAATCTCTTCTCTACATTGCAGGGACAGTGATTTTAAAAATGCACATCTGGCCATGTCACTTACTTACTTAAAAACTTTTAGGAGACTTCTGGAGACAAAGACCAAAATTGTCACCTGATCCTTCTTGATCTGGCCCCTGCCTTGCCACCAGCTCCTTCTGTTGCCAGTTTTCCCCTTGATCTCTCCGCTTGAGTCCTACTGGCTTTCTGTCACTTCTTTGAACCTGCCATGTTCTTGCTGGAGGCTTTGGTACATGCTGTTCTCTCTGCCTAGAAAGCTTTCATCAGTAATTGATGACTCAACTTTCTTATCTTGGTGCAAATATGATCTCTTTAGAGAAAGCCTTGCCTGGGTAATCTCTCCTCTCATTTTCCCCAACCATTCAACCCCACTAAAAACAGATCACTTTCCCCCATCATATGTTCTTCTAGCTTCTCATACTTTTTCCTTTATGGCACTTCTCAATTTGTAGTTATGTATTAGTATTATTGTTTCAATAATGTTTGACTTCCTCACAACCACTCAGTAAAATTTATCTTTACAACCACTCAGTAAAATTTATGTTATTACCCTTATTTTAAAGATGAGCATTCTAAGTAACCTGTCCAAGACTACTCATCCAGTAAGTAGGGGAACTGGGATTTGAACCTACACTTCATCTAGGAGACTGGGTGTCATAAGGGCAAGGATTGTGTTTGCTTTTTCTGATGGTTATATCCTCAGCAGTTAGCATAGTGCCTAGAATATTTGATATATTGAACTAAGGGCAATGTCCTTATATTTCCATTTCATATGTTTATAATCTAAAACATAGTGTCAGTTTAAATTTATGAACAGTTAAGAAGATAACTGATAGAGTCAAGTATAGTTGGTATATCATTTATGTATGATTAGTCATGTGACCAACCACCTTTTCTTTATTCTCAAAAATTGATGTGACGTTTCTTTTATTAGGTATGTACAAGCTGTGAGGACAATGCAGAAGCTAATGGGTTTTGTGTAGAGTGTGTTGAATGGCTCTGCAAGACATGCATCAGAGCTCATCAAAGGGTGAAATTCACAAAAGACCACACTGTGAGACAGAAAGAGGAAGTATCTCCAGGTAATAAATTAATTTTTAAATTTCGTTTTTCTCTATCTCTCCCAAGTCATTCTTTCTTTCCCATGCTAACTTGTTTTGATACACTCATAAGCATTAAATATACTCTTGTCTTTTAGTACAAGGAAGTCTATATTATGGCTGAATTTGAATACTTGTAAATGTTGGTCAGTATGAATAGATACAGAATTCTGCTTTATATTTATACTCACAACCCTCCTTCTCCTATAAATGCCTTAATTTGTTATGAATGTACAACATGTGAAAAAGTTGCCTTTAAAACTTATTTTCGGGGCTTCCTTGGTGGCACAGTGGTTGAGAGTCCGCGTGCCGATTCAGGGGACACGGGTTCATGCCCCGGTCCAGGAAGATCCCACATGCCGTGGAGCAGCTAGGCCTGTGAGCCATGGCCGCTGAGCCTGCGCGTCCGGAGCCTGTGCTCCGCAACGGGAGAGGCCACAACAGTGAGAGGCCTGCGTAACGCAAAAAGAAAACAAAAACAAAAACTTATTTTCTATATACACTATTGATACTATGTATAAAATAGGCAACCAATGAGAACATACTGTATAGCACAGGGAACTCTACTTAATGCACTATAGTGACCTAAATGGGAAGGAAATCCAAAAAAGAGGGGATATATGTATACATGACTCATTTTGCTGTACAGTAGAAACTAACACAACATTGTAAAGCAACTATATTCCAATAAAAATTTAAAAAATTTTAAAAACTTATATTCTCTCTTATCTCTTATTTTTAAGATGATAAGGGGTGGGCTTAAAAAAAGTTTTACAACTCTTTTCTCTCTGATATTCTTGTAGTAAACCTGTTTCATGATATTTGTTATGTAGATAACCAAAGAAGCTTTGCTTTTTATGTATTTAATTATGGTTTCTGGGTTCTTATTGTGTTGCTTATAATGTAAAGTTCACTAATAACATTTTTTGTATAGTAAAATATGTGTAACTTAAAATCTGACATTCTAACCATTTTTAAGTGTACAAATCATTGGCACTAATTGTATTCAAAGTATTAGGCAACCATCACCACCATTTCCAAAACTTTTTTAGCCCTTCCAAAAAAAACTGTACCCAATAAATAATAATCGCCCATTCTCCTCTCCTCACCATTCCCTGCTAACCTCTAATCTACTATCTGTCTCAATGAATTTGCTTATTCTAGATATTTCATACAAGTGGAATCATATGGTATTTGTCCCTCAATGTCTGGCTTATTTCACTTACCACAGTAGTGTTTTCAGGTTTTATCCATGTTGTAATATTTATCAGCATTTTGTTGATTTTTATGGCTCATTAGTATATTTCTGTTTAAAAATTAATCCACTGCTTTTTATTCATTGAGTCAACCAGTGTTTGTATGCCTATTCTATATTCCAGGAACTTTGCTAGATTAAAGAGATGAAAAAGTGAATAAGATAGGTACTTCCTACCCTCCAGGAGTTATTAGTATGATGAAGACTGTGAACAAATTAGCAATCATAGTTTAGCCTCATAAGTTCTGTAGGAGCACATGAAAGGAGTACCAAACTCAGATTTGGGGATTTACATTGAAGGCCACATCTGGGACTTCAAGGATGAATGGAAGTTCATCACATAAATGAGAAGGGTGGGGAAAACTGAAGCACATGCACAAATTTTCAGAGGGGGAATGTTGAGTGTAGCTGGAGAGAAGATGCAAGGAGAGAAGTAAGAGATGAGGCCAGGAAAAGGGGGATATAATTTCTGAGAACACTGATGAAGAAGAGACACAAAAGAGAAAAGGCCAGGTATATACTCAGGTAAATTTAATAGATTAGTTCTAGAAAGACTTCTGTTTTTCTGTAAAGTCAGCCATCTATTGAAAAAGAGAACAGAGGAAATAGGACTGAAAGGTAAGAAATACGGAGGATATTTGAAATAACTCCAGTTGAAAGAGAGCTCTAGCTTTGGAAATAGGATTGCTTGGTAGCATCAAGGTTACATTTTGGTATAGTCCTTAAAACTTCCTCTATCAGTCCTCGGCAGTCTGATATAGTTATAGAGAAGAATTGAACTATTTAGGGTTGGGGTTTAGCCGGACCAACATTCTAGAAGTTCCACAGGATAAGAGATGTGGATATAGGCATGTGTTGACATGAAGAATTTGGGGATTTTAACTGTATAAAGAAAGTGAAGTTGACAGTGTCAGTTGACAGGGCGAAAGAAATGGTTACGGACTAGAAATATCAGTGAGGTACAGTGAGAGTAGTTTAACTAAGAATTGGGAAGTTAGAAAGTAGAAGGTATTAGAGTGGGATATTTGAATTTATGATTAGAGAAATGGAACAGTAATGGACAATAAATCTAGGGTGGGACCATGGTGTGTATGAAATGGAATAAGTAGCTAAAATGAAGTACAGGTCTCTAGAGATGAAAAGGTCTGAACTGTTTATGTGGTACTCTCTGTGGACCTCTGAATCATCCAGGATGATGATGAGACTAAGGGCTAGGAGGATGACTATGAGTCAGGATTGAAGTTCTTCATGAATAGAGGAAGTCTATAAAGGGATGACATGATGTCATAATTATCTAAATCAGAAGCTCTATAATTATTCCTGAAGAGCAGGTACAAACCAGGATGTCCCAAGCCAACTAAGGATGTATGGTCACCCATCATCTGTGATGCCCAGATGATATGAACCTCAAGGAGAAGGGTGCAGGGAGCTATGACAATAGTCATATTGAACAATTTTTGCTTTGCTGGAATTAATTCCATTTGGTCTTGATGTGTTGTGCTTTTAGTATTCTTTTAATACATTGCTGATTTTCTCTATCTGGTTGTTTTCCTTTTTTTGTTCAGAATTTTATATATTTTTCCCTTTTTAATATGACTAAATAGTAGTTTACCTTTCTGTTTTTATCCCTAAATTTATCTAATTACCCTCAATATATTTTTTAGTTCATTAATTTTATTTTTAATTCCTCTCAGCTTACCTTGGTATTGTTTAATCAGTCATTGTATTTATTTGTATTCTAATTTTTCTATTTAACATTGTAACATAAGCATTGCCCAGTTTTATCTCCACTCTAGATAACTATTAAGAAGTTATGTGGATGACTACAGTGTAATAGTGTAAACTTTATGATTAGCTCTGTGTTAATGGGTATCCTCTGTTAAGAATTTTGCAAAAGTGGGGAAATAATTTTTCTACCACCTCTTTTATACATTTTTATTAGATTTTTCTGCATTGCATTAAAAAAAAAAACTTTCACATTTGGAATACAAAACATTCCAGTTGGTTCCGTTCACTTATCTGGGCTATTAAGATTTTTTAATTTCATAAAACATCTTTTTAGCTACACACTTTCTTTTTCTCCTGAATTAATTTTAATTTTTACACTGAAAAGTGGAAAGCTCATTTATCTTTTCCTCCAGAAATGCAAAAAATACTTAATATTTTATTATCTGTAAAACCTGCTGGGAATGGTGGTATCAGTGAAACTGTAGCTCCTTTATATCTCAGTGGACTTGAATTTAAATGAACAATCTAATAATTATTTACTATTCCGTTATGTTAACTTTCTTCTTTTGCCTCCCATTGTCTCTACAGAGGCAGTTGGTGTGACCAGTCAGCGACCAGTGTTTTGTCCTTTTCATAAGAAGGAGCAGCTGAAACTTTACTGTGAAACATGTGACAAACTGACATGTCGGGACTGCCAGTTATTAGAACATAAAGAGCACAGGTACCTGCATCTTTCCTACATACATAGATTTATAATACAGCTTTATGAGGACTAGACGACTGCTGGCACCTCAGCCAAATGGCCATCTGCAAATAATGTTTTGTTTGGCCATCAGTATGTTGGCCTAGTTCAAGACTTTTCAACTTTGGTGCTGCTGCCTTTGTTGTGGGGGCTATCTGGTACATTGTATGGTGTTTAACTGCACTTTTGACCTCTGTTTACTAGATTTCAGTAGCATTCTCCCAGTTGTGACAACCAAAAAATGTCTCTAGACGTTGCCAAATGCCCTAGGCAGCAAAATCACCCTAGCTGAGAACCACTGGCTGACGCACTTTTTAAGACTGTATGGAATTAGTTGCCAGCGTTGTAAATAAGATTTTACATTTAAAAAAACATTTAGATCTCTGGCTTTGGTTTTGTTTTTTGTTTTCTGGTTTTTTTATTTTGTTTTTTAAGAAAATTGAATCTGTTTTAACCCTAGGTCCCATATATTCAACACTTTCATGTCAGTATTTGACTGGAATTGACTTTAGTCCTCTTTAGGATGGGCATGCTCTTCTAATTCATCATAGTTCCTACCAAAGCTTACTTTTAAACCTGTCCTCCATAGGCATTTGAATTAGCAACAACTGAATTAAACAGTAAGATTCTGATAAACTGATACAGATATAATTGGTTGAAAAAGGTCTCCCAATAATGGCAGACTAGGTAATTTGGACCAGCCATACCAGTGAGGGTAACTAGAAAACATGGAAAAAATACAGAAATCATTGATAAGATATTTTTAGAGCTTGGTAATAAAGAATTATTGGACCAGGATTGGGTTGGATTGGGGACAGAGAATGGTACAGGCTTTTTTCCCCTTGGAAGCATTTGCCTAGAGGTTGAGGGGTGCTTTTAATATGCTCACAGGGCTGAAAGACAGGTATTGGAGTTCAGGGTCACAGGGATTAAAGGCTTCTTCTTGCCTTGAGTTGGGATTCTGAAAGTCTACACTATTATGGTAAAGATGAATGAGCTAGTAAATATTACAGTTCCTCACTGGAACTAAAGTGCAGAATCAGATCTTCTCAGTACCCCAAGTTGGATTAAATTGAAATCTTATTGCTTGTGCCCCAAGGTACCTGGTAGAATAAAATGTAAATCCTCCCTGGAGGAAGAAAACATCATCCTAGACCTCAGATTTATTTAATAATGAGTTTTACAAAATGGTTCAGCACACAATTAGAAATAACCAAATATGCTAGGAGATAAGACAATGTGAACAATGTCTAGAACTTACATTACAGTAACTGAAATTAACTCAATAGAGGGTTTAAGAGAAGATCTGACATGCCAGGAAATGAGAATTAATGAACTGGGAGAAAATTAAGCAAACATCAAAATGAAGCATGATAAACAGAAAGATGGAAAATGGAAGAGGGATCGAGAAGATGTAACACAGGGTATAATTGAGGTCCAAGAAAGAGAGAGAAGAATGGGAAAGAAGCAACATTTGAGGGCAGAATATAATGGCTTAGAACTTTGTAATACTGAAGAAAGACATCTAGCCCATATTCAAGAAGCCCCATAACTCCCCAGCAGGATAATTAAAAAATAAAGTAATATTTTTGAAGTGCAAAAAGAAAATACTATAAAACTAAAATTCTATACCCAGTGAACATATTCTTCAGAAATGAAGGTTCATAAGAAAGACATTTTCAGACAAAATAAACTGGGAGAAGTTATCCGCAGTAAACACTCACGAAAGCACACATTAGGCAGAAGAAAAACGGTAGGTGATGCATGATGGAAAGAATGGCTAATATGATAAGTATGAGTAAATCTAAATGTTGACTTAAACAGTAATGTCTTGGTGTGTCGTGTGTGTTAAATATCACACAGACATGTTAGGAGGATATGGAGTTCACGTTCTAAGGTTCATGCATCACTTAGGAAGAAGGTAGGAAACTACAAGTTATTCTTAGATGATAAGTTAAGATCTGCATTTTTTTTTTTTTTTTTTTTTTTTTTGGCGGTATGCGGGCCTCTCACTGCTGTAGCCTCTCCCGTCGCAGAGCACAGGCTCCGGATGCGCAGGTTCAGCGGCCATGGTTCACAGGCCCAGCCGCTCCGCGGCATGTGGGATCTTCCCAGACCGGGGCACGAACCCGTGTCCCCTGCATCGGCAGGCGGACTCTCAACCACTGCACCACCAGGGAAGCCCCAAGATCTGCATTTTTTAATGCATAGAGTAGTCACTAAGCAAATAGTAAAAGTCAATATGATTATCAAGATAACAGAGGGAGGAAGTAGAAAAATTAACAATTAATTAGTCTAAACACAGGCCAAAAAAGAGAATAGGAACGAAGAACAAATGGGATTTATAAGTTGGTACATCTCTAAATATATTTGTAATTATAATAAACGTGAATGGATAAAATGTTCCAAATTAAAAGATTCCAGGCTGGATAAGAAAGCAAATAGAGAATCTGCTACTTGCTTTTTGTGAGAGAAACATCTAAAACCTAAGTATATAAAAAGAATGATGAGAAAAGCTATGCCATACAAACACTAATCAAAGGTAAGCTGCTATATCAAAGTACATTATTCGAGATAAAGAGAGAAACTTTATAACAATAAAGGGCTCTTTTTATCTAAAAGATATAATAGTTCTAAATTTATATTCCTCGTAGCCTTACAACATATAAAGAAGAAAGACAGAACTTAGAGACAAATCCACATAGTGGGAAATTTAACATATTTCTCTCAGTAATCAACAAAACAAGCAGACTAAAACTCAGTAAGGATATTTCAGTAAGAGTCAAAAAACACAATTAGCAAATGACCTCATGGACATTAGGACACTGCACCCAATAATACACATTATTTCCAGACATAAAAAAGGAAAAAATTAATTAACCATATGCCAGGGCAGTTTTACATTTCAGAAGATCGAAATCATATAAATTCTTGTGTAAACTCAATGCAGTCAATCTAGAAAACAATAATAAATGAGAAAAATCTCCATATATTTGAAAATGAAGAAATGTAAGTCATATCAAAACGCAATGATGTATGATCCTGGACTGTATCCTGGACTAGAGAGGGGAAATGATATAGAGGACATTATTGAGACAAATCACATAATTGGAGAATGGTCTGTAGATTAGATGAAAGTATTGTCTCAATGTCAGTTTTCCGGTATTTAGTAATTATACTGTGGTTACATAGTAGAATGTCCTTGTTTTTAGGAAATGCATACTAAATATTAAGGAGTTAAAGGACTTTGCTGAGGAAATATTTGAAAATCTTTGTAAAGATATATGTGAGATCTCTGTGCTATTGCAAATCTAACTTTGAAATTATTTCAAAGATAAGCAGTTAAAAATAAATTTAAATAAAGCATCAAAGAAGAAATTCCAATGAATATTAGAAAATATTTCTATCTGAATGATAGTGAAAATACTATCCTTGACGTATCCTGCTAAAGCCATGATTAGAGGAAAATATATACCGCTAATGCATATATTAGATATTAAGGATAAAAAGTAAATGTCCTAAACATTTATCTCAAGTTAGAAAAAGCAGCAAATTAAACCCAAAGTAAGTAGCAAAAAGGATACAATAAATACAATGCAGAAACAAAGATAAAAATTGGATCTTTCAAAAGATTAACAAATCTCTTTATGAATGATTAAAAAGAAAACAGACTCAAAAAACCAATGCCAGGAGTGAAAAGGGGGGGCATCACCACATTTTCTACAGGCATTTAAAAATATAAAAAGGTTTTTTGTCAATAGATTTGAAAATTTTTACATGAAATGGGATAATTCTTAGAAAATACACTTACCAAAACTAGCACAATATAAAATAGAGAATCAGAACAGTCCTTTAATTTAGTGTAAATCCCACAAAGAAAACTACAGACCCAAATGATTTCACTGATGAATCTACAAAATAGATAAGGTTAAAATAATGCCTTTCCTATACAGTCTTGTCCATAGAACGGTAAAGAATGAATTATGAGAAATCAAAATAGAAAACTATAAACCAGTCTTACCTATGAAATGAACTTAAAATTTCTAAGAAATACATTAGGAAACCAAGTCCAGGAGCATTGTGATTTTTGGATAATATAATCACAACTAAGTTAGCCTTATTATAGGAGTACAAAGTTCATTTTACCTTCGAAAATCATTCACGTAATTCGTCCTGTTAAAAGAATAAAGGAAAAATTATATGACCATCTCCACAGAGGCAGAAGAAACAGTCAAGAAAAAATGTATGTCCATGATATACAATCTTAGCAAACTAGGAATAAAAGAAAATTTCTCAAACCTGATAAAGATTATCTATGAAAAGAGCTAGAAAACATCATAATGGAATATTGTAAATTTTTTGCATTGAGTTTAGGATAAACCTAAATAAAGATGACCAGTTTGATCATTTCATTTAATAATTACATTGTATTAGGGTCCCAAAGAGTGTATAACAAAAAAAAATTTACTAAGATAAAAAAAACTTGCACCTAAGAAGGAATTTTAAATGTCATTATTTACAAATGATATGATTATGTACAAAAGAAATCCAATAGAAATATTATTAAGTGTGTGTTCCCCCTTTTTTCTAACTCTGGCAACCCTACTTATAATACTTACTGATTTAATTACACTCACACTTTTAAATCACATTATGTAAAATAATGTATTTTGTGCATTTTATGAAAAACTTTTAATAAAACTTTTTATGTATCTTACACATCATCTGTTTCTCTAGAGCTCCTTTGGAGTCATCTTACATAGTTTGTCAGAGGTTGTTATCTTAACTTTCAAGTCAATTTTTTTTTAAATTGAACTATTTTATGATATTGTTGCTTGAAGCTTTGTCACATGCAAGGCATAACATCAGGAGTTTTGCCCCCATCCCCTCACTTCCCCCCATTTATTAAAAGCATGCAAAGCATGCAATATTTGTTATTTGTGACCTGTAGCACAACTACCTGTTATTTAAAAGTGATCTTCAAAATATTTGTTTACAAAGCATCAAACTTTCATAATTATGAAATTGCAAAATAGTTAATAGATCTACATAGATGTTTATCTATAATTACTTTTTGCCAGGTCCGCCAAGGGAGCCTGTTAAGCTTGTAAAACTGTGAATGATTGAATGTGTGTTTTTCTCAGATTTTAAAAATTATTTAAAGAGTGTCCATGGACTTACCTGGTGGCGCAGTGGTTAAGAATCCCCCTACCAGTGCAGGGGACACGGGTTCGAGCCCTGGTACGGGAAGATTCCACATGCTGTGGAGCAACTAAGCCTGTGCACCACAACTGTTGAGCCTGCACGCCACAACTACTGAAGCCCACATGCCTAGATGCAGCAAGAGAAGCCACCACAATGAGAAGCCAATGCACCGCAACGAAGAGTAGTCCCCGCTCGCCACAACTAGAGAAAGCCCGCACACAGCAATGAAGACCCAACACAGCCAAAAATAAATAAATAAATTTATTTATTTTTAAAATAGAAATTAAAAAAATAGAGTGTCCATGATTAATATCTGTAAAGACTCCCCCTTTAAGAGAGAATCTGGGTGGGGGAGCCTGCCTTCTATGGATATATTTGATATTTTTAAAAGATTATTATTTATATCCTGTATACTCATAAATAGTTTCCTATTAGTTATTTGTTTGCTTTGGGGCTCTTCCTTATTTTAGGCAGACATTTGTGTGAAATAAATTGCTTATTATTTTTTCAGATATCAATTTATAGAAGAAGCTTTTCAGAATCAGAAAGTGATCATAGATACACTAATCACCAAACTGATGGAAAAAACAAAATACATAAAATTCACAGGAAATCAGATCCAAAACAGGTAAATTTGTATTTATGGTATTACTTAAATCATCTATATATAATGTGTTAAGTATATTAACTTTAAGAACAGACATTTTACTTAACTCATGGTGAAGTACATCCAAGTAAGCTGTCAGATGGGTCTAATAACACATAGTTGATAAGACTTTTCCAGAAACTTTGGATTTCTGGGAAGTTTGGAAAGTATTCTTTTCAGCCATGAAATTTCAAAACTATTATGGTAATAAGCTACATTTAATAACAGCTCATTTATCAGGTAAGTATTAATAATTTTTAATTATTTTGTGTTTTCCAATTATCCAAGAAATGCCAGGATTTAAAAACAAAACAATTTTTATAGTACTGTAAAATATTTTAACACTTAATTAGATAGATAATTGCTATTTTAAGGATTGCTAGACTTAGAGATGCCTCCCCTGAGCTGTCAGCTTTTAACTGCAATGAGGCAGAGATCATAGAACACCAGGAGACAGGGCTTGTTGAACTGTTTCACATACCTTTTACTCCTTGTCAGATCCAATACTTGAACAGCTTCTACATATTGCTTGTTATACTGTTTGTCCTCCAAGGGAGTAAATCATCAACTGTCCAAAGGCTCATGTCCTAAAATTCAGTGATTGGAGAGCAAACCATTGACCTCTGTGGGGAGGAGGGAGTTTGCCTAGTACCCCCCTTTGCATCCCATTTGAGGCACATGCTGACATTTTACAACACCTGTGAAATCCCATGTCCCCTTTCTTTCGTTGTTTTGCACATGAAAGTAACATGTCACTGCTTAAATAGATAGAAATGCTTATTAGAAAGAGCCTGAATAAGAGAAGCCTTGCAGGGGCTTTGAATGTTGTTCATAGGGAAAAGTATATCAGCCTTTTTGTAGTTCATCTTCCTTAAGATCAGTCGTCACAGTCTGTTACTATCATTTTTCAACATGGCTAGGGTGGGGCATTTGGTACTTTTTTCCAAGGAATTCCTTGGCTTACCTGCTTTCCTTAAAGGAGATTTTAAACATAATTTAACCTTTTCTTGACTCCCTGGTGTTATTATTACATCTATTATACATTGTGATAATAAAAGTTCTGTTGTGTGTCTTTTAGTTTCTATTATTCTTTTGTTATCAGCTCTCATTTCATTTTACCTTTCTCTTTCACATGAGAACTGTAGTTGACCAAATACTATCTCCTTTGTCATATTCTAATAACAGTACTGTATTTTTGCCAAATTGATGTAATTGGTGGGTTTAAAATTTTGTATCTGAGTAATTGAAAATATATAATGAATATTTATGGAATGATAAGGGTAGATAATCTCTACCATCTAGTGGCAAACAGTAGTAATTGTAAAATAACTAATTTTATATAAACGATCCACAGTTGATGAAATTCACCCTTTTTACTTTTTTCTTACTCTTTCACTGTGTATATGGTATGACCTATGGGCCAGAGTTTACTCTTTTTTTTTTTTTTTTTTTTAACATATGGATATTCATTTGTTCCAACACTTGTTCTGTTTGTTGAAAAGATTATCCTGTTGCTATTAAACTGCCTTGGTACCTTTGTTGAAAATCAGTTGACCATATACGTGTGAGATTATTTTGGACTCTCTTGCCACTGTGCTTTTCTTTCTTGCTAATACCCCACTTTCTTCATGACTAGAGCTTTTTATAGTAAGTCTTAAAATCAGATAGTGTGAATTTTCCAAATACTTTTTTTACCTTTTTTTTTAAGTAGTTTATGCTCTTTTTATAAAATAATACATTATGTTGTGGAAGGATTTTAGTTTTTGAATTGTGGTAAAAATTAAAGACTCTTTGGATTAGGTGCTAATTCTTTGTATCTTTATAGCTACCTGATTATAGAAGGATTAAATTTACTGGACTGACTTTGCTATTAATTGATCTTTATGCATGTGCAAACATGGCATTACTTGTCCCTTTTTCATCCTGTTCTACCATCATGAGGATTTAAATTAGTTGGTTTTTTGGTTTGTTCGTTTGTTTGTTTGTCTGTTTTGAGATTGTTTGCTTCCTAGACCTATCTGGTTTCCTTGATCCTCTAGCCAATATTGATGTCAAATAATTATCTTGAAGAATTTCCAACATTGGTGGGGGGGTGATAAATTAAGAGTTTGGGATTAACATATACACACTACTATATATAAAATAGGTAACCAACAAGGACCTACTATATAGCACAGGGAAATTATACGCAATATTTTGTAATAACGTATAAGGGAAAATAACCTGAAAAAGAATATATATATGTATGTATAACTGAATCACTTTGCTGTCCACCTGAAACTAATACAATGTTGTAAATCAACTATACTTTAATTTAAAAAAAAAAAGAATTTCCAACAGAGAATAAAATCCCTGCCCTCTTCATCTTAAGTTTTGGAAGATAAGCAGACAGAAGAAATGAAGCCTTTTATTTATCTCAGAATGTTTGATGGTGGATGCGTCATTATTCTTTTTCTGCTTTTATAAGATATTCTGGTATAATGCTATGTATTTTTTTTCCTGTCCATCTTGATCTCCATGAAAATAGCATTCCCATTTTCTCTAATCAAAGGAAAAAATGTATATGCTGGTTGATAAAAACATATAGTTACTTGGCTGCTTATTTCAAGACAAATATGTTATTAAAAGTAGCAAACTACTATTATTGTCTTTCTGCTTTTATTCAGATATAATGAATGGGTAACAGTTCAGATGACTAAGATAATAGTGACACATTTAAGCTTTTCTACTTCTTAGTTGCAGTGAGTACAGTAGAACTCATTCAGTCCTGGTTTTCCTTATCTTGTTTATAAATCATTTTTTTGTCCGTCCTTTTAGGCTGAGAATTTTTCCAGGTGTCATAATCTTTCCAAATAATGTTTTCTTAAGATGTGTTCATTCTCTTGCAGTTTTACACATTTTGATTTTAATATTGAATTGACTATGTCTTTTGGAAGAATTAATATTTCTGCTATCTCATCTTCAAGAAAGTCTATTTAAACTGAAGGACCCTTAGAAAAAGCTAAGCTTTTAAGAGATGAAAACTTTTTGGTCTAACTTAGGGCTTAGAAAATCAATATTACATATTGTAAAACAATTCTTCTGCCTTAGATTTTAGACTTCCCCCTTTTGTTTAATTTTCAGGATAATTGAAGTAAATCAAAATCAGAAGCAGGTGGAACAGGATATTAAAGTTGCCATATTTACATTGATGGTAGAAATAAATAAAAAAGGAAAAGCTCTACTGCATCAGCTTGAGGTAAGTTACTGTTAATGGGACAGTATGTTGTAGTGATTTAACGTAGTATTTTCTCATGTATTTGTGAATTTGAAATCACAGCCTTTTTCATATAATTGTTTACATTTGATTCAGTAATATTTTTCTCCATTTTCAGGCTCTACCTTGTAGCTGACAGTTTACGGCTTTATGATACAGTAGGAATGTCTTAATCCTATTGATTACTTCAGAGCACAAAGCATAATGCCTTGCTTGAAGGAGGAGCTTAGTAAATATTAAAGAGATGTAAAGAGATGAATCTTTTCAGAGATTCATTGAATTGACAGCTTTGGGTCACCAAAAGAGTGCAATTGAGCAAAGTTTTTCAGAAAGTTACATTAAGTTAGTTATATTTAGTTCTCAAATATATACATTTAACCTTATGAGAAATTAGGTAAAAGGATGTGCCTCCTGCCCTCAGCAGTCTTAATTGTGAAAGCAGTACTCAGGGAGAGATGCTCAAGGCACTTAAGATAGTTGTTTGTCACTGCAGGTAAGAAAAATATTACTAACTTAATCAGCTTTCTTACATTCAGGAAGGTCAAGATCCAGAGTCAGCGTTTGACTCAAATAACATGAGGTTACAACTTCTACATGGTATCTTAACATAATATTAATTGCATGATATTTTGGTATTCTTTTAATATATTGGTGCAAAAAGAATTTAACAGTAGAGATGCAAATTAAGAAGAGAATAAAAGAATCCTGATGTTCGAAGATTTTTAAAAAAGCCTTAGAGAAAAAATTTAGTTCAACATCTTTATTTTATAGTTGACAAAATTATAAGGTCTTGGGGCTTCCCTGGTGGTGCAGTGGTTGAGAGCCTGCCTGCCGATGCAGGGGACACGGGTTCGTGCCCCGGTCCGGGAAGATCCCACATGCCGCGGAGCGGCTGGGCCCGTGAGCCATGGCCATTGAGCCTGCGCGTCCAGAGCCTGTGCTCCGCAACGGGAGAGGCCACAACAGCGCGAGGCCCACACACCGCAAAAAAAAAAAAAAAAAAAAAGAAAAAAATTATAAGGTCTTTGTCAGAAGGTTCTCTTCCTCCTGGGAAAGCATGGTCATTCCCATGGTTTATCAATCATACAGGAAACAAAGACCAAAATAATTCTCTCTCCTTTTGGAAACAAATACTTAGAGAAAAGGTATTCTGGCTAGGAGGAATCAGACCCCATTTATAGTAACTGTGTTTTCAGGGTTCTGGGGGGCGGGGGGATGGTGTGGTTTTTTTTGTTTGTTTGGTTTTTTTTTTTTAGATAGAAGCATTTAAACTATTTTAAAAGATTTCAAAGCTCTGCTTAAAATCAAATGTCACATAGATTTGCTTCTCAGAGATGAATAGTGCACACATTGCTGTGGCTGTTTCCAAACTTCACTGTAAGTCAGAATCACTTGAGGAGTTCTTTAAAAATCAAGATAAAGAACAAAAGATGACCCCATCCCCAAATCTCTAGGGATGAACCTCGTCATCAGTATTATTTTAAATCAACTTTATTGACTTATAATTTTTGCAGCACCTTTTAAAAATGCTTTTCAGGGCTTCCCTGGTGGCGCAGTGGTTGAGAGTCCACCTGCCGATGCAGGGGACATGGGTTTGTGCCCCGGTCTGGGAAGATCCCACATGCCGCGGAGCGGCTGGGCCCGTGAGCCATGGCCGCTGAGCCTGCGCGTCCGGAGCCTGTGCTCCGCAACAGGAGAGGCCACAACAGTGAGAGGCCCGCGTACCGCAAAAAAAAAAAAAGCATATATATATATATATATATATATATATATATATATATATATATATATATATATATGCTTTCAGTCTTCATACCCAGTCTCCTGGTTCACAGAATCCTTCTTTAAGGCAAATAAATGTAGTCAGTATTTACTAAGACCCAAGACCCAAATAGTTTGTTACTATAGAAGACCAAGAAACTTGGGCTTCTGATTCTCAATTTGCAACATCCCTAAAAGTCAACAGAATTTCTGATCTTTCTAGAATGTCTCCAAAGTAACGCTTAGTTTTTACAGAGGTCAGAAATAGCCTAATAAGTAAATTATCTCTGGACTTAAAATTAGATATGACAAAGCCACTGATAGTCACTGCAATGACTTAATTCAGTTTAGCATATGTGTATTTTCCAAATTTGAAACCAACTAGGGCCAGGATCTAGGTTCATTTTCTCTATTGAGGATATAATTTCATATTGGAGTGTAGCAATGTTACTTTTAAACTTTTTTTTAGAGCTAGTAGAACGTCCTGTTCTCTCCTCCTTTCCTTGCCAGGTAAAGGACATTTGGGGTTAGAGACCTTTAAAACAGCACAGGTTCAGTGGGTTTTTCTTCCACTTTTGACTAACCTGTGTTCTTGCTTGTATACTTCCCTTAGAGAAATTCTATAGTCTGCTTTTCTGTAGTTTTTTTGAGAGTGCATTGGTACCATTAGTCACTATATCAGTTGGTTCCCATGGTAATTTTCAATAGACAAAAATTATATGCTTCCTTTTTTTTTTTTACTACACACAAAGCATAAATGTTGTCTACCACGTGGCATGACTTAGCACAAACTAGTTGCAATCAGGATAAGAATGCCTAAAAGGTGAAATCATGTGCTGAGTAAATCATGTGATCTGGTAACTTTACTTGATTGCTGGATGGTACATCTATTTTATTTTTGAGTATTGAATTTAATGGGCATTTACTGTATTATAGCTAATCCACGGTTTTGTACCTCTTTGGATACTGGAAGATGCATGAACAGAAACCTGCATCCCAAAATATGTACAACCAGACCAAGGGCCTTGGAGAGAAGGGGCAGGCAGCAGAGGCAGGGTGGCGTCGGTGGTGGCTGCAGCACTGGGGGCACGGTTTTTACTTCAGTGAGAATGAGCCTTTGTACCAAGGGATAAGTTACTATCACCTGGGTTCTTAGAGGTGGTGCTTATTCTAATTGGGTAATCTGAAGATGACCATTAAAATATATGTTACATGCAGAACTAATTTTTTATTTTTTATTTTTTATTTTATTTTTTATTTTTGCGGTATGCGGGCCTCTCACTGTTGGGGCCTCTCCCGTTGCGGAGCACAGGCTCTGGACGCGCAGGCTCAGCGGCCATGGCTCACGGGCCCAGCTGCTCCACGGCATGTGGGATCTTCCCGGACCGGAGCACGAACCCGTGTCCCCTGCATTGGCAGGCGGACTCTCAACCACTGCGCCACCAGGGAAGCCCTGCAGAACTAATTTTGAAACTATTTTTTTTCAGAGTCTTGCAAAAGATCATCGAATGAAACTTATGCAACAGCAGCAGGAAGTGGCCGGACTTTCTAAACAGTTGGAACATGTCATGCATTTTTCTAAATGGGCAGTTTCCAGTGGCAGCAGTACAGCATTACTTTATAGCAAGCGACTGGTAAGATAAACTAAGTATGGCATTTAACATACTATCAAAATACAGAGAGAAACAATGGAGTTATTAGAATGCTTAAAATTTAGAAATGTTCATTAGTCTGTTGGTACTTAAATGCTTTTTATAATTTTTATCAATCAAAATATTTTGGTTTTCAAAAATCTTATATTGCCATGATTGAGGCGTATCTTCAATTTTAATCTACCATCATCCCTCCTGTTTTGTTCTTTTCCAAGTTTTCTCTGTCTTAGTGACAGTTGAACTTAATACTAACAATAATGATAAGAGTAAACATTTCCTGATCACCCGTAGTGTGCCAGGCACTAATCCTAAGCATTTCCATGTAACATTTTATTTAAACATTTATATCATTTTTATGAGATAGGTATACCTATCCATCCATTGTATGGGTGATGAAACCAAAGCACAGAGTTAAGTAACATGCCTAAGGCCACTCAGCTTGGACACCTGAACCCAGAGGCTGTGTTCCTTTTGTCTGTACTACGTTGTTTACTCTGTCAGTGATATATGGTGCTGGATATTTCAACCCCATTGCTAGAGAAAAGTGGCTCTCATTTGTTCAGCTGTTTTCAGAATAGTCTAGAACCTTGCTACTGAAAATACAGTCACTGCATACTAATCAGGTGGTTCAGTAGATGTGGAGTGAGGCCAAACTCTGTAGTTCTGCCGAGCTCCCAGGTGATGCTGCTGCTGCTGCTCCGTAGACCACACCGTTAGTAGCAAGGATCTAGAAGACATTCAGCCGTGGAAGTCACACCATATAAGCATTCTTAAAAACTCCTGCTTTACTCTTATTTTATTAAAGATTCCACAGAGATTTACACTTTGAAATCAAATTATGACATCCAAATCTGTTTTCTGTTCACCCACTCAGTTTTGTGAAAGGAATTTTCTACCACCATTTTGTAATAAGGAAATGCACTTCAGGATAAACTTCTGTAAACTAGGTTCAAATATTGAGTAACTTATTAGAAAACTGATTTGTAACTATTCCTAATCATGAATTGTATTCAACTCTTAAGATTTTTTTCTTTCATAATTATCAATGATGTGGTCAATCTTGAGTCTTTTTTTTCTTTTTCTTCCTTTTTACTGCTTCATTGGTCTAATGAAAAACAGCTTCTATACAGTACATACCTTCTCTGTTACTTATATTTTCCTGTAAGTCAAACAAAACAGGGATAAAAGGAGAAAATGAGAGAATTGTCTTTTTTTCAACTAGACCCATTATGAATATTTTTATTTGTATGTGTGTAAGAAAACATGTTATTCACACAATCAGATATTCAATCTCCTTATCAGTTTAAGAATTTGTTTCTCTGATTTTATTCTATGATTTTGTTTGTGATTATAATACAAAGAAAACAGTAAAAACTCGAAGATGGGGTTACTTAATCTGCGCAATGATCTCTTGAAATAGGAGAGAGGAAGATTGTTCTCTATATTATACACAGGAGAAAATAAACACAGTGAAGCATAAGGAACCAGTATTACCAGCTTCCTGATTTACTAAATTGTGTTTTTTAATTTTTAAAAGCCTGTGGAACCCAAGCGCATCACTAGCAGCAGATATAGCTAGCAAAATAATTTACCTATAGTGAATGCAGAGCTAAGGCTTGTGATTACTTTTAAACATTTAGAAGGATTTTTAACCTCAGAAAATTGGAAAGTCACTATATTATGCAACTCTGTCCTTTAGAGCTTCTATGCTTCATATATATAGCCATGTTTACTAAGGTTATTTTTTAATGATGGCTTTTATATGCTTAAAAATTAAAAAGAAATGTCTTACTGGCCTGAAATTTCAAGCTTAGCTTGTAATTCTTAGTTCGTTTTTTTTTTGCTGTAGGAATTATAATCAGTAAAAGACCAAACCCATTGGAATAGCAGGATCCTTTCAGAAGTCCAGTTTTAAATATATTTTAAAACATTTTCACAGTACTTCCTTAGGATTCTTCTGTCATCTGTTAAACATTGAGTTTATCCTTATATTATTTAGAAGGAAGGCAAGAAGTACCGACAGAAGAGACCAGGAGAGTAAAACACAGTTATTCTTTTTACTAGCAATAGATATTTCTATAATACTAGTGATTAGGAAGCTGTTAAGGTATAGGTAGTAAAAGGGAAATCCACAATCTTTTTTACTCCCTTTCCCCTGTCCTCCCATATAATTAATCTTCAAAGACTTTCTTTATGTTTCCTGAATATCTCATCGGCAATTCTTTGCTTTTAGTCCTCAGGGTTCAGAATGTCATGATCTTTTGCCTGGGTACTGTTACCCTTTCTTAGAATGCTTTTTCTTTCTCTTGAGTAGATCCTCATCTTTGTAGAGACTACCAGGTTCAGTTTAGATGTGTCTTCCTTTCCTTTTGGCAGCCTTCCATGACCAACACTGGGTTGGATTACCCTTCTCTGTGTTTACAAAGACCTTATGCATATATCCATCATACTATTACTGATTTTTACCTACTGTTATTACATTTACATATTTTTCTGTGAATTTCATTAGACTTTTTACTTCTTAAAGGGTAAAAATTTTGTGTTACCCAGTGCTTGATATATAGGAACTCAATGAAAGATTGATGGTAAATAAATAAGGTAGCAGATAACATCTCTTGTCAGAAGCTATAAATAAGTGTAGACAAAACCTTATGTTATATTTTACAGGACTGGAAACTCGAATACTAAATTTCTTTTTTAAGTTTATTTTAACTTCAGTAGGAAGGAGACAGTATACAGTATTGCCATCTGAAAAGCTGTTTTGACATCTTCCATAGTTTTTTAAATAATTTTGTCCTTTGCTTTTTGAACAGTAGCTAAGTTTTCAGTGTGAAACCTGACTTTAAGTTCAGATACATCTGAAGGGATCAACAAGTATATTTAATTAATCCTTATTTATCTTTTACAGTAGCCAGAGTTTATGACTCCTCATAGGAAAGTTTTTGCCATAATTCTTTTGCTTAGCATATTATGAACATGTTTTATAATGAGAATTATTAGAAGATGCAAAAAAAAATTAAGAAAGGTAGAAAAACTTAGGCAAAAGAACATTGTGTTGAGTGCTGTTTGCTAAACACTGTGCCATGTATTCTACATGGTCCCAAAATAAATACGTTTTTTTACACAGAATTTATTATAGCTATTTAAGATAATTTAGCAATTGAATGAAGCAAACTTATTTATTCTAAAATTATTTATTGAATACCTGTTATGTATCAGGTGGCATTCTGAGTACTAAGGGAACAGAAAACAAAGCAAAATCTCTGCCCTCAAGAAGTTGCATTTTTAGGGACTTCCCCGATAGTGCAGTGGCTAAGACTCCACACTCCCAATGTAGGGGGCCTGGGTTTGATCCCTGGTCAGGGAACTAGATCCCACCTGCCTGCCACAACTAAAAGTTCGCATGCCACAACTAAGGAGCCTGCCTGCCACAACCAAGGAGCCCATGTGCTGCAACTAAGGAACCCGTGAGCTGCAACTAAGACCCGCACAACCAAATAAATAAATAAATATATTTTTTAAGTTGCATTTTAATGAAGAGAGATAGACAATACCAAAATAAGTAAAATGTGTAGACCATTGCATGGTATTGAGTGCTCTAGAGAAAAGTAAATTAAGGGAAGAGTCTGGGAGCATTGGGGTAGGATTGTGATTTTAGATATGGAATTCTATCTAAAGAAGGTGATATTTGAGCAAATACCTGAAGAAAGTGAGGAGGCAAGCCATGCAGATACTCAGGGAGAGTATTCAGGCAGAGCACAAGTACAGACAGCAAGTGCAAAGACTGAGGTGGGAGTTATTTGTGATATGGACAGCAAGTAGGCCTAAGAGGGTGGAACACAGTGAAAGAGCAGACAGTAGGATGAGTAAGGTCAGAAGTACTGGAAAGCCAAATAGTATGAGCCTTGTAGTTGATTATGAGGACTTTGGTTTTTAATCTAAGTGAGATGAGAAACCATTGGAGGTACTTGAGGAGAGGAATGACAGAATATGATTTACAGTTTAACACAATTACTCTGGCCGCTGGAAAAAAACTGTAGGTGGTTGAAGGCAAGGGAGAAATAAGGGAGACTATTTATAACCTTTCTGCAATGAGGTGGCTTTTCTAGGGTAGTAACAGTAGAGTTGATAATGGGAGAATTGGTAGGATTGTCCATATCTTTTAATGATAGAGCCAACAGGATTTGCTGACAGGTGGAACGTAAGGCATGAGGAAAAGAAAGGAACCAAGGACTAAGCAGTAGGAAAAATAGTGTTGCCAATAATTGAGGTGGGGAAGATCATAGGACAAGTAGACTTGAGGAGAAGGATCAAGAGTTCCCTTCTAGACATATTAAATTTGAGGTACCTGTTAGAGAATCAGGTAGAGATATTGAGCAAGCCATTGGATGTGCAAGTTCATAGAGGGGTCCAGGCTTGAGATATAAATTTAAGAGTTGGATAAACGATGAGACTGGATGAGATCACTTAAAGTATGTGGGTGCAGGAGAAAAGAGCAGTTGCAAGACTGAGCCCTGGGACATTCCTGGTGTGGGAGATGTGAAAGAACCAACAATGGAAACTGAGATGGTACACTGGGACGCAAACCTATTCTCAGCGGCCTTAAAATATAGCAGCTGGTGAAATAAGGGGGAAACCATGAGATCATAGTTTGTTCAAAGCCAAGAGAAGAAAATGCTTCCCTGAGGGCCAAGTGACCACCTATGTGAAAAGCTACTAAGCCTGAATGGTTTCAGGGAAGAATGGGAGCAGAGGAATGGGGGACATTATAGATGAGTCTTTTGAAGAGTTTTGCCAGAAAAGAGAGCAGTTGATGGCGGGAGAAAAGGAGCCAAGAGTTCTGTTTTTAGCTGGGAAAAGTTAAACATGTTTATGTATTAATGGGACTGATGCAGTAAAATGGAAAGCTTGATGGATACAGGAGAGGGGAGAAAACTGCTGAGCAGTGTCTTTGTGTCGGCAAGAGGGTGTTGGGCACTATTGCACCAGTGCAAGGATTGGCTTTAGCTAGAAGCGTGGCCAGTTAATCCACTGTGATAGGAGGGAATGCTAATACTGGTCGGTGGTGGAAGTTTGTGGAAGTTCCCTGATTGTTCCTGTTTTTTCAGTGAACAGTAATCAGGACCATCAGCTGAGATGGAGAATGGGGGAGGAGATGCTGGAGATTTGAAAAGAGAAAGGAGGTTTGAAATAGTCATTTAGGAGAGTAGGGACGTGAAGGACCAGAGGCCCGTCAACCTTAGGGCCCTACCTAAAGTAAGCAGGCTGTGTTTGAAGTTTGGTCAGTCCCTTTATCAGTCCAATCATAGTGAGTCAAAAGTTAGATTTAACCAGTGTTGTTTGTTGGTTGTTGTTTGGGGAAAAGGTTGAGGAGAGAGAAGGAAGTATGTGTGGTTTGACATGTGAGAGAAAGAGGTGTTGAAGGTATATACCAGGAAATGATTATGAGGATTAACCCTGGGATTTGAGCTGGATAAGGAGAAACTGAGGGCTAGGGTAAGGGTATTGGTAAGATGAGGTCGAAGGACAGGGAACATTTTACGAGCAAAGGTTTATAGGACCTTTAGGGTTTGTAGGATTATTGGTATCTGGGCACTAGAAGGGAGTAAGCTGGAAAGAAAGATCATCTAGTTGGATATAAAATCATCAAGAATTAAGACAGGAGTAATGTTGGCGTTGGTGATGGTGAGCCAGGAGCTAAACTCTTCAAGACTGAGGGAGAGTGACTGAGTATTCACTGAGGACTGCAGTGTGGAGGAGATGGGGGTGTGGTGTGATGACCCGAGATTCACAGCATAGGAGCAAGGAGAGCCATCCCACTAGTAGGCCTAGTTATGAGCTGAACTTATGTTTCCTGAGCAGAGAGTAATTTGTATTTTCTGTAATTCATTAGCCACCTAATCTCAACTCTGCATCCTTCTTTGAAAGAGTAAGTAAAATAACTAAAAGAGCAGAATTGGTGAAAATTTTTTATTTTACAAATACTTGGTTGGTGCTTCTGTGAAGTTTAAATAATTCAAAAAACTAACTTTAAGCTAGTTAAAGTTAGTTTTTTGTATTCAACAGTATAGCTAACTGAGTTGTACCTCAAAACTTCTAACATGTTTTGGAAGGAAAACTGCATTGTATGTCCACTTTTTTATAACTTATATATATATATGATTGCTTATTTTGTGTTAGCATACATTTGATACAGAGACCATTTTTTTTTGTATTTATTGGGAACTTAATAAATTATTTGCCTAATAAAGATTTTTTTTTTTTTTTTGCGGTACGCGGACCACTCACTGTTGTGGCCTCTCCTTTTGCGGAGCACAGGCTCCGGACGTGCAGGCTCAGTGGCCATGGCTCACGGGCCCAGCCGCTCTGCGGCATGTGGGATCCTCCCAGACCGGGGCACGAACCCGCGTCCCCTGCATTGGCAGGCGGACTCTCAACCACTGCACCACCAGGGAAGCCCGCTAATAAAGATTTTGATGTTTAGTTGTCTCTCTGCTTTCTTCTAGATTACATACCGGTTACGGCACCTCCTTCGAGCAAGGTGTGATGCTTCCCCAGTGACCAACAATACCATCCAATTTCACTGTGATCCTAGTTTCTGGGCTCAAAATATTATCAATTTAGGTAGGCTGTTATGTACATTTTCTCAAAGTGCCATTTGTTTCTGGAACTCTTAGTGATTATGAGATTATTGAAAATGTATTCCCTTCCACCCCCAAAGTGTGTTTATCATCTTGTTTTAAGTACATGGAATTTTCACTAGTATTTCATTAGTGTGTGTATATGCGTGACACATGCATGAATATAAACACACATGTAAATATGTGGATGATATGAAACATCCTTTATATTGACTCACAGGGTGTCTAGATTTCTGGATTTAGGAGGTTTTTTTTTCTTTCCCATAGAATCTTGCTTGTACTGTTAATTACATACTTATCAGAATGGTTGATAAAACTCTTGACTTATGACTGCCATTAATATAGGATTTTTTATATTTAGAATGTTTTCTGTTAAAACAGGACTTCTCATACAATTATTGGCTTACTTACTCTTGAGAGCCAGTCATCAGGCACCTAATGGTTCATTTGCTTTATCTAGCTAGGGAAGACTTCTCATTTCTTCTTTTGCCTTTTATGTAATTATTATATAATTTTTAACCTCCTAACTGAAGTGCACCATACGTACAGATAAGTGCCCAAATTTTAAGTACTAGAGCGCACTGAGTTATCACAAAGGGAGACTACCATTATGGTATCATTTGGTAACATCAAATATCCTTGCAGGCAGTACTTGCTACATTATGTGCTAGTAGAAAAAGTCTTCAGTTTTTGCCTCCTTTCTTAATTTCTCACAGGGAGACTATAGAAACAGAAATTTAAGAATTCTATATACATTCTTCATCAACCACCAGTATTCCCTTTGATGACAGTTTTTGGGCTCATTGACTTTGTTTCAAAATCTTGAAAGATGGTTGCTCTGTCATTCCCTAAGCTAGATTCTGGGTAAGAAAGCAAGAAATGGCTGGAGAGAGAGCCAGTGCTCTCAGAACACACCAGGAAAGGAAGAAATAGGCTTACACAAACCTCATTCATACATGGGAAGAACAGAAGGAATGGTAGTATGGTGACCCTTTGAAGGAAAGGTCATAAGTTGACTCCTGCAGCTCAGTCTAGAAGCACATATTTATTGATTGATTGATACATAGCAAGCAACTGGAATCATACACACTCTCACCTATGTAACTAAAAAGAAGCATCTTAATACAAAGCGAGTGTATAAGTTAACTATCTCCTACCCTCCACCATACATGCAGCTATATAGAGAACCTATCACAGTTATATATCCACACAAATAGCCATATGTAGAACTGTATGTACTTATAAGCACATTATTTAAAACAGACCACATAATGTAAAACATAAATAAAATTAAGAATATGTGTAACTGTATACACATAAATGGATATATAAGATATATATGTATAGATAAGTCTACAGCAAAAAACAAAAACATCTGTTTGTGAGGAGTTTGTAAAACAATATCCTTTACTGTAGGACTTTCTCAGAGCTGTCCTATACAGCTCTGTAAATTGCCATTTACAATGCGATTTACATTTTAAATCTTCTAAGGAGACAAGTTTCCCAAACTTGTTTATTTATGGCTTCTGAGAAACATGTTATAGAAGACTGCAAGGGAAAAATGTTGATTTGGAATGAATATTCAGTTAGCGTCTTTGTGACTTTGGGTAAGTTGTTCAATCTCTCTGAACGTTAAATCCCTTATCTGTACAGAGGGACTTTAACAATATACATAGACCTACTGTCGCAGTATCTAATACAGAGTAAGTATTTAATGAATGATAACTATTTTTTAGGATGCATGTTTATTAAATCAGAAACATTTTAACTGAGTCTCTGCTGTTGAAGAAATCAAGCTTTGCCTTATACTTGGACCCACACCTGTTAGAGGTACCTTTAAACTCTAACAGTATAGTTATAAGGCAGAGTAATTCTCCATCAGAGAACTAACAGTATACCCTGTGAAGGTGGTAAAGAACTTGAGAGATAACTAAATCAGAAATACTGTGGTATTGTTTTTAGATCCAATGTCAGGTTTGCTTGTTTTGTTTTTGATATGCAAACAGCAGTCCTCAAAGTAGGGTCTGAGGCTCCTTCA